>NW_026622749.1:0-2400000 GCF_028827035.1 Penicillium chrysogenum | reverse complement strand
TGCTGACGAGCCTCTCTACCCCATTCATATGCCTCGCGACTCCGTGTCAATTCTCCAGAAGCTGTTGACTCGTGAGCCCGAGTTGCGTCTGGGCTCCGGTCCCACCGATGCCCAAGAAGTGATGTCTCATGCGTTCTTCCGCAACATCAACTGGGATGACATCTACCACAAGCGGGTTCCCCCGCCATTCATCCCCACGATCAGCAGTCCTACCGACACCAGCAACTTTGACCAGGAATTCACCAGTGTGACTCCTGTCCTAACGCCTGTACAGTCTGGTAAGATATTCTTTTTGGTGCTTTTTCGGTGCTTTCTGGAAGATGAACTTTAACTAACCTATCTTTTTCATTTAGTGCTTTCGCAAGCCATGCAGGAAGAATTCCGAGGATTCTCTTATACTGCTGACTTTGCTTGATTTCACCGATGTGTGATCGGGATAATTATTGCTTACTTGGACACCTGTCACGAGTTGTTAACGAGGGTGTCAATTCGGTTCATAGGCGGTTCAATGCCGACACGTCCGGTTTCTTCAGAGCGCCGCGGGTCTCCCGCCGTTTTCCAGCACTTCTTGATCTTCAAATTGCTTCAACATACCCAATCGCAGTTTCGTTTTAAGTGCCGGTGTGGACCGGACCTCATGACATGCTTCGACCGCCGGATATCATGGTTAATGAAACCTCCAGGTTGCTTTTGCTTTCTCGATTTCGTTGTGTGCTTATCTAAATTGCTTGCTCTATTTTTTCACTTTCAAGTTCTTTCTTTCTAAGTTTCCTTCCGACAGGTCGGGTTTATGACTCTATTCTATGTCGGGCATTTGATGTCCAAAAAAATGGAGAAGGGACGGGTTCCCATATGGGAATTGCGTGGCGTGGTTGAGAGGGAGAGTGTGTGTGATGAGAAATGACGAAGTTTGAAGATCTATGAAGATAGCGTAGGTTCCCTTCAGGGACTCTTGCGCGTTATGCCCGGTATTATGTTCTAGCGGTTCGTGGTATGGAGAGGAGATACAAATGCGAACTAATTTATCTCATCTGTCTACATGAATGTTGTAGTTGGATCGTGGCTTTATATGTACTTGGGCACATATAGATGCACACGTGTATATCAGATCCGGGTTGCGACTGCCCTTTCCCCTTTCAGATCGAGGGTTGCCCTAGGTACCTCGTTCCTTCCCAAATAGGAAGCCAAAATCGTGTGCCTTCCTCTTTTGCGCCTTCCTCTCTTGCAAAAACACGTACACGTTTCATTTCCAAGGTTGTTTACCTTGTGCTCCTCTTGCTCTTCTCTTCTTCTATCCTCTTCCAATTTACCACACCTTGTTACTGTTCACCAGCATTTTTTTCTTTGTTCCAGAAATAGATCAAGCTACCGAGGTCTATTCCAAAGATGCTGGCAAAAGCGAAAGGCCTGCTTCGTAGGGGCTTACGGGCCTTCGGTGGCCATACTGAGCCCGTGCCTTTGAGCAACAAAGAGAACCTGCCTTCGGGAAACAAAGAATCCTCGCCCCCGGGCAACAAAGAGCGCACCCCTCACTCCACTTCCAAGGTGAGCCAACCGCCCTCGAGCTCCAACCCCATCAAGAGATGGCTCGAGAACGTGTCTACTCCCGTCTATGGGTCCCCCATCAACAAGGTGCGACCAAGAGTCGATAATATCGACTTCCACATCAACTTCTCTGACAGCGTAGAACTGGGATCCCCTCCAGCCTGGTTCAACGAGACTTGGGACAACGATCCCGAGATTCGACGCTTCCTCTGTGGGGACGAAGTTCCTAACGACCAAGTGCATTCAGCATTTCGCGCAACTCACTACACCCCCCGCTACCAACCCGACACTACCATCAACCCACGTCCTTCTCCCTCTCCTGTTACCCCGGTCCTGCCACAACCGGCGGTCACAGCTCCTTCCCTCAACCACCCCGAGAAGTTGGCACGCTCCCCATCGCTGAACACAATGTCTAACACGGTTGTTCACTCCAATGAAAAGGGCCAGGTTGTAAGTTGTCTTTATCGCAACTTAACATATCACTTTGATCTCAGTTATCTCTCACTCACCAATCCTCTACCCGTTTACATTTTACTAACTTACATACTAGGTGACCTCAGCCCAAAAGCCGGCAATCTCCCCATCGCTGAATACTATTCCTGACACAGTTGTTCAGTTCAATGAGGTTGTAAGTTCGTCTTTAACGTACATATCACTTTGATCTCAGTTATCTCTCACTCACCAGTCCTCTACCCGTTTTACATTTTACTGACTTACATACCAGTTGACCTCAGTCCCAAAGTCGACAAGCTCCCCATCGCTGAACACCATTCCTGACACAGTTGTTCACTTCAATGAAAAGGGCCAGGTTGTAGGTTTTGTCTTTATCGCAACTTATCATATCTCTCACTCCAGTCCTCTACCCATTTTACATTTCGCTGACTTGCATACCAGGTGGCCTCAGCCCAAAAGCGAGCGTACTTCCCTGATGACACGGGGCCTCAGCACCCGGCTAAGCGAGCTAAACTCGAGCCAGAGAGCTCTGCGACAAAACGCAAGCGATCCGGGGACACCAACGATGACGACGAATGGGACTCCGATCCCCCCACCTCGCCTGAATATAAGATTTCCAGTGCGAGTGATGATGATGATAGCGACACCAGCGATGCTCCTTCCTCGCCATGCGTGAAGCGAGTAAAGAGGGATGCAAAGCAGGCCTCGGTCAAGAACGGCCGCTCACTTAAGTCCAAAGGCAAAAGAACCAGAAAGAAGAAGAAGAAGGCATGGGATTCGGATAGGTCAATGTCTGAGCCAAGTGACCTCGACTACGAGAGCGACGAAGAATACTTCATCCCGACAGGAGAGCGTGACGAGCTGCTCAATAATAAACTGACCCGAGAAAGGGCAAAGCGCCTACTTGATGCTGTGAAACTCCCGCAAGGCCATCACCTGTCACCAGACGTACAGCAGACTGCCCATCAACTTCTTACTCGTGGCTGCTTGCCAACCATCCATAGACACTGGGAGAAAGATTTCTCTACCCTTCCGGAGTCGCTGTTCTTTTCTGGGAAAGATGATAAGACCCAGCGTAAGGAATCTAACTTCGTCCTTGAAAATGACAAGGGCTCCGAGTTTTACGCGATCCGTGCATTTCAAGAGCTTTTAAAAATATGTGGCAATGTGAGGGATTACTGCAATATCCTTGATATCTGTCCTGGAATCTATATCAAGAAATCAATAGAGAAATACCTTCGCTGGGCATTGGCCGATGCTGGTGTCAGAGTCCAGCCGGACACACCTCCTGTGCACGTCATCTATTGCAAACATCAGGACGAAGACCCAAAAGAAGCCTTTGAAAAAGTTGCCAAAGCGTTGGAGAGCCTATTGGATACCTGGCAGGGCCAACTCGCCGCACCCCATGACGGCGAAGAAGGCTGGCCGGCATTGATTGGATACGTTCTCTGTGCACCTGTTCTTTCTGTCATCTGTCTAGACACCAATCCCCATCTGCAAACCCTAACACAAGGAATCAAGTTCCTTGGCCATTTCGACCTTTCCGATTTTGACCAAGATGTCTGGAACACCCTGGCTATCGCGATCCTCGTCATGCACATCAAAAGGACCGTGGCCAAACTCGCCAGGATCTACGGTGACAGGTTTGTAGCCTCGCTCATTGATAATCCTGCCATGGGTTCACCGGATCCTGATGGTTAAGTTCCATCATGTTACACTGATATATATATACATGAGATTCTCTTACCTGCAATCACTCTTGGGGGAATTTTTGAGCCCTCATTGGCAATTTAGCGTGTGAACCTCCATGTACCATTAGTTTAGTGAATGACGTGATCTAACTTGATTTTTTTCACTATAGACAATGTACAATATTGTAGATGATAGGTTCAGGCCAAGTATGAATGCTCATGCATGCTAGTGGAGCTCATTTCATGCCTGAAGCAACTGTTGCCAATAACAGAGTTGCTGCGACGAACCTAAGGATTGATTCGTCAAATCTCCACTTTTGTTGTTGAATATTCGTCTTCGCACTCTGTTCTCCAATGATATTCGAACCATCCCTTGTACTTCGATGAACTCGATCTGAAGAATAATAAAGTGTGTTGTTGGGAATCCAGAGAGCTCCTAGCGCCCTAAGAAAGAAAAAAAACCTTACACGATGATCGAGGACAATCATCGGGCCACAGAATCATCCCCTTTGCTGCGCGACATCGACACAGAAGCAGCAACCAATTCCAAGAAGTCAGGATGGCGACAAGAATTAGCGATTATCTCGCGATACTCAGCCCCTCTCATGATATCACTCCTGCTTCAACATGCATTAACCGGTTCTAGCATCTTCATGGTGGGCCATCTGGGGAAACGGGAGATCGGGGCCGTGAGCTTGGCCAATATGACCGCCCAGATCACTGGATATTTTGTCTTCCAAGGGCTCGCAACATGCTTGGATACTCTATGTCCTCAAGCATATGGTTCGGGGAATTTGACCTTGGTCGGGCTTCACGTTCAACGACTGACGCTTTTCATGCTTGTCCTCACAATCCCAATTGGAGCTATATGGTGGAATGCGGATCGAATTTTTCTCCTTATTCTACCATCTGAAGCCCAGGAGACGGCTCTTCTTGCAGGGCTATATCTGAAAATTGCCATCGCGGGCGCTCCCGGCTATGCTTGCTTTGAGTCCGGAAAGCGATTTTTCCAGGCACAGGGATTGTTCAGTGCTAGTCTGATAGTTCTGTTGATATGTTCTACATTGAACATTTTCATGGGATGGCTATTTGTTTGGGTACGTCGTTCAACCTTAGAATTCCCCCGTGCCATTCACTGATATCCCTTATTTTCCAGAGACTGCAATGGGGCTTCATCGGTGCGCCTATCGCTGTCGCCGTCGCAAACAGTCTTCTGCCCATCTTTCTGGCATTCTACGTCATTTTCATCAAGGGCTCTGAATGCTGGCATCCCATTTCTGCCGAGATATGGCGCGGCTGGGGGCCAATGTTGCAGCTTGCCATCCCAAGTTGGCTAATGATCGAAGCCGAAGTCCTCGCGTGGGAATTCATGACCCTCATCTCCTCCCGTCTAGGTGCAACTGAGCTTGCAGCCCAGGCTGCTATGTCTACGCTTTCAGACTTCGCATTCCAAATTTCATTTTCCGTCGCTGTTGCTGGTGGCACACACATGGCCTATCTGATCGGATCGGGCTTCCTCCAGCGTGCGGCAACAGCAGCCAAGGTTATGGTTTTTGCTAGCTTCGGTGCTGGTGTAACAAATATGCTTGTGATTCTTGCTTTCCGGGGAGTCATTCCGGGATTATTTAGTGACATCGGCGAGGTCTGGCACTACATCTTCTTCTTGCTTCCATTGGGTGCCGTCCTTCAAATTCCCGACGCCGTGGCCACTTCCCTCAATAGCTTGCTGCGGGCTGTGGGACGACCGGATCTGGGTAGCTATGTTCAGCTCTCGATCTACTACCTCGTTGGATTGCCCCTGGGCATTGCTTTTGCATTTGGCTTGGGATGGAGCGTTTTAGGGCTATGGTGTGGAATACTTATCGGCCAGTCGATCATTGTGTCGATCGAGGGCTTTTATTTCTGGAAAATGGTGGACTGGGCGAAGGCGTCCCGAGAAGCGATAGAGCGGATGTGATCATGCAGAGAAGAGAGCTTCTCAAGGTTGAGCGACGGGCGGGATGGCTTCGAAATCCATAAAATATATCATAGCATGCACGACCAATATAGAATACGTTTCCTACTCTTGTCTGCTTAAGAATTCGTATGTTGAACGAAATAGTAAACTTTTATATATACTTAGGCGTCACATGACCGGTCCCGCTGTTGACGCTATTCCCAACACTGCAATCTTCAAGACTGCATCACCCAGCATTCCACCATGGATGCCGCCGAGGATCGAGAAGTGAAGCTTCAACGGGCCTCTGGGGATTTGGTGTCCGAGTTTTCGGCAAAGCTCCCCTCGCTATTGTGGAGAGCCCAAACTGGGACTCCCCTCCGCACCCCACGTAAATGGGCGCAGGTCACGAAAACAGAGAAGCTTGTCAGCCTTGTAAGACCTCACCGCATAGAATCTCTCTTCGTTATCTCTCTGTTCTTATTTACTGATGGTATCCATAGCTTGAACCCTTTCAAGAGTGGCCTCAACTCTTAGATCCACACTTGCAGAAGTTGCTGCCTCCTTTAGTGGACGCTTTTCTAGCATATCTGATCAAGCACCGCACCCAGTATGGCTCTGATTCGGCGAAGTCATCCCAGGCAGGAAACCAGTATCCCCTCCCAAGAGCCATCTGCAGGTTACTTTATACTTTCTGCAAAGTCCGTGGCGTAAAGGTGATTAGCAGGTTCCTAAACAATGAGCCTAAATATCTTGATTCAATGATTCGGGCCTTCATCGAATGGGATGCGGTTCGGCCGCCTAATCCTGAAGAACTGGTCGAATCTGAAACCCAGCGACTCATCTGGGAAGAACGCTATGTGATGCTGGTCTGGCTTTCACATCTCCTGCTTGCTCCTTTCGACTTGTCTTCTTTATCATCAGATGACATGCCGGTGCCCTATGACAATCTGCAGCAGTTGACTTGGTTACCATCTGAGACTCCTATGGTTGCCAGGTCGCTTCTTTCCTTGTCGTTGCACTATATTGGTGCGTCGGGCAAAGAACGCGAGGCAGCGACAGCGCTTTTGGCACGATTGGCTTTGCGTGGGGATATGCAAGCCCTCGGTGTGCTTATAGGTCTGACAAAGTGGGCGTTTGCTCTAATCCAGCCGACGGAGAACGTCGAATCGCCCTCTGTCTATGCTTGTATTGGGGTCCTCACATTCATTGCTCGCTTGGGTGGATCGGGCCAGGTAGAGGACTTTGCTCCCTTGATCAATTATGTCTTCCAGCAGACTCTCAGTGTATTTCAAGGGAAGTCTTCAGTATCTGCGACAATTCAGTCTTCGGCGTTGGCCAGAAAGTTTGTTGTCAAGATCCTCCGCAACATCACAATCATGGCTTTATCTTTGAATGAGAGAGGTGACCCTCGCATCAATGATGACCAGTTATCGACCATATTGGAAGATGCAATCGATCATTTTTTGGTATCCTTGGCCGACAAAGATACACCCGTGCGATTTGCCGCGAGTAAAGCACTCAGCATTATCACGTTGAAGTTAGACCCAGAAATGGGGACCGAGGTCATCGAAGCGGTCATTGGCTCGCTGGGAGAGAACATCCTTTTCGAGAAAAACGATGGCTCTCTCGCCACGCCATCTGAAGCGCGGAAGATTGGCATACACACCCTTAAACGTAATCTCAGTGCAGTCGATGCCCAGCGATGGCAAGGGCTAATCCTGACACTGTCACATTTACTTTTCCGCCGGGCACCTCCTATTCACCAACTCCCTGAGATTCTCCAATCACTTGTGTCTGGTTTGGGTTTTGAGCAAAGATCTTCTACAGGTGGCTCTGTGGGAACTGGTGTTCGAGATGCGGCATGCTTCGGTATTTGGGCCATGTCTCGAAAGTACACAACGCGAGAACTCCTGGCGCTGCAGCCCCAGGTAGTGGCTTCGCAATCTGGCCAGAAAGAGGTTGATGTTCTACAAAAGCTGGCCGTGGAACTTATCTGTGCTGCCTGTATCGATCCATCTGGGAACATCCGACGCGGGTCGTCTGCTGCGCTGCAGGAGTTGATTGGTCGTCATCCCAATACCATCGCGCAGGGCATTCCCCTCGTGCAGGTTGTGGATTATCACGCCGTTGCACGACGTTCTCGTGCACTAATTGACGTTGCCAAAGCAACAGCCTCTCTGGATCAGGTTTATTGGAGTCCACTTCTGGACGCTTTGATGGGTTGGAGAGGAATTGGTTCTCCAGATACCGAGTCCAGAAGACATGCGGCTAAGTCTATTGGAATTTTGAGTACGCAAGAGCTATTCAAAACCATGAGTCTGGTCTTGGATAAATTGCTGCAAATGTTCTCCAGCATCTCTCGGAATGATGTGGAATCACGACATGGCTGTCTGTTGTCTATTGCTGCCACGGTCGATGCTTTTACTTCAGAATGGGAAGCATCGGCGGAGAAGAGAGATACCCCGGAGGCCAGGGCTGTCTCCTCTCAAGTGGCCAATATCTGGGATATCTTTGGTTCTGCATCAAGCCCTACCGATGATGACTTGACCTTCCAGACTTCACGCCCCGAATTGACGGCGGAGGCATCATCTTGCTTGATCTCCTCGCTCTCTCGGTCTACCATCACGGCAGGTCTAGCTCAACCTTTAGAGCCACTTCTGAACCGAACACTCCAAATCCTGTCCCTCTGTGTTTCTCGAAATGATGACATCTCGATTGAGACATCTTCAACCGCCTTAGCGCAGCTGTTTCCTCTCCTACCGCCATCCAAGCAGGAAGAAACTGTGCGTACTTGGTTCTCCCATCTCCGTACTTCATGGAGATTGCCAACAGGTCGCGGCCAAATCCTAGCACTCGGTACGGTGTTTAAGCAACTCGGAGCACAAAATGTTGTCCAAGAAGACATCGTCACCGAAATTCTTCGTTACACCGGGAAGGAAGAGCTCATTGAGAAACGAGTCGCTGCTGTGAAGTGCTTGGCCACCAGTATCTTGCCCTATATGGGTATGTCGAATATAATTTGTTTACTAGCTGGTATGAGCATGGGCTAACAAAACACTAGCTACCACCGATACGGTCGCGAGCAACTTCGTCGAATTCTTGAATGATTACACCACTGACAGACGAGGTGATATTGGATCTCTTATTCGAGTCGAGGCAATCCAAGCAGTCCCCATCGTGCTTCAAAGACAATTGGACTCAACGTCACGCTCGCCATTGATTCAAAACTTGGTCGGGTGTCTTTGCCGTCTTGCATGCGAAAAGCTCGACAAGGTTAGACTACAGGCATGGCTTTCTCTACAAGTCTTCTGGGAATCAGCGGGGGATCTACCTCCAATCGAAAAGTAATCAATCACCAACAAAGCAACCAATTTATATCAGATGCTAATAAAAACAGGAAATTCGAACACTTCAGTCATGTTTCGTCACAAGAGTACTTCGCTCAGATACTTACTCTGCAGGATATTGACTGGCTTCGTCTTCCCTTGTTGCAAGGACTTGCTACCTCTGCTATCTCGGGAGCAGAAGGCCTCGTCCGAGCATCTCGCTCAGCTCTGACTCAATTCCTCAATTCCCAAGCCCAACACCGACGCCAGAAGATATTGATGGTCTTCTTGCAGGACCTTTCCACAGTGCTAGGTGACAACCTTCAAGATGACCGTTTTGCCATTCCTGCAGTCGAGTTTGTTGCATTTTTAATTGACAGCTACATTCCTGTTATCCCGGAAGCCTCAGATCCAAGGTTTGTGAACTCGTGTCTTCTACTGCTTCTATATGTACACCATCCCCTGACATCTTCTTTCTCTCTAGTTTCCGAAAATTGTTCACGCTAGTTCAGAAAGCACATTTCAGGTCTGCAAACATAGCTCGATTGGAAGCTGCAGTCAAGGCCTATGCTACATTGTCGAGGGTTGACTCGTTACGGGCGGGCGTTTTGAAGAAGATGACCGGGTTGCTTTTGCATCCTTTCCCAAGGGTATGTTAGACGCCAAACCCATAGATCTGCGGCACTGACAGTTTTTAGGTCCGATCAAGCTCTGCAGAATACCTATTTGTTGTGACGGACTCTGATATTGCCAAGTACGAAGACTGGTCTGCTTCGCCTAAACAGCTGAAGCCCCAGGTGGATGATTTGAAGGTCACTCTTTCTCTGGAAGGCTAGATGGCAGCTCTACAGAAATCCCATAGAGCTTAAATAAGCATCGAACTAATAACAACAGCTGAAAATACAAGATACAAAGCATGTATGGACATGGGGTGTGACATCTTTGGACTTTGGTTGTGATGGGTGCTTGTAGGTGCTGTGCCGGTACTTGTGCTGGTAATCGCTGTGTTAGGCTTGCTCGAGTGATCCTCCGCGAAGAAGTCAAATATGTATTGAGTCGCATTGAATTCAGACTTGCCCAACGGGCACTGCTCAGAATTTCGGTCAAAGTCATCATTCCCAACAGTACTTGGCCAGCAATGGCCATTTCCATTCTCGCGGTAATGCTGAACAATGCCTTTCAGCCCGTTACAGTCCCAAGAAGCATGTTTCACAAGCGGGTCATCAAAGATAGTCTCATTGCTGGTCGGCTGCGCATTGTCCCCACATCCATTTTGAGCCGCCCAGGCCTGCAGGACATCAATGACAGGCAGCTTGGCGTCGTCGTCGCCATCGATAGGCGCGGTCGTATCGACGGTACCGTGGAACTCCAGGAAAGGATATCCCTGATCCCGCTTGGCGGGTGCACATGGCCCCACACCCTTCATGTCGGCTGTATCATACCAGGCACCGCTGACAGCCGCAAAAGCCGCAAACCGGCTTCCAACCGTGGCGTTGCAGGCGATGACGCTGGTGAATCCGCCGCCATTTGACTTGCCCGCCGAGTATACTCTGCTTGTGTCGATGCAGAGGGTTTCTTCCATGTGTGTGAGCAGATCGTCGATGAAGTCTAGATCGTTGGGGCGCGACTTGTCGGCACTCGGGCTGGAGAGCCAATAGCCATTCTTGCTGTTTGGGTAGATGGCGATCCCATTGGGGTTGAATTCCGGGTTTGAAAACTGTGACAGATCTTCTTCCTCTACCATGTCGCGCGACGCCCCGTGGAAGGAGAAGTATACCGGGGTTGGCGTGTTCTTGTCATAGTTGGCCGGGATGAATAATCTGTACTCTCGGTCTGAGTCTGGGAGGCTGAGGGACTCGCTCGATCCTGCTTTTGGATATTTGGAAGGTATGTCTCGACCGCAACCTGGGGTTTTTGCTATGCCAATGCTCGCCAGGGTCGCGAGAGATAGCAAGGATGCGAGGCGCATATTGCTTGTGCCAAGATGGCCAGCTAGTTTCTCGAGGAATACATGATTCGGGTCTTATAGGGGATTGTGGGATTGCGGGATTGATATCCAACCCCTTTTGGATACCACGGGGGCCCGACTCAGGTCTCAGTTGGGTGGGCCGAAGGCAAGCGCCAAGACTTCACGGGTGAATCCGTGGTAATCTCTTATCTCTCGAACCTTACATTTGCGCCTCAAAAAAAGGGTTTAAAGAGTGAGCTTGATCTCCCGGATCTACCCCCTTGAGTATGCTAATACTAGTATGTTGTATGCCAATTGCGTATCTACTATATGAAAGCCGAAGATCGGCGGAACGTGAAGATGATCTGTTTCTGTGTTAAGAATGTAACCCTTCCCAGGCTATGGAGCAATATATTCTGCAATGCACAAAATTGGGCTTCACCCATACCAAAAAGGGGACGACCTAATTAAACGTACATATACGGGGGTAGCGATGAATAAATTTCAAACCTGAATAGTATGGAATAAATTAGTTATGTTGTAGGGTTACTTGATCATAGTAACTGAAATATAGCCATCGGTAAAAAAAAAAGATGAGAGAAGCCATAGAACAAAAACAAAAAAAGAAAGAGTGCATCATCCGTGAATCGAACACGGGCCTCGTCGATGGCAACGACGAATTCTACCACTAGACCAATGATGCTAGTTGATATAGAGTAGCCCGCTCTTATGCATTATATCTCAATGGCTCCCCAATTCCCTTTCCCTCCGCCTCAAGTCAACCAGAAGCTTGACCTCGTTGGTTTCTAGAGCTCCCAACAGTCGCAAACATGGCAGCCGTCTCAGCAGCTGGCATTCCTCCAAATGCGACGTGAGTACTATATCTGCATAATCGATCCTCATACTAACGAATCTTCACAGAGTATATGTGCGCCTGTCCCTCCCCCTCTATCATATCAGCACTCCGCTTCCGCGTTACCATACTGACCGGACCACTTTGCACTGATTAGGTCAAGAATCTAGACGAGCGAATCAAGGTTGACCAGTTGAAGCACGCCCTGGAAGAGATTTTCTCCGAATATGGTACCATTCTAGAGATCGTCGCAAAGACCAACCTCAAGGCTAAGGGCCAGGCCTTCATTGTCTTTGACAACATCGAATCGGCTACCCGTGCTATTGAGGACATCAATGGCTTCGATTTATTTGAGAAGCCTATGGTTCTGGATTACGCGAAGACGCCCAGCGATGCGACAGTCCAGCGGGAGAGCGGCGGCGACGAGCTGGAGGCTCACAAGCGGAGACGGTTAGCTGAGAAAGGTACGTTGGATAGACACTGGCGCAGCATATGCAAAGACTCGGTTCATGCTAATGATGATTGTCTACAGAGCGTAAGCAAGCCCACGAGGCCCTCGAAGCACAGAAGAAGCTCAAGCGTCCTGCTGCCGCCGCCGAACCCGCACGCCCAGCCAAGACCACCAAAGGTGCCGGTCTCAAGCCCACCACTGCTGCCACGACTGCCGTCGTTCCGGACGAGTACCTACCACCCAACAAGATTCTGTTCTTGCGGGAACTGCCGGACGACGCAACCCAGGAAGGCCTGTCTGCTATCTTTGGCCGGTTCGAGGGATTCCAGGAAGTCCGATTGGTGCCCGGTCGCAAGGGAATTGCATTCGTCGAATACGAGGCCGAGGCTGGAGCAATCAGCGCGAAGGAGGCTACGTCGGGTATGCCCATGGGCGACCAGGGCAAGGCGATTCGCGTTACCTACCAGCGACAGTAGTCGTGAGTGGTTTGTTGCATCCTACAAAATATCCCGGTCTCGTTCTTTCTGGCGTTTGGAAGGTCTTGTCTCGAGCACATGTGTATTAGAAATATGGAGAGCTTTATCACTGTCCTCCTGCTGTCGCAATGCGTCAAGATTGCGTATCACATCAAGTTCAATTTTCCCAAAGTAGATGAAACAAGCCGCAGGGCTAAAACGAGTATGAGCATACAAAGTGGTACATGCCACGGTCAAAAAGGATGTCAACAAGAATAGAGTATCAATACGAAACAAAATAGCAATCTAGAAAATCACATCGTTGTCTTCCTGCTCGCCCAGAACATCTACCGTCTCTTCCTCTTGAATTGGGACAGCAGTAGCAGCAGGCGCCTTGGGGTTTGCTGCTTGCTCTTCTGCTGCCTTTTGCCGGGCCGCGAGGATCTCAGCATCTGCGGCAGCAACGTCCCTCTGCTTCTTGCCTGAAACCTTCTTCAGGCGGTAGAATTCTTCTCGGTCGAGCTCATCTAGTTCGGAGTTGATGTCTTCAAAAATGTTAGCCTATACAAAAGACACTTGAAGTAGACGGTACATACATTTGATGGTGTTCTCGGCCCGAGGAATGATAACATGCTCACTGTTGAAGAATATTAGTATCCCGAACAAGGACCCGATTCACAAGTTCCGATCTTACATTGCATTTACTATATCACGCCAGTTAGTTGCCAGCCATAGCCAGTTACAATCAACGAGGAAATGACTTACCTCTGCGGTTGACAACCTTGATCACCTCATCAAGAATCAGGAAGGCAGTCTGGCATAATTGGTGAGTGATATCCCAATCCACTGCATAGACACCATGCATACCTGTAAGCTCGCCAGTTCCACCAATGTCTCCACGGCCCGTGCATATGTCTCCCGACAGCGTTGAATCTGCTGTCCTCCCTTCCCTAGACCTGTCAGACCGAAGTCATTGACGCCCTCCTGCGTGTAGCTTTCAAACGTAGGTAGAAGAACACCAGAAACGTTCTCTTGCTTGGCTCGCACGCGGAAACGGGCCTGCTTGGCCGACTCCTGGATCTGGTAGCCGATATCTCCGCCTACAGCGTAGGTCACTTCAGCCAGCGAGAAGGCAGCAATCTGCATGACCCGGCCCATCTTTTGTTTGGCTTCATCGATGCGGCGTGTGATGTCTGTCGAAGTATGATTAGCGCCTCGATAAGGTGGGGAACGGGAATGTGTCGCATCATACCTCGGAAACGTCTGTTGCACAGGATAGAGGGTTAGCATATACTCTAGGAAGCAAGAAAGACATGGGAATCTTACTTTGTTAGAGCTTCACTCTTTCTCTTTAGTAAACTATGGCCAATTTCCGCCCCCTTCAGCTTGTTCTTCATCAACCCCAATGATTGGCGAGTCGGGAATACTGCCTCTCGGCCCTGAGAAAAGATCAGATAAAGCCAATATGAGAGTTCACTTCCCCGATAAACTCACCACTGCACCGGACATGATTGCAGCAGAACAAAGATCACAATATAGTGCTTGTTGTTCAGCTAGAGCAACGCGGCCACATTGGTATGACGCCGATAAAGCTCCACCGCCCACCTGATACAGACCAATCACGTGATGCAATCAGTGGTGGGAACCTCATCCGTCAACAGGTTTAGCTTTAAACGCGCACGCCAACAGCCTCTCGTTTATGCAATTTTCCTTTATGCTGACACGTTGATCGTGTAATTGGATTTCGCTCGACTGAGTGGCGCAATGCCAGGGACGCTTTTGCCCCCGAGATCCCACCGGCAGCACGCAGAGATGGATCGACCATCTGCGTCCCGGCCGGACCTCTACTTGATCGTGAGTTTTGACCCATTGGACCATGTGAACTCGAGGCTTACTTGTATTTCATCGCTAGACTGATCAAGACATTATCTACGAACAAGATCTGCTTCGCGACGCTACTAGTGTCAAGCCATGGCTTGCCTACATCGAGTTTAAACAGCAAAATGGCACCCTCTATGAGCAAGCATTTGTATGTCGTCACCCACCACAACCCAATCGCCGAGAATCGTCACTAACCTAATGGCTTTTACCAGGTGATGGAGCGCGCTTGCAAGCAATTACCGCGTTCCTACAAGCTCTGGAAGATGGTAAGCGACAATTTTCTTTTTTTGGAAAAAAAACCTCCAAGTCCCTACTTTTACTGACCATCTCAGTACCTGGAGTTCCGAACAGAACATTTGAAGGGCCGCAATCCCACGGTATATCGCGCCGAGTACCAGAAAGTAAACGCCCTCTTCGAACGGGCCCTGATCCTGCTGAACAAGATGCCGCGCATCTGGGAGATGTACCTCTCCTTCCTGCTCCAACAACCCGTGGTGACCCAGACTCGACGAACCTTCGACCGTTCCCTTCGCGCTCTGCCGGTCACGCAGCATAACCGTATCTGGAGACTGTACAAAGGCTTCGCTCGGTCTGCTTCCGGACAGACCGCCATCAAGATCTTTGGTCGGTATATGCAAATTCACCCCGAGAACGTCGAGGATTACATCGAGCTTCTCGTTGAAAATGGTGAATATACGGAAGCCGTGAAGAAATTCATGGATATCCTTGACGAACCACGATTCAAGTCCAAACATGGCAAGGGTCCATTCCAGATATGGTCGGAGATGGTCGATCTCCTAGTCTCCAAGGCCAAGAAGATTGAGACCGGCCCTCAGGTCGGGATTGATGTTGAGGCCATTCTCCGGAGTGGTATCGAGCGCTTTGCTGACCAGCGGGGCAAGCTGTGGGCCGGGTTGGCCACATACTGGATCACTAAGGGCAACTTCGAGAAGGCACGGGATGTCTTTGAGGAAGGAATCACTACTGTCATGACGGTCCGTGATTTCACTCTCGTCTTCGACTCCTATGTCGAGTTCGAGGAGTCTATCATTGGAAGCTTGATGGAAGGCGCAGCCGCTCGCTCTGACAAGGGTAAATCCGACGAGGACGCCGACTTCGATCTTGACCTCCGCATGCTGCGCTTCGAGCAGCTGATGGACCGCAGACCATTCTTGGTGAACGATGTACTTCTACGGCAGAACCCTCACAACGTCATCGAATGGGAGAAGAGAGTAGCACTCTGGGGCGACAACAAGGAAGAATCTGTCCACACCTACACAGATGCCATTGCTGCAATTAACCCGAAGAAAGCGCTCGGGAAGTTCTCCGAGCTTTGGGTCAATTATGCCAAGCTTTATGAGAACGGTGGGGACTTGGATACTGCAAGAGTCATTTTCGACAAGGCTGTCAAGGTTCCGTTCAAGTCTGTAGCTGAACTGGCAGAGACCTGGTGTGAGTGGGCTGAGATGGAGCTCCGCGCCGAGAATTTCGACAAAGCAGTCAGTATTATGGCGAAGGCGACACAGGCGCCTAAGAAATCGACGGTGGACTACTTCGATGAGACACTGTCTCCGCAGCAAAGGATCCACAAGAGCTGGAAGCTGTGGAGTTTCTATGTCGATCTTGTTGAGAGTGTTTCGTCTCTGGACCAAACTAAAAAGGTGTACGAGCGGATCTTTGAGCTTCGCATCGCCACGGCCCAAACCGTCGTTAACTATGCCAATCTCTTGGAAGAAAACAAGTACTTCGAAGAGTCTTTCAAGGTATACGAGCGAGGCTTGGATCTTTTCACGTATCCAGTTGCATTCGAACTTTGGAACCTGTACTTGACCAAGGCTGTGGACCGGCAGATTGGCATTGAGCGACTCCGCGACCTGTTTGAGCAGGCCTTGGAGGATTGCCCGCCCAAGTTTGCTAAGTCTCTTTATCTGATGTATGGCAACTTAGAAGAAGAGCGCGGTCTCGCACGGCACGCGATGCGGATATACGAGCGTGCAACTCGGGCAGTGTCTGACGAGGACCGCTTCGAGATGTTCGAATTCTACATCACAAAATCGGCTTCCAATTTCGGTCTCACATCTACCAGACCAATCTACGAGCGCGCCATTGCCGCGTTGCCCGACCAGGAGGCCAAAGAAATGTGTCTCAAATTCGCCGAGATGGAGCGACGACTCGGCGAGATCGACCGTGCTCGCGCGATCTATGGCCACGGATCCCAATTCTGCGATCCCCGGACAAATGCTCCCTTCTGGCGGAAGTGGGAGGTATTCGAAGTCAACCACGGAAACGACGATACTTTCGCCGAGATGCTTCGTGTCAAGCGAAGTGTCCAGGCTCAATACAAGTATGTGATCCCTACCAGCATAAAGCCAATGATACATTTTCTAACGTTATCTATAGCACCGACGTCAACTTCATTGCATCGCAAGCCATTGCCAGGAGCCAGCAGCAACTCCAGACAGGCGAAGAAGGCGAAGGCGATGAAGACCAACGACGCGCTGATGCCATGGCGGAATTGGAACGTCAAGCTCGTGCCCCAGTTGGCTTCGTGGCTGCTAGCAGCGGCCCGGAGGGAGGTAACCGTCCTCCACCTGCCGGCCAAAAGCCAGCTACTGCCGAGGCTAACCCCGACGCCATTGATCTTGATATGGACGATGAATAGAGGGAGAAGTTGATATGGGTCATTTTACCAAGAGATACGAAACACTTTGTGGAGCTTTCTTTTTTCGCTGACTCGATTGCCTATCTCTTTGTTCTTTCTGTGTCTTCTCCATCGAATTGTATGTTGTATACTTTCTATCCTGACGCTTTCTAGTATGAGTGTTGCTTGCACCCTTTTCCCTGCTTCTAGCACACTGCATCTCAGATCATGACTTGCTTTTCTTTGTTAACCGAAGGGATTTTGGTCCTATTTGATTTTCTGTTCGGTTTTATTATCTTTGTCTTGGGATACCTGATCCAACGCGGCGTTCTAGTGTTGTATCTGTATGTGTATAGATTGCCCAAAGTAATGATACACCTGTGTCGCAACCTGTCCAGCTCGATATGTTGTAACTACGAAGGTCCATTCTATTGGCGAATCCCAGGTAAGCCTTATGTTGATATGGAACCAGCCTTGACATTCATTCGCATATCATAGGTACAACGAACGTAAACAGCAACATGGGTGGTCTTCTCGCAAGCAGCGCCGACCGTCAAATCAAGCTATATCTACATGTAGGACATAAACCCCGGCGCTATCCCAAGGTAAATGTAAAAAAGGACAGGGGGAGTCAAGAGATTAAGAAAGATACATCATACATCCACGGAAATGGTTCGACACTCCTTAGGAGGTACTTTCTTCTTCCTTTTGAGGGGTTTGGCTTTCGGCGTTAGCACCCTCCTTTGGTTCTTCGCTGTCCTGCCGGGGCGAAGGATCTTCGCTCTTCGCCTCTGCCTCGCTAGCCTTCTCTGTCTCGTGGGGCTGCTCTGGGGACGGGATGGTAGAACCCGGAGCTGGCTTTTCGGGCTCGTTGGCAGTATCGGGGAAGATCTCCGAGAAGAGATCGGGCAGGAAGCGGCCAAGCCGTGTGCGAGTCTCGACCCAGATTTCCTCCTTGCTTGGGTCTTGAGATGGGGGCACCAGGTAGCCTCCATCAGCCATGACTAGAAGGATATTTTTCAAGCTTTCAGGGACTGCTTCTGCCTATGAGATTGGAAACAAGATAGGTTAGATGTGAGTGGTCTTGGCATGTTTGAGTCATTGGGTGGAATGAGCGACTTACCAGACTATCGCCCTGACCGCTGTTCATCATGCGGTCGAGGATGTCCAGGATCCTGAGCCAGAGAGGGAGCATACCAGTCCGGTTCGGAAGCTGGTCAAGGAAGCGCAGGAAGATCTTGCAGACCAATGTTGCGGCTTGGAACCGGGTCTCGCTCATACCAACTGGGTCGGAGTGGTAGACCTCGGGCTTCAAAAGGAGTAGGACGAGCGGGAACAGGACTTCATCGAAGATGCTAGTCCACTCCTTGTCATCACTTGAGATCAGTTCGGCAGATAGAAGAGATCGCTGCAGAGTGGAAATAGCATGGTGTCGGATATCGCGGCACGGGTTGATGCATTGACTGGTCAAGGACTGGAAGATAGGTGACCAGTAGGCGGCCCAGGCTAGACATTCACATATTAGAGTTTCGTTGCAAATCACATGTCAGGAGATCAGCCGTTACCTTCGTTCTCCTCAAGATGAGATTGTTTGATAAGAGCCGGGACTCGTCCGGTCAGATGATAGATCAGGCCAATTGCCTTAACGCCGCGAGTCACAACCTGGTTCTCACTATTGGAGGAGAGGTAAGTATCAACACTAGAGAGAGTTGCATGGTACCCTTACCTCGACTTAGATTGTTTGACTCCCTTATTACGACGGGCCTGGGCATCCCTGTGTCGTTCTTCGATAGATCCCACACGCCCAGCGCTGACGAAGTCATTGGCCAGGCTGACTACAAACTCATAGTTGTCGGCTGTGATGATGTCGGGCATTGACTCAACAATGCTTTGTAGAAGTTCAAACACAAGAGAAGCGACTGCCTCGTGCTGGTGAAGTCTCTGCAAGATCGACCAGAAGTCCGGAGAAATTGTGATCTCGTTTCGTAGACGGCCGGTATGAGCAATGCACCTGGCAAGACCCTTGACCGTTGCCACGGCCACTGTTTCCAAAATATCCTGGTCAAATCCAGAAATAGCGTGGAGCACAACAGGTACCCGCATGAAGTGTTGGTCCTAGCGTGGTATTAGTACAGAAGGACCTAGATCAAAGCCAAGCGGTAAAGAAGAGTACATACATGGCTCAGTCGCAGGAGGTTTAGGAGGTAAGAAACAACACGCGACACGGTTAGTGGATGGAGGTTCTTCGCATCGCGCACCAGTGTTTGAAGAGTTGTTGCCAGGTTTTCACCCAGGGCCTCCAGTGTCTTCTCATCACGAAGAGTGAGCACCGTTGCCAATTCCAGAACGAATACCATGGAAGGATCGTATTTGGGCTGGTTAGGATCAGCTCTCCCGTTGGCAGCCCTAGATGTTGGTGTCGGCCGTTCGGGCTTCACGACAATGACTGCTGGTGCGTTCTCCTCGGGAAGCAGGGACAGCAAAGCCTCCACGAGCATCTCCAACGAAGACAGTGGAAGAGATCTGCGAGAAAAGTCAGCAAAATAGCCACAAGCCATTCAATAAGACACCTTTACTGACTTGATATTTGTTAAAATTTCGGATATTGAGCATGCGGTCACACAATCCACTGTGCAGAGCGTGTTGTCAAGTTCTTCGTCCGAAGGCTCAGGAGGATCGTCTGCCGCATAACTTGAGAGGTAGGATGTGAATGCGGACAAAATTCCCGTATCGTTGTTGCGTCCATCGCGATCCACCACCTGTGATGGAGGCTGTAGCGGAATTGGAGAAATATCAAGTTCGGACGTGAGTTTGGCATCAAATGGCGGGATGAGAGAGTTGATGAACAAGTTACTCAAGATGCGGACGATGTGCTCCCAGCCCTGTTTGACAGTGGCCTCGTTTGTTGAGAGGACTCGGAAAAGCACCACAGTTGCTAATTGTGCTCTGAAGTCTCGGCCAAATTTGACAGCTAGCTCGCTTACCATCACGCTCTTCTGGCCTACCTGGACCTCCGTGTTAAGTGCTGTGCTCGGAGGTTTGCTTGTAGCCAAAGTGCTAATCGATGCAAGTGAGAAGACGATACGGTCGAATGCCTCAGTCAAGCCATAGCGGGCAGCGATCTGTGCACACTGGTCGAAACCGTTGACCACGCGAGAATACACTGCATCATCTGATGCGGACATGAAGACATAGGAAAGGGTGGCGATCACTGGTTTCCACGTAGCCGCGAACATTTCGGCATCATACATGTTGGTCTCTCCAACAATGGTATCACCGGCAGATGAAGACTTCAGTAATAGTTCCTTCCAAGCATAGTCAAATGCATGCTTGTTTTCATGTTCATCCGGCAGGATGATTTCGTTATTCTTGATAGATTCGTAGATATCCTCAAGGAAATCCTCCGCGAAATCTCCACCACCATTGACACCTCGCAAGTTCCTTGCGAAGCCAGCGCAAGTCATACGGTTTTGAGACTTCACGTTGCGGTTGTAGAGCTCAGTGTTCAGCATGATGATGGCGTAGGTCAAAATGTATAGTGCGTCTTTGTCGGCGATACCAGCCGGCTTTACCTTTTCAATGTAATGTTCCGAAAAAGTCGTCACAATTCGCTCAATAAGCGGCGATTCGCCAGGCAAGCGGAATGAACTGAGTAGTTCCCGAAGGGCTTCAACCGCATTGCGTCCTGAGAAGTCGAGGAGGTCGACAAATGCACCCAACAGCTCCTCATTGCCACGTTTGGAGATGTACTCTCCGAGGACTTTCTTCGACAGGCGTGTAGTTCCCTTCAAGAAGCGAGCAACCAGAACAGGATTATTCGCATCCTCAATAACACCATGGCTCACAAGGAAGGCAATTCCCTTCTTGGGATCCTCGTTGAACATCTGTGCTCCCTTGATAATGAGTTTCTTTGTGTAACGTTGCTTTTTCAAGGTCTCTTGAGCAGGATAGTCTCCCTGTACCGGCTCATCATCCAGCCGGTCATGAATGAACTGCACATAGCCTAAAAGAGCATCGAGACATAAAGGGGGTACATTTGTAGTACTCCAAGTTGCAGAGTCTGGGAAAGCATTGCGAGAGAGCAATCCAATCATATCCTCACACAGATCTGCTCGGTCCACGTCGCAATCATAGTTGACGAAAAGCTCAACCATGAAGCTAGGTATGCGTGACAACATGCCAATGCTCTCTACCATTGCCTCTCGAGCTTCGGGTCTTCTCGCCCCACCTTCGAGTCCCAACTTCTGTCGATCTTTAACGGGAACGGGCGTGGATCTCCCACTATTGGCCTGGGAAGCCGGCTGTTTCACCAACTTAGGCGATTGGGGAATGCCTTCGTAGAGCAATGGGTTGATGCCAGGTTCTCGCGGTATTTCCACGCGAGGATGCAAGCAGGCCACTAAATATGAGATATAGAGTTCCTGCTGTAATTTCAAAACTGGCCGGCAAGTCGATAACAACGTGCCCGCCACTCTCAACGAGCCAGTCAGAATAGCTATGTGTTCTGACCTAACTAGCTGGAAGAGGTACCGGCAAAGGTCATCTTTGGCCAGGGCAGCTAGACTAGGATGCCGAGCAATTGAGGGACCTGCTACTTCCAAGGCAACATCAATAATGCGGAGTGCCATCACACGCATGGCGTCGGTATGTTGCCGATTATGGGGGTCCAAAAGGTCGATCAAGACACGGAATAGTTCTTTGATGGATGGTAAGGAATAGGGCTGAAGCTCGGTTTCAGAATCATCATGCAGGCTCGGTGGTGCTGCTGCTGCTGTTGCGCTGCCATTTCCTGCCTGCTCAGGTGATCCTTCTCGACTGGTACCGTGCCGTTCTGCGGCCGCGGTGTCTGCGCTGATGGCTGACAAATGCTGCGATGTGACGGTGTCTCCGTTGACCGACGGGTCCATCTTCAAACGAGATGGTGGGTCCTTTTTCGTATCTTCGCCCGCAAATGGATCCGGTCCTGCGGGCATTTCTTGATCAAGATGCGACAGACGCATGAAGATCACCTGGCACATCTTGACCATTGCCATTTCGGCGGATCTTCGCAGTACTTCTGACAGACGACCCTGGCAACACATGCTCAAACCAGTTTCCA
This sequence comes from Penicillium chrysogenum, assembly GCF_028827035.1. Lineage (NCBI taxonomy): Eukaryota > Fungi > Ascomycota > Eurotiomycetes > Eurotiales > Aspergillaceae > Penicillium > Penicillium chrysogenum. The sequence continues at coordinate 2,377,719 of NW_026622749.1, read as the reverse complement.
TCATCTCGCAGACGCTCTCGTCGCCCAAAAGTTCGCCTTCGGGTCGTGAAAGTATGCCCTCCATCAACTTCAGAATCCTCAATAGCACTATCTCGTCCGCCGACGAGTCGCTGGCTTCAAATCGGCAGTGTGTAATGGCGGCGGAGAGTAGCTGCATCGCTAAGGGGAGCCGCGGAGAATTTGGGTTGATAATATTGTATGAGAGGAACTTGGTAATGGAGACCAAGGCGATCGAGGTAATTGCGGCGGATGTCGAAGAGGAGCGAACGACCTGTAGGAATGGATGAAGTAAAGCTGGGGTGTCAAAGGTTCGGATGTCCTTGCAATCTTTCAGATCACTCCGCAGTCGTGTAAATGCCGATATCAATGGATTGTCCTGCATGCTCTTCCCCTTCTTCCCTCGCAGACCCCACCGATTAGCCAGGACATGATCTTCATCTGGGCGAGGCGTGCCAGTCCTGCGTGGCCCAGGGCTTGAAGGGGCAGAGTTATCCCGCTCATAAACACGAGAGGCTCCATTGCCGCCCAAAATGGCGGAGACCGAGGAGTGAGCCCAGCGGGCATGTTTGCGCATGGACGAAGTGACGGTGATACATTCAGTGGTCACCAAAGCCACCGGGTCGATGGCAATTGAAAGTGAGGATGAGTCCATGGTGGGATCGAGCATCACAAAAGATGCTCGCTGTTGTGACACCATTTTGGAAGTCGGAACAAACCAGCTGGTCTCTTGATCATCATACTGCTGGTTGCCATATCGAGCTTAGCGTCTTCCCCGCCCACTCACCGCCTACGACAGGGGCTGTATTAAAGATTACCGTCCAATTTGTATTAAACTGACTGGATTGGATCAGGAACTGTCCCGATGATGTATTGAAGTACCATCTGGTATTGGGCTGCATCCATGGATCCAAAATGTTTGATTTCGCCTTTATTGACATCCTTCCATGCCAAGTTCAGCACTAAATGCCATTATAGCCAGACGATCACAGCACAAAAAGTTCATATTGGAGGTGAAAAGTCAATAAGAAGCTCTAGCTACATCATGTATGCATGAATTCACCAGCATATTGAGCCGGCGATCATCGATATAGTGGCTGATATATTTTCCGAGTAAACAAAGATGAGATTACCGAGTTGACCACGCACATTAATTATGAAACGAGGTTTTTCTAAACCGCCCAAGACATAACGGCTTTGTAACTCAGACAGATCCAGCATTTCTTTCTATTCTTATCATGAAACATCCATGGATGTTCATATATGTTGTTGGTCTCGCATTAAGCCCATGTACAACAATTTGAAGCTATAAAGTGCAAACAAGGTGCGATGGTCCCCATATATTCAGTGATTCATGCAGATATGACCTGTCACATTGGCCCTTGCAGCTGTTGGGGATTGCAACGATAGCAACGGTGTTGATAGTGTTGGCCGGACAAAGCATAGTAGAGTAAACATTAAAAACAAGAGAACAGGACAAGTCAAAGTAGAGAATTGTAATTCCTACAACTTACGAGACCGGGGTGAGCTTAATATCTTCAAGTCATTCTTTTATTTATTTTTACTATTCTTAGTGTTAGGCGCTAATACCCGCTCTTGGTCTATCGGGCTATCGCGATATCAACCCACCGCTTCTCTGTCCCCGCCTCAAAACAAACGCCTGCCCTCAATCTTACACTTCCTTTTACTTGCTTTTTGGGGATTTTCCTGTCCTTTCTTCTTTGTTTATGACATCGAACGTGTCTACTCCCTGAATCTATGAATTGAGTGGGATATCTTCTGTATCTCAGCTTCTATGGAGGGGAGCGCGAATGTCGCAATTGCTTTACCAACAACAGGATAACACATCCTACATGCGATCTTCAACTGTCTTTCACCCAGCCTAGGAAATTCCTCTCCTTTAAATCCAAGCATTGCGCTCTTGTGTTTCCCGTCACTCGCTACCTTGCTACTCCATCGCTCCTTCTACGCCAAACCCCAGCGCATTTCATTTGTTTATCGCGCACGATAGCGCTTGCTCACCAGCTTCTCACATTCCGCACTTGCGTCGCAAGTGCACCACCATTCGTTATGGCGACCATCGCACCTCCCCCGCAGCCCCTACACTGGCAGACCTGCCCCTCGAACATCTCAGCCTCTATCACGTCGTCGACACATGTTTATCATCCATCCTCGTCTTCTATGGTGCCGTTTCAACCGCCAATGCCACTGTGAGCAGTTCCCGCATCCAGGCACATATATTTACACCCGCCGGGTTTCAAAGTTACCCTCGAATTACGGTGTCCCCAGCTGCCCCCGTGTATGCTGCGGTCAATCACCTACCCCGCGAAAAACAAGGAGATGAGGTGTGTCGCGGACTCGCAGTCAGTATGTTGAGGTATTTTGCCGAGCTGTCCGAACCGGTTAAGCACCGTCTGACTGGGATGGCTCGTGCTGGAAGACCGGGAGGAAAGGCCCCCAAGATGTTCGATGAGATGCATGCTGCGGATCTTGCCAACCGTATGACACAAGTGGATGATTCATTGGACATTATTCAGGATATTCGGAGCGCATATCAAGAACGTAAGGTGCCATGGATTGACATCGACGTGGTGCTTCCTGCAGGTACGATACAACCGGTCCATCGCCGAGAGAGTGCGGGATCAGATATTGAGGGGAGTCAGAATCCCCAATACGGTCCATACACGCCCTTGATAGAGGCATTGGGAGATCCTATGTTTTTGCCAACATCTCGACTTAAGCGTGCGCCGTCTCAACCGACCAATGTCAGTAAATCGCGCCTGTTCGCAAGAAGCCAGAAAGAAGCCCTTCGTCTCACCATGTGCGAGCTTGTGGACACCGAAGAGAGATATGTCGCCAAGCTGTATTCTCTTGTCCATGAAGTGGCCGACGAGTTTCGGCAAAAGGCCGTCGGCAGAGGGCCATCCAGTAACAGCCCCGACGAGGCAGCTTTGGCGGCATTATTCCCACCATGTTTGAATGATATTCTGAAAGTCAACCTGGGATTTCTCGATGTCATTCGACAAGTGCTTGATGAAACAGAGAAAGATGCCATTGCAGATATTGGTCAGGACACAGAGCTCCCTTCTCGGGGTTTGCCCAGGGACAGAGCGGATCCGCTTGGAGCTCTGGCATTCGCAAGGGCCCTTTTTGAGTGGCTACCGCAATTTTCGCAGCCATATGGAGACTATATGCGAGCACATACAGGTTTCACGCAAACTCTGAATTTGTTCATGAAAGATAAGAACTCGAGCTTTTCGAAGAGAGTGTACGAGACGGGAGAACAGAGACTGCGCTCTTTGTTGATGGAACCCGTCCAGAGACTCCCCGCGATACAGTCTGCTGATTGACACTATGACGAGCAACTTGCCCTTGGTCCATCCTGCCGTGCGAACTCTGCTGAAAGCACGAGACATTGTGAAGGATATCTGTGCGCTAGAGAATAATTCCCCATCGAGCCATGCCCAAAGTCTTGAACGCCTGAAAGAGCTGGTCAACGGATGGCCAGCAAAGACATTTCCTGAAGGTCGGCTTATTACCGCAGTTGACTTCAACGAGGTCACCCCTCCCTACCACATAGACACAGAGTCATCTGGCAACAACACGGGGATCATGCTTCTTTATAAGAACTGCCTGGTCCTTCTAGCAAAGCCCGCCGAAAGCCGGGCCACGGCTCGTGGTGTGCTAGCTGATATCGACAATGCGGCCGCTTCGACCAGTGATGTGTCCATGTCTTTGCCGCAAGCAGAACTCCAAGTTGTGCAGGTCCTAGACTTTCATAATGTGCGTTGTATGCAATCCTCATGTGGTCGGATTCTGTTTGTCGCGCCAATTTCAGCCAAGTCGTTGGCAGATGAGACAAGCGCCGGAGCGGATCTGCTTGCGTTGGGATTGGCTGGAACGTATGAAGGAAGAGCCAATCGACTGATCGAAGAAATATCAAAAGCGAAGATTGAGGGTCGATTCCCCGAGAGTGAAAGAGAAGGAGGCAAATGGACACTACGAAGCCCTCCCACCGGAGCTGCAAGTAATGTGGGAATACTGGCCTGTGTGTGCGAGGACGGTGAAAGCGCCGCGCTTGACCAGATCCAGTCATCCCCCATACGCGTTGTTTTTAATGCGTCCAAAGCGACTTGTGCTCAAATGTTGAAAGATCCCAAGCTTGAGGTCATCATGTCGATATCTCTTCCAAATGGAGATCAATACAGACTAGACATCGATTCTGTGGTTGGATCTGGGTCTACGGATTTGATCACGGTGGACACTTTCATTCCCACTCTTTCACGACGTCGTAAGTGACTCTCTCTTGACAATTTTGTTTTCTTGCCACTGACATGCAGCAACGAAGTTCAATATTTGCTCTCGCCTTTGCATAGCCCCCGAAACCCTGCATTGACGGACCCATTAGTTCATTCTAATTTTGAAGTCCTTCGGTATATCGCCAGCAGCCTAATCACGCAAGTCAAGACTTCGCGGGGCTTTCGCCCACCTTCGCCGACCAAATTGATCTCGAACCTGTTAGGGAGTAGCCGTGACAACGCATCCACTCTCAAAGGGCCAGGGTCGGCCACTCTTACCGGCGAATTCCCAAAAATGCTCCCGTCAAGAGGCACTCTGTCGAGATCAAATACGCTACCTTCGACATTCCCCGGAAAGGACAAAGAGAAGGAGAAAGAGAAAGACAAAGAGGAAACCGGAAACAAAATATCAGTTGTTGGGGCATCCGCCTCCAAGGGATTGGATACTCAGTTCGGGTTGCTGGAACAGACATTTGCAGCCTATGTACTTTCTCTGCAGTCTCGGAGTGGGAACATACTGGGTCGAATGCTTCGGGCCAGAGATCATGTTGATCGGGCGCCAGTTAATGAGCTCTACAACATTTTGCTGGAAGATCCAAGCAGAATCCAGGCTGCCGCCGAAGTGCCAGTCGATACGCTTTTTGTCGCATTTGAAACATTCCTGGCGAACGCTTGGAGAAGAAGCATGGGCCCGATCTTGAGCTCCTCTTCTCTGAAATGGATTCAGAGCCAGTTTGATACCATGATACCGCGAGATTTTGATGAGCAATTCCGGAAATTTGTGACAGATATGAGCCCGCAAAATAGACGAGCTCTAGCCGCGATTATTCGACTGCTTGCCGAGCTACTCGATGCCTCTGGAAATGATGGAGATCGTGGTGCTTTGACGATGGCATTTGCGGAGGTACTCACCGAAGACGGAGATCCCAGCCACCATGTCTCCCTTTTAGATCGACTGGTCGAAGACTTTGATAACCTCTTTGAAGAGTTTATTCCTGGAGGTACCTCGGTGGAAGGAACATTGACCTGCGATCAATCGAAATCTCATACCAATGCCGGGTCAGTCGGTTCCAATTCTTCCTCTTTCCGCAAACGCTTTGGCTTTGGTATGCACAGGGATACCTCGAAAAACGAAGGCGAAAGCAAAGTCGCAGCGATTCTACGGACATTGAGCAAGAAGCAAAGCCCAGCCGGCTCAGAGCCTAACACGCCCAAGGGCTCCCTGATGCGTTCCAAGTCAACTGACGTGGACGCTCGTCTGGGTTTCCTTCGCCCTACATCTCGCGATCGTCCTACGTCTCGTGATCGCCCTGTATCTGGCGACCGCCCTACATCCCGTGATCGTCCCTACCGTCCTTACGGGTTCGCATCTGAGGAGCAAATCTCGAGGCCGGGCACCGGTTATGAAAACCCGCCTTCTCTATCTTCTTTCCGAGGATTCTCTGAAGATGCACCAAGGACTCGTAGAAAACGAAGGAGCTCACTTTCGGATTTGCGACCACCCACAGCATCCTCAGATGCATCCAGTATCTCTCCGACTCAACAGCTCCGCCCGACGACCCCTTCCAGCCGCCCGCGAGGAGAAGTGGTAACGCCCACCAAGCAGTCCAGACCTCAAAGCAGTTACATACCAACATCACCTATGCGCGGTCAATCACCTATGCGTGGTCAATCACCAATGCGTTCTAAGCTGCCAGCAAAATCAGGTTCACCGACGCGACTAGGATCACCCATTCGCCGTCTGTCTCCGCCCCGTCCATCTACGCCGAGCAGAAAGGAGAACATTGACCCCAGGACTCCACAGACAGAGCGTACAACAAAGCCGAGGAGCGGTGTCTCAGTATCGCCAGCAGAGGAGTCAAGAAGGGGATCCCACACGTCGGGCATCCCTCAGCGGACTCCGGGCCTTCGGGAGCGGACAACCACCAACGGCTCTGATACTAAGCGTCCACAGTCTTCGTCTTCCTTGCAGAGACCGCAGAAGCCGCGGATGCAAAGCCCACAAAAGGTTGGTCGCATCGTCTTTGTCTCGATAATGACTGTACTAACGTTCCCTAGTTACGTGATCGTGTTCAACTCGAAAAGAAGACCCAAAATTCTACTCAGTTGGGTCTGAAAGATGAGCTCACAGAGCTTGGTCACGAATTACGTTCTCTGAAGCTCACACCACCAAGGCAATCCAACGCAATGAACCTGGAGTTTGATTTTGACCGTACAGACACCAATCCATATTCTGCTACCACCACATCCCTTGAAGCTCGCATGCGCAATCTCGAAGCCCGATTTGAGACGCTTACCTGGGAATACAATGGCCGCACAACCGCTCTCGAGCGAGACCTGGAGTCGTCCTTGGTTCTTAGCGAGAAGCGCGTGAAGAAATTGGACGAGCTTTATCGCGAGGCAAGTGCCGAGAACGAGGCTCTCTATGATCGGTTTAATACCGAGCTCAGCAAAATTGCAAAGGATGTCCGATCCGGCCACGCAGAAGACGCCTTGAAGTCTCAACTGGCAAGTGCTCTAGACGAGATCGGCCGTGTGAAGAAAGAAAACTTCCGCTTGAAACGAGAAGTCGGAGGTCTTCGAGCCCAGTCAGCTGCCGCTGCACTGCTCAAGGCGAGTGAGCAATGACCCGATATACAGCATCGAGGGCTTGTCCCATCATTCATTCATTCAACCCACCTGGACATCTATTCGACGACCTGACACCTGTCACATATTTCTTTTCCTTTCACCTTGTATTTTGATAGCGCACAAGCCTCTTCTACTTTCCTTTGGACACTTTCTGATTTGCATACATATCCATGGACCTTTCTTACTTGTCTTCATTCATATTCGTTGTCACCCTTCATACTGGCCTATCCGTACAGATAGCCATTGACCATGCATGCATAGCTCAGGAGATCAAGATTTCACAGGGCTTGCTTTTCTTTTTTTTTTTTTTGTCTAGGTGTTGTTGTCATGTACACTAAGCCTCTTCGGCATCTTTATCCACCGGCCAGCCCATCAGGCGTAGTGCCTCAGTGTCAATCATTTTGTACATCCACTGCCATTTCAGTTTCCAGCGACAGCGTAGATGTACCAGTTCCACTTCATTGAGAGAAGAATATTTAGCTGAATGACCAGATAGCCTATAGTCCAAAGTCGGCAATGTCAGCTGTTGCCAAACCTTCTGGCCCAGAGGCCTCTCTGGTTTGGACACGGTACCGTCCCTTGATACCACAGGTAAAGTGAAGCGTAGCTGAGCAGGCGCTTCAGCAGACAAGAGGGCTTTGACGTGCTCAAAAGTTCCAGGCATTTTCCGTTCAGCGCCAGTATCCTTATTCGTTTGCCCCTGCGGCCTTGATTTAACCCCATCTTTGCGTATCCGTTCGATATCAAATTTATGGAACGGGCGTATCGTCAGAGGAACACTTATCAATTGATCCCCCAATTCACTGGGATCACGGTCGACCGGAACAAGACGAAGCCGCATCCAGTACCGGTTATCCCACAAAACCCACGGAGTAAAGCTGCCACTAGGCGAAACGTTGATTTGCGTCACGGGGTCACGGCCTCTCATGAATGGTTGCCGGGAAAGCAGCCAGATATTATCACCACCGGGACGAGGGTCTTGGGACTTTTCAAGCGTGGAGGCTTCGTTCGTGAGACGCTGGAACAGGACCCCGGCTACTGTGAAGGCCTTTCTTCGTTTCTGGTCATTGGATGTGGCGCTTGCGCCATGAGAACCATCTGCACCGGGGAATACGTTTGAGACTAGCGACTCGTAGCTGCGTAGCGAGAAATGGCTGTCGGGGAATGGAGAGACTAGTTCTGTTATGCGGCGGAGAACGATGGTCTGGATCTGTCGGGTCCGAGACTCCGACAATGTTGCCAGTTGGGGGTCCATGGATGCTGGGCTTGGGTCTAGGAATTGAATGACCGCTGAGCCTGCCTTGGGATTGAAATCTAGGATTCGGCATTGGGATGAGAGGAGGTAGTTGGAAAGCTCGTTTGATCTCTGGAGGAGGTCTTTGCTTGAACGGATTAGGGAGAGGATGGATTGAGATCCCAGCGCACGGGGTAGGGAGTTTGAGGTGCGAAGGCTGCGGATGGCGTTCCGGGGAGTGAGGGTTGGGTCGAAATTTGTTGGGTCTGAGACGTAGGGAACGTTGTTCTTGTGGCACGTCTCCAGAAGACTTGCTTTGGTGAAAGAGAGTAGAGGTCGGCAGATGAATATGCCGAGGCTTGCCATCTTTACATTAGATGTGAGATTGGAGTAAATTATATCTGTCCTATCGTTTGGATTAGGAAAAGTGATGAACCCCTGTTTCTGATTATCGAATCGAACTTTAGGTTGGGGTTTTGTCGGTGGCTTTGTTGGAATTGATGTAGTTGACCAGCTCTCAGAAGCCCCGAAGAGCCCATGACATTCGGGGATTCGAGCAACTTCGGGGATGCCGCCAAGACCTAAACCAGTTGCCCCAGTGGAGAGCCGCCAAATGGTGGTTTCAATGTTGTCATCTTGATGATGGCCTAAGAGCAACGTTTCAAGTTTGAACTCATGACAAGCTATGCCGAGGGCTTGGAAACGGAGTCGTCGAGCATGTGTCTCAAAGGCGGATGGCATGGGACTCGATGCTCCAGATTTTGGCGAAGATAATTGTGTCTGACTTGGAGTAGTATCCGACCAGTCCAAACTGAGGATATGAGTCCTAATGTCTGTTTAAGAACGGTTAAATGACCTTCCGAAAATATAATATTCCGACTTGGAACGTACCCATATCACGGAGCCAGCCAGCAACCTTTTGGGCCTCAATAGTGCTTTCTGGACGGGCACGATGATCTACCACAAAAGCAGTCACAGAAATGGCTCCAGCAACATCCGAAGAGCGTTCCAGTTGCTTGCATAGGTATGCCAAAGCCATGGAGTCTGCGCCGCCACTGACGGCGATTCCTACCATCTCGCGCGTTAGCTATAAGCTCTCGAGATACGAACAACGGAATTTGTAATGTTTCAATATTCAAAGCTTACCAAATCTCTGTGGAAGCTGCAGAGTGTCATTATCACCGGATTTCTTTCCATATTTGGTGCTGCCGTAATTGATGCGAGCCCGTCGCGATCCGGACCATGCTTGCTGGAAGCAACGCTGGAACAGAAATGGCGAGATTGATATATTCCCGGCCATTTCTAACCTTCCTGGAATTAAACATAGGCTCGAAAATTCAATATCATCATCGGCCTATAGATTACTTCACGCGCAGGAGAACCTCAGGGTAATATCGTCGGCTCGGCCAATCAATTTTCCCGAGAACGTGACCAGATGGCCTTCACGCGAATATTTCCCAGAGATCCTATAGGTTATTATTTTAAATAATGCCAAGTCATTTTGGTACATTTTTGGGGGATCTATCAGTGTTCTGATACTAACAGGAGCATAAGTGATGGTTGCTGGGTTTCATATGTTGCTTGGATGCTTGATCCTATAGTTACATTACGGCAAACCAACACTATGGCAGAGTGAGGTCTGTATATAATTTACATCTCTAGATCCCAGAACTGTTAGGAAAAGCAGCCAGGTAAGCACCCTCAATTTCCCGGCCCATCCCCCCAACACCCTCAAAAATCACATCCGATTTCAGAGATCTGTCAAGGATTTCCACCCCATGTCGCAGCTCCTCACTCAATCTCTCAGCATCGGCAATCTCCGACGCAGGAGTGGGATTATTAAGCAGGTGATAACAATTTGCAAGCCGATCCGTCGCTAGACAGGCACGCAGTCGATGCAGTAGCATGAGAAGACCGTAGCAGCTTTGCATAGCCGAGCAAGCAAAGTAAGGAATGGTTTTCGGATATGTTCTGGACCTAGAAGAAGTGACTGACCCAAGTGGATTCGCATATGGTAAATTGCGATATATCGTCGTCACGACGAGTGAAGACTTGAGACAGATAATCGAGGATTCTTGCTCGGTGAACGGGAATGAGACCTCGCGATCTGTTAGCCACTTGGGAGCAGGTTGGTGCGGGAAATCCTCGCTGTTGATTGCTGCAAGGTCACAGTAATTGTCGAGAAAAAGGGGGATGTCCATAAATGCCCGGAAGCGATGCAGCCGAGTGCGAGCACTAGAAGGGTTAACAAAACCCGTATCCAGGTTGGAGATGAATGACTCACGCATGAATCAACATGCGGCTGATCATCCACATGGTTCGGGCTACGGATGCCTCTGGTCCTTCATCAAAAGTCGTCATAACATGGCGGTCTGCTTCGCCCACCAAAGATACAAAATCTGAATCCAGCTTGCGTATTCGGGTGCCGAAATCGGAGAGAACGGCTGTCTTATCCACGCTTTCAATGTTCTGGACCATTTTGTTAGACTCGAAAAGAGCTTCTTGTGCCTTCATCATTATGGGCCATGGCTTGTAACAGTCAGTAGGTGATTGAAAAACTATGGAAAGAGTATTGAATACCTCCAGATAAACATCAAATTTGGGATATGGGGTAGTTATTCGTGGATCATGCATGGAAACAATTGGTGGCTAGATATCAATTAGCCAACCTAGGTCAGTGAGAGTGTTCATGTGTTCACTTACAGAAAGATGGAGGCTGGATGATAGATATGTGACCCAGATCTATAGAACCAGTGAGAAACAGACTCGACAATAACATGTCTCTCCCACTAACCGTCATCCACCAAGCTCGTCTCTGTGCCTCAGAATAATCTGTCGTTGTCGAGTCAAGTCTATGAATAGAGATATCCATAGCCGTTGTGATAGCCTGATTAACTCGAGCCCGCATTCTAGATACGTTACCACGCTGGCAATACTCATAGATGCTAAGGACCACGAGAGCTAGAACCGGACCAAGCTGAGCCGGAACTTGCGGATGCAACCCATTTAGTGCGCGAGAAGATTCTATCCCAGGGACGTTAGGGCTTAAACCAGGCGACAAATCGTCAGTCTCAGTCTCCACAGCAGCCAGCGCCGCCTGGGCAAATAACTGCGCGTAGGACCGTCTAGTCGCAAGGTTCGTTTCAGCCATTGGAAAGGTGTCTTCGGCGGTAGGTATAAGGACTAGCATTGCGGACAAAGCAAGACTCAGAGACGATGTTGGCCAATAAGGCATATGGGACTTGTCAGCTTGAGAACTTTCTCCAAATGGCCTGATTACAGTAGGGTGATCTTCCTGCTGCTGTACCGCAGGAGGCGGCAACAGAGGTAAATACGGATGGATGTAAATATAATAGGCATTCGCACTGTGGCTCCAATTAGCAGTCAGTCATCTGTTGATTCATGTCTCTTTTGCACCAACATTTCCGCTTCGGACTGATATGCGCGTATTACCGGTGGACCCACATCCTGCATAGGGGCCGACTCGTAGGAGCTATCGTCATGCGGGGTGAGTTGACCCCAGAACTGGTGGGCTCCATCCACAGTTGATAGAGAATCCGGGGAGAGATCGAGATTGTGAATCCCAGCGAATGGCGATACCAAACCGATCATGTTATCAAGGAATGGATCTGGTCAATGGTTAGATACTATGACGACTTGTTATCCAGGGATAGTGAGCTACCAAGTTCATCAGGCACATCTGATATTGAAGATGACAGTGAGTTGCCTGCAGTTGGTCGTCGTTGTGCCTCTTCATACCGGGCTCCTCTGCGAGGACCACCCCGGCGACTGGGTCGATAACTGCACTCTCTATTCCTTCCAGAACACTAACCAATGTATTAGCCAATGAACGCCAGAGTAAGGGGTTGGACATACACTGCTACAGGGATGTTGGCCGTCACAACGTGTTTTTGATGTTCGACTACAAAACATGAGCTCAAGGCAAAAATGAATGGTCAAGAAGGTATGCAGCGCACCATGGTAGACATGCAGCTTTCACAGGTGGTTTTGTAACACGAGGCATCTTGCTAATTGTTTGAAAAGTGCAGTTAGCAAATGATGTCAGGAAAGAACGAGAATCCATGGATTTTATAGGGATCTCCTAGAAAATCACATGACTTTTAAAAAACCCATACAAAAGTGCTTATTACCCTTTGTGTCAGTGAGTCAAACACTGTCAATTTAGTAGTTAGAGATTTATATATCACTGGAATTGACTAAGTTGTCTGCGGTGCATGGACGTCACCGCGGCACGTGATATCTATACCCTGATCGGTGGGCGGGATTGACTTGATAAGATTTACCTTTATCTAGCTGTTGTTTCGATTGCTTCACGAGAAGATCAATTGGAAGTTGTCCAAGGACAAGAGTTGACCTCTGTTTCGGCGTTTGATATCTGGACCAAACACCGAGTCAACCCACCATCGGCGATTGGTCGATCTGCTCTGGGAATTTCTATCTGAAATCTTAATACATAGTGCATTGATGATGAGCTGCTAATATAACGTATAAAGACAATTTACATATATCGATTTATTTGCAACAACTCTTGCCAACATTGGGCGTTTCAAAGGTATCCAGACGACAGAAACAGGAAGATGTTACAGGCACATCAGCCACAGCAGCTGCTATCGCCAACTGGGGCCCAATAATGCGCGCCTCATCATGCCGCCCAAGACGTATCAAACATTCATGGTAGCCCTGCAAAGCCCATATATTATTCGGATGCTGACGAGCACGGATAAGAGTGCTATCAAGACCCAGGTCAGCCTGGTAGACAGCCGCTGCATCCTCAACATGGCCCTGTTCTAGCAAAAGAGCAGCGTATGCATGACGGGTGGGCTGCATCCAGCTCCAGGGTTCACTGTAACCCAGCCCATCATCCAATTCAATCGAGCGACGTAGATGCTCGAAAGCCTCCGTGTAGTTCCCACGGCGGTACTCGATCTCGCCGTCCAACATTTCCGACGCCACCCCCAGAATATCAACGCACTTGTTGGGCCAGTCCAAGCGCGTATCCGGGACTCGATCTCGGGCTGCTCGATAGAGCTCTCGCTGGCGCTCTGCATCCGGCACGTTCCCTGTGGCTGCATATGCTACGCCCTTGGCGTAGTGCAGGACCGCTATCGTCATGCAGTACAGCTCTGGATCCAAGGGGATCGCAATCTCAATAATCTCATCCCACATGCCGAACCGTACCATGATGTGCGCGCGTACAGACATGAAGACTTCGATATAGTCTGACATGGCCGAGAGTAATTCTTTCGGCAGAGTTGCCTCCATGCGGTCCACGGCTGCAAATGCGGCCTGTTTCTGGCCCGCAAACATGGCTGCGTAGATGAGCGAGTGGTAGGTGTGCATGCGGTAGACGGAGTAGAAATTAAATGGGCCTTTCAGCGCCAGGTATTTCTCATCTGCAATAGCAGCACGCTGGTTTGCGCGGACGGCACTTCGATAATCTCCAACCAGCACGTCCAGATGGGATGGCATATGATTGATATGACCCGCATCTGGAACAAGGTCCCGGAGATGGTCTGCCGGTCGGAGGCCTAATTCTGGGAAAGGCGACATCTCAATAAGATGAATGTAGATGTGTAGGAGACCGGGGTGTTTGGAGGCATCTTTATGTTGGAGAGCTGTCTCTAGCACTTTCTTTGCTTCCATGGTACGAGTGCCTGGGTTTGGTTTCCCCGTTACCATGTCCCACAACTTCCAGGGAGTGAGGCTGATCAAGGAATCAGCGTACAAAGTGACCACATCCAAATCATCGCTGAACTGTTCATATGCCTCTTTCATTGCATCGGCATATGCAATATTTTGGACAGCATATTGCTCCATGCTAGCAGGCTTATCACTTTGATAGCGGGCAGAAATTGCCTTGGCGAGGGCCCTTTCCACGGGGTTTGCATTTTTTGTAGAGAGGAAACGAGCTTTGGTTGCAGCTCGATATGTGTTTTCCACAACGGCTGCCAAATCGTTGCCGAGGAAATCCCAAGGCTGGTTGTAGTTGGGACCGAGGGAATATGCCAACCCCCAGTATGCCATCATACATAATGGATCATGCACCAATGCCTGTTTGAAACAGATGACGGATTCCTTATGGTTGAAGGAATAGGCCCACACGAGACCGCGGTCAAACCATATTTGGGCTTCAGGACTGGTAGTCGTGATGACCTTCCCGTATGATCCAAGGTTATAGGGATATTCGGCCTGGGTTGATGCTTTCGTCATGTTGCAGATATCCCACCGTATGATGCGGGAAGATGAGAGATTGAAGAGTTCGGGTTTCGGCGGGGTTTCCCGCTACTTGTACCCAACGGCTTCGGACTTTTCACTCCATTTTGTTCTCTTATATTTTATATTTTATGTTTTTAATGTAATACTATAAATCGAGCTATTGAACAATTTTGAACTATGCTGTCTACACTGCATCCTATTGGATCAGTTGGTATGCAAATGCGATTAGGTTGTACTAGATTGTACTATTGTTCCTTGCTAGATCACCACCCGACATAACAAAATATGCACCTATTACGCAATGATATTCGACTCATTTTTTATAATTCAGAGATTGATTCTCTTGGATTTTAGAAGAAAAAGAGTAGAAGGAAAAGGAGAAATATAGGCAAAACACGAGTCAGTGCATTTCAGCCTCAATCGTCCCTATTTCCCCCGTCGGATCAGCCCACACTGTTATATATATCTCCATTTTTTTTCATCTCCCAGACATCGCATGGTGTACCTAAATAGGAAGTTCATCTCCTTTAATTTCAGATCTGAGCTTGAGCCCTCAGTTTTGAAACCACCTAGTGTTAAATTTGTCATATTCTCCTAGTTATATAGTGCAGGGATATCTAGCCATGGCCCCAATACAAGGTCAGACACATCAGGCAATGGCACACAAGTACGGATCTATCTATATTGTACTAAAGGAGGGCATCTTCATCCTACTTGACTGGATATTGGTTAAAATGATACATCTTCCTGACTCGTTGGCATGATTGCAAATAATTAGTCAGCACCGGTGGACAGTACCTACCTAGGTACCTAGGTAGGTAACGTAGGATGTGAGCAAAGCCCAATGACAGCGGGCTGACGATGGGATTAGATCGATATCAATGCTAATAAACCAAGGGGAGAAGGAAGACGAGACATCATCCCAATCTTGTGTGAAATGCCTCACAGCTGATAAAGTATAACTAGACAATATAGACCCAATATAAATCAGAGACCAGGCTGACTACACGAGAAAAAGCAAATGACTCGTGTTAGCTGACTATCTCCAATTAAAGCCTCAATAGTACTAGTGCTAAGATGATCCCAATTATTGAACCAGCGAGAATAAAGTTGCACTTTTCCCATCACAATGATCTGCAGGTGAGATATAAAATAAGCAAAATGTGACATGCCTGCATATTAAATGTATTCCAACTTGAGAGGAATCTCGGATCCGAGATATTCCAAGCTCTTGCATGGACTCTAGGCAGACCTCATGGTTACTCTAATGCAAGTTTAGTTTGCTTCTGCCTTCTTCCAGGTGCAAACTGAAAGCGGAACTCGGCAAACACATTATGCAGGGGATGGAGTGCACAGGACTCTGCTTCATGCTTTCACCATTTACTCCCTGTTTTGGTCGTGCCATGTCATGACTCTTCCTGTGTCTACCTAAGAGACATGCAATGCAATCGTTGCTCTTTTACAATAGAAGCGAAGAATTTCATTTAATTCGATAGAACCGGGATGGATCATGGAAATGGGCGTATGGTTAGTACGCCAATATCTCTTGAACGTTCCATTTGTAGAGCTAGTCAGGGGCCACGAACGGAACTTACAAGCCTGAAGGATTCACAAATACAATTCTTCGCCAGTGTTGCCGGTTGTTACCGTCAACGTCATTACATAAGAATGCAAGCTGTGAGGCAAAAGCAAGGCCCAAAGCAATAGCCAAAGCAAGCCAGATGCGCTAACATCCATGAGAAGAGAAGTAGGAGATGCGATAGAACCAAAAAAAAAAGCAAATCGCCCATATGTACTGGAAATCCATGCGTTTGTAGCATTGGCGTAGGTTGAATATCAAATGTACCCTTTGGACGAAAGGAAAGAGGAAAAGAGAGAAGCCGATGAAAAAGGTTCCAGAGGATGGTGTTTCCCTATCAAGTGGTAGCAGAGCCTGCGACAGAGCCCGAGTTGGTCGCAGAATGGATACTCCCAGAGGGTGCATGTCCATTGTTATCCCCGTTCTGGGCTTCCTCAAGGACATTGTTCTCATCAATTCCCAGGAGAGACCGGGGCGGGTGGATCTCTTTCTTGCCGTTTGTCTTGTAGTGGAGAACCATATCTCCCGAGGTGCGCCAGAGGTGCGTGCGAATCGTTGCTAGAGTCATGTTTGGTGGACAGAGCTGAGGGACGATTGCGATTAGTATGACTACTATACAAAATAACAGAAGAACATACCATCTTCTGGCAGTATAGCTCGAGGTACTCCTCCGGTGGCATAACGGATTCCGCTGGTTCATCCGGGTTTGCAGGGTCGATGCGCTCTGCGACATAAGCAAGAATCTTCTTCGTTCGGAGCATGCGGTTGGCATTGAGACGAGAGCCATTGTTGTTGGTGCTCGGATTGCCTGGAGGGGCACCATTAGGAGCCGGCCTGGATGAACAACCGTGGTTAGTTTCACCAACAACACAAATTCCAGGGTAGAGACGATCCAAAACATACGGTTCGGGCTTGACGACAGGCGGTAATGTGTCATCGAAGGGCTTCAAGACAAAGGCGATCTTGACCTGCTCCTTGAAGGGAATTTGGTTCTATAACCAATCGTTGTTAGGAGGAAACGCAAACTATCACGCGGAAATAGACTTACCTTTAGAAGAAGCTCGCCAAGCCAATGAGGAATTGATTTCTTGAGCCTTTCGAGGTCTTCGCCAATGCGGCCCACGCTACCTCTGTAGAGATCCGAGGCCACGGCGGTATCGCCGGTTTCTTCCTGGATGAAGACTGCGGTCCGGGATGGAATATCCAGTCGGGGGGTTTCATCCTCAGAACTAGGCAAAAGAGCCGTCTCCAAGTCCCGATCTGGATTCGTAGCCAGGAATTCTTCATAATCATCACGGATGCGGTCGACCACGCCACATAGGTTGGGCTCATACACCTTCTCTTCCTTGATAGAGGAGATCTCCGACTCTTCGGCCTTTTCTTCCAATATCTGAGGCTTCGTGTCCGTAGAATTGCGACCTAACTTCTTGGGGAAATTCATTTGGAACTTCTTTCCAAATAGTGACTTCTTCCGCTCTTCCTTATCGGGCTCTGCGGGGGATTGAGAAAGCCCTGAATTTGAGCTTGCATCTGGCGGAGACAGAAGAGACTTGTCATTGTCTGTTTGCGGGGTCGCTAGAGGCCTTTTCGAGAAGTAGTCACTTGATGAAAAGGATGATGACCCGCCATCGGGCTGAATATTTGTTGGCACTGAGGCATCGGGTGTGTCTGGTTCAAACCCTGGGAACGGAGAGTTGCTCTGTATGGAAGTGCTCAAGTAGTTTGACGAGGGTGTGCCAGAGTTGATGCCGAAGCCGATGTTCGGGCTAGCAGGGAAGTCTGAGCTGGGGCGCAGACTCGTTCTCTGTTGAGGATTCGATATGGGTATACCAACGCTGCGAGGGATATCATCGCCAGGTACGGATGTACTCAGCGGGTTCAGTCGAGCATTTTCTTCTGCTCGCGCGATAGCAGCTTGACGGTATTCGCTGTCTCGTCGAATTTCCTCGTCCACTACCGGAGCAAACAGCCAACGCAAAATCCATTTGCCGAGGTTGACTGCGTGTTGTCAGTATGGCAAAGAATATCCACGAAGTTCATCAGAAGAACAAAAGAACTAGTTCAAGGAAAATAACACTCACTTCTTTGATCCTCTCTAAACTGATAGAGATCAGATGGTGGTAGATCGGTCTCGTCGGCATAAACTTCTGCATCGAAACAGCGATTGGGCTCCAGAATGACTGACAACCTGCCAGTACGCACGTCGATGGTACACCAATGTCCAATACTATCAACGGTGTTTACCTCCGACTCAACATCATCCATATGACGCTTGCCGAAGGTTTGCACGGGGATACACTAGGTTCATGTTAGTCGATGCCTTGTACTTGTCAGTTGAGATAGAACCAAATCACCTTCAGTAGATCCCAGAGAACAACTTCTCCTGCCGAATCCTGAGTAAGTGTGCGCCTCCGGTCATTCAACATCAGGCACTTGATCAAGCCGTGTTGGCCTTCAATGGTTTCCTCGGGCTGTGAGTGAACTGGGAGCGTAAGGCCAATTGTCTCCAAGTTAGGCTCCGAGGAATTAAGTGTAGGGGCTGAGCCACCGATAATCGACGTCGCTGATAACTGCAAAACAGCATTGAATGGAATCTTCTTGGGTCCCTTCTCTGGAGGGGCTGCGGGCACTGTAGCAGAGTCTATAGTACGGTCCGGGTCGGGCGGCTGCTCGATTCCAACTGTAGTATCGACATCTCGCCAGCGGTTGATGCTAGACTTGGGAGTAGCTGTCCAGATGTAGTCTCCCGCTGCCACAACTTTGACGACACCCTCGTGCTCTTGGAGTGCGGCGACGCAGAGGCCCTGGTCGGGATCGGCCGACCCTCGCATGTCGGTCTTCGCCACCAAACCAGATCGGTCACTTGAGTAGAAGACAGAGAGATCAGGGTGGTCGGAGTAAAGAGACCACACGCTATCATTGTGCATGGTCAGAGTATTCATGCATCGACCTGCCGTGAGAGACCAGATCTTGATCGTCTGGTCAGACGACCCCGTCATGATAGTATCGCCAGACTGATTAATCATAATATCACGAATGTTGTCCGTATGGCCCACGAACTTCGTCACTAGCTTTCCAGACCTGGGATCCCATACCCGGACGACATTTTCAGGGCCACCGCTAGCGAGCACCGATGAGACTGCGCCCAGCGCATAGACAGACCCTTTATCCGTGGAGTCTTCTCCACCGGCATTGATGTTCAAGACCTCTCCACCGCCATTTAAATCCCAAAGGTAAACCTTTTGATCGAGACCGCCCGAAGCAACCCAAGTAGCGTGGCTACCGGGGCTCGCCAGGGCCTTCACATAATCAGTATGTTTTCCAATGCGCTCCGGTACCTCGGTGGACTCGGAATGTGGGCGCCAGAGTCGCACGGTCGTGTCGGACGAGGCGGAAACGAGCGCGGAGTTGTCCTGTGCCAAGACAATGTCGTTGATCCAATGACTATGTGCTTGAACTTGGGTTTTGAAGCCAGTCGGACTAGGCTTTTGATCAGGAGATGATGCGTCTTTAGGGGCAGACGATGACGGAAGGGGAAAGTTGAGATCCCAGGAACAAATGACACCGTCGCGGCCCGCGGAGTATCTAGGAGAGGGGACGTCATATTAGTATCCGTGCAACCCACATGTAGGGAAGCCTGGTTTCCAGAAGATCGCGGTCGCAAACGTGGCAACAATTCAAATTTAGAGGATCCCTGCATAACGAGGGGGAGATACTTACAGGATGGAGTTTTGGCGGTCGACAGTCAACCCATTGACCCCCAACCGGTGCCCACCGGGTGCATCAGGCAGAGGGAGGACTAAAAGAGTGAAAGACAGTCAGCGACCCGAGAGGAGATTACATGGAATTCAACTTACCATAGGTGACCCTCTGGTGGCTCAGTTTGCGTGCCATACATGCAGCGTTGAAGGAGTAAAACCAATTGCGGAGATGCGAATGCGGAGCTTATCTGCCCTCGAGGCTGATCGCACGTTCAGTTTTGGTGGGGAAGGTCAACGTCACAGGGCCATTCCAATCAAAGAAGTCAAAAAGAGAGGTTAAAAAGAAGAAAAAGAAGCGAAGGGGAAAACACAAAACACTCAGATGAGGGGAAGTTTTCTAAAGTTGGAGGCGCCAGGGGCCGGGTGTTTATGCGCCGCATAGGCTATACATCGTTTCGTTTAAATGTTTACTTCAGGGCCTACTACATGCATGTACTGTATCAAATACGACCTGATATATATTTGATCTGATTTGACTAGGGATATCCTAATATCTGTGAATACCTCCCTCTCTTTGTTACATAGTCCAGGAGCCTCCTTTCCCTTTCTGGATCGCTTCTCGGTTATCTTTGGCTATTTCGATGTTCTAATAACTTCCATAGTACTCGACATGAACTGCCACTCTTATAGCGCCGATATACTTCCTTATAAAGATACTATACAGTTTCACAAGTCTTTCCATTTCTGAGAGAAACAATCCTTCAACATCAACCGGGTAGCGACTGCCCCGAACTGCTTGATAGATGATTGGGATCCAAGCAACACACAGTTGGCCGCTCCGCTCGTCTCCTACGGAAGCGAACCTTAAGCTCACACAAACAAAAGAGTAGCTTGGCTGCATCGCCAAGACAGGGCTTGGTTTGTGTCTGAAAAGGTCGCAGTTCGCATCTTTTCGAGGAGCGTCCCACGCTCTTGATCTTCATGAATGCCCGCCTGATGCCGGAAAGAAGTGACGCCATGTCCATCGTCGACATTCGGCTAGTGCTACATTCTTAGCCAAAAAGATTCGCGCGGTACTGGAGGAGCATGTCCAGATGGACTTCTTATAGAGCCCGCGGAAATCTCACCCATCTATCTATCTATCTATAAACCAGTAAGGAAGATCCGCAGGAACACAACATGCTTTCTTTCGTATTCAAGGGCCTATGAACGTAGCACAGCATGCAAGCGTCTGAATGCGGCATATGTTCTCTCGTCAGCTCTCGTCAG
This sequence comes from Penicillium chrysogenum, assembly GCF_028827035.1. NCBI lineage: Eukaryota > Fungi > Ascomycota > Eurotiomycetes > Eurotiales > Aspergillaceae > Penicillium > Penicillium chrysogenum. The sequence continues at coordinate 2,356,773 of NW_026622749.1, read as the reverse complement.
CACTCCTGAAGTCATCATTGCCCCAGGTGTTCGCCACATTTAACACCTAGGACCTCTCCCTTCTCCCAACCTCTACAATATACGTATCTATCCTCATTTTGACTACAAACCAACATAAACAAGCAAAGAAAATGGATATCCCAATCTCCAAAATTAAACCAGTCTACCCGCCCAATCCCCCACATCCAACACAAGAACAACCCGCAATCCAATCCACTATCAACGCCCTACATCTCTGCGCACACCCAGAAGGCGGCTACTTCTGCGAGACAGATCGTGATCCACGCAGAGTTCCAAACCCTTACAAAGAACCAGCAACTTCGGCCACAGCCGAAGACACAGATCCCGAAACCCGCTCTGCTTGCACCTCAATCTACTACCTCCTCACGCCGCAGCGCCCACAGGGCGCTTTCCACCGTAATAAAAGTCGCACGGTGCACGTATGGCAAAGGGGACGTGGGCGGTACGTTATTATCCATGCGGACGAGGTAGATGGCAGTGTTGAGAATGCCAAGGCGCGGGTTGAGACGTTCATTGTTGGGCCCAATGTTGAGGCTGGGGAGAGGATGCAGTGGGTTGTTGAAGGGGGGAAGTATAAGTCTTCTTTTTTGTTACCGGATGAGCCTGAGGGAGAGACTTCTTCGGGGTTGTTGATTAGTGAGGTAAGATCTGGACATCCATGGATCTTATAGATCTACATTATTGAGACGGGAGAAACGGCTAACAAGTTCCCCAAGGTTGTTGTCCCAGGCTTTGAGTTCGCAGACCATGATTTCCTGCGTAAAGAGAGAATGGAGGAACTCCTGACTGCCGAGCAAGTCCAGGAATTGGGCTGGATGCTTAGGACCGAGAAGTGAAATCCACAGAATGACATGCATAATGGCCTAAGCCAACTTGGTTTTCGGGATCTATGTTCTTCCAACCTTCTATATAGCAAAAAATATACAAAGCATAAGGCCAAGGAGAATCCAAAATTAAAGACCTTTCTCCGCCTGCACTCCCCGGCGCCCCTCAAGGGTATTAGAAGCATACTGATAACTCCCAAGGAATACAGCCCCACCAATACCAATCCACGTCACACGCGGCGTAATACCACGCCAGAAAGCACCGGGCCCTTCGCTCGCAATCCCGCGCACAACCTCCTTAAGACGAACAGGCGCATCGACGCCCCCGTCTCCACGCCGCGCAAGCATAACCCGCGTCTTGATCACGTCTAGCGGAGTAGTTAGACCAGCCGCAATGGCACCGGCAACACTGCCGAACATGGCGCTTGTCGAAGCGGGGATCTGCGTCTCGGCAATAGATGAGGCCGTCTCCGCGGTTCGCAGGTACCGCTTGCCGTAGGCTTCCTTCATCGACTCCCACATGGTGAATTGAAGCACGGTGAAGGGAATCTCGCGGGCGATTGTGATCCCGGCTCCGCGGTAGAGTTCGCGGAAGACCTGGCTGTAGCCGCGCTTCGCTGGTGGGGTTAAGGTCGTTGTGGTTGTGGTTGTGCTTGTTGGGGCTGCGTGTCGCAGGGACAGGATGTCCTTCAGTGCGAGGAGACTGGAGCCGCCGAAAAGGCCGGCTTGGGCGCGCTGCTTGATTACTTCTGTTGGGACGCGGACGGCGCATGCGGCGATTTCACCGAGGGAGGAGGCGAGCGAGTGTGTGAGGATTATGTGGGAGCGGGATTGGGGGTTGGTTTTGCTGTTGGCGGGTTGGGGTGCGAGGAGGGTGCGCTTGACGCCATCGTAGACGATGAAGAAGGAGGCGGCCGAGGGGGCAGAGCCAAAGAGCACTGATGGGAGGCCGGCGTAGATACCGCGGAAGGTTTGGCGTAGGGAGAGTCGGGTTTGGGGTGCGGTGTGGTCGCGTGCCTTTTGGAGTCGGGTTTTGATGGTGTCGAGGGGGTAGAGGGAGCAATCGACGGTTAGGCCTGCAATTGCGCCGGACTATATAGTTGCAGAGCTGTTAGAGAAACACTCCTAAGAAGAGCTTCGGAGAAGGTTACAATCAATGACCTCGTCCACAGGGAGGAGACCAGTGGCTCCCCGTCGAGTTGTTGGGCCATTTTGTAAAGAACTGAATATGACAACTGTTCTATCAAGAGAGCATGGCCAATTGGGCGAATGTAGGAAGCAAGAACAGCAACGAAGTATGTACAGAAGCGGGCTAAACGGAGAAGCTCCGCGGATGACTGGCAGTTTTCTTTTGCCCGCGGTCAGGCCATCCGATATCGCCGATCTTCGCTACGTCAAATCCAATCCAGAGAATATAATAGTAGTGTGTTGTATGTTTGTATTGAAATGTATCTACTATTTAAGAAAATAAAGCTTTCTCGCCACCGTGAAGCATTGCCAGAAGAATGCCCCTGGGAAAAAAAAAAAAAGAAAAGAAAAAGAAACACTTCGATATCCACACCCAGTCTATCAGTAACATCCGTGGATGCGTCGTCGAGGTAGAGCGAGAGCTCCGTTTTCTTCAAGATCTTCAGAGAAACACGAGCTCGATAGAATGCCACAGAAGTTTATTCAAGAATATCAACTCGTCTCAAACATGGCCCGGGGAATGAGGGAAACCGCCAAAATCATCTACAGTACTCGTAGGGAATCACACAGTCAACGCGAAAGGGAAGGGGACAAAAGTGCCACCCCGTTCTCAAAGGATAAAAGGGGATATATAGACACGAGGTGAAATTGGTACAAAGAAGGGTTATTATTTAGCCTTGGTAGCTTTGCTGGCCACGGCAGGGCTTTGGGCGGGGGGCTCGAGGACGTGGGTGTGGCCGGAGGCACTGATAATTTCACCAGTCTCATCCTGTCGACACGCATGGATGTTCCTTACCCAGTCATCCGACAGTACCTCGTCGAGTGTCGCTCGGTTTTTCGGGTTGGTTTTCAGCATGCGGCCGATGATGTACCGGCTTTCCCGCGGCAAGATGCGGAGAAGACGCCATGGGCCCTTGATGACTTCCTGACGCTGCCCAGAATTCTGGGATGATGCCGGAATTGGCGGTGCTTCTTTGCTGGTTGTGCGCGTGGTCCGCTCATGGGGGCCGTTGCTGATTTGACTGATCTGCTTCTGGGCAGTGTCAGGAGAGCGATCACCGTCCCTCTGCGAGGGCTCTGGTTTGTTTCCGTCTCCGTTTTCATTTCCGTTTCCATTCTGCTCCGATCCAGACTGATCAGAGGGTCCGCTCGAGCGAGGAGTCAGACGCTTATTGTCATGGCCTTGGGAAGTAAGATCGGGTGTCGACTTGGGCCGACGGCGTGGGTCGGGTTCGGGAACCGGGGTGCCTGGGGTCGGGCTGGAAACGAACAACTTATATGAGTTGTCCGTCATGCGTGGTTGCTTCCATGGGAACCGGCGCAAGGTCATACAGCAGAAGATGATCGCCAGCGACCAAACATCTGTGGGGCGGGGGTCATATTTCTTCTCGTCATAGACCTCGGGGGCAAGATAGGGATCCGAGCCAACGATACCTGCTCATGCAAATCAGTAACCATGGATTGTGACCGAAAATGAACATGAATACATACCTGAAGCAGGGACAATGTCGTTCTCGAAAGGATAGCGGAATACGACGGCACTTCCGAAATCAATGAGTTTCATGATGCCACGGTCGTTCACCACCACGTTATCCAGTTTCAAGTCCCGATGGGCTAAACCCATGCCATGGATGTACGCCACACCGCTCAAAATCTGCTTGAAAGAGCAGGCGATCTCCTCCTTGCCCATTTTGCCCGTCATCACGATAGCAAACAGATCGAAGGGCGCATATTCCATGACCTCATACCAACGACTACCTTCTTGGATGATATCCAAGGTCTCGATGATATTGCCATGGTGCAAGGTGGAGCCAATACAGAACTCTGCGGTCACCTTCTTGGAGTATTCCTTCAAGCTCTCCCAGTTGTGACGGTCTCGGAATTGCTTCACTGCAAAGGTGACACCGTCGGTGTTGCGCTTCAACAGGCGCACGGAACCACCAGCTCCAGATCCGAGCACCCTGCCCAGCTTTCCATACTTGGAATTCAAACCATGATCATCGGCAAAGGGGACATTGTCTGGAGCCATTTGATACGGGGTGGACTTTCCAGATGATCGACTTGACTTCTTAGGCATGGACGTCGGGGACTCGGATCGCTTGTTGCGATGGCCCATCTTGAAGAATCGTTTCAGCTCAGACATAGAGCCATGATGTGTGTGGGCGTTGTTCTTTTCGTGACCATGCTCCTTCTTCGCACTACTAAATATGCCCCTCTTGTCATTATGTTTGCTAAGGTCGCCTGCGCTGGTGGATCGGTGAGCCCCCGGACGGAATGATCGCTTGACATCCCGACCGCTAAAGATAAACCGGGGATCCAATTGAGCAAGGTTTTTGGGTTGGGGTGGTCGCTTGTTGCGCGCATATGGATCATTAGGTTCGCCGACAGGGGTCATGGCCCCTGGCGGAGTAAGAGACTCTCTTGGAGTGGGAGGGGGACTTTCTTCTTGGGAGCCCCCGTCGTTTCCAATGAAGAATTGCGCACGATGTCTCGGTAGTTGCATAGCATGAGGAGTTCGCTCTGAGCCTTCACTTTGTCTTGTGGACAGGCGATCGGTGGACAGGGGTCGGGAGGATGAGGCGGGGCGAGATGTGCCGTTCTTGTCGGTTGATCCGACTGGAGGTGATGGTTGACGGGTGAAATTGGTGTCTACGTGAGGTCGGCTGGTAGCTTTCAGAGAGGCATTATCGCTGGTTTTGCCTTCGCGAGAATGGGTTGCAGCTGGAGTAAGAGGGGGTGACTGTACAGCAGAGACCGGAGGAGACGCATGTGGAGAGGCAAAGGCACCGGTGACATGTCCGCTACGATCACTCGACTCTCGAGAGCCAACCTATGGTAATCCAAAGTTAGTATGATGACGAGATTACCACGGTCCACCGAGTCTGCGCCTAGAACCCGGCGTCGGATAAAGGGAAATAGATATCACTTGGAGCATGAAGAGACCGGGACACTCGGAAGCACACCCGACGGCAAATTAAAGATAGAATATGACATACCCTGGAGGAAGGAAGAGACATGGGGTCAAAGGAGAAGTTGCGCAGCCGCGACTCCTGAAGCTGCGCGCCCTGCATACTCATCGCCAGCGACCGTAATTGTTCCTCCTCCGTCTTCTGATCTCTAGACAGGGGTTGTTGCGGTTGCTCTGGTACAGGGGACAACTCGGATCGACCTGGTTCAATCTCCTCCGTGATGGAGGAGAAACGGACATGGGCAGGCTGAGCTCCTGACTTGGCGTCGGCGTCACCGGGCTCCGAAGCCTGGCCGGGGGTCTTGGTGTGCATATTTTGGAATCCTGAGACAGACATGCGTCAGACGGTTGGCAGGAATTTAGGATACACCATCACAACCGATCAGCATGGCAGCCAAGACATACCTGAATCCATGGGGTTGAGTGTTGAATCAGTCATTTCAGACGTCATAGTCTGCGACGCCGGCTCGGAACGTGGGACACATGCCCCTCACGGTGGGAGCTTTGGAGAATCCTGGCGATCTAAGGACCAGTTACCAGTTCAAAAAATGCTGTCAAGGTCGCAGAGTTGGACGATTTCCTCAACAGAGTCCAAGAAGTCAAAGACTTGCGAGGCAAATCTTTTCCTTTTTTAACTTTTTCTCCCGCCGAATGCGATCAAGAGCCGGGTGTCAAGGAATTCGGGAAACCGGGTATCCCGGGGTCTATAGATGAGAGAATGAGGAGAGCAGGAGGTGAGGAGGTGAGGAGGTGAGAAGATGAGGAGATGAGGAAGTAAAGTTGGAAGTAAAAGAGAAGAGAAGAGGGGAGTAAGAATCAAGGCCTTAGGCAAACCTGAATTTTGGGGGCGAGTGGGGGAGAGATAACTAGTGAGATACTAAGTTGGCTTCTCTGGACTCTACTTCTTTTATTTCTCCCTATCTTATTATTTCTCTTTTCCTTTTCTATTTGATCAAATGAAGATGGGATACATCCTAGATATACCCCGAGTTCATTAAAAATTCATCTCCAGGGCTAAAGGAATGCCTTACCTCATAAGTCGGATGGTCGCGGAGAGTTGAAGATGATGTCGACCCGTGCCGACTTCCCGGTGCTGACCTACGTACACTTCCAAGCCCTGGAGCTTATTACGGGGGTACGGAGTACTTACGGAGGACTTCATTGGTACTCTATGCAGGCCGTACATCGTACATGGTCTTTGAGTGATCTGGAATATTGCCTGAATGGGGTTAGTAAATCTGGTGACTCCACTAGATTCCATTTCCTCTATATGGAGTAGATGGAGTACGTAGGGCCAGACCATCTCTCTCCGACTCCCTAGACTCTATTGCCAAGTGGCATGTCTACCTAGGTACGTTATACTGTGACACACCTCTTGGTGCCAAGGTCGGACTGAGTCACACATATGCCAAGTTCTCCGCTCCGCGGAGGTGTTGAAGTCAGTGACCTCATCGATAGTCTTGCAACGTCTTTCTCTTGGCTGTCCAGTCATCACTGAGAAAATGTCCACGGGTATATCAAAATCCGGGTCTCAGTGCTATGGTGGGATGGAGATGGCGTGTGATGATTAGTTTTATATGATTATATTTGACTTTGGCAAGTCACCAAGGAGTAGTACCCCGGAAGATCCAAGTTACTATCAATGCAAAATATCTCTAGGATTGTGATCAACTGATATAGCATACAATCTAGAAAAGAAAAAGATAATCGGTATCGTACAACAAGGGGAAGAAAATACCCCCAATTTCCCAGAAAACGCCCGGTGAAAGGATCCAAATCAAAACAAGTAGGCCCCTTGAAGCACTGCCCGAATGACCAATAATTATACAAGTCTATTATCCTGATGCTCAAGGGACGACCTGGATACCAATGGACTTGGCCTGGGACAGGACACTCTTGCACAATCCTTCCAGGGACAAGCCTGATAACCGCGTCTCGGTGTGCTTGAGCTTAGCGATCTCGTAAACGTGCTTGAGGGAGACCTTGCCACAAAATTCATGGCCAGGATTCATCGCACCACGCAGTCGGTTCTTCCGGGGTTCGACATTGGCCGCGTTGAGCAGGAGATAGGTGGTGGTCGGGGTGCGGAGTTCAAAGGAGAAGGATCGGTCAGGGCGGACGGTGACACGCGCGGGGATCGGGACGCCGGTGTTGATGTGAGCTGTGCGGGCGTTGAATTCCTAGGGAGGTAGTTAATATATATGGACATGCTAACCCGTGTAAACAGAGTAAACAAAGACCAACCTTGCAGAAGTCCATAGACTTAACACCTTTACTTCCCAGAGCCGGACCAACAGGCGGACTGGGACTGGCCTGACCAGCTCCGACAATGAGCTTAACAAATTGATCCTTGGCCAATACGTTTCGTGCCATGATGAGAATATGTCGAGATAAGTTCCAAAAGGCCAAAAGCAGAGAAGTCGAACGGAAGATTTGCAGATTTTCAGGCGACGCTGATTGGCCGAGGTGGGAAGCGAGCAAAAGAAGCCCAACGTCATAAGGTACACTCCTTTCTCTTCTTGTTCTGGAACTTCTTTGGCTTTTAATTCATCTTCCTCATTTTGATCTTGATATTCACACTATCTAGATCTACTTTCGATTGTCTTTCCTTTGAATCCACCATCTGAAGTGCATCTCCCTCTCATCCGGCGAGTCCCATTGACATCCGAACTAGAACTCTCTCGGGCCCCGCGCGTCGATCTCCCCTTCACCTCCCTTTTCCTTTTTCTTTCTTCTCTATTTCTTTTAAAAAAATTAATTCCAAACTTATCAAAATCATGAACTGGTTAAAGTCGACGTATGTTCCGATCGACTCTTCTCTGTTGTGGTTACACTGACCGATTTCATGTGGGTAGTCTCTCCGCCGTGGTGGGCACCGAGGAGCCCATCTATGGCCCAGAGGCCCTCCAATCTGTTGCGAAGCAGACCGAGACCACTCCCTTCTCCGAAGTGAACAAGGAAATTTTGCGCTGGCGCGCATACTCCTACACCAATGTGGAAACCCAGACCTTCTACATCATGGCCGACAACGGGACGGTGGTGTTCGTTCAGGTCATCTACAGCAACATTGTGTAAGGAACTACTCGAAGCTTGGAGCTCCCACTCTGAAATTAAGACCTGCAGCAGCTGACTCTGACTCTTGATCCCCATTACAGCGGAATTCACACCACCGCCCAGTTCAACGTGAAGATCTTCGACCTCAGCGGAAAGGGTGACAACAAATGGTTCTCGGACCCGCTCTCTAACTTCATGTTCGACGAGAATATGCTCTCCTTCGGCGCCGACAACCTGTCGCTGACCCTCAACGAGGTGGGTGACTCATACACCATCAAGTCCACCGTCAACAGCGGCGCCCAGGTGGATATTAAGTTCTCCCGGACCGCACCCGGTTTCGTCGTCGGCAAGGATGGAACCTCATACTTCGGAACTGACCCCAAGAACCCATGGGGCTCCATGCGTCACGCTTTCTGGCCCCGCTGTGCTGTCGAGGGTACCATCGCCACCAAGGATCAGACCTACGACCTGGGCGGTCGTGGTGTCTTCATCATGGCTCTGCAGGGCATGAAGCCTCACCACGCTGGTACGGAGCCCTCTACAGGAACGAACAAGCAGAATCACCCCATGCTAACAAACGCATAGCCGCCCGCTGGAACTTCATTAACTTCCAGACCCCCACCTACTCCGCCGTCATGATGGAGTACACCACTCCCCCTTCCTACGGTTCCACCACGGTCAACGTCGGTGGTATCGTCAAGGACGGCGAGATCATCTACGCCGGCACAACCAACTCAGTGGCTCACACAGAAACCGGCCAGGACGAGGGCAGTGACTGGCCCGCGCCCAAGTCCATCAAGTGGGAGTGGAGCGGCAAGACAACCGACGACAAGGCGCTCACAGCCGAGGTGAACGGCGCCCTTGGTTCGCGACTGGACCGCATCGACGTTATGGCCGAGGTGCCAGGCTTCATTAAGAGCATTGCTGGCAGTGTTGCCGGTACTCGGCCGTACATCTTCCAGGTATGCACCTTTTTCGCTTCCGAATTTCTTGTGTAATGGCAAAAGAACAACATCTAACTCTCGCACAGTACTCGCCCCAGGAGAAGCTTTCATTGAAGCTGAAGCTCGGCGATGAGGAGATCACCGAGGAGGGAACCATGTTCTCCGAGTCCACCTTCATCTCGTAAAGGCCCCGCTTAACTCGCGTACATAGGACCTCATTCTCCCCTGCGGGACCTGATTGTTGGCGTTCATTGTGATGATTTTCGTGATGCTACATTTATGTCTAAAGGGATCGGCTTAACTTCTTTCCTCATGCGGACCAGATAATCCACAGACTGTATACATGATACTTAATGCTATTTTGACAATATCCTGAAAGCACCTAGGTACATACGTAGATACCGAGGGTGGTGAAAAGTACACTCGAGTTCATTGGGACTCGTAATAGAATGATACATGTAGGATGCGACGAGGTGAAAGTTACAAGTGATTGTACAGCAAAGATCGGACATTTCCGATGCTGATGTTCAAAATAAGAGTAAAATGTACAAAGGAAAATGCAAAGCTGGATATAGTACAATTGAACTCAGAACAAGCCACCAGCAGTGTTTACCGCCAACAGTAGAACCAAAAACACAAGCTTTCTAGGAACCTTCAGAAGGACGAAGTAAAAAGAACAGGTACAGATCAGTTATCGACCATCAACTGCTCTCCTTCATCAAGAAGAGTCGTAACCCGCGAGAGATCAGAAATCATCTTACGGCCATGGCCGACCAGCAAGAGCTTCTCGGCATTGGCAGGGAGACCCAGGTAGGTAGGGGGCTCACGCTCCGGCAGGTTGTTAACCCAGGCGACGAAGTCGCGCATACTAGTTGTGTCCGGCAGCGTCAAAAGGTCGTCGTTCTCAACACCCGAGACGAGCTTATAGCCGTCTTCGAAGGCGGCTGGTGTAAGGAAGCTATTGACCAGGTTCTCGAGCTGCTGGTAGTCGCCTGCATCGTCGATTTTACCACCGTACATCTCTGCGACAAGGGTGCGGATCATCTCCCACGGAATCTTCTGCGGAGCAACGTTGGAACGGCCTTGGGACACTGAATCGACCCAGTGGTCGATGATGTAGGCAGAGCATTCGTACTGGAGGTAAAATGTTAGCGTCTTTTATGAAGAATAATTGGATGTAGGGTACTTACGTCGCTGTCGTTGAACTCCCAGAAGCCCTTCCATCCAAGACTTGGTGCATAGCGGAGTCTTTCCTGCACGACGGCGTGCAAGAAGCAGAGCAAGAGATAGACACGGGCTTTTTCGACGGGAGCCTTGCTGGCTCGGACATTCAGTGAGGAGAGGGAATCCTTCATGTTTGCACGCACGCCGGCGGGCTGTTCGTACATCAACACACGTGAGGCCCGGATCAAATTGACAGGGATCTTAGGGCTGGACTCCATGGACAAGAAGAGGCGGAATTCCTTGTGTGGCTTGAGGGAATCCAGTCGCTTCTCCAGACTCTGTAGCCAAGCGGGCGCCAGATGGACGTTCTTGACCAGCACCCAGTTACCGACTGCGGCTGCGTTGCTGATGGCCTTGTCGGCGCTTTCGAGACCTTCGTTAGAACCCATGGCGATGTTGGCGCATGTTGCGCGTGTGGCTTCGACAAGAGCGTCGACCTTGTAACTGGCATCGAAGCCAGGGCTGGAGCTGAGCGCGATGGGCCTGGTTGCAGTGACTTGGTCAACTACATCCTTTAAATCGGCACCGCCCTCGAAGAGCTCGCGGCCGAACACTGCCCCGATGAAACGCTCGGCGGTGGGCACAAATCGGTCCATGCGGCAAATCTTGACAAGGAGCAAGGACCGAAGGAGCTGGTCGAGTTGCGAGACACTCTCGTCCCACATAACCGGAATGAAGTTCTCTGCAAGCTCGTCGCCGAGGAAGTGATCCCACTGTTCTTGTGTGACATTTGGAACATGCTCTTTGAAGAGGGACATGTTGGCCAACTTCGTCATCACTGGGTCGCGGGCGTCCACGACAGTTGAAAGATCCGTGCCCTCTACTGTCTCATCTAGGACGCGGTCAAGAATGGTCCTGTCCATAGGGAAGGGAGTAGCTTGAGCAAGCAGGATGGCAAGTGTGATGCGATCCTTTTGAACGAGACCCAGCGAGGTTCGTTGGTAGGTGTTGATAAACAAGTCCCTAAGAATAATTTCGACACGCGCAGCATGGTCCTTCTCTTGAGCAAGGCGTTTGTTCTGGTAGAGAACAGAGTTGAAAATATCGACAAAGTACTGCAGAGAGAACTGGTAGAAGTGGTTGATGTGGTGAAGCTGTTCTAGTACCGCAAAGACGGCACTGCATGAACGGGCAATAATGCTGTAGTTCTGCGTAACGTTGTCGACCTCGAGCATAACACCTTCGGTCTGGTCCATCTTCAGAGAAATATCGGCAGCCTCCTTCTTGAGTGTCTCCAGAGTCTCAATGACATTGTCATCATCGAGAATGTTACCACGGGACTCGTTGAGAGCTTGCAAAAGACGCTTCTCAAGTTGTCGAAGGTGAACCTTGAACTCTCCTTGCATCTTGACGAGATTGTTGCGGCGTTCATCCACATCGGGCCGCTCGAATTTCAGGACATCATTCAAAGACTGTGTTTGCAAGCTGCTCTGGGTGACAGTGAAGTTGACGAAGGTGGTACGACTGCAAATATCCGGCGGGAACGAGGCAGATGGATCCCGGGTCGATAGGAAGAGCTTGAAGGATGGCGAGAAATCGATTTCTTGCTTGCCCAATTGAATGAGGACGCGGCCACCAGTCTTCTGGTATTCCTTGTTGAGAACGTGATTGAGAATAGGATCCAGGTGCTCGGCATCCTGGATAAGAATGGGGTTTCCGAAACGCAACGCGCTCTCCAATTGCTTGACAAAGGAATCGTCCAAGAAGCTCGTGACAGTAAGCTTGCGTTCTTTGCTTTCCTTCTGTAAGAATTCTGTAATACGACCAGATGGATCAACAATAAGCGGGTATCTGTTGAATCTCTTGAGAATGATGGCGTTCTCTGTGCAAAGGTCATCGACGGGAAGAGAATGACTCTGCCAGGTTAGACGCTCATCAGCATTGGACAAGTATTCCGTGATGGGGTTGTGGGGCTTGAAGTGAATGCCGGAGGCCCCCAGTTGGTGGAGCCAGTCCTCAGTCATTGCCTTACGGAATTGCTGATCGTACAGACCAGCATATGCAAGGAATGCAGCTGCAATGAGGACATCACCAACAAGGGTGCTGATCTGAGTTTCGAATGACTTGCTCCCGTCTTCCCAGCGGACACGCTCAGAGGACAAACTATCAAGCAAACGAACACTGCGGTCGACCTTGAACTGAACTCGGGCCATCTCGGTCTTGATTGCCTGCGTCTCACTGATAAGGGCCGCGTACTCGGCCTTGTAGGTAGCGATGCTGCTTTCAAGGTCGTTGATGGTATTTTCGATGGCCTGAGCTTCGGCCTTGGTTTGCAGGGCCTGCTCCTCGAGTTGATCCACCTCCTCGCGCAGAGGGCCAACACGATCAAGAATAGCAGAGTAGTTAACCTGGGCTTCGACCCATTGCACCAGAGGACCACAAGCCTTACTAGCGCGGTTGACTCGCTCATATGTGAAGTCTTCCTTCGAGAGGAACTCATTCTGCATCTTGGTACGGTGCCTCCGCGTCATCTGGCGCTCATTGTCGTAGTTGACGATACTGGCAATGAAATCATCCCGACGAATGAGACCTTGGATTGTTTTCCAACTGTCGACGGTATGACCGAGGAGTGTGCATACGGCTTCCAGGGCAAGTCGGACGCTGGCCGGAGGGTTACCCATGGATCGAACTTCCGTGAGGTGTTGACGCTTGATGTTGCTGACACTCTTTTGGGCTTCCAGGACGGCGGGTTCAGCCCGGGCCAGGTCATTCAGGACAACTTCTTTCCGGGTTGCAACTTCCTTCTCCTGTATCTCCAACGCTGCCTGTACTTCCAACGAAACGTGCTTCCGCTGTTCTGCCTCCTGCTGGTCAGCGACCATACGCTGCAATTTCTCGTTTGCTTCCGTGTCTTTCTTCTCCAATTGTGTCTTCTTTTCTGCGAGGCTAGCTCGAAGGTCGCTCACTTTGTCGACGGTGTCGTGAAGTTTTTCGAGTCCAATGTTCAAGTGACGCTGTTGTTCCTCGAGATCCTCGCGCTTCTCGTTGAATAGCCTGACGTACTGCGCAACAAAGTCGAGATAATGGCGCGGGGTGAGGAAAGTCGCCCGGCCCTGTTGCTTCTGAAGCCGCCCATTGAAGCGATGCAAAGAGTGGTGGATATACACCATGGAATTGACAACAGTGTCTCTGTGTGATGCCGGGAGAGCCAACTCGCGGTACGCCACTGGGATGCTATCGGGCGAGACGAAGTTTGGCTTGTCCAGATCGACCGATTGAGTGAGCTCGGAGCCAACCTGGAACAGGGCTTGGTCAGACCAGTCGCCCATCCAGTTCAGCACACAACGGTTGAACAATGCGGGACTAGTAGCTGCCTTCGAAGATAGGCCCTCCTCTGGCGGGTTCATGGTAAACACAACGTGCAGGTTCTTCACAATTTGCGACGTGAACCACTTGTATAGCTCCTCCTGGGAATCGAGGAGCAAGCCTTGACGCTGGGCACCCTCTTTACAAGCAGTCATCAAGGAGGAGAATTCATCGCCCTCGAAGAGACCAGGGACTTCTGCGTTTGCAAGCAAAGTGTTCATGCGTTCCAGGAACCCAGAGTCAAGGACGTTTGATTCGTCCATAATGAAACAGATCTTTTCGCCCTTACATCCTGCCCGGCGAAGAACGCTGCGAAGATCATCATCGAAATCTTCCGAAGAGTACTTTCCGTGTACCTTGATCTGGAAGACCTTCAGACCATTCATCCAAGCGACGAAGCGAGATAGGGTTGTCTTTCCACTTCCGCTCACGCCGATAAGAATGAGATGACCTTGGGGCTGGCGGAAGACTCGATCGATACGTAGCGCGTGCTCAAGGACATCGTTGAACAACACAAGCGGAACATCCACCTCTTCTTCGCAGAAGGTTCTTAGTCGCGCCTTCACAAAGTCACGTAGACTCTCCTGTTCGACAGGCACGTAGTTCTTAGACAGCCAGTTGGAGAACAGGATCGGGCCTTTGAGTGCTTCTTGGTCATCGATTGTAGGGAAATGTTCCAAGGCAATCCGGCGAATAGCGTCTGCAGTCCAGGCTCTCTCGTCTTCATCCACGAGTCTGTCCTGGAATAGACGCAGGGCTTCGTGCGCCCAAATGCGGACCAGGCCTTCAACAGTAAGAGTTTCAAGTGGCTTGATGGCCTCGTACAAACCGCGAACCCATCTGGTGAGCTCACGAGGCGAGTACACGTAGTGTGGCTGGATTTGGGGAGTGAATCGGGATTGGGACTCGAGGTAGAACTGAACCATAGCCCTAGTGAGGGCCTCGGAGTATCCACGTAGCAACGGAAGGATCTTGAGCACAGCAGAGTTGAACGTGCCATAAATCTGGTTGAGAGAGATTTCACCGGGGTAGTCAACCATGATTAGGGGCGCGTGACGCAGGAATCTCTCGGCCATCGGCGTACGACCAGCATCCGTAGGAGGGTTACAGGCACCAACAAATTGAATGCGATCCAGAGTGACCCATGTCTTATCAGTTGTTCTCCAGAAGCCATTCTGCTCCACAAGTTGGCGCAGGAAGGAGATAGCGCGCTGAGTGCCATAGCGATCAGGGGCTGGAAGGTTGATTTCGTCACAGAAAATGACAAGCCAGCGGCCGATCTGGTTCGGAGACATTACCACGCCATTAAGAGTCTTCTTGTACTCACAGTACTGCTCAAAGGTCTTGATCAAGAGGTCAGGTGTGGTGGCACTCGAGAAGTTGAGACCGACAACCTCCATGTTCGGGAGCTTACGGAGCGCGGCGAACAATGTCATGGTCTTACCGGATCCAGGAGGACCACAAAGCAACAAGGGCTTATGCTCAGCAAGCCACGAGTATAGCACATCCTCATGGCGGACAGTATCGACCGTGGGAATGATGACGTCGGTTTGAGTGACGGAATGTGTGTTTATATCAATCGTGGGCACCTGTGAATGCCAGCTGGTCCAGTCAGACTTGGGAAGAATGACATCGTAGTCAATAAGGGATGAATCTCCGTCCGGCGGAAGATCGATAGTAGACATTCCGGTGATGTATTTTCCAAATGCCTTGCGGTCACTTAGTGGGCAATCACCGGTGAAAGACCAGACCAGTGTCAGAAGAAGCTTCTTGGACATATAGGACTCGATCTGTTCAGGGTCCAGAGGGAAATCTGGATGCTGGACATTGTATTCGAGGATGTTTCGGCAGGCCTTGTTCAACAAGCTGAAGAGAGTGTTGAGAGCACGGATATCCGTAAACTCCATGATATGGTTGTATTTCTTTGCTTCCTCCAAAGCCTTAAGAACCAGGTCATCAACTTCCAAGAACTGTTTGAGAATTGTTGCAACTGTGTCCTGGGCATCCTGTGTCCGGACTGCTGCTGTTCCAGCAGGTGCGCTGTCCTCATCCAGGTCTTCGAATGTCTTCGTCCTGAGGCTTTCAACATAGTTGGAAATCATCATGGTTGGAGTGACAGTGTCGGCATTGAACCACACCATACCGCAACGACTGACAGTGGCAAGCGTGGCATACTTCAAGCTTTCAACTTCGAACATAATGCGAACATTGGGAGGCAGGTTGAGACGTTCTCCATTGGGAAGAGTGAGAAGTTTGTTGTCATCTAGAACACTGTTCAAGTTCTCAACCCACTCAGGATCAACATCTCCGTCGAAAACAATCCAATGGCGTTTGCTGTCCTCGCCTCGCAGGTTGTCCACGATCTTTCTAAGGATTCCGGTAAAGAGGCCGTCCGTCCATTCGCGGGTAGTGCTGTCAAGGTTACCATAGAGAGACTCCTTAGACATGACCTTGGAGTCGATGATGTGGGAGACCCCCTCAATGCCCTCAACGCGCTGCATCGCTTGCAGTAGAATTTTCCAGGCAGCCGATTTACCGGCACCCGACTTGCCAACCATCATGACACCGTGGTGGATGCATTGGATTTGGTAGAGTTGCAGTGCCTTAGTGATCCACATCTCACTGTCGACGAGATGTTGCTCTTTGGTAGCAATATCACGGATCGCCTGGGTGAGTTTCTCGAAGTTGGCAGGCACATAATCCACGCCAGCAAAGTCTTCCACCTGAATTTCCATCATGATTTCCACGTCTTCTCTGATAAGCTTAGGAGCGATTGTCTCCCGGAGACTTTGGACAATAATTTGAGGCTCGATGACATCGTCGGGGCCTAGCTCCCCTTCGGCGTTGGCAAGACGAGCGCGCTTAAGGCCACCGGAGCTAACAAGCACACTCTTCAATGCACGGAGCCCAAAGTCGTAGTGAGCCTGTTTCGAGAGTCGGGAAGCACAGTGGTCGAAGAAGGGAACTGTCTGCTTGGAGAGAGGCTTGGCCTGCTTGAAACCTTGGGAGAAAAGCATCACTTCCGCAATTAGTTCCTTATCAGGTTTAGACATGGCAACACTGCGGAACAGCTTCTTCAAGTTGTCTGGCAAGTTGGAACGGCCAGCGTAACCAGGGTTCATGGTAATGAAAATTCCGGTGTTGGAGTTCACAGCGAGTCGTCTTCCAACGAGTTCAATTTGGGACTTCTCACCCTCTCCGCCAGCCTTCAGACCAATTTGGATGTTCTGAATCTGCTGGGAGACAGCTGACAGAATACGTTCCTCCAGACGGTTAAACTCGTCAAAGCAACCCCACGCGCCGACCTGGCAGATACCGAGGAAAATCCGGCCCATTGCTTGGAAATCGAATGTGTCATCACAACAGAAGACAAGGGTGAAACGTCCAAGTTGCAGGCCCAATGCTTTGACTGACTCAGTTTTTCCGGTACCAGCAGGGCCATACGGTGAGCCACCCAGTCGCTGGCAAAGAGCCTGAGTAAGGGTGAGGAAACAACGATCTGTGAGAGGCGTGCGGACAAGACGCTCAGGCACACCCAGATACTCGAATCCGTAGGCGAGCTTAGCGTTGGCCATGTGGACATACAGGCGCTCCAAGAAATCGACTGAATTATTGAAGACATAGCGCATCTGCAGAAGCCAATGGTAGTGCGTGGGTGTCGTAGCATTAAGACTTATGAGTTTCGAGATGCAATCGCGCTGGTGAACGAATTCCGTGATCATATGCTCACACTTCTTGCGAGTGATCGGATCGAGTTCACCAAGCACCGTGGCAGCCAGCAATTCAAGTATCCGAACTTCGGAACCGTGCAACGCGGGGAGAGTTGTACCTCCTTCTTCCAAGGAATGTTGCACTGCGTTGGTCCAAGTGACCTGACTGGCGAGGACCACAATCTGAGCCGGGTAGTTAGATAAGAAGTCACTGAAAGCCGTTCGGTCCACATCGCTGCTATGGTAAAGAACTCCGAATTGTTCAACAGCCTCGCCGAGAAGCTCCGCCAGAGTCAACTTCATGCTTGTCTCTAGCGCGGAAAGCCAGTCATTGATCCGAGGAGTCTTGAGGAGGTTGACCTCTTTCTTCAAACGGACTTCTTCGCCCTCCTTGGAGGTGAATGCGACAATGTTGTTATCGTCATCCATGACAAGGCCTGACATTCCAGCAAACATCTTCTTGAAATGCTTCGCGACGCGGAAGATGTCATTACTGTTACCAATAATCTCCAACAGATCCTCATCTCCAACAAAGTAGAAGCGAGGGAACGAGACACGTTCACGCTCCAAGTATTCACCAAGCGCCTTTTGGATTTTGTTGAGCAAATCAGCCAGTCTCTCCAAGGACTTCTGTACGTCGACAATTGCGAGAATATCCAAAACGAAGGGAGACTTGTAAACCTTCTTCATGACAGTAAAGAATTCGGAATTGATATTCTGGAAACGACCCGATTCCAAAGGAAGAAGATGCTTGATGTCGGCGTTGCCGGTGAATACGCCTTCTAGATAGACCCATTGTCGCTGGACATCGATCCAGACGTCGAAAAGAACATGGACTCGGTTCAGTTTATCCTCCCATGCTGTAGCTTCTTCTTCGAATTCTTTGTAGTACGGAGAATGTCTCATGGCCTGGAGGGAGTTCAGATTCTCGCTGCACTTGGCAAAAAGATCGTCAAAGCCTTTGATCAGGCGGCATTTGTTCTGATAGTGGACCAGGTCCAGAGAATAGTTTTGCCAAGTCTCGCGAACAGACTTCAGGAATTCCTCTAATGCCATCTCACCCTGTGCCTGTGCGATGATACCACGAATGATGGAATCGCTTGACGCGAGTTGCAGATCCCAGACATCACCAAGAGTCAAAGAGACAAGAGAGAAACGCTTGTCGGGTTTAAGACTCTTGTAAATCTTGTGCCAGTGTCTTTCCTTGACGGCTTCAGATTTCATATCTGACAAAAGGGAGTTGACTTTCAGCAACTGCCGAAGAACATTCTGAATGTGCTCAAAGGCAGCATATTGTCTCATGCGACTGGGCATCTCCTTGGTCATTTTGATCAAATTGTCGAGAGACTGTCGGAGTTTTCTAGGTTGCACGCTGGTCCACAGCCCATCGCGCAGGTCATTAAGGCTATTCCAGATAGTCGCTAGAGCAGCCCAGACAGACATAAAGTCCTGGACCTCCTCAAGGATGGGGGGCAGTGATGACTCGGAACTTGGGGGAAGATCAAGAGCTTCCTTGGCCTTTGACACCATCTCAAACTCAGACTGGAGAGCCTCGAGGCGAGACTGGAAAGAGCTCAGGGTGCGAGATGCTTCTTCAGGTGGAATGGTGCCAGATACCGGCTTCTCATCATTCCATTGGCCAATAACCTCAGCAATCTTGCCGGCAATGACGTGGTCTTCAGCGCTAATCTTTGCACGCAGGCCTTCGGTTTGCTCGTTGACGATTTTGCTCTTGCGGCTAAGCAGCTCGTTGAGGGCTGCCCATTCACCGTCAACATTCTCAACATGAAGCCAGTCATACGGGAACTGGTAGCGTTGGCGGGCGAGTGTGGTTTGACCTTGGCGGAAGAGATCGACCTCGGGCTCCCAGACTCGAGTCTTCCGTTTGCACTGCTGAACAATGGTAATGAAAGACACGGCATGCGCCGTCGAAGAGGCCTCCAGGGTTTGGCCTTCCAAGTCCCTGCGGGCAGCAGCAATCTCGGAATGAACCTCTCTCATGCGGCCACCAAGCTTGGATCCGAACTTTACGAGGATCTCGTGCTGCCACTGGTCGTATTTGGCATTGACCTTGGTTTGAACTTGCTCGTAATCAATCCTGATGTTTCCGAAGCCGCGGCTGACTTCAGAAGTATCGAATGTAGCCCGGCTCTTTCTGATTTCCTGAAGAAGCTGAAGCCACTGAGACAGATCATCTCCCAGGATCTCGTAGACCTGCTCAGACCGAAGATCCCAAAGTGATTGGAACTGCAGCCACTTATCGACATACTCGGAAACATCCTTTACTCTCGACTCGACGACATTGTAGACTTCGTTGAGCTCATCGGTACAAGTTTGCGGGAGGCTGGAGAAACAGACTTCGGACAGGCGAACATTTTGCACGACGATGGAGATCTGATAACGCGAGGGCTTGATCTTTTCTAGATTGCAAATTACACCGAGCCATGCATCAAAGTGGGAGAACCAGCTTGCACGTGCGAATTGCAACGGTGGATCCAGGTGGAGGACTTGGTTTTTCATCAGAATCTCGTGGAAGAGTTCAGGGAACTGAATCTTGTAATTCAAAGCATCCGTCTCGGCCGCCGCCAGTTGATGATGAGAAGTGGTCGAGTTTTCATTGTTGGTACCTTGGAACGTGGTGATCCACTCACGCACAGCGCGAAGAAGTCGATCACGCAGAATTGACTCAATCTTTCCATTAAGCTCAGCAACCCAGTATCCAAGGTTCACGTAGTTTTCCAGGTTAAGCTTATCAACAGCAACTTGGATGCTGTCCAAGCGTTGCTTGAAAGCTGATGCGTCGTATGGGCATGTCTTGAGTTCATGGATCGATTTCTGGATGTTCTCGTTGATGGTGTCAAGGACAGTAGTTTTTGTCTGAAGTGTAGATGCTGAAATGGCAAACTCGCGCACAAATTGAACATGCTTGCTTTCAGAACGACCAGGCAAAGACGCCTCGATGGCGCCATTTGCCAAAGCCGACTGCTTAACGTGCAGCTCATAAGAGTGGACAAAAGACTCCCAACGGAGAGGAATACCCTTAGCAACCATTATCTGTACATCGTTCATGTAGCCGTTGAGAAGCATATTGACATCGGTCATCGACGCGATTGCTCGATTCGTCTGCAACAGAGTACGGACACTTTCCATCAGACTGATAGCGTAGGGGTAAACACGCTTCGCCTCCTTGGAGATATTACTGACAGCATGAGGAACCTGAAAGTTGAGCCAGATAAGATTGCGGACCTCCTTGAAGAGGGCAATGATCTGAGCATCGAAATTGACTGCCAGCTCCAAAACGTTTCCTGCGGACCGGTTGCGCACGACATTAAACAGCCGTCCAGCGATTGTAAAATGGCGTCGTTGAACATCCCACAGCCATGACTCGAAGACAGGGCGGGTGTCGAGCTTCTTGCGGAACAAGTTACCCTCATTCTGCAACTTTTGGCCCTCGGCGTGTAGATGCCAGTTTTCACCGAGGACATTTTCGACCTTGCGCATGTAGCCATTAAGCTGATGTTCAATCTGGCGAGTCCAGATAATGGCACCCGACACGGGTGGCAGGTCCCGTAGTTGGGCCATAGCATGAGCCTCCGAATTACCGTACTGTTGCTTGAAGCGCTCATGTAAAGCACTGATGTCTCGCTTGACATTGTCAATAAGTTGCGTTTGATATTCGCCAATTGCACCTCGAATCTTAGGACGAACGAGAAGGGCGTTGAACTTCGAGAAAACACGGAACATCTCATTCGCATTCCTGGCGGTCGCCAAGCGGTCACGCAGGCGAGCAATGATAGAATTCTCAACGCGAGAAGTACGCTCACTGTAGGCAATTTCGGCCTGCTCCCAGGTGAGAGATCCCTCTGGTGAAACATCCAACACGTCCACGTTCTTGAGAGCAGCGTAGGCGTGCGCAACTTCCTCCACGGCATCAACATCACCAATCTCCTCGACGATCACAGCGCCGTCAGCGTCAACTCCAGCTCCACTCTCAGCAGATGAAGAGCTGTTGGGCCCGAGGACGTTGATAATGGTTTTCTGAAGTTGTTCATGGTTGATCCTGAAGGTGTCAACATACTTCACTCGTTCGCGGGTTTTGTCGTGTCTCGCATTGATTTTGATTGGAATGAATTTCTCGTTACGGCGCCGTGTCGATTCACGCGCAACGTTTGTGAATTCCTTCAAGTTCTCGTCCCAAGTACGCCAGATCGCTTGTGTGGTCTTCATCAAGGACCGGAACTCACGGTAATCCAGGTGCAAGATCGTACGTCCAGTGATAAGCTCATGGATCTTCTTATCAAGGTCCCCCGAGATGGCCTCGACAAGTGAAAGTGCCCGCTTGATAGGGTATGGGCAAATCTTCAACTTCTTATTCAGGTGAGTGAAAATCAAGTTCAGTGATTCCTGGACCTTTTGCAAGGAAGTCGCAGACAGGAGTTCATCGAGAGGGAAGTCTCGCATCAGCTGGTTGTACTTCTGGACCAATTCGGTGGCCTCTTTCAGCCCAGTGTCCGCCACGAAACTGAGGGTCGGCTGGTACCGTTTCGCATGGCGGAGAATGTCCATAGTCAGCCTAACACCCTCGCTTTGGAGCTGAGCATCGATTCCCTCCAGGGCAGCCTCTAGAGACAGCCAGAAGTTGATCTCGGGGGAAGCAGATTCACTGTCCGGGTCGCGGGTCATCTTAGTGATCGTCTGAATGGACCTAATCCAACCGTTCACGACATTCTGAATGCTGTTTGTGAAAGCGCTGCTCTCCAGTACAGTCGACGGGATCAACTCGACCGATGGTTTAATACTACGTGCTTCCGCATCCTTCAGAGCAGCCTGTACCACTTCGTGAAGAGGAAGGTTCAGAGCTGGGATCTCCACATTCTGCTGGAGGTGCATCAAACCCAGCTCCAAGTCTGCGAATCTCTTCTTTGTTCCCGGGATACCAGTCTTCGCCTCCGTGTCCGTCTTCGATTTCGTACCAGCTGCTATCTCCTGGCTGCGAGTGTACGATTCGAAATAAGGACTAAGACCATGGTGTATCATCAGATGTAAGATCTGGTAGGGCGACATGGAATTCCCCTGCTGAGCGGTGGTATTGCTGAGAGAAGCGGGACCAGGAAGATTCATGACTTGGACCTGCGATGCTATCGGGAGACTCATGTCGATTGGAGCAGGCCGTTTGATGATAGCCACCGAAGACACTGTTGTAGGAGCGGACGAGATATCGGAGGAGAGGTTGTAGACATATTGCACTGCTATTTCTTCCCGGCATAATTAGCATCATATCCTCCAACGCCTAAACACTTCGCTTTGACCTACCCTGGTCCTCCGTCTCGCCGTTGGTTTCCTCCATTGTCACAATATCCTTTTGAACATAGAGTGCGACTTGGGATTCCGAGGCGAATCGCGTACACCGTTGCAGTGTTTCATTGTATTTTGGTTCCGAAAGCAAGCTCCCAGCGCTTTCCAACTCGGACCTCTGGGCTCCCAGAGTTACCTGGAGCACTTCGGTCAAGTACTGAATTACCGCACCGGAATCGACCAAAGCTGCGGTCTCTGGTGCGGAGGCACCATTTGGCACGCCTGACGAGGCGACCTCCATTATGCCGAGATTATTATGACGAGTTCGAAATGTTCATCGGTGGTAAGGAACAATAGGAGCGCAGATCGGGTGGGTGTTTGAAGTGTTGAGATCGCGTCGAGCGGGAGTTGGGCGGGAAAACAGAGCAAAGGGATGGTAACAAAGGCTGGAAAGAAAGATAAAAATCTAATAGATTAAAAATGATTGCAAGATAGTTCCAGGCCTATGCTGTCCTGAGTCCTCTGTTAAAGATCAAAAAAGATACGCGGCGTGTTTGCTTTACTTCAGGGGATGCACACTATTCCCCATTAGGTTAAGCTTGACACGACCCCCATGCGGACACCGCATATCCATGGCTCTCGTCCCTGGCCCGTTCCTTTCGAAGTATACCTAGGTAAGCTTCACTATATATTACCTAGGTAGGTATATTGACCGGGTAGGTATATTCAAGTTTGTGGATCCTATGTACAGCAGTAAGATCTCCATATCGTATTCTGGAAATTCTACTAGAACAAAACAAAACAACCAATTTCCTGCGAGCTGTCCCCCGCAATTTCTCTCCTTTCAAACTGCCGTTCCAATATTTGCATGGTCGGCAGCGACCTGTCCACCTTGACAAACACAGTGGTATTTTTCCCGGAACTCGGAAAGTGACATTCCATCAATAACAGCCAATGCCCTGGTACTAGCCCTCACTTTAGCATATCGACTAGAAGATGCAACTGCGCTGGCAATGGATTGGCCATGCACCATAACCGCAGCAAAAACCCTGGGGGTTTCTCCCTCCACGGCAGGGACTTCTGCGGATTTCAAGCAGTAATCGACGCATCGGTAGTTGTGAGTCATTTGACTATGGAGGAACGTCTATGGTCTATTAGTACAAAGGGTATAATATCAGGGGCAGGAGATGACCTCACCGTTGGGTGCCTGTTTGCAAATGTGTCGTAAATTGACATGTCATGAAAGAAGGGCAGGATATGCCTTTGGAAGAAGGCCTCAATCACTGTGAAGTCGAAGCCAGAATCAACAAATATGGCACCGAGATAAGCCTCAAGCATGTCGGGAAGACACTGTAACTCCGTGAGTATGTGGACTAGCCCATATTGAATAGAGAACTTACCTTTGGAGAATCCGACGTCGAAAGCCAATAGTCTACCTCTCCATTGCTTTCACTCTCTGCAAGCTGAATTTCCTCCGCGTATTTGCTGTTTTGGATCATGAGAGGATTGCTAAAATGCTGAAGATGAAGATGAAGGCCCAGTTTCACAGCCAAAGCACCGAGAAATTTGTTGGATACCATAGCCATCTATTGATTGATGTTAGTATGGAATTATGTGTGACTTGGCTTTACTAAACGAAATACGAACCTTGTGTTCAGTCAACCACTGCGGATCCCGGTTGGGGAACCGATGGAACAAGTGCTCCACGCACACCATATCCAAGAGCGCATCGCCTAAGAACTCCAGCCGCTGGTAACAAGGCACTTTGGCCCATGCCAGTGGATAAGATGGATGCGTGAAAGCCGACCGCAGAAGACGGGGGTACTTGAAGTCGTAGCCTACTTTCTCGAAGATCTGCCGAGCCAAGTTCTTTTCGAATCCATCAGGCGCCCTGTTCTGGTACAAAGGGATAGAATATGCAGAGATGTAGTCTTTCCATGAGGTTGCCGTGTGGTTCTGGCTGTTGACGAAGATGGTCACGGCTTTGATAGCCATGTCATAACGATTATCATCACCTCCTGAGAGTAACGATGCTCCTATCAATGCCTCGCAGACATCTGCTATAGTCTTCTCGGCTAAGGAGTGCTTGCCTTCACTATCAATAAATTTCGCGTGGTCTCGGCCATACTCAAGCGAGAGACCGGGGGGATACCACATATGCCTGTAGTTGAGTGTCAGTTAAACATTCGCTTGTTAAGATCAAACGTTAAAGAACATACCGAGAGAACCCACGACTACGTATGTACTCATATAGCTTCAGTTCAATTGCATTTTTGAACAGGTTTTTGTTGCAGATGAGACACATTCTGTTAACGTGGTAGTCGTATTCATCATCGTCGGGATTTTGAGCAAAGAGCGAAATGGATGTTGCCATCTTGAGCACAGAGTCTCCTAGCAGCTCAAGGCGCTCGTAATTTTTTCCCATTCCTCGCTGAACGTGAATCTGTAGGCTCCGATGCTCTTCGGTGTTATCCGAATCTTTGGTGAAGGCCTCCAGGGCATATTCGAGCTTGATATCACCAAGATCTAACATTTTGCATCCCTCCTGCGCGATCAGGTAAGACTCCATTCGAGATATTATCGCTGGAAAGACAAGACAGGTTGCGGCAACAGACATGGAAATCTGGGTTACATATTAGCATCTTGGGTGAGCTGGAACGTATACTGATACGAAACTTACTGCCGATATAGCCAAAGGCTGAGGGCAAATGACGCACCTCGTGTTAGAGGCTCTCTCTTCCTCCGCCGCTTTGTCAAGAAAGTTCCGCCGAAGACAGATCAACTCTGCCTGCAAGACCGGTTGAGTCCAGATACATCGATCAAAGAATTTTGGACGTGAGTTCTTGCTCAAACTCAAGGACCAATTCATGATATCGTTTGACCATTTTCGAGACGGTGCGTAGGATGGGGGTGGGTCTGAAGGACGTAGATTGGGGTCTATTGCAAGCGGGAAGTATCGATACTTTCCATTCCAGTCGTCGTAGATGAATTTGGTCAGCAATGATTCCGGCTCCATGTCAGTAGACCACATAAGTTTGGGGTTATCTTGGACGTATTGCAAAGCATCCCAGTCAATCATGTCAAAGAGACTTGTTGATGTCCTAATGTCCACATCTCCTCGAGCAGGTGCAAGCCAGTACGGAAACTGTTCCGTGACATGCTTATAAGTCTTGTGGAACACGTCATGGAACACAGCAAGTGTAAATGCAGTCAAAGTCTCGAGCCCTTCGGAAGCAACCTCAAGGCAGCCGTCAATACACAAAGACTGAACTGTAGTCTCGATATCATCATCCAAGAAGACGGGAAAAGTGGGTATCGCTGCGATCCGCTCTCGTGTCAGCAAGACAATACTCCCGTGAGCTCGAGTCAGAGGCTCTGATGGAATGAGACGAATAACTATCGCGTAGAGACGTGTTGGAATAGTTCCCTGCTGTCTTGCCCAGATTGAGGGCTTGGTACGCATCCTGTACTGGTCAGTCTTCTTTGAAGTAATGGCTAATTTAGCATTTCGCATCGCTGGCAGGCGCTTGTGGTAGACGGAGTTGAAGTGCTCATCCAACAGATTCCTTTCGCGAAGTAGCAAACATGCATCAAAAGCAGCCGACTGCTTAGCGAGTGATTTCTTCGGTTCGGAGCACCCAAGCACTCTTCGCACAGGCGACTTCTCCGGCATAATTATTTCACAGCTGAATGATTCGTTTTCTGACATGACAATGTATGTGACCGAGGCCGAGATCTCATTTTCGTATTGCTGAGATTTTGTCACCGTTAGCTTGATGGTGCAAGTCAACAGAAGCAAATTGGCCTCTTACCAATGAGCTGGCAAATCGTGCCAGTACACCAATCGCATGGCGATAGGTCAACATGGCACCTGTGCTCGGGATAGTGTACGTTCTCTTCCGATCTTCCTGGTGAATAAGCACTCCCATATCATGATCGTCTCGGTACAATTTTCGGTCCTCTGGCAGCAGGTTGCAGAAATTCTTCATGAGATGCTGTTCATGTTAATGAGTTTGGTGCTATATCACCCAGAAAGGATCCTTACCTCTGCTCTTCGAACTTCCTGTAGTCTCGTGCTGTGGTTGCGATTGCCACTTTCAACCATGGTTGCGTACTGCGAAATAGTGAGTAAATCAAATGCGTCTCATGAAAGTGAATGAAATCTAACCACTGAGTCGGCGCGTCTGGCACGGCCCCGGCTTTGGACATATTGAATAACCGTGTCATACAGATCGAATCTTTTTGTTGGTCAGTAAAAGCAGCAGCGACGATTAAAATGTTAGAAGACATACCTAACCACCAGGTTACAGTCTGGGATGTCAAGGCCTTCCTCTGCAACCGATGTTGCAAACTGAGAATGATTAGATTTTCTCTACAAGCAGCCTTTCTGATTTGCTGAAAACTCACCAAGCAGTTGATTTCACTTTTTCGGAACTTGACCAAGACAAGAAACTGCCGACGAAATGTGGAATTCATTCCTAGGGCATCTCCCTTGCGGACACCGACCAAGACATCGGGACGGAGGTTTGGGAATTGCAGCTTTTCGCACAGCTGTAACAATACTTTAGCTGTGTTGCGCCTTTGTGTGAACACAATGCATTTGGTATCTGGAGACTTCGCGAACTGTTCTTGCAGCTTTCTCATCAAAAGCTCAACTTTGGAGCTGAGATCACTAGGCGTAAATGTCTGGTTTGCAATGTACTCCTTGACTAGCTGGTTGGCTTCTTGAATCCGCTTGATCTCCTCCGAAGCCTTTTCAGAATCCTGAGGATCAGATTCGCTCGCTTTGCCGACACTGCCCTCCAGCTTGGGCAACACTTCGTCCGACAGGGCCAGAGCCCATACCTGGTCTGCGCACCAAGACCCTAATTCTGAGCTTGCAACAGATGCAAATCGAAATGCGCCTTCGAGAATTGGCATATCCCCATATTTGGTTTTCAGAGTACTATGCAGATGGGTCTCAAGCGGCAGAGGAAGCTTATCGTAGACCCATTCCTCCTCTATTGGCTTGTTCACGAAGTTTCGCAGAAGGGCAAGATCCGAGGTTGTTGCAATTCGACAATTTAAGAGAGTCTCGAGTTGCCTATATACAGTAAGCAGAAGCTTCTACTTTTGTCTATTTTGATGTGCTCACATTGCTGCTTCCGCTATGTCACACTTAGCATCAACCGGGGAAGCAGTCATCCCGAAGATCCTAGGCCGCTTTCCAGGATCGGCTTTCAAATAGGAGTCTCGGATGATACTAATAGATATTAGCTTTTGCCGTGATGTTATAATTGAACAATGGGCTACATACCGAGCATACGGATGCTCCTTTTTGGCATGGTGGGCTTCGTCAAAGATCAGAAGGTTGATCTGGTCAATCCCTATATGGCCATTCAATAGAGAGTGGTTCAGGATCTCTGCTGTGCATACGATCACCATGTACTTTTCAAGGTGCTTGTCCCATGTTTGTTGGTCCCAAAGATCAGGTCCTAGGTTGCCGTAAAAATGACCGACACTTTGATCGAGGTTGTTTCTCAAGACTGCAGACTGTTGAAAAACCAGGGTTACACTGTCCACCAGGAAAAAGGCGACGCGAGGTTTTCTGCCATTTGCACGTTTGTTGAGTTCGATTTGGAGGATATGCTTGAGCAAAAGCACAGCCACTAAAGTCTTCCCAGACCCTGTGTCAAGAACCGCGATTGTGTTGCTAGCCCGTGCTCTTTCAAATAGCTCAATTTGGTATTCACGGGGGTCCAGGACCCCACCTCCGGGTTCTGTATTTGCAAGCAAACGAGCAGTTGAAAGTTCAGCATCCGATAGTTCGATATGTGCCCCATTGGGGCCATTGCTCGGTCCGTTAACAACATGCTCTTCGAGCCTTCCGAGTTGTCAGTATAAATAAGCCTTGAAACTAAGATACGTTGGAAACTCACAGTGCAGTGAACATAGCATTTTGAGCCCGGTGCCGGTGCGACTCCGTCAAACGTTTGGGCACAGCTTCATCGCCAGATATATCTGAGGCAGTGTCTTCGGGCTCCATGTTGATAGATTTATCGTGTGCTAGGATACGTTGAAGAAGGAAAATTGAAGAAGAAGAAGAAGAAGAAGAAGAAGAAATAAAGCTATGCAATGTGGGAAAGTTAACCCCGGGGGAGAGAAGAAACAGTAAGTAAGTCGGCAAGAGCAAACGAGTTATACAGTTGGGTGGTCCTTCCTAGTAAGGTATAGGTTTCTCATAAGTGAGGTGAAAGTGATAGATCGTCCACAGGTGTATATTTGTAGGCTATTTCAAAAGGGCTCCGTGTGTTTGACAGATATCCACAGACAGCCTGGCTTAGACTCTTCTTTGATATTGTAAGGAGGTAGCATTTTGTTTCTGTACCAAATAGGAAGGTCGTTTGCACACGGATATCCCAGGAATCACATGCCTGTAGGTCCCATATATATATATGCACCTAAGCAACCTGTTCCAACGACAATGTAAAACTAGGACCAAAAATACTGGTGCATAGGTAAAATGAGCAGACTATTTTATAGTCCTGTAAAATGATTTAAGAAATAACGACTATCTGAAGAGATTATAAAAGAGGAGAGCCCTGGAGGAGAATAAGAGTGCGATATCAATGCAAACCGACCAATCAGTCAATACTTGGCATAGGCAGAACATACATTGATTTACAAGGGAAGGAACATGTTGAATTAAACATATACTTTGATTTCAACCTTGGAATAAGTCTATGGAACTCCAAAAAGGCTGAGGAAGATCGAAGTATGAGCCCTGTCAAGGCTTATCTGATAAAAGCTTGGGCTTATCGCCTTATCGAATTTCCAAAACTCAGATCCAGATCGCGGGGGACACGCGCACCCTTCCCAAGCACCTCTCAAACCCTATCTTCTACCTAATTCAAGTCCACAAGATCAATATCAGAACCAATGGAGGAACCACAGAGTCTTCGCTCTCTATTTGCATCAGCAAAGGAGCAAAAGAGTGCACTGGGGTCGCGGGGTGACACCAACGCCGAGAGCTACCGAGACGAGATAAATGCGACGATCGCCAAGTTCCAAGAATGCCAGCGTCAAGTGAGCATGCTGTCTCTTTTCAGCTCTAATGAACTGTTGGAAGATATTTCAACCAGCGATATCCAGTACGGCACCTTGATTCCCGCATTGCGTTGCCCATTCAGCTGATTTGTTGTCCAGGTACATGACACTGGAATACCATCTAGCCGAGCTTATGCAGCGAGTTGCTACCTCAGACCGCGAAGCGGCTCTCAAGCGTGCACTCGAACAATATGAGAAATACCTGATGCGCTTGGATGAGTACCTGCTGCTCTCTGGCGGAGATAAGAAGCTCTTTGAGCAATACATGGCCAATCCGACGTCTTTTACCCTGGCACCAGCCAACGATGCTGCTGCCAGACGGGAAATTAAAGTGACACGATTTCGGGAAGAAAAAGAGCTCAAGCAGAAACTGGAGGTATGTGGGATCTCTTCCTAGATATTGTTTGGGGTTCTTGCTTACCCTATTGGAAGTACTTCGCACGCAACGAAGCTCGACTGCAAAGCGATGATGATGACACCCGATCTCTCTATCTAGCAGAGATCCAGCTTTACACCCACCAGACCTTCCAGGCCTTAGATCTCCTGATCCAGGAATTGTCGATACTTTCAGCTATGCGAAACGCACCCCCTCGTCCCCCTCCGACGGACGATCCCAGACAGCGAAGCAATATTGGAGGATTAAATTACTCAGAGAAGTTGGATCCTTCTATGTCACAGCTTTTGGGGGGAGGCAGAGGTGGTCCTATCCTGAACAGCAAAGGAAAGCCAATGCAGCCGTTTACTTTGTTGGGTCGGCGCGCAGAAATGCAACAAGGAGTCTTTCGTCCGGGTCATAACCTTCCGACTATGACAATTGAAGATTATCTCGATGAAGAGCACAGACGAGGAAATGTTATTGAAGGAGGAGGTGAAAAGTCTGGCATTAAACCGCTAGTCGACGAAGATGATCACGAGATTGCCGACCAGGAGACGATGAAGGCGCGATATTGGGACGAGTACACGGAAGCTAATCCGAAGGGTGCTGGAAACACACTGAATCGGGGATGATTTGGAATGCCCTGCACGAACAGAGCTGCTTTACTATAGTCCAGAAAGCCACGGTAGATGGAGTTTCTGGCGAATATGCTTGATATCTTGAACGAGTACGAACATACCAGACAAGAAAACTCGTTCACTTCATTTTTTAACAGGATATATCTGCCTAGTCACAGTAAAAGTCTATTTGAGCATTTAGACCGCGGTAGAAACGGTCTCCTTGGCCTTGTTCTGTTGGATGGCCTGAAGAATGTCTCCAGCGCCATCAGCCACCAGGGCCTTGGCTACGGTGATGCCGAAGGCCTCAGCACTTTCAGCAGAGGTGACATCGGCTTCCAATTCTACCTGAGCACATTCTTTGCCATCGACACTGACAACAACAGACCGCATTCGCAACTGCTTAGCACCCTGCGCATTTTGGACCCAACCGGTTTCCACCCCCAACGGGGCACTGCAGCCTCCCTCGAGAGTCCGCAAAAGACTGCGTTCAGCCAATACCGAGAATGTGGTATCCTGATGACCAATCTTGTCCAACATATCATGCAGAACAGTGTCTTCCTTGCGAATTTCGATGCCAAGGGCACCCTGTCCGACAGCATAGAGCATGCCGCTGTTCTTGGAGTCCAAATATTGGGTGATACGATCCGCCAAATCAAGACGCAGCAGACCGGCAGCGGCTAGAATGATACAGGCATAAGGGCTATCTTCAGCGTCTAGCTTTGACAGGCGAGTGCCGATGTTGCCACGGACATCCTGGACCTTAAGGTGGGGGTATTTCCGGGCTAATTGTGCTGTGCGGCGGATGGATGAGGTTCCCACTACGGACCCGGCGGGGATCTCGGACAGACTCTTGTATGGCAAACCTTGTTTCACCACAAGGACATCCCTGCTATCTTCGCGGGGCATGCTCGGACCTAGCTTGCAGGAAGAGGGGAGAGTAGTGGGGACATCTGATAATTTCGAAGAAGTCGTCGTCAGCAATTTTCTTGGGTTAAGACAGCTATGCTGTTTGAAATTGAAACATTTAACAAACCTTTCAGCGAGTGCACGATAATATCGACCTGTCCGTCGATCATCAATTCCTCCAATTCCTCCGTCCACAGGTTCTTGGTGTTGAAATCCCGCAGTGCAATAGTGGTGTTCAGGTCACCGGCTGTCTCTTTGGAGAAGATCTTATATTCATATTGCGGGAATGCCTTCTTCAATGCGTCAAGGACCAGGTTTGTCTGAAGCAGAGCGAGCTTAGATTTGCGGGTGCCGATAGTGATGGTCTTTTGGGTGGGGGCGGGGGTAGACATTTTGGGCAAAGAAAGAGTATGCTGAGAGTAAGCTTGTAAAGAATGCGAGTAAATGTGTATGTTGTATGTATGTTGTATGAGCTCTGCCCAGATACCAAACAGCCGAGGAAAGTCACGCGAAGAGGCGAAAGTGGATTTGGAGAACTCCGATCACGGGACACGTGCAGATCAGGTAATTCCAGCTTTGCTCCGTATAACATTTAAGTGTACAATAACTAGGAAGTAGAAAATATATGAATAATATTAGAGTTAATACAATACATGTAGATCTATAAATTAGAGATAGACTATAATAAAAAAAAAAAGCAAATTGTCTAAGTTCTTCCCCAGTTGATCGTCAACCTCGGCTTCGGGACGTGGAGATTGCCAGACATGCGACTTATCTCCCCCGGACTTCCCATCTACGTGATTCTGGAACCTCCATCTCTCCTCTTCATATAATCCATTCACCTTCCCCCTCTCCACATTCCACATTCCCCATTCCCCATACATTTTACACTTGATCTCCCCCGGATCCCTGTCTTTGCCACCCCATTCCATCATCACTAGGGCCTGTACAAGATGGGAACAAACGGTAGAAGTACCAAGCTTCCCCTCGTACCTCTGCCCAAGGGCTCGGTTCTGCTACCCGGCGTGACTCTACGCATTCCAGTCTCCAACCGTCCCGATCTCGCCAATCTCCTTTCGTCACTTGTGGACAAGCCTTCGAAGCGAGATGCGTCTACCATCACCTTCGGCTGTGTTCCACTTAATTCACCGTTCCTGAGCCGGGATGGACAGCAGCTCCTCGAAGGCGAGGACTCGGACTCGGAGCGAAAGGAGGAATATGACTCGATTGACGCCGGTCAGGCACGGAAGGAGGACCTGTTCCGATACGGAACCATTGGCAAAGTCATCGGAGTTCAGCGCCGGGCCTACTCCGAACCGTTTTTGCTTGTTCAAGGATCGCAAAGATTTACTATTAAGAAGGTCCTGCGAGACCGGCCATACTTTGAGGCCGAGGTCTTCATTCATGATGAATCCAGTTAGTTTCTACGGACACAAAGCACAGAGACCACATGGCTAACTATACTTCCTATGCTTCTAGACTCTGGCCAAGGTGATGCAGACGTCGCTGCGCTATTCCAACAATTGAGACAGCTCTCTCGAGAGCTTCTTACTCTGCTACGCCTCTCCTCGTTACTGTCGGCAGCCTCCTCTCGCCTCTCGCCACTCGTTGCCCGAAAGTTCGAGCTCTATATATCGAAGACAGAATTGACACAGGCCGGGAAGCTGGCCGATTTTATGGCAGATGTGTCTGATGCAAGCTTTGAGGAAAAGCTACGTATCCTCGGCTCGCTGGATGTTAAGGAACGGTTGGAGAGGGTTGTTGAGATCCTCACCAGACAGGCACAGCATATTAAGAGTAGCGTCAGAGTCACCACGGTTGGCTCGACGTCGTTCCCCTCATCCGGGATGGATATAAGTCAGATTGACCCCCGTGAACGTGAACTGCTCGCAAAGCGTGCAATTTCGGGTCTCTCCGGCATGACGCCCCCTAGCGGACGTGGCAATGACGAAGAGAAGGAGCCTAACGAAGTAGATGAGCTACAGCAGAAGTTGAATGATGCGCAGCTTAGCCCCGAAGCTCGGAAGGTTGCGGACAAGGAACTGAAACGCTTGCGAAAGATGAACCCTGCCAACGCCGAGTACGGTGTTTGCCGGACTTATCTGGAAAACTTGTCGGAAATTCCATGGACTAAGGTGACAGAGGATCAGCTTGGGCCCGACACCTTGAAGAATGCCAGGAAGCAGCTTGATGAGGACCACTACGGATTGGAGCGGATCAAGAAGCGATTGCTGGAGTATTTGGCTGTGTTGCGCTTGAAGCAGTCCACCAACTCCGACGTTGAACGCCAGATCTCAGGGCTCTCCAAGGACTTGGACGCCTCGGCGGTCGGAGATGTTGAGAAGGATGTCCCCCTGCTGTCAGAGACTGACCGGGTTGCGTTGGAGACCCGCCTTGAGATCCTCAAGTCCAAGCGTATGACCGACAAGTCCCCTATCTTGCTTCTAGTTGGACCCCCTGGAACTGGCAAGACTAGCTTGGCCAGGTCCGTCGCTGCCTCACTCGGCCGAAAGTTCCACCGGATCTCCCTCGGTGGTGTCAGAGACGAGGCTGAAATCCGCGGCCACCGACGCACATACGTTGCAGCCATGCCTGGTTTGATTGTGAATGGGTTAAAGAAGGTTGGCGTTGCAAACCCCGTCATTTTGCTCGATGAGATTGACAAGGTCGGCGGCGCCAACTTCCAAGGAGACCCGTCCGCCGCCATGCTTGAGGTTCTTGATCCTGAGCAGAACCACACCTTCACTGACCACTATATCAACATCCCTATTGACCTGAGCAAGGTCCTCTTCCTTGCTACTGCCAACTCACTGGAGACGATCCCGGCACCTCTGCTTGACCGCATGGAGACTATCTCACTGTCTGGATACACCACTGTTGAGAAGAGGCACATTGCCAAGCAACACCTGATCCCGAAGCAGATTCGATCCAACGGCCTCACCGAGGGCCAGGTAAATCTGTCCGACGAAGTGATCGATAAGACCATCACCTCGTACACCCGCGAGTCAGGTGTGCGCAATCTAGAGCGGGAAATTGGCTCTATCTGTCGCCACAAGGCCGTTCAATATGCCGACGCCGGGGATGCCGACCGCCTAGTTGATTATAACCCTGTCGTATCAATCGATGATCTGGAGGATATTCTGGGTATCGAGCGATTTGAGGAAGAGATCGCCGAGAAACACGGCCGTCCTGGTGTGGTCACAGGCCTTGTCGCTTACTCCACCGGTGGCCAGGGCAGCATCCTGTTCATCGAGGTGGCAGACATGCCCGGCAACGGACGCGTTCAGCTAACCGGTAAGCTGGGCGACGTGCTCAAAGAATCTGTCGAAGTAGCCCTGACATGGGTGAAGGCACACTCCTTCGAGCTCGGTCTCACCCACGACCCCAGTGAAGATATTATGAAGAGCCGGAGCCTGCACGTCCACTGCCCCTCCGGCGCTATCCCCAAGGATGGTCCCTCTGCTGGTCTTGCCCACGCCGTTGCCTTGATTTCCTTGTTCAGCAACAAGCCCGTTCCACCCCAGATCGCCATGACTGGCGAGGTCTCCCTCCGCGGCCGGGTCATGCCCGTCGGCGGTATCAAAGAGAAACTAATTGGTGCTTTGCGTGCGGGCGTCAAGACCGTGCTGCTGCCAGACCACAACCGCAAGGACGTCAAAGATGTCCCACAGGAAGTTAAGGATGGTCTGGAAATCGTCTATGTCAAGTAAGTTATCTCAGCCCAGCCTTGGTTTAGTTCAAGTGCTAACAATCATTCACAGGCACATTTGGGAAGGGCTCCGCCAGGTCTGGCCCGATGCCCAGTGGCCAGGCCAACACCAAATGAACTTCGTTGAGAGCCGACTGTGAACCGTTCAACACCTAAGTATAAGGCGCCTTGCTTTGCCTGTCCCTCATCTGTTGCCAGCACTGCGGCCCGCCTACCCTCTTTTTGCATAGCGTATAATAGCCCGAGGCCCCAGTGATTTGTATTTAATCAGCTTGTCTTTTTGTGATGCGTTCATGCCAGTCAATATTGTGTCTATATCACTCTACATACCGTTTCAGTTCTACAATCAACTTACAATTCACAATGTTTTTAAAGATTTGTGTGAACCTTGACCAGATCAGAAAAAGATGATACGCCATATTCAGGATGTATACAATCTACCCCAAGAGTATAATACACAGATCCAGTCAAAATGACATGAACCATAAGATAGAGCAAGAAACACCGATTTTCCCCAACGGGGAAAGAAAAAAACCATGAAGAACAATGCAAGGAATCACATCAAAACCGATTACCGTGATCCATGCTTCCGCCCCTTACCATACCAGGCCGGCAGCGTAGGGGCGCGGGCGAACGCACCATCCTTAGCCGCTTTGTGTGGCTCCAGGCCCAGAGCCTTCCAGGTCGGTCTCCAGGTCTCCTTGTTCTCGAGCAGCGCCTTAGCCTGCTCCTTGTAGGCATCACGCAACTGCTGATCGGGCTCTTCACCCTTGTTGGGCTTGGGGTTCTCCTTTTCTTGTTGGTCGATCTGCCACTTCTCGGCCTTTGACCAGCTTTCGTGCTCCCATCTATTAGTGGATATTGGTTAGTGAAGATGTTCAGTTTGGTTGGAGGGTGCATGTGTAGTATGGGGCATATGGAAAGAGGAAAGACAAAGGAATGGAACTCGAAGAGGACGAGAAGGTTAAGGGTAGGCGTCACATACGGGGTGAGATCCTTCGGCTCCTCAGGGTACACGAAGGGCTCCTTCAATTCGACGGTCATGCGCTTCTGCGACTTAGGGCGACGCCAGGGGCCGAAACCCTTGCCATCGCGCGAGATTCGTGTGATTGGTTGTGCCTGAACGTAACTGCGGATGCCGAGGACTCCAACTCCATACAAGTGCCATAGGTAGCTGCGGAGATCGAACTTGTTGAAGTTGAGGGGGACGCGGAACTGAGCGTATCGGGGGGTGAGATTGGGGGTTCGGACGAGAGCAATGCGGAATTGAGGTCTATTGGGACGATAAATAAGCTGGGATTCTTTTTTATTCTGCGGCAAATGCTCAATTGGCCGCTCAAATCTGTTGAGATGCTGTTTTGGTCGAGCAGAGTAAATTTTGGGCAACGTACAGGTACACGGGCTTGCCGAGTTTGGGCCATTCATATTTTGGGGGTTGCTGGACCCCAGCCTGGCTTTGTAGGCGGTGCAGGGCCTTCGCTTGAACACTGTTGAGACGCACCATGGCGTTGTTGAGTGGAAGAATCTGGAGGTTGGAGGTGCTTGCGGATCGCGTATCAAAACTGCTTTGGCCGATCTGGTCACGTGATCTCTAAGTATGCGCCAATAGGGACCACACAACACTCACTGTTGGACATTCAGTCAAGGGTCGAATTGATTACGCCTGCCTCTAGTATAGTAATAGGTTTCTATTATTAATAATAATAGGGGATTGTTAACCGCACCCCCGCCTTGGATCCTCCCCCTTTGGATCATAACTGACTAACTAGTTAGTTACCCCGGGGCCTAATTACTGCCCCTTACCGCCTTCAGATTTTCACACCGCCTTCGTGTCAAACTACCCTCTGACACTATAGGGCGACAGCAGATACCTGCAACTTGTATGCAAACACATAGTAAAAATCAGTCACTTTTGTCAGCACCTATACCTAGGTAACTACCTAGGTAGGTAGCGAGCGTATACCCAGCACCATCCTAGCACCGAGTCCTAAGACGTGAACGTGGACTTGGAAAAGGGGCCAAAAACACGCGCGTCGAGGGTGAAAATGATGGATATCAATGTATCGAGCACACTAATGCTCAATTCGACAGAAATATACGATTTTTTTCTGACCAAAATGCATAATTGCTAATCCAATAGTTAAGCACACTGCTTCATGTCACACGAAGACGTTTTGGATCTTCTGTCTCTGGCTGGCATAGCTGTCGTTTTGCCGGTCGTGATCGCTGCAACGGTCGACATTTCAGTGTGGAGCGGTGAAAATCGATGATCAATGCTCGGCCAAGTTCTTCATTCCAAAGGACATTGTCACACCGCAGATCTTCGTGAATGATTCCCAAGGCTTTGATTTCTTTGTTTAATCTGCGAATTTCCCGGCGGAGCCAAGGCGCCAGCTCTATCGATGCTGTGGTTTCTCCCCCCAGCCCATCACGAGCATATGACGAATCTCTCCAGCCCTATAAAGAAAATAGATTTTTACCAAGTCGATCGTACCTAGGAAAATAGGTATAGCAGACCCTTGGGCCTTACGTAGGATTTGGTATACCTATGCTTCGCGGGAGACTTCTTTCTATAGCCCTAGCGTGGTTCCTTTTCCGACGACGGTGTAGCTATATACGATATAAGTAAGTTTGAAAGGCGCACCGTACGCCCTGTAACCTCCAAGAGGTGTGCATCGGTCAATATTCTCGTCTAACTATACTTTTAGTAAACGTACCAAATCTTCTAAGGTAATCGGATGTTAGTGATCGTTTCCGCTTCGACGATAGAGTATCACATTTAGACAGTAGTCGTCTAGAACACCGCCAGACTATAGTCCGAGTAGACAACGCTACGTACAAAATTGAGCATTACGATACGGGGTATCGTTGCTTTGATTATCCCTAGGGTCCCGTTGACGACCTGCTCCTTGGGCAGATAGGGAGGATGTAACTTGGCTGAAGCCCCGTTTACGGCCTGTTGCTTGGTTCGAATCGGAGCCTGATGAGTCTAGAGACTGCGAGCGATGCTGTATACCCGACGGTGTATAGCTGGCCTTAGACCTTATAGGCACTCGGCGAGCTGCTACTACCGTTGGAGAATCCGGCGGAGATAACGGAGGCTTATAAGCCGAACTGGATTCCGGACTCGTGTACTCTAGGGATATACTATCGGAGTGGGTAAGGGTCTGCTATAGTTCTACTTTAGGAATCTGAGAACGAGTGTGGTCAAAACCGGTCGTCTAAATATGGAGCTTTAGTCGTATAGAATTTCGCCATTCCTAGCCACGCGTAGGTGAGCGAAAGGCCATCAAATATAGGCATAGAATTCGTGTAATAGAAGTCTCCGGTTATTAGAAACTATCTTAATCTTTAACTTCTGTATCCACCTCGCTATTAGGATCACATAAGAAATAATAAAGCGTGCTAGGATCATTATATAGAACACGGAGGAGGACACGGGCAATCCCGTTAGTCATATAGGAGTACTCGAGCCCTTCCTGAATTATCATATGGTACTCCTAGACAATAGCGGAGCAGACAAGGCGCTCTATATTGTACCTTAACTTCGCTTCCTTGTCTATAGGTATTTTATTCGATTTGACCATATCCTTCTATAAGTCTATTAGTCGAAGCCCTATCCGAAGGGTTGCGATAGGAAGCTTATAAGGCGGCTTATACTCGACAGTCGTAAGGAGAGTGGTAGTATTACCGTCGACGCGATAGACGCAGAACTGGTTAGGTCTTAGGTGGGGTACACTTAGGAGGGGTATACTTAAGGATTGGCTGGTATCCGCCTCCATTATATCGTTGTCATTCAGGAAATTCGTATAGTTACTAAACTGGATGCCATCCCTAAGGCCGAACTCGTCGCGAGCAGCGGGTAGTTTACATAACTCGGTAACTATATCGTGGACATGTTCTTCTACGGCGAATCGCTTATAGGCTTCGAGTTCTTGCTCACAGCTTATAGGCTTACGACAAAGTCGTAGGCCTAATCCTTCCAACATATGCAAGGATGAGAACAAACGTGGCGCCCCCCCGGGTGTATAAAGGTGGTTGTAGACGGACCTGTAGAGCTCCGATAGTTGCGTTGGGCAGTCGGTCCAGTGTTCCAACCGTGTTGGGCAGTATTTCCCGGTGGGAAGGGGTACCTTCCCTGTGGTCGAGCGAGATGGTATCTCAGCCCTCAACGGTCGAGAGAGTAGGGTGTGGGAATGGCACAAGAACTCCACGAAATTGGTCGGTCGGGTGCGCTCTTCAGCTTGTTCCCGTCTCTCTTTCTCCTGTCTGCCTTCATCTTCAGCTTGCTTCCGCCTCTCCTGTTCCTGCAGATAAAGAGATTTGTAATCTGGAGAGCTGTTGGCGGCCATCGTCTTGGTTGAAAAGGTTGTTGTTGTGGTGTTTAACGTCCAGGGGAAAAGGTTGAAAGGGGGAAGCAATGGCTGGAGTGGCAGGTCGAACCAGCAGGCTTATGTCAGCTGACCGCGGCACCTGGGCACGGTCTCCAAGACTGCTGAAATGTACTAGCGGACGTAGTCGACAGACAACCTGCTCTGCCCCGTAATTTGCTTTTCCAGCATAGCGTACGTCGGGCTCTCCTGCGGCAACGGTCTCTATCTCACTCGAATTCTTAAATCCTGATCGCCAAACATATTCCTAAACCGCCTCTCTGAACCGCTTCGCTTAAGCGGATACCTAATTGCCAGAATCATTTAAAGTACAGTACGACGTGCCCTCTATTGCAGTCTCTGCCTCCGTCATGACTTCTAATCTACAGCAGCGCATAAGGGATAGGAGAGACAGATTAGCAGGGGTTATACATATACATAAGGTTCCCTTTTTGATATCCATTTCATATT
The DNA here is from genome assembly GCF_028827035.1 of Penicillium chrysogenum. Classification (NCBI taxonomy): domain Eukaryota; kingdom Fungi; phylum Ascomycota; class Eurotiomycetes; order Eurotiales; family Aspergillaceae; genus Penicillium; species Penicillium chrysogenum. The sequence continues at coordinate 2,316,701 of NW_026622749.1, read as the reverse complement.
TGCGATGATTTGTGATCCACAGTCCCTAGATGTAAGGTCTCAGGCTCCTTGCGAATCCAGAGGTTGCTAGCGTCTGCGATACAAATGTAATCCTTTTAATGCACAGCATATTTCAACATCATTAGAATGGCCTGGAAGGGTATAGACATCATAATCAAGCCACATTTGCCTTGTTCTCGGAGATTCAGCGTCTGCCAATGGTTTTCTGTGAAGTGCCCTAGTTAGCCAGATTCGAGGATCGATAAAGTGCCCTAGTTAGTTAGATTCGAGGATCGATAAAAGCGAACTTACTCATTGCTATTGAAGACATTAAAGCCGGTGGAAATAATAAGCATAGGCCGAGCAAGATCGGCGATAATCTGCTTGACTGGGGCGGCAGCAAAGGCTGATATCACGATCGATTCCTCGTCAATTTCCGCGAACCCTCCTGCACCGTGATGTCCAACAATTTTGAATCCATTGTTGGTTAGGATCTTTTCTGCGAGCTCTGTATAATCCGGGTCCTGAGCAAGTAATGGCACTATTTCATTGCCACGACATAGTTGAGCTTTATTGCCACGACAAAGTTGAGCTATAGTGATAGCCATCGAATGCTGGATTATACAGCCCGTCACATTTTCTATATCCGAGGTCTCATCCCAAGAGCCATGCTGCTCTTTTAGCCATCCAGGGGCGGAGCGGCAAAAATCACCGAGCCCGAAGCAGAGAACTTTCTTCACAGTGTTCGTACCGATCAAATCTTGGATTAAGGCTGCCAATTGCTTATAGGTCGTGCTATTCTGCCATAATAAGTCTTTCTCCTCAAAGACTTGCATAGGCTGTGCTATGAACCCTCGAAAGTTTCGTGCAGTTTGATTGCTCCAATCCACAATATAAGAGCATAGGTAGGTTTCGATTGGGCCGCTGGGTTGTGTTTTGACAAGTTGCCAATATTCTTGGTACTTGATATAGGGTTTCCTAAGGAAAACTTAGATTATAGGCTGAAATTAGGTCGGAAAACTTCGATTGCAGGCTGAGATGAGGTCGGAATACCATACCCACGTACGTACCAGATAGGAGTCTGTACTTGGAACAAGGGATTGGAAATTAGGACTATGCTTCCATCAATCCGACGGACTGAAAATCGGTCCATTATATAGGATTGGCCCAATTGTTGTTCTATGGCTTTGAGATCCTCTCTCGTCCAGAGCTTGGTACCAGAACTGTACAGATCTGCGGCTCTTTGGCTACTGATCCGCCAATCCGAGCACCCGTAGTCAAGGGTGATATGCTCGGGTGATACGAATAAGTAGCTTCTCACTAGCTTCCCAACATAGCGGACTGCATAGCGAGTGAAGAGGACAAGCAGTCCTAAGGTACAAAGGAGCCGAGTGTAGCTGTCCAGGGCATATTCTAGAGCTTGTGGCATGGTCTCGTAGCTGCTGGTCGAGTAAGGGTGAGGAACAAACCTCGTGGTGAGTTGTCGGAGGAAAAATACCTAGAATTGGTTGGAAAGGGGAGAAGTTTATTCGTGTACGAAGGTCAGAAAAGAAGAGGCTAGGACTGAGCCGTGACATTCGATGATTGATCGCTTTTGTGTATGGGCACGACTCCTGCGCAAGAATTACTATGACTGAAAGTTCCTACTGCAGCTGGATGTTTAGGTGTTAGTCACATCTCGTCACGTGTGATGTGAGAGCGACGGTCAGGTATGGAATCATTGTTATGTTTTTGATATTTCTTTCCTAAACGGAGAGTTTATGTATTCTAAAAGACATCCTTTGGTAGGAAATTCTGCAACCTATATTACATGCTTTATTCATCGTAAATAGTCATTAAGAAAGCCCAAGATCATTTCCTTTTATTGCTCCGTCGATCCAGAGACTCGAAGTTCTTCCAACCGTTTGGTGCTGTCACCGACATCTTCGGAGTCCTTGGTCTCGTGGGCATCACTGGCATCCTCGGCTTCAGATCCGGACTCTTCCTCATCATCTTCATCCTCATCTTCATCGTCGCTATCCTTAGAAGCCTCTCCATCTCCTTTGACTCCCACGTCTGCCATATAAGCCTCGAGCTCACGGGCCATCTTGCGTGAGAAACCTGAGGCTTCAACTTCAACATCCAGACGTTTGCCGGGGTTCTTGAGGAGCTTCTTTCTCGCCTCGGCGAATGTAGGGCCCTTTGAGTCGCTCACAAAGTGGAACTTGCGCTTGAAGTATCGCTTGATACATTCCACATCACGGTCAAAGTACATTTCAGCGTTAACGTGGTCGACAGACACCATCTGCGGGAAATCAATTAGAACCGGGACCAGCCGGATATGCTCATCTTCCTCTTCCTCAGTGAGCTCTTTCCCCTTCATTTCGGGGTCTAGCTCTTCCTTGATAAGGATATTGAACTCGTTGAAATCACCATGGATAAGACCATATCGCGCAAGTTCCAAGATCATATTCATAAGCTCGGAGTACAGCCCAGCGGGGTCGGCGACTTTTGAGATTTGGCGCAGAGGGAAAGCATCAATTAGACTCATGACGATGGTGTGTCTGTTCTGGGCAATGGGCTCGGGGACGGAGAATCCGTTCTCGCGCAGAGCCTTCATGAAAGCGAACTCCTTCATTGCTGCCAATCGAGACATGTACATCCATGGGGCTGAGCTGCGGTGCCGTAGGTAGTCGCGGTTTGTCTTGACTGTTCGGAACGAGATACGGCCGAGACGGTGGATTTTCATAATGCGCTGCGCTCCGGTGTTATCTGCCACCACGATAATGTCTGATTCTTTTCCAACCCCGATTTGGTTGCCAACTGAATAGATGACCTTTGACTTTTGGTGCGCGTTCAACGCAAGATAATCCAATCCTCCGTATGCGAGTCGGTATCCGTCATCTATAAATCGAATACGTGTATTAGAGATAAGCTCAGATGCAGAAGTACATGGAATGCAATGCATACACTTGGCATTCTTGACCTTTGCGATCAAGTTGATTTTCGCGAGGTTTGAGATTGCGCGATTGACACCGCTGCCGCCTCGGAGGCCCGAAAGCTGTGAGATCAATGGCGTTGGGACGACCTCATGGTTCCGGCTGCCGGCTTCACACTAAGATAATCTACATGTTAGCTAATGAAGAATGCGCGATAGAATATCCCCAAAGAAAGAATATCGCGGGGTAAACCCAAGAGGAGGGGCCGATAAGTACCGCTGCGAGAACTCGGAAATCCTCGGAGGTGAGGTAGCGAATAGCCTTAGCGTCGAGTTTCATGGCTGCGAGGAAATGAAGGAGCCTTTCGCTTTCTTCGAATTTCCTTGAATTGAATCGTTGAAGACCAGAACTTCAAGACGAGTTGGATCACTCAACGATGCAGCGGAGGAAAAAAGTTGATAAGGACCTAGCCCTAAGCCCTATTTCCTATCCGGGCTGAGAACCTTGATAGCTTCACCTTTACATGGATAGCATTCTGGGATGGTTATAATGTTGTAACCGGGTATCTCTCTCAAAATATATGAATACAAGGGCCTGGTTCAGAATGAGTTCCCTACTCGTACACCAGGCTCTACAAATCCACTGGGCTCCAAAATACCTACTGCATAGTCTACTTATAGATCCAAGCAGTCGTAGAAGACAGACAGATAAAACTGTAAAAATAAATCCATGCTATTCTTCATTCGTTCTGAATACATTAGATCCAACGATAACCTGACCACTATACGAGTCCTGCTGGTTGCGAGCGATGGATGTAAACCGGGGAATATCTAGTCTAGCTTGCTTATTCGGGGTTTTCATAGTCCGGGTTCTGGAACATAGGTTAGTACTGGCAATTTGCACTTGAGGTAAGTGATACGTACTTTGCGCAAGATGACCAAGCCTTCGAGAGTGCTGCTCAGAGGGATGTATTGCTCATCCTCAAGCTCGGCCCTCTCACCGTAGGCCAGGAGGACTGGCGTGCTCTGAGTCTGCCATCCAGTGATGGTCTTCGGACGACCTGCCTGGCCGACCACATCCACAGCCTGACCGACGCGGACGTTGACGGTGAGTGGCTGAAGGTCCTCATCGAGTGTAATAAGGAAGCGGGGGAACATGGCGGTAATGAGGAAGTAGAGCAGGTAGTGGTGTTCAGCGAGGATGAATTGCTTAGCATCGATGAGCGATACAAGCACAGTAAGCAAACCCGCTGCTGAGACACGGGAAAGGACCTGTCGGTCGGTGTGGAAGGGATTAAGCGTCATGGTACCCTTGCCCATGTGTAGGAGACCTTGGGCGATGCGAACCATGAATAGTGAGTTCTGGTCGCGGTGGTAGTAGCTGGCCAATTGCCGGAGAAGCTGTGCGATACGGGCATTGTTAGTACCAGCGCCACAGAGACCCATTGCGAAGATGGCATTAATGGCAACATCGTTGTCATTGTCGTGACTGTACCGGGACAGTGTGTCGTAAACCTTCATCTGTGGGTTGCTGGGGCTGATCAGGCCCATAGCCAGGGGAACAGCCCGGCGAATGTTGCTAGACCCGTAGTGCATGAGGTGACCGAACTGGCGGAGAATCATATCCTGTCCGACATCCTCGCCCATGGAAATGAGAGACAGACCGAGAACAGCATACGACTGAACAAGCTCATCGCCCTTGTTCTCCTCCTTTTCTTCAATGAGGTCATTGCAGATGTGGAGGAGCTCTTGTAGCTTGAGCACCGTACCAGTACCTGCCCAAGCGCATACTGAGGCAAGGACTGAAGTGGGCTTAGCCATGGGGTGGTCAACTGCCTTGAGGATATCGAGGATGACATCAACCTCCTCTTGACGGCCGAAGTACAGAAGTGCCAGACCAAGGGCCATGAACCTTGTCCACTTGTCCTTGAGCTGCTTCTGACGCTCCTCATCCATCAAGGTCGTCGCGATTGCCTCGCTAACTTGGTGGTTTGATGAACCAACAAAGATGAGACCCAGCGAAACTGCTGCCATGGCAGACAGCTGCATGTCTAGTGAGGCGTCCTCCACAATCGGGAGGAGAACCTCAAGCAGTTCTTCCTTGTTGGAACCGGCATATGCCAGACCAAGACCCATGATGGATGCAACTCTCATCGGCACGTTCTTCGCCTCAAGGTTGTCGGGATCACTCAGGAGGGCAAGGGCGGGGTCAGAGTCAAGTCGGACGCCGGAGTTTAGGATACCAATAGCGAGCAGTGCACCAGCCTTAACCTGGTCTTCTTGCGCGTAGGTGAACTTGTCGATCTTATCCAAACCATCCTCGACATCACGGTGTAGCAGCATACCCAGCGACGCAGTTGTAGAAAGCATGCCATCATCCTTGGTCTTCCACACCCACGGGCGCTTGTCACCCTCCACTAGCATCATCTCATCGTTACCAAAGCCAGAGTTGGCAAATGAGTTGACAAATGCGCTGGCCAAGTTGTGTCGTGCAGAATCAAGATTGGTGAGGCCGGCTCCGCGACTGCTCTCAAGATGTGTCTTGTAGATATCCTCCGGCATCTTTGGGTCCAGAATATTGAGTTCTTTGCCCAGAGACTTGAAGTGCTTCGGGATAGAAGTGTTGTTGAGACAATCAGCCAAGGCCTCTCCCTCCTCATCCTCGGCCGGGAGGTCGAGCCAGATCTGCTGCCGGGCGACAAGGAAAGCCATCTGTTTCTTCAAAGACATATCAGTCGTGGCATGGATATCACTCTTGATGAGCTCAGTGTCGTTCAACCGGATAGCTAGCACGATCGCTTGCGAAAGCTTGTTGTAGCGGACGTAGATCGCGTGGGCGGTTCGAAGGAATTGCTGATCTTCAGGGTAAGTGAGTAGATTGACCATGCTGACCATATACAAGCAGACTCGAGCATATGTGTTCTCGTCAACAAATTGAGGAATATCTTCGATGATTTCCAGTTCGCTCATGAGATCAACAGCATCGGCTTCAGCGTTATGACTCAGGAAATAGGGCACCAGCGACAACGCAAGGTCCACTAGATCCTGGGTATCCTGCTCTGCGTTCAACCGGTTCAGATATTCTTGTCCGATTTCCAGTGCGAGATGTCGGATATACTCATGACCCCAAGAGCCAAGGTCTTCCGATTTGGCCAACAAGCGGTATTTGATGGTTTCCAGTTTCTCTTCATCCCCGTAGGTCATTCCAAGCACAGACAGCATATCGGCCAACGAGTTCTAGGAAGGAGTCTATCGTTAGATATTGACAAAGCGATATAGGCGCCGGAGAACTAACCTGCACAGGGCCTGGGGCCCATGTCTCGTATAGCCCTGCCAGGTCATCATAATGCGGTCGGAGGAACTTGAGAGGCTTAGGAACAGCTGTCATGGAGGAAGTAGAAGTCTTGATAAAGTTCTTGATTGCATCCAAAGCAGGCCCATAGAGCGAGGTATCGGGTTCCTATTGAGAGCAGAAAAGAGGATTAACGTCATCGTGCTATGCGCACGGGACAGGAGGGTGACTCTACCTTTAACCGCTCAACGAGCATCTCAAGTTCGCTCTTCAATTGTTGATCCTCTTCACTAAGTTCCTCTGTAGAGAAGCTCCGTCAGCATGTTGCTTTGAGTGCTACCGTGGAGTCTTGAGAGAAACCACATGCTCCGCTGCGAGAACCTTGGGATTGCCTTATCGCAACGTACCTTCTTGAGATGCCTCATCTTTCTTCTTTTCGTCTGCTGGCTTCTCGCCTTCGGTCTTCTTTCCGTTCAACTCACGAACATCATCAACCTTGCCCTTGCCCTTGTCGGCGGAGGTTGGCCGTTCGCCCTCGTTGGCCATTTCTGATGGTAGCTGGGAACCAAGTCGGGGGGAAATCGAAGCGGCGTGGGAGAGGTAGGTATCGCAGATGAGCAGAAGATGGTATTACAACGCAGAAATAGATGAAATTCTGCAAGTAAAGAGTAATGCAAGTGGATTGTAAGCTGGTGATGGAGAAACAGAGCTAGGTCTGGTGCAGCTCCGGAATCAGATTACATAAGGTGCCAAGCCCTGCGGAAGGCCCTCGTCATTGTTTTGGACTTGCGATGCAACGACTTCACTTCTATGACTCGAATCCTTATAACTTTGATTTATAAGGGACAGAATGGTCTGCGGAGTTTACGTTCAAACGAACATTTTCATTTTATGGTTATACATAGAATAGTCCTCTGGGCTTTTGTTTTTACTACCTTTGTATACAACATCCAAAAACAGGTTGATGTGTTCTTACATGTAATGTGCATAGTATCATCTTAGACCGAACAGATCGGATTATTCGATGGTTACGTCGTCAAGGACATGTGCCGCATGAGTGGCCGACCATCCACGTGTATCCTAAACTTGGTAAACATGCCGGTGAAATGACACCTCAGATCCTGGATATCGGAGGGAGTTCATTCTTGAGTGCAAAATAATAGGTCTGGCGAGGGCTCATCAACCTCGCTATCTCTGGCACATCCTCCGTAATAAATTCGAAATTGCTGGGCGTATTCTTCGGTCTGTTGACTGTACGCCGCGGCTGTTAATCCCTCTCCGTCGTATGAAAGCAGAGACAAAGCATCAAGATCGGGAAGACCTGAAGGGAACAAGTCAAGCAATGGCATAATAGTTGATGCACGGTTTAACGGTTTCTCGGTGGACCCCAAGCCAGAGGAAACACCACCTTTCAGCGGCTGAGTAGGATCATGAATAATTTGAGTGCCTTCTTCGCCCGAGGTTGCGGGATTGCTGTCACCGAATTCTTCTGGGGCCTTATAGAGCTCGTTGTGTACTGTGGCAATCGAGGAATATTTGGTGCCTGGGAATGCTGGATAGAGGAGATAATATCCTCTGGCCCGGATCATCTCAAGCATGTGTTCCATAAACGCCGGATATTTCTCCGATATAAACTTTGTTTGGGGGGCTGTCGCGGATTGCGGAGTCGACAAGCGGTTAGCCATGAAGGAATGGAACTCCGCCCATGCATCACCGAAATATAAAGCTGCATTACTATTGGGGGCCTGCCAGAGGAACGAGGGAAGAAACTGTCCTTTCCCTTCAACGGTCATGGGCGGCGGGGTGAAAGATTGGCCATCAGCAGTGGGTTTTGATGACGGTAGTTCGAGTGAAATGCCGATCATCTTCGAGAATATACGCTTGGCTCGGGAAGACTGTTTGTAGTTCAGTACAGCAAACTTCAGGTAGTGATAGAACGATGGTGCGAGCTCCGTCTGTGGAGATAGCAGAAGCAAATGTGTCATCTCAGGGTCCCGTGGATAGAATGACTCCACAGTTCGAAGCGATGATTCTGCTGTGTCCATGTCACGCGGTTGAATGTGCCGCCGAATAGTAATTCGGCCAGGAAGCTGGGTCAACCCGCCCAAATGTTGTAGAAATTGAAGCAACTGCGAGTCTACCCGCTGCGAGAGCTCTATTGTCAAGCTTGGAGTCGATCCTAAATAGTCGGCTGCATCCAATGACTGGATAAGCCTGATCAAAGATCCAGAAGATTCGGAGGGTGCATGCACCACCATTTCGATTTGCATACTATTCCAGGCTATTGTACTTACGATCAGCATTCCGGATCTAGCATATCAAAGAAGGGAGAGATGACTTACATCGAAGAGCTTCGCTGTCCAGTGAGGCTATCCACATAAGATCCCTTGAAGCAGCGGAGAGAGCAACGTGAGGGAGGGCATCTTCTCGAGAATGGACCTCGACTCCGTCCCAGAAAAAGGGGTCTTCCCAGTCCCGACCCTGTGTAATGATAGCCTCGGGGCGGATGTAGAGGTGTATGTTTTGCAACCCTGCTATCACGGACCGCTTCATACGGCCATCTGTAGATTTGGATGCATAGTCCGGCCGAGCATCTGTTGTCGCTAAGTCAGCAAAACGTGTTGACCATCATAATCTGAATATCATACCGTGCCAGGCCATCGGGCATTCACTATCTCTGATTCTGTTGACTTCTTTAATTCCTTCAATCGAAACTTCCTCCTTTCCCATCAATGTAAAATGCACATAGTTCAGCCGTTGACCAGCCATCCGACAAGCTAGGGGCAAAAGATCCGACACACTATGGAGACTTGAGGCTGCAAACACAACTGCACGGCTGGCAGATTTCCGTGAATACTTATAGCGAGGAAGAGAGTCGGCCAATTGGGAGAACTTGATCATCCCATTATAAGCTTCCTCATTTTGGTTCGATTCCGACACCTTAACTGGAAAATTGCCCGGTTGTACAGTATCTGCCTTGGGAACAGCAGATGGCTTGTCCGAACCAGCCCATCTGGCAAGGGTTTCTTCTCGTAGCTTCGCGATCGCAGGGTCGTACCGATCTACGGCGGGTCTCAGGTCCGTCGGCATGTGCTTGAAGAACTCGTAGATGAGAACAAGCGCAATAATCACAAACAGTATTCGGCGAGGTCGAGGCATTGCTCGATGCTGCAGAGGTAGAAAACGTGCTCGGTCGGATGGTCGATGGTCGTCATCTTTCTTGCCCATCTCTTCATCAGCCCGAAGGGGCATCTTTGCACGGCTCATGATGTGCGCCCGGAATGATCAAGGGCAAGCTCCGTGAGCTCCGTGGTTCCTTTTATGACATCGAAGCAAACAATAAATACAGAGAACAAATTCGACCGAATTGTTGCGTATTCATTGAAAGAGGAAGAATGAGAAGAGTGCAGCGGAGCAAACGATCTCCGCAAACAATGACGCTGGGCTCTCTTATCGCCTTATCGGATCTTCGCCTTTTCTCCAACTACGCGCAGTTCGCAATTCACTTCCCCGCCGAACACCTTCCTGACAACTGCAGTTCACGATGGAAGACAATATGCAGATTGATCCTATAGATCAGCGCGGCACAAAACGCGCAGCAGAGGAAGATGAGCCCCCGGAACCCCCTAAACCAAAGAAAATCAAGGTAAGGCAACGCGTGCACATGAGTCTTGTCGTATACTATCACATAAAGCAAATACTAAGTCCCAGACAGGCGTTGGATCCCGATGTCGTAAATAAAATTGCTGCTGGGGAGATTATTGTTGCTCCAATGCACGCACTGAAGGAGCTCATCGAAAACGCCGTCGATGCTGGCTCCACCTCAGTTGAAGTCCTGATTAAGGAAGGGGGTCTGAAACTACTCCAGATTACTGATAATGGCCACGGTATTGATGTAAGTTATCTTTGATGTTACAGGAGCCGTCTCTGACATTATCTAGCGAGATGATCTTCCTATCCTCTGCGAGAGGTTTACTACATCTAAGCTCAAAGAGTTCGAAGATTTGACCTCCATTGGGACATACGGATTCCGCGGGGAAGCTCTTGCTAGTATCAGTCATATTGCACATCTGACAGTCACAACGAAAACTGCTGGATCCAGCTGTGCCTGGCGAGCACATTACGGAGATGGAAAGTTGATACCGGCAAAGCCAGGCCAGAATGCAGCACCCAAGGCAACGGCTGGCCGAGGAGGAACTCAAATCACCGTAAGTTAAGCAGATGAAAATACGGCATGCTCTCAAGTTAACGAGGCCCAAGGTGGAGGATCTCTTCTACAACGTCCCGACTCGTCGGAGAGCTTTCCGCTCGGCAAGCGAGGAATATGCCAAAATTCTCGATGTCGTTGGCCGATACGCAGTGCATTGCTCCGGGGTTGCTTTCTCATGCCGCAAACACGGAGACTCCGGTGTGAGCATCTCGACTCCGGTAAGTGCAAATACGATCGACCGGATCCGCCAGATTCACGGCAGTGCTGTGGCGAACGAGCTTGTTGAGTTCAGAACCGAGGATACGAAGTTCGGATTTCGCGCTTCCGGCCTCGCTACGAACGCCAACTATCATGTCAAGAAGACGGTGATTCTACTTTTCATCAATCACCGCGCAGTGGAGTCGACTGCTGTTAAGCGTGCGGTTGAACAGACTTACTCTGCCTTTTTGCCCAAGGGCGGCCACCCTTTCGTCTATCTTGATCTCGAGATCGAGCCTAATCGCGTTGACGTCAATGTACACCCGACAAAGCGTGAAGTGAATTTTCTAAACGAGGACGAGATTATCGAGCTTGTTTGCACTGAAATCCGATCCAAGCTGGCTGAGGTGGACTCGAGTCGCACATTCCTAACACAGAGCCTCCTACCTGGTGTGCAGACGATTGAGTCGATACAACGCGATCAAGGCGCTCCAGTCCATGAGGGTACAGCAGAGGCAATAAAAGCCGGAGCGACGCCCAAAACACCAGCGACCACAAAGAAACCCTACGAAAACAACCTCATCCGAACAGATTCCAAAGTTCGCAAAATCACAGCAATGCTAGGCCCAGCCGCAGCCTCACCCCGCGACCCGTCGAACCCAGAAGCACCCACGGAAACGGACACGCCAACGACATCAATCCTAGATAACGGCCTCCAATACGAAACAACAGATCGCCAACCCCTAAAGATCGCCCTCACATCCGTCAAGAGTCTCCGAGCCTCCGTCCGCTCCGAAATGCACAACACACTAACAGAGATGTTTGCGTCACACACATACGTCGGGCTAGTCGACGAGCGACGCCGACTCGCAGCCATCCAATCAGGCGTGAAGCTATACCTAATCGACTACGGACTGGCATGCCACGAATTTTTCTACCAAGTCGGCCTAACCGACTTCGGGAACTTCGGCGTAATCCGACTCGACCCAGCGCCGAAGTTGGTAGATCTACTGAAAATCGCAGCGGAATCGGAACGGCAAGAGCACGCCGACTCCAACGGGGAAGAGGCCGATTCCATCTTCGCTAATGCACCGGAGATGATAGCACGCACGCTCGTCGACCGTCGCGAGATGCTGAACGAGTACTTTTCGATGCAGATCAGTCCCGACGGAACCTTGCTGACCATCCCCCTGTTGCTGAAGGGGTATCTGCCCGCGCTGGCGAAACTGCCTCGGTTCCTGCTGAGGCTTGGGCCGTATGTGGACTGGGGTAGTGAAGAGGGTTGCTTCCGTACGTTTTTGCGTGAGCTAGCTGCTTTTTACACGCCTGAGCAGCTTCCGGTTCTATCGCGGACTGTTGTACAGGACGCATTGGGGGAGTCGGCTATGCAGGGGCCGGTGGTAGCCGATGGCTCCGAGGTCGAAGACGACGACGAAGACGCTTTTGTGAGGGCGCGTCGGGCGCAGATGGTTCGCATGTTGGAGCATGCTGTTTTCCCGGCTCTGCGTGCACGGTTGGTTGCCACGTCACGACTACTGCGGGGTGTGGTTGAGGTTGCAGATCTGAAGGGGCTGTATCGGGTGTTTGAGCGCTGTTGAGTAGAGGCTATCGTATGATCATACAGTTGTACTATACCGATTTATATTTATGAATGACGAATATCTGTCTGCTTTTCAGGGACATTCCTGGGCATACATTGGCCATTCGTAATCGAGTCCGGATACAGGTTGCGCGCTTGACTTGGTATGTATTCACGCAGATCTTACAAGGAATCTTTAATCGAATCGAAAATTTGCGAAGCCCGGACGAGATAATAACATTAAAATGATCAGCAGACGCGCCTGTGATCGTCGAGCTTGTGACAACGCCAACTCTAGATAACACATAGTCCAAAGCCCAATGGGGAGGGCCTGAGAGAAGAGAAAAGAGGCGCGACAGAAATATGGAAACAAGACCGCAAAGGAATAACAATTCAAATGGATATGCATGTTGAGAAACGAATAAGTATCTTTTCGAAAGCTCCAGTTCAAACGTGCAGCGTGGCATGAAGACATAACCCTGGACAGGGCGAGGTGTATCATGAGAAAATGCTGGTAAATGATATGGGCGGAAAGAACAGTGCAAATCCTGGATTGTTGGATGAAACAGAAATAAAAGAACAAAAAGAACAAGGACTAGAAATCGAAAATCGAAAATTGAAAACAGAAAGACAGAATAGGGCGAAATCAAGAGGTAGAATCAACAAGATGGGCTGGCTAAGAAGAAACAAAATATCGGGCCAAACAGAGACAGCAGAAAGTCATTGCATGGTGTATGATGCGTGCAATATCTCCCATGCCCTGAGGTCTTCCAAACGCCGAGCGCCAAAGATCATTCAAGAAGTCGTCTCTTGTTCGTAGAAATCGTGCAAAGTCATTGTATCGTAGTGTAGTATCTCGCACATGGATGAGGTGGGAAAAAAAACACGCATTAAGAAGAAAATAGGTTTGGTGTCCGGGCTGAATGTCGTCCCTCGGGAAGTTGGTAGAGAAGTGATGTGAAGTGCTTTCAGCGTTTGCGCTCGCGGCAGGAATGACCATTGCGTAGTATCCAATGACCCGTCCTTATAATCCTGACCATGTGGATTTGAGGTGGGCCTCGGAGCTCGAGGCTACTCTTAATGCCTCGAATAGGGCTTGTTGAGCAGAGCTATCTCACGCGCAACAGTTTCCCATTCAAGCTCTCGCTTGATGGACTGGCCTCGCTTTTCCATTTGATACTCCTCCCATTGAAGAAGTTCGTAGCTGCGGATAAGTGTGAGCAGATATCTCTTTTTATATGTGAGGGTAGAAGAACTCAGGAGACTTACACAAAGCGAAGATGAGGTTGGATGATGACGTTGAGTCGCCTTGCGCGGACAAAGCAGCTATTATGAATTAGCATCATCGGTCCAGCTAGACGACTTCATTGGAAATTAACTTACTATGCACGCGGGAAAGAGAGGTTTTTGGACGCCATGACTTCAGCGATGCAAATACTTGCGGATCGAGAAACACCGACTCGACAATGAACCAATGTGGCCGTGCCATCGCGCTTTCCTTGTTCTGCAAAAGAATTAGCATAAGGAAACTGCAATGACGCAACAAATCTGGAGGACCTACCAATAAAGTCCAAACAACGATCGAACTCCTGACATAAAGGATCAATGCCATTGTCTTGGACATTGTCAATGTACATCAAATTATCAGGGCCCCAGTTGGCGCGGTCCGCATCTGTCCAATTGACAGCCTCGCCAATACTGAGCACACGCTTGATCCCAAGTTCCCGCAGAAGCTCCGGGTTGTTCGCGTGATTCAAATTGCCCAGATACAGATACGGCAGGATGCGACTAGGGAAGGAGCCATCCATGTTGTGAAACCAATGCGGATCCCCGATTTCCGAGGGGTCCGTGGACTGGGTCGCGGGGCTTTCCTGCAAGAGACGTCCTTGAATATGACATAGGAAAGCAACATCTGTTGGATAGGCAAAGAAGTTGCGTTTCTTATCGCAATGCAGTCGAAGCCAAGCTTCATGGGCAGGCACGCCCTCTGCAAACATAAAGTACGCCACTGCCAACAGCGAGCTTTCGGTATAACCGTCCGCGCAGTGGATGAGAATCTTGCGGGGTTCCCCGCTCGATTTGGTCATTACGACATCTCCGTCAGTCTCAAGCTCTTCCGAGGAAGTTTCCGGGTGTGCAAGGTAGTAGATCCACCTGATGGTGTTGACAATATCCTCCACTTCCCGTGTGTTCCCTGATGGAAGCACGAGAGATCCCGATGAGGGAAACTCTAAGCGCTGGGGACCACTTTCTATCTGTTTGTCGAGCATTGCGAGGAACCGTGGACCAGGGATGTTTGCCATGTCGCATGTCTCGATTAACAGGTCATAGCCCTCTTCCTCTGGTGATCCAAGAGCTTCAATGTGGAAGGACTCCGGAGTAGGCCCGAGCCAAACATTACGCGAAATCTCGGACGCCTGGGACATAGTAGACATTTCCAGTCGCTCCCATTGGACTATCAAATGGTTAGCATAAACTCTAGGCGCGCCAAGGTTCCTTTGAAGTTACCGAAATCCATAACTTGGCCTGTCGGTAGACCTCTCGCATCGATGGCAATGATCTCTGGATGCTTCTCGGCCACATTGGAAAATTTGTCTGGGGGAGTATATCAATTGCTAGTCCATTAATGCGGGAAATAGGATAGAATAACGAACCGGCAAGAATGAAGGTGTTGTACGTCGGTCGCTCCTCCAGGGGATCCATTTTCGTTCGCCATAACCGCTGCGCCTTGGCAAACTGGTGCGCTAGCTCAACAAGCCCGGTATGACTATTATCATCTTCGGCATAAATAACAATATCCGACATCGCTGCCAGCTTCGCAGTTTGAATTTGGAAGTTCCGGACGGAGAAACCCTCGGGAGGATCAGCCATCAAGAAATGGGATGACGGCGCCAGCACCTCATGAGGGCTTACGGCGCCCTTGATGCGCGACTTGCTCAAGTCACCTCCAAGCTTTACCACGGTGAGGCCTCGCCAGCACTTTGGGGTGTGACGTGCGTGTCTTTTGCGACTTGTAAAGAATCCCAGCTGCAAGTGGTTGTCTCGGTGCAACCCATGGAGCCAAGGGAACATCAAAGATGCATCTGGCAAAGGTTGTGAGGCTCGATGAGCAATTGCCGCTGCTAATTTGTCTCCGTCGATGGCATATACAGCGGGAGACGACGGTCGTCCAATGCGCATTTTCTCATCTGGGGGAGACAATAACGAGGAAGGCTGATCGCTAGACCGGGACACGGAGGTAGGCTGAGATGTTGGAATAGGGCCCGTAGGGCATACTGGGATATGTTTGTTCGGGATAGGACTTGATCGTCGGTTTATGGTCAAGGCTGGGGGAATAGGAGAGGCAGGAGGGGTCGAGTGGTGCAGCGCCTGCTGCTGAACTAGCACAGTGGCCATGGCGCCTGACAAAACGCGTGGTTGAGAAGTAGGTGTGATATTGTGATGAATATGGTAATGTCACTTTGAAATGGCAACACTTTTGAGAGTTGAATCAAATGACGGTTACATCCTTTGTAGTCGAGATGTGTTGTAGTGTACCCAAAGCAATGGTAATCTGACTCGCGAATGATTGCAAGCACAGCTACACAACAGTTGTTAGCAGAATTTCCTTAAGCGCGTCGCAAGTGTGGGCCAGTGTAGTGGAACTTGGACAGTCGCAAAATGTAGCAAGTAAATAAAGAAGGATCCGAGTTCAGGGGGAGGGGATCATACAATACCAGAGATAAGGCAAGGGGTGAGGAATGGAAAGATAAAGCCAAGTTGGCAGGGAGGGACTTAAGATAAATGCAAGAGATGCATCAAGTAGATGGACAAGGAGAGAAAAGAGAAGTGAGGTGGAGAGCAATTGAGGGGAAGATAACGTGGGACAAGATCTGACGAGTTGTGTACATGTACATTGTACAGGATGTACCCAAGTGAATTCTATTGTTTATACATTTGTAACAATACATGTATGCATTTTACTGGAGGATATCTCATCATCATCACTTCTCATCATCGTCATCATCCCCAGATGGTCCATTAATTCCAGTATCCACAAGCTCCACCGCCGCGGGTCATTATCCGCGTAACCTTGTATACATGATTTGATGATGTATACATCGGATACCTGGAGATTCCGGCATTTCCCCTTTCTGAAGGACAGGGATTCTGACCACTTTTCTCTTAATACCCCCTAAAAAACAACTTTTCCTGCAAATAGCGGACTGACATTTTATGTGGCCAATCATCCAATGGGGCAGACCCCGATGACGATGAGATTTCCTACCGTTCTCGGCCCTTCCAAGGTTGTCTGTGCGTCTGGGGAGGGGTTTTAGGTAAGGCGCTTCTCCTCTCTCCTTCCTCAAATGCCTGGGGAACAAAGGACTTATCACCCCGCTCGAGCTCGAGAGTCGGGATCCACATCGGATTAGAAAGTCCTGCCAGCCGGAGGTCGAGCCATTTCGTGTCCATGGATGGCAAAAGTCAATTTCTCAACCCAGATATGGGAAATCCACGGGTAATTGAGGATATCACACCGGGGCATATATGTTACAGCCTTACGTCTGAAAGGAGGGTATATTACTAAATCTCAATTTTCGGAACTGTCCTAAAACATTTATATATGTGTAATATGTAATGTGAAAAAACCAATCAGCATATTACTCATTCGAGACGTCGCCTAGAAGTACATATATCCAATGTAACCTATACAGGGTTGGGACTAACCCCGGATCGCCACTGCGATCCACTCCAGGTGGGGGGGGGCATCAACGTTAGATATAATATGCCCGATAGTAGACAGATGCCTAATCCCAATATCCATCCCCGAAACAACACAACTGATCTTGTGACGAGGATGTTTCCATGCAGGTGCCCAAGATTTGAACATACCTAAGACCGTCACGCCAGTGCCTAATAACAAGCCTAGGTATCTATATGTAGGTATGCCCAGGTCCCAAAGTTTTAGGGTGGCACAACAGGAGATTAGTCGGCTTATCTTTTCCCTCGCGTATCGCTGGACCTTGGGACCACACAGGAGAAACATTCCATGTCAACCCTCATTGGCTACCCATCTCCTGCAACCAAGCCAACAGTCACAGAAGTGGGCCATGTCAGGTGGAGCGCCGTCTTAAACAATCGGACAACTTTCTGCAGATCCTGCCTCGACTCCCAGGTCTGCAGATCTCGAACATCATAGACATCATGACTGGATGTATACATCGTTGAGTCGGGTTGATGAAATCTATGTCTACAACTTTGACTTATCATTAGGTATGAAATATGCCCCATGCAACTACCGGGATAGCATACATATTCTTGGTGGTGTTCCTGAGGTAAACGCGACCAAGTCGGCACCGGGATTTGGGGATATGGGATGACTATGGATACTCCATGCACCAGTCGGAATGTGCAGGAACTGCACATCATCGGGCAGAAATAAAATAGGCTGTCCTAGTCTTAGATCTGACACAGCACGTTGGCTGCCGCAGGCCCAGTTAGGATATCTAGTCTACACGGTTCTTGCTACCGAACAGGGGGTTCCATTTCACATACTAGTGGAGCCATATGGAGATCAGGTCTTAGGCCTGGGGCACGGAGTTATGCATATTGGCTGTGCCATGTGCCGCATTGTTCACGTGTTGAGTATCCTGGGCTAGATAGGCCGGTTATCTGACTTGGGCATAGCCTTCTGTTAAGCGAAATTCAACGACTAAAAGCCCAGTTTCTTCAATCAGCGGCATGAACAACGACCTAATGAGGGTTGTTTCAGTGGTCCATGCATAAGGGGCCCTGTCGTGCCAGGCGGGTAGCTGCCGTACCTTGTTTCCCTCGCGCTTGCGAGGTATTCCTTCCACAGTCTGGTACACAGGTCTAGATTCGAATTTTCGAGAACTGCCTAGTCTTTATTGGTGACGCGCGGCAGACTCAGTTCATGCCTGCATACATAGGGAACCTGACCGGTGTTTGCATTTTCCCACACGCTGGGCTGCGGGTGTTGAAACATTGGGATGTGGTGGTACCTTATATGTGAGCAATA
Organism: Penicillium chrysogenum; assembly: GCF_028827035.1. NCBI lineage: Eukaryota > Fungi > Ascomycota > Eurotiomycetes > Eurotiales > Aspergillaceae > Penicillium > Penicillium chrysogenum. The sequence continues at coordinate 2,298,507 of NW_026622749.1, read as the reverse complement.
TGACCGGTGAGCCATTATCCAGCCCAACTGGTGTAAATATCTCCCATGTGTTAACCAAAATTTACGTTTTCAGCTTCTTCATTCATTGGACCGTCAGCCAGGATACATCGAGGATGGTGGACATGAATCGCTCCCGCAACGAATAATATGTATTTGACCCTCTTGTCTACTAAGATTCGTCATTTGTTAAACAAACTCACATTGTCCATAACAGGTCATTCACTTCGTTCACGCCAACTAGATACATGCATCCTCAAAAATCTGTGTTCAATCACTTCGGCATCAATTTCGGGAGCTTCCTTAGGAAGTCCAAAGTGTCCTTGTGGAGCCACTGGTGTATAGTATCATGGCCGGCACATCAGCGCGTGCAGTTGTTGGAAGGGAATCGACACGGTATAGACGCATACTTGCACTTGTTAATGCTTTCTGTGTAATCCACCGTCTCTTTGCAATCTGCTTATGCGATGACGACCTCGGGATGGATCCGTGCCGCATTTGTCAGTATTTGTCAGCCGCCCCATAAGGTGACGTGCCCTATCTTCAAATGTCGCATTTGATGCCACTGCCAGTATATGTTGTATAGAAAAAACTAGATTTGACACTCGAATAAATAGTTAGTCGGAGTAAGGTAGAGCTCCCAAGTTATCTCACTCTTCACTTCCGAACTTCGCATCGAAACCATCCGGCATCCGACAGGTCTGCGTGGCAGAATTTGAAGCAATGACAGACCAAGTGAGCACGTTACAACATCCCTTCTAAAGCACTAGAAGGGACCAACTAACTCTCAAAGAACACAAAAATCTACAAACACGCCGACTCAGACGGTCACTTCCGTCGCAAAGACTCATCTTTCCGCTCCTGGATCTCGCGCGATCCATCGGCCGAATTCCCCGCCGAAAAGGACCGCTATATACTATATATCACCTACGGCTGCCCGTGGGCACACCGCGCCAACCTCGTACGTAGCCTAAAAGGCCTGGAGGACGTGATTCAAATTGCCGTGCTAGATCCGGAACTTGGTCCGGAAGGATGGTTCTTCTCTGGTCGTAATGGATCCGATCAAAAGGATCCGGTGTACGGATTCAAGCTCCTCAAGGAATTGTATCTGAAGGCCGATCCTCATTATGAGGGCCGGTATACGGTGCCTACGCTGTGGGATAAGAAGAAGGAGACCATCGTCAACAATGAGAGCAGCGAGATTATCCGCATGCTGTACTCTGAATTCGACGAGCTCTTGCCGGAGGCTTTTCGCGAAGTCAATCGTCCCGGGGGTGGATTGTATCCCGAGCATTTGCGCGGCGAAATTGATGAAATGAATTCGTGGGTTTACCCATTGATTAACAATGGCGTTTACAAAACAGGCTTCGCCACCACGCAGGCGGCATATGAGGAAAATCTCTATCCACTGTTCGAAGCTCTGGATCGTGTTGAGGCACATTTGGGTCAGCCCGAACACCAGCCGTTTCTCTTTGGTGAGTGTATCAGCGAAGCTGATATACGTCTGTACACGACGATTTCCCGCTTCGATGTGGCGTACTACTTGATCTTCAAGTGCAATTTGAAGATGATCAGACATGATTATCCTCGTATTGATCGCTGGTATCGTCGGCTGTACTATGATGAGTCGGAATTGACTCGAGGGGCGTTTAAGAAGACGACATATTTTGATGTTGTAAGTGCACTCGCGTTAAATCGGGACTTTCAAAAGCTGACTATATGCAGTACAAATTTGGATACGTTGCTGCGCTTGGCAGGAAGACTGGTAATGATCAATTGGTGGTTCCAGCTGGCCCTATTCCCGATATCCTGCCTCCAGAAAAAGAGTAGAAATTCTATGTTTTGGGGCCCGAGTTACCCCGGACTGACTATTAAATGGACGATAAATTTCCACGAATGCAGTCATCCAAAATCAAGGCATCACTCATCACACAAAAGATGTAGAAATGCCTAGGGAATTACATCTTTTCTGATTTCTCAAGGGAATTGGCGTCGGAGATAAAAAAATGACGTCATTTTCTTGCTTCTTTCCCGATCACCGATGAGGCTATTCGAAGTAGCAGCCACGTCACTTGGAAGAACTCACCTGGGCGTACTATGCCTTCACTCCTACAACTTTCAACTTCTACTTAAATGGGCCAAGTCCAAATTCTCATCGATATTCATTCTACGCCTTTCTATCAGTTATCATGGAGGATGTTATTGAACTCGAGGGTTTCCCTCCAAGTATCCATCGGTATCCATATCACGGAAGGGACGACTTTCTGGCTATTATGGATTATGAAAGGTCCCTTCCCTATTATAATAAGCATGAAATCTTTCTAGTCACAGACATCAACAAGGAAACGTTCGAACGTGACTTTCGTTACGCCGACGAAACCATTTTTTCACGCCCGTGGAAGGAGTATCTTGTTCATTTAAATATATTACTCATAAAAATGCCTTCAGGCCCCCATGAACGGGCAATACAGTCCTTACAAAGGCTCATTACTATCGCGACCCTAAGACAGGGCGTGGTATATGATATTCGGTTCGAGGGATCTAAATATCAAAAACTCCAATCGCGTGTGAAGCAACCTGATAATCAAATGTATCCTGCACGCTTCCAGCCCCGGGGCTATCCATCAATCGTGTTTGAAGTTGCTAAGTCCGAAACGGGACGGCAGCTCCAACGAGACACCGAAAAGTGGCTATTTGAATGCCAAAACGAGGTTTTATCAGTGATCACGATTTACATCGGCAAGCGCAACCGCACGATGACACTTCGCAGATCGACCGTAGAGAACGGGTCACTCGCTATGAAACAGGAAGTCGACATTACAGTGGAACCTGGGATTCTACGATCCCAAGGTGCCCCTGTCATTTCCAATGCACCTTTCACCATTCCGTTTTCCCACCTGTTGCTGCGAGAGCCAAATTTTTGGACCTGGCCCCGCGAAAGAGATTTGCAGCTAACTAAGGCTGATCTCACTATTTTGGCCGAAGACACCTGGAAGCTACATCTGGGCTCATCTTCTCGCAAGTCCATCCTTAAACAACCGTCGAAGGCTGCCCCTTGGCTCCTCGCCATCCTCACCACGCTTCTCGCCATACTCGGCACTCTTCTTCTGGCTCCTCAAGTGAAGCCATTCCCTTGGCTCGTCGTCTTACATGCCATACAGCTGGCCATACTCATCACATTCCTCTTCAAACTCTAGTGAAGCCCTTGCTCTCATTATATTGTCATTAACAGCATACAAATTCCGGCTGTGGTGTCTGCTTTGGCTGGGACACGGGATTCCTGTCCAGTATCACCATTTTGTTTTGCACTTTAGTCCCTCTAGGGTTTCTGCATTCTGGGGATACTGCCTGTATCATTACTATCGTCTGGACGAACATGATTCGAGACCATAATAAGCTGATTGGGAGCTGCTTGGTAACTTTTCATCTCCACCTCTGAATCGGTTGCAAGTCATATTGTTTCGTAGAATTGTATTTCTTTAACCTGTTGGGATACGTGGCTGTGCTATTCAGCGTTGTCAATCTGCTCTCCTTGTTGGCTGGGACTGAGATTAAATGTTTTATCGCCGGGCTGTAACTTTTTGGTTATAGAGGGGGCGTACTTCTTCAAAGTGTGTATGCGAAGACGGTTAGAATAGGCAATCGGAACACTCGTGTCAACGGCTTGTTCCGGTGTAGCAGACTTTGTTAAGAGCCGCTTAAGCGGCCAACATCTATGGACATTGTTCTTACAACATATGTATAAGACCGTGCCGTAAGTTGGGGCGAGGACCTCGGGATACGCTAGACCATCTTATGGAAGCAACCTTGGAAGCCAACAGTGACCAAAGCTCACCGCTTAAACAACTTTCAAAGCTTGCGGAAATGACACACTCTTTCTTACCACCACGATCGATCCTTACGTCTAAAGCCAAAATCTGCCAGAGCATGAAGTAAAAGAAAGGCGATTGTTGATAAGATAAATCCGTAGGCGGTGGGCAATCAAGGTGTGGCCCAAGCGCAAACCTCTCGCTTGTGACGACCAAAGACTTCGCGGATATCATATCCTCTCTTTTCCACATCCTCGGCTTTGAAACATCTCGCTTCGTTCTGAGACCGAGATATGTTACGCAGTGGCCAGTGACGGGCAACGAGTTGCTGGTGGTCCCCTCTCAGTTTTGCCTAAGCGGGGTATCTCCGACATCCGAGAGTTGCCTTGTATCAATCTCATTGATTTCATTTACAACCCTGAACCTTTCCAAAAATGGCCATGAATTTTGTCACGTTTAACCAAGACTACAGCTATCTGGCTGTGGGTAAGTCTCTGGAACTGTTTTTACATGTTTATCGTTGGAAGTCCACTGACCGCATTTTAGCAACATCTAAGGGATTTCAGATCTTCACAACTGAACCCTTTGCCAAGAGCTATGAAGCCAAGGAGGGGAATATCGCTGTCATTGAGATGTTATTCTCAACCTCTCTCGTAGCCCTTATCTTATCACCAAGACGCTTGCAGATTCAAAACACCAAGGTATCTTCAATCATTCAATCTCGGTCATTAAATACATTTGTATAAGTATGGAACTAATGTTTCGAATAGCGACAATGCACAATATGCGAATTAACATTCCCAACAACGGTTCTCGCAGTGAAGCTGAACCGCAAGCGACTTGTTATTGTCCTTGAGGATCAGATCTATCTTTATGATATCCAGACAATGAAGCTTTTGTCCACCATTGATACTTCACCAAACCCCAACGGTACAGAGCTCTTGCGCCTGATTTTCCACCCCTCTCTTTCTAAGCAGTTTTATTCCCGGTTCTGACAAATCAACAGCAATATGTGCCCTTGCGCCGTCTTCAGAGAATTGTTACATGGCATACCCGCTTCCCCAAAAAGCACCTGCAGCTGCAAGCACGCCGGCGCATGCACCCCCTGGAACAACACATGTATCTCCTACGACCGGGGATGTTCTAATCTTTGACGCTGTAAAGCTAGAAGCTATCAACGTCATCGAAGCCCATCGCTCTCCTCTGGCACTCATTGCGCTGAATAGCGATGGGACTTTGCTTGCGACTGCCTCAGATAAAGGAACCATCATTCGCATTTTCTCAGTTCCAGATGGCCACAAGCTGTACCAATTCCGACGTGGCTCCATGCCGTCACGAATCTACAGCATGTCTTTCAACACTACATCCACGCTCTTATGTGTCTCTTCATCCACCGAGACTGTCCATATATTCAAGTTGGCCCAGCAAGGACCATCGTCAGATGGTTCTTCGTCGCATTCCCCCCAAGTCGGGACCATGGCTCTCCGCCAAATACCTATGGATATGCCCACGAGGAGGACGAGGCGGTCGGCGATGCTGGCTCAGATTCGTCCTTGCGGAAGCACAACGGAACTTTGATGGGGATGATTCGCCGGACCTCTCAAAACGTCGGCGGCGCAGTTGCCGCCAGAATGGGCGGATATCTTCCCAAGGGAGTCAGTGAGATGTGGGAGCCAGCGCGTGATTTTGCTTGGATCAAATTGCCGCGATCGAACCCAGGCCCTGGTGGGAATACAGGCGCCGGACCGTTGAGGAGTGTGGTTGCCATGAGTAGCAACACCCCCCAAGTCATGGTTGTCACCAGTGATGGCAACTTCTACGTTTTCAATATCGATCTGTCGAAGGGTGGAGAAGGGACTTTGACGAAACAATACTCGTAAGTATGAAAACTCCCAAGCTGGGCTTAAGTTTGATCCTAACACTTATACCACAGAGTTGTCGATTCAACCGATAGGCTGGGCTACACCACAGAGTATTGAGAGCCATGTCCCTGGAAGACAAACCAAAGTTCAAAGGGATATTTCTCCTCTTAGCGATTCCTTTCCATTGTTTCCTGCTCTTTGGCATTCGCGTTGACTGCCGCCTTTTGCCATAAATCATTCCCCTCTTTTTGAGCTTTTAGCGTCTCAACACTCTCCCCCGGCGTTTTTATTCATGGATTTTCATTTCGTACATGGTGTATTGGCGGGTCTGCTTCATTTCATGGCTGGCTATTTATCGTTATATCCGCTGCTTCCAAATTCACGGTCTTCAATAGCTGCTTTAGCTTCTCATATATTTCCTCTTGGAAGAATTATACGCAGACAGTTCTTCAATATGACAAGTTAGAGAGGGGATGTGTTGATTGAACCAGGAGGCTTAAATTGATGACAGCCGATATGTATAAGCGCGTATGTACATAGAAAAGAAGCATGAAACTATGAGCTCAACGGTCTAAAAATTCCGGCGGAACTTCTGAGGAATATTGCCAGCGACAACTTGAATCTTCTCCAGCTTTTCGAGGGCAATAGCAGCATCCTCCTGTTCGTCATGCTTGCGGAAATGCTCAATATCCTCGGGGTGAGTCAGGTCCGCCTCCGTGGTATCATCGCCGTGATATTGCTCAAAGTGATGGATCTCATACTCATATTCAAGGTCGCCATGGTGTCCGGGACCGAAACCGAGATCGGGAAGCCGTTTACCCGCAGCGATCCCTGCGAGCCAGTCCTCCCGGTCAATAAACCCAGTGTTTCCAGCGTCGAAAAGCTCAAACACTGCGCGCACGGCATCTTGTTTCTTTTCCTCACTGACACCCGCATTGGATTCATCGTTGAGGCCGTATGTCTTGCGGATTTCCTCTGGCGTCCATGTTCCCGAGGAATCGTAGTCGTGAAGGATGAAGAATGAGGTTGGGTCAAAGGACGCAATGTGGTGTTCCTCTGGATATGACAACTTTAGCAACGTCGACTTGTCCATTGACGCATCAGCGCTGTGTCTTACCGATCATGTGTCTCGTGGCCCAATCATCTGAGGGAGCTTCGTCATTTGAATGCGAGCCATGGGCATTGGTGAGCGCGCTCAACGCAAGCAGCCCTGCGGCGAAACCAAACAGTTTAGTGACCATTGCAAATCGACAAAAGAGATTCGTTTAACAAAATTAAAAAAGCAGATTGATTTACTGTTGGATAGACAATGTCAGGAGAGATACGGGGTCTTAGCCCGTTTGCAATGTTTGCACGGATGACCCGAGCATTTGCGGAATTGCAACCCTCGAAGATTATTTTGCATTGCATGTTACCCCATCTTGTTCCACACCCCTACTTGCAACGGGGCTCCGGGAGGAGTCCAATTGGTCTTTACCGTCAGTTTGCAATATTACCTTTTGGATCGAATTGCGCAATAGCAATGCCCTGAGAATGCAGGGTTTGTGGTCCCGAGCTGTTTCGAAGCAGTCATCCTGCCGCTGTGTCGGGTGTTTGAGCACTACTGCCAACGGTGTTACTTCGCGGGCAGCAACCTCTGGTAAGAGACGACTTCGAATTGGTAACTCCGTTACCGCACTTTACGGCAGCATTTTTGCCGGTGCTGCTATTGCCGATGCGAGTGTAAAGGATCGCCGCCGGCATGACTGGGAGGAAAAGATCGCTGCGGTGAAGGCCGAAGTGAGCGAGTTAGTGGATGAGGAGGAGCGCATTCTGGCATCGTTACAATCACGAAGAGAAAACCGCGGACTCAATCGTCTAATACAAGCGAGAGGATTCGGCACTGTTCGCTTCCCTCCCGAAATTCAATACCCAACCAGCGTGAATAGAGTAAGGGCCTTCCACACGGAAAGAACACGGTTGAACGCGGCCGGGGCTCGGATGGTGGAAAATCAGCAAGCTGAGGAGGATGAACACACAATTGATGAGGAGGATGAGAGCGAGATCTTCCTTCCGCAGGAGACATTGCCTAGTTGGGTTTTGGAAGATGACCTTCGTCTTAAGGCCATTCAGAAGCTTGCTTTAAGGCAATTTGCTATCCGGATTTTGTTACGACCGGCCATCGCACACCGTTACTCGGGCGTTTCAATGAACTATGCTGCGGATTTCGAGACCCCCCCAGGTAAACGTGTCGCAGCTCCTGGAGGAGTTGAATCATCTTCGCCATCGAATGATCACCTTGAAAACGAATCGACACGCCACATATAGCGATATCACCCAGGACTATGCTGCGAGTCAATTAGGCGAGATGCAAAGAGAGCGCGAGGCCCTTGATGCCGAACTCACCAACGACATCCAAATCTATACGAGCCAGCAGATGTCTCTACAGGAACTGCTTCTGCGGATATCGAACAACATCTTGAGCTCGAGGGACCCCGATCGACCAACAGCTTTCCGGCTCATGATCATGGCATTTGGCCAGACCCGCCAAAATGATCTGGTCGAGCTGCTTCTGCGGACATTATTGCCGAACCGGTTCTTCCTCAACCCGTCGCTCGTGATCACGATCATCACCTTCTTCAGAAAGTCGAAAAATCTCAAAGATTTCGATTTGTTCTTGAAAATGCTCGGCGGGGAAGGCTACTCCGTCAACCTAGGGAGCAGGGGGGTTTATAAGCACCGTACCGTCAACGGTATAGATCTCATCGTCCCATCCTTAAACAGCAGCAATCCAGTTATCTACGCTGCCTTGATAGGGGCTGCATTACGTTTCGACCAGCCCGACCGAGCCGACGCTTGGCTTCAAGCTGCACGGGGTGGGGGCTTCTTTGATAGTTGGGAAACTCTGTTCACATATCTACGGTTTTACAGCCTTCGACGGGACTGGGATAAGGGTGTGAACGTTTTGAAACGAGCCGTGACATACCTCTTGTCATCAACGGACCACCGTCTGGATTCAGTCGAGCGATTGCTTGGGCGAATGGTCGGGCTCTGCGACTCCTGTGACCGACTAGATGCATCGGATGCATTGGTGAGAGCCGCCGTGCACAGTGGCTTTGACCCGAGGCTCTTATCACGACAGTCGGACTCGGGACCTTTCGTCCATGCTGATCCCAAGCGGTGGTCTAAAGCTGCTAAGCAAACACCAAGGGAGAACATCGACCGCCCCTTGTGGCAGAAGTGCTATGACTTTGGAAACACCTTTGGGGAATACCTGAGCCAAATTGAGGTGCCGGCGGAGGAAACCTTCGCTCGACGCAATTCCAAACTAGCCGATCAGCATGCCGATAATGCTCTCTTTACCGCCCTTGGACGTGGCCGACCGCCTGCCTCCGGCGACGGAAAGACACCTGCTGGCAACACGGTAAATGAGGACATTTCTACACTCAAGGGCGAGGTTGCCCAACTCCGCGAACTTATCTATGAGCTTCGCAAACACCATATCTCAGAACCCTCTACAAAAGATTCTTCCCGCACTCCGACCAGCGAGGAGTCCCTCCCTCCATCCGCTGAAACCATCACACCTCTCAAAAACCCGCAATCCGAAACCCCTCCACTGAGTCACAATTTCACTAGAACTTCTACTCGGATCAGCCTCGCCAGATCTCAGACTTCATCTTCATCACCACGGAAACCAAGCAAGCGAAACAGGCGGCGAGAAACCAGCGCAGATCAATCACCAGTGGAAAGCACAGCTCCTGTTGCTGACCCCGCATTATTTGCCAGCTGAGATGTCCATTCTCTTCGTCTTCTAAAGCACCGGACATTGATTGTCCGCGGAGGAGATTTTTTTTTGTATATTAAATGACTACATTTGTTTTCAATAGAGCTTACAGGAAGACCTTGGGCAAGCAGCCCTGAATGTATTAACCAGCCCAAGGCGTTGGTGGTGCATACAATTGATTTCTTGAAGAACATTCCATGATTTCGTTCCTGTAGACCAGGTATAAGCCTCTCGAGCGGACTGAACTTCAGATACTCTATCAGAATTTTTATACAGTCTCAAATTTGACGGGTCTATAAAGACCGGCCGCAAAGGATGATCCGGGCAGTAAGTATGGTATGGCACAGAAGAGAAAGCAAGAGTTCTATTCAAAATACAGACATCGTGATGGGAAAGAAGCAGTGCGACAAACAAGCGTATCATGCGTAAATTTTAGGCCGAACAGAAATAAATTCTCTATCGATGCTTCTCGGCGCGCATCTTCTCCTTGCGAGCGAGGCGATCGGCGGCCCGAGTAAGGGCAGAGCGGATGTCACCCTTGGGGAAGCTGCTGATATCATAGTATGTAGGGGCGATATCCTGGAAAAAGGGTTAGTAAAATATATAGTGATTATAAGAAAGGAGCGAGGAACATACCAAAAGCCATTCTGGCTTGACTGCAGTGACAGTACGGATATAGTTCTTGGTTGTGAGAACGAATTCATTATACAACACCCACTCGGCCTCGTGAGCCAAGACGGTGGACGGGTGCAGGAGCACATTCTGGTTGTCCTTGATAGTAAGGTATTGGCTCTTGCCGCCTGTGTCCTTCTTCGCGACTTGCATGAAGAAACCCGCGCAAAGAGCACGGCGGATGTTCTCGTAGTACTTCTTGTCCTCGAAGTCAGTGGACATCATCTCCAGATCCTGGCGTTCCATGATGCGGAGCAGTTGAGAGCGGACGTTATCAGCGGACTGGAGAGCCCGCTGGGAGAGGAAGTGGTCGTGGCACCACTGCTTCGGGTTTGCCTGAGCGTCACTGCTTCGGTATGCGTGGTAGACGTTCAGCATTGTCAAGTGGTCTCCATCGGGGTGTGCAAAGAGGTTCTTCATCTCGTCCGCACGCTTGCGCTGGGCAGCAGGACGAACGAAGACCTGCGGCACAGATAGAAGGGCGGTGATGGAAAGGATTTCATTAGAGCAGTAGAATTCAGGAGAGCTGATCAACATCACAGCAAGGGCAGGGTCAAGAGGGAACTCGGATGCCAGACGACCCAGCTGGGTAAGGTTTCCATCATCGTCCAGACAGGCGAGATAGTTCAGTTCTTCCAATGCTCTCATCAGAGTCTCTGGCGCAGGCGGGTCCATCAAATCGAAGTGGACGAGATCGTCAATACCAAGCTTCTTCAGCTCGAGCACTGTTGATGACAAGTTTGACCGAAGGATCTCAGGGTAGGTTGACTCAATCAGTTCCTTTTTGAATGCGCCTTCAGTATACAGACGGAAGCACTTTCCTGGACGTGTACGTCCGGCACGACCCGCTCGCTGCTGGGCGGAGGCCTTGGAGATCGGGGAAACGAGGAGTGACTCGACACGAATGCGGGGGTTGTAAATCTTTTGCTTGGAAAATCCGGGATCCACGACGTACACGATACCGTCGATGGTTAGGGATGTTTCGGCAATGTTGGTCGATACGATGACCTTGCGCCCGGGGCGGCCGCCTGGTCGGCGAGGAGGTGGTGCAGGGTCGAAGATGCGCTGTTGCATGTGAGGAGGAAGACTACCGTACAAAGGGTAGACCTTGAGAGGACCAGCGTCGGCCTCGCGAACCATCTCATCTCCCTCGAGCGCGATTTTACGCGCAGCATCCTCAATCTCTTCCTCACCAGTCAAGAAAAGAAGAATATCTCCCTCACCTTCGGTAGCGTGGATTTGCAGCACAGTCCGGACTGCAGCCTCGACGTAATCTTGCTCGGGTTCGGGAGTGTAGAAGATCTCGACAGGGTGGGTACGACCGGGAACTGCCAGAAGGGGTGCGTCCATGAAGTAGCGCTGGAACTTTTGCGCATCCAGAGTAGCCGACATGATAATAATCTTCAAGTCAGGCCGACGGACCACAACTTCCTTCAGAAGACCCATCAGGATATCTGTCGCCATGGTTCTCTCGTGAGCCTCGTCAAGCATGATTGTGCTGTAACGCGACAAGTTGGGATCGTTCATAGCCTCGCGAAGAAGCATACCATCAGTCATGTACTTCATGATGGTCTTCGGGCCGGTCATATCTTCGAAACGGATACTGTAACCAACTTCCTCTCCAAGCTTGACATCCATCTCAGCCGCCACACGTTGGGCGACGGACATCGCAGCCACACGTCGAGGTTGCGTACAAGCGACCATTTTGCCCTGGGTTTGGGGGAGGTCATCGTAGAGGACGAATTGCGGGATCTGCGTAGTCTTTCCGGAACCAGTCTCACCAACGAAGACAAGGATCTGGGACTGCTGGTAGAGTTGCAGGAACTCATCTCTGAATAAAGTTTGGTCAGTACATCTTTCTTCCAGAAGGGCTATCGGGCAGCACTCACCGTTGCGTATGGACGGGCAGATCTCGACGGGTCTTCAGGATTGAGAAGTATTTGCTTGAAAAGGGTCGGCCACTGAAAGGGTTGATATCGCCGTCTTCGGCTTTTTTAGCCAGCGCTGCAGTTGTCTGGTGGCGCTTGAACTTGGCCAGGGCCGTGTTGTCGGAGCCATTGTTGTTCTCGTACATGTGAGCGAGGTAGGGGTTGTTCTTTGGGTCGCCAGCGTCCATCTTCTGGCGCTTCGCTCGCGCACCACCTTCGGAGTCAGATCGGTTATCAGACATGGTGGAGGTGAAAGGGGAGAGAGTTGTTGAAGGGTAAACTCGGCGGAGAGAAGAAGCTGAGATACCGAAGAAAAAAAATATGAGATAGGAAGGTCGGCCGGCGCCACAGCTGCCTATCAGGCTCACCGCCCATCTATTCTGCCACTCTCCACAAAGGGATTGATAATCTTCGAGCTTGTTGACGCCCTGTGTGTTTTCGTCTGGACTTCTCTGCGCCAGTTTGTCTGATGTGCGTGGCTTCTTCGAATAGAGCTGCCCAATACCAAGTCTGTTAGCTGCTCTGTTGCTCATCAGGAGCTTCTATCTACATCCCTAGTTCCAGGCCACCCCCACCATTGCGCCAGACTACTTTGTCAATATGGAGAGCTATAATCCTTCAGAGGATCCAGGGCCAGCTTTTTGTGTTGGGCACCATGAGCACAACAGACTGATTACTGTGACCCCTCGGGTAATCCAAAACGTACATGAGAGTAATGTTGGTTCTTTCTCACCAGTAACACATTACCCTCATAAATGCTAACTCGTTTTGATAGTACGACATGATGACTGTCCCAATCACGACATCCCATTTCCACTCGCGTGTTCTTGGCTTATTGTCCTCTTATTTGGCCAATCTGCAATCTCCTACTTCTGATGTTGTTGGGACCATGGCTACTTCCCAGAACACTCGGCCTCTGGTGGTTCCACCGCTCTCGAAGGCGGACTCGTATCTCACCCCCAATGATGCAACCAGTCAATTGGTTGGTGTAACCAGTAGCTGGATTGATCTATGCTCACCCGACCCGTTGATTGCGGACATGTCCCGGCAAGTTCTGATGTTGGAAGTTGCGTATGCTGCGTTTTGCGGAATTGGGTATCTTCTGATACCTGGCCCCAAGTTGCATCACGGTGCCTTGCATTCTGAGGGTGTCATCTACTATGCGCGCGCGATTCAAGATGCGCTAGACCTCGGTCCCTACATCCAATTTTATATTTGGCAGCAGATGGTTGACAACCCAGAGGTCGAAGTCGATACGATGGGTGACTTGGCTCCGCTTGCTCGGGCAGAATACCTGGTGCCAGATAACGGGGATACACCCAAGGTTGATCCGTTTGGAAGCTGGGATGCTTGGGATTCAATTAGAAAGACTTGCAAATACCACACAAGACTGACCGTTGGTATGAGTTAGCCCCTACTTTCAATGACCCCATCTCCATCGTCAAGGTCCTGAACTGAAACTAATTTGAACCACAGCCCTTGCTTTGCCGAAGCAACTGCCGTCTCTGTTTGTGCAATCCCGATGGCATTCGGAACCAGTGCGTTTACTGACCATTGATGGGTCGACGTTCCTCAAGAACCAGAAAGGATACCCAGTCTTGTCCAAGTCACACCAAGGTTTGATTGCAAAGATGATGCGTCTTCGAACTGCGCCGTGGATTATCCTTTGTGGTGTTGGTCCTATTCCGGGACTTGAGAATGTCGAAGACCCTGACAACCAGGCTTCGCTATCTGGGTCTGACTATCCGAGTCTGTCGCAGGCTGGGAAGAAGCACTACGACCCCACTCCACACCTCTCGTATATTCGCAACCTACAGCAGCGCCAGCCCCCTCGCACAGCGATTGAGAGGTTCGGTGTTGGATACCAGGACTATTTGCAGGCACCTCTACAGCCACTAACTGTCAATTTGGAGAGTATCACTTATGAAGTATTTGAAAAGGACCCTATCAAGTATGAGTGGTATGAGAAGGCAATCTGCAAGGCATTGAGAGATTGGGCCGACCAGAAGAAGGCCACATCCCATCCGGACGGAAAAGTGATTGTCGCAGTTGTGGGAGCTGGTCGCGGCCCGTTAGTCACTCGCGCCCTGAAGGCTAGTGCAGATGCTGGAGTGGAGATTGACCTCTGGGCCGTGGAGAAGAACCAGAACGCATTTGTGTTGCTACAGCGGCACAACGACACGATCTGGGGTGGCAAGGTCACCCTAGTCCAGTCAGACATGCGAAGCTGGAAAGGACCTCTGGTCCGACAGCAGCCGACTACAGCAGCGACGGGCCCCGTTGGTGAATCCCTTGGAATTGAGAGCTCGTTACTTGTGTCATCGAAGAAGGGCCAGCATGATCCAGGTCGGCCATCTGAAACTTCAGAACTTCAGGGTTCGGCTATGTGCCACACCCATGTTGATATCCTTGTCTCGGAGCTGTTGGGCTCCTTTGCGGACAACGAGCTTTCTCCTGAATGTCTGGATGGCGTGAACGACGTGATCAACCCCGTCCACGGCATTTCCATTCCAGCTTCATATTCGGCACATTTCACTCCGGTTTCCGCTCCCAAATTGCACGCCGATATTGTGCACCAGACCGTGTCCAACCCGGCCGCCCCAGAGACCCCGTACGTCGTGATGCTTCACGCGATTGACTTCCTCTCCACCACGGATGCGGCTGTTAGTGGTGAAAACTCCGCTAACAATGGAAACCGGGCATCCACCCCGTCGGCGTCGTTCTCCACTACTGAATTCCCTAGTCCCTTTGTGCAGACCGCCTGGTCTTTCTCTCACCCGAACCGACACATTCCTCCTCAGTCACCCATGCAGTCGACTATCTCGAATGCCCACAATGTACGCCAAACACGTCTAGCCTTCCCTGCCCAAAACCGAGGTGTCTGCCACGGCCTGGCCGGCTACTTTGAAACGGTGCTCTACGGTGATGTAGAGTTGTCTACCAACCCAGTAACCATGGATGCCAAGAGCGCAAATATGATCAGCTGGTTCCCCATCTACTTCCCCTTGAAGGTTAGTTTTCGGATATATCCAACTGAATTGCTCCATTCTTTCCCTTTCTGTAACACTGACATTTCTTTCCTTTGCCTGCAGACCCCTCTTAGTGTTCCCGAAAATGGCGAGATTGTCGCCACGATGTACCGTCAAACCGATGACCGCAAGGTCTGGTATGAATGGATGGTTGAGGTTTATGCTCTCGAACCTACTGCGGCATCCGTCAAAGCCATTCCTGTTAGCTATGCGCGGGCTGGGTCTCCTAGCGCGGAGAGCCTGAAGACCAAGGAAAATACCGCAAAGAAGGTCCACCGTACTGGCTATCGTCGCGTGCGTGTGGGGATGAGCGATTTGCACTCTAGCATCAAGGATGGCTGTTTAATGTGAAATTCATAAGCCAGATTTGAACAAAAGCTGTTTGAGCCCTGCTCCGGTGTTGTTAACTACAGCAAAATACTGAATGTATTACGATTGCTAGCCAGACAGTTTTCAGTAATATCAAGACCAACCTTGGACAAGGCAGGTGAATTCTGCCGGTTAGGACCGCCAAGGTTAGGGCCGCCAAATGTGATCACGCGCGCAACGCCAAGAGAGTCTAACCCCATTCGGTCCAGTTGCAGCCCTACACAGCCCTGGTTCGTGCCAAGGTAACCCTACAGACGTAGGGTTGGAGGTTGGCTGGGCAAGAACCGGGTATAACAAAATCATTTCGCCAAGTTCGGGCCGAGCAAGTCAAGCTTCCGGCAATCCGTAGGTTTTCATGTGATATAAAGCATCTGGTGATTGCAACGTATGTTACTATAATATTATTGTACCGAGTACTCCGTACTCGGAGTGCACGCGACCTCGGGTTCTACGTCTTACTCCGCGGGTTGACCGGAATGAGATAATCCCCCCGCTCCACCGATGCCCTCCCCAGTTTATAGCCAAGAACTGATTGGAGCACTTCTTCATGGATCTCGATATTCTGGTACCACAACCCCGGATGTGATCTATACTCCGTTGATCATGGTATGAATCCGGAATATTCCCCGTAAACTCAGCTGAGCCGAATCTCCTCATCACAGGCATCGGATTTTATTGCATGCCGTGGTTCCTTGGTTCCTCCGACTGGAAGATGGCTTGCGCAATTGCGAAACCCTTTCAGGAACCCACACTCCGTATGGGTCTGCCAGGTACAGCCGAAAGTATAAAGCCGCGGGTTCCCACGACCTGTGGTGCCTCCAGTCTCAATCAATTGACCCGAAGCCATTATGCGTTTCTCTTTCTTTACGGCCCTATCCGCAGTGGCTTCGTTGGGTCATGCCCTCCCCGGGAAAGTGCAGACTCGAGGTACTATCCCACACACTTTGTTCGGTATACGTTGACCACATTGCTCACACCTGGGTAGATGTTTCGACCAGCGAACTAAACCAGTTCGGCTTCTGGGTTCAGTACGCCGCCGCGACATACTATATCGAGAACTATGACGCTCAAGTGGGCGACAAGATCAGTTGTTCGAAAGGCAACTGCCCCGAAGTCGAGAAAACCGGCGCGACTGTATTCTATGACTTTTCGAAGTAAGCGACATCACAACCCCCAATAACTACTGGAGATGAGATACTTACACATGCACAGGACCACCATCACAGATACCGCCGGCTTTATTGCAGTAGACCACACCAACGCGGCAGTTGTTCTGGCCTTCCGCGGGTCCTACTCAGTGCGCAACTGGGTCAGCGATGCCACATTCATACACACAAACCCTGATCTCTGTGACGGATGCCTCGCCGAGCTCGGCTTCTGGAGCTCATGGGAGCTAGTCCGCGACGACATCATCAAGGAACTGAAAGATGCCGTCTCTCAGAACCCCGACTACGAGCTAGTCGTAGTAGGCCACAGCCTTGGCGCCGCCGTCGCAACCCTTGCTGCCGCTGATCTCCGGGGCAAAGGCTACCCGTCGGCTAAGCTGTACGCGTATGCCTCGCCTCGCGTGGCCAATGCGGCTTTGGCCAAGTATATTACGGCGCAAGGAAACAACTACCGTTTCACTCATACTAATGACCCGGTCCCTAAGTTGCCGTTGTTGTCCATGGGCTATGTTCATGTCAGTCCTGAGTATTGGATCACATCGCCTAACAATGCCACTGTCAGTACTTCTGACATTAAAGTTATTGAGGGAGATGTCTCCTTTGACGGAAACACTGGAACTGGTTTGCCGTTGCTGACGGACTTTGAGGCGCATGTCTGGTACTTTGTGCACGTTGATGCCGGTAAGGGCCCCGGGCTGCCGTTCAAGAGGGGTTTAATTTGATCAAGTCCCCTCGGGTGTTGTCCGATAGATTCGGTTGACATTGATATGTATAAATAATAATAATAAGCTAGACAATTTCCGGTTTATGCAGAGCAACTGGGTACAACGAGACTGAAGTTGTGGAACTGTATAGTGCGAGGCAAGGGCTAAAAAATAAAAGTACAAAAGTACCAAATTTGATCCTTTAACCCCAACCAAGCATTACTAAGCTTGAGTGATAAGCAATTCGGTCATTTCCGGCCCTCAGGAGACATCGAGTCGGAGATCCGTCGGGTTTAGACTGAAATGACCCAAATGGGCGATCTTAGTAGTTTCTGGCCTTCCCGTTTGATACTAGCAATACAAAGTGGATATTCCAGCCGAGCGGGGTTATCTGGACTTAATGGTATAAGATATGACTCGAACTTCAGGTTTAACTAGGAAACCAATTCGAAATGGTGCTGTATACCAAGCTTTTCTTGGCCGTGCTGGCGAACTATGCCACGGCACAATTTGTGCCCGCGCCCACTGATTTGCTCACCAAGAAAGGACATGCCGGCATCGATGTGCGATATAAGGAAGTGACTCCTGGGATTTGTGAACAAGATCCCAATGTGAAGAGTTATTCCGGTTACGCTGATGTTGGTGAGGACGAGCATATTTTCTGGTAAGCATCCCTGATAGAGATGAGCCCTAGGCAGCCACTGACCAGTACAGGTGGTTCTTTGAGGCTAGAAATGGAGACCCTAAAGATGTATGTCCCGATAGAATTAAAAACTCACAGTACTAACGATCAATAAGGCACCACTTACGGTCTGGATCAACGGAGGGCCGGGATCATCGTCGATGATCGGGTTATTCCAGGAATTAGGGCCCTGCGGAGTTGACCAGGACGGAAATGTATACAACAACCCTTATTCTTGGAGCAATGTGAGCAACATGGTAAGTCTGGATTCTTCTATTAGCCGAGACTCGAGCTCAACTGTCACCAGCTCTTCGTTGACCAACCTGCCACTGTTGGATTATCATATACAACACCCATTCCAGCCTATGAGGATAACGACGGCAATATTGTCCAGCTGCCCAGCGAGCAGTGCCCCGGTTACGCCCGGGACCTTGGGACATGCGGCACATACTCCAAACCAGACATTGCCCTAGTTCCCAATACAACTGGAAATGCGGCCCCGAATATGTGGAAGACACTACAAGGGTTCATGGGGGCTTTCCCACAGTACTCGAGAAATGGCTTCAACTTCGCGACTGAGAGTTACGGGGGACATTATGGCCCAGTATTCAACGGTAAAGATCCCGAGCGTTCTTGAACGCTCCTAAAACTAACTTCGGAGCAGAGTACTTCGTCAAACAGAACGCAAAAAAGCCCCACAACTCGATTCGGATCGATCTCGAGAACGTCCTTATTGGAAATGGCTGGTTCGACCCGCTGATTCAATATCAGGCGTACTACAACTTCTCCATATTCCCCGGAAACACATACGACTTCAACCCATATAACGAATCCGTCCAGGCCGAATGGTACAACAACCTTTACGGAGAAGGGAACTGCGTGGATCGGACTCGGGAATGTTACGCGACCGGTCGAAACGATATTTGCTCTGCTGCAGATGACTTCTGCGCTTCGAAGGTTGAGTCACTATTTGACATCTACTCTGGACGTGACGAGTACGACATGCGAGAGTTGACGCCCGACCCGTTCCCGTACGCATTCTACGTCGATTATCTCAACAGCCCTAAAGTCCAAGCCGCTATTGGAGCATACCAGAACTTCTCAGAGTCTTCCGGGACTGTGAGCAATGCCTTTGGAAACACAGGTGACGACGACCGCGAGTCAGGGACGATAGAGAGTGTGAGGAAGTTGCTGGAAGCTGGGGTACAGGTATTGCTGTATTTCGGGGATGCGTGAGACCTCCTATACCATGAGATGACTACTGGGCCGTGCTAATTTGAGTTCCAGCGACTATAACTGCAATTGGCTCGGTGGACAAGTTGTTGCTGAGGAGATCAATGCCCCAGGGTACGAACATGCAGGGTTCGTGAATATCACCACTTCGGATGGCGTTGTTCATGGACAGGTTCGTCAAAGTGACTTGTTTAGCTTTGTCCGAATTTATGAGTCCGGGCATGAAGTACCTTTCTACCAGCCGTTGGCTTCGTTGGAGATGTTCGAGAGGGTGCTTTTGAGAAAGGATATTGCGACGGGCAAGGAACATTTAAAGACGCTCGGCGGTTATCGAACCCGTGGAACCCCTACAAGCGACTACCGCGAGGGCAATGGTACGGTGGTTCTGAAAGTGCTTGATAGCAATGCGACCTATAACACCACTCTCAACGGGCCGAACCCATCTGACTTGGCTTCGGCCAGATTACGCAGACGGGGTAATTGAGAAGGGACTGAGAAGTAGATCATGTACAACTAGTTTACAATGCGAAGGGAGCTATTCTTACTTCTAGTGTTCTTGTGATGCAACTGTTTGTGAGATTCCTTTCATTTAGAGGATTCAAATTTGAAGAACAAATGGTATTGTCAACGCTATCAATTCCACATTTGAGCACATTGACGCCGTAGTACGCAGACCCCCCCCCCAGATCCAGCTCCTCCCTCTCTTTCGTTTCATTCTCGCTCTCCGTGGAGGACAACTTCAGTCTAGGGCGGCCTTGTAGCACGAGTGGTCTCTGCTTAGTTCGCATCTATGGTAAACAAAAGAACCTCCTCTTCTTCCTGATTGTACATAGAACCGAACTCGGGCTCAGGGGCAGCCATGGCAGAAGTCTTGTGGTGTTTTGCAGGCGAGTCAGCGTCCTTGGTCGCGCGACCCTTGGCAGAACCACGTGCCTTGGGTGCAGCGTTGCTATCCTCAGGCTTGGATTCGGTAGCCTGAGTAGCAGACTCCTCTTTTTCCATAAGCGCGAAAAGGATCTTCTTGGCACGCCAGTAGTTGGCCCGGGCAGAAGTCTTCTTCACACCGGCGAGAGCGCCAAGCTTCTCGGAGTCGATCTATGAGATTAATATTATTAGACGGAACTAGGGATCTATAAAAAGGGTATGGGTACTGACTTTGCCATTGTGGCACAGGGTACCGAGGATCAGTAGTCTCGCATCGTCCATGGTCAGCTCAGCGAGCTTCTCATCAAGCTTGATTTGGGTAGTCATTTCGTTGGCTTTTAGATAATGAGCAGTCAGTCAAATAGATCTCAGAATGATGACCGATAACATACTAATGTAGACGAAGTGATAAAGATGATTCGGAGGATAAGTGAGAGATGTAGATGGATAGCAGAGATGAGAGACGAACAAGAAACTGAGAGAAAAATCATCGAGGGCGAAGGTCGCGCGAACAAACATCGATTTTTGAAACCATCAAACCCAATTCTCGGCGCCGCAGTCGCGACGATGGCAACTGCAAGTTGTTTAACTACAGTTGATCCGACAGCGCTTTCCGGAAGTGATACTACCTAATATAGATATGATATTGTACTTTGTCCACACAGTATATCTCGTATATAATCTCGGAACTCTTGAAGCTACACGCTACTAGGGTTATGGAGGAGGAAGAATCTCTTGGTATACAAAGTAGCAAAGCAGGGCCTTTATAAAGGCGTGACAAACGAACAAAGCGCTCAGTCTGCCACCATAATAAGGCATCCATGTGGGATGGGATGATCACAACAGGAACCACATATGCTATTTCTACAATGGAATTAGTTTTAACCAGATTGACCAACTCATGAAGTTGGATGGTGGTACGGAGTAGATGGTGATATGTTATGTGGCTGTGCCCTCTACTGTACTGATGTGCCCCTGCAAGCGTGAGCCATATCCCTTGCATAATAACAGAGTTTCTGTCAAATATGGCCTATATTATCAATTTATTACTGAGTAGAAGATGTCGTACTTTGAAACACAAGATTAATATAAACAAAATATAAATCCACGGGACCCTGATTCAGGGAGGTGGAAGGTATGCAATGTATGCAATGTATGTAAGATTAGCTTCCTATTCAGGGTGTTAAGAGCCAAGAAAAACAACAGTTCCAGACAAATTGCACACGCGACAGGGGGGAATAATGGAAGACTCTACAAATTAAAGGATTCCGGAATTTAGAAGAAAAGAAGAAATTAATCCTAACCAATTTACTAGACAACCTGCGGTTCGCAACCAAGTGGAGAGTTGATTCAGATTTACCACGAATAACGTGGCCTCATGGCAATCAAACTTTGAACATCCCTGCTAAGCCCTGCCGATGCAATATATCCTGTGCCCTTTCAGAGATTTCTATGTGATTAACTGCATTAACTGCATATGGACACGACTCAGGACCAATCATCTACAAGGCCTCGCATCCCGTGGAAATAGCCGTGCACTGTGTATTACACACAACATGCGATTACTGCCCAGGTGCCCAGCACATGGGTTTGAGCTCATTTATTCTCTTCGATTCGTATCGCCATGCTTCCAGAGTTGAAAAACACCTGGACTCCTGCGGTCAATGTCTTGACATGGTTTATGCTGGTGACAGCCATATTGAGCGTCTTGACTCGCCTGGGGACAAAATACTTCATTTTTCGCAAATGGACGTTTGACGATGGTCTTATCACTATGTCGATCGTGTTCTGCATTGCGCAGTCAATTGCTGTCTCGAAAGCGGCGGAGAATGGACTTGGACAGCACCGTGACATGCTGTCCGATGTCAAAATTGACCACATCATGAAGGTATGCGACAGACATGCCTTTTCTCGAACTATTGCTAATGCGACAGATGACCCAAAGGCTGAATACGCCGCCACCATTCTATTCATCGCCAGCATTTGCTTCTCTAAACTGTCGCTTTTGGTCTTCATTCGCAACTTGACTCCCGCATCCTTGGATCGCCGATTTGCGCTTGTGCTGGGAATATCGATCGCAGTGTGGACTATTGCTAGCATTTTTACGGCTGCATTCCAATGCCATGTGCCGCAGACATGGAATTATCTACACGGGACCTGTTTCGATCGAGTGAGTAGTCGGTCCATCCCTAGCGACAGAAACCGCTGACCATGTATCAGGGTGCGTGGTGGAATTACCTCGGCGTCACGAATATCTTGTCGGAGGGTGGGATAATCGGCCAAGCGCTGCTGGTGATCGTTCGCATCCAGACTGATTTCAGCAGAAAGGCTAGTTTGTTCAGCGTGTTCTTGGTCCGAGTCATGTACGTGTCAAGACCAGACTCCGTATTGAGAAAACCCGCTAACGAAGAGGATACTGGTAGCGTCATTATCGCGATTATTTTCCAACTCGCTTACGCTAATCAAACTTCCTCGGGTGATTTCACCTTTGATGCCTGGTCCGTCGCAATCGCCACTCAAGTGGCTCAAGCCATGAGTATCGTCACAGCCTGTTCCCCCCAGTTCAAACCTTTCTTGGATAGTCTCCAGTCAACAGGAATGGGTTTGGGCATGACGAGTTCCAACAACAATGGCAGCAAACACAGGACATATGGCATGAGCACATTCAAGACATCCCGTCGCACTGCGGATACTCGAAGTGAGACTCACGAGTTAGTCTCAGTGCCCCACGAAGGGACTCATCGGGCTATGGTAACATCGGCTCCGGACGAGGACGCTGAAAGCCAGTCTAGCCAATCTAATATAATTGTGGAGACGACCTGGACGGTGACTGGAGGGACGAATTGAAGGGGAAAAACATGTGAAAAGTGAAAAGTCGATCCTTCGATCCACCCGTTCCAGAATATCGCGCCTTTCCCGTTCTGGGCCATTGGGTAAGTCTATAGGCCACGGAGTCTATCCCGAAAATCCACTATCCACTACAACATCGAACATGCAACTCACATAATTCACATAATTCTCCGATATACAATTAATTGAATAGATTAATTTTTCCACTCTACGGAGTATTACCCGGAAATTTGCCAATTTAGTGATCGGCTTCCCGGAGTGAGTAGCGTTCCCGGTGTACGGAAGTAGGACACCTTGTTCTTGTTATTGCTGGCCGTCTTGAAGAACTAATTTCCAGGCAATATCGATTAAGCAAGCCACATTATTCATGCCAATGCTCAAGTTTATTAGTCCTCATGCAACCCCTGCAATTGCTGCATTAGCGTCTAATGTTCCCCAACCACATGTAACCATGTGCCGAATTGGTTGCGCTAGTTTTGATTTTTTTGACCCCTTGAACTTCGATGGTAGCAGGCAACTCCCCTCTTTCTGATCTGTCCGTTTTTGCTTTTTCCTTGTCCGCAATCACATATCCATTATGCGGTCTGACTATTCGAAGAAAATGCCCTCGTCGGGAGGAGAGGAGATTGGCGAATTATCAAGGAAGGAGCTTGATGATGCTAATCTCGCGCGCATGGGAAAACGTCCCGTCTTGAAGGTAGATCCTCTTTGAGAATACGTATCAGATATGGACTAAATAAGGACAGCGCAACTTTGGATTGATGTCAATGCTGGGATTCAGTTGTACAATTCTGATTACCTGGGAGGGAATTGTCGTGTAAGTGCCATTGGCAATGGATAATAACCCCGAGGGAATGATGGCTGATGACTGTGGCATAGGTTGTTCTTGCAAGCATACCAAAAGTAAGAGACGCGGACGGGTTATTCACCCCGCAGTGCTAACAGACGTTACACAGTGGAGGTCCAGCTGGAGCTGTATATGGATTCCTCTTCGTTTGGGCGGGTGTCGCAGCTACCTTTGTGGTTCTAGCGGAGTTGGCATCTATGTATGAAATGATCTGTCTACTTTATCTATCTACCGAGACTAACCAGTCAATAGGGCACCAACATCTGGAGGGCAGTATCATTGGACATCCATGCTAGCCCCGCGATCGTGCATGAAACTCATGAGTTACCTGACAGGTGAGCAGAGGATATCGGATATCTAGAGTTATGCGAAGGTAAAGCTAACATATTTCACAGGCTGGCTTACTGTCATTGGGTGGCAAGCCACATATGCAACCTCGTGCTATTTGGTCGGCACCTTGATTCAAGGCTTGATCGTGCTCACGAACAGTACATACGAGCCCAAGAACTGGCATGGAACTCTTCTATTCTGGGCAATCGTGCTATTTTGTGTCGCCATCAACAGTGTCGGAGGAAAGCTCCTGCCTCGATTTGAGGGCATGATCTTGATCCTCCACATCCTTGGCTTCTTCGCGATTCTCATCCCCTTGACTTACATGGCCGATCACGGAAGTTCCAAGGAGGTCTTCACGCAGTTCCTCAATCTGGGAGAATTCCCGTCTCAGGGACTGTCGTTCTTCGTCGGAATTGTCGGCTGTATATATGCGTTTGCCGGCGGTGATGCCGCGGTTCATGTGCGTATATCCATCTCCTTCAAACTGCACCAACATCGACACTGGGACTAATTCAAACTTTCAATCTCTAGATGTCTGAGGAAATCACGAATGCTGCCGTCGCAGTCCCCACCTCGATCATGCTGAGTGTCTTGATCAATGGATCCTTGGGTTTCGGCATGTTGATCGCCATGCTGTTCTGCAGCGGTGATCTCGGATCGGCCCTGGAGTCACCCACTGGGTACCCGTTCATGGCCATTTTCAAGCAGGCCACAGGATCCACAGCCGGAACAGCGGTGATGGGCTCGATCGTCACCACCATGGGGGCAACCACTTCAGTTGGCATGTTGGCGTCCACTTCGCGGCAATTCTGGTCCTTCTCGAGAGACCGCGGCATTCCTGGCTGGCGATTGTGGAGCCAGGTAAGTTATTCTTCCGACATCCTAAGCACTGTCAGGATCGTCAAATTAACTGTAAAAAACACAGGTCACCGAGCACTCTGCCGTCCCGCTATACTCCGTTCTGGCGACATCCGTAATTTCCTGCCTCCTCGCACTCATAAATATCGGCTCCGCCGTCGCCTTCAACGACCTCTGCTCCATGGCCATCTCCGGTCTTTACCTGTCATACATGGTGGTTGGCGGACTTCTCCTCTGGCGCCGTTGCACGGGCGGGATCAGCTCTGTTCGCAGCAGTGATTCCGCTATCATCAACACCGCTGGTGCCAAGCTCGTATGGGGCCCGTTCCATCTGCCCGGCATCTGGGGTATTCTTATCAACACATGGGCTTTGGTTTACATGACAATTGCTGTCTTCTTTAGCTTCTGGCCACCGGCTTGGGTGGTGACTGTCCAGACCATGAACTTTAGTGTCGTTGGGACTATGGGAACTATCATCCTCAGTCTTTTCTATTACTATGTCCGTGCGAGAAATGTCTATAGCGGGCCTATCATGGAGCACACTCTTTAAAACAGCACCGACGGGTTTGGTTGTGCTTCGTGGATTGGAGCTTGCTGATGTATATAATTTCTGTATAGTCTGGGATATATCTTGTGTTGCGTGGCATTATGGATTAATCAAGAGAGAAAAGCTTGTTTATTGAATACATTCACCGAAGTACACATTCATCTTTATGCCAGACCCCTAATTCATAACAAAGTCTTTACCCCTGTGCGATGTGGATCGGAGATCTGAATCTTGTGCACGGGTAACTGACTCTTAGTCCTAAGAGTTAACACGTAAGGCTGAATGGATAAAATGTCAAAGCGCACTGCTGAAACATCGCCTATCATAGGAGCCACGAGGGTCGACATCTGCCTTTCGCACGTGCGGATAGAAACAGTTGAATTGAAGTATGAAACCTAAACTTAGCCTCCCGCATCTGGACCGAGGTTGGATTTGTTGCACTTTTTCGGGTGACCCGCCGTTCATACATCAGGAACCTGCTAACAAAACAGATAGACATCGGGAAGAATACCAACATTACTGCCCACGACATTATTGCGCTAAGTTCTTTATATTCTTTGATATAGTATGGAAGCAATCTTTGACTTGTTGTCGGTTGGAAGTATACATTTTGAAGACATTCAGAGCCTAGATAGTACTACGACCAACACATAGTATACTTCGCGAAGCTAATATACTTATAAATTAAAAAGAACTAGCGGTGAGATTCCATTGATGTCTTTCCGTGAGACATGTACAGAACGTACGGAGCAGCACAGGGTCATTGGCCATCTTTTCGAAGACCAAGAAAAGGCAAATATACCTAGAATTACCATTTTCACTAGAAGTATGCGCCAAGAGGCAAATCCTTGGTAGGTAGGCGCTGTTGGGTGGCACAAGAAGGCGCTTCGCCCTGTTGCCTTTTCGAGGCACCAAAACCAACACCAAAGACTACATGCAAGGGATATCACAACCGGCGTAGGAAGGATTCGAGGCAATAAAATCTAATCTGCTGTAAAATACTGTCTGTCGCAGTGCAATATTCTAGGCCGTGTGTACATCTAATGGATATATCCAAACTGCAAAGGGCACGCCTAGCAGATCATTCAACGGGCTCGTAAAGGGGCCCTTCCCGGGCATAACAAGTGGAGCACATTTTTGAGCAGATTACATTGATGTACACACTATGAAGATGCGTGTTGCAAGGGCTGTGGGAATTGTTGTCTGCATTTCCGTGGGTATCGTAAGTACATAATTAAACAGCATTGAAGGCATTCGGATAACTGCCACAGACAGACTAGGACCCCTGGTCGCAATTCGTGAACAACATGAGGGTAGCGCGTCTTGTTGTGCAGATAGAGTCTTGAAGTAAAGAAGCGCAAATGATAAAGTCAAACTTGTCTCAGAATGAACATGTCATGGTATCATTAGTAAATGAATGGAATAACGCCCCCAAGAGATCATAACCCTTCAAAGAGTAGGGGATTCACAATAGAGCAAGCGAAAAGACGCGGAACCAGAGACAAAACGCTAAACCAAATCAAAAGCCCAAACTAGTCGTATCAACCGCTGGTATGGGTAACTCTCAGCGGTTATCGGATGGGTGGTTCATCTGCACTGGATGATCCTCGTATTGGAAATGGTGAATTGGAGGCCATGAATAGAGCGGTAGTTGGTCCTAAACAATTATTAGCACTTCTCCTCTTTCCGGTAATGGTTTCCGTGGTTCCACTCACTGGGCTCTCAATCTTTGTACACGTAGGATCGGTCAACGTAGGATCGATATCAATATCCGAACCCCAAATCGCGGGGTTCATCTGCTGGTGGGGTGATGAAAATGCCTCAGGCTTCAGGATGCTCCGGAGGTATTGATCGATGGCAGTCACCATCTCCACGGGCATGCCTGAGGCGGGATATTGGGGGTTTGAGAAAGAGTCGCTCGCGACGGGTGAGCTGCACATATCGTTCGTATAGGAATAGGGAGATGAGTGGTCATCAGCAGATGCAGAAGACTGGCTCTGGCCCCTGGCATACTGGGGGCATGGGATTGTGGAATCCATACTTCCCCATACCCCGGAATAATTATCGACAGTATCCGCTTGAAATGAAATAGGAGCTGAATTTGCTGGTTGCGGCTGCATCTGTTGTTGTAGGCCTGGCCGCCGAGGTGATGTGTCGCTTCGTGTGTATGATACGTTTTCCTTTGCTGCTGCTGCCGCACTTTATTCAGGTCAGTCCATAGGTTCAGTATTCTCTAACTGTTAGGGTGTTACTCACTGTCGACCTAAATGCTGAGCCAAGTAGTCCGGGCGATGGAATGCCTTTTTGCACCCTTCGGATGTGCAAGGGTATTTCTTTTTAGGCTCGTGGCTGAGCTCATGTCGTCTGCGGTGTTCAGCTCTGGTAAATACCTGTATGATGGTGATCAGCGATATCATTCAGCTGCGATATTCTTAGGGTGCTCACCTTCGGACATCCAGGGCGCTGGCACGCATGGACTCTCTTGCCCTTCATAGCTTTGCTGACCCGTTGAGAGTTTGTTTGGGAAGGCGAAGAAACATTGACAGGTGGACCGCGGTACATCTTCGTTTGGCTTGCGTTATTGTGGTTGGCCAGTGTTGACGGCGCGGGAGCGGTACATTCAAGGTCGAGTGTTGGCGTAATGGAGTCGGTAAATGGGGTGTTGAAAGTGGACATATCGTAGGTGTAAAGGCAGAATACTCTCAAGTGGCTGATGCGGCTCAATATGCCATTCGGGACAAAGTTGTGCACGTTTAGATGTTGTGGAAGTTGTATGAACTCAAGTGGGGGAGGTGATACGAAGAGATATCAGATGAGAAATAAAGAGAAAGGGAAAAGAGGTTTAATAAATCTTTTATTGTCGACAGCTCTATGGAGGGTGGGTATCTCGGACGGTCTCGGTCGTATCTCTGAACCCTTCAAATGTACTGGTCGCCGATCAAGTACCTAATTAGTAAAATAATCGAGAACCAAGCTAATACTGAATGGTCAGCCAAAAAACGCCTGAAACGGCCCAAAGAACGCCTAGTGGCTATAATTTCCACCTGCAGGGATGTTTTGGGCCAAAAGCGAATCGAGCGACGTTCGGTGAATTTTCGACAATGACGGGGGATCACCTCGTCGATCAGAGAGCCTCAGCCTCCTGGATCGGTCACCCACGTAGCTCAACTACCTTCATCCTATTGGGCTGTTATCGTCCCCACTTGGGCGTTTATGGGTTAATGCAGCCATCTGGAAGTCCTTGCTGCATGTTCCAATATCGAGCTGCCTCCAGATTTTTCCCTAAGAGTGGGGTCTTTACCCATTAGGAAATCCAAACGATACCTAGGTAGAATCCTGCTCTAAACTACAGGGATCGAAAGGAGGGTTTGGTTTCGACAGGGCCGTGGCCCTTATGATAGATTTGACGCCGATCAAGTATGGACTCATCACCAAGGCGCGTTTGTTGCACCTGCGTTTCCCTCCTCTGGTATGAGGATGTTTATCACTGTCAGTTTAAGAATGTCAGGCTGTGTGAAGATGTATTTTTGGCAGATTGCACGTGGATCATTGCGGTGTAGAGTAAGTGGCATGATATGTTGCAGCAACCCGGCAGGCTGAGTCGAAATTCAGAACAACCAACACCAAGAGATATCTGTGATTGGCTCAAGTACACCGGGAATTCTTTTTTTAAAGAAAGAGAAGAAAAAAAGAGGAAAGGGGGTTCACACATTCCGAGGTCGATCTGTACCCGGATGGTTGATCTCCCCCCGTCGACTTTTCGCTAAAGAGGCTCAACACGCCCGGGCGAGGACCCACTGGCCTTGGCGTCGAACGTGCATAGGTATACGCGAGCCCACCCTGACCAATGGGCCGTCCGCTCTGGATCCACGGATCCCTCCAGTCCGGGCTTGGGTGGGCACACGGGTAACTCTGACAATCCACTCGGTGTATACTCCGTACACTTCCACACTTCCTACTTCTCCTTTCTACACGAGATTTATATAGCAAGACGAGTTTGTCTTCTCATGGCACTTTATTTTCCCCTGCAGTCTAATGGAAAAGCCCTAGCATCCGGACTTCTCTCAGTCATACAATGAAACTTGGAGTGTTACTTCGGGATGCTGGGGTCTCAGTACGTGGGGGCCAATACCATACAGATGAGTATCCATTCCCAAGCAACATCAGAAATATAATTTGTAGGGCATAGTGTAATTATCACCATTCCCGTTTTCCCTATGTAATGTTCGGCAGTCGGCAAAATCATTTACTGGAAATATCTCGAGTCTTGTGTTCGGGCTGGCCTTGCCATTTAAAGCAAGTCTCTCTCCACTTCCCCATCTAAACAAATGCTTCAAGCAGTGGTCAGTGCACATCGTATTTTCATTTTGGCCGTTCGCCCTGTTTAAATACATTTCCGACATATTCATTCGGGAAGTGGACTCCGGAAGTAGTAATTTCATTAGCCATATGAATCGATGAGGCATTTAAACTTATCCTTCCGTACCTCATCCGAGATTAAAGGGAAATCTTGGAGCATTTGCATTGAGGAATCTTAAATCCGGCCAAACACCGATGGCATTAAACCAATGGTGTTAACATAAAATTTCCAGCAAATTCTAACTTCAGCCTTGGACATGGCTTACATGCTCGAGCCCTTGGCAGGGGCCGGTTATTCTAACATTCCACAGCCACAGTGCTTCGCCCATGCTAATTCAGGATACGAGGAGGGTCAGAGATCGCCATTCAGAACCTTGACTTGGGCATAAAGTGGGGCTGGAGATGATATCCCAAGATTCTCCCCTGTCATACATCGAAGACCGCTGTCATTTACAGATGTTAAAACTTCACCTTGAAACTAGTGTCCGGCTTGGGGTTTGAGATTCTGACATCACCCGATGACTTGTCGGGATACGAGGGTTCATAAAGCTTGTGTGAACAGCCTACTCCAGAGATCCACTACTCTATGGGGTAAATGACTCAGGTTGGTCTTGTCGGTACGGAATACGGAGTAAGAATCTTGAACATAAACGTACCCACTCCTCCGTTTCACCTACCCGTTTGCTGATTAACTGCACTCGCTTTGCGTAGTTCATCGCTTGATTTCTTTTTCTTTTTTCTTTTTCTTTCTCCCTATACACATTTTCTTCGTGTCTGGTATTCGAAACTTTTGAGGCTTCTAAACTGTGCTTTTTCCTCTCTTCCTTCAAACTTCGATGTCATTCAATTCGCGTGGCATATGGGACTGAGGTAAGGGTCCAATGCCCCGAGGTTTTCCCACTTGGGATAAGCAATATCAGAGGTTGACCCTCAACCAAACCTTAGAAACACTTATACGTTAGCGTGGATGTTGCTAAAGTAATACTTGGAATGAGACTCAAGTTACTTGAAGTATGACTCAAGAGTATGATCTGTCGCTCCGACTGGGTTTCTTTTGGACAGCCATGAATATTGCGGATATTCTTGCTGGTTTCATATTTTTGGACTTTTGCATCTTCGTGTTGTGCAATCGGGATGGTGACGGCTGCCTTTGCTGGAGGTGGGCAGACATTCCATGTAATATAAAAGGGCGCAATACTCACATCGAGAACAGGGCTTTCGGACACACCTATTCAGCCTATCTGCATATGTTTAATGCCAACACGATCATGTGGGACTGCTGATTGCTCTTGGTGTAAATCGGGCTGATTCGCTGCCCTATAAGAATAGCAAACCTTTCGATCGTCATTGACACCATTCGCAGGGCAGAAACCATCATTGTCAATTTAGCATTTCCCAATGACCCAAGTACACGGTCATGCCAAGTATAAAACATCTTATGGCTTACAAAATTATAGCGCACGCTACTCAAGTTAGCTGGAACTCCCGCATCCCAAGCACTGTCTGATCCCGTATGGTCTCGGCTGCCATGTAAACATGCGTGTCCAAGCATTAGAAATTATTGCTTCCAATATCTATCGACCTGGTTGGCTAAGAGATTCCTTAAGGAATCTGTTTTCCACATTTGTTCAGAGGGCTAATTTAGCTCACATGACGCTCTCCACTACCGAAGAGGCAATAGTACTTCAGCGGGACTTGTTGTTTCAAACACTTCATATATTTGTTGACCAAGCTATACTATTATTTGGGGCAACCAAAGCTGTGACAGGAAATGGAACGCTACGCCGGATAACGAAAAGACGCATTACTTGGCAACCAAGACGGACCAAGGATAAGCGACTAGTTTCTCGGTTTGGCTATTGATTATCTCTCCAAGAATTGGGACTCGCACTCGATGTGAAGAGTCGGGAAGAGCCGACTTAGTCCGTTAGGACATGGAGGATGCTCCGTACAATTTGATACCCGAATAAACAAATATCTAACTCATGCATAGTCCATAAAGCTGTAGTAAGCGTCGGGTCTAAACAAGACACTCTCGATGTTGATGCATCAATCCAGCAGATAGTCTATGAAAATACGCGAGCAGGCCGATTATTTCAGCTTTGTCTGATTGAGCACAGCTTCTGGCCCTAACTGATATAGGTATAGTATTGTTTGTAATCAACGATGTTGCGCAACCTCCAGTAAATATGATCCCATCATCACGGCATTTTCAGATGGCGGGATGTCAGACAATTCTTGGGGGAAATGACGAATGTCAACTGTAACAAAACGGATTGTCCGTTATCTATCAAGACGATCAACATCCAAGACGTGCTTTTAATCTAACTGTGCGACAACGTTCCAGATCTGCGGGGTTTCGACAATGAGGTCTGGGCATAACAACAATACGGATGTCGCAAGCGGATAATCGGCAACATCTAGCCTTCGCGAAGTATAAGATGGGCTTCCTGGTCCCAGCTTTTACCTCTCTGCATCAACGAGCAACGCCATCCAGCAATAACTACTATATACAAGACCCTTGCCATGGCATCCGCTATCACCGAAACTGCACCTGCGGTTGTTCCCGTCGTTGAAGACAAGATTACACTGACAGGTCTCGCACGTGAGCCTATCAACTACAGCGGAACTCTCGATGCTTTCGAGTCCTTCGATGTCACTCCAGTTATTGGACGCGAATTCCCCAATGCTAACTTGAAGGACTTCCTGCGCGCCCCCAATTCCGATGATCTGCTTCGGGATCTTGCTCTAACCAGTGAGTTGTGCCGGTGGCTTTGCGTGGCATATAGAGCTGACATAACATCTTAGTCTCACAACGAGGAGTAGTCTTCTTCCGTAAGCAGGATAGCCTAGACAACGACCTGCAAAAGGAGCTTGTCCAGCGACTTGGTGAACTCTCGGGCAAGCCAAGCACATCCGGGCTGCATATTCATCCGGTGGCAAACTCAGGTCGGGAACACAGTGTCAAAGACGATGAGATCAGTGTGATCAGTTCCGCTAGCCGGGAAAAGCTGTACAAGGACAGAAACACGCGCAAGCAGACTTCGCGCAGAGAGTGGCACAGCGACATCACCTTTGAGCCCATACCTAGTGATTATACTCTCTTGCGTCTCACGGAGCTCCCGAAAACCGGCGGTGGTAAGGCCCCCGTTGTATCCTCTCTATGAAATGGCTCGGGGACACTAATTACTTGCCAGACACCTTGTGGGCCTCTGGGTACGAGGTTTACGACCGTATCTCCCAGCCCTACCAGAAGTTCCTGGAGGGTCTGACCGCAACCTATGCGCAACCCGGTTTCAACGAAGTTGCCAAGCGCAACGATTTCACAATCCACCCTGGTCCTAGAGGGGCACCTGAAAACGTTGGAGAGGAGCTCCGAGCTGAGCACCCTGTCATTCGCACCAACCCTGTGACCGGTTGGAAGAGTGTTTTTGCTGTCGGCACACACGTGCAGAAGGTCAATGGTGTCTCTGAAGAGGAAAGCCGTCATCTTCTCGACTGGTTCGTGTCACTCATCGTTGAGAATCACGACCTGCAGGTGCGCAATCGCTGGCAGAACCCGAACGATCTTGGTATGATCTCCCGGAAAATTTGTGATTGCAGTATCTGATTCTTGCTATAGCCATCTGGGATAACCGATCGGTATACCACGCCGCAACTTGGGATTATGACGGCCTTGGTCCACGGACTGGACACCGCGCTGTTGGCCTCGGGGAGAGGCCATATCTGGATCCCAAGAGCACTGGAAGACGGGAGGCACTCGTCAAGAGTGAATCGGTGGTGCTGTCATAGTCCGCTTTTGGCATATTAGCCCCCTGCGATGCAATTTGATGGAAACTCTTGGCTCTGAGACACGATTTACAAGTGTCTGCATTAGTTTGCCGTGATATATTTAACTGAAAGGAAATACGATTGTTTAACTGTGCTTCAAGTAGTACAAAATAGAACATCCAATACGGTGCACTAGTGAATAATAGGAAGCACAGTCTTTACATCCACATCCGACCTTTTGCCCAGTTTAGAGACGAGAATGTCTGGTTTGCCGCGGGGGCTCAGAAGCAAGTGCGCGCAAAATGAAGTCGCAACCTCCAACGGTGACCTTCTCACCACTCTTACGTCCTCGCAGGTCAACGCCCAGTCCGTTAGCCATTGAAGGCAAACTATCATTGCTCGGACCCAACGCATATCTTATCTCCCAGTGGTCATCCGTCCACTCTTCTCTTCGCGTGCTTACCTCCTCCCCAGTGATTTGAACAGTCCGTTCGCCAAGGGGCGTTCGCCTAACCACGTGGATTTGCTTCTGACAGAGGACCAAATACGAGCCACCGATTTCCGCTAGAAACATCTTGGTAATTTTGTGCTGACCCTCTTCCAGAACACCCTCATCAGACTCCAAGATCCACGAAAGGCCACGCCCGGGCCCTTCCGGCCCTTCGCGAAACGGAAGATACCTCCACACTTCTTCATAATCCGTCATCGGTGCTCCGGGTACATCTGGTCGAGCCATAGTGCCAGTCTCTATAACGTCTCCATTGGGGAGCGGGATAAATGGACATGGGTTGCTCACGTTGAAATTGTGGTGGGAGTCAATCTCATGCGTAAAGACCACGCGCCCTATCGCAAATCAGCCATTTATTGTGTGAAGTACCATCGACGGTCAGAAAGGCAGAGATCATACGCGGGTCGGTGCTTTCCTGGATACATTCTCCCGCAAGCGCCCAATCGATCTTGCCGGTTTGTTTATCGACTCGCAGATCGACGTACCATTCGCCAACCGTTATCACCAAGGTGTCCGTGGTTTCGAAAGGTGTCTCTGATGACCATCGCATTGAGATGCGTGTCGTCAGGCTCGATTCCAAAGTCGGCACAGATAACCTTGCCATTTTGGTGGCCACAATTCTTCGAAGATGTCTCCGCTGAAGAGCGGGGCAGATTTTGGCAGGTTAAGGATGGTATAAGTCGTCTACATGATTCAATGGGACATATAAATACCACAAATGGAATCTGCCAGCATATCTTGGCCTTCAAAGTGTCTCCACAATCTCCAACTTCCAAGAAATCCAACCCCACACTGAGTCTCGCTGCCGGTTGCCCTTTCCGACTGAGACCTCGGGATAGTGACTCACTTATTTACTGATCGGATTCGAGAATACTCAAGTATTCACTCATTATAAAGACAATAAAAAAACATCCTTGATGTATTGCGAAACATCATTCCGTTATCCTGACCACCCTTGGCAAATTGAAACACAATGACGTGGATCTTGGTCGCTGCTTTCATAGTAGCCTTCCTTGTCTACCAGCTCTCTATTTCCACTTTGTTTAGCCCACTTGCGCGAATCCCCGGTCCAAAGACTTTCGCCTTGACCAAATTCAAACTAGCGTATGAGGACTACAAAGGAACTCGCACGCGAAAGATCAACGCTCTCCATCAGCAATATGGACCCGTCGTTCGTATCGGCCCCAGTGAGGTGACGTTCAACAGCACCTCTGCCTTGCGTGCGATCTACGGCGCCGGAAGTGGCTTTGAGCGCACTGGCTTCTACCACATGTTCGAGGTTTACGGTCGAAAGAACATGTTTTCGTTCCCGACCGCGAAGCAGCATGGAGAAAGGAAGAAACTATTTGCCCATGCCTACGCCAAGTCTGTGATGCTCAAGGGACAGAATGCAGAAATGGTCGAGCAGAAGGTCAAGCTCTATATGGACCTTTTGGAGCGCGATGGGGGAAAAGCGAGATATTCTCTACCTTGCACTATTTCTCCCTGGATACAATCACCGAGTTTCTTTACGGATCGTTCGGCAAGACTGCATGTCTCGAGGGACTGGGACAAGACCGCGCGCTCATCGGAGACATCATAGACACTGCCCGCCGCAAGCTATCGTGGTACGCAGTTCATTTCCCGCACTTCACGGAATGGCTTTACTCGAGGACTGGGATTAGTGGCTGCATTGCGAAATGGTTGTACCCGATGCAATTGCCAACGACTTACACCGGCATCAGACTTCACGCGATGAAAGCTACTCAGAAATATGCCAGTGCTTCTGCCAGTGAGAAAGCGGGCACATCAGCCCTGATCTCTAGACTGTGGAGCCACCACCATTCCGAAAAGCCAGATGGAATAGATGATCTCGATATTGCATCGGAATGTGCAGATCATCTTCTTGCCGGCATCGATACCACCAGCGACACACTGATGTTTCTGATTTGGGCTCTTTCGCGGGCAGAGAACAAGCGGTTCCAAGACAAACTCATCCAGGAAGTCTGCAACATTCCCGAAGACTCGCTCAACGCAAATGGCATCCCCAAAGTTGAAATTAGTGACAGGCTCCCTTACCTCGATGCTGTTATCAAGGAGACACTCCGCCTCTACGCACCTCTTCCCGGATCAGAGCCACGCTCACTTCCCACGGCAGCCACAATTGATGGCTACACGATTCCGCCCCGAACGGTTGTTTCTATATCCCCTTACGCGCTCCATCGTAACCCTGGGGTTTTCAAAGATCCGACAAAATTCAATCCTGATCGCTGGCTGGATCCCTCTAAGAACGTGGCAGATATGAAGAAATGGTTCTGGGCATTTTC
Organism: Penicillium chrysogenum; assembly: GCF_028827035.1. Lineage (NCBI taxonomy): Eukaryota > Fungi > Ascomycota > Eurotiomycetes > Eurotiales > Aspergillaceae > Penicillium > Penicillium chrysogenum. Next base: position 2,261,990 of record NW_026622749.1, on the reverse strand, counting down.
CAGTGGAGGAAGAATGTGTATTGGAATGCAGTATGTCCTTATTCTCTCCGGACGGTTTCGCCTATGACTATGAGAGATGGCTAACAAGGAACAGTCTGGCAATGGCTGAAATGACTACTTTGGTCGCGGCCATCTATCGAAAATACAAAACCACACCAATGGAGGATTTTGGCACCGTATCTCCTGGGATCACAGGCCGGTATGAGGTGTTCTATGATGAAACTTGTAGTAAAATGCGGGTATGTTCAGCTAACATGTTTCTCTCAGAGACTTGCTAATCATGGAGGCAGGAGCATGAGTGCCAGATTGAGTTCGCGCCGCATTGAGCAATGTAGTTAGGTGATAGTCTAAGTATAGTTGTGCTATATTTTTGATTTGAATGAGCTCGCATTAAAATTGGGCTTCACAGATTGGATCATACTTTAGCCCTATACCTTATCCATTGAACTAAAATACCTATCCACTAGTTTCTACGCACAATAGATTGGTTCCTTCTATGATGATGCTAATAGTATTTCTACATGGCCCATATGGAAGGAGTCTGCGACTTAGGGCTCGTCCACGGAGTGATCCTACCTGTAGTAACAGCACTGATGCGTAGCCGATTACAAACGACTTCTTACCTAGAAAGCTCTATGTATACATATACACCTTAAATATCTGTTCCATGTAAGTCTACTTAAATACCAAAAGGCAATTCCGTCCGACACATAAATGGCCCCGCAGTCATTATCTTGGCGTCAAGCCCCCGCATGATATAGTCGTGGAAAGAGTCTGCGAGACAGCATTGCTCATCAATCGGATTTGTAGGATTTACAGAAATAACTGTATAGTAATGAGATAGCGCACCGCAGTCTCTGTGTAGAGCCAAGGTTATATAAGACCGATGGCTACCCAAATTCCACCATTGTTGTCCACTTGTCGAACTTCTCGAACACTTCAAAATGCGCTTCGCAACTTCTACATTAACCCTTCTGTTGCAGGGCGCCATTGCTTTGGACGTTGGTCCAGACTATAGTCATCCTATAGAAGGTCAGTCACGCAAGACGAACCCAACCAAAATCAACATACTAAACAGACAACAGATCTCGACGTCGATCTTCCATTTTCTCAGCCGGTCACATTCGCCCACTTGGAATGGCAAAGGTGTCTGGCAGAATCTCATAATAAAGTATGTCGCCGAAGCACCCGTCTATCCAATGATCATCGACACCTAACCTTCGCAAAAGCCCCTCGACATCGCCGTTCTTGGCTTCCCATACGACACCTCGACATCATACCGCCCCGGCGCAAGATTCGGTCCTCGAGGCATCCGCGCCGGATCAGCGCGCGAAAAGAAAGGACGAAGCTACAACACCGTGTGGGAGGTGGACCCATATGACGAGGGACTTGAAATCGTGAGTGTGGCGCATCTACTAATATGAAATGCAATATCTGATGGCTAATCCATCACCAGATCGACTGCGGAGATATTCCGATTACCCCATTCGATGCCGCGCACGCATTCAAGCAAATGGAACAGGGTTACAGACAGGTTCTCTACCACCCGACGTCCGAGGGGAACTCGTGGGAGCATCCGCGGATTGTGAGTCTCGGTGGCGATCACTCGATTGTCTTGCCTATCTTGCGATCATTGAAACATGTGTATGGGCCCATCTCTGTTATTCATCTGGACTCGCATCTCGACACTTGGGATCCGTATGAGGGTTATACTGGGATCGCGTCTAACCAGTCGGCAATTACGCATGGGACTTTCTTCTGGCATGCGAGTCGAGAGGGATGTATTTCCAAGGGGACGAGTGTCCATGGAGGGTTAAGGACGAAGCTTTTTGTGAGTGGTTCTGGTGTGGTGTTGAAAATGAATACTAATCGGAATTATCAATAGAGTCCTAAGGACTACGAGATTGATCAGAACGTTGGATTTACGATTATCGAGGCTCACGAGATTGACGATATTGGCATGTCTGGGATCATTGGTAAGGTCCGGAATGTTGTCAAAGATACTCCTACCTATCTTTCCATTGATATCGACGGTGAGATTGCCCTTTCCCATGTTTGAGACACATCAGACATTAATTTCTCCCATCAGTCCTCGATCCGAGCATAGCCCCTGCGACTGGAACACCCGAATCTGGCGGCTGGACCACTCGTGAGTTGAAGCGGTTCATCAAAGGCCTCGAGGGTGTGAATCTTGTTGGTGCCGATGTGGTGGAAGTCAGCCCGCCATATGACACTGTTGCTGAGACTACTTCGATCGCTGCTGCGGATTTGATCGTTGATATTCTCGCATCCATGGCGAAGTTGAAGACAGGGCCCAAGGCGAAGACGGCAACTTCGAAAGATGAATTGTAAGCAGAGCCTGAATTATGTTTCAAACTGAGATTTGAACTATGTATGGATCGCATTATACGAGACTTTCAAATAGGCAAGACCAACTTGCCTGATTGTTTGAGGGCATCTCTCCAGTTAACCACATTCTTGTCTGAATTCATGATGCTCCAAATCTCCTGTATGACTTTCCATTGCCTTCTGAAATTGCCCATTGAGTATCCCTGGACTCGTTCCCACCATTCCACCCAAGGTTGTCGATCCGTTGCCTCACATGCAGCGATGAATGCTGGCCAGGACATAGGAGCTGCGCGTTTTTCACCACTTGAGTAGACATCCTTGAGGTCTTCGGCTAGCGAAAGGTTCTTCCATATTGTGGCTACTCGCTGCTGGAGGTCCACTGGGCTGGAGCTATCGATTGTCCGATAGTAAGAGATGACGATAGCGCTGTGGAATGCCAGGGCCTGGCAACGTATAATCTCAAGCATCGTCGGCTCCTCCAAAGCGATGAGATGGAAAGACTCGGAGTGTATATCCCAAAAAAATATTTCATCATGTAATGCCGAGCATTCCTCGAGCAGGGTTGTTGGCATTTCAACATCCTGGTAGAAAGCCAGATACTCCGCCACCTGACACGTCCTTTGTAGCAGATTTCCCAGATATGGGGTAATCCCATACATGTACTGGACGTTGGTGTCATCGTCTTGAAAGTAAGGCTGTTCAAAGAATGGAGCTTCTATTCTCCAGGGTCTAGATTCTAGCTCGTGTGCGGTTGTCCGAGCCAGGAGACTCAGAAAACGGCAAATACTACTGACCTGCCGGCTGGAATCATCGAGCGCATCTGAGACATGGCCAGGTCTTTGCAGCTGGCGACAGCCTTTGAGATGGATTGGGAAATCTGAATCTTCTCCCGTCATGGTCTAATTTGTCAGATCAATAGTACTTATAACTTCGTGCGGAAATCCACCTACATCAATTGTGACCAAGGCGAGCATTGCCGTGAGATAGACGGTATATTGCCGAGAGTCCTTGGGCGCTACGAGTGCGGACTTGAGTGCGCGCAAAGCTTTGGCCCGATGCTGGAGACCAAGACTGTGGTATTCCCTTGAGCCACCCATGACGTTGCGGAGGTGGAATGCGGCCGAGGACAGTATACTGTGGAATAGTGAAATTGAGACGCCCGAGGAAGGAACTGCATTTTGGACAAGACATAATTCGGGGCAGCCCTCGAGAGCAAATGGGAGATATGTTGTGCGCCAAGGGTTCCTCGGGTGGAAGACCGGTTGTAGCAGCTCGGCGACATGGTTTTTGTAATGATACATAAGCATGGACGTTTCTTGGTCTTTGAATAGGGGTATTGAAAGCTCGATATGTGGTGATGGATGTATGGTGAGTGACGTGTGTCTTGGATATGATAACGTTGGAGAATTTCGTGTATCCATCATGGCTATGACTGACTCCCAGTCCGAGGACAAACCCATCTCGTGGATTTGTGCATTAGGGATGACATTATCATTGGGGATTATTTCGAAATCTCGACTGAACAGTTCGACTGAGTCCAATGGACTAGGTGTAATATCAGAACTACAGCCCTGATTCTGGCGGCTATTCCCCAATGAAGGAGGTTCGAGATATTCATTGTCGTCATGTTCCCATTTCGAGAATATTGAAAAGGGCCCTATACTGACGGTGCGCAACGGCGTTGAAATCGCGTCAAGAGAGGATATAATTCGGTTGAGCTCGTCATCCGAAATGCTAGGAGAGGTGGATTGTTCTGATTTAGATCAACGAATGTACCTTTGTAACAGGACTGATACTCACCTAGTCTCATCTGCCTGCGTCGCTGGCCTTGAAGTTCTCCCTTCTTATCTGACATCCAACACAGATTTACACCATAACCGGCGCATTCTAAGCCGGATTTCTGGCAGACTCCACATCCATTTTGTTGACGCTCGTCACATTTGACCTTCCGGGACCTGCAGGTCCAGCACCTGCTATTGTCAGCTTCGATAGTACATCGAATTTTGAATATAGTTGATGTCTTACCCTGTAAAAGTCACCGACTTCTGCTTTGCCTGGCGAAGGCGTTTGCTTTGTTTTCTGGAAATATTCACGGGGTCATCCATGGTATCGTTGATATAGGGCTGGTTCTCAATACGGGCGATGACAGTGTCCTTTGGTGGGCGCGTAAAACAGCGTGCAGTTGGAGAACGCCAAGGCAAGAGGTTGATATTCCATGTTAAGAATGTTAAGAATGTTAAGGTCAATGGTCTCTCAATAGTGGAGCTTGAGATGCGGGGTCAGCCGGGACCAATGGTAAGTGATAGCCGAAGAGATGTGCCCGAGATGTGCCTATTGTGTACGGAATAGAGATAAAGAGATAACTTCCCTGAGATCCCCGAATGCGGGGTTTCAAATGTTTCTATTCCATGACACAACATATTTGGGGATCAATCTTGGCATTCCCTCCTCAAGTGCAGTTCTCGACTCTTGATCTGGCTTAAGCAGATCCGAAGCTCAACAGCGATTAATTCGTACCCCTGTTCTTTCTTTTGCCGAAATTGACAGAGGTTGTATGGGAGAAAAAGGCTTCATTGTCATACTGGAGGCTGGTAAAACCATCTCAAAAATCGGAGATGCATACATTTGTATAGGAGAAAATGGCTTCATTTTTATACCGGAGGGAGACAGCTGGTAAACCACCTCAAAAATCGGAGATATATGTATTTGTATCGGAGACAAAAGGCTTCATTTTTACAAGCTTATGATTTATATTACATTGTACAGAGCGGTATAAGAAGTGGTCAGAAGTCAGGCCCAAATTATGCATTAAGGCATCAGTATTTCCCGGAAATGGACGTGTGGCAGGGGTTATAGTGGGTTGGTGGGTCAAAAGTGTGAATAGCTTCAAAGGATCCCGAAGTAGAAGATAAAAAAAAATGGCCCCAAGGATCTTCACAACAGCTAGGCTAGGGACAGTTTCCTCATCGGCTAGGACGCGCCTCGCTCAGGACGTTGAGGCATCAGGGAGCCCCCCTTTTCAAGGTGGGGTTGGTGTACTCCCTGTCGTCAGCCCGTGACTCACAGTTCTTCAACCCGACCTAGCTGTGATTCGAACGCGCAACCTAACATTACCCTGCCCGGGGCACTTCCCATCTGAGCTATGGGGGTTGGGGGTTGCTATGTCTGGACTTAAAGTTCCCTTTATGTTCACTTTCCTTATCATTCCTTCCTTATATAGAACTCCGGGGACGCTCTTACCTTGTGCCAGTCCTTCCTTCCTATTTTAGAATGAGTGGTGCCTTCCAAGAGGTGTTCTGAATACTGTCCCTCTCATATGGCCCTTTGAGGTTTTCCAAATCGCCGCCGACGCGAAAATATTCTTGCCATTCTCCACGCAGGATCTCACTATGGCAGAAGCAGCCGGGTTTGCTATTGGGGTTGTAAGCCTGGCAACAACATTCGACAACTTTATTGGCTGCTTTGAGTATATCCATCTTGGAAAAGCTTTCGGTGCAGACTTCCAAGATTGTCTGCTCAGACTCGACAATGCAAGACTCAGGCTGTCGCGATGGGGCGAAGCAGTCGGGCTCAGCCAGGTCGACGAGAACACCAAGTCGTTCAACGACGAAGGGCACGAGAATCTCTGAAGCTGATATGCCGCAAGCAGAAAGGCTCCTCGGTTCGATTTTTACAGAACTCGAACGCGTGAAGGTCATGGATGCGAATTTTAGAGCCGGAAGAGAGTTTGACGACAAAAGCCTTGCTGCAATAAGTGCAGAGACGGACTTAAACTCCGTGGGCCTGTCACTTCCTGAAAAGATGCAGAGAATAGCAAAGCAAAGACAGAACCAGCTGTTTCTGCGACAGAAGGCCAAGTGGGCACTGTTTGACCGAGCCACTTCAAGGACATGGTCGCAAATATTGCGGACTACACAAAGGACCTACAGGAGCTCTTCCCAGCAGCCCAGCCTCTGGAGGTGCTTGTTGACAAGGAGACACTTGAACTCAGTGAGAGTCTCCTAGTGCTGAGAGATGCAATCAAGGAGCAAGATAATGCTTTAGCGCCGGCGCTTGATGCCGTCCTTAAACCAGTGGTGAGTTTCGTTCGCTATATTTATCTTTGAAGACTTCGAGCTCACGGTCACATAGGCAGAGAAAGTGGAGAACAATGTCCACGGTGGTAATGTTGGAGTAATGTCAGCCCACCGCAGCAACATCAGACATTCGGAAAATAAAGTTTGGAGAGGGATGTCTCAAGCGAGAGTACATTGAAACATTTAGTATTACAAATTATGACACTGGGCATACAGTTCGTTGATGAGATGAACTTCACCTAAAAAAAAAAAAGAAGAAGCAGATGACCACCCACGCTCTCACCAGAATGGCCCCCTACCGTCAGACTTCCATCGTAAAAACTTGGAAGCATTCACATCATAATCTGCCAACGTCTTTCAGGACAATCGATACTCTGCAGGTACCTCTGGCCATGCGTCAATCCCGTCTAGTATCGCAAGGGCCATACCACCGCTGGTGTGAACCTGGATATGACAGTGGATGAGAAATGCCCCTGGATTATTCACTTGATACCGAATAGCCATCCAAGTTGGCCCCGTGCTAGCAGGAAGAGTCGAGATTGTGTCTAATATCGGTGGGGTGTTGAAGTTGAAGCTCTGGGGGATGTATGTGACCGCTTCAGAAACAGAAGAATAGTTCCATAGCCCTTGTCCATATCCCACGAGAAAGAATTTGTTCGAATGCTTGTGGATTGGATGATCAGGCTGAATCGGTGTAGTGACGTGGAAAATGAGATCAACCCAGCTGCCATTCTTGGTTTGGATGGCGCGGCCGCTGTTTGCAACATCTGAGTCTGGGAAAAAGAGAAGCGGCGCTGCTTCTTCGAGGGCAAGTGGAAAACTGGTGTTACCGAGAGTCCACGTATATGAGGTGTTTCCGAAACGCTCGATCTCGAGAACAAATGTTTGGTCCGCCGTCTGAGCTGGCACTTCTACTGGAAATGGAACTGCCAGTTTTTCGTCGAAGACGCTCACATCTGCGGTGGTATTCTTCCCTGCAATGTCGATGTACCCTGTAGATGTTCCCTCGTCAATGCCGCCCGAAGCATTCACGTAGGACATCACGGCAGTTGTGTTCAAGATCTGGTTAATACCGCTAACGGCTGTTCGAACGGTGTAGTGGCCTGGTGGCTTGTCAAGCTTTACAAGCACGGACAGTCGTCGCCCGGGCACCAAGTTGACCGCGTGAGCCAGCACTGGTTCGATGTATCGGCCGTCAACAGCATACACGTACATCGGGTGCTCGTCCACTGAAAACAATAATGCGGCGACACCAGCAGCAGATATGAGGTTCCAACTCACGTAATCAGCGCTTGGGTACACGAGTATGTTTTCTTTACCTTCAAGCCCGGCCGTAGGTGTACATCCTGCGAATAGGCCATCTGGGAGATTGGTGAAGTTGTGGGGATACGGGCCTTGGGCAGCCATATTGGTTGGAGGTATGCAGCTATACGCATTGTCAGCACCAGTTGACAAAGTTTATAAGTAGGTAAACAATACATACCCCATATCAGTGAGGTGAGACCCATTAAGCACTTGCTTTTGCTCATCGCTTGTGAATGCATTGATCGTATCTGGTGATAGACAGGAAACTGAGCCCTTGCCATTGATCAGCAACGAGTTGGCGCAGTATGCATCCAGACCTGTGGCCTTTGCCGCTTCCCACAACTGTTCTGATGTCATATGCCGCCAATCTGAAAGTATGATAGACTGAGTATTGTCCTCCGCATTCCGCATTGCCTTTTGCTGATCACCGTCACTGGTGATTGATGCGAAAGGCCGCTCCACGGAATTATCAGGATGTATATTAATCGGCCCATACAAACCATCCTCAATATGACCTCGTTGGTGCGCATGATAGAAATAGCTTCCATATTCGGTTGCTTTCCATTTGTAGGTGAAAGACGCCCGCGGCTTGATCCCTCTTTGTGAAAGGCCTGGAACACCATCTGACCATGGGGTGAGTCTCTGTTCAATCCCTATTCGAACCAGTTAGAAAATAATATTGGAACAAGAAGCAATTATGAGCCTTACCATGGAAGTGAACAGTGATTGAGTACGGCAGCAAATTCAACACAGAAACCTCCACATCGTCTCCTTGGCACAATTCGAGCAATGGTCCAGGGAATTGCCCATTTGTCAAAATTCCCTTCCTCGAATGTCCGTCTGGAGATATATTCCCTTCTGTCAAGACTATGTCGAATTTGACAGAGGGCCGTTGCGGGAACAAAGCAACATGGGAACAATCCGCGACAGCCTTGACCAATTGCAGACAGGTCAGGATGAGAAAGCACCTCAGTAACGCAATTGAGGTTGCCATCTTCATTACAGAGAAAGAAAATTGTCAACAAAGGAGAGTCGTCCCGTCTTTATACGTTTGTTTGCCGGAGAAATATGAAACCGATATTGTGTATAATTTGTTTTGTTAATCCACTCGAATTGCCAAATCTGGACAGTTCAAGCTGCTATTTTCGCTTAAAGAATTTTACCGATATGATTTTTACAGAACGTTCCCCATATCCTGCCATAAATTTGTATCTGGAAGGTACGAAGTGGATAACATATTAGTCTATATATAAGTGTACCAGATCTATTGTGATGTAGTGAGCTTGGATTGGAAGTAGCTTAAAGCAATTACATTATAAGTCGGGGATGTAAGGTGTTGTAAGGTGTTTGGATTCTCGGAATTCCAGGAGAGCGGATATGTAAGCGGATTTGTGCTCCATACCGAAGCCGCAGAAAGACCCGAGCAAGGAGCTTCAAATTTCAGATGCCACTAGTAGTGTCGATCTTCAATCAGCCATTCCGAAAGAGGAGGTCCCACCAACATTAGGGATCCACAGTCCACTAGTCCGATTCGGGAGGAATGGCTACTATAGTGGATAGATAGGTGTTCGAGAGCACATTATACTATTTAGAATAGTGGGTTAAATGCTCTATCGCATAGAAAATTACGATTGAGTGGAGATTTGGCATCGAGCGCGGCCCACTTAACTAGGTGATGGTGGACTTCGAGTACTTGGCAAAACACGTCAGTGATATAAGGGGTGACTCCAGGGCTGTGTCGGCTAGGGCACAGTTGCAAATCCTATTTTGGGATTATAAAGACTGACAGGCAATTACACCATCTGAATTTACTATGATGGTATTTATGCAGTCATTTCATACGGCCCGCTTCGGTGATTCATCCTCGAGACAACATCAGCATTTATATCCCCTTCAGGTGCCGTGTATACTGAAGATGTCGAGTCCGAATCTGAGTCTGAGGGATCCCCAACGGTATCTTCAGTGCGTTCAGACGGCTCTTCGGGCCTCGGAGTCGGCTCACTTTCACGTCGAGGAATTGTTCTAGGAACGCGACTCTCTTGGCTATGATTATGTGACGGCACTGGCGTATTTCTAGCGGCAGAGTCTCTAGCCCTCGAGCAGCGAGACGGTATTCCAGAAGACCTCTGGGGAATTTGGGAGGGAAAGACAGGGGTTTGCCGAGGAATGAAGGTGTCCGACACCGGTGGTTCTTCTCTGGCTGGAGGCCGACTAACGATCCTCCTGGCAGGATCCTGTTCGGGTTGACGTATAGGAGATATCTCACGAGAGTCATTACGAACGGAAGCAATTTGCCCGTTCACTAGCGGTGACATTTGCTCACCGGGTCGCATACGAATATGCCACAATGGGTCGATGGACTGTGGAGGTTCAGCCCGATAGCCACGCTCAGGAGTTGTTGATCGACTGCTAGGCAGACCCTGCTCTAGAGTTGAAGGTAGCTCTTGAGGCAAAAAGCTTTCGCGTTCTCGTGAATTACGAGACTGTATATATTGAGCGGGATAATTCCCTTGATTCACATTCTGGACCATACTTGGGGTATGACTTGGAGGCATCAGACCAGAGTCCGCCAAAGCCTGGTTGAGAAGTTCTCTGACCCGAGCCTTGCAGTCCTCAGAGATAATGGCATCTGGCGAGAACGCAACTGTCTCCGGCATGCGAATGATATCTGAGACATCTATGTCGGGTATACTAGTGCGAGCCAAGAGCGCCTGAAGAACATCCAGATGGCCATGATATGCCGCATAGCGGAAAGGTTGCCAGCCGCCCTCGTCCTTTTTGGATGCCGATGCGCCGCGCTCTAGCAGCAGCGAGACCACGGGTAGATGGCCTGACATAGCAGCCAAGCATAGCGGAGAGTCGCTGCGTGACGTAGCTTGGTGCTTCTGGTAGAGAGGAGATCCTCGGTCCAACAGCTTTCGCACTGCAGCCACATGTCCGCAGCGACATGCTACACTTAGCGGTCGATCCCCAACGCTGTCCCGAGCGTCTAGAGAAGCTCCTTTGTCACAAAGAAGATCCACAAGGCGTATTGAGCTCCGCGCTGCTGCGATATGCAATGGTCTCTGCTGGTGCTGATGTTCCGCTGCTTCAATGTCAGCACCTTCTAAGAGTAACAGCGTTGCTATCTCGATACTGTCTGCCATACAGGCATAATGAAGCGGAGTTAGGCCTGCTGCACATTGGCTGTTGAGGTCGGCACCCTTGCGTAGTAATGGCTCAACGACAGCAAATTGGGCTTGAATAACGGACAAGTGCAAAGCCGTTCGTCCCATTGCATCAATCTTAGCCATAGATCCTTTCTTCTGACTGAGAATTTCCACTGTCTCTTCGTGGCCATAGTAGGCAGCCCAATGCAGGGCAGTCATCCCGGTGTCATCCATACCACTTGATGAAGCCTTTTGTTTGGATTTCAATAGGAATTCGACAGCCTGGGACCGGCCTGCTTCGGCAGCACATATCAATGGTGTCTTTCGATCACGACCGGCAGCTTCTATATTAGCTTTGTGGGCCAGAAGCACTGCAATGACTTCGATATGGCCTGCTTCGCACGCATAGTGCAATGCCGACATCATAGTAGCGTCCTTGGCTTCGATATCAGCGCCTTTTGACACAAGCATGTACACAATTTCCGCATCACCCTGCTTTGCTGCAGCGTGCAAAGCAGTCATTTGATTCTCAGCACGACTGTTGACCTTTGCGTTATGCATAAGCAGCATTTGTAGGGCTTCGTGTTGGCTTCGGTCAACAGCAATTCGCAATGCTGTACGGCCTTGATAGTTTGGAACTTCGGCAATGTTACTCTCCTCCATGAGTAAGCTTATGACACCGCAATGACCACGCGAAGCTGCAAGATGAAGTGCGGTCCAGCCAGACCCATCGGCCGCATCTAGTCGAGCATGATGTCGAATCAAAACCTCAACAACATCATCCTTCCCGCAGTGCGCAGCAACAAGCAATGCATTTCGACCTGATGCTTTATGTCGCTCTTCGATGTTAATGCCATATTGGATGAGCCGTGCTACCTCAGCTTGGGAACCAGCTTGGGCGGCCTTCACAATCTGTGGAATAGAGGCAGCATCCGCGCCGGTCAGTTGAATGCTGATATGGGAATTTTGCTCTCGTCTAGGCTTCACTCTTGTGAAAGGTGCGCCATTGCCTACTTTCGGTGAGCCTTTGGAAGACGAAGAGGCAAGATTTAGACGACTAGATGTATTCAATCGAAGTAGAGAAGATATCCTTTCAAGCTTAGAGGCGGATCTCTCAGGTGCCTTCGATGTCTTAGTATCTGACTTGCTCCGGGGCATATTTTGCAAATCTGGACGCGGCGCATCTTGGTAGGATGTTGCCCTCCTGTGAGCTGGATGTACCGGCGCCGATGGACTAGTGGGCAAGAGAAGATGATGTTGGTGGGGTGGAGCAGCATCAAATGATGGCCTTGTAACGCTGCTATTGCGCGTAGGGGTGTCTGCATAGCCTTCGTCTGTGAATAGACTTGGGCCGTTATTGGTGTCGGTCTGGCTACTAGAGGACCCGATTGACGGTACGAGTTGCTGGAGTGACCTGGGATATACCGGCAAACCTGCGAGGGCATTGTTGAAATTGAAAACTCGGTCACTGGCTGTGAAAGTGCTGTTCTGCGAGATGCTTGCCGCGCTAGATGTAGCCTGACTCCGTGCAGACACTAGTGTTTCGGTGTCGTCGCGAACCCTGCGCATGATGCGACGAGTCGTTGCCTGTCTCAACAAGCGTACCTGCTCTTGTGATGTATGACTTAAAGGTTTATAAGCTTCTGTGTGGTTTCCAGACATGAGGGAACATTCTCACCACTGGCAGACTTGAAGTAATAGCTGTAATGCCATCACTTGCGCATGTAGTTTCTCCTGATGTCCTTTCATAATATCTTCTCTCCAAATGACCCTAATGCGCAACCTGAATCCAATTGTGCCGTCGTTGCGACTGCCATGAACCAAAGTCATCACATCCTCAGACAGAACCTCCATGATGATTTGGCAGCCACCCATGGCTGTAACGAGCTGTTCATTGAATTCCTCCGATACCATCACATTGGAAGAACTGAGCCGTTGCCATTCCTTCAGGCTCGTCAGTGCTGTCTGGATACAGCTCAGCTCCTGAATAAGCGAATGGATTGTAAAGTCAGCATCGCTGAACTTCCCATGTAGTTCATAGAGGCCATGAATAGTCGAAGTAAGTGCGCCCAGAATCTGAACAATTGCCGAAGCAAGCCCGGTCGCAGATATCGGGTCCATGGTGGACTCGAGATATGAAGGACAGAGGTAATGCGGGGGCTGAGGGGGGGCTGGGATGATTAGCGCCAAATCACATGGGGCTGATACACTCCTTTGGGAGATGCAGGCACAGACGGGCGGCAAAATGGTCAGTTTAAAGGTTATCTAACCCTCTTCGGCAACCATGAAACTGTCGTGCTAATTTACTCATAAGATATACCAATATTGAGACAATGACCGTATATAGAGCGATTCTCTTCGCTTACGGTAGTCTCACTACACTACTAGAACATCCGGGGAAAACCTCACGTCTTATGTTTTCTTATTTCTCGTCTCTGCAGTATTGCAAATGATAGCCTAGCAGATACTGGGGGAGTTCTGCTGACTAGGCGTCGCCACTTTCACCCTCTGGGATATACCTACGGAATTATTCCATCGCTACTGTTGTATCATATGGTTTTCTAGGAATCAAACTTCGGGGCCATATTTCGATGGTTTAGGATGTCACTTGGGAGAGTGTGATATATAATCTTAAAGCTGTAACAATCTTTTTCATTTTGGTTTTAGTCAGAAGCCATATATATCTGCGTAGATGGGATCCGACGGCCGCCGCGCTCGCAGGGTCGTAGGTCTGCTAGACGTTGCTAGCGCGGGAACCAGGGACACCTAGTGTTATTGCGGCTAACGTTGAAGAAATATCAGTGTTATCATCCTTTGCTAGTACATATTGCTCTCCTAGATCATGGAGGGCCTTGTCGGCCTGCCCCGCTGCGCTAGATGTATGAAAGATACGCGCGATAACTGCATGAACCTTAAGAAGCTCGGGGCGCGGAAGATCGTATCTTTGGTCATACCACTTGAATGTAACGGTTCGACATCGTCGTCGTCGGCGACACGATTTACGGAACTTGCGGAGGATGTCATCAATCTGCTGCTGGATATAGACCATCGAGCTCTCGTTGCCCATGCTTGCTACTTCGAGAAACTCCTGCCCGCGATGCGTGACCACGGACTGGAGGTCGATGTAGGTGTAGTCGTTGTCGTGGGCGGTAGATTTGAATGCGGTATTTGTGGGCAAGGGAGGTCTCTTCGAACGAAAAATCAAACCGGCCAAAGGACCGATGCAGCTCACTCAACATGGTCATCGCATTGGTAGTATCGTTGATGTTCTCCCGGTTGAAGTCTATCGCCTGGATAGTTGGAAATGGCGGATAAGGTTTGCCCAGATGATGTGTTTTGCGTAGCCTTCAGACTCCGTGCTCCACGATGCAAGGCAAAACGTGATGTGCACACAGTCTGCGTATGTTGAGGGGCTGGTGCTGCTTGCATCAAGAGAATCTTCATCGAAAAATCCAGTCACAACACATCCGAAGGCTAGTAGCCCTACAGTGCACATTGTGAACTACTATCCTTATGATCAGAGGTGAGATCAATCACCTCTTAGTGAGGTACTACTCTAAGGGCTGTTCTAGAGCACCGTTCTTAGGGGAGGATAGCTCTAAGAAGAAAATATAAGGTGCGAAGAAAGTGTGCACGCTAGAGGAGGATGGCTCTAGGGAGAAATTAAGAGGGGCGAAGGTAATATGAAGAGAGAAGGAGGAAGGAAGAAAGAAAGAAAGATACATAGTTGTATTGAAGAAAACTAAAGACGCGTCTAGTAGCGTAGTGGATGTTCCTCGTAGGTAGCCTGTTCTTCGCCCGACCGCCTATCCACATCTGTAGCATTCTTTTGATCGCTCTGGGCACTTGTTTTAGAATCTGGGAACGCTGCCCGAGTCTGCTAGACGTTGCCAGCGCGGGAGCCGAGGACACCTAGTGTTGTTACGGCCAACATAGAAGAAATATCAGTGCTACCATCCTTTGCTAGCATAGAGTGTTCTCCTAGATCACGGAGGGCCGTGTCGACCTGCTCCGCTGCGCCAGATGCATGAAAGATACGCGCGACAATTGCATGAACCTTAAGAAGCTCGGGACGCGGAAGATCGTATCTTTGGTCATACCGATTGAATGTAACGATTCGAGGGAGCTCTAGCTGTAGTCGTGGGCGATATTTTTTAATGCGGTATTTGTGGGGCTGGGAGGTCTCTTCGAACGAAAAATCAAACCGGCCAAAGTACTGATGCAGGTTAGTCGACATGGTCATCGCATTGGTAGTATCGTTGATGCTCTCCAGGTTGAAGTCTATCGCTTTGATAGTTGGAAAATGGCGGATAAGGTTTGTCCAGATGATGTGTTTTGCATAGCCTTCAGACTTCGTGCTCCACGATGCAAGGGAAAACGGGATGATGTGCACGCAGTCTGTGTATGTTGAGGGGCTGGTGCTGCTTGCATCAAGGGAGTCTTCATCGAAAAGTCCAGTCACAACACATCTGCTACCATCACGGGCAAGGCACTCTGTCTTAAGGCGAGCTTCTCTTTGCATAGGCCCCGACTCGGACGCGATATCGTCAATGGAGTCCTCCATTCCGAGACTCGGGGAAATACTTGGGGTCGAGCGCAGCCATCTCAATGGTGCCACTAGGCCGTCGATCAATGACTGAGCATGATCATGCAGCTCTTTGTTGGTCTGAAGTGACTGGAGATGGTGGAGGAAATTGACCCTCCCATTTTCCGGAAGGTAGGCGTAGAACGCTCGTAATATCGAAACTGTCTTATCCTTGGGACCGACGGGCTGGTATGCATCAACTTTCTCCATGTTGGTAGCGAATCATTCGACAGCAGATATTGTCAGAAGAAAGATGCGCTTGAAGAGGGAGCCGCGATCGTTCAGAGCTTAAAGAGTGGATCTTCCTATATTGGTTTAGCTCCCGCTCCAGCTTCGGTAGTGGATTACGTTAGAAAAAGGGGGTTTTGACCTGAGCACTATGGGTCTTCGTACTCAGGTGACCTCGGAACCTTTAGTCAGGCCGATGCCGAATACTATAAAAAAGTTTATTTTTCTCCTATGGATCGCATTTGTCAACTCAGACCCTGCCTTAGTAACTCCTATAGAAGATAGGGGGAAATGGATTAAGTAAACATTACCAATACTCCAGGACTTATCAATTTTTGAAAGGAAGATTCCAGTATCAATATAATGCCAATCTAACCTGAAGGATGGTTATAAATATTGCGTTTTCCTGTGCCATAGACAGAATCATACATTGCCAATAATATAGTTACATTGCTTGGTTTAATCATCGCTATTTTGGCCTCATCCTACGCATTATTCTCAACCCTTTAGGCGTTTCCGTACTCCGGTCAAGTTAACGAAATTCGACCTCTCTTCGTCACTCTACCAAATGTCCTCTCAGGTCCACGTCGTTATCATCGGGGCGTCTTTCGCCGGTATTCCGATTGCTCATTCCCTCCTGAAGGATATTCCTAGTGTCAAAGTTACCCTGGTCAATCCATCGCCAACCTTCTACTTTGCCATTGCTGCCCCGCGAATTCTCGCGAAGCGAGATGCCTTCAAGCCTGAACAATATCTTCTTCCAATCGAAAAGGAGTTCAGCCGGTACCCGGCAAAATCATTCGAATTCGTCCAAGGCCGCGCCTCAACAATCGATGTCTCGGCAAAAACGGTCGCCCTTGATACCACCAGGAACATCAACTTTGACTACCTTGTGATTGCATCAGGAAGCACAACCGCCTCCACCAGTCGGAGAACCGCCGTTCCTATCCCATTCAAGCAGTCCAACTCCGATGACATGAAGTCCATGATTCACAATGCACAAGACTCCATCAGTATGGCCGAAAGCATTGTCATTGCGGGTGCTGGACCAATTGGCGTTGAGCTTGCGGGCGAAATAGCAGAGGTCGCCCGACAGAGCGGCAAGAAAGTTAAAATTACTCTTGTGTCAGCCTCTTATCGCATCCTGCCAATGCTGAAGCCCGCAGGCAGCGCTGCAGCCGAGAAGCTCCTTACCAGTCTTGGAGTTGAAATCGTCAAAAACCAGAAAGTCGCCGAAGCCGTGCAAAGCAAAGAATCCCACTCGTGGACAGTGACGCTTGACGAGGGACGGAAACTGGATGTCGACTTGTACATTCCCACGACCGGTGTCATGCCGAACAACGATTTCATCCCGGCGGACCTCTTGGATGAGAATGGGTGGGTGGTCGTCGACAAAGCGCTTCGTGTCAAGACACGGCGTGGTTCAGCATCCCGATTGCCAATTTTTGCAGCGGGCGATATCACCAACAACTCGATGCGGTTGTCCTTCAAAGCACAAGAGCAGGCGGCCGTTGTGGCTGCTAACCTCAAGGTGGAGATTGTTCGCCAAGGGAAAAACAAATCATACGATCAGGGTCATAAGACGATGATGGTGGTGCCGGTTGGTTCAACGGGCGGGACTGGGTTGATCATGGGCTGGACACCTTGGAGTGCAATGGTCAAGATGGTAAAGGGAAAGGACTTCTTCGTGTCCAAGGCTCATTCGGCAATTTCTGCGAAGTAAGATGTTTATTTATTTATTTTTTTAGTTTTTAGATAGTACGAACATGTTATAGGAGAATAATACAATAATGATTTATCATTCGTGGACGGCGGACCTGTGGATTGCATCTTCGAGTTAGTTTTGCCTTTTGAACTCGCCCGGGTACGCAGCTCGCCCACCAGCAATCATCAATAATTTCCTATCCACTGGATCATCTCAATTGCCAATGCATCACTCATGTACCAATGAAGCTGCACTGGCTGGGCCTAGCAGTGCTGAGCCGATTATAATTCATGGACTGCTTGATATAGCTGTGGATGAATATACCGAATGGCAGCTGTCACGGGTGTGAACTATAGGACCCTTCAAGGCTCATAGTTCCATTAAGGTTTGGCTAAAGTCTTACTAAGCGGAAGAACTTGGGGTCCAATTGCCTCCGTGTCCGCTTACACAATACTGGATGGTCTTGAAAGGTTCCACCTGGGCAGGGTTGGCTCCACATGGGCAGGGGCTTATACACCATAGTATTCTTTATGACCTACTTATGTAGGCCCAGCTCCCAAAGAGAAGCCTTACTTATGCCCTTTTTTATATAACGTCGTTATATTGCGCGAACAAGCCATCGGAGTTTTATGAGGTACAAAAGGAACGCACGGGCCACGTTTCAAACTTTCTTATCTTGTTTAAACGTCTACTTCGTATCTTGAAAAGGGAAGGAGCGAGCGAGAGCTAAACTTAAGAAGACTACCAAAAAGACTACCAATAGATACATCTAGTTGTAATCCTAGAGGTAAACTTCGATGCGTGTATAGTTGATGCAGTGAGAGGAGACTCCTCCAGTGCTGAGATCAGAAGCGAGCTCGGCACGATTAATGCAATAGCAAAAGGAGACGGTAGCGCTATTCTAGTTGTTAGCATCAAGTTCCGTGCAAGGTCCATCACCATGCGGGAACTACCACAACTTGCACACTATTCAAGATCGTCCACCCATGTAGAGAGAGGTCGCCCAAGACTTGTTAGTAGCGCCAATCTACACGAAAAATCTGGTCTTTGCTTTCGAACCGCCTAAGCATTTTCGGTGGCGATTCCAGTCATGCAAGCACTCAAGAGGTTGAAGACCTTTGCGAGTACAGATGGGATGTTGGTCCCGGTAGGCCATTTTTCGAGGCCTAGAGGGAAGACTCAATATCATCAGCGTCTTCTTTAGTTTCAAGCTGTGCCATAGCAATAGATATAAATTATTGCAACGCAAGCAACATGTTATCACTCACATCTCTCGGAGTAATCAACGCATATCCTACCTAGGTACTCGCTGGCGGTTACCTCATCTGGGAATGACCGTGGGCCTTTGATATTTCCCCCCGCACCAACATATTATGACTGCCCCAGTCAAGTGGATATATTCCAAGTCATATCACAAATATCAAGCAAAATTTATCGTATTTACCCTTGAGTTTCTATCCGACAGAATTTGAAACTTGCGATAGTTATTCTCACATTGCATAAACCTCCCACAAACATGACTTCCTGTCTCAGCAACAAATCTATCGTCGTCTCAGGGGCCTCTGCACCATTTGCAGAGGACTTCCGTGGTTGCTACTCCGGTAGGCTCGGCCAGGTAATGGAGAAAAAGATATATCCTAACATCTGTCAAGGTGCCAAGAACAAGACTCTCGCAGTCAACCTGGATCCTCTAGTATCTACCAATTTGACTGAAGCTCAAGCTCAGATAAACACCACTTTTGGCGCTCTCGGTGATCAGATCGATGTTTTCATTATCGATACCCGAACTCAGGAGCCCTGTGGGCGACACGCAATCTGGGAGATTCCGTTGAGTGAATGGGATCAAGGACTCAACCCCATGAGTTGTCAGAGAAAAATGCTGGTGCACGCAAAATTATTCCTTCAGCATCAGTTCCAGGCCAGCAAGGTAAAGAAGTCACATGAACCGCAACCAGGGGATGGTTTCTGCATCGTGATCCTCGGGTATCAAGACCTCTTCGGAGATTCCCTCGACCAACTTATTTCTAAGCTCCAGAGAGATGCCTCGCAACTTCACCCGGGTGCTTCCGTCAACTTCCTTGATCTTAGCAACTCACGCGAGGCCTCTACGCAATCGATAGCTGCGGCAACAGCGATACTGGTCTCAGCGAAACCCGCCCGTGGAATCATCCCACTCGACAACATCACAAGTGTCAAAAGCACCAAGAACCACGACGATGATTTCGTTGCTCAAAATAGCCAGCTCTGTACAAGTCTCCCTCTCCATCAGAAGCATCCAAAGGTCAAAATTGCCTTGTCATTTGACTTTGACGCAGTCTCTGCCTTCCTGGGCACAGGAGATCATCCAGACAACAACTTGGCAGACTACAGCACAGGCATATTCGCCGGTCGAGTCGGTGCCAATCGGATACTGCGCATGCTACAAAAGCACCAAGTGGCCGACAAAGTCACCTGGTTCATCCCCGGACACACGATGGAAACCTTCGAACCAACCGTCAAGGAGATTATCAACTCCGGTGCCGAGATAGGACTTCATGGTTATTCGCACGAAGGTGCCTACCAAATGACACCAACCCAAGAGCGAGACGTGCTAGTAAAGTGTATGGAAGTATGCGAGCGGCTAACCGGCAAAAGAGTGCGAGGATACCGCGCGCCCATGTACCAGCTCCGCGAGACAACAATCGAGCTTCTGAGAGAGTTTGAATTCCTGTATGACTCCTCTCTGAGCCATCATGACTCACAGCCATATTTTACACCCAGCGATCCGCCAATCGAGCGAGTGGATTTCTCTAAGCCGGCTAGTACTTGGTTGCGTCCCACGCCGCTTGCTGCGACGGATGCCCGGCCTGTCAGCCACCCGCTTGTGGAAATTCCCACCGGCTGGAATAATGAGGATATGATGGCGTTGCAGTACTTCCCACATTTGGATAATAGTCATGGGCATGTTGATGTGCGGGTGGTTGAGCAGAGATGGAAGGATATGTTCCTGTGGCTGTGGGAGAATGCCGATATTGATGGAGGAGATGGTAGCTTTGTCTTCCCCATATTGATGCATCCTGATACCAGTGGTATGTCCCATGTGATAGGCATGGTTGACCGTTTTGTCGGATGGCTTCGGGGATGGGGGGATGCAGTTCAGTTTCGCACTTTCGAGAGTATCGCACGGGAGTGGTTAGAAGAGCAACAGAAGGCCGAGTAAACTATAGATTGAATTAGGCATAATGAACATATTTTTCTCTCCCTGAGATATTCAAGCAACGCTACATTTCATTTGCTGGGAAGCCATATTTTGTTCGAGCATATGTATGCTTAGGACCACTACATATATTTTTGGTATACTCCCGTAGACACGAATTTGATAAAAGTAGGATAAGGTAATCTCTCTATAATACTCTAATTGGTTGATACATATGTAAGCACCTGTCTCGCTGGGTGTTGCCTCATTCAAGATAAGCAGAAACATGCCGCTCTCAGTCAACATATATAATGTCTGATGGGACACGACGAAGATATAACACACTTTACTCAAACTTGAGTATCCAAGCCTATCCTACATAATGCATCTTGCTATTCCTCCCGCCCCTGTTCGCAATCCCGGAAAGGGCTTCAAAACACAGCCCAAGAAGACACGAACTGAGAAAGTCTCAACAGATGACGAATCCGTACAGACCTCTTCGGGGGACTCGTTCAAAAGGTCATTTCGGAAATCCATGATCAGTAGTATGTCATGTACTTATGGGTCATTTTTATACCCGCGCTTACAGTTTTTATAGCCTTTACTTCTCGCACCAGAACGTGAAGACAGCGGTATCTAGCCAGACCAGACATGGTCTTTGTTCAATTGATTTGCTTTTATTCTCTTTCAAAAAACATGTTAGACCTGCTGCTACACCCTATTCCTCTATCACTTCCGTGGTCTTTCATTGGTGTCTGTTTCAACAAGTTGTTATTACTTTCCTATTGCAACCACGATTGAAATATTCGACTTGGTTGCATCAGTATTCAGCCCAGCTTGACAAATCTCTACCTGTTGCCCAGGTGGTGTAAACCGGGTTGTCAGGTTCAGGATCCTCTTCATCGCCCCATCTCCAGCGGCCAGGAATAATTGTCTTGATCCCAGTAATACAGTTCATAACCACCGTTTCCCGCAATGGAAACCTGTGCCCGTAGGACACTATCTTGAACACTTTGAGGCGTGGGGTTTGTTTGACAATTTCTGTACCTGTCGTAATCATCTCATTGTGTAATTCCGACTGCAACCTTAGCTCGGTGCAATGACAACTAAATCCGTCAGTGAACCCATAGACATTGGGGATACTGAGGTTGATGACGAGACTCTCAATTTGTGACGGCATGACACTGTCGCTTTGTGGAAATTCAAGGATCCGTCGGCAAATCCTACGCATGCGTAACCGCACAGATTTTAACGAAGGAATCTGGTGCGCCAGCTGCGGACAAAGATGCATAGCGCCTCTCATTTCTGATCCGAAGGTATCAATGACAAGGTGTGAGAGATTGGAGGTACCCAGGACGCTTAGAAATCGAGTTGGGTCCCCTGAAGCATATCGAGTCAGCGGAATGATTGGGTCGAATTCGCTGCGGACACGAAAGGTGAAAGATGCTAAATGATTGTTCCGCTCAATCAATGAAGTGAGTATTTCGTTCAATTTCACGACATCCTGCTCAGTAGGCCAGCCCTTGTGGGCACACACATCAAGCGTGAGCTGTCGCAGAAAGGCCCTCAGCTGCGGATGCACATCGTGGGGCGCGCGTACCAACTGTGTCGCACTGAGTTTAAGGTCCTCCAGCAGGAGGGGCTTTGCAATCGCGTACCACCGCTTGCAGACTGACAAGCAGCAGGCCTCCTGTTTGCGAAGCAGATCACTGCCAATAAAACGGATAATGATACATAGAATTTCGACTGGTAGGTTTTGCAGTGTCATGGGAGGAACGTGTTGAGAAGCAGACTGAGTTATTGTTGAGAAGGCAGCGCAAGAATGGAGAAGGGTCGTCTCGCATCCAGAGCGAAGCTCACTGAGAGAGAAGAAGAAGAAGCCGATCGTTGTTGTTTGTATTCGAAGAGCTAGTCGTGCGCGCGCTCTGGGAATGTATGGTGGAGAAGGAATACCCGGCGAGCTGCCGTAGATACTGACAAACTCTGGGTATGCACGGGGAAGGTTCAATTGCTGCGAAAGGCGGTTGCGAAGTGAGCTTTGAAGACCTTTGCGGAAGGTGGAGATCTAGGTCGATGGTACATACAAATTCTGCGCGAAGCTCTTCACGAAGCTCTTGAATTTGGTGATCTACTTTGACGAAGATCAGGTGAGGAAGTAAAGGTGGAAAAAGAATTGCCCTGGCACCTTATGCCTGGGAAGTGAAGGAAGAAGAAAAATCCGGGGAGGAAATCCGGGGGTGGAGTCTTGATAAAGAAGGGTCCTGACTGTCTCTCGCACACAGCTTACTGAAAGTCTCGGGAGCAGCCCAATCTCTAGTCCACGCACTTGGGTACGCCATGTCACCGAGCTGTCCATAAAGAGAGAGATGCTTCGAGCCGAGATTGTACTATTGGAAGATGATGGACTCTACTGTGTAGGGGCCAAAGGAGCAGAAGGGAGAGAGTTGTATTGGAGAAAGGACCCCGTAAGATTCACCCCGAAGCAGAAACCATGACCAGCACCAGTATCAAGCTTGAATTTCTGGTCGTTATAGTAAGAACTGCTGTTTTTGTCGTTTTTCAATGTTGTTTTCGCCTGTTTTTAGATCGAACACCTTTTGCCTGGTAAATTTGTAGATCCCGACGGCGGTTTTAGTCTGATCTCATAGGATTTTGTATCTTGCAATTTGCCCAGCTGCACTTCCATAGCTGCTTGCCATTGTTCTTTGAAATTGAGCACATGACCTCTGCATATGTACGGGGCATCTTGACTCCCAATCCGACGCCGAAAGGTGAGTTTCGCCAGTAATCCTATAGCATCAGTCCTCCGCTTGCTACGGTCTCTTCCACCGCGCATTGTACTCTTCCGCTGTCGTCCCATCCACCGTTATTTCTTCTATCTGATGTCTGCGTATCTCTTCGGAGACTTTCGTGGACTCGGTAGGACGGTAGGGATCGGTGCGGTAGGTGTCTGTGCGGTAGGGACCGGTAGGATAGGGGTAAGACGTAGTATCTCAGGTGGATACAAACGAGCTGGATTCGGTGTATGCGGTGCATGCTGTTCAACTGCTTCTCTTGCTAGATGAATTTGCTGCTGTTGTGCGCTATTCTTTGCTGCCAATGTAGGTGAAGTCGGAGAAGGCGTCACTGCCTGCTATATAGACTGCGGGGGAGAGATCTGTTGAACCTGACGATCTGGAGTCTCTCGTCTCTCCCTCAGTGCCTACACCCTGTTCGTCACAATCTGGTGCTCTTCCCGTGCCGATGGAGCGGTTTGCTGTGAGTCCGGAATTCATTGCTCCGTCTGCTGCGCCACAAGAGTATAAACAGGTGGTCTTTGATTTCCGGGATACTTTTGTTGATGCGTTGGCAAGTATTGAAAAAGAGAGCGAAGACTTCTCATCTGATAGGGGAATATCATTATCCCGTCTGTTCGCATCCCCTGTAACTGAGGTTGTTTTTCGATGGACTTGTAGCCCTGCGCACAGGGCTATTTTCGAGGCCCAGCTCATACTCGATTTAAACTTATGGCAGAGATGCCAAGCGGGAAGATTTCAAGAAATTCTCCAATGGGCATTTGGCATGAGTTGCATTATATAGCTTTAACGTTTCTCCTATATTGGCCTTAGTATAGGTTTGAAATACTTGAGATACTTCCCCGAACAAGAAATTTGAGACACTCCGAGGCCCTCCTTACCATCGAGCTGTAGGTAGTCAGCAGGGAAGCTAACATGGGTTCAGTGTGCGTAATAGCCGAGTTCTTCCAAAATTGGAAGTTGGGAGGTTCTTTCCCTTAACTTGCCAGTTGGGGAAAGTGCATTGGCTAAATTTCAAGATAGGAAACTACGAGAATATTGATGACGCCATATATAAAAGACGACACTAGCCGGGGAGGCTAATTTGTCCCTAGCCAAGAATGGAACGCAGAGATCTACACAAACCATGTCACAAACAACTGGTATTGATAGCTGTTGAAGCTGGCAAAAGCCGAATGCAAACTATTGACATCGTATACCGATAAACCATAATTCCGCGAGAGAGAATGCATTGATACATGACAATGCAATGTTCAAAGAAGGGTAGGAGGGTCCATATCCGGCGGGAGATTAGTCGGTCTTTTTCACCCGCTCAAGAGTCGGGACTGAGACAGCGCCCTTGACAGAGTCCGCTACGTCGTCACTGACGGCCGCAGGAAGGGGTGATGTGGCCGGTGTGCGTTCGCCACCGCCCCGGCGCTGGATGAGGCCGTTGGTGATGCCGAGCACAGAGTCAACGATGACGGCGTCAATGCCTTCGGCGACTTGGTACTATATAGATAAGATGGTAAGATGGCTGATGGGGTTTCCGGGGAATGAAAAATGGAATACTTACGTCGACGTTGTTGCCGTCATTGTTGAGTGTTCCGTAAGAGACACACACGAGACCGGACTCCTTGACAATACGGACTAGGCGCGGGCAGAGGACCAGTGGTTCGGCCTGACTGACAATCCCAAGGAGATTCCATCGCGAGGCGAACCGAACAGCCTCTTGCAAGCTGCTCGCGCGGATATCACCGACGGGGAGGCTCCTGCGTCGCTCAGGAAGAGGACGGGGATGGAAGGCTGCTTGAAGGACAACAGCAGACAGATATCCGGGTTGAAACTGGAGAACAGCATGTCACGACCACCTCCCATGTCGTAGACCTTTGCCAGGATAGTGTCGACAAAGGAGTTCAGTTCTATGGCGTAAGTGTCCATTTCTTCTTCCTCGCTCTCGTGGAGCATAGGATATTCTGGCGACCTTGGTTAGATCGACCGAATAACTGTTCTTTTGGGAAGGACTAGTAACTCACTCAGTTCGATGTTAAATCCGACAGGCTTCGGAATCTTCGTGAACAATTCCTCCAATGTGGCGAATGGTGCCTGAATGTGTTCACCGCGGGTGTTGCCCTTGAAGCCCTTCTTCTTGAAGTCGCGTGTATGCTTGATCTTCTCGGTCAACTCGGCGGGGTTGTACTCGGAGCCGCCGACCGACATTGAGCGCTGGCGGGGACCAAGCTCAGATTCCTTGCCGTCGACTTTAACAGATTCGGGTAAGGCATGACGGTAACGTCCGACGCCCAACTCAAGGAACTGATCAAGCGTCATGGTATGAACAGGCGCATCAATACCCGTCTCACTAACCAGGAAGTCGTGGTAAATGACAGGCACGTGGTCCTTCGTGAGCTGCACATCAAACTCAACATATGAGGCTCCCAGGTTGGCCGCAGCGATAAAGGACTCCACAGTGTTCTCGCCCAACTGTAAAGAATTGCGGCTGGCCATGTTCTTACCCAGCCCACGGTGTCCAATGACCATGGTTGAGCTCATCGAGCGCCAGTAGGTCTGGTTGCCAGCGATAGACATTTTCGGGTGCTTGAAGGGGGTAATGACGAGAAAATTAAAAGTCACAGACCCAATCACCTCAAGGGTATTGGCGGCAACAATGGGAACAGTGGAATCACCTTTGAGGTTGATTCGGTGTGATCCCACAGTGGGCTTGATGCTAGAAAGCAGAGCCACACCCCGGCCAACGATCTTCTCCTTCGATCCTGCGTATGTGGGGACGAGGTCGAAAAGGAGACGCACCTTGCTAGGATCGGTAGTGTGGAAGACAATCGGCTCGGTTGAGATGTTGTCCTGCACAGGCAAGTCAATCACCTCCGGCTCACCGTGTGCACCGCTAGCCGTCACCACCAACGACAAAGATGTGTCTAGCTGGGTGGCGTGTGCATTCTCCATCGGAATGCGGTCGAGGCTGACTGTCTCGAGTGGCTTTCGCATGTCCATAGTTCCGAGACTGACCAATATCATGCTCTCGTCGGTGAGATACCTATGCCCGAAAGTCTTGATAGGCTCAGTAGTCCTTACACCAGGACTCCCTGAAGTTGGGCCTGGCGCATTCGATCGGCGATCAGTGAGGGCAGACTGACTCGGAGGCGAGGAGGACTCGGAACCAGTGAGGTTTGGGCTAGACGAGAGATCAGGCTCAGTGGCAGGAGGGCCGGGGCTAACTTCTGCCAAACACCGGGCAATGTCAAGATGGCCTCGGAGGGCAGCGTGCTCCTTAGCCGTCCAGCCAGAGGAATCGAAACGCTCAACATCCGCGCCAGCGGAAACCAGCATTTTAGCGACACTCAGACATCCGTCCACACAGGCAATAAAGAGCGGCGTCCAGCCATATGTGTTTTCAGCTAATTCCGTGTCTGCCTTTTGGTCTTCGCTGCCATCCAGCAGAATCTGTGCGCACTCGTCATGGCAAAATCGGGCGGCAACGTGCAATGCAGTCTCTCCCTGTTCATCCTGGTAGTTGATATCCACGCCGGCATCAACCAGAAGCTGCACGATATCGATAAAGTTGGCCTTGGTCGCTAGTGCCAATACTGCACTAGACTTGGAGACCTGTCTTCTTATGACGCTCCGTTCCTGCGAGGGATCATTCTGCTTCTCGGCATCCAAGAGACACCGGGTGGTCTTTGGGTGGCCACCCACAACACTCAAATGGAGCGGGGCCCAGCCGTCATTGTCCTGCCAGAGAGGACCATCGATCCCATCGCTGACATCGAACATGTCCCATTCTATGAGATGCTCAATGATCAGTTCACACACGACCTTGAAACCATATTGTGCCGCGTAGTGCAATGGAGTGCGTCCAGAAAGGTCTTTGGCTATCAAAGATTCACGCTGATCAGGGCGCAGAGAGTCCAATAGGAACTGGAAGTGAGCAACAGCGGAATCATCGCGACCCAGCTGTTGTGGCATGTGCTCCTCTTTGACTACAGGACGCGGCGGTTGGAGGGTTGGAGGGGCCGCAGGCGTAATATAGCGGGTAGTCTCCGGAGGGAAGTTCAGCACCATCGAGGCTGCTGGCTCGGAGTCAGTCGTGGGCTGCTCACGGCCAATGGAGATTACCAGACGATGAATGCAGTTGCGTCTGTTGATATCATCGTCCTCTTCTAGACTGTCCACTCGGGTCAGGAGAAGAGTCAGAACAGCCCGGGAACGATGAAGGAGAGAGCGCTGGATCAGGGTTCTGAGAACCCTAGGATAAACCGTTTCTCCCGCTTCATCTGCAGTAGCCTTCAAGGTCTCGAGCAATTCGAGCAAGACATGAGTGTCGTCCTTGCGCAGTGCGTCATCCACGGCAGTGACGACGCTGGTAGGCAGGTTAAGATAAGGCCTAGTTGGGCCACGCTTCAATGAAAGGGTAGAATGGGTGGAGCTCGCATCATCGGCCACCTTCTCGTCGACCTTGGACTGGTCGGTAATGATGGCCATCCAAGCATTGATGCGCTCCTGAGACTGGAACACGCGTTCATTCGAGGCGAACGGTGTGGGATCAACCTTGGTCTCTAGGTAACGCTTTTGGGCCTGCGCACCGACCTTCTTGTCCAACTTCTTGGTGATCTTGACGAAGCCACGTCGATTGACTTCGCCATACCATTGTAAGCGGCGCAAGTGGTACCGCAGATCCAAAAGGGCCTCGCGCAGGTCATGGCGATCCTCGGGCTCAAGAGGATGGCGACCCTCCATGGAATAACCATAGCGCTCCTCGAGTAGCTTCAAGCGGCGGGCGAACTCGGAATATTTCTTGTTGTAGAAATAATCGACATCTTCAACATTCCGGTCGAGGTTATAGAAGAAACCTATATGCACCAACAAAGGCCTGGTCAGAAGGGTGCTCAAGGTACAAACTAATAAATTCAAAGCAATACAGCATCAAACTTACCAGCCAAATCCGGATCTTGTCCCGCTTTGATCTGCTCAGCAGCAGACTTGATGAGCTTCTTCAGGGCCTTGTACTTGATGTAGGAGCCGCTCCACTCGGGCACCGTGAATTGCGACAAATTCCGGCCAAATTTCATATTGGCGAGACTGACAGTTCTGATAGAGTTCAGTTCACAGTCACAGTCCTTCCCAAATCCACCACGTTTTATCTGCAATCTCCAACTGTGTCCGGGGCTTTCAATCGGAGGGAATTCGCGAGTTCAACCTGAGTGTCACGAGGATGCGATCAGGTGAGCGGGCGAACGCAGGCAATGGAAGAAATGAACCACGCCATTGATATGTGTATGTGAGGGAATAGGGAGAAGATGGGAAGGTAGAAGGGCAAACAAAGAGGCCAAGCTCCAAGATGTACCTGACTGTACCTGTCTGTAGAGTGGAATATGGGAAGGGATACTTTGCACACCTATAGAGAGAGGATGAGGATAGGTCGAGAAGGGAAGAACTAAAAGAGCGTGGGGCTAAGAAGTAAAAGGAGAGAGACTCCTGTTAAGCTGAGGAAGGCGAACGGGTTGGAGGTGTGCGCGATGGGCTAAAGATGATTTGTTGACCCACGGGAGGACTCTCCACGGTACGGGTCATTTATATATCCGTCAGGGAAAGGGACAGTGTACATCATACTAGTAATTATCAGTAATATCACAATGTAACTGTATTTTCAAATTTGCGGTGTGAAATTTCTTTCTGGAGCTCAAACTTGCCCAGGTGTGGATTTTCCGTCCCACGTCATACGAATGAGAGAGAGAGATCCGGGGCTACCTGGCCCCCCACATGCACATGAGATCGGCATCGGGTCTAGTCAATCGTCCGACCCCAGATCACCCAAAGAGACAACCCTTAGAAGGGATCAAGGATCAAGGATCACCCCGGAATGTGTAGGAATTCGGGTGAAGTTCAAGTTCCTCGAAGCTTGAATGGTTGAAAGTTCAAAATTTCTCAAACGTGGAGACCCCATGACCCTCCAGGGCTACACTGTAGAACTATAGAATGTGGCGCTAGCTGCGAAATATATTGATAGTCAGGTGCTCAAGTCGGAAATTGGGAGGTTAAAACCGAGCCATTCATAATTCTATGTCAAAAAGCCAGTATGCAACCCATTGCACTCTGTGCGCCGAATTTCATGGATTGGACGCCTCCCTTAGGCGTCCTAAGAAAAAAAGCAATCGCTAAAATCCGTCGCTGTGCTCATGATCAGGAGGTCATCTCAGAAACTCATTAAAAAAAAAACATGAAGGATAAATGAAAAATCGCAAAACTCCACTGGATCAGCCAGTCCATCCCAAAGTCACATGCAAATAGATAACGATAAAAGAAAAAGAGCCTGCTCGAAAACAAAAGACATCGGACGGTCGTGCCTGCCATTAAATTAGCGGCTTCAGGGCCTCTACTCCAGCCTGTAGGACCGCTTGGTTCTTTGTCTTCTTGAGACATGCAGTGAGAACATCAATCCCCCCTGCCGCACGAATGGCAGCTTTGGCGCGGGTTCCGATGTCACCTGTCGCGATGCAAGTGAAGTTGCGCACACAGACCACACCTCGATGAACCAGGGCATCGTCATTCTCCTTGCACAATCCCAATAGTAGTTCAACTCCGCGTGTTCGGTCCAGGACAGCTGCTATGGCGGCATCGAACTCCGTCAACATTGCCAGAGCTCCGCCGGCAGCCCGTCGCGTCGGAGCGTCGTCTGCGTCGGTCAGAGCCAGCAAAATGTGAAGGCGCTGCGCCGCTTGCTTGGAGCCATCCGCGAACTTGATCACGCCGGACTCGCAGGTCATCAGATTACAGACGAGTTCGCAGGAAGCTCGTTGGACCCGAGCATTGCTAGACAAAAGGAGGTCTTCCACTGCAGACCAGCCTTCCCGGACCGTGAGTTCGGGTGCGGAGTCGTCATGCGGGTACGAAGCGAGGTTCGTCAGAGCCAGGAGACCTTCAAATACTGGGAGTAGGTCGCGAGGTTGGTCGGCAGAGAACGAGGCAGTCTCGGGCGACGAGAGGAGAGAAAGCAGGGGACGGACAGCGGACGTAATCTGGGGAAATCCGGATGATGGGAAGACATGTGAAGGATCAACGGAGATGAGGATGCGGGCAAGCGCATGGGATGCGATGCGTGTGGTTTCGTTCGTCACAGGACCAGAGCTACTCTGCTTCGGAGCTGCAAGGCCGAGTAACAGCTTCACCGCGCCTTGCTGGGCCAGTGTTCCACGGGACTTTGAAGGCCTGGCCAAGGATTGTAGAATCTTCGCCGTAAGCTCATTGGTGGAAGGCAAAGAGATTCGGCCACACTCAACGAGCAGAGTCATGATGCCCGCATCGATAACAGCGGCACACCGTGCCAAAACGGCTTCATCTTCATCTCGGATATCTATTGCTGGTGCTGCCTTCACCTTTCCGGTAGACGGATCCGCATAGTCCTTCAGCTGTGCCATCTTCTTTTGCTCTTCAGATAGGTCGGGTAAAAATTTGGTGAGGTTTAGAACAACCATCAAGCCACCATAGAGGACGGATGAGTCGCTGGTGTTTTGCTTCATAGCCGCAATGAAGTTTCGTAGGAAGACTGGATCATTCGCAAGTTGATCCTTGACGGATGGCTTCACCGAAGTATAAGCCAATCCTTCGATTGCGTGGGAGTTGTGTTCAACCTTTTGTTCAGACATCAGTCCCATGAATCGATGAACTAGTTCAGACTCGCTGTCTTGTTCCAAGACCTTACCGTTGCCAGTCGAGGGTTTCTCGGGCTCGGATGCCCGAATTTTCGCCAGGGCCACTGCGGCTAGTTCCGAGCAATTGTCACTTCCATTGGTCAGGATATGTGACAGCCATTCCCCAAATTTCTTTGAAACCACCTCGCGGCACGGACGGTTAATGCAAGCCGCATTAAGAAGTTCCAACACGGGAACTTCCACCTTCTTGCTCTTGGTGTCTCGTGAGGCCATGGGCAGAAGGAAGGCCATGAATTCTTCCGACAAGAAAAGATTCGCAGCTGCAGAGGGAGCCACGGGGAAGATGGCGGCCACCGCAGAGAAAGCAACGATGAGATCGCTGACACGGCCTTTGCCAAGGATGGACATAATCAGTGTCAAAAGCTTCTTCTCGCCCGTCTCCTTGGCGACCTCGAGATATTTCGCAGTAGCCAGGGTCGCTTGGCTTCTAACTTCTAACGGCAACCGATTGTCCAAGGACGTGAGGATCACCTCAAGCCCTTCATCGTCGATCAAATGTTCGAGTTCAACGGCGTGAACAGCGAGTAATCGAGTAATTCCCTTTAACGAGCGGCCGTCGAGATCATGGCCCGATTCCATCAACTTGGCGATGAAAAGCTGGAAGAGTTCACTCTCGCAATGGGACCGTGTTTCCTCCGATGTCCACACAGTGGGGTCCAATACCACCGTATCCAGGCACACCGCTGCTCCATCACCTCGGTCATATATCTCATCAAAGAAGGCTGTGACCGAATTCTGGAGCTGTGTAGAGAAGTACTGTCGAACACTGACGTTCTGTCGCACCAACCCAGATATGATCTCATCCTGTGTTGCCGATAGGGAGTGCGGGCGCTGTGCAAGCAACAGTCCGAGGCATTCCAAAGCCACACTTTCTGGGGCTTTCAGACCATCGGTTCGGAGATAAATAGCAGCTTCTTTGCCTGCACTTTCATCATTCTGCGTGGTGTATCGACGGCAGAGATCGAGAAGCTGGTGACCGTCTTTGTCTTCATACTGAACTTTCAGGAAGGCAGCTTTCACTTGAGGATTTTCGGGGGCGATTGAAAGGGCTTCCCTAAGATTCCGGGAAGCAGCCTATTGGATGAGCTGTGTATCAGTATTCCGCTAGCTTCCACTGAGGGGTGTTCCAAGAAATGCCTACCTCCCGGTGGCCCGCGTCGACCAGTTCGACAGCCTCTCGGGCCAGGTGTACAGCGCGCTCTTCTCCAGTTGCTTGAACCATTGCAGGGTTGCGCGAAAGAAGACCAGAAATGAAGTCTCCAGTTGAGAGTTCAATTTTGGAAACTAAAGTGGATGGGAGAAGCTTTCTTTTTTTTTTCCTGAGTGAGGGGAGAGCGGAGAGAAAGATAAGGTGGGAACCGCTTTTTATGGGGAAAGGGAAAAAGGAGGTCTTGGAAGAAGAAAAATGCAGGAATATTACTTGTTTTTTTTCTTGGTCTTCTTTTTCGGTTTGCCGCGTCTTCTAAAATGACACCATATACTTTTTCTACCGTCTGAGATGTACGTACATGTACGGAGTAACTATGATCTTACCCCGGGGCCGGTATTTCCTTCACGAATCGCCATTATCAATTGGTCCGATAAGACACCAACCACATCATCGAACACCATCACGTTGCCGATATATACTCAGCTTAGTCCAAGGGTCTTTTGGTGAGATCTGTGTTACTTCGATTTCATTTCATATCCTGCGGACTCCGGTGTAGCTGGATTAGGTACTCCGTACGAGTATGACACTGGACAGTACAACAGTTGTATAGGCATATCGGAAGAGAGATGTACATCACATGCAATAGTCTAATCTTGGCGCGTTCAAGGGATATGCCAAGAGATCTTTCGAATTCACCAAAAACAGGAACATTTCTCAACAAAAGATGCTCACAAATTCGAGGTAATTTCAGTCACCCAAGGCTTCACGGTGTGGGAGTCAATCCGATTGGAGTGTTCCCGGTCTAAGTTCCGAATTGCTTCTGAGGCAGCTGAAGACCTGGAGAGTTGGAGAGACAATTCAGTGTTAGAATGTAAGAATATGAAACTCAAGAACGTAGGTTGAAGATATATATTGGAACAAGTTATAGAAAACAGCCCTGGAGCCCCGGAGCTATAGCAGTTGTTATCACCCCGTGACTGGCTTATCGCATCAAGATCCTCAAACTGACATGCCGAGTGCTGCTAGGTAGAGCTCGGACTACAAAGTTAATTCTACCTGTATATGCAGCACCGTCGGGATTCCAGTCTAACCGGCCTGGCATCAGTCTGAGAGAACCCCCTCACAATAATGAATACCAGCCCCGACCGATCCACCGTCTTACCGCAATGAATTCCGTGGATGCTTCGGAGCATTATGAGTTAGGAGCTCCCGGTCCGTATTCCGAGCCCTCTGCAAGACGCGAACAAGTAGCTAACCAGATCAACATCTAGACCTCTCCCCATCCCTGCTCACAATAGTCATCGACACAAACCCACACGCCTGGGCCGTCCTCGAAGACTCCCTCCCACTCTCCAAAGCAATCGCCAACATCCTAGTCTTCATCAACGCCCACCTAGCCTGCAACTATGCCAACGAAGTCGCCGTAGTCGCATCGCACAGCCAAAAAGCAGCATGGCTCTACCCTTCCCACAGCGAACCCCAATACCGCCCCGCCGATCATGACGGCGATGTCACAATGAACGGCACAAGCGACACCACAACCCCGAAAACAAACAAATACCGCCCCTTCCGCATCGTCGAAGAACAAGTCACCCGAAACCTCAAAGAGCTAATGGACTCGACGACGGGCGACGATCTGCGCGGCAACATGTCCACGATGCTAGCGGGCGCGCTAACCCTCGCCCTGAGCCACATCAACCGACGCACGCTCGCCTGGGCAGAGGAACACGGCGGCGCCAACACCGAAGACGCGGCGGCCGATGGCAACGGGGGCGGGACGACATCCACGAACCGATACTCGGCCTCGAACGAGGACGAACGGCTGCAGAGCCGCATCTTGGTCGTTTCCGTGAGCGGGTCTACCGACGCTGCGCACCAGTATATCCCTGTCATGAACAGCATCTTCGCCTGCCAGCGCTTGAGCATCCCCATCGATGTGTGTAAGCTCAGTGGCGATGCGGTCTTTCTGCAGCAGGCGTCGGATGCTACCAAGGGTGTTTATATGGCTCTTGCTGAGCCCCGGGGCCTCCTGCAGTATCTTATGATGGCGTTTTTGCCGGATCAGCGATCGCGTCGCCATTTGGTTCTTCCCACGCGGGTGGATGTCGATTTTCGGGCTGCTTGCTTTTGTCATCGCCGGGTGGTTGATGTTGGCTTCGTGTGCTCCATTTGTCTCAGTATCTTCTGCG
This sequence comes from Penicillium chrysogenum, assembly GCF_028827035.1. Lineage (NCBI taxonomy): Eukaryota > Fungi > Ascomycota > Eurotiomycetes > Eurotiales > Aspergillaceae > Penicillium > Penicillium chrysogenum. Next base: position 2,227,578 of record NW_026622749.1, on the reverse strand, counting down.
AACCGCCCCCTGGTGGTGACTGCATGACTTGTGGTTCGCATCTGGATATCAGGGATAATGCCAAGCCTGCTCTGTTGCCGAGGAAGAAAAAGAAGAAGAAGCGTGTTAACGGGGCATCCGGAACTGGGACGCCCATGTCGACGCCTACGCCTGGTCCTTGATATCTCTTCCACGGAAGGTCACACTATTAATAGGGGGAAAGATAAACACATGGTAGGACCTGACTCTATGAAGTTCGGGTGGGCATTACTCCTCGAACACACCTTGGCTTAATACTATGAGCAACATATGTAGCTGGTTAACAAGGAGAAAAAATGGGACAGCTCTCATTAACTAGTGCGAAACGACTAGGTACAGGGAGAACGCCGGGGCTTCTTGAAACATACTCTGGTCACATGTTGGTGCCCGGCCTCAAAGGAGACTGCCCAGGGACAGCAAGAAATAGCCATTGAAGCAATCACTCGTCTTGTCCCGTCACCATGGAATTGGAACACCGGTGCTGCAAGGCTAAGAAACACAATGGGAAGTGGGGGTATACGAACGCATAGAACGAGAAGGGGAGGGCACTGGCTGAACCAGATACAGGTGTTTGTGGGTGAAAACTACCTCGTCAATCGATGAGAACCAATAGACCAGAAGTCAGCAGAGCAAAGAGGATTCGCTACAACATAGTTGTAGTTCTCATCCAAGATGCATTGCAATTCTGATTAAATTATCCGTGTCAACACTCACACAGCTTATATCTTCAACCTGGTGATAAAACTTACAGTTGTCTTTAAACCTGTATCGGCAACCTCCCTGGGCAATGGTTCCTCGTGAGCCACGGGACATTAGACAAGACGGTTTGTCCAACCTGCTGGACATAGAGGCGATGGCCTGTGAGATATGTTTAGCAAACAGCCCTGCACAGTGACAATAATGGGAGACTCACGAAGGAGTCGGTATTGTGAGCAAAGTAGAGCTCGATGCCGTAATTGGTTTTCTTCACAACAACCACTCCGAGGGCTCCAAAGAGAACGCTGTTACTGACCGCAGCGTGTTCTAACAGGCACAAACAAACAAGTGTTAGCTTTTCGAAAACTAAAATCGTGAAAGGAAGAAAACGCACCGTTAAACTCCCTGTTCATCCACGCTCTGAGGGCTTCTTCTTCCATCACCTGGGTAAACATGCCATTGTTGCCCATCTTCTGGCCGTAATACATCCTTTGCGCGCAGGTGCTTGCCGCCAGTGTTGAGGCGATGAGTTCTCCGGTCCCAGACGTAACGACTGCACATGTGGTTCCATCCGCATCAGTCGGATCTTGGGGGATAACATGGGTTCCGATGCCAATCAGGGCCGCAGGTCCAATTCGACCTCGATGCTTCATGCCAATACCACCAGAAGAAGACCCTGCTGCAATATTTCCGTACTTGTCAATGGCGATGGCGCCAACAGTGTCCGTGATGCTATCCTCCTCGTCTTGTTCACTATCGGCGGTATCGGGGCTGCCATCGGGGCTGCCATCGGGGCTACCATCCCGAGATGAGGATACGGGCGAGGCAGGCTGCACAGGTAGATGCGAATTTGCGAGCTTGGCCTTTTTCCGAGTTTGATGCTCCAGCGATGCTCCCTGGCGGCCCTTCACATCTGCAAAAAGGGTTGGGTCGGACAGAGTTCCAGTTTCCTCGTCCGCTGTATCACTCCCAGGATGAGCTCCTGGTTGAGAAGCACGCTCGAGACGTTCAAGGCGAGTGTCAAGGGGAGTGACAGGACGGCGAATCCAGGGATCAGTCACTTCGCCGAGGGTTTCATTTTCATAGTCTTTGACTTCTGCGGCCCATACCTGATAACGTTCCAGCGCGACGGGCGAGATCAAAGCCTCCTCGGGTATGATCACCAGGCCATGCTCCCATGCAAAGTCCTTGGCACCTTCTCCGGCCAAGAAGTTTGGGGGCACCCTTGACATGCCCATCTGCACATTGGCCTTGTCATAGATCTTCCGAGCAAGCATGATTGGATTTTTGATATCTAGCAGGCTCACGTGTTAGGCAAGGCTTTCTCAGGAACAGACACAACAAACTTACTGGGCACAGCTCCAACCGCTCCACTCAGCCCGTGATGGTCGACAATCGATGCATCGCCTTCAACCACTCCTTTCGCGTTCAAGTTGCTCCCAAACCCTGCATTTGTGATTGGGTTATCTTCAAGCACCATTATGGCCGCTTCGACCGCGTCAATGGCGGTGCCACCACTCTTTAAGAATGCCATGGCCTTGAGCGCAGCTCTAATTCAATTCACTTGTTAGTCTGTGTGACCAATAAATTACTAAAGACCGAGACTGACACTTCACAGGCCTTCAAGTGCTTATGCTCATTCTCGTGGCTGTGGAAACCGGCTCCAGCATGAAGGAATATGGCACAGACGCCCTCATTATCAGACGTTTGCGGCATATTTAGAGGTTCGACAGGTGAAATTTCGAAATCTACCACGGGATTGCGCCACGAGGTCAGGCGAAAGTGAAGATATGGATGCGGCGCGTGGCTAGCGAATCTTTGACGCGTTGTGATGCACCGGCAGATTGTCGACACAATGCGGTAGCTCTCCGTGAGTTCTGCACCTGAAACTGAAACCAGCGACCGCTTAGTTCGATCTAAATGACCACCGGAAACCAACGCTCTAATGCTATGGCAGATTTCGGCACGGGGAGTGAAACGAGAGAAGTCAAGAGCCTACAGCAAGGCCATTCGTGTCGGGGTAAAAAAAGAATAGACAGAACAGAGGGACGCAATGCACACGTCCCTCGCATCAGAAATGATAATTTTGGAATAATAAAGGACTGTTAGGGATTGAGGATGTGCGAATGGACAATCACAAAATAGTGGAAATTTATGGAAGCTCTCATAGCACTGGTCGTTCTTGCCATTTTCCCCAAGTTGCACCTTTTTGGCTGAAATTAGGCGGTGGAATTGCCGTCACCGAGGCAATATACCTAGGTTGCTATAGCTCACTTAAGTAGGGCCCTGGAGAGGCCTAATCTTTTTGATATTGAAGCATCTCGGCACATGATGTCCACGGGTTCCAAGGTTGACGTGTGACCCCTTAGGTAATCTGACCTCCGGCACTGCATCTCCCCCCGCCTTGTCTGCCTGTCCTCTTGGTCTTTTGAAGTTAGGGCGATTTCGGCTACCAATTGATATTCGGCCGATTCCCTTATCATTGCCTTGTTCTATACATCGCCTAAGCTTCTTCTAACTCCTAACCCCTTGCTACATCTTGACCGTGCCCAGACCCAACCACCCGCCATGGCGTCCCAAACACCAGCCGTTGTCATGGACAAGTAAGTTCACAGGTGCAAGGATCAAATGGGTATTTGGTGCTGACTCTATACTTTTATCCAGTGGAACTGGCTATTCCAAGCTTGGTATGTGTCGTCTGTAGTGGTTAGGGAGCTCGCAATCACAGATTAGGCTGACATGCTACCACTATTCCAGGTTTCGCCGGTAACGACTCCCCCTCATTTGTATTTCCGACCGCAATTGCAACAAAGGCTGGTGCTGGAAGTACTGGAAGCGCAGGGGGCCGGCCCCCAGTCGCAAACAAGCCCTCGTTCCTGGGCGGCGGCGGAAGTAGCTCCAACCTGTCTGCCAAGCGTGGCACGGAGGACCTGGATTTCTTTATCGGCGACGAAGCGCTGGCTGCGGGCAGTGGTCCAGGATACGGCGTTAACTACCCGATCCGACATGGACAGATTGAGAACTGGGACCATATGGAACGATTCTGGTCGAACTCGATCTTCAAATATCTGCGCGTGGAGCCCGAGGACCACTACTTCCTTCTCACCGAACCTGTAAGGCGACTGCGCATGCTGCCGGCTGGCTGTGTTTGACATGATAAAACCTGACATTTCTGGATTATAGCCCCTGAACCCTCCCGAGAACCGCGAGAACACCGCCGAAATCATGTTCGAGTCCTTCAACTGCGCCGGTCTTTACATTGCTGTGCAAGCAGTGCTCGCCCTTGCTGCCTCATGGACGTCCTCAAAGGTGACAGACCGATCCCTGACTGGAACGGTCATCGACTCGGGTGACGGTGTTACCCACGTTATCCCCGTCGCCGAGGGCTACGTCATCGGGTCTTCTATCAAGAGTATCCCGGTTGCCGGACGAGACATCACATATTTCGTGCAAAGCTTGCTACGTGACCGTGGAGAGCCCGACAGCAGCTTAAAGACAGCAGAGAAAGTGAAGGAAGAGTACTGTTACGTCAGCCCGGATATTGTCAAGGAGTTCGCACGTTACGATCGCGAGCCCGATCGCTTTCTGAAGCACACCGTCACTGCGCCAAACGGGCGAAGTGTGAACATCGATATTGGATACGAACGTTTCCTCGCCCCGGAGATCTTCTTCAACCCCGAAATCTACTCGTCCGACTTCCTCACCCCGCTCCCCAATGTTGTTGACGGCGTCATCCAGTCCTCCCCCATTGACGTCCGGAGAGGTCTCTATAAGAACATTGTACTCTCCGGTGGTTCTACTCTGTACAAGGACTTTGGCCGTCGTCTACAACGTGATATTCGTCACTTGGTGGATGCGCGAATTCGTGCCTCCGAGGCTCGTAGCGGTGGCGCACGGAGTGGTGGTCTCGATGTTGCTGTTGTCACCCACAAGCGCCAGCGCCACGGTCCTTGGTTCGGAGGTAGTCTGCTGGGTCAGACGCCTGAGTTCCGGAGCTACTGCCACACTAAGGCGGAATATGACGAGATAGGTCCCAGCATTGTGCGGCGGTTCGCGCTGCTTGGTGGCCCGGGAAGCTCGTAGGGGGAAAATGGGTGGACCTTATCATTAGATACTTGTCAATCGATGTAGCTCAGCCTTTTGTTCATAAGTTTGTTTCATCTCTTTTTTCTATCTTCCTCCGGTGGTGCTCTATATTTTCTTATTACCCCAAACGGCTTGGCGCCGGTGTGCATTGGCATTTTCTACAGTGGATTCAGAGCCAGTCTACAAGTAGAATATGAGCACCTGTGAAAAGGACAAAAATGACCATTTTTAGCCAGGTGTATCCGAACCACGTCTAGGCCGGAGGCCGTTTGGGTCAACAGACCTCACAACTGAAGGCAGCGTCTTAGCATAAGCGGCAGCCGTAGCCGACGCATATGGCAGTCTATAGCCTGAATATCATAAAATGAAATCGAAGATGAAAATGAAATTGTATTAAACAGCGTACATATCCACTATCGTCATCATGCTTTTTTGGACATTCCCCAAAACGCCACGGATATGCAATATCAGACAAATATATAGCCTAGAAAGGCTCAAGACTATTTACAGGTATATCACTCAAACAGTCTCAGCCTGAGGGAAAGAGGTGCGGTTCAAAATAGCCACGCCCTCCACATGACCGGTCTGAGGGAAGAAATCAAAGCCACGCACACTCTCGATCTCATAGCGAACATTCTGTTTCTCATCACCCTGAACCATAACAGCAACGTCACGGGCCTGAGTATGGACGTTACAGCTGACATAGACAACACGACGCGGCTTGAAATCAAGCATCTGGCGCAGGAAGTCTTCTGAGCAACCCTTGCGAGGCGGGTCAATAACCAGCAATGTCTGATCTGGTGGGTAAGGAACGTCCTTGAAGAGAGTTGCGGCGTCGGCAGCAGCGAAGCCTGTGTTGGGAAGCTTGTTTGCACGAGCATTCTCCCGTGCTGAAACGATAGAATCGCCACCAATATCGACACCGAGACTGGACTTGAACAATGGGGAGAGGGTAATTGTGAACAGGCCTGAGCCGGAATATGCGTCCAAGAGGTACTTGATTGGCTTTGCGTCTTTGTCATTGCCTGCAGGGATGGCTTGCGAGCGGATGTACTCTGTGAAGCCGGACAAAATGGAGTTGTTGTTTTGGAAGAAGGCACCTGCTTTGTTGCTAAAGATATAGTCGTCGACGTACTCGAAGGACGTGGCGTTGTTGTTTGTGACACAACGCTTTTCTTCGATGTAGTTCTCGCGCTCAATGCGGATCACATCGCCCGTGTCTGCGTTGGGCGTGGCGGCAATCCCGCCAACAGTGGGAGCCTCTCCGTCGGCAGTAGGCGCGGCGTCCTTGGGGATTCGTGCGGTAGACTCCCGCATCAGGAGAGTGGCACCTCGCTTGTAAGAACGGATGTTCTCCGCAACCCGTTTCCTCTCACTGGTGAGTCCGCGACGCACAATGTCTGTTCCCAGGGGACAGTCTTCGATGTCCATATCCAGTCGTCGGTTCTTGTATGTGAATCCAATCGGGGGGACCTGCGGTTGCGAGGGTTCTTCACCATCCTTCTTAGAGCCTTTGCCAGCGCCACCATGTGCGAAATGAGGCGTGAGTTTTGTGCGATAGCCGTATTGCATTGGCGAAGCAAATGTTTCTCCAATGGTAGGGACAAGCTCCGGGATCAACCCAGAGAAATTGGCGTAGGCTTTCTCCACGATGCGCCGCTTGTGAGCAAGCTGGTCGTCGTAGGACATCATTTGAAGCTGACACCCCGAACACTCCCCGAAGTATTTGCATCCAATCAGCGCATCGTTTCTCTGAGGACCCGGTTCGATTACTTTGACAAAATCGGTCAAGCTGTATGACAATGACTCGAAATGCTTGACCAATTTCACCCGCACGGTGTCTCCGGGGACCGTGAACGGAACAACATAGACATATTTCCCATTATCAGCGAGCGCTAGACCATCGCCCGTTGAGGAAAGCTCGGAAATCTTTACATCAATCTCTGTGAACTTCTCGGGAAGGGAAAAAGGCTCGCTGTCGCCATTGGTCTCCGACTGCTCGGTTTCGTTGCATTTGAGGAGTCGGTTGATGTCGCAAAGCAGGACCTCATCATGTCCACTACTCTTGTTGTTCTTGTCGACCTTCGCCTTCTTGCGCTTGCCGTCGAAGTGTTTCTTAGGAGCGTTCTGCATTATTGCGGGGACTGGCGCATTCGTCGAACGGCGTTTGTAATATAATTTGGAGGCTGGCCGCACTTGGAGAGCCGTTAGTGTCTGCGAAGACAGAGAAGAAGTCAAGTGCCTAACAGATGACCGTATAGCAAACATATACGTTGGAAAGCGACGGCGAAATAATTTCTGGAACGAAAATCATCAAATGGGAAATTTATTAGAAACGCATCTAACGCGTCGTTGATTGGTCGGAGACTGACCGCCCGCAAGAAAGAAATTCATCCCGACGCTTCACCTCCGACTGGCCTCTTTTGCCTTTGCGTCCCCCAATTGTCTCCGCATTTCGCCTTTTTCTTTGTTTTTGAAGCTCTTAACCGGCCTACTGTTGGCTGGGGAGCTTATTGCACCGTCACTATGAATATAACACGGCCAGCACGATGCCTTTTATGCAGCTTCACCCGTGCTGCCGCCCCGAGCACGCGAGTCCCTCGACGCCAATTCCATCCTACTCCCGCGACTCTCTCGAACCGGAAACCTAAGTTCCCCAACATCAAGGCTCAGGATTACAAGCCTTACTCGGAAGAGCAGAAGGTTGCGCTCGCCAAGGAGTACTCGGATGCACAGATGGCCGCCGTCGAAGCCGGCGAAGCCGCTATCGACCCGAAGGATCTGGCAGAACAGATGAACGAACGCAATGACCCCATGTCATTCAAATACATCGATGACTTCTCGGTGATTGAGCCCGGTGTTGATCGACACCAGCGCGCCCCGGAGTCGAACTCGGATTACAATTTCAAGCTGAAAAGCGAGGACGATTTCGTGAAGGACTTTGGCCAGTTCATCGCTGAGATGCCTGATAACGCAACAGGTGCAGACTTTGTTCGGTGGGCGGACAACCTGCGCGTCACCCACGGCAAGGAGGAGAGCGAGCTGGCCCCGCACAGCGCACTTGTTCCGGATCTCTTCGGACCTGGGGAAACCATCGATGAGCCCCGTGTGGAAGAACGGAAGTCAGCCGCCGAGAAGGGCGAGAAGGAGCGGTCAGCCGAGGCCGAGGAAATGACCGATGCCCTCAAGAGCCTGCTCCTGGCCACGGGCTACACAGAGAGCCAGGTCAAGGGCCTCCGCACCAAGACCCTTGTTTCACACAGTGTCACCAACCAGACTCGACTAGGAAAGGTCCGCCGTGCATACCGTCTTTCCATTGCCGGTAACGGAAATGGTCTGCTGGGTATCGGTGAGGCAAAGTCTGATGAAGCCTCCGACGCAAAGATCCAGTCGCAGTACCGTGCAATCCGAAACATGCAGCCCATCCCCCGCTACGAGAACCGAACCATCTATGGCGATGTGAAGGGCAAGGTGGGAGCCACAGAGTTGCAGCTGATGCACCGTCCACCAGGTATGTCTAATTCCCTCCTTTCAGGTATATTCCTTTTTGCTAACAATAATAGGCTTCGGACTCCGTGTCCAATACCTCATCTACGAGATGTGCCGCGCCGCCGGTATTCACGATCTGTCCGCCCGAGTCGGTCGCTCAAGGAACCAGATGAACACGGTCAAGGCCGCCTACGAGGCGCTCATGACCCAGCGTAACCCCGAGCAGGTTGCTCACGCACTCGGCCGGAAGATTGTCGATGTGCGCAAGGTGTACTACGCCGGGAAGATTTAGGGGTCCCTGGTGGCCTTGACTTGCTGTTTCGTCCCAGCGTGTATATAATGCTTCTCTTTTCCTCTTCTTCTTGTGTCTTTTGCATGTACTTCTATAAGTTGGTTGTTAAACATCACGGGTCATCAATTCTCCAGTATTCTGGGCTATTCACAGCATATCTGGAAAGTCATATATCAACAAGGTTCTTTTGCATAAACACCATCTGATTCGCGCCAAAATGAAAACTTGGAACACCCCGGGTATAGTACGCGAGTAAACTAAAAAAAGAGCTCCGACAAATGCAATAGACATTTCCATGCCTTCCTCCCTCATTGGAAGGTTATATCTCCCTCCCCCTCGTATCCTCCATGCTGATATTCGTGGTCCTGGAAATGCCGATCCTCCTTCTGCTGTTGTTGCTGCTGCTCTTCATTCTCATTCCAGATCTGCTGCTGCAAGACAATGCTATACACACTGGCCTTGAGCAAGGTGCATACAGTCGCAGTCTTGCGCTCAAGGAGACGAAGACCATCGAGTGGCATGGAGGCGGGGGAGCCGGCGAGGTCGGCGAGTTTATCGGAGAGCTGTGGGCGAGGCATTGGTCAGTAACCAGTATAACCAGTATCCATAGTTCATATAATTTCATATGGGACATTGCTTGTATCATTTCCCCGGGAAGAGATTGTCCCAGAAAGATAAGGTCAAGGCCAGTAAGGTCTTCTCCCACATACCTGGTTGACATTCCGCAGCAATCGACCGTATTCTTCCAGCACTTCCTGCTCCAGATCTGAAACCAGCGGATTATCGGCCAAGAGGGGGTTATTCGAGTGGCCCCGGCCTTCTGAGGCGTCTGCATCGCCCATTGATTGAGGGATTGGAGGGGTAGATGTTTCCGCGGGGTCGACTTCGGCGTACGAGTAATCGTTGTCTGGGACTTCGGGCGCAAAGGCAGACATTGTGGAGGATTGAGATTCTTTGCGGTGTCCTTGAATGTTGTGGGTGTCGAGCTGCGAAAGTCGCGAAGGCTGTGGAAGCTGTGTTGTCGTGTTTTTGTGTTTTCTGGGGATCCGCTGAGACGCGTTCCCCAAGCTTCCGCTGAGATCCGAAATCTACTGGGGTGGGTTTGATGGCTTCAAACTTATTTCAACGTCAGTCGATGGGTTCATGTTACATGGTCGATGTTATGGCCATCTCTGTATGGCTTTATTTTTCAAAAATCCCCCAAAAAGCGAGCCTGATGCCTATTGGGAACATCCCAGTCATACAGGTGTCTGCTATCAATACATATCGTTGGTTTCTATTAAAATATGACATAAGATTATAACGATTGTCCCACGCTGCATACTATAAATACCTAAGCTGGAAATTTCTATTTTTATTCGGGAAAAAAGAATCGTCTGACCAGGCTGTACGGAGTACTTGTTGCTGCGAAAGCACGTCGATTACCCAGCTGGGAGGCGTAATAGCGAGTCCACTTACTTTCTTTTTAGCGGAAATGAGACTTCTATTAGGATTTTGCTTTATGGGACTGTTGCAAGCCATTCTAGGAACGGAGTATACAGCATATCCATTGATGTGGGCAGAGTATCTAGGGTGGACAACTTCGTATTCGTATCAAGTGTCTCTATAAAGGGCACCCATGCAGCTCACGTTGAAACTCCGTATCCGTATCCAATAAATAGTCCGTAAAGAGCACTCATGTAGTCCACAATGTGGAATTAAAATCTAGTTGCCTTGTTTTAAAAGGAAAAGCCAACCACGCCAATCTCATTATTGGACAAACCGAATGTCCTTGGTTGTATCCACGAACGCACTAGCGTTGCTCTCCCAGCCGCGGCAGCCTCTCCGCGCATTCTATATGAAGATCTCAGCGAAAATTATCTCAGCGAAAATTTAGCTCTCGGCGGAAGGGCCCCTTTTGAGGACCTACCGCAGGCCGCAAGCTACTATAACGGCGAATATTGTGGTGCGCACATCGCCCCTATTACCTTGCCCGTCAAAAGAGAGAAAGAAACCCCTGTAAAATCAACCTGGATTTACTAGATGCCTACAGGTGGATAGCTCCGCTGAGGCGCAGTCTGCAAGAAGCAATTGTAGTCATTGATATGTACGGAGTGACCAGGAACCAGTAACCTAGAAGCATTGAAGAAGCCCATCGAACGATTGGCTTGTCCCTGAAACACAAATTCTTTTATTTCATCCAGCAAGGATCGCCATATTGCAGCAACGATCACCATATTCCAGCATCTGATCACCATGTTGCATCATAGTGGTGCGTAGTCCATATCTTGGAGGTCTAAGATTGTCAACACGGCTGCAAGAGTCCGTTACGTTGTGGGCATTAGCTGGTATTGGATTGGTTGTAGATATCCACATCTAAACTACTTGGCTGCAGGGTTCTGAGGACTGAAACAGACGGGAGTCCGTCGCGGTTCATTCTTTTTCTCAATTATCGACGATGATCCCATGATGAGCGAGGGGTTGGCTTTTGGTTGGCAGAGCATTCATACAGCCTAGTCAAATTAATCGGAAGAATTTTGAGGGACCAAGCTCACAATTCGGCCCTAGAGACCTATCGTCGACTAGGATGCAAGCCTCCTCAAATCCACCGGAGCTAGTGCACTAGAGTGCTCAGGTGGACCAAGTTAGCAATTTATATTTCTGCCTCAGGTTAGCTTTTCCAACCGATATTTTCGAGATATTTTCAATTCGTTGAGGCTAGTTTGACTTCGAGTCACAGGTTGACTACAAAATTATACGGAGTACTCCGTAGGTCTTTCACAGATAGGATTACTATGAGTGAATTTGAAAACTCATGAAAACTCAGAAGTAATATGTCTCATCCCCGACCCAGAAATCCCCATTTAGAAGTGGATATTCTTTATTGCAAACCCCTCGTGGTGTTTGGTCTCCTATCCTGTACGGAGTACTCCGACTCCGTACAATGCAGCACCATAGACGCTTTTTGGGACAAGTTTCCCTTGGAAAAGCCAATGCCAAGAGTCTACTCCGTAGAGGTATTTCTAGATACAGTCCAGAAAATGTCTTGCCACGCGAAATGCGCATGTCTCGTACCGCGGCATCTAAGTCATGCGAGCCACCTTCGCCTCTACTTTATTTAAATGGAAGCCTAGTTCTATATAGCATCTGATGTGACATCGTCGTCTCGAACAACTGATTTTAAAATGCCAATTCAACTAATATGGCCTGGTGTGAGTTTGCGCCTAAACGGATTGACTCTAGTGTAGAAATGGAGCCTTGGCTTTGTGTTTTCCACATTAAGATCATGTCCCTTTGGAATGTCCTTTGACCATTATCTCATATTGTGGATCATGACAGCATGACCCAGAAAGGAGAAAGACACAATGTTGTTGTAAGTGGTTAAGTGGCGACTTCGCCCTACGTAGAGGCAGAAACGAAACCAACGAAACCGAATACGTAAGTGCCCTCAACTAGGAAATTGGCGATATTAGCCCCAGAATGCGGGGCTCGAGCGGCAATAGAGGGGCAGGGAAAAAGAGGATGTATTTTTCGCCTCGACAGTTCACAGACGTTTTCTAAAGTTATGGGACCTGGTCCCTGGACCCAAAGTAATAATAAAGTTGCGCAAATGATGTTTTTCCTAGGGTTTGGGTTGGCCACGTGTCAAGGTTCTCCAAAATTGGTTAGATCCAGTTCCACTTTTAGCCAACCTTGGAAAGGTTAGGTAGCCAAGATAGCCAAGACAGGTTAGCCAGATTTTATATCTCAGTGCGAATACGAATCGCCACTGGAGATTTCAGGGGAAAAGAAATCAAAGAAATCACTTATTTTAGGATGGAGAATGTTCTTGGTGGATTCCATAGCGCTAGATAGTGTACGGAGAGTGTGTAATATTTAGAAACGTTCCATATGCACTGGAGTAGAGTTTTCGGCATGGGATTAGGGGGATCTAAAGATCTAACCATTCAATTTCCGACAGGGGCACGCAAGGTTTAAGCTTGTTTTAGCTCGAGTTATCAAACGGGACATACAATAATGTATGGTATGGTTGACAAGATAACGCGTATGGCCCATATTTTATCTTCGCCACAGTGTCCCCAAGTCCTGTCACACTACCTTATCCAATTGTAACCCTCTATCCACCTCGACCTCCCCTCTTCATTCCCCATGGAGTTCTCCCGTGTCCACATTTCGGTTGGACAGACCAATTTACACTGCCCCCTTTGTCTCTGTCCCCTGGGTCGAGAGGAACGGGATGTGCGCTACGGCGCTATGCAAGTCTAGGTAACTGAATAGATTAATAGATTCATCAAGTAAAAAAAAAGCAAAAAGAGAAGATGTCCCCGATTGCTTTATTATAATTGTCTCGACGCCATATCCTTCTTCTATGTCCAATCTTCTGACTTAAACAATTACCAGTCAAATCTCATCGGATTCTTCTGTTGATCAAATCAGATGAGTGAGATGTCCACCCCAGCTAAGGCTAGGGACAATGTGTTCTCAAGACGTGAAATTGAGGGTATGCTTGCTGAAGGCAAGTTGATTATCATCGTCGACGGCAATGTCCTCAGACTAGATTCTTGGATCAAATATCATCCCGGAGGTGACATGGCCATCAAGCATATGATTGGCAAAGATGCCACGGACGAAGTGAATGCGTGAGTCCCCCAAAGTCTCTTCATTCTTGGTCAAACTCATTTGCGTATTATACTAATACTCTTCCCAAAGACTCCATTCACAGGAAGCCCGTCAGCGCATGAGCAAATTCCAAATTGGCCGAATCGAGGGCCGCTGGACCAACTTCCTCCCTCCCATCCAAGGTGGCGAATTCCGCCCATTGATCGAAGATGACATTAACGAAGAGGACCTGGTGAGCTCAGAGCTATCAAGCGAAGAGATTTCAGTGCCACCCTCTCCCATCTTCGAAGCCGAAGACGAAAGATTAGGCCTAAGACGCAGGCTATCAGTATCAACAATCTCCTCGGCAGTCGATGCCATCCCTCCACCAACAGAAACCAAACCACGAGCCTACGTGATCGATGCTCGAACGCAAGAGGAGATTGAGTTGGATGCATCCAAGTACCCTCCTCTTGACGCAGAACACCAAGAGTACATCACAAAGAAATACCGCGAGTTGCACCAGCGCATCCGCGCAGCAGGGCTGTACAACTGCAACTACACTGCCTACGCTATCGAGATCTCTCGCTACACCCTCTTCTTCGGACTGTTCATTTTCTTCCTCAGACAGTCCTGGTTCTGCCTATCTGCCTTCTTCCTCGGCTGTTTCTGGCACCAACTTGTCTTCTCCGCCCATGATGCCGGCCACATGGGTATCACTCATAACTACCAGATTGACACCACCATCGGCATGATCATCGCCGATTACCTGGGCGGCCTAAGCCTAGGCTGGTGGAAGCGCAGCCACAACGTCCACCACATCGTAACCAACGCTCCCGAGCACGATCCCGATATCGAACTGATGCCCTTCTTCGCCCTATCGCACCGCTTCTTCAGCTCGCTCCGCAGCACTTACTACGACCGTATCATGGAATTCGACGCAGTTGCCAAGTTCACCGTCAAATACCAGCACTATCTGTACTACCCCATCCTACTCTTCGGCCGCTTCAACCTCTACTTCCTCAGCTGGGAGCACATCATCGTCGGGCGCGGACCGAAACACGGCGCGGGCTGGTGGCACCGCTGGTTCGAGTTCGCCGGCCACATCTTCTTCTGGATTTGGTTCGGATACGGCGTTGTCTGGTGTAGCATTCCGACCTGGTTCAACCGCGTCGCCTTCGTTCTGATCTCGCATATGGTGACTTCGCCGCTGCATGTGCAGATCACGCTGTCGCACTACGCTATGTCCACGGCTGATCTCGGCCCGTTGGAATCTTTCCCCCAGAAGATGCTCCGCACTACGATGGACGTTGACTGCCCGCCTTGGTTGGACTTTTTCCATGGCGGTCTCCAGTTCCAGGCTATTCACCATTTGTATCCGCGCATCCCGCGGCACAATCTGCGTAAGACGCAGCAGTTTGTTCGGGAATTCTGTGAGGATGTGAACATTCCGTATGCGGTCTTTACCTTCTATGATGGTAATAAGGAGGTTATTGGTCGGCTCGCGCACGTTGCCAGACAGGCGAAACTCTTGGAGGAGTGTCGGAAGGCTTGTGCGGCTGATCCTCATTTGCATTGAAGACGTTCGCTCTTTTGGAGTTGAGCTTTTGAGATACCCATTATGTAGTTTGTATAATTTTGCAAATTGGGACCGCTTGGAATTGTGATATTATATTGTATCGTTCAAGCGCGACATCGTCTTAATAGATCTTTTTTCCCTCTTCCAATATTACTGCTCTGGATTGCGCCGTTTCTTAAGCGCTGTCGGGTACGTAGATGTACAGCCACCTGTTGAGTCGACGCTAAGCCCCTTCTGATGGCGGGGGCGACGCAGGCTTACGTTGTAGAGTACACTTGCGATGGGACAATTAAACGATATAGATCATCAAATAGATTGAATCTGAAATCACTTCTAGTTTCATACACATAGTTTCACAGCAAAGGTGAACTTGCAAGCGCAAATTGAGATTGAAAAAAGCACGCGGTACTAATCAGTTGATCCATACAGATTGTCACGTGGAAGACGTAACCCGAAAAAGTGAATCCATAAACGCCGTCCGCTGCAAAGTAGGGTGAAAGAGCAAATGTATAACACAGTTTTCAGGGAGACGCGCACAAAGAAAAGAAAAGAAAACTAAGAGCTCGAGGTCGTCGCACAAACCATGTGGCAATGTCAACAACGGTTAGGTGTCGATGCTATGTTGCGCCTGAGTAGGGGCGCAACTGAGTGTGATCCAAGGCTTTAGGATATGAAGAGAATGCAATATGCAAAGCAACCGACGAGCAATAAGGCATAACAATGGGACGAAACAAGAAAGAGACAAAAAAAAGCTTGAATAGATCCACCAAGAAAAAGCCCCGAACACTCCATACACCCTGCGAGGATTGCAACGGAAGAAGAATATCATCTAAATACAGTCGTTAATGCATCATGGTCGTCAGCGAGCCGACGCACATACGGCTGTTTTCCTCGTGTATCGGATAAAAGAAACAAGTGACGAAATATGCAGAACCCGGGTTTTTACATATCACCCTCATGGTGAAGCGTGACACTGTTGAACTCCTCAAAGGGATCATTGAGTTCGCCGTTCGGAGTGGCGAGGCCCGAATCCATTGGGACACCCTTCATCTTGGTAGAATCGGTGCCGCCAATATCTACGCTAGCGCTCTCCTTGACGTTACGGAAGTTCACTGTATCCGTGCCGGCACGACCCTGGTGAGGAATCATAGGCGGCTTCATGTGGCGAATGAGCGCCCATTGGGTCTGCCGGAAGAAGGGGTGAGTCTTGACATCGGAAGCACCAGCGCGGGCTCCTAGGCGCTTAGTTTCATCCTTGATCAGCAGTTTGCGGATCAGGGACTTGCACAGATTCGATGTCTGCTGCGCACCAGAGTGCTCTGGGAAGTTGACCTCGTCTCGCAAAATGCTGGCAAACGTCGCGTTTCGGTTCTTTCCTTTGAATGGAGTAGTGCCGTACAGCATTTCATAGATCAAAATGCCCAGGGTCCACCAATCAACGGCGCTGGTGTGACCGCAACCCTTTATCACCTCAGGTGCGATATACTCTTCCGTCCCCACAAAAGAATTCGTTCGGAAATCAGCAATACATGACTTGGTATCAATAGTAGGCAAACCTGTGGTGGAGTTGCCACCACTGCGTGCGGGAATCATCGTCGGGGCACCCCCGGGTCCAGATTGCTTCGACAGATCGAAATCGGAAAGCATGATATGACCAGACTGGTGAAGCAGGATATTTTCTGGTTTCAAGTCACGGTAGATGAAGCCCATGAGATGGAGATATTCCAGCGCTGCAATAACCTCCGCGGCATAAAAGCGAGCTGCATCCTCGGAAATACTCTTACCGGGGCGGGTTTGCAGGGCTAGAGATTCACAAGTCAGCAAGCGAGAAGACGATGTCGAAGATGGGATAGAAAGGTAAACACACTCCTGAAAAACTCGCCACCACTGCAGTACTCCATGCAGAGATACAAATAATCTTCTGATTGGAAGGAGTGATATAGAGTGACAATGAACGGGTGGTTGCTCGTAGCCAGGATTTCTTGTTCGGCCAAAGCTCGTTTAATCTTATTCCGTTTGATCATCTCCTTCTTGCTCAAAACTAGCAGCAAGTCAGTATATGGTATTGCAAAGCCTGGGGTATATAAGAAAACGTACCCTTCATGGCATATAGACGACTCGACTTCTTCTCCCGCACCAGGTAAACCTTGCCAACATCACCCTTCCCGATCAGCTTGATCTTGTCAAAGCTAGCGGGGCCAACCTCTACATTCCGAACTTTGATCGAGTTCGAACTATAGGTGCGGCGGAAGGAAGCGTTACTACCGAAATCTGAGCTGAGCGAAGAAGGTATCGCCAGATTGGGCTCCTCGCTAGCTAGATCGGCCAGGCCCATTGATCCGCCCGACTGTTCCATCAGGGGCTCCTTGCCCAGTTCCGCTGTCTGAGGGCGGTCGCCCTGACCACTTGTGAATAGACCTTGGGCATTCGGGGCAGAAGCCACACGTCGTAACTTGCGCGCTAGTTCTTCTTTGTTTGCCGTGGTCGCCTGTTCTACTGCCGAGACCCCCGTGACTTGCAACTCAGGGGTGTCAGGAGGGGAGGAGGGTACTGACCCATCATTGCGGTGTCGCAATGCTGGCTGGCCCTGGTGGGCAAAGTATGGGTTGGCGGATGCGGTAGGCGACATGGCATCGTCGAGTGGGTTGCCTTCACTAGCAACGGTTGTTGATCGATTGCGGCCTATCCCTGGTAGGAATCGAGACTGCCGGAAAGCAGACTTCTCGTTCTTGGCTGCGCCATGGTTATCCCGTTCGCGTTCGGTACTTCCAGAGGCGTTGGGACTTGGGGAGTGGCTTGAACTGTTGATACGGAAAAAATTCTTGATTCTCGTAGGCAGGTGGCTAGACTCGTTGGAGTGTTTCCGCGTGGGAAGGGAGAGAGCGGGGAAATTCCCGCGCTTCTCATTATTTGTCACTGCGGACGGGCTGGAGGCGAAAAGCTGCGTCATATTGGGTGGGTCGCCGAAATCAAAACCGAGACCGAAATGACATTCACCTAGGACCTGTCGAAGAAGATGATCCGAAGGGTGCAAAAGCAAGGTGCGAGGCAGGTGAAAGCGCGGTAATCTTCCAGATGCCAAGTGCCGGTTGGGGATATAATCGCGGGGGCAATTATTGTTAGTAAGAAGCGGTACAACGGGGGGGTGTCCACCCAAAGAACTGGAACGACAAAAGCCACGATAACTGGGCTCATGGATAAGACGACATGTCAGAACAAGTAAAGAATGAAGATCAAGAATTGAAACCCGTGGGAAAAGAGGGAGGCAAGGAGGAATTGGAGTGGAGAAGGACCCGTGGACGCGGAGGCCAAGGCTTAGTCATCTGAAATCTGGGCAGGGCAGCCCCCTGGGCAATGCACAACGTCCATCGACGTCAGAGGTATTGAGGAGAGTTGAGAAAGATGCATGAGAGTGCTCAGAAAGATCGTTTAGAAGGCATTCACCCTAATATGGCTTGGCCTTGGTCAACAGAATTCTAAATATACTTCTAGGAATTAAGGAATAAGGATTTAAGGGTTTAAGGAACAGGGTGGCGATGACCGGAGTATAAATAACCATCTACAATGTACAACCACGTGATAATCATACACTTCATTCCTTTGGAAGAATATAAATACATACATAATAATATCGTACAGATTCTCATTTCAATCCCCTCGATATTGCTTCCTCCCCTTGACCCGAACTTGGCCCATGTTTTTCATTTTCATTTTCATGCTTTTCTCTGCCTTTTCTCTCTGAAACATCGTCGAAACGTCGGAAACACATACATAGGCTTGGGCTCAAAGCCCAATGCCCAAAGCGATAGTTGCATCAACTAATTGTGAGCATGCGCATTGATTCTGCTCATGTTCACAATGGCGGGAGCGGTATGCCTGACGCTGGCATTGATCAACCGCGACGAGTACACTGGCAAGTACCCGGTGTGCTGCTGAGTGTCTGGCGCGTCGAAACCGAGAACAATTGTTGCGGGTACTTCGTCTCTCAAGTCATCAATCAATCTCGACGTGCGCGAGCGGCGGGCGTTTCGGACATTTTGACGTGCGTCATGTCGACGACGGGCATTCAGACTCGACGAGATCATACGGGAACCAACGCTGCTAAGACCACCCACAGGTACATGGGATCTCCGGCGGACACTCGATCTCGAGATCGCTCTGCTCGGGCTATTCCGGGATAAGTGGCTATACCTGCCGAATGGGCTATTCCGAGACAATAGTGGTGTGTCTGACATATCGTCGGGGTAATCTGCTTCGAAACTGCTCATTGTCATGGTGAAACTCCCGCTGTAGCTAATATATGTCAGGCACAGACCTTCAAATGCGGGTTTGGGTGGGACTTACCTGTGGTTCATGCCATCCTCTGATTGTTGGGTTGAGGGGCGTCCCCTCCGTTCTCTGGATCCTTCCACGTCTACAACAAGCACATCAAAAAAGTCGGATGGGATGAGAGGTGTTTGTAAATCCGAAACCTCACTACTTCCGTGCTGGCGATCAAAGGAGAGCTCTGAGAGTATCTCCTCATTCACTTCAGGGCCGGGGCTAGAGACTCTAATCGTCTGTGGGTCGTCATCAAAAACGCTTGAAACTGATGCGTTGCGGTGCTCATTCTGAAGAAAGTGAAGCCCATTCGGATCATCGCTGCGGGTCTAGAGTTAGTATTCTCCAATTGCTGGCCTGAGACAAAGAACTTACACGCTAAACGCGAGGTCTGGTGTATGACTCTCATCATTTTCAGCCGTGCGAGTCAATTCGATGGCGTGCTCCTCATGGTTGATTTCAGTGATTGAATGCAATGCTGATCTCAAATTGTTGATGTTTCGGCCGAAATTCCGAGACAAGGTGTTACTGACACGTCTTCCATTTCTCGGGCGACGTTCTGTCCATGTCTCCTGGGGGATCCATGCTATGGTTTCATTGTTTTCCGTCTCAGAACCCATTCCAGGATCAATGTGAATATCCAATCGGTTATTAGTGTCAAAGAGCGGGTCATTGCTTCCTGCAGGCAAGTTGCCGCTAGCTCCACTCGCCTCATGAAACAAGTCTGATCTTCTATCAACCGGAATCTGATCGAAAAGTGAGTTGCTTCTGCTCCTGTTTCGATTTCCATTTCTATGATCACGAATAAGCAACTCGGAGCTTCCATCAACCTGCATGTTACCAAAGTCTGGGTTGTTCCTGTTTGTGTGACATGTCCCATTCCGGATGTTGTTTGTGGCTGTTGATTGTTCCCGCTGGAATTGGATGGGATGGCCAGTGTTAGGGTCAATAATATCGACCCCACGAGAGATCTTGGGACGCACAACCTCATTGGTACCATCAGTCGACAGGTTACCATGTGAACCATCATGCATCGTTCTTCCGGGTTCATCTTGATGGGCTGGCTCGACGGTAGCATCTCCTGAGTTATTGACAGTGTTCGTGAGAGTCGCCTCTGCGAGCATCTGATAGTGATCAAGAGCGTTGAGCACTCTTGCCCGTTCATTGGTGTTGTAAACACGCAATCGATAACAAGTATCGCCAGCTGGGATCACCGGGTCCATTGCAATGAATTCGTTGAGCTCTTCCAGGTACATTTCATGGTACCGGAGTTTGCCCATCAGTCGCTCCCTGGCCTCAAACATCGAACCAAGGCCGTATGTCCACGCCACTCGTACATATTGGACATAAAAGTCGCAACCTGGGAGAATATCAACCGGGCTAGCGAACGACATCATCTGCGCAATTGCAAAATCTTGAAAATTGATAAGAGCCTCGATATAGTACCATCGTAGTCGGCGCTCCTGGGCCTCAGGTATGGTCTCATAATGCTGCACTTCCGTTGGACTCCGGCGAGCAACACCTCCGAAGTCTTGATCATCTTCGAACGATGAATCATCTTCGTCTAATGGTTGGTACTCAAAGTGTTCGGCATATGGAATGTTTGCTTCCATTGCCTGGGAAACACTCAAGTTCCGTGAATCGGTGGTAACTGCGAAGTGGGATGTGCTTGCAGGCAAAGGCGAACGCGACTCATGCAAGTTATTATCGGACGCTGTGGAAGAACGGATGATTGTCAAGTTTTCCTGTGCTCCGTTCTGCCCACCAGTCCTCAGTTGATCATCAACAAAGACATGTGAAACAATGGGTTCGTCATTCGCTTCAGCCGTTGGTGCAGCTGATGGGCCATCAAGACGGGGTGACCTTGGTGGCTCCATTGGAACGATTCTTCCCCCAGCTGTGACTCGCTGGTGTTTCGGGGAAGTATGCTTTTTCAGAAATTGGGCAAATCCTGCGTCCTTCGTGGAGAACACAGGCTCAAAGGTCTTGTTGTTGTTACGGGTCGGGCGGTTCTTGGAGGGTTTCAATGCTGGATTTTTGTTCGGTCGCGATGACCTGGCCGACTCTCGAGTCGGCCGGTTCCTAGGGTTCTCTGAAAGGATAGGCTTCTTGCTTTGATCAGGACGCGCTCGCCTGCCTATGCCGATGGTTAGCAAGGTTCTATTCGCTGTTATGCATTGTCGATGGCTCTGAGACACATTGACAGCTCTGCTTGCTGTACTGGAAGCCAGTTCACACCAGCGACACAACCGAACCTTTGTCCTTTGCAGAAGATCATTGATCACAAGCATCATCACAAAGGGAAGCTTACAGTGTCTTGCTTCGCTAGTCCACTTGCAGTGCACACCTGTGTCCTGGCACAATGCCAGCAGTGTTGGCAGGTTATACCTCATTTTGTTCATATGGACGAAATATTTACCTGTCAAGAACAAAGGAAACTTTGAAACGAATGGATTCGATGAAAATATGATGCTGTGAAGGTGATTCGGATGGAAAGTGCAGGATTTGAAGAAGGAACGAAGCCTCGAAGCTATTCAGAATATTATGGGTCACGAGGCATACAAGTCGACGACGCGTCTGATCACGCGTCGATATTGGCGCCAGTAACCCTAAACGAGAGAGATGCTCGAGGAAGGAAGAGTTAGAAGAACAGGTTCAACAAACGGAAAAAGGGTTTGATTTAAAAGCACAGCGACGACATAATCATTTCTCGGCGACGACATCATACAGTTTATACACTCTCTCTGACTTTCACAGGCTGAAGGCCACTGTGCACAACCCAATCCTCTTCATGCTCCGCAAAAGGCGACCTCGCTTCCATGCCATCCGGCTGAATATGCTCGATCTCTTTCCTGCCCTGGCCCATCTCCCAGCTCCCGGTGCGTTCATGGCCATGTACAGCAACTCCAACTCCAGCGGCGAGACCACTTGATGGTTGTGAATTGTCGGTCTTAGAATTTCTCCATATGGGTTCGCTGAATGACAGATCGGCATCACTGGCAAGTTTCCCAGGGCCTTTGAACCCTCCCAGGCTTCCTTTGTTGGGAGGTTTTCCCTTGCGCACGCGAGCAATAAGGATCAAAACGATTCCCACGAATGCAATGACAGCAAGCGTTGTAACAGCACCAATTACCCCAGCTAAAGCGGGAGCCATACTTCTGTCCTTCTTTTTCTGTGATTCACTCTGATCTAACACTCCATTGCAAAACACAGTTTCAGCGTTACAGCGAAGGCACCATTCTTGGGTCGAGGCCACGGCAAATGTCTCCAGCTCGGAGTGGAACTCAGTATATGGGATTGAAGCACGACTGGGACTGTGTCCAAAGAGGGAGTACGGTTCGAATTCGGTGGTGTTGTCGGTACCATTGTGAAGTAAGAACCTCACATACAAATTGTCGATTCCAGGGTAGGATGGATACAAGTTGCTGCTGTCCTCGAAGCTGTACAGCTCGAAAACAAACGAGCCGCCTCGTACCAGGCGGGAGAAGAAGTTGGGTTGATGCTGGTTTGCAAGTCCCACCAGAGATGACAGGGCAACAGCTGGCTCATCGCCACCGAATAACAGGGTCATCTTCTGCCGCATGCCACCTTCCTGGATGTTCAGATCGAAGGCTTCTAGAATGCTCGATGCCAAAGTCTGCCCCGCAATCGGACTGGCTACTCCGATCATAGACCCGCTGGAAGATGATTGTTGGCGATTTGTGCTCCATATGTACTGGTCGGCTAGCGAGCGGGCACGAAGGATGTCGGCATGATTCAGACTTTCCAATAAGCTGTCATTGTGCACAACTTCATAATCCAAATACTCCGAAATTGGAACGGCATTTGTGTAAGTTGCGGACGATTCATCGTAAACTGCAGATAAAGCCAGTTTCCACAGTTTCCTATAAAAGGCTTCGGTATCTCGCGTGATACCCTGGACTTCGTCGCTGGCCCGATATTCGCCCTCGGCGGCATCATACATGTCGCACATTGCTTGTCCTTCAATCAGGATAGACTGAGGGTCTGCCTCGCCGACTGTGACAATCCGAGGATATTGATATCCGTTCAATGGCGCCTGTGCAAAAGATCCGTTCGCAACTTGGCTACTCGGTATGTTCATTGAGCCTAGCGGTGGGTATAGACCCTGCATGAATGCTTGTGCAGAGCCAACGGTCTTCTGGTCCGTTGCCGATAGCACGTTCACATCGTTTGAGTCCAAAATGGTCGGGGATAAGTTCTGGATTACAGTATCAGAGCCCCCAGATACATAACGATAGCGGAAATTCGATGCCGCCGCGGCAAGTTCGTTGGCTCCATAGTCGGTCAAGGTTTGAGATCTGGCGAGTGCACTGGGCTTGCTGTCTCCGTGGACAGTAAAAGCAAAGACTCCCCACACTTTCTCAATGGGGTGGAAGTCTTGGGCTGAGACCACCAACCCCTGCAGGGCCAGGAGAGCGATGGATAGGCCGTACATCAGTGTGGTCTTCAAGCACCCAAGAACAGCAATGCTTGACTGGATTGTGACTTGCTCTACAAATTACGGGGGCGACCTCTTTGTAGTAAAGAGACTGGGACCACCATGGTCTAGACCTCGACTATTATTCTAGTGCTAGGGCTGCCATGCTAGGGAACCAGACAATGAGATATCCGCTTTCGGAAACTGGTACTACTGCAAGTAGACATACTGGCTTTCTATTCGCAAATATCAAAACTGAAGCCACTGTAAGCTTTCGGATTCTCCGGATGGCAGGGAATAGCTGAATCTTGACGACATTAAGCATACATAGAAATCAATTTCGGAGTTTGTCATAGAAAATGACCTATAAGAAGCGAAACAAAAGGATATCTGAGGGTCTCCTAAGAGGTATAATCTCGCAGAAGATATCGGTTAGAGTCGACGATCTCGCAGGTCAGACACAATATATATATTACTCAGTTATAACTTCATTTGATCTATGGATTCAGAAAATGTCATGACCGAATCTTCCAAGGTTGGATTAATGTGTGGGTATGCACCACAGCTCGATTTGATTCATATTGGTATCAAGGTTGCACGCAATACCCTGGTGAAATAGGGTTGATGACGCGCACAAATTATCCGCTCGGGAGTCCATGGAACTTTCATATACGTCGGTTTACATATCCATTCCCAGGTGACACACTAGTAATTGAAGGTAATAACACATATGATGGAATTACGATACTCAAAGTATTATAACTAAGTAACTAGTGAGTGTCCATGTAGTTAGGCATCACCCGTGAACAAAACGGCTCCAGGGTAGATAGTACGTTAGTCTTAAAACGGCACTAGCCCTAAGTGAGGCACAAAATATATGTATACAGGTACCGTAGGTTTTTCTAAATGTGAGAAAGAGAAAATGTGATGATATCTACCATCGATGTGGTATTTTTTTCCAATCCAAGCAAATCCACCAAGATTGACCCTGGAGAGTTGACCGACCGAAATCTGACCATCCTCAGTGGCCCCAGAGATCGTTGGTCTAAATCCTGATGTTCTGTCAAAATGCGGTGATAACGCTGTCAAGATTGCAGATATACAAATAAGGTCCCCAGAGATGATACCAGTTCTTTATATACTCGATGGAGCAGTTGATGGGTCGGTAATGGTATGATTCTCGCATACTAGCTACATACAGTAACTATCTATAGTATGGATTTTCGAAGGCGGACGGTGTTTCCACCACACCGCCTTCCATTACACCGGCAAGAACCCCGCAGATCTGATAATGCCGGATACCTGAGGTACCTGCTTCACGACATAAGCTCACGCACGCAAATAAATTAAGCCACGCACCCTGCACCAAATATTTTCCTTTTCTCTTCGTCATCTACATTTCTTCAATTTCATCCACGCACACTTTCTTTCATATCCACGCTTCCATTCATCTTCTCAGAAATTGCACCGCCCGGCAGAAAAATCCTCTTTTCGCTCCTCCATCTTCTTCCGCAAGCCCTACAAATGCGCCCTACCCCTAAGCCCTCATTTCTGCTCTCGGAAGTTGATACCCCGACCCCAGGCAGGCGCTTCGTCCAAATGGTCGAGACTCGAGGCGCGCGGCCATCATTCGATGGTCAGGAAACATCTGACTTTCCCCCTTCCCTTCCGATGGAGGTGACATTGGTAAGTGTTCCCTTCAAGTGCCTCATCCGATCGTCCCGTTCACCAGCCTCGACCACCATCCATACCTATTATCCTCACCGCCAATGGACCTCTACATGACCTTGGAGTCCAATACTTATCATTTGAATTTGTATAGATCAAAAAGTCCCCCATTCCTTCGATGATGAGGAACATGGCTCGCCTCCGGCTGCCAAAAAGCGTCGTACAGGCGACGGTCCCGACGGTGATATCTCTCTACCCGACGAAGTCATCTTGATGGCCGATCAGCATGGCCCTGGTCACAAAATCGAAGAAGAATTGGCTTCGGCCCTCGGCGAAGGCGTTATTGACACCGTCGAGCAAACCGATCATAATGTAAACCAAACTCTTCAGCATGGCACTCATGACACCCATGATGCCGCTACCGGGCTTGCGACCACCCAGGATGGTACTTCTAATCTCAATCCCGACGTGGCCACCATCATTTCTGAGATAATGGATCACACAGAGCGTCAGGAGCAAACCGTCGCAATGGGACCTCAAGAACTACCGCCGTCGAACGATTTCCCGGGAGCCAGAGGTTTTGCTTTCCTCAAGGCCAACTCTCACCTCAAGATTCAGAGTCTCCCTATCCTGGATAATCTCGTGAGTTGATCGATACTATGTATGTGGTCTCGGTCTGCTAACATTTACCATTACTTCCTAGTCTACGCAGATCTTGTCGTTCCTTTCCAAGAACAGCTACCAAGATCTCACTGCTATGGTGTCCGAACCTGACTCCGAAAATGGCCAAGCATATGCCACCATGCGCTCCTTGTTCGATCACACAAAGCGAGTCTACACGGTCAAGCACTCGTTCCTTCAGCCTACGGACCTTGAAATCACCGACGCTTCCCAAATTGATGTCATTCGCAAAGCGAACCTAGCGTCCTTTGTCTCGAGTATCTTCGGATCTCAGGAAATTGGGTTTGCTGACCTCAACGACCATTTCCTAGACGTTTTTGTCCCGGAAGGTGGTCGTTTACTGAAGGTTCAAGGTGCTCTGTACCTCGAACTGAAGACACAGGCTTTCATCGCAGCCATGCATAACAAATCCCTCACCCGTACGCAGCTCCTCTACAATCTGTTCCCGGACGATATGGAACAGCGCTTGCTGGCTAGACGCCCTGGTACCCGACAGCTGGCACCATCTGAAACAGATTTCGTGAACCGTCTCACTTCACGCCGTGATATCCTTCTCAATGAGATCAACAACGAGGAAGCGCTGAATGCCCTGCCCGACAAGTACCACTGGGAGGATTTCCTCCGAGATCTTAGCTCCTACATTTCGAAGAACTTTGACGCCATCAATACCCAACAGGTTCGTTTGTTGCCTTTATGTTTTCTCAAATGTTGTGCTTCTACTAATGTCATCTAGGGAAAGAAACCTGTCAAGGGACGTCAGCCGTCAAGTTCAAATGGCGATGCTCACGAGTCACCCAACACCACCCACCAGGGCCAATTCTCACTGAACCAACAAGTCGAAGTCCCGGTGGACCGGAACATGCATGGCGACCTTGTCGCTCGTGCTGCCCGAGCTGCGCAGATTGCCCTACAGGGCCATGGCCTCCGACGCTCTCAGCAGCAGTCGCAGCAACAGCAACAGCAACAGCATCAACAACAGCCCCAACAGTCTCAGTCTCAGGCTAGTCCATCGCCTTTGCCGCAGCAACCCCAGCATCAACAGAACCAACAGCCGCAGCAGCAGCCGCCACCACCGCCACAACAGCAGCAGCCGCAGCCGCAGACGAGCCAACCCGAGAACCAGTATCTTCATGGCTACACTGCCGCGCAACAACCGCAGCCGACTCACCAACAATATCATAGTCCCACCCCCCTGGAGGTTATCAAACACAACATGCCTCTCCCTTGACTTTCCAGCAGAGCCCATTACAGGCCACCTTCCAGCAATACAACCCCAATGCAGCACAAGCTATGCAAGCCAGGGCGAATGGCATGTCCTCCAACCATGGATACATGCCGGGAATCCCCCATTACTCTCAGTCCCAGCCCACTCAGGTCCTCTACGAACGCGCCCGGATGGCCGCGTCCGCCAAGTCTTCTCCGACTAGCCGCAAATCTGGTCTTCCCAGTCAACGTCGACCTTGGACTACCGAAGAAGAGAATGCGTTGATGGCCGGCCTGGATCGCGTCAAGGGTCCCCACTGGAGTCAGATTCTTGCTATGTTTGGGCCTGGTGGAACGATCAGCGAAGCCCTCAAGGATCGCAACCAAGTTCAGCTGAAGGACAAGGCTCGCAACTTGAAGCTCTTCTTCTTGAAGAGTGGAATTGAGGTACCATACTACCTCAAGTTTGTTACTGGTGAATTGAAAACCCGTGCTCCCGCCCAGGCAGCCAAGCGGGAAGCCCGTGAAAGACAAAAGAAGCAGGGCGAAGAAGACAAGGCTCATGTGGAAGGAATTAAGGGTATGATGGCGCTTGCTGGAGCCCATGGGGCACCCGTGTCGGGTCATGATATGTCCGCCTCGCCCAGCCTTCCACCGGATGCCAATAGCCAATCCGTGTTTGATCAAACCGCAGAGCAGAACCTCATGCAGACTCTGAGCCAGGAGGTACACGGAAGTCAGTACCCTCAGCAGCATGCTCAGCCAACTCCTGACCACATCGATCCCCACATGCAGTTGGGACAGTAGATGATTGTCAACCAACCATTTATCTTGATTTAGCTTTTCATCCGCAAGATTCGTCGTGAGATCTTGGGATTTGCAATTTCGTTTTTCGGAGTCTAGGTCTGGATTGATATTTGTTCCTTCGGGAACCACATTTGTTTTACTATGGGATTGCGACATTGCGCCGGATTGGGCGATTGCTTTTATTGCATTCCAATTGTATGAGTACATAGTGATAGGTTGAAATGAATGATAATGAAGAAATGAAACGTCTCTGTATATCTGTATATATATGTAGATAGATTGAAGACTCCATGTACTGTATATAATCTGCGTCCAAGTACAGACAACATACGGGAGTAGTCGAAGGTAAAAGAGGGCCGTCCAAATGGCCCGTGCACTACCCGTGTCACTTTCATCTCCCTATAACTAAACGTACGTATAATCGCCATTGATTGGCCTTGTACTTGGAAGTCTGCAGCCCAAGTTTGGATTAAAAGAAACTTGCAGGGGTTTCCCGCCGATATTTGCCCAACATGGCCGACTCTCAAACATCTCAACTTCCCCAATCCATACCTCAGAACGGATCACAAGACCATCCCCCTCCGTCCGAATCTGAAGATATCATCAAAACCGAGCCTGATCTTGATGCTTCCATCGAAAAAGACGTCGAGATGAACACTGAGAACCAGACCGGAGCGAACGCCAGCGCCAACGCGCCTGGCCAAGATCCCATGGCCCCCGCGCCAGAACCCTCCAAGAAGGAAACAAGCTTGCGCGAGTTCCTCGGCAAGATGGATGACTATGCTCCAATTGTAAGTCACCTCTGAAACCAGACTGTAGTCTCTCTGAGCTTCCCTGATCGCATGGTCACACGGTGGACAACGACATCCCCGCCACCATCGATCTACCCCAAGATTCAAGCATGTGAAAGCAAGACCCACGACACGAAACACAAGATGTATCAGACAGACAAGGAAAAGCAAGAAGACTGACCTTCGATCTCCAGATTCCCGACGCAGTCACTGCCCACTACCTCACTCTCGCTGGTCTCCCACCACCAGGCACAGGCCCCGGCCAAACCCCACCTCACCTGGCACGACTCCTGGCACTCGCAGCGCAAAAGTTCGTCTCAGACATCGCAGCGGACTCGTACCAGTTCGCCCGCATCCGCGCCTCAAACAGCTCCTCCGCAAACAACCCCATCGGCAGTCTAGCAGCTGCGGCAGGTCTCAATGCTCCGGCTGGCGCAGGCGGTGCCCCAGCTCCTGGCGGCGATGGCGGCAAGAGTAGCAAATCTGGCACTCATCTCGGTATCCAGCGGCCTGGATTTGGAGGT
This sequence comes from Penicillium chrysogenum, assembly GCF_028827035.1. NCBI lineage: Eukaryota > Fungi > Ascomycota > Eurotiomycetes > Eurotiales > Aspergillaceae > Penicillium > Penicillium chrysogenum. The sequence goes on along the minus strand of NW_026622749.1, from coordinate 2,198,408 downwards.
GGTGGTTCCGGTGGTTCTGGCCAGGGACGCACGGTGTTGACCATGGAGGACCTAGGAATGGCTGTTTCGGAATACGGAGTCAGTGTGAAGCGAGGCGAGTTCTACAGGTAGTACAGTGATGGAGATTTGAGCTTCGGGGGTCAGTCATTTGTGCCTGGTTTTTATTTGCCCCTTTTATCATCGTTTGTCTTTTGCGTTTTACGGGCTCATGGCGTTTAGGTGTGCCCGTGGTCTTGAGTGACCTGGGATCATGACTGCATTGCTAGTCTGGGCTGGTGGTTGGGCGGATCCAATGGATGGCGTTATCTTTTTTCTTGAGGAATCTTTGATTACTAGAATCTATGTATGCAATGCTACAGAAACTAGTCGTGGAATGATATGAAACAGTTCCCATGTATTGCTGGCTCAGAAACGTGCATAGAATCCGTGGATTAATAGGACATTGACATATTTATCTTCCTGTAGGTTCTATGTTTGGGTATTGACGTATACAAGTCACATTGCACTTCGCAATTTATGGTTTGCATCTAGGAAAAAAGAAATGTGTATTGAACTCCGACCCAAAAGCAGCTAATGTCACATAGAATCCAATGATATATCTGTACATAGTGTGGCAAAATAAAGAGATGCAATGCAGCTCCCCTAGCGCAGAGGCATCTGCACCAAGTGATCATGCGAACCGTTTATTTGTTCTTAGACTGCTTGTATGTGAAGCGCTTGCGGGTCCTATAGAGCAGATGGAATGTCAGTACATCATCCCGGACCTGAACCTGCTCATCATGCTCATTCTGAACAGGCGTAGAAAGATGTATACATACGCAACATATTCTCCAAGCTTCCGTCCGACCATCTCCTCTGTCACCTGGATCTCGACGTATGTCTTGCCATTGTGCACAGCAAATCGCAGGCCGACAAAGTTCGGCAGGATGGTTGCTGCGCGTTTCGTGGTGCGGATCGGGGGAGTGTTGGGTGGAGGGGGAAGGGTGCGTGGAAGAGGAAGACTGTTTTGGACCATCGAGTCAGCTTTTTGTTCCAGTATGATATATCCCACTATGAGAATATTGTCTCGGATTGAAGATAGGGCGGGCTTGGTTTCTGTTCGGCATGGATTGGATGTCACGTACGGGACGATGTTTGGGCCTGTCACAAGTGTAAGCGTGTGGTTTCTTAGGAATTGATCCTGGAATAGAGATCTTCTATATCCGATGAGACTCACCTTTCCAGACCGACCGGCCGAAAAGGGCACGTGTGGGGAACATTTTGGGCTTGAGGATTTCCGCAGCTGCGATTCCGCGATGTTGAAGATCGATGTCGAAGTCTCGGCAGGATTATGTCAGCAATTTGGTACTGCCCAGGTGCGTATGTTGTAGTTACCAAGGGAAAGGAATGAATGCAATAAATTGGTTGCCATTAAATGATATATCATCTACATATGTAGCTAACCTGAACAGAATGTAACAAAGAAAGAACTGCAAGGTAGTAGCGCACCCAACGGCTGCCAGCAACTGTGGGCACATGCGATTCTATACTGCGTTTCACTCCGCCAGTTCTTCAAACACCTTGACAAGACTGCGCACCCCTTTGAGAATATTCTCATCCGGGCCCTGCCCAGGGGTCCAACTGGCATGTGCAAAATCAATCAGGCGGAGGGCATGGACTTTAGGAGTTTCGTCCTCCTCGTCGTCGTCCTCGGGTATTTGCATTGTTTGGGGATCAATGCTGATGTTGATAGCTTGTTGAGGCATCCCATCACCAAGCTGGACATTGACCAGCTCGAAGGCTTCTTCGGGAAGTTCAAATTCCTCATCATCGTCGTCATCCTCTTCTTCCTGAGAACGGGGTGCTGGGGCTTTTTGTTCCTCTTCAATTGCGTGCTCCATCGCTTCTACATCCCCTTCGTAGACCACCAGCACACTTGCAGAGTACATCCGGCTCTCCTCGGATTCTAGAACCCGTTGTAAATATTTCAATTCTTGCGCCAAGCGCTGGGCGACCATCTTTGATCGGTTTATCTTGCCCACCTTTGCGCCAGCAAGAAAAGTCTCAAAGCCTTGCTTGACATTATTCTCATTGAAAGAGCGACCGTACCACTTGTCATATCGCCGATAGCCATCCTTCTCAATGACCTCGCCCTTTTTGCCCTCTGCACCCTCGTATTTCGTAGCATACGGATTTGTCCGGTCGCCCTCATCGGTCTCCCCATGATGGCCAGTCCAGACTTTCATGCCCGCGATGCGATATCCAACGCTGCCGCTAGTCGTTTCCTTAGAGACAGCATCAAGCTTTTTCCGCTTCTCGGGCGGCGCATCGTCAGCCCATAAACGCGCGCCGAGCTTAACGTCTAGCACGTTCGGGCGCCGGAACCCACAGGCGATGTTCTCCAGCACGATCGACAAACCAGTATCAATTTCCTTGCCCCCAGAAGGAACCCATGCTGCTTCTTCCTTGGCTGGGACAGTGCCGTCTTCGTGCGCCGTGGTTGTGTGCGACGTTGGTTGGCTAGGACGGGAGGAATCGGTGCATACGTCGCCGGAGTTCGGGAGGGGAAGGACGCCGGATTCTCGGGCGGCAGCAATCGCCTGCGGTTGCTGTTGCTCGGAAGATGAGAGGGATCCCATGTAGAGGGGCATAAACTCCCGGAGTGCCGGGTGGAGCGCGCTTGATTCGTAGAATTCTATCTCCTGCCGCGTGCATGGTTTCGCAATCAAGGCGCCAGAAGGCGTACAGCGTACACCATCACTGGATAAAAAGGTCTAGTTAGCATGGCTGCTGTAGATCTGAATCGCGTCCAAGTCCGCCGTGGTTGGTTTTCTTTCGCGGACCCGGTTAGGCTAATTCGTGCGTGACGTCGCGCCAGAGCAGCGCGGGGGTGTGACACTTACTGTCCAGCAGCAGCATGGTCAAAAGGGACTAGATCCTCGCCAGCTAGTTGAGGTGCCTTTCGACTTTCTGATTTCGGAGACATTTTGATGCGGCCACTTTATGACTTGAAGGGGTCTACAACGTATTCCGGACCCAAAAGAATTGGAGTAACCCTGAGGTGTGGAGGTCCACGGGTAGTTTTAACTTGACATAGAGAATGCAGAGGTGAGTGATTCAAAGGTATGAGAAAGAAGTGAGATTGGAAATGGCATGATTTCAGCCGAGACGCGAAACACGGGATAAGCGATGTCATTCGGCCCTAACTCCGTATCTATATCAACGCTCTATACTCCGTATGTCTCAATAAGTTATCCATTTAACGTCCATATGTAGCTTTTTTCTTTTTTTATTTAATATACTCTTTATCTTTCAATTTAGTAAATTGTGAATCATCTTATAAAAGTGGAAGAGACATAATTCATTGATTGTCTACTCTCTCTATGAGGTTAATCACGACTAAGCATCGCTGAGCAAACATTGATCCTTCCAGTTCACTTGCCATTAAGTCCCATCTCTCTGCTTTGATCTTTCCTCTTATCCCTCTCTCTCCCTCCCTCTCTCTCTCTCTCTTCCAACGTTTACTCTCGTTTCTCGCAACACGGAAACTTCATCCTTTCAAACCTCCTTACCTTCATCGTTCATCATGGATAAAAGTCCTGAGCCTACCCGCGAAGACGATTTGTCTACAGCTAATCAGTCACTAACTTGTAGTGGCTCTGAGGAGCACACAAATCATATTGGAGCCATGACTGGCGACTGTGCCACAGGTAACCCTGGCCTCACCATCCAGGACGAAGAGCATGCCGAAGCTACCAAGGAACGTTCCTTCACTTCCTCTCCGGAGTCGAGTTCCAAGTCCCAGCGTTCGTCCGTTAAGCATGCTCGTGTTACTTTTCTCGATTCAGCCACTCTTGCGGAGCCAGAGCCCAAGAAGTCAGAGGTTGGATCCAAGACTGAGCATAATGTGAGTGCCCCAACTCCATCAAACCGGGTCCCAATCCCTTCACTATCGCAAAAGATATACTGGTCCTACTCTCAGATTGAGGAGCCTTTGACTGGTTTGTGCCAGGAGTCAAACAAGCATGCCTCCCCAGTTCACGCTGGTGCTGACATTGGAGGTGCTTCGCCGAAAACAACTAATGCCGCCGTCGTCACAAAAGAGCCAGAGAGCACTACGGACACCTCCAATGCGAACAACGGTCCAAACTCGGAGAACGCACCAAAGATTGGGTTCAAGCACGATCCCGATGAGGAAAGGGTTCTCGCAAACGTGGAGCTCGACGATGGTTCTTCTTCGAAGTCGAAGAAAAAGAAGAAGAATAAGAGACGCCCCAAGAGTCAGAGAGGACAGGTAAGACAGTGATATTAACTATTGTCCGGCCATATTTTGTCTAACAGCCCTTATAGAACGCACCCTCGGGATTTGAACCCTTCTATGCCGATGCACCAATGACTCCAAAGGAGGCCGAGGAGAACAAGTCGATCTATGATCCGTATGTACACTTACATATCCCTAACTGAGACAGTATGTAACTAACTTTTCATCATAGTGCTTTGCCCATTCTTGAGTAAGACTTTCATTCAATTATTACGAGACAACACCACTAATGTGACCTATCTAGTCGGATTGACGAGGGCATCAAGCGCTTCCTGTATAAGCGACGACTTGAACCCTACAGACGCAAAGTTTTTCTCAAGTACCTGCAGTATGGCGGTGTCAGCGTGGGCCCCAATCATTCCCAGGGAGTGACTCCTTCGGAATTGAAGGAAATGACCAAAGAAGAGGCAATGCAAGCTCGCTGCACCACGGCGATCTTTCCCAAGAGGGGAAAGCCATATCCAATCTCGTTCAACAATGTTGCCACTGGTTACCTGTGCGTGTTGAAACATATGAACACCTATTTAAATAGTCACGGATGCTAACTTAGTTGACAGAACTGGATTCTACATGGGTCACTACAATCCTGATACTGAGGAGGAGATCAAACTATGCACTGATACGATGAAGAATTTCTTCACTTACCTCCTCTACCACGACGTTTGCCCCGAGCAGAAGGAGGATCTTGAGGAAGCTCGAAGGACCTGTGATCGGGCTGCCAAAGAGTTGTGGATGAACCAGCAACTTGTCCATCATGGCGGCCCCGGAGACTTCAACCGCGGCTGCTCCGTGCTGTTTGGTGGCTCTTATTTCGGGGACGTGCATGACCCCGAGGCTTGGGAAAATGTTCGACATTTCGATGGAAAGGTCTTCACCATTGAAATGGCTCGTAAAGCCGTCAAATATGGCGTTGCCATTGCTGGAAATGATCGGACTGCTCGCAAATTCAAGCTTCTCGCTGACCGCGACATGACCAAAGCCAAGAAGGTTCCAGATATCGATGGGTTTGAGGTCATCTCTGTGGAAGAGCCTAGCGAGGAAACCATCGGACTCTACAGAGAGATGGCCCCCGATCTTGGCCCAGTGGGCAAGATTCGAGCCAAGGAATTCCGTGATCCCGCTAGAGGTCCCTTTGACCTCGCTCCTTGGGAGAAGGTCGACTGGGATGCTGGTTTTGCCCCGACTTACGACTTTGAATTTCTTGTCGAACCTGCCTTGTTTCCCTATATCTTGCCCGGCATGAAGATCATCTCGGACGTCTATGAGACAAACTTCGGACAGTACTACTTCGACGAGATCCTGTCAGTCTTGCCAAGTTTCTACAAGTTCATGTACAATGACTGGATGATGGACTACGTGGAGCCCGCGCCCATTAAATACATCCCCGACGAGGAGGAGGTCGCGCGCCGCCGGGCAAAGGACTCTATTATGCGCCCTCGTGAGCCCACCCCTGCCGAGTGGGCTATGCACATGATGGCGCACGAAATAAGCTGGGTTATCGGGCCGGGCCAGACTGTCATGGATGCTGTTTGGCAGATGATCCATACCCTTGAGAGGTTCGGCTGGGACATGGAGGAAATCAAAGACTTGCTAGACTTAGTGGATCCCAATCCGCTGACGGACGAGGAAAAGGGGATCCGGGGAGAGCCACGCCCCATGCGCCTCAGCAACGAGCCCCGCAACATCCCCTTGTTTGAGACCCCTCACCAGGCCCTTGAACGAACTATTGGATATTTCCAGAATCCGGAAAGGATCAAGCCCGTTATCAAGCCGGAGGTCATCGCGAAGATTCTCAAGGAGAAAAAGGAAAAGTTAGAGAAGGAGCAAGCCGAGAAAGAAGACCAGGCTATGGAGTATTTCATGAAGAGCGTGAAGAAGCAGATAGCGAAGGAACAAGCCGAGAAAGGAGCCGAGACACCTATCACGCCGGAGCTCATCCAGAAGTTTGTCAAGAAGACAATGGAGTATGTGGAAAAGGAAATGGCCAAGAGAGAATCCCAAACTTCGGATGGGCGGAAGGTTGCAAAGAATCAGGAATCCGAGGGACAGCCCAAGGGAGGGCCAACGAACGACAAAGGAGTCCAGGCTGTGGACGGACGAAAGAGTGCGAAGAGCCAGGAAGCCGAGGGACAGCCCAGCAGCCTGGGAGCAACAGACAGCCAAGCAAACCAGACTACCTCGGGTGACCAGAATGTCGCGAAGAAGCAGGAATCTGAGGGACAGCCTAAGCGAGGACCAACGGGCGATGAAGCAACCCAGGCTTCGGGTGAGCAGAAGATTGCGGAGAACTAGGCACCCGAGAGACAGCTAAGCTGGCCCGGGGGGACCTAAAGATGACAAAGCAGCAGGTTATTCCAAGGTTGAGAAAAAGAAAAAAAAAATCGAGAGTGAAACGGAAGGGGGAGGATCAGTGAAAGGTCGTTAGGTGCAGCTATCAGTTTACTACGTGATCAGTCTGCTGCAAATCTGCCGTGATATTTCCCAATATGCTTTACAATGCAGATCCAGAACGAAATTCATATGGTTATCTAAGGGATATCCAAAAAAAAAAACCTTGAATCGTTGTAATCGTTGTCTTATATTATCAACAGATCATAATCTTTTCGTATTGTTTAAGAAAAAAAAAGGTCCTGCTTAAGGCTTCAGCAGTGGCTTTCCCATAGTCTTCCGTCCTTCCAGATCCTGTCAAGAGTGTTAGGATATACAATGGCTACAACTTCACGCAAGCACAACAGGGCTACGTACCTTGTGCACCTGGGCAATGTCCTCGAGCGGATAGATTTTGTGGATCTTAGTCTTAAGCTGGCCCGACTTCAGCAGGTTGAACAACTCATTAGTGTAATATTCGAACTCTTCGCGAGTCTGAATGTATCCGAAGAGCGACGGGCGAGCAACCTTGACACACTTGGGGGTAAGTTTCCTAATGAAATCTCATTAGTATCACCAGCCAATTCCGATATAGAAAGGGAAAGACTATACGCGAGAGGAAGCGGGGGCACAGGCCCGCTGGCGTTGCCAAACCAGACGATAGTACCCTTGCGCTTGACAGCCTCCAAGCTTCCCTCCCAGGTATCTTTGCCGACAGAATCGTAGACAACATCTACACCACGACCACCGGTAGCTTCCTTGACCTTTTTAACCCAATCCTTATCCTCTTCGCTGCGGTAGTCGATCACCACATCAGCACCGAGGCTCTTAACCAGCGCACACTTCTCTGCGCCGCCAGCGGTACCAATAACGTTGGCCCCAATAGACTTCAAAATCTGCGTCATAAGGAAGCCAGCTCCACCAGCGGCAGCATGGAGAAGAACCCAATCGCCCTTCTGCACCGGATAAGTCTCCTTCGCAAAAGCCAGCACCGTCAAACCGCTCAGGAACGACGCCATGATATCCTCGTCACTGATCCCGTCGGGGATCTTCGCTGTCTGGGCAATCGGCACTGCAGTGTACTCCGCATACCCGCCAGTAGACAACCACGCAACCCGATCGCCGACCTGGAAACCAGAAGTCTGGGGACCGACAGCAGCGACAATACCAGCGCCCTCGCGGCCCAAGACCTCGGGCTTGGGCGCGGGGTACAGGCCCGTTCGGAAGTATGTGTCAATGTAGTTTACGCCGGAGATGTTGTTGCGCACTAGTAGCTCTCCTGCTCGTGGGGTAGGAACTGGGTATGAGGCCTTGAATTTCAGCACTTCAGGGCCGCCGGTCTCCTCGACCACTACGGCCTTCATAGTTGCTGGGACGGACATGGTGCGGATCGAAATGGATTGGTTCACAAGTGGAGGAGTAATGTGATTGCGAAGCACTGTGAGTCGAGGATTACTGCGTAGAAGAGAGCGAAACATAGTGAATATGTAGGTGAGGGGTGTGAAGGTATCAACCTTGGAAGGCCATATTTGTCATCGGATCCCCGCAATCTCCAGAGGCCCGGCGGAATTGTTGCGCGCTCTTCTTTTTCTTCTCTTCCTTTTTTACACCCAACAAACTGGTACTTATGCGGATTACGGCGTATTCTCATTAATAATGCGCTTCTTGCAGGTTTCCCAAATCCCATACGATTAACAAGTCGACTATCCGATCTTCACAGGGGTATGACGCCATTTCTGTCGGAACAAGGGTATAACTTGTATCATGCCACACAGCACTACGACGCAGACTTAGTGGAACAATGATATCCAACAGATCCAATGCCGGCTTTCTCTGACACGAGGCCAATGTGGCTCACCCAGAGCGCCTGGTCAGATCTACCGCTGTATTAGCGCTTCGGTTCTCCGTACAGAAAACCGAGATGCAAGCCACCCGGAGCCCCATGAGGGGCAAACCCCCCCACGACCCACGACCCGGCATGTCAGTTGGCCCTGGCTCTGCATGAGAACGACATAGCGCCGACTTTGTATCATCTGCCGCTGACTGCATCATGAAAAGTCCTGGAAGGGAATAGATCTCCCCCGCTCCATACATATGAGACCGCACGCAGGCCATTAGCCTCTGATCGGTCACTTGAAGTTTCCTAAACACCAGCCCCTGAGCAACTTGAAGAGTTTTCATTTGTTGCCCGATGATCCGATCTGATTCTAAATAAATCGACCTGAAACGCAGCGGCAGTACCCGGAGGTTCCACTTCGTGCCCAATAATCAACAGGCTGCCATAGCCACACCCCTTTGTGACGATGCCGACTCGACCATTCGTTTCACGGCTTTTCACTGCCATCCTTGCCTCGTGATTTCTCAGCCTGAAGCTATTCTTGTTTGTATTTTTGCTCTTGCCCAATCACTAAAATGGCCTATCAGAGGTCCATTCCAGCAGGGTGATGCCCGATGCCATCCACCAATGCTTATATACCCTTGTACGCCCGGCTTGCGCACGCACTTAAATTGAGCATCTTTGTCTACTTTCATGGAAAAAATTTTCTCTCTCTTTCATACGTGCCATAGTTCTCTGCTCCCCTGCAAATTTTCACCTTTCAAGTCGCACTACTTATACTATGAACCACATTTCCCGAGCTATTCCACGAGACGTAAACGCACCAGGTTAACGTCCCAAAACAACTATATTCCATACTATTTGTGGGGTGAAACCAATTTTTCCAAAAATGACTTCCGCCCGAAGCTCTCGACGGGCGCGATCGCAATGGCCCCCAGCACCCTGCGTTGAGGAAGAGCCCCAGGCCCTCTCGAAAGAGCTAGACGGCCTCTCCAAGCTTGGAGCTAAACCCGGGGTCGACGGTGTTCATACAAGAGGGGTTATCGATCAGTACCCCATCTTAGTCTCCGCCAACTCGCCCCCTCCACCCTCTACCTCCCCTGGCAGTGTTCCCAGCGTGCCTGGACTCGGAAGTGTGTCTTCGGACGAAAGTGCAGGGCCAACGACACCGCCTGCTCAGGAGCCGATCTTACGGAACACCGTCAGGTTCGAGATGGACGATCGACCAAAACGTGCGCCGCCCTCAACTGCAAGCCAGCCACGGGGGCCACCATCTCGGCCTTTGACCCAGCAACAGCCCACCAATGAGCTTAATACGCAGCGGGAAACCCAACCACCCTATCATGACCGGGATAGCAATTTCAGCAGACACCGGCCACCAACGCAAAACACATCTCATGGCCCCCGCGGACCGAGTGCGCCGGATCGCAGCGGTTCTCGAGCTCCCATGCATGACAAAACTTATCTACAACCACCCAAGTCTTCCATTGGTCGGTCCAACAGTGCAAGACATGCACCTTCGACAACGCGACCTATGCCAGAGCGCTTTCGACGAGAGCCTAGCTCGGGGTATCTGTCCGATCCGGCCACCACATACAACAGGCCACCCTCGCACCAGCCCCAGGCGCCTGTGTCCACAGCCCCTGTATCAGCTCTGCCGAATGGGCCCACCCTCGCAGAACGCATTGACGAGAAGCTTCGCCAGCGACAGGAACAGCGGGACACGGGGTCTATGTCGGACCCGGAGGTACGGCAAATTCCCACAACTATGAAGCATGTCAAACCAAATCCCCTTAACATTCCCCTGCCCCCTCCGCCTCCTGCTCCTGCTCCTGCCCCTGCCCCCGCATTGCACCCACCTTTGCGTGGGCCTCAGCGTGTCCCGACACAACGAACACAAAGCGAGGTGCCCCCAGCCTCACGTGCTCGGGCGACATCGGTAACGATGCCCCCTACGCGGTCGATGTCTGGATCTCGCCATCCCTCTCGACCAGCACCCGAGGTGACCAAGCCTACATCAACCCAAGTGGCAACCCAGCTAAACCCCGACAGGTCACTGGCTCATCCCGCATCCTCTCGACCCGCAGGTACATCACCACAGCGCCCCAGCACGGTAGGCCTGGGCCTCTCTCCATGCCCACGAACTATCGCTGTCGCAGGCTATCAAGATTGGTATACGCTCAAAGGCCTCACACATCTGGACATCTGTCCATCCTGCATGAGTCAAATCGCGCACTCCCGCTACCGCGACTACTTCATCCCCAGCCTGTCAAAGCCAGCCGGACAAAAGACACGATGCGCCTTCGCCAACGCATGGACCCGTCTCGCCTGGGCTCAGATGATAAAAAAGCAACACGACAGCCTAGAACTCCTCTACCAAATGACACGCCCACCACCCGGCACACGCCCCTGTCCCGGCCGCGTCGTCGCCGAACAATCCTGGTACCGGATCTACGACCCGGAGACCGGCGGGGACCTCGCAGGCTTCCACGTCTGCAGCAGTTGCGCACGCAACATCCGCATCTTAATGCCCAGCCATCGGGAAACCTTCCAACTGAACCCGGACCTCACCGAGCGGGTGTGCGACTTCGTCACTTCCAGTCCGCGGTTCGTGAAATTCATCGATCTCCTCGACGCATGCGCATCCCGTGCCGAATCGGATCCCTCACGCACCCGCCGCCCGGATACGCGCGAGTTCCTTAACTATGCGCGACGCAAGGTCGTGCTGCGTGATTGTCGTCGTGATAGGCCTACTCTTAGTACGTGGCACTTTATACCGTCGCTGCCGGAGATGTGTGTGTGCGAAGACTGCTATGACGAGGTTGTATGGCCGCTTGCGAGATCGAAGCATCCTATTGCGTGCATGGTCTCGACGAAGATGCGCATCTTGCCTGGTGATGGGCCTGGTCGGACTCGTGAAGCGAGTTGTCAGCTTTACTCGCCGCGTATGCGGGCGAAGTTCCGGGAAGCGGTTGCTAGGGATGATCTCGGGATGTTGAAGTCTGTTGCGCAGAGGAGGGTTGAGGCTGAACGGCGGTTCCTGGATCGGAGGGAGGAGTTGTTGGTTGCTCAGTCGAAGGGATATGATTGTGATGAGGAGCTGAGGAAGGCTGTTGATGAGTGGAGGAGGTGGGAGTGAGGTGTATGATTGTCTCGTTTCTTTGCTTTGATGTCTGTAAATGCATGTATACTTGGGAGCATTGGGGTGTACCATTGGAGGGAGTTTTGCTTTTGTATTGTACTAGCATAGCATAGCATATATAAAAGTCTGTTTAGGTAGAACATACTGTTATTATCCCCGACACCTTGAGATAATATTAGAGATGTGGTATTTGAGCGATCCTAGGGTGTCTTATATGTCTTTCTAATATCTTCTACATATCCATGGATCTTTTCGAGTACCTAGGTACTGCCCATGCCCACCCGACTGGTAATCACCTTATGTAAACAGGCACAGATGCTCTTTCCAGAAAGAGACCTGTCCGAGTGCTCTTACCCTCTCAGGTGAGCACCTTCGACTGCCATGACTCTGTTTGTGAGCCTCTTTGAGATCCTATACCTTTTTGATCCCCGCCCTGAGACCAAGTCAACTATTCCAAATTTGAGCGGACCCCTTCCTGCATTTCATTCCCAAAAGAGAAACAGCCTTGTCTCCTTCGTCGACAAGGACAGGGCAGAGCAGCTGTGTATGCCTGCCGTGAAGGAACGAAAACATCTTTAAAGACGATTATGACAACGTACAACATCTGGAACGCTTTCACCGATTAAGATCTCATTATTACATCAGACGTCTTTTCAAAGAGTTGCGAGACTACATCGACCATTGTCCAATGTATGCCGGCCTCCGAGCCTCCGGGCAGTGGACAGATAAGCTGTCTAGGTGTGCCCTTCGACAAGAAGGGCAAGAGGCTCGCGGCTGAGATTTCCAGCATGCCAGCCCCTTAGGTGGCAATCTGCTTTATCGGGGCACTTCCTGGCCAGAGCTTGTTTCGCTCATGGCACCTCTTGTCCCAGCAATATCAACGCGGAATAGCGACCATGAGTTTGGACCTGGTGTCTATACCACTAGTTCATTGCAGCATGCTTTGAAATACGTGACCAGACAAGGAGTTCTGATGGTCTTTCAGAATCCCGATTTCCATTCAGCACATTAAGCTTTGCGAGCCTAGCGAAGAAGATTGGCGCGTGGTCATCCGCTTCTGGTCCGGGTTGCCTCTATCAGACGCGGCCTTACGAGAACCGGAACAATGGAGGACTGCCGACATCATCAAAGATCCCATCCCACGCGCTGAAGATAGACCAGAGCCAGCTCGGGTAAGGCCCAGACGCGCAAGTGGTTGGCGTCACTTATGCAGGCTGTGCATCATTGGGGGCCTCCTTGAAGATGATGATATGGTTTGAGTAAGAGGGAGGTTAGAGTCTGGCAGAAGAACAACCTTCATGGAACAGATACAAGTTTCCTTGGAAAAGTTTGGAACCCTAGCCGACCCTAAACACCATGGACATTCCGAGGTCCAGAACTTTTCAGACGTTTCCTTTTCTGGGGACAAACGACTAAATACAACTATGTCCATCTGTGTTTTACTAACGAAGATCTTCATATTAATCTTCTGGTTACAAGTAAAGAGTCCACAGGTAAGTCCGGACATATTCGAAGGCCAATGAAATTGACGTGGCTTATTGCTACATACCTGGGTCGCTAGCACCGCTTAGACCAATTCTAGTGAATGGTCCCTTTCCCCTCGGTCCATGTTTAATTTAGTTTAATTAAAGACATGTGCTTAAGTCCGGGGCTACAAAGCCTCGACGAATTAGCATCCTATACACGGAGTAGGTCCACACTAAACCATCTTTGCGTAAGCTTTGAGACCCCAATGGCTGGATTTCATTCGTTCAGATTAATTGGACTATAGGAACAGGGTTTACGCTAGTCGAAAGACTAGTAAGAGAACCGAGCCCCGACTATACGGAGTACTCTTGGGGGAGAAAGACAATTCGTATGTGAACCAATAACGTGACATGAATGATGTTCTAATAACCGGTATATCCCGCTAGACATAGAGCCTGGATTGGAACTGAATCATATAAAACTAGTCTCGAGCATACATTCAGACTTCGTTGTTCCGCGTTAAATGTCCTCCACGACCGACTCCAGGCTATTCATCTATTCGGTTCTACACATTTAAGAATGCGCCTTACTGCTGCTATTGTTGTGCTCGCCGGTGCCATCGCCAGAGCTCAACTATCTAATATCCCCCAATGCTCTGTATGCCCTGTCCGCTCAATATCTCTCCTCAGTACCTCGTCTCAAACTAACCCGTGCTTGTTTCTTTCTCTCCCAGCTTACCTGTTTCACTTCGACCCTTGCCGGGGATGGCTGCTCTGAGCTTACGGATTTCGCGTGCCATTGCCAAAAGCCTGGCCTCGCAGCGGAGATTGTGCCCTGCGTCAATAAAGCCTGTGATATCTCGGACCGACAAGGTATGGGAAGCCACATTCCCTTTCGTATGATCCGGTCTAACTATGCCCTATAGCCGTATCCAGCGTCGTTGAATCCTTGTGTTCTGGTGTTGGCCATCCGGTCTCTATCCCCGCGGTGGACACATCGGTTCCCACAACGACTGCCATAGCTATCCCAACTACGAGGAGCTCTAATTCTACCACGGTCAGTGGCGGACCAGGCTTCAAGACTTCCTCCACGGTCAGTGGTTTGGGGCCAAGCTCCGAGACTCCGTCCACGACGACCACGGCTCCGCCTCAGAGCACATCCCAGTTCAACGGTGCCTCTGGTATTGCACCCGGAGCTGTTCAGATGGTTGGTAGTGCTATCCTGTTAGCCAGCATGATGTTCTTTGTTTGAAGATTTATGTGGGGAATAGTGTGGAGAATTGTGTGGGGAGACAACAGAATGGCTTTTCGTCTACTATCTACTATACTTAATCTGGCCCCGGTACTTCCATGTTTATTGCCTCTACCCAACCATCTCAAGCTACATTCATTTTAATACCTTACCTGTTCTAGAATAGAGAGTGTCCAAACGTTGAATGGTTCATAGTCAAGAGTGAGACAACCATCTACAGGTTTCGGGTGACTGCGTAGAAAATACATACCAAATCAGTTAGGACTGTCTCAGATCAATACACCATCATACAAGCATCCACTATACCAGCCTCCACAACCGAGTGTGGGGGAAATTGGATGCAAGGTGGGCAACAGCGGACTAGGAAAAAGGGAAGGGGAAATAAGCCCCTCGTCCGAAGCCATTAGATTAGTGTGCGGGGAGAAACCACTCATGGCGTTTAACTTCATTGCGATTCTGTCCCTAATGACAGCGGATTCCTGCGAGAGTCTGCTTTGCCCGATTCTGATGATAGAAGACAGTCAAGCACGCACGCTCCTTATCCTCAAGTAGTCGATCATGGTCCTTGTCATTTCCCCGACAGGTCTAAGACGGGTTAGATGCGACGAAATCAGCCCCCTTCCAACGGATGACTAGTCGAAATACGATCGAACGGAGGGGTGTTCTGGGTGAGGTTGGAAAACCAAAACCTTCAATTAGCCGATCCCATAAGCCCTAATCAATTAGACTTTCTGGCATATGCTAAAGGCTCATGGGATTCAGGTCTGAGAACTTGGAGAGCCTCGGGTGGATGGGAGAATTTGGTAGCAAAACATGTGAAAATAAGAGTTTTTAGTCTTTCCAGAGATTAATGAAAGTGCGCTAGACAACGCCATAGCCACCTTAAGTTTTACTACGCAAGAGGGATAGGAAGACACGAAAAAGAGGGGTTGGAGAATAATTCTGCGATAGTACGGAGAAAGGGTTGTCTTTGTCTTCGTTTCTTTTCTATCATTTTAGTATGTACACCATAAATATAAATTATCTTGGAAAGGTGTCGCATTTACCTTTAGGTTTTAGGTCAATTGAGAACAAAACATACAAGCTGCAATGTTACATATGTACAGTACTAGGAAATTAAATCAAAATCCCGCACACATACCCAGCTCTGCTAGAAGGGCCCCCGCCGTGACATCGATACCGCCAGCATCCGAATCCTCCCTGCCAAAAGCTAAGAACAGTGTATCATCAATAAACCCGTGGTCCTTTTGGCCATGACTTTTCCAACTGATGCTAGTCATGTAGAGCATCTCGGAGGTATCGCCTAGTAATCCCGTGGAAGAGTCTTCATCTGACTTCTCTGCTCCAATGCTGCGACCAAAGATCCAGATTGGTTTTGACGAGACCGCATAGACCTCAAACGGCATCGAACGCCGCGTCAGCACCACGTAGGGCTCATATACGGGGTGAAGACCGCGTAAGGTCTTTTGTTGGATGATGAAGAGCACAAAGGTATTGGTCGCATCAGGTTGGCAAAATAGGTCAGATCGCGCACATAGAGTGACAGCTAGCGAATTTGTCGCTTGATGAATCTTTCCCGTCTCAGGCAAGAACCTCCTGAGACATTCTTGGTCAGAAGCAGCGGTCATCAGCGCCAAGTTCGGTCCAACAGAGCCATCTAGCTCGAGTTTCGAAAACACACGTGCCGGTGCAATTTCATGGTGTAGGAACATCTGTCCCGAGTCATCCCAGAAGAGAAACCAATTCTTCTCAACGGCATTCCATGGCATTGGACGTTGGAGCTCACGATACTGCCGGAATTCGTGCTCGTTGACGGTGTCTATCCCCCAATCCACCAAGATTCGAAAGTCAGAGATCCATTGTCCGAAGCATGTAAAGAGCGAATTGGAGCCGTAAATTGTGTACGGGATCTCGGGCCCGTAGAATACCCTTGCATCATGTGGCCCGACGCTGAGACTAAAGTACGAAAGGTCGCCGAGACACTTGCTGGAGTCACCAAAGGTTGCTGGGATGGGCAATTGCAGTGGTGGCTCCAGACAGCTCAAGACTCGCCCGTCGTCCGAAAATGCGGCGTTGCAGACGAGTTCAGCGTACCAGACTGAGGCTGTTCGAGCAGAAGGATCCTTGTGAAGTTGTGCAGTGATGATCCAGGTGTCAAGCAGCTCGGGATGGGGGATTATACTGGGATTCAAGACAGATCTTCTTCCGAAGTCGATCTTAAAATACTTTCGATCGGGATTCGATGCCGAGTGTATTACGTGGTGTGTCCGAGACATCTCTTTGTCGAATCCAGGATATCTTCGGTCCTCCGTAACTTGTCCATCCCGGCAGTGGGACAAAGTCTTGCTATGAGCTCCTGAACAAGCTATGTCGGTTTGTCCGGCATCAATGTGTGATTGTCTATATGCACCCGGGGAATAGTCCCGAAATAGAAATCTCGTTTGCAAGCCGAGGTTGGATTGAAATTTGGCGACGAGGATCACCGCGGACAACAGCCCTGCAATAAGTATCAGGTGTGCTATTTTTTTGGCCATGTTAAGTTGAGTGTACATGTGTAGAGTGAAGGCAGGATGTAACAGTAATGAGGTTATAAGTTCTCATTTCAGAGAAAGCCCGAGATTGCCCAGATGGTTGACACTAACTAGAAGGGGACTTTGACTGACACGCTGAATTGAGGGGTTATACCTAGGCAGTTTGCCATTATGATTAGTGCGATCATCTACTCTTGACAATCTTTACCATTATCACGAAACATGGCCAGGCTTAATGACCCGGGTAACTTTGCCAAGTCCAAGGTGAACTTATGCCATTACAAGAATTTCTATGATCCACTGGTATGAACTCCGGGCTCCTCTTATTATACAGCAACAATTTATTATTTAGAAGAACGATTTGTATTAGATACTCAAAAACAAAGGCAGATCATGGACACATGGGATTGTCAGCTTTTGTCAATCAAGCGCCCTTTGGTAGATCCACTGAGAGAATTTGACTGCCGGCTCATCAACTAGTCTAGTCGTGACCTCTGCCAGCCAGATAGTCAAGGGCAACAGAACCAGATTCGCGACGAGAAAGTTGACTTCAAGCCCAAGAGGGCCAACGTTAGGCAAGGGGAGGCGGTTAATCCACCAGGGACAATTCTCATAGTGTGAATCGCGTACGAAACCCACTGCAGCATAGAGCCTGTCACCCAAAGTCCACAGAACCGGTCCATGAACCAGATAGAATGCAAACGAAATACGGCCCAAGTACTGGTTGAACGGCGCGGTAAAGAACGTCTTGAGCCACTGAAGGTGAGATGTGCATGCGACGAGAAAGACAGCGGCCCAGAACAGGTAGAACCACTTGTAATCGAACACGGCCTGTGGCTTTAGGAAGGATAAGAGGTACCACCCCGGTGAGTCACGTAATTGTTGCAAATTGTCCGTGTGTGAGGGGACTCCTCCAAGATAAAGGCTTGCATAGAAGAGAACAGTCATGATGGCTGCCTTAAAGGGACCCAGTCGGAGAAAGAAGCGGGGCAGGTCATTTCGTACGGCGAGGAGGTCGAGATCTTGCAGAAGCATGCCGGCAATGAACATAGCATAGTGTGATCCATCCGCAACGTACAAAAGGTACACAACCAAGGCGACTTCGCCTAGGAGTCGGGCATTGCGGCGAAATCTTGAAAAGGCGAGAACGGCAGTGTAGACGGCCAGAGAGCCTCGATGTTCGACGGGTATAGACCACGCATGGAAATTGTATGTGAACCAGGGCTCGCCGCCTGTTCGGAGAGGGAAACTGAAATTCTTGAACTCGGCGTACCAATTCCATAGCTCCGCGCGGTAGCTTCCTTGAAGCTCTGGGACAGCGGTGATCTGAAACAAGTGCAAGAATGTAATATAGCATAATGTTGTGCAAATGACGGGAATATATAGACGAAACCATCGGCGGAATACGGCGGAGGAAAGGCATTTACCTAGTGCAGCATAATCGCCATCCTGGATGCTTACCAGTGGCCTCATTGAAAGAACGTACCCAGAGAGCACGAAAAAGACGCTGACGGCAAAATGTCCCCCGGAAAACAGTGTTCTAATACCAGGAAGGCATGCGAAATAGTATTTACCGTCGTAACCGTAGGCCAGCTCGAAAGCATTTCCCACTCCGCCATCGTGGGCCCAAAGTTGGTGATGTCCCCAGTAGACTAGTAGAGCCGCAAAGCCTCGCAATCCATCTAGGTATGCGGTGGGCCTGCTAGGTAACTTTTGCTTTTCATTGTCGCTTTTTGTCCCAGTAAGGAGTGTGGGCAAGAAGGGAATGCAAGAGAAGAGTGATATTCCATGTCGAGAGCGCGTCATATGGGCAAACCGTGGTTTCCGTCCATCCTCGAGGGCTCGCTCTGGGCTTGACTTCAACTGTGGAGAGTTCTCGATTGAGTGTAGCATAGGCATTGGATTCAAGTTGAGAGAGTCCCTTTGTTGGGAATTTGAAGAAAAGATGAAAAGATCAATAGAAACCCAATTCCACTTGAGAATGGCACGGCTCTCAGGTACAACTCTGTAAACATGTGATATCCAGTACAGTGAAGTAGTCCTTATTGGCAGTGCCCAGTACCGAGGCCCATAAAGGCCTGCTAGATTGCATTTTTCAAATTAATCAAAGCCGGATCCCCCTCTTTTCCCCCACAATTTAGGGTCTGAACGGCGGGGAGTATGACCCGATGTTGGCTGCAGCCACGATCTCCTGCAATGTCAGGCCTGGAGTCACATGTGAATGCGCACCGGATAACATCCACGGAAGTCTAGGCGTTTTGAACTAAATGAACTAAATCCATAATTGACTGTCTCTACTATTGGCCCCCGTCCGAATGAAGGTGTTTCACTGCTCTAGGAATGATCCAATCAGTTAGGCTTCAGCCCTTGACCATTTCCGTGCCAGCGATAGGTACCTATAGGGACCATTGTGTCCGCAAATGTAGACTTAATGAATACCACATGTTAATTACGATGACACTGTATGTAATCTACTTGTCAATGAAATACCTAGGTAACGCCCGGCCTTCTTGTACTGTTCTTTCTCCTTTCTCGACTTCGTTGTCCCAGACAGGAGGACAATTAGATCACACAGGCCCAGTCATGTTGGAGAAGAATCTCGCGTTGCCCAATCTCTTTCCGAAGAAGGCACGCAGATTCACACATGGGGGTCTAGTGGCTTTGTGTCTGTTCATCTACTTTTGTGTCACCAGAACGTCGCATGAATTTGAGGATAAGTCGTACTCTACTCAGCTGAGCAATATTGGCGAACAATTTCCCAGGAAAATCTGGCAGATCTGGAAAGTGAATCCATTGGAATTCGACGAGCGTGATATCGGGGTAGCCCGCAGCTGGATATCTAAAAACCCAGGCTATAGGTACGAGGTTCTGACCGACCAGAATGACCTCGACTACGTCGAAGCAAACTTCGGACCCCTTGGGCTGAACCGTCCAGACATCGTTGACACATACCGGTCTTTAACGGCTCCGATCATCAAAGCCGACCTACTTCGGTATCTCGTTTTGTACATGGAGGGAGGTGTCTATGCCGATATAGACGTGGAGGCATTGAGACCAGTTGAGCGATTCATCCCCAGTAGCCACGACGAAAGCGAGATCGACATGGTTATCGGCGTCGAAATCGATGAGCCACACTTCCGCGACCATCCTATACTAGGTCCAAAATCTCAATCCTTCTGTCAATGGACATTCATGTGCAAGCCTCGACAGCCAGTGATGATGCGACTAGTCGAGAATATTCTCCACTGGCTCAATCAGCTCTCCATCAAGCAAGGGAGGCCAATCTCAGAGCTTCAGCTGGACTTCGATGATGTGATCACAGGCACCGGGCCTTCTGCCTTTACAGGCGCAATACTATCTGAAATGAGCCGTGCAACGGGCAAGGACATCACATGGAGTACGTTCCATGATATACCAGAGTCCAAAGTTGTCGGGGGTTTCTGGTTCTCACAGTTGAAGCGTTCGCCGCTGGGCAAGGTCATTCGGACTCGGGCACCCATAATTCGCGCACCGCGTTGGTCAAGCACCATTACCATGCATCTGCGTGGCCAGACCGTCACCCACGGTTCTATCACCCGGTCTTTGGAGAGGTCGAGAGGTGCAATTGGAATGTGGACTGTGTGAGGAAGTGGGACGAAGAAGCAAGTGCTTTTGCTGCTCTGCCTCAGGAAGAGCAGGAACGACAGATTGCCACATTCCAGGCAATAGGGGAAGCACTAAAAAATATTGAAACCCCCTAACCCGGGAAGGCTTTCCTTTTCCTTTTCTGACAATGTGATCATGTGTTCTAGATATAAGTACGTCCTTGTAGAACTCTCACTAGAGCCTGTTGTAATATGAGGCTGATGCAGATCAGGAATGAAGCCCAGCTGAATTAATTCCTGCATTGTCTATACAAGGAAACAAGTTGATTGGAAACCATCTTGGCCTTCTCATGGCCTAATCGGACAACTGTGTGTAGTGACTGAGATTTACTCAGTGAGCCTGACTCTAAGCGCCCTCATTAAAGCGGCATGAGTCAAGTACGTATAGTGAAATAGATATCAAATGGCAATTTCATTTTAAAAACCCCGCATCTTCAGTAAAGCGAAAATAGCCACAAAGGGAGACAGTCCAAATGAACCAACAAGAAACATGCTATTCCAAGCATGTACAAGATTACACAGACTACATGTACATTGAACAGACAGCGTAAGAATACCGATTTGATTGTATGTAAGAACAAGCCACAACCCCATGCTAAGTAAAATGTAAATTGCCAACTCCATATCCGAAGAATAGATGCAAAAATATCTGATGCACGCAAAGACAATGCGATGCAAAGCAAAGAGAACCACTAACCCACCAACCCCACCAACTCCCCAGGCCACCGCTTCGCCCATATGATGGCGCGTGGAGGCATTCTCCCACCAACAGGCGCAAGCACACGGATCTTTCCCTTATCCGCGTCGACGTCGGCAACATACAAGAAGCCCATGATGCTCGCGTCACGGACTTCAGCGGGGGATGCTGTGGCAGGTGCATGGGTGACTGCGAGGAGAGTATTTGCCAGAGCAGAGGGAGCGGGTGGAAGCACTTTCTTCAGCGGAACGCTGCTGCTGCTGCCGGCGTTGGCATTAGGGTTCACATTGTCAGCGGGCTCTGAGAATGAGCCCACAACACCAGGGAGCGGGGCTGCGCGGTCTGGCTCTTGCTTTGTTTCTGAGGCGTAGTCGTCCATGCCGTCGCCGCCGGGGAGGAAAGAGGCGCCTGTTCCCAGCTGGGAGGGGTCGTACTCATCTTCGTCTTCGTCGTCTGCTGAGGAGACGGTGTAGTTGTATACAGGGAGGGAGGCGAAGTCGAGTTGTTGTGCGTGGGGGGAGAGGGTGATGGCGGAAGAGGGTGACAAGGAGGGGATTGGGTTGCCGAAGAAGTAGGAACGGATTTGGGACTCCCGCGTTGCCTTGCGGAAGGCATTGTCGCGGTCAACACAACCACCCGATTTAGAAAGCTTGACGACGGAAATATGCTCGTCGAAGACCGCGGCTGTTGCACTGGAGCTGGGTTTGTTGTCATACTGTTTGGCAACGGTGCTGTACAGGCGCTCCGAACCCAGTACCAGGATTGTTGTGATTGAGAATTCCGTAACAATGTGGTTAATGAGTTCCATAGTGCCGGACTTATCTGTGCTAAGGATTCCGGGCGTATCGACAATGACTCCTGTTTCGCGCGCGTCCTCGTCTTCAGCCATCCGGCCCGTGACAGACAGTGCTAGGCGCGAGACGACTGGTTGGTACACGGTGCCTTCGCCATCCAGCGGGCTTTGCATCGGGTAACTGTATACAAGGGGCAGCTTCACAGGCACAGGGCTGGGCCCGGACATGGGACTGCTTCCCCAGCCATCTTCGACATCCAAGATGGTACGGAAGGCAGTCGCGGTCAGTGTGCCAGGGACGCCAAGCATACCCTCCGTAGGATCGAGGTTCACGACCAACGGTTGACGGCCGATCTTCGTCGCATACGCGGTCAAGATCTTAGCCAAACTGGTTTTTCCTGTGTTTTCAGGACCCAGGAGGAGCACGCGTGGGCCGTCCTTGCCTATTGACTGGGCTTCTTCGCGCATTGTCTCTAGCGCAAAGTGCACATTCGCATATTCCACCATTGGCGTCTCCTCCGCCGTGTATTCGCTTTGACAACCTCCTGCGCCGTTACCTGCTGTCGATGTGACTCCGTCGGATGTGGTTGATGCCGTCTCAACTGCAGTGATTTCAAGTGCACAGCCATGCCACGTGAAGATTGCCGCCTTTGTGCCCGTGAATGTGTATGTTTGTGATTCGGCAAGCTCTGTGCCGAAGAGTTCGGCGGTTCCATTGAGAAGCTGCACAACTTGGAATCAGAACAAACCCCAGATCATATCGGAGAGTACGACATACCTTTACTTTGATAATATGTCCAAAGGCGACCTCAAACCGCCACTCCGAACCAGGGTTCAGGCTAATCTGTGATGGTGGTGCAGGTACCTGTGACCTCTCCTCCGAGGGCTGCGTTAGCTCGAGACCCGGAAGCGACATATTACCTAGGTACCGGTCAATCTGAGAAGCCTCGGAATATGTGCAGAGGTTGAAAAATGAATAGAAGTAAGTATTGGGATTGTTATCGGCGGAGCTTCAGCATGGATGTTTGCATGTTTGCATTAACGTTTTGCCGTCATTGGCCGGCTGACGTGAATTACCTCTCCAGGGCTACTACCCTGTACTATGACAGACATTGTTCGATATCGCTCGAGTCAAGCTCGAGTCAACGTACATCTGAGCGATAATCAACGTGGCTCCGACATTGACAATGCCTGGTCGTCCAATACTACGCTATGCTCAACCATGAATGGCGTGGACTCACTTCTGCCTCAACAGTAGCAAAATAGCAAATTATATGTTATAAATTTTTGATATCAGCTGTACCAAGATTGCATTAAACCAATATACAGGTTATAACCCTACGAAAGACACAAACTGGTAACATCAAAGCACATCACTGTCATTGAGCGAATCGTCCTTGACTACTTGGGAGGCTGCCGCAGGGGCAGTAGAAGGTGGGAGAGGGGAAAAGTTGGTATCAGGAGAGCAAGGGTAAGGGGCATAAAATGAGCTAGGAGGCAATCCAGATAACCAAGTCTGGTACAAAACACAGGGAGAGGGAGGGGGAGGGGAGGGGAAGATATTAGGAAATGGTGTCAATAACAGGCACTGGGCACTCAGGATCGCCGGCGAGGAATATATTTATGATAACGACAAGGGGAATTGGGCATCAGAAGCGAATATTTGGGTAGCTTAGCCGTCGCAAGCGACAGACATGCTGAAAAGAGACCAAAATTTAAAACAGACTGGACTTTGTCAAGCAAAACCTGTTTAGAAAAAGTATGGAATGGAAGCCCTAGATATGATGTTAGCGTTGATTCTGTATCTTCGTAGCACAGGATAACCTACGCAAGGGCAAAGGCGACGGAGACACCGAAGATAGAGCGGTTACGGACACGCTCCTGCTTGAGCTTGTTCTCGAGCACCTTGGCTTTCTTGGCTCGTTGCGAAGCTTCGGCCGCAGTCTCTTCATCCTCATCATCCTCGGCCTTGCGCTTGCTGGTCGTCTTAACAGATGTCGACTCGGCAGTGGCGCCCTCGGCTTGCGCCTTGATAGCTTCTTCCACCATCTCCTTGGCCTGGGCAATCATCTCTTCAGTCTCGGCAGCAGAGGGCACTTCGGGGAGAATCGGCATATCCAAGGAAACACTGGTGTGAGTAGGCTTCGCAGCATCGGTGGCATCGTCAGCCACTGATACCTCGACAGTCTCGTCCTGTTCCTGGATTTCCTGCTTCTTCTTTTCTTTCTTCTTTTCCTTCTTCTTCTCCTCCTTAGTCTCCTCCTTGGTCTCCTCTTCAGGCTCCGCGGTAGCAGATCTCGCTGACTTGCGCACTTTAGTCTTCTTTCCAGGGGATCCGCTTAAAGTCACTTCCGCTTCGTCATCCACAGCTCGCAGCTCAGGAATCGCTTCCGCGGCCAGGCCTGAAGCTGTGTCTAATGCCGACTGAAGGCTAGCGTTTGCAGCCGTCGTGGACGGGGTGCTAGTGATATCCTTGGTGATGCGGGTGCTGCGGGGCTTTCGGGGAGACTTCTTGCTCGGAGAAGCCGACCGACCTCTGCGGTTGCGTTGCGACACGGGCGGCTCATCGGAGGGAATTTCGAATTTCGGCGGGGGAGTGATATGCTTCTTTGCGCTGGAGGAACTTTGAACAATGTCTGTTGGGTCCAACAGTGCTCGCACCCAATCGTACATTTGGTATTCCTTGGAAAGCTCAAGGGCTAGGGAGGAAGGTCAGGATTTGTTTGATAGAGGGGACATCCCGGGCAGAACATACCAAATGCGGGCGAGATCCACACATTGCCGGCAACCTCCTCTTCACTGGTGAACTCGCGAGCCTTCAAATACTCGCGCTCTGTCCGTTCTTCCTCGGCCTTGGCCCATGGGAAGGCAATTTTGAACATTCCTGTCGCGCTAACAAAGCCATCTTTACTGCGGCGCTGTAATGACGAAGCCCGAGGTTAATGACCGTTGGTATCCAAATCATATAAGGGGTCTCACCATCAGGAAGTAACTTTCGGGTTGTTGCTGGGGACTATGGGAAGGGAAGATCTCGGAGCCCTCGAGGTCCTTTGGTAGCGGAGCACGGAGGTGGGCATACTCGAACACGCCCAGGTTCTCTGGCTTGGTCGCGTTTGAGGTGCCAATCTGAGCAGGCTTAACGGAGAGGTTGGTCTGTCCGAGACGACGGCGGGCAAGGAGCTCGTCATCTGTAATGAGGAGTAACACGAAATTGTTAGCGACGGCCTCGGGGCATTAGGGGAGCACGAGGCGGGTAGATAGCCGATGCGCGCGGGTGCGCCATCACGCGCCAGTGTTCGAACTTACAGGAGGGAGCAACCTCAATGGTGATAAGAGGATTGAATTGTTTTGGAAGTGCGCGCGACATGGTGGGGGAAGTCGAGTGTAGTGGAAAGGAAGATCTTGGTGAAATTGCGGGAGACTTGAGGGAAAGATGCGCCAACGTTGGCCACGTAGCAGGCGCGTCAAGCGACAAAATTCAAAGAATCAAATATCACCACCAACAGATCTTATATCTTGGCAAAAGAGAAGCGCGCGACCAAAATTACGATTGATAACCCAAAAAAAAAAAAAAAAAAAATTTCGACAAGATAAAGAAGACAATCAGGAGAGATGAGAAGATGCGAGTCGCGAGTAATTGCGTCGTTCTGAAGCTTGACTTGTTCCGGTAAGGTCCGGTAAGTGGTTGGTCATGTGTGGTATTTGAATGATTTGGTTGGTCAATCACTTCAATACAGTGTATGTGGTGTCTCCCACTGTATTGTAATTGTTGGCCCCGTGACCTTAACATTCCGGGCCAACACTTTCCTTCTTTGGACTTGATCTTCGTCTTCGTCTTCGTCTTCGTCGTCTTCTTCTTCTTCTTCTTCTTCTTCTTCCTCGACAGTCTTGGTCTTTGTTATATTTCTGTCGTGTTTTGTAGACACTTGCTTATGCATAATGAGTATGGCGGGTTGATTATATACAAGACCTCCATACCGGATTCAATTGTTTGAAGGAGTTCTCCTTTTTCTCAGAGAGTACATGTAGGCATATATGTTACTTTATATAGCTACTCCCTATATTGTTTACCATAAGTCTGCAAACCTACAATATATAACTATATGTATAACTATATCCTCAACGTGGTCTACTACGTACCTCTACTCCGTACTCCGTACCCAGTTGCATGATCGTCAAGTCCCCACACCCAGAATTGGGGCATAGTTGGGGTCTACATACTCCGTAGTGTATAATCCTTCCAATTCTCTACATCTACAATCTAAAACAATTCCAGTACAAACATTGCATGTCCTAATCCATCCAAAGCAATCCATGTAAACAGTCAATATAACCGTGCAGGATCAACGGTGCGTAAACGTGCATACAGAAGTGGAAATCCGAATAGCCTCGCCCCTCTCCCACCGCCTTTCCACCCCCACCAAGGTCTCAGGAGACGCTTCGAGCTTTAGCCCTTTTGATTTTTCTTTATCATTTCGAGTTTTTGAACTTGTTTCTTCTCTTTCCTCACTGTGCATTCCCCCTTTTTTCTCGACTCCTTCCTGAACTCCAATCCTTAGTTCCGTGCCCCCCGCCTTCTAAATCTGTAAACAATGGCCGACCACCACGACGACGAGCTCGCTGCCACCACCACCGAGGGTTTCAAGGTCGGAGAGAAGAAGACCCTCGATGAGTACAACCAGCTCGGTATGTTGATTCAATTCCAATTCATTGGCAATATCCAGCCCTCGGTGATTTCCCAGCTAACCATCTTTCTCTCCCCCGCAATAGACAAGGACGATGAAGCTATGAACCGCTGGAAGGCCTCCTTGGGTCTCAACTCCGGTGATCCCATTGCCGATCCCAACGACCCTCGCAAGTGTATCATCAAGTCCTTGGCTCTGCAGGTTGACGGGCGTGAGGATGTTGTTATCGACCTGTCCTCTCCCGGCTCTGTCGACAGCCTTAAGGATAAGCCTTTCAAGATCAAGGAGGGCTCCAAGTTCCACATCAAGGTTACCTTCCAGGTCCACCATGAAGTCCTGAGTGGCCTCAAGTACTTGCAGGTCGTTAAGCGCAAGGGAATCCGGGTTAGCAAGGACGAGGAGATGTTGGGCAGCTACGCACCGAACACTACCTCCAAGGTTGACTACTCCAAAGAATGTGAGTATTTAAACCGAGTTTCATGATTTTAACATCTGGCTTTTGTTAACCATCCCCTTCTAGTCAATGAGGAGGAGGCCCCGTCTGGCATGATCGCCCGTGGCCACTACAACGCCGTCTCCAAGTTCATCGATGACGACCAGAACACTCACCTGCTGTTCGAGTGGTCCTTTGACATTGCCAAGGACTGGTAAACATGGGTTGAGAGCTATCTCGTTAAGTTATTGAGCGGCCGTTTGTTTTCGAAGCGTGATGAGTTTCCTTCTTTGACAATACTGTTAGAGATACGTCCCACTGGGCTGATGCTTTGGATCCCAGTTTTATTGTTTATGCGTCATACTGAGTCTCACTTATTGGTGTATGATATTTTCATTTCAGATGCCAAGTAGCACATCTAGCTGCTTGCGAATGCACAGCTTTATCCCGAACGCCTGTCTAGTGCTAGGGTTTAAAAAAAGGAAATTGAAATACATGAACATTAACATCAAGCAAAACGTTAACAGTAACCAATGGGTATCATGAGAAGATTCAGAGATTCACAAGAAGTAGTCAATCACTGGACTGGAGCCATCCTTGATCTGCTGCTGCTGCTGACCCAGCTGTTCAAGGCGGTGGGCGTCATTTTCTGGTGCAGCGTCAAAAATATTGAAGAATCGCTCGCCAGAGTCGCTCACTTCGAGCACACTAGCCAAGTTTCCACAGCGGTAACAGTAGTTGGGGGCACTCCAGACCGTGCTCAGTCGATCGTCGTAAAGCACCTGGTATCCTTCTTGACAGAGTTGGTGTGCGCGCAGGATGTGGGACATGCTATTCACCTCTAGGAACTTCCGCACAACCTGTGCTCCAAAAGTATATCCAGCTCCACGGGGTGAAAGTGAGAATTCATCACGTTCTGTATCGGGGTCAGACCAGACCAGATCGGCCATGGGACCTTCATGTGGGATCTCTCGGAAACGGTCGATAATTTTGATTTGGTCGATAGAATGGATAGAAGGTGACAAGCCGCCATGTACACAAAATATCTCATCATTAATCACAACGCTCAGTGTCAAAAAGTCGAACATGTCGGTGAAGTAATGCCAGACATTGGCGTTGCCGTATTTGCGGGCACACTCGGTGTAGAAACCGTATGATTGGGTGACGCCGCGTGACTCGTGGTTACCACGGATAAGGTGAACTCGTTGGGGGTATCGTAGCTTGAGACACACTAGGAGTGAGATGGTCTCCACACTAAAAAGACCGCGGTCGACGTAATCGCCTGCCAATTCTCTTGTTAGCAAGGTCTCACACCAATAGTGGGTAACAGATCTGTTCAAGCCCGAGGCTTGCTTTCATTCCCGAACAGAGCATTCTCCGGGTGTGACTAACCGAGGAATAGGTAGTTCGTATCGGGACAGAAGCCGCCGATCTTAAATATCTCGATCATATCAAAAAATTGGCCATGGATATCGCCAACCACAGTGACCGGAGCAGCAATATGTACCACATTGCTTTCCTTCATCAAGAGTTCCTTTGCCTTGAGGCAGATGGCCTCGATCACCGAATCCGCGAGCAGCTCTTTTCGGTATAGCCGGGCTATGCACTCGTCGAGATCGATATTCGCTGTGATCCAACAGGTTAGCATAGCCATGGAGATAACCATATCGTGGAATCGAAAAAAATGCCATGCACATACTCGGTAAACCAGGCATTTTGTCGAGTTGCAGATACTTTGACTTCAAAACAAACGAGCGACAATGACTCCTTCTGGAAATGGTACTTCTTCTTGAATGACGGAAGAGCTCCCTGTACTTGGCTCCTGTGTCAAGGTGGGCGAGTGCAGAGAGCTAAAGGAAAGTGATATTTGAGAGGACGGGGTCGAGGTCGAGATGGAAGATTAAGACAATAAGAGAGATGTGTGTGTCGATCTAGCAGCAAGCATCCTGAGTGCAGCCGATCCTCGTTTCGAGTGCGGAGGGAGGGCTCTGGAATTGAAGATCGAGGCGACATCAAGGCCGATTTGCGGGATGAGCTCAGGCACACGAACACGGTCAAATTTACACCGCCTTTGTTCCTGGGCGCCTGGATTATAAGGCCACACTTAGCCAACTGGCTAGCTAACTAACTAGTTAACTTACACTCCTACCTACATATGCATTGTAGGTACCTGCAATGTCTGTTCGACGAAAAGTATACGGCAGTACCGCTCAATTATCAAGACTTGCCAACACCTGCCAGAACCGCGCAGAGACTACAAGACCAGAACTTATATAGTATCCAACGAGCGCCCTGTCGCCATAACTCATGATGAATAGCCCCAGCTTTTTGTATATCTAGGCTTCAGTTGGAATGGTATGCAGTTATTGGAAATATTAGAGATAAATACCCCGAGTAGAGACAATATTCTTGGTTTTAATGGCGATATAAAGTCTGCCTGCAGAAGCTCTTCAACTTGGATTCCGTATTGGTGAAGGGCATGATGAAACGATGACTTCGAGAGAACAGCATAGAACAATCGGCCAACGTCATATCTCCAAGCACATAACTATGGAAAGATACAAGTTTCTTTAGGGTTTTTGGGCGGACGGGAAGCGCCCCGCTCCGATCCCGGACAGGATTAGCCCATTCTCATAGATCGAAGTCTCAAAGATCTACCTTGACTTTGTCCCACCGAGAAGTGACAACCCTCCCATCCTTAACCACGGTCAGAATGTGCTCCTCCACTCGATCCAGGATAGTGATATCCTCCAACGGATTTGCCTTCAAGATCAAAAGATCCGCCACAAATCCGTCATGAATCTGACCCAACCTATGTTCCTGCATAACAAGACGAGCAGCATTGACAGTAGCACTGCGCAGAATCTGCAATGGAGTCAAAACCGAACTGCGCACCGAGAACTCCCTGTTTTGAGCGAAATGCATCGGACCAAGAAGATCAGTCCCAAAGCAGACGGTCACGCCCGCATCAACAGCCATCTTCATTGTCTCCAATCCCTTCTCAAGAACCTCTTCATTCTTAGCAGCGCCATCAGCAGACAGGAAGTTCATTTCCTTGGACATGACATGCGTAATGAGCGTTGGGGTCAAGAAAACATCCATCTCAGCCATCATCTTCGCCGTCTCGAGGTCAATAAGATTCCCATGCTCGATACCGTGCACCCCGAGCTTGATAGCCTGCTGAATCGCCGCCGGCGTGTAGCTATGACTCGTGACATATGTACCCGCGTTCCGCGCAACAGTGACAATGGCCCTAATCTCCTCATCTGAGAACTGCACATGTTCAATACGGTCCGTGGAGCTGGCAACACCGCCGCCGCCCATGATCTTGATAAAGTCCGCTCCCTGGCGCAGCTCCTCGCGTGCATACCTGTAGCACTCCGCAGGGCCGTCGACAATCCTGCTGATTCCAGAGATTGATCCAGTGCAGCAGAGCTGGGTGTCGTGGGACCCGCGCAAGTCGCCGTGTCCACCGGTTTGGGAGAGTGCGTGTCCACAGATGAAGAGACGAGGGCCTGGAATCACACCGTCCTCGACGGCTTCCTTGATTGCGAGGCATGCGCCGCCACAATCCCTGATGGAAGTGAAGCCGCGGTCTAGCATGGACTTCAGCACGTATGGCTGCCGCAGGAGACTGACTCGCTCGCTCATCTCTTTGTAGGCTCGTAGATCGGCTTCGCCGGGGACCACTGCGACGTGGACATGGCAATCGATCAGGCCCGGGCACAGGTATTTTCCGCTCAGGTCGATCACATTTTCTTCGGGGAGATCATCTGTGGTTGTAGATGAGCCATCTGTGAAGATTTGGATTATCTTGCCTTCTGCTATTTGGACTGTAGCATTCGGGATCAATTTCCCCTCGGCTGGGTCAACAACGGTCGCGTTCACAAAGACCAAGTTTCTTTGAGGTTTGAGTTTCCAGGGCTTGATGACTTGGGAGATATCCATGTTTGCAGTATGTATCTTGCTAGTTTTATTTCAGGGCATGTACAGACAATCCCTATTCGACTAGACAACCATTCTCTCAGGTAGTAATGATAACACTGTAGGTATAAGTATGAGAGCACAGATCCCACCTTTTATCTTGCAACCCGGGGAGACCGAGGAGACCTGGTCTTTATGTAGAACCGACGTCCCGCCTCCGCTGTTTTGATGTCAACCGGTTCTGCGCTGAATTCACCGTGTTGTCTATTAAAGTGATTTACTCGCCCACATTGAAATTGGCTGATCTACCCGATCCAACCAGTTAAAAACAACGAAAGGACAACATGCAGCGACCGGCTTCTTGGGCAATCAAGCTCACTGGCCGCTGCTTGGCATTCTGGGGATTCTCCCGTGTTGTTAACAAAAGATCCTTTACCTATATGTAAACAGGCCGAGGTATTTATCAGAATCCGCCGGCATTTATTGAATCCGCAAGTTACTAGACTCTCAGGGGTAGGTATGTGCAGTGAGCTTCTCATTGAGTATGTAGACCGATGGTAAGAAGAGAGAGGCCGAAGAGTGAGAGTGAAAAATGGAAAAGACAGTCTAAGTGCTTACAGAAACCGGGGAACTGCAACCTATCCCTATATATCCGCTGTGGGATGAAGTCTGTTTGACAACCCTCTACCTAGGTAAGTGACTATATTCCAGAAATATCATTCAACTTCATTTCTTATACTTTCAAGCTGCCCAAATAGGTTGTTCAATCAAATCAGCATCTATAAATGTGACCATAATTCGAACAAGTCTAACCAAGCAACTGCTGTGCCTCTTTATGGACAGCTTCGGTTTCAGAATCGGTCTCTTCTTCAGACTCATCATCTTCCTCCTCCGAGCCAGACTCTTCTTCCGAGTCCGTCTCCTCTTCCTCGGAATCTGTTTCAGACTCTGTCTCAGTTTCTTCCTCTTCCTCTTCTAGCCATTGATCAAGAGTCTTCTTCCCAGCTGGGTCCAAAGGCATAGCCGGACCGTTTCGGCCCCGGCTTGAAATAGAAGTGGTTTTGTGTTCACGTAGTGCTTTATCAAGGCGGTCACCTGCCGTCATGGAGGTGGTGTTGCTGGATGTGTCTGGTTTCACATCTTCGGTGCGAAGACTGGGGTCGGGTTCTTGGCCTAGCTCAACCCAATCTGGGAGATTCGTGTAGCCTCGAAGTCCGTGGTAGCCAGCATCGGAGCCGACGACGAGAGTTGCGGAGCCGATGAGCAGGTCTTTGCGTGTCTCGGATGGGCTGGGGGCGTGAGGTACCGGCTTTGGTGCCAGGAGAAGGAGGTTGGCAAGTTGAGTGGAAGAAGGTGTTTCCAATAGGCTCTTGTAGAGACGTGCCCGATCACGTAGGTCATAGGATGTGTCATAGCGTGCAAGAAGGAGGATATACCTCCATAATAACGTAATCCGGTCTTCGGTCGCTTCTTCTGTTTCCTTCGTTTCAGCGCCGTCATTTTCCCGGCGGCTCTCCTCTCCCTCTTCAGTTCGCTTGGCATCTTGAGATTCCTCATTCCCGTTGTCAGACCATTCGTTCTGAAACTCTTGTTGGGGTTTGGCAGGGGCTTCGGGAAATGATAACGATGCAAGTTGTTCTGGCTGTTGTTTTGGTGGATTCTGCAAGAGATGATGTAAATACACCTTAGCACCGAGAAGAACAATCTGCTGTTTGACAATCTCCATCTCATCGGCGAATCCTCTGATCAATATGCGGAGGACATCAGGCGCGATATTGTTCTCTGGGTCAATCCCAGCGAACTCGCCAACCAGCCAGATAATGGTGGCTCTAGCGTCTGGATGGGTTGTTGACCCCAGGTGCTTGACGAGCTGGAGAACAGTCTGTTTATGTGAGGATGGGTCTTGTTGAATCAAGTGACGAATGACAGTCAGTGACTCCGACACGAGGTTGCCATCTGGACTAGATATCTGGCCGAGAAGGATCCGTAGGCACATGCCTGCGGTACTTGTATCCCCTTGCGCGCAACGCCCAATGGCTCGTACACTCTCCCTTACCAACTCGGGATCTGTGCCTTTAGAGAAGTGCTCTAGCTCGCTGATGATGACCCCCTTCCAATGTTTTCCGCAATGCGGGAACAAGATGGTTAGGACTTCCAGTTTGAGGCGCCAGATATGCGGCGGGTCGTTGGCGTGCACAAGGAAATGGGCCGTGTATTTCGCAAAAGGCTTGGGAACCCTTAGAGCAACGGCAACAATGTTGTACAGAGCGATGAGTTGCATGTCCTGCGGGGTCCGTAAAAGAGCCACAAGGGGGCCAACTGCTGACGCAATATATTCTGATGGAGCAAGGTAAAGGAAGCAACGGACAACGCTGACGATGACAGCGGAGTTTCGGCTCTGCAGTAGAACCTTGCAGGCTCGGAGTAGAAGCTCAAGATCAGGATCCATTACCGGTACTTCGTACTCTTCAGCATCATCCTGGGCCTCCTGTTGCTGCTTTTCATCGTCGTAGAATGCCTCCGGGGCTGCGCGCTTGACCTTCTGAGTTCGTTGAGGGAAACATTTTCGCGCATAAAACGTCAACAGGCGCAACGTTGCTAGCTGGCCCCATTCATCCATATCAACCAGCTTCTTGACTAAGCTACGATAGTTCTTGTGGACTAGACCAATCTCATCCGGACACAGATCCAAGAATGCCGCGACTGCAGGGCCGACGACGAAGTATTGAGAATCACCCAAGAGGGTCTCAAGATACCCCATCAGTTGTGGCAGCGTGTTCGGGTCTAGACGATAACACTTTGGAATAGCCAAAGCTGCCGCTTTGCGCACGTGTGGACTCATATCCCCACATCCTCTCTTGATGGCGAGCGACACAATCTGGCTGATCACCGGAACCCGGATTCCTGACATAGTCCGAAGCGCCATTGTTCGAACCTGTGGGCTTGAATCGGTCAGCGATTTCTGGATCGCGTTGATGGACAGTAGTGCCAGATCCGGCTCCGCCTCCGCATGATGAACCAAGTAGATGTAAACCAATTTCTTGACTTCAAGATTGGCGCTGGCTACATTCTTGACAACTGCTGAAAAGAAAGTAAGGGAGGGTTCGGACCGGTACATCAACTATAACAGCAAATTAAGTCAGCCATTGCGTTTTCCATAGTCCTTGCTAACGGTCCCCGTACCGAGATGACCCTCCGCATTCCATCCAGGACCTCCCGCTCATGGCGACTGTCAAGGAGCTTCTTGATGTGCGCGGGGCTGTAAGTCCGCGAAGAATAGTCCGTTCCTGAAGTCCGATTGATAGCAGCGGACTGGGCAGCTTCTAATGTGAGCTCTCGAGCTATGCGCACAGTGACGTTGCTCGGTCAGTTCAGGCCAAATAGAGCAGATTGCAACCCACCCCGACATACCTGTTTCCAGCATCGAGGATATCCTGGAAATTGTTTCCATCTTTCCAGTCTCCAAGTGCCCAGTCCAAGGGCTTTGGGTGAGTCGAAGGAAATGGGTGAGAGGTGAGGGGAGGAAAGGCGGAGCAGCTCCGCGGAAGTGGATGATGTCGGAGTTCAGCTCTTCGCCCGCCTTCGATCTGCATCATCCAACGTTCTACTGTTTACATACCAACTGACCCAAGATCTACGACTACCATGGCTCTTTGTGCTTGATGGATTATAAGTTGATGACAAAATGATTCATTTCTCGTTGATGATCTGGGAGGGACAATAAGTGGGAGCGACAACACAGCTATCTCAAGCAATGGGTCCAACATGCACGATCGCTCACTGCGATCTGGTGTCCGATCTCCTGCAACGACTGCTTGAAGGCAATTCAGATACCCATCTTATTGTCTGTGCAACCAGAGCCGAGTTCTTGGTGCAACTCACAGCAGCCATTCGCTCACGCCGCACTGATCCAGACACTGCAGGGAGCCATGACCTGCTTACAAAAACCATCGGGCTACTTGCAAGATCCAGCAAAATTAGGTTGGCATTCTGCCCGACTTTAGAGTCTCTTCGGGCATACCTTGCCATTTTCGAACCTGCTGTTCGGGCGGCTACTGAGGACGAATCGCTTTCTCATGACCGACAACTCCTTGCTGTCCTTGATATGGTGGCTTTGCATGGTACGACTTCAGAATTCTCGGCACAAGGTCTGTCAAGAACACTTGCTTCTGTTGTTGAAGCTTCCTCCAGGGCGGGGATGAATCTCCGACTTTATGAGTGCGTGGATGCTCTAGACCCTTCAAGTGCTGCCAGGGGAAGAAAGCTATGGGATGTGAATGTTCCCTTATTGAATGGGTCAGTTCGAATGCGATCGGACCAAAGTACCTTGGGTGGACGGGGTGTCACCGTCCGACGCGTTGCCGAACGCTGGTTTGAATTTGACCAGAACCATTGAACTGGGAAAGACTGAAATACGCTTAATGCTGAAATCAGACGTGATATTGAAAACATAATAAAACTCCTGGGAATGAATTTGTACTGTCCGGGTATCCTATAGCTGACCGCTGAACTCCTGTTTCGCACATAAATGACAACTGATTCGTCATAGAGACTTCTCCATCTCTGTCATGTACAGCTTGATATGTGACTCTAGCTTTAGGTACTGGTCATGGGCCGACTGAATCTCGGTCTCAATGTTCTCCTTCAAGTCGACCATCTAGAAGAGCGCATTAGCAATGGTCCATGCCTTAGGTGGCACAGGGTAAAGCATACCTTCTTCTCTGTCTGTTCAATGCGAATACGTCTCCGCTCCATATCGCGCTGCTTCTCCGCACGTTCCTCGCGGAGTTGTCTCTGAACATTGCGGAGTTCTTCCATGCGTTCCTGCGCAAGTTCGGCTTTCTCCTGTGCATTTTTCTGAAGTGCCTCGATACGTTCGACCCAACGGGCCAGTTGTCGCTGCAAAAGCTTCTCGGTCTGCTCGACCTCGCGGACGCTGTTCCCCCTGTCCGAAATAGCCTCTGTAGTTCTGGCAGCACGAGACTCCTCTTCATCCTCTTTCTGCAACTCAGCTGAAATATCATCGAGTAATTTAACACATCCCTGTACATCGTTGGAAACCACGGTGAACGTATCCGATGAGGTCTGCAGTGCGCGAGCCCGCCTCTCCATCGCATCTATGGAGGCCTTTTCGCGCATCAGATTCTCCGATAGTTCAGCCAGTGAGGACTGGAGGGTAGCCGGAGACTCGAGTACATAAGGGCGCAGTTTCTCCGCTTCTTGTCGAGAACGGACGGTTCGTTCAGTTTTCTCTTCCAATTGCTGCTGCCGCCGGGCTCTTTCCGTCTTAACGCGATCGAGTGTTTCTGCGACTCGCGACTGCTCCCGACCCAATTCCAATAGCCGCGCCTTGAGCGCGTCGTTTCTGGAAACTTTCTCCCTCACATGCGCTTCATTAGATTGCAGATCTTGTCGCATCTCTCTCAGCCTTAATTCCATTTCCTGGTTTTCCGCAAGAAGTTCGTCAATGCGCGATTTCGTTTTCTCTGTCTTGTTGAAGTGCTCGTCAATCACAGGTGTTTGCGATTCGCGGAATCGAACAAAGTTGATCAAGTACGAGAAGATCTTGACGAGTCGCTCATGCGTTGGTTTGGTCAGGTCTGTGAAGGTGAAGTCATTGACACCGCACTATTTCGGACAAGAAGCATTAGCATACTCTTCAGGGGTTTCGTAGACAGTGATGAGCACATACCTCCGCCAATAGCTTTCGGAGCATCATGAAGAAACCCATCAGGTTGCGGGTGTCATTGGGAACTATATCAGGGTAGTCGCCACATATATCTTCTGCAGCCGCATGCATCGCGGGCTCAACGGTCTCCCGGGTCGTGTTCATGAGCAGTTCTGCGAACCATTCGAATACCATCTGGATTTGCTGGGCGTTTGGTTTTGCCAGGTCGGCGAGGGTAAACGGTATACCGATATCGTTGATACATCCTGCAATCTCTTTGTCGGGCTATTTTATATTAGTACAAAACGCAAGCCCCGGCGAAAATCGAGCTCACCAGGCGCATGAGGGCGTCATTCTCATCCTCCTTCTTGCGACCTCGACCATGGTGCTGGTTGCCTTGGAATTGCTGGCTCATACGGCTGTTATATCCCATCGCAGTAGAATTGCGCGACATGATAGTTTGGGAGCCTGTCACCAGGCAAGGGGCTTATTGACAAAGTGGGTAGGCTAATTGCTTGTTGATCGAGCTTGATTGTTTACTTGGAGACAATCCCGCACACCGCCCGATCGAGGTTAGCGCCTAGAGGGGCATTATGCAAACCGGGCAAACTTACCTAGAATTCATGACTCTTTCTCTTCCTTCGATATTGCTTTGTTCTCACTCTCGCATCTTCGACACTCATACAAATATGGCTTCTACCACCTCAGATGCGGCTACGGCCGATACTAAGCCCTTTGAGTAAGTAAAACACGCTCCCCTGAAGCCCTCGCACCTGCTCACCGTTCCTTCAGCATTGTCGCAACCTACAATGAACTCCTCCGCTCCGATGCCGATCTCACTATGCCTATCGCGGCCATTGAAGCTCTAGTCCTTCTTCTCACACATTCAGCCTCTTCGACGATATCAGAGACCTTGGATCTACTCGAAAAGTCTACCGCACACCTGAAACGATCTATTCCCAACCCTATCGGTCTCTCTGCCGGAACCGATCTTTTCCAGCGATACCTGATTACCACACTACAACGTCCTGGGCAGCTGGGCCCTGCAGGCGATTTCAAGGCCATCCGCACACATCTCTTGTCAAATGGACGGCTGTTTATCCGACGTGCCAAGGAAAGCCGAGACAAAATCGCAGCATTCGGCCGTGGCTTCATTCGCGATGGTAGCACTATTCTCACAAACGGTGGCTCCCGAGCTGTTGCCGCGCTATTGCAAAAAGCCGCAGATGAGGAAGGTGGCCCTTCCGCTGTGCGGTTCCGTGTTATCTACGTTCTGTCTTCGACTTCCCAGGAGAGCAAGCACCCGAACGAAGAACCAGAGGGTATGGAAACAGTCCGTGCTCTGAGAGCAAAGGGTGTGCCAGTTTCAACAATTCCCGAGTCCGCCGTGGCATATTCTCTCGGCAAGGCTGATATGGTTATTGTGGGTGCAGAGGGTGTGGTGGAGAATGGAGGCATTGTGTCGCGCATGGGAACCTACCAGATCGGTCTTCTTGCCAAGGCTATTGGGAAACCATTCTACGTGGTAGCAGAGAGCCACAAGTTCGTTCGCTTGTACCCTCTTGGTCAGTACGACCTGCCAATTGAGCAGCAAGTTGTTGAATTCAAGTCTGAGGAAGACCTTGCAGAGGAGCGCAAGCAGCAGTCCTCCGTTGACACAAACGGAGACACTCCAATCAAGCTACCCCTCTGTGACTCGGTTGATTTCACTCCCCCTCACTTGATCTCTGCACTGATCACAGATAGTGGTGTTCTGACGCCCAGTGCTGTCAGTGAGGAATTGATCAAGATCTGGTTCTGAAGAAATCACATGTCATAGCGGAGCGTTTTCTGCTGTGTCTTTCCCAATTTCTCACAAAGTTTCATCAAGATGATATGGCGGGGAATAATTCGCCGCATCTCATGTGGCCCTACCATGTGGAAGGATCATCTCAAGCGAACAATACTGGATTGCGTCTCTCCCCGCGTCTAAATACAATGTGGATGTCTGTCACATTATCTCCAGTATGCAGCACAAACATACGCTGCAGAGACGCAGGAAAATCGCACCCCTCTCTATTCCTATCATCGGCTACCCCGTTATGTATGGACATGGATATGGAATGATTTTCGATTGGGGGATTTCTTTTTTCTTGACAAAAGACTTGATTGAACGCAAACAGTAATAACAAAACGTGAATTTCAAGTACTTTTAAACAAAGTCCAGAACTGTAGTTTGTTCTCCCATGGTATCAAACGCCTTCCCTCAAAGTCATGCAGTCATCATCATCAATAATCATAGAAGACTCTAGTTGCAGAGCCCCTTTGTCGTCTTGTTGAACATTATGCACGCAACCCAAAGAAGGGTTACCCTGTACAGGGATGATTTCTTTGTCCAGGCTTTTCATCCCCTTCATGTCTTCATATAAAAAATAAGTCGTAAGAATCGTCGTGGATCATGAATCGTGATTGGCCATTCAAGCCTCCTCAAAAGGAAACCGCACAATGCCAATCCGCAGCCGAGCATGAAAGAATTGTTCACAAGGCTATAACTCAGCCGAGGCAACCATTTCCAAACTCGCATATCACACTCATGGCGAAGAGCTCAATTGGCAATGCAGTTGACAGGAACACGCCATTCCTGTGATTGCATCGCAGCGAACGCATACAGCAGCAAGTAGCCAAGAGCCACAAATATCCACAACGCTGCCATGTTTGAATGATATCAATCAGAAAGTCGGTGAAGACGAATGAGATGTTTATGTGTGATGGGAAAGGAATTTAGATGTCAGGCGACCACGACGGGGTCAGAATAAATGATGCCAGCGTTTGGCCAGTGGGGTTATTCTCCAGTATGGATGCTTGTAGGAGGGAGGGTTGGGAATAATGTCAGGTACTCCGTTAGAATAGGAAATGGAAAGACAGAGTCTTTCAATGGGATCTCATGCTCTCCAGACATTTTAAACACAACCAGACCGACACTTGACAAAACACGCTTTCTTCCGGGTTCTTCCATCCAATACGAATGCGAGCTCTATTCTGTCCATTCAGAATCCTTTGGGCATGGGACACAGATGCGGGGTTCTTACAAGGTTGGGAGAAGATTATTACTTCACACGGTGCTTCGCCAGATATAACTTGGAATAGTTCTAGATTTCTCTGTGTGTCACGCCGGGGATTTCCCGTTCGAGTCATAGATCGCCAGGTCCATCACGGAGGGTTTGAAGACGGGATGGATTTGGCTATTCCGCCAATTAGAATCCGGAATATGATCAGTTTAAATTACCCAGAGAATCAATCAATTCCATTAGTTGTGGGTCTCCATTTCTCAAGTACCTCATACATTATGCCATGTAGGTTTGCAAATATCAAGCAAGTGATATGAACTGCACTCAACACTATCACGCGAGCCTGGTATGCTTAATGGACTTTAATCAACCTTGGAATACGAAAGTATCAACCTTGGAAGGAAACCAGGGCCAAGTCACAGTACAATTTTCATTGCAATGTGACATACGATTTGGATATATATTGTTGCCCCATAAGTCGGCCACAGGTAAGACTATATATCCTGACCAAGGCCCTGGATCCTCAAACAGAAATGGATCACCGTCATTTGCATCACAATCGTGTCACTTGATATCGAGTGAAAGTAAGGTCTAAGCCGGCATGACTGCCTCTAACTCCTGGAACAGAAGTTTCCACTGGCCACATCAGGTGTTGGAGTATGCAGCTGCATATCCACCAAACACCCTGAACCCTGAATGCCCTACATGCGAGAAAGAGAATAGCGAGTCACTTGTCTACTCGAAGAGATCAAAGATCAACCAAGACGAAAGTATCTCGTCATGTCCCCACAAATTCCAACCCCGCTCTCCGGTCCCTAACCAAAGCATCAACCTCACCACCAACCTAAACGAGATACCCAAAAATAAACGCCAAAAGCAAGCCCATTCAAACAAAACTCCTGCACCCATACGCGAAACCCCAACGGCCGCCTGACAGATCCCAGCCACCCCCGCTCCACGCCTCAGCGCCATACCACACGTCGTACCAACCTTACCAACGCCCCCGAAGACAAAAGTCATGGATGCCCAACCGCCAGCAGGCTCCCAATCCCACCACAAGCTCCACCTAGGACCTGAGACCCAGCGTTCCGGTCCGCGGTCTACATCCGATGCGCACTACCACAGTGGCTGGTCTATCAGACGCCTTCTGAGCCGACGGGGAAGCTGCAAGTACAGCGTCCTGGAGCGGGAGCCGAATCGACTGAGGAAGCGCATGAGCGACTGAGTTTCTTTCACGGCTAGAGGGACTATGTTGGACTATGTTGGACTATGTTGCATTAGTCGGCGGTGGTGGTACTTATACCGGACCGTGCGAATGTGGCTAGTGTCAGGAGAGACATGGGAGAATATCCGTTTCAAGCTGACTTTGCTGTTGGATATCTGTCCGGTGTCGCATGGAATGCGGGTCTGGTGTGATTTCGGCGTTTGGGTAGAATTGGCGGGTAGGGGCATTTTGGGAGAATTTTGTCTGTCTCGACTGTCTTCTTTTTCTGGATTGATCTAATTGGGTTATGTGAACTCCGTGTGTCAAGTGCAGAAGTCATTGGTTGTGAGTTGAGTTGTTCTGGTCGATTTCCGTATCTTGCGGTGGCGGTTGCCTTCGTGGCGAATTCTCAATGGCTTGAGTCGCCATCCTTCCAAGGTATTGACTCGGAATGGAATTTATTTTTGGTATGCAATGTCATTTCGAATTGAGAGTGCAATATGTAGAATCCTCTACATATGCTGAAGAATGCGGGAATAAGGTCATCGGATCCATGGATGTTCCAAATTTTTATGAGCTTATGTTTTAGCGAAAACCAAAAATAAAATACATTTGATTCAATGTGGTGTCTGCTCCTTGCAGATTTAGTGGCTTGTCAAACCCCTGCCAAACCCGATTCTGGATGTCTCTGAGATGTTCTTGGCATCGAACAGCGAGAGGAGAACGCGGTCAGATCAAGTCTATCGTTGCGAATCAAATGCAGGAACCATGGTGGAACAATCTGAGACCGGAAGTGGAGTATTATGGTGGAAAGCCACGTTATTGGAAAGATACGGAGTACGGAGTATCTATAGACGGGAGCTAAGGTGAAGACAGGAATACCATATAATAAATATACATGTAGGTACTTTATAGAATATAGGAATAATAGAG
The DNA here is from genome assembly GCF_028827035.1 of Penicillium chrysogenum. Classification (NCBI taxonomy): domain Eukaryota; kingdom Fungi; phylum Ascomycota; class Eurotiomycetes; order Eurotiales; family Aspergillaceae; genus Penicillium; species Penicillium chrysogenum. The sequence goes on along the minus strand of NW_026622749.1, from coordinate 2,156,485 downwards.
GCAAGGAGAGGCCCTGGACAATACCCTGGATCTACAACATAGTATAATATGAGCCTTGAATTGAAACCAAACAATAGCGCTGATACCTTGCAACCCGCTGGATTCTCAATGGGATATAATTAGAATCTCCGTATTTCCTACGTCGTACTATGCCCTTGAACATCAATATTGAATAGAACCGAGGTAAAAAAGTGAAATGCGATATATATTGCCTAGTCAGGCATCAGGAATAGAATTAGTAATAAATTGCAATCCTTCAGGACTATAGAAGAAACTAAGACAACCACAGTGAAATTTGCCGATCATTTCTCTATTTAAGCGTGTGCAGTGTGCACGATATCCTTCCCCTTACAATACCAGACATATAGTCCCTGCAGGTTGTCACAATAGTTTGAGAACTGCAGAAACTTTTCCAAAAATTGACGATCCCATAGGTCCAAGTGTGTGAAAGTGCGTAAGATCGACTCCATTCCCGCGTGTCAAACCCAACGAAAGGCTCCCACCGTCAGGCTGGCCCCCACCGGGCGTTTAAACGGTGGCTTGGCTTTAAGAGGGCACGAGGAACATGCATGGGACTGGGTTGTACAGGATCAATGTTACTTGATTACTTTTTCATTTCCGAGATATATAATATTAGAATCCGTTATATCTTCATGGTATACCCCAATATAATATCCAATATTATACCACATAGAGGATATCAATAGTATACAGGGATGTGTGTATATTTATCACACTGCGTCATTCGGGAGTCCACAGTGGATATCACTCTTCCCCCACAGGTCAACTGCCAATTTCCAGTGAAATCTAGACTCTCTTTCTGTGTGACGAGAGAGTTTTTAACGAGATTGTCAACGAATTTAGGATCAAGGTACCAGGTACCCGTGCAACTGTAATAGACATAATAGAATGGTTATAGAAGAATCCCTATAGATATCTATATATCAACAATAGAAGTAAAAACTAAAATAATAAAAAAGCAAATGCCAAGTCTTCCACTTATTTTTCAGGCAAAAAACAAAAAACAAAAAAGGGCTTTCTGATTGCCCTTTGGGCCTATTTTCTTTTTCTCTGCCTTTTCGATTTTCCTTTCTCCTTCCTTCCTCTCTTCTTCTCTTCCTCTTCCTCTCTCTTCCTATCTCTCTCTCTCTCTCTCTTTCCCTCAGATAGAACTTCCAACTTCCATCTACCCACTCGATGACGCCTGTGTCATCACCCTGACTACCAGTCACTTTCCTAAACTCTCCTTTCCATCCTCCATGAGTTCAGTCAAACTGTCGCGACACCGCACTGATAACGATAACTGATCCCACTTGTCCCTGGGCTCGTGCCCCCTCAAAACGCCATGGCGATATGGCCCTTTAATCGCAAGAGCAAGCGGCACACCATCCAGGTGACCGGTGCCGAAGCTGCTGATCTTCAATCCTCGTTTGCGGAACCAACGATCGAGCCTACATTGGGCCGCAAACCATCCAAACGCCAAAGCAACCGCACGTCACGGGCGGATGCTGCAGACAGCCGGCGCAGCTCCGCCCTCGTGCCGTCTAATCGACCTATCTCATCTCTAGACCGCCCTGCTTCCATTGCCGATCACCCACGGAACCCCCCATCACGCGACCCTCCACTCACGAGAACAGGCTCGCTGCTGAGGCGGAAACCGAGCCAAAATGGAAATCCCCCGAATAAATTACGACGAAAGCTGAGCAAGCGCAAAGCAAACGAGATCATGCGTGAGCGTGAAATTCGTATGCTCTCGTCCACCCCTATTGATATCCCCCGTCGTCCGAACGCCGGCAGCGGGGATTATGTACTGGAACATCGTCGAAAGGCAAATGGTAGACGTGCCGACCGGTATATGTCTGACATCAGCCTGTCCATTCGTGACTCCGCCACGTCCTCCACGTCTGATATCTCCGACCCTTACACCTACAAGGTCAACGCTTTTGCTGCCTTGACCCCACGCCCCGTCGTTCGTTACGTCGAAGCCCCTCGCCTGCAGACCGCTAGAAGCAGCAACCCGCCTGCTTCCAGCCGCCAGGACAAAGAGAGGCTCCAGGCCCTGACCATGTCTGAAGATGATTTCTACTATTCTAAACGACGAGTAAACGAGCTCGCTGATTCATTAGATGCCGGGGCTTTGAGAGAGCTGCTGGATCGCGACCGTCGCCGCCGGGAGAAGAAGCAGGTCGACGACCAGGAAAGACTTCGGCGTAAGCTGCAGGAGAGGGCCGATGCTCAGCAAGCGCAAGAACAAAAAGTCCAAGTCGCCACCGAGCCCGAGCCCGCGCCCGCGCCCGAGCCGGAAACCGAGATTGCCCAACCAGAGCCGTCCATCGCCGAAGTCGCTGAACCCGAAGACGTCCCGAATGAAGAGACCACCGTCCCTCAAGTTGATGAACCGACGGCTGTTGCACCGGAGAATGAATCGTGGTTGCTGGGAACTTCCAAGGGCAGTGAGAACCTTGGACGCGAATCGCGGGAAAGCTCTCGCATTGTTGGAAATATTGATGATAGTTCCATTCGTGAGCGGAGATTGGTTCAACGTCCTAGCTTCGCCCCATCACACGACATTTCCATGTCCCGGACTACTCTTTCGCCGTCTCATTCATCTCTTCGGCATGGGCTAAATAGCCCATCCCATTCACAAATATGTGGACCCAGCTCCACGTCGGACATTTCCAGAGGAGTCGACTCAGAACGCCGACTTTCTGACACCAGCGGTCGCCGGGGAAACACTATTACCTCCCTGTTCAGACGTGGTTCGTCTCGTCTCAAGCGGACGTACAAAGAGCGATTCCACGACACTACCCCCGAAATTTCCAACGCCTCGCATGAATCCTTCTACAAAATCCAGACTCAGTCATCACCTCCTCCGCCCTCGGTTATCCCTCAGAGAATTTTGATGCCCACTGGGACCGTGAAGCGCTCCCAATCCAAGTTCACTGAACACTTTGGCGACGAACCTCTGTCGCCCCCTGATTCTCGCCTACAGTCTCCAGATATCCCGGAGGAAGTTCTAGAGTCCTCTCTCGAGCGGGATGAGACTTTCCTGCGTGAACCAACACCTAGCCCCGGTGTGGACATCAAAAACCCCAACCGAAGCCATCATCGGTCGTGGGCTTCAGACAGTATGGACACCGAGGCCGATAACGTGCCACTTTCCCAGTCTCTGGCTTCAATCGATTCTGAGGGATCTTGGATGTCAGGCCAGTTTTTCCGTCGGATGTCACAAAAGCCTAGCAGCCCTGTTCGATCGAATTTGAACTCCTTTGGCCGAGACTCAGTGGATGGCCCAGCAGATGCCCCCGAAGAAGTGGAATCACTGGATGAATCCCGCCGTCTTAGCAACAACATCCTTGGCGAGCCCGAGATCGAACCGGAAGGAACAGAAAGCTCGGCAAGCAAGCCTGCTGAGAGATGGCACAATGAGGTCGGTCGCCGCGCTGTTGTGGTGAACCCGGCGGTCCGTCCAAAGTCTACACAAGCAATGCTCCGGGGATTTCCCTCATTGAGCCCCATCTCTGCAGAGGAAGATCACATTATGGAGGAGACAACTCCTTCAGAACTGCAGCGGATCCCCAGCGCGAAAGCTGAGATTGGTTATGCCGAATAGACCGAGTATTAGTGATTGCCATTTAACAGCAGTCCGGCCTGGATCTATCATTTATTGTTAGCCCATTTATCTCTGTCATGGTGTCGAACGGGCATCAATGGCCCATCGACCATTGCCATGACTAAGATACAATCTGCCACTGAGGTCTTTTGACCCTTTCCTTTGTCACCTTCCTTTTGTCACTTTCCTTTGTCAAAATATCCATCCGTGAGCCTTGGATTTACTCTCTGGCCACCTGTACGATTCTGATATCCCCATCGCCCTGTATCCCATTATTCCTCCTTGCGAGCTCATTCTCATTCGATCTGTTGATACCCCCTCATCGCCCCATGTTTTATCTTTACCATATGCATAAATTCTATTTCATTTTATTCCTGTTGTTGAATACATACATGACCAAGATGATAAATTCTTGTTTTCTTCCGGCGCTTTTCTTCGTTGCACATAGTTGGCGGCTTCTTGCCGTTTTGATCTATCCTCCTTCCATTGCTGATATTGTTAAAACATTCTTCTGGAAATTTACTGATTCCAATTTCCCCAAGCAGTGCCGATCTTACATTGAGATCTAGTTATCAGGATAGCATTATCAAGATTCTCATTGAATGTATTTAGTGAAGCCTAGTAGCTATTGCTGGCAACCTACGCAGGCGGTTATTGTATTTCTAATCTTATACAGTATTCAGCGTCGATATCTTTCCTTGATTCTACCTGGGTACCTGCTCTATAACTTACATATTCTACTAGAGTGAAGGATGATTTGGGATGGCTGTGCCTAATTCATACATTACTGCCACTGACTTATGAGTTCCCTGCCTTGGACTGGGGCGCCTTGTGCAGGAAGGCACGCGCCTAACCTTACGATCCTCCAGCCCTGGAGGGCTGATCGGTGTCTGTCACTGTGGAATCCTCCAAACGCCGTCTGGCAGTATCCCGGGCTCGACGAGAATAGTCGGGGGAATTTCGTCCCGGAGCTTGATAAGATTAGCCTATTTATGTTTATGCCTATGCCCCTTATATCCGCTTCTATTTTAGCTTTATATAAGAAAGGTACAAAGGTAGTGAGAGTGAGTATCTCTGCGTTCTTCTTCTGAGGTCCTAGAACATATACTAGTAAGACTCACTTAAAAATGCCAAGACCGGGAAATGCTGACAGTCCAGACTCCGTCTAATTCGTAAGCGACCCGAGGTCAGTCCGGAGGTCGGGAGCACGTCATCCTGTAAGCTTCACCTCTCTTAGATCCCATTGATATCACTCTATCGGTAAAGGATACAAAAAGTACTAGTACTGACAAATCTCACCATGGTAAGTCCCAATTGAAATCTTCCCCTTGGAAGAATCCCGATCAAACCAGCAAAGCTCCAGAGACTTCCGGACCTTCAGACGGGGCCAGCTCCGACCCATTATTCAGCGCGTCTTACCTAATCCCCTCTGCTGGCCCCGGCGAACGTCATGGCCCTATAAAAACCTAACGCCCCTCACTCTACCCCTCCAATCGAAATACTCATATCCACTCCAGTTCAAGCCTTCAACTCTTCGTTCTACCCCCAGAACCATCTCCGGAGTTTCATCGCTACTCAATCGATCGACTTCCGTCCAGCGCGCCGCTTTCCGACCCTTTTCTTCCACACCTATCCCCCGCTTCACGCCTTCATCTCTCAAAATGGGTGTCACTCCTATCAAGTCGTAAGTCCGACCTTACTCTCATATTCCCGCTTTCGCTTCTGTATCTGGATCCCAGAAACATGCCCTACACACTCGTGATCATTTCGCAAGACATCGTTTTGTACAACATCACAGACAACCCAGCTAATACTCCTCCAGCGTCGCCGAGTACAAGGAAAAGGTCACCGACGCCACCGGCCCCGTCGTCGTCGACTTCCACGCCACCTGGTGCGGCCCCTGCAAGGCCATCGCCCCTGCCCTCGAGAAGCTCAGCGAGACCCACACCGGCATCCAGTTCTACAAGGTCGACGTCGATGAGCTCTCTGAGGTCGCTGCTTCCAACGGCGTCTCTGCTATGCCTACCTTCCACTTCTACAAGGGTGGTGAGCGCAAGCAGGAGGTTAAGGGTGCTAACCCTGCTGCCATCCAGGCTGGTGTCAAGGCTATCCTTGAATAGATTTGGAATTTGAGATTCGTGCTTGATCATACCATTCATCTATGCTTTTTTTTTTCTCTGAGGGATGGGCAATCTAATTGAATACTGAATACATACCATTCCACAAGTCTCTGTGATGTAAACTCTTCGCTTGCTTTTTCTTATCTGTGGGGTTGGAAGCCAGATGGGCTCGTTCTACGTACATGAAGAAAGAATGACCCAGGACTCTGGTGAGTTACGAAAGGAAAAGTGCATTTATACAAGTTCTGTCCTATGTTGTACAGCTTGCATGCAGCCTGATCGACAGATCACATGCATCAGCCTGCAGTGGAATTCCCCACAGTCCTTTGTAGAACGGCCGTTGAACAGCTGTGATTGATGTCCAATTGCATAGCGCAATTGTGAAGTGTTGGTTTGTGTCCGCTAGACGACAAACAACTCAATAGCTGCTATATAAACTGTGAGTTGTTAGCTTGTCCATCATCTTTCTCTCCATCTACCATATCCTTCCACATCCCCAGCCTACTTTAACATATCATCATTCACTTCAAGTATGGCTACTGATTCGGGCAATGACTATGGCGAAGAGGGCATCTTGGACGCGTTCCAAACTATGAACCTGAAATTCATCAGTTACGATCCTGCAGAACATGATTTGTTCTTCAATTCTATCCAGCAGTTCTCATCTTCAATCATCAATTTCTGTGCATCCACCCCACGACCGATGGACATGAAATTCACCTCCAGCGTTGCCAAACATCTCCAGAGGAACTCAAAATTGTTTGTGATGATCTATGAACTCGACAGGTACCAAGACATATCCGACCTCATCGGTACACTTTTCTTGGAGTCGTCTCATCGGGATATGGCCCACCACCGATGCTCCAAGCTTGGAATCGGTATCTTGAAGGAATACCAAGGCCAAGAAGCCGAGGCAGTCGAGTGGGCCTTGAACTGGGCGTTCAACAGTGCCGGTCTACATCGGGTGGAGATGGACGTTCCATCATGGAATATGCGATTGGGCGAGGTATGCGAGGAGATGGGGTTTCAGACAGAGGGAACAAGGAAGGAATGTCTTTTCAAGGATGGCAAGTGGTGGGATGAAGTGAGCATGGCTATTTTGGAGAAGGACTGGAAGGAAGGCCACATCAAGATGGAGAAGTAGCCATCCTGGAAGTGTAGTTGAGACACGTAGGGCGCTTTCTATGCTTCAATGACAAGACCTGGATTTTGATTTTGGCTTTTCCCATCAAGTATAGTAAGTGTAAGCGAGAGGAAGGTAGAATGTTGAAGAGACAGAATTGATCTATACCAAACCTTGCACAAACGGCTTGATATTTGACTATCCCCGAAGCCACTATGAAGTGACTGTGCATATAACCCCGATTTAGCAAGAATTGCTTTTTCTATGTATCTTCTTATTTTACGCATGACGACCACGCGATTGACAACTGACAGCGGCAGTTAGTGACTTCGCTCCATTTTTCTTATTTTTTCTTAATAGAGAGATCACATCCACCAAGTATATTTAGAGTACCGAGGATAGCATTTAGGACCTATCCACTATATCCAAGGTGCCAGAAAGCCCTTCCTCAAAAGTGGGCATAGGGGCGTTCACCAAGTCGAAATAGTTTTTAACCAAGGCGATGCTACGATCTGAGTGGACTCGAAGACAAAACTGATCAGAACTTTCGTCTTTGGACGAACTTGCTTTTACTTTCCTGTGATTCATCGAGAAAAAGCGGAAAGCGAGGAAGCGCTTCGAGATAGGGCTTTTATCGGGGCATTTAATCTATATGCACATCAACAATGTGGGACTTACATACATATGGCCCACTTTGATCTGTTTTCTCGCTTTTTGCCGAGAAATTTTTTAATTAATTGATTGGCTAATCGTCCTTAGATGCGCATGTCGTATATGAACTCCCAAGCCATGCAGCCTAGGGGCACATCCCTGTCTGTGGATTGCTATTCTTTTGGCTTTCGGCGTTCGTGTTGGAATGTGATTAATCAATATCTTTCCAAGGTTAACATATCCGGAAGAACGGTTTATATTGTATGTCTTGTAGTATTATAATATACTTTATATACTCAATTGTACGAAGTAAGAGACCTAAATGGTCCATCCAAGTGGGCCTGTGACTTTTTTTCCCTGACTGCAGCTGAGGTGCAGCTGAACTCGCTTGTTAGCTTGGTCCGAGGCTCCAGCAATTAATCTAAATAGAACAAACCACCACTCTTTACGGAGTATATTGTATGGAGTATTCCCTACAAGGAAAAGCTATCTCGGAGACTCCGTCCAGGGGTCTACTTTCCATGGTTAATACAACCCCATTATCCGAGTTGTCTCAAAATCCAGACACAGAAAAGTATATCCCATAGGATTAATAAAGCATTGGCGTTGTATTAGGGCTCTGATACGCCTAAACAGCCATCCTGCCCCCACAGTTCATAATCCGCACCGATCCGATCTAGATCTCGCCGAGCGAATCAACATGGGATGTTGGCATCGGTTGCAAAGCCACACCAAGCCCGAATGGGGTTTTGGGGCCTTACAACCCCCCTGTTGATGCATACTATTGGATTCAACTAATTTGGTTGAACTTATTCTTGCAGGTCCGGGCCTCGGTACTCACTTTCTTGTTTTTTTCTTTTTTTCTTTCCTTTTTTTGTGGTTTGTATGCCACGCGAGTTGTGGACACGGGATATCACTTGCAGCCCATTGCATGGCTCTTTCGGTGGATCTCGCGTCTGAATCGCACTAGGGCGCCAGCTTGATACACATCAGCTCATTTGTGAACTTAGAATCGGAGGATTTTGCTCTAGCGTGGAGCTATAATATGCGGCTAGAGGGGCGCTTGGGCTGGCTGATGTACCCTGGTGTTATAAGATGTTTACATCTAGCTTTATCCCATTAATTTGGATTTCGTGATCTTTCATATTCTTTACTTTGCTCTCCATACTTATACTAGGAAGCAATCCTCTCCATGTCGTCGCCTTTATATTGATTAGAACAGTCGTCTTTGACTATCGTGCCCTCCAACTATACGTGGTACTCGCCAAATGTGCGAATAACCAAATACCCACACCTATTTTCTCTCTTTCCTTCACAATGTCGACGACAGACCATGAACCGCTCGTCCGGGTCAGATACCTGGCGGGGTATATCATCCTCTCCTATGTGATCAGTGCAATGGGATGCACAACCACTTTGGAACTGCTCCACCGGCGGACATCGAGATCAGGTCTATACAACTGGTACGCCCTAATCCTACCATTACCAACTTCAGAATTCAACGTAACTAATCTAAGAATTAAAAGGTACCTTCTCCTAACCTCATCAATCACAATGGGCGGCATAGGAATTTGGTGTATGCACTTCATCGGCAACCGCGCCATCGTCCTGGGCGAAGGCGAGCCACACGTGCAAGCCATGTATAATGTCGCATTCACGGGTACCTCCTTCGTGCTCCCCGTGGTAGTACTGCTCTTTGCCTTCTACGCCGTGGGTGTGGAGGAGAAGGCAGGCTATATCCGCATCCTCGTCGGAGGCTTGCTCACTGGTAGCGCTGTCTGCGGTATGCACTACATCGGTCAACTCGGAATCTCGAACTATAGGTGCTCGTACCATGTCGCCAACGTCGTGGGCTCAGCAGTCATTGCCATCGTCTCCAGTACCGCTGCTCTGGGCATCTTCTTCCGCTGGAGAGCTACCTGGACGGATAGCTGGTGGAGGCGAGGAATCTGTGCTTGCTTATTGGCATGTGCTGTATCGGGCATGCATTGGACTGCGGCTGTTGGAACGATCTATAGGGATCACAACCGCATAAACATGCATGGGACTCAGTTGTCGAGGAGCCAGGTTGTTATTATCTGCACTGTTCTGGTATGTTTGGGATCTCTCCGAAAGGATGCGAGTTTGAAGACTGATAGCTGCCTAGGCCTGTGTTGCATGTCTCATTTTGTCGATGTGCGCTATTCTTGCTGGGCGAAATCGCAGAAAGTCGACGACTCGTGCTCATCAGCTTGTTCTCGCTTGTGCTTACTTTGATCCCACTGGACGAATCATGGTTACGCCGCAGGCTTTGCTTCCTACGAGGAAGATTGTCGACCATTATATCGGACGGGTATGTCTCTTAGCCAGATTATAGGAGGAGTTTCGAACTAACGAATTGCGAACCAGACGTTCAAAGATGACGACCTCACCCGCACCCACCCTACCTTCCTGTGGGCCTTTAGGGCAACTCGGAACTGGCCTGTTGTGAAAGACCTGGTTCCCTTCATGCGAAACCGTCTTGATTCCGAAGAAAGCGCCATTGAGAAACACATGCTATCCCGTGGAGTAATTATGGACAAGGATACGGAGCTGCAAACTGACTTTGATACCTTGTTCAAGCAACTCTTCTGTGTCACAGCCCAAGAGCTCTCAGATCAACTTTCTCTGCCTCTCCAAGATCTAGGTACACTCTACGACGATGTTCTCTCCACTGCTATCCCCATCTCCCGACTTCCTCGAGCTATGGGCCGTTCGTCCCTTCGCACTGGCAAAGGTCAAATGATGTTCACCGTCCGCCAGCTACAGAAGCATGAGGCAGCACGTCTGGGATCACAGGGATTCCGATTCGCAACCATTGAGCATGTCACAGCAATGCTTTCTCGACGCATCCACGTCCCCGAAGCAAACCTAATCACCTCCCTCGGCGACATGCGGGATTACGCAAGCTCAAACCGCGGCTTCGACGAGGGAGTGCACCTCGTCTCATTCATGATGCGCCCAACGGTACACGATCACTTCGAGATCCTCACCGCAAAGGGCGTCGGCAACCCCCTCCCATCCGCAACCCTCCCAATGAGACAACTCCATGTCCACCACCTAGAACTAATCTCCCACATGGATGGATGGTCCATGGACGCATGCATACTATACCTCCAGTCCGCCGACGCAGCACAAGCCTTCCCCAACCTAGTCGACTTCCGCACCAACCTCACCAAATCCATCATATCCCTCTCGAAAACCATTCCCGAAGACATGCGCGCAGCAGCAAAACTATCCTCCCGCCCATTAACAGCCCCCTGCCGCAGCAGCTCCTCGAACCCCGAAACAGCCATACAAAACAACTGCACCCTCCTAAGCTTCTGCGTCGTCGGCACACTAGACACCCAAATCACCAACCCAGATTACACCTTCACCCCCTTCCGTCTCTTCCGCGTCCAGCAACAAGTAAACGAAGCCCTCACAGACCGCGACGACTTCGCCCGCGAACTGGGGCAAGAACTCTTCTGCACAGATGTGCGCTCCGGCTCGACCGCCAGCGAGAGCGACCTCACCTCCACGGCTAAACTGGCCATCTTGCGTCTGTGGCCATCGCGCAAGAGCGCGCCAATTTTGAACTCGGGCTCCGCCTCGCGGTACTCCCAGGAGTCGTTTGTGGATCATAATGCGACTGCGTTGCGGGATATTACTGTTCGAAAGGAGGTGCGCGTTGATTACACACATCTTCACGAGAAGTCGAATCAGAATAATCTTGGTAACCGGGACACGAGGGCGGTTGTTGCTGGTGGTGAGGCTGCGCCTGCGACTTATGTCGATGAGTTGTATAGTCTTTGCTATGCGCCGGGTATTCGATTGAGGCCTGATGCATCGTTGCAGAATATATCGCGTGGATCAACTGTATGCTGATTACTTTTCGGTCGTTTTCTTTTTTTGTTTCTTGGATTGGTTTTCCTTTTGCGTATTATGGCTGGCGTGAGGAATGCAGGGGGAACTGGGCCTGGTGTTCTGAGGGATTTGTTATGACCATACTTCTACTATTGTACCTGGGAAGGAACAAGGTCCAGGATTGTATATATAAATTCTTATGACGAGTATATAGATGATATCAATACAAAGGCGTGCCTGTTTTATGTTTTATATTTCAATGGGGATGGTAGTACACTTTCAGCTTTTCCAAGTCTTATTATCAATAAAGAGTCAAAATAGAACCGAACCTTTTTATACATACGATGAACTCCAGTAGGTCACAGAAAAGCAGAATACCGTCACACCTCAAGAAAGAGACTCGTTAACCAGTGCATGTAAGACATGTCATTTACTCCTTGCTGCAAACCCGCCGAGAGCGAGTCAAGAACAAATGCAATCCGAAAAGAACCCCTGGCCAATCAACTACAGATCAGCCTATCCAATGTTCAAATGCTATAGAGCGCAGATCCCACGGATCACACATTAGTAGTTGGATCTTCACGCTCCAAGAATGTAGGATCCGCCTCAATGCGACGCTCAAACTTCGCCCACCAATTATGGAAGCTCTTCAATGGCACAACATCCTGTCCCTTATCATTCTGCGCAAAGCTAGCGAGGAAATTAAACGCATTGCCAATAATGCGCTGCGCCAGCACCTTCGTTGAGACCTGTCTCTGCGCCGCAGCCTGCGGAACCAGCGCCATAGACGTCTGACCCGAAGGACGCTCCGCTTCCAGCGCAGCAAGCTGCGGCGCGATATTCTGCGCATCTTCGATCGAAATGCCCAGTGTCATGACGCCCGCAGCACCGCCGCTGGCGCCGCCCTCGTCGAGCATGTCGTCTTCTTCCTCGGCTTCTGAGCGGCGCGCTGACGCGCCCGCTGGGCGCACGGTGAAGATACCCGAGGGCTTTTCATTTGCTAATGCGCCGATGAAGCGGAAGTCGGAGGGATGGCCGGTGTTTGGGTCTGGGAGTTGGGCGTAGATTGCGGCGCCGGTGTTCGGTGGGAGGGTTGTTCCTGGTAAGAAGAAGACGACTATTTCGCTGAGGGATGGACTGAGTGGGATTGTGAAGGCGAATTTGGTTGCTTGCCCGTTTGGTTGGCTGTCTATTGCGATGATGTCTGTTAGGCACGGGCGGCCTGGGACCACGACGGAGAACATGGTGTGGTGGTAGGGGTTGGACGAGCTGGAGACAGCTTGGGCAGCTGGTGGAGCGGGAATTGGCTAGGTGAGTTGCGTTCAAGATTCCTTGTCCAGTTCTTTAAGCTTCTTTAAGCTTCCTCTTTGTTCTGTTTTTCGATGATGAAATGACATAAGAGGGGGCTGCCCTTATCGGCGGTCGATAAGGGTTTGGCTTGGCTAAACAAAGGTCTGGTATATCAACTCAATTGACTTCGACTTCACAATTGGGATCAGCTTCTGCATTCAGAAGGCATCATGGGCAAATCCAATTTAGACCTGGTCGGCGAATGCGATAAGTAAAGCTATCCCAACTTGATTGCTCCCTTCGCTCGCGTTTTCGTCTTACACCTCGCAGCTTCCCCTACTACGAGGATGATCGCGCCGCATACACGGAGAACCTGAACAACTACCATACATTCAAAGTATCCGGATACGACTGCACACTCGGCTACATCCTCAATGCAGTCGTCGAGAAATTCCCCTGGTCAGAAAAAAGCTGGGTCATCGATTCGACCGCGCAGACCGTGACACTAGTGACACCAGAGGGAGTCACCCCTGCCCACCGGAGCAAGCTCGTCGCCGCTGACATAGACGAAGCTGTGAAGCAAGGTAAATTCGAAGTTTTACAAGGCTGGCGCAACGAGAACTACGCCGTCTACGGCCCGGGCGGAGAATTCCTCCTGGAGATGGAGCGCGCCGCAACCCCGCTCTTCGGCATTGTCTCCTACGGCGCCCATCTAACAGGCTACGTGCAGGATGAATCCGGAATCAAGATCTGGGTCCCGCGTCGCGCGAGGAACAAGCAAACCTACCCAAGCCTCCTCGATAACACCGTTGCCGGCGGCATGTGCACCGGCGAGATGCCGTTTGAGTGTATCGTCCGCGAAGCTATGGAAGAGGCATCCCTGCCCGAGGCAGTGGTGCGGGCTGGAACTGTCTCCGTGGGCTGTGTTACGTACTCGCATGTGCGGGATGCGCGCGCGGGCGGCGAGACGGGCCTCATTCAGCCAGAGGTTGAATATGTATATGAGCTCAGGCTTGATCCTGGGATTATCCCGATGCCTGGGGATAATGAGGTCGAGGAATTCAAGTTGTTATCGGTTCCGGAGGTGCAGGCGGCTTTGGCGCGTGGCGAGTTCAAGCCCAATTGTGCTAATATCATGATTGATTTCTTTGTGAGGCATGGGCTGCTGACGCCGGAGAATGAGCCGGATTTCTTGCCCATTGTTGCTAGATTGCATCGTCGCTTGGAATACCCGACTGCTTCGCATTGCGTGAGGTAGATTATTTGTTTCATAACCGGAGACATATTAGGTATGGTGAACATAAGATCTGTCAACTTAACTTCGCAATTAAAATCTGCATTTGTGTGGACTCCGTTCCCGTCCGCAAAATGAAGGCAGTATTTGTAGGACTTGCAGCCCCCATATAGCTAGTGAAGATATCGAGGCACACCGTGCTGCTGCCATCAGCAATTACAGCTATACGCGGAGCCAACCCGCCCCGAGACGTACCGAACGGTCAAGGTTCATCTCATCGATCCCATGAAAATCATGTTTGTTATGATAATCTATTGGTATCCCCAAATCAAAATGCAAAGAACGCCTGCGCTGCACCCCATAACAACGATATGAACATCGGTCCGGCTTAAATACACCGATTTTTCCGCCATTTTGGCTTTGCCTCAAGATCAATCCAAGATCCATCTCATCCCGTGCCAAGGTCGTAAGCAAAAAAAAAAGATAATTCCAACAAAGGCAAGCTTATTTCTTGAGAAGCAAGTACACGTGATCGATCCTCAACGGAGCAAGCTTCTTGTAGGGGCCCTCCAGGTAGAGCAGCAGACCTCCGAAGGACACGAACACAGCCCTGGAAGTGTAAAGATTAGTGTCCGCAAGAACCTGGACATCAGTGACCAAACTCACATGGTATCCTTAGTGGCACCCTCCTCAAAGCGGTACACCTTGCCGTGACAAACGTAATCGTAGTCATCCGCCAGAGACTGCTCACCCATACTGACCTCCCTCCAGCTGGCACGGGTGTCCTCCTTGCCGTCAAGAGAGAGAGTCGAGGCCAGAGCGAGCGACAGCGACTCGCCAACCGCGCATGGGTACAGCTCAGTGTTCACGTCCAGAGTGAAAGTGAGGGAGGCATCGTTCGAGTTGCAAGTAAGACGGGAGACACGGTCATACTTCTGGGCGTTGACCGAGGTGATCGTGAAAGTGTCTTCGAAGAGGAGCGGGTCGGACATGATGAAGGTTGCGACCGCTGGCTTTTCGGTCTATGGATAGGGATTTGGGTGGAGTGGTTTATCCACAGGTTATCGTACTCAAGTTATTGTAGGTACAAAGGCGTGCAATGGCTGGTTGGTGGTCCAAGACTGGTGAAGAGAAGAGTTGGAGTAGGAGGTGGAGAGGTTGATCGGAGAATTGAAGCTTTTTTTTTCTGCCGCCTTTTTGGTCCCGCCGATAACGATTCCGTTGGTTTGACATCAACCGCTTGTTCATAGCTTTACTAGCTTTTTTTTTGTTCTTAACTTGATTTGAAATTTCCCGTCATGTCGTTTCGCAAGCGAAACATCGGTCTTTCTCCTGGAGTTGACCGCAACGCTGTTCCCAATGCCACCTCACAGCCCGCTGCGCCAGAAACCACGCCGGGCATCCGCCCCTCCCCCGACGATGGACGGCCAACAACCTCGACAGGGACTCGCTCTCTAGATAATCTCCTTGCAGGCCATGCGGGACTTCCAATGGGAAAAATTTTGTTGGTTGAAGAAAACGGAACTACGGATTTTGCAGGCGCATTGCTGCGTTACTATGCGGCGGAGGGCGTAATCCAAGAGCAGAAGGTCCATGTGGTTGGAGTGCCAGAGCAATGGGGCCGAAGTTTGCCTGGTCTGATTGGCTCGGCAGAGTCTCTAGATGAAAAGCGATCAGACAGGCGCAAGGATGATCGCATGAAAATTGCATGGAGATACGAGCGATTGGGCGAGTTTGGGGCAGTGGCTGGTTCGCGGGGTGGTGAGTATTGAAACAAAACACTGCTTCTAGCTTCAATATGCTGATCAATATAGCCCCTACTAATCCTGGGGAACAGGATGCAGCAGCAAAAGAAGCGCCCGCTTTCTGTCATGCGTTCGATCTCACGAAACGTCTCACCCATCCGTCTATCACAAACATGTCCTTCATCCCAGTTATGCCCTCGAAAGAGTCACCATTCCCCGCTATCCTTAGACGACTCCAGACCGCAATCACATCCAGCGCCGCCAATACAATCCACCGCATCGTCATTCCTTCTCTGCTCAACCCCACAATTTACCCGCCCAACGCTTCCCAACCCGAACATGTGCTCCAGTTCTTCCACGCCCTTAAAGCATTAATGAGTGCACATAACACCCGTGTGACTGCAATGATCACTGTGCCTCTGTCTCTCTATCCCCGTTCGTCGGGGCTGGTTCGCTGGATAGAACTGCTCAGCGACGGCGTCATTGAGCTTTGTCCGTTCCCGCACTCTGCGGATGCCATGGCTACCTCGGGAGCAGCGACCTCACAAGAAGAACCACCGCAAGGTATGCTCAAGACGCATCGGCTTCCAGTTTTGCATGAGCGCGGGGGTGGAAGTGATCAGAATGTTGGACAAGATTGGGCGTTTGTTCTAAGTCGTCGGCGATTCGAGATCAAACCGTTCAGTCTGCCGCCCGCTGAAGGAGACACAGAAGCGCAAGAGGCGTCGGCTCCAGGCGGAATGCCTAAGAAATCAGATCTCGAGTTCTAAGACAATCGGTGATTGGTGTGATTCCCTAGACTCAATCGTCCTCCTCAAAGTGCCGTTGGGTGCCTGGTTCTGATAGCATATCTTCCATCTCGATCTGCTCGGACATAGCAGGACCTGAATTGGCCATTGTGCGGAGGTAACTCGCTCCGTAACCATCCAGTCCTGGTCGTACAGCACGGAGGCGACCCCCCAGGCAAGATGAAGCTGCAAGCCATGCTGTTCGGTGTTAGTAATGCGGTCGGGACTACCTACCTAGGCAGTTAAGAAAGGATGCGCAATACTGACCAACAAAGAGTAGCAGTGGAGCAAAGAATACCAGGAACAGCAGTAGTAGGAAACCCATGATGTCTCAGTATAATACTCGATGAATGCCAATGAAGATGATGATAAACAACATGCTCAGCAGCAGTTCGCTTGCCAAGATGACTATTCCTAAAAGGGGCTAGCGCATAAGCTCAGCATTTCCTTTTCTTCGTTTTTTCTTTTTGCTCTTCTTTTCTTCTCTTCTCTCTTGTAATCCACCCTGGCTTTGCTGGTGAAAACCGAAGGCAATTCTGGGTGTTGGATTGTCTTCTCGACACTCTAATGCTTGTTTAATGGTAAGCTTCATTCTCATCTCTCTTACCCCCCACTTCGCATGATTATTTAAATACAAATCTGTCAATCCCCTGAAGCTCTTTGATACGTCACTGGGCGCTTGCTGAGAAACGTACTGGAAAATGATTCGCGATACCCAAATTTACCTTGCCACAACCTCAATCTTTGCATATTGGACAAGCGCTAACTGTCCTTGCCACAGAATCATTGAAATAATATCCCACAAATCTCAATTCAGAAAGCAAAAAATATGGATTTCCAACCAGACCTTCCTATCCCGATCTCCTATGTATCCGGTAGATACCTGTTGTTCTCAATTGACGCCGTGACATACCTGCGACGTGAGCATCACATCTGCGGTGTGCTCATCGGGACGCTGCCCCAGATCCCTCAGCAAAATGTCTTCCTGGGTCTCCCATTGGAGCTGATGCCCGAGGAGGCACGTCTGTTAGTGGACAAGGGTGTAGCTTGCATCGTAGACGAAGCCAAGGCACACGATGGCATGAACACCCTCTTAGAAGAGGATCGCAGACGGTACATCCGCGACCTCGAATCCCAAGGCCTGCATGTCTCGCGCATCCAGTCGGACCGCAAAGAGCGCAACCGGGAACAGACCTTGAAGAAATTAGAAGAAAAGAAAGCAAATGCCAAGGCTAAAGCCACCGCCAGTGCTGCCGCCGCCCAAACGCCTACGGTTCCTGAGGAGGCCACTTCCACCCCGTCGCCGAAGAACGCTGCCATCGTTGACCTCTTCAACGCAGAGGATCGCTCATCGTCTCCATCGACCGCCTTAGCGAGCACACCTCCTCAGGGTGCAGTGGCCATTACCCCAGCAACATCTTACCCGCCCCTTTCTACTCCTCCACCATCGAGCCACCTTTCAGCACCCGCGGTGCCACCCTCCTATCCTCTCTTCGCCCACCTTCACTCTAAAGGATACTTCCTCTCTCCCGGCCTTCGCTTCGGGTGTCAGTACATGGCCTACCCGGGTGATCCATTGCGTTTCCACTCACACTTCCTCGTGGTGTCCTACGACTGGGACCAAAATATTGATATCATGGATCTTGTTGTTGGCGGAAGACTGGGAACCGGTGTGAAGAAGGGTTTCTTGATCGGCGGAGCACAGAAGGGAATTGATGAGGTCGATTCGGAGGCTGATCGAGTGGATACTGTGCGTGCTTTCAGTCTTGAATGGGCTGGAATGTGAGGGATGAAGGACGCGAAGGGTTCCACGTCCTTCGTTTGTTTTATCTTCCCATCTATCAGGCTCGTGCCTTTGATTTGCCCTTGGAATGATTATGATTCCATGGTTCATGCACCTCCCCACCGGATCGTCCGTGCCTGCCTTCCGGTATCTCGAAACAGATGCACGACTCTTTACTGTGCTTGGTCTCATTGATACTAGGCAAGAAAGAAATACGTGGCTGGTGATTTGGATCATCCTCCATGAACAAACATGCAGATGATATCCCCGACCCAAAGGTGATCTACCATCACTTCGGCTTCTTGGGTAAGGCATGCGCTCTTGCCCCGGCCGACTTTGTTGAAGCCCGTTTTAGTATTTTCTGCCTGTTCCCAATGATATCATTCCCGCGATTCGTTTTGATCTCGCTCGCTGTAGGTCACCAAGCTGATGTGCGTACTGATTACACCGCATATCAGTACCCGACTGGTGACGAGCGATTAAAACAAATCAACAGAAAAATATGATTGGCAACGGGTATGAGAATACGACAACGGCCTTAGGCAAAGTCGGCCAGGGTGAAAGAGCGCACGCCTTACCCAGGCTGTTCTGGCAGAGATGGACCAGAAGATCTTCAAGCTCCTAGTTGGCTGGGGGGCTTTTGGCCCTACGAGTATTGGTGGTCTTCTTGCGACTCCGGCCAGAGGCTTGCGAGGGGAAACGGCATGTGGTTAAGAAGGGTCGTTCTGTCCCCGGTCTACCCATGCATTGCCCCGATTTTAAAATAGCATATCGTATGACCGTGATGCCATTCGCCAAAAAGCTCTTCATCAAATGACATATACGCCTTACACTGATGGTCCTGGTAAATCTGTAGTATCACGTCGCAGCTGTAGATATGCTTCGCCTGTTAAAGAGATCTGGCCAACCTATGGGTGATGAAGGGTAAAATTTCTTCATTAACATCATTATTCCAATTGACCGTCCTGGTCATTTCATGGGTTATCAGAACTGCAACCTTGTGCTCGGTGTTCTTTTCTTCATCGTGTGTGGGATGTATACCTTCCCACCTTCGGGCGTCAGGCAGTGGGATTGGCGAGGACAAGAACGAGTCTTAACTTCATAGAACACAGGCGTGTCTCCCCAAAATGTGGCCATGAAGCTCGAATCTTAAAGATTCTCGGCAGCAAGCTCTTATGGCAGGAGCGCACGTGCACCGCTCGAGGCCGCTTCACGGTTGAGCAGTCAATCCCATCTGTAGTAAATTGAGAAGAACCATACAATGACCACGATCTCAAATGTAATCGATGTTCCTCCACTTGAACTTCTTATTAGCCCTGTCCACAGACCGATTCTCGAACTGGTTTCCGTGCAACTCAAAAACCAACGGCATGGGAACTTTTGCATCAGACTGAGTCTGCTGGTCCTCCACGCCCTCGGACGGCACCGGCACCGGCACCGTAAACCGAAAGACAGTATGCTCCTTCGGTATAGCTGTACAAACGAACCGAGTCAGCATAATTCCTGTACCACATCTTCCACTCCAAAATTCGAAACTCACTCTTCATCTCATCCTCCTCAGTAACAATGACAAACGTAAACTTCGTATCTCGAACCACAATCCCCTTGGCACCAACCCTCCCAGCACACCGACTCCTCACAACCTCGACCTCAGCCCCGTGGTAATCCGCACTGACAAGCTTACTTCCATGCGATGCCGGCGAAACATAGCTATGCACCCCGGCCTTCACATCTAGGATCTCTTGCATATACCCGACCCACAGCTCATGCAGGCCCTTGAAAATGTCGTATTTGCATTCTTCCTTGGGCAGGTCGTACAGCCCTGACTTGCGCTTTTCGCGCGCTGACAGCGGTCGCGGTTTCTGGTGTCGGAGGAAGTATTCTTTCTTGCGTAGGCGGTGAAGGCGACGCCGGGAGCGGTTGTCGGATGCTGAGGGGGAGGTTGCGCGGAGGAAGAGTGGCTTTTGTTTGATGCGCTCGGTGAATTGTTGGGTCGCGCTGTCTGGGGAGTGGGCGCGTGAGAGAAGGGTATGTGCGATGTGGGCTTTTGGGGCCGGAGAGGAGGCCATTTTGTGTTTCTTGGATGCTGGTGTGCCTTTCTAGGGGATAGGAGACTGGGAGTTGGGCGTTCGTGGAGTGTTGGAGGTTGGAGAAAAATTATCTGATGTCACACGCCGATAAGATAGTCCGTGAAGCGCTCCTATCAACAATAAATCAACAATAAAACCCTTCCTTAACGCCATTGAAATCCCCATGCAATGAATTCTAGCCAACCAGGTCGGTGATTCAGTCGCGTCTTTTATACGACAATATCGGGCTCCAAGAAGTGTTCAGGGAGGTGCACTGACGAGTCGTGATTCTTGTCGAGATTTACCCCTTCCACCCCGGGTACCGGACAAACGTCCAGAATGGCTACCCTTTTGCCCTACGGATATCGTTCCGCCACCGAACACTGTTTCGACGAAGAACAAGCCGAAGCTATTGTTCGAACCACCGCCTACCACCGCAGAGACTACTGTCTATCCGTCATCTGGTTCTCGCCCCGTGAACACGTCGATATTCGCCCGTCAATAGCAACACCCTTTCAGCGGATATCAAATGTTGGAGTCGGCTCCCTCGACCGGCTACCCCTCGAGCTCTTATTTGACACATTGTACCGTCTGGGCATACATTCTCTATTCAAATTTCGACAAATAAACCTCCGATCAAGACAAATAGTAGATTCTCTCCAGCAGTATCAGAGGGTAGTCTCTTATGGACTAAACCTCTTCTGTGCTTTATTACGAACACGACTTGCTATCCACATTTCTCTATTCGACTTTTATAACGCATTATGTACTAAAGCATGCAATTTATGCGGCGAATTCGGCGGGTTTATATCCCTCCTAATTTGGAAGAGGTGCTGTTTTAATTGCCTCCAGTGGTCTTCGGAAACCCAAGTGCGGACTCTCGCCTCAGTCCGAAAGCAATTTCATATGACCAAAGCCGAATTAGACCGACTAAGATCATTCAAGGCCTTACCTGGAATATACTCGATGAATGAATCTGTTCAAAATTCCCGCATTACGATCGTTTCTCTCTATCAGGCCACTTTGGCTTGCAGACGGCAACCGCAACCAGCGGGCTTAAACCGAAATCAAAAAATCAACTTCATGGGGTCTTGTGCACTCCCTTATTACGACAGACAGACTTGCAGAGTGGAACGCGGGATTTCGTGTGCTGGGTGTCAACTTGGTATCGAAAAAGGTATTATCGGCACTAGGGACACGACATGGGGATACGAGGCTCGAGACAAAGTGTATGCGCAAGACAGCTTTTTAGAGCATTTTCAGTGGTGTGAACAGGCACAGCTCCTTTGGAGATCGAGTGGTGAGGGTAAAAGCCAGCCACCCGAGCTACCTGTGTCTGCCCGGACAGGAGGCTACTTTCGAAGAAGAGAATGACAATCATATGGAGTCCAGTTGCTAATGTATTGCAGCCACACTACCTAAAATTGTCCTACCTAGACGTAAATAGTAAATGAGGTATGGCGTTCTTCCGCCGATTGAGCTGGCCAACGATGGCCCCTCCCACGCAAGCGAGCTTGATCAGTGATGCTCATTCTGCTCTATGAACTGCCAGACACCGTCATAGATCAACGGCTATGAGGTATCTGAGCCTTTCACAAACTTAGTCTAAACTGATACCTATCTAGACGAGATTTATACGGTACAATACTATTTACTTCGGAAACCCAGAACGCCCTAGGTGGAGTATCACACCTGAAAGGGAGAGTTTGCCCCTCCTATCACTAACGGGCACGATTCTATATGACTATTATCGACCATACCAAATCCTGTTCTCAAGTCTTTTTACTCTTCAAATACCCCAAAGGCCCAATTAGCCACGGAAGAGAGCGGCTGGCAACAAGTGCGTACCTACGCTGACCATCTGGGTCATCGCGTGGTGCTTGAGCAGTACGTCGTGCCAGACCCAGAACACGACCACCTGGTTCCTATCCAGGTTTATAGCCTTGCCCCCCTAGATTCTATAGATCAAAGGTATAACCACTTTTATATTCATTATTTGAACATGACCCATGTCTAATTTTCTATTTTCTACATTCAGATCTATTCTCCGACATGAAACTCTCTCAATTATTGCCTAGGTAGGTTTAGATTGTCCCTCGGCTCTTTGATACTTCCCCGCATAGATCATCTTCGAGGTAAAATATATTGCAGAGCTGCCATCCCTCCCACACGTAGAAAATGTGACAAATTACCTGAAAGACACTTCGAGATAACTACATATTTATCTGCGGTTAGTTCTATTGAACTTGCTTATACCAACATGCAGTCTCAGACCGATCAAAAGAATATCCCCAACAACTTCCCAGGGCTTGCACCCTTCCCGGATGACGTCTCTACAGCACCTCTTCTACGACTATCGTCGGAGAAGCTGCTAGCAGGTGACCCTACAGAGCATGAAAGACTGTTCCAAGCATCTACAGACATTGGATTCTTCTATCTGGATCTATCTGACTCAGAGCAAGGCTCGTCACTCCTCGGCGACGCAGATAACCTGTTCCAAGTCGGCGAGAGACTATTTGAGCTGAGCCTCGAGGAGAAACAACAGTATGATTTCAGTGCCCAGAATTCGTACTTCGGATATAAAGCGCAGGGGGCTGCGGTGATTGACAAGCAGGGGAATCTAGATCGGAACGAGTTCTACAATGTCCGTCAGCACATCTACTGGATCTTCATGACAGCTGACCCAACTATCTACAGGTTTCCAAAGATGATATTTTGAGTGTCAGTGATCCTCTGCCAGCACCAGAGGTCCTACATAAAAGCCGAGCCCGACTGGCATCCTTCATGCGGGGATCACATGAAATCGTAACCCTAATTCTGGAGATCCTAAACGACCAACTTGCCCTACCAAAAGGCACGCTATCCAACCTGCACCGACAGCACGCTGTAAGCGGCGACCAGGTACGGTTCGTCAAAGCTCCACCACAGCCAGTAGATGATAGACGTACGGCGCTGGGTCAGCACACCGACTTCGGAAGCGTGACGGTTCTGTTCAACCGACTGGGCGGACTGCAAGTGCTACCGCCTGGTGCCGATGCCGAATGGGTCTATGTCAGACCACTTCCCGGTCATGCCATTGTAAACCTCGGGGATGCAATGGTCAAGTTTACGAATGGACTGTTTCGGTCGAACATTCACCGGGTTGTGGCGCCACCCGGGCTCCAGGCTGAGTCGACGCGGTACAGTCTCGTGTACTTTGCACGACCCGAGGATAGTGTGATGTTGCATCGGTTGGAGGGATCTGATCGGATTCCTGCTATGGAGGATGGTCAGAGTGAAGAGGAAATCAATAGCAAGGACTGGATTATTCGGCGGGCTTTGGGGCGTCGGGTGGACCGCGTTAATGATGTTGATTTTGAGGAGTCTGCGGGGACTGAGCAACTAAGTCGGAGGATCAAGGTTCAGAAGTGCTCTGAGATTAATCTGTGAATAGTCATATGTGGCATCTTGGAATGGTTATGACCTGTAGTTCAACGGCTTGGCAAGTAACGTGTTAACATAGCACCTCGTCACCTAGGTAGAAAGAATGGCCATCCCGTGTAACCGATAGCCGTGGCATGGACATATAGAATGGCCTGACTATTGGATGATCTTAGAGCTAATGCGGACAACCATGGAAGGCAACAGCAATAACTTCCATGTTTTCCAAATCGGGAAGGTACTGATCCTCTTGAGAATATTGTTTTAGTTGGGACTATTTGTATACGTGAAACTCCTAAATTTGACATAGTTAATCCTACTTCGCGCATTGATCGATCAAGCGTAGAGCATAGACTTAACAAGAGGCAAAACTAGCAGAAACAACCAAACCCACCGAATCCACCAAGCCCAAGAGATGTACGGAGTACTCCGTAATCCGTAATACATACTACAATATGCACTCCCCTGGGTGGGTCTACTTTAGATCAGCCCCCTGAATCATGAAGACAAACTTTAAGTAGATTAAGGCATATCCTTCGAACGCGCGGTTAGAATCCGCTAAGGATATGACAGCTCCGAATCCTTCAACCCGACGCTTTGGTAAAGACAGTTTGGTGGAGAAAACCTAGGCTCTTCCCAAGGAGCTCTGCTTCTGTATTCATCATTGTAGTTTTTGAGTCCCGGCGATAACTATCCAGGGGTGGAAAGAGTTGTAAAACTCGATACCTCTGTTGAAACCGAAGATGTTGAAGAGGTTGCTAGGCTGTACACTAAGCAACTTTTCCCGACTATTGACGGCTTCAGATACCAAAGTTCGATCTACAAGTCCTGGTCTTCTCCATACACAACGGCGGGTAACGGGGCCGCCTTTCTTCGTGGCTTCATATTGTCACTTTTCTCATTGTATCCTTCACCCAAGCCAAGCTGGAATTTTTCCCGTCGAAACCTTTGAGATTGTCGGAATCGAACCCAGGCTACTTTTGTAGCTCTGTTATCCCATTGACCCTCACTACATTCGTGATCCTCGGCAATTCTGCTCAATACAATGTTATTTCGTTGACACTATAATTCAACCCATCCACTCCTATCTTACAGACTATAGCCACTAAGTACCATTGGACGAATACCTCACGGTACGCTCTAGAAGGAGCTATGTGCAGCTTCTGTCCGCTTATATATTCTCCCGCAATAATCGCTACCTTGGCTTGCGTTTCCCGCGTTTTCCAATGACTACAACTCAGTTTTCGGATGCTTGGATTCCTCTCGAAAGCATACTCGAGGCTCAGGCGCTTCGATGACGAGGTGGCATGAGTGATAGATGAATGATGCGGGAGTCATGTTCAAAGTTATCCAAGCTTTGCTCGTAAGTCTACAGAGTCTCGAGGAAGGATGAAATGCCACAAAAGTTGAGGGGACCTATAGGGATAACCATACAGGGGCAAGAGCACGCTAATCCCAACAAGGCACGACACACCGCATTCTTTAATTCACCATCATCACCATCGCCAGAGTAGAGAAATGGAGAACAAAAGGACCGAAATAACTTCTTGATTGGGTTAGTTGACCGTTGGGAATGGATTTCAGCCCCAGCCACTATTAAATAATAAAAAAGAAAAGAAAAGAACGCCTTTTCTCCCAGCCGCTCAATTCCCAGCGCTTCGGACCCGGGTTGTCCACTCTCGCTCCGAGACGACCATTAACCCCCTGACTTATTGGCGGCATAATGCTCCGTGCATATTCCAGGTACTTTTGACCGAACCTTCATATAAGTATCCCGCACTCCGTACTCCGTAGGCTGTGTCTAGACTTCGGGATTTGAGAAAATTGCAAACCCCGCGACCCAACAATCTGGATGTCCTGTGCGAGGATGCGTTGTGACAGCGGGTAACCCATTCTCCGGACTTCCGGGTTTATCTCCTGGCGAGTCATTTCCCTGCAGTATTTTCCATGCAGTAGATTCCATACTCGGCTACTCCGTGGTGGGTACGGAGTAGAAACGGGGGGGATCTCTAAATTACCTTGTAGGGACAGGTGACAGGGGTGAGTGACAGGGGTAAAGGGGTACTTTTGTTTAGCGGGAAAAAGCAAGTAAATATATTGTATAGATCTTGAACCGGCCCATTTTGAGAGATCAATGGATGAGCCACTCGCTACGCCGTATCTTGAAAGTATCAAATACGAAATCCCTTCAAACCTTCTATCCATCAAAACATACAGATCATACTACAATAGGAAATATCTGACTGAACTCAAAGGGCCAGAAATCGAGATATCAGCGGCTATGGGTGATATCTCCAATCCAATAACCAGCGCTCATGCATTCCGTGCTATCTTTGCCCCACTATGCATTCTTATGCTCTGACTTGGCCTTTTTAATGCATTCCATTCTGGAATAACAATCCTTGCAACGAGACTAGGTATATCGTAAACCGTTAACCGAATATGCAATATTTGGTAATTCCCGTCAATAGTCATGCACCACTCTCAACTGGGTTGAATCTATATATACCAAAGTAAAATAAAATAACAAAAAAGGCTCGGACCGTACAAACGGAACCACACGGGCTGTGTTGCCCACATAACCCACCCTGTTCCAGGTCATTTTACAACGCTAAATCCCCTGACAGCTGGAAGGAGTATCTATGTTTCAAACGTGGTACGATGCATGTCCTATTCGGCCGAAAATCACTCTTCTATCTGCGATGCGTCTACGGAAGGATTCCGGTTTGTGCTTTCCGTGGCGCTGTGCCACCCCACATCATTTAACGGTAGATATCATACCCATGAGATAGGGTGGAATTTGGAATCATTGAAATGGACATCAAGTTAATAGAAGAGAAGGCAGATAGTCGGCACGATGCACGATGTACTTGGACGAGGCAATTGCACATGCATGTCTGCATGTCTCCATGTCTCCACTATGTGGCATGACGTAGAAAGTACTTAGGTATGTGGGCCAGACCGCGTGGAATAGAATAAACGCCGTTGGGATTGTGGAGGGGTTCGATGCGCTCTTTTTCCTGGTCTAGAATGACGTTGCTATCCCAGGAAGCGGAAAGTGGGTGCGATAGTTTATTTGGGTGGCTAAGTGGAATTCCTGGTTTACGTCCCCGACTTGCATTGCCACCGGGTTCTGTATTCGGAAACTACGACTATTGCATGTGTACACCAAGCCGTATGTCCGTATGTCCGTATGTTTACAACGTAGCGGGTAATATACGATATGCGGCCGTCATGGAAATGTACACATCATCGGGTTCTGCGTCGGGGATGCAGGCGCAGGTATGTGTAACCTAGGCGTTGGGTTCAGTTCCGATGCAGAATCCTGGAGCTGACCTCGGTTAGAGAAATGGGTTCGTTTCAAGGCGCAGATGTTAATGCCATCCTAACTATGTGTATGTTATGTCTGTTCTGTCTTGCTTGGTAGGCATATAAAGATGACAAAGCCATCATCGGATAGATCAACTTTGAGGCAGTATGAATAACGGGAGACAAAATCAGTGGCAAACGAGGGGATATCATAAAGGAGTGTTGGTCTTGGTCGGCTGTATAGATAAATCGGGCAATCGACGCTGTATGTTGCAAGCTCAAGCCGCCGCTTCAGCAGTGTCTGTTGGTTCAAGCGCCATAGCTGCTAGCTTTTCTTCAATGCTCTTGAGAACTTCAGGGTCTGTTTCTCGTTTCACCTTTTTAGGTCTGCAGAAAGAAATTGAAAGTTAGCAAGAAACCCCAAGCCACATAAATTGTAGGGTTGGTATCACGTACGGGATTCGTTTAGTCTTCTCACACTTCGCCTGACCACAATTCGAACAATTTTCCGCATCACCCTGGAACCAAGTCTCACAGACATGGCATACATAATGAACTCTCTGTCGAGGCTTCTTCCAGGTCCGCTCGGGTCTAGGCCTGGGCGGATCAGCATCGCCCGGATAGCCATCAGGGTATTTGTCGAGTTTAGCCGGGTCCCGCGGACATATCTTGCAGCGCACATGGCTGCAACTGGGGCACTCCTTCGTGCCGGGGGTAAAGAGCGAGGCACAGAAGTGACAGTAACGGTGGACACGCTGGCGCACCGGTCGATGGACGAAATCCGCGCCGCCCGTGGGCGACGCCATCTTGATTGAAACCTCCTTGGTGGTGCTGAGTTTGAGATTCGTGGTCCTGGGGTACATATAGGGTTGGGGGACGTAGGTCTCTGAGTTCTTGGGCTTGCGGGTTGATGGTTCACCATCCTTGTTGCGGGCAGGTGGATGGCGAGGGCACTTTGTGCAGCGGGTGTGCTGGCAGTTGACGCATACTTTCTCTTTGCCGAAGGTTGTTTCGCAGCGGTGGCAGGTACGATGTACTCGCATGCGGATTGGTTTGGTTACGCGGGTGAGTTGGAGGTCCGGGGGTGTCTTCCAGTCGCTGGTGTCGACGGTCAGGCCGTATTTGGCGAAGAGGGCGCGAGCCTTTTCCTGTTGGGTCGTGCTGTAGTGGGTGATCATGACTGGACCTGAGCTAAACTCTTCGGCTGGTTCTGGTGCTGAGACTGGTTCTGATGCCGGTGCTGGTGTGGATGCTGTTGCTGTTGCTGGTCCCGATACTGATGCCGGTGCCGGTGCCGGTGATGATGATGTTTCCTCTGCACTATATTTAGGCAATGCTAGTCAGCTTCGAGTGTTGAAGTAGAAGAATGTTGTATATCGTACGTAGTTTCGGCTGGAGCGGCTACCCCAGGCGTTATAGATTGTCGTTTGGATATTGACCGAGGACGGAGGACGGTCTTCACCCGCTTAAGGTATTTAGAGAAGCCCTCAGGCTTGTCTTCCCGACCATCTTGAGGCATTATTCGAACTGGAATGTAATGGATTTAGTTGATATCCAGAGTGTCGGGATTTATTCCACACGAGATATGTCAAGTGTGAAGAACATCAAAGTGGACCATGGAATTTCAGTGCAGAAGTTGACAGGAGGGAAGAATCCAATTATTATAGAGAAACAAGAAATCAGACGATAATACCGAAAGAGGTATTGTATAACAGTACGGAGTACATATAGAAAAAAAGGCCCAACGCTCAGACGTGGGGATTCCGGGACAGTGGTTCTGTGGTTCTGTGGATTTATTCCGTATTGAATATTTCAATTTTATTTCAATTTATTTTATTTTTTTCACTTACGAGTATCCGTATTTATTTTTACATTTTAATTCCTTTTTTTTTCCACTGTACAAATGAGTACTAGTACCCTTCCTCATTAATACATAGGCAAAAGTATTTCTTCATACTAACCATTGTAGGGAGGTACCGACAATCAGGTACTCCGCACCGAGCATATGAAGACGTAAAGTCCTAACTCCGATTTAGTCTCTGATGTGCATCCCCACTCTTTCTCCTCCAACCCGGTGACACCTTTGGTTAAAAAAATGGCTTTGGCCTCGAAACTCTGTGGCTTCAGGAGATTTCCTCCATAACTCATATCCGAGAATAGTGTGCCACTTAACTGGCTCCGTAAGACATCGGAGACCCCCTGTTTCTTGGCACGTCATTGGCTCTGCTTTCCCGTAGAGTCCCTTCACGGGGCAATGTCTTGTGTTTCGTTACGCTCAGAACAAAAGTACAATCAACATTTATGTCGCCTTCCCCATTTATGGCGTGGCATAATGCTTCCCTATATCTGGCATATGAAGTTTGAGTCCCAAGGGTGGGCCGGGGAACCGGGAAGGAGTGACATCTGGCTGGTTTCCCTACGGCAGCACCCGCCATCCCGGCTCCCTTTCCAGAAACAGCTAAGTTTCCAGTCTATCAGTGGGAGCGGATCGGGGAAAGAATAAGTTGAGGGGCGCTTAGTGATGAGCCTTCAATTTACTCTGTATTGCGGTCGATCAGGAGGTTTGAGTCCGTTTCCTTTTCCCATGAAGAGCGGGATTTGAATTGCCGTGGAGATGCCGAAATGGTTTACGTATAGAGTTTGGCTTCTTCAAGGCCTTTGTGTCTAGTAATTGTATGGACAATGGTACCAAACTATGTAGATAAAGGGATTGTTACCTGGAGATAAGTACTCCGTATGTCCATGGCTATAATGTAACCGATTATTTTCGTTGATAGGGTATCTTTCCTTTTTCGTCTATACAGTGCCTAGGCAGTGTTATAGTGCTGACGGATTATTGGTTACTGGGATTGTGAAGAAGTTTACGCAGAATCCAGAAGCCCATGCAGAATCCCTCTAGCATCGAAGGGTGGCAAAAGCAAAGAACCTTTGACACACGGGCATCTCTCCGACGATTGGATCAAAACAGGCCATGCATGATGCATGACACGGGGATCCCAAAGCGCAAAGTACAAAAGTATAAACATGGGCAGTTCGTCTCACGGTTTACGATTTACTCCGCAAATGATGAAATCCAAGAGATCGAAAGGAAAAGAGGGAAATAAAAATAAAATAAAATAAAATAAAACAGCTAGGGAGAATAATGGCAGTGACTACGACCCGTGGGGATGCACTACTGCAGTAGCTGCAGACGTAACCAGTAAACCGTTGATCATGCCATTTTGGAATTTTATCCCCCAACGGGCTCTTTAGCTTGCAAATGGAGTCTTTTAGCCTTCTGTCAGTTTTGACTTGCAATAAAAAGTGGACACGCTTAGAAATCGATTATAAGAAGGGGAGAGATAATATGTTTTTATAAAATTCAACAGAGCTCGCCCCCTTTGGAAAACAAGTAAAATTTCCCTTGTGGGACCCAAAGAGGTGGGACGGGTGAGAAGTGGATTGTTCTGGGTCGGGGGGTTGTAGTATGGGTAATACGGAGTACAATAACAATATACGGAGAGGATATTGATATCAATTGATATCTAGGCTTCTTTTTTCCTTGTTAATAGTCTGCCAATCTACTAGATACTTCGGGAGACTATATAATCACATATAGTCAGAACAATTCCTATACTTGATTATCCCAGCAGGCCTTCTGCATGCAGTAAGCATGAATGACCCGTCCCATTCCCATGTGCACGGAAGTATAGACCTGCACAATTTAATATGAAGAAAGGAAGAATACATACCGAGTACATATACTGTACGCTGTAGTGTATCCTGTACACTGTAATCCGGAATCTTGCCTCTCATCTGCCATATGATCACACAAGAGTCATAGTATATGCTATGATGCTCTGAAACATTACACTGGGCCTATATTGTATATTCTAGGTGTTTATATTGTAGATACTTCGCCCCCATTTACAGACATACGTATATGTACTGCGTATCACTCTTCCAAATACCCTGCATCATTACTCGACCCGGTGCAATGGCCCCTGGGTAAAGCCACCAACGGATGACACGCCCGCTTTGCCACCGCCATTCCAGACATCACATATTATCCTCGGAATTCGGACCCTTTGTACCATCCAATTGGTACCATAATGCATGAACTGTATTGATTTTAGTATCACTGTGCATTGAAATTGTTTGGGAAGACAAGTCGAGACCTAGTACGGAGTACGGAAGGTATGTATCTATTAGCCGAGCACATTAAGGATTTTGTCCTTTTTCACGTGTAGTAGCACATTCAGACAAGATATCAGGCCATGGACTTCTAGACCATACCTGCACAGGCGAACCAACCGACCAACTTGGAAACAAGAAAATCAGAGTTCAGTGAACGGTGGAGAGCAAGGGCATCTCAGAGTGGGCGGTCACATTTGGAGGTGACCAATCAACCATTGCCATATATATTGCATGTCCACTCCAAATAACCCGTTGCACAAAAACAGGAACAAGCCGCCAGTTGTATCGATCAAATGACACGGAGTCTTTTTCAGCGACCATCTACATGGAGGGATGGGCGGAGTCCTACGAGCGTATGAACTACAACTACAAAGATGATCATCGGCCCCCAACAGTCTTGTGAGATTGAAAGGATTTTTTGCGCTCGATCGCTAGGCTGGTTCGCTGGTTCGCTGGTTCCCTGGCGAGCGCTAGCTTTAGTTGCATCGATCAGCCTGGCTGTTTGTCCGTGGCTGGGGGCGATCAATGGCTTAGCTGGAAGGTGCAGGGCACATCACCCCTCTGGACAGGACGGCTTGCTATTCGTGAATGATGATGGTAACGATGACCAAAACCAGTACAACTGTTCTGTCATCACACCCTAGGCCATACAGTGCCAATTGACTGCAACGTTGGCCGGTCGAGCCACGGTGAGTATCGGCATCCCCGAATGGCGGGCCTTGGCCACTCACTGTCTTTAAACAGGAACAGCACTACCCGAGAGCACCTAACTCGTGAGATCTACCACTAGCTCCGGTATACGAACTGCACCGTTGAAAATCTTCCGCGATAGATCACAAATTCGGTTGTTGGGAGTATGCTCCTGTGTGATCGACGCGAGCTTGAGATCCCGGCAATTAGGTTCTTCCAGGTAGCCAAGTGCATGTCAGATTTCGAATTCCAGAAGTACATTCGACACGGCCGGGTGTCTGTGTGTGTACATGGGCGGCATTTACGAGCCAATAGGATTCAGTCAGACCGTGAAAAAGAAGGGGAAAAAAAAGAAAAAAACCAAAAACGCCCTGCCCTCTATACAAAACCCACGCCCTGCGTATATGCTCAATCCACTGACATGCCCTCCAACCAAGGGATGCATTGGCTAGCATAGTCGGCTTAATCCGAGCCGGTCAGCTTGGACTGGATGTTGATGATATCTTCATCGGCTTCCACCTCAATCACCCGGTTGACTTGGGCACTGGTGCGCATCAGCTCCACTGCATTGGCATACGACATGCGTTGCATCGGGTTGCAATTCTCGGGGAGCCAGTAGAGGAGAACGTATGGGACCGAGGGACGTCCGTCTTTCTGTGAGTGCATATCTCATTAGTACAACGTATGTCGTAGGACTGACCGAGTCTTTATTTTTAATAGACAACTTACGGTAGTCATTGGGTAGCTGAGGAGAATGAACCGCGGCGAAGATTCGGGGAGATCATCAGCCAGATCTTCCATCTTCGAGTAGACTTCGTCGTCTTGCGGCCGGATTTCCTGGGTCTTTGCATCGATAATATCTATCATACATAACTTGTCAGCTTCGGCCGCAGACAAGAGCACCGGTGTGGTTATGTTTGGCACTATGTACGCGCTGTATAACTCGGCTTCTCTCGAAATGCATCGGAGATGTCGGAAAGCGCAGATTTAGGGGCCCATACAGATGATAGCTTGTGCATCCTTGGCTCTCGATGTGCCCAGGCGGAACTTGCGCAGCTTCTCCTTGGTCTCTGGTGAGAATGAATATAGTCGTGAATCAGACTACCATAAGTTAGCATCTGACGGGGAAATTTGTGAGCAGTTCGCTTGGCCTATGCCAATGAACCTGGTGCGGGGAGACATCTCACCATTTTGGCCGTCAACTGTGGGACATGCAGGTAAGTCAGGTAAACGATAACCGTGAGTCCAGGGCTAATAATGCACTGAATAAAGATGATACTGGTATATCCGACCTGAAAAACGGAGAAAGGCTTTAGGAATGTGAGGCGAGACGACGAAAATGCGGGCGGAGTGTCCCTGTTCCCCCACTTTCACTTCCTCCGCGCTTTGAACCTTGGAAACAGACCCAAATCACTCCCGACACCTCTATCTTCATGCTCAACCGACTCAATCTACTGACGCGACACTTCCCACGCCCATTCAGTCCTTATCGTCCTACCAGTCCTTCCTTCTCGACCCCGTCCCTGACCCCTCGCCCAGGTCCATCCGCGATGACATCAGCCGCGCACCCGAAACCCATCCACACGGCAGCATGCCTCATTATCGGCGATGAGGTTCTCGGCGGAAAGGTAATTTGATATATCCACAGTCTCCTCATGGACAAAACAGGAATTCTGACCTTACCTTAACCCTTAGACCATCGACACCAACTCGCCGTACCTAGCCAAGTTCTGCTTCTCGCTCGGCATCGAATTGAAGCGAGTCGAGGTCATCCCCGACGATGAAGACGATATAATCGAAGCCGTACGACGCATGAGCTCCCGCTACGACTTCGTCGTCACCAGCGGCGGCATTGGGCCCACGTGCGTACAATCTGTCCCTAGTTTCTCCGCATAGAGAGGATACAACGCCGACAACGTCTCAATACCGCGGTGCTCTATACAAACCAACGTCTAACACATATTCCCCTTACAGACACGATGATATCACATACTCCGCAATCGCCAAGGCATTCAACCTGAAGCTGGAACTGCACAAGCCAGCCTTCGAGCGCATGAAGCGTCTCTCCAAGCCTCACCCCATGCAACTCAACTTCGACTGGGAAACACCCTCACCAGGCCTGACCGCCAAGCTGCGCATGGTCGAGCTGCCCTTCGACCCGAAGCTCCCCGCTGAGTCACAGGCCGTGTTTGTCGCTGACGACCTGTGGGTGCCGATCGCAGTTGTGAACGGCAATGTGCACATCCTGCCCGGCGTCCCGCGACTCTTCGAGCGTCTTCTTATGAGTCTGAAACCATCTCTTATCCCCCGTTTGACCGACCCCGAGGGTAAGGGGACGCACCGCTTGATGTTCAGCACGCCGATGCCTGAGAGTGCGGTGGCGCCGTACCTGACTGAGCTGGCGGCTAAGGTCGAGCCCCGGGGGATCAAGGTTGGCAGCTATCCGCGCTGGGGTAAGAAGCGCAATACTGTTACCTTGGTCGGGGCGGATAAGGCGTACATGGAGTCATTGGCCAGTGAGGTTGAGAAGAATGTTCAGGGTAAGTTGGTTGCTAAGGAGGATGAGTTGGATCCTCCGTCCGACTCGGAGCATGTTTATAGCCAGTAGATTGTTATTATATCTTGGGATTAGACTGCGACGTTTGAAATACGCGCAGCACATAGAGCATGACAATTCAGAATGTCAATATTGATCAGGCTGGACTATCATAGGAAGCTACAAGCAGTACCCCTGCATTAAGGACGCCCCATGATCTATCCATGATCTAGTAACTGTCATAGCAGCCGTGTA
The DNA here is from genome assembly GCF_028827035.1 of Penicillium chrysogenum. Classification (NCBI taxonomy): domain Eukaryota; kingdom Fungi; phylum Ascomycota; class Eurotiomycetes; order Eurotiales; family Aspergillaceae; genus Penicillium; species Penicillium chrysogenum. The sequence goes on along the minus strand of NW_026622749.1, from coordinate 2,121,819 downwards.
ATAAGGGAGCCCTTGTCAACAGGGCATTACCAGAACGTTGATATATCGAAGCAGTAGCCGTAGGAATCAGACGGAATAGATTGCACCACCGGGAATAGACCGGCATATATATTCATACGCAGAGCACTCGACGGTAGATAGAACAATCAAGATACCAGGAGAACCTCAAGAAGAAAGGTACACGCCGCAATGATGAAACGCAAGGAATCCACCTTGCCATGAAAGAGCATATATTGACAGCCGTGTCGTCTCGGGGCGACAAGGAAAATGATAATAAGAGGCGATAGATAACAAACACCAGGGATCTTTTGCAAGGAGTTAAACAGTAAAAAGACAATAAGAAAGGGACTAAAACAAAGACGCAATCGGACAACAAAAGGGGAATCAAAATGTTTCGTGAGACGAGGTTGGGCGTCAAGGTCGGCAGTCATCAAGAATGCGAGTCCATTGAAGAACCCACAAACATCCGTAACACAAACGACAATGCCACTTCTTTGGTATTTTTTTCTGGTTTGGTTGTTTTTCTGTTCTGTCGAGGTTGCAATCTTTCGTGCAGTTTCCGTATGTTCCCATTTGTGATCTGAGTGGCGGGTTGCAGATTAAGGCCATTCAAAGGTAAACAAGATATCCAACTTTCCCGAGGGTGTGCCACCCTCGGACATATAAATCCTTCCCCGTGACTCTTCCCCGTATTGTGCTGCGTATTTTCGGATTCCAGGAGTCTGTTTCGAGATTCAACGGGATCGCAGCGATTCGGATCATTTTTGTATGTTGGGTTTTTTTTTACATGATGACGCACTTCGAGCAGCAGCCAGCGTTCTCGGCCGGATCGCTCACGTCCATCTTGCCCTCTGGTGCGCGGGCGCCGAACGCGCCGGAGCCGGAGGGGTACGAGGACATCTCCTTGTTGTAGCGGCGGATCTCGCGGACGAGGTCGTAGAAGGCGTTCTCGACGTTGATGCGGGACTTGGCGGAGGTTTCGATGAACTTGCAGCCGAACTGACGGGCGAGCGCTTCGCCCTCTGTTGTACGGGGTGATTTGTTAGCCACGGGATTCGGACTCGGAGTTGAATTTAGGTTTTGAGGGGAAAGGAGAGTTCAAGGGAGGTTGAACGTAGAGACAGAAACATACCCTGCTCGGAGACAACACGCTCCTTCTCCAAATCGCACTTGTTGGCAACAACAATGATGGGGAAGTAATCCTTGTCCTTGACGCGTAGGATTTGCTGTTGGAAGGTCATGATTTCTTCGAAGGATTGGCGCGACGTAATGGAGTAGATGAGCAGGAATCCTTCGCCGGTTCGCATGTATTGTTCTCGCATAGCCGAGTATTCCTCCTGGCCGGCTGTATCCAGAACATCCAACAAAGCGACTTCATCATCGATCACACACTGCTTGCGGTAGGAATCTGTAGGCGGAAGAAGGTTCCGAATCAGCCATGTTCAACGGGGGGGCGACACCCCTGGGAAAACGCGACACGATCCGCGCGGCTGATAAAACGGGGCTTCGAGGTGCTCACCTTCAATTGTTGGATCGTACTCGTCTACGAAGTGACTCTGGATCAGTTGGATGGTCAAGCAGGACTTTCCGACGCCACCACCGCCGACAACCACCAGCTTGTATTCTCTTAGGAACTGTTGATCAATACGGGGTTAGCCTTAAAGTCCAGAACACGGGAAAACCTCAATGCTCTCACCTTTGAGGCCATTATGAGTTTCAGGTAAAGAAGATGGGAAAGAGAGTATTAAGATCAAAAAGAAATCGCACAATTTAAGGCGAAATCCCAAGTCCGTTTAAGAAAACAAAGGGAGAATTAGGGGGAGAGTTCGGAGGTTGGAACGGGAAGAAATAAATGGAGAAAACCGAAAGCTTCCAAGGTTCTTCTTTTTCTTGGAGAATCTTCGAATCCCAAGGTCTGGGGTAAACAAAATAATTTTAAAATAATAAAAAAGAAAACAAAACGAAAGAGATGTTTCTTTTGTTTCTTTTCTCGAGAAAATAGCAAAAAGAAGAAGGGAGAGAAGGGGCGAAGGGAAATTCAGGAGATAGTGGGGAGAAAATGGTGATTGGGCCAGAAAAAGGGGACATGCGCGCCATTGAGAGGTGCTGGATGGCTTTTATATTTCCTTTGGTCTTTTATTATTTTTCATGAGCTTTCGGATACTCATTCTTTAGTTTCTTTGCTTTTTCTATTCCAGCCTGATCTATATACCAGTGCTGGTCTTGCTATTCTCCCTACCAGCTCCTTTCTCGATTGGGATTCTGTGCTTAATATATTCATGGCTTTCCAAGGTTGGTACGCTACTAAATTGTATCTCTACCAGGACATTGATTGGCTTAAGTCTCGGCCCCATTAAGGAACGTGCAATTAACAACAATATATAGCGGACATTATCTTACGCCTTCTCCTTTTACTCGCAATCTTACACTAAACCCACAATTACCACATCACCGTCTTGTCTATCGGCTACATATATATGTTGTACAGTTCGAACCAGTTGTCCAGAGGTCAAGCCCAGCTCCTCCAAAGTGGATCTGCCGTCCCGGTGGAGCTGGGTCCCTCTTTAGCGCTTTTAGGGCATTGGCCGACAATGTCCATACTGCACGGAGCTATGTTGTACTCCGTACAATAAGTCGGGCTCAGAAATAACATGCACGAAGCAATCACTCAGATAATAATTCAAAAGCCGAGGTTGGGCACCAAACTAACAGTATGGTTGTATGGTTCCCTCGACACCGCATATTCATCTTGGCTTTCTTATACGCCTGGATGGCTTGCAGTAGACGCCCGCCTTGCATAATTGCATCATCCCGCCGCAACACAATCACCTCTGTCACTTTTGATCATTGGATACATCGGAAAAATTCTTATTCTGGTCAACGTTCCACTCTTGGAACCCCCATCATATAGAAACAGTCGGAGAGTTCGATGTCGATCAATTGATTTTTTTCACTATGATCGCCGTATGCCCTCCTAAGACCCAAGTCACGCCGTTTTTTTGGCAGATGCCAAAGCTGCATATCGGAAATTTTGATCCGCGCACTTTCCCACGCTTCTCTTCAATGTTCCTTTAGGCCGGAATAAAGTTACTGCCTACGAACCGCTTATATTAGCTTTGACAGGTGGGAACCCCGCGATTTAGGACTTGGATGGGGCCCCCGAGGATATATGCAGAGTCACATTTGAGCGTGGATCACCTTGAGCTAGGTCATCGTTTATAACATGCTTCACCTTCACCATACTCTACACCTTTCTTTGGAATTTTACCTGTTATAAACTTCTAAGAGCGATATCAAAGCAAAAATAAAAAATAAACAGAGCGCCTTCCAAGGTTACGCAATATGTTCTGTCCATGGTTCTTTCCCGGGCGCGATGCCTGTCTTGACTTAGACGAGACTCTGTTCTTTCCTTTCCCATGGATGACCGGAACTCAATTCCTTGTGTACGACAACCCTGGAACCTAGGTAGGTACGCATACGCATTGCTCGAATGTCTCAAGGTTGGAAAAGAGTCGGAATCAATTTCGATACTCAGTTGGTCAACATTCAAATTTCGGTCTTGAATCCCATAGATTATTCTTAGAAGATGAGATTTGATAATCAGCAAGGCTGCATCCGTCTGGTTTGCAATGTGGGCTGATCCTGATATGACCCGTCGAACGGACGCACGATGATTGATCATGACTTTGGTGACCATGCATCTGTCAGCATCCGGCAAGTAGTACGACTGTGTTTCGAGGCAGCGCTTAGAAGGAACGACGATGGGATAATGCCGACAAAACCGATAATGAGCCGCACAAAGCGATGTGATAAGGAATACCATTGGTCGGCATTGTCCAATATCTAGTGACAAATCTACTTGCCAAGTCACACAAACGTGATACATACCAAAGTAAGTCCCTAGAACTAACAAACCCGAGGCTTGCATAGCGTCCAACGGCCAAGTGCAATTTGAAATCAAGACGCGCGGAGAACCACCTACATAGAATCCTTTTGCTTAGATATCAGCTAGATCTATGAATACGAACTCCGAGTTGCAGCTGGCATCGGAGATAAAAAGAACCGGACAGATACCCCGGGACCATTCGTCAGCTAAGAAAAAGACCCGAATCACACTGGAATTGACTTGGAACCGAAGGCATCACCAATTGCGCGCGACGTGCAACAGGCCATGGGGGTACAAGTGTCTGGGCACATGAACAGAGACAACTAACACAACGTGTCCAATCTGTCGGAGATTCAAGTACCTGACCGACTCTGGTGAAATAACCATAAGACGTCTCCATTGTGATAGAACGAGAGCTACCCAACTCGTACCTAACCCAACGTGCAAGCAGACTAAGCAAACTGCCAACACGCCAAAAGTTGAAGTTGCCGAGTGCCAGCCAATTATCTCCAAATGTCATTTGCAGATCTCAGAGTCGGCGGACTATATGTCATTCTCCAAGCCCGTCAAGAACCACCCGAGCCCAACGAGTTCTACTGGGGTCTGTATCTCCACTCAGATTCCACTGGAGGGATGGCATACCACGTCGTAGACACAGGATCTGGTCTGAGACCTGAGCATGAGTACACTGGTCGAATCTTCGACACTCCGCTTCTGATGGGCCTATTCCGAATTGCCGATATCACTCGTCCCTTGCACCCGTTTGTCGACAGGGTAATAAGGTCCTACGACAGCAGCCTTAATTGCCCCGGAAGAAGTAGCAACAGCAAGTTCTGGGTTTTGAATGTCCTTGCACTACTGATCCAGCCTACGTCCACGGGATGGCTTCCAGTGAATTGTCATAACCTGCCGATCTTGGAGCAGGAAATCCGCGATTGGGGTAATCGAATGTCCCAAGGAAGGTGTATTTATCAACGACCCAAGCCAATTGGATCTTCCACAATCTGTGGGTTGCCAGAATGGAAAACGCAGCGTGAGTTATCTATTCCCTCGGACCTGTGTGGGGAATCATCGATTGACACAAAGCGATGGATATATAGCCGACCATCCAATCTATCCAAACAAATGATCCAATCGATTTTAGTATGGTTTCTCGTGTCGAGCGCCAATTGACCGGTGTATTATTTCGTGTTATCAAATCGACAAATTGCATATTATGACTGTCAGTGTCTCTGAGTCTAGCATAGAAAACTCCCAATCTGAAGCACGCCACGTTTAAGCGCTACAATTCTCTCCGCGGTAATATCCCTGGCGGCTCAAGTCCCGTCCAGAATAGAAACTGGTCGAATGCTTGTGCGAGCAGTACATCCATACCCGTAACCCTGTCCCACCTCTGATTCCGCTGTGCTGCTGCCAAGGGCGGCATCTGCCCCGGCTTGTACAACGTATCAATTGTCTATTCAAGTCTGAGAAGTATATATATGATCGGAGTCTCTCGACAACGAATTTGGCCGTATGAGAAGGATAAGCTGTTGTCTGTGATCCTAGGAGGGAAATATGCAGGGAAAAAAAAAAATTCTGAGCCTCTTCACCAGGATTTCATGCGAGAGACGAAGCAATCGAAAGCCAACCCACACCAACTGTTGCGACTTCAATCCCCTTAGTATCCTTTTGTGGGGGATAGCTGACGCGAGCCAACCTCGATAACTGGACCGCAAGCAAATGCTCTCTGAAATATATATCCAAACCACCGACCATGTGAATGCTATGATCAGCACCGTTTCCCCCTTCTTCTCTCCCCAGCACAGCCTGGGACCAACAGTTTCATCTTCCATCTTCCCAGTTCTGCTTCCATTTTTAGCCCACACACGCTTGGTCTCGTACAAAGTCTCCCAAGAGAACCCAAAGCTCCCAAACATCCCGCCCTCCTTCTTACCCTCAGCCGCTGCACTCTTCCAAACGAAATTGCGTCCTCCATACTCGAATCGTCGCGGCGACCAATCCTTTCTTTGCATCTCTCCATCCGGAATCTCGGTTATTGCGCCCATGTCGGGGATTGTCCGTGTTATCATCCGAAAACTGCCTCCTTTGGTCTTCTGCAGTCTTACACTCGTCGCCCCGATTCCGGGCAAGAATTCCCCAGCGCGTCGGAGGACCGTATCGACAATAGGTTCCTCGTTGCTCCAGACGAATTGGAGGGCGTATAAAACGTGTGTGTTGGTCTGGTCTTTGACGAAAAACCAATATGAGCGCATACCCAGGTTGACAAGCTCCGAAGAATGCGTAATCCGGTAAGTGACAGTGGGCGCTGAGGGAGAAAGAGTCAGCGAGAAAAAAGGGCGTTGCGAGGTGTCTGTATTGAGGAATGGCTGAAGGTGGGCTGGAGCCGTGCTGATATCTTTTGTAGACCGACTGGGAGTATCTCCACAGAAAGTATTAAGACTCTTGCGGATCTGGCAGTTGACAAGAAATCAGTGATTTGGAAAGGTGTGCCGCGTTCTGGAGTTTGTTGCTTACCTGGGTCAATGACCACGTATTTCCGTCCTCCCTTTCCACCTCCTCCATCGCATCCAAAATCGTCGGTGGCAATATTATACCGTCGAAACTGCCCTTGCGCTTTAGGTCTTCAAGATATGCCAGGCGCTCTCGATGAACTTGAACCTGTCTCTCGAACATCTTTCTGTGAATTTTGAGGGCATTCCCTTTCTTGTATATTTTGGCCGCTTCATCCAAAACAGTTATGGCGCTCTTGTACACTTTGATGGCTTCATCGTAGTCGCTCTTGCGTTCCAAGATGAAGGGCATTGCGGCGAGCTTGTAGACCTTATTGTCGGCATCGACTTTTCCTGCCATTGCATCGGTAGAAGAATAGTTGACTGATGCGAAGAATGGTTCCTAACTTGTTTTTCTCTCGAGGGGTTGGGTTATGAACCCTTGCGGAGATGGTTTCCATGACGCTCCTTTATAGAACCGAAAACGTCGGAGTTTTCTTTGTAGTTTGAAGCCAAGGCAGAAATATGCCTTGCCAAGGGGCTTCCATGCATAAAATTCCTATATAGGATATGGATTCGTGTAGCCGTTCTCGCGAGCGATTGTGCTCGAATCAGGTTGCATCGTGGGCATCCTTCGGGAAAGATAACTGGAAATTTCGGTGGGAAATGATCACCTGCAGCATCAGCCACAATGCTAGCTTGCCTCAGAGACCCTTATGAACTGCGGTTGGAATACACATGGTTGGCACTTGAAGAGAAGGATACTAACTAATCGCTTAGCATTACCCTCTTCGAAGCTTGGCAATTAGCTTCAGCCAACCACTCTGTCAGCTTAGTGCGGAGGCAGTGGATAGATAGCGCATGGCTACCAAACAAGCCACCCTGGATATGGCTACTCGGTGTCCGTGGAGTATTTTTAAGAGGCAGTGTTTTACAGAGCCTCGGGCTAAATCAGCATCTGCGAATAAATCGGGTTAGAGGGACTCATTTACGTTGACTCGGAGCTATCTATGGACATGGTATCTAATAGACTAGAAGAAGCAACAACAGCGACCGCCGTCTAAAATCGAACTATTCCCTGAGTTGAATGTCTGACTGTCTTGACAGCAAATCATGTATCCTGCGATAACATGAATCGAACATGCGCGTTCGGAGTAAAAAAGGAAAGGGAATCTGATAAACCCCCCCATTCCTTGCAGCCTTGGAAATATGTACGGAGTATATTGTAATGTTGGATAAGCTAAAATGCCAAAATGGCTATAAACTACTCGAAAAAGAAGGAAAGAAGAATAGCCATTATCGACAAGAAATTCCAAAAAACGGGGAAGGTTGAGGCTGAGGGTCCCACGTCGCTGGACTGGCTTGAAATTTGCCCTGACATTCCCACTGCCCAATATGAGTTCATTTGGCGCAATTTATGTTAGGATATTTCAGCATTCTTTTCTATCTTTAGAGCTATTCGGAATTCTAAATTGGTCGAAACCCCGGAGTTCAAGAGATCCGTTTTCTTGCTGCATCTGGGCCCTTTAGGGCTACTCTGTAAGGGGTTTATGGCCTAATTGGGTATAGCGTTATAACTTTCACAGAGACTATCACCGAGCTAGCACCCAAACAGGCTAGACATCATCTCAGGATATAACAAAGCAGCCAATAGGAAGGCTCCGTTTCAACGCCTTCTATTCATTATCCTAAACGGTATTAGGCTGTTCTCCGTCTCTTGACTCCTGCTGACTGCATAAAACCTGAAATGTTTTCTCATCTTATATGAAGGCGAGCGCTCGATCTCTTCAGTCCATTCTCCTATCTTCTTTTCGTCATTTCAATCTTTGTCGCTCTTTGACTACCCTCACATTCGTTCATTAATTTAATACAACATGCGTATCCAATCTCTCGCTCTCCTGGCCGGCGCCACTACCGCCATCGCTGCCGAGACAGTCACTCTTTTCCTACCCGGGTTCGACGAGCAACGAATTGAGGGCAAGGTCATTGGCACTGTATGCGCAATCATCCCTTTTGATTTAGGACAGAAAATTGATTGATATTGTTTCAGAGCGGCTCCATGACCAAATATCTCATCAAGTGTGCTACCGACGTTGATGAAACCGAGTGCGGCATCCCCTACGATGGCATGACTGTGGCCCAAGGCTCTTCAACTGTCAGCCTGGGGTACAGCATGGACTCTATGTGAGTATCCAGCCCTACAAGTGAATCCACTTAGATCCCCACACTCATAGCTGATCCTTGCCTGAAACAGGACGATCGCTGAGAGCTGCAAGTACGATGCGACAAGCGTGAGCTGCGGCGCAACCTTCGACGAGAGTGGCACGATTTCCTCGTGGAACTCGAAGGTCGCTATCACGGAAATCCCCGGTGGCGCATTGATGCCTGTGACTATCACCGCAACTGGGTCTGATAGCTCTTCCGCCACCACTGGTGCCTCGGTCTCAGCTTCTACCGCTGCCTCGACTAGCGGTGCTACGTTGACCACCTCTGCTTCTACTTCAGATAGCACTGCTACTGGCACAAACACCGCTACTGGAACTGCCACTGCTAGCGATTCCTCGGATAGCAGCAGTGCTGCTGCCACCAGCCAGACTGAGACGGATAACGCTGCTATGCCCATGATTACTGGAAACGCGCGCTGGGCTGCCGGTGGTGTTGCAGCTGCTCTGGCCATCGCCGCTCTCTAATTGTCGGGCCATCCTTTTGAAATGAGCGTGGATGCCAATAGCCCTCGCTCGGCTAACACCCCTGCCTCATTGATAGATATGTACTTTCCTCATGTATACTATGCAATATACGAAGCGTGATACCTTTTCTGTACTTTGGCCTTATCGACCTAGTTTGAATCTGTATTGATGGGGGTCCAATAGGTATGTATTTCGTATTTTTACGCCGCATAACGTGAGGCCGCGGAACATGTAAAATGAGCGCTATACAAACCTCCTCTAGATCTTTATTCAAATTCGTGGCGTGTAAGTCATGACCTGCGGTGCATCACACCAGCCGCAGCCTATAGAATAGTCAGAACATGTCCATGATAAATTCAACCGCAAAGCAAGCTTACTTGGTGGCTGGGGAAAACCAGGGTATCGGCGATCACAACGTTCTCACGACGACCAGCCGCAAAGACGACAACCTCGGCAATGTCATCACCAGTCAAAGGTTCGACGCCCCTGTCGATGGTTAGTTATATTGTGTTTCTCGGCTTATTTCACATGACTTACTTGTACACAGCATCAGCCTTGGACTTATCCCCATAGAATCGCACAACGGAGAACTCCTAATCAAGGGTATTAGCTTCATATAAAAGACGAGTATGAATGTATGCGATAACCATACCGTCTCAACTTGACCAGGATCGATTTCAATAACACGGATTCTCGTGGCGATGAGCTCCTTTCTCATCGCATCGGTGAAGGAGCGGACAGCCGCCTTGGTGGCGCAGTAGATGCTACCGCCAGAGTAAGGCTCGCGACCAGCGATGCTACCAATGTTAATAATGTCACCACGGCCACCATCAGAGCGCTTCTTAAAGATGGGCAGGACGGCCTGGGTCATGTTAATGAGACCGGTGACATTGGTATCAAACATGACCTTGATATCCTCGGCAGCGATGCCGGGCGCCTGGGCGACACCCTTGACCAAGCCACTGCACCGCGAATGTCAGCACTGATCGTGCATATCAATCAGTTCTGCTTGATGTGTATGACTCACGCATTGTTGACAAGAACATCAATCTCCTTGAACTCCTCTGGCAGGGAGGAAACAAAGTTATTGACTTCCTCTGGATTGCTGACATCCAGCTTGACGGGAAGGACCTGGACACCATCGCCAACTTCCTGCTTGATCTCCGCCGCGACCTCCTTCAATGTGTCGATACGGCGCGCCGTGAGGATCAACTTCAGGTTCTTGGGCGACGTGCGGGCGAACTCCTTGGCAGTGCTCTTTCCGATGCCCGATGAGGCGCCAGTAACGACGATAGTCTTGCCTTCGAGGCGCTTTGCCATTGCGGAAGCCATGGTGCGTCGGATAGAAGTTCGGTGGGCCGCGAATAGGAAGGAGGTGGGGTTTGCGGAGAGAGCTGGGTTTGTGAAGGGGTGTGAGAGTCGTTGAAAGCGTCCAATTGATCTGATGCAAGCTCCTAGATAGGTCATGGATCGAAGGCTCTGTTTTTCAAGGAGGAACGAGACGTATAACAAAAAATAAATAGAATAATCACGAGCGAGTGCGGGGACTCTGGCGTCATATCGTGATTATGTAATCTCATACAACGCGCCCGGGGATGGGGCCGGGCCAGCGGCGAGAAGGCCGATTTCCTTATCTCCGTATTAATTCATGGCCCTTGGCTATGTTGATTGGCCCTTGGGCGCACCACTACGACAATAAGGGTAATATTACTCGGTTTGCAGAAAATAGTAAGCCACCCATTACTACCTAGGCAGATAGCCGTGGGGGTCATTCACCCACATATGTACATGTAGGTACCAAAGCTACTATTCATCCACCCATGTACCTACCTACCTAGGTAGGTAGGTAGGTACCTATAATTATTAGTAATAACTTCCTTGGTTTGACTACCGTTTACGGCAAGGTATGAATTTTAAACATGAGGTAAAGGTACAAGTTTTGCTTCGGTGCTGTCCATTAGTATATATCCGTGGACATTTGTAGATTGGGTAATTGGGCAGTAAGTAAGAATTAAAGGAAAGGTATATCCACCAAGATGGTTTTAGTAAGTAAAGCATAATTGTCCTCCATGTCGTTAGGATTAACTTCTAAACATTATGACCAACTCTACTACTATATTGCATACATATGTATTTAGAATCGGTCTAGCAGTACGCCGATTGAACCAGATGTACATTGTGGCCTTCCATTTTTGCTTTTCCTTTAGCTAGTTTAAAAGTTGAGAAAATTAATGTTATGCTTGTGTTGTGTCGACGTATATCTCCATGGAATCACGATATAAGATACTCAATCCTTTATAACTACGGTGGGGCTGGTCAACATAGCGAGGGTGCCTTGAACGCTTAGGGGATTGTTCGGAGGCAATGCACATAATGGAATTTGTCTTTGCATGCATCCCAGGTCTCATTATACTCATTATATGCGCCTGGGGCTGACTGAAAGAAGAAACAAAGCCTCATGCCTCATTGGAATTGGTCAAAGAGATAGTTTATCTTTGAAGAAAGACGCCCTAATTAGGGTGGGCATCTTCAACTAGACAAAGAAATAAGTGCACCTTTATGGTCATAACACGAGACTCGTTGTCGCTGGACAAAGATCAAAAAGAATGCCATTGTGTATATTCTCTTGGAGGACATCGATTAATAGTTCTTAAGACCGGTCACTGCCCCCGATGCATCTAATAAATAGCGTTGATACCCACCCAGTAGTGTCCAGCAACCACAGTTTTGGCACTTTCCCTCGAGTGCTGTGATCCTTTCGTTCAGACAGAAAGAGCAAAGGAGCGCCTTCCTTCCGTATCCAGCACAACACAAACACGGTAATCTACCTCTTCCGAGCTATAGCCTTGTTTACATTCTAACCTTCAGTTCACATACACATACCAATGCTAGAGCTAGTACTATTTGAACACATCTATCGATTACTATTGTTGCTTGCATAAAGTTACTATCTATCTTGGTATTTCGATCAGATATATCAGATAATACAAGATATCTTATCAACATGCCTTCTCCGGCAAAGGTTTGCTATGCAGATCCTCTGAACATAGAGTCAAAGCGTAACACAAACTTACATTTATCTTCTTCAACCCAGGACCCCTCCTTCGACGAGCTCCTTCGCCGGTGTGACTTTGACTGGGCGGAAGATGTCGAAGACGCTGATCTCAGCAGTAATTTGCCGATAACCACAACAGCAAACCCTCTTGATTACTGCTTGTCAAAAGAAACTTTCTACGATGAAATCCATCACTCTCCTCGCCACTTCGCATATCGCAAGTACAAGCCATCACTTCCAACTATCCACGAAGAAGTGTGGGATGAGCCATGGGGTTGGGTATATGGCACCCCAAATGTAACCTCCGACCCTTCCCAGAGAATATTAGCAGAGTCCCACGATGATACTACACAGCACTCAACATACGAGGAGTCTCGAGGCAACAGCGAGTCAGACTCCCATCTGGTTGCCCAACAAGCGATCAACAACATCTTTGCTGATCGCCAAGCCTGGATTGAAGCAGATGAAGAAATTCATCACTTCAACTGGATGGGATTGCGTGTTTATACACACAGCTCGACCTCCCCATCTGAATCGCTGGCCATTATCTTTGCAAAACCCAAAAGCCTACAGGGAAGTGCGATGTGGAGAGTCCACTCAGTTCTGAACCGAGCTGTGTGTTTCATCGACCCGGTACTTGTGGTTTTGGATGACACAGACGAAAGCTTGCTCGAACTACGGGGCTCAGAGCTTGTGCGTGCATCTACCGGGTGTGTTTTCAAATTTTACTCACCGCACGGATCATGGTTGGAAGATCCCAACGATTCGAGTGAAGGAACGACTACTGACTTCGGAAATGCACGGACATATGAGGCTACAGATTTAGTCATTGGAAATGGATTTGTAGAATCTGCCGCTATCCCTTCAGTATCCCAGTGGGCAGAGGCTCGGCATAAATCCTGTGATGTCCATGGGATTCAGCGTCCACGGAGGATGACTTGGGAGCGGAAACCCTCGCCGTTGCGGCATTGCGAAACAATTTCGCCAGAAATAATCCCCCAGGACTTACGGCCTACTCGCATGACGAAGCCAAAGAAGCCGCCACGCAAGATTACCACTTGTGTTGCTGGAGCACCACCTGAGGAGTATTTCTCTTTCCCGACTCCTGTTTTTGGCCGTCGTAGGCCGATCAAGCAAGAATTTGCGAAGGCTCGGCAGAGACTGGCATGCATTTTCACATCATTGAAGACCAAGCTCAGTTAGACATTTATTTTCTAACTGACCTCATTTACTGGGCTGGTCCTGGTTCCTTTGTTTTCTGAATCTCATTTCTTTTTCACTTTGGTTTCTGGTCACCGCACCTTTTGCGTGAGCTCAGACTGAGCTTACAATCTGGATGCCTTTGGGATAATCTCCTATTTCCTTTTGCCATATACAGACATCATAAACATTTGGATTCTGCTGTTGGTGAAATTTCAAGTTATCTTTCATTTCTTTCATCTACAAACTTTCTTTTAAGCTGAAAGTCCACCATTCCTTCGCTTTATTATTCTTTGTACGAGTTCCCGAATGGTGAAGCGTTGTTTTTTATATGCGAGTGATGCCCTATTAAGCGGTATGTGCTTTTATCAAATAAGTTATCAATATCCCTACAATATCAAGCAGACAAGTATGAATCGAATATGCCTTGTAGCTTAGTTCTAGTAAGCAAGAAAATTATACACTTCATGAGAGGCCTTCCGCAGATCTTGCGTGGCAACCAACGTTCGTAGAGGAATGACAGTTCATCATCCAAGTCCCGTGTAAGGAATCGTGGGTATATGTATTTTCACCACATGCTTTGATGTCAGGTCATCCAGGCGGATGCCTGCCCAGGTGGTTTTCCAGGTGTCCAGGCCTCTCTGTTTGCTTCCTAGCTAGCTATATTAGCTAGCTCTCGTCGGTCAGAAATATCATCTCTTCCTTTCTTCCCTTTCTCTCTCTCTGGATAGCCAGATCATTTGACAAATGCTGCTCCATATGAGACGAAGCTTCCGATTGCTGGCAAGTCATCTCCTTGATCTCCGGCTGTGTAGATCGTCTTCGAAATCATCCCAATTGCGCTTGTCTGCTGCGCCAGCTCCGAGTGCTGGTCCTGCGTTGTAGGTATTGGTCCCCGATAGACCCCCACCCCCGTTGTCGTCTTCCATCCTTATATCTTCTAACTGTATTCCCGGATCTTTTGACGTCGTTTTTGTTGGGTTTTAATGTATGTATTGCTGTAACGTGATTCGTCGAATCAGAAAGGATAAGAGGGTCCAAAGTAAGGACCAAAAAGGTTGTTGTGTGGGGAAACCCGGTGAAAGCTCTGATTCGTTGATCCGGTCCGGTCGAGGCCAGTGTGGGCCCCAAAAATGTATGGACCTCCCGCGACTCTCTTTGCACTGGATAGGTGAAAAATTGTAAAGAAATGCAATCTGATAATTGTGGATGATAGCTTTGGGGTCATAACCTGTTGGCTCATACATAGCAGGAGCCAAGAACGCAAGCTCGCAGGGAACTTCCAGGGAGGAACCAGTTCTCGACAAGGCCTTCATGATTGCGTTGGGTGGTGTTGTAGGTCCCCCAGAATAAGCCGACCCACGAGATCAATGCGAGCAATTCGAACCTGTGCCCTTCTAAGCCAGCAGGGAGCTATAAAGAGAATATATGGTTAGTAAGGTTGTAAATAATCCGTAGGTCAAACATTACCATCTAGCAATCTCGTCCCGATGTATGACAACCTTGGCAGTCATTTGTGTTAACCGTATCTTGGACATATATGATTTGGAAGTGCGACCAGAAACCAGGTTCCGGAGTTCGAAGTAGCCAATCTTCAAGGCTTCGCTGAATACATGGGAGACAAAAGAGGAGCTGTTGCACTGGGTTCGGGAGACGATTACGAGCAGGCCGTTGCGGGAAGATAGTTCCGTGGTGAATGACCTGGTTTTCTGCCATGACGGTTCGTAGTAAAGGTGAATGCTTCGAAAAGGATAAAGAAGAATGTTAGCCTTTGAAGTGAGAAATATGATCGAAGCGAAGTGTGCGAAACAAAACTGAAGATATAAAAATAGGGCGAAGATATGTAAGGGTAACTCACAATATAAGAAGTTGATATCCAGGAAGCTGATAGTAGTTGAAGCTGACAGTGGTGCATGGTAGGAGCCAAGAAAGCAGAGAGGAGAGGGTTGTATTGTGAGAAGAGGGAGCGAGCTCCCATACAGACTATCTACACGAGGGGTCGATGCCTTGGAACACAGGCATCACAATAACACAAAGAAAGCAAGAAAAGAAAAAAGAAAAAAGGGAAAGAACAAATCATTATCAGAAAGTGAATGAAATCTCACTTGAAAGTGAGCTCATTGTAAAAGCACTCAGTATCAAACCTCAGTCCCGAACTTCCTCAACATTTCAACTTTCACTTCATCCCCAGAAAATAGCAGCATATTGACATAGTAGATGTTAAACAAAAGAAAGCGAGTCACTAGAAAGATAACAACCACAAGAGAACGTCTGGTACAAGCCGGTGGGGGATGAAGACGGCTTTCTTGATCCCTGCCTTGACGTTCCCGAGTGAGAAACCAAAAGATTTCTGAAGGATGCAAGTGATGGTAGCCCAAGTCTTTTTGGCCAGGCCACCCATGATGCTAAGACGGGAAGAAGAGGTTGAATAAGAATCGGTCTTGGGCCGACACCAAGCCTTCTTGATCATAGTTCCCATGATGCCAGCGGGAAGGGAAATGGACATGCGAGAAATTCTCTTTGCGGCAAGCCAAGTCTTCTGGGTGAACTTGCTCGCGGTCTCAAGGATGCGGAGGTGGTTTGATTGAGATGGGTTGTAGTCAGTGGTCAGCATGGATTGGATGTTGAGCTTCGACGGTGTGGCCTTCCATGTCAGCTTCCGGGGTAAGCGGACAGGGCCCTGGCTGGCAGCAACCAATTCACCTCGCCGCCACATCCAGTCGTGTCGAGAAATGAGAGGCCCGATCCCAAAAAGTCCATTGCCGATGGTAAATTGACCATTGCCAGGTGTCCCGGCATCTGGAATAATCATCCTCCGCATTGAGAAATCGTCGGTCATCCAATTTCCATACAGTGAATAGTGAGTGTAGGTGTTGTCGTGACACGCTTCCACCATCGCTGTCCCATGTGTCTGAAGGATTCCTTCATTTTCCCTATCCAACACTATGATGACAGGGTCAATGTACCGAATTGCCCTGTTCAAGATCGAATTAACTCGGAGCTCGTCATTGCCCTTTGGCGCTTTAGGCTCAGCCTGAATAAACGCCAGCGACACCGGAGGTGGGGTAGTGCTTCGAGTATATACGGGACAGCCGAACCAATTCCAATGATGAATATTCTCATCATGACTGCCCACGATTGCGCGGTACTCATATTCGTTCAATTGTCCTTGAAGCCCAATGTCGATCACCGGATCTCCGGTTTTCATGGCAATATCGTTCTCAGCATCGTCGACCAAATCGAACGTCTCGGGGTGCGTGAGGGCAGCATATGAATCGTGCTGAAAAGCGGAATCAACAATTAGTTTCTTAGGCTCGAAAAGGGAGGTGAGCTAGGCGTGAGGATAAATACCTGTTCAACGGCTGTGACAGGGCCGTGAGTTCTAGTGTGACGTTCGTTGCCGAGCTCGAGATCCTCGACGTCCATAGCAACATCATCCTCAGCATCCTCGACAAAACTGAACCGCTCAGGTATAGTGTCAACAAAATTGGGTCTCGGGGTGTGGGAGGTCAACACAGGAATCGTCCTACACAGTGGAACCAACAATCAGTTTCTTAGTTCTCGAAAAGGCAGATGATCTGGGCTTGACGGTAAATACCAATTTAACGGCTGTGACAGGGCCGTTGTTTGCATCGGGAAGTTCATTGTGGACAGCGAGGTCGTTGATGTCCGTAGCGAGGTAGCTTTTACCCTCGTCTGAGTCCCGATGAGAAGGAAGTTGGGCGTACTCATCGCCTTAATAGAGTAGCCATTATTAGTTTCCAAGAACTGAAAGAGCGAGCTAGAATTAGAGATATTTACCACGTTAGGTCCGGTGGTAGGGCCGGTGGAAGTGATATCCACAGAAATATCATCATTGGCACAGTTCGACCGGTTGCGATCAACGGGAAATTGAGGGTATTCGTCATTCTATAGTGTAGCCATTGCTAGTATCAGGCCTAAAAGAGATAAGTGGGCTGGAAGTGGGGATACATACTTTTCTCACAGAGGCAGAGCAGGTAGAAGCGACATTATCCTTAGTATTCTCCAGGCAGTGATGATTAATGGGAAGTTGGGGGTACCCGCCATCCTATAGTGTAGCGGTTGTTAGCCTATGAAGTCTGAAAGAGATAAGCGAGTCAGAAGTGGGAGAAATACCGGTTCTATAGCGGTAGCATAGTCAGTAGAACTGGCAGCGATATTCTCAGTGCCGACAATAGGGACGCCAGTAGCCATAGCGATGGATTTGTCTTTCATAACGATATCATTCTCCACATCTTCGCACCAATCAAACTGCTCCCTCATAAGAAGGTGAGCATATTCGTCCTAAATAGTGTATCAAGTGTCAGTACTAAGATCTCAAGTCGATATGTTAGATAGAAGTGGGGATAAATACCCGTTTTGTGGTTTTAATAGGGACAATAGGTGTATTGACCAATGTTGTCGTCAAGGGGATGTCGTTTTCTACATCCTCCCACCAGTCGAATTGTTTACGCACAAGGAGGTGTGCGTATGGGTCAGCCTGTATAGTGTATTTATCGTTAGTACCAGGTCTCTTGAGGCAATAGTCCAACTGAAATAGGGGCGAAATACCATGATAGATTCTGACCTGCTATGAGGCTTAGATATGTTGATGAATTCAAGCGAGGATGGAATATGGAGACTGTAGATGAAGATGAAGATAGATAGTTAATGAACTAGTGAACAGTATGAAGAAAGAAGTAAACAAAGGGAATTACTGATGAGACATTTTCTCGTCAAGTAAACAACCCCAAACAGGAAGGGCCTCGACGACGCGCTTGCCACCGGACAAACATTGATCTAAAGTGTTCCATCTGATATATGGCTACCATATCTTGACAAACACATTGCTGCGTGTAACTGGCCCAGCGAAGAAAGCTCACCGCAAACTTAATGAAAATAAAATAATCAATACCAGAAGATGCGAGAGCTAAGTGGTCCAGGCAAATGGAAAGCGAGAGAGATCAGGACCCAAGCACTTTCCCAACGTGATTCCAATTCCCTTCCCGTAGGTACTCAAATCCCACCCATATCTCCTTGGTTATTCTTTCCCGCGCGTGCCTCTTCTTCCGACGAGGTAGCTGGGGAGGTTTAGAATACCTATCTGAGTCTTCAGAGCCAGATGCTTCAAGACTGGTAAGTGGGCTAGCTTCATTTGCGCTCACTTTTGTCGTAGATAGGGTACCCTTCTTGTTGGAGCCTACAGTGTAGGGACCAAGAAAGCAGAGAGGAGAGAGTTGTATTGGGAGAAGAAGGAACGAGCTCCCATGCTAACTATCTAGACTAACGAGGGGTGGATGCCTTAGGACCCACGTGCATAGCACTTCTTCTCGTGGGGTGGCCATGTAGCTCCTTAAGTCTCGAGTGTTGGACATTCTTCTCAGCCTTCAAGGTGAGTGAATGGCAAACTTGGAATCGTCGGCTCCGTCAAGCGCGTGCACCAAGACAACTGTTGTGGTAGAGACCCACATTAGCTAGTTAGATAGTTGTGGGAACTCGCTTCCTCTCTTCCCAATACAACTCTCTCCCATCTGCTTTCCTGAGCCTACGTACTGTAGTCTCACCAGGTTATGAGCACTCGCTCTTCAGAGCTTTCATCGACAAGATAAGCAGATTGCAATTATCCAATTTTCCAATTTTCAATTCCACCTATCCGTGCAGAGAGAGTCGCGGGTAGGAGTGGGGTCTACAACAACCCGATCAAATCAGAGTTTTTACTGGGATTTTCAACCCACAAAACAACCTTTTTCGGGCCACTCTTTTACCTTTTTCATCTTTTCTATCCTTTTGATTCGTCGAAATACCATTGAATTCGACGATCACCTTTCCGATCCGACCAATCAGATCGTGTCATTTCTATACAACCTTGATTCGACAATTCACGTCGAAGACATTCACCAACGTCAAGATATCCGGGAACACGGTCACAAGATACAAGGATGGCGGACGTAAACACCACCAACAGCAACGCGAGAATCGGGGCGGGTGCACCGAGCGATGACAACTGGTATGAATACATAGATGCGGTCCAGACCGGCGGAACCCAGGCAGACAAATTGCCAGTGATTGGAAGCTTTGTTCTGTACAAGCTGGAACCATCGCTAAAAAACAAGGAAGACTTTAATACCTGGTACGATAGAGTGTACAGGATCCTTCGAGGCTATCGTCTTCACAAATTGATCGACAAGAACGTCGAGAGACCATACATAGATGCTCCAGATGCAGAGAACTGGTTTACGCTGTCTATACAGGTGACAGCATGGCTGTCTTATTGTATCGAACCAGAAATCGTGAAAGACATCAACTCCACCGGACAGAGAGTCGAACTGGCAGATGACTTTATGCACCAGCTAAAGCTTTACATGCGGGGAGAAGGTCATGATGCGCTTAGTGCGGCTATGATGAAGCTGTTCAATACGAAACGGATGGAATTCACAACGGCCGGAGAATTCATTGATGGTGTGAAGCAGCGTTTCAAAGCTGCCAATAACTTAAAATCTAAGCTGTCCCCGTACACTGCGATAGTCATCGTGACCTCGCAGTTGCAGGAGATCCCGGAGCTTCGGAGCGCAATTGACATCCGAAACAATGAAATGAAAAAGGTTAAAGATCCGGCAAATGAGATCTCGCTCTATGAGTATTTCAGATATTGTGCGGACATGCACGATAAGATCCGTGAATTGGGGATTGATGGCGGCGGGCTATAGCGCAACAGAGGCTCTAGCCGCTTAGTCCCAACCAACACTAACTTCAGATGGAAGGAAGGAGAAGCTTATGAATGCACCACCACCAGGCAAATACGAAAGGAAGCATGTCGACGAATGGAGAAATCACACGATGCAGCGTACAGCCAATGGGGCGTGTTCGTACTGCGGTATGTAAGGCCATGATGCAAAGGATTGCTACCATCTTGTGCGCGAGAATCGACCACCCAATTGGAAGCCAGAACCGGGATTATGGTACTGGAAATCTCACGATAAGGCGGTGGACTTCAATGAAAGCAAAGGCCAGCAGTTCACCGGACAGCCGACAGAGAGAAACTGTCAGCGTCCGGGCCATGAAACTTGTTACGTGGCCATTTAGTCTTAGCTTCCGCAGGTAGACAGACTGAATGGATTATTCTTACCGCTCCGCCATTTGCTGTTACATTTGTTCTCGAGGACAACCCAGACCTCACTGTATGTGCTGGACGTCACTTTTGGAGCGACGACAGAAGGTGCACTCATTACCAGACAATCACTCTGGATAACATAAGGAAGGGAGCCCCCAGACCGTGAAATTGAGGATTTCCGCTTTCCGGGAGCAGATTGGTCGTCTCCAGCGAACCATCAAAATCAACATGGGCCTTGATAAAACCAGGCATGCGACGACGCTAGACCACTCAGGGTAACATGGCCATTGATGTAAGTCCCACTAATGTCGAACTTAATAAGTTTCCCTATAGATATATATTAGACCATCCGTGGAATAAATGACTCTCCTTCCAAAGTAGTACTATAGAAATAAACGAACCGCACGACAATTAGCAGGAAAATCAACATTAATGGCGTCATCACCTCACTAACCGCTTCGTTTAGATTATGCTCGAGCTACCCCGTACGTATCACACTAAATTCGGAGCTGCCAGGCGAATGTTATACTGATTAGGAAGTTTATGTTCCACTTTGGCGAAATAAAACATAAATTCCCCAAAGAAGTAACTGCATTAATCTTGGAAATATATGCCGTCGTCTTATCACCTTTTTATCAGATATAAAATGCCATCCCTTGAAACTGTGCATTCCTTATATTGAATACAGGGAGACGCGTAAATGCTTGTAAAGATGACACCTTTTCCTAGAATCGAATCAGACGCTAATTAATTGCTTTGATCAGTCTAATGCCGAATTTGAAGGCGAATGTACTTAGGGGAATCCTGCAGAGATAAGCTCATCACGCCGCCTCAGCACGCCATCAACAGATTAAGCACTTGCCACACCGAAATCGCACCGAAGATGCGCCTTTTAGCGCACTTGGCATGTCTTGGTTGAATTGTAAAATGAGTAACCTTTGTGGATCAATTACTTTGGCGATGAGCTATTCTTCCTGCTTTGAAACTACAATATTTCTCATATACAACGTATAGGATTCCCCCGCGTATATAAACAAATGTGTGCATGCCTGCTTGGGGTTCGACAACGTTAGATAATCCCCTAGGGAGAGAAATGGCCTCGACACATTATTTGCAATGTAGTCCTGTTGTAAGGATATCAGTAGCGTAATAAGAAATGCTATACGCGGGTCGAATCCTGTGAGACATACCAAACCAAACAATACTGTAAACAACACGGCATTGAGCCCAAGTCTTGCTAAGGTGCATCAGCAAGCGTTCATAACTCAGCCGGCCATAATACCTAAGTTAGTAAGAAACAATATGGCTTTAGACTTACCATAAAACTTTTGCCGTATTCCATGTCGCAAGGAAGTTGTTGCCATTCTGGGTGGATCTATCGTCACCCTTGCATCCTGGCTTGGCATAAGACGCACGAGAATAAAAGGACCGGCTGCGAAAGGACATCAAACTCGGCTTCCCGTGTTTTTCTCTCTCACACCAACACCTTTCCTTTCTGCGTATCAGCTTGAAAGTATTTCAGCTATGGCGAATTCCAAAGGGCCTGCTAAAGATCCAAATATATCGCAGGCGCCTGCAGCAGATCTCGAA
Organism: Penicillium chrysogenum; assembly: GCF_028827035.1. Classification (NCBI taxonomy): domain Eukaryota; kingdom Fungi; phylum Ascomycota; class Eurotiomycetes; order Eurotiales; family Aspergillaceae; genus Penicillium; species Penicillium chrysogenum. The sequence goes on along the minus strand of NW_026622749.1, from coordinate 2,099,795 downwards.
TCCGAACATACTTGTCAGGATCCGGGAGAATGGCTGTACAAATCCGATAGAGCAGAGCTCACAGAGCTCACACCAGTTGAAGCCTTTAAATGGAATGTGGAGGGAGACCAGTCACCTTGTAGGTCGACAGTCGTCCCGTATATCCCAAGAGCAGATATTAATACTTCATAGTTCCGGAGGTTGCGGCTTGTGTGTCCAACAAAGATGATCCCACTATCGCCTGCAATAGTACGTTATGGATGTTCTCGGTTAACTAGCCTGAATTAACTCTCCATAACAGCTGTTAGGGCGTGGATATTGATGTCAATCTTTGTTATACTTTTCTCCGGAGTCAACCAGTTCTTCGGCCTACGATATGTATGTTTCAATTCGCTTCGCGCTTGACATCTACTAACTTCTCCTAGCCGTCCCTCACAATAGGTTATGTTGTCGCTCAGATTCTCGTTTTTCCAATTGGCCGAGCATGGGAGAAGCTTCCAAGGTGGAGGGTTCCTCTAGGGAAACTTTCATTCGACGTCAACCCAGGGAGGCTTACTATCAAGGAACATGCCTTCATTGTTATTGTGAGCAAGAGCAAATTGTTACATTTGTGAAAATTTACATAATTGGGAACTTCATCTAACATACCAAACCAGTGCGTCAATATCAGCGCTACCACTGCTTATGCGCAAGGTGCCTTGGTAGCAATCGTCAGTCCTGTATATTGGAACCGTGACCTCGGAGCTGGCTTCTCGTTCTTATACCTTTTGACAACCCAAATGATTGGGTATTTAAATTCTAATCTTTCCATTTTATTTATTCACTGACCTTTTCTAGATTCGGCCTGACAGGCCTTGCCCGGCGCTGGATTGTGTACCCTGCCGCTTTGGTCTGGCCTACTTCGTTGTCATCCACCGTTCTTTTCCGGGCACTACACGAGCCTGAAACCCGTACGCCAGCTAATGGTTGGATAATTACCCGGTACCGCTTCTTTGCCTACACTACGGCGTTTGCTTTTGTTCTGTTCTGGTTCCCGGACTACATATGGACAAGTTTGGGCACTTTCGCTTTTGTGACGTGGATTGCGCCTCAAAATCAGAAGGTCAACACAATATTTGGAGTAAGTTCACGGAAAGTCCATCAATACTTACCTGAAACTGACCTCATCCTTCCTAGATGAATTCCGGATTAGGCTTGATACCTATCAGCATTGACTGGACGCAAATCAACTACGCTGGTTACCCCCTCATGACCCCTTTCTACATCACATGCAATGCGTTCGCTGTTGTCGTGTTGTTTTACCTGTTCTTATCGCCGATTCTGTACTACTCTAATGTGTGGTATAGCGCATAGTAAGTTTCCAGTGTCAACGGGGAATTCTAATATACTGATATCCTAGCCTTCCTCTCTTGTCATCAGGCACCTTCGACAACACGGGAAGCACCTACAACGTATCCCGTGTGCTCGACTCGGCTTTGGACTTCAGCGAGAGCAAGTACAAGGAGTACTCTCCGATGTACATCTCAATGTCTTATTCTTTGACCTATGGACTTTCTTTCGCTGCGGTTACCGCAATCGTGGTGCACACCTACCTTTACAATGGCACTGAAATCTGGGCCAGGCTCAAGAATGCCCAGCATGGAGGTGAGGATGTTCATCGTCGGCTTATGCGCCAATATAAAGAGGTCCCGGAATGGTGGTACGGGGTTCTCACGGTGGTGGTGTTGGGACTTGGTATCTTGACGACAAAATACTGGGACACAGAGCTGCCAGTTTGGGGCTTTATTGTGGTTTGCTTCGGACTGGCAGTGCTTCTGATTGTCCCCGAGGGTATTCTGCAAGGAACGACTAATCAACGCGTGTTCCTCAATATCATTACCGAGATGATCGCCGGATACGCCTGGCCTGGAAAGCCTATCGCTAATCTGATGGTGAAGTGCTATGGCTACAATGCAGTCAAACATGGGATGGACTTCGCTCAGGATTTGAAGCTCGGGCAGTACATGGTAGGGGCCTTTTATCCCCGGCACTCGTATTTTGCTGATTATCTAGAAAATTCCTCCGCGTGTTTTGTTCTTTGGCCAGATTTATGCGAGTGTCCTAGCGACAGCCACTCAAACAGGAGGTACGATGTGTCATAAAATGTGCACATAATTTTGAGCTAAGGAGGATAGTCTTACGATGGATGCTTGGACACATCTCTGACCTTTGCGAGCCGACGAACAAAGAACGCTTCACATGCAACGGTGCTAAAGTGATGTACAACGCTTCCTTAATTTGGGGTACAATTGGTCCGCAGCGGATGTTCCAGTCTGGACAGGTGTACAATGGCCTAGTCTATTTCTTCCTCATCGGGGTAAGATATCGAACACTTTCCTTGATCTTCCTTTATTGACTCTCAAGCCCGTCGTTACTGTAATTGTGTACTTCATTTACCGCCGCTACCCAAACAGCTGGGTTCGCTATATCAACGTTCCAATTTTCTTTAATGCAGCGGGCAATATTCCTCCTGCAAACACCAGTATGCCTCTTGAAACTCTCGTCGTGGGGGTATCTGAATCTGACAAAACAGCACAATACTCCCTGTGGTTCATCGTTGGTTTTATCTTCAACTACCTGATCCGTAAGCGTGCATTTGACTGGTGGAAACGTTACAACTGTGAGATCCTACTTTTTCAAGTCTCCACTCCTGAGGATATGTCACTAATTCAACTCGTGCGTAGATTTGCTCCAGGCAGCCATGGATACCGGCACTGCTATTGCGACGATAATCATTTTCTTCGCGCTGGGCTACCACTCTATCACTTTCAACTGGTGGGGAAATACAGTAGGATCCGATACGGCTGACGCGAATTCGGTCCCTTGGTTGACTGTTCCCAAGGGAAGCTTTTTTGAAAGGGACCCGGCGAATTTTGAAATATGTATACGATTGAATCCTATAAGGCAGACTTGAGTCAGAGGATCCCATTACTGGCCCCAAGAAATTGAAGTGCTGAGTATATATGAAGTCCCCCGGCCCCGGGAATTCCGCGGTTGAGCCTTGGAAGGTTCCCCTCCCCGGACGATTGCTCTTTATCTCAACGTCCAAGATGTCTACCATGGTTATTCAATGGAATGAATGAGAGTCGCTAAGCCCTACCTTAGCAGACAAGTTCTCGAAGTTCCGACATAATATCTAACGGGGGTCGAGCGCGGCCGCCAAGCCCAATGTATATCCCTAGGATGCTGGAAGTCTCGCTCAAATTCCGCCGAAAACAAGATTTGGACCTCAACCGATGATATTGTCGGGTTTTCTATTTTTTCCTTTTTTCCCCCTTCTGCGGACACGGAAAATCTCCGAGCGTCAAGCCAATTGCGACAGGATTTAGATGGAAGTTGCTCATATGGCCCAAGAAACGCGCAATTGCGGCGATGATGTCGTGATTCTCGGATAGCTCCACTCACGTCGTTTGAATCACCGACAGTTCTCAGGTACACCACGCCTACTAGAAACAGTGTACAATTTATTGAAGGTAGGTTTGAGCAAGGAAAGCAGTGTACGTTATGTGAGACACTCAGAATACCCAAGTCGCCTATCAAGGCACCCATCGACACTATATATTTCACTTGCACGCCTATAGAACCAAGCATTCTATAACATCGCGGAAATAACCTCGTTGGAGCTTAGCACGAATCTTATATCCCCACTTTCTCCATATAACCTTCCCTTTTAGGTTTCGTGGGTCGTGGCTTCCAGTATTATTGTGCATCTACCCACCTGGACCGTGCCGTCACGCGTATGGTTTTATAAAGCTATGCCTCTTCCTGTATTTACATTTATCTTTAAAACCAGCCAAGGTTGAGAAATTGAGCGAAATCAACAGCATGGCCATGCAGAAAGAAGCAGAAGTAACGGTATCGCCTCCTACCTCATCAACCACATCAGAACCGGATGAGAACTATGAGTTTTATAAACAACACCGAGGCCTCGAATACACGACAGAGGAAGCAAAAAAGGTTCTGCGCAAGATTGATATACGTCTCATTCCATTGCTGTTTTTAATCTACATGCTGCAGGTGGGATTATCGCGTGTCTCGCTCACTGCAATCCAAGTACTAATGCCATTCAGTACCTGGACAAGAACAGCATCAACTTCGCGTCTGTATATGGCTTAAAGCAAGGAACACACTTAAAAGGACAACAATATTCATGGCTCAGTAAGTCTAATTTTGAGAACGTATAATGCAGGTCACTGACCATACCAGGCTCCATTTTCTACTTCGGATACCTCATTGCACAGTGGCCCGCGGGATTAGCAATGCAAAAGCTGCCTGTCGGCAAATTTCTCGCCATCACCACGTTAGGTAAGAGAGACCTCTATCAGAATTAGGAGTATTAAACCAATACTAGAATTATGCTAAGAGGAATAGTGTGGGGTGCTTTACTCATGACGACACCTGCATGCTACAACTTCGCTGGGATCGCAATCAACCGCTTCCTTCTAGGAATGGTCGAAGCAGTTGTAACTCCTGGATTTGTGCTTATGACCGGAATGTGGTACACATCCGAAGAACAACCCCTGCGGTTAGAGGCATGGTACTGCACTAATGGTATTGCGACAATGTTTGGAGGGTAAGTGACGAACAACTATCCACATCCACCCCTGCCCGGTTATATTGGAAGAAAACCGAAAACTAACCAAAGATAGTCTTATTGGCTATGCGGTTGGGCATATTACGACTGGCCTTCCACGATGGATGTACGTCTTCCTCATTTTTGGAGCCTTCTCCGTGGCAGTAGGGATTATTGCCCTGATCTTTCTCCCGGATCTTCCGTCTACTGCCAAATTTCTCAGCGAGCGCGAGAGAGCCATAGCTGTTGAGCGTGTCGCCATCAACCGGCAAGGTGTCAAAAGTAGCAAGTTCAAATGGTATCAGGTCCGACAAGCGGCCGAAGATCCGAAGACCTGGCTTTTGTTCGTCATGGCGATTGGTGCGCAAGTTCCTAACTCGGCGTTAACCAGTGTATGTATTCCGGTCCTGTTAGATGTGGTTGCAGCTAACAAGTGAAACAGTTTACTTCCATCATAGTTGGCACTTTCGGATTTGATACCCTTGGAACTCAATATCTTCAAATCCCGGGTGGTGCGGTTCAATTCATCACTCTCCTTCTTGGGGGTTATATTGCAACAAAATTTGATGGCAAGTTTCATTCACGATTTGCATGCATGATCTTCGCCTGCACGGTCTGTATCATTGGATCGGGTCTTCTGGTCGGTCTACCGGACACCAACAAATGGGGCCGCCTTGTTGCACTTTGGCTATGCTATTTCCAAGGTTTGGGATTTAGCATGAGTCTGACCATTGTTAGCTCTAATATTGCTGGATATACCAAGAAGCAAGTTACCGGTGCCCTGTTATTCACTGGATACTGCGTGGGAAATATCATTGGACCTCAAACTTTCAAGTCAAGCGAGGCCCCTGGGTACAAGAGTGCTTATATTGCGTATGTTGCCATTCTCCCTTGGGAGAAACTTTTAACTTACTGAGAATTCCTACAGGATGCTCGCTGGCTATGCAGTTAAGCTGATCTGCATTGCCGCTTTGTATATTTATATGTACCTTGAGAACAAGCGTCGAGACCGCGAAGCAATCGATGGCCAGGAGGCTGAGGAAGAAGGCGTTGAAAATGACATGTTGGTGAGTTTTGAGTTTCATGGAGCCTTGATATACGCTAACCCATATTTCCTAAGGACAAAACGGAGATCGACAACAAAGGGTTCAGATACGTTCTGTAAACAGAAACTTCATGTTTTTTAGTGTGCTTTCGCTTTAAAATTATTATTTCTCTGTTCAAAGTATGAATATTGAACGTCTTGCATCTGGTGAAACGCCCGTTCTGAAGGCTTCAACGAAGATATACCGATTGCCAGGGTAGCTCCAATGAAAGAGCGCTTTCGGGGAGAGTAAAATTTTGCTTTTCTCAAAACTGCAGAGGATCATGTAGAGCGTGGAATGTCCCATTGAACCATGCATCGAAATCGATATCTTCTGCAGTATCCCATGCCGGCTGCATTTCGTTGAAGTGGGCACCGATCACATCTTGGGCATCGGCATTCGAGAATTTGTTAACAGATGTCTCAGGGGTGTCAGGGCCTAGGTTCATTCTCGTAAAAGTTGAGAACTTGGCCAAAATTTGACCAAAATCAATCATCTTGTTGCCAAGCCCTGAGCCCGACGTCGTGTCGGCAGTAAAGATTGCATCGATTAACGCGACGCCGCGCTGAGCAAGGACGTCGTTAGTTCGATCAGCAAGGCGGGTGCGAGCGGCGACTATTGCATCCTTGTGACTTTGTGCAATAGCGACCTGATTTTCTGCAGTTGCATTAACTTCAAAGCACATGATGACTGCAGCGGTAATTGCAAAAGCCGTATGTGTCCATATCGAGATATCCCCTTCTCCTACGATTACCTCGTGCTCACGCAAGATTGTCATTGCGGCGGCAACACAGGTACGTCTTGAGTAGATATATGTTTGGTCATTGAAAGAGCGGAATAGAAACGGCCGATGGATCATGATAATCTTCTCAGCTGCAGTGATAGCGAGACTGCGTCGAGCGATAGCAAGCCATGGGATTTGTGCTTCTTTTGTTTTATCCGCACGCAGAAGGAAAGGGGGTATGGCTTTCACAATGCCTCTCATTTTCTGGTCTATATGCAGAATATGTTCGTATTGCTCTCGCATAGGCTTTCTGGATTTCATTGGGCCGAGTCCGTCCACTAGACCGGGCATCAATTGTGCCAAATTCACGAGCACGCGGATGTAAGTGCTTATGGTGGGAGATGTGATGGGCATATCCGTCAAGTCATAGTCATCTGCGTTCATGGGAAGGGCTGTCGAGAAATGCATCGGCGAGATACTGTAGCTGTCTGTAAAAGGGATGGCGAAATGGTCTTGAATAATCATTTGGCACCATATCCTCTTTCCCACTTCCGATTCCACCTTCTCATCCCATTCCTCTTTGTTTTGAGTAAGCTTCGTTGATTGATCTTGAATCTTGTGGATTCCAAGGCACTCGGCAATGCGTACCGCAGCATTGAATAAAGTCGCATTCAGCTGACTCAAGCCAAGATTGTGAGCAACCTCGGTCGATATGACGATTGCTTGGACAGAGTATATGGAGAGATTGCTGAGAAAATGTGAGTTGTAGAGGGTCTGCACCATAGCAGAGAACAGCTGCTGTGCAGATTGTATTGCTTGTAGGTCGACATCAACAAGCTCTCTTACTTTTTTACTATCCTGGATTGAGCTGACGGTGGAACTCAAGACAGAAAAGTAGAGCGCTGGCCAGAGAGGGTCATCGAATTTCCCAGTTTCCCAGAATAACTCGCACTGTTCGAGAAATGTTGGACCATGAATGCAATTATGATGCCAGGCCACATGGCATAAATGAAACTTGATCAGCTTCTGGGCATCCGCAGGACTGGGGAAAGAAGAGTTCAGCTCCGGACTAGGTCCATAGACTAGAAGAGGGCTCGTCCTTGATAATGACTGAAGTCCATCTTTGCGATACTGGCAGGAGCACGTCCTGTGAGGGAAGCATCCAGCAGAATTACGACCCCAGGCAAGATGCTCAATAGCAGTGAGAAGCGACGAGTCAACTTGATGTGTGTTTTCGGTCGAAACGAGTGATACTTTGCCGGGTGTACGGTCCTCAAGTGTACTCGGTTCCTGTGGTGCCGAGGCGGTGTTGGATACATCCGATTCTTCGGGATCCTGGCCGGTCTCCAGCCGGAATATTTGATTCTTAATCTTTTGGACAACAAGAGGCACCGGATCAGATATTGATGATTCGAGGTCTGCCAAGAGCGAATGCAAAAACTGAATCTCTGACCCATGTTGCACAGCATTGCGTCTAAGCTGTACGATTTCTATCGAGCACTTGAGATTTAAGCGTTTACATCTCGAGCAGGGATTTTGTTTGTCGCATTTGCGTTTGCGCTTCGTGCATTCTGCATCGTGTCAGTCGTCTACTGGACCTGTGTGGCAGCAGAGGATCTTTACCTCGGCAGGCCTGTGGCTGACGCTGCGATACACGGACCCTAGCCGCTTGGTTTGACGCAGTAGCGTTCATTGTGCGTCAGCATTGCATTGAAAGACCGTTTTCCTCTTAATGTGAGGAGTCGATAACCCAGGCCTGGATTTTCCATGCCAGGAGAAGTGGAATTTGCGGAGGTCGGGGGCGGGAGCGAGTCAGCGGCTTGGCATTGATAAGCACTTCGGCAACTACCGACATCCCATAGATGTAACGAGATTATAATATCGGCATTAGCCATTTATATTGTGAGTAACCTGTGTATTCTATCCATTCGTCGCTTGTGTTATTGCCTGGAAAATTTCGACTTGAGCTTTCTATGACATCCCTCAGTAACGGACGCCCCGATGTTCTACCTTTCGACAACACCACATCATCGCCAGATATCACAGTAACTTCTGTCAGACTGTGATGGGGCCCCTAGGCCCTAGGCAGGAAACGAGGTTTTTGTTTGGTGGATTGGTGAAATGTGCCGTATTTTCCCCACAACTTCAGTCAGATTTCTTCAACTCCCGCGACCCGACCAGCGGACTTCCTTCAATTTTGGAAAAGTCATGAGCGTCGAGGCATGCCTGTCTAGAGTTGAGGAAGCTAGGCTCGGCTCGTGTGAAGACATCGTTCTCGTATGCTGCGAGAGAGGATAGCAAGGCCCCCGAATCGAAGGAACTGGTATCGCAGAATCGATCATTAGCATACGCCGAATCAAAAACAGTTGGGAGCGCTCAGATAGCCATACCTTGGCTGGCACATATCGACACGCGTGACGAGATCCAGCACATCGACGATCGCGTTGTTGGCACCTTCTCCGCGGACTAGTTGAGGTTAGAAATGCGCATTCTACCACGGTCGCATAGTCATGAGACACTGTAGGAGTCACATACACATGGTCATTGTATGAGCTGAATCACCCATCAACACCGCCCGGGGATGCGCATGTTCCCTGCCCAAGCGGAACATCCAGTCTTCGATGCGAATCGAGCGCACTTCCACATCGCCAGGAAGCTTGTGTACCAGCGAGCGGAACGGTTCCGACCAATTATCAGTCAACTTGTTCATCAGCGCGATGCGCTCGGCGTTCGCGTCCGGGACGGGGATTTCCTTCGAATCGGCCCACGAGATGATGATTTGGCAGTGGTAACGGTCTTTGCTACTATTCTCGAAGTTGTTCGGGGTATCCAAAACTATGAAGACATCAGTATCCCGCAGAAGAGACTGGGGTCCGGTAGACTTACAACTGAAAAACAGGAATACGTTTGACTCAGGATGCGAGCCTTGGAATATAAAAGGGTCGATTGACTCGACGCCGCCCAGTTCCTCCGCGCTGTACAGTGTCGACGCACCCAGAAGCTGCACTGGTAGCTGGTTCATCTGTACATCTGGATATAGGATCTCGCGTGTGCGCGACCGTGCACCATCGCACGCGACAAGTAGTGGCCCGGTGGAGGATGTGCCATCCTGGAAGTGCGCGGTGATTTTGTCTGCTGTGGACTCTATACTTTGAAGGTTCTTGTTCCACTAAAAGCACGGCGTTAGCACCTATCGAGAGTCATGAAGAATGGAACTTCGTCAAAGACGACGATATCCCGACTTACTTGAACATCAATGTCGGTAGTCAGTAACTGTCGCAAGCGAGCGCGACTGACGCGAATGCGCTCCGCGGCGGGAATATTGTATAATGCATCTCCCGACCTGAGGTCAAAAAATTGGAAGCGACCGGTGTCGCCCCGGGCGGAAGCTTCTTTGTTGACGAAGGTTTCAGGGAACCGTGTAACGAGGTGCTCTGGTAATAATTCACGCAGGGCAGGAAGTGACCAATGTAGCGTCAGACCCCATCCACCACTACGGGCATCGATTGCGGAGTCGCGATCGAAGATCTTGAACGCAACGTTATGGCGCTGGAGGTACTGGGCCAGTACGAGGCCACTAATGCCAGCGCCGATAATCAAAATGGGAGAATCAGACATGGTGAACAAGATATAGTAAGTGATTCTAGTGACAATGCCCAGTTTGATTGCCTCAATCTATACACTCACGCCTTACCCCTCTTGTGGTTTACTCTGTACGGAGTACTAAGTCAATAAGTCGTGCCACCAGGATCCGGTGGGACAAGCTCTATGGAGAGTTTATGTGGGGTCTTGAATACGAAATGCAAATCCTTCGATGGGCCAACGAACCCGAAAGGATTAGATTAAGATTTGATGCTCCATTGACTTTTATTTAGGACGGCTCGGGTTCTATCTAGGTACGGAATAGTTTGGTGTGACTTCCAAGGTTATAAGAAAAATTAAGTTATCTAATTCCAAGGTTCTAATTCCAAGGTTCCTTAGCAACCTTGGAAGACTCTTAGGCTTAATAAAGAACCTTGCCTACCTAGGTAGGTGGGAAAACGCCTATTATAATCACCCCGTGCTATACTCCCTATTGAGGTCCTCCATTATAAGACATCATTATTGGAATCCTTCGCTTTGAGACATAAGCATTGATGCCCGATTCCGATTAGACATTGAGGAAATTTAAGGATTCTAATGTCACGCTTCAAAAAATTCAGGTCCCTGAGCTCAAATTTTCGGCTCTCTCCGAGCTGGCCGACGGTTTGCGCCATAAAACAACGGAATGATGTGGATTGGGGCGGGGGGTTGTCCAGTAATGATAACTATTCATTATTGGATGAGAAATATATCCAGTGCCAAAGTGCATACGGAGTACGGAGTAATATAGGTCCCGCCCATGACCCCTTCCATATCTGAAGCATTCGGGAGTTACCCTAAAATTGTCGCTAGCCAATTTGAGTTAGCTGGCTAATCAAGGGTTGACTGTGTTACATTTTGATTATCCCGATCTAACCCTATCTCAGGCGCATTTGCCGTATTGGCTCGGTGCTCCGTACGGAGAACAGATGTACTGGTACACGCGGATCGTAGGGGCCGAAGCGTGTTGATCCTGTGGACCCCGGCCCGTTTGGGCATTATTCGGACAACAATTTGAAATCAGAATGTCTTCGAGAGCGAAGTTTTCACGCGGAAACTCACGACGGCAGGTTTCTCAGGTCGATCATTTTCGCTATCAGGAGAGTGTGAACCTTGGGTCTCGGAGGTTGCAATCACAATCTATATTATTGCCACGAAGTCAAACGCCACAAAAGGCAAGGGGTGCAGGGGGTGCGAACAAGGATGAGAAAAAAGAAAAGTCTAAAAAATAATTATTAATACAATTTGTAATTAATCAAGAACTGTCCAGGTGGAAAGAGCGCAAGTTCGTTGGCCATCCAGCTTCCTAGTTGGTCGCCCTGCCTTCCGAGGACACTCGATACTCTATCGTCTTCTCAATACCTCCATGCTCAGGCTCCCGGCTCGACAAAATGAGCTCCTCGCTTGGCGTGCGTTTTGGCTGTGTACGCGCGGAAGCAGTTGACTGCATGTGCGACCGATCTTTCGACCAAGTATCCATCATGTAGCTTCTGCCTTGACTGTCATAGTAATAATTCTTTCTGTCGCTCGTCGAGCCGAGTCCTCGCACAAAGCCCTTGAATAAAGGCGCCAGATATGGAATGCAAGTGACAATGTTCTAATAAACGCAAGTCAGCCATTTAGCTCGCACGGAACTGGTCATTTTCACTTACGCCCACGTTGAACTCAATCGTTCCCCACAACACGAGCATTGTCGAGTTTCCATCTCCGAATGCCACTCGTTGGATCTGGGTTAGCCGCATGATAGAGCAGATTGTAGTGAAGAGGCCGAGCAGGAAAAGGCATACAACACCAGCCTTCTGTGCGGTTTTTATATTCAGACCAAGGAGCAATGGAATGGGAAGCACGATAATGGTCACGTCGGTGATGATGGTATAGATCGCGAGACCGTAGAACAGTCCTCCCACGGGAAGACATGTGCCTGGTACATGGGGGTTCCATGATCGTCGGACCTGTTGCGACCGAATGGTAATCAGCTTGGGATCGGGTGGGCTTCCAGAGGCTCTACCTACCGGTGTGCAATTGAAGAGTAGGCTCAAAGCACCAGCTATATGACCCAACGTAGACGCGGCAATCACAACCCAGATCACAACTCGATAAAGACGCTTCGAGGTTCCAGAAATCAGTCGCAGGTAGCTAAGACAGAGCGAAGCCTTGAACCCTGCGATGCCAATCTGGTAGAAAGGTCGTCCTGCATAGTTGATCTATTTGGGCTTTTGTCAGTTCTCCAGTAAAATGTGATAAGCACCAAGAATCAAACTGAAATGTAGAAAAAAGATATTGACCTTAGTATATGTGGAATAATTCGGCGGGGGTCGTAGCTTTAATGGCAGTCCTAATCCATATCGACTTTCTGCGACTGTGAGTAAGCTCCATACGGCGACAAAGAGCAAGCGGTGCCTACGAGAAATGCAGAGTGCACTGTATATAACACTAAATATCTGCTCGAGAGTCAGTTGTATTACCCTTTGTGTCACACTTGGGTCAGCTTACCATACTAGCCACCATCACATAGTCTGCCGCTGCCCATCGACTGGCTCGCGCTCGGAGGAAAAGCCGCATGGAAACTGTGATAACCATTAAGACAGTAAGACTCAAACATACGCCCAGGATAAGGCGGTACTGCGATGCAGCTTCCACCTCGGGCGAGGCATTGTGTACCCAGCCCATCGTTGAGGAGAAAAGCGTGCGAAGGGGGATGGAAGAGAGAGTATGAACGAGAACATAACCTTGGACTCAACCTTGGAAGCGCTTTACCTGTCTGTGTAAGCAGATTGAACAGCCATGGAGGCTTATGCGTAATTCTAAAAATTCTAAAAATGTTCTCACTGAACCTTCTGGGCTTTCCTTTTCGGAAATAGACCGATAATGGTCATTTATTCGCTGCGTCCTCCGTACTCGCCCGGTCTTGCAAGGTTGTTCTTCCAATGCATATTATTGGCATTTAGCTTCCCCCTTCATATATATGAAGTTTAATCCCAAGAAAAGGTTCTAGTGCCTTGGGTCGTTGATTTATCAATTCTTATTCGTTGCTAAGTGTGAAACGTGTTTCCACGCGAACTCCACGGTGCTTGCGACGTTATTTATGCTTTTGTCGCGTGAACCCATTGTGTTTCCCACCTTTTCCCACTAACATTGTCGCTCATTTTCTTTTCTTTTTCTTCCCCCAACTTCCCTATTATCTATCTTGTCTCTTGCTTTTCACCCTATTGTTCCTAGCTGCAATGGGTGAAATTCAACCACAGGTAGTACCACAACCTCTCCAGAGTCAAGTTGATGACGCTGTGGTATATCTCAAGGGCCACTCAAATGGGGCAGTTGACTCCCAAGTCGATCTGCGGGCTTTGCGCCGTAAGATTGATCGACGCTTGATACCCTATATGTTCTGCTGCTATATATTGCAGTTTTTGGACAAGGTCATGCTGAACGTGAGTGTGACTTTCAATCCAATCGTATAGGCCATGTGACTAACGCAAGGATAATTCATGCATATAGTATGCAGCCGTTATGGGAATCAAACAAGACTTGGGACTCGTCGGCAATGATTTCTCCAACGTCGCTACCTGGTTCTTCATTGCTTATCTGATTGCGGAGGTACCAAACGGTGAGTGTGTAGATTTATTCTGAGGGAATTGTCTTTGATTGACATCGCTGATCCTTGATTTCCAGTATATTGTTTACAAAAAGTACCGCCTGCCAAATGGCTTGGAGGAAATGTTTTCCTCTGGGGACTCGCAGCTGCCGCCTCTGCTGGTGCGCGAGGATATCGCACCCTGCTAGTAGCACGAATTTTCCTGGGTATTTTCGAAGCGACGGTGGGACCATCCTTGATGCTCATTAGCAGTCAGTACTACACGAGAAGCGAACAAGCTCCTCGGTTCACTGTGTGGTATATGGGTCTTGGCGTGGCCCAGATTCTTGGAGGTATTATATCTTTCGGATTCCAGCATGTGCACAATGCCTCACTAGAGGGTTGGCAGGTTATGTTCCTCGTTCTGGGTTTGGTGACAATGGTTGTCGGAGCTTTGACATACTTCTTCATTCCTGATACACCAATGAAGGCAACTTGGCTGTCTGATAGCGAGAAGGTGGCCCTCCTTCAGCACGTCAGCGAAAACCAAACTGGAGTATGGAGCACAAAGTTGAACCTGAAGCAAATCTTGGAGGCTCTCGGCGATGTTCAGCTGTGGCTCCTGACTGTGACAACAATCTTGGTACGTCTCACATTCCATCTTTCACCCCTTGCTTCAACCATCCCCCGCAGTTCCATTAACCAATATTGCATAGATCTCCGTGTCAAGTGGTGTGGTGACGACATATTCCTCGACTCTTATTGCCGGGTTTGGTTTCTCGGGTCCCATCTCAGCGCTACTCAATACCCCATCAGGCATTGTTAGCATTTTCTTCACACTTCTCGTGGGCTTTGGCATCCGAAAGACTTCCAATCGCTGGGCATGGAATGTGCTCTGTACCATCCCTGGAATTATCGGCGGCGGATTACTATCCTTCCTGCCCAAAAACAACAAAGCTGGTGTCTTGATCGGTATTTATCTTGTCAACGCAATCGTCGCTACTCTTCCGATTTTATACCAATGGACGATGGCCAACTGCGCCGGGCATACCAAGCGCGCGTTCGCTAGTGCACTGGTCGCTGGGTCTTTCTCGGTCGGAAACATTATTGGTCCTCAGACATTCCAGTCACGCGATGCGCCGGAATACCGACCAGCTAAAATTGCTGTTCTTGCAACCCAGGCTTCGGCGGCTGTATTATCCGTCGTGCTCTTCTTATATTACAAGTGGCAGAACCGCCGCAGAGATCAGACTGAAGGCCACGTTGATGAGAGCAAGATTGACGAGACGAGGTGGGCTGGGCTCACTGATAGACAGAATCCTTCTTTCCGTTACGTCTACTGAGACACTCTGCTGTCCACTCTACACGTCTGGATCAGCCAAGTGGCATTTTTACAAATTGTTCGATTTGCTTTCTGGGAGGAAATTTATGTACATTAGAGATTTCAGCTGTAGCCCGGCACATCCCCATACCCCATGGGAAGTAGCAGGCACACGGCCCGCACCTGCGCATCGCCGGACGTTAATTAATTCATACATGCGTACGTACATACTGAAACTCTCATGGATCATGGCTTGATAATGTGCGCAGTAGTATATATCACCATAGCATTTACTTTTACTCCCTGGCTCGAAAAGGTTCACTCGCTTGACCTTTCGCGCGTTCTGTTGGATATTTATTCCCATTCTTCGGGATGAAATTCCTATTTTGTCCATTAAAGCCACGGCGAATTAGTTCACATCTCTAGAAGCGTTGCTCCGTGTAAAAATGCAGTCCTTGGGGGAATCCAAAAAATCAAAGCAATTCATCCAGTTGTAATTGCAAAATGTCAATCCGCGAGTAGCACAAAACACTTCCTTGTTATCAATGACGTCCATGGGTGTGACACGCAGCAAGAGGACGGGGCACTTTGCCTGTGATGGAATACAATCCATAGAAAACCTGATAACACCGAGTGTCTCAAAGCGGAAGACCGTAGTTGTTTAAACAATTTGATCAGCCACCTCGATGTCACTATCCTCTGCGCTAATCCAACCTCTGTGGTATCCACGCAGTGGAATTCGAGCCAGGTGACAGCTGGTATAACTCAGAATTCCGTCCGGTAAGCTAGGGCGAATGTCGATTGTATACTTCCCACGTGGAACCGACTTTCGGCTTCGGGTTGTTGACATAACATCGAGTATGCTCGTCAACATGCCCTCCGATCAAAACTTCATGTTTCCGGCTGTTGAATACGACATCGAGTACTCCACGTCCATGGTATTGGGTCAGCCCCTAAAATATAAGCAGATTATCAGCCACGGATGGAACGTATGATTTTCAACATTTGTGTTGCAGCAGCCAGACCCTGATAACCGAACTCTCGTAGCCTGTCGACGTTCAGCGCACCTGAGTGACTTTCGCATTCTGCCGATGGTCATGCAGACGTTCAAACTCGTTGAAATTGCGAAAGCGTTCGGCTGTGCTGGCATTGCACTGTATGCGTCTGCAATTTGTCCCCCAAGTAAGATTGTGCACATCGCGGTTGAGGGTGGAAATGGTTTCCTCTGTCCACACCTCGGCCAGGACTGGTCCCAAAGCTCAATTCTCACAGATGGCACTGCTCTCCGCTGTCAAAGTGCTGACTGCGGTGGAACCCTAGTATATAGCCCAGCCACGATATCGTCGAGTCCGTCCTGGGCATCGTTTTGCCAGCATCAATGTCGAGATATTGGAGTGGCTCACGAGCTTGATTGAAGAAGCAGCCATGAAGTTGACTTGAAGCGGGCTGCATTTGTCCCTTGTTCTACCTGGATCCTCGACTGCTGCGCGGTCATTCATTCAAGCAGTCTCGTTGTGTATACCAGGGTTGTGGTCGGTTGAGGGCAAGCGGTACAGAACGACGAAGCTTCAAATGATGTCGCCTACGCTTTGCTCCAGAGATCGGTATCATACAATGGGACCGGGAAGCGTTGATACTGGTTGGATAGGACCCTGGACCGGAAATGGAGACAAGAGTGAATACCCAGGAATAAAGCGTCAGCATGCAAAGAGAATATGAGAAAAGTAGGAAACTCACCTATTTAACCTTGGTTAGTACAGTAAGCGTCTATCCACGATAGAACGAAAAAAATAAATGTAGGAAGGCAAAAGAACCTAAAGTTGAGTGTGGAAAAGATGGCTTAGCATCAATATAGGGAGGATGTTAGGAATGAAAGGAAAGCAGTGGGAAGCTATGATAATAGAGAAGAAGGAAGTGAATAGGAGAGGAGACGAAAGCAACCTTGGAAGATGCTGGGGATAGCATCAAGAAGAAGGAAAGAGACGTGACAAAAATAAAATGCGAATGGCATCAAAAAAATCCCCATTAATCCAGACCGTTCCTGGACCTCAGGACAGGACAGCAGCTACCAGAGTCCTCAGAGAGAAGCCTGGCACCTCTGTCCCCTCCTCCGGCCATTCCTTATGAGGGACCTCCACTAGATGGGGGTGCTACAACCCCCAGAAGCTTCCTGGGTTTGATAAGGTCCGAACCGGTAGTGGGCTAGGAGCTATTCCCCTAGGCCACTCAAGGGGGGCTGGTTAAAATACTGGTCTTTATCTTCTTCATATAGGACTAAATCCTTAAAAGATATGTCATTGGAGAATCCTAAACTACATTTTGCGAACACTCTCGGTGTCATGATAGCCCCAGATTTGAAAGAAAGGACTTATATAGGGTAAGCCTACTATCTACCAAGTTTAAAACAAATCGGAACACTCGATGGCGGTGATTGATGAAGTCTTCAAGTGTAGGGTACATGTATGTAGAGCCAGAACATGAAGCTATCCAGACACCCATTTTAGGAAGGATCGATGACATTAAGCCCAAATAGTACAGTCAGGCGTTCAATTCCTGGCCTCGTCAAATTAATTATTAGGTGCACCTTTTTTATTTTCTGGCTTTTCCCCAGAAAATTGTGAGCCGTCAATATAATATCAAAGCAACCTCCCATCCACGCCGATCACTCGACATCGACCATAAAAAACCGATCCCACCCAGGAGTAGAGCATGGCTCACGTGTCATATATCCCATACCCAAGCAGAAAGGCCGACCCAAGTTGAAATTGACGAAAGCCCTCACGCTTCGTACCCAACGATACGATTCGGCAGGCTTTCGCCCGGCAGAACCATCTGGCTCTTTATTCACCCCCTCCTCCGTCATTCTCCATCCATCTTATTTGACAATGCGGGAGCGGCTGAGGATACCCTGTTTGTTATATGTGGGTGCAGCTTCATCCAGCTAACGAGATTCAACGTCTTGAAACGGTTGCGAGAAGGGCTGCCCGAATTGTGCGTGACACAAGGCATGCATTGCTATCTATTTCCGCCATTCATCCGGCGTCTCATAAGCTGCCGCAATTATGGCAGCTACTGGCGGACGACGATGGGATTTGCTGCCGCGTTACTGGAGAAATACATCTTGGTTAGCTCAAAGCACATCATATCGCCGAGGCCGGTCTAGGCCCGGTGTCATTGGTCCCGTACGTCTCCAACCTGTCCTACAATATTGGTGTCCACATTATGCTCCTTTATGTAGTCAGCAAAACACTGTACATACGTATACCCAGCCTAATCCTAAAATTACATTCGCAGACACGATACGATGACAGCGTATGCCGCCCGTTCGTGGATCTACATCGGTTCCGAGTTCGTACTGCGCCCACGATCCATCATTTTAGCGAGGCTCGGCACGACACGATCAGCATAGTAGATTACCATAAATAGGCAATTTATGGCAGGAGTTGGAATAAACACGGGATGTGGAGTCATTGCAGGGTTATCCAATTCACAGTGGCAGGCTTCGGCTAAAACGTGGTTAGGGGATGCATTAATGCAGAGCTCACGAGGTGGATATTGTATATCGTACAACCCCAACGAAATAACCACGAACTAGCCAAGTTCCCTCCAAGATCTTGTTTCTTTGGTCCCTTCTTCACTGGGCCACAGCGCTGATCTTAAACCCACCAGGCACCTGGTTTTGGAAAACACCGGTTTGGTCGTACTTCCTAGCAACAGTCCGAATATACTCCACATTCTCGGTGCCATAGGAAGACAGAGGACTTTGGTTAATGTTGGCGTAGTTCAGGTAAATGAACTCATTGTCGGCTCCAATTGACTTCGAGTAGGTGGTCAACTCCTCGAGGGCACTGTTGGCCAGTTGGTTGAACAAGACATCGTCGGCTTGATCTTTCCACGAGTAGTCGAAGAGGACCTCTGTGCAAGAGAGTGTTAGACATCGGGAATGAAGTTTATTATAGGCGGACTTACGGAACAGGTTCTCGTTGAAACGGTCGAGGCCCAGCACGTTGCCACCTTGCTCAGTGCTGTGATCAGTGAACAGTTTGGGCCAAGGCTGGATCATCGTGAACATAGTGTAGTCATCCCCCTTGGCACCAGCCTTAGCCTCCTCAATCATTCTGTTGTGAATATCGATGGTGCGCTTCATCAAATCGAGGTTGTTCACAAATGAGGCAGTGACGAAGACGTCCCTGGACCAGGTCAGTAATTCATCTTAGAACCAAACAGTTCAGGAGCCACACACCGGTATCCGGATGCCTGACCAAGCTCCTGGGTAAGGTTCCAAACGTTGGCAACACGCATCGAGCTGCTAGTATTGGCAATGGCGGTGAAGTCGTCGAAAGCCGAGGGGTAAGCCACGGGAGCGGTATACTCCAGAGCATTGGCAATGATATTTTGGTCGGACAAAGAAAGGTACTCCCACATACCAATCCACGAAGCGTATGGATCATTTTCAAGGTTGTTGATGAACCTGTTCCCAGCCTCAAGGTGCTGCAAGGTAGTGCTATTGTCGTACGTGACAATTCCACCCCAAAGCTTGTCGTCGTCGATGGTCTTCATATCATACTTGGTGACAATTCCGAAGTTCCCAGTTCCACCCTTTAGAGCTTTGAAGAGATCCGCGTGGGACTCCTTATTAGCGTCAATGATCTCTCCGTTAGCCAAAACAACCTCGTAGTTTACGACGTTGTCACAAGCAAATCCAACTCGCGCAGTGTGGAAGGCATTGCCACCTGTATAAACAGTTCTATCAGTCACTATTCAATAAGTCAACATGTTTGATCGTGTCTTACCGCCCAGCAAAAAT
This sequence comes from Penicillium chrysogenum, assembly GCF_028827035.1. Classification (NCBI taxonomy): domain Eukaryota; kingdom Fungi; phylum Ascomycota; class Eurotiomycetes; order Eurotiales; family Aspergillaceae; genus Penicillium; species Penicillium chrysogenum. The sequence goes on along the minus strand of NW_026622749.1, from coordinate 2,080,075 downwards.
CCACCAACACCCACAACACCAGAGCGGCCACCGGGCACTGTCACATTGTACTTCGCGAGACTCTCGTACCTTCCCAGCGAGATCCAGGAAGAATAGAAGCAGTGCCTGCTTTCTCGTTGTAAGTGGTGGTGTTCATCAATGACAAATCGATTGTCACGCCATCAACGATATTGTTCGCTCCCGCCCAGGTGGTGTGGCCACCACCGCGAACAGCAAATTTGCAAGCTCCGTCAGCAGCAACGAGAGTGTAAACGGCGAGAGAAACCTCCTGCGCTGTGCGTGGCTGCAAAATACACGTCGGCTCGAGCTGAACGTTCTCAGCCCAGTAAGAACCGATCGATATCTTGTAAGCAACGCTGTCGGGGTAAACTACCTGGCTCCTGAGAGCAGTGGTTTCCAAAGCTGAGCACTGTTTATACCTGGTCAGCTGGCTTGCTTGTATTCTTTAGAATCATTTGGGATGCCTTACGCAAGTCTCAGGTGTAGTCGCATGGACAGCTCTCAGGAAGGTACCCATGCACAGGGCTGCAACAGCTGCAGTGATACGCATGGTAGAGAAATGTATATACATGGATATTCACTCTGACTTTCTACTACGTCTGTCAGGCGTAGTATTTCCGGGGCATTTGCCGCTATTATAGTTCCAACAATTGGGCTAAATGCCAGTTTTCGGTATCGTAACCAAGTCCCACATTGTTGCATTGTCGATCAGGAAACAGACTCCACTATTGACACACTAAAAGATGAAATCCAGGTTTCAGCGAACGTATATATACCGGCACGCATTGTCTTTTGGCCCCCATAGTGGGAACGGACGGAGAATGCCTTAACCGCCACTTAAAATGTAGCTTGCCAGATGTGGCAATTCATTTAGCTGAACTCTGAACTCATTCAAATACAAATGGCATCAATCTCAAGGTGAGACGAGTACTCGAATGTGTAATAGACCCGCGCTGGCGAGATCTCTCTGTAACCCTATATCACAGGGCGAGCTCGGATATATATAATCGTAACATAAAACCCATTTGGCATCCTATCATTTATTCTCAACATCAACATCAGTTCCCATAACCTTACCGAGACTTTTCTCCGCTGTCTCCCACTCTTCGTTAATAACATCGAGTACCCAGTCACCCCTGGGCCGGAGTCTGAATTTGACCTCCCTCGGCATTGTCATGAACCCTGCCACGACCATCGCCCATGGATCCACCTCTTCCCCATCAGCAGGCTCGATATCAAACGCCCACAACAGACAAGCAACATGCATAAAAGAACCATCTGTAGCGACCCTCTTTCCTTGGCAGATACGACGGCCCTGCCCAAAGACCGGCAACGGAAGATCCGTTCGCAGTCTTTCCTCTCCGTGGTCATCTCGCCGGAGCCACCGCTCAGGCACGAAGTCCTGAGTGCCTCCAAGCGCGGGATCAAAGACCTTCTCGTCCCGACCGATGGCCCACGCGTTGGCCATGAGAGTGACACCCTTTTTGATCTTGACACCATTGAACTCGTCGTCCCGGTCCGCCCTACGGGGAATTGAACCCGGCGAAATAGGCCGCCAACGGAAAAGTTCATGCATAATAGCATCAATGAAAGCGAGTCCCGAACGGTCCGAGAACCGGGGAGGGCGATCACGCCCGACGACCTCGTCGAGCAAGGCGTGCGCCCGCGCCATGAAGGACGGTTGGTGCAGCGCGGCAATGAACAACCACAGCAGCTGCCGCGGTGAAGTCTCCATACCACCCTGGATGGATGTTGCAAGAGTGAAAGCGAGGTCGAGATCGGGGACACCGTTTTCAGAATATTTCTCCGCTGTGGCAATGGCCTGCTTGGTGGAGTTCCAGCCTGGCGAGTCCCTCCCATGCTGGAAGAGGCGCATATAGAGGTCCACCTGTGTGGCGTAGAGCTTGTCGGCCGCTTGCTTCCATGGTGACAAAAATGCCGGCAGGTGGCGCAGAGGCGGGATAATATCTGGAATACCGGGGTTCGCAGCGAGATGAGTTACTTGGGTTTGGATGTCGATGATCTCGTGCAGGATATGCTCTTCGAAGCTGGGGATGCGCATGCCATAATGCAGAGCAAGTATGACACTCGATTGAGTGCGCTCAAGCAGAGGATAGATGGTTTCTGTGCTGATACCTTGGGGAAACTTCCGTGTAGCATTTGAAAGATCAAATAGTAGCTGTTTGGACTCAAGCTCCATCAAGGGATGGTACTGTGGGGCGGCAAGAGCACCGAGACTGGGCGCCAGGATGCGATGGTGGAACTTGAGGTGATCATCGTAGTCGTGCATCAGAGTGAATTTTGACTGCCCAGGCTTAGCCCCCGTGATCATCTCCATGCTGACGGAGGGCGGACGGTTGCTGTACCATTGGCTGCGGCGGCTGAACAACTCAGTTACAGCCTCATAGGAATTCAAGACCACAATTGGTATGATCCCAAAGAGCTTCGGTACTGCAATAGGTCCATTTTCGTTCGTCCATGAGTCCCAGTTTGAAAGTGGCTTGTCAATGGGGGAGCTATGGAGGTCGCCGATTAGGGGAAGCTTAAGGAGGGGTTTGTTTTCTCCTTTCTTTTTTCTTGTAACAATGTAGAGCAATGTCAACAGACCGAACGCCACCGCGACCGCGATAGGTGTTGCAGTCATATTGGTTACAGAAATGCAGGGGCTGAGGAGACCACGTTTGACATATCAGACGCATTGCGGAGAAGAGGGACACGCAGTTTTACATAGCGTAAAACATCTGCATGACTCGGTATTATGCCAAGCTCTATTATTCCTCCTATTCATTGGTTTGAGAGTAAAACGCGCTAAGAAGCGACGGACTCGTTATTAGTACAAGCGGGACTTGGCCCACCAATAAGTGTCCTCCTATTGAGGACCCAGGGGGAGACGTTGAAGCTGTCATATGCCGAAGAATGAAATTGCCTTTTCATCATCAATCGCGATAATGTCGTTGTTAATTTCGATATGGTGTGTCACTCAACCTCCACCTTTGATGAACTGCTAGTCTTTGCAGGAGGATTTGCCATATTACTAGGTAGTTCTTACTTATTCATAATTTATTCCACAAAATGTGAATTATCCGACGCATAAATGCCGAAGCTAAGCCGCGTATAACCCCTGGCCAGTCTAGGATTTTGGCCCCCTGGGCTATCTTCGACATCCCTGCTAGCTGCAGATGAGCTGGTTACATATTATCTATTTGATACCCTTCCCCAGGTTTCCCCCGCGCCTTAACAAATCTGCGAGAATGGGAAATGGTTGTTACTTTTCCTATAGAAACGCGATCCCAAAGGCAGGTCTTGGGCGTGGCCATCGCTTTCTCCGTTCTAGCCGTAGTAGCAGTATGTCTGCGACTGCTAGCTCACCATATTGCGCGTAAGCGATGGATCTTGAGTGACTATTTCATAATTGCTGGCTGTGTAAGTATTTGTCCAGTGGATTTATCAGAACTATGCTTACCAATACAGATCTTCGCCGTTGGTCTCCAGTCCATCAGCATCACCGGCGTGATACAAGCGGGCATCGGTTATGATCATGTCCCTGCAATTGCAATCAAATTTGGCACCCAGCCTATCACCAAACTCCTTCAGCTAATTATCCCGTTACAATTTCTCTGGGTTCTGAGTCTCAGCTGTACAAAGATCTCCATCTTGTTCTTATACCTTAGCATCTTCCCTGTCACTTGGGTCGTGCGAGTATCCTGGGCAACGATAGGTGTGATTGTCGCCTGGACAATTGGAACAATACTGGCTGGATGTCTGATCTGTCGGCCCTTCGCTTTTAACTGGGACCAGACTATTCCTGGGGGATCATGCGGTAACCAGGTCACCTCATTCACGGCGACAGGGGTTATAAACCTTGTTACCGACGTTGTTGTGCTGGTGACACCGATGCCGTTGCTATATAAGCTGCAAATGGCCAGGTATAAGAAAGTGACATTCATCACTATCTTCGGACTGGGAGCAGTGTAAGATTCGCACGGCCAGTGAAGGAAACGCGAGGAAGAATTTGCTAACCTAGAATATAGCACATGTATCATCAGCATTCTTCGTATCTCCATACTCTCCACAATGGATTTTACCGACATCACCTACTCGATTCCACGTGCCAACATCTTCAGTGGCCTAGAACCATGTCTCGCTGTAATCCTCGCGTCTGTCCCTATGATGCGCCCCCTCCTAGGGCGTTCAGTATACACACCTGAGGTGACAGCTCGCCCATCGAATAAATGTTCGTCTCCGTCTAGAAGATCTAGGTCTACTGGCGATGGCGAGTTCCAGCCGCTGCAGGATGACTCGAGTGAGCTGTGTTTACGGCCAATCGGGCCAAAGCATGAGGTTGGCGTCGCAGTTCAGACCCCCGCGGAGACGGGAGAGACATCCCGTAGGAGCGAAGAGTCTCTTGAAGTTGGAGAGAGCAGGGATATTGATCAGAGGGAGAAAGGAGGCTTGGGGATCTCAGTGAAGCAGGAATGGGCTGTGTCTCGTGGACGGAAGTGATATCAAGACCTCTTTCCTAAAACTTTTCATGTACTAAACTACCTAGGTAGGAAATAAAGGCCTTACTGGCCAGGCATCGAATTGTGATTCGCTCTTTCCAATCATTTGGTCGATTGTTTTCCCCATTCACGTTGATCGATTGTTTATGCTACATTGTTTTGGACCTACATGGCCTTTCATTTCAAGACCTCGCGTGTCAAAATATTTCTTCTGTTGGAAATTCTCTGCCCCAGAAACCACTTCTCAAGATCTCATCAAAAATCTACAGAATGTTGTTCAGATATCTTCTCGCGTTGGGTGTCCAACTATGCTGGGTTGCTCTCGGGTCTGCCCAAGACGCGACAATTGTTTGTTTACCTGCAAAGCCACCAAGGATAATGAAGAAACTAACAACATACAGACAATTCCATGGGTCACAAATGCACCTGATTACTTCCAGGGCTATGGAGCTAAGGCCATAGGTGCCGTATGTATCTTGTCTGCTTCTGCTGTTATTCATTGCTAACGACCAATGCAGCAAGATGCAACCACAACCTACGGGATCAACTGTCTCTCGGACCAAACGGCCTGCCACAGATTCACTCCAGATCTGACCGTTATCTACGGACCAAGCAGTAAGAATATAGCCACCCCCCAAACACGGCTTCGCACTGACTTGTACACATAGCATATGACATGATTGCCAACGGCTACAAATTTGACTTCACCTCAGGTTGCACGCTCATGGGTTCTCCAACACCCACAGGCGCATCTTGCACAGAAACGAAGTCCTTACATCTAATGAGTGCTGTCACCTCGGCTACAGTGCTTGTTCCAGCTACAGGCGACGCTTCTACCCTGGGGATTTTCCCGGCAACCTTGATCGTGACAGATACCGGAGACTTCCCCGCGCCTGCTACCGCGACCGAAACCAAAGCTTCTGCCGATTCTCATGTTTCAACTACTGACGCAAAATTGACTGCGCCTGCGACCGCGAGCACCGATCCTGTTAGCTTAGGCTCGGTTGGATTCCTGAATTCGACCGCCATGACAACTGATGGGCCAACATATTTCGGCAATGGAACTTCACCGGGTTACAAGAATGGCACTACGGTGACGGTGACTGTTCTTGCTAGCTCTATCCCGTGCCACTGTGAATGTGACTGCGGACAGAATCAGGCCCCTAGGGCCACTGTCACTGTGCCAATGGCGATGAAAAACCACGGAGTCAAGACGGCTGCGCCTGTGACATTGATATGTGGGATCGTAGCTGGCGCTATGTTCTGGGTTTGAACTTGAGGTGTGAATTAGGGGCTGGTTTGTTTATTTTGACCGAAATGCCATGGTGATATCGACCATATCAAAATTTGGACCTATGGTGAGATAGGTTGGATTTCAGGAACAGAATAACTACAATATTGTAGTTCGAATCTGAAGATTTGATTGGCTTACTCCGTACAATTATTCGCTCCACATCGAGGAATAGATTCCGCACCGGTTTTGGCGTAAAAATAGAAAAATAGCGCCCTCGGGAAAATCCCGCGGTCCGACGCCGCTTATATAATCATCGCATTGTTGCCCACGGAGGTCTAATGTACCTAGAATGGCCTCCGAAATCCCTAAATTCCATAGACTAATAGAGATATCTTCAATGAAGGGCCCTAATAATAGAAAATATAGTCTTATAGAAGTGATAATGATTGGAACATTGTTATCGGAACCCGGAACCTTTCCAGTAAATATCTCCGGACTTGGAAAATTGCTTAACTAACGCATTGATAATAATGCGCTGATTAATTTGCACTTTTCACTTAGTTAAGATGTGCCCAGGTGCTGACATTTGCTTACCTACAGGCCGCTCGGGGTCGGAGACTGTCAAATCCGTTCGATCTGCAGTTGTATTGCACTGTGATTGGCTGTGAGTGGCCATTTTTACTCCGAGATGGGCCCAGAATATGGCGGGAGAAAGCGATAGAAAAAAAAAACAGTTTGGAGATCTCATCCATAAATCCACATGTATAAAAGCCCCATCCCAGTTCACCTGTTATTTCTCCTTGGAATCATTCTATACCACTTCACTCCACTAATCATCCACCTGTCTCCCTTCAACACCTTCACAATGGGCTCCATTCAACCCGAATTCAAGAACCCGGCTACTGCCTCTCTTTTGGAGTTGGCCAAGTCGCGCCGCACCTACTACGGCCTCAAGGCCGAGAGTCCCGTCTCTGACGACGTCATTGAGCGCATTGTTCAGGACTCTGTTCTCCACGTCCCCAGCTCCTTCAACACCCAGACCTCCCGTGTTGTCCTCCTGCTGAAGGAGGAGCACAAGAAGGTGTGGGATATTGCCATTAATGTCATGGAGGGTCTGGTCGCCGCTGGCCACGTCCCCAAGGAAATGTTCGAGACTTCCACCAAGCCCAAGTTGGAGGCTTTCCGCGCTGCCTATGGAACCGTGCGTTTCCCCTCCCCAATATGACTCCATTTGGTGTCAAAATGGCGAATCATCAGCTTACACATTGATCCAGGTCCTTTTCTTTGTGGACTATGAGTCACTGGCTCCTATCAAGGAGAAGTTCGCGATCTACGCCGACAAGTTCGACCCTTTTGCCCAGGAGTCGAATGCTATGTCTCAATACCTTGGTATGTACTTTTCTTCACGCCTTTGGTCAGAAACAAGTAACTTCAAACTAACTATCACAAAGTCTGGACTGCTCTTGAGTCCGAGGGCTTCGGCGCCAACCTTCAGCACTACAGCCCCCTCATCGATGAGCCGATTACCAAGACTTGGGACCTCCCCGCTTCCTGGAAGTTGGATGCCCAGCTGGTCTTTGGTGTTCCCACTTCTAAGCCTGGTGAGAAGGTGTTCGCTCCTATTGAAGGTCGCTACAAGGTGTTCGGCAAATAAGCATATAACGACGCATGCATATAAATTTAGCACTCACGAATGAAAGAGCAATGACTTGGATTTTCCGTTTCGGCCCAATTTTGCAAACCTCAAAATTAGTAGGCTGGACTGCAGGGTCCAGACTCATCTCAGAAAGGGGAGGAGGGTACCTAGGTATGCACGATATGACGTTGGATGCATGTAGGGAGATCCTGATCTACAGAGCTTAGTCGAACATCCAAGTTCAGACTCCATAGGATCTAAGACCCTAAAGATTAGTAGATCAGAAGGATCCCCAATGATCATCACGGAATAGCGGTCTGATAATAACCGAAGATCAGCCTGATGCAAGGTCCCGTTGACTCCCTTCGGCCTCGGAAATCGGATTCCGCCATGCCGTGCATCCGATTGGATAAAAGTCTCGTAGGAAGAGCTTGGGCATCAAATTATCGTGTCAATCACTGACGATCAAGGCTGGCGACATTGATTTACAATGGATTCGCAATTCATTCTCTAGTGGAATTTGACATTCCAGACATGGTCTCGGGAGTAGATCTACTGCTCCCACGTACTTTGGAAGTAATTGCCACGTTCCTCGTCATATTTTTTTTTTCTGGCTGAACAGAAGCGAATTGAAAGATCTCGAGTGTCAATGTGAGAATGAACTATTCAGAGATCTTCGCGCTAGAACGAAATTTCTAGACATGACGATACACATACCTGTCGTTCTCGAAACAAGAACTAGATCCACTATTTAAGAGTGTACGCAAGCTTCCGCAAGGGATTCCGATGCCCATGATGATTTGAATCATTGATATGCAGGAGGTACGTTTGTATGTTGTACGTTATAGGTCGTAGATGTTATACATCGTTGTACATCGTACCTAGGTACGTACTTTGTAGTTGAAAGTAGAAGCCTGACCTTATTTTGGATAAAAAAATCAAAACTCCACCAACTCCACTCCATGTTATCATCAATTTAGCCGTTTTTCGCCATCCTCTACTTTTTTTTTTTTTTTTTTTTCCCTCTCTCCCTCTTCTTCAACCCCTAAATTGCTCTCATAGCACCATTAGGACTGTCAGATTTCTGGTAAATTGACAATGTCATTTGAACCGCACGCGGGTGCAGACTCTCGTTCGAATGAGCCCCACCATCTAGATCAGACCCGTCCAGAAGGTCAAGATGGGGATTCAGCACCAGTATCCAGTCGCTCTTCAATGTCCTACACAAGGACATACTCAACACCAGCGACCGGGGCACAAACCCCGGATCCATTGATGGGCAACACCAAGATTGTGGACAAAATCGCCCTTCAAGACCTTTCTATCAATGGCCTGGGCCATGAAAACAACGAGAGCTACGCCCTCGACACAACAAGCAAAATGAAGAACAGAAAACATGCAGACTCAGTATCCCGCTCTCATCCGGATAGCTCTGACGAAGAATCGGGATCCCCGACCCGCAGCAAGCAAGGCATCCCACCCGAGCTCTCGAGCTTCACAGCCGAGCTCATCCTAATCTTCGTCTGCTCAGCAGGCCTAATGCTCTTCTCTTTCCTGCTGGGCGACATGCTCGCCCCGCAAGAACAAATCAAAACAGCCCTCGGCATCACGAACACCGAGCTTCCCTGGGTCGTCGGCGCCTTCAACACAGCCAACGGCCTATCAGTCATCATCTCCGGCTCGCTAACAGACCTAATGCCACCAAAGCTCCTCATGGTCGGAGCCTTCGCCTGGCTCGCCGCATGGAACCTAGTCGGCGCATTCACCCTTCATCCATCCCGCTATGTCCTATTCTTCGTCATGCGCGCCATGCAGGGTCTCGCCATCGGCGTCCTCGTCTCAGGAAGCATGAGCATCCTCGGCCGCGTCTACACACCCGGTGTTCGCAAGAACCGCGTGTTCTCAGCAATGGCCGCTACCGCCCCGTTCGGGTTCTCTCTCGGCGCAATCCAAGGCGGAGCCTTGTATCAACACCTCCCGTGGATCTTCGGCTCAAACGCCATTATCTGCGTGCTGTTGTGCGCGGCAGCTTGGTTCGCTATCCCACCCCTCCGACCTATGGCCGATGCCTCCGGCAAGGAAGCCCCGTCCATCAAACAATTCGACTATATCGGCGGCTTCTGCGCGGCCGGTGGTTGCGTGTGTCTCCTGTTTGGACTAACTCAGGGCCCTGTCGCCTCGTGGTCTCCTTACACCTACGTTTTAATCATCGTGAGCTTCCTGCTCTTCGTCGGACTCTTCTTCGCGGAGCGCAATGCAACTCGCCCTCTCATCCCTAATCGTCTCTGGCGCACACCGGGCTTCACTCCATTGATGATCGCGTACTTCCTTGGCTTCGGGTCCTTCTTCGGCTGTTGGCAGTTCTACGCCATTCAGTTCTGGCTGCGTATTCAACACGCTAGTCCCATTGCTGTCGCGTTGTATCATATCCCTAACGCGCTAGTCGGTGTCCTGGCGACGTTGATCGTTGCCCGCACTTTGCACCTCGTCCCCGGTCACTATATTTACGCGGTATCCATGCTAGCCTTCACGCTTGGACCGGCGTTTTTCCTGCCGCAGACTGCCAACACCATTTACTGGGCGCTTTCGTTCCCGGGTATTTCGCTGGTGACTTTCGGGCCTGACCTTGCTTTTGCGGCAGCTTCGATCTTCATTACTAGTAATGTTGAGCGGTCGTATCAGGGGAGTGCGGGCGCTTTGTTGGTTACGAATCAGAATCTTTCATCGGCGATTATGACGAGTGTTGCTGATGCTATTGGGACCCGTGTTGATCGAGGCCCGTCGGGGGAAATTGGTCTTGATGGGCTGCGCGCTATTTGGTGGTTTGCTCTTGCGGCACAGTTGCTTGCTGCGTTGGTCACGGTTGTTTGGGTAAGAATACCGAAGGAGGAAGAGAAGGAACACGTTACTTGATTTGGATCAACTCGGTTGTTTTATTTTAATTTTAATATTTTTAGAGATAGATTTCTTAGATCAAGCCCTGGATATTACCCTCATTTGATACACATCTTACCATCGCTAAAGCTAATAACAGAGTGTAGGCATGTATGTAATTGAATTTGCAGTGACCGGCATACTTTTATCACACCACTACAGCCCAATTATATTCAAATATGTATAGTAAAAAGGGCATAGCCACTGGACGGGCCCACTAGCTGTATCGTCCACAGTATCCAGCATCCTTTGCGTTTTCATTCTTACGGCATCTTACTTTGGCGACGTCTTTTGATTGAGGAATGACCTACCTAGGTATGCAAATCCTATGTATGACATTATTAAAGAAAGATCGGAAATGACAGAATTATCAGTTGGCCACCCAACCCCCAAATATATACATCAAAGTACCGAACCCAAGCCCATACGTAAAAGAGAAAGAGAAGTTGCCCCAAAGAATATCGCCCCAACGCAATCAGAGAGAATAAACAACAAAAGGTCGGGTGTATATCCGAACAAATATATGTACAACGAAAAGAAGGGATAAACAAAAGTCATCAAGCATCCATAACAAGGGTACGCTCGCTGCTCTTCTTCGAAGTTGTCTCCTGCATAACACTCATCTCGGTGGTAACCTCGATACCGCCAAGCGAACTGTGGCTGGAGTGATCACCAGGCTTGACATTGATCGAATACATGTCATAGTCCTTATCCTGGTTCTGGCTATACAGCTGAGTATGGCGTGTCAGATTGCGAGTTCCGGTGAGGTTCGTGACTGTGGTTTTGTTGGCAGCGTAGCGATTCGAGCTTCCTGCGGAGAGAAGCCTGGGGAAGATGCGGCTGATAATTGGTCGCAAGAATGGGAGACAGGAGCACATGATGGCGACGTTGCATTCTGCGGCTGTCCAGTAGGCGGCTCCGACATTGCTATCTATTTGGTGGATTAGCTTTTGGATCCATGGCTCGGGAGACACGAAAGTGACGCACAGGAAGTGTCGGGGCTTTTTGCTACTTCGCGTAGACTAGATAGCCGGAGGATGCTGGTGACCACAACTAAAATACCCATTGCGAAGACGCCCATTAGGGCGATCTTCTGCGTGCGGGGCAGCTGTAGTTTGGAAAGGAGCGGCATGGGCAATACCAGTAGCGCTATATCGGTAATAATGTTCATTGAAGCATTGAAGAACCAGAGAGCCTCGAAGCTGAGACAGTTGCCGGGCAAGTCCTTGTTCCAAAATTTGGCCACGGGGACACAGTTCACAAAGCCGCTCACGAAGGCCCATGACGAGTAGGTAGCCACGATTGCCATCATGGCATAACAGGCGAGGCGGAAAGGTTTGCCGGGAAAGATGCGCAGATATTGGAAAAGAATGGAGAATTTCGTGAATGCCAAGCTGGCGTTGTACATGGGAATTGCAGCCCACAAACACTGAGAAGAAGTCAGGTTAGTTTGTCAACAAAGAAAATATGCCAAGAATAAAGGGTACCTTAAGTTGTTGCTGCAAGACATGACTGGAAATAAGTGCTGAGTGGACACCCATCTTATAATGTAATTCTGTCGTCCATATTAGTGGGGTGGTTCTTTACTTCTCCGACGCATCGTGAACTTACGGGCAGCAACGAGTGCGAGGTAGATAATGGAAAATATCTGCAGTTTGGGTTTATTAGTGAGCTGCTCATCTAGCACTAGATGTGGCTCTTTGAGGGCATACCAACGAGATCAGAATAGCCCAATCTTCGCGACCGGTGATTTTCATCAATCCAAGCCGTGCATAAAACCGCATTGCGACAATGACGATTGAGATGGTGGTTAGCACCGCGGTCACCACCAATGCCCGTCGGCCGTGAGAGGCCCCATTATCATCATCCCGAGGAAGCAATGCGTAAATCGAATCGTGCATATTGAATATCGAAGTCAAGCGGCGAATGTAGCGAGGGTAATTGTAAAACGAGCGTCTAGGCTATGTGTAGATGTTTAAATCGATCATGCCTAATGTAGCGGTAGCACAGTGGCCTCGGATCGATGCAGCTCACTGCATTGAACTTGGGGTCGAGGGTACCGGGAAAGTGAATCTGATACCAGGACAGGAAAATCCTTGTCGGAGACAGGGAGCGGGGACAGATTCATTTGAATACGGTCTCAATGTCCGCACAAACTGCGGAGAACAATTTCACGCGTGGCAAAACCCAGCCTGGGTAGGTGATTCATGCGAAATCCCCACAAGGTTCGAATAGTTTGCTCAATAGCGCGCACGAGCTGGTGATCCCATGTTCCTACCCAGGTCACTGGGAAGCCTTGACTCGCTTAACCGATGAGTGCCATGTGGTTTGGGGCCCACCCTCCAGACCATCGGATCATTTAGCGCAGGAATCTATTCACCGAATCTCCACCGTGGCTGAACAATGTTGCGAGGGGCTCACAGAACGGGCAAAAGATTGACATATGGCTGCCAAGTCACCTAAGGAAAACAGAAGCTATCTTTCCAAGTTTCCTCGTTGGGTATGGGCCTGTTTATGGGACCCACCTTAGTGGACAGTATGCGATGGCTTCACTGGCTGGAGATGTATTTTTCATGAATAAAATTAGTGCAGGGTGGGGTGGCATCTGTCAGCCTCGTGCTGTCATTCTGATAATATCTATGTGGCATGCCGGACCTTAGGACCAGTACATATCTTGTAAGTGGCACGGCAGAACATATGTGTCAAAACCAATTCATGTTGGACATTTGACAAAGGACATTCGTGGAAAGAAAAGGAAGAGAAGAAAATGAAAAGAATGGTTGGACCGACAGAGTGGTCACATCATTTCCTAATCGGGTTAATTTATGTCGCCCCTTATTGCTCCTCCAGTATTTTGATCTCCCGAGCTATTCAACCTACTCCTGCATACGGAGTAGATAGCACCGCTCGTCCCTCCGCTCTTCGCCATCCTGGACCATCCATTTACAATATCACCTCTTGCCGCTTTTTGATCTCAGAGTAAAATTGAGCAGGGCCCTGAACAGTCCGACGTCGGGGGCTCGGCGCGTCGTCGCGATTACCCATCCGGCCGATGCGTCCACTGACCTGGGCAGCCCTAGCTAGAGGGCTCCATGAAATCCTGCTTGGTTCATTTACCTACCTACTATATAATGATTGAGACTTCTAACCAACGATACTAACTCTGCAGGGCTGCGCGAGTTCAAATCTTGGGAAATTGTCATGAATTCTCGTGGTTGACTAGACCCTGGCATGAAATAAAACGGTAATTATTATGTAGCCGTGTGCCATCCGAAAATCCGCTATTTACTAATTTCGGAATGTTGAGTTATCAAAAAGAGGCAGAAACGTTACATAGCACGATGGGATGCTGCGTCTTTATAGAGAAGTTGTTTACTTGTAAAATACCGGATCTCGTCTACCAAAATCAGACAAACCGTCAGCATTTGATCGCAAATCCTGGTTTTTTTGTTTTTTTTTCCTCTTTCCTTTCCATCGCGTCCCTTGAGTCTATCGTCAGCCATTCTCAATTACAATCAGAATGCCACTTTGGCTCATTTTCCACCCTCCCGGCACTTTTGAGGATGCCAGCTCAAAGCAAGCCCTGGCTAAGGACGTGATGAAGATATACACTGGGATCGGTCTTCCTCCTTTTTACGTGGTTGTCAACTTTATCAAACTCCCGACTGAAGATATCTGGGTTGGCGGGGAAAGAAGAACCGAGAACCCGTTTATTCGAATCGCAATCGAACACATTGCTGTCCGAATTGAAAATGAGGACCACGCTTATAAGCGCACCACCGACGCGATTGAAAAGGCTTTGAAGCCCCATGTTGCCGACAAGGGTTATGACTGGGAGTTCCACATCGACGAGACCGAAAGGAGACTCTGGAGGATCAATGGAATGATCCCTCCTCCGTTTGGGAGTGAGATAGAGCAACCGTGGGCGACGGAAAATAGACCGAGTCTATATGACGGCGCCTACTGACTTCTCAAAGCCAACTTTGGGTGTGGATTCCCACTACGTGGGTGTTGTATGTGTTCTCGGTGATTATCTGGCGCAAGGCAGGTATGCGGATCTGGATGTTCACCATTATTCACCCCGTAGTTACGTACCTACGTCCTATTTAGATAGTCAGCTTATGTCTCAAGTACCAATATACTTTGGCTTTCCGTGTTAACTTCAAATTCACCAATTCCAAAATATATCACGCCTCAATGGACTGGACTGGCCTAGTCGGTACCTGTAAATCCAGGCCTACCTCTTTTCGGTAACTAGTTAACTAATGCAGAATCCTAAAGATTAGCATTTGAACAGATCAGACCAGCATCTGAAGTGGATGTTGACGATCCGTTTAGGCCGATACCAACAAGCCTGGGTACTGCTCGATACCTAGGTGGCAATCGGCGTGATCAATAATCCCCCCGAAAAGATGTTCGAGTCTTGGCTTCCTGTCACTCGGAAGTTCGAGAATTGAAAAGAGATGGCAATCCTACTGTGGAGGGATATTTTCAAAACGAACTGGGAGATGCATGTTTCCCAACTGAGCTCTCTCTACACGATGGCATTGAACATTCCCTGGTATCGTGTGGCTCGTATCGTCCAAACATCTTTGGCAATCGCCGTTTTTGGTGCTTCAGTATACAGTTTGCCAACCCCCTTACCTCTACTACTAAACAAAAAAGGATTCTCACTCTTAACAGTGTTGTGCACCTTATTGTTCACCATTCCCACGCTGTATGCCTTTGCTGTCGCAATATGCACCTTCAGTCTTGCCGCTCCTTACCTTGCCCTGGCCCCAGTTTACATTCCTCAATTTGAGCGTCAATTTGTGATTCCGACAGTAGAGATACTTTCGACATCTCTTTGGCTCACAGTACTTGCCGCACAAGCTGATGCTTTCTCTTCGCCGCTCGAATATACTCCAAGCCTAGGTTCATCTCAGTGTATCATTACATTGGCAGGAATTGAATGGTACGTATTAGAAGCTAGTATCATGATCGACGTCCATTCACTTTCCACTTGCAGAACCGTTCCATTGGGATATCAGTTACTTACATCGAGTCATATGTAGCGCGCTATTCTTTCTTACGGCTTGTAACTCACTCGTCGTGGCTGTACGGAGAAAACATATCGTCGATTATTTCGCCTTGTCGCCTTAATATTAAAAGGCTGGCGTGATCAGATATCAGTGGAATTGGTCGTCTTTGATGCAATTCAACTCGCTTGCCAGCGTCGGCACACTGGGACTATTGTGGGCAAGAACATGGAGGAATGATGGAAAATCACTTTATTGACATCATCGCGGAATTGCGTATCATAGGGACAAGACATTGCCTTATTATTAACTAATTATACCGTCTTTACAATTGCTGTCTCCGCGCCATCTTTGTATTCATTGCCTCAGTATCACGTATAGGCTAGTAAACCACAGGATTATCTTTTGAGCAAATTGCCCGATAGTGTATAGCTTGTGACATTCCAAGGTTCATCGGAAGTGTTGATGATTCATCCCAAATGATAGCCCGTGGACCACGAAGGGAGTAATGTATGATGTTCAGTAATCAAGGCCGACAAGCTTCGGAGTTTCAGTGGCGAACTGATTACCGTAACATGCCGATATACACAACGCGACAATCGCTTATCTTGAAGACGAAAGGATTTTCAAGATGGGTACATATAAATCAGTAACTGCCAGTAATTTAATTGTTAGAGTGATCTAGCACTTTATTTCACTTGGACTTCCATACACCAGCTTCACTTCGTGCCAAGGCCCACACAGTATGGCATCTTCATCTAAACGCTCCATTCTGATCACTGGGTTCGTTGCAGAAAGGGGATCTCCTCTATCTTTCCCTCCCCAAAGCATCATAGGCTGACAATGCTGATCTGTGCAGTTGCTCCCCAGGTGGGGTTGGTCATGCTCTCGCCCTTGAATTTCACTCTCATGGCATGCAAGTCTTTGCAACTGCTCGATCCACCAATTCTCTATCCGAGTTAGCGCAAAAAGGCATTGAAACATATGTCCTAGATGTGACAAGCTCGGAGAGCATCGCAGCATTGAGAGATGAGATCTCCAAGCGGACTGACGGCAAACTAGATATGCTGTTTAACAATGCTGGCTCAAGTATGTCATGTTCCGTTCTTCCCCATACCCTGCGACACTCTGTCACTTTCACCGTTTCGCCTATGTTGACCGCATTTTTCTGTCAGTGTATGAAGCTCCGGCAATCGAAGCCGATCCTGCCCGTATACGTGGAATGTTCGATACCAACGTATTTGGCCTGTTCGATATGGTCTCAGCGTTTACTCCTCTTCTCCTAGCCTCAGCTAGCAATTCATCTACGCCGCCAGTGATCATCAATACTTCATCAGTTCTTGCACGGCTTCCATTTGCTTTTTCGGCCGCATACAATGCCTCGAAAGCAGCCGTGGCTTCTTACAGCGACACACTCCGGGTCGAACTTAGCCCACTTGGTATCAAGGTTGTTACCCTATTTATGGGTGAAGTTTCAACCAATCTCATTTCTCCCGACAGTATCTCTTTTGGCCCCGAGAGTATCTACACTGCTGCGTTAGAGGGTATCAGGGAGTGGAGTCGAAACCATGCCAGAAATAGCATGAAGCCGGAAGTGTTTGCCAAACAGGTTGTTCAAGCTATATTGGCTAAGAGTCCTAGATATGGGAAAGGGCAGGTCCTGTGGAAAGGGACCAATGCCTGGGTGATTTGGCTTTTGAACCTCGTTGGATGGAGATATATGCTGGAGAACGTCTCCAAAAAGATGGTCGGCCTCGAGAAAAAAGAAGTCCGGAAGTCTATTCTTGACAAAGCGAGAAAGATGTGGTCAAAGGAAATAGTGCAGGAAAGCAAATAGGGTATTAATGTAGTATCATCTGTGGCCACTTAGTCTGATCCTCTTGCTTTGCTTGTTTGGTTATTTAGAGTACTCAGTCAAAGAGCGGGAAATAATTGACATCAAAGTATCAAAGTGAAACATTCCCACTTGATGCTAGAACGTGTCTACCAACGTAATGAGCTTAACTCTCTGGCACGCTTAGTGAAAAAAGGTTGAATAGTATTCACGAATTTACCAGCCGAATGCTAGTCTCGCGATGAATTTCATTATCAATAACATAAACGGTTTCTACAGCCGAACTCCAAAATAAACCATTATAAAATTCACGCAGAGGGTATAAGAAAACTTCATAGCTTTCCTGCAAGGCGCAATGCAGTCTCAACAGTCTGGCGTCGAAATGCAGGACCATGTCCGAAGCAAATGCACTCAGTAGCGAGGTCTATATTCATTAGCTTTTCGAATCCAGTTCATCTCTCAACAGATACTCACACTGAACAAGGGCCGTAACATGAAGCGACGAAACAAGACTTGAGTGAGAAAATGGGCGGCTATTCTCCTGGTCGCAAAATCCCCTCTCGCTGAGGAATTTCTGTACACCACTGGCATCTAACCATTCACCGGCCTCGGATACGACGGTCGATTCCAATTCTTCAGTCTGAGTCGCAAGCTCTCCCAAGGCATAATTATCTCTCGTAAAATGCAACGGGGCAAGTGCAGTGGCCATGAGATCAATGAGACTTCCAGTCTTGTCATGTATTCCAGCATGAAAACAGGAGATGAAATTATCGCGCTCAGTTGAACCCATTGATGTCCCGAAAACTTCTTGAATCTTCGCCAGGTCATTTGGGGTGTTGACAAGGAGCTTATACCCATTCTGACAGCACACTTTTACTAGATACTGTGAGAAAGTCAACTGCTCTTCCTTCATAGAGCTAGCGAGAGCAATGGCTGGGGAGCGACCTGATGATGATGATAGCGGAATGGGTGGCTCATTAGTGAGCGGAGCCATGAAAAAACTGAACTGGGGCGTCAGTTGGCCTTGGTAGAGGGACGCTTGTGTATACAAGGGCGGCAGCTCAGCCCGTCCTATCGGGTTTGACGAGAGTGCGGTAGGAGCACTTTCATTTGACGGCACCCTTGTGGGACTGTCACTGCGTCGTTCATCCTTGTCAATGGCAGTGGGTGAAGTGGCGCCAACAGCCTTGTTGAGAGGCCCTTCATCGGGGCTCGCACATCCAGTCTCAGCAAGCGAAAGGTGTTGCTGGGTTATTTTTCGGAGGGCTGACGTGACATGTGAATGCTTTCCAAGGAGACCAGTTTCCAAAAGGAGATCACTGAATTTGAGGAAGGACTGGCTAAGCTGCTCTATGCCAGCCTCAAGCTCGTGGACACGATCCTGCAGGTCGCCAATGGTGTTCTCTTTTCGCGCACGATAAGCCTGCTGTGCCACGCGTAGCTGTTCGCGGCGCCTCTGAGAAGAATCAGTCATCAAATCCATCTGTTCTTTAGATTTCACTCACATCTAGTGCTTGTTGGCTTTCAAATTTGCGGGGGCGCCCTTTCTTCCGCACGCCTGCCTTGTGTTTTTCTTCCATGGGATTTGCGCCTATGATGACACGAAAGGAATCCAGTGGGTAAAATTAATTAAAGGCCCCAGCATGCACATAAAGATCTCCAGGGCTATCAATATAGATTATTCATCATGGGACCTTAAATGCGCCCAGGTGGCGATGCGGCAATGTTGAATAATCGGAAATACGCCTACGGCAAGTGTATATAGCCACCAGTCGTCATATCGTATTTTGCTAGCAGAACATTGCATCAAACTATATACATGTATTATTAACCATGGAAATTGATAGAGATTGGCGTTATAGAAGTTTAGATATTGTGGAGGTTGCGATATCAAAGGCTGTACATAGGAAAGTTCCATTTTCTAAATTAAGCCTTGCTTCAGCCCTTTTCTACTATGTACGAAAGGAACTAAGGAGAAAATATTTATATAACTAGATATCTAGAGAGACGGCCTAAGGAGATCACCAAAAAAGACCACTAAAAAGACATATAAAAGGCTATCGAAGAAGACCACTAAGAAGACCACTAAGAATAAGCGGCCAATTATTCTTACTATAGGACTTGAGATATTGTAGAAATGGACCCTGTAGAAGTTGATACCGGAGTTCAACTTACGAGTTAACTTAGTAGCTGGTTGAGTAATCGCCAGCCCTTGGGTAGAAGGAAGACTCGCGTCCTCATTCTTATGGTTTATTCATCATCCTCTGCCGCACAACTACTTTTGAATACCCTATCACTGATTTTTGGGTGATCATTAAAGGATTTTCAGAGGCGGAATGATTACGGTGGATCTACTCAAGCTCAAATTTGTACCTGCATGGAGTGGCCAGACGCGCCAGAACAATGTTATTTGAACAGCTTTGCCCCAGCCCCTATTTGTCTATCTCTTCTATTTATCCTGCTACATTTTGTCTGTAGGTTACTTCCTTCATACAGCTGCCGGCCTTCTGACTCACTCCATATAGATCTTCCTGAACCTCTCCCCCTACTGCTGCAGTGACAAGACTGCAAGGGTCTGCAGATGGCTCTCTCCACATCAAGTACCGACAGCAACATCGAAGATATTTCCAACCTGGAGAAATTACCAGATGAAACACGAGAAATCGAGGCCCAATATCCGACAGGAGATGTGTTCCCCGGGACCCAGGCAACATGGCATATGGCCGACGAACTGCAAGCCTTGAAAGAGCGAGACGAACAAAATGGCGAGAAAGCCCGCAAACTTGGAGTCACTTGGCAGAACCTCACTGTCAAAGGCGTCAGCAGTGACGCTACGTTCAACGAGAATGTCCTCTCGCAATTCAATCTCTTCGGAAATCACGGTAGCAAATCTCCCATGAAAACAATCCTCCACAACTCTCATGGCTGCGTTAAACCGGGAGAGATGCTGCTTGTCCTCGGCCGCCCGGGATCAGGGTGCACAACGTTGCTCAACATGCTCTCGAACAACCGTCGTGGCTATGCTGAGGTTAGCGGCGATATTGCCTTCGGAAACATGTCTGCCGACGAGGCCAAGCAATACCGTGGTCAGATTATCATGAACTCGGAGGAGGAAATTTTCTTTCCGACATTGACTGTCGGCGAGACCATCGATTTCGCCGCCCGTATGAAGGTCCCATCGCAGCTACCGCCAGGAATAAAGTCAGCGGAGGAATACGCTGAACTCAACAAGAAATTTCTTCTGCGGTCAGTGGGAATCTCACACACTGAATCTACCAAAGTGGGAGACGCATTCACCCGGGGAGTCTCTGGAGGAGAGAGAAAACGCGTTTCCATCCTTGAGTGCTTGACAACTCGAGCAAGCGTCTTTTGTTGGGACAACCCCACGCGCGGTCTCGACGCTAGCACGGCTCTAGAGTGGACCAAGGCAATGAGAACGATGACTGACGTCTTTGGACTCACCACTATCGTCACCCTATATCAGGCAGGAAATGGCATCTACGAGAATTTTGACAAGGTGCTCGTCCTAGACGAGGGCAAGCAGATCTTCTACGGTCCACAACGGAATGCAGTGCCTTTTATGGAAAACCTTGGGTTTAGGCGTGACTCTGGTTCCAACCGGGCAGATTTCTTGACTGGCGTGACCGTTCCTACGGAGCGCATCATTGCACCAGGCTATGAAAGCACATTCCCGCGGACTTCTGATGCAATCCGTTCTGCCTACGAGTCATCCTCTTCCAAATCTGAAATTCAGGCCGAATGCTCCTATGCACAAAGCAAAGAGGCGGCGGAGAACACGGCTATCTTCAAAGAGATGGTGGCTCGGGAGAAACATCATGGAGTGCGCGAGAAGTCGCCGGTCACCACAGACTTCCTTTCTCAGGTCAAAGCCTCGGTCACCCGGCAATACCAAATTATGTGGGGTGATAAAGCAACTTTGGCCATGAAGCAAGGTGCTACAGTCATCCAGGCCCTGCTAGGCGGATCTCTCTTTTACAACGCCCCAGATAACTCCATTGGTCTGTTCCTCAAGGGTGGTGCTCTGTTCTTCTCCATCCTGTATAACGCCCTCATCGCTCTCTCGGAAGTCACAGACTCGTTTACTGGCAGACCTATTCTAGCCAAGCATCGTTCATTTGCTCTATATCATCCTGCGGCCATCTGCATTTCTCAGATCGTGGCAGACTTTCCCATCCTATTGTTCCAAGTGTCGCACTTCGGCCTCGTTCTCTATTTCATGGTGGGCTTGAACCGCACTGCCGAAGCCTTTTTCACCTACTGGATCACCAATTTCATGACAGCCATGTCCATGACAGCCCTCTTTCGACTGATTGGTGCCGCCTTCCCCACCTTTGACGCCGCAACCAAGGTCTCCGGTCTGACGATTGTCTCATGTTTCGTCTACACGGGCTATATGATCATCAAGCCTGAGATGCATCCCTGGTTTGTGTGGCTATTTTGGATCAACCCCATGGCATATGGATTTGAAGCTCTTCTTGGTAACGAGTTTCATTCGTCGATTATCCCCTGTGTTGGACCAAATCTCATACCAAACGGGCCCGGTTATACCAATGGTGAAGGTGGTCAATCATGTGCTGGTGTTGGCGGTGCTTCACCTGGTGCAACAAGTGTCACCGGCCGTGAGTATCTCGCATCCATGTCATTCAGCCATAGCCATGTCTGGCGCAACTTTGGCATCATCTGCGCGTGGTGGGTGCTATTCGTTGCCCTTACCATCTTCTTCACCTCCCGGTGGAAATTACCCGGGGAGGGTGCTCGCAGCCTACTTGTTCCCCGAGAGCAGCAATATAAGTCGAAGCATCTGCTTCTCGGTGATGAGGAATCACAGTCCATGAAGACTCTGCCAAACTCTGAAGCAAACACCTCGCAGGAGACTATCGGAAAGGAACTCAACGGCAACCGAAGCATCTTCACCTGGAAGAACCTTACTTATACTGTCAAAACATCTTCCGGAGATCGGGTTCTCCTTGATAATGTGCAAGGATACGTGAAGCCAGGCATGCTCGGTGCGCTTATGGGATCTTCAGGTGCTGGCAAGACCACTCTGCTCGACGTTCTTGCCCAGCGTAAGACTGATGGAACCATCCATGGATCGGTGTTGGTTGATGGTCGACCTATTCCTATCTCTTTTCAACGCTCCGCTGGGTACGTCGAACAGTTAGACGTGCACGAGTCTTTAGCAACCGTCCGCGAAGCCCTCGAGTTCTCCGCCCTTCTACGCCAGCCCCGCGACACACCTATTGATGAGAAACTACGCTACGTGGACACTATCATTGACCTCCTTGAGCTACGAGATCTCGAGTTTACGCTGGTTGGTCGTCCGGGTGCTGGCTTGTCCGTTGAGCAGCGCAAACGTCTTACTATTGCAGTCGAGCTAGTCGCAAAGCCTAGTATTCTCATCTTCCTAGATGAACCTACGTCCGGCCTCGACGGCCAGGCTGCATTCAATATCGTCCGCTTCCTACGGAAACTCGCCGAGGCCGGACAGGCCGTTTTGGTTACCATCCACCAGCCGTCGGCTCAGCTTTTTGCGCAATTCAATACACTCCTATTGCTCGCCAAGGGTGGGAAAACGGTTTACTTCGGCGATATTGGTGATAACGCTAGCACTGTCAAGGCCTATTTTGCCCGGCATGGAGCACCCTGTCCGCCCGAAGCCAACCCTGCTGAGCATATGATTGACATGGTATCGGGTGCTGCCTCTGAAAATGCGGACTGGAATAAGATCTGGCTGGAGTCACCGGAGCACGACCAGCTCACAACTGAGCTTGATGCTATGGCTACGGAAGCGGCTGCTAGACCATCAGGAACCGTTGATGACGGGCACGAGTTTGCAGCTTCGATGTGGACTCAGGTCAAGCTCGTAACCCACCGCATGAACGTCTCGCTGTTCCGAAATACCGAATATATCGACAACAAATTCGCCCTACATATAAGCCTTGCGCTACTCAATGGCTTCTCATTCTGGATGATTGGGGATCGCCTCACAGACTTACAGAAAAATCTCTTCACGGTCTTCAATTTCATTTTCGTTGCGCCTGGAGTGATCTCCCAACTGCAGCCTCTTTTCATCGACCGCCGTGATATATACGAGACGCGTGAGAAGAAAAGCAAAATGTATCACTGGGCTCCGTTCGTTGCGGGTTTGATCATTTCGGAGATCCCATACCTAATTGTCTGCGCCTTGCTTTATTACTTTTGTTGGTACTTTACTTGCGGGCTGCCTACTGCGCCCGGAAATGCCGGCAGTGTCTTCTTTGTAGTGGTAAGTCTATCTCTGTGTGGTTGAGCGCGGTGCTTGAACGAGACGACTGACAAGAACTCCAGGTAATGTACGAGTGCCTTTACACCGGTATCGGCCAGATGATTGCCGCCTACGCTCCTAATGCGGTCTTCGCATCACTTGTCAACCCGCTCGTCATCACGACACTTGTCTCGTTTTGTGGTGTCATGGTGCCATATAGCCAGATTGAACCGTTTTGGAAATATTGGTAAGCGTTACTTGCTCATTGGCCTCTGGGAGTATCATTCCTGTTTCTAACCGGAGTCACTCCAGGATGTACTATATCGACCCTTTCAACTATCTCATGAGCTCCCTGCTTGTTTTTACCACATGGTCCAAGCCCGTCACTTGTACTCCTGATGAGGTCGCCTTGTTTAACCCGCCAGTCAATCAAACCTGTGGTGAATACCTTGCCACCTACCAGCAAGGCATGGGGGTAGGAACGAACCTCCTCAACCCGAGCGCGAATGCCGATTGCCGCGTTTGCCAGTACACCACTGGTGGAGACTACCTCAAGTCTCTAAACCTCGCAGAGGAGTACTTTGGGTGGAGAAATGCTGGCCTCGTTGTTGTGTTCGTACTTGGTATCTACGGATTGGTGTTCTTGATGATGAAGTTGAGAACGAAGGCTACCAAGAAGGCCGAGAACTAGGTTGCTGCAATGCTGGGCGCCAAATACGTGGCAGTGTAGCCCGGCTGCTCGTCTACTCTCCCGCCCATGATACTCTCCCCTGGCGTGGACTTTTCTTTTTCTTTCCCTTCCGTTTTCCATTTGCTTTTCGCCAGAAACGAGGAAGATCACATTAATTATCTGGTCTTATACCAGGAAATCATGTGACCATGGTGACCCTAGTCACCATACAATTGTCATTTCAGATCATTTTGTCATTTTTAGTTACTTAGAGATTTACTTAGAGATTAATAACATGTGATTCCATACTGAAATTATTGCTGAGATCTGTCTTATACATTGATTGCATCACGATTGCTTCCACAGATATCTGGAAAAGTGCTCGATGAAAAGTAACCGCATCTCTTGGCCATATATATCATGACCAGTGTGTTTTTCCATGGACACTTCAAGCATGATCTCGGATTCCATCGCTGCTTTCGAGATCTACTCTCCAGGCAACTCAACAATAACCTCCCCTTCCTGCCCAAGCCCCTCCTTCACAGTTGTTCCCAGCTCCCCACTGAGCTCACGAATCTTTCGACTCAGCCACACATGATCCGCATCTCCAGAATCCAACAAAACAGCCCTGAACCGCTCAACTCGCGTAGGGAAGATCTCCAATCTCTCCAAGCCAAGCCCACCACCACCCTTCTCCCGAACAACAACCCTCCACAAAGCCCCAAGATCATTCCTATACTCTTCATTCAGGGCATAATCATCCACAAAGTCCCCACAGCCATAGATAATAAGCTTCCCATGATAAACCTCCACACCTTGCACATGATGTGACGGATGCCCATGGACGATATCGACTCCACACTCATCGATCAAGAAATGCGCGAGAGACGTAATCCGCCCATCGGCCTGCCAAGCATAATTCGGGCCCCAGTGAACCGAAAAGATCTTCAACGCAGGTTGGCTCTCCTGCACATCAACAAGCATTTTCCGCAGCCAATCGCGTGTTTCACGCGAGTAATCAAACAGATTGAATCCCGGCACATTGACCCATGCGCGAGGGTGGTCAGAGGCCGAGTATATATGCACTGTGTGGCGCTGTTGGCCTTCGTCAATGGGTTGTGAAGCCCTGGGCAAATGTAGCACAGCCGGCTTGCGCGCATCAATGGATGTTTCACCTACGCCTGCGTATGCGATGTTCGCTGCTCGCAGTGTTTGCACGGTCTCTGTGAGACCCTCTGTGTCGAAGTCCAGGGTGTGGTTGTTGGCGAGACTGGCGTAGTCGATCCCGCCGGCGTGTAGAATTGGGCCTAGGTTTGCTGGGTGCATGCGATAGTTGAAGACCTTGTTGGGCCACGGGATTGGGGCTGTTGTCACGGCGGTTTCGAGGTTGATGCATGCTAGGGTGGAGGAATGGAGTATGGGGAGGGTTGTGCCCCATGGCGAGGAGGGTGTGTAGTTTCCTTTTGAGAGGAGAGTTGGATGGGCTTTTATGAAGGTTGCGGCGATGCGTTCGTCATGCTGGTTGGGGACGTGCTCCGGCATTAGTTGGTCGATCAGGCGCCCGAGCATTACGTCGCCTGTGAAGGTAAGAGTGAAGGCTTTTGAGGTTGACATTGTAGAGAATTGTCAGTTTGAAGAATTAGAATCGGAATTGGAATCGGTTGCTCAGAACGGATTTGATCTGGTTCCAATTGAGTTGATCGAGGTCGCATTCGGGGATTTCGACGTTGGAAGTCATTATGACATCGGTCCGCATCAAGTACAAGATATACCTACCTGCATGGGAATTGAGGAACACATTAAGGGTAATAGGTCGCGATTGCACATTATAGAATACAATCCATTTGACACACTTTTTTTTGAACAGAATAATAATAACACAGCCAGGGACAAGATATCCTAGTAACGTGAGTGGTATCTTTGTACGCCGTTCATCTCACGAGAAACACCGATTTGCAAAACATTATCCGAATATCATTATTTTCGTCACTGCTCGGGCGGACGTCGAATCTATCGTCTCATCTCTGCCAGCTCGCGCTCCTTTGCTCTGAGCATCTCGCGCATCTGCTCCGCTTCGCGTTCAAGTCGGGCACGGCGATCAACCGAGTCTCCAAGAGATGCAAGACCAGGCAAAGGCTGCGGCGGGTGAGGCGAAGGGGAGACAGAGTGGTGGATGGGAGGTGGACGTCCCAGATTATTATCCGAGCGAGGCTCGCCCCGAACATCTGATTGGTTTAAGATGGACGAGATTGAGCTGAGACGCCCAGGTGGAGTAGGATTGGCCGAAGACATAATCGGAGGCAGTTGATTTGAGCCTGCCTCCAACGTAGATGGGGCTGGTAGAGCCTCTGTTGCAGCCTCGGCCAATGTTCGTTTCTTGGGAACGTTGAGAGTGTTTGGAGAAACGGACCGGCGCCCGTACTGAGACACGGGCGAATGTCCCAGCCGCTCCACTTCCAAAAGTTTTGGTAGGCCGTGGGGGATGGAGGGACCATGTGCAAGGGGCACAGATGAAACATTGTAACCGGTGAAATCAACCGGCGGTGGCGCAAAAGGCAGGGCTCGAGGTGCGTCTTCAGTTTTCCCAGGCATCATCTGGTAGTGATCCCCAGGCTCGCTGCTCATATACCGATAGTGATCATCATGGCCATGCGCCAGGGCGGCAGGTGATGCTTCCGGGGATGTCGATGAGCCATTGGAAGAAAGGGTACCAGCGGTGGGAGACTGATCTCGTAGGGCAGGAACCACGCGCTTGCGACGTTTTATAATAGACTTTTTCATGTTGGTGGGGCGATAGCATCCGTGGAGCTTATAGTACAATCCTGCGTTGTGTTAGAGCAATCAGACCGTTAAGCTATGCGAAATCCAACTTACCACAAGCATTGCAAATGGGGTGGCCTTGTTCATCGCGCCGCCAAAGAGGAGTCACGGTTGTGCCGCAATTTTGACAAGCAACCAAGGTGTTAGAGGCATCGGCAGGAGCAGGGGCCTTCACCGGTGTCTCCTCTTGCGTCGCAGGCTCAGGTTCGTGCGCTTGGTGACGACCCCAGGAAGATTGGATGGCAGCCGCACCTCGGGTAGCAGACTTGTATATCCGGTTGTTGTATGCCGGACACCCATCGCATCCTTCTGCACCACCAGTGCCGTTACAACTTCCACCACCAGGGCATGACCCCTTGCAACCACCACCTTCCGAGGAACCGCCGCAATGAGAGCTCGCAGGTGGTGGCGGCTTCTCAGCACCCTCTGATTGCATCCGATTCCGTTTCGTGGGGCGAGCGACGTTGCGAGCTTTGAGATAAAGACCGCAGGCGTTGCAGATCATCGCTCCGGTAGGAGAACGACGCCAGAGAGGAGTGCTTTTTGTGCCGCAATTGCTGAACAAAAGAGATGGGGTCAGCCTTTATAACCTAATTATCCGTCGAGGCCCATCCGGTCAAGACTCACCTGCATGAATGCCCTAGGAAGGTTGTGTCCTTTTGGCTACTAGGAGATGTTTTCTCACTCGGGGTTTCATTGTGTCCATTCCATTGATTTGATCCGGGTTGACCAGATCTTTGTACCATGCCATCCTCTCGGTAGTGATCTGCTAAATGTTCACGACCTGCCTGTGCTGAGGAGATCAACTGCTGCGCAGCATCCAAATCTTCCGCTGACGGTTGTCGCATTGGAACGACTTGATTCCGAGGTAAAGAGTGAAGCGCTTCCATTTGTGGGAGAGACGCTAACATTACAGCAGTGATCCCGCGGCGAGGAATCCTTCCGCCGTTTCAAGGTGGGAGATCGAATATGAATGAGCCGACGGAAGCGAAGGGAGAGTGGAAATTCTAGGATGTGAGGGCGATGTCGCACCACAGTCGAGAGCAGAATGCACCGTCTCACAAAAACCAAATGTCGGTCAAGCTGACGGTTGGAGAAAGATGGGAAAGTCAGTCCAGCAGGAATATATGCAGCCACGATGATGCAGGCTCGGGGCAATCGCAGGGAGGGCGATGACCCGGGATCGCGGTCAAAAAGAAGTGAATTCGGATTTGTCGTCACACAGGAATCAAGAAACGAAGTGTCGAGTAGATTAGAAGAGTCGACCCACCACCAAAGGTATTGATCGGCTGGTATGGAATAGTGGCGACCCGACGGGGTGGAACAGTCAGGTGATAGTGATTGCGACAATTGACAGCACACCACAGGGTCTGGTCTGACTAGCAGGCGATCGTGGGGGACAGTTTCGTTCGGGGACAGTGGCCCGATGCAAAAGGACGATTACCAAGGCAGGGATTGGTTGAGAGGTTAGGGAGCTGCAAGATGGTGATCACTCCGCGTCAGGACTGGGCAAAGTGGGCACACAAGATGTGACGGAGGCGATAAGGGAGAGAAAAGTATTCGAGAAATGATGGAAAGACAGATTAAAGACACAAAGTGTGAAACCGAGAAGGATGAAAAGATGAAAAGGAGAGAAATTGAGACAAAGAGGCGAGACCGAATTGCTTATCGCCCAAGAAAGGGATTGGGGTTTATCGATCTAAGTGGAAGGGGGGATCGACGGCATATCAATCTATCACACTTTATCTACCGTCTGCCGAGAATCACATCAATCTCATCTAATCAGTGTCTTTTTTCTACTTCCTTTTGTTTTCGTTATATTCCTTGTACAACAAGCTGAAATCTCTAATTCTGCATGATTCTATGTCCCCCAGGATCTCATGCAGACTCCACCTATGACCTGATGAAGTTTAGTTGGAAAGTGAAAAAAACAGTGGAAAAGGTGGAAAAATGGAAAAAGAGTGGGAAGAGTGGGAATCACACCTTCCCTAAGTGAGGTTAGGGTGGGGCGATGGTAGGCAATCAAATATATCGTCGATGTGATTGGTCCAAAGTCTATTACTAATACTGTCATCAACTCTCTGGATATTCCGATTGGTTCCTCGGAGATGGAACAAGCCGAAGCGATATGGCCACGCTGTACTTTTGGACGGTAATTTAGTACCTAGGTACCCGTTTTGTATGTTGTACAGTGACCAAAAGTACAGCCTACTACTGGTCACGGAGTTGGATACAGTCCTCCGTACGTATATAGTACATAGTATATTACATGGGAGTCTTGGCGAGACCCCTAGTTTGACTATCAGATGATCTCTCACCGGATTACTGCAATAAGAAAATCAATAAATCATTAGAGCATGCCAAATGCTGCCAGACTATGCTAGCCCACCAAATATAGTACAGGTGTCTCTCTGTCCCTTTACGCTGGTATCAACAAAAATATCGGAGACCCAGCAAAATCATCCATTCTCTTCAAATCCCCCTTCTCTATAACATCCTTCATCAACTTCACTCAAAGACGTCCAAGGTCATTGCGCTCATCGAACATCACACACCGCACGTTGACAGAAACTGCCTGAACAGACAGTATCTATCACAAGTGCCAACATGACAGGATATTGTCATCGCCACCTACTCAGGGGGCAACTTAGATCTGCTCGGCACCCCAGCCCTGGTCAGATTCGCGCATGTTCGAAGGAGGCTCAATAGAGGGGATGAACTCGAGGGCGATGTATGCAAGACCGATGAAGGCGATCAGCGAACCGTCAATGATGCGCAGCACGTGGTCGTGCAGCAGAATGGAACCGATGAAGATGTAGACTGTTGACGGAACTGATTAGCGACCGAATTCCCCCTCCGATCTAGAGGCGTGCAAAAAGAAAACATCAAAAACTTACAGACACCACGGCCGAGGAAGGAAAAGAGGAACGACGCATAACGGTACGCGTAGTCCGGGACGTGGGGGAGGAACTCCAGTCCGCCAACGACTAGGATAATGTTAACACTATGGACGTTGTGAGTTTGGAATATGGGAGGGACCTACCGAGACCGAAAACAACTGCATATGCACCCAGGATGAATGAACTCCAGGTGCCGGTGAAGAAGTTACTGATGCCACCCAGCACCATAAACACACCCACGGCGATGTTGACAAGACGGCTGCTTGGAATCAGTTCTGGCACAAATTATCCTGCAGAGAGCCAACATACAAGATGTTTGTGAAATCCATTGCGATAGCTTCGTTGAAGAGCTTAGGAGATGAAAGTGATCTTCTGCTTCTTCTGCTTCTTCTGTTTCTTCTGCTCACGATCAATGATCCAGACGGCGAGTCGTTAGGCTGCAAAGTTTCGACAAAGGAGGAATTGGTGTCGAGTGACTGAATCGGGCCTTCAAAGGTGCTAAGTTAGCTTATAATACGAATACGATGCTGCTGGGTCTCGCCAATCGCTCAAGTGATGATGCAAGACAGGTTCGCCGGAGTTCACCTGGTCGGACCCAGTTTTGTGGTTTTATGACAAAGGAAAACGCACCTTTGAGATGAAACGGTAGGTCTGAGGGGAGCTATAATGAGCAACACAGGTTTGATCAAAAAGCTTGCCAGGGTTTGAATGGAGCAGAACAGGGGGAGAGTGGAAATGAGGGCGTCGACAGCTGCTGCGCTGTCGCAAGCAGCGGGTCTGCCAAGGGAACTGGTAGCTCACGTGATTTCCATAGGCCAGTGCGGGCGCTATACTGTATTCGGCATGGTGTTTCCTTCCAAGGTTGACGTAGGGCTACCAGTGTTCACTTAGATATCACTGCTCCCTCGAATGTGGATGTGAGGGTATGGTAAAGACTAAGATTGAAGGTGGTACCTGCTGTACTGTGAGCGTGAGGCGGAACATTGATTTCGACAGCCTCAGTATAATAGCGGAGATCCAGATATATAAATATGTGCAGAAAGGAGAGAGAAGAGAGGGATGCTTGAAAATTGAAACATCATATCTTACCTAGATGTGTACTATATGTACCAAGTTTGATGAAAGAGATTTTGATTTACAATGTGAAAATTCAGGAATAGCACGCAAAGATACTGTGCGAGAATGTTCGACAGATGAGCCTTTCGAAACCATGCATAGGTAGTGCTCTTTCTGCCTCCGTAAACTAATCAAGGTCATGTCCCTGGAGTAAGCATAGACACAACGCCTCCATGGGTCAGTTCGCATCAAAGATTAACTATGACTGGAGCCTTGAAATTCATGACTCATCTTGATCATCTCCGCCAATCATAGAGCAAGCATAAAATGGCATACTGTGGCTCTTCTGTCTTTATGTCACTTCGACTTAAAATTGATAATTTGAGTTGTTTGGTTGCTCAGTTGGTCTTGTTCTTTCATTTTACTAATTTTATATGTCGAACGTGGTAGATATATAGCGGCTCACAATTGAGCCAGATGGCTTGCAATCGAATCGTATTTGTTGAACGAAGGGAGACTGTGAAAGATGATTGAAAAAGCTTACTATGGAGATTCAGGGCAAAAGCAAAATCGAACATGAAAAAGCAATGGGATTCAGCAATAAAAAGAAACATGGCCCGAACCCTATAGTAAATACGACGATACCACCGTAGCTAGATGCGATTCGATAACTACTGTATTAAATCATGAGTGTTGTAAGCAGCGTATTCCCACCAAGCCCCCACGAATCTACTTCGAAAGACCCTCCCTGCTCTACATACCCAGCTGCCCCACAGGACATCATTCAGCTGGTGCATTATGTGATTCTAGGGAAGAACCTGACCCAGGCATCATCATTGGCCCATAGGTTGTGGTGATCGTCAATAAATCATGCAGATACCGTGCATGTATCATCCCTCCATATTGCGAACTAGGGAGGTAGACAGAGAATGACTGGCTGATTCTTGAACTGAGTTACCACATGCTAGGAGACCAAGGCAGCTCATTGCTGTACTGCTTAATTTATAATTTACATATAGTTATATATCCTCGGTGCGAAAATACATGCTTCAAATTCTGTCTTGACTGCACCTTACCCCTTACATCTTCACCTTGAACTTGGCTTTTAAAACGCAAGTATTTTTCTATTAAGCAATTATTGTTCACTTAGGACCTCAAAACCAAATCGATCTTCAGTCCACCCGTGTACGGGTGTGACTCTTAACTTGCCATCTCCAAGCTATCATGGAGGATATTTCACCAAGCCAACCATGGCTCTTCAATCTACGCTCATCTAAGCAACTTGTCGGCCTTGCCATCTTCTCAACCACCTTTACTGATGGATTCCTTTACGGGATCGTAGGTGCTTCTACTCTTAGACGTCGAATTGCAGTACTGACAACGCGAGCTCTTTCCTAGATCGTATCCGTGCTTCCTTTCTCTCTAACGTTTCGGTTCGGGGTACCAGAGGCTGACGTGCCATTCTGGATATCAATCTCTTTGGCCGTATTCGGACTCACAATGATACTTGGTGCCCTCATAGCAGGCTGGATTATTGGGAAATGCGAGAGACGCAAAATGCCGTTTCTGGGAGGCCTCTCTTGTGCGTTCGGTGCCACCCTCTTGTTCATGCTTGGAGTCAAGCCATGGGTGATCATCGTGGCAAGAATCTTGCAGGGTCTATCTGCGGGTGTTTCTTATACTGCTGGCTTAACGCTGTTGGTGGACTCGATCGAGTCGCACGGGCTGGGGCCCTGGATTGGCTTCGGTCTCTCAGGCATGAGTTTTGGCGTGCTCGTATCACCGACTCTTGGGGGAATTGTATATGAGCATGCAGGGTTCTATTCTGTCTTCATCATGGGTCTTTGCGTCGTCCTCGTCAACTTGGTCCTCATTCTTCTCATGATTGACAGAAAGACTGCTGCAAATTATGTAGGGCAGAATGATCCAACGAACTATTCTCCTCTTCGGAATGGAAAATCCACCAAAAGTGCCATTGCAAATGGAAAACGGCGACTGCCAACTGTTGAAGATGGCGATCCGACTACCACAACACCGCTCCTGTCACAATGCCGCGAGACCTGTTCTGTGGTTGAAAAAGATCCTTCTTGGTGGACTATTGTGGGAGGCTTCCTTGGAAATCAACGCATATCTGCTGCTTTATATGGATGCCTCATCAACACGGTCTTGGTGAGCGCCATGGACGCCGTTCTCCCAATATTTATTAAGCAGACCTTCCATTGGTTTTCCGGTGCTACCGGGGCCATGCTTTTAAATTTAACCATTCCGTCGTTGATTGGTCCAGCTGTTGGAATGATATCAGAAAAATACGGTGCCCGGTTAATCTCCGGTGTCGGTTTTACGTTGGCAGCTGTAGCAGTTGCTGGACTCGCTCTGGTACAACATGACGATACTTCAAGTAAGGTCATGGCATGTGTACTATTATCTTTTGTCGGTAAGCTCCGACCTGAGCCCCATGAACGCCAAAGTCATCTGCAGATTTGCTCACAATAAACAGGGATAGGGCTCAGTACATCGCTGACCCCATTAGTTGCGGAGATACCTCGAATTGTAAATGCTGTACAAGAGGAACGACCTGATACATATGGCAATAAAAGTGCAGTCACTGAGGCTCACATGCTTCTTGCCGTGGCATTTGGTGCTGGCACTGTGCTTGGCCCATTGCTTTCAGGGCTTGCATTTGAGAATTTGGGATGGACTGGATGCACTGCCATGCTAGGGCTTTTGAGCGTGTCGG
This sequence comes from Penicillium chrysogenum, assembly GCF_028827035.1. Lineage (NCBI taxonomy): Eukaryota > Fungi > Ascomycota > Eurotiomycetes > Eurotiales > Aspergillaceae > Penicillium > Penicillium chrysogenum. The sequence goes on along the minus strand of NW_026622749.1, from coordinate 2,046,469 downwards.
CCATAGTTCCAGTGGTAAGTGCCTGTGTGTTTATTCAATATCTGTTGAACATAGTTGCTAACTTCAAATAGGTGATCCATTTGGCCCCAAATCCGAAAGGCCTGTAAATCATCTCTCGGTGATCCCTGTTCATAATTTGAACATGCCTGGTTGAGACATTGTCGATGTTGTGGGGACAAGAGAGTCGAACTCACATTTCCCCTTCATTGTGAGGTCTTGACCTCCTTGACAAGGCCTGAAACACTTGTATATGAGGGAAGGAAGTCGACCATTCTGATATTTTTGTTAAGACACATTCATAGAGCTGCTATACAGTTTCAAAGTTCCTCGATTACATCCTGCCTTCTCTCCAGTCGGACCTCGGAGAGGCCATTAGCGAACCAACTCATGCGCATGGGATCCTGCTCTAGCGCATTGTATATTTCGTCCACATCAGTTCCAATCCCGATTTCATCTGCGGTCTTCAAGCTCCGAGAGTCGATAGAAGGAGCAAAGCTTGGCCATATGCTTTGAACATTGTTGAAAAATACCTCCACTGCCAAGTCACCCATCCCCCTGATCTCCTTCAGTAATATTCTAGCTTTGTGGGGTTTCCCGTCTGCCAGCTTGAGGAGATTGTTCAAATCGCCATCTGTACTCATGCTACGTCAGATTCCTTCCACATGCAGCATAACATCGCAGATCCAAATCCGCAAATAGAAGTGAGGGCGTACCGTATCTCTCAACAACTAGCTTCGCGAGCTCACCAAGGTTGGTAGCACCCTGCTCTCGATACCGGTTGTAACCTCCGTCTTGCAAAACCATTGTTCGATCTTCCCACGTAGTTTCGGAAAGTACGTTGATGTCATGGTAGCTGGCCTCGATTAGGACTTTGATCGTTTTCTGCGTCAACTCGTGAGATATTGGCCTTGCTTTGATCAGGGCGTCAAGCGCCATCGCCAACACTATCTCAGGGCTAGCCTTTAGCGACCGTGGATCGGCGAGTTCTGTGCCATGTAGAGGAGATCTACCGAACTCATTTAGGACTTTGTTGATTTTTAGGGCTGCGTCTTTGGGTGTATGTGCTGGCATCATGGAGCAATCAATGAAACGATTATAGATCGTATTAAACAATTCTCTTGGTTGGTGTTCTCAACTTGAGTGTTCGGACAATTATCGATTGACGTCACAATGGCATATACGGGCCAACCAAACTTCGCAGGTATATACATGCCAAGGCTAGATTCTGAAACTGGCTGATATATAACGATTGATCTGTACACGCCGTTCCTCATAGCTTAGCGCGAGATTTGTTCTGCAAGACCTCCTTGACCAAAGAGACAGCGGTATATGCACAGCCGAAGGAGGCCTGGTAGCCAAATCCTCCATGACCGTAGTTGTGAACGATTGCCACGCCGTCCACCTTGTCTTTTTCAATGCGAGTGCCACCCTCTCTCAGTGGTCGGAGACCAACGCCATGGCGAATGATATCCAGTCCCTCTATTCCCTGTCCCTTCGTAACGAGACTGGGGCAGATATCGATGCAACGCTTCATGATGCGATTCGCAAGGTTCATATCTGGGATTCCATTCCAGTTGTGCTTTTGATAAGAGCCACCGAGGATCGTGCCACCACCTAAAAGCAATAAGCCAACGATCTAACAGTACAATCAACTTATCTTACCTGCAGCACGAGTCATAATGTACAACGCCTCATCTTCTCCGTCGTCAGTTCCGGATGTCGACATCATGGGACCGGGGTCGTTGCGGACCACGACGATCTGGCCACGGGCGGGATACATCTTGTCATCAAGAACACCACCGAGGGTCTTGGAGGATAGGCCGGTGCAGTTGATCACCACATCGGCTTTCTGTCCCGTGTGGTGAGCATTGGCCGCGTCGGCGATATGCTTAAACACAGCTCGCTTGAAGACGGCACCGTTCTTGATGCACTGACCCACCAACCATGGCAGGTAGACTGCGGTGTTGATGCAGACAGATGTGAACTCCTGGGCGTTGTCCACTCCAGGGGCTAATTGATCGGAGGGAACATTTTTGAACTAGAACCACCACGTCAGTCTGCAGACCGTCTATGGGACCACCTCACCGAAAGCATACATCGGGCACGACATCTTTATACCACGGGTTTGGCTGGGTCAATTCCGAGAACCACTTTCCGGTATCTGTTTCTTGATCCTTCTTTCTGTTGTAGATCAATGTTCCTACGTTTTCGTTAGAGGGGTTTGGGATGCTAATCAGGTTCGGTGAAGAGATCATACCTCGGAAGTGGATACCGGCCTCTGGGTATTTCTCTGTGATTTCTTTCAATGCTGGCCAGGTATCGCGCTCCCATTTATGGTGAGCACTTCCCTCCTTTCCCACCCTATAGAAGACCCACTTGATCAGAACTTTATCGAGCAGCCGGTTTCAGTCCATCATACGGCATATAGTTGGCACCGGCCCATGGGGACGCATATTCAATATCATAGTCCCCAGGCATGTGTTTTGCCAGCACGGTGATCTTGTTGGCGGGGTCTTGCGACAGCAGATATGCGGTGGTCAAACCAGACACACCAGCGCTATTACATATGTTAGTGGGACCAAGTTCCTGCAGGGTGAAGCTAGAGAAGCTTGGAGCTCGGAGATCTTACCCCAGAACTACGATGTTATTTGCCATAATGGTGGACACTTTGACTTCCTTGAAGTACCAAGTAACAGATATGAGGCACAATTGGCACAAAAGGGGTTGCTGTCCTTATATGTTGTATGCTCGAAGCGAGGAGGAGCGGGGTGAGGAGACTAGCTATCCCGCTCATCTAACCGATAAGGGTCTGGTATATTAAGAGGTCTCCAGGGCTGGTAAGATGTGGTAAGGGTCTTTTTTTACCCCACTTTGTGACTTGGCCTATTGCGGGAACCCTACCGCGGCGGTGTAAGCTTCAGGCCAATCAAATACCACCGAAAAAGAAAATAAACGCGCTAGAGACTTTTAGTGGAGACATGGGTGGATACTCCGTACTCGGTCAAAGATTTAAAAATACAACTCCGCACTTATGCGGAGGTGATGCGTACTTCGAGAGGATTGAAAAGCATCGTAGTTACAGATATATAAAGCCTTTGCGATATGCCTCAATGCTTTTGTTTCTGAATTCTCCTCAGACCCTTGATTCAATCTTCAATTATCCAGTGATTTCGCTTGGATCCCCAGCAAGGAGCTCCGTAAAATCCCGTTCCATCACTCCGGACTCCACTCCGAATTGGACGTTATCGATCACATTTGATCTCACTAGGGCTCTTCAATTGCCTCAATTCAGGCTCACTTTCCTCGTAAATCACAGTTCTTTTATAAGATATATTCGAGTCGGGAAACCAAGCAGAAGCTTTGGTCTACTAAATATAGAATTGAATGGTCTGAAGGCTTTCTATACAAAGAAAATTGGGCGATGTCATAGTGGGCAAACGCCTGCATTGTGGCCAATCACCAAACACCGCGGCTCACCGCCTCGCTGCGGCACTCAAATGGGCGTCGGAGGGCCGAACAATTTCCTTTTTCAAACCACCCGCAGGGCCCGAATTTACTCTGCGGGTTCCTTTTGTTTGCCATTCTTAGATCAATAACTTCAATTTCTCTATTTTCTCAATTTTTCCTCACTTTCTATCTATTTGTTTGTCTATTGGTCTACACTCCCATAAATGCCGACTCTTATTCGAGTCTTTCTTTCAATATGTCACTCCTCACTAATGGTGGCAGAATCGTGCCCATACTTACGGGCTCTGGTTCTCATCCCACCGAGAAGGCTGCGTTGTTAGACGCATCTCCTTCTCCAATACCTCCTTCTTCAATCTCTGACCCACAAACCATGCCCCTGTTGCAGGACCAGCAAGTCAAGCCCATGCACCACGCGAGCTTAGAGATGGCCTCTCTTCAAGAGAGAGGCCTCTATGCACTCCCCACCGAGGGAGACGGTAAGCCATTTACTCCTGTTGCATGCTTTTTGAGCTCCATTGCGGTCTTCAGAAGCTGTATCACCTTGTTTTACCTATTCTGACGCGTCCAATTGCAGGTAATTGTCTCTACTACTCACTCTCCGACCAACTGTATGGCGACACCCACCATGCAGACGAAATCCGCCAGCTTCTAGCCAATCACATGGCTTCCAATAAAGATTACTTCATGCAATTCGTCGTTGCTGAAGGTGGGGAGCGCCGCCGCCCTAAGCGTGCGGCCGCATCAGCATATGCTACTCGCTCTGCTGATGTCTCCGCTCCGTCCCAGCAGGATATGGAACGGCGGTTCCAGGAAATGATTGCTACTACCCGCAAAAACGGGGAATGGGGCAGCTCTGAGCATCTGCAGGCATTCTGCCAGGCCTTCAAGGTCGACTTGAATGTATACACAATGGATGGTGTTTCGGTGTTCCAGGATGTCAATGCCCTCCCAACCCAACCTAGGGATGTTCTGCATGTAGCCTTCCACGTAAGTGTCTTGCTGCCATGCATATCATGGAGCCTCACTAACGACCACAGGATTTTAAACACTACTCTTCAGTGCGGAATATCGAGGGCAAGCATGAAGGACTACTTACCAAGCTCGCGCCTTTTCAACCTATCAAGGAGGAGGAGAGGATGAAGTCTGAAGTCGTTCCAGACTCCAAATCCGACATAGATAGTGACCAACTCATCTCACCGGAAGAGAAAACTGGTAACGGTTATCTAGCCGACGATGCTGGCCTTGCTGTTGACCTATATCCCCCTTGGGATATCAAATCCATCCAAGAGGGGTTGGGGGGCCGATATGACCGGGAGACCATTGTGGACATGCTCCAGCGATGCCGTGGCGACATTGACCGCGCCTTTGCCGCGCTCTTGGACGAGAAAACCGACATCCCATTTGAGAAGAAAGCTGCTCCCGGAATTCCTGTAAAACCAAGCTTGCAGGCCTCGCGCTCTTCTTCTCCATTCAGTACGGGTAGCAAGCGTTCCGCGGAGGACAGTGACGATTCCGAAGATCCTCGTCCCGCACGACGCACCCGTCCTAAGAAACGCCTCGTCTCAAATCTTACCTTGGGCGTTGGTATCTCATTCAGGGATGAACATGATGAGGTTGTCTCCTTGAATCTTCGAGTGAGCTCTCCAACTGAAAGTCTCCTCAGGTGGCATATTTGCTAACATTTCGTTCAATAGATGAACTCCGACGCGGAAGATGGTCAGGCCACAGACCCTCTCCCGGGTAACACTAACCCGGAACAATCGGACACTGACGGAAAGAAATGTCGTCGCAGTAGGCGACTTTCCCGCCAGCGCCCGAACTGATTTATTTGTTTCTTCCTTGTCTCCCGTCTGCGGCTAGACCTTTGAGCATCTTTAGCGCTTTCTCTTGCATAAAAAGGCGTTAGTGATGGAGCGATTGGTTTCTTACTTGGGTTTGCATGTGCATCGCCCTGCGGGGCTCGCGGCCTATGGGCTTGCGGAAGGGGGCGTTTTGTCTGATTATGAACTCGCATGAGGATATTGCCTGGGGCAGTCCTCAATCACTGTGCTTACAACGATACCAGGGTTGCTTTCCCCCACTGTTTTCTAGAGTCTTTAGCTTTGACTCTTCTTTTTGCTCTCTTGTTTCTAGTCCAGGCCTTGACCCATGATCCGGTATTACTGGCGAGCTGGTGTCACGGTGCTGTTTGGTGGCTTAGATTCTATTCTAGATATTTAATGTCACACCCACTTTCTGGCTGGGTCATCTCTAGATCATATACGTTTCCTACCACCCCAGATGGTCCAGATCTGCTCACGCCTAGAGTTCCGACTTCAGCTGAATCGGCTAGTGGATCCTCACCGCTCGTGCGGAACATAAAGTCTTCTGTCTCCGATACAGTCATCATACGGGACCCAACCCCGTTCTCCGGTCGACCTGGTGAAAACGTTAGGCATTATGTCAAGCAATGCAAGTACGCTTGGATCGGCATGTCTGGGATGAAAGAGGAAGAGCGTCAAGAAGCTCAGGCAATGACCTTGATGTCGGGCTTGCGTGGCCCCGCTCTCGAGTTCGCACATACACTGTCACAAGACATCCAGGACAGTTTCGAACTTTTCTCCCAGAAACTGATCGATCAGTTCCCGTTCGAAAAGAAAGTGGTGAATAAATTTGACGTGTGGATGCAAGCCTGCCCTCAGAAACAAGGAAATCGGTCTTTCGAAGAGTATGCGGAATCCGTCCGACGTTGGCCCAAGCATGGGTTGCGGGCCTGAACAACCAGTTTATCAGCGCCGCAGTCCGGACAACTATGTTATGGTACTCATCCGTAGGTTTCCCCTTCATAGTGAACAGGGGCAGGGCTCGTGCTTTGAGCGGGTTGAACTCTAGGACCTATATATAGGTAACAGCATGGACCTCCGTATATAACGACAAGTCAAATATTGCATTGCGTCTTATGCACATAAAGATGGATCTATTTGATGGTAATTAAATGAGCACCGAGCAGTACTCCCCAGAGAGCCAGGTAGAAGTGACCAAATCTAATGCTGTTCGCTTGTGTTGCTTGAAATATTTGCTCTTCCTTTTATTCCTCCAGTAGGAACTTCAGGAACGCCACACCAATGGCGACACCATCATGTTCAATATTAGCTCTGCTCAAAGCATCCTGAGCTTGGTCCTCGTTAAAAATACCGGCCTCGGCCCGTCTCTCAATAGTCTCTGTGGCAATGTCTCCCGTGAATTCAGGATGGCCCTGAACGGTGACAAAGCGGCGCGGTGCATACATACCCTGCACAGCGCAGCGCGGGGATGAGCCGAGAGGAACCACGTTCGGAGGATAATTAAAGACAATATCCCGGTGCATTTGCTGGATGCGCTATTTGCGGTGAAGAAGATTAGGTCAGCTGGCTGCACATGTACTCGGGGTGCATGAGTAGCTCTTGTGAAACAAGGCGCAGGCGCAGGGAACTTACAATCTTATCCCGACCAAAGAACTCCTTCCCCTTATCGGTCAAATCCATATCACAGACGGCAATCTCCCAACCTTGGTCGCTTCGTCCGACCTTGCTGCCTAATGCGCGGCCAACGATTTGGTGTCCGAAGCAGATACCGAGTAGGCGGACTCGATTCTGGGCGAGGACTAGTTGAGTGAATTCGACGAGGCGGTTGATCCAGGGGATGTCTTCGAAGGAGTTGTGTTCTGGTTCAAGGTCATTGTGGTCAATATATGCCTCCAAATGCTTTGAGTCACCGAGTTGATACGTACTTGATCCTGTTAGAAGCACGGCATCGACATCTTCTAGCTTCGGGTATTTGTCATCATTGACTATATCCCAAGCTGTTATTTCCATGCCCGTTTCTGGATCGAGTCTCTCCGGCTGGTTCAATGCATTCGCGCTAGCTTTGAGGAGCATGCGGAATACCCCGCCATATCCATTATAGCGGCGGTTGACTTTGTCAATAGGGGTGTCGCATTCTAACACGGCTATGCGGAGAGGGGAATGCATTATGCAGGATGACGCGAAGCTGCGGACAACGTAATAGATATGAGACAAGAATATATAGCAATCAGAAAGAGGCCCCCTCCCGGGCAGAGCCCATACAATAATATTCCTTATCTCTTATCGAGACCGGGATCCGCTGACAAACCACGCTATACCCGATGCGTCAATATTAGAAACATCTATGGACTTTTCATCCCTCGGCAATTGATGCTGTGCTGCAGCAAATAGAGATCTTGCAGCCCTAGCGTTGAGATAAAGATCTTATTTTCCTAGGCTGCGATTTTTCTTCCTTTCTTTTTTTTTGGTGCCACTACTGCTTTCAAAGCCCATGAGCCCTTGTTGATGGCGTTCGCTGTACTTACATTGCGTGCTTGCAGAATCCTCGTCCTCATGAAGTAACATATTTTCATACATTTGTTTTTATGCATTTTTTTTCTTTTTAAAAAAATGCCCATTGACGAGAACGAGGGGCAATCAGCTAATTTTTGCCCCTCCGAGGCCACCCCACTCCTGCGCAATAATTCCGTTCATCAGAAGACGAGTCACCACAATGTCTCGTATTCCGCAACGGATGTTGAATCAGCCAGCTCCTATAGAGCTACGGAAGAAGAAGCCCACTATAGCTGTCATTCCAGTGCAAGCTCTCCCACCCAAGAGCCAAGCACCTCAACCAAAGATGAAACGGATTACGCCTCGAGGTTCATCGATGTCTCGCCGACCAGGTTCTGGGTCATTTTTAGTGGCATCATGATGGGCTACATGATCGGCTTCTTTGATTCGACCCTCATGGCCTCCAGCCATCCAGTTATCACCTCCTACTTCAAAGCAGCCAACTCAGCCTCCTGGCTATCAACGGCCTTCTTGTTGACCTCGACCGCGTTTATGCCCCTCTTTGGACGTATCTCGGACACATTTGGCCGGAAACCTGTCTATCTCTTCTCTATCAGCATGTTCTTCCTTACAACAGCAGGTTGTGGCTTGGCGCAAAGTATCGGCGGTTTTATCGCTGCTCGCGCGCTTTGCGGGCTTGGTGCCGGCGGTATCTTCTCCATCGGTCAGATCATCTCCAGTGACTTGGTACATCTCGAGTATCGCGGGGTCTACCAATCATACATTAACCTGTGTCTTGGCACCGGCAGTAGTCTCGGCCTTGCCTTTGGGGGTTACCTGTGTGATCATATCGGCTGGCGGGGTGCGTTTCTCATCCAACTGCCTTTCATTTTCGTTTATTTTATCGCAGCCGCTTGGACAGTCCCGGCGGATCTCGGCGTTAAACAAACTGGAATGGAGCGCATGAAAGTCTGGCAGTTGGTCCGGAGTATCGATATAACGGGATCAATCATTTTGATTATGTGCGTGACTCTGTTGATTATGGGTCTGAACTTTGGAGGGAATGTCTATCCTTGGGGCCATCCGCTCATTATCATCTCCCTAGTGGCATCATTAGTCCTAGCTGTTATCTTGGTGCGTTACGAGAAGCGCGTCCCACGACCCGTGCTACCAATTGAGCTCATGGCAAAGGATCCTCGAGCCAGTATTATCTTTGGCAATTTCTTTGCCGCGATGTCTGTACACACCATGCTGTTCAACGCCCCGCTGTATTTCCAGGCTGTGAAGCTGACCAGTCCAACTGCTTCTGGTCTACGCCTTGTGGCTTCCTCCATAGCTGTCACTATCTCTAGTGTGAGCACCGGGTTCATGATTAACTGGACCAGACGTCTCAAACCCTTTGTCATGGTTGGTGTATGCTGCATGGTGATAGGTGGGTGTGCAGCTGCGTCCATGGGAATTGACACCTCTCAACCACTCTCCATGGTCTGCATCTCATTCTCCAGTCTAGGTCAGGGGTTTTCGTTTCCCACCCTCATGGTATCCATTCTCGCAACCAGTGAGAAGCAAGATCAGGCTGTCGCGACGACTACTCTGGGGCTGTGGAGAAGCCTTGGTGCCGTGATGGGAGTGGCTGTCAGCAGCTGGATCTTTCAGAATAGTCTCATATACCACCTTAACAGAAACGTCACTGGTATTGAGAAGAACCATATCATTGCACTTGTCCGGAAATCCGTTGATACCATTGCCCACTTGGATCCAATCCATCGGCGAGAAGGTATGTTCTATTTCTTTCGTGTGCCACTCACTTTGACCTTGCTAATAACCACTCAGTCACTACATCATATTCCGCGGCTCTTCAGCTGACCTTCATTTCTGCCGCCTTCTGGGGAGTCATTGTGTTAATATTGCTGGGCCGAGTCCCACTACCTCGATTGGGGAGGAAGGCCTAGCCAGTCTCTTTCACAGTTCGGTGTTCTGATACCGGAGAATGGATATTGGCTGCGATGTTAGCCTTCTTGGCTGTATCTATTCAACTAGATGTAAATACATTATGTATGCGCATACTATACCCGTGGGCATCTCGTACTCCGTATACCGGCGATCTTGGCAAGGTGACCCACCTTTCTTTTTTGACTCGGTCTTTTAACTTAACATCCACCCACTTCTCCGCAACTTCGAGACGTCTGTGTGGCTAAGCAAGGGGCTAGTGAGTGTATTCATGCGATGCTTTCGCGTTCGGGTGATAATTATCAGCTGACCCCCTTTTTGCTCCAGACTTATTCGCCGATCCCTTCTTTCCTGCCCCTCCTGTGCCGCCGCCTGGTAGTTGGATTCAGAGCTACACTTGAATACCAATCCCAAAGGCGGTCGGAATCTTCTTTTCTCTAGCTGGGTATAATTCTGAAACTGTGAACAACGAACATGGCCATCTGGGTAGAACCTACAACGGCATCTTGTGTATTCGGGAAACCTCTATCGGTTGGGACTCGAGTTGGCGCCGGGGACTAGGAACATAGTTGCCTTGTAACGCAAAAGGCTCTCACGGTTCGCAGTTTACGGGCAACATGAATCTTCGAAAAGTAACGAAGGCCCAGCCGCAGTCGCCCAGCGTCAGCACGAGGACATCCACCCCAAAAAGCCAGGCAAGCGATTCACAAAGCACATCCCGCCTCCGCAACAGTCGCAAGAAATCCACAGATACACCAGATACCAAAGCTAGGAGGGTACGCACAGGCTGTCTCACTTGTCGCCAAAGACATTTGAAATGCGATGAAGCCGTGGGAAGATGTCTCAACTGTCGCAAATCGAATCGCATCTGTCGACGTGGTGTTCGTCTCAATTTCATTGACACTCAAACTGTGGCGCCCCCACACATTATCGCTCGGCCTCACGGATCGAAGGTGACATTTCGGGATGACTCGCGGATGATTGCGTCTCTGTATGTGGGAGGGTTCGAGATATACCCGCCTGTCCAAGCGGACAGTCCTGTTCAGGAGGACCCACAATCACACAATGATTTTGACTTTATGGGGGATGATGATTTGACAAGTCTCTTTCAATCAGTGGCGCATTCGTTTGACCCGCTGGGCTTAAACGTCGCGCACCCGAATGCACCGGACTTCGTTGGATCAGATGCCTGGCACCAGCCTCACTTGGTACCTGGAGATGAACTTCTTCCGCACGGGACGTCTCATTTCGCGCGGAAACTGGCTGGGAAACACGAGTACCATGCTTTTCTCACTGACCCAGAGCAAGTATCTTTGCTTAGAATCTTCGTGGAAGAAGTCGGTCCCTGGATGGATATAATGGATGAAATGAACCATGTAGGTAAACCTCCGCGCACTCTATTCTTCCAGTCTGCTCACAAACGCAGTTTTCCCAGGTTCTTCCAGGTTTTGCCATTGGCGAGCCCGTATTGCTAAAGGCATTCCTCGCGTGTGGTGCTAGACATCTTTCTTCTGTAGACCCTTCTTATGGTGAAGAAAAGGCGGCACATTATTACGACGCGGCTACTCGGGATCTTCTGGATGCAGTCCGCGATCCTAACCGTGACTCTGTACTATGCGCGACAGCAGCCATTGCTCTCGGTTTCTCCGAGACCATGCCGAGCCAACCAAGGCACACTGGAGATCACAGCGCAGGCTCCCGAGCACTGATCCGAGAATGTGGCTGGACTGCCAAAACCCCCGGGCTAGGTGGAGCATGTTTCAGGATCAGCATCAGTGCAGAGCTCCTGAAATGTATGCGATACAATTGGACATTGTCTTGGGATCCAGAAACTTGGGGGGGTCAACATGGACATGGATCATCCAGATGCCACCAATGGGGGAATCAAGATCTATGGCATCATCGGATACTTTATATTTTCGCGAAAGTGATGTCCTTACCAGCATCTTCGGGTCCATCTCACAGTTTAGATGACGACTCGGCCAGAGCCATTCAGCTCAACGATCATGAATGGATTACTCACGACAGATGGTGTGAGCAATGGGCAAAATCTATTCCCAGACCCCTTGCACCCCTTGGTCATTTGCAGCCATGGCAAACGACTTCCAAATCGGTCTTTCCTGAAGTTTGGTATGTACTCAACTATCTCACATCCAGCCCGTTCGCCAGCTCATAGTTGCAGGCTTGCCAACCGATCTGCCGTTGTCTCTCGGTTATTCTACCACGCCAGTCGTATTCTACTGGCCAAAACACACCCGTTCCAGTCAGAGTTCGATGAGGATATGCGGAAAATGCAACGAAACCATGCACACGAAATGTGCGGCCTTATTGCCCGTACCACAGACCGGTTAGTACAAATCATGACTAAGATCCCAGAAATGTCTGTTTCTAACCAGGCGAACAGAGGCGTGGCCCATATATCCATGTACTTTCTAGTACTCGCTGCGGAGTGTTTAGAAACACGCGAAGCCCAAGAGGAGGTACTCGGAATCTTCGACACTCTCAGCAAAGTGACTGGCAGCAGTGCTGAAATAATCAAAAACGATCTCAAACAAATTTGGAGCTGGGTCGATGCTCACCCGCACACTGTGACGCCAGCCCAGATGCACAATGACTTCTATGAATTAGACCCATCTCTACCAATCTCCCCCCACCCGGGCTCATCTCCAAGCCTACACAATCCCTTGTTGACTACGGGTGACTTCTCATTGGAAAATCACCCGTATCAAGGATACTATGTGCCACCACATCACCACCATGCACTCAATCAGTATCACTATGGGTCATTTGATTTGATTTGACGCTTTGACGAATCATGAATTTCATTGCCTATCTTCACTTGGGCGCTTTTATACCCTATAAATATCCTTGGTTTATTCTCAACTGATCAATGCTGAGAGAATCACCCATTGTGGTTAAAAATAAAGACTACCAAACTATTGCTTCATTCATCTTTCCCCATATTCATCCTCGCATGTAGCATCCCATGTTTCCGGCTACCAATAACTCATAAACGTCGACTCTCCTGCTCCTGGTTTCAATGGAAGCTCTTATCGCAAACAGGAACGAGGATTTTCTTCCGAAAAAGATCTGGCTTCGCCGAAGTACACGGGAGGGTACTGATTATGATATCTCGTATATCGCGCTCATGAATTCGACGTTCTGTATAGCAATAGAACATGTTCCTGTATTCTCGATTGTACCTTCTGTAGTACATAACTCCAGTCAGATCAGTCTCCTCATTGATCACATTTATTTCACACGGAGCTTCCACGCTTGCAAAGATGTTCGAATAACTCCACAGCCCCTGTCCTTGTACAGGGATCAGAGATTAAAAAGCGGCAAGAGGCGAGCACCATATAAGAATATGCATGGATCCTCGGCCCCCGACTTATTGCCTGGAGCCATAACTAAATGTACCTAGGTACCATTCCAACCGAACTGTCCTCACTTTGGCTTATCCAGTGCCTTCCTGCGCTGATTGGGCTGGATTTAGGCGCCGCATGACACCTGCATCTCGTACTCGAATCTGCCCCTCCCAGTATTTGGATTTCCCAACTCAGGTCGGTTCATCTACCATACTCATCTTTCTATTTATTTTCAAGTTCATTGTCGAAGTCATCATCTAGTCGAATCTGCCCGCCTCAATCCGTGGCATCATTTAATCATTCTACGATGGACACCTTCCCTGCAGCCGACATTATCTGGTGGAATGCGAACAATTACTACATCCAATGTCCATTCTGCAACGGGGTTCATCACCACGGCATAAATTGGAAGAAAGACAAGGAAGACAAGTGGATATTTCACCAGTTAAGACATTCAGATTGCAAGAGGATGGAAAGTTATCGTTCATGCCTCCCCATGAATCATGAAGGTGAGGTGGCGTATGAAATCGACAAGAGACAAGTGCGATACATGTAGCGACAGCCAGGGTGACGATGATGTTGATCGTCTGGCAACCGAGTTAGCTCAAAAGGCTATGGTCGCTGCACAGAGAGAAGAAACATATGCGAGTATCGACAAAGACTCGAAGGAGGAGGTCACCAAGGATCCAGGATATGGCAGAGAGAAATTCAAACAGAAGATGATTCTTACACCAATCAGCGACTGTGCCATCGGGGATGTAAAAGCGGTGCAGAAATATCTGGACAGTTCTAGCGAAGCCCAGCTGTTTGTCCGAGGGCGACATTCCGATGGTCAAACAACCCTTATCATTGCAGCACGTGGGCAGAGCCCGGCGATGGCGTCACTTCTGATCAAGCACGGGGCTGACGTGAATGCTGTCGACAATAATGGAAGGACCGCCCTGATGGAGGCAGCGCTCTTCGGTTGGGTCGACAATGTAAAGGTCCTCCTTAAACACAATACAGACAAAACTATTCGAGATGGCGAAAACCGACTGGCCATTGATCTTGCTCGAGACCATTACACAAACCGAGAAGAGAGATACGTTCGTGCTGGAGGTGACTTGACATCTTCATCTAATCGACGACCAGCTTATGTCGAGGACACGTTCAGACGGGACATTGACCGTAAGGAAATAGTAATCCTCCTTGGCGGGGAGAAGCAGAAGTCAAACATTGTTTTTGGGAGGCCTCCCACGTTATCGCTGTCAAAGTACTCTTTCAAACGTTCGCAGAAATCGGTTGTATTTTGCGGACCGATCGAAGAATATCCGATCACCAGCAGGCGGAAGACGGTCGCACGACTGGAACGAGGTGGGAGTTTCCTTTCCGTTGGCGCTATGAGCGGATGGTCACATTGTTCGGCTCAAGAGCTCAGGGTCGACGGTCGACAGTGGACAGATGATGTTTTTTATATCTCGGAAGTAGTGGATCATCGTTTGCCTTCCGACGGAAAGGATCAGGGTAAAGACGGTCAATACAATGCATGTCACGCAGAAAAGCAATTGATAGCATACTTCATCGATCGCCATGTTTTCCTCCCACGCGATGGCCTCCCGTGCTCGGATCTGGAGGAAAAGATCAAGTTGAAAGAGGATGAGATTCAAGAAATCTCTCTGAGAACTGAGATAGGACGCAGGGTGACGTCTCTCAGAAACAGAAAGGAGGATCTAAAAGAAGAGTTTTTGGATTGGGACGAAAAGCTCGTCGGGAAATATGATGAAATCAGGGCATTGGAGTTGAAGCTCGACTCTGCTAAATCAGCCCTAAACCGGCTAATTGGTAGCCCCGAAGCCAGACCATTCTTGGAGCTAGAAAGCCAACTGGATGTTCTAAATCAGCGACAACGGAGACATAATGACCTGATCAAAATGGCTAATGCACCACTACCGGTTTCATTAACCGAGGCGGTCATATTGGTCGGCTCCCCTCCTTGTCGGGACTGCAAGATGTTCAAGGACAAAGTCAACAAGTTCTTCGGGTTGTCTATACAATTATTTGCGGCACATTGACTTGTGTTAGAGCTATTGGCCGGTTATTCCAAACAAAGAACCACACTCGTGGAAGTTATATATCAAGCCACCCCCGTGTGGTTTTCTATAGGTTTAACCGCAATCCCGCCGTCATATCCGATTGGGCAAAAAGCGGCAAGAGCTGAGCACCAAGGGGGAAAGAAAAATTGTATGTTGTTGGTCGCCTCAGGCGATGATTTCAAGACTTGTTGATTATTAGTCCATTTTTGGCTTCCATTCTTGAAACTTGAACCGTTCTTGTTTTCGTGTTGTACCATTGACAGTGCATATCTTAAAGCTACGCTCAAATATATCACCATATAACATACCTAGGTAGGTGAGGCTCAAGTGTGGCGGTGTAAGCTGGCAATTCCACATGGCTGTGGTCCTCGTCTAAGACAGAAGATATATCAACAAGCAACAACCACAAGGCATTTGGGATGGACACCAAATCAGTTCAAGTTCAATCTCCAGCTACCCCTGTATACATCCTGCGTGGACATGCTTCTCCAGTCCATGCCCTGCACATCTACAGCCAGAATTTACGGCTTGTATCCGGTGATGCCAATGGCTGGATCGTTGTTTGGGACCTGGTCACCAAACGCCCTGTGACGGCATGGAAGGCCCACGAGGGAGCTGTTCTGGAGGCCAGGGGATTTGATGTTGGCTCGGGTGCTACCGAGATTTACACGTATGATGCTTCATTTATCCCTACCTAGCCATGGAAGGTACTGGCCATCCTGCTGACATCTGCAATAGACATGGCCGCGACCACAAACTATGTATGTGGAAGCTTCGTCCAGAGGATGAGACTTTCCTCAATAAGACGCTTCCTGTGGATGCGACCGAGTCCGCACAGCCAGGAAGTAAGACCCAGCCGTGGTTACTCCATTCCTTGCCCGTGAATGCGCTTAATTTCTGTGCGTTCTCAATGGCCTTTGTGAATCCAGACGGGCTTCCTGCATTTCCGTCCCAATCCGGAAGACCAGAGAACACTCTCTTTGCAGTACCCAATGCCTTGGACTCTGGTGGAGTCGATATCTTCCACCTACCGTCTGAGCGCAGGATCAGTACTATTCCTTCTGAACAATCCCCTAAGACTGGAATGCTGATGGCTGTAAATCTCTTCATCTCATCTTCTGGGGATCTCTACGTCGCCTCTGCATACGAAGACGGCCATGTGATGGTCTTCGTTCATCGTGGAGCTCTCAAGTCGGCCAGTTTTGAGCGCGAATACATAAGCAACAACCCTTTGAAATGGGACAAGCTTTATGCTGGCCGCCCTCATTCCCAGCCGGTCCTTTCATTAGATGTCGCCCCCTCCCATGGATACTTCATCTCTTCTTCTGCGGATGCTCTGATCGTCAAGCATCCCATCCCCAACACGGGATCTGCGGGTTATATCCCTACCGCTGGCTACAAAGAAGAATCCCCCTTGAAGATTGTCAACACAAAGCACTCGGGTCAGCAGGGTCTGCGGATCCGATCGGATGAGAAAGTATTTGCTACTGCTGGGTGGGACAGCAGGATCCGGGTGTACTCTGGCAAAACCATGAAAGAGCTGGCTGTGCTGAAGTGGCATAAGGATGGTTGTTATTCTGTAGCGTTCGGCGATACTGAAAGCACGTCTTCGGTGGTGTCTCCATCGCCTGAGTCTGCAAAACAAGAACCCCGAGATGCAGACCAGGGCGCAGCAGGACAGACGACTGTCGACGGACGCAACTACTCTCTTGCAACAGTGCAGCAACAACGGAATCAAAAGGTACAACAAACCCATTGGCTAGCGGCTGGGTCCAAGGACGGGAAGATTTCATTATGGGATATCTACTGAGATAAATGCTAATGCTACAAAACAACCATGCGACCATGCTTTTCTTTTGAAAGAGTCCACAGAGCAAAAAATCAAGCCAAGTTGAACTCGTTCGCTCCAGACATATGCTCCCTCATCTTGGCTCTCATCTTGCGAGCAGCCTCATCCGCAACATTTGTGGAAGATGGAGCATCCTCGGCCTTTCTCTTATTTCCTGCAACACCGTTTCGCGCTGCCTTGAAGTCCTTCTTGGTGTCTTCTTGTCCAGGTCGCAGACCAGGGACGTTGATTTTACCCGGTCGGTCACGCAGGGCAAAGCTCTTCGCAAGATGGCCGAGGTGGAGTTCCTTGATGTTGAACATGCTCCTTTCAGCTGCGGTGTGGGTCGCGTAAGCCCGGACATGAGATTGGAACGCCCGCCGAGCCATTTCCAAATAGTCTGGGTTATCAAGTGCCCAACGCTCCACGTCCATCTGCCAATCGGTCGTCCTCTCCTCCCAGTTCTTCTTTTTGTTGTCGTTGCCGCCAAAGCCACGCTTGAGAATCTCGTTTGCATCAGTGCGGGTGAGTGCCTTGCCTCCATCGCGGTAGCCGCGCTTCAGAACTTCGACATAGTTCTCCTCGCAGCCAGGCTGGAGGAAAATGAGGGCACGGCCGTCTCGTCCCACACGAGCAGTACGACCAATACGATGAGTGTGGTCATCAGAGCTGAAGGCCGGGTCGTATTCGACAACCAAGTCCACGTTGGGCAAATCCAATCCACGCGAAGCCACATCAGTACAGATCATGACACAAGCCTCAGTACTGCGAGAGAAAGAGCCGAGGGTAGCAGTTCGAACATTCTGGGGAAGCGAGCCGTGCAGTCGGTGTAAGATTACTGGATTCGTCGGGGTCGAAAACGCTCTACCGGGAGCAATGGTGCCGTGGGGTGACAGTTTCTCCTTTTCTTCGTCTTTTTCGTCTTTCTCATCTTTCTCGTCGTTTTCGTCCTTTTTGTTTTCTTCATCGCTCTTCCTTTGTTGCTCGCGATCCTGATTCCTTGAGAATAGCTCGAAATGGAAATCGACTACGTCGGCGCAAGACATGAAAACAATCGCCTTCATCACTGATCCCTTCCGCATGAACGTCCTCTTCAAGTAGGCTGTTAATGAGACCAGACGTAGCTTAGCTGGAACAATCGCGTACGATTGCTTGAGCTGAGCCGGGACGCGGAATGACTCTTCCTCATCCTTGTTTGTCTTCTCCTCGTCCTCATCGGACGGGTCGGCCTTGATGTGTACCGCGTCCTTCAAACTGATTTCTCCCAGCTTTTGGACATTCATCTTCAGAGTAGCAGAGCACAGAATCGTTGTCCTGCGAGTAGGGACGCCGGGAACGCGACTCGGGCGTTGTCTAGCGTCAAGTTTCTTGACAATGCCTTGCAATTCCTCCTCGAAGCCCATATCCATCAAGCGATCACCCTCGTCAAGTACGAGCCACCGCACATTGCCGACCTGCAACGCTTCCGTATTGTCGAGGTGGTCTACCAAACGACCAGGTGTTGCGACAAGAATGTTCAACCCTTTTCTCAACCGTGCCTTCTCTGATTTCTTCTTTTCTCCACCAATTACCGTTCCACATACAATCCAGTTCGCGCAGCGCAGAATGTTCTCCAACACGACGGAGATCTGCTTGCACAGTTCACGGGTGGGTGCCAAAATAATAGCGAACAATCCACTATCTCTGTGGACTTGGGTATCGTTATGTTCGTTCGTCGCTTTTGAGAGATCCATAATCCGCTGCACCAGCGGCAGAAGGTAGGCCAGAGTCTTTCCGGAACCAGTCTCGGCCTGGATGAAAGCATCACTTTCCTCCTTCAGCAACTGTGTAATTGAGCTTCTTTGGATAGCCGTCGGCGCCTTGAGCTCCAGCTTTGTGAGCAGATGCGCCGCAAGATTAGGGGACAAGCCCAGATTCGTGAAGGTATCCAGTCCGTCGATCAGCGGCGCATTAGTCGGTTTCGCATCTTCTGCCTCTCTATCCTCCTTGGGTTCTTCGGGATTGCGCGCTTCGGGGTTACTAGTAAAGAGCGAGGAAACGAAATGTTTAGGGTCTCGTGGATGTTGCTGCGGTCGTCGATCACCACCAGAGCGCGGGGCGCTCGGGCGGTTGAACGAGTCTGAGTCTTCGGTCCTTTGTCTTTTCACGGGTCGCGTACCGAGTTGGACCTGGTTCGGGTTCTTGGATGCTGCATTGCGCGCAGCTGCATCTCCGGGTACTTTCTCGGATCCTCGGTGGGCTGAGCGCTTCTTTGCAGTCAGTCGGTCTCGCCATGTTCCTCCTTTAAACTTGGCTTCAGGCTTGATGACACTGTCGCCAATGGTAAAGTTCATAAGCATTCCATCGTCAGCCATTTTGAAATAAGGCGATCCCCGGTGAAAATGTAGGGGAGTTGTAAAGGTTTTTGTTGGACCGGCGATCCAAAAGCTTTCGAGACTTTTTTTCGGCGCCAAGACTTCCAGGCTCCCAGGCAAATTTTCTCCACCATAAGGACTTGCCCTACTTTGTTTACATTGAACTGCAGATAAATGGAGAGATATAAGAGATATATTTGAATATTTTGTAGTCTATCTTGCTTTTAAAGAACGTATGTAGGTGGTCGGCTTGCAAACCGTGCTATGCTAAAGTGTCAGATGTTCATTGCTGAAATGTTCGATATGATATCAAGCACGAGGAGCCAAAATGAGGTTGTCGATCAGTCGCACAGGGACCTTGCCATCGCCCAATCCACAGACTTCGCCTGCTTTGGACTCTTCCAGCGGCGCCATCTTGAATGCGGTACTCAAAACCGCGCCCTTAGCCGGATCAACGACTTCCAACTCGTCAAGGGTGACAGGATCGGCGAGAGAAATGTAGTCTACTTCGTAAAGAGCTCTCTCGGATGGGGAAAGGGATTGTTGTCTGGAAAGGACAGTTTCCGCCACATTACGGGCGGCCCCAAGAATATCTGCCCGACTGGTCTTGCCAGCGAGGTATTCATCTTCGGCGGCTTTCAACGCCTTGTAGATGGTGAGCCCCACGGCTCGTCGCCGGTCACCCAGGTAGACGTTCCGCGAGCTCAGCGCCAGGCCGTCATGTTCACGCGTAGTTTCAATGATTCGCACTTCGGTGCCAACATGGAAATCCTCCACCATGCGCTTGATGACCACTGTTTGTTGCACATCCTTCTGGCCGAAGTAGACACGGTCGGGGGTTGTGATGTTGAAGAGCTTCATGCAGACTGTCGCCACGCCCCGGAAGAATACCGGACGCGAACCGCCCTCCAGTTTAGTGGACAACGGGGTAATCGTGACAAACGAGCCGTGTCCATCAACCTCTGACGAAGGGGGCAGACCGGGGTACATGACCTTCGAAGTGGGTGCGAAAAGGGCAGTGATGCGCCCGGCACTTGCACTGTTTTCTCCCAACCGTTTGAGCTCCTCATTCAGCTTTTCCAATTTCTCAACGTCAGTATCCCAGGTGCGGGGATAGCTGGACAAATCTTCGGTGACTCCGAATTGTGTGGGATTGACGTAGATGCTGACGAAGATGTCTGTATTCTCGCGAGCAGCATGTCGAATTAGGGAGAGGTGACCCTCATGAAGTGCGCCCATGGTAGGAACGAAGCCTACACTCCGGTCATTCTGCAACAATTGCCGCCGAAGACCTCGAATGGACGGAACATCGCGGAAGACTTGAAAGCTGGATGGTTGGCGAACAGATTGTGAAGCCATGGTCGCATCGGCAAGGAGGGATGAAGCCGTCGCTGGGATAGAGTGAGCTTATCTGCAGCTAGAATTTCCACAAAAGAGACATACTCGAAAACGATCTCGCTCCGTTGACCAAGCGAGACATACTATGTGAGGATAATAAATAAGCTCAATGCAAGATGTACAACATGAACGTTAGCAACTGTGGGATGAGAGCTGCACAGCTCAGGTCACACGTGACCTGCCTCGGCTCGTTTCTGGGGAAATCCGAGACAACATCCGGGGGCGATCAGCCGGTTTGTTGCCGCTTGAGAGCTCGGGGGTTCAAGCTATGATTCGGTCCCGCACCTCTTCTCTTTCGAGCTTCCCATTTGACTCCTCTTACTCTCTTCTTTCCTTCCATGGACCTAACCGCGTGCTAGTGAGCTGACCTGAAGTATAACCATTCTCGCCCTGCCCCCTTGTACAATGCCGTCTCCTAAGTCGGCTATTGCCGATGACCACTCGGCGCCAGATCTGGAAATCGTCAACTCACAGTTGACAATCCATCCATCAGGCTTCACTGGAGGTCCCGAAACCAAAGATGAAAAAAATCACGGAACGCAACCTTGTCCGCCACATGGTGCGATTTCGAGAGAACCCATTCGACTTTCTCCGGGAAGTGAGCCTGTACATGTCCGGCACGGGCTGGCGTGCATATGACGAACCTATCGGTCAACCGATCTTCTATTCGGGCTTTTCCGAAAGGATGAAGACATCCATATTGGGCAGCCTGCTCCTGCAAAACAAGATCACTGAATTGGCCAATCGTCGACTCGTGGTCGAAGAGAAGGAAGGATTGCTGGCAATCAGTGAAGGTAGAACACTGGACGACAAACGGGCTCGTCGCCGGAGTGAGATCGAAGATAATCTACGGGAAGTAGTGGATACAATGATGGAAAACATGATTTGCAAGATGGAAAGCAAGACGTTCATTCGGGGTGCTTATTATATGTGCACACAGCTCTTGACTCGTGCTTACCATCAAGGTAAATTCCAATGCTATACTCCTTGTCTCGCAAGTCAATGCTAAACGAAACACACTTAGGAATCCATGTATCCAGCGAAGAAGTCTTACGTCTAAGATCTGTAGCCGAAACTGCTGCCAAAAAGAAGCAGTCGATTGTTTTCCTTCCTTGTCACAAGTCCCATGTGGATTATGTCTCCCTACAACTTATCTGTTACCGTCTCGGTATTTCTCTACCTGTCATCGTCGCGGGTGACAATCTGAACATCCCTTTGCTGGGCGCTTTCCTACAACACGCAGGTCGGTCGCACGACAATCTTCTATTAGCTTAAAGCCAGTACTAACCTAATGTAGGCGCTATGTGGATTCGACGCAGCTTCGGAAATGATCCCTTGTACAATACTGTCGTACAAGCTTATATTGATACCCTCCTTCAACAAGGCTTCAACTTCCAGTGCTTCATTGAAGGTGGTCGCTCCAGAACTGGAAAACTGCTTTCACCCAAGTTTGGAATATTGAGTTTCATCATGGACAGTCTACTATCAGGTCGGGTTGACGACCTCATCATCTGTCCCGTCAGCACTCAGTACGACAAGGTCATTGAGACTGAGTATGTCACCCACCCCCCTCCCTGCCGGGCACATTAACCTTTTCGGTGTGAGCGTTGTAATTGACAAGTTATTTAGGTCGTACATTAGCGAGCTTCTTGGCCAACCAAAGGCAAAGGAGAACCTGGCTGATTTCATTTCTTCGTCCTCAGTTTTATCCCTAAAGCTAGGCCGAGTTGATGTTCGTTTCCACGAGCCATGGAGTCTCCGAGACTTCATTGGCCAGCAGCTTACGCGACTAGACCGCCCCAGCACTGACATCAATAACAAACTTAGCTATACTGATCGAGGTCGCATTCTAAGAACATTCGGTTATCGGGTTCTGTCCGATATCAACGACGTGTCTGTGATGATGCCAACCGCCCTCGTGGGAACCGTCCTCTTGACATTACGCGGCCGCGGAGTCGGAAAGGCTGAATTAGTACGCCGACTGGACTGGCTCTGCGATCGGGTGCGAGCCAAAGGTGGCAGAGTCGCACACTTCTATCACTCGCCAACGGAGACCGTGGTTGACCGTGCGCTAGAAGTTCTAGGACCCAAACTCGTTGGTCTAATTTCAGGTCTAGTCGAGCCAACGTACTATGCGGTGGATCGTTTCCAACTTTCCTTTTACCGGAACATGCTCATCCACCTGTTCATCACTGAAGCACTGGTTTCCGTGGCTATGTACACAAAGATCAAGCAAGGTGGTGGGCCTGCCAATCAAAGAATCACCCACGAGGATTTGAAGAAACAGGTTTCATTCCTGTCGCAGCTTTTCCGCGGTGAATTCATTTTCCCGCCTGAGGGCTTATCTCACAATTTCGATAAGACTTTGCGTGGGCTGGAGAAGGATGATGTGATCAAAATCACCCGTGATGAGTCCAGCACGCCACTGTACGTTGAATTGAGCGAGTCTGAGCGATTATGTGGTCGCGAGAACTATGACTTCTACTGCTTCCTGATCTGGCCTTTCATCGAGGCCTCTTGGCTTGGCGCCGTGTCCCTTCTTGGATTGACACCGCCTCTCGATGGTCCGAAGGAAGTTTGGATCGATTCAAAGAAAGCACAAGATAGTGCTCAAGTCGTGAGTTTTCTTTCCCATGCTATACCGACTAGTCTATTAATATTCACATCCGCAGCTCGGTAAAACGTTATATCACCAAGGTGATCTCTCCTACTTCGAGGCAGTCAACAAGGAGACCCTCAAGAATTCTTATCAACGATTTGAAGAAGAGGGTATTATCTTGGTTGCGAAGAACAAAGAATCGCGTGCCGGTCCGTCTCTCAGGCTGGCTCCTGAATGGGTCCCTCGGCGTGACGAGGGTACTGGGAAGGTTCTGGACGGCGGTCGACTGTGGGAATTTGTTGAATTGATCGCACAGTCCCGTCGCGAGGGGTGAGTCAATTCTGCTCACATTATCTCTGCCAGCATACTAACATTTCACAGCAAAAACCGTCGGGATGGTGCAACTGTCTCCTCGCGCGTTCTTACCATGTCTGATATGGTTGGGCGGAAGCTGTTCCAAAATGCCGCGGCTCCGGTGCCTGCCGATGTAACTTCACGGCAGATGCGCCGGAATGCAATTGGAACTGAGGCAAAGCTCTAGTCATTCCTTTTTGATACCCATGCATGTACATTGTACACGCTGCTTCTATATCTACCTCATATTACAGTGTCAGATTTATAGTTCTAATGCACATATTCTTCTATTTTTCCTGCGTTGGGCTCGCCTAGGCGGAGGTGCTATGTCACCATCCCTCTGATACAATGATCAAAAGGATATACAGCAGGCATACCGAGTACGGGTTCTCATACTTATAGATAGTGTTCATATGAGGATACGGGAACACTGAAAGTAAGCTATTCTCTGCCCCAATTCACCGTCACCTTAGCGCTGTGGTGTTGTTCAATCGCCACAAAAGAGCTAGGTAATGGCTATATTGCCTAGAACTTTTCGGTCTCCCGTAGATTGAATCGAAAAGTGCCCAGCCGGGGTTATAAGGCCTCACGTTGCCTAGATAGCAACAACCTCAACATAGAATCGGGTATCGTCAGTCTTGTACGCAGGGTTGCTGTCAATCTGCTGCTGAATCCACTCGACGGAGGCCTTGTAGTCTGGGAAAGGTCAACGTTACCATCACAAGCGTAGCCATATCTTCAAGACTTACTGAGAATGTCCTGGGTATAGGGATTCTCAAGACCGCTAGCGCCGTTACGGTGGCCCGCAAACCACTTGTCGTACCCGTAGTAGCGCTGGCAGTCCCAGCGGGAGGCGATATCCGCCTTCACGTTGGAGCTTTCGAAAGGTAAGCTATCATTCGAAACATGATATCATCGAGGGTTTCCTTACTTGAGAATGGCACCGTTGTTCCAGTTCGCCTCAGGCTGGCCAACAAAGCCATAGCGCGAGGCACAGACGCGGAGCTGGCCCCAGTTCTGCTTGAACAGACCGAAGTTGGCTGCATCCTGGGTCTTGGCGTCGCCATAGGGATAATGGGCAGTGTTCATATCCTCACTATGATTGACTAGTTATTAGCATTATATAGAGGTATGTCACGGTAGAGATCCTACATCTCGAGCATGGCAATGGCAATATCGAGAGTGTTACCACCGGCATTGAGAATTGACTGCTTGCGCGCTCCGAGGCCAGAGACGGTGTAGTGGCCACGAACGTCCCGCTTCTCGAGGACATCATTGGATACTGGAGTGGCCAGCGCCGTAGCGGCGAAGAGTGCAGCAACACATGGAAGGGAGAACTTCATCTTAAACTGAGAGATGAGAATCTGGAAGAGAGAAGTATAGAGTGAGAGTTGGAATCCTGGGGCTTGTTGAATGAAGTGCCCAAGAATGAGGCCAGGTCGAGAGGTTTTATACTCGCGAAGCTCGACATACTTCTAAGATTAGCCGTATATGAGTATATTGCTAAGCTCCGAATGTGAGACTTTTTTGGATTATCCAATTTCCACCTTGTTGCTGCTCGTCTCATCAGAATGGTGGCGTTTTTCCACGTTGTTGATGTCGACGTTTGTTATGCGCGTCTCTTCCAAGGTCCGGCATTGTGGCGTTTCAGCGTTGAGGAGTTTCTTCGGCATTACTAGAAAGGCCCTTCGCTTCTTATCGGGACAAAATTGGATTTATGAAATGACTTTCTCGAGTAGGCCTGTGAGTATTGAATCTGGAATATGAGTCTCTACTTGGGTCGGTACCTTGCATCCGACAGAATCCGATAAGTTGATGAATACACCGTCTGATGCTGGAACTAAATTGGAAACAGCCAGTGGGGTTTGGCATGAGGTTCCGAGGCGTTGGATGTTTGATTTCACGAGGATGTCTCAAATGTCTCAAACCCTATGTCCCCAAGCCATTAGCGGGATCAAATTCCCAACTGAGATCGATAAGATTGTTTCTTTGCAGTGCTAGAAAATATATTGCTCCTCAAAAGTAATGGATATCTTCAGAAACACGCACCCCGGATTCCACAACGACTCAAGCGGGAATCCAGGGAGTTACTCGCCGTACGGAGTGTCCGCATCTGCGCCTTTTCATGCATTGACAGAGGCACGTAGAGCCAGAAATTCAATCGACTAACGGGATGGAGGATTAGCTTGGTTTTACACGTGGGATTCTCAGTCTGAGACACCGTTAACCTTCGGACCCATTTCGATGTACGGCCCGTTTAGACGGAAATTACCCGAACTGGCACGGGAGAGTGCTCAGGAGTTCCGCCATGATAGACCCGAATAGGGTTAAAACATACTGATCGCCCGAGATAATCTCCGTGAAAGACCTACACTACCATTGGTTCCCGAGTCCAGGCACAGTACGGGGTAGAATCAGCCCATCTGCAATGTGGCGCATTTGTGCAAAAGCAACGTTAACTGGTGAAAGGAAAACCCGGGGTTCCTGTCGATCTTCATGTGCATATCCATACTCCGTATCCTTTTTGACAAGTTATCGCAAATCGCGGTGATTGTTGTTCGGAGAGTCTTGACTAGGGTTTCAAGGGGGTGTTGTGCAAAATCCGGATAACTAGACTGTCAGGACATATAAAGTAGCTCGCAATACCCTCACTTCCAATAGCATCCAGACCAACAGCACTCTATACAATCTTCCTGCTTATCGTTCATTCATAACACAAGATGCGTTCATTCTCTTCCGTTGCTGTCCTGTCCGCCATAGGAGCAGCCTCCGCTCAAGTTGCGACTAGCCCGGCGCCGTCGTCAACTTTCTCGACTGCCATCTCTTCGACCGGACACCCTTCATCGACAGTGTCTGTGACTTCGTCCACCCCTTTGGGCACTTCTCAGCCCACTGGCAGCAGCTCTTTTGCCAAGGTCGACGGACTCAAGTTCAATATTGACGGCGAGTCCAAGTACTTTGCTGGCACAAACTCTTATTGGCTGCCATTCCAGACCAACAATGCCGATGTTGACTCTGTCCTCAAGAATCTGAAAAAATCTGGTCTCAAAATCCTCCGAGTTTGGGGTTTCAATGACGTTAACACCGTCCCGGAGGATGGAAAAGTCTACTTCCAGCTCCACGACAAAGCCACGGGTAAAACTACCATCAACACTGGCGCTGATGGTCTGAAGCGCCTTGATTATGTTGTTTCTGCTGCTGAGAAGTACGGCATCAAGCTTATCATTCCCTTTGTGAACTTCTGGGATGATTATGGTGGCATGAACGCCTACGTTACTGCCTATGGAGGCAGCAAGACGGATTGGTACACGGATAAGAAGATGCAGAGCGTGTACCAGGCTTACATCAAGGCCGTTGTCTCTCGCTACAAGACTTCCTCTGCCATCTTCGCATGGGAGTTGGGTAATGAGCCTCGCTGCCCGGGCTGCGAAACCGATGTCATCGCCAACTGGGTAGCCAAGACTTCTGCCTACATCAAGTCTCTCGATTCCAACCACATGGTCACCACCGGTGAAGGTTTGTGTCCTTGAGACAGCCAAAACTGTTAATCTATTCTAACCCGTGATATAGAGGGCATGGGCCTAACACCCGGATCGGATGGATCTTACCCTTACACTCACACAGAAGGCAGCGACTTCGCCAAGAACCTTGCGGCCCCTGATATTGACTTTGGAGTGTTCCACCTCTACGTGGCTGACTGTAAGAATACTCCCCAAGCCTCCCAACGATGCAGCACACTAACTCATCCTAGGGGGTATCAAAGATAATGAGTTTGGCAACCAATGGATCGAGTCCCACGCCAAGATCTGCGACGAAGCTGGAAAGCCTTGCATGTTCGAGGAATACGGCATCAAGAATGACCACTGCTCCGACTCGCTGAAGTGGCAGAAGACCGCCCTGTCCACCCCCGGCAACGCTGCTGATCTCTTCTGGCAGTATGGCCAGAAGCTGTCCACCGGTCCCTCGCCAAATGATGACTACACCATCTACTATGGCACTGATGACTGGAAGTGCACTGTCACTGACCATGTCAGTAAGATCTAAGAGTGGGAATGTCTGAATACTGTGCTGAGGACTGGATCTAAGCCGGTATTCTTCGGACTCTTAAATACCTTGTTTGGTTCATGGCTCAATTCAAGTCATTTAGGTGATGTATCGCCAGGGGCATGCATTTTTCATCTTTGTGATATAGCTTATCAAGAATGAGTACACATCGAATTTTAAAGCATCGGAAATAGCTGGTTTTACTGATCACCAGGGTTGCCTGTAAGTCGGCCTTTTAGTTTATAGCAAGGCCTATATATAAGAGCAAAGCCTAGGCTCCCTTGATGTATTTGTAGTTATCCATGTATTTTGCCGGTCTAGCTAGCTTCTGCATATGCCATACGACGTGCAATATATATTTGGACTGGTGAGTGATGCAGGTACAAAGTGGTTTCTCTAACTCGCTAACATTGTTGCTGTTTACATGCAATCTTCAAACAAAACTATAAATACTCAAATATAAACACAACATAAGAAGAATCAAATCCAAATCCGCTGAAACGTTCCAATAAAATCTCAAAACAGATATGCGGTAGAACAAAAGATGAAAGCACAAACAAAAGGGAAAGACAAAAGAAAAAACATAAGAAAAAACATAAGAAAAAACATAAGAAAAATGGCTCAGACGCTATAGAAACAATATATCGAAGGCATCGAAATCAAAATCAAGTCCTCATAAACTGGCCCTTCGCACCCGGACTCGTAGGAGCCGACCGAACAGTCATCACCTTCGGAGAGGAAACATCAATGGGCGCCAACTTCTCAATACCCTTGGCGCCCAAGGGCGTCTTAGGAGGTGAGTCAGTGACCACAGCATCGGCAGAATTCTTCGCAAACTCCTGAAGCCGACCCATAATGACCGGCGAATCGGAGTACAGCACAACACCCTGCGAGTAGGTACATCCGGTAGCTTTCTCTTCATCGCTAGCAAAGTCCTCGTGAGCAGCCTCGCGGGTAATACGCGGGAAGGTGCGCAGCACGACATGGCGAGTGGGCTCGTTCGACGGGGTGTTTTTCTGATCTTTGTTTGCAGCGTACTCCAGCCAGCCCTCGTTCGAGACACTCTCAGCGTCCGGGGCTGGGAAGCTAGCGAGGACGAGCTCGCGCTCGACGCGCGCGTGTCTCCATGTCTCGGCGGCGAGCTTGACGATCTTTCGGACGCCGACTAGGAGCGAGTCAAGGTGCTTGGGGTCGGCGAAGTGCTTGATGTGGTCGATGATTTCGTCGACGATGACTGCTGCAGCTACGTTGATTGATTGTTTTGCGTCTGAGGTCGTGTAGGCTGCTTTCAGGGTCTGCTGACGCCAGAATGCCTCGCGGCGGACGGACTTGCGTCGGATGTCCATGGATAGCATCTGGAAGAAGGTGTCGGCTTTGTCGTATCGTCGTCCCAGGGTGAAGAGGAAGGGTTGGAAGACTCGGAAGGTTAGGGTTTTTGAGATGATGTGTTGGATGTAGGCACATCGGAGTTCGCGGGAGGCTGGGGTGTTGTCAAGGAAAGGAGGAAGTTCGGATGGAATCTTGGAAAGGATGTCTTTTGGGGGATCGATGGGGAGATATCCGAAGTGCTCTTTGGATAGATTGTGAATGAGCTGCGAGAGCTCTGTGAAGCAGTCCAAGCTAAAGATGAGAGAGTTTATTAGATCGTGTCCATTTATCGTTATCAACATGAGTCTATAAGAGAATGTATGTCCGCTGTGCGCTGATGCAGTTCAAACAAAGGAAATATAGAGAATGAATGACTTGTCTTCAAGAAGACGAAAAGCAGAAGAAGGAGAAGGCGAAAAAGAAGATGAAGGAAAGAATGAAAAATAAGCAAATCCATAGGGCTTTAAAGGCTCACTTACAAGAATTGGTCGCCCTTGGTGTTTCTGAGGTCAGTGGCCTCTCCCAGGCTGAGCAGTGTCTTTCTCAGCCTGTCGCAATCCGAGCCCAAGTTGTCGATGGTCATTCGCATGCCATCCACCGCACGCTGAAGGTGCTGCTCCTTGACAATTCCGTCTCCTTCCAGCCTTTCCTTCTCTCGCTCGGCACTAGCAAGCTCGCTATCTTTCTCGGAGAGTTGTTGCACCATGGCAGCGCGCTCCGTTGTCCAAAGCTTCTCTTTCTCATTGAAGTGAGCTTCCAGAGCCGCAATCTTCTCATCCAATTCCTTGGCAGCGGCAGCAAGTTGTTCGTCGTGGGATTGTCGCATGGAGTCCAATTCACCAGCATGGCCTTGTCGAAGTTCTTCCAGTTCTGCCAGCTTGGCTGCTAGTTCCTCACGTGTCGATGTGAGTTCGGCGAGTCGGGCTTGCAGCTCGGTCTCCTTGGACTCCAAAGCAGCGATCTGGGATGTCACTTCTGTCTTGGTGGCTTCCAGCTCGGTGCGCTGGGTTTCGAAGGATTCCTGCAATTGGGCCTTCTCCTTCTCCCATTCGTTTTTATTGGCTTCGTGTTCACTGCGGAGTTCACGCTCACGAGTCTCCAGATTCTCGGCTGCCGTTTTCTCGTCCTCGGCCTTGATCTCCTCAAACAACTCAGTGAGCTCCTCCTTCTGTGCCACAAGAGCCTTCTCCTGTTCCTCCCTCTGAGCCTCCAAGGCTTTCTCGTGGGCTTCCTTTGATTCCTTGATGCTTTCATTGAGCTGGTTGATCTGTCCCTCGAGTTGAACTTTGGTCTCAGTAAGCTCCTCGTTGGATTTCTGATGGACAGCTAAGCCATCTTCAAGGTCTTTCTGCTTCTCTTGCAGATCGCCGAGTTCGAGACGCAGCTCACTGATGGTGTGCTTCAACTTGGCGTCTTCTTCGGCACTTTCGTTGGCGGTCTTCTTCATTTGAGCTTGTAAAGCTTCAATGTAGTAGTCCTTGTGCATCAGAGCTTGGTCGTGCTGGCTTCCAATGTGCTTCATCTCAGCCTCCCGAGTCGAGAGCTTGTTGTGGGTGCTGCGGAACCCATGAAGAAGACGGTTGATGTCGGGAATAGCCGACTGGATGCGTTGAAGAAGCTCAATGTGCTCACTGTCATTCTCTGGGGGAGATCCATTATCAAGGGAATGGCCATTGGCCATGGACAGATTTTGAAGGGCTTGGTATGATGCTGAATATGATGGGTCTGGGATGCTGTAGCTCCGATGCATGTTATGCATGTAATGGGCCTCCGATTGATGATGGGGAGAATAATGCCCATAAGGAGGTACCATACCAGCAGAGCTCATGACAGGAGATTGGAGAGCATATGGTCCACTTTGGGCCACAGAAGGCGCTTCTGAGGGAGCCATCGGTGCGGCTGGTGGATTCTGAGGTGGGGGAGTTGCCCTTGGTGATATAGTTGGAGACATTTGAGGGTAGTGGGAACGTGCAAGTGGGCTGCTGACTTTGGGCACCGGTGAGGCAGTTTGAGCTACTGGCGAGGCGTAAGCCGCGGGGGAACCAGCGTAGGGTCCGGGTAAGCTGTAAGGCACTGGAGAGCCAGCGTAAGGTGTGGAAGTGTAATGCACAGGGGAACCAGCGTACGGCACTGGAGCGTGAAGCGCAGGTGAGGTGTAGGGTACCGGAGAAGAGTAGGCGTTTGGCGAGGCGTACGGCACTGGTGAGGCAGCGTACGGCACCGGCGAAGCGTAGGCGTTTGGTGACGCGTAAGGTGCTGGTGCAGAGTAGGGGACGGGTGAAGCGTAAGGGGAATACGCTGATGGTCCAGGATAATATAGTTGGTTATCCTGGGAAGGACTTGACATATACCGTGCTTCGGTCAAAGATGGTGAAGGCAAGGGAACACAGGCAGCCACAGGGGAGAATGGGTCAGCCGGTGGTGATGAGACTACAGTTGTCTCTTCAGAGCGCTCGGCTTGCTTGGGCTGGTCTTGCTTGGGCTGGTCTTCCAAGGGCTCCTTTGCTTCGGTGTCCTCGAGGGGAGGCTGAACAGAACTTGCTTCTTCCGCCGGCGGCTCCTTAATCTCAGTGTTCTCAAGTGGAGGCTCAGTCGAGCTTGGCCCGTCCACAGGCGGCTGCTTGAGCTCGGTGTCCTTGTCCTCGAAGGTGGGCTCAGTCGAGCTTGGCTCGTCCACGGGCGGCTGCTTGAGCTCGGTGTCCTTGTCCTCGAAGGTGGGCTCAGTCGAGCT
Source organism: Penicillium chrysogenum (assembly GCF_028827035.1). Classification (NCBI taxonomy): domain Eukaryota; kingdom Fungi; phylum Ascomycota; class Eurotiomycetes; order Eurotiales; family Aspergillaceae; genus Penicillium; species Penicillium chrysogenum. The sequence goes on along the minus strand of NW_026622749.1, from coordinate 2,014,619 downwards.
TGGCTCGTCCACGGGCGGCTGCTTGACCTCAGTGTCCTCGATGGGAGGTTCAGTCGAGCTTAACTCGTCCACGGGTTGCTTGACCTCAGTGTCCTCGATGGGAGGCTGAGTCAATCTTGGCTCGTCCAAGGGTGATGCTTCGTCAACAGGCTTGTCGACTACAGGCGATGATTGATCCAGGACAGGGTCGAGGATGTCTTGGGGTGCAGTTTCGTCGTCGAACACCTGGTATTCCGATACGGGCTTGTCGAGTACAGGGGATTGTGGACCCGCGACAGGGTCGGAGGTGTGTTGAGGTGTAGCCTTGTCGTCAAGTACCTCGTATTTGGATACGGGATTGTCGTGTACAGGTGTTTCTTGGTCTGCGACAGGGTTGGAGCTGTCTTGAGGTGTAGTCTCGTCGTCGAATACCTCGTATGCTGACACAGGAAGTGGTGACTTTACTTCGACGTCTGTATTGTCAACAGCAGGCTCTTGATCTTTTACTTGCTCTGGTTCCTGTGCCGTAAGTTCAGGGCTGCCAGGAGCAGGTGTAGTTGTAGTTGTCTGAGTCTCTGTGACCTCTGGGCTCTTCCCCTTCTTAACCTTCTTGGTGGCAGCCTTGCTATTCTTGTCTTTGGCCTTAGCCTTCTTGCTGCCCGCCATTGCGGAAGAGTGATGCGTGCCCAAGACTTCTTGCCCTGGACAGACGTGTTACCAATAGGATCAATGTACTAAATGGAGCATGAGTTGATAGTTCCGATCATATGGGATGACTGCACTGTACATTTGCAACCAGTCCTGTGGCGATGCCTCAAGATATAGCCCAAAAGTTGACTATAATTTGGGAAGTATCAAGACTTTGGAATATTTAGAGACGTAAGCCAAGTGACTTCGGTTGATCGGGCAGAGACCTGAAACCTCTCTTTGACTGGGCGCGAATGAAGATGCACGAAACAGTGTAGATATTTTTGGGTGTAAGACCATAAGAAAATTAAAAAAAGGAAAGGAAAAGACGAACACCAAAGAATTCCAAAAAATATCTCGAAAAATTAGCATCCCAACGTTGTCGGGGCACAATAGCGGACCGACCCTTAGCGTGTTGATACCCATCCCCCCAATGTGCGAGAGGGCCATCAATTAGACGCGAGAACCGGGTTTAATGAGGGCACAAAGAAGATCGAAATCCACCCAGATTCCATTCTGAACCGAAGCGAGACCAGTTGGGAGACGCCATGACATTGGGCATCAAACTGTGGGTTCGGGCTATTCGAGGCATTAGTGGGGGGAACTTGACACCGACAAGCTGACATGTTCAACTGATAGCCCGACACTAATGTGTGGGAATTAAAAATGAGGCGATATATCAAAAGGACTTATCCCGCCCAATTGGCATGGTTAACCCTGGGAAATAGTGAGGCTGTCATCGGACAACACATCCAGGGATGTTACTAGATGAGATTTCGAACATAGCAGCGTAGCAGCATAGCAGCATATTGGACATAATATGATTGTATGATTTTCTACTTCGTATGCCAAGTAGTTCGGGCTGCAGTTTAATTTTGGATTTTATTTTTATCTGTACATGATACATTGTATAGATGCAGTACTACTGTCTCTATTAAGGATAGGAGTGCGATGTGATACTAAATATGCATTGGTCCTCCACTCTCTAAGATCAAGATTTACGAGAGAACAGAAATACCAAATTTTAGTTCAAGTATCCTTGGATGATCCCGATAATATCTAATAATCAAACGATAGAGTAAAATAATAGACTAATAATCAATAAACTACTCCGTATGTTGTAAACAATAAATCGAGATGATGTTGTCCAACACAGAATAGAGGATGACACTAAGCCCAATACGGAAATCACGTGCCATCGACATTCGCTTTCCACCTCGCCCTATCATCGTTCCGCAAAGGGTCATCGATCATCACCAATTGCTTCCCTCCACACAATGTTCGCTGCCAGACGATCTGCTCCCTCGACGCGGCAGCTGCTGCGCACCCAGCGCCGCTGGGGTTCTCACGCCGCCCACGAGCCCGTGAACGAAGGCTTCGGCGTAAGCTCCTCTCCCCCGCCCATCGCGACCAGACCCGAGTCTGGAAGCAGAGCAAGAAATGCCTCAATGACCCACGACCACCTGGCTAACTCTTCCATGTCCACTTAACAGCGCAGCTTCTACGTCACCTGCGGCTCCATCGCCTCCGCCTACCTCCTCTACCGCGTCTCCCAGTCCAACGAGAAATCCAGCGAGCCCTCTTGGATCTCCGGCCTCATTAGCAAGTGGACTCCTTCCCAGGAGGTCTTCGAGCAGCGCAATGCTATTCACACCGCTATGATGGAGAAGGCTGCTACTGACCGCCACTTGCTCGGCAGTCAGGGCCCCCCGAGGCTTTTGCCCTTCGACAGCCCGAGTATGTGATCTTGTTGCCCCGGAAAGGCTTTCCTTTCTTGTTTTGCTAATCGGTTTCCCATTGTCTAGTATGATGAACGCCGGCTCTCCATACAACGTTTCGCCCGGTTCGCAGGCTGACCTGAGCCATGTTGTGGCTCACTACCAGCGCAAGAACCAGGAGATTGAGGAGTCTCGGGTTGCGCGGATGAAGGACGGCAAGGTTGTGTCGATCTACGAATAGACGGGGATATCTTTTTTCTTGGTCGGCTGTCTGAAATAGACATGTGTGGAAGGAAAAATCATGTACATATACGTTGGGACTTGACGTTCAATCCAGCATCTGATAATTGGATTTTCTTTTGTTTTTGAACCTAACACCTAGATCCCCGTTGAATATTCGTTGATTGTTGTAATTGGATATTCGTTTTATTATCGAATTCGCTCTATGACGCGGTTGACGGCACAACCTCCAGAACTACTCTCCCCACACCCTCGGATTGAACATTCAATTTCTGCTGCACGTCCAGCTCATTAGCACAGATATTGCCCAACACAGCAAGGAACTCATCAACGCCGCCACCAACTCCGAAATAAACCTTCTTGGCCGCGACGAGAGCCCGACTTTTCACCGATGCTGTGTTGGAGCGGCGCAGCAGCGCCAAAAGCGTCTCGGAAAACGCCGCCAGCGATGCGGGCGAGTAAATAGTCTCACTAGCAAGAACTAGAGTCTTACGAGCGCCATCACCGGACGAGAAGACCAGTTCCACAAACTCGGGCGACCAAGCGCCCGAAACGAAATCAACCGAGATCCCACGCTGAGCAAGATCATCTTTGAATTCCTGAACCAGCTCAGGCGTGATATCCAGCTCTTCGTCCTGGTCTGGCGCAGTTGAACCGGCCGAAACAGCCATTTGGGTGCGGCTATTGTGCCATGTCAGAAGGAGATTCGGGAGCGTGACAAGACGGAGCACGTCTGAGTTGTAGTCTGCAAAAGTAAAGAGGGTCTTTCTTTGGCTCTGGCCGGGCTGGGCTTGGCTAAGGAGACGGGCGAACAGCGTCAATGATGGGACTGCTGTGCCTGCGCCGAGCTGTTTATTCATATTAGCCTTCTTATCCCTAGGTAGATGGTGGGCGAAACGTTTCCACAAGAAGGATGATTACAAACCTCAATTATATGGATATCCGCCGGGCTATCGGGTGATTCATTAAGAATGTCCTCGTTGAGGGAGAGCTTAGCTAGATCCAATGCACATTCCCAGGTCTTGAAGCCACCTTCATAGAAATTGGGTGTGATATCGCCTTTTTCAATACCGGCAATAAGCTTTTCATTATCGTGGCCTGCGCTGTCTTCGGCCATGAGCTGGGTGCGGATGTCAAAGATCTCTCGTCGAGCAACGGCCAGAGGCGAATCGCCGATTGCGAGCTTATTGTAGAAGATTTGAGAGGGAAGAATTGAAAGCTATGACCCTGATTAGATTTCGATTCTGTTGGAAAGGTATAATGCATTTCAAAGTAATGAACTCATGCTTATTCGTGCTCTTGTCAATGATAGAGGACAGTATCCCATTGGCCCAAATTGGGATATAGAATATACTTGCCAGCCCAAAGCATCGATGACAAAAGAAGTAGCATAAGATGCATAATTGAGATTGAAACATCTTGCTTTATCACTTACCCATTCATTCGTATCATGCTTAATCGGTTTCACGAGCTCAGGAAGAGAATTGCCCACAGTTTGCTGGGAGGGCACATCGGAGAAATCATTATTGATCTCGGAATCGTCAATGTCGATATCATCTCCGGAAAATCCGAAGCTGAAGGCCATTTTCACTTAAGATGGCTCTCTTCTCTTCCAAGACCTAGTATTGTGTAGGTGGGTTGTCTGAAGTGGCCCCGATGTTGCAGATGATGAGAATCTGTCGGAATTGCAGGTTCGACAAACTTGAACTAGTTCTGGCAAAAATAGTGTTTTCGAGGGCAGGCTGATTATATAGTATTTCAGTTCCAACGCTATCTTTTCACAGACGCTGCGATCTGATCTCCATACAAAAAATTGCAGTGGGTGGAAAATGACTAAGCGAATACGTGACTGCCTCAGGCAACATGCTTAGGATATTACCTTAAGAGATGATTGGAGCTTTTGAAGTTTAGGGGCGAGCTGCAATAATTGTAAATATATGATTTGGTAATTGTGTAACTCATAATGTCATATCCAAGTGATTAGAAACTGATGCTGTCTATTCTAATATTTATATGCAAACCAAAGACGTGAGCTGCAAACTAAGAGCTGCGTTTAAGCCTTCTTGCCCACAGCAGCCAAGCTGAGAGCCTGCATCACATCAGCGTGCAGATCCACAGAGTCCTCAATACCACAGCTCATGCGGACAAGGTCATCAAAGACTCCGGCGGCCTCGCGCTGTTCCTTGGGGATACCAGCATGGGTCATGCTGGAGGGCACCTCGCACAGACTCTCAACACCTCCCAGACTCTCGGCGAGGGTGAATACCTTAGTGTACTTGCAGAAATCGTGAGCAGCCTGCTGTCCACCCTTAATACGGAAGCTGAGCATACCACCACCCATACCGTCACGGTGCTGCTTGAGGGCAATAGCGCGGTGGGGGTGGGAGTCAATGCCGGGGTAGTTGACGGAGATGACGTGGGGAGAGGACTCAAGGGCCTTGGCGATGACAGTGGCGTTCTTGGTCGCCTCGCGAGCACGCAGGTGCAGGGTCTTCAGACCGCGGTGAGCGAGCCAGCAGTCGAATGCAGAGGGGACAGCGCCGATGGCGTTCTGGAGGAAGCCGAGGCGCTCCTTGAGGGCCTCTGAGTTGAAGGCAGCCACGCCCATCAGGACATCCTAGTTTCAAGTTAGAAATTGATACTGGCAAAGCCTAGATTGGAAGTAAGAACTCACGGAGTGGCCATTAATATACTTGGTCACGGAGTGAACAACGAGATCGGCACCGTGGTCCAATGGGTTCTGGACGTAGGGGCTCATAAAAGTGTTATCGACAACGACCTGAATACCGTGCTGGTGGGCAATGTTGGAAACAGCCCGGATATCCACCAAGCCGAGAGTCGGGTTGGAGGGGGTCTCGATCCAGATGAGCTTGGTCTCGGGGCGGATCAATTGCTCCACGTCCAACTCAATGGAGGGGGTGAAGGTGACCTGGACACCGTGCGCCGAAGCAACCTTGGTGAAGTATCGGTGGGTACCGCCGTAAACATCGGAGACCGAAACGACATGGGAGCCAGCAGCAAGGGACTGGAGAATGTTGGCCGTAGCGGCGGAGCCGGAGGAGAAGGCCAGAGCGTACTTGGCATGCTCGAGAGCTGCAACGGCTTGCTCAAAGTTATCACTGCGAGGGGTATTAGTCCGCCTGATCGATGTGTCAAACTTCGGGACTAGTAAACTGACCGGTTGGGGTTAGAGCTCCGTGTGTACTCGTACAGACCAACGGGGTTTCCGACACTGGTCTGAGCATATGTGGTAGAGAGAGAGATCTATTCAAGGCATTGTTAATACCGTCTTTCTTTGCGTTCTCCCCGGGTCCATAAGCTTACCGGAGCAATGACAGCCCCGGTCACCGGGTCATGAGGGGAGCCGGCGTGGACAGCCAGTGTCCCAAAGCCGCGGTCAGTAGTACCGTTTTCCGTGGAGCCCATTGTGTATAGAGAAGATGATTTTTAAGGCAATTGAGAGAGAGGCGATGGGTAGGTTATATGTTTATCGATAAGATGAGATCACCGCTTCTTTGTATGACTTGACTTTCTTAAAACGGAATGGAACTCGGATTGCGAATCTGATTGATAATCAAGGACGATGGCGAAAAACAAATCCAATGTCTGCTTTCGGATGTTTTTATGCTGGAAAATTCAACCGAAAAAAAAATTTCATCCAGAGAATTCTTTTACATACAATCAACCTCTGGGGCGCAGATGACGATGGATCGCGCGGTTGCGACTGGACGAGAGACCGGCGGAGCTCCACCGGCGGCCGGCAATACTGCTCGGAGAATCATTTGGACTCTCCGATGACTCGGAGAGTCGGAGTACTCGGCACTTGCCGCATTGCAGATCTCATTGGCATACGGAGTACTATATATACATTTTGCTTTGAATGTCATGTTTTGTATATATCATCTCCATGAAGTTTAGGAGAAAGGGTAAATACGGGAGCTTGCTTACATTATATTCAGATCAGCTAGTTTGCCCGGGTGTGCACCCCCGGGGCCTATAGCTTTACACTGTCAGCTAGGCGTAACTACCTAGGTATTATGTATGGCTACATATGTACTCAAGTGTTTATATATTCTTGGCATTTATTCGTATGGGTATCTGATCTGACTCTAAAGAAATTTTATGGGCGCTGAGAACGGGCCACGATAGGCGAACAAGAAGACAGTCTAATAGAACATCAAATGGTAGCAGCAGCAGCAGCCTACCACCAAGTGATGGGGCCCGTTCCACCCATTTGCATCGAGCCCTAGAAGATGGTCAGTGAGAGCTAGAGAATGGATATGGAGAAGACCAACAAGAATGGAATATGGAGGGCGTCTATCCTGTGGGGTTTCATCCGCAACATCTGGGGCATTGGGAATTTGGTCATGCCACTCTTCTGATTCAACTCGGAATCGTACAACTTCTCCCACATCGAAGAAGAATTCTGTTCCGCCTTCACTCTCCCAGATCCATACCTGCTCGGCATAGTCACTGCAACACACATTAGCATTTAGCTTTGATACGAGGTGAGGATCAGCTCACAATCGGGACTTCTCCATAAGCATTTGTGGCGGGATCAAAATGTCATTGAAAAATTCAAGACCAACTGGAATCTGTCAGCATTTGATGCGCACTGAATTTTGGTGTTTGGAACGCACTTTTGATTCCATGTTCTGTGCCACTGGAAATCTTTCCCAACATGATCTCTCCTTTGAAGGGTCGGAAAACAATCATGCGGAATTTGACTGTGTGATAGTCAGTAAGGATCTCAGACTTGAGAAAGTGCTGGCATAATCTACCGTTAACATTCACCAACCCAGTCCCATGGCCAATCAGACCATCGGAAGACTCAAGTAGGTCATAGAAGCTAATGCAAAGGCCGATTTTTTGAATGACCTGGCCGAAATAAGCATTAAGAAGCTGGAAGGAAGAAGCTTGAATAGCGCACTTTATTGGCGTATTTGGCATTGATGTTGTCTTCAAGTGCAACTGCACTGAACTTTGAGAAATCCTCAGGCGAAATCTGAATCAAGTCCGATATGGTGGTCTGCTAGTGTTAGAAAAAGTTTTATATATGACCGTCAAACTTACTAGGATAAACATGGCGACGGTAGGGGAAGGCACGACCAGGAGATTTGTCTGATTAGGAAGTGACAAAGTGAGAACCTTCCAAGGTTGGAAGGTGTAGAATGTCTTTTTCCTTTACAATTGTCATTGAGGCAATCAAAACTGAGATTATTCGTGCTCCGCCTAGAATCCCGCCGGCACGTGACCACGGAACGGAAGCTTTCAATCTTAACCTCGACTCCGCTAATACGTTAAATTTACGAGATTATTCCTTTGTTTGTGCTGGAATCTCCGGCAAAACAAAAGGCTCTTGTCATGAGCTCCCAGGGATTTTCTTTCCCGCCTCCGCCGCCCCCGCCGCCGGCAACTAACCAGGCGCCGGCTCACCACCCGACCCAGCATGGACAGAATTGGGGTGGACGCGGCGGACATGGCGGAGGCCAGAGGGGACGTGGAAGAGGACAAGGCAACCGTGGCCGAGGAGGGAATCATGCAGAAAGTGGACGACCGCCATCATATCTTCCCCCTACAGGTTTCAACTACGCGCAACCAACGTATGGTGGATATCCTCAACCTCTTCCCACAGCACCTTATATGCCTCCCCAGCCCTACCATCCTGGACAAACCTCGGCTTTTCAGAATCCTCAAAACCCGCCTCCATATCCATCTCAGCAATATGCCCAGTCGATAGCTCCGGGGAACTATCAACACTACAATACGCCCAACCTTCCTACACCTTACCCTCCCACAACTCCGGCGTACATGCAAGGCTTACCAGCACCTCCCCATGGCCATCAGCCAAACAATCAAGCAATGATGCCCCCCATCTCATGGCGTAATGATATGCAAGGTGCGGCGCCATACATGGGCGCTCAACCGGGGCAAGCACGAGGGCCACGACCTCCTCATGCGCATGGCAATCAGGGTCCGAAACCCAAGCCTGCCCAAAAGCGGGATCACTCCTCTGCATTCAACAAACCTCAATCGACTGCGCCTCGGACTCCCGCTGCGCCTGCCGTCCCGAGCTTCGGCAACCCTCTGCCCTTGAAGCCACCACCCGTCGCAGACTCTACAGCCAACAGAAAGTCAAAGAAAAGGAAAAGGAAGCACAACCAGCTTGGACTGACCCCTAATACCGAGGACCACGAGTCGAGCGAAGAAGAGGCTGATGAAGACGAGGAATCGAAACTGGCACAAAGTGGATCTGACGCCGCACCGCTTCAGGTCTCATACAAAGGAAAGACGTCTGTTTTGCAGACACCGACCGATATTGCTGCTTGGATTGCAGAGCGGAAAAAGAAGTTCCCCACGCAAGCTCGGGTCGAGGAAAAGAAGAAGTCAATGGAGGAGGCAAAGGCAGCCCGCGAGGCAGCCCGTCAACAAAAGCAAAAGGAGCAGCAGGAAAAGCGAAAAGAGCACATGCAAAAGCAAAGCGAAACCAAAACAGATTCCACTGCAGATGCAACGACAAACGCGCAGCGCAGAGAGAAGATTCGTCGCAACCTTGAACGAGAAGAGAAACGAATCCAAAAAGCCATGGCCGAGACCGAAGCTGCTCGTCTCCGAATGGAAGCTCTACAGAAGGAGGCGTTGAGCCTAAATGCAGACCTTTCCCCAGACGAAGGTACGGGTATCGCACCTGTCCCGGCCCCGGTTATCAAAACTGAACCTGCAGACCCGGTGCAAGACTCAGAGCCAGCCCTCAAGACCGAACCCGAAGACATGGTACCGGAGCCAGCCACTAAGATTGAACCTGAAACTACGTTGCCAGAGGCAACCATGAAAGCTGAGCCTCATGACCCAATTGCGGAGCCCGCTCAATCAGCCGTCCCCGCTTCCCACGCGACAGAGCTGCAGGGAGATCCAGGGGTGGCCGAGTCCGATAATCTCGAGCACACAATCAAGACTGGGCACCCCACCGACCATGACGTTGATGACATGGAGCTCGCATCCGATCCCGGGGCCAGCGATTGGACCTCCTCGAGTGCTTGTAGCTCAGATTCCGACTCCGACTCTGACAGCGACGACTCCGCGCCAGAGCAGGCAACTTCACGTCGCACGGGACCAGAGCGAGTGCCACCCCCACCTCGCGAGGGCAAAAGGACCGTCTGTCGTTATTTTGCACGTAGTGGGCACTGTAACCGTGGCGACCAGTGTAAATTCCTGCATGAGAATGACCCTGAACGAAGCTCGAAGGCCAAGGCCAAGCCTGAAAAGAAGGAGAAGGAGTCGAAACGCAAGGGACTTTATCAAGCTGTGAGTGCCCCATTTATTGATTTTGCCGCTCCTATTGAAATTGTACTGACACGGATTAGTTGCTGGACCGACAGAAACAAGACGACGACCGCCGGGCAATGGAAGTGATCTGCTGGCTAGGTCAGAACAATATGTTTGACGCCCCACACGATACCCCAATGAATTAGCGTCAGAACTGGAGGAACGAAACGTACAGGAAAAAAAGGTCATAGCTTGGAGGCGTAGGGGCTTTGGTTGGATTTTCAACTTGGATGGATAACCGAAGCTCAGTCGCGTGGCTCCGATAGTACAAAGAATTAAAATGAGGAAGAAAAAAATAATAGTAAATAGGTTAAATCACACCTAATTCGAATTCTTTCATGAATTGTCCTTTTTTAACCAATTTGTTGAACCAATAATGACATCTAAAATTCTCTTAAAATAAGACGATAAAAGGTTACTAAAATAGCAAGGCAAAGACCGAAGTAACTAAAGCCGACCAGAGTGGATAGAGTCATTTAAGGTCACGTCGAGTTCAAGCCAGTCAACGGAGGAGATTCCCTGCCAAGCGAAGAAAAGATGGCCGTCAGTGGTCCAAAAGACTCGTGGATCACCGCCACGCTCTCTTTTCTCTCTCTTTTCCTCTTTTTCTCGCTCTTCTCTTTCTCTCGGGCCCTCGCGGGTCCTCTCCGGGATGGACAATGGCCAATCACTTGCCTTGCTTCCTTTTTCGGTATTTGTTTTTCCTCCCTTTGACTCTAGGCTGTGCTTAGCTCCTTATCCATGGGGCTACCCATGGGGCACATGCCCTCTTTTATAAGACTACTCTGTCGTTCGGCCTTTTCTTCCATATTTGCCTCTTTACACTGCCTTCCACTCCTTTGAGGCCTTTTGTGATTTCTCTCTTTCTATCTATACCTATCACTTGAACATTCTATCGTTATTTTTCAACCTTATATACATATATACAGTCATAATGCGCTTCTTTATGTCCCTCGCTGTCGCGGCCATGGCCGCCGTCGCCTCGGCGAACAACATGGCCAACCCCTTCAGCATCCCCACTGAAGGTTACACCTTCAAGGTCGGCGAACCTACCGCCCTGACATGGAAGCCTACCACCGGCGGCACTGTCAGCCTGATCCTGCAGTGGGGAGCCGTGATGACCGGTAACTCCGGCACTGTCATTGCCTGTAAGTGATACATCAGAATGACTCACTAATTCCCCGATAAGATACTAACCATCACCAGCGAGCATCGCGAACGATGGCAGCTACACCTGGGATGTGCCCTCCAGCCTGGCCGCCCAGCCAGACTACACCATCCGGATCGTCTCGGACGATGATAGCAATGACTACAACTACATCGGCCGTTTCACCGTCGAGGGCTCCACCGTCTCTGTCTCGTCTTCCAGCGCCAGCTCAACCGCTGCCTCCACTTCCACTGAGTCTTCCACTGAGTCTTCCACCTCGGCCACTAGCACCACTACCTCGGAGGAGTCGACCTCGAGCTCTTCGGACATCACCAGCTCTGCCACCACCATGACCACCGCTTCCAGCACTGTCGCCAGCTCCTCCGCCTCCGCTACCGAGACCTCGGAGAGCTCCAGCGCTGCCGCCTCCACCTCGGCCAGTGCCAGCGCCAGCGCCAGCTCCTCCGCATCCCAGAGCGCCGTGCCCACCACTAACGCCGGTATCGCCAACCGTGTCTCCGGTGGAATGCTGGCTCTCGTTGCCGGTGCTCTGATGCTGTAAATTATCATACAGATTTTGTCAACGAGACTCTGTTCGACATGTTTTATTGATATATACATATTCTTTTCTCTTCACTTCTCCGATTGGTTATATCTTGAAACCAATTAACTAATTTGTGTTATTGCCTCCCTTTTTCTGGGATGCAGCTGTACAAAACATCCCGTCCTTTTGATTACGGTCGGGATTGTGGATTTATTATTTGATTCTTATCCTATTTATGTATTCCCCAGCGTTAATGACTGTATACTCCCCTACAATCTACTTTCTATACATGTAATCTTGTATATTGTATCCTCTTTCCAAGGTTATCTGATTTATATCAGACAGTGGGGGAAAGATTTAATTTGGATAGTCCCGCGTCCACTTTTTTAAATTGTAGTCTAATCTCGCTAAATATTTGTGTTCGATAGTGCGTTAAATACGGTTAAATGTTTTGCCTACGTTGTAAGTACAAGTGACATGTAGTGATGTTGTCTACATATTGTAGGCCTATTATTCCGTACCTTCCTTGAATTCAATGCTACCTATTCTCACTACAACGTAAACACCAAGGTATCATCTCAGTAAGGGGTGTCTCCCACTGAAAGGAGATAAATAATGATCGGCCGTTGGTGGAGTCAAGCAAATTTCCCGAGGGAGTAGGGATTTCCCCTTCTCCACAAGATTTTGAATTGGAGGGGAATCGATGTTGATAAGCACATGGGCACTGCTTTGGGTTACATTTTACTTCTATTTTTTGACTAGTCTTGGCTAGTAACTGTGAGGTGGGAAGAATTGTATTGTACTTTTTCCTAATTAGTCCCGGTTCAATCTCCGTGGGGAGTTCGTATAGTACGTGCAAGGTGCACTACATAGCATGAACACCATACATATATATGTATATATGTACCTGGCTACATAAAACTATATTCTCAGACACAGTCATCACAGTCGTCTCGACCAAGTCCATTGTCCGACTTGGCCCTGTGCCTAACTCGTGATCACACCCACATGCACCAGGTACCAGGTCCCCTCTGCGATGAAATCTCAATCTGCTGAACTCGACGTTTCAGGTCTCCGCCAACGATGTCATTGCCATCTGGACTACCACATCATGTGTTTCGAAGATGTCGAGTGTATTCCTTAAGGTTGCCCTAAAAGTTCCAAAGCGTTCGGGCTATGCTAGGCACCCGCGCTATGGAAAACCCCAACCCTGGCATGAAAGAGACCTCAAGTCAATGCATGTCTCTCGACACACCGCATGAACAACATGGGAACCCCAAGCAAAATCACGATATCATTCATGTCCAGCCTTGGTAATAGCGCCCTATCGTCATCGAAAGCTCGGCTCTAAGCAAGGGTCTTCACAAATATACAGGAACAGTCCACACCACCTCGTGTCTGCAGAGGAAGCAAGGCTCTTACCACTATGCAGGACTTTTGCTGGAGATCCCGAGACATTTTGTCCATCCAGTTACTTCATAGGGCGGATTCTGGATCTAGTCTCTGATCTATCAATCGAACATGCCCTTCGAAGAAAATGTGATTGCCTATATGCAATAGATGCAGCAGACATGCAGAAACTGGGGTGGTCATCATCCACTTTCTTTTGAAATATGAATGGATGAATGGCTCAGCTTCTTCTTTCGTGTCACGTTTCTACGCCATGACACTTGTTATTGGTTCGTTGCTGTGAACGATGACATGACAGCTGGGTTTGCAATGATCGAACCCCTAGCTTGCAGCAGGGCCCATTGATGGGCCCGGGATCCGAGATCCATACAACATAATGGGATTTCGTTTCGGTCGAATCCGGCTGTGCTGCATAATTTGCTTCTTATAAAGGTGCTGCTGCATCCTCTCAAGGGATTGGGGTTTATTGCTTGTTCAGTAGTGCCATTGAAAGCTCAACCCGAACCAGAGCAGCTTTTTTCCTTCAGACATATACACGTTTTCATTAAGTTCTCCAACCAGAACAGGATACACTATGTTATCCAAATTCCTTTTTGCGTCGGCTGCGACCGTCGCGGCTCTCTCTGGCCTAGCCAATGCCCAGACAAACATCACCGATAACGACTGTGCCTCCTCATCCGAGTACTCAAGGTGCAACAGGGACGTTGCGGACAAGTGGAGCTCCTGCGTCCGAAACTGCAATGGCAATGGTAACTGTGTCGTGGACTGTGGCTGCGAGTCCCACCAGAAGTATATCAACTGCATGGCGGAGTCATGCTGGAACCAGGTATGGCTTTAATATACCCTTCGATACCAATGAACCATGTTCATGAGTACCATACTAACAATATCTTCTCCAGGTCTACTCCTGCAAATACCAACTCTTCGTGCAGCAGTACTTCGCCATCTGCCCCAGCGCCCAAGAGCCAATCCCCTTCTGGCCCCCACCAGACAACGCGCCGAACCGCTGCTCCTGCGATCTAGGCAAGGTCACGCAAATGACCCTCTCATCGCGCAACCAGCAAGTCAAATGCATGCGCGCCGTCACCGACAAACTCACCGCAGACATCGGCAACATCCCAGACTTGTCTAAACTAAACGACGGTCTCGACATCGCCAACCGCGCCTCGGACTGTGCCTGCTGCGGAGCCAGCGCTAGTATCTCCGCGTAAGTGAAGCATACCACCTGCGACCGGCATAGCTTCCTTTCAAAACCCCAACTAACCCCAAACCACAGATCCTGGGATGTCTGCCCACACACCGAACCCACCCTCGCCGGCGCAGATATGTGGGGACTCTTCTTCCCCTCCGATCTACCCAATCTATACACGTCCCTGCCGAACTGGGCATGGTCATCTTGCGACGCGACTCTCCGCGACACGAACTGCAAGGACCTCGGTTTCACTGATACAGACAAGTTCTACAAGCCCGGCGATTTCCCTAATAACGGCACCTCGACCCTGTACGAAGTTGGCGGTACGCTTTCCGCCCCTCCGAGCGGTACTGTTCTCACTTGGTCTCAGGCTTCGGCTACCTATACCGTTAGCGCGACTGGGTATGACCGCGAAGCTGTTGCTAGCCAGAGTGAGTACCGTGCCACGGCTACCGGGAGCGATGAGGCGTTCCCGATGCAGACTGATAGTGGTGCTGCGGCTGTGAGGACTGGTGGTCTTGGAGCTGTGGTGGCTGGTATCTTGGCGGTTGCTATGTTGTAGCTTGGTTGAAAAAGTATGCATAGACTGTGCTGCTAGGTGGAGGGAGGAGGAATTGATGTTTATGGTATTTCATGATGTGATATGACCGGGTTATGGGATGGTATGTGGCGTTGACGATTTAATGCTACCTTGGGCTGCTGTTGTGTTAGGAAAGGACTGGATATACTTACTACTCGAACCGCGAACAATCCGATACTTAAGTTGCTCTATTCTATCCAAAAGCCTGTAGAGTACCAACCTTAGACCTCCATAGTGTGGAACAACCAAAACTATATGAGGTGCCCACTTACTGGCTATCCGTTGCCTTCACACTTCGGGTCTAGAAGTCTAGATACGCGGATGTTCAATTCAGATTCATAGCCCCAGAGTTGTTGGTACTTCCGAAAGTGCTTGGATTGTGGTAGTGGCCGATTAGTGATGAATGACCAGGGCATTTTCTGGATGTTATCATTTTGAATGGGAAGAGAACGATGCTGTTCTTAATTGTAACCTGCAGAGCAGCTATAAAATTATATGAAAAGGCCCCAAAGCCGCCCAGAACGCCAGTTACTCCACAGAAATCGGTATCAAACGTCATAGCCCCGCTAGACAATGCACGGGCACCGTGATCGGTGTCCTGTAGGAACGACAAACATAAAATCCACAAGATCAAAGCAAAAGACAAAACAATCACGCAACCCACGACGGAACAACCCGCTTCAGGAACTTCATGAACTTCCAGAACCCAACCGCGTACTCCTCATTACCATGCGGGTCCACGACCCGCTCAGGGAACGCAATACCAGCACCAAACAGCCCGGGGATATCAGACGAACGACCAGGCTCGTGGAACATACCAGTATCATGATCAAAGCTCATAAGAAGAGGCGCGCCATTCTTCGAGAGAGCAGGGAGCGAGGTACGGGTATACCCAACGGCCTGGACAAGATAGTCACACGCCGGCAGATATTTGTGGTACTGGGCAGACTCAATCTCCGGGCCACCAGCGCAGTCGATCTTATCTAGAACCTGGCCAGCAGGCGAAGTGGGAAGTTTGTCGTCTTCAAGCTCGGAGCGAGCAAAGTCTGCGGCCAGACCCTTGAGACCGGTGTTGTCGCGCAAGATCCAGCCATCCTTGTACTCTGCGTAGCGGAGGGCGTGGCGGGTGAACCAGCTAATGCGCAACAGAGGGTGGGAGGTTTGGGCGAGCCTGGTGAGGTTCAGGATGGCGAGAATGGCGCTGTGGGATGCGCCGACGATGGCGATGGATATAGGTTTGTCTGAGGGGAGTGTATTTGCTAGCTCGCTGGGCTTGAGGACTAGGTCGAGGTCCAAGCGCTGGATGTCCAGTCCCGGAACGGGAATGGCGGCTGTTGTGGGGAAGGAGCCTGTGCAGAGGATCAGGCGGGTGGTCTCTATGGTCTCAAGAACTTCAGATGAATTCTGTTTGATGGAAATAGTCCAGTTGGAGGTCTGGAGTGTGCAATTATTAGTCTCTTAATTATAGAGAAGTAGATGTGCAATAAAATTACTAACCGTTTCGTTCAGGTTGGCTGATTTGACAGAGCCGTGGCATGCATATACTTGCTCCATCTTCAGTAGACCGGCCGTAAGGTCACGAACCATATCCGCTGCGAAACCAAGGGTGCAGGTTGATTCTTGGTCGAGCTTGGCCAGTTTGGTGAATGCATTAGGTGATTTGGTGTTATCGATCACTTTCTGAAAAGGCTGAGTGGCTCTTGCGTATGCTTGGAATAATGAAACCTTGGTGTTGCTGAATAGTACTTTGTTAGTATCTTCCGGCCTGTGTTTACGTTTCAGGAACCCGGTACAAACCTAGGAACTTCGCGATACTTGCTATGGACTCTCCCAGCTTCAAAAGAAGGATCAATCCATGCGATTGTGCCCAGCTGGCGCTCCAACAAGTTTCCCATAACGGCAACTCCGGCCGGACCGGCTCCTACGACGACCGCTGCGCATTTCCGAGTAGCCATGTTGGGGTTGTAGTGATTGGAAACTGGGAGTAAGAATAGGAAAGCGAGTTTAGGACTGACTCAAGGGATACAAAAATGGGAATGAGAAGGAGTTGCAAAAACGGCGTTTATTTGAGTAACTAAATAAACAGAATCGCAATAGATAGCACGACGGGGTTCGCGACGGGGTTTAAAAAGGGGGGGATCAGTCGGCTAACACCCAGGGGACAACATCATCGGCGACGGGAATGCGTGGTATTTTCATGCAATAACGCAACCAGCGTCCAGTCAGGGCATCGCTATAGAGCGGGAACACTCATTACTTCTCCAAGCGAGGGTCCCCGACATCCCATGACACATGTGTAGCTCTCGGTCGAGATGGGTCGCCGTTCTATCGACATGTATTGGCCAATCCATGTTGTCGCGGGGACCTTTCAACCTAAAATTGGCTGCTTCACATTTGGCGGTGATGGCTCGGGAATCTCAAACGGCGACTCATTCGGTGACTCGTTCGTTCAATCGGCGACTGACCCCACCGCTTCCCGTCGGGCTGTCGGGCTGTCGGCAGGGTCGATCCGCGCTCAGTATAGGAAGAGGTGCTGGGAATAGACACCATTTTCATAGCATGGGTGGGAAATGTTGCGAGTCCATATTTGGACACGGTTAGCATCAATGAGGAATAAAAAAGGAGTAAAGCAGGTCGAGGAGGCTGTTGGCTTTATATTGTGTTGTTTTGGCGTCGATCAAACAGTCTTGGCAGAATGGCGTGATCGAATTTTGGGCTTCTGAGGCCAATCATCGCTGAGGAAGTATACGTCGATATAGGGCTGAGGTATGGACTCTAATGATCCGGGGCTAATATGTGGTATAAAATATTCTTTTGACAGGTCATCTAGCACTTTTGTAAACGAAAACAAAACCCATATATCTACACGTCCGACAGTTGTTTTTGATATAACCTTCCCTCACACAGCCCAGTATATCCTCACGCTCGCGTGATAAACGTGGTTTGACCAGCCCGGAAATCTCGCCCGGGCCCAAATGGCAATCGAATCTCCAATCTCCATTTCGCGAACCCCATGTCCATCAAGAGTAAGCCGGCCACGACCCTGAGTCTTTTCAATCTCAAATGCCTCGGGCGAGTCTGCTTGGATATCGTCTCGATAGTCCCAAACAATTCTATCGTGCTGCATATCGCTCACGTGGGCCCCATTGACTTGCAATTTGTTGTCACGCGGCAACAGCAGCGCATCTGCCTCGGTATAGTGTTTCCGGACTTGCCCACGCTCATTGTCGAGGATCTCTTGCTCGATTCCGTCGGCATACATGTTCCTCATATGGGCGCCGTGAATCACTTCGGTGTCAAACCAAGTCCATGAATACTCATACATATTCTCGCGGAGTCTCCCGCCGCCTTGGTCGTGAGATGAGATATTGAAGACAATCTTGCGGCAAGGGTGTGCTCCGCGATGCGGCAACGGTGCAGGATTCGGCTCTTGCTCCAAGCTCTGAAAAAGAAACAGACCATCAGTACGAGACCTTTAGCTAACTTAAGAACAGATATACATACATTCCGATCATAGCAGAAGGGAACTGTCTTCAACAAGACTTGATCACAGTCTTTATGAATGATCCGCTGGTCTTGCATTTTCTGCTCTACCGAAGGCCAATATTCCGCAGCATCCACGATCATATCAATGAGCTCCTCGGGCAGACCATGTGGGACCTTCCATTGCAACCAATGCCGAACATTGAGTACATCCACTAAGGTGGGATTGAACACTTGAGGTCCCGGATCTGGGATACACTTATCCGACCCATCAGAGCCTGTGTTGCTCGGATCTGGAGAGGGTTGACCATGAGACCAGAACTGGTTGCCCGGGCGAACTCCAAAAGGCAACATGGTAGTAACTAGAACTTTTAGATGCTGACTTCAAAAGCTTTGCTGACACCCGCACACGGATTGACGCCACCGTGGGACTTTGCAGTGAAGTTGATTCCGCTCAGACACGGCGTCACCACACGTACAACTGGTTAGGTACGACCTGTATGGACGTTTTCTTTTCCTTTCTGTGTACTACCTCAACTAAGGGGTTGGTTAGCTTTGGCCATTGCGAAGTTTTGGTCGAGTCGTGCGCACCCATAACCCCCCGCATACCACGACGAGGAGGTTGGAACCCAGTTTTGACCGTTGGAGCTATTGAATTTGCCGGAAGAAAGTCGAAGTAAAGCGACATCCAAAGGAACTAAATACTCCATGGCGGAAAGACATGTACATATGATTGACCAGTCGATCGTCCAAGATCTACGTTACTTGTTGACAATGACGTCAATGGCTCCAGTTATATCTTCAGCTACGTCAATGGCTCTACTTATAGCCTCATCGTACATATGTACAACAAATTAAATTCTGTTCCTGGTACGTGGGGTATATCTCCAGAACTTTCCATCGAAATTACTATGTAGATGCCCAATGCATGTCTATGTCTGGTCTCGAATTTTGTGTTCTTCATACAATATATTCAAATGCCCTTCCTAACGCCCATAAGAGATACGATATGGCTCACTTTATTTTCAGCCACGTCTACCACCCGCAGCTTTGTACGCAGCAGCCCGCTTGCTGCTTCTGCTTTCTCGCTTGGCCTTTGAACCACGGCTCTTTTGCTTCATCTTAATGGTTGATGATCCCTCAGTAGCGCGGTGGCCCTCAAACACGAAAGAGTTGCCGGCAATGGTACTGCTAGCATCGGCCTTCACCTTAGCCGCACCCGCTCGGCCCAGTAGCCTGTTGGCACGTCCTTGCATCGTCTTCTGGGCCTCGTCCACACGAGATTTCTTGGTGTCAGGACCAGAGGGTTCGCGCTTCTTAGCGATCTTGCGGGCCCGAGTGACACGCAGCTTGCGGGGGAGCATGGGCGGGAAGTTCTTTCCATTGAGCGGAAGCGACTCCTCAACACCATTGCCATCGTAGAACTGGACATAGGCAAATCCTTTGCCAACACGAGTGGTGCTGTCACGGATCACGCGCACGAACTCAACATTCTTCTTGACGGCCTTCTTGTCCTTGCCTCCGGTGTGGGCGTTGAAAATCCGCCAGAGACCCTCCTCAATATCGGCCGGAGCGCGAACCTTCTTCTTCTTGCCGGTCTTCTCGTCCTCTTCGGGTGTCTCGCTGTCAATGAAAGACAGGTTTCCGACAAAGACACAGCGCTTGTGGTCAATTTCTGCGGGATGAGCAAGGCTGTCAACTCGCAAATGACGGTCCAAGACGATGGTGCCGTTCAAGGCGGCGGGGGCTTTGCGTGCGGCCTGGAGGGAGGTGTAGACAGCGTATGCGTTGGTGCTAGGTGTGGTCTCGTCGAGAATCTCGCGCTTCGCGAAGGAAGCGCGCTTGGGGATACCCCCACCACTGGCGAATGCAACAGAGCGGAAACGGATCGACTCGATCTTGTGCGGGCCGGTGGATTCAGGAAGCGTAGAGCAGAAAGAGGTCAGGTGTCTAAGGAGTGTCTTCTTGGCAGTCTTGGATTTGATAGCCTCAGTAGAGACGTTGCCCAGGAAGACAGTGCGGTTGGACTTCTCGACCTCATCGGACTTGGCGGAACCGGTCAAGCTCTCGTGCACAGGTACAGGAGCGATCTCCTCTTCATCGCTGTCTTCTGATGCTGATTCTTTGTCGGAATCCTCGTCTTCGTCATCTCCGCTATCTTCTTGTTCGGTCTTCTTTTGGCGCTTTGCTTGCTCGGACTTCCTCTTTTCCTCGTCCTTCTCCTCCTCCTTTGCAATGCGACGCATATATGTCTCCTCGACATCCTCGCCGGCACTGCCACGCTTGCGTTTCCGGTTTTGTGTGTCGGTAGGTTGTTCTTCTTCCTCCGCAGCCTCAGAATCGCTTTCTTCGGCGTCCTCCATTACTTCATCGCCTGACGCAGATGATTCGTCCTCAGCAACATCATCGTCGTCCTTTTTCGCCCGTTGGATGGGCTCGACGTACTTGATCACCGGGGCTTGCACGGGACCAGCCTAGATATTGTCAGCTCAAAGTTCATTAATTGCACATCAAAATAGACGTACACTTTGCGCAAAAAGCGAGGACAATGTTGGGTCCAGAGATGCACCACCGAAGGGAAGAGTGGTAGCGGAGTTGGTGGTTCCCTCCGTCTTAGACGAAGACTTTGACTTTTTACCCATTTTGATATATTGGGCTGTATTACTGTCTGAGAATGAGTGACCAAGACGTGGGCTTGTTGCGATTAACGTTGGCGCCGATGATAGCTCCGACTTTTTTTTTTCCTTTAGTTTCTGCTTATCGGGTCTTGGCGCGGAAAGCTGCTTATCACATGACTAGGAGTACATTTACGAGTATGTAGGAACATGCCCAGGTGGTGTTCTTACTATGTAAGGTACATCGTACATTGTATATGATAGATATGCATGAATATTACCTACACAGGCTTTCTGTATTACATATTCTTGTCGATAAGTACTTCCCTCTCTTATTCTAGACTGGGAGGTCCTTGTTCGTGATTAGGCGGTAAGCTGTGGGTGTATGATGCACTTATACACCGTCTAACATATTGAGACTGGTGAACATATCCTTCGTTCTATATTTCATCGGTGTTTCTTCTGGCCAAAAAAAAGTGCAAGATCAACATATTATTCTGCAAGATGGCCTACCTAGGTACCTATCTCATTCCAACTACGTCAGATACCATCTCACGTGATTTCCCTTTTTCTTCGGGCGGTGAGTCTTGCCCTCGCCCGAACGCAACGCGGCAGAATCAGCGGTCACTCGCTTCTGTTGCTGCACCCCATCATAGCGATCTGCTGCTTTTGTCTGCTGAAACCCCCTCTTTCGGTTGTGATTTCCCATCCTTGATCATTGGTTTGATCTTGATTACGATCCCTGGCCACTTCTTCATGCCGTCAACCTCCCTGCGACTCGGTACCCTCATCTTGTCCGCTTCCTAGCCATCGTCCCCTCGTCCTCCACAGTCGGTCTGCGCAGGATTCGTCGGACCGAAAGCTTTTACGGGCTACAACAGTATTGACACGCGTGGGCTTGGACTTAAGCCATAACTCGCGTCTCAGGAACGCGGTGGTTTTGGGAATCGTGCTCGGTCGCGAGCAGCTGTGCTCATTACCGGCGTCGCTCCCGGCGCATTGTTGAAACGGTACGTCGCTTGAGGTTCTACATCAACCCCAGAGTTTCATCTGGTCATTTTTGCAAGGAGGGAGCGTCTCTATGTTTCCTGGAACTACTGTGATCGGTATCTTGCTTCGCGCGACCTCTAGTACCCTATGCTGGGCGATTGTTGCCGACTCTGGGGGCGTCCGATGATCAATCTCCGCACCACCGCCTTCTGGAGGCGCTGACCTATCTCTCGCACCCACCAACCACTTTTTGCCCACCAACTCCGTCCTCCATTGATTTTGCCGAGTTGACATGGCAATTGAGCTAATTCAATCTGTGGTTTCTCCAGATTCTCGATCGAAACACCATCTGCCGGATTGGTGACCTTCCTCCCTCTCACGCCTGCGGCGAAACTCGACCTCGCTGCAAGCAATCGACCGCTCAATACCCTCCACCCCAACTCTTCTTTCCTTCACTCACGTTGTGCTGCGCCAGCTCCATTAGCTGTATAATTGTCCATGGAGGTAGCCGAGAGCAGAGAACAGGCCTCCGTTGGTCCAACAACGGGGGCAGAGTCCACATTCCCCAATGGCGACCGAAACCCTTTCCTAGATGACCCGCTCATTGACGATGATGGACGCTCAAGTAGTTTGAGTGAGATCGATGACGTCTCGGACAACGAGCCGTCCGACTTCGAAGATCCCATCAAGTCAGACAAGCCAGTTGAGAACGATTCGGAGGCTGAAACCGAACGCATCGAGGACTCTCCACACAACATCCGGAAACATGACATTGTGTTGAGTGCCGCTAGTGCCGGGCCAAGCCCTAGCAAGCTTCACCAATCTACGACACTCGATGATGTCGACGATGAAGCACTCGTGGCGGACGATTCTCCTAGCAAACCGCGGCGATCTTCAAAGAACAATGGCTTGACCGAGGATATCCCAGACCTGGGCGACCTAGGCGATTCTGGGCTTCCGAATAGTCTCAACAAGAAACGAAAACATGAAACTGTTCCCGAGTCGGGCGACGAAGAGCCCACGAAGAAACGACGGAGCTCAATCAGGAGTGACTTGAGTGACCCGATCGATGATGATACCCCCCTCTCGCCTGAGCCGCTCGGTAATCCCATGGATATCAATGATGATGACATACCGGTTGACGAAGTTCCTGAGTCGGAGCTCCCAGCCCCGCCTTCGAAAGGCAAAAAGGGCAAAAAGGGTAAGCGGAAAGGAAGAAGGACCCAAGACGCCGATGAGGAGGTGGAAGGCGGGGTCGAGACCACAGTAGAGTATGTTGCTGATGAGATTCTCGGAGAAGACGAGGAGCCTACAGAACGAGGAGATGAGCCCGATGACGCGGAAGCTGTTCTTCGAGCCGAAGAGTGTAAGTCATCCCCTTCATGAACTCTTTAGGCACCGCAGATATTAATGCCATGTACAGCTGTGAAAAAGATGTCTGCTATGGATTCACTAGCGACACTTGAGAAAGAATTTGCGACGTTACGTGACAAGTAAGAGATCGCCCCGTCTCACAAGTTTCGTTGCTCACAATCATAGGATTTATGATGAACGGATATCCAAACTGAACCGCGAGTTGGAGATGCTTACCGGTCCGAACCCGACGCATCCTGAGTACTTGCGGCAGATTGAGTGTGTGCAACGTTACCGGGACGCCAAGATCAAATACGAGCAAAACTTGTATCGATACCGCATGAAGTCACTCATGCACAAGGGTCTGGCCGAGCGATCACAGGCCCATAGCACATACTACCAACGGATCCGGGATGCGCGCGAGTGGCATTCAAGTGCAGTCAGCAAGCAGTTCTACGCCATTCAGCATGATCGCTTCAAGACAGACGAGCTTAGCCCGCACCATATCATCCCATTCCCCACCCGTCGCTCGCAGCAAATCGCACATCAAACTGCATACAACCAGGAGGTTTCAATCATGGCCGGTGTCGCCAAGTATGTCGGCTTCCCGGCTGCCCCATCCTTGATGGGTGCACGGCCCACGGAACTGGATGACGATCTTGAAAAGATGGGGGTAAGTCATATCCACATTCCCCAAGTTTGAACAGTTGCTGACAGCAAGGCATAGATTCCTATCGAGAATCGCGCTTCGGCACCACGGCATTCATCCACAATACCACGGACGACCATGTCTACCATGTCTTCTAACGCCTTCCGTTCGGCCGCTGAAGAAGCATTCCTAGAGCAAACACCCTGGGCAAACCCACAGCATCCCATTCATCAACAGCAGCATCAACAACAACAACAACAGCACTCGCAGCCACCTCGACCACAAGGCCGTACATTTGAGCATCCGCAGCCGTCATCATATGCAACACCAGCCGCTCAAAAGCGGATGGTCGACATCAACGCACCCAATGGATCTGCATCCACCATTCCCGAGAATGCCTCTGCTGCCAACTCATCAGCTAACAACACCCCGTACGGCATGGAGCACGATCCAAGACATCAAGCGCAAGGGCCCTTCCGCAACCCAGATTATGATGTTGATCATCGCAAATCCGGGTTCCGGTCACTAAGTTCGTCCCCATTGGATGTGCGGAAAGCACAGCCGCATCTTAGCCATGCCCTTGAACACCGCTCTCCTATTACTGACGCCCCGTCACACAATCACATCTTCTCTCCGCCTTCAGCACGACAAGGCTTGTTTCAACCTTCAGCTGCTCTCCAACGGGAGACCTCACCATCCCTCCCGCCTAAGCCTGCTGATGTGGTACATTACCGCGCTCATCAGGCAGGGATTTCCACAGGGACTGGTTCAAGTCACATGCCTAATCGATGATCGATTACCCTTGCGATTGTTTCTAAAACGACTGGTCAACACCCCCCCCCTAATACCCCGGGAGTCTCCTGCCTCCTCTTTCATGCATTACACTTCTCTTCTCCTGTGGTAAATCCTATGTTTTTCTACTCTCCAGCTCTTTCTCCAGCAGCAAATGTATCTTGACTGTCATTTTCGCTTGTGCTGCATGGATAGAATACCAATCTGGGGTCTTGTCTTTGAGTTTTAACAGCGTTCACATGTGGGATACTCCCGTTGTCATTACTTCTAACTTTGGATTCGAAGACTTTATTTGAATGGAACGGAATCTTGTCAAAGATGTTATAGTTTCCTTTTTATGTTTAACGGGGTGTATGGGTCTGGGCTTGTTTCTTCGTGCAGACAGTAGAGAGACATCTTTTGCCTTGGAGTTTCTCTTTCTTTTCTCCTAGTGTCAGCTTTTTCTGGTGCTGTAGTACTTATTGGTGTACATACCACGCCTTTATTTCATACGAGGCCTCCAAACCCTTTCTCTTATTCAATTTTCCCTGTGTTGTGATCTTCGATTTACAACTGCACTACTGTTTCAAGACAGTCACAACCACACCCACTCTCCGTCGGATCGTTAATTATCTTACTGAGACATTTCGGTAACTCCCGCCTTCCCATGATTGGCAGGTTCACTAAGCCATCTTCAATGAGCCTCAAGAGAAAATCCGCATTACGGGGCAGAGCCTTGGAACCATGGCGGCGCCACACCTTAGCCTTATCCCAAGTGGAGCTCATCTGACGTTAAGATTCACCTGTGGACTTCACCATCCAGGAAGATTAACAAAAATGGTTAACCGGACAATGCTTACATATAAAGGCCAGGATTCAGGAAATGTGATGAAGCACAGATTTGATGACGATGCTGGATCGAGGGTTGACCCAACCTGGGCGACACTTAATCCTCCCTGGTGGTTCTTGTGCTGCGAGATTGACTATTGATTTCAAGACCATTATAATGTAATTTGCATATTGCACAGCTCAGTTCTTCTGTGTTCTCTCACACAAGCTGGTTTCGCAGATGCATTGTCATTCAATTTGACGTTCATCTGCCTATATATTTGTAGAAATCTAAGTCTGCATATTGTTAAGGGACTCCCAAAAATTGAAAATCGACACCTCATCCATCAGCGCATCAATGGCATCTTCGCCAATTGTTATCCCTGCCATAGGATCATCCGCTGGAACTTCCTGCAGTGGAGACGACTCAGACGCCAACTCGGGGGGAACTCTTTGAGCCACATAGTTTGGGAAAATATACCGAATGGCTTCGAGAAAGATACCTCGGAAGACTGAAGAGCAGGGGTGGGTGTGTTGCATCTGTTCCAAGACTATCATACACACCTCAATCTTGTTCAGACCGAGACGACGGGAAACGGGATCAGAAGATTTGCAGTTGAGGAGGTGGACGTGCATTGCTGGGACTAACAGCGGCGGCCTGAAGTGATTGTCAGATAAAATATTATTTGCGGAGACTTGCGCACTCACGTCATTGGACCCGAGAATGCCAACAGCTTCTCGTTTGCCAGATTATCAACGATGGCATTGGTCTGTAGCGCAGCCGTGTTGATCTGATTTCGGACGTGACTGTGCCATGTGTCCTGGCGAGATGCAGGCAGCCCTTCCGGGTCCTTTGTGATGAACGGACGGTAAAAGGTGATTATGAATGCTCTTTTTGCTGTTAGCAGCAGGTATAGATAGATATGGTGTGGACACTCACTGGTAATGAAGCTGCAGGTGATACAAGTAAAAGGTTGCCAGTGGACTTTGTCCCGTCCCCTGATTTTCGGGAAGTGGAAAGTGCAAAATCTTTTGCTCAAGGGCTTCAACCTGTTCGATGGACGAACTGGCTCCAAAGGGCTGGTAGCACAAAGTGAGTGTGTCCCCCAAGAGCTGAGTGAGTTGAATAAGTATCACCCAGTAGTCTGCTAGCTGTGCCAGGTCCTTCGGAACATATGCTGCCGATATAGATTCGGGTAATCCGGCAAAATCACTCAGCATATCATCTGCAGATGGTGGTATAGTGTTACAGTCATTCATGTTGATTCTCAATGGACGGCCCATGGTGAGACTTAGCCAACGGTCTCGAAAGAAGCAGGTCCACCAAAGGCGGCGCCAAAGACGCTGTTGTGGTATACTGATAGGTGAATTGGCGCAGACCGCAGCGGAGAAACGATGCAGGCCCATTGTTTGGCAAAGGCTAATGGCAATACCCAGCCAAAACCACGGCTGGGTATAGGTATCAGCTTCAGAATGGTAAAATCCTAAGAGAAGTGCCGATTGAAGGAGAACTGTGTTGTCTGTCTCACCCCCATTATGATGCAGACACTAAGAGCAGGGCATTAGCAAGGCGTAATTCTGGAATAGATCATACGCTAGATTGCTTACCTTTGCACGAGAGTACATGGATTCCTTCATCTCTTTCCTGGACGAAAATCCCTCTGATTTCCAGGTCTCAGCCGGAAGATGCTATATCAGCGTTAGTTAGACCGCAGTTCCACTCAGAGGAGGTAAGCTTTACATTTGCAGCAGCATAGAAAATGCTCCATAGTAATATCAGATTGTATGGTTGACCATCTCCACTGGGATAGAGGTGTGGAAGCGTTGTAGCGTCAATCACCGGCATAATGGGATGCACATGATGAAAGTATGCCCGTAGAAGTTCATCGCAGGTCTCTTTTCGGGGCATATTGAAGACTCCTTTGTACTGCAAGTATGCTTTATCCTCGGGAGATAGCGAAACGGATGTTTTGGAAGTGAGCAGGATATGCCGTTGTGCAGGCTCGTGTGAAGGCGAGCATATATCAAAGACGGCACCAAACCCAGGCGAATCACCTTCGGTTTTGGATCAGCTCCAGGGTCTTTTTAAAACGAAGAAACTCGTGCGGTGACCACAGACCAGTGTAGAATGGCGCTTGGCCAGTTTTGTTGCTTTTCCCGAGGACTTTGGTTGCGATTTCAACGCCAGTCTGCTCTTCATCCTGGCGCCGAGAATAGTCCGAGGGATTAGAGACACTCCGCATGGTAGAGAGCTCAGGACGATCTAAATTATGCGAAGGCGGTGCATTTGGAAATGAATCAAGTGGAAGTGAAGCCTGTGGTACCAATCTATTCGAATCGCCATTAGGGGGGCTGCTAATAATAGACGCAGGTCGGCGTGTACGTCTCTCCCGTATGCTATATCTGTCAGTGATGAGCTTCTAGTTCGGAAGAAAACCCTCACGTTTGGGTTTTTGTCGGCGGAACGGTACATTCTCTGCCATCTTGCGTACAGCCTATACAAGGGATACCTGTCACCGTCACGCTACAGCGAACCTTGCGCTGCCGGCAATTTTGACAAGCAGCAGCTGATCGATAGCGTCGTGTAGACATGGTTAGTCTGCCAAGTATTGACAAGGATGCATCTGCCGAGAGAAGAATGTCAAGTAGAAGTTCTCCGAGGTAGCCGAAACTGGAAACTGCCCAGGTGGGTCCCGACAGTCCCGAGGTAATATATTTTTATACGGGATATCTGGGACTGAACGGGAAATAGAAATATAAAGACGGATTTATAAGGTTTTAAGGTCGTTGCACATGATGTAGGTGGTTGCACAGATCGTTACACGCGATGCTACACATGTGACTATACGTACCGGATATTCCCTGGCGTATGGGGCTTTCCTATTTGAGCTGCCGCCGCTTTTATGAGGGTGCTTAGGCTTAGGCTCACTGAGTAGATGTTAGCACGGACTTACCTAGGTAGATCAGTGATTATGCTTAGTTCAGTCACGTGTAGAATGACTGATGCTTAGTGAGTGCTTATTGGATACTCCCGAGGTCCCTCATTACTTAGTGATGCTTAGTGTCCAATCAGTGAGCAATACTACCAAGGTAATGCACTTCGCCTACCGTAGACTATACCTAGAAGGGATTAGCCCCTATATGGTCGTTTATACTATAATAATTAGTTTGTTGATAGCATTGCTACTAACCTCAATTTTTGGAGCACTATAACTTATTAAGGAAATACGTTATGACGAAAGGGCGTAGGATAGAGTGGAGAGCCCTATCCGTTTTATAATGTTACTTCCATCTTCCTTTTAATCTAGAGCGGCTCGAGCTTAAGATCCTAGATATAAAAGCAAACTAAGTGGTACTGATAAATCCATTCAGCTCCGAATCCGCCAGGTACCTAGGTAATCTGGATTGGATATCTTTCTCTAAGTGCGGTACCGAATTTATAGATCAAAAAGGGCCCCGGCATCAGGCCCAGAGCAATGAACCCTAGCAGAGAGTTTCCCCACCCAAGCCCCAAAGCTGAATACATACTAGGGCCCGCGAGAGGCAGGAATGCACCAAACAAGCACCTCATTGCCGTCAGCCCAGCGACAGCAGATGCAGCGTATGCCCCAGACGCATCAATGAAGTATGTCTGAATTGATGCAAATATGCCAACTCCACCGAACCCAAAGGGAAGCAAACCAATGATAGGAACAATCCAATGCACATGCTTGTCTGCAGTCCATCCGTACCAGAAGAAGCTGATGGGGATGAACGGAGCGAAGAAGAGGCAGGGCGCAAGCCGCATTTCGGGGTGATAACCCCCATTATTTGCTTTCGTTAAACGAACCACGGTGGGATCCGAGATTTTCGCCACGGTAAAGTTTCCGGCGCAAAATCCAATTCCTATTCCCAGGTAGGCGAGCCCAGTCAGCTCAAGTGACCAGCCGTAGCTGCCCGTAAATAGCGTGGTTGTGGTCGTGAAAATGAGATAAAGTAGACCAAAAACGAAGGACATGTACAGGGCGAGTAGGAATAACATCGGTGAAGACATAATCCTCAGCGGTCGCATGATGCTTTGTACCACAAGTGCTGGCGTTTTAGCAGGATAAAGACTTTGGAAATGTTCCTGGCCAGGCTCCTTGCGTAGAGCCTTCATTTTCCGATGGATCAACACAGAAGGGTTTGTTTCCTGCCCGACAACAAAATTGACGCAGGTCATCACTCCACAGGTGATAAGAAGAAACCAGTATACCCACCTCCAGCCCGCGCGCTGAGAGATAAAACCACCAAGGAGGGGGCCAAGTACCGGGCCAATGAGTGGCCCGATTGTGAACATCGCGTTTGCTTTTCCACGCTGGTGGATGGGAAAGAGATCGGCAATGACACCGCCGCCCACACTCAGGCATGCTGAGCCGCCCACTCCAGCTAGGAATCGGAAGACGATCAAACTAGCAATATTGGGTGCTAAGGCACACCCAATTTGCCATAACGTGAAGAAGACGTCCATGACGTTCAAGACTGGTTGACGTCCATAGATCTCGCTCAGTGGGGACAAAATCAAGGGACCGACCTTTGTGAACAATTAGTTAAAAAAAAATATATTTCGTCATTTGCAACCAATGTTGTTTGCTATTGGCATCGAGATGGAACTCACTGTGAATCCAAGGACGAACACGCTAACAGAAAATGAGGCAAGAATGGTCGAAGTCACGCCAAATTCGGAATCCATCAACGATGTACCAGGGGCAGGAATGGAGGAAGCCAATGGACTAGACAAACGGTTAAGACTTCAGCAATATGGTGCTTATTGAACCAGAAACCATACCTCAAAAATGTGATGACGCTAACCATTCCCAATATCATCCATTTGCGCTTATCTGGAAAGTTCCTATAGAAAGTGAGAATTAGATTCAATACTCCGCGCCGCATGCTAGAAGTCCACATACTGTGGATTGTGGGGATCTTCTTCGGAGTCCCAGCCCACGAGGCCTTTTTCATAGTCGGATATTTTTGCATTTTGTTGCACCGGAGGTTTGAGTTCCTCCGCGCTCGAGGATTCGAGATCTTTATTCATGGCCGGGAATTCGAAGGTGGTGCCGCTCTAGAACCTGAATATGAAGAAGGAACAGGCGAAGCGACCATCTTCTTATAAGCTACGCGGGTATGTTTGCAGGGATCGCTCGGACTTTCGCAGTACATTACCTGCGTCGATGTACTCTCTCGGCGCCCGATATAGAGTGACTAAACCAAATATCCGGAGATGTATCCGGAGATGTATCCGGAGATGTATTCGGAGATGTAATATTACCCCGGTAATAATGCTTTACTAAGAGGGACTCGGTATGAACACGTTTTGATGCAAGGCCGCCTGACTGTACGTACGTACATGGTAGAATGCTTACATGTACTACGCAGAATCCATGAGGTCAACGCAGATGTTGTGATCAAATCTTGGAATGTCATTTTTCATGATAGGGCCTACCCTTTTCCTCCGGCAACCGCCTTACCGGCCTTTCAAATCACTTCGAAACTTACGCCCATAGTCATAAATTCACTGAAACGGAAGAGCAATCGCTTCTATAAATGTTAGTTGGTGAACCACATTTGACTATTCGCTTGCGAATGGGGATTAATGCCCTGTTGCTGCATTTGATTGTCCCATTGGGTCTGTTCATAAGTCAAAATCCACAAGTCCACATCAAAAATATACACGGGGTATTCTGATCATAAAAGAAAAACTCACCCAATCTATTCCACCATTGAGATCGATTATATCGGCAAAGATATCCGTCGATAACGGCGAGCAGTTCTCTATATCTATAGCGGTGTCAAGTGGGAGGTCATTGTTTGCGGCGGCAGAGGAATTAGATAGACATGTGGTGCCGACCGTTTTATCTGTGTTAGGAGGTTCGGTTTCTGCGATCCCTAGTGAGCACTACTACACTAATAATTGACCAGAAACGGGAAACGGGGAAGAAAACCAGAGGGGAAAGAAGACGAATAGCGGGAATATGGGACCTACGAGATGATTTGCCTAATCCTGACTTACCATTGTTATCAAAAGGCACCATGGTGCGCTGCCCTTTCACCCTCTGGAGCACAGATTTCACAATATCAGAGACAACGCGGGCTTCATGTATTTCGCTGCTCCACTCAGTCCAAATCATATAAGACTCCTCCAAGGCCTTCAGCAATTTCCCCGGACCACCGTATGAATCCGGATCGACACACGGAGGTACATTTTGCCCTGATCCATTTTGCGGGTTGACCCCAAGACAGATTATAATGGCCGCGAGAAGAAAGTCGTATGATGCAGCGCATATCACTTTCCACTTGTACCCCCATAGGAATCCGCCGGGTCGGCATTCGTGATAAATATATGACTGGTGATGAATGATTCTCAATGATGCGTCAATACATTTTCTATGCGATTTAGGTTGCGAATGAATGAACCGTCGGTGTAATGAGCAACGGGCCTTTTGGAAAAGCAGATCAATCATCAGGCGTTGCAAGAGCGACGTTGGAGTTTCCGTAATAGCGTATCTATGGTGAGCTTTCAAGGAAGGTGGAACCAAGTCATATTGCTCATCCAGAGATTGGTCGATTTGGATGACGATGTCGTAAGAAAGTGGATGGATGGATACAGCCCGACCTTGGATTTTGCCTAGGACTCTTAATATGCCCACTCTCACGATCATATGACACAAAATGCTATCATCTTCAGGTCGCGACGGAGGGAGTTGGCTCATTTCTGGGGTCAAATCACCATCGCGCAGAATACGAGGAAGTTCGGTATCTGTTTCGACCTCGTTGATCGTCCGCGGTAGTCCCACTTCGAAAGACATGAGAATATCAAACTGGAGAAGCACAAGCCA
Source organism: Penicillium chrysogenum (assembly GCF_028827035.1). Taxonomy (NCBI): domain Eukaryota; kingdom Fungi; phylum Ascomycota; class Eurotiomycetes; order Eurotiales; family Aspergillaceae; genus Penicillium; species Penicillium chrysogenum. The sequence goes on along the minus strand of NW_026622749.1, from coordinate 1,982,250 downwards.
TACGCGCCGTCTGTATTCACCCGTGAAGGTGGAAATTCCCTGGAAATGCAAAGAGTCCCGATGATAGCCTGCTCTCATAGCAACACGAACGACTGTCGTGAATACCAGGTAGTTTGCGAATTGGTTCTTCTGGCGTTCGATATGTTGACCAAAGAAGTATAGAAGTAGCGCTTCAACTGTGTTGACGGTTGGCTTGGTATAGTCGGATAGAACGAGACACTGGGCGCTCCTGTGGCGGAAGAAAGAGATATCTTCCCGTGACTGGGAAGTGCCATCCTTTGGGTCACTGGAAAAAGACGAATGACATGAGGCAATAGACATCATACTGTACAGAATGCTGAGCCAGTTGAGTGAGACACTGGATGGATCCTCCCAAAAGCAATTATACTGGACTTCGGGTAAGTGCATGGTCATCTTGGGCGGGTATTATCACTTACTTCTTTTTCAAACGTGGGCGCATGAGTGATCACTGCTCATGTCAGCCAAATGCCGCTTCAATGCCTTGTAGGCAAAGGCCATACATACATGCGAAGAAGTCCATGGCGTTAAAGTAGCGAGAAATAAGACGATCGACGACAGTTCTTGGTGGCACAGCATGCAAAAGTTCCTCAAGAGTCACAGCGCTGCGCGTTCCCATCAACAGGTCAGGCGACCTGTCATTCTGGGGTTGCTGTAGCGTTGGCCGTCTAATTTCCTGCGCACAACCGATCTTGAGTCCGGAAAACAGGCGTCAGGATGTGAACACCATAGTGAATATCAAAGTAAAATGAAAACTCACATCACCCGCGATGGCAGCCCAATGCTCGGCTCCAACGTAGTTAGTTTCGCCCTGTTGGGTTCGAATACGCCCGACGGAGCCTTCGGTGGACTGAAATTCTCCATCCGGCGAGGAAGTGCAGGGCGGCTGCGCCATTTCTTGCCTTTCAACAAGAGAGCCGATGGCACTATCCAGGTTCCTGGCCCGGTCCCGCACAGGGCGGAAGCGATGTTGTCCGGGTCGTTTAGTTATCTTTGGGGTGTATGCGCACTCGGAAGATCGGCCCTTTAGCACGCACATCTCACATGGTTGATTCCGATCACATTTCACTCTATCCCGGTGGTTAGAAGAGGGTTCCTTTTGTTCCAGGCCGTGTCAGCCACTTGGGGGAAAGGAGGCTGACTTTCGTTGCCGGCACGGAACACATGACAATGGATGTCTTTTGGTTCGCTCCACTGGCCCCAGCCCTTCGGTCATGACGGCTATATGCGAATATTACCAGGTTAGGGATGATGATGCCAAACAATATACGGTACCTAGGTAATAACACCTGGACAGGACGTCGCGGTAGGCGGTGTAATGGCAGTAATTTACTGCCATTGATGTATGTCAAACTAGGGTATGGCCTCCATTAGGCCATACACATTAACCGTGGTTTTTGTGTTGGTCGAGTGGAATAATGCCGTTATTTTATTCCAACAATGTATGAAATCGAATACAGCTCTCTTTTGGCTGTAGATAATTCCTGTGTATTCAAAAGCGCCAGCAATGTTTATTAGGTATGATCAGTAATTTCTCGCTTGGAGAGCTTGACAAGTTTGACTTCTTTCCTTTGACTCTGGATCATGAGACGTAGCTACAGGTACCTGGAAGACGGTCAACCAGGTATGGTACCGAACGGCGCATGATTTGCAATCTGCTCATAATTATTCATGTAGCGACTAGAGGGTATGATAAATTGATAATCTGCATCAAAAGATGGCATTGAACAGGTATGTACGTGCTAGGCCTATACATACCTAGGTACGGGTTACACAGAGATCTTTCTAACCTCGGACATCACAATTCTTATATGACATGTATTTTTATGCTCCATATACATTCAGGTTAAATATGCTAAATACATGGATCTCTATAGTACTTCGGGGCTATAGGAGAGTAATCCCAGTAAAGGCCCGGTGCTCCTCGGAGTAAACCTTCTCCTTGTGGTTGCCATCCAGGTCGCACCGGTAGATAGATCCACCTAGATCAGTGAGATAGATATAAGAATTGATGGAATCCAACTTCAGACCAATTGCCTCGTTCAGACCCCTGGTAAGAATCTCATATCCTCTCGGGGAACTGGTTGATAGAGGGAGACCATCCTTCCCCAACCTGGCTCTGTTTAGTGAGTTGCCCCATGGGATTTCGCCACGATCGGTCCAATAAAGTATACGAGAGGTTTCGTCTACCTCAAGATCAATTGGTTCGGGAAGACCAGACAGAATGCACTGGATATCACCTCGAGCAGCTGTTGACTGACCCTTAGGAGTTGCGATATCCGCGCAGAGGATCCGGCCTTCACCACCCTTGGAGGGTCCTTTCTGGGTCCAGTAGAATTTACCTTGACTTGGGCTCACAGCGACTCCCACGCACCATTTGGAGACACGCTTCGCAGGGGTCAAATCACGGCTAGTGTTATCAATCAAAACCTCCAGATTGGAGCCGTCGAAGGCACAGCGATAGACTCGGCATCCTTCACGGTCACTGAAGTAGACGGATTGCGCCGTGAAATCAAGGGCTAGCTGTTTTGGTGTATTCACAGTTCCTGGGGCGACCAGAGTTTTGATGTCTGTCCCATCCACGTTGGCGGAGAAGACGGCGCCGTCGGTCTTTCCGGGAACGCCCATGCAAGTCCAGAACATGCGGCCAGAGGTTGTGTCTACAGCGAGTCCATCAGGCAATGGTTGGCCTTTAAGAATCGGTTTCTGTAGTTTGCCATCTGCGGAAACCCGGAGGATCTCTCCTGCTGTCATACTGGGTGGGTTTGCTGAGAGTCCGATATCCAACACCAAAATGTCCTGCTCCTTTGAGTCGGCCTTGATAGGAGTTGAGTGGCTAATTGCATAGAGGCCACCCTTTGAACACTTTGTTCCCAGCTTTCCATGGTCCAGGTAGTTGCTCTTCAGAAAGTCGACCGTCTTCTCCGGGGAGAGTCCACGTTCATCCACGTAATGACCCTCAATGAAGGCAACGGTGTCTAGGCCAACATCTAGGCAATGTTCCGTCAGCGAACAGATTCTCATAAAATTAGTGAGGATGAGCAAACATCTTACCGTCCATTGTCCGGCAGGGAAGACTCTTTCCTTTGAGAAACAGTTCAGTCCACATCGAATCAATTTCCTCGGGAACCGAAACACCTTCAGCTAAGATAGTCAAGACCTCCCGCTTCACAGCAGCCCACAGGCGATTGAAAATGAATCCAGTGGACTCCTTTCTTGCGACATATGGACTTGTGGCAGCTTCTTTGCAGCGCTCAACCATGAAAGGGAATATCTCTGGGGAAGTGTATCCATCTGTCATAAGTTCCACGATCATACACGCCGGCGGCATATAATAATGCATGTTCAGGACGCGCGTCTTTGTGGAATCCGAGATCTGAGAGATCATCTCCGAAGTCTTGTATGAGGATGAATTGGAAGCCAGGATGCAGTCATCGGGAACGAGGGCCTCCAATTCAGCGAAAGTGGCGATCTTGAGCTCGAGCTTCTCGGGAACAGCTTCAATGACAAGCCAGGCATTTCGAACCGCTTGTTTCATATCTTCGACGGCTTCGAATGATCCGGGGACTTGGTTGGTCTTGGCGGAGTATGATTGAACATTTTTCTCAATATATGCTACACCGTCTGCTCGCTGTTGCGCGTTGGGGTCTCGGATATTGACGTCGAAGCCGGCTGAAGCCCAGATACATCCTAAAGCAAGAATTTTGTCAGCACAATCCATGAATGACACGCTGGATGGAATACAGACCTACTCGGCGGCCGAGTACACCTGCGCCAAGAATGGCCACTGGGCGGCTGCGGTAGTTTCGCGGAGGTACCCAGTGTGATGACATGTTGTAAAGCAAGTGGCTTGCAGTTTAAGTGTAAAAAACGGTCTAGCTGGTGTAATGGTTCAATCACAGTGGCAGATAAGTTCCTTTTATATCCCATTGTTCCCATTGCCATTGCCATTGCCATTGGCATCGTCATTGCTATTCCGTACTACCCTCGGAAGTCCATTATCCACCACTCAGACCAGAATATCAAGGAGATCGTTAGCCACGTCAATAAACTCTATACCGATGATCATCTATCTGGTTCAATCCTCGGAAACTCCAGTCCCGGGGCCGTGGAAGCGAGACCAACGAGGAAAATTTTCATCAAACAGGTTAGGATTGGCAGATCCGACCATTCCGGCAGATGTGGGAATATAATTGACAGGTGTCATTAGGGCATTAGATGCAGAATGCTTAACATGGGCTGATCTCCCGAGGTCTTCTTTGGGCCCATTATACTATGGATAACAATGTGGAGCACCATGCCGAGGTAGTATACCTCGGAAAGCCCCCTGTTTGGAGCTGAATATTAAATAGAAAATCTTAATAAGATATATAAAAAATAAATAGCGCATTTAGTTCTTAAAACTATAAAGCATTTGTCTCGGGTTCAGTGCCGCGCTAAAATTGATATTACATCTTCCATACACAATGGCATCTTTGAAAGAATTCGACGCGAGTGAAGTGGCAGCTCACAATACTAAAAACGATCTTTTTGTTATCATTCACGGAAAAGGTAATCGTTCCCTCCCAAAACTGTCCTGTTCAATCTTCTGACATACCCAGTATACGACATTACAAACTACGTGCGAGACCATCCAGGTGGTGCGGATGTGTTGATAGACGTCGCCGGCACAGATGCAACAGCTGCATATGAGGATGTCGGTCACTCAGAGGATGCCTCTGAAATTCTCGAGACATATTTGATCGGTACTGTGAAGGATGCACACGAATTTGTCCAACCCAAGGTTGTTCGTGTAATCAAGCCACCCTCTTCCGGAACAGAGACGTCCAAGAAGTCATCAATGGCCCTCAAAGCTACGACTACAATTACTGCCACGCTTGCTGCTACTGCCCTGGTTTATGTCTCTTCCAAGAATCACCGAGCCCTGACCGAGTTCTTCGCAAAGCACTCCCCAGTTTCCCTACAAATCCTCGAGGCTCGCATTCCATTCGCGAGCCTTCTGCAAGGTGGCTTTTTGAGTGGTGTCACTGCTGCTACTCTGGGTTGCGCGACGATTGGCGGTGTCATCGGATCCAAGATTTCAAAGTTCACCGAAGTCGAGTCTGATTTCACAAAGTACCGCCCATACATCAAAGCCTCGACACTGAAGAAGCAGGATCCACATCTTGTGAAAGGCTTCCTCGAGCCCAAAAACTACAAAAAGCTCCCCCTCATCGAGAAAGACCAATTATCGCCCAATGTATACCGCTTTGTCTTCAAACTGCCCGATCCAAAGGGCATGATTGGACTCCCAATCGGCCAGCATGTTGCTATCAAAGCCATGGTTAACGGTGCCTCTGTCTCGAGGTCCTATACCCCGACATCCAATAATCTGGATCTTGGAAAACTGGAGCTAGTCATCAAATGCTACCCAGATGGCATTCTCACCGGACAATACCTCGAGTCTCTGGAAATTGGTGACAAGGTGGAATTCCGAGGCCCGAAAGGCGGCATGAAATATCACAGCGGCCTTTGCAAGAAAATCGGTATGATCGCCGGTGGAACCGGAATCACCCCGATGTACCAACTTATCCGGGCGATTTGCGAGGATGATCGGGATACGACTGAAATCAGCCTGATCTACGCCAACCGAACTGAAGAGGATATTCTTCTTCGCCGCGAATTGGAGGCTTTTGCACGAAGATATCCAAAGAACTTTAGGCTCTGGTATATGCTTGATCATCCTTCCGACGATTGGGCTTATGGTAAGGGATACGTTACGCCAGAGGTTATGGCTGCAAGATTGCCTGGACCAGCGCCTGATACGAAGATCATGCTTTGTGGACCACCAGGTATGGTGAATGCTTCGAAGAAGGCCTTGGTAGCCGCGGGCTTTGAAGCTCCTGGCGCTGTTGGAAAGATGACCGACCAGATCTTCTGCTTCTAGAGTGTTTTCGATTATATACTCTCTGGTTACTCTGTGTGTATAGATTGAGCTGTATATTAGAGCTGTTTGTGAATTCAACGTGTTCATATTTTGATATATTTAAGGAATGTTCGTTCTAAAATGGTCTATAAAAAGAACAAGCAGAAATGACATCGAAGGGTTATCTTACATATGACCTTGCTTGATTGCATTAGCACTTTACTTTAATGAAACTACAGGTTCAGTTATACACACTGTAGCTAATAACCGGGAATTTATGAGATATGTTGTTCAAGCCAGTTTCCATCTTTAACATGTTCACGCAAGTTAACGGCTTCAAAAAGCTTAGTGGCTGTACCTTTCGTGACAGAACTATACTACTCCAAAGATTGTATACCCGAATCTTCTTATGGCCGAGAAGTTAGAACTGAGAAATTCTTTTCAGCAACACGTCTTCTATATCGAATATTCTGTGGGATCCTGTGCCTTCCGCAAGTGGATTTCAAAATCGTAGAGAAACAGTAAATACGCCAATGGGATGGGATGTTTTCAAATCCTGCTGGATTCGGATATTATACTTGGATCCAGAGTGGATATATACTTAAGTACCGACATAGTCCCGAAGGTAAATAATCTAAATAATGTCTCATCTATTGAAAATTCTACTATGTATGTTGAATATCACCGAGGAAACATTGCCTTTCCGAGGTATTCTGCCCAGGTGGGGACATCCGAGTTAATGGGAAGCCAATCGGAAAAGTCCATACTGACCCACAACCCGAGGGCGCGGGATCCCGAACTAGGAATTGGCCGGGATCTGTCTTGATGGCCATTACACAGTCGATATATAAGATATATAAGTTTGGGTTCCTGGGTTGAGCTGGTCAGGTTCACAAACATTCAAGCATAATGCCTGCAAAGCAATTTTATCTCCTCGGAGAGCCCGTCTCCTCCGCCAGGAACATCGATGTCGACCCAAAAAGTGATTTAGATGGACTCAAGGATTTGATTGCTGCTCACTTTGCAATCGTTGAGTCAAGTGGTAAGCTTGAGGGGAATTTCTTTTTCATAATTTTAGGTCTTAATGACTGACGCGTATGATAGGTATTGATTTCCATGCTCAAGACCTTCACCTGAACGAGACCGCCGAAATCACTTCGGCCGACACTCCCATCGCTATCACCATCGACGGGAACGCGGTCCGTGATCCTCCAGGGCCAAAGGGTCTCCCCTATGTCGGGAATTTCTTTGAAGTTTACCCAGACCACCTCGGCAACCACCAGCGTCTCTTTGAACAATATGGACCGGTCATCAAGACAACTAATCTAGGCCGCACGACCTATCAAACGAATGACCCAGCTATCTCCGCAATCGTCTTTGCTGAATCCGACTTTTTTACAAAGAAGATTAACGAGGCCCATCCCCTCTATCCTTTGAAGCAGCCTGAGGCTGGTGTTTTCCTTGGTGATACGGATACTCCCGAGTGGAAGGTTGCCCATAAGTTTTTGCCGCCAGCTCTCGGTCCTAAGGCTGTCCGTCACTATGCGCCGACAATGCAGAAGGCAGTGGAGGATTCCTTTAAGGTCTTTGACGACTTTGACAAGCAGGGTGAAGCATGGAACGTTTATCAGTATATGCTGAAGCTCGGGTCTCAGGCAGTTGGCAAGCTTACACTTGGCTTGGACTTCCAACATTTTTCGACTCGGGACGCACAGTTGCATGAGATGGTTCATTTGATTGCTGGCGTTCTTTCTCTCAATAAGAAAATTTCGTCCAAGGGGGATTGGTATGGTAAACTGCCATTCGGTGATCCAAAGCGGCTCAAAGACATGAAAGTCAGAGTTGAGGAGATTGTGGGAGAAACAATTAAACAGGCTGAACGTGGTGGTATTGAAGACCTACCACTGCAAGATGCAGCGCTGAAAGCGTCTAACATGGTCGGTAAGTGGCTATCACACATCAACCAATGCGCTTCTTATATCAATGGATGCTAACCAGCGTTGCAGATTATGCCATCCGTGCAACCGACAACAAAGGCGAGAAGCTACCCCAAGGAAGCCTGATTTGGGCTCTCGTCGTCGCGACCGGAGCCGGCTTCACAACCACCAGTTCCCTCCTATCCTGGCTCATCTACGGTCTCGTCACCTACCCGGGTATGCAAGAAAAGCTATTGCAGGAGCTCATCGATAACGACATCGACGAGAACACTACCATCACGGCGGATGTCACCGACCGACTCGTCTTTTTAGACAAGTATATAAAAGAGACTCAGCGCCGACATAATCCAAGTTTTCAACCGGGGCGAACTGCCAAGGTTGACCTCGTGCTTCCGGGAGGGTACAAGATCCCCAAGGACTCGGTCATTCTCCCGGCGCTACACCACATCCACAACAACCCCGATCTATGGGATAATCCTAATCAGTTTGACCCTGACCGCTGGGACACTGATGAGGTCAAGGGCAGACACAAGGCTGCCTATATCCCATTCGCTATGGGCCCACGTATGTGCATTGGGTTCAACTTTGCCTTGCAGGAAATCAAGGTTTTCCTTCCGAAGCTTATCTTCCGGTATAAGTTCACCCGGGAGGGCAATGAACCCATCGAGTATGATCCCATGTTTCAGTTGATTCGGCCTAATAATCTCTATGTTCGAGCGGAGAAGAGGGTGAAATGGCCAGCGAAGTCGGAGACCTCAGGAACGGAGAATGTCTGAGAGCATTCCAGCATATAGCTGACAGATGTTTAAGTAACAGGCTTAGGCAGCGGCAGTTTTGTGTATAATAGAGGAATGTATATCACTTCGTTCGTAAAAAAGAACTTCCAATCTAGCAAGCTAGAGAGAGGCTTTTCCTAATGTGTAAAAAAGCACTTCTATTACGCAGACATATAGATGCCAGGAACCAAAACCGCATTTAAGTCTATGCTATGCCTAAATGCATGATTTTGGCCTGTTTCTTGCTGGCCCCTGGTGTCTATACATCCGCGTAGGTTCCATTCAACATTTGCATGTCTAAATTCTATAGTATTTGTCCTGCATAACAGACGGGCCTTGCAAAATCAAGCCAACGTGCTGGGCATGTACAGTAATTACCAGTGACTAAACGTAAATGTCTTGATAAAAGTTTCGGGGCTAGAAACGAACATACTACATCCTCTCAAAAGACAAAGCGAGCGACATGGAGGCTCCATAAATGGCACATGTTCAAAGATTGAGACCATAAGATGAATGCACTAGAAGAGAGCGGTATAATGAAACCGGGGCTGAAAGGCACCAAACCAAAAGACATGTGCAATAATAATAAAGATAAATGCCCGAAGAATGAAGCTGATAATCCCTAGGACTCAAAATTGCGGAAAATTGAAGCATCTCGTCTCATGTCATCATCTTCTTTTCATCGAATAGTGCAAATAGCAAGATTATGGCTCTGAAGTAACGGGCTTTGCCTCTGATGGTTCCGGTGCGGCATTTGCAGCTGTCTCCAGAACTGTGCTTTGCGGACGCCACTTGGTGAGAACTTTGCCTGCAGCAGGTCGGGATTCCTCGTCTTTTCGTCGCATGTTAGATACATGACACAGATGGATATTAACAGGGAGAGTAAACTTACAAGTCTGGTAGACATCCTCTACGGTGTTCAAGCACATCTCTCGTGCTGGTGGTCGGAACATGATCAGGTACCTAAAAAAGGTCAGCAAGGCGGTTCTTGACGGTGGAAAGGACGGACGATGACATACATCAATGATTGAACACAAAGGTTCACACGCTCAGGATCTTTGGCCAAACTGGCCACCCGCTGGGTAATGGGTATCGTGATCTCAGGGACCTCACTGAGAAAGCGGACCAGCACCTTGATATCTCGAGAGTCCAGGTAAGCTAGGAAGCCCTCCAAAAGCCGGGTGGCCCAGGTATCGTAATTAAGAGCCACAGTCGGTTCCGAGTCTTCCTCGCTGTCGTCACGCTGATTGGCAGCACTCTTCATTCGGATCCGATCATTATACCACTCTTCGTTGAGCCAGATAATGGCTATGTTAAGTCGTCCTCGGAAATCTTCCAAGATGAACCGATAGAGCGTCTCACGGATCGACTCAGCAATAGTTGTTTGCTTACGTACGTCTCCTTTGGTTTGCTGGTCGTTTTCGAGGCCGGCAGGAGCCCGCGTAGCCAGCCGAGCAAGAAGAACAGACCATGCGTCCCGGTCAAATGTACTGCCTGCTAACCTAGCGAACCCGAGCTTTTGTTGGCTTTGACTCTTGGCAGGCGCAGGTGATGTCTCAGCTGCGTTCAGCATGCCGAACACGCGGGCAACAGCACTCCGTCCGATTTCTCCGGCCTCTTCTTCGCTCAATGGAGGTGGCTGTGGCAGGACAAAAGGACCCAAAGAGACCAGTTCTGGTTGTAGATCTGCTACCTCCGCCGCGACAGCACTGGCCTCTTCTGAAACAACGGATGCTACATCCATCGGCTGGTATTCGGGCTCATAGTCATCATCCTCATCTTGGGCAGCTGTTTTCTGTTGCTGCTGCCGTTGCAAATTTTGTTCCTTGGTGATTGTCTGATATCGAGTACGAACGGCCTAGGGCCATGTCAGCAAAGAAAAAGGCTTCAATCTCATGGCAGTACTCACATCGACAGCTTGTGAAAGAGTTGAATCATTTACCTGCGACAAGAGAGGTACAACAATCTTGAGGACTAGGTCGATTGGCAGCTGTTTTACGTCGAAAGAGGAGAGTCCGGTGTCCTCGGTCAAGGTGAATAGTCGGTCGAAGCTTGCAGGCCCGGGTGCCATTGGAGGAATCTTAAGCATTGGAGGGGGTAAAGCATTGAGACGTGCCCGCTTAGCGTTGTCAAGCCCGTCGGTAGGTTCATTTGGCAATCCACGTTTCCGTGAAGCGTCGTCGGTGGCCTCAAGTCGCGATTGCATTAGACGTTCAATGTACATTTGCATCCGACCCGCGAGGGGGTGGTTCGGATTCCTATAAAGGTTAGGCCAAACTACACTTTTTACAATTAGGATGACAACGTACTTTTTCAAGATGTTGATAAGCAGGGCTCGAGCTGTGCGCTCCATGGACTTGACGCTGACGCGGATTGTCGGAGTAAACGGCGGGCGGACGTGTTTGGCGGGATAAAACTCCAAAACCGCATTAATGATCTTGTTTGCTACAGACTGTCTCGTCCGGATGAGAGGCGCAAGGCAATTTAAGGTCGCGTTCACAAGAAGAGCATCACTGGCTTGTGTTAGCATCACCATTAACTCGCGGTTGTTTAATCCTCATACCTAGTCTCTTCTTGGAAAACACCGAGGAGTCGATCGAGGAGACCTGAGGATTCCGCTTCCAGGTTTGGTATTGACAGAACGGCATGGTTTCGGGGAACGACAGCTAGAGACGTCTCATTTTGGTCCGGTCGCTTATCAAAGTTAGTGGTATATTCAAGCCTCTATAGCTCGCGAAACATACTCTGGGGTCCGAGATCAACCCAGGCGTCTGAACCTGGACCACACGCTGGATGAATTTGGAACAGCAAAGCTTAACCGGGCATGGGAACGAGTCCATCCTCCTAAGTATATCCTGTTTAATTGCACTCATCGTCTCCCATGACTTGCCATCCTGTGAATTGTTCACTCTGTCGGGATTGTTAGCTCTGCGCCAAGTTTGCTTTTGGAGCACGCTTCTGCGTTGCAGTCCCGAAAGCTTGAGAGTAACCTACACATGTCTGAAGACAAGGGGATACAAACTAGCCGAAGTCTGCACTAAGCTCTGCAGAACTGTCGTGTCTGTCTCCGGCAACTCTAGAATCTCACGAATCGTCTGCAGGACATTCGGTGCCAGCTGCTCCTTCTGCGCAACAGCTAACATTGGGCTAGCAAAGGTCTCTGCCAGAAAATTTGCACCCCATCTTCGTAGCTCCAGCCGTGTACTAGCTCCAACGATAGGAAGGATGCCGTTGACGATCTGCGGGTAGAAGGCGGCATCACCGAGGACGAGGCTGCGGGCAGCGTTGAGTTGGGCGACCTGGTCGACGACATTGTCCATTGGCTGAGCCATTGTAGCTCTAATGGAAATGTATCCGGTACGCGACGGACGTGTCGGATTCAAGTTGGGCTAGGTATTGGAGGAAGGGAGGACGTTGGTGGGTGGACGGGAAACACGGATGCAGTTGCAAAAGCAACGCACATAAGCTTAGGATCGCGGTCGCAGAACTAGGAGATAGTGGCAAATCAACTCCAAGGTTGGGGAGGGTAGGTGGTTATGCGATGGGTGGTGAAGGAAACGCGATTGAGAAGTGAGATCGACGGCTGTCGAGGATGCGACAAAAGCTGCGAAGCCTGAAAGGGCGGCGGCCGACAAAGACTCCGATATATATGAGCTGAGTATCTCTATACAACACACGTATCATCAAGCTAAAAGTCTCTATATGCTCCGACGATTCGAAATTGAATCCAACCAGTGTCTCAATCACAATAAAAGGTCGTGATCTAATTCTAATACAAACATCTAAACCGGCATCACGTTGTCTGGGCCTCTAACGCCAAGACTTTTCCTCCTGGTCTGCCTGTACGGCCTCAACTTTCTTGTCTCACCTCTCTGTCAGCAAAACACTCTCACCATGGCTACCGGAATGTATGTATAGTCTCTTTGGACTCAGAGAGTTCTTATCTTGCTGACATCATGCCTCTGTGATAGTTTCAACTCCACCTACTACGGCAAGGACTACCGCGCCGGTGCCGCTCTCCTCCGCGCCCGCCGCCCATATCTGTTCAAGAATACCATTACAGGCTTCGGACTGTTCGCATTTACAATTGCAGTCTGTGAGTAGACTCTGTGACGCATATCGCTGTTCGCTTCAATCCTGTCCCTATCTCCGAACTGCAGACGATCACGCCGCCACGAATTGCCGGATGAGAAGTCTCCATGCGAGCTCGATATCCACAAGAGATAGGACCTCATGCTGATATGGCTTCATTTTCTAGATACCTACACCCTCAAGGCTGTCGGCCAAGAAGAATTTGCCGACGTCAAGGTCCCCGAGGCCCCCGCGGACAAGAAATGAAGCACACTTAACTCCCACCGGACCGGTACTTGGTGATGGGTAGACGCTGCAATTGGGGTTTTGGAGTCTTCAGGAAGACCTTGTTTTTCAGATCTGTAGGATTAGCGATAATATCAGCATTTGTGCTGCCATGCACAAAAGGAATTGGCTTGGAAGATAGGCTGTACAATGAATTTGGGCTACGGATGTCTATCATTCTTCGCAGGGTGCAGCTCTGCTCTGCTTCTATGTGCCCTACTAACTTCAAGAAGAAACCCCGCCATCTCCCCGGTACCCCAACATCGAATCACTAGTATTACGTAGGTGAAGGTGACAGGCAGAGTCATATAAGCCTTCCGAGAAGAAAGGCACTGATATATTTCTAGGCAACTAGACCGAGAATATATTCGGCATGGTTTTAAGGCACAAAACAAATGGCCTGCTATGCCGGAGCGAGTCATAACAGCCAACAAAACAAGGAAATGCAATATGAATCTAGAAAAGAAATCCCTACTCGGTTCGCAGAACACGAGGGCCCTTGCGCTTCGTGGCACGCTTGCGCTTGAGGCCCTTGTCAAAGGCAACTGCGTTGCTGTGATCACGGCCGAGGTTATCCAAGTCCTTGACCTTGTAGAGACGAACGATCCAGTTCTCGCTGGTGAAAGCCTCTTCCAGTGTGTTGAGCTGGGGGCTTTCCTTGGGAAGTCTTGTGCCACGCACACGGTCCATGGCCTGACCGGCCGGGAACAGCGACTGGTAGTTGTGATAAGACATCTTGTACCTGTTGGTGGGGTTAGCAGCGGCTTGGATAATCAAAACATGGGGTTCTTACATCAAGCTGTTCTTCATGGCGGGAGTGGCCTCTTCGTCGACACGGTACTCGCCACGCGCGGTGAAGAAGTCACGCTCCTTCACCTCGTCTGGCCAGATACCTTCGGCAATACGAACCATCCAGAGGAACTTGTTCAAATCATCACCCGAGTAGCCGAGTAGTCCACCAAAGACGACCAGGACGTAGTCGACATCGTGCTGTCGCAGAATGGGGTAGCTGACTTCCTCGCGCGAGCTCATTGCCTTACCGACAGTGGCAATATGGGTGTTGTTCCAGGTGTTGTTGTCGACCAGAGTAGGGCGGTCAGCCATACCACCAATTTGGTATCCATAATCCCACCACGACATGATCTTGGCATTGTCCGGGGTGTTCTGGCGGAGCCAATAGTAGGCCTCGCGGTAATCATCGATGATGAACTGGCTTCCATCAGGAAGCTTGCTAGCCAAAACCACAGAGGGAGAGGAGTATGCGTTGGAAGTAACCCAGGTACAGTGTGCAACAAACATAAGCAAGTAAAGAGTGACGGAGGCCACCACGACAGACTTGGAGAACCAGGAGTAGATACCGACAACTGGGTTTCGGGCTGATCGAAGTGACTTATCTTCCGTAGTTGCCTTAGCCTTGGTTTCAGTACTCGGTGTCGACGCAACCAGGAAATTATCGAGGATGCACGACAGGGCCAGAGCAGCCGCAACACACACAATAGGGGTCAATGTCAGCATCAGACGGACCATAACGCCGGCAAAGTAGCTAGCAAGGACCGAGTAGATCACAACAAAGACATGCTCATCTTTGAGCTTTTGGAAGCACATAAACACTCCGGCCGGGAACAGCCAGATAAGGAAGTTCAGGTCAAAGAAGAAGGCAGGCCAGGCGGTCGGCTGGTGCTCAGAGACGGAAGCAATAATTGGGATGTGAATCTTGGCGTATCCCGTATCCCACAGAGAGTAGAAGCGACCACTCCAGGGAGCAATGACCCCAGAGACTGACAGCAGGACAAGACCACCAAATCCAAGGCCGAACGTAAGCAAGACCATAGAAGTGAGGAGCTTTTGAAACTGCTTTCCGGGCAGGTAGCCTCGGATAAACTCGGCAAACGCGACCAATTGAATCAATCCAAAGACACCTATGAAATAATCAGAATGAGACAACGGGATGGCTCGGAATCCAAGGGTCTTACCAAGTGCAGACATGTGGTCACTGTTGCGAATAGGCAGGAAACCGACGAAGGGGATCTGCATGCTTCCTAATGTTCCTAGGGCATACCAGGTGGTGTAGCTGATATAGACGCGAGTGCTATATCGGCCCATGCAGAGGAGAACAAAGACATGGAGAGGGATCAGGTTGGTAATGAAGACATATCCACCCCAAGCAGAAACCATGTATCCATAGAACAATGCAGTCAAGGCTCCCCACATGATCGAGCCGTTCTTCACGGCCTTGATCCACAGATAGAATGTAAACACTAACAGGAAAATGGCAATGGCTTCATTATCATAGCTGCCTGCCACAGACCGAGAGATGTAACCAGGTGTAATTCCCATGAAAGCAGCGGCGAGGAGACCTGCAGAGGGAGAGTCGGACATCTCAGAGGTGAGCAAATACATCGCCAGGGCTGTTAGTCCAGAGAATCCGGGGGCGAGCAAGACACAGATATTTCGGATGTCGACGGGGATGGTAAGGAGTCGAAGGATGTGGTAGATCACGCCGCTGGTCACCATCAGGCCAGGGTACAATGTACCACCAGTAACACGACCAAGAGGGTGCCATGTTCCTATAGCACAAGCATTTCCATCAGCATAATGCTATTTATACTATCATGCGGAGGACGTGCAATCATGGGGAAGGGGCCTTACGGTCATCAAACCAATCCCAGAAGCTATAAAAGCCATTTTCGACCAAGTATTTTGTCGCGCGGAAGTTAAACCACGGATCGACTAGAATAAGACGGTATCAATATCACGTTTGTATGCTCGGGGGACTGTTCGAGGTGGCCTCCGCATCTAGTGGCAGCAGCGCAAGGGAATCATACATTCGTGGATGATACTTTCAAATCCTAGGAAATAGTTAGCATATTGATCATAAAGGATGTCAATTGACACATACTAATAACACTGAACAGGCGGCTGGACACTGCGGCGGCGGCAATGGTACAGAGAATGATAACCCGCAATAGACCGCGCGTGTTCCGGCCGGAGCTGCCTTTCAGGACAACATCAAGCGAAGACGGGGCCATGATGGCCTTGAAAACGGAGCAAAGTCCAGAGTCAGAAATCAAATTAGAAACATGAAATCAAGGAATGAATTGGGCTGAGATGCCAGTGGTGAGGGCCGTGGTGGAAGATGGGAAGAGCAAGAGCTGCGCAAGGTGGTCACTTCTGAAGGTCTTGGCACCCGCCAGAGGTGCCACCTCCGATTGCTCCCCGCAATACTACGACCCATCAATAATCTTTGCTTAGAGCTCTTTTCACTAACTTCCGACTCAGTATACTTACCACTATTGAGTACTTCAGTATTCCTACAGCACAACAGACCATTTGCGATTTATCTACACCTCACGTACCCATATGGAGCTGCCTCCACTGACCATGGAGCAGCTCTCACAGCTGGTGGCCTCCAACGCTCCACCGTCACAGCTCTTCGAAGCTCTATCACGATATGAGCTTCAAGCATGCCTTATTGCTACCGGGAGTAATGGTCTTACCGCAGGCGCCGATGACTCCACACTATTGAGCATGTTCTACTCGAGCTTTTTTCTCGTCCATCTTCTTACCGACCAAGTGTTAGTTGCTTAGTGAGAGTGCTATTGACGGTTTCCACACTGCTAATAAATGTTGGGTGCCAGATCTGAAGCTCGCGCCTTAACGAAACGAATTCCCGAAGCCCTGCTACAATATGACCCTTCCTTACAGAACTGCTTGACTTTGCTGCGAGCGGTGTGGCAGACTCAACACGCCCAAGTCTACCAGGTACTCCGAGGGCTACCATGGCCAGACGCTTTACAGCCGCTAATTCGGAGATATGAGAGTATGTTTCCTATGGCAAATGAGCTTCTTTTTTTCAGCAGGATCTTAAAACTGACAAATTATTCTACGATTAGGTTTCTTCCAAGACAAGACCTTGATCGCAGTGAGCAGGTCTTACGAAGCTATACGACTAGCTACAGCGGCGGTCCACCTCGGTCTTGATGAACAGCTTGCCGAGAAGGAAGATCCAAACGTAATATCGAATTTCACGAAATGTGGGTGGGCATGGGATTCGGAATCAAAGCTACTGTATCCCAAACCTATTGTGGTGTCGCCCACGGAACCTCAGTCTTCCAACGGGATTCGCAAGGCAATGGCAATGTTGGGAACGCGGGCATGTTAAACTTGCTTGAAACCTCAAGAACTACAAGTCTGCTTAATAGATCAAATCCTCTTCCGAGGACTACGTTGCACACGGCTACATCTTCTGTACGGGGTGTGGAGATGCGAGGACCGAGGATGCCAAAAATAAACTTGGCCTGGTACGTACTAGGACCATTGATAACGCCGGAATGCATAACACGATCTTTTGCTCTTGCTTGTGGTCCAACTGTAGTGTACAGGCGCACGGCAGCCCAGGGTATGTACAGGACCCAGATAAAACTTCTAAAAATGAGAAACAAAAATCATTCCATCTTGCGCTCGCAATGCCACAGCTCGGGGGCAGATTAAACCCAAACAATCGTACAATAAAATGGAGCGGAGTTGAGCAAAACACGTCTAATACCCTGGGGGAGGTGCGATTCCCGCAAAGAGATCATTGCATAGCATTCCTCCTCTATATCATGCATCACCTTTACTCTCCAGCCTTAGCCTTCAAGAATGCCTCCAGGTCGAACTTGGGATCCTCGAAATTCGTGATAACTATGGGATTGTGGTCAGCACTTTAGGTCTTGAAGATATGCGGCGGCTCGGGATGCCGTCTGGTATGTCTGGGCTGTATCATCGGAGGGGATTAAACGTACGTCCGCTGGTCTGTGTCTTGGTCTCTTGGGGCTGGGTCTTCTTCTTGTATTCCGCCTTGGCCTGCTCGATCAATCGCTCCTTGCGAGCATACTCGTGCTCGATCTCTGCGCGCTTGGTCACGGAGTTGAGGGAGGACTGGTGGTAGACACCGTAGACGAGACCGGCAACGAGAGCCGAGTAACGGAGGACCTATAGGTTGGGAGATGTGGTCAACAGACGTTCGGGGGAAGGGTAACCCTTAGCCGGTACTCACATTGACACCCTGGCTAGCCATTTCTGCGAGGGTTCCGGAAGACGGGAATTAAATGAGGGAATAGACTGTGTAGGAAGAAGGGACCGTGCAACAGGTGTCAACCGTCAATGGCAATAAATCTCCAGGTTGGTCAAATGGCGAGGTTCAGTTCATGTTCTGCGCGCGCGAGTTTTTCCGGACCGCTCCAGAGATCCCGAAGGCGGAGCTTAGTCATCCCCGTAAATAAACCCGCAGTGGAGGTACTACACTTGAACGCGGATGCATCTGGTCTAACCTTTTATGATTGTGCAAGATGTCGATGCAGCAGCGCAAGGATGAGATCCTCGCAAAGCGGGCCAAGCTTGCGGAGCTCAAAAAGCAGCGCGAGCTGCGCCAGAAAGAGTTCACATCCCGAACCAGTGTCGGCGATACTTCAGAGGTAAACGCGGCATGTGAATGAATTGCGGAGCTCGTCCAAGTCTAACAACCTTGCTAGATTATCTCACCAGTTCCAAGCCGTACAGATAGTAGACACGACCTCGATGACTTGATCTCTCGCTTGGTCGACCGCCCAGGATCGGCCTCCCTCAGCCACGGCGCCGATGGCCAGTCGCGGAGAGGAAGTCGACCAACCTCCGTGTTGAGTGCGAGCCAACTAAGCGGGGAGAATCCAGATACATATGCAGCTCCATCACGACCCCAATCCCAGTCCATTGCCGTCCAGACAACAGATGAGCCTTGGATTTCCTCCGCAACGGAAGCCCCGCAGCCCCCTGATCTTGAACCCGAATACCAATCCATACCAAAACCAGAAGTTGTCACCTATAGCAAGGCCGTGCAAACGGACGGACTAGATTTCCAGCCCGAGACACCTGAAGGGTCTGTCGCTTCGGACGGTGAGGAGTCACCTGGTACCACGCGGTCGAGCAAACGTCTCAGTCGACGAGACCGTGAGAGAGACGAGGAAATTCGACAGAAGCTTCGCAAGGAAATTGAGGACGAGCTTCAAGCTACCAATCAGGTCGATGGTAATGAAAACACAGCTGCACAATCCGCAAAGCTGCGGTATCCTCTACGCAAACTCGACGATGACGAGCTGAAGGCAGTCACATCGTCGGATGATTTCCTGGACTTCGTGGAGCGCTCTTCCAAGGTCATCGAGCGAGCTTTGGATGAAGACTACGATGTCCTGGCAGACTATGAGCTGGGTGGAACTGATGGGCATCTGCAAGAAGACGAGGAGACTGGAAAAAAAGGAGAGGAGTGCAAGAAGTGTGCCATTTCTGGGATGAACGATGGAGCAAGAATCGCATTATCAGTGATTTAAGTTTCTCTCCCAAGGCAAGCTTCCCGCTTACAATAAAATGTGCTTTGGCTCATGCTAACCTTGGCTCCAGTTCCCTGAATTGTTGCTTGCATCATACACCAAGAATACTTCAGCTCCTCACGAACCCGATGGCCTTGTTCAGATCTGGAATCAGCACTTGCAAACTCGTCCGGAATATGTCTTCCACTCGACATCCGATATCCTTACCGCAAAATTCTCTCCTTACCATCCGAACCTTGTTGTTGGAGGCTCCTATTCGGGACAGGTGCTCGTATGGGACACCCGTTCCTCGCGTGCCGGTGGAGGCTCTCCAGTACAAAAGACCCCCCTATCAGGCGGCGGACACGCCCATCCCGTTTACAGCATTTCGATTGTTGGCACACAGAATGCACACAATATCATGACCGCTTCCACGGACGGTGTGGTCTGCGGTTGGACGATGGATATGCTCTCTTACCCACAAGACCGAGTGGAATTGATTACACCTCCCCCATCTAAGACCGAGGATCTCGCTCCAACCACCATGTCGTTCCCTCACACTGATCCTACGTTCTTCATCGTCGGCACTGAAGAAGGAGTCATCTACCCGTGCCACCGGTACGACCGGGCCGGAGCCAAGTCTGGCACAGACCACCGCCTAGCCTACAAGGGGCATACGGCATCAATCATGTCTACCGCATTCCATCCCGGTCGTGGACCAGTAGACCTTGGCGATCTTATGCTGAGCTCTAGTTTGGACTGGAGCGTGAAGCTCTGGCGTGTGCGGCCACCTGCGACGACCGCCTCTGCCACGTCTGGCCTGGCCCAATCTCAAGTCGTTTCACCCATTCTCGACATTACCCGTGACGATGTTGTCTACGATGCCCGCTGGCACCCGACCCGGCCTGGTGTATTCTCGCTCGTCGATGGTGCTGGCAACGTCGAAGTCTGGGACCTCGCTTCAGATACTGAAGTGCCAGTCGCGCGTGAAGTTGTCGACAATACCCATGGCAACATCATGTCCCGAAGCCTTAACAAGGTTGCGTGGGACGAGCGTGAAGGACGCCGCCTGGCAACTGGTGGCCTCAATGGTGTCGTTACAGTCTTTGAAGTTGGCAAGGGTCTCTGTGGGCTGCCAGAGGAAGTGCCGGCGGACGAATGGACGGGTATGAAGCGGCTTGTTGGAAAGCTGGAACAGAAAGACAAGGATCGGGTGGCTTAGGGTTATCACTGCAAGGGCTGTGTCTTTTCCAACGATTGTCGATGTAGTTTTCTTCTGCGGGCCGACCTTCCCCGTCTACCTTTTTTCCCTGTGAGGTCTCCCGTCTTGCTTGCCATATACCCCCTTCCCTTCGATCACATAATTTGTGCATGTGTATGTATCTCATCGCCGTTGCAATAGAAAATCGTCATTATGTCCCTAGATTCTTGTTCCCTCTTCATCTCCGACCAAATCATCTCCGACTAAATTACAAAACTATACTATGAGGATCCTGAGGACCAACGATAATGAAAAGACGTGGGAAATGGGCCTCTGGCCAGACCTCAAAATCAGACTCGACTTTCGGCCGCGGGATGTTGCCGGCCACCGCCGCGGATGTCTCCCGGGGATACCGAAAGCTCTTTGTAGCCAGCCAAGTCTACAGGCTTGGCGTCTGACAGTCAAGCCCTCATATGTCTCGTCATTGGCTACCCCTACCCCTATACTTTGATACAGACATGATCACAACTTATTGCGTGTGCCTTAAAGGTCTCGACCGACAAAAGCAAGCCAACAAGCCAACGAACAATACACATAAATTATTGTCCACATCGGCTCCCTTCTATCCGAGATTTGGAAAAACGTCGGTGTTCTAGAAAGGGCGAGCTCTTCTTGTCCCCGATATGAGAACCCATGGGTATGGAATGCCGAGATCAGCGCGAGGTTGTATTTATAACACCGAAACCTCTGAGGCAGAAGCCCGAAAGATGGGGGCCAAGCCAAGCACACGACCGGATGGCAGCCAGTTTCCTAAACCGGAGGGCAAGCAAATAAGCTTCTGTAAACCGATGTATCCGATACGTATGGACTACATTGTTATCGTGAGTCAAGAGCCATCGACTTCGACGATTCCCCGAGATGCTCCCGCAGCAGTGTGTCATGATGTCACTCATCTGACTTCGAGAGCTGATGGTTGAAAAGGTCTTTGAAGATCTGTCCCAAACCCATGGAATCATTGGTTGGATTCCACGGAAGACATCAACTTCAAAATAACAGACTCGCAACGGGCCTGCGCCTCACAATGTTATTTAGAGAAACGCTAACCTTGGTAGGTGATGAGTTATTCTCCCTTTTAAACGACGGCTTTGTCCCGATGGTTGACTCGGCCCTTGCCTCATCATATCCCCGTAAATGCCACGGATGTCTCCGCGGTCCGATATGCTTTCGGGGATTCAAGGGTTTCATTGTTAGATGTTTTCTTATTTAATATATCATGCCATCAATGGGCCCATCTCTACTCACTTGTTATAGCACGGACGAATTGCTACAGATGAGGTTTACAATTTTCCCTTACTCGTTCTCATGGGTGCCGACTGGAACCCGGGACACCAACAACCATACAGTGGCAATGGCCTAGTGGGACCTATTGCTGCCATTGCTGCTGTGCAAACTGTATTCGTTGCAGCGAAGTTCTATACTCGGTTTATGCAGCGGGTGAAGTTTGGTCTCGATGACTATCTGATCCTACTTGCCCTAGTACGTATCCCGTTCAGATATAGCTATTTGAACACACTATACTAACATCCCGATGTCTAGGTTGCAAGTTTGGCATGCTCAATTATCTTTATTGTCTGTATGTGAACGATCTCAGCAACCAATCCAAAGAACAACGATGCTAACATATCATGCAGTGGCCGAAATCGGCGTAATTGGGTACCACTTCGACTACGTTTCTGAGATGCCTGATAAAGTGATTCTCGCGAGAAAGGTATTTTCTCTACTCACTTGAGCCCTAGGTAGCAGACTGACAACGTCCAGTGCACCCTTGCCCTTGAAATTCTCGATTATCCCTTCACTATCACCCCGGCCAAATTGGCCGTGCTATTATTCTATCTACGTATCTTCACAACCCGAAAGTTCCAGATCCTTGTCTACATAATAGGATCACTGGTTCTTGCGCTGGGAGTCAGCGTTCTTCTGGAGAACTTCCTCCAATGTCGACCATTCCCGTACATATGGGATCGAAGTATCCCAGGCGGAACGTGCATTCATCCAGTCGACGCCTATCGAGTTTTTGCTCCAGTTAATGTCCTTACGGGTGTGTTGATCCTTGTGATTCCCATTCCGGCTGTGTGGAACTTGCATGTACCTAAAGCACATAAAGTGGCCGTGACGGGTGTTTTTCTGTTGGGTGGACTGTGAGTTATCCAAACTTTGCCATCATCTGCGCTTGGAATAATGACAAAATACTGACGGGACATCTCAGAGGAAACGTGGCAAGCATCTCGAAAATGGTCATAAACTTCGCCGAATCAGATTTTGCTAGGGACGACCCAACGTGTAAGAGCCAATGCCAGATATGTATCGAAATAATTACTGATTTATATCAAACCAGGGTTCGCGGCCAAATATGGTGTCCTAACAATCCTCGAAGGCAGCTTGATTATCATCGCTGCTTGCATTATCAGCATTTGGCCTCTTTTCACCCAGTTCATGCCCCGGCGTTTTCGAACAACGTTCGCTAGGTCCACGCCTCGCAGAAGTCAACACCGGTCCTGGTATTCGAGGGAAACACCCGCAAAAGTTGAAAGTGTGGACTTTATTACACGTCCCAGAGAGGCTCATTTACTAAGAGAGAAAGACAGAAATAGCTCGCAGTCGTCGCCTTCTTCGTTGGCGGATTTGGAGGATCAGAGATGGTCGATCCTTATGGATGACGAGGTGTGTGGCTCTCATCAAAATGTTGGGGAGTCATGAATAGAAGTGCTTTATATCTATTAATATATAATCAACGAGTCAGCAATAAAATGTGACGCCAACTAATTGCTGGATGACAGTCAATGCCTAGAAACCCCGAAAAATGTACTTTGGCTAGTAAACCAAAATGTATCTACATATCACAATATTTGAAGACACTGAAAGCGATATCTGTGCTCAGTCAACACGGCTTGGCGAGTTTTCGTACGTGCATTCTGTCAATAAGTGTATCTGAACCCAGACTTTTTTGGGTTTCATTCGTTAGCAAGATCATACAATTGACCAACCGTTGATAAAAGGCACTCACCACACCCTCAAGTACTTTTGATCCTCGCCCTTGCTTCTGATTGGCGAAGTAAAAGTACACCGTAAATGCGCCCACGATAGCAATGAGAAGAATATGGGAACTAGTAATGCTGTCAGCGAGAGCCCAGTGTCCAATAGGCTCTGAGACTTACCCAATTGACACCCAAACTGCGGTCAGATATTGCGGTGCTTCTTGCTGCCGGACAATAAAGCTGCCTGCCACACCTCCAAGCCCGTTACATGCAGTGACCGCCGCCGCAGTGGCCACTCGTTTCCACTGGCCCACAATATTGTTGGCCTGGAAGGCATTGAGGGCGGCCCAGTTCGAGATATAAGCACCGGTCGCCAAGAAGGTCCCGATGTAACGCACTGTCACCAGAGTAGATCCGGGAAGACCGAACATCAGGAAACCAGCTATGAGGACAAGGGCATTGAAGACGATCAAAGGCCCACGGACGCCGTAAAGATCTCCGATCAATGATGTGAGAATAACCGGGATTACAGCATAATAGTAGGGCTAGTGAAGGGGTCAGAAAGTGCGGCATTTTATACTTTGGGTCAACTTACCGGCGTGGAAAGCAGGATGGATTTATTTGTGCTGAAACCCATACCGGATTGTAAAATGATGGGTAGGAAATACGACAAGGCAGTTGATATGAGATTGAGCAAGAAGAACATGACCGCAAAGCCGTAGATCTTCGGATCCTTGAAATTAGCAAGAAGCGTGCCCCAGGAAAACGGCTCGGGGAGAACATCAGCTCGATCATCTTGAATTCGGCGCGTTGCTAGACGCGCTTCTTGATCAGAAAGAAAGTAAAAGCTGCGCTGGGCATTCTCGGGGAAGTCGACCATCCACCAGTAGGTAACGATACCAAGGACACAAGTAATGAGACCCTGGACAACGTACATCCAACGCCAACCCGCTAGCCCGGCCACACCGTTCAGATGATTGAGACCGAAATTGACGATATTGCCAGTCGCCAGAATCACAACTTCCCCGGACTGTAAGAATGCAAATCGGAGCTGTTGTTCTCGTCGCGGGTACCAGGCGCTAACCAGGTAGGTCAGACCAGGGTAAATACCGGACATGGAAATACCGAGCAAAACACGCAGGACAATCATCTGCTGCCAGTTGCGAATAAAAGCAGTGCACAGTGTCAACAGCCCAAATGTGAATGTGATTGTTGAAAACCAGATGCGTGGACCGGCGAAGCGAACTGCCACTGTGCATGGCAGCTGAAAGACCACACTGGCGATTGTGAAAATAAATATGGAGACGGAGTACCGATTCCCCTGGTTCAAATCAAGGTCATCGAGCATAGTCGTCACCGATGCCGAGGATAGAATGCCTGAGTCAAGCAAATTGAGACTACATAAGAGCCCGCCGATGCTACAAAGACGGAGATCGACTTTCCATCGTACCCGCTTCTCTAGAGCAGCCCACTCACCCCCGCGCTCTGGGTTGAGATTGCTTTGGCCATCTTCAAGAGGAGCACTATCGGATACCACACTGTCGAACTGCGCATTGGTCTCATCTGCCACTGGCTCCGGGGTAGGGGCTTTTTGGGCCGTTGGTCTCAAAGTGAACGAGAATTGGCCCTTCTCTGAGTCGACCATCTTGACTTATTGTCTGAGCGATCAGGCCAATTCCCAATTTCTGTAATCAGATATATCACAGGTTAACTGGCTGGTGCAATCTTTCTTTTGTTTTCCCAGGCATTCCAGGATAAGAACGTGATAGAAGCCGGCGGAGTAGTGCGTCTCTTAGCGCGCGTATGTCAGACCTCGGATTAGCAATCCAGATATTTCGGGATTATCTTTTTATGATGTGTAAGATTATAGGGCTGAAACAAGCCAGTCTATGGGTCAATTCGTCAATTCCTCAAACTCGTATGGAGTAGACGCGTAGGAAATTTGAAGAATTCCCACTGAGGGCATGTGACCGGGCACATTCCAAATTGAACCCCGCGACATAGCTGAACGAAAACAACTTGGAATACAACAACAGCGTCTACAGCATACATACTCAGACTCCTCGCTTTCATGTTTAGGGGAATAATTAAGCGTCATGCATATTAGCAAGCTCCTACCACAGCTACGCGATCTCACTACCCTCCCCGTGAACCTTACCCACTAGGATCTCGGGCCAATTAATTACCTTATTAACGAATCTACGGGCGGGTTTTAAGATATATTAGATAGAGATTGTGCTTTATACTTCCTAGTTAGATCAAATTTTCATTTTATGGATAGTCTTTTTGGGGTTCAAGACCCTAAGTGGTTGGTAAGACACTGAGGATCGTTAGGAGCTCGAGACAGCCTTTTACGATTAGGCTTTGGCTAATCTTGCTGCCGAGGGATTTGGGGAAATAACGAAGGAGCAACTGCAGTTGCAGAAAGCGATCGGGATGTTGCTATGTGGTATGGAGCGGCTTCTCAATTTCAAAGACGAATGATCCGAGCACTATCTAGATGGATATCTTCGGAGGTTATCTATATAGGCAGATACCAAGGTATTGTTGCAGAGCCAATGCGTTTTGACAGATCATACTGGGATTTCTGGGGCTAGTTTTATGCTTAAGGAATTAATTCCGCTTTGAATCCTTGCATTGCCCATAGTTAACTAAGTACCAACTAGTTGGTAGTGCTTGGCACGGTATTAGCCCCCACACACGGGCAATCTTGGAAAGAACCCCGTGGACATCAGCCAGTAAGAGATCATCATTCCAGGTCTTATTGATATCCCGACAAGTGACCATGAAAAGTTGCCATTTGCGTGAACTTCTCAGGCATGCGAAGGGTTCGATAGGCCACTGGGAGAACCAGAACCAACGTGCACCTAAATATCTGAAGTATACATACAGTATAGCATGTGCTTATAATGTATATTGTTGTATATTGTGATCATATCTTCCTCTCCTTTTTACAAGGGACCGAAGGCATGTGGGTTTGTATAATTTTTTAGTACTCCGTACTCTCGTAGTACCGAAATGATCTTAAATTGGCCGGTGGCAGATTCTACTCCGAATGTGTCCCGGGCTGACAGCTGATATCTGGGGGTGTGGAATGTGGAATGTGGGACTTCCAAGGTTGGAATAAAAGCATTGATTCATTTCATTACATGTGTAGATATTCACGTTCAGGTTGATGTCCAACTGGGCTCCAGGGCGATGGATAAGATCCGAAAGAGCCAATAGGAAGAAAAGGTCCAAATTAGAGCCTCTGCCGCGTAGGTCTAAAATAGGGAAAATCAAATCAAATCGAAGTATATAAGCATAGACTATAGCAAAATGTACATAGTTAGAGAATATTCAAATATCCAAAATGTCCAAAATGTCCAAAATGTCCAAAATGTCCAAAATGTCCAAAATGTCCAGGTACAAAAGAAGATCCGATTGAACCATGGACCCAGTAAGCTTTACGGCCCGCTGATTGCTCTGTTTGTCGCCCCACGTTCGGTCGAATGGAGAGAGCTTGCAAAACACTGCTTTGCCCCCCCACGATTTCTACTTTCTCCCTCTCCGCATTTCATACATCCCCATACCTACACTACATATCCATTATGGTCGAACTCATCAACCCACCCGAAACTCGCGAGCTACTCCCTCCCCTCCTCGCCTGCCTCCCACTCGCCTTTGTCTCGCCCCGCGCTCCCCCAGCTCTGTTACCACTTCTTTCTCCTATTCTCCGCCAACGGGTCGGGGTTCTTAGTTCGCTATCCACTTCGTCCACCGATTCATGGCTCCAGCTACTGTGCTGGGATTCTGGGAAAGCAGAGCGTCTGCAGAGGGTCATTGACGGTGCCACCTTTGAACCACACCCCGTATCGGGCGAGATCGAGCTTCCGGATGAACTTCCGGTGACATACAAGCGTATCGACGATGAGACTCTCAAAGCACAGGTTCCACTCGCTGAATACAGCTTGACGGTGGTCTATCTGTGGTGTCCGACGGACGAGGAGGGAGGTGGCCGTGGCTGGCGAGTCGCGGAGCTTTTGCCGCGGGAGGGAGCTACGGAGGATGGCAATACCTGGGCTTCTTCCATCGGGGAGGCCAATATTCAGGCAAAGGACCAGCTCCTGGCCGATACATTAAAGGCTGCCGAGGAAGAGAAGGTCCAGGACAACGGCATGGAGAATGACGACGACGACGACGATGACTACTGGGCTCAGTACGACTCCACTCCCGGAGCCAAGACCCCCGCGCCGCGTGCTGCTTCATCAAAGCCGGGTCCATCTGGTTTATCTGAGCAGTCGTATTTCTCGCAGTACGGCGACGTGCAGCCGGCCATGGATAATCATGATCCCACGGAGGAACAACCGGAGGTCGGTCCGTCGTCGCTCAACGGGGATATGCTGGCCAGTCTCCTGCGACGACAGGTGAACGGAGGCGATTCAGAGGAGGAGCCGCGCACCAACGGATATTCTCCAGAACATATCCCCAGTGATAAGGCCGCACAAGATTTAAACCACCCACGGCCGGCCTCTACATCTTCCGGTGGTTCTGATGCTATCGCCAAGCTGGAACAGGAGGCAGAGAGCCAGTCCACCTACGAGGTGGGAGTGAAACAACATATTGGCACGAGCATCAAAAGTTTGTTCCGCTTGGCAAAGGCCACTGGAATGCCCCGGGCAGAGTTCCAGGCATTGGTCTCGACGGAATTGGAGCTTTTGAATATTACGGATGATGATTAAGGCCCTAAAATTGTACTTGAGTGATACCCATGGACCATAATGTTTATTTGAGATTTTGGGTTCATCTTCGGCCAATCCGTTTTGCATATGTTGACAGCATTGTTGGGAGTGATGGTTTGCTTTGAGCATTTGATCTTGTTCTATGTCGAACACCTGACCAATAAAAACTCAAATTAAAAAAAAGAAAAAAATATCATACTATCTTGTTTGCGCCATAAGTAACTGGCATATAATTTGAGGCTGTGGGATCAATACTACATGGGTGCATCTCGCACAGCATACCCGATAAGGCGTAGCGTAGCCCAAAATCAACCTTTGAAAGGCCATGAAAGCTGCCTAGGCACCCAGGTGTGGCTAAGCCAAGGCTTATTTTATAATCGATGTATTGTTCTAACCAATTCAAGCAACTAGAATAATCTGAGGGCTGAGGGAGGCCACCCCACTTTTACACTTAAAAGGATGTTGGCCCCCATGCGACGCTTACGAGTAGAAGCTTCTTTTCTTTTCGTTCACACACAATGGCCGACGAAAAAAGACCAAATCCCTTTGAGGAAATGGGACGCTCTGATGAGGGAGAGGCAGCAGATCACCCTCCAGCATACACAGCCGGACCCTCAACACAAACAAGCCGATCAACAGTACAGCAGTCCCCTTCTCAATCAAGCCACAAACCAATCGCAATCCCAGCCATCACCTCCTCCTCTGATTCTCCTTTCATCCGTGCATATCCACCCGTCCTAAGAAACCACCAACTCCCCAAGGAATCCTTCCTCACCTTCCTTGACCAACTGAACAAAGACATAGTGGCCAGTCCGCCCCTGCAAGTCCTAGACGCAACAGGTGGAATCCTGAAGTCCGTCCCCATCCTATTCCCACTGCACTGGATTGGAACAGCTGTCAGCGGACTCGCAAGCCTGGGTAGCCAAGGAATGTCCAAAAGCCGTACGGACTCCTCCATCAAACAAGCTAATAAGGACATCTTCGGTCCGCGTGGCTTGAGAGTTGAAATTGGGAAGCTGGACGCGCTGGCACATGTAGCAAAACTTCCTATATTGGATTCTCAGGGCAAGATCAATCGACAAGCGCCTCTGTTTCTACAACTTCAGAATGAGGCGTCCATGGCAAACGCTGAGATTGATGAAAGGCAGCAGCAGGAGCTTAATTTGCAGCGGAGGATTGCAACTCTGCAACCCTGGATTGCTGAGCTCGAATTTGAAATTTTGCCTTGGTCTTCCAAGTCTAAGTTGACGCGGTTCAACGCTTCGTTGAAGAAGTATAATGAGCCAAGAGATCAGGAGATAAGAGACAGGGGTAGGCGAAGTGTTGTTTGCAACCAGGAGATCAAGCAGGAAGAAGATCCTTTCAGGAAGGCTTTGTGGCTTGTTATTCGGGGGGTTGAGGATGAAAGGCGTTAGTTAATCGTGAATATATATCCCACTTCGGCACTTCTACATATCTACACTAGACAACAGCCAGCTAGAGAGACTCTTTATCAACCAGCAAGACTCCAGACCAGAAATATCTTAAAGCGAACATATGAGAACTTCGTGAGTAAGTATTTGTCCAATTAAAAGCCAGAAAATCCAACAGAAGGCGATCAAAGAAGAGATCAGACCAGATCACATGTCCCAAGCCATTGCATGAATCTGCATGGAAAGATTCCAAGGTTGCAATCATAGGACGCTATACATGTAGACCAACAATAAAGCGAAACTTTCAAGGTTCAATTTCTTTGAATACTCGACTCGACCAATGAAACAAGGAGGTGTTCAAAGTACATCTCACCCTTTTTGTTGATTGTATACGTACCCAGGTAGATCCGCCTGGGGCCACCGCCCTGCCCGGAAACCAAGAAGACACGCAACGTTCTACTGTCATCCCCCTCCACATCTCCTTTCCTTTCTCATAGTTCTCTTGGCCTCAATTGTTGGGTGCCATGCTTATTTGGTGATTCTGGTAAGTTTTCTCTTTCCCTATATTACCCTGTTTTTCTGCTTTGTTGATCATTACTGACACCCCCGGAAGTCTATTTAGCTATAGGTAGTTTCTCGGTCGCTCTCTACATTTCTTATTTTCAACATGTCGTCCCCTTCGCCCTCTCTGCGGAAGAGAGGCGGAAAGAAGGATGTTTACACCGCATTGCCCTCTGACGATACCTCGACACCCGTGTCGGTGCCGGTCAAACAGAAGTCGGAATGGGACTATTGGCTGGCCATAGTGATTCTCACCCTTCTGGCTTTCGCGACACGGTTCTACCGCCTCGATTACCCCAATGAGGTTGTATTCGATGAGGTTCATTTCGGCAAGGTAGGAGATCCAATGCCTCCTGTGGTGACACAATCTCTACGGAAAAGGGGGGCCCTTTGACTAACATTGATATGACTTGTCTAGTTCGCTTCTTACTACCTTCAACGTACCTATTTCTTCGATGTGCACCCGCCTTTTGGAAAGCTGTTGTTTGCCCTCATGGGTTGGCTCGTGGGCTTCGATGGGAGCTTCCTGTTTGAGAACATCGGCGACTCTTACATCGAAAACAATGTGCCCTACCTCTCCCTCCGTGCCATGCCGGCTACTCTCGGTGCCTTGACAATTCCCGTGGTGTTCCTCATCATGTGGGAGTCTGGCTACTCCCTGCCAGCGTGTGTGCTGTCTGCCGGTCTGATGGTGTTTGATAACGCACACGTGGGTGAGGACCGCCTGATCCTTTTGGACGCGACCCTCGTTCTGTCAATGGCACTCAGTATCTTGTGCTACGTCCGTTTCTACAAGTTGCGTCACCAACCGTTCGGCCGGAAGTGGTGGAAATGGCTTCTCCTGACCGGCTTCTGCATGAGTTGTGTCATCTCCACCAAATACGTCGGTTTCTTCACTTTCGTGACCATCGGCGCGGCGGTCCTCATTGACCTGTGGAACCTCCTGGATATCAACCGCGAGCAGGGAGCGCTAAGCATGATCAGCTGGGGCAAGCATTTTATTGCTCGCGCTGTTGGATTGGTCATCATCCCCTTCATGTTCTACTTGTTCTGGTTCCAGGTCCACTTCGCTATTCTCAACCGGTCTGGCCCCGGTGACGACTTCATGACTCCTGAGTTCCAGGAGACTCTGAGTGACAACCAGATGACCGCTCAGTCCGTTGGCATTCAATACTTCGACACCATTACCATGCGCCACAAGGACACTAAGGTCTTCCTCCACAGCCACTGGGATAAGTACCCCCTGCGTTATGACGATGGCCGTATTTCCAGCCAGGGCCAGCAGGTCACTGGCTATCCCCACAACGACACCAACAACCAGTGGCAGATCCTGCCGGCCGAACCTCTGGCTGATTCGTCTGAGCCCAAGAGCGTGCGCAATGGCGACATCATCCAGCTCCGTCACATTGGAACCGAGAGTTATCTCCTGACTCACGATGTTGCATCTCCCTTCTTCCCCACCAACCAGGAGTTCACTACAGTCTCCCAGGAATTGGCTGATGGTGAGCGCCACAATGACACCCTGTTCGAACTCAAGATCGAGTCGGGCAAGACTGCCCAGGAGTTCCGTACTCTTGCTAGCTTGTTCAAGCTGGTCCACGTCCCAACCAGGGTCGCTTTGTGGACACACACAACCCCTCTGCCCGAGTGGGGTTACAAGCAGGCTGAAATTAACGGTAACAAGAATATCCTCCAGTCCAGCAACATGTGGTACGTTGAGAACATCGAGAACTTGGCGGAGGATAGTCCTCGCCTGGTCAAGGAGGAGCGTAAGGTCAAGACCCTGCCTTTCCTGCGCAAGTACTTCGAGCTGCAGGGTGCCATGTTCCACCACAACAACGCTCTCACCAGCAGCCACCCCTATGCCACCGAGCCCTTCCAGTGGCCTTTCCTGTTGCGGGGTGTGAGCTTCTGGACTAAGAACGATACTCGTGAGCAGATCTACTTCTTGGGTAACCCTATTGGATGGTGGATTGCCAGTAGTATTCTGGCCGTGTTTGCCGGCGTTGTTGGTGCTGATCAGCTTTCGCTTCGCCGTGGTGTTGATGCGTTGGAAGAAAGTAAGTCGAAAAACCAAATATCCTACTCTTTTTTTCCCTTCCTTTTTTTGGTTCCAATAATTAACACATGTTCATCAGTTTGGGGCCCCGGTACGCGTTCGCGTCTGTACAACAGCACCGGTTTCTTGTTCCTGTGCTGGGCTGCGCACTACTTCCCCTTCTGGCTGATGGGTCGCCAGCGCTTCCTGCATCACTACCTGCCCTCGCACCTGGCGTCCACCATGGTGTGTGGTGCACTGATTGAATTCATTTTCAACCTGCAGCCGCTCGATCCCCGCACTGCACTTCCCCCTGTGGATGATCCCTCGGGCAAGTCTAAGGCGCGGTCTCTCAGCAGTCTGCGCCGGTTCATCACAGCCAAGGAACGCATGGGCTGCAGGTCGCTCATCGCAGGCTGGATTGCCACACTTATCATTCTAGCTGCAACCATCTGGGGCTTCATTTTCTATGCGCCCTTGACTTATGGTACCCCCGGCCTCGATGTGGCGGGCGTCAATGCGCGCAAGTGGCTGAACTACGACCTGCACTTTGCCAAATAAGCTCCTCGTAGACCTTGTTGGTCCAATGTGAGAGAACAGGTCCATTCGAGACGATGGGCTGAACTGAAATTGCAAAAGTCGCAATTTTTGTAAGATAACTTATAATCCGTGATAAAAGGCGGGGGAGAAGGTGTTTTTTTCTTGCGCGATTGAAAACATGATGCGGGATGGATATCGGCCTTTGGTATCATTTTGAAACCATTATGTATGTGCATGCATGTGTGGCCATTTGAGTTCCCTTTTTTTTTTTTTCTCGATCCCGATGTAGGACATCTTCCGTGTCTATTAGAATATCTCTCAGTCGAGTCCTGTGTCACTATTGGTGGTACAGGATCATCAGCCGACCGTGTAAGCTCTCCAATACACTGATCCAGGTTGTATTGTGCTGGAGATGCAGATGCAGATGCATGTATGTGGATCTGTCGATAGGAGATAGTGCCAGAAGAATGTGCTGTCGATCGTGATCGACTTGACACGTGACGACGATCAGTTGACATGTGCGCATCGCATTGGAGCAGACGAAAATCTCATGTTTCGTGTATACCGTCCTCAAAGTATAAGTTAAAGTACTTTTTATTAAGGTGTTTAAGGTGTCTTTTTCTCTAGATTAGTATTCTAGACTGTGTGCATATTGCCTCGGATCCCTTTGCCTTCTGACATTCTTTGGCTTTGCCTTTTCATAAATTCTGGGTTTATTTTTAGACAAAGAAACAGCCCACTGTTGATTGTACAAAGACACTTCCCACTTACTATGTATAGTAAAACGGTTTCACATTGAAGTGCTATGAGATCATGGACTTGGGCCCAATATTTAATAAATAAAAGCACATAATACTCCGTACGGAGTAGTATTAGTTATTAGTATTATTAGTATTACTAGTCTACGAAGGTACAAATAATCCTCTAGAATGCCAATATAGTCAAAATACTCAGACCACGTCTGGACCGATAAGGGACTAGACTCAGTAGCGTCTTCTCTTTTTTTTGCCTCTTCTCCTACTACGTATACATTCTCTCTTTTGCTCTCTTTTTTCTCTCTTTTTCATTCTTTACTCCCCTTTGGTGGTTTTTAGGGTCTCTCCACTCCCATCTTCAGCTCTTATTGGTGTGTTCTTTTGACAGAACTGAAACGGACATTTCCGCGTCTCACCCGATACTTGTACTTATGGTGGGTTCGAATTCTTTTTCAAGAGGGAGAAAAAAAAAAAAAAAAAAAAAGGGAAGCAAGAAGGAAAAAAAGAAAACACATATTCGAGGCCCTGCAAGGAATCTGAGAATAATTATCCAATTTGTTCCAAAGGTTGTGAGATGCCATCGGATCGGACACATGCAAGACAACCCACTCTGTGGATTCCTGCCGGGCCTTTCATCGCTACTCCGTTGACAAACCCATGTTGTGCTTCGTCTATTTCTGAAAGCTTCTGACTGACTTCAATTCTTTCTTAGCTTATCCCCTAATCTTTGCTTTGTTTACCCTCGATCGTTATAATCTATTTGGACTGATCGCTTCTTCGGGCATCGCTTGCATTCGACACATCACCCTCAGAGGACACACAAGGATCGTCAAACCTTAATGAGATAGCTGCCCCCTAACGCACTGGCCGGTTATTCAAATACCAGCCCGATCTATCAGAACATTGAAGTCGCTCCCATGCCTATGAAGCTGCCCAAAAGCTTTACGAGGCGGAAATCGTCCGGCAACGTTTTAGACGACGTGGAAACCCCTCACCAACCCTCCTTTCGAGTCTTCGAGCGCCCAGGGCCTCATCGATCCATGACAGATGGAGCGGCGTTGACCAAGCCGCTGAGTGAGGGCCATATGGTGCCGTCGATGATGGAGGATCCCGATAACATTTTTGCGGAGAGAGAACGACCCCTGGACAAGAGCCGGTACGATCGCCCTTCGACCATGGATTCTCTCAGGAGACGACTGACTGGGAACCGTGATAGCGGTAACTACGAAAGTTCTACGTCAACCAGGCTAAGCTCGTCATCCACCCTCCCATCATCGACCGAAGTCCCACCGCCCGACGAGAGCCAATCCCCGCATTCCAGGATCCATGATGTACCAGCTCCGCCACCGCTCACAAGTGCACTGCGCGCCGCAGGACGAACTTTCTCGTTCGGTGGTCGATTCAGCAAGTCGGGACCACAGGTACCTCGGCAACAAACACCAGATGCCGCGAAGAATCGCCCGGTAACGGGCAGCACCGACAGCACGGCCACTCCACCCAAGCTGCCCGATACAGACTTCGCTCTCAGCTCGCAAGACGATTTTAACAAGATGTTTGAGAATATGGATGCGCGAGAGGGTTCAGCAATACGGGAGCCATCCCCCAAACCGGGCAAGGTAAGACCTATTATCCTTCGTCCAGGTAAGGATGCAATGCTGATAGTATCGCAGTACTCCTCGTCTCCGCCGACGCATGTTCTGCCCGAGTTCCAAAAAGCAGAGCTGCCGCACCGGCCGCGATTACCACAGATCGGTCGACTGCTGTCGAGTCACCCCCTTACTCCTGGGATCGTCGCCCATCCGAAGAGGGCTTGCTACGTGACCCGCATTCTCCGCCCCTTAACCAGAGCCAGTCTACCCTCGATACCGTTGTTGGTTTCCGGAAGCTTTCGCCGTCTCCCAACCAGTTCGCTGAGGCCACTACTTCACATCGTTCCTTGGAGCGCCCGCGGGGAACTGAGAGAGGAGGACTGCGCAGGAGTGGGATATATTCGGCCAAGGGGGAATCTGCACTCTTTGACGACGAAGATGCCAAAATGGTCCGACAATCTATCCTGTGGAGCAAAGAAGGCACTTCGCCGTGGGCTGAGGATAGCTTCTCTGGTGGAGCCCCCTTGATTGATAAGGGCAAAGCACCCAATTACTCTGGCCAAGTAAACCCAGAAACTGATAATATGTTCAAATCCCGCGGTTCGCCCGCTCCGGCCGACAGATTGGATCCCTCTATTGCGGATCATGCGCGGTTGGCTGTGCAGTACGCAGATACTCTCCCCAAGTCAACTTCTCCGGGTAACAAGGTGATGACTCCATCTCAGTTCGAGCACTATCGCCAGCAACAGGAGCTTCGACGTTCCAATAGCGATGCGACGAAGAGCGATGAAGAGTCTGACCATGAGGAGTTTGACGACGAAGAAGATGCGGTGGAGAAGCAACGTGAGACGGAACGCCAACGACGAAAACAGGAGGCTCATCTCTCTGTGTATCGCCAGCAGATGATGAAGATCACTGGCCAGCAAGCACCTGTGCAATCGCTACGTCCGGTCATGAGTGGAGCTAGCAATAGCACGCCCAATTTGCACCCCAGCCGCCAGTCTGTACTAGGCGAGAAGTCCACCAGTGGAAAGAGCAGCGAGGAAGAGGATGACGATGTACCGCTTGGGATTCTGGCCGCACACGGCTTCCCCAGTCAGAACCGCCCACCAACCCGCCTGAACAATGTCAGCTCTAATCCTAACCTTCGCGCATCCATGCAACCGCCGTATATATCATCTTCCAGCTCTGTTTCGGGGGCCGACCCCAACGGCAGTCGAGGCGGTCTGCCGCCTTTCGCGAGGAACTTGCCGCGAGATCCTTACTTCGGTGCAGGTCTGGTTAACAACTCCAACCGTGAATCGTTGGCGTTCGGAGGCGGTTCGGTATATGGAGGGTCTTCTTCCCCAGCACCTCCTTCTGGGGGTCTTGTTGGTGTTATAGCAAATGAGGAGCGGGCGCGGGCGATGCGCAGAGGAAGCCCGAACACACAAGCCATGCATGAAATGGGAGGAGTGCCTCGGCCATACTCCATGATGCCGCCGCCGCCGCAGCAAAACGTTACCGCTGGGGAACAAGCTTCTATCCAGCTCTCGCAGCAGATGGCCACCATGATGCAGATGCAAATGCAGTGGATGCAGCAAATGATGCAAATGCAAGGTGGGCAGGGTCAACCTATGATGCAGAGCATGCCAATGCCTCCTATGATGATGCCTGGCGGAGGCATGGCCATGCCTCCCATGGGCCCTCCTTCTATAGCAGGACCCCAATCCATGACTGGCAATCCGAACTTGCGGCCTATGTCCATGCCTGCATCATCCGTTCTGAATGTTCCGCCCTCGCTTCCACCCCACATCGACCAGCGTACGATGAGCATGCTTGACCCCAACATTTCTCGAGGGACTGGCTCGCCCATGCCGAATCTCTCCGGCAACCCATTCCGTCCCAGTACCGGATATGCCCCGTCAATCGCTCCGTCGGAGCGCAGCACCGCGGGCATGGCGTCTCGTTACCGGCCAGTGTCAGTCATGCAGCCCGAATCGAATTACGCAGTGGCATCCTCGACAAACAAGCCCTTCGGTGACGAAAACCACAACCCGATGGCTCAGTCGCACATTCCGAAATCGCATCTCGCCACTGTGACCGTCCGCCCTGTTTCACGGAGCACCGGCACTGAAAATCGAAAGCCCGGCTCCGACGAAGAAGAGGACGACGACGAGGCCTGGGCTGACATGGCGAAGAAACGCGAGAAGAAGAAGAGCAGCTGGAAGATGAAGCGAGGGACGTCTTCTTTCGGGGATCTGCTGAGCGCTGTGCACTAAGTCCCTGCTTCTGTCTTCCATCCTTTATTCCTTTCATCTTTCCACAACTCGATCATGAAAGCGTGCTTACATTGCATCTGAAAAGAAATCTGTCCGCATTACGCTGTATAGCCTGCCTCTTTCTTTGCATTTCCATTTCCGCTTCCGTCTCCTAATATCCCCCGCTCTCTCTACGACATGACATATGACGCACATACCATCAACTGAGAGAAGGGCTTGCCGTGCCATTTGGATATGGGCTCGATAATGCATCCCTAGCCCTCATCTCGCATCTTGTATGTCACTCCTCGTTCCCTGCCCCGGGATTTCTTACCATCGTGTCATGGTAATTCCGGCCTGGGCACAGGGATCAGACATTTACAAGTATGAACATATGCTTTCCTTGTCCTTTAGTCTATTTTTGATTTTTGAGTTCGGAGCTCTCCTCTTTGCTTTTTTTTCTGCTTTCTTATGATATCGGTGCGGGAAGAGACATGGCGTTATTTATCTGATAAGTTTCTACCTCTTTGTTTTTTCTTTTCCAGCTTTTAGTGTGTTTTGCATTGTCTTCTCGACAGAGCGCTCTGCATTTACTTGACTCCCTTAATACATTTCGGGCCTTGTGGCCGTTATATCTGGTCTTTCCATTGTTATTTCTTTCTTTTCTTTTCCTCAGGCTTCGTGTCTGCTGCTTCAGTGGGTTGTATATCTTACCATAGCGTAGATCTGGGTCAAGATGGGTTCTCCATATAGTACCGCTAATATATGTCATGTCATATCAAGCTCGATCGTGTGCGCATAACTTAGAAAGCTACGTGCTGTGAGCGAGTGCAATCGTGAATTTGGCTTGGTTTACTAGGTGGAACTATGTATAAATTGGTTGTATGCTCGATTTCAGCAAACCCCTCTGAAATGTTGGGCCAAACCTTTGTAACCAGATATACCGCCCTCCAAATTCTGCCGGTTCTTCCATTCTAAAAGCCTAATATAGTTAGCGTGTAGACACATGATCCAGCACTAAGGTATGTACCTAAGGAGACTACCAAAAGGACGACTAAAATGACGTATAAAAAGACTATTGGAGAAGACTACGGCCGTATTAGAGGCCGACTACATATTACAGCTGTATGTTTTATGTTTGAAAGGGAGGCGGCATGTAGGGCGGTATATGTAGGTACAAAGCGTAGCCCAATATTTCAGAGGCCTCACTGTACTTATGTCAACACATGTACCTTCTGCCCCATTCCATTGATGAACATACACATGCTATAGCGGTGTAGGTGTGGGCAAATAGATTTCGAAGCACCGGCACTGTGTTATCTCGAAGTGAGATGAAGATAAGGTAACCGCCGGGATGTATACGGTCACGTGATAGCATACATCAGTGGGATCACATGATCGATATCGATATCGATATCGATATGTACCACGATATCTTCATCACTCAACGTCAACATCGAAGAAACAGACAGGTACGAAGTCAAGGTTCAAATAACGACCTCAAGTGTAACCTCTCGTTGGGTTCCTTTGTCTGAAGTTATTTGCTATCGATAAGCACCCTCAAAAGCGTATTACGAAATCCCGCGCGTTTTGATCGCTCTTGTCTTTACAAGTCAAAACGCAGTGGACTGGCCATCTATAAATAGGGCTTGGAACTACGTCGAGCTTCTCGTTCCTCGTCAACTCTCACTTCCGCAACCCTTGGATCCACATATAGAAGCATATCATCTATACCGATACAGCTATCTTCCAACGTTGCCCTCAAACCCTTTGGCCTTTATTTTTAAAGCTTTCTTGCCACTATGAATGCTCCAGACCGGTGAGTCCATGCCAGCGTTTCTGAAATTTCTGAGGTTTTGTTCATTTTGAGCTGCTCCGGCGAAGTTTGTTGTACGTTGAATACTCGATCTTCGATTTCGGTTGGATATCAACCTTGGAAATGTACTGCAGAACATCTTCCCCGGATCCCGGGGTAAACCGCGCGTTGGCTCTTCAATTTCTCATCAATTTGGGAAGGAAGGAAGGACATCGACGGCGAGGATGGCACCTTCTTCGCAACGTTGCTCCTACCCTGGCGCGCGCTGCATGTTCATTTATCCTCTGCCCAGCACAATGTCTTTTCCCTCTGTCATCCTCTTTTCCATCGTGGACTTTCATCCCGTTGTGTACTGCCATTCTCTTGCTTGCTCTTACTTCTTTATTTCATCATCTCTGTTTGTGCAATCATGCCTCAGAGCCCTGCCATTGTCACGGCCACTGCGGCTATTGCCAGAGAGCGTGCTGGTCGCATTGGCCCGGGTCGCCATCCGCGCCATCTTCGCCCTGTGCTCCCTGATGATGCTCCCGACGTGTCAGTTGAATCAACTCACGGATTAACCCTTTTGTTTCCCTTTTTGTCCCTTTTTTGCGTTATTGTGTCTCGTTTTTCTCTGTGGGCCATAAGCTGACCAAGGTCATGAATATAGTTATGAAGCCATCCTGCTTGCTCCCGGCGAAAACAAAATTGATGTTGAGGTCGATACCCGTAAGTCATGCTGGCCAATGTAGATGGCGTATTCCCACTGACTGTATCTCTCCTAGGCCTTCCTTCCGCCGCCATCTTTACTTTCCACAAGGAAGACCACACGCTTGGTAACATGCTGCGCCAGCGTCTCCTGAAGACTGCCCATGTGATCTTTGCTGCTTACCGCGTAAGCAACCTGCTATATGCACATGGTGTTGGAAAGATACTAACAACAATCCATTAGGTTCCTCACCCGCTGACCCCCGAGTTCCAGCTGCGTGTCCAGACTGACGGCGAGATCACCCCTCGTCAGGCCGTCATCAATGCCTCCCAGGCTCTGATCAAGGACCTAGGTATCTTATCTCGAGAATTTACCAAGGAGTACGAGCTTCGCAAGGCTGCCAACGCCGCCAATCAGCAACAGCAGCAGAACACCGTTGAGTAAATGGTTAAGGGTGATACCCAGTCACCATACGTCTTCTTTTCTGAGGTCTGAAAATCTGGCGCATGGAGCAGTTATGGTCTTTTATGCCTTGCATTTCTTTTCTTTTTCGTTTTCGATCTGGGGAATCATGGGCGCCCCTTTTTTTTTTGCGGGCGCGTTTTCTTTTCTTTTTGCTTTTTGCAGTTTCTGAGAGGCTCAGTTATCCCATCGTCCAGCGGATGCCGACAAATTTACAAGCTTAAAGCTTTAAATCATCATCACTTGTATCCACAACCCAGTATTCCAGACGTAGATCCAAAAATATCCCGAGCACATGACTAAGCGCCCGATGAGGTTAGCGCAGGTGCGTCCCCGTCCAGCAACGGCGTCATTCGCATCCTCCTGAGACTCAACTCACTTACTACTTTGCATTCGTTTTTCTTGTCAATTTCTTGTTGGCTTTACTGCATCCTTCTGCTCATGCAAGCGCGGTGTCTCTGATGTTTTCCTCGTCGAATAATTTCCTCGGGGGTGGTGCCACTGGCCGTCCCGGCCAGGCACCATTCATGCAACAGCAACAACAACCCCCCTATTCGCAATTCCCCCAAGGCCAGCAGCCGCCATCAATCCAACAACCTCAACCGACTGGATTTGCTCCGCAGCCCACTGGTATTGCTCCACAGCCGACCGGATTTGCCGGCCAGCCCTCCCCGTTCGGTAACTCGCAGCTACAGCCTCAAGCCACCGGATTCCCCGCAGGACAGCTTCAGCCGCAATTCACTGGCTTCCCCGGTGCCGCGCCCCAGCAACCTCAGCAGCCGCAAGCTCAAAGCTTCCAGCAACAATACACTGGATACCCTCCTC
This sequence comes from Penicillium chrysogenum, assembly GCF_028827035.1. Taxonomy (NCBI): domain Eukaryota; kingdom Fungi; phylum Ascomycota; class Eurotiomycetes; order Eurotiales; family Aspergillaceae; genus Penicillium; species Penicillium chrysogenum. Next base: position 1,941,052 of record NW_026622749.1, on the reverse strand, counting down.
AAAACCAAGCACAGCAGCCTCCTCCGGTGCCGCAGATACCAACTCGATTCAAGACCTCTAGCGACATCGCAAACTCCTTCCAAGATGCTGCTGGATCTGGGGCGCCTCCTCAGGTGCCGCCAAAGACAGGATCAAAGATCCCGAGCATTCGGCTTTCTTTTATCACGGCGCAGGATCAGGCGAGGTTCGAGCAGCTCTTCAAGTCTGCGGTTGGCGATAGCAAGACAATGGATGGTAGGTTTCCGTACACCCAGTGGGCCCCACGTTATGGCTTGGATGGTAGTACTGACTGGTCACAATAGGCGACAAAGCAAGAGATCTTTTGTTGCGCTCCAAGTTGTCGGGCGCTGATCTTTCTAAGATCTGGGTCTTGTCTGATACCACTAAATCCGGACAGTTGCTATTCCCCGAATTCGCATTGGCCATGTACCTCTGCAACATTCGTCTGACCGGTCGCGATCTTCCTTCTTCCCTACCCGAGACGATCAAGAACGAGGTTTCTAGTATGGTTGACATCATCTCATTTGATGTTCCCGATACACAGCCGCCGCCGGTCCAACAACGAACAAACGTCCCCAACTTCGATGCGCCACTCATAGAGAACAAGTCGACACCCCCAGTTGTTCAGCAACCTGTTCCGCAGCAACCTAACAATGCCACGCTCCTGTCGCAGCTGACCGCACAGCCTACAGGGTTCTTCCCCCAGCAGACTGGTATCCAGCAGCCCAACCAGACGGGCTTCCCGGGCCAGAACCAGTCTCAATTCCTTCAGCCTCAGCAGACAGGTTTCATGACTAACCCGCAGGCTACTGGATATACCGGCCCTCGGCCTCCGATGCCGCCTATGCCTACTGGTTATGGGTCGAACCTCAGCCCCGCCCAGACCGGTGGAATGCAAGGGCTGGGTGTGCAGCCTACAGGTCTGGCAGCGCAACCTACTGGCATGCCAGGTCAATGGGGATTCATCAACACCCCAGCGCAGGGTCTACCCAACATCGATGCTATGAAGCAGCAGCTCATGCCGCAGCCTGGACGTGAAGGTGGGTTCAGTGCTGTTGGCCTTTCAGGAAATGCCACAGTTGCCTGGGCAATTACGAAGGAGGAGAAGAAGATTTACGATGAACTTTTCCGCGCATGGGACGGTTTCCGCAAGGGCTTCATCAGTGGCGAGACTGCCATCGAGATCATGGGCCAAAGTGGTCTGAATAGAAAGGATCTGGAACGGATCTGGACCCTGGCTGATCCCCATAACCGCGGCCGACTAAACATGGATGAGTTCGCCGTGGCTATGCACTTGATCTACCGTGCTCTGAATGGGTACCCAGTTCCCAGCCGTCTACCACCCGAGCTTGTCCCTCCTTCTACGAGACACTTAAATGACTCTATCGGTACCGTCAAGTCTCTGCTCTCTCAGGATGCTGAAACTCGCAAGGCTACCGGGGCGTTCCTGCAGCCCCAGAAGACTGGTGTCAGCTACCTTAAAGATCACTCATTCCGTGGTGGTGCAGCAGGCGCTTCTGGGGCTGGCCGCAAGGATGCAACGATGTTCAAGAACAATGACTCCGCCGGTGGATACCGCTCTAGCGCACGTCGTCGCGTTGGTAACGAGGCTCGTACCCCGTCACCAGCCGCCTCCGGCGCGTCAGATGAGGAGTATTCTGTGGAACAGCTGCACAAGAAGATCCGCGAAGCCAAAGTTATGATTGACGCTGCCGACTTCGAGGACGAGAACCGAGCCGAGGATGATGATGCTCTAGACCGCCAGGATCGCCGTGAGGCAGAGAGTCTCATGGACCGTATCCGGCGTGTGCAGGACGATCTCGATACCCACCCCAATGCTGCCTTCCGCCAAGTGGACAGTGGAGCAGATCGCAGGGCTCTTCGTCGCCAATTGCAGTCTTTTGAAGATCAAGTTCCCCAGGTTGCATCTGATGTGCGTCGTCTTGAGCGTGAGATCGCCGATGCGAAGCTCGAACTCTTCCGTCTCAAGGATGCCAAGGCACACCCCGGTGGCGCCTCTAACATCATTGGCACTGGCCCTGGCGGTACTGTGACTGAATCAGATCGAATCAAGGCTCGCGCGCGTGCACGTATGCAAGCCCGGGCTGCCGAGCTTGCTGGGCGCCCCGCACCCGCGACGGAAGATGACGATGGCCAAGCAGCTCGTCGTTTGGAGTCTGAGAGCACTAACGTGAAGATGGAGCGGGATCGCAATGACACCATGACCCGCGACGTTGAGGAAAGTGTCCGTGACTTCGCTCGCAGTTTGGAGGACAGTCTCCGGGAAGAAGGCCAGAACTCCACACGTGAGCATGAGAAGCGTCGTTGGGAAGAGGCATTGGGAGTTGAGGACGTCATCCGCGACTTCATCTACGACCTGAGCCGCAATGCGCGAACAGCGAATATTCGCAAAGAAGAGTATGTTATTCTCGCCAATCAAAAAGAGTGTCCATTACTGACAATCCATAGGCGAGAGAGACCTTCCCCGGATGTGCAATCTCGAGCATCTCCAGCGGCTGAATCTGCCGCTGCGCGCCCTTCGATGCCCCCGTCCGCGGACTCCTCAAGCTCTCTTCCGGGTAGCACGCATGAAGATCGTGTGGCAGCTGCTCGAGAGCGTGCACAGAAGCGTATTGCTGAGCGCATGGCTGCTGCTGGTCTGAAGCCCAATGACGCTACTGAGACCCTTGCGCAACGCCAGGAGCGTGAGAAGAAGGAGCGCGAAGATCGTGTCAAACGCGCCGAGGAAGAGGATGCTAAGCGGGAACAGGAGAGACAGCGTCGCCTCGCTGAAGAACGGGGCGGTCCTACTGAGGCAGCTCCCAAGACTGCAGGCAAGAAACCACCACCGGCGCCGCCCACTCGCAGGGCTCGGACGGATAGTGCCGGCCAAGCCGATGCCAAGAAGGAAGAGGAATCCAAAGCGGACCAGGCTGCCCGTGAGCAGGCTATCAAGGAAGAGCAAGAGGTGCAGGAGGCAGAGACTAAGCGTCTAGAGTGAGTAATCCACAGCGGATAAAGACAAAAATTAGTGGGCTTGGCTAATACATTTACAGGGGTGAGGCAAGCCAACGGGAGCTGGAATTCCAACGGGAGAAGGATGCCCAAGCCGAGCGACTTCGTGCTCTTGAGGAACAGGTCCGCCAGGGCAAGATCAAGAAGCAGGAAGAGAAGCGCCGCAGGGAAGAGGCTAGCCGACAGGCCAAAGAGCAGGAAGCTATGCTTGAAGCCCAACGCGTTGAACTGGAGGCGGCTAAGGAACGTGAGCGACAGCTGCAGCGTGAACTCGAGGGCCTTGACGAGTCATCGTCCGATGACGAAGGGCCTGCCGACATTACGCCCCAGTACAGCACACCGACGCAGAGCCAGATTCTCCCTACCCCGCCTCCCGTGCCCACGATAGCTATTCCTGAACCTGCCGCCCCCGAAAGTGTGCCGAGCGAAGTGAGCTCCCCCGAAAGCAGCCGTGGTGTTCCTGCGGTCGCGCCCGATGCTGAGTCCAAGAACCCATACTTCAAGCACAAGGCTCAGCCTTCCGAACCCACCCAAGCGACCTCGCCGCCAACCACAGCTCAGTCTACGAACCCCTTCCACCGTTTGACCCAGCCAGAACCTATCAAGCCCACCTTCACCGGTGCAGCCCCCCTGGAACGCAAGACTCGTGCTCGCCCCGAGGAAGACGATGACTGGTCCGCTGCTGGATCCGAGGTTGATTCGTCTGATGATGAGGACGACCGTCCAACTGGTGGCAGCGCCAAACAACTTGCCAGCATCCTGTTCGGCACTATGGCGCCTCCACGTCCTCTGAGTGCTATGGACGAAGACGTGTCTCCCTCGAAATACACTACCCCGGTACAGGAGAGCCCTGTTGCACCTCCGCCCCCACCCCCAGCGACTCTGCCTCCTGTTCCTGCTATACCAAGCCCTAGCGACTCCGCCTCCCCACCAGCCGCTCCATCTGCAGTACCTCCCCCTCCCCCACCTCCGCCTCCCCCACCAGGGGGAGCTGGTGCTCCTGCTATGCCTCCGCCCCCGCCCCCTGGCGGAGCCCCCCTCTGCTCCCCCGCCACCCCCTCCAGCTGGCATCCCGCCTCCACCTGCTCCCCCAGCTGCTGCCGGTGGCGCTGGCCGAGGCGCTCTCCTTGCGTCTATCCAGCAAGGCAAGTCCCTGAGGAAGACCCAAGTGAATGATCGTAGCACCAGCTCATCGGCTGGACGCGTGCTGTGAAGATGGAATTGGGCACTCTTTTGATTTTCGTTTTGAGACTACATACTGTACAGATGCAGAGTTGACGGGAAAGACATGACCGTACCTACATGATTGGAGGGTAAGGTGACGAGGTCAGCGGATAATGGGAGGGTAGTTAGCGAGTAGTTAGCTGTGTTTCCGTACTTTTCTTGGAATACTCATCGGTTTTGTTTATTTTCATCATACCCTAACCTCTGCCCAAATCTTCCAATGCTTCATTCCAGGGGTTGTTTCAGCCCCCTGAAGCCTTAAACACATCTGATTCATTGACTACTGCAAAGATGCTGCTGGGGCTACTCCAGTTTGGTCGAACTAACATTACTATCTGCCTACGTAGCTTAGGTACATATACACCTGCCAGGGCTCATGGACTACCCGAAACAACTGCAGAAGTTACCTACAGGGTCCCTGTGTCGGACATTTTTGTCACAAACCAAATTGTCAAACGGGGATATGGTCTCCATTAGGCCTAGACCTCAGGATAGCCCACAAAGCCCATAGCCCAACCCAACCCAACCCATCAATGGGCTGGGTTTTGGGCCTATCCTTCGGGCCCATCGGTGGGCTATGGGCCCGAAGCATGGGCCTATAGAAATAATGGGGGCCCATGATGGGGGCCTATTATGAACTAAACAATACAAATATGCCAATTTATCGTAGCTACATAATTAATGCATTTTTCCCTGGTTTTTTTGGGTTTTCAAATTACCGCCTAAGCTATAAACTTTCCTTTTTAATAAGAGGTACTTATCTTTGTTAGGGTTTATATAGTAAATAGAGGTACCATAAGTGCTACCATAGAGAGATAATATATATTTCTCTTTATACGGATAATCAGTAATCCTCGGTGCGAATTCGTGGTCGACGGGTCAAATTGGATCTTTTTAGAGTGATTTTGTATGAAATCTGGTATCATGATGCTAAAATCAGTTTAATATCTACTTTATTCCCACTTCTTACTATGATAATATAATAATACTGAATATATAGGTTAGTATATACGCAAAATACAGCCATTAATCAGCTACTTTATACGTGCTAAGACTATATTTATGTATAGAAAAGGGCTTTGATAGGGGGCCCATAAGGCCCCCATTAATGGGCTGGGGGTTGGGTCGGGCTTCGAAGGCCCAACCCATAGCCCACTGCGGGTTGGGCTATGGGCTCGGGGCTTGGGCCCATTTGTGGGCTATCCTGAGGTCTAATTAGGCCATGTACAGTAACCTTGGTTTTTTGGTTGGTCGAGTGGAATAATGCCGTATTTTTATTCCATTACAAATTCTTGTGTGTTGGCTGTTATGCTCCATAGTATATTGTAATTTCTGCCCAATGAGTACAAATGGCGTTCAATTGTTCACGATCGACGACAATCTAAGACTAACAGAAAGCCGGCACCGACAGACTAGGACAGAGGTGGGATACTCTGCTGGTTATGGAAAACATCATTCGGGTCTACCGCAGACTTGATCTGCTGCAGGCGATGCAGATTCTTGCCATAATACCCCGTCAATGCCTTGTCAGTTGGTTGTCTGGGATCGACATTCCCCACGTACTGGCCGTAGTAGGCATCGGGTTGCCCACTAGTCAGAACTTCGCTCAGCCCATCCAGGAACTGCACCGTCGTGTCAGTCAGGTCTCCACTAGTCCTTCCAAAGGAGAACATAAAGTATGAAGCATCACGGTGATAGAAAGCTGTTTCTGATGCCGAGACGTCCCTCACCGCACCACCCAATGCGGCGAAAGTGACCGCGTACAAATCAGTACCATTCTTGGTCGTGGCCAAGTACTTGAAGACCTCCTCAGCAGCATCATCAGGTATGAGAGTCTGTTGATTGAAGACGAGAGATTTGGCATAGAAATGCGACGGGGAAGCAATCCCAGCTGCTTTAGTCTGAGCGCTTGCGGCGGCGGAGAAGTCGAAGAAGTTGGTATATGTTTTTATATGTGCGACGTCTGGCGCTACTTTGAAGTGGCTGCTGAGGTTAAAGGCCTCGAAGTCCTCCTGACTGCCAAAGTAAGCCCCACCCAGTATCATGCTATTCGCCGTCGCAACCAGATCGTAGGCCATGTGTTGGGGCAAAGAGCCACCGGCGAGCAATGACTGCCAAGTCAAGAATACTTCTGCGCGGGCTGCTGGATCTGTCCCCTCCCAGATATAAGAGTAGGTGACGCTGGATGCGGGAACGGGCTCAGTGCGTATAGAAAAGTCGGTCACAATGCCAACGCTTGAAGCGGCACCACGCACGGCGAAGAAAAGATCCTCGTTGTGAGACTTGGATGCTCGGACGATGGATGAGTTGGCCAGAACAACCTCTACCTCCTCCACATAGTCGAGCAACAGTCCGTGCATTCGTGATGCCGCTCCGGCACCTCCAACAGTTGCGTGTCCACCGAGTCCCACCGTGAAGGTCGTCCCATGTGGAACATGTCGACCACCGTTGTTATACATGAGCTCGGTGACTCGGCCTAGGCGGTTACCTGGTCCCAATCTGGCAGTCCAGCTGGTTTCATCCATGCTGAAGTGCTGCAGATTATCCAGATTCACAGACAGCTCGCCGGTGGTTGATCCATAGTTGCCATAGTTGTGTCCGCCGCTTTTCGGTTGAACTTTGATGTCTGAATCCACGGCACATTTGACGGCGGCTGCTACCTGCTGTGTATCCTGGGGCCAGACAATGGCGGAAGGGGTGGTGAGAAGATCGAAATTGTACGGCGCGACAAGAGTAGAATAGTTGGCTTGGTTTGGAAAGGCGACGGCGCTGCTGTTGCCACCCACTGAAGCCAAGAGACAGGTCGCAAATGCACTGGCGGCCTGCATTTTGAGATTGTAATTCTATAAAGCTAGGATTATTTCGTCATTGAACTCGTTGGGTTATATATGAGGCTCTTGTGCGCGGGAGAGTTCCGAGACCATTGTATAGCTACTTATAACTCCGAACTCCGTGGTCTTGCCTTGGGACAACTCCGAGGTCGAACGGGGACCGAAAAATATCCAGACAGTTGATCTACTCTTCTCCGCTGCAAGGAACAAGTTCGACGATTCTCATTGGCACCCACATTCCGGAATTATAAAACAGCCTCACTACGGAGTATTCTCAACTCCGGATACGAGATGAATCAATAATATGTCCACGGATATTTACAGACTAACCCGAAAGTGCAATCTTAAGCAAGTTCGACATACAGGATTCCTTTACCTCACACCTTGGCTTGATACCCCAATATCAACTACGTACACAGATACTGTATCTCAAAGACTAGAGCCGGGAAACTACTAGAAACACTTTGATAGACATAAATATTATTGCTAGTCTGTAAGGAGAACATGCACATTAGAGAGGTGATAATCAACTTCTAGGGACTCCGATGAGTTGAGTTGATTTAACAGTTAATTAACTATCTTCTAGGGCAGATATTGATATTTATATGCGGCGATCCTCCAATGATAGACCCCCAAGCCTTGGCCCTCCATTGATGCCGGACTAAGGGGCCCATTTCTAACAGCTCTCACTCAGAGGAAGAGTCCTTGTCCTTCTCTGTAGTAGTAGCAGCAGCTGTTTGCTGCAATTGCATCTTCCTCATCATCTCTGCCGCTTCGAATGAGTACTTGCACTTCATCCGGACCGCTTCACCGTAGCGATACATGATCAACGGGAATGGCATGCACAGAAGAGTCAAAAATGCTGGGATAGAGGAAGCCCAGTGAATTCCTAAATTGTGGTACATCTGTGTCGTGAAAAGAGGAAACACAGCGCCCACGACTGAGCGGAAGATGGCAGCTGCAGCCAGGACAGAGGCCGCATAGATGGTGTAAGTGTCAATCAAATAGTTCATGATTGGCAGGATGACCAGCACGCAGCCGAATCCAAACGGTGCAGACAGTATTATACTGACAGACCAGTGTATGCTGGGGTAGTTGGTCCAGGCAAAGGCGAACATGCCAATGGGGAGGGCAACACCTCCAACAATTGCAGGTGGAAGGCGAGATTCGGGGTTTGCAGATTTTGCCGCAAAAAGCTTCATGTAGCGGACGTTGTTGTCCCAGATGGCATAAACTAGGCCAAAGATGATGCCAACAGCAATTCCCAAGAACGCCAGTCCGCCGATGCCCACGCTCCAACCACGGTCCTCGTTGTACACGATGGGCATGGCACCCATGAACATATAGACCGTGCCGTAAATGATAGCCATGTAAACTGACGCTATCAAGACAATGGGCTCAAGGAACAAGAAGATCCAGGGACGGAACAAAGCACGCTTGAAGACTTCCGATGGCAGCTTCTTTCCCTGGTTCTTCTCCAAAACGCTCACGTAGATCTTGCCATCAGCTTTGGCCAGTTGATGTGTCCGTCGCTGAAGCAATACCGGGCCATATGTCTCAGGAATGAAGACGATTCCCAGAATGCCGACCACGCCAATGAAGATCACGCAGACACCCTGGACCCATCTCCACCCGACGCTCTCAGACACGAATCCGCCCACGATTGGCCCCAAGATGGGGCCGAGGAAGGGCGCAACGCAATAGATGGTCAATGCCAGACCACGCTGAGCAGGTGGGAAGAGATCAGCAATTGTTCCGCCAGAGTTGACGAGTGGAGAGCCGCCAAATGTGCCGGCAAAGAATCTCAGGATGAGGAGCGTGGCCACGTTTTGGCTGCCTGCGGACCCTCCTAGAAAGGCGACCATGGCGATGTGAGTGATAATCCACAGTATCTGTCTTCCGTACAGTTCGGACCTTAAGCCAATGTTAGCTGAATGTGTATAGTATGTGAATAGGATGGCACCATCGAAACGTACTGTGAAGCAACGTATGGTTAGCTGGGCTCCATGAAAATGCAAAATGGTTTAATGGCTTACCAAAGGACCCCATACGGCAGGACCAATCGCAAATCCGAGCACAAAGAGAGAAAGCCCGACAATGAAGACCTCGGTGCTGATGTCAAAGTCCTTGAAGACTTCATTTGCCGATACCGAGTATGCAGAGGAGGTAAAAGTAACGGCAAAGACCGAGAGGGTCGCAATGGCTGCAATGAACCACTTACGGGACTGACCCCAGTTCATCGGATTGCCGGGGTCGTCTTTTTGGAACTCCACGATGAATGGGTCATCTTCGGTGCCGGAGCCATCGTATAAGTGACCATTTTCAACCTCGCCTGAGTTGACAGGAGCCTTTGGCTCTGTATGAGACATGGATTTGTCTTAGCGGTGCAAGTGAGGAAGGGGAGAGATCAATACCACTGTATTGACTATGGACAAGACTGAAAAAGAAGAGGGGAAGGGAGGAAGCTCCGTCTAAAAAATTGGAGAATATTAAGTGCATAGACTTAAATTCTAGGCTGTGTAGCAGGAGACTCTTCTTTTTTCTCAAAGCGTTCGATCTATATAACGGCTTACCGGACGGCGGAGTTATTTACTGCGGAAGCCATCAAAGACGGACTGCTATTTCATTGGTTGACACATGGAAAATGGATGCACTTCTCATTGGCTGCTTTCGAGAATTGCGGGAAGTGAAAGCAGACTAGCGAATAACAGAGCTTTCCGCTGCGGGTCTATTGAAAAAGCGGCGAGTTATCTGATTGGCGAACTGCTGATTATCAATCAGGTAGATCCGGGGCCCTGATTGACGGGGCACTCCACTCTCCATCCCCAACTGTTCGATAAAGACGTGATGAATGAAGTGATAATTGATCAACATACGCACTCGAAGCCTTTACGCAGGCAGAGGCTAAGAGTAACAAGCGCTTGCCAAGTATGTCGCTCGAGGAAGATCAAATGTGATGGTGCTCGGCCAGGTATCTCTCCCTTCATTGTTTCATTGACCTGCAGAGTTCGTGCATAAGGCTGACACATACCATAAAGCATGCGCCAGATGCAAGGCTAGAGGCAAGACGTGTGCCTATGGCCAAGGTGCCGTCGAGAAGCAGACAGTGCATAAACCTCGTGGGCAAGCATCATCAGTTCACATGCCTGTTCCTATGCTGGTGCCTCCCATATCTTCGGCACCTTCATTGGAGACTCCGCCAGAATCAGTGGCTGCGTCACCTCCCACGGTCGATTCAATACCTGTGTCTCACCATGTGAATGAAGATCCAGAGGCAGAGCCTGACCTGGAGAAAAACCGGGCATACTATACCGCACATGGGCGGTTTGCCGGCCAGGTCGCCGCTGCCATAAACGAAAGGGCAGGTCTCATTCCGGCCACCTGTAATCAGGTCCCACTGGTAGATGCGCCGCTATTTGGAGACCTCAACCTGCCTTCTCAATCTTGTGCCTTGTCTTCGACGACCGAATTGCCTCCCCGGGCATATGCCGATCAGTTAATTGACATATACTGGCAACACGTTGACCCTATGGAGCCAGTTCTAGATCGCCAGCGTTTTCTTGAAAACTATGAAAAAGCATATTCAACACCCATAACACCACTCTGTGCAGACTACGACCTCTGGCTTGGTATCCTCAATGTAGTATTTGCTCTGGCAGTTCAAAGACAGGAACTCAATCCGCTGCACCAAAGAAACGAGGAAGCAAATCGATTTTTTCAGCGCGCATGGGTCCTGCTTCCAGCTGAGTCTATGCTATGGAAACCTGGATCACTCGAGCTCGTACAGTGTCTGATGCTGATGAATCGATACCTCCACTGCACCAATAACCAGCAGAAGACATGGACGACAGCAGGTCTGGCGATGCGAATTGCGCAAAGCATGTGCTGCCATCTCACCGAGACGCCCTTGTTGAAAGGCTCCAGTGACGACAAAGCCTTGAAACAGAAAGTATGGGCTAGCTGTGTTGCGCTCGATCGGTATGTCATCGAGTGATCGCTCTTCTATAGTATTCTCCAGCTGACCTCAGGTAGATGCATCTCCTGGTCATTGGGTAAGACGTCGGCATTGGTGCTAATTCCGTCCCCACCACCGAGTAGCCCCCAACAACTAGGTGAAAACGCGATGCATGATACCTTGGGATTAAGACTCCACGAAATCGGGAACCAAATTCAACTGGCGCAGATACAGAATCGAACTAGTCTCGCAGCCAGATTCCGCCCTCCACTCCTATCTCAACAAGACGAGTACCATAACGCGGCATTGCAACTAGATGCATGTCTTCAAGATTGGGAAAATAGTATCCCCAGCGATTGGCAACCTCGGAACCTCAGAATGGTGACCGACAGGTCGTCTAGAGCTGAGAGATACTTGCTTCATCTCCGGTAAGCCAACAATCCCTTTATCCTCACCAAAATCGATTTTTATCGTTCTATGTAGCTACCTCCACCACCGGATCTTTCTATACAGACCCATGCTCGCCCGATTTTACGCGATGAAACCAGACACCCAGCCTTTACACAAATCACCCAGCCTAAGCCACCGACTCCTCCGTGAAAGCGCCAGCATGTGCATCGAAGCCGCGCAACAGGTGGCGTCATTAGTTAACGAGACGCTTGAGCCGGATGAGCCGATTGGACTCCTTCCGTGGTGGTACAGAATATACTACCTTCACATCGCGGGTGCCAACTTCCTCGCAGCTATGTTTCGATCGGAGCTATTCACAGATTCTGTTTCCCAGTCTTGGGAAAGTGTTATGCTGGCGCTCCGCGCTCATGAGCACTTGAGTCCTTATGTCCAGCACTGCCTGTGGACGTTTGAGACCCTCGCAGCCAGGATCACGGGCAAGCCTTACCCCAGTATGGATGGCGGTGGGTGTGGTTTGATGGTAGACGGGTCTTCGGGAGTTTCATTCGACGACATTTTCAAGGATATCAATTTCGACTTTGACAATTTTATATTTGGGCCTGAGGACTTTGGAGAAGGGTTGGTTTAGTGGCAACTGACATTTGCCCTATTGTCGAAACTGGTACAAGCCGTAATGTGTAGAAATTCAAAGCAAATGTAAATCTACCTGTCCTAGAAGTGCTATCCACTTCATTCCATGAAGTTGTACGAATTTATTCATATAAAAGCTCCAGAGGAGACTTGAGAAAGATGCCCACGAAATGTTGAGAATCCCAATCAATCCTCAGTATGTAGTCAATATAAACCCCAACTCCGGCTCTCCAATAATATTGATCACCCATAGAAGCAAGACTAGCGCTGCCGATGCAGCCTGACATCGCTCCCGTGGTCTATACAAAAATTGACAGCTTCTCGGACATGACCAATAATATGATCAACCGGCAAGCTTGACGTGCGCACTGCGATCCACAACATCAATCGCTAGTTGCGTCAGGCTGGGGCTTTGCATGATATTGAAGATGGAAAGTTCAGCACCGGCCTGGCTGAAAAGCATGTTCCGGACCTCAACTGCTACAAGAGAGTCAACTCCTTGCTGCGAGGGGGACTGGCCTAGATCGACATCCTCAATAGGAACAAGGAACATTTCAGCCAGCATTTCTGCGATGGCAGTCCCAACAACACGAACGGCATCGCCCTGTGACTCGCAGGCGATCATTTTTGCGGCGAGAGAGTCGCTGCTAGAATCATCGTCCTGACTCTGTCCGGTTACAGCCGGAGGGCGATACTTGAGTGGCAAGACACGCATGTCACGGCCTAGATCGCCGTCAAGATCCCAATGGGGACCTGGCCCGGAGTTTATACCACCGACCACGAATTGTGGGTCGAAGGGCGATAGAATGGCAGACTCTAGCGAGCCAAGAACATGATCTTCATCGATGACTCTGCGGCCAGCTCTGAGGAGAGACCGGCGTAGTGTTTCGGATGCGTTTGCCTCGGCAACGTAGCCGACCGCGTTGACGACGGAGAGGTCAATTGACACAGCGGGAAGGCCACAATGCTTGACTCGCCAGTGGGCGAGGGCATCTTCGTATGCACCAGCTGCGGAATATGCAGACTGGCTGGCATATCCAAGAATTCCATTGATAGAAGAGAACAAGACGAAGAAGTCGAGGTCGCCGGGCAAACTAAACTGGTTGTGCAGGTTCCAGGTGCCGGCGACCTTGCTCTGAATAGTGTATGTCCAGTCATCAAGGGTCATTTTCTCCACGAAGGCATCCTGTTAGATACGCGGTTAGTTGTTTTATTTCAGGATTACGGTTGGAGTTTTCGACACTTACACGAAGAACAAACGCAGCATGAATGATACCTCTGATGGGGGGTAAGCCCTCTTGAGCACATTGATTGATGGCGTCGCCCAAACTTTCCTCATTGGCAACATCGCAGCTGATGGGCAAAACTCGACGACATCCTGCCTGGCGGAGATCCTCGGCAAATGCAGCGGTCTTCTCGCTCGTCCCAGCACTCCGAGATAGAAGGACCAGATTTCTTGCTCCACGGTTGACCATCCAGTGCGCCACAGACTGGGCTAAGCCGCCACTGCCACCGACGATCAAGTACGAGACCTCGGAAGAGAGCTTTGCAGCCGGCTTGGATGGCACGGCAGTAACCGTTGAATGCTCATCGACCGACAAGACCACTTTGCCAATCTGGTCTCCCGCTTTTAAGAGACGAGATGCCTCCGCGATCTCTCCTATGGCATGGAAGGTGATTGGGTGGACAGGTGTCACGGCTTTTAACTCGATGAGACGTGTCAACTCAGCGAGGCAACGGTGAACATCCATCGCCCGATACTCCAGCAAGCTAGGTATATCAAGGGTCGCGAATGAAATGCCACGATCGAATGGCCGCATGTGCATATAGCCATTTGTCTGGGTATTGCGCCTGCCAATCTCCACAAAGTGGCCAAGCGGGGCCACAAGGTTAAGACTTTCTTGAAAGAGCGGGCCAGTCAGTGAGTTGAGAACCACGTCAACTCCACGGCCTTGTGTCGCAGCTACTACCGCATTTGCAAGTGACAAGTCTGTACAACTGAAGATATGATCCGCCGGCAGACCATATTTCAGTATGAGCAGGCCACGCTCTGCAGGGGTACCAACTGTCACATATACCTCCGCCCCGAGATGCTGGGCAACCATGATTGCAGCTTGCCCAACATCTCCAGCACCAGCGTGAATCAAGACTGACCGAGAACGCTGCAGTCGCGCGATTTCGACCAGGGCAAAGTATGCACTGAGGAAAGACAACGGAAGTGATGCTCCTTCCTGGAAGGTCATGTCAGTTGGCATGCGCGTCGTCAGTTTCCAGTCGACGACAGCCCGGCTCGGAAAAGATGAATGTCGCAAGACTGAGAGAACGCGATCACCGACTGCATAGCCTTGGGCTGCTGCTTCTTCCCCAACTTGCGTAATTATTCCGGCACACTCAAAGCCAGCGATATGATCACCGACACTGTTCAGTGTAGCACCATACGCCTTAGGTTGCACTTCCAGGGATGCCGGTGGGAGATGTTCAAGATAATCGGCAGAGAAGTCATCGTCACCGAAGACTAGCAAATCCGGTTTTAAACACAAAGGGCGGGTTGGTTGGTAGAAATTCTCAATTGAGATTTTCTCCATGGCGGCATCTGATGCATCGGGGGAAAGCATTCGGTTTCTCGTCACATCATGGTAGATTCGCGGGATCAAGATAACGCCATCTCGTTCGGCGTACTCGAGCTCCACGGCACCTTTCTCTACCATAGAGCCACCGGCGGAATTCCCAATGACCGTACCCAGAATCTTGGCAATTGCAGCCATACTAACGTCAGACCACGGTGTTCCCTTGGGATCCAGGTCGAGGGTCAGCAGCTTGCGACCGACATATTCATTGCGCAGGGAACGAATGAACCCGGTCGCCAAACTCATTTCTGGCCTTTCACAGTCCACAGCACCACCACGCGTCACCCAGATCAATCCTTTAGAGTTGGTGCTCATTGAACGAATTCCCTCCAATAATGTCGAATTCAAGTTGTATAGGATGCCTTCATCCACCTCGCCAAGGAAGATACAGATCTTGTCCGCATAAGACGCAGCTGTTGCAGCTAAGGATTCTAAATCCTGAACAATGGGACCTAGTTTCCCTTCACTGACGGTGTAGGCAGCGATGGCATCCTTGAGGCCCTTCACCCAAGCAGCTGGAGGACATCCGTTTCGACTTGTGACAATGACCACTTGGTCCGCATCCACATTTGATTTTGGTGGCTGTGGTAATTGCACAGTGGACATGAAAGTCACCAAAGCGGCTTCTTGGGGGTCTTCACGATCCAGCAACTCGAGTTCAACACCTGTGAAACCGGCGCTTAGGAGTTGATTTTCCCAGGATGGCATATCCAGACATAGGTTTGCCTTCAGCTCTGTGCTATCGTCCCACCACCGGCCAGGAAGTAGCCGACGGACAAAGTGAACATCGACCTCGTATTTCAAAGGTTCCACCAGCAAGAGGGTGCCGCCGGGCTTTAGCAGGGAGCTGATGTTGCTCAGCGCTTGCGATGTGGACTCAGAGATAGATCGGATATTTGAGGCGATCACTATATCGTAGGTCCCGGGTGTATACCCCTGCGATGCTGGATCATGCTCAATGTCGAGTTCATCGAAGGACAGCAGATCAGCCCAGGGCTGCAGGCTTTCTCTCGCTGTCTCGAACAAAGCCGTAGAAGTGTCCGTAAAGTGGTACATGGAGGCATTGGGACCACCCGAGTCAGACGTGCCTAGGGCTCCAAGGGCATGGAGTGCAATGGCGCCTGTGGCCGCACCCACCTCCAAAATGCGAGCACGGGGATTCTTGTGGGAGAGATGGCGAAGAAGTCCTGCGATCTGCGTCCCCGCCCGTTTCCACCGTGGAGCATAGCTGTAGAAACGAGATAGCAGATTGTCTTGCATGACCAGGTCGAGTGCTCCGGTATGTCCGCGCAATATGTCTACCAGCTGAGTTCCCAGCCGACACACGATCTCCCCATCCAATCTGGTCTGAACCTGTTCAATATGAAGCTGCCTCTCATTCTCTGAATGGTATAACCATTCGGCGCTACCTTCGAACAGTTTTCCCGAGCTGGCCAGCTCGACAGTGTCCTTCATCCATGTATAGTATGACGCATTATGTTGCTCCATCTCAGCTATGTCGTGCGAGTCCAGAGCGACGAGAGCCAGTTGCATAAAGTAGATACACGCACGCAATGTAGCTTTTGTAGTGTCACATTCAGCAGATTGGACGGTACAGGCCAATTCATTTCTCACTGCAGCCAAGGTAGCAGGCAAAGGCGTGGAAATATCGAGCGACCAAACTACCTTGTTGCACAGCTCATTCGGCCAAGATTCGGATTTCTGTAGTGACGTGCTCCGTCCCAAAGACTGGTAAGAAAAGCCATTCATTTCGAGCATAATATTTCCGGTGTCATGATCAGAAACCAGCACATCTGCCGCCATTCCTTGATCATCATCGCGGATGAGCGTCGTGTCTGCCTCCAACGAATGTCCCGCATCGTGGCTTATCTTGCTGGATACCCAGAATCTCTCAACAGACCTGGGCACCTTGGCAGTAATTTCACGGGCAGCAGCTCCAGGGACTGCTGAGTAAGGGGCCGTGATTACCGAGTCCAACGTGACGGGATGCAGAATGTGGTTTCGGGGAAGGTCATTGGGAACAGAGACGTCGGGCAAAGTCATGCTCACCACACTTCGCATTTCAGAACCAGACTGGATGATGCTGTCCATATTCTGGAAAACCGGCCCGTGTGTAATCCCCAGATTCCTCAAGTTGGCAAATAGATCAGCAGGAAGAATTCGCCGCGTGTAGCCAGTAATGTTCTTCCTAGCTGGTCGGGACATCCGGACAGAAGACTCTCCAAGTTCAACAGAGACCAACCCTTTTGCGTGTTGGGTCCAGCGGTTGTCTGTTGTAACGGACCAGACCTCGAAATGCCTCCATCCTTGCGAGGCAATGTCCTTCTCGCTGACTGGACGTATCGTCGTTTGAATCTCGATGCCGTCTGAGCTATCCGGAATCATGAGGGCCTGTAAGAAATCAACGTCGCGAAGCCGGTATCCACCAATCTCTCCGGCCGTTTGATTGAGCACATGAAGCTGACGGCTTGCCTCGATAGCCAGGCAAATGTACCCAGCGGCTGGATAGATGACGTTGGATTGAATAGCGTGATCTCTGGTCCACGGTGACTCGGACATTCGAAGGATGTGTCGCCAAGACGGTGCATTTGGATTTGAGCCTTCGACGATGGATCCGAGCAAGTCATGAGGAGGCTGGGATCGTTCACGTATGGCCCGATTTAGCCGTGGCTCAGCCCAGTGCTTTGCCTGGTGGTTCCAGGGGTACGATGGTAGGTTGGTCAGTACTTTGACGTACTGTCCCCGCCCATGTGCAAAATTCACTGCTCCCATATTAACAGGATAGCCTTCTCGTAGAAGACTAGAAGCAAGTGCATGCATGCTGTCCCGGGCGTCTAATTTGCGAACGAGAGTTCCATAATATGGAATGTTCAAATCTTTGAACTCGGGCAGTCCAAGGATCTCCTGAATCGGGCCTCCCAGCGCTGTATGCGGGCCCACCTCAACGACCACATCCACGTTAGAGCCAACAGATCCCGAGCCGCCGAGTACCATATCGGTGAAAGCGGCGACAAACTGCACAGGCTGTACCAAGCTTTCAACCCAGTGCTCCGGGCGCGCGATCTGTTGAGCATCTGTAATACGACCTCCAGTTACTGGAGATGAGAATGCAACGGTGGTCAGAGCATCTCGGTCAATCTTTTCAGCTCGTGTATTCTCCAAGGCTTCGCAATAGACATTCGCAATTGGAGTCATATGATGCGAGTGCCAGGCCGTGTCCACCTTCAGACGACGAGCAAATACACCATCTGCATTGGCCAGAACCTCCAGCTCTACCACTGCCGAAAGGTCACCGGAGACCGTTATGCTAGACGGGCTGTTGATGCAAGCTATGGCAGCTTGGCCCTCTGAGCTCAGCCGGCGAAGATAGGATTCCGTCTCTTCTAATCCAAGTCCGACGGCAATCATGCCGCCCTTGACTGGCCCGCGTAGGCTCTTGTCTGCCGCCAGCACCGCACGGTAGTAGGAAAAGGCCATAGCTGTTTTGTAACTTACGGCACCCGCACTGTAAGCGGCGGCAATCTCTCCACTCGAATGGCTGGTAACAGCGACAGGAACGATTCCCCAAGCCCGTAACAAGCGCACAAGCGAGATCTGTACTGCCACGCAGATCGGAGTACTCAAGCCGACTTCATTGATGCGGCTTTTTTCGGCATCTCGCATTAACTCATCCATCAATGACCATTCGGCGCCAAACTGTTCAAGATATCCTGCGGCCTCTTGAAGAGATGCTTTGAATACGGGATAGGCCTCGATGAGCTCCCTTCCCATGGCATTCCACTGTGCCCCCTGGCCTGTAAACACCATACCGATCCGAGGTCGACGCGAAGTGCGTGTTGGTTTGAATTTGGGCGACTGGAGAGTCTGAACTACGGTTTCATACCCCTCCGTAACTGGTATTGGATGTGCTACTACCCATGGGAAGCGGCTGCGCCGTTGACCTAGCGTATAGATCAAACTGTCGAGGAGCTCTCGTGGATTGGAGTTTGTTGACTGGGTTTGTCTCAGGTAGTCCGCAAGGTTCGCTGTCATTTTCTCGCACGCCTGCTTGTCCTTCCCACTCAATACAAGGACCTTTGAGATAACTTGGCTTTCTTGCACATGTGGGTCCAGCGTGGAGTGGTGACCATTTGCGTTTGGTCCGTTCGAATGTCCATCCGCGAACCCATTGGTACGTCCATTCTGGCCACCAATAGCCTTGACCCACGAAGCGCTATCTTCTAAGATTATGTGCGCATTGCTTCCTCCATATCCGAAGTTGTTGATTGATGCGCGTCTGATGGGGCCCGCTGGCCATGTTTCCACTTCCCGAACAAGCTTCAGATTCCAATCATCCAAGCTGATCTTCGGGTTAGGCTTCTCGAAGTTGATAGAAGGCGGGATGACTCCATTTTCCATGGCTAGTGCAGTTTTGATGATGCTTGCAAGTCCGCTTGCGGCCTCTGTGTGGCCAACGTTTGTCTTGATCGATCCGATGAGCAATGGTTCTTGACGTGATGCGAAAACAGTTGCAATGCCCTGTGCCTCAATAGTATCCCCGGCCTGCGTACCAGTGCCATGTGCCTCAAAATATTGCGTTTCTCGAGGGTCGAGACCTGCTTTTTGATAGCATCCGCGCACCAAGGCTTCTTGTGCCTCTAGACTCGGGGACGTAATTGTTTCAGTTTTGCCATCTTGGTTGAGCATCGATTCTCGAATCACAGCCCTAATCGGATCTCCTGCGGCAAGGGCGTCTGACAAGCGCTTCACGACTAGTGTTCCAACACCTTCGCCGCGGCCATATCCACTGGCGCGGGAATCAAATGCATAGGACTTGCCGTCGGCAGAAAGAAACCTTTCATAAACAATTCAGCCATTCGTTCTATTACGGTAGTTAGGGTACTTGACTTACCCAGCAGAACCTAGCGCCTTGAACATATCTGGGTTGAGCGTCAGGTTGGCACCGCCAACAATGGACATATCCGCCTCTCCAGTCCTCAAGCTTTGAACGGCTTGATGCACTGCCACCATTCCCGAGGAGCACGCCGTCTCTATTGTCATACTGGCGCCGCGCAGGTCAAAGAAATGTGATACACGGTTCGCCATCATGGGAACACCCGTGCCAGTGGCCATCAACCGGGGTAAGTTGTCGGCATCGCGGAGTAAGCCATCTCTATAATCGTGTACAAACACTCCTGTGAACACCGAGGTGTTGGAACCAGCGATCTTCGTCAATGGCAGACCGGCTGTGATGCTTGGTTAAAGACTTTTCAAAGAAAAAGGCTGTGAAGGGAACGTTTCTCTCACCATTTTCCAATGCCTCGTAGACGGACTCGAGCTGGAGTCTGTACTGCGGGTCCATTGACTTAAAGTCATGGTCAGTAGGCGTCAAGTCCAAGAAGCTGACCCAGCAAAGCACTCACTGCCGCTGTTTCACCCGAGTAACCAAAAAATGCCGCGTCGAACAGTCCGACATCCTCTGCGAGAAAATGTGCACCCTTCACATGTGTCTAGGCAATGACTTTTGTTAAGACTTCTTTCTGTAGGAGTGCGGGGTGAGGCCTCACACTATTGAGTCGTTCATTATTTGGATGGTAGACGCCTTCTGATCGAAATCTAGAGTCGGGGAAGGGCGACCAACCGCTTCTTCCCTCAATTAACATGCGCCAGAGATTGTCGGTGTTGGTTGCGTCGCCAGCAAATTTGGCGCTCATGCCAATGATGGCGATCGGCTCGCTGGCGGATGACCCGCGTGCCGTGTTATCGATGCTTCCCATATTGTGTTGTTTAGATGTCGACAACTAGGTTGAAAGGATAGGCCTTCGTGCCGTGGGATAGATACCATGGGATTTGGGCGAACCTGCAGTGGGAATCCAGATCTATGCCCCTGCCTCTTAGATACCCAGGGCTTCGTTGGGTAAATTAGAGGGCATGCGGATGGCTCAGTATTCATTATCTCGTTCCCGGACAATGGACATTGGGGATCGGAGTAATCAGTGGTGTCGGGGTACATGCTGTGATTCTGTGAGGCGGAGTTGGAGTTATTCCAAGTCCTGCGGAGAAACCACGACAATGAGGCCACATCACGACATGTCCTGGATGAAAGCCCATGCAGGCAGATTAGTTCCCGTATTCGGCCCAAGTCTCTGGATTATCCTGTGGTGTGGAAACGACTACTCAATCTGAGTGGGGTGAAACCAGACTTATTTTGAAGATATTCACCAGATATATATATTTTCCTATCCAAGTGAACCACTCAACGCGCCAGGTTAGTGACCTGGAAGCTATTTGCCGTACACATAGTCGAGCAATCAATTTCATTGTAAAATTTCTCTATCATGTCTCCTTGGACGATGTGCCGTATGTGGGACCTCCGAAAGATGTACCTAGATATACCGCTCTCCAAATTCTGCCGCT
Source organism: Penicillium chrysogenum (assembly GCF_028827035.1). Classification (NCBI taxonomy): domain Eukaryota; kingdom Fungi; phylum Ascomycota; class Eurotiomycetes; order Eurotiales; family Aspergillaceae; genus Penicillium; species Penicillium chrysogenum. The sequence goes on along the minus strand of NW_026622749.1, from coordinate 1,919,963 downwards.
TCTGCCGGACTAAAACTCCTCTAGTTAAGTGTTCGCAGTTAGTATGTACCTAGCCACATGATCTAGCAACACTAAGCAGTCAAAGGTATGTAAAAAGGGAGACTGCTACAAAAAGACCACTAAAATTATACATAAAAAGACTATGGGAGAATACTACCGGAGAAGTACACGGTCGCATAAGCGGCTTACTGTTTATTTTCATAGCAGTATATTAAAAGCGAGGCGGTATATAAGGCGGTACACCTAGCTAGGTACAAGGGTTAACTACCTAGGTAGTTAGCCCAATACTTCGATCCCACTGTATCTAGTTAACAGTTTTGCCTCTCCCGTTGGTCATCTCCGATGGTCAGCCCCAGAATATCATCATTTTACATCCATGGCTATCTCCAGGACGATGGACCCCGGATATGGCCGAAAACTCCGGCCGAGGGTATTAAACTCCGGTTCACAGGGACGTGTTTTTCTCCAAGTCCGCGCCGCAGTCTGGCAATACGGCCGACGATATTCCTAATGCAGGTTAGTTGTCTGAGTCTGTCATGGCGGCCACAGAAAGGAGATGGTTTCTCCGGGCTTCTATATGGTTACTTCTAAACCCTCATCCCATGGCACTCTTGACCTGAGTAGTCGAAATACATCTTGAAGTAAGACTTGTGGTACTCAACACTGCCACTTGATCGTCAGTCCAGCTTCCCAACCTGATACCACATCAACTATGGCAATGCCGAGTGCTAAGACATTGCTTTTGTTTGGGCCTGGGGCCATGAGCCTTGACCAGACGTATTTCAGTCGGATTCTGTCATTCGTCAAAGATGATGCTGCCAGCCAATGGGCTGTCCGCGCTATCGAGGACATCGAGAGTGGCTGGGATGCTCTGTCTGAATCAATTCCCAAACTACAACAGACTCCCGGCGCAGACCACGCCCGTAGGCTAGCAGAATGGCTTCGAACAGGAGTCATTACTCCTCGAACTACGGTTGCAAATTTGCCCAACGCCATTCTTGGGCCACTTGTCATCATCGCACAACTTGTGGAATACCTACAATATGTCGAGTCATCACAGTCAGCGAATGGAGATGGCAAGCTGTTTCAATTACCTTCTACCGCCCAAACAGAGACAGTGGGCTGCTGCCTAGGCGTTTTCAGTGCCCTGGTGGTATCGAGCAGCTCATCCTGGGCAAAGTTCCACCACAATGCCGCGGCGGTGCTTCGCAAAGCCTTTGTATTAGGAGCTCTCTCTGACGCACAAGACATCTCTGATGTGACTGGATCATCAGTGTCATTGATCGCTTTCTGGAGAGGTGGGCAATCTTTGTCCGACTTAAAGAAAGTGCTGGAAATTTGTCCGGGCGTGAGTCTCCATTTCTCGCTTTTCTGATTCAGTCTAACAAGCCACACGCACAGGCTTACATATCTGTCCTATATGACGATAATCGAGCTACGGTGACAACGCCTTCCCGAATTGCCTCCGACTTGAAGGGACATCTTTCACGAGCAGGGTTTACAGCTAGCGAAACCGAGTTTCATGGACGCTTTCATGCAGGCGAGCTCTACAATAACGATCTTGAAGCCCTGTTTAGCTTCTGTAGAAAAGATCCCCTTTTCCAATTGCCCGATGCTTCTTCTCTCATTCTTCGCACACGGGTCAACTCCGAGAAGATCCTAGCAGACAATGACAGTCTACTAGAAGTTGCTTCGCGTGCGTTCCTGGTGGAACAATTTAACTGGGTGAAGACCTTCCGTTCCGCAGTGTCCAGTTCATTGCAAGATAGGACTTCTAAGGTCATTGAATTTGGCCCAGAGCGATGTGTCCCGCCCACCCTCCTGCGAAGACTAAACAGCCAAGTCACCCACTACGAATTTCAGAGTACTGGCCAACGCCATTCAAATCCAGATATGCCGTCAGGATGTATCGACAACGATATCGCTGTAATTGGCATGTCATGCCAGGTCGCCGGGGCACAGGATTTGGAGCAGTACTGGAATATCCTGTTGGAAGGCCGATCGCAGCACAAGAACCTTGTCCCTAACGAGCGTTTTGCAATGGAGACTGTATTCCGACCTGGCCAGGACGGCGAGGACAGGAAATGGTACGGAAACTTCATCGATGACTACGACGCTTTCGACTACAAGTTTTTCAGGAAGTCTCCTCGCGAGGTCCTCCACATGGATCCACAGCAACGACTGATTTTGCAGACTGCCTATCAGGCCGTGGCACAGTCGGGCTACTATCACAGGCCTGGTGCAGATCGCCGAATTGGATGCTATATTGGCTGCGTCGCCAATGACTATGAAAACAATATCTCTCATACTTCCCCGACGGCCTTTTCCGCCACAGGTGCCCTTCGAAGCTACATCGCTGGGAAGGTTAGTCATTACTTTGGTTGGACGGGCCCAGGAATGATGCTCGATACCGCGTGCTCAGCATCAACTGTCGCCATAGATCTAGCCTGCCGGGCTATCCTGAGCGGTGATTGTTCTGCTGCCTTGGCGGGTGGCACGAACTTTTATAGCACCCCGATGTTCTTCCAGAACCTGGCTGCAGGATCGTTCCTCAGTCCTACTGGGCAATGCAAGCCGTTTGATGCAAAGGCTGATGGATATTGTCGAGGTGAGGCTATTGGCGCCGTGTTCTTGAAGAAATTATCCAATGCTATTGCCGACGGCGATCAGATACTGGGTGTGATTTCGGCAACCGCCATCAACCAGAATCAAAACGATACTCCGATCTTTGTTCCCAACCCGTCTTCCCTGACCAACGTGTTCCAGAACGTTGTCGGCAAGGCCGGGTTGGAAGTTAATGATATCTCGGTCGTCGAGGCTCATGGGACAGGAACTCCGGTTGGTGACCCAGCAGAGTACGACAGCATTCGCCAGGTCTTTGGTGGCTCCGTCCGCGCGGGGCTAAAGCCTCTTCAACTCGGCTCTGTGAAGGGGCTGATTGGTCATACTGAGGGTGCCTCTGGGGTTGTAGCACTGATCAAGATGTTGTTGATGATGCAAGAAAGTCGCATACCCCCACAGGCCAGCTTTACCTCCATGAGCGCGTCTATCAAGGCTTCACCTGCGGATAATATGGAGATCACGAAAGCAGCCCTCCCTTGGGAAGACGAGTCCAAGGTAGCACTCATCAACAATTATGGCGCAGCTGGCTCAAATGCTTCCATGGTGATTAAGCAGGCACCGAAATACCCCTCAGGAAGTGAAGCAGTCGGTCACGGAAGCGCGGATCTAACATCGCCGACTTCCACTTTCAGATGTCCATTTTATATTTCTGGGCTCGACGACAAAGCCATTCGGGCCTATGCCACACGACTGCGCCAATTCATCAAGAACAAGGTCATCTCGAGAGACGTACTAGGAATTGAGAACTTGTCATTCAACGTCAATCGGCAATCTAACTGGTCGCTTAGCCGGGGCTTCGTGTTCGGCGCCGAGTCCATCACTGAACTCGAAGAAAAGCTGGCGTCTTTCGAAACATTTGCGGTGCCTTCCGTACGACCTGTTATCTTGTGCTTCGGGGGCCAGGTGTCCAAATCCGTTGGCCTCGACCGAGGAGTCTTTGACAAAGCCACAGTGCTACGTAAATACCTCGATCGATGCGACAGTGTCTGCAAGTCGATCGGGGCGGGTAGTATCTACCCGGGAATATTCCAAAGCGAGCCGATCCTTGACCCGGCCGTACTCCAGCCGCTGCTCCTTTCCATGCAGTATTCATGTGCGTTGAGCTGGATCGATTGCGGCGTTGAACCAGCAGCCTTGGTTGGCCACTCATTCGGAGAACTCACCGCACTTTGCGTATCAGGCATCCTCAGCCTGGAGGATGCGCTCAAGCTCGTCCATGGCCGGTCGAAGATTATCAAAGAGAGCTGGGGCCCGGAGAAGGGGTCCATGATTGCAGTTGAAGCGGACCGAAACGATGTGGAAAAGCTCTTGGTTGCTTCAAATGCGCGTCTTGGTGAAACTGAACGGGCTGGACATGCGACAATTGCCTGTTTCAATGGCCCGAAGAGCTTCACCATCGCTGGTTCAGCCGCTGCAATTGATGCTGTGCAGCAGACAGTTTCAACCCTTGATATCCCAATTAAACACAAGAGGCTAGACGTGACTAATGCATTCCATTCGACCCTAGTTGAGCACTTGAGGCCACAACTGGAGGCCCTGGGCCGCAGTCTGAGCTTTGGAAATGCCCACATACCTCTCGAAAGGGCAACCGAGCAGCGGGAGACCGGTCCGATCTCACCTGCTTACGTTGCTGAGCACATGAGGAATCCTGTCTACTTCGACCATGCCGTCCAAAGACTTGCGAGTCAGTATCCGGAGGCCATCTGGTTGGAGGCTGGCTCTAATTCCACCATAACGACAATGACAGGCAGGGCGTTGGGGATGCCGAAGGGTTCCACCTTCCAGCCAGTCAGTGTCACTGGCACCACTCAGGGGACCCGACAACTCGCCGACGTGACCATGAGTCTGTGGAATGCTGGGTTGCCCTGCTCGTTCTGGCCACACTCCCGGGCGCAAACCTATGGATATGCACCCATCATGCTCCCACCGTACCAATTCGAGAAGTATCGCCATTGGCTCGAGTTTAAGCCGCCCCCAAAGCCGGTGGTAATCGAGCGACTGGTGTATGAAAACGGTGGTGTGGACCAAGAAGCTCCGGCACCAGGCCTCTACACTTTCATGGGATACGGCGACAAGACTGAGACCGATTGTCGGTTCCGCATCAATACAACCACGAAATCATATGTCGATATTGTCTCAGGATACACATTGGGAAAAACTGTCCAGGCCTGTCCGCCCATATTCGGGATTGACACCGCAATCCAGGCAATCACAAGCGTTCGACTGGAAGTCATTGCGGCCAATGAGCTGCATCCCCACATTTATAACGTCTTGAATCACCTCCCGCTTGTGATGGATCCAACAAGGACAGTATTTCTTGAATTCGAACGTTCTGGACACGCCCCTGAAGGTTGGAAGTTCAAGTTGACCAGTGAAGCCGACGACTCTAGCAAGACTGTGCATCTGAGCGGACAGCTTGAGTTCCACCGTGCCGATGACGCCCGCTCAAACTTCGAGTTTAGTAGGCTGGAGCGGCTTGTAACGCATGAACGATGCCTGCGGGCGTTGGAGTCTGCTGACGATGCTGACGAAGTGATTCAAGGGCAGAGCATATATAAAGTTTACTCGGACCTCGTGAGCTACGCCCCCAAATTCCGCGGCCTGCAAAGGCTGGTTGGGCGACCGAGCGAGTCAGCTGGCCGAGTTGTGAAGCGACGGTCTCGGGACTCCTGGCTTGACTTCGCCCTCGGGGAGACTTTTTCCCAGGTTGGCAGCATTTGGGTGAACTGTCTTGCTCCGGGCCGGAACACCGCAGATGACACCGTCTATATTGCCGATGGCATTGAGCAATGGATGAGGTCACCGAGTCTCCTGCGGAAAATCAGCGAAGGATCTTACACCGACCATCAAAGCGAATGGCAAATCCTTGCGACACACAAGCGCACAGAAGGAGACACCTTTATAACAGACATTTTTGTGTTCGATTCGGCATCTAGGCTACTTGACGAGGCCCTACTTGGCGTCAAATTCAGTGCTAGATCCATGTGAGTATTTTATTCCGCCTACGAATCACGATTCTGATATAGCTTAAAGGAGTGAACTTTTCACGAACGTTGTTATTGCCGCACCGCCTGTACCGTTCCCCGCTACAATTGCTCCCATCAGTTCTGCGCCAACTGAGAACCAGTATTCATCTATGACGACATCACCGCCCGCTCGTGCTCAGGTTCAAAAGAGGAACACCAAGACTGAACTATGGGCGAAGCTTCTTCCCGTCCTGGCAGATATCTCTGGACTCGAGCCTGAGGAAATCAATGAAACCGATGCACTGGCAGACATTGGGATTGATTCTCTGATGGGAATGGAGATGGCCCGCGAGGTCGAAACCACCTTTAATTGCACCTTGGAACAGTCTGAACTCATGAGTATCTTTGACGTACCAGGCATTCTCGCTTTCCTTCAGTCTACACTTGGGCTTGAGGGTGAGGATGATGCCTCGCAGTCTTCGGATGCAGCTTCTTCGTCCCGAAACACTCCTCCATCCAGCAACGACGGGATTCTTGCCACGCCAAGCCCCAAGCTGGAAGAAGAGGACATTTCTAGATCTTATATCGACCTTGGCAACGAGGTGGGCCTGCCGGCATTTGCCGTTATCGAGGCCTTCCGCGCAGCTAATGAGCAGACCGATGCCTACTTGAAGAAATGGAAATGCGCCGGCTATCTTGATGGTGCCTCCCAGAAGCAAACCAGACTGTGCCTCGTGCTTACAAGCGATGCCTTCAAGCAGCTGGGCTGCGACCTGGTGGCCGCCAAGCCGGGGGAAGTGCTGCAGCCCGTACCCTTTGTTCCTCGCCATCACCGCTTCCATGAATACTTGTACAAGATGCTCGAAGAGACGAGAATCATAGACGTGGACGAAGGCATCATTACTCGCACCGCCCTTCCTCTCCCTACACAGTCCTCCCAAGCCATATTGGACGACCTCATGTCCCACCACCCGGACGATGGCCCTTCCCACCAGCTTACGTACAATATAGGTTCTCGGATGGCAGACGTTTTGTCGGGAAAGGCCGATGGTCCCCAACTCATTTTTGGAGATGCCAAAAATCGTGAACTAGTTGCCGCTTTCTATGGCGAGCTGCCGTTCAACAAGCTGTATTTCCAGCTGATGGCTGATTTCCTCTCCCGTATTGCAGAAAGCTTGAGACTTTGCGCTCAGAATCGTGGTCCCTTGAAGATCCTTGAGATGGGTGCTGGGACTGGCGGGACAACCAAAGTTCTCGTTCCCGCGCTGGCCAAGCTTGGAATCCCCGTCGAGTACACCTTTACCGACCTTTCGCCGTCTCTTGTGGCGCAAGCCAAGAAGAAGTTCAAACAGTACCCCTTCATGAAGTTCGCTGTGCACGACATTGAACAACCTCCGTCCGACCCGCTACTGATCGGCTCGCAACACATTGTGATTGCTAGTAACGCTGTGCATGCTACACACTCACTCCAAGTCTCGACGCAAAATATCCGCAAATTCCTGCGCCCAGATGGCTTTCTGATGTTGCTGGAAATGAACAGCACGCTGCATTGGGTGGACGTCGTTTGGGGTACTCTGGAAGGCTGGTGGCTCTTTGAAGACGGACGCACGCACGCCGTTGTAGACGAACGCCAATGGGAAAAGGAGCTACTCGATGCAGGCTACAAACATGTTGAGTGGACCGATGGGAAGCTACCCGAAGTGCGTGTCCAACGGGTCATAATCGCTCTGGCCGACGATGTCGAGCAGAACGTTGGTCGTCTTCCCCCTGTCGCCAAGCAACAAGTTGACGACCATGACCTATCCGAGGAGGAATTGAACGAGAAAAAGCAGGTTGCTGATGACTATGTCAAAGAAACTATCCGAGGCTTCACAATCCCTGCCTACTCCGGAGATCTCACTGACTCTTCTGAGTACGGCAAGGCTGTCCTCGTCACAGGGACGACCGGGAGTCTTGGAAGCCACATTATTGCCCATTTAGTCTCTCTTCCTTCGGTCGACCGGGTCTACTGCCTGAATCGACCGGCGATCGGAGGTGCGAGAGCTAAGGACGCTACCCCTCGTGACCCATTGCACCGCCAGCTTCAATCGCTGGAGTCAAAGTCCATTGCCCTAGATGCCTCACAACTCGCCAAATTGAAAGTAATCGAGACTGACTCCTCCAAAGCACAGTTGGGTCTAGACACAGAGGAGTACAAACATTTACTTTGCCACGTCACTCACATTATCCACAATGCCTTCCCTGTCAACGGCCTGCGCTCTCTCAAGCAAAATGAGGCCCAGTTCACGATCATGCGCAATCTTGTGGACCTTGCAGCAGAGATCTCAGCTCGCCGCAAGGCCACCGACTTCAAGTTCGCCTTCCAATTCATCTCTTCCCTGTCGGCGGTGGGTAAATACCCATCCGTCCACGGCGGCGAGATTCAAGTTCCGGAAGAACATCTGAATATCGACAGTGCTCTTCCGAACGGCTACGGCGGGGCGAAAGTCATATGTGAGCGGATCCTCCACGAGACATTGGGTCAGTACCCGGAGCGTTTCCGCGCAATGACAGTCCGATTGGGTCAGCTATCAGGATCCATGGAGACTGGGTACTGGAACCACATGGAAGTTCTCGGGTTCCTGTTCAAGTCCGCTCAGACCCTGCGTTCTTTCCCAGCGGTGGAAGGCATCTTAACCTGGCTGCCCCTCGAGCAAGCCTCGGCTACGCTAGCAGACCTACTACTACGTGATGCGCCGGACTGCCATCCCGTTTACCATGTGGATAACCCGGTGCGGAAGCCTTGGGCAGAGATCGTCCCTGTACTAGCTCAGGCTCTAGGCATCCCAGAGAAAGGGATTGTCCCACTAGATGACTGGCTGAGACGGGTGAAGGCATTCCCTGGTGAGGACCCCTGGGATAACCCCGCGGGCAAGGCGATCGATTTCTTTGAGCACAAGTTCCAGCACATGTCTTGCGGTGGGGTCACCATGGCCACGAATAATGCCGTGGAGCATTCGCCGACACTGAGAGGCGTGCAGCCGGTGGCTGACGCGGTAGTTAGGAAATACTTCCAGGTTTGGAAGGACACTGGGTTCCTGCGTTGATGGTTTCCTTTTTTTTAATCCTAGTTGCACATTTGTCTACCTCCATGGATTATATAGAATGATAGCTCTACTCTAGATATATTTCTCGCCTACAATCTGTATTTTCCAAGCTTCATTCGTTTGATCTTTGTAAAACTGCTCTGATGTATTCCTCGGTAACTTCCACCTGATTTGGGCTGTGAAAAGGCTGACTTATTTACCAGACAGGCTGATGAAGAATAGAAGAATGATGCGATCCCATTTCTTGCAGCATATCTAACTCATCACCCTAGAAATCTACCTGACCTCGGTGGTTAATTATCAACCAGGCAGGCGCTCAGTCAAAATACCTTAGAAAATGTGCAATTTTGCCTATATTCTCGACCATAGTCCACACTGGTTTATCCGTGGCACTGGGCAGCCCTGACTTTGAGCTCACAGTGGTGACTGAGATAGGAAAGCTCCGGCAGAGGAGATCTGTTATGTAGAGGTTATACTGTTCCAATAACTCAGACCCACCGTACACGAGGTTGACCTGACGCCATCTCGAAACGCATATCAGCTGTGTTCATTGTTCTATGGCCCCGCGCCAAGTTTCAAACAACGTACTTCGGAGTAGATGTGGCTCCGGTTTGTTCGACAAAAACTCCGGAGTCCGCCGATACAAAGCCAACCACGTCATTGAAGCGGCAGAAACTCCGTCTAGAAGATTATTGATGTGGACAATATCGAGGATGATAAGACTCATCTAGCCCAGGTCGTTATTCCTCAAATCCACCCATCGGTTTATCGCGCGACCCGACCTCAATATGACTCGATCCGCCAACAGCCCATTCGAGGTTGCCATCGTCGGCGGCGGCATCACTGGCCTAGCCCTCGCTGTCGGGCTGTTGAAGCGGAATGTTAGCTTCACCATTTATGAACGAGCCGAGAATTTTGGTGAGTTGGGCGTCGGCATCACCTTCACGCCCAACGCGCAGCGCGCCATGGAGGCGCTGGATCCATGCGTCCTTCAAAGCTTTACCAATGTGGCGAGTGCGCCGTCAGGTGGAACGATCAATTTTGTGGACGGTGTTCGAGAACAAGGCAGCGAAGATCCTCGCACATCAACCGCAGCATTGTTGTTTCAACTTCACGTAAAGGGAGGCTACAAGGCGTGTCGGCGGTGCGACTTCGTCGACCAAATTGTCCAACATATCCCGAAAGACTGCGTTCAATACCGGAAATGGCTAGATTCGATTGAGACAGATCATGAATCCGGGAGGGCAATGCTAAAGTTCAGGGATGGCGAAATTGCCCATGCTGATGTTGGTGAGTTAATGGATCAGGCGCTGCCGGTTGTTGAATAACATGGCGGTACTAATAATAGCAATAGTCATTGGCTGTGATGGGATTAGATCTCAAGTCCGCGCGTCCATGTTCGGAACCGATGAACTTTGTCCTCGGGCCCAGTACTCACACCAACTAGGATACCGCGGTATGGTGCCTTTGGCGCAAGCAACCGCTGTGCTCGGCCCAGAAAAGACATCCAGTGCGGTACTTCATACTGGTCCAGGCGCATTTGTACTCACTATCCCCCTCGCCGAGGTGCATGCAATGCACATCGAGGCTTTCATCATGGACAAGGAGGAATGGCCTGAGATTCAAACAAATAGCGATAGCAAGAGATATGTTCTCCCGGCAACGCGGGACGAGGCAACCAAAGCATTTGCCGAATTTGGTCCAACTGTCCGGTCAGCTGTCTCGATGTTCCCGGAGAAGCTAGAAAAATGGGCCGTGTTTGATATGCTAGAAGCACCGGTACCGACGTTTGCCAAGGGCCGTGTTTGCTTAGCTGGGGATGCGGCACATGCCTCAACACCAAACCAGGGAGGCGGGGCTGGGTTTGGGATAGAAGACGCCCTGGTTCTAGCGGAGGTATTGGCTGTGTTGGCGGAGGCACCGAATGTCTCAGGTTTTGTGGCATCGGAAGCATTAGCCGTGTACAGTGAGGTACGGTACGAGAGGTCACAGTGGCTGGTTCGGAGTAGCAGGCGAACAGGTGAACTGTGTACTTGGAAGGATCGTGACTGGGGGCTGGCAGCTGAAGAGCTGAGTCGTGATATAATTAGCCGTAGTCATCAATTATGGGATCACGATACTGCTGGTATGGTAAGCGACGCTTTGGCTATCTTGGGAGAGCGAGTCAGGGGCGCAGGCACTGCATTCTGAGCGTCTGGGGGATGTATCGGAGACGCGGCTGGCATCCTATCGTCGATTTGGATCTGCAGGTGAAGGGCCTTCATTGTCAATTCGGTGTTATTTCGAACCCCTTGAATCCCGAAAGCACGTTCAGATAACTGCATCTAGATCTATACCTGCGAGGGAAGCGGACAAAGCACGATGATAACGTATATATTATAATTTCACATCTACCTCAGACAAATGAAAGGCAGCTTCGGCGACCGGGAGACATAACGCCGGTAATGGCTTTGAGTTTATTTGGACTCTACACTGATATAGATGTTTCCATCATGCCTATATGTCTAGATGTATCGCCCATTAACGCATCCCAATTTGACCCCGTCACTTCAGTTGCTATCCGTGCACTTTTCCCAACGTCTGCTTCGGCTTTGACCAGCAGGTCTCGGGCCAGATTATTGACACTGCTAAGATAACCCAGGGCGACGAGTAGATGGTGAATGCTGTTGTGGTCATGTTCTGCTGGAGTCGCGAAGTGTGGCGTCGTAGTTCTGAGAAACCTGGCAGCCAAGTATATTGCATTAGGAAGAACAGGATGCATCTTAAAGAAAGCTATTCGAGGCGCCTTTTGAATAAGTAGAGCGATTTCGTATGCGGCTTGGCTGGCTACCTGTCTATATGACAAAGCCAGCGTGTGATCGTCGAGGGTCTCCCATGCCCTTGCTTCGGCCGTCTCGCTAAGGGATATACATGCGCTGTAGGCGAGGATACGATTGAAAGCAGCCAATGGATCACACTTTGTGGTCTCCGATTTACACTCATTGGGGGCTTGTGTCGGTGGCATCGTTCTTGTTGCATGGGCGGCTGCCGCGGCCAGCCATTCGTGCCTCATCCAAAACTGCCGCGATTTTGACTCGGAGCCAGACTCTGGAAAGGATACTGACTGTGCGAGTCGTCGGTGTGCTATGCAACGCCCGAAAAGGTTTGCGAGCACAACGCACTGGGCAAAAGAGGACAGTGTCTCGCAGTCACCGGTCTTGCCCATTGTTTCGGGTAGGAAGCCCATGGGGGTTGGTCGCTGGCCACTTTGAAAATCCCTCTCGGGCATCGGAAGACGTGTGTTTATCTGTAGGGTCAATCTTGTCAGCTGAACTGTCTATTGTCACAAGGAAAGGAGAGGAGCAGTTCACCGACCATCTCTTCGTGCAACATTGATGGTCGATCGCTAAGCATACTGGATAAACAGTCGAGGACAAAGGCTGTCCACAGCGTTCGCCGCTTTTCTTCGGTCTCTATCCACGCTTCATCTGGGAGATTCTGCGTCGTGGAAGGAGAACCTGACGGACAGGATCCTGAGTTCTCATTCGGCGAGGTCTCATCATCGTGCATGTCAATATCAAATAGCCGAGAGAGCTGGAGAAGCCTAACCGCCCTGGTCGAGGCGAGGAGGGCGTCCTGCTCAGGCTTGCGTAAGAACTCGCAATGGGCAAGTAAGAGCCATGCCTGGATCATCTCGTGTTCAATCCGGCGGCGAGACGCTCTAGTGGTTGTCATCCATGGCAAACCGTTCTCGCCCTGTACGTCTTGCACCTCCAGCATACTTCGGGTACAGGCATAGAGTTTATCAGAAAACGCGCAAAACTGAGCGGACATGGCGGCAGCGATGGTGCGCATGGCTGAGCGCAAGCAAGCTCGAGCAGGTGAGACCGTTTTCTCGTTGGCCCATGAAAGATAGCGTCGTTTGTGTATCATCGGGACAATTGGATGGACTCGCTCAAAATATAGTAGATCCCTATAAAGATGCAGTAATATCAGCTTTCAGACCCTTTGCTTTAGGGACCATAACCTCCATACAGATCAGCTTGCATGAGATCGGACATATCCAGCTCCCCCTTGGGCGTCATGTCGCTTGCAGAAGTTTGAATGGGCGAAATAGGAGTGATGAGACATGGTCGAGGGTTGCTCAGATCGAGATGGTTCCAAGTACCCGCTCTCTCTTCCCGACAATCATACGCCATCGTCCAGTCAATTGCCTCCTGCCGGTCAGACACGGAGATATTTTCAGATGAAGCAAAGTTCAACATTTGCAACTCATCCATGTCGCATCCTACCGTGCCATCTTCACAGTGAAGTTCATTTGACGCTTCTCGTTCCAGGCTTCCTCTATTTGAGTCTGGTAATATGTGACTACTGTCAAGGGACTGGTTCTGATTGATCAGTTGTTGTTCGATCACCGCTGTGGTAGCCCGTCTAGGTCAGTGGACACTATTGCCAGAGCTCTTCAACTAGACCCGACTCACCTAACCGATATCGCAAATCCTTTAATTGTCCCTTCTTGGGCCCTCGTGGAGATCTTTTATCAACGACGATGCAAGTACGGCCTGCATCGGCGCATATACCGCACTGAGGACGCACACGATCGCATCGTGCTTTCCGTCGACGACATTCCTCGCAAGCCAGCCCAGACTGTTGCCTTCTCATCTTTCTTTTTCTTTTTTTCTCGAAGTGTGCGAGGGTTAGTCGATTGCTGACGGTTATATCAAGTCTCTGGCTACCTGATATGCAGATGGGGATCTGCAGGCTCGAGCGGGAGATTTTATAGTAATCAAACTACAATCGCGAAACCCCAGTCTCGTATTGGACGCTCAGGCCAAAAAGAAAAAAAAAGAAAAACAACCAAACCTTCGAATGGATCGAGGATCGCGACCCCTTATGGACCCTGAAGACCTCGTGTGTTGTTGTTATCCTAACCCTTTGCGGCGCCAGGTGTTCGGACAATACGCATCGGCCCCATCTTGGTCATCGCCAGGTCCCTTGGCATCCAATCGACAACCTTGGAGACCCTCCTCATGGGTCCATTGTTTCCTCGGTGGGCTGTTCTGCCTCCGGGACAAAAATCCCCTCAATGCCTCGTATTGCCAAAGGTATATTTTTAGCCACTTGGCTTGCGCAACCAAGCAGTTACGATGTTGCATCCTTTATCTTGAAGACTTGGCAACGGAGCGAAGCGAGAGCATGTTCCAATAGTTATACCATCAATTAACATGTGAATTGCTCTCTTCAAGCTTCAAGCGCAAGTTGAATCTTCCTCAGCGGCTGTCGACGGCCCCAGTTTGGGAGGTCCGTGGGGTAGACAGACAGGGATATATCTGGCCCACGCCCTATTCCTGTGCATGATTCTCGGCGCTCCGCCAGGGCCGAATCAATGGCAAACTGGCTCACAGGGATGATAATGTGTTCCAACGATGCCAGTCCCCTATTCTATACTAGCTGGAACAGGCAAAAGGTAGACGATGGTATCGTTCTTAGACACTCTAGATATGCTCGCTATGCAGGGAGGCGGAACCCCTTTGGCATAGCCGAGGGCATGGAGCCACTTATTTCCACGTGTTCTGTACTCCGGAGGTTGCGATTGATTTAACGGAGGAAGTCACCAATATTCGATCGCCACTATCGATTGCCGTGCTTTCTCTGAAATAAGTAAAGCTCCAGGCCCTACATATGCAGTGGCCACTAACTTGCCAAGACCACACCTAGTATCAAACTGTTACAACATTGGAACCCACAGTGGTTGGACACGAGCACCGGGAAATCTTCCCGCAATCCCAGAAAGTGAGTGCAACGATCATCCTCCCGTTAGGGTTTTGGCTTCTTGGCTGACGAAAATGCCACCCAAGTGGTGGCTTGGAGATTTTCCTAAACAAGCGGACGGCAAGACTCAAGGCGCCTCCGCTCGAGCCTTCACGGGTTTGGGGATTGACGTGATCTGACCCTATACAAGACCTGTACCTGTCTTGGCTGCCCGTGGATTGGCGGCTACACCCTATGATCCTCTCAGCGCCCCTTCTTGGCACCTTATTTTTTGCCATCCCGGTACCCGCGGCAAAGGGCTACATTTATATGGCCTTCAAGTGTAATACCCCATGGGGAGGATGGGATAATCCCAAGTCTTAGAGGCCAAACTTGGGAAACTAAGCTCTTCCGAGAAAGAGTCACATTTGGGGCATAACGTGACCCGCTATGTGGTCTGTCTGGTCCCTCTGGGGCCTCTGACTCTCTGACTCTCCGGCTATCCGACTCCGAGCGGGGGTTGAGCAGTCACTGCATGTCAGCAATTTCAGGAATACGCTAAAATCTCACGTTTAATCTTATCTTACACGGCTTCCGTCCCGCCCATCTCTTAACTTCCCGCTCTCAGGAATTCCATCCCGTTGATACGATAGCATTTCACTCACGGCTGTTCTGGTTGAGTCGATTGACAAGCAACATGTACGAACTACCAGGAGTTTGTACAGCTCCTGGGGTCGCCATCTTCACTATTGGCCCCCAGGAGTGAACGGGAAGTCTGGAAGTGAATCGACGGAGACGAACAGAAAGCGAGATTTGGGAAATGAAAGAGACCCACGGAGTAAATAGGTGTGAGATGCTTTAAAGGGGGCCTATCAGACTCAATAGTTTCAGTACACTCTTACTGCAGGCCCATGTATGTGTTAATCTCCAGTCACCCGCATCACAGTTGCGAGGACCCTAAATGTGATCCGCTCTGGCATAAAGATATTTACCAATTGGGCAGAATCAGCATCCCTCAAGCCATCCACCCACCACATGCTACCCCAATATTTGGGGAGTAGAAGGCTGATTTAAAGTCTCATACGAAAACTTCCCAAACAGGTTCGAGGCGCATATGGACCGATGTAAATACCATAACGTAATTCACATGCGATATATCACACCATGATATCGCAGCAACGGTTGCCTATAGGAACTGTTCCTTACAGCCTAATGCTCTTCACGCAAAATTTAACCTCCTTGGGAAGTTTAAAAATGTTCTTTTCTTTTCTAATTTGGAGATTAAGATATATATTTCTAGCTGGTATCGTGGCAACATAGCTTCCAGGTCCCAAACTAACATATAGTGCTGAACTATCGACAAACAATGAAACAAGATAAGAACCTTCTAAGATCTAAGCGTAGAATATGTCGCTTATTACGGTGTTTTGGGGTGGTCAGCTCCCACATGGATTACGCCATAACTGCTTAAGATCCCTAATGGAGATCGGGGGCCTGATATATACACCGTTACAGCGATAATCGGGCGTTCCGATTTTTGCTATGGTCTTTTGGTCCTAAGTGTGAGAATTACACTTCCCTGCCCTTAGGCAATAACTAGTGGATAGTTAGATGTTACATAAACTAAATTTCCTTTATAAGGAGATACATAGACCAATGAATTTCTTTATCTATATACGGGGTTAAGAAAAATAGACATTCTAGATCCGGTATCCTTTATATGAACGTATTCTGTTTGGGTATATCGGAGACGGTAGGGTTTCCCCAAGATCGGGATACCAAGGAAGAGAAAAGGCTGAGATAGACTGCGTGCTAATGATGATTGGCTTACGCAGCTTAAGAGGGACGAATGCCCAAGTGACCGATGTAGCTTCTGGAGAAGGCAAGTGGCTAGATTTTGACAAGTGGTGGACGATGAATTGCTAAGGCTACTGAAACTGCAAGGAAAGGAGAAACGAAGAAACTACAGAGAGGAACTGGACTAAAACCACTGAGGCTGATGACTGAAATGACGGTGAGCTATGGGTCCATCCCTATAACTTTCAATGGCCTTACAAGGCAATATTGCTATGTTCAGTAGTGGTGATCACAATTACTCCATATGCAGAAATACTGTACTAGCAGCATGCGATGAGCTATACATTGAAACAGGAAAAAAGAACATCCCCATAATGCCTAACACCGACACCAAACTAAACCAAAAGAAAGACCAACCCAATACTCGTCATTTGAGATTTGTGTCGTTCATCCTCCGACACCAATTCACATTCACAAGACAACTTCTGCAATCACATTTCCCAGGGTACCCACACACCAAACAGCGATAAGACCCCAACCAATCCTGCGATCCATTCTCCAATTGTTCATAGGGACAACAATCAAAAGCCCAACTAGGATAACCAAAAGCGTCGCGCCGCTGATAACAAGCACCTTGGAGATGACGATCTCATAGGGCACTTGCACAGGGTCAACATCCTGCGATGCCTCATTGTGTCTCTGGTTCCTGCCGTTGAGGGTCATATACAGGCCACCAAGCCCGATACCAAGGAGGATATTCAGCATGGGACCGCCGAAGCAGGCACTCAGAGCCATGACCGGATACCCGAGTCGGGCAACAGTGATGTCAGCGACCAGATCGCCTAGCGAGTTTCCAACGGCGAAGATGGTCAACCCGAGTAGGGAATCGGAGATGTTAAGGATAACGCCGATAGTCTTGAGAAGAGAGACAACTTCTGTGGCGATCGTTGCGATCCAGGATATGGCGACAAAAAAGCCAAGTAGGGAGAGGAAAGGCCGCCATTGCGGTGGGAGGGTGTAGGTGTGAGGTTGGGATTCGTCGGGAAGGAGCGGGAGGGAAAGGTCTGCACTGGGACGTCGGTGCTTTCGTCGGTGACGGGTGCTTATTAGCAGGGCTGTGAGACAGATGGATGAGAATAAGAGGGAAACGAGGGAGGGAAGAATGAGGTTGCGTGGCTGACGATCCTCGTCCACGGTCGTCCAGGCGATGAGCACGGCGAAGAACGGACCTGTGAAAAGCTGGATGGAAACCAACCAGCGATTCCAGTCCTTTGTTGGCGCAGGATGCGCAGGAGCTGAACCTGGCATCGGCACTGCCGGGAGTTCCGAGTCCCATCGCGGGCGACCAGTGTGTTCAAACGAGGATTTTCGATGAGGGTGCGTTGGCGGCGCATTAGAAGCTGGCCCGGCATAGTCATGTCCCTGAGCCATAATCACTGGACTATCGGCTGGAAGTCGAACCCTTGGAGAGGGATTATCTCCATCGCCGACATCCTGAACAATCAACGAGGGTATGGGGTCCGCTTCCACAGGCTCTGGTGCCTCTGGCTCAACGACTGGGACGGTTATAGTAAGAAGCAGCACACTGGGAGCTGCGACAATACCAAGCAGTCGTTCCCAGACACCTTTAGACTTCCAGCCCGCCAAGGTCGGGAAGAGCGTGCAACCAATCTGCTGAGGAGGGGGGATCGAGTCAGGCCACCAGCTCCTTAGGTATTTGCGGAAAGGGAGGCCTACATGAGCGAAATCATCATACCCATCGTGGACTTGCAGCCGTTCTAATTGACTGGATGAATTTGGAAGTCGAATGCTGGGCGCTCGTGATGATGCCACGGAGGGTAAATCAGTATACGATGGGAATGGCACCGAAGGGCTTTCTAACCCGAAGCCCGAGTGACGGCGGATTGTAGTGCCCCTAGGAGATACTGACATAGGGGACCGTTCGTTTGCCCCTCCGTCGTTGTAGTTGGGGGAGTTAAAAGCGTCTGATGGAGCCAGCCGGTCAGGAGTTTGAGGACGAGTTTGAGGACCTGTGGTAACTGGGCTCAGATTCGGCGACCGATTCGGAGGAGACACATCCAACGCTGTCCCGGTATCAATTCGAGGTAGCTGGCGAGACCGCATGGCTTCTTGTCCTGAAGTGTCCTCAAAAGAAGGTCTGCTCACTGTAAGCAGTGGGCCTTGTGTTGCCCGGGGCTCCAAAACACTGGAGTCAAATTTCAAACCCATGGCATCGTTCGCCGAGACAGCTCGAACTCGAGAGGAACCTGCTGCACTGGACGGCGATAGGCGGTCGTTAGTAGCGGATGGTCGATTAGCGCGAGGATGCGACGCCACCGACCGAGTGTCAAAATCGGCCTCGCCATCGTCTGAATAACTGTTTAGGCTTATTGTCGGATTGCGATGGGTGTTCCTTGATTTCTGCAGCGAGTGAAGAACGGATTGAAACTCCAATGCACCAACAAGACTTGGCCGAATGGGGTTCATCGTATTGCGCCTCGATTGCACAGGTCGATAGACGTGCATGTTATCACGGATCTCGGCCAAGTACCGGTTGCGTGTCTCGTCGTCCTCGTCATCCTCTTCTTTCCATAGAGGAACGGCCTCAGCGCGTTCCAGAAGATCAAAATCTTCAGTTGAGGCTCCACGGAGCAGACTTCGTGACTCGGACGCTACGCCTGGATCATCGTCCTCGGCGGCCTCTTCGATGTCCAGCTCTTGATTCTCCGGTATATGAAAGTGAGCCCGAGCTGCAAGGTCTCTCTCATTCTTTCGGCGTCGCCGTACCA
Organism: Penicillium chrysogenum; assembly: GCF_028827035.1. Classification (NCBI taxonomy): domain Eukaryota; kingdom Fungi; phylum Ascomycota; class Eurotiomycetes; order Eurotiales; family Aspergillaceae; genus Penicillium; species Penicillium chrysogenum. The sequence goes on along the minus strand of NW_026622749.1, from coordinate 1,900,973 downwards.
TGTACCAGTGCCAGGTCACCACCATTACGACATAGAAGGCGTACAAGCCTACCATCGTAGCTGACTCCCATACATGAAGTCTCCCATCGGCCAACAAAAACATACTGAAAACGACGGCCACTATGAAGTAACCAACGTCTCGGACAAAACTTCTTCGCGCGACCTTGAATGGCCGGACCAATGCCATGGAGCCCGCAACAACAGACGTGATAAAAGTCGCCGCGCCCATCAACTCACCAATGGCCAAGCTCCCACTATTCGACCGCATGGCGGCAAAAGTGGAGAAAACATCAGGACTTCCATTGCCGAATGCAAGGAATGTCACCCCTGTGAGACTCTCGCTCAGTCCTAGAATGCTAGCCAAAGTACTCAGATCAATACACAGGAAATCGCTTGCCGCGATGCCGATGGTACTGAAGAGTAGTGATAACCAGAGGATCAATATCACGAACGCTACCGGTTTTGCATCCGCCAGCCCGCAATAGTAGAATTGGAGATAGGAGATTAGGCCGTCCTCGTGGTCGGGGCAGTTGGCGCGGACATATTCACACTGATTTTTGACGTTGCGGACCAAGCGGCACTATATCATCGTGTAACAGATCAATATTTAGCCTTCGGCGCCATCTCACAGGAAAGTATTTGGGAAGGGAAAGATACCTCTAGTTCGCTCTCTCGTTTGAACAGGTCTATATGCGGCCCTGTGCCCGGTTGCGCAAACTGCCCATGTTCATTTGTAGTACCAGTGAGGAACCAACTCGCTGTGGCAATGACTGTAAACACCAACAATGTGGTGTAAAATGGTCGGATCGAATATCGTGGCTTCCGGACGGCAGGCTGCAGGAAGGACGGCAGCTGGTTCATCATGACGAGAATTGTGGCATCCTGGGCCGAAGCTGTAGATGTTGTAAACCAGCTTATACCGGAAAGCTCAACATTAAGGGCTCAATGCATGTACAATATATACCCCACGCATCCAACAGAAGTTGGTTTGTATATGCCAGCGCGAGTGCGGTGAGGAATGCGGTGATGTCAGCTAGGGACGAGGAGGAGCTGCCCAGATGTGGCGGAGCTCGGGAGTGGGCCAATGCGTTTAGTCCGCCGATCGTTGTTGCACTGAAGAAACAGGTTAGAGAGGTTGATCTCAGCGAGAATAATTGTAATTGATACAGATAATATGGCCAAAAAGTAGGAGTTAAAATTGAAAATTGGAGGGCGGTTGAAGGTTCAAAAAGGATGGACCAAAGGTTAGCCCAGCTTGGGTACAATATTGATACCTTATATTACAGGCATCAAACATATATTGCATCACTGGTGCGGCTGGACCGCCGTATGTTTGTTGACTTCCCCATTTGTTTTGCTTCGTCGACATCAACCCCTCCCCCATAGAACTTTCCGTTTCAACGCTGTTATTGCCATCCCCTATCGGGGGCAACCGCAACCATGCCGCGTGTCGCAAACAAGGTACATCGTCGTTCTAACGGCACCTCGACCCCGCACAGAAACTCTCCGGTCAAGTACGTATCTGGATATCTCCTAGTTATGACATTTAGTTAATCATATCAGGATACCCCTCAACGACGATGAGGGCGAAAAGGCAGCGCGTATGGAGGCTCGCCAAGCGCTTCATGATCGCCAAATGAGTCAGATTAAAGCCGCAGTCAAGACGCCTATGCCACCCCGTCGATACACCTACGATCGTGAAGGGAGCGACAGTCCCGCAACTCCTCGAGGCTCAGGTCATCGCAGTCGCACTAGCGATGTCAATGGCCGTGCGGTGACGCCGATGAAGCGCGTACCTATCCTGGCCAATTTTGAAGAGTGGATGAAGATGGCGACGGATAACAAAATCAACGCGAATAACTCCTGGAACTTTGCGTTGATCGACTATTTCCACGATATGTCATTGTTGAAGGAAGGAGACGGTGTAAACTTTCAAAAGGCCAGTTGCACCCTTGACGGCTGTGTTAAAATCTACACCAGCCGTGTGGACAGTGTCGCAACTGAGACAGGGAAACTTCTGAGTGGACTGGCTGATAGCCGTGATAAGAGAGGGCGCGGAGAGGAGGAGGCGGAAGATGGCGACGAGGACGAGGAAGGGGAGGACGGTCAGGCTCGCAAGTCGCGGAAAAAGGTATGATCTATACGGTGTCAGGGGTCTGGGATTGACTAACTGAATGGTATTTAGACACGTTCCCATGAGGCTACCCTCGCGCCATCGTTCTCGTCGTTGCAATTGAAGAAGTTCGAGCTAGAGTTTGCCGTGGATCCGCTATTCAAGAAAGCATCAGCAGACTTCGATGAAGGCGGCGCCAAGGGCTTGCTCCTAAACCACCTTGCTATTGATAGCCACGGAAGAATCGTGTTCGATAGCAGTGACGACGCTGTGGATGATAGTGCCAAAACCGCCGAAGATGACCGTCAAGAGTCCACGGATCCTGACCAGGAGACCGAGGAGCAAACAAAACCAACCCAGAAATCTGCAAGCGACACGTTTGAAGATAACACAGAAATCGACCTTGCCGCGCTAGCGAGCCAATTCTTCCCAGATTTGGATCGTCTCGAAGAACAAGATATTTGTCCGTCGCTCAAAAACCTTGACTTGGGCGATCCCAGCGGGTCGTTGGATCTCCCTCTGCTCAAAGCGCCAGAGGAATGGCGGCAAGACAAGATGGACGAAGACGGACGAGCACCGGATGACCCATCTGGTATTATGCTCGATGACGACAACGCTGTCGGGTTTGATGACGATGATGCTACCCTAGCCGGCTTTGATCTCAGTGGCGACACTGGGTTTGGCGACGGAGGAGAGGTATGGGCTCGAGAAGCCGCCTTGGAACCAATGTTGAATGTTCACCGGGTCGCTCACGATAGAGATAATGATGCCGAGGGTGAGGATGGCGATGAAGACGCATACGCCATCTCTATGTCTCATCAGACTAATAGTCACGACCACGAAAACATTCTGAGCTACTTTGACAATGCGCTACAGAAAAATTGGGCTGGCCCAGAACACTGGAAGATTCGAAGAATCAAAGAGCATGCAACGCCCGCTACATCGGCACCCAAGCAGCGCAAAGAGAAGGAGCCCTTTGAGATTGATTTTGCTGCCCCTCTGGATCCTGCTGTTGCAGAATTGATCTACACCCCGGCCAGCTCCAACTCTGCCGTCTCATTACCCAAGACGCAGTGGAAGACCAAGGGTCGCAACCTCCTTCCCGACGACAAGCATTTTAACTCCCGCAACCTACTCACGTTGTTCCTCAAGCCAAAGGCAAAGATGGGTTCAAAGAAGATCTTGGGCAAACGCCGTCGGCAGGACTTGACGGCTGGTAATGGAGACATGGATGAGGCATTCTGGGCAAATCACAAGCCGGAAGAAAACGCCGGCGAGGAAGGTGCTGCGGGTGCTTATGATGCCAACTTCTTTGCTGATGACGATGGTCTCGCTTTCCCGAACGGCATGGATCTCGATGACGACGACAATCTGCCATTCGCAGATGCTCGGGAGATGCTTTCTCCGCCAGTAGACGGGCCTCCAGGCACATCGGCTGGAGAAGCAGGTGGGGCAACCGGACTCAGCGCACTCTTGAACATGGTAGGCGCTACGCCTGGCCGACCAGGAGCTGGCGGCTACGGCTCACAATTAGTGACACAAGGTGGTCGTCGTGCACGACCAGACTACGTGGCATATGCACGAGTTGCAAAGAAGGTTGACGTCCGGCGCCTCAAAACGGAGATGTGGAAGGGCATGGGCGCGCGCCTGGTTGATGCCGTGGACTTCGCCTCAGCTTCACAGCCAGGAGCTGTGTCCAGTGAGCCGCCAACCGAACCTGAGAGTGAAGCGGATGCCCCCGTCCCACCCACACCCAAGGCGGAGAGCCCAGAACAACCAGTCGCTAATAAGGACACCACTGGGCGGCTACGGTTCACGCAAATCATGAACTCCCTCAAGGCAGTCTACCCGGCTGAGACCCTACGCGATATCAGCACGTCATTCGGGTTTATTTGTCTTCTGCATCTTGCCAACGAACAGGGCCTCGTGCTCGAGAGTGATCTTAGCAAGATGGGCGCTGATGCGGCTACCCTGGAAGAGATCTTCGTAAGTAGGGATACGCACGCCATCATCGAAGAGGGGGGAGGAATGTGATAGCCTTGTTTTATTTTAGTTGCATGTACAGTTGACCCGGGTAGGAACACCACGATATGCATGTTGGTCACGATTGATGGACAGGACGGTGTGACTTGTAGATCCTTGCGGCGTTGTGGTTTTGCTTTTTCCTGTCCGCAGTGAATGGCGCTCTTGGTTCTTTTGCCTCTGCGGATTACATCTTTTGTTTTGATGATCACAAACGATTTCACATACTTCTAATTCTCGTGCAATATCCCAGTAATGTAAGTCAGGTAGGATCAGTTTGCTACCTTGGTGTCGAATGCTGCTTGCCAATTTCTATGTATCTACGGTGCTGGGATGAAAATCGGTAAGGGGTTCATTTATACATGTATGTATGATTGCTGTATATTCATTTTAATGGATAAACAAATATCAAGAGAGTAAATACACCAACAGTGTACCAAAGTCCAAATAGGTATCTGTATCTCACGCCAAAACTCCGCGTGTCCCAGGGTGTACATTAAGCTCCACGAGGAGAGGATAAACAAAAGAAGGTTGAACAAGTGTCTGATTTTAAAGCAGATCAATCGAAAGCGATGGCCTGAATTGGAATTTCCAGATTTTCAACTTTTTTTTTGTGTTTTCATTGTTTTCAAGCACTTTCATTCAAATGTTTCCCACAAGGGAAAACGGGATCGAACCAAAACACCCCAAGTCACAAATGGAAGTAAAAGAAGAGCTTGGACTCGTTCCCATTTATTTGTGTACAGGGGCTGGGAACACCGGCACCATGGGACTCTGATAAGCGCCAGGAATCGGGACAGCATCGTAAGTGCGCTCGCCGGGAGCACTACCCCTGTTCATAGGCGGACTGTCGCGCTGGCTTTGAGGAGGCGGGGACTGCGAGTGATGAGAAGGAGGAGCGAACTCCTCTTGGGCAGTCTGTGGGGTCGGCTGCTGAACCTTGATCGGAGGCGGCTGGAGCTGGAAGGACGGGGTAGGGCGGGTGGGAGAGCGCGGCGAGGCATACTGAGTAGTTTGCGGCTGAGCCATGCCCTTCTCGGCGGCCGAGTGGGGGTCCACGGGGCCTGCGGCGTAGAATGGGGACTTTGGAGGGTAGGAAGTGAAGCCTGCGAAGCCGGGGGTGTTCGGGGCGGATTGGAGGCGCAGCTGGGCGAGGTATAGATCTGAACGGGCGTTGTCGCGGGTGTCCATGGACTTCATCAGCTTGCGCTTACTCCAGACACGGTAGAAGACTACGGCGTAAATCAGAATAACTAGCACTTCGATGACGATTTCGATGATGGCGCAGACGAGGCCCCAGTCTTGTAGACGGCAAAGGAGAGCATAGTCGACGGTGTTGTGGTAGAGCTGCTCGCGGGTGTTCTTCGCGCAGGACCATCCCCACATGTCCTTGCCGTTTCCGGTGGCTTTGGAGTGCTGGTAAACGGCTGCGCCGACGATCCACATAATTAGGTTTAAGCCGAAGAAGACGAGCGAGAAGCTGGTGTAGTAGACGGCGGCCTTCTCGGCGCGTCCGTGGCCGCCCTTTCGGTAGGCCCAGAAAACGAATAGGCAGGCGACTAAGGAGACGCAAGCCATGGACAGGAGGAGGTACTGGGCCCATGGGTTGGTGCCCCCTGCCCAGGCAGGAAGGTTGTTACGAGTGGGCAGGTGCCTGGTTGCGTTGAAGACAGTCAATGTCACGGCGATCAGAGACAACACGATCAGACTGCAGCCGAAGTTGACGAAACGCAGGAAGACCTTGGCGATTCGAACGCGGAGTTTGATTTTCTAGTGACAATTAGTACATTGCATTGATTGGCGTGGTGGGGCGGCGTTCTTACCAGGTCTCGGGCATTCTCGACTTCAGCCTTCTTTTCTTGCTTCTCAAGCATGTACTCCTCGCGGAAAGTTGGACTGAGCGGGTTCAATGACTTGGCTGTCTGCGGCACCTTCAGATCAGGTCTGAAAGGTGACATTGGCACCTGGTCATTCGCATGTTCATTGTTCGCTGCCACGTAGCCGAATCCCACATCTCCAACATCTCCCCTTGCCTGAGGATTGGGAGGGTCGGCGAAGGGTGATCGTCCAGCTTCTGTGCAACCGATGGGAGAGTGAATTGATGTGGCTTCGGCGAAACGAGCAGTGCGCGGACTCTTGAGAGAGGCATTGCTCGTATCGGAGTCGCTGCGATTCTCTCGCACGGTGTGCTGTGGTGGAGGACCCATTGCACTGTGATAAGAGGCACGGGTGAGATCCGTGGGAACAACGGGCTCGTAGGTCAGAGGAGAGTGGTCTCGGCTATTGTCTGATACTGCCATTGAATCGATGAGCAATGCAGGCAAATAAATCAAACAATTAGGTCAAGAGAGCCAGCTCTTGACTTGACGGCCACAGGTTTGGTTGCTGGGAGAAAGACGACCCTCAATCAAGTCGAATATACACCAAAGACCACAAGTGTGGTAGGACAACGGCTGAACTATATCAGGTTTGCAGTAAATCACCGATACCGTGTGCGAAGCCTGCGTACACGGGTATTAAGCAGCAGATGGTGATCCGGAGAGAAAACAAAAATGAAGATAACCAGAGAGTGCAGGAACCGGCCTGGGCACCTTGAATATCAATAATGTTTGAGTGCTGGCATGGTCCGAGAGGCGGGGGGGCACCAAAATGCAGGCTTTGGATTCTCGTCACTTGAGTCGGGCCAGAGTAAGCGCCGAGGGGGAATTTGCAGCAGCGACCAGGGTCATGATTGGAAGACCCAAAGCCAGTCAAGCCCTCTGGCTGCAAGTGCACTGTACCTCGAGGCATTGAGAGGGGAGTGTGACTGGCCGGCGGGAGTGATCAGCCAAGCTTGTCACAGTGGAGTAACGGGCCAGTGAGATCAAGTAGCCGTGTTGGTCCTCACGATGCACCTCCATCACCCCCAGCCCGGCGCTAATCCGCCGATCGTCCAACCACACAGAATGCAGAACCGCTCGAGTGTGTGAGATGAATGAGCGGTCCGAGGGAAACAGGGGAGATGCTAAATGGATGAAAGTACTCCGTACCTCAACCCAAAGTCGAGGCCCAGTCACATCACTCGATTAAGCACCCTGAGGGGGGAGAAGCTGACGGTCTGTGCACCGGGCTATTTTTGCCTTCACAGTCACAGTGATAAGTGCCTGGCTCACGCATATTAACACTAGCTCGTCTTGGAGATGATCTCTTCTTATTTTCATCGAATGTCGTCCCCTGTTGTACTTACCTTCTCATCATCTATTCTAATCTCGAGATTTTGATTCTATGGTATAGTAGACTATGCCCTGGATATAATAATGAGTGCGAGATTTTCTATACTGTATGAGTGGACATTGAGATTCGTAGCCGCCCAGCTAGGGACGCCACTTAGCCTGCAGATACATGTGTGCATAGCATGTCTTTGGAGAAGTACCTCATGGATATCCTTCACTCCACACCACTTCTCTTATTATCTCCAGCTTCTCCATAGCCATACATCGGATCTACCAATAGGATGGGATACTCGATAAAGGAACACTTTAACCGCTGATGAAAAAGGCGCTAAGCCCGAAAGGAACTGCTGTCATCACCTTCGTCACTCGATTATTTATTCGCTATCACCGGGGGAGGGATTTGTACATATGATAACTGTTTCACAAAAAGTAGCCATGGTTGAAAAGATCTCGGTATAGAAATGTAGAAGCGGCTTACATATCATGACTGGGCAAACAATACATCCAGGATGTTTATCACAAGACCATCGTGGAAAGTATGGCTCGTTTCATGTTTATGGGTAGCACTTGCGCATTCCAGGGCTTATTTGGTACAGTATTTTCCGACTTCCACCCGACTTCTAATATCCCGTCTTCATTGACACAGGTGGGCACACTAGTGGCACAAGGGACCATGGTACCGTATCTAGCTAAATCTGGATATATTCACTTTAATCGATTTCTATAGATCCGTATCAGATCGAGGCAAATCTCGAGGGTCCCGAGGTATGATGCAATGCCTATTTTTGGATGCCTCTGTCTGTCACCATATGGACCAATGATGCTTCATTTCTGCGATATCAATCGAGACGTTTGTCGAGGACGTGAAATTCTTCTCTAAACTGCTAGTCTTGTTCAAGAAGTCCTTAACGTCGTCGGGGACGAAATGAATGCGCATTCTTTGTTGCGCTAAGCAAGCATAACAAACCGACAGACCTCCAGCTGCTAAGGTGAGTACAAATGCTGCTTCTGCAGTCCACCTATAGAGCTGTTCCAGTGTTAAGGCTGTAATGGCAACCTGCGCCACACTACCTGCCTATGAATACCTTAAGACCCTCTTCGGCATTGACTGGTTGATATTCTAAACATACATCAACAGCCAGCATTATGCAATCTTCCGGTGTTGATTTTCGTAAGACCATTACCACGTCTGTTTTGGTACCGAGCACATGCTTTTCAACTCGATCCAAGATTTGCTCGGCGTCCGGGAATATTGTTATAAGTACTAATGCCTGTAACCTTCCGAACTTCGGGCGCAGGCTGCCATAGTTCTGGCGGAGGTGATGGAGAGGGAGAACTTCCCAAGCAGGGTAAGTGAACCTCGCTGTCACGGCGTACCTATATACGCGGCCAATGGACGAGAGTATAACAATTGGGTCCATTGATGGACACAAGGACAACAACGTTGGCGCTTGGAGAACTAAAGACAGGATTTCAACTGTAGAGATCCGAGGGCAAACAGGAAGGACGAAGCTGGAGGGGTGTGTTGCCCGAGGAGGTCGTGGCCATGCAGCAACCGTGTTTCCATTGGTGAGTTTGACCTGGACTGCGAGGTCATTTAGCAGTGCCTTGCGCATACGTAATATGACATGAAGGGTGTTGATTGGGACATATTCCAAATTTGCAGGGAAATTACTCTTCTGCAACTACCATTCATAAAGCATAGTCGATATTGGCCTTGGAGTGTAGATGGTGAGACTGATTTCCGGAAGTATTGTAATAGTAGGATGCTGAGCTTTCATAGGATCAGAAGATATTGTCCGTTGCTAATTTTGGCAGTCTCTGCGCCCCGTTTGTAACGTATCGATGGATATTCTAATAAAATTGGCTGGCTCAAAAAGCACATAATATCAAAGAATGCCTCCTGGTATTATGGTCTACATTGACAGTCATAGAGCTCTCAGCGGAGAGACTTTTGCGAGTGCATGATGAACATCTATTCCACAAAGGGAACACTCATAATGTGTGTGAGGACATATTTTCAATGCAGTTGCTATAGAAGATGCCTGATTGAGATTCCGACATAGCCCATTCATTATGGAGAGTGTCAACGCCACCAGTGGGGGAATATCAATCTCCAGTACGTGGGTCACACAAACATTCCAATTTATCTGCGAGAGTTGGCTATGAAAGTTTGCATTTCATGCAGGCGTCTAGAGTAATATACAGGGAGTTATGAGTATCAGCCACAGGCTATTTTTGGGAGTGGAGTAAGCAACTGTAGAGGGTTGGACAGCCTTGGAGGGCCCCGAGGCACTCCATGACGTTCCTTCGCGAATGTAGTGTTGTATGATTTGGAAATCTACCTTATAATAATTGCTCAAAAGAAATTATGTGCTGTGAACGTCTATAGAGGTATATAGATAGTATGGTATTCAGCACCAGCATGGATGGTACCGTTGGTGGTACCGTTGGGGCTCTGCGCGGAGGTCGATCCCCCGAGCCACGCCTAAAACGTACAACTTTATAAGTACGCAGTATAACACATTGCGCAGCAAATTTCTTGCGCCTTGTATTAGTTCACTTGGACAATGAGGCATGTTAGTAAAGTAATTAAGGACTACCAAGGGTAAATTTCCATCCAATGAGTCAGTATATTACATGTAATAGAGTCCGCGTGTATGTACTACCTAGCAGGTACGGAGTACATCGGATGGCGAAGAACATCCGTAGAAATCCCTCAATACCGTCTCCACTCGATCTAGTACAGATCTCCAAGGATCGGGCGTTCTAGTAAATCGAAATTGAAATTGGAATGTATTGTATACAATATATTATGCGCGGGTCCCCGGGGTGACATCACTCCTATTGACTCTAAATCAAGGCCACGGTAATGAAAAAACCGTTTGAACATCTCATATTGTTTATAGTCCGTAAGCCTCATCAAGATGTACATAGGTAGATCATTCGTAGGGCGTTTGTAAGTGAAATGTAAAATCTCAGGCAACGTGTACTCTTGAAGAGAAGGTCAGCCGCAGGAAGTGCCCCACGAGCCAGCCACAAAAGTGTTAGCGGTCTACACAGCCTCAATCCTAATCAGGTACTGTGTACTTGTTAACCCATATTATTTGTAGTTGAATACAAAGTACTCAGTACCTGTCTGCCTCAGGGTTCATTTCTCCAGAGCCTCGACTCTCCAAGTCCCCACCAAACATATCATCCCCTGCCCGGTTTCCGCTCACATTCTACTCTCGTTGTGGTTTTTTTATTTTTTGCCTTCAATTTTAACGGTAAATGGTGGGAAATGGTATGAAACTAGTTCATTACCATCCACTTTCCTGTCTTCACCACTCAGATTCTTCCATCTCTTTGTCTTATTTTGTTCCTGCAACCGTTCCAAACTTCAGACGACCATTGAATCTCATCCACTCATTCCCCCGGTCGCTATTTTAAAAGCCTGAGCCCCTGGGTTCATTCAGGTGGATCTTGACAGGTTTGAAGCTGAAACCACTCGTCAGCTTGCGCCACACTCGTGAGAAACGCCCCACACGCCCTGGTCTTCGCTCTCTTTCCCCCCAACCTCGTCTGCTTGACATCTTTGATATATCCCGGTGGATGAAAGTTAGTCAGGTTCCATTCCCCTCATCCTCCTTACATTGTTCTAACATGACGTCCAAAGTAGCTGTCGCCTTTGCTCGTCCACCCTTCGAGGCTGGCGCGAAACCTTCCTTCTCCATGGCGACATTGATGTCGAACAACGAGCCCATCGCCGTATCCAACTCCATATCTGGAAACTCTATCACTACCTCTGAACCCCTCTCTTTGTTTAAATCCTCCAAACCCGAAAGCCTGAGCTCGATTGCCAGCGCCGGCCTACACGTCTCGCGATCGAGAGATCAACTTCCTCCGATGACGGATCAGCTTCCTCCGATGACCAGCCCAACATCAGTACCGGCGGATCGGCCGGAGCATGAAAAGGACGCGGAACGAAACAGTTCGCAGGTGGCCCGGGAGGCCCTGGGTGCAAGCGAAAAGTCGCCAGGTGCCCCGATTCATGACCCTTCAGTCCATGCACCCCCCGAGAATATGCAAATCGACTCGCACGCGACCGAATCGCCGTCGGACCCGTACGGATCAAACGATCATCACCACAACTCACTAATGCATACCTCGACGGTAGCTAGCCCTGGTCCCATCGAGGAATCCAATTCTCAGGATGGGGATCAACGGTCGCGCGATGACTCCGAGATCGACCACGATGGCAAATCATTCTCATATCCAATGCCCACAGGCAACATTAACGATCCACGTCGCGGACTGAGCCTACCGCATGCAGGCTACAATCGAGGCAGTCCCCGTTCTCCATCTGCGAAGAAACACCGCTGCCCATACTGCGCGACAGAATTTACGCGGCAACATAATCTCAAGAGTCATCTTCTCACACACAGTCAGGAAAAGCCTTTCGTTTGTCAAACCTGCCAGTCACGTTTCCGAAGACTACACGATTTAAAGCGCCACGCAAAGCTGCATACTGGCGAGCGACCACACATCTGCCCTAAATGTGGGCGTCGCTTTGCCCGAGGTGATGCGCTCGCTCGGCATAATAAAGGACAGGGAGGCTGCGCGGGTCGACGCTCGAGTATGGGCAGCTTTGCGGCAGACGACGAGTATGGGGATGGTACGACCGGGGGACCCGACGACATGGATGGGTTGATGTACACAGCAGAACCTGAGCGCATGGATGAAGAAGACGAGCGACGGATGACCATGCCGAGCATCCGCAAACACGAGGCAGATACAGTTGCTCGGTCTGATTCAATTCACTCACGCCAGTCAAACACCTACCCGCCCATTGCCGCCGGCCGTCCCGGCCATCTTTTCCCACCCCCTGCCAATCATGGTGGATCAGGCGCGTCAACATCAGCTTCGCAGCCTACACACATGACTTTCCCCCTGCGGGACTTACCTCGAGCTCGTCTATCTTCCCTTCCAACAATATTAGTGACAGCCCTAAGCCCCTGTCCCCGAACGCTCTTTCATCGCAACATGATAGTGCACCGCCACATCGCGCACACTCCCCCGGTATGGGACAGTCCTTGCCACACCCGCAGTCCTCTTTCGGGCGAGCGAACCAATCTTCGAACCACGCACCGCCTACACTAGGTTTGCCCCTGCCACAGCCAGGTGCGCCCCAGCTGCCTCCCCCGCCCGGTATGACCTCCCCGGATGCTCGATTTGGCATGCAAGCCGCAACCAAGCACACTCCTTCACACAGCCACTCCAGTACCCACAGTCTATCTCATCACAAAGGATTCGATGGGCCAGATGCCAATTCCAGTGAGGCTAGCCAAGTCGATAAGCTTTGGGCGTACGTGCGCACAATGCACGAAGAGTTGACAGGATTGCGCACTGAAGTTGCCGCTTTGCGGGCGCACATTGCGTCGTCCAACTCAGTACCCCCGGCTCCGATGGAAGTAAACTTGAATAATTCCGGACCACCGCGGTAATTCGTTATTGGGTGTGGTTCTGCCTAGCGTGTACGATATGGCTGACCGTCAGCCACGTGAACTGATCTTTATGCCCTCCCCTCCTTCTCCTTTGTCCATACGTCTTGTTTATCCCATCCTCCTTCGAGCGTCAACCTTGATGCCCTCATGATCACCACACCGACAGCCGCCGGCATTGGTGTTTTCTATGCCCATTATTCTTTTCCTTTCTTTTTTTTAACCCCCTTTACCCCCGGGATCATACCAGCCGGGGAACTTTTCCGTTCTAGCCTACTTTATTCATACCTGGAGTGCGCTGCAAAGTGTCCTTTTCTCACCCTTCTTTTTTTTTTGGACAGCCAACAGAGTTTGGCGTGTCAAACAAAAATGGTCCGACCTGGACCCTTTGTGTCCTGTTGTCGATTCCATACCAAAGATGGAATCATGTGATTGTGTTTGGATATGTGCATGTTACGCTGGATTTGGAGTTCTTATTCGTAATGCTGCTATTCCCGACTTAGTGATAATATACTCTCGAACTTGTCAAATGAATTGGTACGATCGTTGATATGTAGGTGCTTCCTCGTGGGGACACTACCCTTATGATCCATGGATGTGCAATGTACGGAGTAGACGACCTTGTTAGTCGCGAACAAGGACACCGGAAGAAGAACGCATTGACTCCCCTTCAGAATTTCTACCAGAGCTAACCATCACTCCTGGTCTTAATCATATTCAGAACCGTCCGATCGTGACGTAGAAGCGTTTGTAGTCGTTGAGCAAGTAGCAAAACGACACTAAAAAGGACGAAAAGACACTCAGTAAGACACTCAAAAAGACGCGACAACTATAGGAGGTTGGTTATACCCTCTAAAATAGGAATGAAGAAGCTATTCCGACTATATAAATCTCGATATTCTCCAGCAAAGTTGCTATATCCTCGACGTCTACGTCGGCCAGAAAGACGTCAAGGTGGCTATCTGTTGGCTAAGAGCATGAATCGGGAAGAGCCAGGACATACACACCTGGGTATCTACCTAGGTAGGTCACTACATATGTAAAGGTACACACATACCATGCATCGGGAGCCCTAGTTCTCCTATCAGATATTACGCTTATTCTAAACATCCATGGATATATACTAATGGGCTCTAAAATGTCACGTCCAAATTGAATTCTAGCTGGACCCTACATGGATGGAATCAGTATATGGTAGAAGCAACTTCCTTCCCTTCCCTTCCTTCCCACTCTTCCATCTCCCACTTCTGTCTTGGTTCCACATATGGCTCAACTTACTACACACGAGGTAGTTCTCATCCTGCCAAAGTCGATCCTAACGGATTCCTCGGCTTCCAAACGAGAGACAAACCCCATAATCCATCCTTTCCAAGGACCTTGTGTTGTTCTCGCCCCGAGGTTCTCAATCACTGCCCATATTTGCTCCACCTGGGTTTCTTCCCAGAGTCGTCCGTAAGTGATACCGACACTTCCAGATTTACCAAGCGAATTGAAAGCTAATGTCACTCTAGATTTGGAACCTCCTCCTTCATCCCCTCCAGCCATCGCTCTCTGGCGCCGTCCTTCACCACACGGACATCCTGAACCTGACTTACCTTTCTCTCGTCAGATCGTTTTCCCTTTTGACCTTCGCGAATCTCCGCAAAAGTTCTCTTTCGATGGAAACGTCTACCACCCCAGTACCGGTGGTTGATGATTGGGAAATTTATTACGGAACTCACCCATAGAGACGTTGCGTTGGGGTTGAGCTCCAAGGAGAGGAATTTGTCAATGAATTATTCAAGAATACCCTGACGCCACCCAGCACGCTCAAACTCCAAGATTCCGTTCGGATTGGACAGATGAAAGAGAGTGGTCTGGCTTTCTTTGGCAGTCCATTCTCCGGTCTTGCTGAAGGCCAGCGATTGTGTTCGAATCTCATGCGTGTCCCACCCGACGACCCTCAAATACCATCAACTAAGGTTCAAGATCCTACTGCTGATCTTGCTGATGGTGTTTGTGGTTCCGCCACTTGGGGAGAGGACCACAGAGTCTTCGGGGTTTTCCGCTACGCTCCTGCAACGGGGCGGTACAAAGACTATTGCTTTGAGTGTCGCTGTTTCCTCCATCTATGTCAGTAAGCCTCACACGGGAAGTGTCACCATAGGGAACCAGGACCGTCATTCCGGGTGTCCGACACAGGCTGCCGCAAGGTACCATATAAGGGTCCTACTCGGTGTTAACATTGGCGACATCAATGACCCGCGCGCCGCTGATGATCTCATCGACGCAGGATACAGTGTTGCAGTCTAGTATCCTTCTTCCTTCCCCCCCTCTTGTCCTCAGAACGTCTGAGATGGATGCAGTTTGGAATGTTCTTACAGGTTTTTCGTGAGTTTCGGTTGGTGTTGGCTACAGTCTTTGCTTTTCGCTACCGCCAGTGGGGCTTGCTTTTTCCTTCACATATTTATTCAGAAAGCCCGTCAATGACACCGGGCTTATGCCTCGCTACCTCAGATTCTACATAGATATGAATACTTTGTCTTTGAGAACCATATAGTTGAATGAAGTAGGATAAAATACAATAAAATGTTACGTGGATCGTAGCCCCGTCGCGTCATAAGGGGCATCTTCACATTGAGCCGAGGCACAAGACCACCAAGGTACAAAGTACACACCTCGAACTGAAGAACCCTTCAAAGTTCTATCCTTCAACACGATACGGAGTACAGTTTTGACAATGTCTCCCACACTTCTGCAGGCTTCCGCTGCATCCTTTGTGTTGCTTTCCATTGGACACACGGTATTATTCCGAACCCAGAAACCCCTTAAACCCCCATATTGATTGTTGCGCAGATCATGGGCAGGCAATGGACAGCCGACCCTAGATTCAAAGCTACCAAAGGCACGAATTCATGGGCGTGCGGGACTCTAGGGTGGTACCAGGTACGTTCAACTTTGGCCTTGGTGTCTTGTCTCGATGTCAACCACGCCTGTTTTGCAGTATACTGACTGTCCAATTCGGGCTTTCATTAACAGGGGAGTGGTTTCCTTCTACTGACTGGTAGGTTTGTGGTGTCATTTTCCCTAGTAAGGTCCTAACCATAATCATCAACAGGTCTTCTTCACTGGCAATGGTCACGAGATCCTACTCTCCTCCAGGACCCAGTGAACAAAGCCATGGCCGGAATCGCGAATTTGTTGCTCTGGGCTAGCTCTGCCTGGTATGCCAAGTATGGTATCAAGGATACTTCCATTGTCCTTGGTATATCTGCTGCGTTGCAGGCTTTCGGTGTTGGCAAGGCTTGCTTGTGAAATCATCGCTGAGAGTATATGCTACGGTGCAATTCAATGAGCTGGGGTGTTTTTACAAAGAAACATATCCTGATTCTGTACCTGTCTGCTTTTTGACTTTTGAGGTTTTGTATTTCGATCATAATCCACAGCCATTGAAATTACCCCAGATGACACAGTAGAGTGATGTCGAGAAACACACTCAACGAACCAACAACAAGTTAACCCTCACCCCATTTGAGAATCCTGCTCCAATCTCCTCTCTTCCCTCCGCTTGATAGTCCACCGAATAAACAATCCCACATCAGAAACAACAGCCCGCGGAACTCCGCACAGCGTCCAGCTCCGCTGAACCCACTTAGGAATCCTTCCACCAGCCTCAGACGTCGTCAGCATAGTCCAGCGAAGGTAACGCTCGGGAGGCGTGCTCAAGTCCGGCGCAGACGACTGACTCGAAGCCGGGGAGCTAGGAGGCGGCACGCGCTGAACCCGCTCGATACTGGCATAGTAAGCGAAGACCGCCCGGTGCGGGACGATGTCCATAATCTGTGCGTAGAGTCCGGCGTATGGCGAGCCAGGGACCATTGGCTTAGTCAAATAGAAAGGAATTTGCACGGTGATAAAGCCATGGCCTGGATTGGATAGGCTTGCTGGGTATGCGGTGGCGAAGGTCGCCGACATAGTCCAGGATATGAAGGCCCGGGGCCGGATTAGTGCGCTTGGATGGAAGGTGTGCACAATAAGATTTACTGGCCTTGGGTTTCAGTGCGCTGTCCTTGTGTGTGATAGTTGTGTTCGGGGATATTTATACATACGTTCAACTTCGAAATGCTTGTAGTTCAAGTTTCCAACAGTAATTGGTTGGTTGAGATCCCATTGTCTCGGCTCGTTCCACTTCAGCAGTTGATTTACGCTCGTCACACTGGGTGTGTACTCCTTCTCGTGCTCGGCATGGTTGTATCGCAACCCGTCGTGGAATTCCCATAGGGAAACTGTCCCAGGCAGACGGTCAGAGTCTTGGTGGTCGCTTTGGCGACATACCCAGAATTCGCTTTTGGGGTTTGAGCCCTCCTGGGGGATTGCAGTGTTCGCCATCCCCGTGAAAGTTTCACCTTTGCCTTTGAAGGTGGAGAGGAGCGCAACCTGCAGTCTGGCTTCAATGTGGACGGGAACTGGTTTAGAAGAGGCTGGGCTTCCACAAGGGTGTTGTGGATGAACTCCCGCAGATCTGGAGTATTGGCATCCCCTTGAAGATCTGGGTGACGAGGGAGGCTGGTGAACAGATGTGGCTCTAATTGGATTAGCGGCATGGTTGGTGGATGGATGAAGGAAAGAAGGCGTGGCGACGAAGAAAGCAGATGCGTAAGATGGAGAGATGGAGGGTAAAGAAAATGGAAGAAGTCAGGAAGCAAAATAAAATTTGACGAGTTTATGCCTTTCTTAACTAATTGTTTGCACAGGGTTAGATTATGTGAGAAATAGAGGGTTCCAAGGTTGCTTCTTTAGACGGCTTCATGAACACAACTATCTTCTCGACTTGATCAATTTATCTGTCAAATAGGTCTATGATCTTATTGATAGATTTATATCGGCGCCAGAATTTAGGCAAAGGATATAGGGACTATAGACAGCGGATCCCAGGTCCAACGCTGCCAGTCTCGAACATCTCCACCAGTCCCGCGCCTAGTGCTTCCTCAAGCACCCATCGAAAGCGCATACCGTATAGCTCTTTCCATTTCTTAGTCTTACCCGGTAGAACTCCTGCAAACTCGCCGCGGACTCGCTTGGCTACATGGAAACTCTTGTCAGTCTCAACAGCACCATCCCAGCGATCTTTCATCAGACCCAGAGGGGCTTCACCAGAGGCGGATCGACGGAGAAGAGCGAGCAGATGCGCGCGACCTGAACCTAACAAGCGGAGATATGTTCCCGTGTTAGGAAGAGACAAGAACAGAGTTGCGGCACGAGCCTGGGCGGCTGACTGTACGGGGCGCTCAGAATGCGAGATAGACTCGCTTCGACTCGCTGATGAAGTCGCCATTGGAGGTAGATTAGGAAGTGATGCAATACTTAATGTGCCCTGTGTGTAAGATGAAGACGAGACAATAAAGCCAGCACGGAGCAAGGCCCTGTACTCGTCCGTCGTGAAGACCCCCTGCGAGATCGCCGAGGAGGTCCCAACACGTTTCAGGATATCAAGGAATTTCTCTACAATCCCGTCAGTCCATGATTCTCAGAGAAATGCGGACTCGAAAACTCACCCTTGAGTGGTGGTTCCAATGCACGGCTTTCCTGCACCAGCTTATCCCAGTCCTCTGCTAGCACCAAACAATCGCCCAGCCCTGCCGCATCATTGCCTCGACCCGGTATAATTAACCGCCGAATCCGACCCGCCTGAATTTGTTCAACGATTTCCCTTTCCACCTGTGTCGGTGCCTCTAAAATGGTATGGACATGGGCCACAGAAGCGAGTGGAGGCAAAGATCGGCGTAGATTGAGGACTTCTGCGATGCGTGTGCTGTTCATTCCCGCCCGTGTCGGAAGTTCTTCGAACATGCCATCGCGAATATATTGAATGGCTTGCAGCACATTCTGAACCGGTGCGGTCTCCGATATGAAATGAGACCCGCCTACATCTGGAAGTGGATCATCGGAATCTAGATCTGCAGTCGGTTTTAGGCCACCAGATGTAGGTTTGCGGCGCGCATGGGCGGCAAAGGGCGAGACGCGGGGTTTGGGAGCAGAGGCTTTGCGTTTCTTGATACCTGATACCGGGGCGGAGGTAAGACGCAAGGTCATGGCATGAGTGAATGAACTTCCGAATTCCAGAATGGAGGAGAAACGTTGGAATATTACCTGATATCAGGTGACCGGATATTCCACCAATAAAAGTAGACCATTATAGTTCTGTAACATCTGTAACTAAAATACCATACGGGAACATCCCGACCCTCCAGTGGGGTAAAACCGGTACAAGGCCGTAAGCTCATGTCAGGCGATGGATAAGTTGGGTGTCTTTCCTTGGTTCCGTGATATCTTGCTGGTCTGCAAGGATATTCCAAGTTATCTTCATGTCATCTCTGAATGGATCTAGACTCTTGCCTGTCTCTTCTTATTTGTCCTGCCAATCCACGGCCAAACTTGCTTCCTCCCCCCACTTGGCATCTTCACATGACGTAGTCATGAGAAACACATCGTGTAACTAACATTTTTTTCCCTTCAGCTTGCCTCCGGTTGTTAGGACTCCAGCCGCTCACTTGATTGTCGCATATATCTACTTATTTCTATCGTCAGAGCTTGAAGATCTCTCTCTCATTGTGCTTTAATATTCTTCTGCCTATCCGCTTAGGCCGGGCTCAGTCACCATGACTGTCTTCATAGCATCTCTGTACGTGGCGCTAACTGGACCTTGAAGTACATATGGCTTACTGATGAATTTTTTATGTAGATTCTTACCCTACACTGTCGATTTCCATATCAACAACTCGCGCGCTCGCTCTCCCTCCCCAACTCCTCCATCTGCGAACCCCACCATCGAAGGCATCACACCCATCCCCAATTCTGCGGCTAGCTTGTTTGAGAAGGGCGTCCCAGGGAAAGTGCCGGGTCTTACACCAGGGGCTACAACAGATCATGAGCGCATCTTTGCTGCCCAGATAGCAGAGCAAGAAAAAGACGGGTACCCGTTCCCTTTGGCCGCGGAGCAGGATAACCGGCTCCTCACGGAGAGTGAGGGTCATTCCCCGGTATGGGGTGCCACAACTTCGCTCAATCAGCCAAAGCCATTGGCGGTCTTGTCGCCATCCCCATCCATTCTCAAGCACCAAGATCTTCGTCCCACCAAGGAGCCTGTGCCTCACCGGCCTCCTGCGGTCGAGACCATTGCTTCCCATGCGCGACTAAGAAAGGCCAGCACAGCCAGCCGAAAACTTTCCTTTTCGAAAGCTGAATGGACCATCGAGACCGCGGAGCAGGGCAACGGTGGCCTGCGCAATGCAGTGCGATCCGCAAAAGACGCCGGGGGCTTGGATAACATGATGTGGGTGGGCACCATGGGTATGCCCACTGACGCCTTGGCAAAATTCACCCGGCGAGACATCGCGGAGAAATTGGAAGATGAGTATGGGTCTTTGACGGTGTTCGTAAACGACGGCGACTTCGACGGGCACTACACCCATTTCTGCAAGACCATTCTTTGGCCAGTGTTCCATTATCAAATCCCAGATAACCCGAAAAGCAAAGCTTACGAGGACCATTCGTGGATCTACTATGTGAAGGTGAATCAGGCTTTTGCAAATCGCATTGCTAAGAATTGGAAACGGGGTGATGCGATCTGGGTCCAGGATTATCATCTGTTACTGGTTCCAGCTATGCTTCGCAAATTGCTGCCAGATGCACAAATCGGATTTTTCCTGCATATCGCTTTCCCGTCGTCGGAGGTCTTCAAATGCTTGGCGCAACGGAAGGAGCTCCTGCAGGGCATTCTTGGTGCCAACCTTATTGGTTTCCAGACGGATGAATACTGCCGGCACTTCTTGCAGACATGCAGTCGGATTTTGTGTGTGGAAGCAACACCCGAAGGGATCCAGTTAGAAGACGGTTTTGTTAACGTCGGTACATTTCCTATCGGCATCGACCCAACTTCTTGGGATAAGCGCCGCCAGGCAACGGACGTGGAGCGATGGGTCGGTACAATATCGGAGCGCTATCAAGGAAAGCGCCTGATCGTCTCGCGCGATAAGATTGATTCCGTTCGGGGTATTCGCCAAAAACTTCTTAGCTATGAGCTTTTCCTCAACACCTATCCAGAATGGGCCGACAAGGTCGTCTTGATCCAAGTCGCCACTAGCACTACGGAACAGCCAGAGCTGGAGGCGACTATCTCCGATATTGCCATGCGGATCAACTCCACACACTCGACACTCGCTCATCAGCCTTTGGTATTCCTCAAACAAGACTTAGCCTTCCCGCAGTACCTTGCTCTTATCACTGTGGCAGACGCCCTAATGATCACCAGCCTACGCGAGGGAATGAATCTGACTAGTCATGAGTTTGTCTACTGCCAGGATGGTCGATGGGGCGACAAAGCCTACGGTTCCTTAATTCTTAGCGAGTTCACTGGGAGCGCGTCTGTCTTTGGAACCCATGCGCTTTTGGTCAATCCTTGGGATTACCGTCAGTGTTGCGAAGCAATTCACACAGCACTGACTCGCGGTGAAGAGGAACGGAAGGAGGTTTGGAAGGAACTGCACCGTGCAGTCCTGAAGAACTCGACTGCCAACTGGGTGAAATCATTCAACGAAACCCTCACCCGTGTTTGGAACGAGCAATCTTCGCGAGAAATCATGGCAGTCCCCCGACTATCCGTATCCCGGCTCACTGAGCGGTATCGCCAGTCCAAGCAACGACTCATGATCATCGATTACGAAGACACGCTAGCCTCCTGGGGATCACCGCGCAGCATCATTCTGACAACGCCGCAGCGCGCAATCACAACTCTAAACGATTTGACCGAAGACCCCGCCAATGTTGTCTATGTAATGAGCGCTCGAATGCCGGAGGAAATGGAACGGTTATTCCGACAAGTCAACAATCTGGGACTAATTGCCGAGAACGGGTCCTTCGTGCGCGAGCCGCACGCCGATTCCTGGACCCAACTTGCAGACAAGATGCATGTCAAGTCATGGAAGGCATCTGTGTCTAATATCCTAGCATACTTCCAGGCTCGCGTCGAGGGTAGCTGGATTGAGGAGCGACATTGCTCGCTCGTCTTCCACCACGGATCCGCCGAAGACCGCCAAGCCGCCGCTAGGTCTTCTGCTGAATGTGCAGGCAATATCAACGATGCATGTGCTAACCTGGATGTGCATGCGATTCCCGTTGAGGGTGCTTTGATTGTGGAGACCACTCACACGAACAAGGCATCTGCAGCCGAACTGGTCTGGAAGTGGTTCATGGCAAATGCCGACAAAAACGAAGACGTCATCAGACCCGATTTCTTGCTGGTTATCGGTGATAACCGTGACGACGAGCCGGTCTTCCGGTGGGCTAATAAGCTGCACAGCGCAAAGGCCGTCGACTATGCTATGACTGTCACATTGGGCTCGCGTAGCACAGAGGCTAAGGCTACCCTGACCCAGGGAGTTACTGGTAAGCTTAGGATGATATTCTATGTTATTTCAAATGTTCAGTTGACTAATTTCTTACAGGTGTTCTTTCTTGTCTGCAACAATTGGCAGCGCAACAGAGCCAAACTAAATTGCCGTTGCGAGATTGATCTATTGAGCAATTTGATCTACTTCGAATTTCCAGAACATGAACATGCGAAGACGAATACATGAAGATAGCAAAACGGACCGGAGTTTTCATTTTCTTTAGCAACTATGATTTGATGCTGACATACATCTACTGCGCATTTTCGATCAAGCTGAGATGGTACATACATGGAGGCTCTACACGAAGACATATTTGCATTACATCTTCTAATAATTTCCGGTTAAATTTAGAAAAGAACCAAAAAAAAGGCTCGAACAAAGGCAGTTTCCTGGTGCTTCTTTGTGAACAGCTGTATCCCAAGTCACTTCGTAGTCATATTGAAAAAAGATCATATTGTGCTGTAAGAGACCATATGGGTAATACATTCTGAAAAATGTCGTTTTAGAAATTGGATGTCAAGCATCTACGGAACTTTCGGTCAGATACGGCCAGGTGCGCCTCATTCAGGGACAACATTATATTTGCTCCCATGTCAAAAGCTATGACTTATCATTAACCCGTACCGCTGCGCCTACGCAGCGGCCAGGATACCAGATAGCAAAGAGAAGAACCACTAGCGCAATAGGCGCAAATTCAAGACATGCGAAATAGACCTCATTGGTCTGCAGCTCTCCCATGAGACCTTGGGCAGTTTCCGCAAGACGGAAGATAGTTCTCAAATACACCATGAGGGTCGAAATGGAAAACGCAAAGCAGAAGAGCCCAAGCTCGTTTGCTCTGATAGCATGTCGAGCTCGGAACTGGAAACTCGCCGCCAAGATGACGAAGATAGTCATGACAAAGACCTGGTACGCGAGGCCGCCCAGGAGGATGTTGTTCGCCGTTGTGGGATCTTGCCGACGGGACTCTTTAACGCCAATGAGACACGCACCCGCAACTTGGACGATTGTTGAGATGACATCCGAAGTAATGAAGAAGGCCAGGATGACCTTCGGCGGTAAGAATGAATACCGGCTCCCTACTCGTGGGATCAGTGCTGATAGAATGGTGTAGATACCAGCGGCAAGCAACACAGGCGCCACAACAATGAAAAAGTAGTTGAGGATGAAGTAGATGAGGTGATAAGGGTTTTTTTAGCGGAGAGGGATCGTGCAATGTACCCTATCACCTCGAAAATCAGACCAGCGGAAAAGGTCATCCACCACCAGCTGCGGTTCTTGATGGTTTGCGCCGTGTGGTAGACGAAGTGAAGAAAAAACCACGCGGCTGCGAAGGCAGCTAGGGCGATGGAAGGCGTGTAGCCATAAATGATCACGGGAGTGTCCCTTTCGCCGCCCGGGTTCGGAAAGTTGGGGTCAACGTAGCCATACGATTGTGCTATATTTTCTTTTCATTAGTGATTGAGCGATCTATGGTGATAGCCTAGGAGCTGCATTGTAGTGTAGTACCTGTGGTATGATGATCCATGTTAGATTTGCCCTCAGACTCATTGCAAAACGGGGTCAGCTGTTTTATATGTAGGTAGTAGCGAACAAGCTAATAATGAAATTTAGGTCGTTTTCGTATTCTGCATATTAAATGGAAATTTGATTAGCCCAGGTCCCCTTTACGCGAGCTGCCAAGTAATGTCGCGTAGCGGAATCCATGAATATCTTCTCGATCGTTACCCGATCGGACCTATGGCAGGGTCTCATCGATAGGAACCTGCCATGTTCAACCCTCTTACGTCACAGATCTAGGTGCATTTCCACGGTTAGGAGGATTATTTCTGGGCTTCAAACTGTTGGAACCTTGGAAAAAACCACGTGCCACCTGTCCAGGCTAATAGCCAGCTGACTCAGCTTCTCGGCTGTCCACGGTCTGGGGAAAATGCCGAGGTTCACCAAGTAAACTTCGTATGTGGGGAAGGGTTCTATAAAAGATGAATGACCTTCTGTAGACCTTCTGTACCTGTACATATCAAACACCACCGCACCATGTCCACTATCAACCCATCCTTCCAGGAGGCCATCAAGGTCACTCCGGAAGGCCCCAACAAATACAGCGCCTTCCTCCGCCCCGAATGGTGCATTGGAACTGGTATAGCAAAACCCATGTAAAACCAACCTCCCATTAACCAAAAGCTAACATCCCACTAGTCCCGCACGGCGGCTACACAACAGCCGTAATCTACCAACTAACCCTAACACATTTCGCGCACGCCCACCCAAAGCAATACAAGAGTGCCGCGTCCCCGATCTCCATCCAACTCTCCTTCCTCCGGCGCACAGCGTCAGGCCCAGTAACCTTCGAAGTCGAAGACGTCAAGGTCGGCGCTCGCACAAGCACAATCCACATCAAGCTGCTTCAGCCCTCTGAAAAGAAACCCGGCCAGCTGGACATCATGGTCGCCGGCTATGTCACCGTCAGCCCGCCGGACGCCGAGATCGGCATTAGCGCGAACACGGGGTGGAAGCCTTACCCTGCCCCGGTGCCGGGTTCGCGCGCAGATGGGTCCGTTAATCTAGAAATGCTGGGCCGCACGGGCAGTGACGGCGCTTGGACGAAGCTCGACGCGCCTTTCGCGGAGTTCCGTAAGGCCGCAGCGCAGATCGAGCTGTTCGGTCCTGGTGCTGGCGACGCGCAGCAGAAGCGCTCTGGGAATATGGGGATCGATCAGTGGGCTAGGTTCCGGCCCGGAGGTGATGTGAATGGTCGCTGGACGGACGCTGCGGTGGCGTATCTTATTGATATGTTTCCCATGGCGTTGGATGGATTTGATACTATGTCTGCCACTGCTGCGGCGAAGGAGAGTGGGACTTCGCTTGCGGAAGAGAAGGCGAAGTTTTGGTATCCGACTGTTACACTCAATGTGGATATGAAGAAGCACCTTCCGGCCGAGGGGGTGGAGTGGCTTTATAGTCGGGTTGTTACTAAGGTTGTTAGGGATGGGCGGACGGATTTGGAGGTTACGGTGCTTGACGAGGCTGGGGAGGTTATTGCGTTGAGTACGCAGGTTGGGTTGGTTGTGAGTGCTAGTCGAAATATTGGAACCAGGAAGATGGAGAAGTTGTAGACAATCGTTTCATAGATGTATATACACTTAAAGAATAGACCCTGTATGTCCTATCCAGGCTTAGCCATATGCTCTATGTATGTGTGACTTTGCTGGTTACTTCTGTATGTGCAAATCGGGTGTTGTATGTACAGGACCACAATCCCTATCTATGCACTAGTGGAATTGATGCCCTAGTCTATTCTCCAAAATTTGAGAGCCAGAAAAGAAGAGGCTCACAATTTCGAGTCAGACGTCACAATCCAAAATGCCATAGCATCAGCCTTGACAACCTTCCTCTTAGCCCACTCTAAGTGGCCCCCAGCACCCTCCTCATCCTCCTGCAACGCCTGCGCCCGTACCCAAAATTTCTTCCCGACACTCCCAACAACTCGCGCCTTGATGACTAGCAAAGCAGGCGTAGCCACCCGCTTCTTATACCTGACATCCAGTTGTGCCGTAAAGATCTCCCCGCGCGGGTTATCCTCAGCCGTGCTCAGCGCACTGGGCGCATTGGTATGCGCCGCGACAGCGAGGGACATGGCCTCGTCAATCAGTGTCGCGACAATGCCACCGTGCACGGTTGACGGGTGGCCGGACAGACCAGGGCTGCTGAGTTCGAAGATCATAATGATATCCGCAGGATTCAAGCCCGGGGTGGGCTTTACAGCAGATGCGGCATCTTGTTTTGTTGCCGGGAGCCAGGTGGGGGCTTCTGCAGGCGCGGGTGTGATGTTGCACCGTTGCAGGGTTAGGCAGTGAGGGATTGTGGTGGGGGTATTAAGGGTTTGAGCGAAGTAGCCATCCTCCCCAGTTGTGGGCTTTAAGCGCCGTGAGTCGGTTTGAATTGGTGTGTAGTCGGCTGAGGAGATGAGGTTATTTGCCCATGAGTTGTTGCGGAGGTGCGCGATAGCGGGAGTCGGATCGGCCATGTCTTTTTTTCTTTTTTTCGGCTGTTGTTTTGGTCTTCGGGGTTATGTTGCAGTCAATTGTCAGAAGTGGTATGTAGTTAAATGACCTGGCATGAAGATGTTTCAGCAGTTTGTAGTATATTAGGGCGCCAACGGTGTCAACGCCATGATTTAACCTCGGCTCCGGCTATCACCGATCAGGGCATGATAAACAGTCACGTGGATATATTGGGTCAAATTTACTTAGCACGGTCCAATGGACTTGCCGAAAAAATTGATTTGCGGTGGAGCGAGCAGAAGAAGCTTTGAAGTAGATATTCCTTCCTCGAATTGAAGAACCAATCATGCTAGTCTCAAGCACGGACAATGCATTGTCTCACCCCCGGCATGTAACCGGTGACAGGGGACATAATAGGGGAATTTGGGAATTTGGGCAAGAATGCGAGGGTCCTCCGTAAACAGACGAACCAGAACCGACTTATCTAAGGGTCCTGTATCACTGTAGCGCACCATAGTGCACCGTAGTGCATTCAACAATCTCCGTTCAGAGGCCTATGATTCGTACGGGTTCTATCGGCAGGGGCAACTTGGCCTGACTAGGCTTAGTTGCATGCAGCCAAGGACCCTCCAATTTAGCCCTTTGGCAGACTCTTTTCGGATAACCAAATATAGAGAAAACAGGGCCTGTGCAACTCGAATAATACTACTTATCTAGTCCTATCTAGCATAAGACAAGAAAAAGAAAAAAACAATACTAGTGAATAGAACTCTCCACCTGGTATGCCAAATAAGGGGTTACCCTGGCAAATAGTCTCCAGCCTGGGCAGGGCCTAACCTGGTTCTTTCCAGTTTGGTTTCAAAACCAAAATAAACCTTGGAATACCTCTGGGATACAAAGCACCTGCTCATTCTTTGTTTTTTCCTCTTCTCTCTTCTCTCTTCTCCCTTCTCCATTCTCCAAACTTCTCTTCTCCTCTCTTCCTGTACACTGCATCTCTAATTTATTCATCATGCGTTCCTCTATTATCTTCCTTTCGGCTCTGGCTACCTCCGTCATGGGTGCCAATAACACGGGCCCTTACACCCTCCCCACCGATTTCAATATTGGTTTGGTGGAAAGCAGCGAACTGAGTATGTACCCCGACAACTTCTTCTTCCACAGCAACTTCTTCCACAACAGATTGCTAATAAAGTAGGCGTCTGGTGCTCTGCCCAGCGTAACACTTGCCCCGACATTTGCCAGAAAGGCACCAAGCTCAACTCTTGCGACCCGGTATGTTGTTATGTGTCACGTCTGTACGACCAGGTAATTAACGGCTCGAACAGAACACCCTGAAGTTCGACTGTGTCTGTAGCGATGGTTCCACCCCCGATGTGGCCCCCTACCAGCAGACTGTTCCTTTCTTCGTCTGCCATGCCACTTTCGGCCAGTGCATCAAGTCGCACCCTGACGATATCGAGGGTCAGCGCGCCTGCAAGAAGGCCGTCGCCAACTGTGGCTCCAAGAACGCGAGTGAGGTGACCACCACTTCTTCTTCCAGTCCTTCGAGCACTCTGGCCATGGCCACTGCGACCGAGTCTTCCAGCACCGAAACTTCCTCCGTGGCTGCTGCCAGCACTCCCACCAATGCCGCCGTCGCTCTCGACCTGACTCAGTACTCCACGGGTCTGATGGCTGGTATCATGTTCATTGCTGCGCGCATGGTCCTGTAAAGGAACGATTTCCACTCGGTCTTTGGGTTAACCGCCCTTTGATGGATGGGTCGCATAGCGTCCTCTTTGTTGTATTCCCTTAATTCATCGCGATGCCATTTGCCTTTTTCTTTAACTTCGAGACATCCAATTCCCCCTGAAGTCTTGACTTATTATGATTGTCCACATGTCTATGAACGTGGCGCCTGTCCTTCTTTGTTTTGCTTTGGATTGGAGTTCCTTTCGTCTCTGCGCAGGTGACGATTTCGCGCATGAACTATTCGATTAAAAAGTAATATCACCAATTAATTCCGACCCATTGGACAGAAAAATCAGCGTAGTGAGGATTGCAGTGTAAAATTAAATATCCCACCTAAATAAAAGATCCAAACTGAAGTCAAAGAACTGTAACAGTTAAAAGGCGAAGACCAGTCAGTCGAGATGTTTCAACTGATGTTCCTTTCGCCAAGACTTTTTTTGGCACACACTGAAATTTCTCAACTTATCGATAGACTCCACCATCAAGAACTTCACGTTCTCTCTTCCTCTCCTTTTCCCACATCCAACATCATGCCCGCTCCTACCAATACCCTCCTCATCGAGGGTTCCTTCACCGAGCTCGCCGACGAGTTTGCCCAGTACATCGATGCCCTCCGCAAAGAGGGTAGCCTGCAGTCCGAGATCGCCCCGCTCCTCGAACCTCTCCGCCAGCAGGAACAGTCCGAAGGCGAGGCCGACCTTAAGCAGCGCGATGAAGTCCTGAAGAAGCTCGTGTCCTCTGCGAGCGCTCTGAACAGTGCCCCCGAGAAGGGTAAGTTGGCGAAAAGTGTCGATGATCCGCAGAGAGTCGGAGTCTGGCTGCACTTTTGTCTTTGATGGACAAAAACTGACATAGATTAAAAATTGCAGAGATCACCTCCGCCTACAACCTCCTGGTCCACCTTGTTCACCAGTCTTCCGACGCCGACGTGTTCCTTCCTCGCATCTGCACCTATCTCGCTAAGCCTATCACCACCTCGCCTCAGTTCGGTCCTACCCTCGCCATCTCTATTCTCACCACCATTTTCAACACTCTGTCTTCCAACGATTCGAGCCGTTACCACGTTCTCCTAGCTGTTGTGGCAGTGATCCGCCAGTCTGGATCTGGAATTGCCTTCGAAGCCCTCAAGCCCCAGCTTGCTTCGCAGCTCCCCACATGGCTCTCAGCGTGGGAGTTGGAAAGCGATGATACCCGGAAGTTGCACATCGCCATTGCCGAAGCCGCCACCGCTGCCGGTGATGAGGATTTGGCCCAGACTCACGTCGTGCAAGCGCTCCAGACCATCGACCCTGCCGACGTCAGCAAGCCCGAGAGCCGCGAGTTGGCTGTGCGCGCACTCGCTACCGCTCTGCGTCGCTCCGCCGTCTTCGACTTCACCCCCTTGACCGCATCAGACGCCGTGCAGGCCCTGCGCTCTAGCGACAGCACCCTCTTCGAGCTGCTCGAGATCTTCACCTCGGACACCCTTGACGCCTATGAGACCTTCGTCGCTGCCAACCCGCTCGCTTCCATCTCTGGCGGCGTGCTCGCCGAGTCCGCCGATGCCCTGCAGACCAAGATGCGTCTGCTTACTCTCGCCTCGCTGGCATCCTCCACCCCTTCGCGCTCACTCCCCTACGACACTATCGCCTCCGCTCTGCGCGTCCCCGCCTCCGATGTCGAGATGTGGGTCATTGACACCATTCGTGCCGGCCTCGTCGAGGGCAGACTGTCCCAGCTGAAGTCCGAGTTCCTTGTGCACCGCGCCACCTACCGCGTCTTTGGCGAGAAGCAGTGGTCCGAGGTCCAAGGCCGCCTGATGGTCTGGCGCCGTTCCCTCGTGAACGTTCTGAGCGTGATCCGCTCCGAGCGTGAGCGTTTCGCCCGCGAGGGTATCCAGGCCGCCGCTGACCAAGAAGCCAACGCCAGCCGCAACGGTAACGGTGACCGTCGACGCATTCAACCCGCGCGTGAGGTTGAGGCTAGTGCCGAATAGATGTGTTCTTTTTTTTTATAAATGGGAAAGTTCACGAAGCACAAAAATCTTTCAGTTAATAGAGGGGAAATCTCGCTGTCTTTTCCTCATGCATTTCTTTTTCCCTGACCAATTTGTAGGGTTGGGTTTTTACTGCCCCCGTTGGATGTTTGGGACCCCACGAGTCATGTCATGTCAATCTTAGTCGTTTATGTTTTCCGGAGGGATGACTTTTCTTTTGTTCATTTTTTTTTACTCCGGCTTAAAGAATATTATATTTCTTTAGACTGGTCATGGCCCAAATCCGTAATCAACTGACGACTTCATTGGTTTCAGGGGAGCCAAGCATCCTCCTAAACAAAAGGCTCAAGTTTAAAAATGCTTAAATTCTTCTATACTCTATTCTCAAGTCGAGCAAGGAAATCACACAACTCTCTTCCCCCCAAGATCGTCCCCTAACACTATATACATACAAACACAAGAACCCCGTTTAGCGAGGGTGCAAACCACGAGCCTCGATGCCGGCCTTCACCTGGGAATAGACCTCCTCAACGGAGCTATCAGCCTTCACCGAAACGACCTTATCCTTCTTCTGGAAGTCATCGACAACAGGCATAGAAGTCTCAACAAAAGTATGGAAACGCTTGCGAATAGAAGCCGCATTGTCATCATCGCGGCCACTAGTCTCACCACGCTTCAGCAATCTAGCCTCCATGACATCCTCGGGGCAATCGAGGAACAACACAAGCTCGGAGGGACAAACAGTCTCCTCGAAAAAAACAGCCTGGTCGAGCTTGCGCGGGAATCCGTCAATCAAGAAGCGGGCCTTGTTGCCAGCCGGAGGCGGCGAAGTCGCCAGCGAGTCGGCCATGGCATTCGATAGCAACGCAACGGTCACTTCCATAGGCACGATCTTGCCTTCGCGGATGTATTCGCGGATCAGCTCGCCGTACTGACTGCCTTCGCGCACTTGTTCCGCGCGCAGGAGGTCGCCGGCGGAGAGGTGCACGAAGCCGTAGTCCTTGACGAGGTTCGCGGATTGGGTGCCCTTTCCGCTGCCGGGGCCGCCGAGGAAGAAGACGACTGTTACGTCGTTTGTGGAGAAGCGGGGGGTGGCCATTGTGGGTGGTTGGTGGTGGTGGTGGGAGGTTGAGGGAGGTGAGGTGAGTTAAAGGGGGTTTAGGGGTTGAGTTTAGGGTCGAGGTTGTCTGTGGGGTTGTCGGTGTGCGTGTGGAGGGGCAGCACTTGACTTGAAACGGACGTTAGTTGGCTTTTTCTTTTTGTATGGGCTAGGCCTTCCATGCTTACTTCAAGCTAGTTTTGGCGTGAGGTAGGGACGCCGGTGCGGGACTTGACGAGGTAGACGTAGGCGCCGGAGCTGATGACGGTTATGAGGATGATGGGGATGATTGGGAAATTGGAGCGGCTGGATTGAGGGGCGGAGGGTGCGCGTGGCGGCGAAGATCTCGGAGGGTTCGAGTACAGGCGGTGGGGTACCTGGGTCGATCGGGTGAATTTCTGGCTGAAGGCTAGAGGCTTGGAGCGGACTCCGGAGAATTGACGGGCTAGAGAGAACATAGAGAAAGAGGGAGACTTGATGTTGTTGAAGAGGAAAAAGAGAAAAAGGAGTTGGGATGACCGAAACGGGATTAGCTGCTGATCTGTATACCTCGATGCGGTTGTGTACAAATTGTGTACGTCTTCGGCTTCGGCTTCGACATTAGGTAAGACTGCAATACTTCCACGCTTATATCCAGTCATGGCCAATAGAAATGCTGGAATTGTATATTATTGTATATTAAGATTGACCACAGCTTTTTCCACGGCCAATGGCGTAATCCTTCACGCACCTTGCATACTAAAAGAGCCTCCATGGACGCACCTTCATAACTCTATGTTGCCTTGCTATAACAATACAGGGTCCCACTGTTTACAACCTCAGTTCCGAAAATCCCCCTACACCAGCCTAAAGAGCTTCACCCGTAAAAAAGATATGTCAACCGATGTTATATATATTCGAACTTATACATGATCTATTACATGTCACGCAGCGAAGGCCGCCTTGCTAAGTTTCAAATATAGATCAACCCCTTTTGTGAGGAGATATAGGCCAAATGAAAACCAAGCTTAGGATTCCGAGACTGAGAAATTATTGTACGTCTATTAATGGGTAATACATACGAGACTGGAGAAGTTTCAGAATTGAACTAGATGCAGGTCCAAATACCTATTTAGGAAGCCTCCTAAACACAAGCCTGTTGCACAATGGAGGAACAAGGTGAATTCAGATCAAGTTGGCTCAGAACAGATCAAGGTTATGAAACTTGGACCCGAAATAAGCATATATGTGACACCAAACCTTGGGCTTTTAGAATAATAATTGGACTATAATTCAACTCCTTAGGTACTCCGTAGGGGGACCTCGGGATTTATGTCTCAAAAACAAACACAGAATGACTTAGTTCCAACCTTTAGTAGAACTCAGGAGTTGGTACGGAGTAGTACTCACCTATGCCCAAGTTTGCAATTACCCATATTCTATGGCAAGCCAGGAATGTAAATCTCATCACCATATGCAATCGCAGCTATACTGGATATTTGATCAGATTGTGTTTTCTGACATGTGCCTCGAAATCACGTACTAGTGTAGTTGTAGAATCGCGCGAGGGGGACGACGAAGAAAAGCCCAGGCTCACGGGTTCCGCACAGAGAATCCATCATGAACACTGCTCTCTAGGTGATAATGAGGCTTAGCATTTTGCTTGGTTGACTGCACAAGTGCTGCATCGAAACCACACGACGGTGAATCGCATGAAGTTTGTCATTGTCGGTTAAGGATGTTTCCGTGATCATAGGGTAAGCCTAAGGTTGTCGAGCCAGGGACCTGCTTTGACTTTGTTGAATGTTGCTTTATTGACCCCCCGAGTCTACGTAGTACCGGTACGTCAGAGGCTGGCTAGTTCCCGGTCTGATGTCGTATTCATATGCGATTGAGATTGTTTTGAATTCTAATTGTAGATGATAATATGAATGACATTCTAGGCCCTTTCTCGTACATATTCGGGTTAGAATATGGTGAGATACATGATATCAAACGTCGAAGTGTGTAGCCAGACATTCTGAGATTGCGATCTACGACCTTGGCCTGTCATATCTCATATCTCGGCTTAGTTGTGCTTGCTTTAAGCTTATCATTTCGGTTGAACATTAGTTCGGGGTTTGACCTGGAGCTCTATCAGCAAGAGTTTCCAGAATTTCGAGAACGGTAGTACACCCGAATCATACCGCGGGTTGGGAGGGTGAAATCGCAGTGGTAAGTATCCAATTGCGACGTGAGCTGTTCCGAAGAGAATGTTATCACCCGGGGAAGCTACAATAACAGCTAGTGGGTAGCACACTATCCCAATTGGGCGATACTCAGGTTGGGCTTCACTCAATCAACGCAAGAGGCAACGCTAGATAACATTGGGATAAACAACTATATATATCAACCTTGAAGAACGTTCAGAATCTAACTATCTTGCAGAATATGACTTTTGAAAATCTGGAACATATCAGGCCCGAGTTTGTGTATTGTTCAACGGGCTTCATGATGTTACACCGCGCACAGAACGGCTTTGTGCTTCCCATGAACAACCGCCATTGACTACGCTTGATACGCTCTGTCGACTAAGTCTCGCACGGCATTGCCCAACTCAGTGATGACCGGACCGGACCGAGGAATGATGTGACCCCGTCCAGTGTCGAACATCGCTGCGGTATCAGGGTCACAAATGTTGAACAAAGCTAGTGCGCCGTATCGGTAGGGGTCTTCGCCAGAAATACACAGTCAGTATATCACTTGAACAGGGGTGATAGATGTCAAGGTTACCATCTGCACCAACCACATGAAGCGTCGGAATGTCCAGAGTATAGTCACTCTCATCTGCCAGGACCACGTCCTCCTCAGGGGACAGAGGAGGCCAGCCGGTGAAGAAAACCGCGCATTTTATGCGACGAGGACGGCCAATCTCCTGGGCCTTTCTATCCTCATCCAGGATCAGACTCGCAGCCATCGTAGCACCCTCGCTATATCCGACAATGCCTTCGATATCGGGGTTCTTATCCAGTGTATCATAGAGGTACTCCATGACTTGATGGTGATCATTCCAATGGCCATCCCAGCCCTTCCCCAAATCTCTTATTGCGTCTTCTGGACACGAACCATGTGGTGACTTTCGAACACGAGAGATCATTGAGCCCTCCGCTACTCCTCCATCCTCCAACCACCGGTAATGTGGCCCGATACCAAAATACTCCGCGAATCCTAGGAGAGGGCAAAAATTAGATAGTGGGTTTTATTAGCATTTGGGCTCGAGGGGATCTTACCTGCCGGTGGAGACACAGGAACAGGACCGTTGATATAGTGGAACGAAGCGAAACCGTCCATGGCCATCTGCTTCGCCAGCGGATCTGCAATAGTGTCAGTGAGTCTTCATCTCGAGTGCTCAAATCCAGATGATACTTGCCAAGCTGGATGTTAATATTCTGGGATAAAGAAGTCAGTTATGGATGTCCACGATGGTATCTCCTACCACTCACCTCGATGTTGCCAATGGCGCCATGAAGACATAAGAACCTCATCTTGTATCGACCTGCAACTATCTATGGAGGAATGTATAATCTGAGCCTATACACTTGAAGAAAAGGGGGATTGGCAAAGAAATATAAAAGAAATATACAAACATTGAATCAAGATATACTAGGGAACATTTGAATAAATTACCGCTCGGGCTGTACAACTTGTGTAAAGCAAATGAAACGCTTGAGACATTTCGAAAAGCACGGGATTTCCGCCGAGCATCAACTTCCCAACTACCAACATTTGAACACTTGCTACCCTTGCTATATCGAATAACGTGGGACGGTACAACATCTCAGTCCAAAGTCGCCAATTCGGGAATAACCACCGATCACCCAATACTAGCGGAGCATCCATAGCCCGGAGAAGAGACAGCTTTATTGAGCTGTACGCCCCCAAAATGACCGGCATCAGAAGAGCTGGGGTGGGGTCCAATTTGCAACGCTATATAACCCACCATAGCCAACTAGGCAGTCGTTTCCCCCAATTTACCCGATGGCTATGTGGCCCCCAGAAATCCTTTAGGCTCGCGTTACAATTGCACCTTCTCCACCTTTTACCATGACAAATATGAACGGTGCTGGTGAAGGTGCGTCCCATGGCGAGCAGGGCGCGCCGCAGCCTATCGCCATCGTTGGGTATGCCTGCCGGCTGCCGGGGCAAGTTACATCTCCTAGTGACCTATGGGAACTATGCACCCGAGCTCGAAGTGGTTGGTCGCCCATCCCTAAGGACCGTTTCTCCGTCGAAGCCTTCCACCACCCTAACCCGTCCAAGGTTGGTTCCTTCAACCCAAAAGGAGGCTATTTCCTCGACGAGGACATTGCACACTTTGATGCTCCATTCTTCAACCTCACCGTCCAAGAAGCTACATCTATGGACCCCCAACAGCGATTGCTGTTAGAGTGCGCGTATGAAGCTTTAGAGAGCGCTGGCATCCCCAAAGAGAGCATTGCTCGCCGGAACGTGGGCGTCTTTGCCGGTGGTAATTTCTCTGACTATGAGCTTAATAATGTCCGCGATGTGGAGACCATCCCCATGCACCAAGCCACCGGCTGCGCGGCCTCACTGCAATCCAACCGGATTTCATACTTCTTCGATCTACGAGGGCCAAGCATAACAGTGGACACGGCTTGTTCTTCTTCGCTTGTTGCACTTCACTATGCAGTACAGAGCTTGCGAAGCGGGAAGTCCACCGAAGCCCTCGTTGCTGGTTGTCGTCTTAGCCTTGTACCGGATATTTGGGTTTCTATGTCCATGTCGCAGTGAGTATTTCCGTGCTCTTCAAGTCAAGCTCGGAACCATATGATCTGAATGTCTGGAGTTATATAGGTTGTTTAATGATGAAGGTAAAACCTTCCCGTTCGACGAGAGAGCCACATCCGGTTTCGCGCGAGGCGAGGGCTCTGGCGTGGTAATTCTGAAACCTCTCGACGCCGCATTGCGCGACAAAGATCCTGTCCGAGCTGTCATTGTACATTCAGGAGTCAACCAAGATGGGCGAACACAAGGGATTACGCTGCCAAATGAGCAGGCCCAGGAAGAGCTAATCCGGCGGGTTTACAGGGAGGCCAAAATCAACCCGGAGGAATGCGGGTTTGTAGAAATGCATGGAACTGGAACAAAGGCCGGCGATCCTATCGAAGCTGCAGCAGTCCATGCGGCACTTGGAAAGAATCGGGCTCCGAGGAACCCGCTCTACATCGGATCAGTCAAATCCAATATTGGGCACCTGGGGGCGCCAGTGGCATAATTGCCATTATTAAAGCAGCCATGATGCTTGATCGAGACTTGATGCTTCCGAACGCCGAGTTCAAAATGCCGAATCCTGATATTCCTATGAGCGATTGGAATATGAAAGTTCTAACGACGACGCGGCCCTGGCCTTCCCGCAAGAAATACCTTAGCGTGTCCAATTACGGGTTTGGAGGAACCAATGCACATGCCGTTCTTGAAAAAGCACCGCTATCATCCAAAGCCCCAGATGAAGCTCTTGAAAATGTTGAGGTGGACCCCAAACGCAAGCTGTTCTTGATTTCTGCCAACGACAAGGAGTCTCTGCGCACTAGGATTAAAGACTTCGGTATCTACTTCGAACAACACCCTGAAGTTTTCGAGAAGACTCTATTCGGCAACTTTGCTTACACTCTAGGCAATAAGATGTCCCAGCTCTCGTATCGTGTTGGCGTGTCAGCTACCTCGCTAGATGACCTTGGAATCCGTCTTGCTCAACTGAAGATCAACCCATCCCGTTTTCTAGGCGCTCCAATTGTTTCGTTTGTCTTCACTGGTCAAGGGGCTCAGTGGGCGCAGATGGGTGTTTCCCTTATGCATGAATATCCTGTCTACGAGTCGGCTATCAAACGAGCCGATCAATGGCTACGAGATCTCGGCGCTGAGTTCTCCCTCATCGAAGAGCTGAAAAAGGACGCCACCACCTCTGAGATTCACTCCTCTCATCTGAGTCAACCGGCCTGTACAGCGCTTCAGATTGCACTAGTCAATCTCATGGAATCTTGGGGGATCCATCCTTCTTCAGTCGTGGGCCACAGCTCTGGGGAAATTAGTGCAGCCTACGCTGCAGGGATTTATAACTTGGAGGGAGCTATGGCTCTGGCTTACTGGCGTGGGCAGATGACCTCCGTGCTCAAGTCGTCGTTCTCGTCCCTCAAGGGCACCATGATTGCCATTGGCACTAGTCGCGAGGCTATCCAGCCTATGTTGAAGACCCTCTCTGGATACGCCACCGTCGCTTGCGTGAACAGTCCTTCCAGTGTGACGGTGTCGGGAGACGCGTCCGCGATTGATGAACTCGAAAAGGTTCTCCGAGACAGGCAACTTTTCAACCGAAAATTGAAGATTGATGTTGCCTACCATTCCGACCACATGAAGAAGGTTGCTGAGGTTTACCTGGCTGCGATTAAAACTATTCAGCATTTCCCATCGGCAAAGGTCTCATTCTTTTCTTCTGTATTTGGGCGCTTCGCGAAACCTTCTGAGCTTGGTCCAGAATACTGGATTGCGAACTTGACATCACCGGTGTTGTTCTCTGACGCCCTTGTCAAGATTGTGTCGGACGATAACACGCGGCCTAACCTTCTTGTTGAGATTGGTCCACATTCTACAATGAAGGGCCCCATCATGGATACTCTAAAGAGCTTGGGTCCCACCGTCTCCAAAATTGCATATACGCCAACCATTATTCGTAAAGTTGACTCAGCTGAGTCGATCTTAGATACCGCTGCTGCTGCCTATGTGCGAGGCGCTACACTCAACATGACAGCAATAAATTTTCCGAAGACCGGGGTGGAAAACCGTTGGTTCTTGACTAACTTGCCTCGCTACCCTTGGCAACATGGAACTCGGTACTGGCATGTTGCCCGTATTTCTCAGAAGCATACGGCTAGAGATCGTGCCAGGAACGATGTCCTGGGAGTATTGGCAAATTATTCAAATGATCTGGAACCAACGTGGCGGAACATCGTCCGCCTAGATGAGACCCCATATCTCCGGGACCACAAGATGCAGGGGGTGATCGTCTACCCCCTAGCAGGCTATGTAAGTTTAACGAATGATTAAGTATCTCGATTATGCTTACCGACTGTCCAGTAGTTGGTGATGGCCATTGAAGCCTCTCGACGACGGGCGGAGCAAGCTGACATCCAAATATCCCAATTTGAACTGAGAGAGATCATTGTAGGCTCGGCGCTTGTGCTCAGTGATGACACAGATACAGAGACCACTATTACTCTCCGCCCCTACACTGAAGGTACCCGTGGATCATCCGATCTTTGGGATGAGTTCCGTATCTGCTCATGGACATCAAAACGAGGATGGACAGAGCACTGTACTGGGCAGGTGCGGGTCTGCTCCAACCAGAAACAACAGGAAGCTGCGATCTCGAGCCCGTTCGAGACTGAAACCACGTACACGAAAGCTCGAATTACCCGAATTCAGGAATCGGCTACTAATTACCTCGACATGTCCCACATGTACCAGGTCCTCAGTGATCTAGGAGCCGGCTATGGTCCTATCTTCCAGGGTATTGATAACTGCTATTCTAGCCCTAACCACTCGTTTGGCGATCTGCAAGTTAGAGATACCCGCAGTATCATGCCGAAGGGGTTTGAACCTCCTTTGACTATCCACCCATCCTTCCTCGACGGACTGTTACATTTTGCTTGGCCGCTCCTTGGCCAGGGATTGGGCCGAATGGACCTGGACACGCTTTACATGCCGACAATGATCAAGCGTATGACAGTCGGTCTCAAAGTTCCAGTCAAACCCAG
Organism: Penicillium chrysogenum; assembly: GCF_028827035.1. Classification (NCBI taxonomy): domain Eukaryota; kingdom Fungi; phylum Ascomycota; class Eurotiomycetes; order Eurotiales; family Aspergillaceae; genus Penicillium; species Penicillium chrysogenum. Next base: position 1,862,113 of record NW_026622749.1, on the reverse strand, counting down.
TGAATACCTTAAAGCTTACTGCAGTGGCAGTCCCAGCTTGCCTTCCCCCGAACCTACCAAATTTGACCTTTTCGCCACCCAGGATGGCTCTACAGAGCCCATAATCACAATAGATGGCCTGGTAATGACTCCCCTCAGAAATCCAGGCTTTCACCGCGAAGACACTCGCAAACTGTGCTATAAGGTTAATTGGCATCCCTTGACCAATATTGAAGATGCCATTGAAGGAGATATTCAAGATTGCAATGGCCTCGCAGAATCTCGTGGCCATACTCACACACCCGGGGACGCAAAAGCGAACGGGAATACAGAGCAGAACGGCAACCTGCATGCGAATGGAAATCCTATCAAACCAAAACACGATCTATTCATCACCCACTTTGGCAAATCCGATGGTATTGCTGATAAATTGAGCATTACACTGTCCGACGCATCTGGATGTCAGGTTTCCGTCGGAACGTTTGGTGGAACGGACTTCTCTCGGAAACATATTGTTCTACTTCAGACTGGAGCTAGCTCTCTGCGATACCTCACCGAGGATGTATTCGAGGAGCTCAAGAAGGTGCTACTCAATGCTCAAGCTGTGCTCTGGATCTATCGGACTGATTCTCCCGATGCTCAAATGACAGTCGGCCTGACTCGCACCTTGCGCTCGGAAACATTGGCCAGGATAGCTACTCTTGGGTTGGCTCCCGGGGACATGGAGTATCCTGAAAGGCCTATTCAGGCAGCCATTAGTGCTCTATGGCCCGCTGATGGGACACAGCCCTCAAAGGATCTCGAGTTCAAGTCCGAAAGTTCTAAGCTCTTTGTCCAACGCGTACTGGAAGACGATGCAGCTAATAATTTTGTCCACAATGAGACTCATGACATGACAATCTCAACCCAACAATTCAGTCAGCCGGGGCGACGCTTCAAAATCCGGATCGGCAATCCCGGTTCTCTCGATTCCCTCTACTTTGCTGACGACAATCCTTTACCACTAGGCGAGGACCAGATCGAGCTTCAGGTCAAAGCAAGCGGTCTCAACTTCAAAGATATTGTGGTCTCCATGGGCCAGCTTACACAGCCGTATATTGGGATTGAATGCAGTGGCATTGTTTCCAGCGTAGGATCAAAGGTGAGACATTTCCAGGTTGGTCAAAGAGTCATGGCCATGCCAGAAGGCTGCTTCTCGACCTACGCACGATGCTCTGAAACTAGCGCCGCGGAAATACCAGGCGACATGTCATTCGAGGTGGCAGCCACGGTGCCCGTTGTATTCTGTACTGCCTATTACTCCCTGTTTGACATTGGTCAGCTGCAAGCCGGCGAGCGGGTCTTAATCCACGCCGGTGCTGGTGGTGTTGGTCAAGCAGCTATAATGCTAGCGCATATGATCGGTGCAGATATCTTTGTTACAGTCGGAAGCCCCGATAAAAAACAGTTCTTAATGAGCCAGTACGGTATTCCTGAAGACCGCATCTTCTATAGCCGTGATACATCCTTTGCTCGCGGCATCCGCAGAGCCACCGGTGAGGTCGGCGTGGACGTCATCGTCAATTCCCTAGCAGGCGATCTTTTGCGCGAGACTTGGGAGTGCCTTGCGCCATTCGGACGATTTGTCGAGATTGGCAAAGCTGATATCACGAAGAATACTCGCCTTGAAATGCAGCCTTTTGAGCGCAACGTCACATTCTCATCGGTTGATCTCACCAAGGTTGGGAAGTTCAAGCCACAGCTGATGAAGCGCCTCCTGAGTGACGTTTGTCGGTTGATTGGCGAGGGATCGGTGCATCCCATTCTACCACTTTCAACTTACCGAATTTCTGATATCGAGAGGGCATTCCGTACTCTACAGACTGGCAAGAGTATGGGTAAGATCGTGGTGGTTCCTAATGAAGGTGACCAGGTCAAGGTAACCAAAAACACATTATCCGCAATTACATACTCAGGTCTAATCGTTTATTCCTCAGGCTGTTACTCCCAAGACCAGCTCCACTCTCCTGCGACCTGATGCATCCTACATCTTGATTGGCGGTACTGGTGGTCTAGGCCGAAGCATAGCCAAGTGGATGTCCTCGAAGGGTGCGAAGAACATTGTGCTTGTATCTCGCCGAGCCGCAATTGATGACAAGGTTCGGGCTTTGATTGATACTTTAGCTCCCCTCGGAGTGCGGATATTCGTCAAGGCGTGCGATGTCACCAGACAGGAGTCTGTCGAGGCTCTGGTTAACGAAGAGATGAAAGACCTTCCCCCTATACGTGGTGTTATCCACGGTGCGATGGTGCTTCGTGTAAGTTTCCTACTTTCAGGACTTATTCACGTTATCTATCTTCAAATACTAACCCACTTAGGACATGCTCTTCGAAAACATGTCTCTTGAAGACTTCATGGCCGTAGCATGCAGCAAGGTAGAAGGAGCTTGGAATCTGCATAACACGCTGATAAATTCCCCACTAGATTTCTTCATCACCCTTTCATCGGTGGCCGGCGTCATCGGCAATCGCGGACAGGCAGCATACTCCGCAGCAAATGCATTCCTGGATGGATTCATAGAATACCGCAAATCCCTTGATCTTCCAGGAACATCAATTGACCTAGCTGCAGTCAGCGACGTCGGCTACCTAGCCGACACCGACTTCCAGCGGCGCCAGGAAGTAATGAAGAATATCGGCGGCCAAACCATCGACGAGTCGGAAGTCCTGGCGTTGATAGCAGCCGCTTTGACCGGTGATCTCGACCAATCTTGCTCTGGGCATTGCATCACAGGACTGCGACTGGGTTCACTCGAGAACAACTTCTGGGCCCAGGATGCAAGGTTCAGCGTGTTATACCAGGCCGCCAAGGGCACACTAGGAAGTAGCTCACAGCACGACGGCCCGTCTGTGCCGCTGCATGTCACTTTGTCGGCTGCCTCATCCAAAGAGGAGGCTTTGAGAGTGTGCTACGACGCGCTGGCCGCGAAGTTAGCACAGGTGCTTGTTCTCTCCTTGGAGGATATGGATCCCTCGATTCCAGTGGTTTCGTTGGGTCTTGACTCGCTAGTGGCTATTGAGATCCGTAACTGGATTGCCCGTGAGGCTAATGCCAATGTGCAAGTTCTTGAGTTGTTGTCTGGTGGCAGTTTGATGGCCTTGGCTGAGATTATCCTCAACAAATCTCCGGCCTATATGCGCGCTGAGTAAGAGGATGATAATATAGGTGGTGCGGCAGTATACGAGCCGTTAGATTTTATGTATACTCCATATGTTGTGCCCTAACTATCTGCAGATTGTTTTCATTTTGAGATTTCTAGCCCGCCATTTGTCTGTATGTTGCACTACTCAGTCCGGATGTACTCGTACGACAGTAACTATTACAAGGTACAATATAGGTCATTTCTTCGCAGCTGCGTGTTCCCACTGCCAATGCTAGGGATATTGTTTTGCGATCAGCGTTCCGTTCTCTCGGCTGTTCCTATCAACGACATGTCACCAAGGGCACCTGCGATTGGGTATACTACTATTGACAAAGTAAGGATCTGCGTCCTTCTGGGATAGCCCTGCAGCATTACATGCACGAAGACCTCAAGGAGACCGAAATGACAAGAGTATAATGGACTCAGTTCATTCCATATTCTAAGCCTGCTTCCGCATAGAGGTAAAGAACAATGCACTAGCCCGGGAATAAACGAGGAGAATAGACAAATCAAATGTGCCTTTTGAATTCGAGGAACCGTGAAACCCGTTAATAATGATGAGAAGAACGAAATCGAACTCCAGGATCAAAGATCCCAACAGAAAACCATATTGAGAGGCCCATGTGGATTCCAACCAGAAACTCCCTGTTGATGCTAAACAATTCGACAGTTGAAAGGCGAACAAAGAAAAACGCTCTCTCCACAACTCCCATCCGGGAATGCCCATGCAGATGAGAAAACAAAAAGGCCCAGACGGAAACCCATCACATATCATGCGGCGATGGACCGATGGACATGGTAAAAAGAAAATCACAACGAAAGAGACAGCCAGAGATCTATGCTCCGCGTAGGGTTCATGCATCACTCATGTTAACTAGCAGATTTACAGCTGAGTAGGGTTCTCAGCAACAGACACAGCCACTGCGACTGCCGCGCCGAGAATGGCGCTTTCAGGCGCTGGGTTAAGACGGATGGAGCATCCGGCGCCCGGATATGTTTCCTCGGTCAACTGATCGAGATAGTTCTGGCAGGCAGCACGGAAGCCAGGATACTTGTTGATGACGGCACCGTCGCAGGCGATGGAAAGGCTCTTATCGGAGTCTCCGCTCTCGATGACGGTGACTTCGGGTGATTCCTTAACGAGGGAGTCGGCGGTGGATCGAGTTGCAGGGAATTCCACCTCGTTACGGAGGCACCACATGCTGTGGATGGCTGTCGCCAGGTATCCAGCGGCACGGCGGGAGACTGTCTGAGAGATGCGGCGCAGGAATCGCAGGTCTTCGACGGAGGGTTGGGTGTGGAAGGTATGGTGCTTTTGTATGAGGGCGGCGGAGGTAGAAAGGGAGGCAGAGGAGTCATCCTCGAGGCAGGCGACGATGCTTGTGTCGAAGGTATAGGGTCCACGCATGGAGTGTGGTAGCTCGCCACCGAAGAGGCGCGTGGTCTCGGTTGCCTCGACGATGATAAGACGCACAATCTCGCCCAAGTAACGACCTGTGATCATGTACTCGAGCGGCTGATAGTCTGGGCGCAGATGTGCGCGGTTCAGTATGTCATCCCACCGCGTCATAGGCAGTACGCCTCCACCGAACATACTCATTTCGGTGTTGATAAGAACATGCTTAGCATGGTCGAACCAGCCCTCCGGACGGACACCGAACTTGGACATACCAATCTCGTGCACCGGGAAGTGGATCGCCATGTTGGTACCGGTACCCAAAATGAGAGACATGCGGGTCTTGGGGTCGACGTAGGCACGCGACAGTAGAGCCGCTGAGCTGTCATTCACGATAGCAGCAACCTCTACGTTCAAATTGCGCTTGCGGCATGATTGGATAAGGAGATCACCCAGTTCCAGGCCTACCGTGCCATTGGAGGCCTTGAATCCTTTACCCATGTGGATCACCAACCCGCTGCTGTGTGACGTCTGTTCAATGGGGAAAGACCAGGACAACCCCATCGCCAGCGGTACATCGCCACGCCCGTAGTCTGACCCAACTTCCCCCAGCATGGTCTCGATCTGGCCTGCCATCCAATCGAAAAATTGTGTTCCTTCCAGCATCTTGAGTTGTTCGTCGATGTGTACAGATGATACTTTCAAGATGCGCACTTCCTCATCCCGGCCATTCAATTCAATCAAAGCTACGCGAAACGTCGACCCGCCCACGTCCAATGCTAGATATGTGCCCTTTTCCGAGCCAGCCGGAAGCGCGGTATCGTAGGATGGAAGCATGCAGCATGGGCTGTTCTGTAAACAATCCCGGAACTGTGCGCGTATCTTCTCGGACATATCGACCATGTTGCGCGTTGACAGCGGCGTCGAACACGAGGTCTCCACTTCCTCGGCGAAGTCATCGAGGCTGCGTCGTTTCCAATGGGCCCCGAGGAAAGTCTTTTGACGGCGTCGCGAGAGGCCGCGGAACAGCGAGGGGAATAGGATCATGGTTTCGAGGGCGGCGACCACGTTATGGAATAACTGTTGCAATCGGTGTAGCACCTTGACCAGTGGTGCCGACATAGTCGAGGAAGGGAGGAGAGGGGAGGTCGCGAACCGGGATCGAAGTTCACTATGTTGAAATATGATTGATCATGGAGCAGATGAGATAAAAGAAGAACAATCTGAAGTTATAAGCTAAGGTTTGGGGGGGGTGTGCAAGCCGATGTGACACTCCCACTGGAGTTGTGTCTTGAGTGGATCGGTGGGAGTGAAGCAGTAATTCCCCACCCGGAGAAAGTGAAAAGGAGAGAGAAGAAGAGAAGAGAAGGAAAAGAAGGGTGTTGACCCTAAGCATGGATCAACATTGGCCCATTCTTGAGTTGACAGTGTCACCGCGGGTGCAACTGGGGGAAAAGCCCTTGCGATGTCGCAATGTGCATGGGTATGGTACTGTAACGGTAATTTATGTCTATGTTGTGCAGGTGACAGGAAATAAATCTACGGAGGTTATTGCTTTTGGCTATTGTACAGTCACATTAGAAGAGTCATTAACAATTCATAAAAAGGCCATTTTCATACCATACCACTCATATACAGTTTATATCCCATATACAACATACACCACACCTGTAGTAATGGGTGGAGTGGAGTTACATGTGCTGTTGTGTATGTATTACTTTACTTTATAGAACCTGCGTACCTAGGTAGGTTAATAGTGTAATAGTGTTAATAGTTGATAGTCATACAGTCCAGATCTAATATATTCCTTAGATAGCATAATACTCCAAATCATTTAGAATATAAGAACACAAGAATATAATACCGAGCACATTCCCAATGTACCCATACATACTCAATGACCCCCTTGAGTGCAACGGTGGTAGTCGGCCCAACTGGGGGGACGGTTACATGTGGAACTAAATCTTCTACTTAACTCACCTCTCTTTTATTTCCCCTTAGAAAAACATCTTTCTTTTCTTTTCTTGTCTTGGCTGAATCTGAAACATCTTCTCCGATCTAATGTACTAAGGGCATTCTATTCTGTGTTGCATCTTATGTCTCGGATATACTTCTCCTTTTAGCTCTATAGCTCTATATTGCTATAGAACTGTAGAATCATAGTCTGATACTTTGGTGTATCCACATAGACTTTGCCCCTGTCACCCTGTGCAGGTAACAGGGTCCTCCCTTTGAGCCTCATCAACCGCGTAGCGTTGAATATGCTGTCTACCCGGTGTCAACCACCTGCCATTATTGATCACGATGATACCCTTCAAATGGATCAACATTCCCTCTCGTTTCAAATCTCTATAATCCCACTTTGCTGGCGATGTTCCAGTAAACTAACATGACGTCACCTATGTTGCAAATATCACATCATACCTATCTAGGTAAATCAAAAAGACAAGAGGCGACCCGGCGATGGACAAGTTCGATAGGTCTTCTTACCGTTATTGGGTCTAAATGAGATCGGGATCATGTCTGTCGAGGAGATACAGGACAAGCAAGGCAACAATATCAATGAAGGTGACTTTGTCAACACCACGTTTAGAGGCGGGTCACATGAGGGCAAGGTAGGATTCCTGCATCCATAAACTTTCATCTTTGCTAGAGTCCGGCATGGATTGACCACTCAGCAGGTCCAAACAGTCGTCAAGGATGAAGCCGCTGCCCAACGTGAGGGTGTGCCCAGCTACCCCAAGGCAAGTCCGACATCAGCGAGACAATGCTTTTCGTTATTCATGATCGTCATTCCCATGGTTCTCTAGACCGCTGTCCTCGATCTTCTTAACAAATGTATCTTGTGTCATCTACGCCGATCAACATGGCCACCGAGTCGCTCACTATCCGAACACTGTAACAAAGCAAAACGAAAGGGCATTCTTGAGTGAATAGGAATATGTGGTTCGCATAAAAAGAATAACCCTTGCAACATTGATGCACTGCTCGTAGAGATTATAGGGTTCCTTGATACATGCTCCTAGAACAACAATGAGCCACGATATCTTACCATCCATAGGTGTTGATAATCCATAGGTGTTGATAATCCATAGGTGTTGATAATCCATAGGTGTTGATATTCAATGCTCAATAGACTATATACCGATCTTATACCGTCCATTCTCCTTTGTCCGCATCTTTGACTCGGCGAATTATCCCACATCCGAGATACCTTTATGTCTGAAGACAATTTTGCCTACCTTGTCTCGCCGTTCTTTGAGTGTCTTTCAGCTCCCACTAGTGACGTCTAATTCCCATTGTTCTATCCGTTTCTTTTCTGGCCAGCCTTCATAGTTGGCATGTGTTTGTCTTAGCTATAGGTCGAAAAAAAGTATATCAACGATGCATCAGTCCGCCATTCCCTCTTCCATCCCATCCCATCCCACGTTCAGCGGCAGATGCCAATTCCAAACCCCCTAGAAGTGCAGTTCCCAATCAAACTCTCTAATCTCTGGTCATGTCCGACACTACCACTCTCCGACCAACAGAACACGCCCCACCATTGAAGTATGGCAGCCTCCAAAAAACAGGGGCCCTGAGAGTTTCATGGATAAGGGACCCCAGCCAAAACTGTCCAGTCACCCCCTCACGGCTCACAATGCAAAATATGACAGAATCCAGATGGGGAATCCGACACCAAAAACGACACTTTCCACCTGACCAAATCTATGAAGAAACCGTCGAACTGGGGCTTTCGGGAGAAAAGCTCTACCGCAAGATCGTACTATGGAAGGCGGGAATATCGCGCGGACAGTACTGGGTGAATGACTACACGTTACAAACAGGGCCAGGCGTAATTTTCGCCATGGATAGCTTCCGGCCTGACTCGGCATATTGGGCGCAAATAGCGCAGGCCGTTTACCAAGATGAGCACCCGATCGAGGACCTGAAGTATGTCTTCCAGTGTAGTATTATTAACCCGGAGACTATGCTGTTTGTGCAGAAGAGTCTCTATGTCGCAGCGAATGGTCTTGGTTGGCCAGATGATAGGCTGCGTGTCTGGGAGGAGAATACCGCTGAGTACCAGGCTCTGCTGGGTACGAGGCTTGCGAAAGGTGTGGTATATTTGGTCCTGGGGGCTTACCCGCGAGGAACGAGACGCATTGCGAGGGTAGTGACTTGGGGAGGTCGTTATATTCCGTACATACAGATGCGGTTTGATATTGAGAAGGTTTGATTTGGGTGGTGTTGAAGATTAACAGTCTTCGGTTTGTTGCGACAGGTTTCGTGCTTGTGGCAGGGGTAGCTCGACGTGGACAAGGTCATATTAATGGAAATATAGTATTTGCCCTAAATTCCAACGGTTCAATTCTTTCCATAAGAAACCCATCCATGAATGGCCGCTCAAGTTTACTGTAGTAAGTCAACGATTGCGCCAAGTTTGGGAAGTCACGAGAAGAGGGTGCGACAATTGAAAATCACTTGGTTTCTTTTTCCTTATGTATAACCGTCGAAGATGCCGAAATACCGTAGTATACTGACATTCTTGATTTCTCTTTCCGGCATCGCGCATTGGGCCCAGATAAGAGGCGATTCCACCTACGTGCCCACAACGGCCGAATCGGCCTTCGGCGAAATCGTTCAGCCCATTAATAGCTCAACTTTTCGGCTGTATTGGGTGATATGTGCGGCGTCCGCGTCAGTAATGTCCAGCTCCAACACTGCGAAACCCGCTGGCCGAGTTCATACTCATGAGAGCGCCTTGTACAACCCCCTTGCGCGGGTGCTGGCCATTGACGTAAGCACGCATGATGGGCATGACGGATCTATCCTGGCTCGATCTTGAGCATGTGTGCCGGCAGGCACTGCCGCCGGCCCTACAGATAAGAGAATCTGTTTGGAACTGAGAACTTGTTGCGTATCGCGGGTGCGGAAGTGCTTGCCTCATGCCCTGGCCGAGCCACCCGAACCAATCGAGGAAGGAGTACGCGTCTTCGGAACTAACATAAAAGGCAGAGAACAAAGCACAGCATTAACTTTTTTTTCCGTGAAGAAAAATTTTAAAAAACGGTTCTTGCGGTTAAAGTATACTTCACGGCTTAAAGTCAAAGGTGAACTGGAAGACGGTAAATATTCGAATAGAGTCTCTGATATAAGGATCTGCCGATCATCAACTCTGATGGAGCGGAAATAGGAGAAACCCCTGACAACTCGACGTATCCTTGACCAAGTTGGGATAGAATGCCAAGCCCCCTGGACGATCCCCTGTCAGTCCAATCGGTTAAAACGGAGAAAAATCCTCATGGCATTTAAGGCAAAGTACGCAAAGTACTCCGTAGACCGACTACGACATGCAGGCCACGCCATCAGTGATATTTTCCTGGACAGAGACTAAACGGATACTCCATGCGGAGTACTGGAGTACTCCGTATATATTTCCACGTCGGAAAAAGAATATACGAGAGGAGAACAAACTCCGCTGTGGGAACGAGATGCAGCCCTGTGACTTTATAGGGCCAACGACGAATGACTTCTCCACTCGAAGCAAATGCCAAGACATTTCATTACGTTGCTCGGCTCCAGCGACTTTCTCTTCCTCTTTGGCTTCTTGCTTCTTCTTGCGCTCTGGCTTCTTTTTTCTTCTAATCTTAATTTTAATTTCGGAGTAGATGGATTTTATATCCTCTTAATTGCCTAGCGTCGTCTCCACCTTCTTTACTCCGTACTCGTGCCACTGACGACCGTTTGAATGTTTTGTGTTTAGCGTCGGCTCTTATGTAGCGATCTTCTTCGCTCCCCATTCATTTCCTTTTTACCTTTGTTTTATTATATTCCAGGAAGATTGACTCTTCCTAGCCATTCTTTAAGAGTCAACCGTCATGTTTTGGGCTGCATTACTCCTGTTCTCGGGTAATGCCGTTGCAGAGCGTCATGACTCGGACTTGATGTCTTTTGTGACGGTGGGTTGAACTTGTGACTTTTTTTTGGGGGAATATTGTCCTAATAGTCAGCCAGCTACCTGAGGTCCGAGCATTAAAATGGGAGGTTGAACACTACGACCGCGAGCGGCTGGCCCCCGGATACTGGTTCGTTGCACCATATGGGAGAATCTCCCCAGATGAACCCACCCTGAAATATCAACAATACCAAGTCGGACCCTACATTTACGACGACAATGGCGTACGTCGTGGCCCCAAAACCCGGTCAAAAAGGACCAGCTGACTGGCTTCTGGCGTAACAGGTCCTTATCTGGGCTGGAGCACCCTTGTACGACAATCATAATGTCTTCGATTTCAAGCCAGTGTACAACATCGACGATGACCCTTATCTGTCCTTCATTGTGGGATGGGAATACGACGATTCCAAAAAGGGCCATGGTGCCATTGTAAACAGCCATTACGAAGTGGAAAAAGAGGTCCAGGCTCCTAGCGATGTTCACGATTTCAACATGCACGAATTCAACATTATGGACGGCGGAAAGACCGCCTTGGCCTGCACATATCGTTCCCAGCCCATCAACTTAGCCGAATTCGGACGCCCAACGGAAGAGAGTTGGGTCACGGTTGGTGGGTTTGTCGAGGTGGATGTCGAAACCAGCGAGGTTCTGGTCCAGTGGGATTCACTCGGTAATATTGCTCTTCCCGAGTCGAACATGTTCCACGCCTCGGACGGCCCAGCTGGATCACCCGGTTGGGATTACGTGCATATCAATGCAGTCGACAAGAATGAGGCCGGCGACTACCTGATCTCAATGCGGTTCACCAATACCATTTACTTGATTTCTGGCCGGGATGGAAACATCGCATGGCGCTTGGGTGGAACGGAGAGCGACTTTGAGCAGGACTTCACCTTCTCCAAGCAACACGATGTCAAGTTTGTCTCGTCAAACGGCACTCACCACGTTCTCTCGTTCCTAAACAATGCGTCCGACGAGCGTGGCAATGACGAGAATATCTCCTCCGTTTTGTTCGTTGAGCTAGACACGGGTGTTGTCCCTATGACCGCTAAGGTGATTAAGCGAATTAATCGCCCCGATAGTGGTCTCACCCGACTCCGCGGTAGCGCTCAAGCCCTTCCTAACGGAAACGTCTTTATCGGATGGAGCGAACGCGGTTACTCCAGCGAGCATGCGTCGAACGGCGATCTTCTAATGACTGCCCAGTTTTCGTCAGATCGGTACTCAACCTACCGCTCTTATAAGGGCGAGTTCACTGGTCGCCCCACTGCGCCTCCAGACCTGGTCGCATCCGTCTACGGCACCCGCGACGAGGACATGACGACTATCATCCATGTCAGCTGGAACGGCGCGACCGATGTCGTCCAGTGGAAGTTCTACGCGAAGGCCTACGACTACGGTGATTCCGTACTCATCGGCACCACCAAAAAAACCGACTTCGAGACCATGTTCATCGCCGATGGCTTTATGGACTTTGTTTCCGCAGAGGCCATCGATGCCGAGGGCAATGTCATGCACACTTCTGGAATCATGCGCACTGGCACCCCACCGGACTGGAAAGCGGCCGGCTGGGCCGGTTATGGCTCCGGTCCTAGTCCTGATGACCCTTCCATCATCGTCGCTGCCAACGATAACGCGGATTCGACGTCTGCTGCTGACAGCACCAACGGCGAAGCGGCCGAATTGGTCAACGGCAGTACCTCCACTGGCTCCGGCAATCGCTCAGGCGCCCAATACGCCGACGCGAAAGAGGTCGCCAAGGCCGTCTACAAGGCCTACGATGTCGTCCGCGGAGTTAGCGCTCTCCTCATATTCATCCTTTTAACCGGTACTTTGGGCGGAGCTGGATACGCCCTCTGGCGGTACCTCCGTGCCCGCCGTATCAGCCGCTATCAACACGTCCCCTCTGAAGAGGGTCTCCCCGTGGAAGAAATCCACCTGACTTCCAACCAGCGGCCTTGAATGTTTTGACATATTTTGTCGCTTCTAATCTTGCATGATTAGCACTAGATCTTGTCCCATTTCGCATTTGCATTGTTTCGAATCTTTACCTGCGAACATTACTAGACCGGGCTTGTGCTTTGCACGCCCAAAGACCGCGAAAGGAACGAAAAGAAATAGAGAGGGTTAGCTGAAGCCATTTGGTACATACCATTCTGGTCATGATCGTTCCATGCATATCATACCCCCCCCCAATCCGGCGTTATTTCATTCCGTTCTTGACATGTACATATTCTCAGGCTGCGCTCGAGTAACGTCTCTGCGTTTTTACGGGTTATTTTACATACTGTTTTCGTTTCCCCTTGGTACTCGAGCTGACCTCTGTACATTTCTCTTCAATGTTTCATTCTGTGTAATATCACAGATAGGAATATCAGTTCGTTATCATCGACTATTCCAAGCCCATGACAAATGCGATCATTGCGATGACACCTAATCAGCACAGGGTTTCTTCTTTCTTCTGTTTATTGATTTGCCTTGGGCAGCTGTAGGCAATCATCGAGCCTAGGCAGGACAGTTGGCCTTTAAGCTAATCGACGGGAGAGAATTTCCGATGTCAGCCGTAGCCGTACCCCACGGCGGCTCTCGGGAAACGATCATTCCATCTCCCTTATTAGCAGCCCTATCCTAAGACCCTTGCTATCAAGTCCCTTTCCCTTCAATGAGAATAACTTATACCATGCTCAAACATGTAGTGACTGAAGCGCCACTCTTCCCTACCCATAGAGCTAGCATCTCTTGGCTCTCCACTTTGGATGGTCTATCGGCGAAAGGTCACCTACATATGACCAGTCCAGAATGCAGATAGGGCGTGATAGCGAAGGGAAATTCGGACCATTGATTGGACACTATGACTGAGAGCATGCGGAGCATGTGGCTCGTACAATATGCACAGCAGCACAATGAGACATGTCGCTGCAAAAGTGCTCTGCGGTCTGCAAGCGTACCATATGACTCCATGTGATGAAGGTGCATATTCTAGCGCAGCTGAGCAGTTGGCAGGGTGGACCCATAGTGTGATAGAATACGCAGTAGTAACAAATGGTTAGCACACACTGGTTGCTTTTATGCGGAGGGTTCTTCGAGTGCTGGCCAGAGTTAGCTCCTTGGCAGTGTCGGGCCTCAGATAAAGATAAACTATAGACCTCGGCACCATCCGTCCAGCCGTTTGAGTCACCCAGGGTGCTTCAGCTAACAAGATAGTCTTACTTTAGACTATATCAAATAACTATCCATGGGATAACTAGTTACTAGGTATATACCTGCCTAATAACCCTAAGATAAGCACCTATAGATATTCCTGTATTATTAAAAGGACTCTTTATATAGAAATAAGAGTATTATTTATTATTCTATATCTTTTTTGAGAGTATATTACCTCCTTTATCTTCATTAATAGTATCTGTTACAAAGAGCTGTGACGATTGGGAGTAAACTTACGAGAGTAACTTTTCTAATCGCTCTCGGAGTAATTCAAAAGTAGCTCTGTGGTCTTCCCACCTGCTCATGGCCTCCTTATATTCCTCATGTGAGACCCAACCATCCTTACCCATCACTTGCGTTCGCAGGCTGTCAAACTCCGCATATGCGTCCGCCCACGCAGCCACCTGTTGACGGCTCTCGACAATTTCTTCTTTCGAAAATGAAATTGGGCATGGTATCCCCAAGCCTCCCCTTTCCGCTACTTGGTCCCACTTTTCATATATCTGTATAAGAAGTTCTTTGAGCGGGATCGGACCATCTAGGGAAGACTGTCCGATGATATGGAATATGAAAGTTGCAGGGTCATCGTCATTCCTCATGGCATCCATGGCCTTCACGAGAAGCGGATTAAACTTCCTCGATGCCAATTCGTAGAATTTCTTCAATCTGACCCTGTCAAGTCTATCTCTGGCCAGGTCTTTTTCTGGTTGTGAAAAGGTATCGAAATCTTCTGGTAATTCAGGTTGAACAGCACCCCATGGATACGGGTCATCGCAATTAAAAATCGAGGGAAATCTTGCCTGCATGAAGAGCGGAGAGGAGTATACTGCCTGCCAATCAATTATGCTTGATATCTTTGTTGGATCATTGCTGTCCACAAATATATTATCTGAATGGAGGTCGTGATGCAGCAGTACAGGACGAGATAATTCTTTCGGTGGTAATATGCAAGGGAGCACAGATTGGAACTGTTCGAGAAGCCGAACATGATTTTCACATGCTGTCCTTGTCTTTGCTGAAAGGGACGAGAAATCTTCGGGATTCTTAGGGCCGTTTCGGATCAAGGCAATCTCACGTTTTACGACGGCTGAAAGGTATTGCTGGGCAGTTTCCCCTTTAAAATAAGGTCACTAGTCAAACACACACCTGAAGAAATAGAGCTTAGTATGCTTGATCAGATGCACTTACATGGGCCCCGATCAATATCTAGTTCTCGCTTTTCGTTTTCCCAAAATGATCGCTCAGTTGTTGGTCCTATTACGAATTTCGCCGTAGCCCCTTGTTTCGAGCTAGGCAATTCACCTGGATCGATATTCCCGCCACGCGGGTATGTGCCCCTGTAGTATAGGCTGCCGTGTTTTGTAAACTCCATTTTTGCCAATTTCGTCTCGATCTCCACGAGGTTTTTAACCAGACCAAAGCGTTGAGCTTCAGACATGGTATCCCAAACTTCGCTCAATTGGTATCCTTTCACCCGCTCCATGAGCATATACTCGGTACCAACAGTGTTCGGATGCAACGACGGGGAGCTCCAGGCCAGAACTCTGGGAACAGGAATGCCTAGGATGTTGCGAAGCTAGAGTGTCATTTACTGCGATTAGCCAACTCAGTATATAAGTTGCAGATACTGGATTGCACTCACAAAATCAAGCGTGGCGACTTCACTGGCCACGCAATATCGAGGATGACCAGCATTTGGATTCGGAATTCTCGCCAAGACCTCCTCTCCATTTTCCATTTTCAAAGAAAACACCTTGTTGTATAGCCCCTCGGGCAGTTTGGTCATCTGGACACACTGAGCGCCAAGTACTTTACTGGCAACCTGCTGAAGGGCTTGGACGTCGAATTTGACAAACCGTCGTTCAAATTGTAGGTGTTCATCGTATAGCCAACGACCAGAGGTGTAGCGGAAAAAATTGTTAGTTGTTTCGGTTTGTCTGTGATTCGTACAGCGAGGCCGGGCTTGAAGTAATCGCCGATCTCCTCTGAAAGCCATAGATAATCTGAGATGTCCACTGAACAGCTTGAAAGCCTTGCGTGGCCCTTGCATCATGAGGTTTTCAAAATGCGAAGGGAAAAACCAAGTTGGAGGTTATATTAACGGTGATCACATGATGCCAGGTACAACCTTCCAAGGTTGTACAAAATCCATGTCGACCTCAAATTTAGTTACATATTATTCTGATACCTTGTTCTTTGTCCAATGTCCACATCGCTAGTACATGATCGCCGTCCGTGCGAACTAGAAACGCGGCGGAGCAGGCGAGGAAAATAAATTTGGATAGACGCGTACGGAGTACACCTGCGCATACATAAATCAGAAACAAGAGCTAATAAAGTGAAACAGGTGGTGCGGCGTGAGGGTGACGACGAGTGGTCCTAAATCTGGAGGCCGCGTCATTATTCGCACTGGTGCGGATCCAGAACGGATCTAAGCGTTGGGCTTAATTCTAGATATGTGCGGAATACGCCCGAACCTTTATTGCCTTCTATGTCTGGGTTATGGAGACGCTATTTCAAACATAATAACGTGCTTCTCTAAAGCAAACTTTGATTAGGCATGAATTATACGATTTGCGTGTGAGAGCATATCGCTGTCCTGCACATCCACCTTGGAAGATAGCCAGGGTCTTAAGGAAGTCTCGACATTGTCCACGGGTTTCTCTTTCCAACAAACCCCAACGCAGCTTCCAGACTTATCGAGGTATGTTTAATCAGAACCAGCCCCGGGGCTGTTCATGTACATATCAGCTTCGGCCTGGACTATATCCATATACTCTTCACTGAATGTAGGACTCGGCGGGATTATATCATCGCTGTCGGAAGCTGAGCCCCACGCCTCACGTCTTCTGGCTCTTCGTTCAGCCTGTTCAGCTCGCAGTCTGGCCCTTTCCCGCCGTGCTCTGTCAGCCTCCGCACGTTCCTCGATTGCCCTTGTAAATCGCCGACAACCTTGGCACACAGCTAACGGTTTCCCGTTTTCTGAAGCTGCCTCTCTGAAGTTTCGACATTCTAAGCAGATAACATATGGTTTCTCCAAAATGGTGATGATATTGCCGGCGGTGTATCTATTGGTGCCTGGGCGCGGGTTGAGACCACAGTCAACACACCACCTTTCTGTCGCATTGTCTCTCAGCTTGGCCTTTTTCCTTTTCACCATGTTATCCGCAAATTTTGCTCTGGGTCGCAATCGAAGACAATCCCGACAGGCGTATAAATCGTTCTGGGACCCGAATGGAGTAATTTCCGCATCAATCAACTCGAGGTGAGTAGGGGAGGGTATTGTTCCACGAAAGAGCTGGCAGGAACGTTGCAGCCAGATGAGACTGAACGCATCAAGATGATGAGCTATTATGAGTAAGATTTCGGTTGGGAGATCACATATGGTCGAGGCCTGCGACATTATAGCGGTGCTTATTGTATGTATGTCCCTTTCGAGAGCCGAGAGCCGCAAATACAAGTGGATCTGGGATATTCCAAGGTTTGTGAGTTTGGGCAGGATACTTGGGGTTGAGGCCATCTCGAGAGGGGTAGTACTTTGGGCCTGTGACAATATATGGCGGTAATGGCGGTCCAAAACGCCCCTGGTCCCATTCGTAATATCGCAGAGCATTTCTACAGACTAACCAGCTTGGAGTTAGCTCGGCATATGACTAGGGTTTACAAGAGCACATGTTGCTCCAACATGGAAGGCAATAGGCTCTGTAGTTAAACAAGTCTAAATGGATTAAATATAAGTATCAGTTCTCTCGAAGTAGAAGAGGGACTGGGACTTGGGACCTATTCTCTTGTTCAAGAACTATGTATCTCAGACAAATCCCGAATCACCAATTATTTAAATGGAATGATCACTATCTGATAAGTACCTTTCCTTTGTTTTTTTCTAGGATATATCTCCAGTTTCTTATCATATGCTAACCGTCAGGAGCAAAGCATTAACCCCTTGGCCAACATGGACTATAATACATGAGATACGCAAACACGAAGACCCACGGACTAAAATCTGACAATCTGATCCTTTGCAAACCCAAGTCGAGCTAAAATACCCGTTTGGGATCTCGATCCAACCAACGAATCCTCCATAGCAGGAGGCCCACAAACAAAGACCTTCGCATCGCCATCGGCTCTCACAACATCCCGCAACAGCTCCTCAGTAACATATCCCTTCTTGAACCCATCATGCTGTCCCTGTGGATGACTAACTGTATAGACATAGTCAAAGCGATCCGGGAAGCGCGTCTTAAAGCTCTCCAGCTCTTCTCGTAGAAGCAGGTCCTGCTCGGTATTGACGCCGAAAACGAGGTTGATTTTAGTTTTGTCGGCTGGATTATTGAGAATACCCTGCGCCAGCTGGTAGACTGGTGTGATACCGGCACCACCTGCTATGAGGTAGATCTGCGGGGATTGGTTCGGCGCCCAGGCGTGTCCTTTAATTGCCGCTGCGAATGTGAGGGTGTCTCCTGGGACGAGGGAGTGGATGTGGGAGCTCGCTTTGCCATTGGGGTATTTCTTGACCATGAGCTCGATCTGGCCCTCTTGGTCTGGTGTTTTTTGTTAGTTTATCGTTATGTCCGGGCTTGGGGTTACTGCTCATACTTAGATCGCTGATGGGTGTGTATGGGCGTACTACGGGGAACCAGCGCCCTTCTGGACGGGATATAGTGAGGAGCGCCGCTGCAGCATGTTAGTATATATGCTTTAATAGCAAGTTAGCAAGTTGGTGTGTAATTCGGGTCCGTACAAGTTAATGACAATCCGCTTGTGGCGTTCTGGTCTGGAAACTCGAAGACGAGGCGTTTCGTGTTGTTGTTTACATCTTTCGTGCTTTGCAGACGCAAGGTGGTAAATCCAAATCCTGAGAAGACCTTGGGAGGCTCATTTGACTCTGCATTGGCAGTTGATATAAGACGCGATTGGGCAAAATAAGCTCCAACGCCTAGTAAAGTAACGGCCACAGCCGATCTTCCTGTGATGGACTGGGGGAGACGAGTTCTGGACATGGCGAACATGTTGAAAAGCAAATCTCTGGATTATTGCATTATTCCTACAGGTTAATATAGTCTCCAATTTAGTTACGCCTTTTACTGTTCGCCAGAGTCCGAACCCCGGGGCCTGTCCAAAGCCCGCAAAACCCGTAGAAATCACGGAGGATGAGCCCCCGACCCCCGACATGAGACATTCTATGATTCAACACCATAAGATGTTGCGCCCAACCAGATAGCTTTTAAGATCGATAAAGAAGATATATTTTGTATGACTTACCCATACAAAGGATACTTGGGTATATGAATTGTCTCAACGGGGTGCACCCATTCCTATCGGGATCCGGAAACAGCTTTTATAAGAGTGGATCATATGATCCCAGGTCTGTAGTTCAGATGATGAAAAGACTATCAATTCAGTAACTTGGCCATCTATTGGGCTTTGGTCAATTTGTTTTGAAATGCCAAATGACTTCGTAACTTCATAATCTCGAGTAAATCGACAAACACGTCAGCGCCAGCGCCGAGCAAAATGGAATGATCATGATATCTGACAGGCTAACGGCGCATTCAAAAAAAGAAAAAAGGGGGGGGCGAGGAAATTGATAGCAAATCAAGCCAGGTCATCAGCTTGCTTCCTCTCTGACATCCTCATTCTTTCTGGGGAACGGCTTGAGCTTGTGGTACAAAGCTCGCCTTGCCCGTGACCTCGTTGTAAATATTATATCCATAGTCGGCAGCATTAGGTGGGGTATATACTAGAAATAAAACACATTAATACTCAAATCCAGTTCCAATCTTGTGATCAGCACTTACAGTGAAGAGAGACAGCAACTTGGTCACTGCTCGGGTTATAAACGCGATGTAGCCCGATATCATCCGAGATATAGGCGACGTCGTTCATGGTATGCCTCGTGTCAGACTTGATTTCCAATGGACCAGCAAGATCAGAATCTTGATCGGGGACGTTGTAGATAGTCTCTTGTAGCGTTCCAGCTAAGATCTTCATAATGCAGTGTGCATTTGCGTGGTCGTGGACGGGGGAACCTTTCCCGGGGTTCCATACGAGGAGGAGCTGGGATGGATTAGTTTCTAATTCTTGAGCTCCAATGTTGACAGGAACTAGCTAGTATTGGAATAGGACTCACGATATTTGCTTTCTGGTTAATGTTTTCAATAGCATTACGGGTGTAATTCTTGCTGGTGTCGTTATAGAAAAAGCGGGCCCAGTCGTTCGGATCAGAGATATACTTCTGTGCTAGCGAGATCAGGTATTCGTTGTCCACATCTGCGGAGGAAATACCGCCGCTCTTGCCTAGATAGATCTTGATGTCTTGTACGAGATCGTCTAGGCTGTACTGGGGTTTGTAGTTCTTGTTGCCTAGTGATAGGCTAGTGCCAAGCGGGAGTAAGGGAACGACAGCGGGCATTGTTGTGGAGGTTTTGATGTTGAAAGGAGATATTCTTGGAAGGTGATGAGGAGTTAGAAAGAAGATCCATGGATGAGTTATATCTTCGGAATCAATTCGTATTTCTTTCCCCTGGATTCTTGCTCATGCGATGTCAATCACAAAAACGGGGATCTCAATCGCCGATTGATCCAACGCCTTGCATTCCAACACCCCAGACTGATTAGAGTCTCGTCTGAAAACACCCAGAGGCCTGAACATATACATCTTGACGAATAATCCATGTTGAACAAAAAGGGAGGAGGTGTTGAGAATGCTAGAATGTTTTAAATTCTTTAAAATCCGGCTCTATTCACACACATTATACAGCCTTGGGTATTCCCCGACAGGGATTGAATTGAAACAATCTAGAGATTTTCAGGCTCGTTTTTGGTTCTTGAGTAGATTTCTTTAATCTCAAGTCCGGAAGTTCCAACCAAAAAGACCGCCGCGAGTTGAAATTAACACATATAACGCCATAACGAGAACATCCAACGTAATAGACATGCAGCTGCAATTCAACCACCGGGCACTCTCGCGTGATTCATGATGTCAGAGCCGTAGCCCAGCAGACGTACATACTATTGTGACTTTGGAGATCAATTCATCGGCGAACAACTTAAGGATGAAGCAAATCCCTATGTCATTAACTGCGAATGTGAACACATGGACGGTTATCACGGTTATCACCGGGTATTCGAGCAAGGCAGACCCGACGAAGGAATAGTCGGTGAGTTATCCTGTCCTTATCTCCCGATGTATCATTGTGTGAGTGCAAAGCGAATGAGATTATACATACTATGGGACTTTTACGGTAGAACACGAACTTCTTTCGGGTAGAACACCGGACAGAACATGTACTACGTTCGATTGATACTATTTGCGACACCAATGTTACTTCGGGAAGCCAGTCTTTATCCATGATCAGACATATTTATTCTAGACACAAGAAATGCCCGTTGTCGCACATGGTCTCGATGGCTCCCGAATGGAATACCGGAGTTCAACGGACCAATCAAATATCGAACCGATATGTCGGCGACCCAACCATCAGTCAATCGGCGTTTGACATGTCCTCGAAACTAAGAATCCATGGTTGAACCCCTATCATTATTGCGTATCTTTAGCATTTAGTTAATCGAAGCCCGAGACCTAATGCGCATCTTTCTGCAAGGCGAGTCCAGCTGATGTTTACCCCAGAAACTGTTAGGTAAAAATGACATCAAGCGGAATAGTTCTTTCTCGCATAATATCCTGCCTCCCGGGTATAACCGATCTAATTAATATCAAACTCAGGAATAGCGCTGAAAAATGAAGCATTGTAACAGGTCGGATCGATGAATCCCAGGGAGAACTCCGGCGGCATGAAATCATGTCCGTCTGGCATAACTGGGGCGGGATTGGTATTGGAGCTGGGTCCTTCTTGGTCGTTAGGCGTTGTGGCTGCCGGGATCAAGCGATGTAGCGGTTCTGCATTCCATTTTTCCATGGAATCCGATAAGACTTCCGCTGCAGAAGATCGAAGAGCATGATATAGGGACTCGGCCAGTTTCCATGTCCGCTGGGTGCTCTTGAGACAGCCTAGAATGAGTGTGACACGGTTGCAGTGATGGTCGAAACACTCCTCGGAATGGCTGGTGGACGTGGCGAGCTGGATGAGTCCGCAGAGGGTCAAGGCCGGGATGATGAAGGGTGTGTGCTTCGAGACGTTTGGACAGACAGATATGGAATCTGAGATCCGCCTGGAGGCCTCTGTTGCTTTGATGCTATGAACTAGACGGCTGAATGTTGGTGAGAGCTGGCCTGTCAGACGAGGCCAGAAGCGATCATCTGGTTGGGACCTGGACAATACAGATGGAAGGTCGCTTCGGGGGAGGTGTAGGAGCATGGCGGCGTAGGATATTGTCAAATGCGCTTGAAACATCATTTCGTCAACGTTGCCGTATGAATCAACAATGTCGAGCTTTTTAGGCGGTAGGTGGTTGACCCAGCTCACTAGTGCATTTTCAACCGCTTGGAGATGATCGCGGTGACAGTCGCGTAGTCGGTTCAGGACAAGAACCCGGCATAATATTGTCGTGGCCTCGATGCGGTAGCTGAAGGATGAAAAGACAGTATCCTCTGCCGCAAGTATCCTCCGCTTGAACTCGATCATCATACGTGGTTTTGGGATATCACCCGCACAATTATATGCTGACTCTTCGCAGGGCAAGGCCACCTCCGGGGCCACAGCGCTACATCGAAATGTCGTGATTTTGAGCGGGACCGCCATAAAGATATCGGTGACGTATAGTTCCCACCATGTTCGTCGCAAGCTTTCGGCTTCGGGGGATTTTTCGGGGTTTGCGGATGAAGCGAATGACAAACGGTTCATGCCAATTTCCAAAGCAATATCAATGCTATGAGAGAGGGCATCTTGTGCCTCTGTCCACTCATCGCGGGCGTACAGTGCAAGGGAATATAGTAGCCAAGCCTGGACCATGGAAGCCGAGCGATCAGGGTTTGTCTTCAGCTCAGCAACAACTTGTTCCTTGTATGGCTGGCTTGGAACAGATGCAATATAATGTGAGCCCACAAAATGCACAGCTAGCTGTAAGAAGTGAGGGTAGTTGCGATCAGGATACAATGAGATGGGAACCAAAATTGGATGGGCGACATGGAAATTCTCATAGTACAACCGGGGCAGGCGCTCATCATGAAGCGAAAGTTTGCTTGCTGGTTCCACAGTTTGCTGAACAGGAGCATTTCCCGAAAGTAACGCTGGCCATGAGACTGGCTCAGTGGGGATATCGAGTCCTGTCTGCGTGCCTGCCTGCGCCGAGGGATTTTCTGGTGTGGTCTGCACAGGGGCTATTGGCAAAACAGGGACTGCAGACTGATACCGGGTCTAGAATTGACTTAGTTAAAAATTAAGAAGATGAATAGGGAGAACTGACAGTGACAAGGGTTTGCGGGTGGCGTTGATATGGACTCTCAAGTCGTGATTTCCTGCGTCCACCCCGTCGGGAGGGTAGATATTGACAGAGCAATCCATTTTGGACACACCGCGAACATGATGGTTTACTAGCGTCACATTTGAGATGCTGCTTTCTGCACTCGGTACAGGCCAACGAGGCCAGACCGCTTGTTTTTGTTGACCTTGTTGGAGTCATGCTAAGAAATGATAGAATGAAGGGTTGACGTTTCAATCCCCGGGCCTATCGGCGTTTGGCGGGCGGTCGGCCGAGGCATTCCGACGAGTTCCAGGTCAAAGAAAAATCGATATAAATTTATTAATTATTCGGAGTGTCTATTTTATGTACTAAGGCTGTTCTAGCATAGGTAATATAGGACACATGGAAAGATAGGCCCATTACTCTTGCTCTACAACGTTGTATATGGCCCGGCGCTAAAGAAACCTACACTTCTCCATGTATAAGCTAACAAATAGTACAATGTACACTCAGACCCAAGGGCTTAACTTTCCTAACCTGCAATTACCTGTAAGGCAGTCTTGGGGTCCCGCTTGCCTCCAGTATAGCCCACCTAAATATCAGTGCACACGGCAGTAGGAAACAACGGCAGCAGCATATCCCAGGGTTTTAAGGCACATTAAGTCTCACACTAATATCTAGGCTCGGGTTCCATCACCTTCCAGTTTAGAGTACTGCTCAGTATATATGTACATGGGCCGCGATGCGACAGTCGGTAACATCGCCTCGGCGCAGCTGTTCGGTTTTGAGGATGGATAGAGGTGCCGGGAGTTATGTGCCGGGAGTTATGTGCCAAAGAGGGAGAGTGAGACTTTGAATATTTTTGCTGCTTGCGATTCAGAGGATCCTTCAGTTACGGGCCATGGTCATGCTCTACACGATGATATTAGCTTCGCTGGGGGTGAACTGTGCGTATGATTTGACCTAGAAATATCAGCACCAGTTCATAAAATCAAGATCGTCAGATTATTGTGCCTCATTACTACTAGAACAAAGAGACAACAACATCATAATTTGCAACGGCCCACAACGTGAATGGAAGTGGAACCTTGACGAAACAAAGTGCCCTCAGAAAAAAAGTCTTCGGACAACAGAGAGCTATCTCTGTAAGACAAGTTCCAAAAATTGGCTCAAAGAGCACGGTGTTCAGCTCCCTCAGGGTCAATGGAGACCCCAGGAAAGTACAGTCTGTATTCACAGAGGTCTCAGGGAGGAATATGGTCCTACCAGGCAGCGACATGCTTCGTGCCATTAGACAGGACCGGAGTCCCATCTAGTTTCAGACTAACCTGGACCGCAGCAGAGATCCAACAGGAGACTGAACGTCCAGGACCACGATGTGCAATGTGGACCTGGGGAGTTGAAGAGGGAAGAAAAAAGAAGGAGGAAAGTGGGCGGGGGCAGGTATTTATACCCAAGGCGAGGAAGGAACTGGACGAGTTTTGATCCGTGGACTAAAATGGAAGGAGCCCAGAACCTTGGAACCTTTCCGATCCTGGTTGGACTTAGTATCTTAAGAGTTTCAAGGAAGGACTTTTGTAGTATATATTCCCAAAGAAATTCCGTAGCCATCAAATCATTCTCGGCCATCTTCACGAACCCGCCGTTCACAATGAAGATAGAAATTGAATATATATCGCCGATGCTGAGGACTACCTAGGTGTCTCACTACCTACACAGATCCTCCAGCAATTCCAACATGCGTTGCTGCAACTTCACAAGCTCAGACTTAGAAATTGGCGATGAGACGGTTCCAGTGGATTCAGTCTGGCTCCTTGGCTGTGAACCTTCTGTGCTGGATGAGGTATCTTGAACCAAGTCCTTCCGAAGAGTAAAGAATGGAATACCCAGACCGCGCAATTCCGCAATGACAGCATCTGCCATTTGCACGGCTGCCCTATGAACCTTTGCATCATAGGCAGCAATCTCCGCGGCAAACTCTTTTTCGGTCTAACGACAATCAGTCAGAGGTAATAATTAGAAGAGGCATTGGGAACGTACCGAGCCATCTTCCTCTTTTACAGGGGCACCGATCGACCTCCTTTTTTTTATTCAGCGTTAGTGTCAGTCAATAGCAAAGCACTGCAGAGCAGTAGCATAGAGATATACCCACAGGACTGCATCTAGCTCCCTCTGTTTCTCAGGCCGGCCCTGCTGCTGCTTCAGTAATGCCTCACGGGCGTCGAACCATTGTTGTTCATGATGGTGTTGACTTCGGATCACACCGCGGATGCGCGCTTGAGTCTCTTCATTTTGACCCACGGTGCGCATCACATGTTTTAGTGCCGCAGGCCAAGTTGTGATAGTTGACGAGTCAGATGTAGAAGTAGAAGTGGTGGATGGTCTCGTTATCCTTGGCTGCGGCGGTCGTGGATCCTTCGAGGGCTTTGATTGAGACGATGTGGTTCTTGGCGGACGGTTATGCGTGGATATATGCTGGTTAGAGCTGCCCTGACCCTGAGAAGCTAGACTAGACAAGGTGCTGAGGACTGAGTTCAGGTCCGAGGGATTGTAGGCGCCGTCTCCCATATTGAAATTATAGTACCTTCCGATGGAATCTCGGGAGATGTGAATATTGTTCCAAAAGTCGCTAATCAATATGCTGGCCCTCGGAGTCTTAATTCATAAATAAAGATTGAGAGTGACAAGTGAAGATCGATGTAGATGTCAAGTATTCCAGAGATGGTCGACGAAGGATACATATGCAGAGCAACGACAGGGAAGGGGTGTGATTAGCAAGAAAATCAATTCTTGCAAAGAATAAGCGGTATAACTTATTGATCGCATATAAATTACAAATTCTCTCAGAAATGAGAGGGCAGAAAAGACTAAAAGAAGATGAAAATGATATCAGTTGAAGCTGTTCGAATGTCTTGGCACATCTCCCGCGCTGAAAATTTACCTTCAACCTGCAAATCCCCCGGTTAATCAACTGCCTCCAGCTCCATCACCCCACCACGGCCCTCCAATTGCCTTCGGCCAATCTCCAGTAATATTAGTTTGATTCTCAATCCCTATCTTGAGGTCTCCCTCCGAAACCGGGAACTCCCACCATGTCCCGATCCGCCGCAGACGCAACGCGGTTCACGGCCACCGGGCCCTACGCCAACTCAAAGACCGCAGGCGCGTACCAGGCCCCAGACTTTGGGAAGAAGAAGTCTAGCACGAAGTCATCACCACAGCAACTTGGCCCGAATGGCCAACCGGAAACACCCAAGGAGAAGGTGGAACGACTGCGAGCACAGGCACGGGCTGCTCGGCAGGCACAGGCAGCTGGAAGCGGTGCGGATCGATGGATTGAGACTGGGCGGAAATTTGCCAATAAAGCGCACAAGGGAATGGTTTATTCATTGATTGCCGCGTCCGGTATGTTTCCTGTCTCATGAAATATGGACAAAACACCAGCAACACAACATACGATCGAAGTCCGAGTCTGCGATGACAACCAACGGACCTCCCGCCCCCCAAATTAACCCCTATCGGACTTATACTAATTCTTCTGGATTATACTAGGTGTCTGCGGTGTTCTTACAGTCTACTCAATGATCTCGCTTACGCTCTATAACCGCCGCCAACGCACGCTTTGGGTCGAAAAGGAACTCGCGACTCTCAAGGAGGCTGAGATCGCCTGCGCCAACGGTACCGCAACTACTGAGCAGGAAGAGCTCCTGAAGAAGGAGAAGATCGGTGCCATTATAAAGCAGAAGCGTGAGGAGGAAAAGGCACAGAGGCCCTGGGCTAAGGCAAAGCGATTCCTCTTCGAGAAGCTGAACATGGAAGACACCGGTGCCAATACTGCACCAGCATCTGCATCAGTCGTGGAGGATTCCGACAAGCCTCGAGGCAGTGTTATGGAGGCTGTGCAGGCTAAGCAAGCTCTGGATACTGCTGCGGCGAAAACCAGCGCTCCTTTGCCCGGTCAGTTGGATGTGCTGGCTGAGAATGTGGAACAAGCTGCGAAGACCAAGACATCGAGCTGGACTAGCTGGTTGACGGGGCGGTAGATGCGTGTCATTTTGGGTCCTCGAAGCAAACAAAAAGAAAGAAAGACGGATTAGATGGGTTGGAATAATGCCTAACCTATCGTCGGATGCAATGCTGATCTGGTTTCATCATCTACCAGCGGACATAACCTGGACCCATCTCTCCGTCGATCTTCACTTCTCGCCATCTGCAATCCTTTTTTTTTTCTTTTGCATAGCAAGCCGCGATCTTTTCTCGTGGCCTGCTTCCATTCTCCCAGGGGGTTTACGGCGTTTTCTTCTTCTATCTTTCTGGAATGTGTTCCTAGTCAGTATAGCCTTCCCTGGCACTCCGAAGGGAGTGGACGGGGTGGGCTTCCATGTATATCGTGTACAGTACATAGATCTGCTTCTATCTCATTTCTATTCCATCTTCAGACCTAGGGATCTTATCTACAATGTAACCTACTATGATGTATACTACGGAGTGCATGTAGGGTATTTCATATCACCTCACTATCTCGTAGATCACTTAGCAACGATTTTCACCGAAACTGACTCTTGTAACCTAAGTTTGCGCACTAATCCCCAAAGAGGGAGGGACCCGTCCCCAACACCGGAGAAGCGCTTTGCCGCGGCTTTCAAACCACACACGGCCCATGCAGGCAGTGGAGCAGAAAATAATAAAGGATTCTTATAAGGAGAGGGTAGACCCTGAAAAAATATAAAAAGCACATTCATCCTTGAATCATATTCCTAAACTTTTTGGCCACTCATACTAATTAAATCCTCAACAGTCCCAGCGAAACGCAAAACCCTCATAAATGTTTTTTTGACATCAACTACACATTCACACATGAATCCCAAGGGTGCTTCCCAAGGAGCAAGCAGGTTAAAAAAGTTACAAAGGAAACCGCTGAAAACCCGAGAAAAATAAACAACAGGCACCGAAACGATATATCTATGCCAGACCCGTTCTCTCTCCCCTCCGCAGAAGAAGGTTGTGAAAATCAGACACTAGAAGGGCATGATCTAGAGAAAGAAGAATCCTCTACTGCTGCGCTTTCCGGGCAGCACGACGAGCACGAACACCATCCGCGAGATCCTCGAGCACCTCGACCGTCATCTCCCAGTTGATGCAAGCATCAGTGATGCTGACACCGCGGAGGAGAGCCTCAGGTCCCTCGGGGGGAACCTTCTGGTTACCCTCGTAGATGTTGGACTCGATCATAACACCAATGATACCAGTCTCACCCTCACGGAGCTGATCAGAGACCGTCTTGGCGACAAGGGGCTGGTTAAGGTGGTTCTTGTTGGAGTTACCGTGCGAGCAATCGACCATGAGGACCTCACGCTGCTTCTTGGAGCGGAGAGCCTCGCGGGCAGTCCGGATGCTGTCGCGGTCATAGTTGGTGCCTCGGTTACCACCGCGCAGGATGACGAAGCCGTGCTCGTTGCCGGAGGTCTTGGTGATGGCAGCCAGACCCTGCTTGGTGACACCGAGGAAACGATGGGGGTGCGAGGCGGCGCCGATAGCGTCCACGGCGACGGTCAGGTTGCCGTCGGTGCCGTTCTTGTAGCCGATGGGGAAGGACAGACCTGAGGCGAGCTCGCGGTGCAGCTGAGACTCGGTGGTGCGGGCGCCGATCGCGCCTAGTGAGATCAGATCGGCCAGGTACTGCGGGGAGATGGTGTCCAGCATCTCTGAGGCGATGGGCAGTCCAGTGCTGGTCAGGTCGGTGTACAGCTTACGGGACACGCGCAGACCCTTGTTGATGTTGAAGGTCTCGTCGATATCGGGATCGTTGATCAAGCCCTTCCAGCCGACCGTTGTGCGGGGCTTCTCCAGGTAGGCGCGCATGATCACACAGATGTCCTTCTCCAGTTTTACGGAAAGCTCCTTGAGCCGGCGGGCGTACTCGAGTGCGGTGTCGGGGTCGTGGATGGAGCATGGTCCGACAACGACTAGCAGGCGGTCATCGCGCTGCTCGATGATCTCAACTGCTTGATTCCGGCCGGAGCGGACTGTTTCAATGGCACGAGCAGGCTATACAGAGAATTACTGTCAGTTAGTGCCCTTGGAAGTTTTACCATGTCCCCGCAAAGAGCGGGGTGAGGAAGGGGGAAAAAAATGTTGACTCACAGCGGGGATCTCATTCTGCAAGAAATTGGGCGACAGCAATGGGTCGTATCCAAGGACTAATACCAAAGATCGTCAGTATCACGCGCAATTGGCTCTGGGCACAATGTCACATACCACGAGTGTCCTCGTTGACTTCAGTAGTGTTGATGAGAGGCATGATGTTCAAGGAACACTTGTGGTGATTAGTATGAATTATATAGAAGATTATAGAAGAAGATTCCCCTGGACCATAATCCCACAGGTTAAATCGGACAGGAATGACTCACAGATTTGGAGGTGTCAAGGGGAAAAGTAGGGACAAAAATTAAGAGGCAAAAGTGGGCCGAGAGATTTCTCGGGACAAGGGATGCTTTATATACTGAGGAGTACTATTTATGGACTTTCTATCATTTTTTTCAGTTATTATGCTTATTATTGATTTTAAACATTAAACTAAACTGCATTCTGTATATTTCAGCTGTGCTTATGTACGGAGGAATTAGGTCTAGTTGTCTTGGCTCTGCATATTATGAGAGATCCAATCACTAGACCGGGGATGACCACACACAAAATGTTATACGGAGTACACGTCCCACTGCTTTTTCACCGACAGGACCAGCCTCTCTCTGCTGACCTGCATATCATGTCATGTACTTCCAAAATCATACTGGCCAATCCCCTTTTCTTTGTGTACTTATGTGATTGGACGAGTCAAATGTTAGATGTGTTGCATGTCAATATGGATGTATCATATAGAGGTGATCGAATCGGGTAATGATCAATAGAAGCAGAACAATAGAACAATAGAACCTGAATGACGCCTAGATGACGACTAATTTTAAGCTCATTTACATTTATATTGTAGATAATTCTCTGAATGAAACAATTCAATTGAGCTAATTCTTATTGTTCTCCTCGTAATGGTAGAATAGAGCACCCATACATGTAGCCTTGGAGGTATTTCTCTAGGACTATATAATCTACTTGTGTACTCCAACGCTCCTTCTCTTCTGACACGTTCTTTCCCCAAACAATTCCCTTGCATTCCATGGCTACCTGGAACTCTACCAGGTACTCTACCAAGGAAATAATGTCTACTTCCAAGCGAACCCTTGAGGGCCTGGAGCACCCAAAGGAAAAGGTAACATGAACTATCATCCATCCCGTGGTCTACATTCCAGTCACTAATTGAAGACAGAGGGTCTGTCGCCCTGCCCCCCTCAAGCTCAAATGTTCCTCCGATATGCCGGCTCATCTGGCCAATGGAGATAACCTGTCTCCATTTGTGACTGGCCAGCCCTCTCCAATTCCTGGAAAGATGTTTAGCAACGTGTTGGATATCAATGAATCATCCAAGACCGCATCCACCGAATTGGTCAATGGCGATAACCTGTCTCCTCGCCTGGTCCAAGAGCTTGGCCAACCATCGCCAATCCCCCACGCCCAGCTCAACAAGTCACTGAACATCAATGAACCATCCGAGGCCACTTCCACTCAGGGACCATTCCTCTTTTCTGGCACCCAAGAAAAAGCTCAGCCCATTGCCAAGTTTAACCCTCGTCTTTCCACCCCCAAGAATGAGGCATCGACCAGAGTGAACGTGAACTGGCCACTGCCCTACACTCGTACCGTCGGTCCAGTCAACGAGGATGGCTTCGCTGTGGTTACCCAGACCTGGTATGACTACAGTTCTATGACCGATTCAGACTCGCAGTCCTCGGGATCTCCTCTTTCGTTCCACTTCGACCCCCGATCTCTCCCCCTCCTCGAACACGCACTCGAGTCCAGTACTTCGGCCGGCCCGATGGAACAGCTCGCAAGAAGCCGCGCTTTGTTACGGGATTTCGCCGTGGTTGCCCTCAGTGTCACAACAGGGTTCCAGGTCATCGCAACCATATTATCTTTAGTTGATTGGCCCAACTCACAATTGAACGAAACGACTTTGACTTGATGCCTGTGAATGACATGAATGATGCTCAAGGTCTCGTGTTCAGTTTCCATTGTCTCTGCTTTAGGATTTAGCTCCTTGAGCCACTGAATCCATTCTCTATTGCACCATGCACCTTGGTATCTCCATTTGTAGTCCTGTCTGTCGACAAGTTATACGCCCTCGGTACATAGGTAGTTCTATCATAGTGTCTAGCTTCCAAGGTACGACATCCACTTCTATATAAGAATCTTTTTCTTGGGCTTGCATTCACTACAGCGCTGATTAGCTGATGACAGGATTGCTTTCCAACCTAAAAGTGGGACAAACCATAGCTCTTTGTTCTGCTTCAATGAAATATAGAACCTATAAAGACAGTCATTAATTCTTATTTTGATATGTTCGGGACC
Source organism: Penicillium chrysogenum (assembly GCF_028827035.1). Classification (NCBI taxonomy): domain Eukaryota; kingdom Fungi; phylum Ascomycota; class Eurotiomycetes; order Eurotiales; family Aspergillaceae; genus Penicillium; species Penicillium chrysogenum. Next base: position 1,830,591 of record NW_026622749.1, on the reverse strand, counting down.
CTTAAGTTCTGTAGTCCTCGTAGGTGGGTTAATATCCATGGATCCTATAATTTTGCTGAGATATACAGAAGTGTTGAACAAAAAGCAGGTACCCTCTCTTTCACGTTCAATGTTTGCTTCTACATCCTGCTTTGACTGTGATTCTCCTCTTTCTTTCCATCTCCTATTTACCTTTGTTTTCAACTCTTGATTTTTATCTCCCCTTTTTCCTTTCTTTCTTTCTTCCTCACTTCAACTCTCCAGCTGACCACTGTTTTCACCTCTCTTCAAAAAGTATCTCCAGTCATGCCTTCCACAGCTGGAGTCGTTGTTCCCGTTCGCATCAACACGAAGAAAAAGAAGTCCAAGGATTTTGAAGACGAGGCGCCCGAATTGGCTTGCGTGCCTCGAGTCTCACGCATACCCCGGAAAGAGAAAGCCCACCATGAATTTCAGGTAAGCACTGGCCCTGAGCTCGAGATCACACTGGCATACCCCCTCCCCCTCCCCATTCTCACTGCACAAGACCATCTTCCACATACTGATAATTATGGCTAGGGGAAGGAGGGATGCGTGCACAGCTCCACTGCTCACGGTCCGAGCCCCAAGGGAAACGGCCACCACGTAGCTGGCTCTCCCGAGAAGAAGGGCGGAGAGATAGCCCATGCGGACCGCCGCTTCCGTGCCGAGAACGAATATCCCACCCGCTTCAGCTTGCAGGAAATGGAAATCGACATCGGCTCGTGGGTCTGTCTCGCATGTCCCACTTCAACCCGCAAATGCCGGGACTGCAAACAATACGAAGGCCATCAAGACTCCCTCGTCATGGCCATTCATGGAGAGTGTCTCACCGAAAAGACTGGAAAACGTTCGGCAATCGGAGTATTCTACGGTCTCGGCAACACTCGCAATATCTCCCGGCCCATTCCAGGCAAGGACGACCACAGTCACACGGCCCAGATCGCCGAGTTGACCGCCTGCCTGCGGGCTTTGCGCAATGCAACCTTCATCCTCGAGAGACGCCGCAACATGATGCGCAAGGGCATGAGCCTCATGCCGCTGAATACCTTCGTTATCAAAACACATTCCGAGTACCTCGTGCGCGGCTTGACGGAGTGGCTGCCCAAGTGGAAGGAGAATGGATGGAAGACTTGCAAGGGTGTTCCGGTCGCTAACGCTGATATGTTCAAGCTGATCGAATCTGGTATCCTCATGGTTGAGATGGTCGTTCAGGTGAAGTTCTGGCTCGTGCCCAAGGCGAACAACCTGGAGGCTACTTGCCTGGCAAAGGTGGCCCTCACGGAGAAGTGAGCAAGGGGAACCATTCATATGTCCCTCATCATGGATGAAAACCAGTCTATCTCAGAATCTCTAATTTAATCCCAAGATAACAAATTCGGGAATGTCTCCATCTATCCTCGGCTTGGCTTCCGGTTCTAAAGTGCCGAACCGAAATGGCTGACATAAGCATCCGATGAGCTCCCGATGTCCAGCTAGGAGGTGCATAGCTGTCATTAGGATTATTCGGTATTGTAGAATATTCAAGGATATGTTGTAGAGGCCGTTAATATTAGACTCAGAAGACTAGGATATTCAACTAGTACTTGGAGCATCCAACAATCTCGCTCTCCCCACATTTCGCGGGAAACCGCTTAGCCGATCTTCAGTGCCGCGGCCACTCAGCAACGGTACTGGTCCCAAACTACTTCCGACCCCGGAATTTTGCCCGGCATTTGCCTATAAGTAATTCTGGTGCCCGGGGGAAGTTTAGATGGAGTTGTTGCCGATTTCTCTCTTTTCTCTTTCTTGCATACTTTAGCCATTGCACATATGTGAGTAACTATCCGAGCTGGTATTCAAGGTGAGACTGACAGCGCCGAGCAAGACCGGAAATAGCCTTGACCCTCGGTATACATCCAAACAATCCAACCGACCTACACAACCTACACAACCATGGCTTCTCCAATTCCCCGCGGACTCCGCCAAGTGCTCCAGAAGTCCCCCAATGACATTGTCATCCTCTCCTCTCTGCGCACGCCCGTCACCCGCGCCAAGAAGGGCGGTTTCAAGGATGCCTACCCAGAAGAGCTACTCGCCAGCGTGTTGCAGGCAACACTGAAGGCAAACCCGAACTTAGACCCGGCCCAGATCGACGATGTGCTGATCGGCTCCGTCCTACAAGAACTAGGCGGCGCCAAAGCGGGTCGCATGGGCCAGATCCACGCCGGCTTCCCTCACTCTGTGCCCTTCAACACGATCAACCGTCAGTGCTCATCCGGCCTGGCGGCGATCACAACCATTGCCAACGGCATTCGTGCCGGCGCCATCAACGTCGGCGTCGGTGGCGGCATGGAATCCATGACCCGCAACTACGGCTCCCGCGCCATCCCCACAGTCCTCTGGCCCGAGCTGAAGGAGTCCTATTCCCAGGACGCCCGCGACTGCATCATGCCCATGGGCATTACCTCGGAGAATGTCGCATCGCGATACGGCGTTTCCCGCGCAGACCAGGATGCCTTCGCCGTCGAGTCCCACGCAAAGGCGTCTGCCGCCCAGAAGGCAGGCCGCTTCAACTCCGAGATCGTCTCGGTCACTACCAAGACCCTTGACCCCGAGAACCCCGATGCCCCCGCCAGGGACGTGACCGTCTCTCAGGACGACGGTATCCGCCACGGCCTGTCCATCGAGAAGGTGGGCGCGCTGAAGCCCGCTTTCTCGCCTACTGGCGCCAGCACCGCCGGTAACAGTTCGCAAGTCAGCGACGGTGCTGCCGCTACTTTGTTGATGCGTCGCTCCACCGCCGAGGAGCTTGGTCTGTCTGGTTCAATTAAGGCGCGCTGGGTCGCGTCTGCCGTCGCGGGCTGTGCCCCCGACGAGATGGGCGTTGGCCCTGCTGTTGCCATCCCTAAGCTCCTACAGACTGTTGGTGTCGAGGTTCCCGAGGTCGGTGTTTGGGAGATCAATGAGGCTTTCGCCTCGCAGGCTCTCTACAGCGTTCGCAAGCTTGGCATCGACCAGGCTAAGGTTAACCCTAATGGTGGTGCTATTGCTATCGGTCATCCCCTCGGTGCTACTGGTGCTCGCCAATTGGCTACACTGCTGCCTGAGTTGGAGCGCAGTGGTCAGGAGATCGGTGTTATTAGCATGTGCATTGGTACGGGTATGGGTATGGCGGGCATGTTTGTCCGCGAGTAAATCATTTTACTGGATTTACACAAAATGTTCTTTTGCCTCTTTTGCAGTAGTATGATACCAGCGGTGCATGTGTATATACAGTTCGCATACTATGAATGATTCTTTTCCTCTTTTGTATAGACATGGAATAACCATCGAAGAATATTTCTCACATCGACCATGGACTTTGAATCTAGATAGAATAGACTAATGCAATTTATTCCCATAAAATAATTGATCTACAATGTCAAAGTCCTGGCCTTCAGGATGTGAACATCAAAATGCCAAGCATCAATATCACCGTCACGTGATCCGCGCCTTTCTTGAATTTGTTTCTCCGTCCAAGCCAACTCCGCCAGCTCGACGCTCTCAAACAGCATTCGCGCCCACCTCAACAATGCGGCCCTCAATGCGCCTCCCTGTGCGGGAGGCAAACTTTATCTGTTCCAGCTGCAGAATTCAAGCCACTCCCCGTATCTCGCCGGTCGGTCAAGTTCGCCGCTATGCCTCCGACTCCTCTCCTGGAGTCCTCGAGCGCGCTCGGCGCAAGATTTGGGGCACCGACAAGCCCCCAGGTCCAGCAGACCCCTATACTGGAAGTCAGATCATGCCTGGAGCTGGTATGAGTCCCGGAGAGCCGGAGCCAGAGGAAGGATTCAGTCTTGAAGAGGGTCAAGCATCTAAAGAAATTGATGGGAACCTGACCTGGGATGGGATGCCCAAGATCGGTTTCCTCCAGGAGGAAGAGTGGCGTCTTCAGGGTCCGAAAGGGGAAGCCGATAGAGTTGAACCGTACGTTCGATCCAAGTCTCCAATTCCACGTCTCTGCATAATGGTTTGATTTCTCAACAGCTTTGCTGACAATGACCTTGATTGAATGAACAGGTGGTACCACAACCCACGACCTTTACCGTATATGCAGGCTGCGCATCAAGCTGCCGTGGAAATTGGTTTGATGCAAATGTTAGGGGAAAAGGTCACCGTTGCTAGCAAACCCCACACCAGTCAAGCGCTCCAAGCCCAGCTCGAGTCGGTTAAGATCGAAGGTCAGTCTGGCAACTGGGGCGAACGCCTCCGTTTCCCCGACATTGAAACAATGGAATCCCTTCTACGCGATGCGGCAGGGCCTATGGACGGCGAAGCCGGTGAAATCGCTTTCCAGGAGAAATTGAAGAAGGTTGCTAGCGAGCAGGAAAGTCGCCTGTATAGCGCAGAGTCCAAGGGTCAGATGCAGAAACGCCTCGGTTCCCTGTCGCTGGCTGATGGAAACGTCAAGTTTGTTGTTCGTATTCCCCCCTGGACCTTTTCATGGCCAACATCACTAACAGCCACCTCTCAGTTCTTCGCCCGCCTCTCAAAATTGATGTCTCAGCACATTCCTGACTACATCATCACCTCTTCCGCTACCACCGGAGATGTCTTCCGCGCACAGGAGGCACTTCGCAAAAAGACTACCAGATTGACGCCTGTGCTTCTCCATAAGATTATGGACAAGAACGGTGCCACTGAGCTGTCTAACGTCAAGATTCTTGACGTCCGCCAGACTCGCCGCGACAACGATGAAGATCTTGGCCGCAAGAAGGCTATTGTTTCTGCCCTGTACAAGGATGGTTTGATCACCAAGAGCCTGGGTCAGAAACGCCCGCCCTGGAAGCAGGCTAAGGAGACCGAGTTGAATGCCTAGGCCTCTCTTCATATTCTGTAGAATTTTGGGGGCATCCTTTTTCCTTTATATGAGAGCAATCTTTTGTATATTAGAATTGTTTATTGAATTGCTTTTTCTTTGTTATCGAGTTCAAATAATTGTACATGTTAATTTGGAATGTACAGTATGTCTGCTACCAGTTTACCCGCCCAATATAAAACGCTGTAGTTATCCATCATTGAAGAACATGAAAAGCCTTGTGAACTCCGGAAATAAAACTCCACCCACGACTGTGTGTCCAATTGGAAAGCAAAGACACTTCGTTCAGGTCCAATGTCTACTGCGCAGCAGAAAGATAGCACACCCTCAGATCATGATATAGAAAATCCTCTGGTCATGAAATCACTATTCTTGGACCCGCCGGTCTTCTTGGAGAAAAGACTGTCGAGATTCTCATTGCCGCCCATCATCTTCCGGCGCTTCTTCTTCTCATTCTCCTCCGCCAACACACGAGCAGTGAGCGAAGAAGTAGCAGCGTTCTTAATTCCATTGCCAGAACCAGTATTAGGCACTGGTGTGGAAGTGTTGCTTCGGCTTTTGGAATCTGATGACTGTTTAGGTACTACCAAGTCAGCGGGCTCTATAGTACCGGGCGCATCAGTCACGCCCTCGGCGGTGGCGTTCTTCTTGCGCTTCTTTGAGCCGGGGGCTTTTTTGAGTGAGTGTGTGAGGCCTTGTTCAGCAAGTTTCTGGCCTCGTGCCATCAGACGTTGCTTGTCTTCTTTTTTGGTGGTAAGGATGTTAATGATGTTCTCTTCGGTGTAGGATTCGTCGCACTAGCACACATAGATTAGCCACTATTCTCACTTTGTATTCAAGGCGTGATTCTTACCTGCAAGCACTTGTCACCTTTAAGCTGTCGGACAGCCTCCTCCGAAAATACATGCCCACACGGCACCAGGTACACAGACTTCACACTCGGGCCCAGCGGCTTCGCGGTGATCGGGCAGATCCAGCCCTCGCGGCGCTCACGGGGCGCATGAGCACGGCCTGAAGGGTGCTCCGTAAGTTCGCTATCAACTTCAAACTTCAACTCTACCACATCCCGGAGCGACTTCACTCGCCCGCACAGTATCTCTTCGCAGTCGGCCTTGGAGCTGATGCCCTCGACATCGTCGCCGGGGAGCAGGAACTGGAGTATAGCATCTTTGTTGTAAAGATTCCCCACAGAGTCTGATACAATCGGCCGGGATAGCGACTTGTGCGAGAGAGGACAGGTAGTCCAGGAGTGTTCTTGTTGTTCGCGCTGGGTCTCTTTTACTTGCGCCGTGCTTGGGGCACGGGCTGCTTCGCGGACGAGCTCTCGGCGAGTTGGAATACTAAAAAGCTTCATGTTAGAAGGCTTGAGTCTGTAGCACATTTATAACAGAGCGACTCACCTGCCACCGTCATTACCCATGTTTGCGATGAGGCTAAGGAAAGATTCTCCCACTTCGCCACGATAAAGTTAGAAAGATAGCGTGCTGACTCAGCGGCGATTAGATGGATTGATGGATCCAGCCCGGGCCCGCTATCAACAGCTGGCCAGAAGCTCTCTCCGCACCTCCACAAACAAAGCTCAATGCCTCAAGCATGAGACTCCCTCAGTCGTTATTGTTGCTAGCTGTCGCTGGGTCGGCGGCTCAGGCTAGTAGTGACAAGCCTGTCCGTCCCCGTGGCTTGGGCCCAGAATGTGAGTATCTGAGCCCTGACTTAGATCTCCACTAGTGTTACTGCAGCGGGTTCACCTAGCAGTGGTCTATGATAGACAATTGATCCTTTTTCTCTCGGCTCTTGGAGATTATACTAATGTAATATCCTTAGTTGCCAAATTCTACCAGGACTCGACGACATTCACCTGTATCTCGAATCCCTCGGTCAAAATCCCCTTCTCGGCCGTCAACGATGACTACTGTGACTGTCCCGACGGAAGCGACGAGCCCGGCACGTCTGCCTGCGCACATATCTCGCGCAATTCGCCGCTAACTGTGGCCGACCGGCCTGGGAACAGCGATTTGGACACTGCACTCGCCCTCCCCGGATTCTACTGCAAAAACAAGGGCCACCGGCCATCATACGTTCCATTCCAGCGTGTCAACGATGGTATCTGTGATTATGAGGAGTGCTGTGATGGTAGCGACGAGTGGGCTCGCGTTGGGGGCATAAAGTGTGAAGACCGATGCAAGGAGATTGGCAAGCAATGGAGGAAGCAGGATGAGCAGAACCAAAAGTCGATGACTGCTGCCCTGAGGAAGAAGAAGGATCTTCTTATCGATGCTGGTCGCCAGCAGCAGGAAATTGAGGACCATATCGCTGCGCTAGAGGCAGAGGTTCATGGCGCTGAGCTCAAGGAACAGAACCTCGAGGCTGATCTGAAGCTCGCCCAGGAGCAGGACCGTAAGGTGGTCCGTACTGGAAAGGGCAAGGGTAAAGGCAAGGTCAGTGCCCTTGCCAACTTGGCCAAGGGCCGTGTTGATGAGCTACGCAATGCGTTGGTCGATGTGCGTCGCCAGCGGGATGAAGCCCGCGAGCGGGTGAAGGAGCTCGAGGATATTCTGGCTAAGGTCAAGGTGGAATATAACCCCAACTTCAATGACGAGGGTGTCAAACGTGCGGTCCGTAGCTATGAGGACTATGCTGCTCGTGAGCAAGGCACCGAGGATGCGAACGGGGCCGTGGACCGCGACTTAGACGAGATTGCCAAGGCCGACGGCGAGGAAAATGGTATTAATTGGGAGCATTGGGAAAACGAGGAGGATGGGTGCAATGACTTGGATCTAGGTGAGTTATTCTTTGGTTTCTTGTGCAACCTACTGTAGCTTACTAAGTGCCAAATGTAGTGTACAAGCTCGCTGCTTATCTCCCACCCTCCCTGGTCAGCTTCATTGAAGACAGGGTGATCTCTGTCAAAAGCTATCTTGAAGAAAAGGGCATTCTGCCGAAGGCCGATGAAGACTCTTCATCAGAATCTAAGGCTGTGACCCAGGCACGCGACGCCCTGAAGACCGCACAAGATTCTGTTACAAGCCTCAAGAACAAGCTACGCGACCAGCGTGCGGACCTTGAGCAGGACTATGGCCCGGGCTCGATCTTCCGCGCACTCAAGGGGGTATGTATCACCCAGGATGCGGGCGAGTACACGTACGAGCATTGCTTCCTTGAGTCGACCAAGCAGAACCAGAGGAAGGGAAGCAATTCTGTGTCCATGGGCAAGTTCTCGAATGTTGGCACCACAACCGTGGAAGAAGTCAACACGGCTGGCGAGGTCGTCAATGTCGAGAAGATGACGATTGAGTACAATCGCGGCCAGTCTTGCTGGAATGGACCTAATCGGTCGACCAAGGTCATTTTGGAGTGCGGTGAGGAGAACAAGATCTTGAAGACAGCGGAAGAGGAGAAGTGCGTTTACTCCATGCTTGTCACATCGCCAGCTGCATGTGCAGGTGGTGAGGCAGGTAATGATGCACCACGGTCGAAAGATGAGCTGTGATGGCCACGATAAATCCAGAGATCAGCTGTTACATATGTATTGAATGTTTATTTCATATGCATCCCTATAGTTGGAATGAGTTGCAATTTGAGCGCTTTGTACTTCTTTCTTGTTCCTTAGCATTGAAGTCAAAATTTTGTTTCTCCCGGGGTCAGTGACCTAGGTTCAGGCCTGCCCAAAGCGATTATAACAACCCGGCTGGCGCAATGGCATGAATCCCGAGGCTGCGTGTTGGGTCGAGGCCAACACCGATTACATGAACAGAATCAAATCACACTTACCGGAGCATACAGATACTATAAAAGATCACAGATAGCATGCTATACAACCGCATTTGTACTTGGCTGGAGACTAGATCACAAAAACATACACAAGGTCAGATCAGAACCTATAAAAAAGTAACACCCCATCCACAAGGCTCCAGGCCCTATTATCCCCAATCCAGTATACAATCATCTCGATCATGACCACAATGGAATTATATCATAACCTTGACGATGAGGCACCCGCACCCAGGCTAGTTCGACAGCAGTGGGAGTCCGGGTCTGGTATGAGTAGTATTGGAGGAGGATGGCGGTGATGAAGGCGTGTGGGCCGGCTTAGTGCTAGAAGGGCAGTTAGTATATCTTTCGCCCCGGGGCCGCATCCCACACTGAGTGACGTGTGTAAGACACGGAATGAGCAAGCAATAACATACCTTGCAGCTGGAGCAAGAGCAGGAGTTGCACTCGCCGGAGCAGCAGTTGCAGGTGCAGGGAGACATGATGGATATAGATGTGGTAGGTAAAGAATCTTGGAAAGAAGCTTGATAGTAGTGTTTGCTTTGGATATAGATGGCTTGGATAGAGAATAAAAAAGTCCAAGGGAAGGATAGGAGGCCTACTTTATACCTCTGAAATCCACGACTGCTACTTTATCCCGATCAATAATAGCGCGCCGCATAATTCTATTTTCCCATTCATCCTGCGCCTTCATCCAATCCAAGACGTAGCAACGTCGCCGCGGCGCCCCGATCACACTCCATCGTATCGCGTGGTCGAGTCAAATGAGCCCAGTCCTGCATCCCACCCGGCGCCCCTCACTAACCCCAATCAACATACCACCTATCATGATTCTCGGTATATTCTCACGCGCTATGCGCTGTAAAAAGTACTCTAAGCAGGTTGCTCTAGCGCTCGCCAATAAAGCGGAGCCCATCGGGTTCTGCCTATGATGTAAGTTCCTAAAGTCTGAAGTTCCCCTCGGGCGAATATGGCGCAAAGACCGCTGAAAGGATTCGTCTCCGGTGTATTTTCTTACGAATTCTAACTGTTATCTCCCTCGGTGTTTGCTCGGTATGGTAGGGACAACATGATCAGGTCAATCAGGCTATGTATGGAGTGTATCAGATTGCGTTGTGCTCGGGCCTGGTTCCTGCAAAAAAAAAAAAAAAAAAAAAAAAATGGCCTATTGGCTTAGGATGAAGAGGAACCTTGGAAGAATCTAGCAGGGTTCATTTTGTGGAGCAATGACATGCTGTTCCCAGGTCGTTTACGCTTTGCTCGATATATGGTCATCTTTACCTATACTATATGTGCAAATTGTTGCCTTTAGATCTGGACTGGACATGGATATTTCATCATATGATGTATACTACTCCCTAGGTATATTGTATATGGAAAGCTATTATGTGGCTGTGTGTAAAACCTCGAATATAGTAAATATATGGTAGCAGCGACCTTCCCTATTCGTGTCTCAATGAAAATTAAGACCTCATCATGCCATGATGACGGCCACGTTTCGGGTACGACGTATGTTGTAGATCTGCAGCTATGTTTGATCCACTGGTTTCGGGACGGGCCTCTTATTATCTCATAGGTACAGTCATATGTAAAACATACATACGAGATGTGGACTGTCAGTACCAGAACGTACTAGGATCACGTCGTATTCAGTGCCAAGTATGCAATTTCCGGCGCCTGCAGCGGTTTTGGGTTGGACTATCATCGTGGCAGCCTATGAGACGAAGTTTGCACGAATTGGGGACCTTGGAGGAGGGGTGCTATCCGACCTCATTGGTAGCCCTGGATTACCTGAGATGCATGTTCATACCCACCCGGTGGAGCCGTGCCAGGCTGTTTCGGCTTTGTTTTTCTTTGCTTTGGGGGTATTTGTGTACTAAAAGTGTATGACGGGCGAGACGCTGGAGTTGCACCTGCATTGTTGGGGTTTGGATTAGCTCCCGAGGTCAGTTTGAGACCGGCATTAGATCATTCCCCTACATATTGCATTTGCTAATGTCTATTAAAAAATAAAAAAATAAATGAAAACTGTTTTGCACTGTCTACCAAAAGGCGAGATCTAATAACACTCCCGTTGAGAGGCATACCACTCTGTACAATGTACGTGACATAGAAACGCCTACAATATACATCGTGCGTTTGGGCCTCATATCTTATACGCGCACAGGCTCCTTGGGATCTAACTGAGAGCTAGAATCAAAAGCCAGGCACCGAGAAGGTGGAGAGGCTGCACACTTGCAAGCTCCAAGAGCATGTCACAGACCTCTTCGAGGTGCATCATGCATGATTATGATTGGCTCCGATTAGATACTACTCTTCTCGGACTCGTGCAGCATCAAGTCCCGCTTTTTATCTCTTTTTACAATCGACACTGAGCGGCACCGGGTGTTTCGAAGAACGTTTGACGTTGGAAATGGCCAAAAATGCCGCATCGGCAAAACACAGCCGCAGGAGCCGTACGTGAAAGGGTGGGAAGGTTATTTCCATTCCTGGTCACTGTGACGATGGATGATCACTTAGTGGAGTGTGGTTGGGTTGACAAGAATGCCTGAAATCGTATCAGACAAGATTCTCGGTGACTCGCCTTCCTGGGGTATGCCTACTCCCCCAGATTGTGTTTTTGCGTTGATATGGGGTTTTTACCTATATTGTATTTACTGAGGTGCTCCGTAGATGCTATGTACGTTGTAGATATATGTTATGTGTCTCTGCTACATGTATTCTCCACTCAGGAGGTCGGGTATCCAAGTACCTAAGTATGTCGGACATGTTATTAAGCTCACAAGGTTGACCCATACCGATCTGAAGACCCAAGATTTGGATCTGATGCCCACAAGGTACTTGTTTTAGAAAGAATAAAAGTGGCCGGACAGCCGCATGTCATTCACTATAGCAAGTGCTCCTATTTTATGACATGACATGCTTCCCCGAGTAACACAACCGGGAGCTACCAAACTCAGATATCCTCCGCCTCACTTCATGCTCTTATTCCTTGAAAGGTTCGAACCATCGTGCCCATATGGGTGATTTATTTCTTCTAAGAAGATGGAGGAGTCGGGTCAGCAAGATGTCATCCAAGAAGAGGGGATAACACGTACAGGGCAGTTGCAGGAGCCGGCAGGGCACTGGCAAGAGGAGCCGCAGCTGCATCCGTGATCGCCTATCGTAGTGGTCAGCATTGAAAGGAATGGGTGAAATACGATGGGTGACAACCCCGCTATGACCCCGCCATTTCGGAAATCAGGCCAAGGCAAAGCGCGGATCTTCAAGATTGTGAAGTCACATATATCATGAAAGATGGAACGTTGGAAGATAGAAAGTGCTTACTCATTTTGTATGGTTGGTGTGGTAAAAACTGGTGAAGCTTTTGGAGTTGTGTTGGTTGTGAAAAGGCGAGGTGGTGGGGGGAGAGAGAGAGAGGAGAGGGGTCGGGACTTTATATACTCGTGACTTTCCGGGATACGTCGACTCTGAGGGTCAGACAACTTGAGTGAATTCTCATTGCTTGCATCTCGTTCCACCGTTACACTTGCGAGCATATTTCTGTCCCCGCTCACACACATAGACAACGCATGCTTCGAGAGCCGTGTCTGCCATCTCGAAAATTATTTGCGTCCTCAAATGACTACTTCTATAGCTTGCATATGCAGAAGTGTAGCTTTACCTATCCAGTTGGACTCTGTTACCGACCAATCCAATCTCCAATTATGTCATTGCAACAGCTGTCGAATGGTGACTGGGCAATTATTCTCATCGTACTATCTCCTTCAGCATGAACCACCGAACCTGGATGGGCTCCAGGAATGCCAACAGTCCAAACACGTGAGTCGCTTCTTCTGTAGGACATGTGGTGCCCACGTCTTCGCTCGCTTGCAGCCCGGGGGACAGTTTCTAGTTGCCTCAGGGTTGTTGGCAGCAAAGAACGTTCCCTCGGTACGAGCGGTTGAGCACTGGAAAAGCAGCGATACTGGTGACGGTGGGCTCAGTGCACTGCTTCCTGGAACTGAGTCCACTGTCACAGGTTGCAGATTAAGTCCTTCAACCAGCATTGAGAGCCGAGAATCAACAAACCCAGTAAAATATACATCAACAAGCCAGCATTTGCATGCACGTTGCCTCTGTGGGGGAGTTGAGTTTTATATCACCAAGCCGGATGCGTCGTCCTTGCAAGCATCCTCGCCATGGCCAGATCTCCTGGTTCCATACCACACCGGTTCTGGGGCGAATCCTAACAATATCAAATGGTGGTTGCGAGATGGTGATACGAAATATATCGCAGGAACCTGTGTCTGCAACAGCTGTCGATTGAGCAGTGGATTTCCTATCCAGACATGGGCATTCGTGCCGAAGTCCAACATCTTTAACGCAGACGGATCACCCCTTGTGTTCAATGCAGGGACCATGCAGCAACATAGGAGTTCACCCGGGGTATATAGGGAATTCTGCAGCTGCTGTGGGGCTACTGCCTTTTGGCATTGCGATGAACGACCAATGCTAATTGATGTGAGTGCGGGTTTGCTTCAGGCAACTGGTGCTAGAGCTGAGGACTGGTTGGAATGGGCCACAGATCGTATCAGCTTTGCCGAAATGGCAGTGCAACATGATTTGATCCATATTCTGGAGGAGGGCCTCAAGATACATTCAAAGAGGAACTAGGAATTGACACCTGAAAGATACTACAATCCAGAATGTCATCCCACATACATCTATAACTAGGTGTAGTTAGTTAGTCTATGTAACTAATGATAGTACCCGTGGACACCCACATGGAAGGTGCGACTCAAGTCCAGTCACCGCCTTCCCTCCGCCTGACTTTTTCGGTGATCTTTTTTTTTTCGCGTCTCGAAACTGGAAACTCTTGATTCTCTCCTCCACGCGTCTGCATTGTTGCTGCTTAACTGCAGCTGTTCAAAATGCCACCTCCATTCCAGTTCAGAGGAAATTCTAACCACCGTGGCTCGCGTCCTAATCCACGACATGAGTTCACTTTCCGGTATCAGAAACCTGCCACGTCGGAACGACCTTTGTTGTCCTCGAAGAGGGAAAGCCCACCCGAGCGGCTTGACGGTGAGTCTAAGCCTGAATTCAGGTTTGCTCCGCTTTCTGCTTTGAGCGACAGTGAGGAGGCAGAGATGGACATGTCTGATGAATCCGATGCCGAGCGACCACGTAAAAGACGTGCGCTAGCCCTCGACGGGCCTCAAGAGACTGCTCCAGCCCCTCCTCCTGTTCCGAAATGGTCGAACCCCGATCCTTACACTGCACTACCTCCCCCGGCCGAAACTACAAACAAAAGGGTGGATGTTGTCAAGTTGATTCGCAAGGCGAGACTTGACGTTGCCCCAAAGACAGACGAGACGGATGCAGTCAAGCAAAACTCAGACTTCATTTCTCTTGGCATGGGCTTCGAAACAGAAGTTTCTGAGAGTAACGCTCCTGAAAACGCCCCTAAAGGGCCGAAGGCCCAGGAAGCTCTAGATCCCGCCATTGCGAGTCGAAAGCGGACCCGTGGCGATGAGCTCAAAGGATACTCCCGAAAGACCGGAAAGCCTGCCAGCAGGTTCAACTACGATGGCTCCGTTAGAGATCAATGGAAACCACTTTCCCCAGAGACAGGCACGCCCTGGTTCGAGGGCACCCCAGTATCCTTGCACGTGGGAACCCAGTCAGTACTATCCTTCGCGCTCTTTCTGTTTTCTCTCTAACATTTGAACCAGGCTGCATAATGAGATTCTCAGCTTCTATCATTGGGCAAAGCCACAGGAATTCGAACACATCGTCCGCGCCGATCTCGTCAATCGATTGGAGACTGTATTCAAACAACGATACCATAACGTTTCAATCCGGGCCTTTGGTTCTTTTGCCTCAGGTCTCTATCTACCTACGGCCGATATTGATCTGGTGCTGCTTTCCAACACATTTTTACGCACGGGTGTTCGAACATTCGGAGAGAGGAAGGGCCAGATCTATGCGTTTTCGAATTTTCTCCAGAGCACAAATCTTGCGGTTCCAAACTCGATCGAATGCATTGCCTCTGCGCGGGTACCAATTCTCAAGTACGTGGACAAGCTGACTGGGTTGCGAGTGGATTTGTCTTTCGACAATGACAGTGGCTTGATCGCCAATGACACATTCCAGAAATGGAAAACCCAGTATCCGATGATGCCAGTTATCCTAGCCGTGATTAAGCAGTTCTTGTTGATCCGCGGTCTCAACGAAGTGCCAACCGGTGGACTAGGAGGTTTCTCCATCACTTGCTTGGTAACAAGTCTTCTCCAGCATCTGCCCCAGGGCCATATGCAGCCGAACCTTGCAACAATCTTGCTTGATTTCTTCAATTTCTACGGGAAGCAATTCTCCTATGATAGGCTGGCAATCCGGATGGACCCTCCAGGCTATTTCAACAAGGTGAGTGGATTTTACTTCGCATTACTTATCAACTAGCCGGCTAATCATGTCAAACAGGGCTATTACTTCGGCAATCCTGATCGTCTCACAATCGAAGATCCCAATAACCGAGACAACGATATTTCAGGTGGCACGAAGGAAATTGGGTTGATCTTCCGAGCCTTTTCTAATGCCCATACCGCCTTGAGGAATCGCATGGAATATCTCGCACTTGTCCAAGGATCGAACAAGAGCATTCTTGAACCCATCATTGCGGCTAACTTTGATGAATACATCGAGCAACGCTTCCAACTCCGTCAGGTGTTCATGACAGAGGATAGATTTGCTCGTTACAGGGAGTCTCCGCCTCCGCCGCCGCCGGGGTCCCCTCCTGCTAACGGAGCCTCCCCTCCACCTCCCCCTCCTACCGACGGAGCTCGCTCTCCCTTGCTAGCACCCCCAGCTCGCAAGCCTGCCAAAAAGCCCAAGTCGAAGTTGAAGGGCACGAAATCGGAGCCAGAAGATATTTCCTCTGATGAAGCACCCGGACCCGAAGCAAAGTCTGCCAAAACTCGGAAGGGAGAGACAAGACGTCAGTTGTGTCAGGAGCGCGCAGCTAGACTCAAACGCTTGAGGCCCGACCTCAAGAAACTCCCCAATACACTCAGCCTCCGCCAAGCTCGCCGCCATGCAGGTTACGAGACCGATGAGCAGATGAATGCGGACTTGGACAGGAGAGAGAAACTTCTCACCTCGGACTAAATTTGAGCCTCCACTTCCACGCCCGCAACGACTTTCATTTGGTTTCAGTTTGTATGCTTTTATTTTGTATGATGATACCCCTTACTTCGAATGGTTTGGTGATTTGCACGGGGAAGAGAGGAGGGATGTTTGCGACGGCGGGATGGTGTAGTTGGTGATACCTTCGCGTATGCTTCTGCTTCTCGATGGCGAGAAGTGCAGCGAATGACTGGTGGAAATCGAGAATGAGCATTCTTCTTTGAGCCTGAGACGAAAGACAGTGACTTACTATTTAGGATTCTCTCCCGGATTCCGACTTCGCCAGAATCTGTTGACTTGTCCCTTGGTTACGATTGATTAGGGTTGTTCGGATGTTGAAAATCTGTCTTCGATCATATTTGATTGAGAGGCAGGTTCAATGTTGGATAGGCCTCGACAATCTCAAACCCTGGATGACCTTGTTTTCAAGATCTGTTCGGGTCGATCCGGCACCTCAACGTCTAATGCCTTCCCGGTACACCCTCGGCAAGCACCTAGTTCTTGCAGTTCTTCGTCCCTACATGGGATGCTGTTAGTGATTTCAATGAAACTCCCCGATGATCATGGATCCGCGCCCAACGTGTGTCTATGTTTGTTGGCGTTTATTTTTCTTCTTTTTCCCTTCGCCCTCTCCTTCCCATGCCTTCCTTCTCACTCAGAGAGCGCTACATGCGACTTCTGGGAGAGGACTGGAGCATCAGGAGCCTGGGCTTGGGACTAGACGCCGAACTCGCCTTTCTGCTATCGGACGGTGGGCCCATTTCCACGTGTTGCTGAGTCCCTTCCTGCCTGCCCAGTACAAATATTCGTCTAACCCAGATCGATGGAAATACATATAGGAGTTACGAGAAAAAGCTAGGAGACGCCATAAGGATGTATCCCAATGGATTTATGAAGTTCTGTTTCGGTTTCTATGCAAGCTGCTTTTCCACATCGGACGGTGGCGTCAGCATAGGATCCTCCTTAATAGCCATATCAGATATAGAAAGAGATGGCCTCCGTCCTGTTCTCTCCTCGGCCTGAATCCTCCGCACAGCAGCGATATGCTCCTCGGATAACGAATTCACAAAGTCTGGCCCTGGACTGGCCCAGGCATAATCAACCCACTCTGTACCTAGTATATCCCGAATTTCTCGTGCCAGCTGCAAGATATGAACTCCGCGCGCATGAGACCAGGCACGGTCTGTGATAAGGCCCTCCTGGGGCGTGAGAATATTCGACGCCGCGGGAACATCACCCGTCGGAACATCCAGGCTAGGAGTCGACAGTCCAGGTGATTTCAACTTAGTATCGAAGTACGAGGCATCGTCGTCCTCATTCCAATTTTCCAGCCCATCGACAATACTGTGCCACACGCGCAAAGTCTCGTCAAGCTCAGAGATATTGCTAACGCCCATAACGCTGACACCCAGTCTCCTGCCGGTGCCCATACTGGCCACAGACAAGAAGCCAGGATCAGCATCCGCAGAACGAGCAAGCGGTGCGCCGAGACCACCAGCCCGCGCACCAACACGCAGCCACGCCTCCAGCGCAAACCGAATCGCAACAACCTCAAGCTTCTCTCCATGTCCCAAAGCAAAATCCGCAACTCTACGAATAGCACTCCGCAGGGCATTAGGAGCAGGATGGAAATCACCCATCGAGCCAATAGGCACGCCGTCACGACGAAGCAATCCCATGCCCAGCGGCGATGCGTTCGGAACGACATCAACGCCAGCAGCAAGCAGCCTGGATAGGGCGTGCGAGTGTAGCCGCGTATTCTGCAAAGTGAAGTTGGCATACGACATAACGATATCAAGCGGCTCGCCCGTCTCGCGGAGAACCGTCTCCGCCAGCTCACTGAGCGTGTCGACCGGGTAGCCAGAGATACCGACGTAGCGTAGCACGCCCTCTTCATCGCGGAGACGCCGCAGCTCCCGCACTGCTGTGACCACTTCTGCCGCCGTCACGAACTCCACGTCGTGGCAGTACACTACGTCCAGGTAGTCTGTGTGTAGGCGTTGCAGGCTGCGTCGCACGCTGTGTCTGATCCATTGCGGCGAGTAGTCGAATGAGGAGCCGGCTATGCGCCCGACTTTTGTGAGGAGGTGGTATGTCTCCCGTGGGAAGTTGGTTTGTACGGTTTCTGTTGCCAGGGCGCGGCCGAGGAGTTCTTCTGCGGGGCCGTAGTAGGGGGATGTGTCGAAGGCGCGCACACCGCGTGATAGTGCGCGTTGGACGAGTTCTGTTGTTGGGAGGGCGTAAGGGTCGGCGTTATATTGGGAATTAAAGGTTGCGGTGCCCATTATCAGCGGCGGCAGGGCCGCGGACAGTGGGGTGGAGGGGCGCATGGTGTATGGTCTGGGAGGCCAATCTTGTCAATGCTGAAGAGTTGGCTATGAATGTGTGAGTAATCTCTTATAGATCGGTTGGTAAAATCTTTTTAATGTTAAGTGCAGTGCCTGGATTTTCTCCAAAAAAAAAATAGTACCCCCCTTCGGCTCCGCTCCGGATGGCGCCATGGCGGGGATTCTCCCACCCGCATATCGGGACATGTGGCCACAGCCTGATCGGCTTTGTGTTACATATCTTTTTTTGTAGGTTTTATTTGAGATGCGTGGTTCGAATGTCTCCTTGATAGGAGTAGGGTACGTAGGTACAGGGACAACGTGAAGATGTTCCTGGCAAGGCGGCGGTGGCAAAAAAGGGAAAAAGTCGAGTGCAGATATCCGATACTTGTAGGTATGATATAGATGTGCGAAGAATACACAGTAAATGAGTCTAGACCGGACATTAAACAAGTTAATGCGAATATATATAGCTATTGTACATGAATCCTTTCCGGGTGAGAGTGGAGAAGGGGGTCAACGGAACGCGGCGCATCACAGATGATATACACAGACCGAAAGGTCGATGAGAAGGCCGGGAATGGACACTTCCACTTCCAACCGGAGATGATGCCCAGGAAAGGGATTCAGGGCCCATCTTAAAATATCAGAGAGAAAGACCCAATCTAGAAAATCAAGGCGTCTTTCTCCAACAACCCAAACGCCATGCTATGCCAAAACAAGAAAGACGAGCAGATCGAAAACAAAGAAGCCGGTTGGAGTCGGAGGCTTCTAGCGCGGGAAAACGTAGACGTGCTCGTAGGGAAACCGGAGGGCAGGGCAACCGGAAAACCGCACTAATTTTGTCATGTTCATTTATCCTTGTAGACCTTGGGGTTCCAGCCTTCCTTCAATTCCTTGTCGTGCGCAGCTTTGCGCTCAATCTCGCGGAACTCCATTTCCAACCGCTCGCGTGCACGTAGGATTTTGCTTTGCAAGTAGAAGCTGCCGCCCTTTTCGGGGTTGTTCGTGTCGAAGAGTTTCTTGAATCGGGACATGATATGTTCGAGGTCGTGTTCTCCGGAGGCCGGGGGCTTGACGTTCAGGATTTTGCAGGCTTCATCGATGGTTACGCTCGAGGTGGTACCGGATTTGCCGGCTGCCTTTTGCTGGCCAGCATATTTGCCGGATGCCTGGGCTTGCTTGTAGGCTTCGGCGAAGGCGCGGCCGAAGACCCGGGCTCCAGTCACGACGACTTGAGAGACGATGCGATGAGCCTAGGAAAATTATTAGTTTTAATTTTAGAATGGGAAAAATAAGGAGATCGATGGACACACCATTGAAAAAGTGCCGTAGAGGAGGCGATCACGAAGTTAACGGTTGAAGGAAGAAAGAAGAGAAGGGGAAAATTTCGGCTGCGGGTTTTAGTGTCGGGAGATGCCCAGGCACGGACAGGAGTATAGAGAGCAGTGTATGTACATAGCAAGGTTAATTTGAGATTAAGATAATTTATGAAGTAGTTATTATTTTTCTTCTCTATACAGTCTTTATTCTAAAAAGAATAAAAGCCAATATCAGAACAATATCAGCAATATCACACCCTTTCACAACAAATACCGAGAGTCACATGCCCACAGGTTCGATCTCCCCGCAGATCTTCTTTGGACCGAACATGAACGAACAATCATATAAAGTCCTCACTCATCCCAGACGATGAGTCCATTGTCCATCTATGACCTGTCCATGATTGGATGGCAGCTTTAGGTATGATATTTGATTGTCCTTCTCCTTAAACCCGATCACTGATGGGAAAACAGACAACCTTCCGTGGATAGACTCCATGGCACCCTCACCGAACGCACAGGATCACGGCCAGTCGGATTCTCAACCGCCGACGGTCGCTGCCTTCTCTCCGTCAACGATTACCGGCTCTGCTCTCACCTCGCGCCAGCGCTCCAGTGTCATCGTGCATCGCAAATCACCTCTCCTGGTGGCCACACCACCGGCTATCACGCGAGCCCTGGCCTACTCGCACCCGTTTCTACTTCCTCTAAATAAATTGGCAGGTCTCCTAACATGGACTTCTGGAGACCCGTGGCAGAGCTTTCTGCTGGTGGCTACCTTTTGGACTATCGTGCTATATAGCGATGCCATCATTCTTTGGGCAGGACCGATCCTGGTCGTGGTCGCCTTGATCCTCGGCATGTATGGACGTCGTTACTCGCCTCTGTCATCAACTACATCAACAGGCGAAAAGCACAGGACAAAAGTTGCACCAGATAGCTCACTGCGTCATCAAAAGAGTCTTGATGAAATTGTTGAAACTCTTCGCATCTTCACCACCAGATGCAATATCCTCCTCGAGCCTCTACTCGACCTCACCGACTTCCTATCCACCCAGCGCACTCCTACATCTGCGACTACCAAACCTGCGCTGACAGCTCTGTTCATCCGCATCCTCTTAGTCACTCCTGTCTGGATCGGTCTGACTCTACCTCCATTCTACATACTCACCACACGCCGCATCGTCATGGCCGTCGGCACTATTGTTCTAACTTACCATTCCCGACCCGCTAGGGTCTCCCGTGTCATTCTGTGGCGGTCTCGAGCCGTGCGCCGACTATGCGCTGCAGCCACAGGTCTCTCCGTCGCCGATACCCTGAGCAGCCCACAAAAGGCCCCGGCCCAAGCCCAAGGCGAAAAGCAAGGCTTAAACATTTCAACTCGACGACGTGGGAACAACGCAGGTGTGCGGTTCACATTTGTTGTCTATGAGAACCAGCGCCGCTGGCTGGGAATCGGGTGGACTTATTCATTGTTCCCAGCAGAACGTGACCCTTGGACAGACGAGCATATGAACCCAGTGAATCCCAAAGATTCTTTCGAGTTACCGGAGGTTCAGACAGGAGATGCCAAATGGCGCTGGGTAGAGGGAAGTGAGTGGCGCATCGAAGGAGCAGACAACTTCAATGGCAAATCGGACTCGAAAGGGTCAACCGGCGAAGGATGGATCTACTATGATAACAAGGTTGGTTCTCTCTCTTTCTCTCTCTCCCTAGGCTTCTTTGTATCATTTTCTGACAGACCTCTAGTGGAATGACGGTCGCCGCGGTCAAGATGGATGGGATCGCTATACTCGTCGACGCAAGTGGTACCGTGACGCTGAATTAGCGGACGTGTCACCTCAAGGCGCCCAGGATGCCTCTGAAGGGACCGTTTCCGGGCTCACGCAGGCCCTGGAAAAGGAGAAACAACAAGAGAATGATGACAATGCTGACGCCCAAAGCATCACACCATCCACCTCCTCCAAATCCCATCGTCGGCGCTGGTTCAGCGGTACCAAGGACAAAGAGCAGACCTTTTCTGGGCCGCCGGCTGATAGTGGGCGTGCTACGGGCTCAAATGCATCTATCGTATCCGATAGAGCAGACGCCTCGCGACCCATCAGCATAAAAAATTCCCGCAAATCGTCGCATGCCCGCGAAGGAAGTGTGGCAACTAGTGACAGCGCCAGTTTGCGTGAAAAGGAGATCGCCAACTCGCAAGATCATCTCGACCGGTGGTCAACTCGAGCTGCGGGCGGGACGGAAAGGGCGGAAAGGGAATTTGGGCTCAGCGATGAGGTGAACATGGGGCTGAGTTGATCGAGCGCTCTTCATTCATGTATGCAATCCCTTTTCGAATTCCGCGACTTGCTACCTAGGGCACGCGCTTATATATCCTTATTGTTCGTAATGTGAAACAAGCCCATCGGCCTATATACGGGAATCCCCTATTTTGGTATAATTAATGAAATATGTACATTTTGTCTAATATTAACGTAAAAAGGGAAAGGCAACACAAAAGCCAGATGAGACATGAGTCCAGAGATGTGTTTCAGACTTGTTGCAACTCAAGGACACAGAACCACGTGTGCATCTTCATATCACATAACGAAATTCCGGATTCTCCCGGTCTGTCAGGTCCAAAAATTCGTGGTTATCTGGAACGACGTACGCCTCACCCAATGCCTCCTTCTGCTCGTCACGCCGACGATTCTCTCGTTGCGATACCCACCAGATAAGGCACAGGTCTAGCGTGACGATGAAATACAGGATGCAGATAGAGATCTTGGCCGGCAAATACCCTGGGGCATCTTTGGCTTGGAAGGTCTGCGGCGAGATGATGTTGCCGACAGTGTAGGCGATAGTCTGGACACAGGACACAGTGATTTTCTTGGTTGAGCCAGCCACATTGGTACTGGTCAGCCCAAGAATTGTCGTCCACCCAAGTGGAATGCCTCCGGTGAGGTAATATCCCACAAGTGCTGGCACCTTGTCGGTTGTCGCCATTAAGATCGCACCCACGACTGCCAGGATATGGCCTATGATGCACCAGAACAGTCGCCGCTGTGTCTTCATTGCCAGATAGGTCAGGCCAACCAGAGCCACCACCTCATAAGCGCCCATGGGAGTCACAAGCAGAAGACTTTCCGTTTTCGAGAAGCCCATCCCGGTTACCATGATGTTTCCAAAACTTGTGGCAGTGGAGTTAGGTACATTTGCCGCCAGGACCCAGAAGGCATAGAGCCAGGTATGCGGGTCGATAAGGGCTTCGTAAACCTGGGCTTTCTTAAAGACATTGGTTCCGATACCCTGTCCGTTACCCCGAAGACGCTCCGCATGCATTGCCTTTTCTTCCGGGGACAAGAACCCTGCTGTCAAAGGAGAATCAGGCAGGAGGAAGAAGAAGAGAATCCCGGTCACCACGGTGAGCAGACCCAGAATCAGGAAAATAACCTGCCAACCTCGCAGAGATGCGCTTGGATCCCCGCCGATGTGAGTTGCTACGCCATATGCGACGTAGCCGCCGAACATCTGCGCGAATCCACACATGGAGAACCACAGACCGACGCGGAAAGCCTGTTCATCCTTCCGGTACCACTGCGAGGTGAAGACTACCCAGGCGGGCACGATAGAGGCTTCTGCGGCGCCCAGAAGCGTGCGGCAGACCATCAAGGAAGCGAACGACTTGCATGCCGCCATGCAGGCCAGGATGGCGCCCCAGATGGTCACGTTGACGGCGACGTATTTTGCGAGGGGAAATGCTTGCATCACACGCATGGTGGGGAAGGCGAACGCTAGCTGGCCGAAAAAGAAGATACTCGACACCCAGTTGAATTGGTTGCCTTGAAGGTTTGCTGACTCGCGCATCCCCGTGACGCTGGCATAGCTGATGGCGATCTTGTCCAGATACTGGAGGAAGTACACGATGCAGATCAATGGCATGATATACAAATCGATCTTGCGCAACAGTCGTCTAGACGCTGCAGGATCGAGGATGCTCGCCGAACCGGCTTCTAGTAACTGTAGTGCCCCGTCGCCTGCTGGAGACTGAACATCGAGGTTTCTTTTCTCGAATTCGGCCGAGATGCTCTCTACTGGAGAAGGTGCTAGAGCGGTCATCCTGGCGGGAGTAGCGATGATTCCCTCTTGGGTTGAAATCCGCAGAGGAGACATCCGTTGCTTAAGTAGAGGCTGTGGAGTTGGCCGTTAATATCGATAGCCTAGCACGCCATCGCTCTCCAAGCTGTCACAATCAATCTCACTAGTCACGATTTGCTGGGTCATAGTCATTTTCTGGGCGATAGTGGGTACTTTTGCAAGCGAGGGTAATAGTTATCTCTCAATCCCGAGCTTGATTGGCGCCAGTAATATAGCAGTTCAAAGACGAAAAAGGATTCACGATGAGTCAAAAAATAAAAACGAAGAGCAAAACATTTCCTCCAGCCCCTATACGGGCTAGATATACCCTAAAAGCATCATAAAAGTAAATGCCTGTGAGTACTGGAGTAGAATCAATTAATCTACTTCCGGACCATTTCCGGAGTTGAATTTAGTGTTGATCCCAGCTCGCGTGTCCAGGCCGAAAATCCAGGGTCCATGTGGGGCCGGGTATTCCCGGATAATTGTAAACATCAGGTATCTCTTGTATGTGATTGCCATACAGAAGGTACATACACGCAGCATAACATAGGTATGTTGCCCTGGATCTAATATGTCTTATGTATGTCAACTGCTCACGAACTGTTGCCTTGCCTTCATGCTAATAGATTGATAGTGTATATATAGCGAGATCCCCTATAATAACTTTGGAACGTCGCAAATATTAAATAAGGCCGATATTTAAGGTTCGTCGCATTAACCATACCCCCTTTAAGCTCGTCTGGACTTTAAACTACATGGTAAAGCTATACGTGATCATCCCTATAGGAGTACTATCCCTTACATACATCTCTATCTCCAATGCAACAAATATAGATACAATAAAGCTGAAATCCAAGCTACTGCCGTGGGTTATCTATGCAAGGATCAGTTCCCACCCAAGCTCCTCGACAATATCTAACCAATGGACATTTTTCTGCCGACTCATCCCAATAAACCGAGCATCAAAGTTAGCATCCTGTCTCGCCCACAAAATCTTCAATAACTCCTTTGCACGTCGAACATTCCCAATCCCAAAATTATCCTGTAGCTTGCTCAAGGAACGAAGCACAAGCTCTCTGTCCGCTACGTCATCACTCTCACACCCGGAGATAAAGAGCGGGAACGTGAGTGCCGAATACTCGCAGTGGTCACCCAGCGGGAAAGTTTCAATCCGGCCAAGACAGCGGCAGACGGCGACATTTTTCGGCGTGGAGACGAGAGGAAGCCAGTCTTGTGCTGGGAGAGGGGGATTCTCCTCTAGCTCTAATTGGGTGTTGACAATGATACCAGGACTGGCAGTGGAAGAGGTATGCGGATGGGTTCTGCTAATGCGCTCCATGATTGAGTGGAGGTAGACAAAACCTGCATCGCGGAAACATTCAGCTACGAGTTGAAGCCGAGTTAGGGTTGCTGGCGGTGTCCCTTGGGGAATTATGTTGGGGGTTGAAGTATGAGACCAGGTGAGGAGGGATTCGTTTCTGGGATGTGGTGTTAGTGCAGATCTTCGACTGGGCTATTCTTTTCGTTAACGAAAGAGAGAGACCAACATGGATGCAACGCTGAGTCGAAGAGCCAACGAATCAGCTTGGAGGGAAGGCAGTTCTGCGATGCGTGCACATAACTTCAGAAGCTCCTCGGTGTATCCGATATATATATCCAATTTTGGGATACCGATGTCACTGTCGACAGAAATATCTGTAGAAGTGATACAATTTCGGTTGCTGATCCGGGCCATATTGTGGGCATACACGAATCTGGATGTTAATATATTATGTTAGCATTCGGCAATGTACCTCGCGGGTAATCACACATACAGTCCACGCAGGAACTCGGCTGCCTCTCGATCCATTGATGCAAATCCACCACGAGAAACAATCAGACGTTGCAATGCATTGAGATGAACAACCCACTGCTTTACGCTCCCACGCACGATCTCATATTTGCATAGTAGACCGACTGCCAGCATGGCATCGTCAGGGAACACCTCCGTTGAACACTTGTCCAGCGCTGAGCGGAGTCCGTTGAGTGTTCCACTGTAGTATTTGACTGCAGCCGTATGTGCCCCAAAGCCATGGGAGCGATTTGCTAGATGAAGGGCAGAGACAGCACATACGGCCTTCATCAGCAGAGGCGATGACATTGCCCTAGGAATCAACATCGACCGAAGGGGATTATTATGGCTCTCTAAGTTTGCTAGCAGTCGAGAACCCTCTTCCATGTGATATTGGAGATAGTGAGTCTCATGTGTTGAGAGATGACTGATATATCCTTGGGGCTGTGGGATCACCGCGACAGAGCTATGCAAATCAATATCAGGGCTAGGGATATATTCCTCTGCAACTCGAACCGGACTGGTAGCTGCATCAAATGGTACATATTGTCGAGGAGAAGATGCAACAGACCAGCTCGGGGAAGTTCCCGACCCCGGAGACAAACGAGTCTCGAGCCATGCATCCGAGGACCGGGACGGTGCAGGCGAAGGGAATTGAGATGATGAGGATTCACTGAGCCGGCGGCGCTTTGAAGTTCCTGTCTGGGAGAATACCTGCGCTGATGGACTTAGCGGCTCTACCCATATGGAGCCATAGCCCTCGCATGTCCGGCCTTGCTTGAGACAATTGTTGCAACTGATCGAATTAGTTATGAGATTGAAAGTCAAATTTTACCCCGCACCTTGGTTTGGTCTTATCACAGGCCTTGCGCCTCCTCTTACAGGTTATGCATCCTGACCGAGTCCATGCCGTGCCAGACTGCCGTGTTCTACCTTTCTTCGGGGCGGAAGTGGGCTGGCTGGATGTGAGGGAAGACGACTGGGCCGAGCCATTCATAGGAAAGGCATTCATAGTGTCAAGGAGCGCCTGGGTGATGTGGAGGTTCTCTAACAGGTACTAGTGACGGCATGCTTATCACAGATATTGGACAAATTCAGACAAGCATGCGCTGTAATAACCCGCTCGATTTCTCGGAGAGTTATCGATAGCAAATCCCACTAAACCGAATTTGGACAATTTCACGCGACCCCACACTCACGTGCCATCCCGATTGTGAATTGGAGGTCATGTGACTCACACTTTAAATGATCTCACCTGCTATTTCGACGGAGAACAGGGTATGTTAGCTTGGATCATTCAGATAAGTTTAAGAGGGTATTTTGAGTAAGTTGAGGGAGTTTTTTCGTTATGAATTTTGCCTCGTATATCCATGTTCAGTCTGTTTTGTCCTGACTATCAGAGCCAAGACCCTCTTCTCCAACTGCCCTGGTTTCTTTCCCAATTAGGGAAGTCCATCCAGAACTTATGTAACCTGATAAGATCCCCCGGACCGCCCCCCCCAATGCGATGAGATATTTAAAGTGCAGGCATTGGGCCTAATCCCCTCATTCAATACATCTGCCTTTTCCGTGGATTCGTGTGATATTCCTTCTCTAATACCTTTCATAGCCGCCTCATATCTCTACGTCAGAAGTGCACCCCGACACCGCTAAAATGGTGACCAACCACGGCCCGCACCCATTCGACCCAATCACACCGGAGGAGATCAAGCTCGCCGTACGCATCCTTGAGGCGACCTTCCCGGGCGTCTCTCTGCGCTACAAGCGCATTGATGTCAATGAGCCCATCAAGAATGATGTTATCGCATACATTGAAGCAGAGCGTCTACGGCGTCCGCTGCCCCCACCTCCGGCCCGTCTTCTCTATGTGCTCTTCCACCGTCTGGACACCGGCGCATTCTACAAGGCTATCCTCAATGCCGACAAGCGGACCATTGTCTATGCCAAGGAGCTTCCCAAGGATGTTCAGGTAAGCAGAGCCATCTTCACGAGGCAAGCAACCGGGTTAACTAACAGGTCTACTTTATAGGGTCCTATTGATATCGATGAGATTGCCGGAATTGAAGAGATGTGCATGAAGCACCCCGCCGTACTGGCGGAGATCGAGAAACTGCAACTGCCCGCGGGCGTCACTGTTTGCAACGACCCTTGGATGTATGGTACGGACAACGACAACGAGGACCGACGGCTCTTCCAATGCTTTATGTATATGGTCGAAGTTGATCACCCCCAGAACAATCACTACTCTCTGCCTTGCAAGTTTTCACCGGTGTTCGACGGTCTCACTCATGAGTTGGTCCGTATGGACTACCTGCCCGGCGGTGCTGATTTTGGGACTACCTCTACCCAGCCTTGGAAGCCTGTCAAGGCAGTCCAGTACGCCCACGACCTCTTGGATGAGCCTCTCCGCACCGATCTCAAGCCATATATCGTACAACAGCCCGAGGGTCCTTCTTTTTCAGTGGATGGCAACTCCGTCTACTGGCAGAAGTGGCGCTTCAGGGTCGGTTTCAACGCTCGCGAAGGTTTGATTATCTATAACGTTACATATGACAACAGGAATCTCTTCTATCGTTTAGCTGTTTCTGAGATGACCGTTCCCTATGGAGGTAAGTGAAATCGGGGCTCTAGCACTCCTAATTCATAGGGGAGCTAACTAACGTGAATCTAGATCCCCGAGCCCCCTACCATCGCAAGCAGGCGTTTGATGTCGGCGACACTGGTTTTGGTATGAATGCCAACCAGTTGGCTCTTGGGTGTGACTGTCTCGGCCATATCAAATATTTTGATGGCTACCGCAACGACTCCAAGGGCAATCCACTGCATCTGAAGAATGTGATTTGTATGCATGAACAAGATAATGGTTTGCAGCATAAGCACACTAACTATCGGTCCGGTGCCGCTACCGTTGTGCGCAATCGCCAGTTGGTCCTACAGATGATCTGCACTGTGGCCAACTATGAGTATATCTTTAACTACATCTTTGATCAAGCCGCCAATGTCGAATTGGAAGTCCGGGCTACCGGCATTCTTTCCACCGTCCCATTCGAAAACGAGAACGGCCAAACCGTCCCTTGGGGTACGAACGTCGGTCCTGGTGTCATGGCTCCCTTCCACCAGCATATGTTCTCGCTACGGGTTGACCCTGCTATTGATGGATTTAAGAACACCGTCTACTACGAGGACAGCGTCCCTATGCCAGAAGACGAGAAGAACCCCTACCTTGTGGGCTATACCTCCGAGTCTACGGTAATGCGCACGGCAGGCACAGCGAACACCAGCGTCGATCGCCACCGCGTCTTTAAGATCCGTAACGATAATATTACCAATCCAATCACCTATAAGCCTGTCGCGTACAAGCTTATGGCTGCTCCCAGCCAGATGCTTCTGGTCAGCAAGAACGCCCACGGCTTCCGCCGTGCTGAGTTTGCCACCAAGCCCATCTGGGTCACCAAGTACCAGGATGATGAACTGTACGCTGCAGGCGAGTTCA
Source organism: Penicillium chrysogenum (assembly GCF_028827035.1). Taxonomy (NCBI): domain Eukaryota; kingdom Fungi; phylum Ascomycota; class Eurotiomycetes; order Eurotiales; family Aspergillaceae; genus Penicillium; species Penicillium chrysogenum. Next base: position 1,801,721 of record NW_026622749.1, on the reverse strand, counting down.
CCAACCAAAGCCGCCGCGCCGAGGGCGTCGAGACTTGGGTGCAGCGTAAGGATAACACAGAGAATGAAGACGTCGTCCTCTGGCATAGTAAGCATTCTTCCCCGTGACTGAGTCTGTACCGTACAACTAACGAACCCCTGCAGCCTTCGGTCTTACCCACAATCCCCGCATTGAGGACTTCCCTGTTATGCCGATGGAGCGCATCAGCGTCATGCTGAAGCCCGATGGCTTCTTTACCAAGAACCCTGCTCTTGACGTTCCGCAATCCTCCCAGCTGTTCAACAAATCTTCTCTCCACCCCGAAGAACAGCCTGCTGCCTGTTGTGCTGGCGCTTCGTCTGCTGGCTCCAAGGCCAAGCTATACAAGCGCATTGACTAGTTCGCTTTCTTATCAACCCGCAGATACCCCATACCCCCGTCCCACAGCTCAAGCACATATTCTTTGTTCAGAGAGTGTTTTTGTCGATATGAAATGGCTTGGTGACTTCTCTTGCTCCCCCTCCCCCCCTCCTTCTGCATTCCCGCCCTTTTGGTTGGGCTTAACGATATTTCATGATTACCATCACAGTTAAACGCAAGTTTTGATTAATCTAATGCAATGCATAGTGACTGCAAGAGTAGCTAAACACCAGTAGAATTGTAGTTAAATCCGTAGTTGAATTACTTTGTGAGTAAGCTGGTTTATATTGACAAGGAAGTAATAGTTAGTAATGCGCAGAGAAAAATGGAATAGCAGATCACCTCACGCGAAAGGGTTTATGGAACGCCAAATTGAGACAAATCTGAAATGAAAACGGACATGAGAATATAGTGAAAAATAGGAAGAAATCCCATAGATCCAACAGAAGTATTTCGCCAATATCATTCCTTCATATTATGACCAGAATGCCGAGTGCCCACAGTGGGGTTACCGACGGCCTGAATCAGAACTATGAGGAGCATGGCTCTCAAACAAATCCTCAAGGTATGCGCTAGGAGCACGGCCCTGCGGAGCCTGGTTCAGGTTCAAGGAACTTGTCGAGGCACCCACATGAGAGTGGCGCTGATTATGCGAATCATGGTAAACACCAGTCGGAGGCAGGGAAGGCGACGAGAGGCCAGCAGTGGGTGAGTATGGAAGCTCTCCACTCGGTGCGGGGTTGGAGCTACCAGCAGCAGCGTAGTATCCAGCAGGCAGGTATGTTGAGCCACGATTTCCCGTACTTCCTGTCGCATTCAGACTGGCGTGCGATCCAGTAGGGCCGCCTGCGGTAGGCGAAAAGAAAAGCCCGCTGCTTGCGCTCGGCACCCGATTGGGCTTGTAGCTTGCGCGAGTGGCGGCGCCGAGTTTGTCGAGGGATACATCGACCGCCGGGGAGGCGGAGTACGGGGTTGACCGCTTCTTTCTGCTACCGCGTAGCAGGCGCTTGGATTCCGAGGCGTGTATTACAGCGGCGCGCCGCACTGAGCGGTTTACGGACCATGCGACCATTGCGCGCCAGGCGAGCAGAGTTAGGCCGACCAGCCCTAGTGCCGCGCCGACGGCGATGAACACTGTACCCTCAGGGGCGTTGCTCTCTTGCATATATGGGGCGTTGGCTGTTGGTGGTATCGTCACAATAGCGCCGCCGGTTGTGGTGGTGGTTGAAGAGGAAGAGGAGGATGTTGATGATGTCGTTGTCGTGGAGACGGAAGATGTTATTGTACTGCTGTCGGACGTTGTGGAGGAGGAAGAGGAGGAGGATGTGGTGGTTGTATCCATGGTTGTGGTTGTAGAAGAGGAGGAGGTACTGGTTGTAGAACTTGACGTTGATTTCGAAGTGGTTGAGGATGTGGTGGTCTCACTCACGCTAGAGATGCTTTGAGTGGTGGAGGGATCGTCGGTGGTCTTAGCGGCATCAGTATCCGTTGTTGTATCGTCCGCCGGCACGGCAGATACTTGAACAGCAATGGCAATGACGAGAAGCAGTAACAGGAGGAATGACGGCTTGGCTTTCCCAAGCCCCTGCGGTAGAACTCGCATGGCGGCGTAAACAACCGATCAGCTGCTTCTCCACAGTGTGCGGGTCACTTGGAGTAGGCGCCGATCCCAACGATAGCGAGGGACAAAGAAGGTTATCAATCCTTGTCAGCTCATCAATGAATCTAGGCACCAAGGCTAAGATCTCTGCTGATTGCGAAAAATAACTGCGATTCTTTTCCCTCGTGGAAGATTGGCGGATGCTGAACTCAGGCTGCAGGTCACGGATCCACAATCAACGAAGTTCCAAATAATGTGAGGCCTTGTGAATCTCGGATAAACGAATGACTGTTGTTGAAATGAGGCCAACGAGTGAGTGAAGATGACCACGAGGAAAGGCCTTCGTAACCGAAAAGACGCCAACGCTAAAGGAGAGGGGCGCCTTAGGCAAGACTGAGACTGTCACCTGACAGCTTCCAAAAACAGATACAAGGACTTGCGCATTTACGTTGGCAAATCTAACATTTGAAGAACCGGGAGAATATGAAATATCATACATGGGAATACGAGATAATTGTCCCTGAACCCCCGACAAAAAAGAAATCAATTGCAGGAATGGAGACGCGTTCCAAAACCATAATCCAACAAAGCGCTACAAATCACTGCGCCTTTTTCTGCACAGCAGCCGAGGTGTCCTTTTCGAATGCGGCATAGGGAATCTCAAGGCTGCTTAGAGCACCGATGCCAATATACAAGATCGCGAGGAACAGGAAGGTAGCCATGAGTCCCATGAAAATACCTGGAAAAGGGTGAGTAGCGAATAGAGAGGTCGGAGCAATCGATAAATACCTGGAGTAAAGTATTGATACTCTTCGAAGAGGGAGGTGGAATTGCTTGATGGGCTCGAGGCGTGGGCGGAGTAATCCCGCTTTAGGTCCATATGAAGCGAGTCTTGGTACGAATCTCCAGAGGCTTCGTAGACAACAGAATCCGTCTCGGGGAACTCTCTCGGCGAGGTGATGTAGAGAATTGTATACTTGGATGAGGGAGGAAGTCGATCAATGACGTCGGCAAGGAAACCATCTGGCAAAGTAAGTAACAATGAAGTGCATTAATTGGACTGCGTGCATACCGAATCCAGAAAGCTGCTGTGCGCGGTCCGAACCTAGCGATAGCATGGGGAATTCGACATCAATAATTCGGGGGCCTTGCTCAAAGTATGAAGGGTACGATCCGGCTTCGCATTATTAGCTCTGATGTTCTTCGCGGATTTGTCAAGGCCGTCGAAGCAACTTACAGGAAGCGTCGACGGCGGTAGTCTGGGTCTTGCACTTCTTCTCCAAAAGGCCCTTAATCTCCTTGGGCTCCAATAAGCCAGCGACCTCGTTGATGCTCATCTTGGACCGGATCGAGCTGTCTTTCCCAAGCATCTTCGCACCCAAGCGGGGTGCGGACTTTCGCGTCGAGAAGTCGGAACTGTGCACACCAGGCTGGTAGACAACAACATAGTAATCTGACGGACAGGTACTGAGGGATGATGAAAGGTTCTCGAGGAGCGAAGCTCCTGTCTGGATGTAGGCGGAGTTCGTCAGGACCCTAAGGGAGGAGCGGTTAGTAGACCACAGCAGGAGATGTTTAATCAAACATACTCAGAAGTTGAGGCGAGGAAGAATGGCGAAGTGTCTCTGAAAGCATTTACGGCGGCAGCCCCAAGGGCCAATAGCCCGAACCTACTAAGATGCATTGTGTTTGGCGTGGGGATGGAGTTAGGTTGGCGATGATGTTGCCAACGGGAGGTGTCCGACTTGGTCTCGGAGGCGGTCGAGAGCCCCGACCCGCCTGAGCTTTCCATATCAACTTTTTTTTTTTGGCTTTGGACGCAATTTCAACACAACCTGCAATATACAAAGTTCCGCTTGTTATTTGATTCAAATATACTTTAAATTGGGATTTTTGTTCATCATGGGTCCCAAGGATTTGAAAAAGCGCAAAATTGCTGCTGCGCCTAAAGTTGAAGAGGTCAATTTCGACGACGAATCCCGCCATGAATACTTGACTGGATTTCACAAACGGAAGGTGCAGCGCGCCAAGCATGCGCAAGAAAATGCCATCAAGAGATACAAAGAGGAGAAGAGAGAAGCAAGAAAAAAGGTTCGACCGCCTGCAATGTGTGACCAAAGACATCCACTGATCTCTTTACTAGATTCGAGAGGATCGCAAACGAGACTTTGAACAGGCAATGGCGGAGCACAAGGCAGTACTCAAGCGCATGAAGGAGGATGCTGGTGATGTCAGCGAAATGGAAGGCGAGGAAGAGGAGGAAGACTGGGAGGGAATTGAAGAGCCTCCAGCAGTGGACTACGAAGCGGAATATGTCGACGAGGACAAATACACAACAGTCACGGTTGAAGAAATGGATGCATCCCGTGAGGGTCTGCTCAAGGCTGCCAAGGAAGAGGACGCGGAGAATGAAGAAGAGAAAAAATATCCGGTTGAGTCGACAGAGGATATCACAAAAGCCAAGAAAAGAAAGCCCCGGAGTGCAGCCTCAGAAGCGGCCAGGAAAAAGAAGAGGAACTTCCGCTACGAGACAAAAGTTGAGCGCAAACAAACCATGTTAAAACAGCGGTCTATGAAAGCGAAGAGGGCAAAGGCACGAAAAGGGGCAGAGGAATGAGGAATTCACCCTTTGAAAGAGATACGACAACACAAGTGCATATACTCGGCTTCAAGCAATTATTCATTAGTCAATTTACAGATCACAGGCGATTCACATGAAAAATGCAATGAAGATGCAAATGGTAGACACCGTAGTGCATGTTACATGATAAAAAGTTATTGCTATCAAAAGCGCTGTATCTGGCCCATATAGTTGGCACCAGTGTAACACAAACAATCACAGCACGAAAACCAAACGGCAAACCAGAGAATGAAGCTTGTATTCGACCACATGTTTCCCGATATCCTGTACCCATCACCGGTCTGGGCCTTAGATATCGGCCATCTGGGATGCAAGGTCGTCAAGCTCCTTCTTCACAGCGCTGTGTTCCTTGATTGCATCCTCATATCTTTGTTCCAGTTTGGCGTGCTGGTCCTCCAGTGCCTGCACCTTCCGCTCGTAGTGGCCAGCCTTGATATCAGTTTGGCGGAGCCTAAGTGTCCAAAGTGTCAGTACTGAACTGCTAAAGAACTGGTAGCTGGTCGTACTTCTCGTTTGTCTCCCGGAGAGTCTTGTCATTCTCCTCAGCCTCCTCCTCAAGGAGCTGCACCCGTCGCTGAAGGGCCTCGTTCTGGGTGTCATGCTGAAGGCTCTGGCTGGCAGCATCCTTAGCCTCCTTGAGGGCGGCCTCTGCCTTCTCAACCTCTTCCTCTAGAAGCTGGTTGCGGTGGTTGAGTGATGTAATCTCTTGCTCTTTGGACAAATTCTCCTGCTCCAATGTCTTGACCTTGGCCTTGAGCTCATCGACGAGCTCGTGAGCCTCATCAGCCTCGGCGCGGAGGGAGACCATGCGCTAAAATAAAAACCAGCACGTTAGCAAATTCCCAGTGGGGAAGTGATGGAATGTTCGGGGGTATGCATATATGCACATGACGAGGGGCTGTGATTTTGAGAGGCAGTCAAAGCTACCCCGCCGGCAGGGGTCTTGGTGACTTACCTCCTTGATCTTGTCCATTTTAAGGGTGTTGAAAAGGAAGTAAAGAAGATAATATGTATTGTTGAAAGGAAGAGTAGTTAGGCTTTCGCTCAGCGAGAAACCGGGCGAGTGTTGGATGGGGGGTGGAAGATGATATGGGGAGAGTTTTGGGAGAGAAGGGGAGGAATAATGGCTGACTAGTGAACAAGTAGACAGTACCAGCCCAACAAGTACCAGCTCCACTACAGGGGAAGTACCGTATACTTACTGTGTACCAACTGCGTAACCGTGGTATGGTTAAGTACACAATCCGCTCTTGCTCTACGCCAATCACCGCCCAAGGATCGCCGCGTCTCCACGGGCAACCACTCGACAACACTTGCATCTAGAACTCGTTCTGGCGCTTTTATCACTCTCAACTCGATAGGCCTTTGATTTCTTTGATACTGTGCATGAGAATCATCAGCTCAAGTTCGCCACTATGTTGGCTCTTCGCGACCAGGAAAACCTGGTAAACACACATCAGACCGCCGCGGCAGCTAAGCCCCTTGAATCAAAGCAAACAGCTAGCACCCAAGACACCCGGCAAGCCACGAAACGACGAGAACAACCCGTTGGCGTTCGGAAATCGCACCGTCAAGGGCAACGGGAACCGTCAAGAGAATGGAAAACCGGTCAACAACGCGTTTATGACTCCGATGGGTACGCGCTTCGCGAAAATTACGGATTTGGAGATGACCGTTAAGTCATGACTGACTTGAGTTCTCGCTTATAGTGAAGGATCGCGCTCCTCTGGGTATGAAAACGACCAATCTTAAAGCCAACAATCTTCAGACGCCCGCGCCCTTTGGAGGAACCACCAAGCAACCGAAGACAAACCGCCGACAGTCGACTGCCCAGAAGATCAGAAAAGCTGCTCCAGTGACACAGCAAGCTCAAACCAAAGTCCACATTGACGCTGCGGATGATGTACCGGATATTGAATACATGCCGCCGAAGCCTAGAGGTACGCTAAGCTGAACTAAAGCTGCAAACTTAAAGAGCTTATTTCTGACGAGCTACAGATCTTCCGGACCTTCCAGACGATGTGACATATGACACCACATTTCCCCAGTTTCGACCGAAGAATCGAGCTTTGGGTGTGGAGAGTGTTTACGGAAAGCAACAAATTGGCAGTGATGGACTCACGGCGAAACAGCGCAAGTTCAAGGAGGATTCGGAGGCGTGCGATAGGATGGTGGATGATATGATCATGAAACAACTCGAGGACATTGGTTTTGAGAGCTCTGGTGAGAACGAGTCCGCAAAGGCACTTCAACCAAATGCTATCCCCCCAAGGAGACCTACATCCACCGCACGACACACTCGCAGTGTGTCGACCCTTCGAGCTCGTGATGCTGTCGCTGCACTTAACGGATCCCAGCCAACTGCTCCACCTCGAATGGCTCCAACCCCAAAGCCACGGGTGGCATCGTTGGCATCGTCACTGGTTATGCCCAAGAGGAACGCCAGGGTCCCGTCTAACCCCTCTTCAATGCGCAATACCGCTGCTTCTGTCAACTCTCGGACCGTCGGATATTCCAAGGGACGCAGTGTGTCATCCACCTTGCGGGAGAAAAATTCCCAGATGCAGAGGCCCTCGAGCTCTCAGGTCCTGTCTCCCGAAACTTATATGCAGCTGTATGGACCCCCTCCGCTGGACTCGGAAATGTGGACTCGTTGCAAAGCTGCTGGATGCTTTGATAGCCCGGACGAGAATACCCAGGAACCCGAAGAACCACTGCCCACGTTTGACGAAGACGATGAGGCCCAGAGCTTCCAGCTCACTCTGTAGGGTACATTGCGAAAGATACTCAGCATTGAAAGGGACTACAATTTTACTTCAGTATGGTTATTGATTTGGCATATGGCGATCGGCACTGGCTCATAGGGGCTGGCGGCAAGCCGAAGGGTCCCGGCGTTATGGAATAGTGTTAATGTACTTGTAACTCGATAGGTTGTAGCCCTTCAACCGCGGATCAGTCTGTTTCAGTTGTTCTCCACTCCCATGACGATCTTTTGCCAAGACCCAGACAGGCGAGGTCGCACATGCATTTCCGTCAGGGACCACGTAGGCTGTACCAGATTATTGGGGGAATGTGAATCCTCGGTCATCCGCTGCTAGTGTTGGGAGATGCAGACTGTTCATGATTGTATGGATCAGGAAAAATCCCCACTATCATCTTAGCTACATGAATCCCTGTACTAATAGTTTTCATCGTACGTCAGTGGGAAAATCGAACCCAATGGACATAAACACGGTGTACCTGGCGGGTACCGGGTTCTCAGCTAGCCCGCCCATGGAACGCCAGGTACCAATCACGTATTTCCAGGTACCTGGTCTAGCCCACACCGCCCCGGAATTGCCCATATCTTCTTATTTACTCTCTGGCCTCTCCTTTTCCCTTCCCATTCCTCTCAATTGACGATTCGCCATGACGACCATTCATCCGGACTCCATCGAGGAGTTCGAATACATTGTGACTCCGGCTGCCCCCGAGCAGACCAAGCCTGCCTTCGATTGCGGTGTCCCGACTACTCTGGTAAGTGCATAGCTAGAGCTACCCGGAAGGGATGCTTGACGAGTCCTGGACCTAATTTGCTTGTTTTAATCTCCAGTACCCGACTATCAAGAATGCTCCCGTCCCCGCCGACTCACCCGGCAGCGACAGCTTCTCCAATGGCTTGATGATCGCTCTGGAGATCATCGTGCCTTGGTGGCTGGCTCGCCAGGTTGGTGGAGGTTTCTATACCACCATCTTCTTTGCTCTCTTCACCTCCGTTCCCGTTCTGGTGGCATTCTGGGCTGTCTCTTCCGCCGTTTCTCCTCGCAAGACCGAGAAGGCCAAGTACTGTGGCCGCCCCGTCGAGCACTACCTGCAGTTCCACAGCGAGCACGACCGTGCCACCTACCGCGGCAAGAGTAAGATCCCCATGGAGGTCTTCTACGAGAAGTACTTCAATGGTGAGGTTGACTTCAAGGGCGATGCTCTGGAGTGCCTCGAGTACCGTCACGACTGGGCCAACTTCAAGTTCACCACTGGTCTCTTCAAGCACTTCCTGTTTGGTTTCATCCCCGAGATGCTGATGCACACTCGTTCTCAGGGTAAGCAAGTCTCCATGCAGCTCCCGTGGCAATTCTAACCTATTCCTAGATGAGGAACAGGTCCGTGATCACTACGACCGCGGTGACGACTTCTACGCTTGGTTCCTTGGCCCACGCATGATCTACACATCCGGTGTCATCAGTGACATCAACAAGGAGGAGACACTTGAGGAGCTCCAGGACAACAAGCTGGCCATTGTTTGTGAGAAAATTGGTGTTAAGCCCGGTGACAAGGTCCTCGATCTTGGCTGCGGCTGGGGAACCCTTGCTAAGTACGCCTCGGCCCACTACGGCGCTCACGTTACCGGTATCACTCTTGGCCGTAACCAAACTGCTTGGGGTAACAATGGTCTTCGCAAGGCTGGTATCCCGGAGGATCAGAGCCGCATTCTGTGCAGTGACTACCGCGATGCTCCCCGCGTTGACGGTGGATACCAACACATCACTTGTCTCGAGATGGCTGAGCACGTCGGTGTCCGCCACTTCTCTTCTTTCTTGTCTCAGGTTTACGACATGCTCGACGACAACGGTACTTTCTTCCTGCAGATCGCTGGTCTCCGCAAGTCCTGGCAATACGAGGACCTGATCTGGGGTCTTTTCATGAACAAGTACATCTTCCCCGGTGCTGACGCCAGTACTCCTCTTGGCTTCGTCGTGGACCGCCTCGAGGGCGCTGGCTTTGAGGTCAAGGCTGTTGATACCATTGGTGTGCACTACTCTGCTACCCTCTGGCGCTGGTACCGGAACTGGATGGGCAACCGCGACAAGGTTGAGGCCAAGTACGGAAAGCGCTGGTTCCGCGTAAGTTTCTCTCACGATACTCTCACAGAGTCTTCTGTCTTTCTGATGTCGATTTTCTTTCTTACTAACCACTCTTTTTCTTTCAGATCTGGGAATACTTCCTTGCTTCCTCCACTATCACTTCCCGCCAGGGCGGTGCCACCTGCTGGCAGCTCACCCTTGTTAAGAACATCAACTCCACCCACCGTGTTGAGGGCATCGCCACTCAGCACGGTCTTGCTGGAGCTCGCCAGAACGCCATCGACCGCGCTGGCTCCCTTCCCAAGGCGCACATTATCAAGAAGGAGCTTTGAGGGATTGATGTACAATCCTAGCCCGCATCTGCTTTTCCGGGGGTCCATATCAGCCCCCCTCGGACTAGTATGACGTTATCTGAAATGGGGCGGCAATATGTGAATGTTGTTCTATTGTGAACATATCAAATGTTTACTAACCATGTATGACATGAGACATGAAGTGAGGTGAGGTGAAGCTGAATTGCACGAGTGGTTGTGGAAGAAAAAGGCAGGGGATGGCAGCGGAAGAGAAGCATGGATAGGTCAGTGGCCTATTTGGCTGGCCCACCTGGATATTTGTCTCGGTATTTATCTTTGGTTGTGTTTCTATATCTTATGTCTCACCCTGTCTAGGGAGGATATTTGCACGAAGTCAACGAGTTCTGTCTTTGTCATGTTATTTTTTAGAAGTCAATGGACTATTTTCTTTAGATCAACGCTCGTACCGTATCCTGGGCCCATTTCACACATTTTTACCTACCTAGATAGCCCTGGAGGTGTCTGGCTATGAGTAATAAGGGCATGAAGTTGGAGCCTCAAAGGGCTGGGAAACTCGCCAAATAATGCAGCTGAGGCTTCAACTTTCTGCTGGCATCAAACCCTAATTAGCATCATCTAACAAACTCTGTCTAAACGGAATTCAAGTCTTCAATCATTAGATCCGTCAAACACCAGTTAGATCCCTCGGCAGCTAACGGCGAGAAGAAAAGGAAAAGAAATAAAAGACCAGAATTGTGATCCAATATGATAAATGGTATATGTAAAGATGGAAGCAAAGGCAGGGTAGATGCAGACGTCAGACCAGGTTGACCCTAGGTAAGTATTGGTACAATGAAGAGTAAACGGAGATCCAGAGAAAAAGAAATTCATGCTTGCCGCAGGCCCAGGAGTCTAAAAAAATCATTGTGCATGACGTTACACACACGTATAGCTGAATCGAGCCCAAAAGAAAACAATAGGCGTACAAGGGCGTGTGATGAGATGGATTCACACACGCCTGAAAAACAAAAAGAAAACAAGAGCCAAGCTCAGTCCTCATCTATAGCTGCTCTAGCATTGGATTGGGTAGGAATATCCGGAGTTTGGTTGAGGGCGAAATATGCCCGAAGACTCGACCGTTGTGTTGGGTTGAGAGGGAGGGTTTCTCTGCGTCACGTTCTGGTTCCAAGTTGAAGTTATGATCAAAGGTGAAAGGGCATAGGTAAATTTAGTCCGCGTCGAATTTGTGGTTGTATTCGCCGAGGAGGACGTCATCTGGGCCTGGGCCATGGGTATTTCGAACTAGTGCACAAAAGCGTGAGTGGAATTGTCCGAAAACCAGGATAATGGTGCATGGTCACACGGTTGGGATCAGGGGGGAGTGCGGGTGCACAGGGCGAAAACATACTCCATTCAGCTTCAGTCCGGAAGAATACCCACATCCAACGTCGTACAACTTCGAGGAACATGAGCATCCAGAATCCGCTTTCGGTGTCAGGAATCCAGCCGAGGCCTGGGACAATACGCCATAGCCATGAGAAACGAAGGACCAAATCCGCGATAATGGCATAGTGATATATCTTGTCGGATCCAAAGTAACGATGCCGGCGGAGTCCGTATGGATGGGCGCTGTCGCGACGTTCCGAGGAGAAGAGAGTCATATCCCAATCCTTGACAACATCCCACCAGAAAGAGTAGGCAGAGTTGATAAAAGAGACGATAAATCTGTGGAATGTTAGAGAAAGGCATAAACACAACAGATGTGGAATACAATCTTACAGAAGGCGCATCATGCTGACCTCGCTATACCCACGTAGTTCCAGGGGATTGTAATTGCGCATCTTGGAGGCTATCCAGATGACTGGGAACGCAGTTGCATACTTGAGAGCGTTGGCCAAGTGCTGGTTTGCCTTGTTCGTCTCTCTCCGGGTGACTGTCCGCCGCGCACGAACATATTCCGTCAAACACTGACGAAGACGAATCAAGCTGGGAACAGCGAGGATGATCGGAACGACAATTTCACTTCCACAGGCCCGGTTGGGCTTGGAAGTCGCAGCGAAGCCGTCGGTGAAGAACATGCAGAAGCTGATATACAGATCTCCGATCACGCGAGCATAGCTAGTGAGGGCATCTGCCAGCAGAATGTCACCAAACTTCCCATCCTTCGACTCGGCCAGACCACCAATACTGATCCGCTTCAGGGTAAGGAGAAATCGGATTCGGCCGGAACGAGAGGCGCGATTGAAGGGCCAGATCAGAATAACGAGGAGGATAATGAACACGGACTGCGGGATCCAGTCCAGTCGCTCCACTAATTCAGGGGACCGGCGGGTGGCTAAGGAAAAGACGATGAACCACAGGACAAGTGGGATGGTGAAACATGTGGCCAGGCGATAGACGGCGGTGTGATGTGGGCGTTGCGAGGAGGATGTGCGGGCAGGATATTTGATGAGCGCCGGAACGTCCTGGAAGTAAGGGAATCTGATTAGCTGTCGGCAATACGATGCTTAGGTGAGGGGCGGCACTTACAATGTTGGCTTTTGCCAGGTATTGAAGGTTGATACCCCATCCCCAGAAACCTAGCCCACTTGTGTTAACACACGTCTAGTTGGGACCCAACATTTTCAGACAGGAATTCACCTACCAGCGACCAAGATAGCAGCTATACGTAGCGGCAATGGGAAGACCAGCCCAAAGGCATCCAATTGAGCATGTTGATCAACCGCCATTATTCCATTGATCAGGGGTGGGATAGGGGAAATCACAGGGGGAAAAGACAGGGCTAGAATAGCAACAAGGACCCCTTCGATATGACACCAAAAAAAAGAATGACTAGGGGTGAGTCGTCTTTGAAAGTCCGAAAGTTGAGACTTTTCCCAGTTTGAGGCCGCTGGGGCAGTTTAATAAGCGGAGAGGAGTGGAATACGCGCCTGGACTAGTCAGAGTCCGCGGTCTGGATCCCCACAGCGTCAAATTGGGTATAATTGGAATTAAATGCCAATCTCAGGAGAAAAGATCGAAGAGGGGAAGTTTTTACAAAACTAATTACGTCGTTCTAAGAATAACAACGTACACATGGCATCATAATATAGTCAAAAACGTTCTTTGTTCAAGAGAACATTCAAACACCCCTGGATTTCTGCACGAAAGGGGTACCGAATTAGGTACATTCAGCCACTGCAAGCCTCCCGCATTCATCTGCGACAGGACCAGGTACCTCTGAAGTACCCCAAGTGGGACCAGTTGACGCTTTCGTCGTATGGTAATTTGGTAATTATGTGAATTACATAATGGTATTGCTCCCCGACGGGTCGTAACTTTTATTATGTAATATAGTGATCTAATTAGGCACGTGACGATCTAGAACGGACAAGTCACCTGATTTAATAATATACCGAGGCATTTCATCCGAGGATGACTCCGGGGAAATTGTTTATCTCCACCAGGTACGAAAGCCGGGGAATTGAGTCTGTGACTCGTCTCGGGGATGCATTAAGTTAACAAATATCATTCACGATCGCACTCAAACTTAATATCACTATATCAAGACCCTACAATCCGTCATGGCGGACGACGACTCCCATCTCTCTCTACCAGCCCCGAGCTCAGCCCTCGGCTCATCTGCCTCACACTTTTACCCCTTCGCAACCTCACCAGACATTATCCGCTCACATGAGAAGGATGCATTCCTCACGGGAAGCCTGGTTCAACAATCTCAAGGGATCGTCCGGGCTCTCCGTGGCGCCCGATACGCCCACACCCACTCCGACGCTATCAAACACCTCACAGAACTTCTCTATTTCACCCTAACAACGGCCATCGGCAACCGCACCCTAGGCGAAGAATACTGCGATCTCGTACAACTAGAAGATGACACACTTCAATTACCCTCAATCGGTCGTCGCGTGGGGTACATCCTAAGCAGCATCTTAGTACCATGGACACTGCAGCGGCTACTTCCTGCCCTGCGACAGAGAATCCGCAATAAGCTCGAGCGCAACATTGCACGCCAACAGTTACGAGCGGCGCAGCAGGCTGGCCTGCTCAACAAGCCCCAATTCTCAACTACCCCAACTAAACGGCCGTTGTTTACAAAACTGCGCATCCAGCAGTATATCCTTGAACACTTGGACTCCATCACATCCTTGTCACCCATCTATGCGCTGAGCATTGCGACCTTCTATTTCACCGGCTCGTACTACCATCTCTCCAAGCGACTTTGGAGCCTGCGTTACGTTTTCACAAAGAAGATCGAGGACAATGAGCAACGCATCGGATACGAGGTTCTGGGTGTGCTGCTCGTTCTCCAAATCGCCGTGCAGGGATTCCTGCACGCTCGCAAGCTCGGCGCGAGCATGAATGAAGACGAGAGCCAGTCTGCGGACGCTGGCCAGTCTCTGTCGCAGGCTGGAGCTGTTCTCGCTTCGATTCAGAACCCGTCTTCCATTCCTCTGCTCCCTGCGTCTGTGCCTCTGTATGATCTCGAGGAGGACCCTGGCGCCGTTTCGTGGATCCCGGAGGGTCAGCAGCGGAAGTGCACCCTGTGTCTGGAGATGTTCAAGGATCCTAGCGTTACGACCTGTGGCCATGTCTTTTGCTGGATTTGTGTTCGCGACTGGGTTCGTGAAAAGCCGGAGTGCCCGCTCTGCCGACAGGAGCTCCTACTCTCTAAGGTGCTTCCTCTAAGAGGGTAGTTATGTGGTTGATTGAGGTAATCAGCTCTAGGCTAGTGCTTTCATGATCTTCATGGATTGTCACTGAAGAGATTGGCGCGACCGATACATGTTTATACAGTTATTTTGGATAAATATATACCCCCTGTTTCTATCTCATTCGAGTATGGTTTCCATGGACTGTAGAATTCGACTGGATCTTCACATGGAACAGCCGATCGATATATATTGCTCGGTACAATATAGAATGTACATGTACATCAAATCCGAATGCACGCCGCTTAAGAAGACAGGACATGGAGTAACGCACCAAAAAAAAAAAAAAAAAAAAAAGAAAAGAAAAAGACCTTTCTGGATTGAAACTGTCCAAATATATGCTCCGAAACTTGTGCAAAACAAAAAGAGTGGGTATCTAAAGGATAACCAAATATAGTACATGTATGCATATCTACATTGTCAGATCAATGGATTCTCATCGCTGTTGACTGCTTGTCCAAGTGGAAGAACAATGGGCTGGTTGAGTTCAGCGTACGCGGGACGAGGTGGCATTGGGTCCATGGCTTGCCTTTTCGCCTCCATGGCATGGAACAGACGAACGCAAGCATACGGATCAGTAGCAGCATCTAGGAAAAGAAAGAGGCAAGATTAGCATCTAAGGAGAGAGATTATGCAGGATTCCAAGTACTCACATTGAACCTGACGATAACTCAAAGCCCGAGTCCAATCACCGCAGCGGACGTCATCGCTTTTCTCGAGGGGGAGACCGAAATGCTCGTTTATTTGCTCGCTGAGATTGACACCCCTCTTGTTCACCAAGTTGGGATTGTCTTTGCCGTATTTGACCAACTTGTACAAATGGCTGAGCTCGAAGGTGGCTTTGGCATCGATGCCAAGATACTTGCGCAGCCGCGTGCAGTCTGCCTTGATGGAAACACCCACTTTCGTGACATCGGGAGACTCAACGAGGCGTTTCAACGATGGGGAAACTAAGTCCTCCAGAGAACGCGCGGGCTTGAAGAGCGCAATCTGGAAGAGGGCGATACGCTCCTCGTTTGCGATTTGGATCACTGAGACATTGCTCTGAATGCTGTCCAAGCTGGATGCTTGAGCCTTCCATTCCATGTCAAATCCAATGACCTTGCTCCCCAGGAAGTGTTGCACAGCTTCTTCGGTACTTTGAAGGGATCGGCAATAATGCACAATGAGTTTCCGGCCATCGGGGCTTTGCTGTGAACTATGGCTCCAGAACCGGGACGTTGTCGAACTGTTTGCACGGGAACCAATGTCTGAAGATGGGTTTGGTTCGTCTCTGGAGTCGTCTTCTTCAAAATGTCCTGGCCCATGTCCGCTCGGGGTATCTGGGACCGAGGCCATATGAGTCCCAAGTGGCTGTCCAGACAGGGAATCATCCCGGACACCACTGCTTTGTTGTTGGGCTTGGTGGAAAACCGCATTTGTGCTGTACTTTCTCCTATTGGTTGGTTCTGGTTTAGCGAATGGTTTCCTCGGAAGCATAGTTGCCGGTTGTAGTCCGTTGCGTGACCTTGTGCCTGGGAATGTATTGCTGGTCCCTCTTGGAATTGGTGGACGGGGGTCATCAAGATGTGGCTCCGGGCTGAGCCTCACATCTTTGCTCTTTGAGGGCAAGTGTGGTGGCTTGGGAAGAACCTGTTTCTCTTCATGGTTCGTCTGACTAGCAGGCGCATTGACTAGGAACGGGTTGAACTCAGAGGCGTCAACGTTCCCAGATTTGCTCTTCCAGAGTTTGGGCGATGGTTTGCGGATGACCTGACTGTCCGCCTGATATTTCTGACCGGTAGGCGCATCGACTGGGATTGGTTTGGATGCAGGCCTGCCCTCTATTTTGTGGTCCTCAGCTTTTATTGTTAGAGGATTGGGAGATAGTTTGTGCCCGAGGGGGCTATCCTCTTGATTAGCGGCTAACTCGGCTGCATGCTGTCGTTTAGCTCCCCCTTTCAGTCTCTGGCTTCTCCTTCGCAAGGAACTTTTCGTGGATACCACAACTTGAGCGGGCTCGTGATTGCCCCGATTAGCAAGCGGAGACCCGGAAGGGCCCGACAATTGCCCTTTGGTATATCTTGAAAGACGGCGTTGAGACAACCTGATGAAAGCAGCCTTGGCATTGTGATATTGGGATTCCCCTCGTCCCCTCCTAGCCCTGGCCTCCTTCGCCGAAGAACCCAGTTGGGATATCACGGAAGCAACCCGCCCCCTTTTGCGCTCAATCTCACTGTGGATGGACTCCCAATCTGCTTGTGTCTGCTCATTGGCGATTGAGATAATATGAGCGTCAGAAGCGATCTGACCCATGTGCTTGGCCCATTGCTTGAAGCCACGGATATTCTGGCTCAGTGGATTGAGGACTTCAAACTTCCCAGCAAGATAGACAGGTTGTCTCGCTGAGTGCAGCAATGTTTCCGATCGAAGACGAAGCCAGTTTAGATGGTTGTATTCAGAGATCATTTGTCGAAGATCGCTGCGATGTTTCTGGAATTCTAGGCTCCAGTCTGCTATTTTTAAGGCAGTTTGCGACAGAGTCTGCTCAGGGACCGAAGCCCACAATACCCCAAGATTACCTTTGAGGCTGTGGTGAAGGTACCAAACTTCATTTTGAAGTCTCCATATAAGAAAATTCATCATGTGCAGTGGCGCCATTACATCCAACTGTCGCCAGTAGATATGTAGTTCAGGGCTGCGTGCCGGTTTTGGCATCCAAAGACGCTTATATTCGAGATAGATCTTGTTGGATATCACGAGTGGGTTCTTGTGTAAGTACTGACCCGCTGCTGACGCCTTGGGGGCACCCAGTGCAACCGCAAGTAATACCCGCCTGCCAGTAGCTTGACGAGAACGTGCGGATACAGCTGCCCCCATGAAATCCTTCAACATCCATAATTCACTTTGTCGTAGTGGATGCAACGCCATCTGTCTTCTGAGCCAGAATGCACGGTGACGATGCGCACATCTACCAAGCTCGCGATCATTATGCCAAAGGATATCTCCGTATTGGCCAAACACCCATCTATCGCTTGGGCGAAGGTTTGGGTTACGTAGAAGCTCCAAACAAAGAGTCCTGATGGAGAAAGCTCGTGAGTTCAGGCTTTTCAGTTTCAACTCAATGTAGTTTTCCCTAATAAGTTCGCCTCGATGTAGAACTCGATCAATTCGACTTCTTGCGGTATGCCGGGGTTGTAGGTAATCATTGTTGACGGTGTCTCTCAACTGACAGATGGACAGCTCAGAAATGTTGACTAGGTGTGGTATGAGTGTTCTTTGAGTCGTACGAAGACACTCCTGCCAATTAAGGATCTTCTGGGCGGATATTCCCAGCTTTCTTTCCCATTCTGGTGTTCTACCAAAAACAATGCAGCAGAGATCATGATCAATCATTCGACCGGTATTCTCTGCTTTCGTGACAGCAGCCTGTATTCGATCCAATCCCAGTATGGAAGATGACAGAGCTGTCACTTCAGCGACATACTTCTGAGTGATTTTCTCTGCTTGTAGAACTGAACGCGTGGTGTCTGAGACCATAGTTACAAATCGCGCGCTGATGAAGCTTGACAGGATTTCCCATTCAGTCACATATTCTTGAGTGGTCTTTTCGGCATGGAGAACCTGTTTTGTTATCTGGGATACCACATCACTGATTTGCTTTTGCAGTATTGATGAGATAGCTCCATATTCGGCTTCATATGCTAGGTTGGCCTTGATGGATTCATCGAGAAGGTCATCAACGTGTTTGTATTTCAATTCAATAAAACTCTTAACAAGTTCTTGAGATGAAGGTAGCGAATTGAACTCCTTCTCAATGCGCAGACGTTGAGAGACTCGGATTTTCCCATTTACCCTCGATCGAATCAAGCTGCCCAAGTCTCGATGGTGGGCGGGGCGCACAAAAGCCGATCGGCCTGGAGTTCGTTGCACGGGTTCTGGCTTTGGGGCTTTTTTGTCGTCATCCCACATGCCTTCTTTGCGAGTGGTATTGGAAAAGTTCCGCTTTGACTGAGGTGTTATAAGCGGGATGTATGAGGAGCTTCTATTCCGTAAAGACACATGCCGGAGCCTTGGGACAGATCGTGCGCAAGTGTCGGGGCCACTGTAGTTTAGTCAGAAAACAGCTATTGAAGCTGGACACAATAGAGCTTGCTTACCCCCGCTGCTCAGAAAGTCCCCATCGCAATAGCCCATGAGATTTGGATCTATTGAGGTGACCACTATGTTTTGCAAGGGAAGATCGGGTCTTCCGACTTGCTAAAAGAATCGGCCGCATTGGCATAATGTGTGACAAGCATAGTGGACCAGCCTGGAGCCCCACGAAGCAAATCGGGTCTGATCAATTTGACAGACAACAAGTGATGGCTCAATATATGGTGATCAACGAGACAGCAACTAGAAAATCAATTGAGGGACAGGATAGCATCCCATGTTGCGGAGCTCCAAGCGCGCAAATCAACTTTCAAAGTTGCCTCTAAACCTTATTTGGCTTAGTCGCCCGGGCCGGATCATTAGAGGTGCCGAGCGACAAACGATCACGTCCTTTTCTATATCGATCTTGTCCACGCGGGATGCTTTGATCACCTTTGATTTTAAATCGAGACGCTTGCCAAGAAGGAAAAATTATCAAGCACCCTTATTTTATATCTCCTGACATCATGGCTTCTCAGCTGCTTCCTCTTGGTCCGTACCTGATGGCCCAAGAAAGCCATAACCCCGCTAACCCGTTTGATAGAGCTCATTGATAAGTGTGTTGGCTCCCGGATTTGGGTTGTCATGAAGGGTGACAAAGGTCAGTTAAAATTCAATGTTGATAACGGAACTGCACCAGCGTACTAATGCTTACGAAGAGTTCTCCGGGACCTTACTCGGATTCGATGACTACGTCAGTGAGTATCCCTGCATGAGAAGTGGCGATCTCACCAGGCACTAATTTCGATTTAGACATGGTTATGGAAGACGTGACAGAGTTGTACGTTCTTTGATATTTTCGTTTTCTAGATTTGACCTACCATTTCTTTTTCTGTGATCGTGTTTGGTTGCCTTGGCTCCTCCGCCCCTGAGCAGTGCTCGTTCATCTCTATCTGATTTGCGAAATCCAATTTCGAGATTTCCGACAGGTCACTCTTGTGATTACGCCCTAGACTAACTTGCTCTTAGCGACTACACCGGTGCCCAAATCAAGCTCCCTAAGCTCTTGCTGAATGGAAACAATATCTGCATGGTAAGTTAAATTCACCTTGAGCCCAACCCGGTGCTTTATTGACTCTTCAACCAGTTGATTCCCGGTGGTGAAGGCCCAGTGGCAAGTTCATGAGCTTGGGATACCCAGTTCTTGCCATGACGAAAATAAAATTTTGTGTATTAATGATACCGAATGCAACGAGATAGAACAAAATCGTTGAATGAACGAACCTCCATGTCAAGCGTGCTTTTGGTCTCTTCCCATTATCCCGTGTCTCGGGCAGCGCGTAGGTCAGCATTGAAGTAGGACCAAGAAGAAGCTGTTGTCAACAACATCCAAGTGAACGTGTTCTTCGCCGAAGAGGATCTCCATCGCAGTGATGGCTAGCCATGATCCAGGGGAGTCTACCACAATGCAGTCCGCTAAAAGGGACCATTGCAGCCTCCAATGATATGCGAGATAAAGCATGCAGGAACTAGCCTACAAAAGACCTCTGGGCAAGCAGCGGTCCAGGATAAGCCCACCCCCCCAACCACAAGTCGTTCTCCCTGGAATCAGGGTATCGACGGCTAAACCCGGTCGCCGCGCGCTATTTACAGTTTACAACCGGCTATTAGCAAGATCTGGGACATCCATTCGATACGAGCAGAGGCCGCTGGCGCGTACCGATCGGGAAATTCTTCACTTTGGATATCATGATTTACAACGTAGAGCAAAGGAACTCCAAATCGACTTAATACCCCACATTCAGCGTGTTATATTGCTAGTCAGTTAACTGCCGTTAAGTGGAGATTAATGATGACGGCGAACCTTAACGAGTAGCTAATTTAGATGGGATCATCTACGGCACATTATTCGATATATACTATAGCCCCTACCTACTCTGGGCATAGACCGGTCTAATCCTAGCGATGCTGTAAACACTAGAGAGTCATCTATAACATATGTAGGAGTATTGGAGAAGGATTCCAGAAACTATTTTAAAGCAAGATAAGCACAAGAAAGCGGCAGCCTTAGTCAGGGACATGAAAGGGGGTCGATGCATACGGGGCTCTAGGGACGGGCTGCAGATGCAGCACCAGCTGCGGATAATCATGGATATTATTCGAGTACTATTCACTGTTACCGAATTCAATTCTGAAAGCATGAGGTTTCGTTGTCCCGTCTTTCCCCAGACTCCAAAGTTGACTATGTGGAAACTGTTACCTAACAGATTGTCACCCCCGCATTTTATATGCACCTAATGTCGACTTCGGATTTCCAATTTATATTTGGATATATTAATTATAGTCATGTTCACCGTGAGGGCTTTTAACTGAGTCTTGGAGTGAGACAAAGTAACTATGGAACACACCAAGCGCCTCATGGACCTAAATGGGGGGGGTCCGACTTGGCAGCAAGTCGGGGATTATGAACATGGCGGAAAGGAACTAGAACAAATGTACTCCGAATGAAGTAAATGCATCAGCCTGGGCTAATAGCGGACAATTTCGTGGCGGTGGCGAAACCCTGAATGCTCATTGCGTGCTGTTTGGGGCATTCATTTCTAGCGATTCTCGTCGACTTGAGTAACCTCGAGCGAAACGTTTGGTACGGAGTACTCCGATCGTACAGAGACTATTTTGCGGGGTATTACCCGTAGACTTCTGCTACTCAACCTTGGAAACCGACAAATAACCTTACTTAGTAGGGTCCACGGGTGTGTTCACGGAAGAGCTAACTTTGTGCTACAGATCTAACCGACAGATTTCACATGAGCACCCGCACCTACCTACGCGGGTAGGCAGCAATTTTGTACAACGTACAAAGTACTCTGTACATTGGACCAGGATCCGGGCGCAGCCGCTGACCTAACATCAACGAAGGACAATCGGTCGGCCATGGCTCCTGTCACCGGAACACGAATGCCAACCCAGCCCGATGTTACCGTGGCTATCTGTTGCGGGAGCGTGGCCAGTAAAATCGGCTACTGCGCGCCATCAGCTGGCGAAGGCTTGAGTGGCTGGTAGTCAAGCATCAATTCAATTCAGCTCAAGGCCGAGAACACTGGTGCGTCTTTTTCCGCCCCTATTATCTGACCGGGATGCATGGGCCAACCGAGTCTCACGTTGTGGATTTACCTATCTCAGAAACTGGTCATGTCCTTGACCCGTAAAGCAGACATGAAAGATAAGACTAGTGCGGTCGTTTGCACATTTCGATTTGGTCGCAAAGGGCTTCTCACACTCGAAATCAGAGGTCACCCGATTATAAACACCTTGAGATCTCAACGTCCACTATTCACCAAATGTGATTAATTTCTTCTTTGACGAGGATGCCCGAATTCAGCTATTGGCCTACAAAAGTCTATTCGCGGACCCAAGATGCGAGGGCATGGTCTTGGACCTACCAGAGCTTCCTGATCGATATGTTCTGCACATTGCCCAGCAAAAATATAAAATAAAATAAAAGCACGAGCGTATTATTTAACGCGCCGACACCAGGCCAATCATTCCACCTGTCTCTAATGAACACCGCATGATAATATCTCCCCAACATGCCCTCTTGGCTTCCTGGTATGCTTCTCCCGTGCTTCCATGCATATGAATGGCAGACCGCCACGAGCCATGCAGGGAGAAACCCTCGCTTCGAAACGCCTAAGCACAGAGTTTGCCTAAGCACAGGGTTAACAGAGTTTCATGGCACCATCCCTTATCCCAGGGACCATAGCTAAATGTCATGCGGTAGTGGCGAACCCGACCGAGGTGGTTCTTGGTGGACTCTGCACAGTCTCTCTCGTCTGCCTTTCTGGCCACATCCACAGGCCAAGACTATACTCCGTACCGAGGTGACGGTCAGGGAACTCAATTGTGAAAGGTTGCGAACAAGCCTCAGTGGGGCGAATTTCTCCAGCCATATGGCAATACACGCATATTCCTTGTAGCCCATAGCGCATGCGATAGGAACGGGGTCCGTCGGGAAGCCTTCCCATAGGCAAGGGGTGAGAAATGAAAAGAAATTCCCATCCCGTTTAATCGCCAGTAGATTAGTATATTATAGAGTAATGCTAGTATGTTTCTAAGGTTATTTTGTGTAAACTTAGAATACCAACTCAGCAAGATAAAGTATTCTAGAACAAGAACCTAGGAAACACCCGTGGACGCACCTCAGCAGTGTTCGGTGGAAGCCCGGGGGAAAGGGAGGTGCGCAGGTGCGCTCTTATCTCCCGAGGTTTGTCTGATTGGGCAATGATCGACTATCTTCCATGGGTAGAGTGCGGAGAAACCGACAGATGGGGTTTAGTGAATCTGGGGAGTTGCCGTCTTTGGTCTCCAGAAGCTTGGCTTTTCCCTTGTCGGCACACAGAATATCATCCATGGATAATCCCAGGAAAAGTCGCTGGAGACTTGTCAGCATGACTATCCATGTAATACGACCTCGGGATTCAGATCGTGGAGATAGTCAAGCTAAGTTAATAGTAGATATTGGCATGAGGTGAGATCCGTTGAGGTCCTTCCGTTGTGACAGGCTAAATCACGCGAGAGATAGATAAGTAGTGGCGTCTACCAGACAGGGTTCCACATCCTACGATAATTATCTCGCTTTCCCCTTTTTGTTCTAAAACAATAAGATAGTCGGGTGAAACACCATGGTTGCAAGCCCCAAGGCCTTATCTACCGGTAAAAGCTGTGGGAACTTGACCGTTTGCAGTTTTATTCCGCGACTACCTATGTATTCCGTAGATATGTATGAATCATGAGTAATTCATGGCCTCAATATGGATCAGCCATAAACCTGAATTAAATAAAAAAAGGAAGATAATTTGCCCTCCCGGACTCGGGCGTTACCCAAGAGCATGCCAAGGTTATCAGAAGGTTGGAGTCTGAAATGTTATTAGTGCAAAACTCTAGTCGGTCTAAGCGCATGAATGCAGATAGATTTGGGTGCTTTTGATTTAATTCGATTTTAATTTGATTATGGAAACCGTAAAAATAAATTATATCGCTTTGATCTGAAATTGGACTGGTTGTATTTATACCCTCGCCCCCTCCTCCCAAACGGTCAAACTTCTACTTGGCTTACCCTCTGCATTGGTAGGCCTGGATTCTCTGGAGCCCTCAGGTCGAGCATACAGATCCTTCTTTCCTCTCTTCTAGATAATCTCACCCTCGGAAGAGGAACCTATTCACATACACATTATGGAGGAGAAGAAGTTTGAGGCCGTCCAGACTGGCGCGGAGGCCCCCCCAGCTTATGGCGACTCATCTCCAACGCGGGGAGGCATAGGCCAACGAATCTTTGACAGTTTCAAGAGAGACCCCAATCATACAGTCACCGGTCATGTTGGAGCTGATGGTTCTGGATTCGATGCTGAGACTGCCGCCCATAACACTGCTCACTCCCCGTTGCAGCGTCGCTTGAAGGGTCGTCATCTGCAGATGATTGCTATCGGTGGTTCTATTGGTATGTTATCTACTGATTATTCTCTCGTCTTATTCGACCTTGCTAATTCCGTTTACTACGTAGGTACTGGTCTTTTCGTTGGTTCCGGATCTGTTTTGGCCACCGGTGGTCCAGCCTCAGTATTGATTGCCTATATCTTGATCGGATGCATGCTTTACTGTACAGTTCATGCATTGGGTGAAATGGCAGTTCTCTTCCCCGTTGCCGGTTCTTTCGCCCATTATTCGACTCGTTTCGTCGATCCTGCTTGGGGTTTTGCCATGGGCTGGAACTACGCTCTTCAGTGGCTTATCGTCTTACCCTTGGAGATCGTCGCTGCTTCTATCACGGTCGATTATTGGAACCCAGGGGTTTCAAATGCCGCCTGGGTAACTATCTTCTGGGTTATGATTGTCTCAATCAACTTATTCGGTGTGCGAGGATATGGTGAAGCTGAATTTGTCTTCTCCCTCATTAAGGTCATTGCCGTTATTGGTTTCATGTGAGTTACGCTGCTGTTTACTGAAACTTGAATGTCTAACTAACTTTGCTGTTAGTATACTTGGAATCATCCTCAACTGCGGTGGTGGACCCCAAGGTGGATACATCGGCGCCAGGTACTGGTACGACCCAGGTGCATTTAGGAACGGTTTCAAGGGTCTCTGCAGTGTCTTTGTCAATGCCGCATTTGCCTTTGCTGGAACCGAACTTGTTGGTCTTGCCGCCGCCGAAACCACCAATCCTCGCAAGTCCCTTCCGACAGCCGTTAAGCAAGTCTTCTGGCGTATTGCTCTCTTCTACATAGTTTCCCTTACCCTTGTCGGCCTCCTAGTGAGATATGACGACGAGAGACTTATCAGCGGTAGCTCTTCCGCCGATGCCAAGGCCTCTCCCTTCGTCATTGCTATTGAGAACGCAGGAATTAAGGCTTTGCCTTCGATCATGAATGTCGTGATTATGATTGCGGTCCTGTCTGTCGGCAATTCCTCCGTCTATGGATCCTCACGTACTCTTGCTGCCCTTGCCGAGCAGGGCCAAGCCCCCAAGTTCCTAGCATACATTGACCGCAAGGGACGTCCTCTACCCGCCATTACCATTGCATCTATATTGGGTCTGCTTTCCTACCTCGCCGCCTCTGACGTGCAGACTACCGCCTTCGAATGGATGATGGCCATCTCGGGTCTGTCATCTATTTTCACCTGGGGTTCCGTGTGTGGTGCCCACATCCTCTTCCGTCGCGCATGGAAAAAACAGGGCCACAGCCTGGACGAACTGGCTTTCCGTTCCCAGCCCGGCGTCATTGGCTCGTGGGTCGGTTTCATTTTCAACTGTCTCGTGCTGGTTGCCCAGTTCTGGGTTGGGTTCGCCCCCATTGGTTACGCAGACATGACCTCTCAGGAGATTGCCTACAAATTCTTCTCTGTCTACTTGGCCGCCCCCGTGGTTCTGATTTGCTACATCGGTTATAAGATCATGTACAAGACCAAGTTTGTTCGCACGTCCGAGGTGGATTTGGTCACCGGTCGTCGCGACCTTGATATCCAGCATTTAATTGAGCAGGAGATGGCCGAGCAAAGAGAATGGCCCAAGTGGAAGAAGGTTTATAAGTTCTTCTGTTAAGCGGACGTTGTCTCTTTTTTCGATATTCTTTTGCATTCGACAACATCTCCCCCTATGTACTACATCTTGTTCTTGCATCTTACCTGGAAAGCTACATAGTTTAAAGATACGTATGTAACCAAGATACGATAATTTTTCTACGAACATTACATATGTATACAAAGCATCCATACACTTTCAGAGGACTTAAAACTCCCTTTGACAGTCTACAACATATATTAACGCCGATCATAATCTCGAGCCTCCAGGCTTGGCATACCTGTGGGGAGCAGTTGACCCAGGAAGCCAGGCATGATCAACGGCTTAAGAGTAGGGTGCCACATATATTATAGTATTGCACTATATTCTGTAATACATTTTGATTGATGTACATGATTACCCTCGGGCAAGTGCTCGTAGCCACAATGTCAATGCAATTTAGTTGTAAACATAAAGAGACAACATTTGAAGACGCACATCCACCAACCCCCTTTTTTTTCAACGGTTGAAAAAAACACCCAAATATAAAGATTTGCAGCGGATTACCACCCCAGTGTAATTTTCAACCCCAAAAATAGCCCGAGTGGATTCGAAGACGGTGGGGACAACCTTGGAAGAGCCAGGTTGTAAGCCAAAGGACTTTTAACTAGGCGGTATTGGTCTCAGATGTACGCAAATCCCCGTAATATTACGAGCCACATGACGCCCTCCAGGGCTGCGATCTGGAAATCCATAACTCCATCTACTCCGTCTCCATCTTCATCTTTCCCATTTCTGTCTTTCTTTGTTTTTGTTGCCAGCTTCCTGCCGACTTGCATTGCAATTTGCTTAGCCTGGCTTTCGCTCATTTTAGCCTCAAACTTTTCCGCGATCCGGCGCTTAACACCCTGCGCACTCGCTTCTCGTGCGTTCCAAAGTGATCTTCCCTGCTTCGTCATTGGTGCCTCGGTCTATGCGCAGTTCCATCCAGCGTCAAGATTGGATATTGAGTTGACAACTAAGCCAGTCGGTCTTCCCTCGGTGTCCTTGGCCTTATCGCACACTGTGCCTCAGTAGCCGCTCAACATCAAGTATTTCCGATTGACTCTCGGTTTCGCGTTTTCTCCACGCTTTTACGATTCCCATTTTCCTCCGAACATACGAACTCACCGGTGTCAGCTGCCGGGTCGCTTTCCCTTCTTACGCCGATCATAACGTGTCTCCGCTTGACGGCCTGAATCAGCCTTTTAGCCGCCGCGATAATGCCTGGTTTCGCGGACTCTTTCTGGACCCCCGACTATGCTTCGGGTCTGGGGGTATTGTACGGGAAGCTGCAGCAGGGCGTTGTGGAAAACAGGCAGATATTGGCCATTGCGTCCATGCGTGCAGATGCAGAAGAGCAGTATGGTCTCCGCATGGGAGACATTGCCCCGAGCGTGGACAGGCTGACTCCGGCGGGATTCGGCAAGGATGACGGCGCCAGTGTCAGAAAGGTGTGTTTTAGACGCCTAGAATGTACCGGAGTGAAGGAAGACTGACGTCGCGCGAACCTCGTGATAGGCATACGAAGGAATCCGTACCGAGATGGTTGAGGCCTCCAAGAACCACCAGAAGATTGCTAACAATATCCGTGAATTGGTTGTATCGCCCTTCCGGCGTTGGGGCGAGCAGCACGATATGCGTGTTCAGTATTCGCACGACCTCCTCCAATCCCGCATCAAGGAACACACCAAGCAGGCGGAGTTGGTAAAGAAGTTGCGCAGTACTTACTTCAATAAGTGTCGTGTCGTTGAGGATCTGGAAGAAGAGAACAAACTTGCTTTCCAAGACCCTGAGTCGAGCCCCAAGATCAAAGCTCCCCCGAAGATCGTTCTCCCCACCGAGGAAGAGCCAGAGGAAGACCCCGTCGAGTTGGGTGAACGGATATTCCCGCCAGACCACCTCAAAAAGCTCCTCACCCATATGCTTGATAACATCAAGCTTGGCGAGGCGAAGGTCCCCATTATCGGTACCTATCAAAATGTTTCCACTGGCGCGGATATCGCGCAGTATATCCAAACTCACATGGAGGCTGAAAATCTCGCTCAAGTGGAGATAATTGGTCAGGATATGGTAGACAATGGCCTTCTCCGCTTGGTTGGAAACATGGGCAATGTGTTTGCCAATAGCTCCAAGATGAACTATCAGTGGCGCCCCAAAGTATTCCAAATCACCGGTATCCCAGAAAAAAAGAAGCCTCTCATGCGTGTCACCTCAGCGGCATCAAGCGAGGACGGTAGCGGCAGCGACTCGCCCATTGCATCTGTCTCTGAAATGCTATCTGGCTGGAATCCTCTCAACAACCCTTACCCGAACGAGACACCTTCAGAGAAACTCCGGAGGGAGGCCTTGGAAGCGGATGAACGGTACAAGGTTGCTGTTCGTAAGCTTGACCAGATCCGCTGCCGTCTGGAGGAAGAAGTCATTGGCCAGCTCAAATACATGGAGCAGTGTGAGCTGGATCGCCTCAAGGCCATCAAAGCGGTGGTTCTTGACTTCTCGGGCGCCATCAGCAATGTCATTCCCAACCTGCAGAGCACAGTGGATCATATGATGTTATATCAGGAAACAATTCAGCCCCTCGGTGACTTGAGATATCTGCTGGAGAACTACCGTACTGGTGGATTCGTACCCAAGATCCAGGCATACGAGAACTACTATGGCTCCGTTGAAGGTACAGTCACGGTGATTGTGTAATGATGAAGCGTTGCTAATTTTAATTTCCACCAGAACAAAACTTCGGTGTCGACCTCGAAGCTAGAGCCCGTGCCGACCGCAAACGTGTTCCGATCCTGGTGACCACTATCCTGACCTACCTAGATAATCGTAAGAAATCCATGGAATATATTCGAATTCATGAGTTAAGGCTCACAAATCCCACAGGCTACCCTGAACTTGAGGGCGATGAAACGCGGCGAATGATCTGGCTAACCGAAGTTGAACTAAGCACGACGCACAAGCTTCGTCAAGCTCTGAACAACAGCAAGGCTGATTATGCCGAGGTGTTGCCTCAGTTCGAGATCCCAGTTATTGCGAGCGTTTTAAGATTGTACCTTCTTGAATTGCCAGGTTCGTCGCTCTCTTGGTGGCTCGGTCCATGTTTATGCTAATACCCGGGTAGACTCATTGGTTTCCTCACAAGTTTAC
Organism: Penicillium chrysogenum; assembly: GCF_028827035.1. Taxonomy (NCBI): domain Eukaryota; kingdom Fungi; phylum Ascomycota; class Eurotiomycetes; order Eurotiales; family Aspergillaceae; genus Penicillium; species Penicillium chrysogenum. Next base: position 1,772,885 of record NW_026622749.1, on the reverse strand, counting down.
GAGATCGTGAAGACGATTTATTCTACCACTGCTCATGAGACCACCGAAGAAGGACGGATCAAGGTTTTGCAAAGCACCCTTGGACAACTCCGCCTTGTCAATATCGCTACGCTTGATGCCATTATGACTCACTTCACGCGCCTGATTGATTTGACCTCGGCCGACGAAGAATACATCGCTCTGCTGGCACAGGCCTTTTCCCCTTGTATTCTCCGTCCTCGCATAGAGAACACTCTGACGATGAACGAACGCCACAGCTATCGCTTGATCCGCGATCTGTTTGCTCACAAGGACTCTATCTTTGGCGAACTTAAGCGCCAATCGAGTGCGCTCGGAATTACCAGCTCCAGCTCCAACCGTCCACGCGCCATTAGCACGGACGAGAGTAACCGCCGTGCGGCGATGGAGGCCCGCCAACGCGCCATTGTCAACCGCAGCCGGGCAACCAGTCCCGCCAATCGCCAACGACATCGACGTGACCGCTCGAGTGGTGCTTCGGAGATTGGCCGGTTCCCGATCAACGTCAACAGCCCTTCAGACCGCAGATCCACCCGCGGTACTAGTCTAGATGTACCAGCCAGCAAGCCTCCCCAGGCCGGATCTGAGGATGCTCCTACTGTGAACACCCAAGTTGCTGAGACTGTTAGCAATGTTACTAACGGCACGTATACTGAGTCCCCGGCCTCGGCTGCTGCCAGCGCCAGCACCCACTCGAGCTCCCCTAGCCCCCCTCCTGTTCCTCTTCCAGAAACTGCATCCGATGGCTCACCAACTCCTACACCTACTCCGGCTGCAACATCCGCCGAATTCGAGAAGCGGAGTTCTATGTCCCGCTCTTCTGGCGCTCGGTCCAGTCGTAAGCCAGGCCTTGGTAGCTTGTCGAGTTTCCCCACTGGCTCGGCTGTTGGTGCCAGTACTGGCACTGACAGCAACCGAAGCAGCATCGCTGAAAGCGAACCTAACAGAGTCACTCTGGAAGACAAGCCTATGGATGACTAGCTTTTGAGGATCTGCGGGTGCAGAGGAAACCTTGTATAGATCAAACTGGGAGCAGCGCATCGGAGTGCTGGGGAAAAACGTGCATCATTGCATTGCATCCCATTCACATCTTCCTTGCTCCCTGATCATGGTGAAGACGACCTGGCGAGTTGCAATTTGGGACATCACCTTTACTTTTTCTTGTCTTTTGTTTTTCCTTTTTTTGAACTTGAACTTTTACTGCACGCCTACGAGGCATGCATGCATACATACATACCCTGTCCCTTTTGCTGTGTTACAGAGGGGGTTGTTCACATCCTTTTTACCTTGCCTCTGTTACTGCTACTGTGATTTTCCTCTTTATGTTCCTTGATGCATTCCCTTTGTTGCCCTCGTGGTATTATCCACTTGGTGTATGTATACTCCTGACCCTTTCTCGTGCATATGAATTTCTTTCTGTCCTACATATAGCATTACTCCCTGTTGGCGTAGCTCTGTAGAATTTATGTGGAATTCAATAGCTAACAGTGCCGGAAATTACTTGTCTCCACCAAGCTCTGGATTCGGGACAAGAACCACCGAGCGTTAGCTCCCATGAATCAAGAATTTGAACGTTCTCCCTAAAAATATTACTTTAGTCTATGAACGCCTCAAACAAACCAGAGCCAGACACCAGAAGTATTTTGTATGAATAACCAACCCCGCATCCGCCCTCTTTCAAGCAAAGTGCAACTTGGCTAAACCCCACAGCCAAAACACTCCCAGCCGAGTGCAATAAAACAACCTTGGAAGATAACACTCAACTACATAACCCTAAACCATGACGCCAACAAACCGAATCCCAATCGTGGACTCCCACATCCACCTCTTCCCAGCGACGCACCTAAAAACCCTATCCTGGCACAACGCCAACAACCCACTTGGCACACAACACAGCGTGAACGAATACCGCCACGCAGTAGCACAATCTAACGCTACGTCCCTCATGCGGGGCTTCATATTCCTAGAAACAGACCGACTCTCCTCAATCACCGACTCAACCCCACCCAACCACGGCTGGCAACATGCCTTAGATGAAGTCTCCCTCTTAACACGTATAGCCCTCGGTACACCCATCCCAGGCGAGGGTCACGTCTCGCACGACAAGACGCTCTGTCTGGGGATTGTGCCGTGGGCGCCTGTGCCAGGCGGGCCGGATGTGCTGAGCGCGTATATGGAGCAGGTCCGTGCCCGGACTGGGCACGAGGTTTGGGGGAAGGTTAGGGGGTTTTAGGTATTTGGTTCAGGATAAGGTTGCTGGGACTATGCTTGGGGACGGGTTTGTCGAGGGGTTGAGGTGGCTGGGGAGGGAGGGGTTTGTTTTTGATCTTGGGGTTGATGCGAGGTCTGGCGGTTTGGGGCAATTGAGGGAGGCGGTTGAGATGATGGAGCTGGTTTATGGGGGCTTGGAGGGAGATGAGGCGCTTACGATTGTTATTAGTATGTCTCTCTCTCTATCCCTCTCTCTCTCTCACGCACACGCTTTCTTTTCTTTTCCTTTTGGTTGTTCCTGCTTGGATTCTCCTTGCTGACTGCTACAGACCATTTGTGCAAGCCCAATCTTCGTTTGATGTCAGATGATATTCGCTCTCATCCGGAGTTCCTTGAGTGGAAGGATCTTGTCACTAAGATGGCGAGGGCAAACCCTAGAACTTTTATGAAGCTTTCTGGGGCGTTTTCGGAGCTTCTACCGTTAGAGGCGGAGTCGGTGCCAGATTTTGGGGCAATTGTTGAACGCGTGCAGCCATGGACTGATGTTGTTTTTGACGCTTTTGGGGCGGACCGTGTCATGTTTGGATCAGACTGGCCGGTGTGCAATGTCGGCGGCGGTGGAAATGATGTCTCTTGGGGCAGATGGAGACGTGTGGTGGAGGAGGCTTTGGAACGGAGGGGATTATCTGAGGAACAAAAGAGGGGTGTATGGGGATCTGTTGCTTTGCATGCTTATGGTATAGAGATCTAGAGATTCCATTACTATGAAGGACAGAAATGGAAAGTCATTTGAGCTTGAAGTACGTATATACATAAATAAATAGCTTGAGACTTCCAAGAAAAGAAACAGCTGTACATATCCTCATTGCAGGTTAACAAATAACCCACCATCAACCAGTAGCTGCGCACCAGTCACATAGCTACTCAATTCCTCACAGGCCAAGAAAACAGCTGGCCCAGCCAGATCCCGCGGTTGACCGAGTCGGCCCAGCGGAATCCGACCCTCCATATAACTCCGCTTAACAGGGTCCTTCATATCCTCCTCATTAAGCTGCGTCCGGATAGTCCCCGGCAGCAGCGCATTGCAACGAATACCATACTTTCCGAGCGCACACGCACACGACTGCATGAGACTCAACACCCCGGCCTTAGTGGGGGTGTAATGTGTCTGCTGCGCGCCGCCTACCAGAGCGGAGATGGAGCTAACGCCGATGATGGAGCCGCCGGATGGCGACTGGGTCAGTGCCATTTGGCGGGCGGCGGCTTGGGTGGCATAGAAAGCGCCCGAGAGGTTTGTTGAGATTGTGTGGTTTAAGAGGGAGGGTTCGAGTCTGGCGGGATCGTTAGAGAGGAAAAGAGGGGTGAAATGGTAGGTTATAGCTCACTCTAGGAATTCAGCAAACTGGCACACGCCTGCGTTGCTGACGAATACATCTAGCCGACCAAATGTCTCGACGGTCTTTGCGACGAAGCTCTGACCTGTCTCCGGCTGCGAAATGTCGCCGGGAACTGTGAGGAATCGGGTGTTCGCTGCTTCGGCTTCGATCTCGTTCACGTCTTTGCGTAGTGCTTCTAGCAGCGTGTCTTCCTTTGCGCCGCCGAGATGGCTGATGGAGACTTTAGCTCCATGACGGATGTAATCAAGGGCAATCGCCTGTAGTAGAGTTAGTGTGCTTTTCTTTTCTGCTTTTCTGAATCCATTCAAATTCCGGAGATGGGAAATCCTACCCGTCCAATTCCTGTGAGGCCACCAGTGATGGCGGCAACTTTACCAACTAGTAACTGTGGGAAATCCATTGATGATGTTACAGATGTAGAGGTGTTCTTCGCAATTCTCACAAATTCTCACCTTGGGCGAAGTGGGTGATTTCTCGATAAGCTCGGGGGTTCGTGGTGATGTTACCCCGAGTGTGGGGAAACCCCACTCCGGCAGAATATAGAGAGGGGCAATATATGTTGGAGTTTTGAATTATCCAGTGGCATTGAAGTAGCACCGATTAAATTGCTTTTATACCGCTTATATACATAGGGTGAGGCAAAATTTGTACCATCTAAATGATAATCGGTATGAAAATGGATGAGATTTGTTTATTTTTTTTATCCGATGTGTATATACATGATTCTCGTATAGTGCGTAGATAACTGATTGGAATGAATCAAAGACATGAAGATGGCAAATAATCCCGCCAAATGGTCAACGTTTACGCAGAACCATTGCCATTGACCGCCTCTGCGTTGTCGGGTGCGCGTAGGGACTTCTGGGGTGCAGGCGTAAGGATAGCAGCAGCGGGAATCAGAGGAGCAGCGGGATTGAGTTCCAGACCGAATCCGGGCTTGTCCAAAACAGAGACGTCAAGGTAGCCTTTGGTAGGAATCGGCTCGTTCAAGAAAAGGTTACCAAACACAGGCTCGACGGTGTGGCCATCGGCAGAGTTGGCAAGGTACTCTTGGAAGGGACTATTGGACTGAGAAACGACAAAGTGGTACGAGTAGGGACCGGACGCATGGGGCACAACAGGGAGATCGTAAGCAGCAGCCATGGCAGAAACCTTAAGTAGCTCAGTCATTCCACCAACCCACATCACATCGGGCTGGAGGATGTCAACGTTGCGGCCCTCGATCAGCTTGCGGAAGCCATAGCGGGAGTACTCGTGCTCGCCAGTGGTAAAAGTAACAGTCGGGTGGGCACGCTTGAGGAGCGCGTGGCCGTCGAAGTCATCGGGCGAGAGGCACTCCTCCCACCAGTCAATGTCGAGCCCAATAGCCTCACAACGCTTGACTAGCTGGATTGTGTAAGGGACAGTCAAAGACATGTAGCAGTCCACCCGTAGTGGGAAGTTAGCGCCGACTTTCTCGCGCTGCTGGCGCAGGTATTCAACGTTTTTCAGAAGGCCCTCGGTACCCTCATCAGGACCGTGTGGCAGTGCCACCTTGGCGCCGATGAAGCCGGCGGCCTTTGCGGAGCCAGGCTGGGGACCGGTGCAGTAGAAGTTCAATCGGGTTCGAGTCGCACCTCCGATTAGCTTGTAGACGGGCTCATTGCGGATCTTGCCCTGCAGATCCCACAGAGCCAGATCAATAACCGAGATCACGGCGACGGGTAGACCCTTGCGGCCGTAGAACATCGAGGCGCGGTACATCTTCTCAAAGAGGTCGTTGGTGTCACGGGGGTCTGTTAAAACATGGTTCGTCAGAAAGATCCATTGTTCTATGTGTATGTGAGATGGTGTACATACCCGCGCCAACCAGGAAGCGGTTGAAATGTTGCTGGGTCAGCCAGCATGCAGGCGGACCTCCGAAACCAGTCGCGAAGCCCTTGGTACCATCAGTGGCCTCAATCTCCACACAGAATGATCCCAAGACATTGATACCCCATGATGTTCGCGACCCACGGAATTGTGCCCACTTGGTCATGGGGGTGGAGATGTTGCTGTCGACCAGCCAGTGGCCTCCTTTGACCTGTGACGATAGTTAGCATGTCATATATTAAGACAAATCATATTTCAGAGCTCTTACATTGTGATAATCACCGCCAGAGCCAACACCATCAATGATGAAGGTGCGGACTTCCTTAATGCGGGGGAATTCCGTTGTCGCCGTTGTTGAACCCATGATGTATGAAATGAACAAGCCTCAGGGAAAAAGAACTCAGTTATCTACAGGAGGAGATAGAAGAAGAGAAATAAAACAGAAATCCAGCAGTTGCGGGGGATTCGCATCTATTTCAACGAATTCCACATGCCGAGGAGAGCTCGGGGCATCGCTACCCCCAGAGACGGACAAACGGCGACTCGGAGAATTTGTTGCGGCGTCACATATTATTTTATCTATGTCAAGCTACATATAGGCGGGCCGGATAAAAATGGTCTCGATAATTCTACGAAACCCATGGGTTATAGTTCTCGAATTTCACAGCGTTGAAGACCCGGGGGATGTAAACACTTGACACCTGGGCAATTTTCATGACCTCGGGATTACTCTCGACGATTAATGCACCGTTTTTTCTTTGCGAGAAGGTCTCGTATTTGTATATACTCGTAATATCTATAGTACAGAATATGAGACTCTACAGATTACCACATATAGATCTGGTGATATATCTTCATCGTCGATATAGAGCGGGGTGTTGAGGCACTCATGTCAATATATTCGTCAATATATTCGTCAATATATTCGCATGAATATGAATATTGCAAGAAATTCCACAAACGGATATAAACAATAAACCTATAGATTATGCCTCTCTAATAATCCAGTAAATCTATCAGCTTGATAGAGCCCCTAAAACTCGCCTGTTGTTAGCTGTAAGGAAGGTAACGACACTGATCCCTGCCCGTCCCCCGGGTAGACTATAGTGACACGTTGGCAATATTGGGCTAAAAATGTTTCAAAGAGTTAGCAGCTTTCGATCTTCAATTGCATGAAAAGCTTGATATGTACATAATGAGGTTATGGGACTGTCCAAGGTCTGTTGGGTTAGCGAATAGGAGCCAAGGCAAAGGTACCCAACGCCCATGCATGCATCTAGGTGCTGAGCTTATGTTTCTCTTTAAAGTAATGGGTTTACGGTAATCAGAGGTTATATTCGACAGACTTGCAACTATCCTGGACTGGTATTGACCACGGATTTCTGTTGGACTGTTTGCACTCCCTCTTATGGTGTATAGTGCTTGCTGGTACTCTTTCCCAGTGATATCTTGTCAGAACTAAAATTTGAGAATATCAAAGAAATCGAAGTAACCGAAGCGAAGAGATTCAAGTCAAATCAGGGGAATTCCAAAAGCGGAGAATGCGGGGTGCCCCGGTTTCTGCCTGAGGCCTTAGCTCCACGAGTCCGACCATTTCTGTTTCTTCCTTCTCCTTCCCTCGGGCTCAAGACTATTGCGGAGAGCTTTCCCAAAGCCCCGTCTATTTTATAACAGTATACAAGGCGATCCCAGCCTGTTTGGACCTCACACTGTGACTTGGCCTTGCATCATGCTCGGTCCCTGATAGGGCGAATTGCTATCTCGCTAAATCAAAATGCCGAACACTGCGCTTCCCGCCCAGGAGACCCCTTCCTCCAATCAGCAATTCGGTGATCCGAACCGAGATCAGAGTGCAGAGTATTCTTCGGATTCTGATAACGACCATGTTGGACTCAATGGCTCCACAAGAGCCTTGAAGCGAAAACGCCCCCTCACTGTCTCGTGCGTACCTGAATCGCCCCGGCTACCCATGTATGAAATGTAACTTCCACTAACCCTACCAAGACGTGAACTATGCAAGCAGCGAAAGGTTAAATGCGGTATGGTGTAAAAAGTTCCTAGACAAATGTTTCGTTTCTAACATTGACCACCCCAGACCGAGTACAACCGAGCTGTGGCTGGTGTACCCGAAATGGCCAGCTATGCGAATATAGGGAACGAAAGAAGCCTGGGCTGAGAGCTGGGTATGGAAAGGAGCTAGAACAAAGACTTGGTAAGATTCTACAGTCTACTCGTCATCTATTTCATAGCTCACTCGTACATCAGATCGATTAGAAGATATTATTCAATCACAAGCTCGGCTTATCGAGATGCATATGCTGCAAAGTCAGTCTTCAATGGGCCACGAGTTACCCCACGCTGGGCGTCTTTCATATAGCTCTCCGTCGGAGCCGTCAGCAGTCCATGGCCCTAGTCCTAGTACGGCTCTTTACTTCAACGACCCTGCGTCTTCTGTCACTCTACCCTCACGCCATGCAGACGTGTCCACCAACAGCCCATCCGATGGCTCTGTGAAGAATTCCTCACAAAATCATCTGCAACACGACATGTCAACGGCGCCAGTTGGCCAGTTGTTACATAACCAAAACGCACATCATGATTACACAGGAAACGAATCTTCTTTGAAGGTTCCCGTCAGCATATACTCAAATCAAGAGCAATCTCTTACTGATCCTGATCTAGATCTGCCACCATATGATTTGCTCTATGCTCTGGTAGATCTCTATTTCGAACATATCAATTCCTGGTGCCCGATCCTCCACCGGCGAACAACCCTGGATACCTTCTTTGGCCCTTCGCCACTAGACGAGGCAGACCGAATGGTGCTGTATGCAATTGTGGCAACAACGCTGCGTTTTTCCTCTGACAGCAGGCTTAATGACCAGAACAGAAAGCGTTATCACGACTCGTCTAAACAAAAGGTCGTCCTGTATGGCTTGGAAAATTCTTCCGTCAAGGCACTTCAGGCACTCGTGATTTTAGCTCTTGATTTGGTCGGATCTTCCAATGGCCCGCCGGGTTGGAAGCTACTTGCCCTGATTACCCGATCTGTAGTTCAGCTAGGGTTGGCTGTGGAAGCAAAGTCTTCTCTTATCAACCCCCTCTACCCGTCAATCTATACTCTGAGAGCTGTCACTCTTTCAGAGCCAGATTCGTGGATTGAAGATGAGAGCAGACGTCGTTTGTTCTGGATGGTCTACTTGCTGGACCGATATTCCACCCTGGCGACTGCGTTCAATTTCGCCTTGGATGACAGAGATATCGACCGCAAACTCCCTTGCAAGGATGATTACTTTATGAAGAATCAACCGGTTGAGACGCGGTGGTTCCAATGCTCCAGTGACCGTGCAGATTATCTCAGTAAAGCTGAAAACGTTGGTTCTTTCGGTCTCTATGTTGAAATCTTGGGTATCCTCTCGCGGATTCACCTGTTCTTGAAACGGCCTGTGGATATCGGCGCTCTCTCAGATGTTGCGGAATGGCAGGCTACCTATCGCAAGCTGGACAGCGAACTCACGTCGTGGGAGTTCAATCTCCCAGCGGAATATGCCTACGAAAACTCATCCCGACTCTTCAGTGGGCCCAAGAATGGCCGGGCTTTGCACAGCGATTGGGTGCAATTGCATGCAACTTATCAAACGTGAGCGCGCCGCACCTTTATTGTTGTTCCAAGCAACTAACGGGTCAATTACTATAGAGCTGTAATTCGTCTGCACTCCTCGGCAGCATACCCGACAACCCGATCTCCAATCTTCACGCCCTCATATAGTGCCAGCCAGCGATGCCTACTAGCTGTGGAAAACATTCTGTCAGTAACAAGGTTTGTTGTAGAGCACAACATGCTAGACAAGATGGGTCCGCCCTTCGCTTTCACTCTCTGGGTCTCAGCACGCCTACTCCTTGTTCACGGCTCAACCATTGCACATACTGTCAGCCCCGATATCGTCTTTTTCGTGGATACTCTATTCCAGTTAGGAAAATACTGGAAAGTCGCCGAGCGATACAGCAGCATCCTTCAACGGGTCCTAGACGAGTACAACGAGTATCAGCAATCCACTGCCATAGACGGCGAACGATCCACACCATCAACGGTCAAGATTCTCGCCGATATGCGTCGCTGTGCATTCGACTTGGACTTTTTGATCTCGCGCCAACCACGCGAATCACCCGCTGATAATGGTATTGGTGAGAGTCACCAGCCCCGACCGCCCTTGCCGACAATGGCCACCCGCAACCTCGCCCCCAACGAACTCGAGTACCTGGATGTGTTTGGTTTCTTCAATGTTCCCCGTGTTCCTCCTGCTCGGGCTCCTGACCTGACTACTTCTACCCCATCTCATTTGGAAATCACAGATCCTGTGCCAAATCCAATGTCAATTCATGGATTGACGGACGCTGGCCCCGCGCCTCCAACTGGGTCAGTGGATGATAGTGGCCATCCCTCCAATGCGAATGAATTCAACATCACCAACTACTTGATTCCGACCCCGGAGACGGATTGGCTGTTTCGACCATCCTAAAGGCACTACCTGCTCTTCTCTTGTGTCCATTTTTAGTGGCTTCTTGCCTGAAGACAGACAAAGAAATTCAGCTCGCACACACTGAAGTGAAGTGAATACCGAGTCCGACGGAGAACACATGCTCCGGAATGCCGAATATTCTGTAAACTCGAAAAAAAGAAGGCTTGTCACCCTCTTGGATTTTGCGCCCGATATTGAGTGCGCCTTGACTTCTTTGCCTTTCCAGTCGCTGAGACGTGTCTGGATTCAACAAAGCACGCAATGAAGGAAAATTATATAACGGATAGGAGCGAATGCTAAGATGAAAATCGGTGCCGCTTTCTACCGTAATAAGTCTAGAAACCACTTCATGGGGATTTTTCTTACTCCGCGGCCCTTTAGGGATGGATTTTGCATCCTCGTCCTCGCGGCCTCTTTCATCGGTAAGATCGGTTTCATTCGGGATTCTGTGCTTCGGCTAAGTTGGACAGAAAATCCGCTCGTCAGCTCCTATTCACCCTGTGATCTGTATCTCAACACAAATCAGTTGCCGGTCCACGTCCTTCCACCGGCTTCTCCTTTCCCGTTCAGCCCATTGAATCCCCCCATCTACAGTTTGAGTCAAGCGTCAAACGTTCGTGTGAACTTAAAGAGAAAGTTATCTCGTTTTCAGAGAATCACTTTTTCGCAGTCTCGAAGCAAGCTAGACATGGGAGAAATGCACCAAAGAGAGAAAGAAATCGACAGGTGTGCTTGTGCTTTCGAACAGGTTCTGAGAGGGAAAAATTCCGTCCGGTTATTGACTACTACTGTGATGATCTTCAATCAATTCATATTAAGAGCCTTTTTACATGTTCTGTGTATATCTCTTTGCAAGTCTTTCGAGGACGAGAAAAAGGAAATGGAGGAGGGGAAGGGAGAGGGGGTTTATACTCGTAGGTGGATACGTCGCGCCTTCCCGAACCATGGATAGCCTCATCCTCATGGCAGCTTCCATCTGGGAAAACCCTTCCAAGGCACAAAATACCGGCTTTTTACGAGGACTAGTACAACGGTATTCTCATTTCCCGCGAGTAGATGCGAACAGTCCTTGAATTAAATTCTTCGAAGGTTGCTCTTTCCTGTTCTTATCCAACTTTATGCCCCTTCACGGTAGTTGTATATTTCCGTCATGTATAAGCATCTCCGGGGAAATGCATTGAGCCTCCACTTTTTGTCAATTCGTGAACAATGGAGCTCCCATGGTATCGGTCCCTTGTATGAATCCGTGCATAGTGGCTGCATTATGGTAAACCCCTCCTCCTCTCCAATGTGTACACTCATAAAATCTACCTTACGAAAAGAAGAATGGTCCCTGACGAAGACCGGGGAATTCTAGTATCTACATGACCTCCTCTCGAGACAGCTACACTTGAGAAGTCTCCGAGAAAAACAATGACCTTTTAGGTCGGACCTAGTGAATAGAATAATTCACATGTAAAAAGTTGCGATTAGGTTGGCTTGAAGATTGATTTGAGCTGGTGGATGCCGGACGAAGACAGGGTGGGATGACAGCCCACGTCATCTGAGTTACGACGGAAATACAATTGACCCGGGTTCCTTTCAAGGTTTGTGCCACACGCATCCCGAGGTCCATATGTACATACATGTAAGCATGCAACTTACAAGGTTATCTTGGCTGCAGTATCAGTGTTCCGTCATAGCTTCATTGGGGGGATCATGCGGTCTAGGAAGGAGCGAGCATGGTTACTCTCTACTTCCATCACCGTTGGGCGGAGGCCGCGCTCTCCAACTTCTACACTGTAAGCAAGAGGGGGGATTCCATGATCTTGTGGAGCATGAAGGGTGGTAACACAGTAGGTGGTGCAGAACGTAGAAGAACAGAACAGAGAAGAGCGGAAAGATTTAGCATTGGCCAATGGTTTCCAAGCACAGGCCCCTTTCATATAATCGGCGACGCAATTGTGGTGGATAACATTGCGATATTGCGCCTCCGGTGGTTCCTGGCATCTCCCTGGCCAATCAACATTGGAGTCCGTCGCAACGGCCGTAGTCTCCACGTGCCACAAGTAACAGTAAGCCTGAAGTCGGGGAACCTTGCTAATAATGACAGGTAGGGTAGTATACGGGCATTTGTACGGTTTAGGCGATATATAATCATGCATATTGATAGTCCAATGCCGCGGGCATTCCGATGCACTACTATCTGAGTGTTTGCTTTCTACTAAGCATATATTCTTGACCAGTCGGAATCCATCTATTGAGCCCTTCTGCCGGAGTGAGGACGTCCCATTGAGCGAAGATATAGTGGCAGAGGTAAATGCTTTCAAAATGTTTTCACATTCTCCATAACTTGCCTGTAGCGGCACAGATTCAATTCCCGAGATCCCACATATGCCAGCCGACCTGTCTTATCCTTAATCTTGCGATTTATAGGGTTGATCCCATCCAACTGTACACGCCTGTCCCGGAAGAACCGCTAGCTGAGTATACCTGGGCAGTATGGCTTTCTTTTCTTTGCGGAAGTCAGTCTCCAACCTTGTTACCTGCCAATATCTCATACTAAGTGGGCAGATTGATGGATACCAAACCACACACAAGTCCTGCAAATCCGCCCCGCGTAATAATCCTGAGGAAATACAGAGGGGAATTAAAGTGTTATCCGGTGGCTCAAGTCTTTCTACTTTTTGATGCTAAGATGGACGATGGAACTTGCAAGACTGTGCGTATTGAACTATTCCGGGTATTAAGAGGAGACAGATCAACGCACTTGCTAGACCGAAATATAACCCGTCAGGCAAAGTATATAATGCCGCCTGAAGAGTGGAAGTCTTTGGAAGATCGATATATAAGGAAGTGAGAGCTGTAAAATTGTTTGAAATCGAGATCAGCGAGTGTGCTATTTCTAGAGCGAGAAATCACTAAACCTAAGACCAGATTTTGACAGTAGAACTGCTCCTTGCAAGGTGTCGTGGTCTAGTTAGGATACTAGGGCACTATATAAAATATCATCGGCGGCGGCGTAAAACAAATTCAGAGGCCTTTCTCACTTACTCTATGTTCATGAAGATACTTCCTTCCAATATGGGTTCTAGAATCACACCATAAAACATAGAACCAGGTTATTTAAAAGGATATCTGGTTCCCATGTTTGCCGAAGTCTCCTGCACACTCCAATGTGTCACTTCTCCGGATGCCCTGTTTTTGATCACCGGATATCTCCAACCACAATGTCTGGTGATGAAAAACATGCAGTTTCGAGTGAAATATCGGAGAGAAGGAACAGTTATGTCTGTTCTCCCTGCTGAGATCTTATTCGAGGTATGATAAGGTTATAACTTTGGAAACCACCTGGCACGCCATGCGAAAGTGGAGAATCCCTAATAACCTTAACTTTATGTTCCCTCATCCATGGATGAAAGTGACCATGGACCCACTTAACACAACCTTACTCTAAAAGAGTTAGCAACATTGAGAACACTATAGTGTCCACGTGTACATATATGTGCATACGCAACGTCATCTTCGGAGTATTAAAAAGAAGTTAGGGATTCCAATGAGTCTAAGGGAGTTAGACAAGCTTATAAACTAGACAAAAAGGTTACAGAATATGGCGCATAGGAAGAAGTACGTATGGAAAAAGTCCCCGAAGAGTGTTGCAAACAAATTGAAATCAAGGTACTTCTGTCCTCTTCGACAAATGAGAAAGTGGCCAGGGCATGGAGACCTTCGAAATGTCCACGGGTGGAGGCCAAGACGATGATAAATTTAGTGGTGATGAAGACACAGATGAAAATGACTATGAAGTGATAATATCGCAGCTTCAAGACAACAAACAATAGACACATGTTGTTAGAATTTATTCATTGTTGTAGGGATGGAGATTGTTTCTAGTTTCACTATGGCATCATTTGTACGTTCTATGTAAATAAAGCGTGCAGCCTGAAACACCCAGTGATGGGGAATAGCCAGCCGTTGAAAAATGAAAAACAGAAGGGAAATACCAGATGATATCAGTGTCAGCAGTTGATCCTCTAAGACAGGCCCCAATAAGTGACCTTCCTTTGCTGGGAGCCAAGCGAGATCAGAGTCATCATTTACATAGTCATACAAGTGAGAGCAAGAAATGAGAGCAGAGATGAAAGTTCCTTTAGAAGTGTTAACTCCTACACGTAACATATATGACAGAAAAGGAGACCAAGGCTTCAAGAAACAAAAAGCAAGGAGTAAAACCATGCAAAGTACCGGCCTAGAAACTCCATCGAGAACACTCATTTCTACTCAAACACAATTCAGGCGCGTCAGTCAATTACGCGTCGGTACTGGGCTGCAATCGGACGAGGACCTCCTCGAGGAACGCGTCGAGAACAGCATCAACACCACCGCCCATATCGACAGGTCTCTCCATATCCCAGTGGTGGAGGCTGTTAAAGGCTCGAGCGATGTCTTCGGCAACCTTCTCCAGACCATGGTGAATGCGAACGCTACGGTCAAAGTCCTTCTCTTGCTCTGGGGTAGGCGGGGGCTCGTTGGGGTTGCGTCCGGGTTCGAGACGGACGAGGTGGTTGCGGCGGCGGTCCATGGCTGCGCGGAGGGCAGGGAGAATCACAGTCCCACAGGCGGTTGCCCGCTCAGTCTCAGGGAGAGGTCGGGTCGGACGCTTGTGGTCGCTGGAAGTAGGGGTAGGGGGTGCGGAGCGGTGGGGCATAACACGATCATCCATGTTTGTTGGTGCGCGCTTAGACTTGAGTCCAGAAACTGGCTTCGCGTGTTGCAGTGGGTCTGCATGTCTTGGAAGAGCGGCTTGAGGGATGCGCGGAGACTGTGCCTGGTGTCCCGGAGAATCAGCAACAGTGCGAGAAAGTGCAGCTTGCTTGTGCACAATTTGACCGGATGGGGTGCGGTACAGGTCGTGAAGGGGAATGCTGGATTTTTGTTTGACAGGAGTGCCCTGATTACTGACCGTAGAGATAGGTTTGGCTGAAGGAGCAGTATCAAGTTTGCCAGCGTAGTGAGTCGCTGTCTGTGCGTATTGTTCGTTCAATCCCCGCACGGGAGGGTTTTCTACTGCGGGCTTGCTACCCACTGGAGACACAACTTTGCGTGGAGGAAGTGCGGTCTGGGAGGGGCGTTGCTTGAGAGGGGAAGATGGAGCAGAGGGAGGAAGAGGGGTTTTTGTGGGAGAAACATTGCAAGCAGGGTTTGCTGGGTTCACTTGAGCTTGTGCGGCTTCTTGGGGAGTTTCATCACACAGATCCCACTCTTCTGTCTCATTTGCTCGCGCATTGCTGTCAGAGTCTTTCATAGGGCGCAAAGGATGTGCAGATGCTTTTCCCACAGGACGAACGGTCCCGAAATCCCAAAGATCTTCCTTTTCCTGGGTTCTGGCGTTTGCTGTTTGGTCGGCTTCTCTATCATCATACCCATCATATTCGTCTTCGTCATCTTGGCCCCGATGAGTTATTTGCCAACGCTCTGCGCGCTCAATGAGTTCTGTCAGGTAGGTTGTTCTTTTGGCACGCTTTACAAACGGATGCTCAAGAAGTTCTTTAGCTGATGGCCGCTCCTTGGGGTCTCGGCGCAAACATAGTTCAACAAACTGCTTGAAAGGCTTACTAAAATCGCCTACCAATGTCGGGGGCGGGTTCTTGGGAATCAAGAACAGCACTTTCATCGGGTGAATGTCGGCGTACGGAGGGTCACCACAGGCCAGTTCGATTGCCGTAATACCCAAGGACCAGATATCAGCCTTGTAGTCGTATCCAGATTGCTTGATAACCTCAGGAGCCATCCAGAACGGAGTGCCTACAAAGGTATTCTTCTTTGTCATTGTTGCAGACAATTGTCCCGACACGCCAAAGTCCGCCAACTTAACTTGGCCACTCGCGCTGAGAAGAATGTTGGCAGCTGTAATCAAGAGTATCAGTTATAGAACATCGCAGTACCAACCAAATTGCGGTCTTCGTACCTTTGATGTCCCGATGCAGCTTCTGGTCACTGTGGAGGTAGTCCAGCCCGCGCAGAAGCTCCCTCAGGATAATGGCAATGTATTCCTCGTGGATCACACCAGGTCGTAGGAGGCCGTGGCAACTACCACCAGCACAAAACTCCATGATGATCCATAGGTTGGATCCCTTCAAGTATGAACCATGGTACTTGGTGACATAGGGCGACTTGAGCTCGGACAAGATAGCAATCTCCTTGATAATATCGTCGACATCATCCTCGGCATTCTCGACGTCAATGATTTTTATAGCCACTGATTCTCCAGTGCGTCTGTCCAGACTAATTTTCAGAATTGGGTCAGCTGATTGTCGAGCGCAGACGTTGATATAGGAGGTCCCCGACTTACCCTTTGAACACCTTACCGAAGCTTCCACCACCTACAAATTCCCGAAACAGTCAGCAACCTCGTGAGATCTATGGCCCTCAAGCGCAATGATTGAAACCCCTACCGATGCAAGTTTGCTTGGTGTAAATGGTTTCCGGATCGATGGGAGGCGGCATTTTGGCGATTTATCCGAATCACCGGAGGACCACAATGGACATGAATCAAGCTTGAATCTGTTGGGGCTAACGATGGGCTGTCAGATCCACAACCAGCAGTCGCCTATCGCAAGGATGGAGTGTGGGGTCGGGCCGTATGTGACGGTGCTTGAAAGTGGACTCGGGATGGTTGCCTGAGAAGAAATAACGTTTACAATCTGATCAACTTGATTCGACTGATAAGATTTGTGGAATGCCTTTCAGGACCGCAAGGTTCCAGGACTGGAAAGGAGAGAAGGAAGAGAAAAGACGGCGTGGTTCGTTTGGGTGCTAACAATTGATAAGATGTCAACTGGTAAACAAAGACCGTTGTTCAATCAGAACAGGCTGGACGATAGTGGTCATGGAATTACGAGTTGTTTGTGGCATGCTCTTCACGTCATGATCAACTCATCTCACTCCCCGGGGTTCTCAGGGATATCTATGTCGTGAGCTGCCCTTGCTTGTTTATCGACGCGGGGGGGTTTATTTTGCCGCAGCTTATCTGAGGGCGGTGAATCTACTGAATCTACTTCTCCCGAGTCCAATTACCAGATTGGACATGTATCTGAGACTCGAGTTTCAGGCTTGGAAGACTTTCAGATTATCAATTGAACTCAATTTGGAGAGTTGGGGTGTAAATCCACATGTTTGCTTTCCCATAGTCCTCCCATCCTAACTATAAATTTTGCATATTCTTAAACGGGGATACGAATGGGAGCACATTGGGACTCAACTCGGCTGTCCTCCATACTCATGACTACTTGTTTCTGTCTTAATTTGATACTATTTTCATTATCATGATTCATTGCATGCTTTCCGGCCAAGCTTTGGTAGTAATGTATACTCTCACATCTAGGTCTCAAGGTTGGCAACGACAACTTGAGAACCTGGTAGATTGAATGATATCCGCGGAAATGACGAAACCCAGCTTGGGAACAAAGGTGAGATCCCATGGGATCCAATCCATTTCCATCAACGCCTTGCAGAAACTCAGAAAATATTGCATCACGATGGTAAGATTGAAAGATCAAAAAATCAAGAAGATTACTCTTCCAGATATCCAATCATCACCGTGCCATTCTTCAGTCCCGCGTCCGCAATGCTCGTGGAAAGTTGATCAATGAGATTGCGCCCCATACTATTCAGGTCAAACTCGACACCAGCCTTGTCTTCCAAGGGAGGATCGGCCTTGAGCCATTCATAGATTCTCTGAACGGGGTCCGACAATGAAAAGCGCCGAATAACCCTGCCAGATGGGTGTCGGAACTGAATGCGTGTAGTTGTGGCCGGGTCCGCAGCAGGTTCAGTGTGTGGTCGGTCGCTGGGAATTAGTGCGAATGGGGAGGTTTCGGCAGCTGGCTCCGGTTCATCCATGACGATATCTTCCTCGCTGACCGCACGGCCCTTGCCCTTAACACTGTCTGTACTGCGCGTTAACTCATCAGGGTCTTCGACCGTCTGACCAGCTCCTGCTGCACCCCCAAGACTGTTTCTCATTGCCATCTCCATCATTTCCTCTTCAGTCATCGCATCGATGCTCTTGTCTTTCTTGTCAGATTTACGCTTAGCGACAGGGTTGCGCACATTGTGGTTCAAGCTGTAGCGATCGAGGAATTCATGAAGCTGCATGAGAAAGTCGGCAGGCTTGACCAAAGGCGGTCCGGACCAGACCTTCATTTGTTCGCCAGTCCGAGGGTCGACGATAGCAATGTGGGGGTAATTGTCGGCGACGTCGCTTCCCTGGAAGTAGTATTGAAGGTAGGCAGACGCACGGGGGTCATCTTTCGAGTACTGCAGGAAAATGAAATGTTCCTTCACGGTATCTTGCACCCCGGGGTCCTTCCACAAATCGCGATTCAGAACCTGACAGTCAAAGACTGATGCATCCTGGACATTGACAAGCAGCCATTTCTCGGTGTCCTTGCCTTCCTCGCGCGCCACATCCCAAGGCAGTCGTGACATGATTTCGAAGGGAGGACGGTACATTTCGGCCAGCATGTTGGACTTGGACGATGCCTCAGATGCGCCCCCAGTAGCGGCGGAGAGTTCTTCGCGACGAGACTCATCGCCGCCCGTCCATATCGATGACTCTTGTTGGTTGAAGATCCCCGGTCGACCTAGAGTAAACTGTAAGTTTAAGTTATTGGAAGTTTGAGAACACAAATGACACCCACCTGGTCTTCCACGAGCTCGTAGTTGGCTGAGAATATTGGCATGCATGTCTTCACCACTGTCATAGTCCGCCCCGGGCCCCACCAAAGTCTCTGTTGTCCGCGCCAACGGCGCTCTCACTTCATCTTCATTATTTGGGCCACCTGGCCCGCCATACATTTGCTCCTGAAGGCGTCGTGCCATAGCTTCGTCATCATCGAACGTTGGCGGGGCGGTGTGTTGGGGAGTATCGTCATCGGTATCCGAGTCAATATTCACCACCTCGGAATCGTCTAGGATCCCAGACCGATGCGAAGGCCGAGAAGGTTCACCAGTCAAGGGTGCACCTCCACTTTCAAAGTAAAGCTGCATTGCTTGCTCGATTTGGAACTCGGTGATCTGTAGGTACTGTATAGCCAGCTCCGGCGTGGAGCCGGTAATTTCAGTGAACTGAGCTACCACGTCATTCTCCATGGTGGGCAGTATGTCAAAGAAGGTCCCTTAAGTAAGATCTTAATATTAGAGAAAAAAGCTGGAAAGGATTTACTTTGGATACCCACTGGAAGCTTAGGCGTAGTATGAAACGAGGCAAAGACTCGGAGGTTGTGCTATGTGGGGAGCAAGATTTGGTGCAAACCGCTGCAAACCAGAAGATCACCAGGTCCCACAAAAGACGTTGACAAGAATGAAGGACAAAATAGAAAAAGAAAAAGAAGGTGCTGCTTCATGTAAGTTGAAAGAATTCCGTCATCTCGAATCGAAATGCACATGAGACGATCATCGACACCTGAGGTGCCCAGGTGGCCAGTGACGCGGCTGACTAAGTCTTAAAGAAGTGCACGTGTGGTCGATATACCCGGCCGTAGCCCTACGCGCGACGCGTCCAGCGCGTCGAACGAGCCCCCCAGTAGTGGAGCTGCCAATTACACTTCCTAACTGGGCTCTGGGCCTTCTTTCCTGACATTCCTCTTTAACTCCTACGGAAACTGCATCTCTTGTTCCTACCTTGTGTTTTTGTATGTTCCAAGTCATGGCAGGAACAGTCTTAGGAAAGCGCACTCATGGTGCTGTGGACTCAGGTAAGATCATCCATCCCACCTTCCTCTGCTCCTTATCTCTAAATTCTAACCCGCCTTCCTAGGATTGCCGGTGCGGACCGCGAGCAAGCGCCGAACAGTTGCTCCCCGAGCTCACCAACGAGATACCGTTCCAACCTCATTACGACGAACAAGGTCAGCAGTAAAGAAAGCAGAACAACCTGACCAAGAAAATGGCGAGAGCAAGACAGTGTCAGAGAATGTTTCTTCGAAACATACCTTGCGTGATGACCAATTCAAATCCCCGGTCAAGATCAATTCACATTTCACCGTCTCGAAACCGGTGGAAGGTAAGTCGAAAATTTTGGGTGTGGCGCCTGAGGCAGCGCTAATCGGACGCGCAGAAGAAATCGCGAAACCCATCGAGTTCGAATTCAAGACGCCTTCCAAGTCGCGATTCAGAGACGATCTACCGCAATCCCCCATCACCCCTAGACATCGAGTGCAGGTCGGAGCAAAGGCCATAACACCCCGCACCCCCCCGCCATGCCGACCTTCCCCCAACCCCCAGACAGAGTGCCACTCCGAAAATTGCGAACTCGGTGTATTCGCAAGCTAGGCAACTGTTCGCCCGCGGCTCCAATTCAGGCCGCTTAGTGGGACGTGATGCGGAGCGGGAAAAATTGGTATCTTTTATCACAGATGGAGTGGAGTCTCGGAAAGGAGGGTGCCTCTACATCAGCGGTCCCCCTGGAACCGGAAAGAGCGCCATGGTCCAGGAAGTGTGTGGAGATCTCGACCTTTCTAAAATCAAGGTCTCGCATGTGAACTGTGCAAGCATGCGAATCTCTCGCGATGTCTACAGCAGGCTCGTCCAAGATTTCTGTGAGGACTCGGATATGTTCAAGAAAAGCGAGGGGGATCGCCTCAAATCTATATTCGTTCCATCCAAGAAAGGGCAGGATATGTTCCTGGTCACTTTGGACGAGATTGACCATCTTCTCAATGGTGATTCAGGGGTTTTGCAGTCACTTTTCGAGTGGTCATTGCAAAGCAAGTCCAAGCTGATGCTAATTGGTATCGCTAACGCCCTTGATCTGACCGACCGCTCGCTCCCCCAGCTAAAGGCGAAGAACCTGAAGCCCCTCTTGTTGCCATTCTTGCCGTACAGCGCTGCATCTATCGCAGACGTCATGACCAATCGTCTTCGCTCATTGCTCCCTGCTGGGGCAGAATCCGACCCAAAGCTTGTCCCCTTTGTTCAACCGGCCGCCATCCAACTTTGCTCCAAGAAAGTAGCCTCACAGACAGGTGATCTCCGCAAGGCCTTTGAGTTGATTAAGCGGGCAATCGATGTCATTGAACAGGAAACATTCCAGAAGTTGGATAAGCAAGCCAAGGAGTCTGAGAATGTTTCGATATTAGGGGAGAACACCAATTTGTCTTCGCCTGCCAAAGTCGGCAGCGCTCCGAAGCCAACTTCAATGTCAAGCTACACAGTCATCACGGCACCTCGAGCCAGCATCGCCCACATTGCCCGCATCACATCTGCAGCTTTCGGTCAAGGCACTGTTCAACGACTGCAAAGTCTGAACCTGCAGCAAAAGGCTGCTATCTGCTCCCTGATCGCGCTCGAACGCAAACGCCGCCAATTTGAGATCCCAAGCACGCCCTCCAAGTCGCGTACATCGGCACCCACTATCAAGCAAGCATTTGATACATATTGTGCTCTGTGTCGCAATGACAACATTCTGCATCCCTTGACTGCGACTGAGTTCAAAGACGTTCTCAGCAATTTGGAAACAATGGGCTTGGTTGGAGAATATCAGGGTCGCGGCCGAGGTGGAACTGTTGCAGGAGGCACAGATCTGCGCCGCACACCCTCAAAATCCGGCCATGCTCCGTCGACTCCTCATAAGGCCCTTGACGAGCAGGCTCTTGTCTGCTTTGTTTCCCAGCAGGAAATTGAGAGCCAGATTGCTGGTCCCGGTGAAGGAATTCTTCGGCGCCTTCTCCGCGGCGAGGGAATATGATTCCCTTCCCTATTTCTCATGCGCATCCACATAGCATGGCGAATTTCCCTTTTTCATTTCCCTTTCCCCATTGTTGCATCGCCGGAGTCCCATGCGAAGGCATTTTTACCATGTATAACATTCTTCGAGTTTTCATTTTGGAGTTGGAAATATCCTTGTCTCGTCTTTAGCGCTTTTCAATTACGGCTTTCCTTGTTGTCAACTCTCCTTTGTCTTTGCTCTTACTCGACGTGAATTCATGACATCTCACACGCAACAACAGATAAAAATCCACAATGACTTGATCGATGAAGTCGAAACCCAAGGGGCTTTTTTTTTTCGTACCCTTAGCCTGCTGTATCCAAGCAGACCAAGTATATTGACCACCTAGAATATGTATGCAAGCTTCATCACGCTAATGACATTGAGTTCCCAGCTTTCGTCTCTAAACATGTAACCATTCAATTAGGCTAGACCTGGTTCCATCGAATAGCCCAATTACTCGCAGTCGACTGCTCCATCTCCGGTTACTGCAGTACCCGATCCCAATCACGGCTCTTTAATAGTATTACCTCTATAGCTGTACTAAAAGTGCATCACACAGGTACCTAACTATTACTTGATCACACGAGCAAATTACCTAGAAATTGGCAAATAAACCCTCTTTGTTGAACATATCAGTATGTTTCTGTTTTGCACCCTTTGGCCGGGATCAAGTCTCACCCCTCCCATCCGACCAGCCAGCGGAAAAGCAAAAACAAAAGCAAAAACAGTCGATAGGATATGCCAGCCCTATTGATTGCTGACAAGTACTTACTCGTCAAGTACACGTTCTGGTCAGCCAGCCTTGTACCGTTGGCTGGTGGAATTAATTGACCGTTGTTGTCTCGCTGGATGTCGCTGGATGCATGTAGCGACGCTGTTGCGTTTGTGACTTGGGTCAACGCCCAGCTGGCATAAGTAACATCCGAGGTCGGTCGACTACTAGGCAAGTGATGCTTGGTTTATTGGAGGTGTTCATTGTGAAGTCTTTTATCGCTGCGTGCTTTTCGCCTTTTCATGACTTTCTCCCAGTCACCCTCACTTCTCGGGTGGGGTGCATGCCACGTCGGACTAAAGCCCATGCTTTGGTGGCTTCTCTCAGTCATGCTTTTGTTTCTTGTTTTGACTTAGATCTTGCCGCTCTCTTACGCTTTGCCATAATCGTTCGGTCGGAATTGGATCGTGGTGTGCAGTTGTACCAAATATGAGGGATGTGAGAGGTTCGGATGAGTAATTGAGAGAGGGGGATGGGTTGGAAAGGAAGAATTTTTGCTTTGGGCTGCCGATCTGCAAGTATTCCAGATCAAGAATGCCAACTCATCACTGAGGTCTTCTCTGGCTATCGCAAGGGTATCTTTTGACTTCCACTTATGAAATGGGGCCATCAGAGGTACGGGTGACATTGACCCATGAGGGCAAGTATGGAGGCATTAGCACTGCAGAATAGCTCTGCTCAGTCCTATCCCTCAAGCATATTCACTGCCAGGTGAAGGTTGCGAGACAGACATCAAGTTGTGGTATACAACATGAATAGATAGAAGAGGCAGGAGACACTGTGGGCTACCTAGGTACTTATATTAGAGACAATATCACACAGATAGACTTAGTGTTCTATACACTTTGTCTAAACATAGAAGACATCCAGAAACCTTTGAAAGAAACATCATAGTATTGTCTTGCACCCAGGTATACTATGTAGTAGTATACTATCTCTGTCCAGCTAATTAGAAGCTTTTCGTTCATAACTGGGACTATATGTGAAAATCCCATGAGAGTTTATTCGGTCATTAATATCAGGGAGATCTTGGTTTCTGTCAAAATGAAGACGAAAGAATTGGCTTAGATTCCCTTCCTAGTCCATTTGATGTCCAGTGATATGTCAAACAAGATCTCGAAATATTACATGTGACAAAGCAAATAATGCAAGGTACGCTATATCGCATAAAAACACTACATTTATGAGCCATCTCCAAGATTGACTTGCGTTATTTCACCATCACATCCTGTCATCACACCTGGTATCGAGCCTTTTTGGGATGACCTCAGGTCTAGTTGCCAAACCATGACAGTTCATTCAATTCAAGCACAGCTCGAACTCCCAGGTCTCCTGCCTGGTAGCCAACTCAACGACCCTCATCTGACTGATGATCCTGCAGAATATTCGGCCGAAGAGAGCAGATCTGTTCTACCCTACCTGATGGAAAAGAGTCCAGAGTTTCGAGATCTCAGTGATATGAGACAGCAGGTCAATTATACCGACCTCAGATATCATGAACATAATTCTGACAATCCTGCTGACAGGGATGGGAAGCCCCCGAGCCCAATCAATACTTCGCGAACGTCCTTCGAAATGCGGATGAGTCCGACGAAAATACGGCTGCTTACTTTCATAAGTTTATGAGCACAACCGCCCGCGAGTTTGATAAAGCCACCAATGCTCTAAAAGTCCAACGAGTTGATTCAACCCCACCTGCCATTCTCGACATGTGTATGACCCCAGGTGCATTGCTCGAGATAGCATTGAAAAGGAACCCAGGCGCACGCGCTCTCGCTTTCAGCTTGCCTGTCTCCTGTGGAGGTTATAAGACTAGTCTGGCAAGCAACTTAAATACCAAGCGAGTATTTCTTGATTTGACTATGCTTGCTGCCGACATGGGCGTAGACCATATCCCCGAGGGCCATGAAGATGCTGAGAACTTTCTACCCCAGCAACTTGAAGAAGGTCAGCTCTTCGATTTGGTCATATGTGACGGCCCGGTATTGAGGCAACATTCAAGCGCCCCCTACGGAGAGAGCCAGGGAGCAAGAAGAGTGGCGATCACGCAGCTCGCTCTGGGTCTCCAGCACCTTAGACCTGGTGGCACCATAATCGTTCTTCTTCGCAGACTTGAAACATGGAACACCGTCAACCTCATTTGGGAGTTTCATAAGATCTCCTCAGTTCGGCTTTTTAAACCAAAGTCATGTTACACCAAGCGATCGACTTTCTACATGGTTGCTACCAACGTTGAAAGTCAACGCCCAGAGGCTATCGAAGCGGTCAAACTGTGGAAGAGAATCTGGCGGATGGCGACGTTTGGGTCCGATGAAGAGTACGGCAAAGTTCTTTTGGACGAGGAATCGTCCGTAGAAACATTGCTGGAGGACTTTGGGCCGGAACTCGTGAATTTGGGCAAGGCAATATGGAAGACAGAGGCGGATTCCCTAGCTAATGTACCATCCGTGAAGAAGCCAGAGTGACCAATGGAAAGAGAAGGGGAGGTTGAGATGTAATCTCAGTAGATGAGGCAAAAGGCCTTCAATTGGACAACTTGCCATTAGACGATCGATTTGAATTGACTATCGCTACTAGCTCACTGGTTCTCAGCGTGAGGACTATGTAGCTTTAGACTTCAAAAAAAAGACTATGAGGTCTTCAAGGGTAAATATAGGTGAGCCTAAACTCATCGAATAAGATAAGCATTCGAATCAACTATATATTTCAACTATGTATATTTGGAAATCGTGTTTTTGCTTCCATTTTGCCCGTCTATCATTAGTCCGTCGTGGTGGGTCCGCTCTGCTTCCACCCTATCAAAAATTATCTTTTTCTTCACTTTTCTCCCGCTATAGTGCTCCGTTTAGCTTCAAATTTAGCATACAGTTATATTATATATCGTATTTCTACTCTACCAAATTTCAGCTTTTTACGACCGTAGGAAGTGTATATAGTCGCAATTCCTACTATACTTCTATTCTAGAGGCTCCTTATTAGCTAGGCGTGGGCCCTATTTTACTTCTATTTTTCTTCTCCACTTTGCTCCCGCTATAGTAGTCTATTCGACTTAAAATTTGGTATATATATACCTAGCACCATACCCAGCTCCATGTCTAGCTCCATATCTAGCAGTATGCTTAGCACCATTATTGACATATATATAGTATAGGTTTGTCTCTCTATATACAGACTGAGCTCTTTAGCTCTTTGAGTCTTTGTTGATACTTTGTCTCTTTGTTATCCAGCTGGCTTACTAGGTAGGTACCTAGGTATATACCAGCTTCTTTCCATAGATTCATACCAGGGTGCTTTGGGCGCCCCCGGACCCCTAGCCTCTATTGCTAAGCGTTAGCTTAATCCGTATCTTTTAAGCGCTTGTCTTAGTGCATTGGTAGAGGCGACTAAGTATTCTACGGATATCTATAGGCTTAGCGTGACGCTAGAGGCCAGCACCTAGGCCAGCACCAAGGCTAGTATATAGCACAGCACCCAGGCTAGCCCTAGAGCAAACAAAGTCACATGACCGCATATATCTGATTGGTGGATAACTATAGCACTAAGAAATTCTGCCGGGAATAGATCACATGACATTAGAATTTGAGGCCCTCACCGTCTTACCTCAATTTTTTGGGGACCCATAAGAGAAGATCAAGGTCACGTGACACGGGAGCGAACCCCTTGTGATATTGGTGCTTCGCTAGGTAGGTAACGCTCAGCAATTAGATAAGATCCAGGTCACGTGATATGAGAGCGACCCCTTATGATATGGGTGCTTCGCTAACGCTCAGCAATCATCACCTCACTTCTTCATCTTTCCTCTCCTTCGTAGCCTCAACACCCATGCCTAGCTATATGCTTAGCACCATGCTTAGCACCATGCCCAGCACCATTCTAACTGTCGATCCACAGAAAACGAACTGGCCAGTTTATCTTCTACTATAATTATATGTATATAGGATTACCTAGCAATGGCTTCTTTCTTACGACCGCCCGAAGGGCGGTCTGAGGAGGAACTTGTATAGAGAGTCAAAAATGTCTCACACTCAACGCCCCCCGTTTAGTTTCGCAACTCTGCTCACAGACTTTTGTTGCCTTCCAAGGTTTTCGGTTGTGTTTTGTCAACAAGCCCACTTGTTGGCACCTGGGAAGATGCCAGGCGTCAAGCCGCACTTACTCAGAGCCCTGGTATGGCAGGAACAACTTCACCTCTTGACAGCTTCATCTCTTTGACTTCACCGTTTGGCATCGTCATAACCTGCTGATACATCATGGCTGTCTCCAACTTCGTCTGCCTTTTCTTTCTATTCTGTCTGATCACTCTCATATTCCTTGTCACCTAGTAAGTTCTTCTTTGCCATCTTCCAGCACTTTCCTCGTGGACTCTGCTAAGACCTTCATAGCCGAGCACCTAGCCTCACGGGTCTTGCGGTAGGACTTGACCAAGAAACGACTCCTCTCATGTCCCCACCAGTCGACAAAGAGTGCGTCGAACAAGTCTACAAATATCTTTTCGAAAATGCTGCGTACATAATTGACGCCTGTGGATGGATATTTATCCGGTTTTACATCGCCTGGCGTGCTGCCAACTTAGTTATGGACGAGGTTTTCAAGCCCATCGTCAAGTCACTTTACCAAGAAGGCCTATAGGTAACTCTATTTGATTGCCCTAAATTTGATCTTGAATATACAAAGCTAATTGCCGTCTCAGGGCTTTCTGTCGGTATTGGTTCCGAAATGACCGGCCCCGATGAGCCACCGGGCACTACAGCATTCCTTCGCCAACCTCTACCAAATGCGAGAAATTTGATCACACGGGCCATTACGAACTTCTTTTGTGTGTATTCATAAATGCAATCGCAAGTCATTAAGCAACTGCTACAAGGAGAGAGCTTTTCCTGCAAGTTTAAAGGAATGGATAGGGGATTCATACAATTTCTGTGATACAATTCGATGGTTATCCCTGTAGAGGAGCCGATTCTACACGTTCCGCAAAAGCCTTCGTTATATGAGATACGAGTTTTCTTGTAGTCCTGTCAGCCCAAAAAAATCTAACGTAACAACCTTGGAACCCCCATATCATCCCCGCAAAACCATCCCATGCCCCCACGCCCTCTTATCGGTAAACCCCACAACTCGGCTCATATAAATCCGCCGTTGATACCCCTGTCCACTCTGTTAAGTCAAAGATGGATCATTCTCTGCAAGACCACGCTTCCTATATTGGCCGTCCGGTCTCGGAACTTCCGACCCCAGCTCTCATCCTAAGTAAGCCGGTGCTGGAGCGGAACACCCAGATTTTGTTGGAAGATGTCAAGCAGTTGGGGATTGAGTTCCGGCCCCATATCAAGACCCTCAAGGTACCGCTTCCGCTTCCACACAGTCTTGGCTTTCAAGCAATGTATTAACTGCATTGGGCTTGTAGTGCACCGAGGTCACGCGCATGATGCTGGGCGACGGCTTGCACCGTCGGATCGTGGCATCGACACTAGCCGAGATCCGGGGTTCGTTGGATCTTGTTAAGGAAGGCAAGATAGACGAAGTGAGTCACATT
This sequence comes from Penicillium chrysogenum, assembly GCF_028827035.1. Classification (NCBI taxonomy): domain Eukaryota; kingdom Fungi; phylum Ascomycota; class Eurotiomycetes; order Eurotiales; family Aspergillaceae; genus Penicillium; species Penicillium chrysogenum. The sequence continues at coordinate 1,744,831 of NW_026622749.1, read as the reverse complement.
GGCTATTTTCACAATGAAAGACAATCAGCTAAAATCATAACAGTGTCTGTACGGCCTACCCGTCTCAGCCAGTGCCCTACCCTTCCTCGAGACTCTAAACAAATCCCTGAAGATTATTCTTATGGTCGACAGCGAGCAGCAGATAGATCTCCTCGAATCCTACACTGCCGAATCATCTTCTCCCGTAGTACCGTGGCCCGTCTTTGTCAAGATCGACGTCGGCTCCCAGCGCGCCGGAATGACCACACATTCACCATCCCTCCCAAGATTAATCCAGCGCATCGAATCGTCGTCTGCAGCCACCGTCTACGGCTTCTACTGCCATGCCGGGCACTCATATGCATGTCGCACTGAGGATGCCGCCGCCGCAGTACTCCAGACCGAAGTCGAGGGTGTAGTGGAAGCCGCCAAGGTCCTGGTAGACGGCAAGAACGATAGACGGATCGTGGTGTCTGTGGGATCAACACCTACAGCACATGTGGTGAAGAGACTCCAAGGCGCATTACCCGAGGGGATGGAGTTAGAGTTGCATGCTGGTACGTTGTGACCCGTGGCAACTACGTAAAACCTCAGACCACCGCATGAAATCGCAGACATACTGACATAGGCGCTAGGAAACTACCCAGCCAACGACCTTCAGCAAGTAGCGACCTCGCTTGTGGAACCGACGCAACAGGCGGTGCGCATTCTTGCCGATGTCTGCAGCGTATATCCCGACCGCAACGAGGCGCTCGTCAATGCGGGAACTATTGCACTTTCGAAGGAGACCGGAGAGTTCCCCGGGTTTGCGGTTGTCGTCGATCGGCCCCAGTGGAGTGTTGTGCGGATGGCGCAGGAACATGGGATCCTGGGGTGGACGGAGTCGGATCAGACGAGCAGGCTTATTGAGAAGACGGGGTCGAAGTCTAGTGATGGAGAGAAGGTGGAGGCTGCGTTTGTGGTTGGTGATAAAGTTTTGCTGTATATTCAGCATGCTTGTATTACGGCTGCTATGCATTATGCTTACTATGTCGTTGATGAACAGGATATTGTTAGGGAGACGTGGGTTCCATGGAAGGGGTGGTGAATTCTAGGGGCTCTTGATGCTTCTATAGAGTGGCTGCTGGTCTCTTTTGTATATGTATATTGGATCCTTTGTACATAACAAGAGCTACGTATGTATTAGTATTGGAGAAATTGATCAGCAGACCAGAATATCGAGAAAGTCCAACAGATCAGAAAGGCTAAGGGGACTACCATGAAGTGCCCGAAATTGAAATGCATTTACATTGATCAATACAATTACTGAGATTAGATTAAAAATCCGATAGATCATGATCATGAATTGATTATGAAGGAGTAGAGAAAATTTCAATGAATCAAGATCCTCAAAATGGGAAAGAATCACTGCCTTGGGAAACCGAATGGAAGAGTAAGACGTGGATATCTTGCAAGCGAGCCCATAACCAACTCCATCAAGAAGTATAACTAAAATTAAGACGAAGAAGTAGGAGGGAAGAAAAAGTATTATGCACAGGTGAAGAAAAGTGAATGGGTATCATGCAGAATTGACTGGAAAAGGACCCGTCCGGACGTGTCGCAGCTCGACTGATTTGCGTGGCCGATTTTCTTTCTGTCGTTGGTATCACGAGGTCCTTTGTTGAGATGGGACCGAAAATGGCAAGTGAACAAGATCAACTCCATGAATGAAGAAAGAGGGATGAGAAATTATGGTAAAACGTAAAAGGCGTTGTGGTTGGGGAATTTTTCGATTGATCATGGGAATCGTTAAGTCGTAATGGAGAACGATAATCAAGATAGCTTAGCTGATTAAAACATGTCGATATTTTTGATGTTTTATTGGCGGGAAGAGTCAATCGAAGGGGCGCGAGAAGGGACGCGCGAGGGAATAGGCGAGGGAGCAGGCGATTCCCCAGTGACGAGATCTTCGGTGGTAAAGCGCGGCAATCGGTTGTGCGTAGAGCCATGAGTAGTAGATCGATTGGAGGAGAGGGTGGAAGAGCGAGTAGAACTGCTGTCCAATCGCAAGGAGTCTATGCGCTCCAGGTCTGCGTAGTCAGGGAGAGGAGAGCCGTTGTAGTCCTCAATGAAACTGTGCGCGCCAGAGGGCTTGGTGTAAGAGGGAGGGCTGGCCGGGACGTCCTCATAGATTGGAGGCATCTCCTCATCCCAACTAATGCCAAGACCACCACGCTGGGTAACGTGGAGGTGGAACTGCATGCGAAGCACGCGCGCGGCACCAGTTGGAGTAATTAGACGTGTATTGCCATTAGGGCAGAACTCCTCGGCCACTATAAGCTCGATGACAAGGTTGTGCTTGACTTCCAAACCGCCAGGGGCATCCATGTCGCAGACGGCGTTGGCAGCCGGGTTGATGTTCGCATCGAACTGCATGGTGATCTCACCGCCAGCGGTATCAAAGTCGGTCTTCCAGCCTGTCTTCTCCTCGTTGTGGCCGATAACGCGAGTCTCCTGGTGCAAAACACCTTTGCCCTCGCCACCAATCTTGTGAGCGTGCTTCTGGCATGCAGTGGACACAATCTTCTGTTGCTCCTCAATGCGCCACATCATCTTTCGAAGACGCCAGCGGGTCTGGGTTTTTTCGCCCTTGTCGACCACGCCGCTCAAGGTCATCTCTACGGGAAAGTGTCCGATGGGATAAACGACGGAAGGCAGCACAATGCGGCCAGTGAGGTTGGTTGGAGGAAAGATGCGGATGGAGGACTTGTCTGGCCCGGGAAGCAGAGAACGATTGATGTCCAGAGGCAGCTTGAGGCTATATTCCTCTCCAGTGACGCTCTGCGCATGCGCCAGCAGGAAGTATTCGACCTGGCCCAGTACGCCATTGCAAGAAGCAGGAAGGTGGCCAGGGAACAAGTAGCTGAAAGGGAAGTCATGGTCCCCGCTATTGAGGTGAAGGTCTTCGGTGATGAAGTTCCACTGGGTCAACTCTTCGGTGCGAGTAGCGCAGTTGGAGCAGTGATTCGAGACAGGCTTCTTGGTGCTTGTCTTGGAGATGAGGCGTACATCAAACTGGCTCAAGATAACTCCGCCAGTCAATTCAGAGACTGCGATGCGCAAACGTCCAGAGAACAGCGCGCCAGTAGAGCTGGCAGGCGGGCCATAACAAACCAGTGGCGGTGACTCGATCAAGACATCCAGCTTCGCCGCTGGCGGGTGCACTTCATGGCTGGAGCGTTCCTTAGAACGTCCTGCGCGGCCCAAACTGCGGCGCTTCTCTTTGCTATGGTCCCGTAGAGGGTGAATCAAGTGATCCATGGAGAAGGATAGACGGCGTTCGGGGGATCGTGCGCGCTCTGACTTGTGAGCTGGCTTCTTCGCATGTCCGGGGATTTCATTGACGGAGACGGTTGAGGAGTTGTTGGAGTGGTTAGGAGTTGAGGTGACGGAGGAATGTAGTGAACTTGCGTTCCTAATCAGATTGGGGATTAGGCGGCCCGGCATATTGGCTCTCGATTATATTGTAGACGCTCAATCAGATGTGACAGGACTTGTATGTTCAAGAAGCAGTACGGTGGTGGAATAATTGAGAAGCCGAAGAAGCAATCCAACACATAATATGAGTCCCTAGAAGTATGTAGGGGAAGATGATCTGCAGAAGAAATTCAATATTAAGTGCGCAGCCCGCCGCTTTTGAATGGCAAGAACAATCATGTGCTAATTCACTGAACCCGTGGAAAACTAAAAAATGAAACCAAAAAAAAAAACTGAAATTTCTTTTTCTTTTTTTCTCTTTGCTGTTCCCACTTGCCAGGTACCGGCGCATTCAATTAGAAAAATGAAAAATGAAAGAAAAATTAGCAAGTGGGGCGTGACACAGCGTCATAGCGGAGCCTGACAGTACACATACACTGTAATGACATCCAAAAATACACTGCATTCGTGATCTTACCCCTCTAAAGGTCCTATTTTCGATGGAATTGTTTGTTATTCTGAGATCATCCTCTTCTGCCAAGTCGCAATTCTACCCGTGGACACCTCATTAAAGCATGGCATCGTCTCATCTTTACATGTCGGGTAGCAGGTCTGATGCCGAGACAAAGATCCCCAACTTTTATTGTTAGATCGACTATGTTGTACTCCGTGCTGTACGATGTATTCCCAATGTTGGAATATACGTTGAATGATATATAAACTCTGCCATCGCCTGACTTGTCGGCATCTACCCCACATCTCAAATAATGTGTCGACATCATGCTTCGATCACGAAGGAACCATCAATAAATTCCAGGCTAGAGCCCATCAGGGCAATCAATGGGAGCACATGATGCCATTGTTGGCTCCAGCCCTAGCGTAGAACGACCGTGCGCAATGACTCACGTACCCACGATGTATATACTCCGTACCGGTTCGGCTTAGCCGGTCGGATAGGTTCTGCGATGGTCTACTCGGCTTGGTATACAGAGTGCATTGGACTTTGCTTATGTAGCATGTGAAGTTTGCCAGCGGGGTTCAATCAATCTATGGGCTTGAGACCTCGCAATATAGCCAATGTGACCAATAATAGGATCGTCCGTACTTGTGTTAAAGGAACCTTGGAGGATACCCCGGCTTTAGATTATCAAGCACTTCATGGTCCTATAGGACACACGGAGATGTGTCCGATGAGGTGTGACTCCCAGCATCTTGATCTTGGAAGTGACACGACCTGCAGACATCATTATATTGTATTGTTCCATTACTACCTTTACATTTCCAGTTTCTAGAATATTCATTCATCCTGTTAATACTCTGGGTTCTTTGTCCAATACAGAGCTATACAATTTACATCAGATCCAAGGTTAGACTAAGCCATCACGTGGCGTGATGGCGTAGAACGATAGTAATGGACTGCAAAGTGGAGTTGTCCAGACCCAGGTAAATGACAAACAATACCATACTGGGCCATTACCATACCGGCCATCATCTCTTCTAGAGGATCTTCGACTAGCGCCTCTTTAAATAAAAGTCCGCCTTTCCGCATCGGGACAACAAAACGCGATGGAAAAGGACCCTTCGCGAAGCTCCACCCGGAGAAAAAATTTCTTTTTTCTTTTTTTTTTTTCACTTGACCGCCTGAAAACTACGGACTAGTCGTTCAGTCGTCTGATCTATGACTTACGCTTAGGAGGTACGCATTCCCTTCTCGAGGCCACGGCGCTCGCCTATTCCGCCCCTACCCCGCACTGCAAGGCTTGCATTTTGTGGGGGATCTAAGCAATTGCGAGATCTGTGAAACCTCCTTAGAAAAAATTAAGAGCGACACAAGTGAAGTTGTCAAAATAGCAGTATATATAGTACGATATACAAATGATCAACATCCCAAACAAAAGGTTCTAGCCCTTCTACTGTCAAGATATGCTCCGTGCTCACAAGGTGCACCCCCTGACGAATCACCATCCCTGCTGCGCACACTAATTACCTAACAGCAACAGCATCATCAGCAGTTAACCGCTCACACTCACCTATAAGCATCGGCCTCGCACGCAGGGTGCCCAGGTACTGGAGCTGCAGCACAGACACGTTGTGTGCATGCAGGGAGCTTGAAGAATTGCGGCTTGTTTGGGCTCGTGCGTCGGGTTACGATTCCTGACTCACCCACTATGGAGCCGAACATAGTAAATGTTTCCTCGGAGCTCTATAGTGAGCTGAGGGGATTGATCACGCCATGGCCTGTGTTTTGTATCTGTATCGGGCTTGAAGACGCGGGTGCGGTGATTCCATTCCGGTTTCTTTTTGCAATCCCGGGCACGTCAGCTCTTGATGCATCAGTAATTTGTGTTAGATAGATCGATCTGAGTAGGTCAGCTACATTGGATATTGCGCAACATTGTCCTGATCTAGGTAATACTAAGTACGGAGTAATGATAGAGCTATCCCTTTTTGGATATTATATGAAGTAGGTCCATACTATCTCCTTTCTTTCTTTTCTCCCCGGACTGGCTGCAAGAGGTATACCAGTGTCGAGGCTAATACCATTATGGTTAATATTCTCGATCAACGGCTTGGAAGTCACGATCGCAAATCACTGGCTGTCGTCAGCCGGCTCGTCGGATGGACTAGCCAATAATTGTTGTTAAAAGGGGATGTCGGCAAGCGTCTCAGGCGAACTTCCTGTTTCGGGGCGATCTCGGATTGCCCCTCCGATCTGTTTCCGCCAGTACGGAGTATGTTGTATATGGTCCGCCTTTTTATTTTTCCGCTTTCTTCGACATTGAATTGCTTGTCGAATTTGGTTACTTTGACTATTGAGAAAGGGTGCAAAGTACATATCGCGGAGAAACGTGCTGCACACATTGAGCCATATACCACATGAGAATAACGCCATTTCGTCATAGTCAGAAGTGTACCTAAGCAGTCATGTAGATCGTGTAACTTCGTACGGAGTACTACGTACAACCAGTTACATACTCCCAACTTTTCCAACATGTTTTTAGCGTCTATAAATGGCGCCATTTTGAAAACCGCAAAACTAAAGCTAAAACTAATTGAAATCCAATAAATACATAATAAAAAATAGTTCCGCATGGATGGCCCGCTCTCCGCTTAAGCGCGGGAAAGCAGAAAATTTCTGTCGGTCATCCACTCCGAACTTTATACTCGGCCCGTCGCAACGTGATCTTTAGCCTCACCTCTCACGGCCCGCTATGGTAACTCTCATCCTTGGTTCAGATTCTTCCCTGGGCGGTTTTTCCCCCTTCTCCTGGCTTAACTGGAGAAAATATATACACCGCTCTATACCGCGCTGAAGAATCGCCCCCACCGTCGATGGGGCGGAAACCGTAGTTTCGATTTTTTCTAGGTTATGTATCGGAGGCGGCCGTCTCTTGGGGTAATAATTAGCTAAACATTAGCTTGGCAGCGAGACGATCCTTATGAGAACCGGCCCGTTACCCGGTATGATAGTGCAATGGCTTCGATTTGGCTGGCGGTGTGGAAAGGCTGCATGTATCGTAGCTGCTGAGCCAGGCTCGTCTATCAAAATCAAGGAATATATGTTGGTTTTATAGTTGACCAAGGCGCAACTCGAAGCCTCCCTAGCAGAGAAAAAGTAGCTTCGATACTTAATCCTTGCTCGTGTCAGCCCTGTCTGATTGAAAGATAGACTTTTAATAGAACTTATTATATCGATTCCCCGGGAATCCCAAGCTTTATCGGATTTTGGCTTGTTACACAAGCAGACAATGGCTTCTTGGATTGTCAGGTACCCCAAGCATCTCTGAAGGCCTTGTCCGCCAAATATTCACCTTTCCACTAAACATTGCATTGTTGATTCATAGGGAGAGAAGTAATAACCAAGAGCAAAGCTTCCGCATACCATTTACGGGGCGGCAGTTTCGAGATACGGTCGGGGACTTGTGATTAAATTCTCCAGCTCTAGTAAGAGATGGTAACTACAGAGGAGAAATTGTCTGCAGAGTTGATATAAAGGGGATGATCTATCGACAGAGTCGAGATCTGAAGCAAAGTAAAGTGCAGAAAGAATTAGTCTCATGCAAGGGGTCTCCTAGTGGGGCATATAGGTGTTTAACTAGCACCGACCCTAAAGATCGGATCTAGTTATTTACATACGTGATATGTACTGGTTACAGAAGATAGCCACAGATCATCTAATGAAATCTCAGAAAGAAGATTGAGGGCTTAGAACCGGCCAGTGGAACAACCAGGAAGCGCAGTCAAGATGACGAGATTGCAAGCTAGCAGAAGGAGAATGAACACACAGCAGGACTTACCTACCTAGTAGGTAGGGTATGTAAGTAGGTGAAGAATTGGCATCATATCACATGTGTTCATATATAATAGCACTCCTGCGCAAGCAAAGATACAGTTACCAGTAACTAGATAAGTGAATTCTACGTCTTGTGCCCCTCCATGTACAATACATACATCAATTGGGCGGCTGGCCTAATGGTAAGGCGCTAGATTTCGGTGTTACACTCAATCTCTAGAGATTGCAGGTTCGATCCCTGCGTCGCTCATTCTTTTTAAATCCCCTTTTTTTTAAACCCTAAAAGTACGACCTCAGCCAACCCTTGGAATAGAGTATTAAAAGGTCTTGCGTTGTTAAGGACAGGGGTGTGTGAGAGTGAACTATATCACTTATATGCCCTGATGGATTCGGTTTTATTTCATTTCTTGACTCATTTATATTGAGATGGTCATATTCCAAGGGAAGGGACGAGCTACACTTGACTTTTTGTTACTTATACCACTACTCATACAAATGATACTTGTGCACCATGTAGATCTTCTCAGCCCTCAGAATTAGGTGAAGCGAGGGAGAGGGTACTGGTATATTATTACACTGGCTTGATTGATATAATACCACAAGTATTGATTCTCAATATCTACATACGTGATGTGGAAGGGGGATAATCACTTGTGTCACTTATGGGTGAATACATGGAATCCATTTTGTTAATGCCTAATGTCCGTATGTTGTAAACCGTGTTGTTTCATATTGCTTGGATTCCACTTTGCCGCCCATAGTCAGGTAGCTGTGCTAGCTGGGCCTGGCACCCTAACCGGGTGCGAGGCGGCCGATCGTAGCGAGGATAGGGCCTTTCCTACTATTTATTACACTTCGTCGTATCAACTGTCGTATAGTATCTAGGGTATCCCTGCTTAGCACCTTGAAGTACTCTGTATAGCATTGTTAAAAAATAAAAGGCCGCCCGGGGCGGCCTTTTATCTTGCAGTATAATGAAAGCACTATATATATCAAGGTTGGAGTATGTAGGAATATACTTATTTCATATTACTCCCTACTGGGGTTTAATTCAACGAAATAGTCTTCCTCTACACTTTACACATCCTCTCATATCCCCCATAGTAATCCCGAAGGACAAGATATTATGCTTATGATATACCCACCTAATCCACGCAAAAGATGGTGTTTAGCCTTGTGTTTATTACATTGTATTACGACACCTATTCCGTCATGTACAAATATCCACGGATAGCAGTAAATGTGCCAACCAAAACCGTGCCTACATATGTAGTGTGTTATCAAAACTGCCAGACTACCAGAGAAAGAGAGGGGAGGCAGGGAGAAGGAGTTGTTAAAGTAATACTGACGGCATAACGCCAACACGTGACCTCTAGGGAGATCGCCAGAGGAATCACTCGAGCTTCCCCTATTCTAGATGAGAGCTCAAGCCACCGTGTTCTTTTTTTCCTTTTTTCTTTTTTGGATTGCTTCAGCGCCAACATGGGCTTGGCTGTTAGCTTTCTCCCGAAGTAGTTGACCCTCGCATCAACACGAGTGGGATGATTCGCATTTCCCCACCATAGTCTTGACTTTAGTCTCTGATCCACCCGATAAACAATCCCACCACATAACAGTTGAGCACTGCATTGTACCGTCTCGGCCCGATTACCACAGTCCCAGCGACAATACAATTGAGCAAGACAACCTGTGTCCCCACCCCAGGTCGGTCCTCGACCCTACTCGGAACACAGAGAAACGGAACCAAGAGGCGTGGAACTCCACGAAGTCTCCAGGGAACTTATCCAAACACGCAAATCACACCAATTGGACACCGCAATGTCGACTTCATTCAACTGGACCGCCCTAGCGGTGGCCATAACCGCAGTCTTCATATTCTGGACCTTCTCCTCAACCTCCTCCTCACCCTTCACACGGTCCTTCCCACGCCTCGAAAACAAGCGCATCTGCCTCCTAATCGCACATCCAGACGACGAAGCCATGTTCTTCGCGCCAACCGTGTTATCCCTCACCAAGCCCGAGCTTGGCAACCACCTAAAGATCCTCTGTCTTAGCAGCGGCGACGCAGACGGCCTAGGCGAGACGCGCAAGCAAGAGCTCCAGAAATCAGCAAAGCAGCTCGGACTTCGCAGCGAGTCGGATGTCTTCATAGTCGATGACGTGAACCGCTTCCCGGATGGAATGGACAAGGATTGGGACGAGGGCCAGATCTCGTCGCTGCTGGCCTCGGCTTTCGCGCCGGAAATGGCTGCGCAGAAGAAGCTGCCTGGCAAGCATGTCGATCATAATAAGGCCCCTACCGCTACCATCGACGTCATCATTACATTCGACAAGCATGGCATCAGTAATCATCCTAATCACCGCTCGCTGTACCACGGCGCCGTGAACTTCGTCCGCGCTTTGATGAAGGATAAGGCGGGGTTCACCTGTCCAGTCACTTTATATACCCTGACTACAACGTCGGTGTTCCGCAAGTATGCTGGTGTGCTTGATGCGCCGCTGACCATGTTTCTTGGTGTCTGGAGTAACATCGTTGCTGGGTTGACGGGCTCGAGGAAGAAGGATGCGGGGGCTGGAGCTAGTCCTGTGCGGCTGCTGTTTGTTAGTTCGATAAATGAGTGGTTGACTGCACAGTCTGCTATGGTCATCTGTCATAAGAGTCAGATGGTTTGGTTCCGGTGGGGGTGGATCACTATTGGGAGATATATGACTGTCAATGACCTTCAGCTCGAGAAGGTCTAGGTGACTGGTTCTTTCCTTGTTCCTGATTTGGAATTGAAGGGCTACCTAGGCAGTTTCGGACCTGGGCTGCTTACTGCTCAGATCTTGTATCGTTCTGGCTGATCGCCATTTTCTTGCATTGATATCTTACGCTTCATGTCTGCATATGATTTCCCAAGGCGCATGTGCCTTCTTGTATACTCATCTCTACTATCCAACCTACAAAACTTATGTCTCGGGGGGGTTTATAACGGACATACACGTCTTTCAGTACGGAAAAAGCTTAGTGAAAAGAAAAGACAAAGACAATAACCGTACTGCTCATGACATTGTACAAATGGATATCATGCAGACCAACGTCAAGTGCAAACGCTTCAAATGATACAAAAAGAAAAAGCCCCGCTCATCAACACCAAGGATTGCCATCCCGCCAGAAGATAGAATTTTGGGGTCTGGCATCAAAGCCCAGGGCATGAATGCGACCATAAAACCCACCGGAAGAATTATGCTCTTTCGACAAAGGATGATCTTGCGGGTAATCAACCCATGTCCGGAACTTTTTGAGCTTCTCCTTTAATTTTTTGGAGTGCTCGACCTGGAAGGAGTAGATGCGATTGAGCGGCGAAATGGACGGGTCCAGGTTGGGGTACTCATGAAGCAAGATTTCCCAGAATATCCTATCATCGAGGACCTTGGGCTCAATTGGATGAAAAAGTTCCGGCTCATCTGGTATTCGCCGTGCATGAATACGGCCATGCTGGCTCATATGGCGGCTCCTGGAATGTGTTTGGCCTTTGAACTCGACTGTTCCAACCTCTCCGTCTCTATATTCGTACGCATTACGCTCTGGCAGAAAGTCTTTCCATTCTTCCAATAGCTTGGGCCGTTCTTGAAGCTCCCAAGCTCTCGGTGATACGTCGTTCCACTTATCTGTGATGATCATGGAATAGGCTATGCGCTGCATTTGATAAATCTGCTGGAAGACTTCGAGCCGGAGGAGATCGTATGTGTTGATAGCTTCGGCGAGCAGGGGACACTGTAACAATGACAGGTCTGGTTTCACGCCATGCTCTCGTTGGTGCTTGGTTTGCTCCCGCACTTCCCTCCCATTGTTCGCTGGCGGTCTCATGCTATCCAAGACTGGCTGCAAACACTGCATAACGGCATCTCTCGCTTCCTTCCTTTTTGCCCTCGTCTGGCTCAAAACATCATATGCCTTACGCATGTCTGTTTTGCAAGCCTCTAGGCCACCGTCTAGCTTGTTGGTTTGGGTCATATACCGGTACATTTGCAGAGTCGCAGGAACATTGTACGGCTCCGTCGTCAATATCTGAAACACGTCGCGGACCATGTCTCTCGGGACCTGGCCTATACGCCCATCTTCTGCTGGTCTCCGCTTGTGTTCTTTGGAGAGAGTAAATGTCCTTTCAAGCAACTCGGACCAGACCTTGGCTGAAATGGTGATGTTGTAGGAGGAGGCTATGAAGTCGACCGTTCTCATGGCGGCGTACATATCGTTGTTCGTGCCAAAGGCATGGGCCACGGCAAAGAGAAGACGCTCAGTGGGGTACAGACCGGACCAAGTTTCGTAGGGTGTAACCGGTGGCAGCATCGAGTCATCACTTTCAGCCATGATGGCATCAACATCGACGTTCCATACAGTCTTGAGGATATTCTTGGAAGCTTGCACGGCACCAACTCGGGCCGCTGCGAGGAGGATATTGATGTATGTCTGTTCATCCCCACTAAGCCCGTCCTGACTCATTTGACTGAATATGTCCAGCACATTTCCTTTGACACTGTTCCACGCCGTTGCGTAGCCACGCCATCCAGGATTTGGATCTACCATGCGCCGCTTCCTGTAGCTGTGAGGGGTAATGCGAGTATTGTATGCTTCTTTTCCCACATAACAGTGGTTCCAGACCAGTGCTGCCATATAGTGATTATAGCACGCTGTGTCGGGAGTAACATCATTGTCATTCATCCCATCCCAAAGAGCATTGACTAGGGGGCCATTTCCCATCGCCTGAGCACAGTCGAGTAGGTGGGTGTATTCCGCTAGTTGGGGTGGGTACCCAGCCACGGTTCTGTACTGAACGATTGTGAGCAGGTCCCTCGTAAAGTCATCGAACACCGCTTCCAATGTTTTGAGTCCATCCATTAACACGCCCCACCCATGCAGCGTATGGTGGAGGTCTCGGTAGGGTATCACGAAATGAGCTGGAGAGAGGAGGCGGAAGGCTTCGATAAACACAGTTTGTGGTAGCGATCCAACTAGCTCTACCGACCGTGGGTCGGCCATGGCTTCCCTCACTTGGTTCGGTTGTCCGTTTTCAATGACTCGGAAGAAGTTCGTTCTATGCCATATCTCCTCTTCGGGTGAGCTCCATTCCGGTAGGGGTATTTGAATTTCCTTTTCGAAAGCCGCAGGACGTGGAACAGCGAGTTCGCTGTTCCGTCGTCGACTTGTAGTCAATTGCCGTATGGAATTGCGATAGCAAGTTTGTTGCGTTCTTTGTGTAAAAGAACCCCATATATTTGTATTTGAAGATATCGCGACACAAGTTATTTGCCTCGCGTGATTGAGACAACGGTGTGGGGGAAATTGTCTGGGTTTGCTGATGCCGTCTCCAGGCCGAGACGAGACAAAGCGAGAAGCGAACTTCTCGGTAAGTGAGAACCTTCGCATGAGGAAATCGCAGTAAGAAAAGTAGTGTCAAGAATCAAAAGAAAAACAAAGACCACAGTATGACCAGGGGCCTAAATGAGGGGAAGGTGCGCTTCGACCCCGGCTCTTTTGACAAGGGTACTTCATGCAGGTTGTGCTTCACAATAAGCACAAGACCCCTGCAGTGATTAGGCGAGGCCCTAAAATTTGGTAGTATCATTATAATATACTGGCTAACAATTCCATTATACCTGTATACATATGTAGATATCTAATTGCTCCCGAGGTCCACCACGTACCTGTCAAGATCCCATGTGGATACTTGGGAATCCTGAAAACCCGGGGTAAATTGCTGACTCATCTCCTCTTTTGCCAAGGCCCACACTAAGCCAAATTAGGTATCACCCAAAGCTCGTTGATTCTGCGTGTGTGGACCTGCACTTAAACCCAATCCAATCACCCTTCTACCATGGCCGATACTGAAGATGCTGGCGGTCCATCCGTCTCGGAGCCCCTGGATCTCGTTCGTCTTTCTCTCGATGAGACCGTGTTCGTGAAGCTGCGCGGTGACCGTGAGCTCAAGGGCCGCCTTCATGTGAGCTACCCCCCTTCGTCTGGCAGTATTTGGGATAATTTCTAACCATGATATCTGTTTACAGGCCTACGACAGTCACTGTAACCTAGTCCTCGGCGATGTGGAGGAGACAATCTACGTGGTGGAAGAGGATGAGAATGAAGAGGAAACTTTACGGGTATGGGATCATGTGAATCTGGGACATCTATACTAGGACGGGCTAATCTGGATCCTTGGATACAGACAATCAAGAAACAAGAAGAGATGCTTTTCGTGCGAGGTGAGTTGTAGCGAAAATGCAATGTTTGAGTGGGTTGCTGATTCCTGTCTAGGAGACTCCGTCGTCTTGATCTCCCCCCAAGCATGACGGGCTTGATATGCCCTTGGTAAAAGAGAAAGGCGTCCGGCGACGGGAACGATACTAGGAAGGACACAAGATACCACAAAACGAAGTCAACATAGATAGGTAACGATACCATGGAAATTGGTTTATGATCATCCATACTAGTCCCGTTGGAGATAGCTGGATATTAGCCTGAGCGGGCTGTGCCATTGTTAGTCACAGTATTCCTTATGATTCGGCATTCTTCTTAAGTAGATTTATATTGAGTCACTGAAATGCGGCTGATATAGCCATCCGTCTGCAGGGCTGCCCAGGCCGATGACTCAAGTGGTGACTCCAACCTTACTTCTTTGGAACTTATCGATAAAGCTCCCCCATCCCCCCCGCTACCATGTACTTTCAGAATACTCCTTTAATTATTTGCCTTGTTATCCTTCCTATCTTTTGTTCGAGCAAAAGAAAACTATGATCACTCGAATACAACTCCATATCCGCCAACAGTAACGGCGATCCGATCCACCGACCAATAACGTCACTACCCCAAAAGGCGGCACATCAGTCGACACGGTTGAACTTACCAACTCCACACCATGCCTGCAACCGGGAAACTAAGCCACGAGGAGCGAAAACGAGGTGAAGTCGTATGTGTTCCCAGGGAAGATGTGATAAGTCCCTCATCTTACATGATCTCCGACTTAGGCTCTCAGTGAATTCGCCGAGTATGCCGAGAAACAGCAAGCCCACCGCTCCGCTCAAGTCGCACCCAGCGACAGCGGATATTCCACCGCTAGCGTTTCGCGCGATCTCGAGGACCATGCAGAGCTCGATATTCTCGATCAACTAGGGCTGTCTGATACCCCTCAACCAGTCAGGCTTAAGGAGCTCCTTCTCGGTACAAGCGATGCCATCGAAGACAGTCTGCAAGTGCTAGCTGGGACATTACAAACACGCATTGACGAAGGCCATGGGGAGACCATCTTCGATCTCGGATTGGAGGATGGCGGTGAATCCATGGGCTTCGACCTCGATCAATGGAAGACGGCGCTACAGCGTCTGCGCGAAGCTGCCGAGACCATCCCCGCCCACTGCCGAGTACTGCTGACCTACAACGTGGGAGGCCCTGAAGAATCGCCTGTCACGAATGACAGGGTACCAGGCGCTTGGGGCAAAGTCCTCGTGCGCCACCACGCTGATAACGTCGAGGAGATGGCGGAGCTCCGGATTGCCGTCGTGGGGAATGTCGATGCTGGAAAGAGCACTATGCTGGGAGTGCTGGTGAAAGGTGGTCTTGACGATGGACGCGGTCGTGCGCGAGTAAATCTGTTCCGTCACAAGCACGAGATCGAAAGCGGGCGTACTAGCTCCGTCGGGTTGGAGATCATGGGCTTCGACAGTCGAGGTGAAATAGTCGGCAATTCGCAGGGCCGGAAGATGTCCTGGGAAGATATCGGCAAGCGCTCTGCTAAGGTCATCTCCTTCTCCGACTTGGCAGGTCACGAGCGGTATCTGCGCACTACTGTATTCGGTATGCTGAGCAGCAGCCCCAACTACTGTTTGCTGATGGTTGCTGCCAACAACGGTCTCATCGGAATGAGCAAGGAGCATCTGGGTATTGCTTTAGCCCTCAATGTGCCTGTCATGGTCATTGTCACTAAGATTGACATTTGCCCGCCCCATATTCTGCAGGAGACCTTGTCCCAGCTGACCAAGATCCTCAAATCGCCTGGGGCGCGCAAGATTCCAATATTCGTCAAGGATATGGAGGAGACCATCAATACAGCCACACAGTTCGTCAGCCAGCGGATATGTCCTATCTTCCAGGTGTCCAATGTTACAGGAGAGAACCTCGACCTAGTACGGACCTTCCTAAACATTCTGCCCCACCGCGGGCAATACGACGCTGCCGGAGCCTTCGAGTTCCTGATCAATGACACGTTCTCTGTTCCTCATGTGGGTACAGTTGTCTCGGGTGTGGTCAAGTCCGGTGTCATTCATGCCGGAGACTCGGTCATTGTGGGGCCGGACTCACTCGGCCAGTTCACAACCACAGTAATCAAGTCCATTGAGCGCAAGCGTATCCAGGTGAATGCTTGCTTTGCCGGCCAGTCTGGTTCTTTCGCCCTGAAGCGCGTCCGCCGCAAGGAAGTGCGTAAGGGTATGGTGGTATTGAAAAAGCTAGATGAGCCTCCAAAGGTGTATCGGGAATTCGTTGCGGAGGGTAAGTCGCCAATTCCGGCTTGAATGACCACCTGCTAATGGAAATAGTCCTGATCCTTTCCCATGCAACTACCATCAAGCCCAAATACCAGGCCATGCTTCATGTCGGGGCAGTCAGTCAGACATGTTCAGTCATTGGCATTGATCGCCCTTTCATTCGCACTGGAGATCGAGCACTAGTCGCGTTCAGATTTGTACAGCGTCCTGAATTCTTAGCTCCCGGGGACCGTGTCCTTTTCCGTGAGGGCAAGACGAAAGGACTGGGAATCGTCAAGAGCATCGGTTATGACCCAGCACAACCATTGAACCCAAATTTAAAGGAGGGAGCTTCGACACCTACACCTACGATACCTCATGATTAGATTTCTTTTTGCCTTACCGTTGCAGGGAGTTTCTTTGTTCATCTTTCTTTGTTCCTTCACACTTGGTTTTTTTTACCTTGCTAAGCGTTAGACATTGACTCCCTGTTGTTGTCCGGACTGTGCTTATGT
Source organism: Penicillium chrysogenum (assembly GCF_028827035.1). Classification (NCBI taxonomy): domain Eukaryota; kingdom Fungi; phylum Ascomycota; class Eurotiomycetes; order Eurotiales; family Aspergillaceae; genus Penicillium; species Penicillium chrysogenum. The sequence goes on along the minus strand of NW_026622749.1, from coordinate 1,728,088 downwards.
CTACTCTGCTAATATAATGGTCAATTGACTAGAATTATATTACTTCTATTATTACTCCATACCTTTGCATCTATTTGTATTCGTTGTTGCTCTTTGACTTGCTGCAGTATGAGGTCACATGACAGATATTGCTTGACGTCATACTATGACATAGGCCCAGAGGATCGCCGCTCTCTCGATTCGATAGTCCAATTTATATCACTGGATTATCATTCGCAAGCCATTGAGGAATCAGTCCACGGATGGAATCAAATTGGACCCTATGAAAGATCGGCAATCCTTATGCAAGCCACCATGGCCCAGCACCACTGACGTATTGAACAAGGCAGCTTCAGCCTGTGGGTTCTTAAATCTTGACTTGTCCAGAGCTCCCACGAATTCAATCCGCTCGCCACTTAAATTTCGAGCCATACAAACGAATACACAGTATCTCACTTTATTATTATTATCCTCCCTTGTCCAATATACCTCGTCTACCGTCTTATTATCCTCTATATCAGACTCGCACCTTCTATATCCATTCGACTACCTGAACTGCACCACAACAATACAACCATGGAGACTGTCAACAGATACGTCAGCGCAGCTTCAAATGTGATTTGGGGCGAGAATGGCTCCCCTCAGGCCCAACAACACGGCGAAGAGCCCATCTCCGGCGTGCAAGGCAAAGGACAGGCCACAGATCCCTACGATGGCGGCAACCGCGATGGTAAGTACTTAAGAATATCAATATCTAGGATTGCCACATTGCTATATACGGCTCTAAAAAAGCCTAAATGTCCAACATATCTGACGCCTCACCCCGCAGAGCAACCCGGCGCAATCCAATCAGACGTCAACACGGCAGCCCTGGGGTCCATGCTAAAGAAGAGGCATTCAAAGTCCCAAGAAACGGAGATTACTAGCATCACTACTCCACGCCCCCCAACATCCATTAGTGCCTGTACCAGTATCACCCCCGCTCTACCCATCTCCGGCGACCCTACCACAGCCAGTGGAAGCAATGACAACACCTCCGAACAAGAACAGCGCAGCACCTCGCAAGCTGAAGGTGGCGAGAGCAGCGAAACTCCCCGCCTAGCACGTCCCCAGGACGTGAGCAAAGAGGCGCTCCAGGGCCCGCAGGGTGCCCCAAGGGCTGCTGAGGACTTTGAGAAGGATTATAGGGCCAAGAAGTATGCAGGTAGGGATGAAGATAGTGAGAACGGTATGCTTCCCATTTCCGGTGCACTCTCGCCGTCGTATATATTTGACCATATTGGTTTTAGGTCGGTCTGACGTTTTGTTGTAGGCTCTCCAAGTGAATCTAGCGGGAAGAGCAATGGTTCCCCTTCTAGCAACGGGTTTGAGCCTATTTCTCCTGGTAGAGAGAAGAGTGGGAGGATCTCGAAGGTGAAGGAGAGCGTTAAGAGGCATCTCCATCACTCGAGCAAGTAGAGACAGCGTCTTTGTCTAGATTGAATCTGACAGCAGCTGTGCTTGTGACGGAGCCTCCGATGTCTTCCTGAAGTTGGCTCGTTTTTGATATCTATATCCTGCGGGCTTGTTTATTTGGCACGCCTTATCTTTAAGTGTATTGATATCCAATTGCACTTGAATCATTCGGACTGTTCGTTTTGAATATTGACAACGAAGAAAATTTCCAGGACTATAATTTGGAAATACATGGTATCTTGCATTTGACCCAAATCCAATCTCTATCATCCACGCGCGGAGGCAGGGTATTCCAAGTGTAAACAGAAGCAACCAACCATTAAGCCATAGAAACAATCATTCGAACAACATTTTCAACTCTTCGAGTCTCTCCTTCCCCTTATCAGCATCACCATCATCGCCGCCGATCTTCAACCCAAGCGAGCCAGCAATGTTCATTTTACGCTCTTGCACGCGCAGCATGCGGCCTTCTATGGAATCCTTGACCACGAATCGCGTCACATTGACATCGCGTGTCTGACCCATTCGATGGACGCGGTCGATGGCTTGCGCCTCGATTGCGAAACTCCACCACGGATCCATTATGAAGACATTGCTTGCGCTTGTTAAGTTGAGGCCTACGCCGCCGGCACGCAGCGAGATGAGTAGGACTGTAGGGGCTGGTGTTGAGGGCGAGGGGGCGCTAGTCTTTACAGGCACGCTTCTCCCTGGGGTATCATCTTCAATATCGACGATGTCATCGTCGGTAAAGCTCTCTGCTTTCGTAAACTCAGCCAGAACAGCGGCACGGGCCTTCTGCGGCATTGAGCCATCGAGGCGGACATGCGAGATTCCGACTCGAGAGAGTTGTGGGCCGATCAGGTCCAGGAAGGAGGTGAATTGGGAGAAGACAACGGATTTGGTGTTTGGAGGGATGCGTCCGAGGTGGGCAATAAGGGCGTGAATCTTGGCTGATGTGTGGGCAGAAGGAGAGAGAGGGTATATGCGACGGAGAGAGATTCGTGGGGGTGGTTGAGAGCTGGTTGGCGGCGTGCTGCTCACAGTGTCGTCTCCGAAAGAAATCGAGTTCGAGGACAGATGCCGTACTACTTCAAATGTATTCTTTGCATTCACTGGTGCACGGCAGTTGAAGCACCGTGCCTCAACGCCCTTGTTCATTTGATGTTGCAAGAAGTCTTCGAGGCATTTCTTACACGCACTGTGCCAGCACGCTGTTACCGCAGGATCGACCATAGGCTCCTCACAACAGATAGGGCACTCGCCGCTGGACTCGGTTTGGATCTGCCGAAGAGCATGGGTGGTGAACTTAACCATTGTTCCGGAGGTATCTTGAGAGTCGGCGTTCTCATTCTCTGTGGTGAACTGGTTGATCAATTCTTGAAGATCCATATCATCTTTAAACTCATTCGCTGCATCAGCCGCTACTGCCGCACTCTCTTCTTCCGCAACGATGGCTTTGTTGCGTGTCATTATAGGGTGGCAGCAGGTCTGACGAAGACGGAGAATTTGAGCAAAGATCGTGCTGTAAGACTGTAACAGTGTGCCAGCCACGACATTGTCGTTGTAAGTTCGTTTCGCCCGAGTAAATATGCAGTCGTAAATCTCTCGTTCTTGTTTCGGTAGCTCCACTTCCTCAATAGTGATTGTCTTTTTGGGCAAGGGAACTAATGGCTGGCCCTCTGGGGTTTTCATCGATTTGGTCCGCCGAAGAACGAGAGGCTCCAGTACACTTTGCACGACGTTCAGAGCCCGCACGTATTCTTTAGATTCGAAGGGCACTGTAATGAAAGTTTTCCAGAAGGAGAAATTGCTCCATGGCTCCACTCTTAGGAAACGCACCAGACTGAAGAGGTCCTCAAGGCGATTGACAATGGGTGTGCCAGTCAGTGCCCACCGATGGGCAGCTTTTAACTCATAGCATGATTTAGCAGACTTAGAACGGCGGTTCTTGATCACATGGGCCTCATCAAGAATTACTCGGAAGAATTCCACAGAGAATAGACCCCCATTTGCACTGGGTCCTAGAGCAGACTGGAGAGCAAACTGGCGAAATTCCGACAATACCACACCATAACTGGTGACAACCACCTGTGGAGCTGTTACATATTTGGATTCGCAGCATAGATCTCTCAAGTTGACAGCCTTGTCCGACCCATAATAAACAAGGACTCTCAGCGTTCCGGCTTTGAGTGCCTCGCTTTCCCATTGAGAGATTAAAGATGTAGGTGCCACAACCAGAGTAGTATATGGTGCAGGCACCACCCCGGAAGAGTTCGGCATCCTAGCAAGGTCATTCACTGAGCTGAGACCATTCGAAACATGTGGATCAGGCTCGACTCTGTGCGAATGAACCAGACTGAGCATCTCAATAGTTTTCCCCAGACCCATTTCATCAGCCAGGATTCCGCCTCGGCAGTGTTGCTCTTGAGCAGGAAAGTCAACACTGAGGTCTCCCGAATACGGGTTGACATAAAAATGGTCAATGTTTTTAACTTGTGGTAAATCTTTGTCGTCAACATCCTTTCTGGGCCAAGTGTATTCTTCCCACAATGGATGCATTGACTTCTCTCGAGTTTGCTTTGAGTCTTTCTCTTTTGCCAACATCCAGTGAAGGGCCTGTTGCTGGTACTTGCGCAGATCAAGGGTGAAACTAGGTGCTGGATCTGCCGCTGGCATGTTGAAATCGAATGACTGAGCTTTTTGGTACAGCGTATCGAGCTGATCTTCTTCCAGTTCTTCGCTGTCGTCCTCGCCTGATGACTCGTTGGGATCATTGTTTGATTTTGGTTTGTCTTTTTCCTTCTTTGTGTCATATTGTTCTGCAATTTCAGCGGCGCGCAGAATACCATCCCTTTTGTGCTTTTCCGTAGTTGGGTTGGTCGAGGAAGGATGAAGATTGATTTCGTGAAATAATTTCACTAGTCCGACTTGGCGTAGTCGCAAATTCTTCTCCTCAGTGCTCTCCTTCTCTTCAAACAGTCCAGTGGACCTGTTGTCATCAGTGTTCAAAGCAGCGAGCGCCCCACTTTGAAAGGCTTCCTTTCGCAGGTAGACTCGGAGTTGTAAATATATGGTATCGTTGACTCGCACCCTGTCGGGCACAAACACACAGACTCCTTCAAACCGACATATTTTCTGATCGATCAGCGTAGAAACCCATTCAGCAGTCTCATGTGGCAGTCTCCCGACTTCTTGCCCCGAGGCGTTTGTGAACCGAGTTAGAACATCACTTTTGTGATTGATAAATGATTTGCCTCCTCGGCCGCGTTTCACAGTTGGCTGTGAGCGTGCGCGTTCAATGATGACGGGGTCTCCATGCTTGAGAAAACCCAAGCCACTTCTTGTTGCCCACCCTCCCACACCAAATGCGCCAACATACCTTGCTGGTGGCTGATGTCGCAGTACCGATTCACTTTCAACTGGCGTTTCAAGGCTAGGCTGTACTGGAAGAGCAGGCTTCCGGCTTTTGGCGGGGGCGCTGCCATTCATCGGCACAGGCTTCTTCCATGACCCATCAAAGTATATGTTCACAGCTCGCTCAAGATCATTGGAAGCAGCTGATTGAATGATTTTGATTGAATCGGCAGGTAGTTGCTCTCCCACGATGCTGGTGAAAAGGGCGACATCGAAGCCATCTGGGATTGTGTTTGTTGTGGTTGTATTTATAGTCACTTCCTCCTCGATTCGTTGGCCTACTCCATTCTGATGTGGAGAGGGGATAGGCGCAGCGTCGACACTAGGTAACCGTAGGCTTTCCGTCATTCGAACTCGTGTAGGCTGCGGATATGGTTCATTTTCCAAGCTAGGATGGCTTTTTGGCATGCGGTCAAGTGACGGAGGCTCGAGTGTGGCGGCATGATCCGTACGATACTCGTGTTCCAGGCAATGAGGCAAGGACGCGTCTGTATCTTCCGGTTTGGAGGGCAAAGGCGAGGATGGACTGTCAGTGAAGAAACGCTGCCTCTTTGCTGGGCGTTGCTCTACATCCTCGCTCATATTGGCTGTACCATCGAGCTTCGTGATGAAGATGGAAAAAAGGTAAAGTCGGGGAGACGCGCCGAGAAACGCGAAGTCAGGTGGATCGACGTCAGCCCTGAAGGGAAAATGTTGTAAATTGGATTTTGATATCTGCGCTTTTCAAGACATTTAAATCCTCATTGTTTGTATTTCTTTAGTTTATCCTCTTTGTTGTAATCTACTATAATCTTTCTAATATATTTCTTTCATTTCCAACGAGCCTACCTGCTGGTGTCCAGGTATCGCTGACAAAGATTGGCCGGCCAATGCCTTTGCCCCGATTACATCAAATCTTTCTCCCCAGAGCCTGTCAACTTCACTTCGAACATGTCTTTTCTCGGGACAGCTAGGCCATGCCAGGCAAGTAGAGCCTGCAGATTCTATCTACGGAGCTTCCAATCACAAAAACGCCACTTCAGCCGGACACAGTCTATTGCCGCACCCTCCACCATTACCGCAGAAGAAGTCCAAGGCGCTCACCAATACTGCGTTGCTCTTCTCTCGTATGAAACACCGTTCTTATGGCCCTCCGAGCCTATTGAAGCCCCGACAATGGAAGCAATTCCGAAAGCTAACATATTCCGCCTCCCACAGAAAATATGACCGTCCCTCCTACACACTGAGCACCTTCATCCCGCGACATGCGCAATCCTTCTATATTGCGCTGCGCGCACTAAATGTCTCCCTTTCCATGATTCCCGACACAACCTCCTCTCCCACAATCGGACTGATGCGGCTCCAATTCTGGCGCGACTCGGTAACGAGGATCCTTGCCGGCACGCCACCAAAAGAGCCCGTCGCCATCTTGCTTGCATCTGCCATCTCCGAACTCCATGAGCGCACGCAGGGCCGCGCCCGGATAAGTAAGGGCTGGCTGACTCGTTTAATTAACTCGCGGGAGCAAACTCTAACAAACGACCCATACCCAAATATTGCCGCACTCGAGTCCTACGCCGAGAATACATACTCGACGCTCATGTATCTCACCCTGTCGGCATTGCCCATGGCATCGGTAACTGCAGACCATGTTGCGTCTCATATCGGAAAGGCAGTGGGGATCGCGGCCGTGTTGCGTGGACTGCCGTTTGTTGCGTTCCCTGCGCCGCCTGCTCAGGCACCTGCTGGCGGGGCTGCGAGTTCCATGATAGGAGGGGGTGCGAAGCAGGGAGCCGTTATGTTGCCTCTAGATGTTATGGCTCAGGCCGGTGTTAAGGAAGAGGATGTACTCCGGTATGGAGCCCAGGCCGAGGGTCTCAGGGATGCAGTCTTTACGGTTGCGACGCGAGCAAGCGATCATTTGATTACTGTGCAGCAGATGTTGAGCAACCTCCGCGCCGGAGAGGATGTCGGTCATGACTTTGAGCATGAGGGCGAAGAGGGCCATGAATATGATGTTCCCGGTGCTCGGAGCAGCGAGTCACCTCTCGATGAAGTCAACCGGGCATTTGGCGTTTTCCTTCCGGCGGTCGGCGCGCGCATGTGGTTGGATCGCCTTGAGAAGCAAGACTTCGATGTTTTCAGCCCGAATTTGCTTCGGTCAGACTGGAGACTTCCGTGGAAGGCTTACTCGGCCTATCGACGGAAATCTCTGGACTGATGGCATGTAGGTCGTGTATAATATGTGTCTGATATACTTCGGGATTAAGACCCGTGGTGACTTAGTTGTACATTAGGAATATATAAACGGTTGTCATGATGTGAAGTCGACCACTGATCCCCCAACCCATCCATGGAAGTGAGATGTACAAATACAAGACCTGACCAGGTCTGCAAGTAATAGAATGTATACGAATAATGAAAGCCCCAAGCCAAAACACCCGTACGCGGCAACATTTTGGTACAATAATAGGGACACTGAGCTGTAGGATGTTCAAGACCTATTTCTTCTTCCTCTCTCGTCTCTGCTTCCGTGAGCTGACAATCAAACGTCGCTGAGCGAGCATAACAGCGTAGCGCTGGATTTTGTCGCGCCTAAAGATGTAAATTAGTCCCGGATGTTCTCGACAGGAATATCAAAACTTACATCAGGAGCAGAATCGTAGCGCAGACGAACGGTACTGCGATCTTCCAGAAATATCTACTCGGGTCAGCAAGGATTCCTGAAGGAAGAGTCGAAAGACATACCCATCATTGTTTTCGATTGCCCCGAAATGTGTGAAGTTCATCCCGAAATAACCCTAAAACCGTTAGAGAAATTTCCCCAGTAGATTCAAGCCATACATACTGTCAAGAATGTCATAGGAAGATAAAGACAAGTCACAAGAGTAAGCTGTTTCATACTTTCGTTTTGGTAGGCACCTATGCAGCATATTAGTTTGGTCTCTTCGTGAGCTTCAAAGAAATTGAACGTACCAATAGTATTGAAGATGAGGTCAATCATGTTATCGGCGTTGCGCCGCATCTGATCATATCCTTCGACGATGGTAATGCAATGATCTAGGGCATCGCCCAAATATGTATGGCACATAGAGCTGATCGTAACAGTTGTGCCTCCAATACTCTTCAGATTTGGCGTTACAGTCCCGACATGTAGGCGGGGATCAACAGGTTCCCCAGGAGTCACACTTGGGCTAAGCGGATTCCGCAAGACACCGAAGCCTGGTATGCCGACAGGCTCAGACCGGTGATCACGGAGAGCATTAATCACAGCCACCATAGGCTGCATGGAGTTCCGCAGAACAGCAATCTCAGATGTCAATATATACAAAGACTTTGACTGTTCAATGTCTGGATCAGTCAGGACATCCAGCTCGAGGTCTCCGATGGCATCTTGATATGCCATCGTGACTGGAATAGCAAGATCAATCACGGCATCGAGAATGGCCTGCAAAAGCATACTGGCATCGCACGACTGTCGAAGGATAGTCTCAGGCGACGTGAGGCGCCTAACGATCGGCGCCTCAATGTCATCCGCGCTCGTTTCAAAAAAGGATGTAACCGTATTATCGGCATGCAAGAAGATCGAGACTTGTTCTAAAGTGACGCATAGTCCTTTGGCAGAAAGTGCAGCATGGCGTTCCATAAACTCAATTCGATCTTCATTGGGACCACCGCGAAATCGTTGAAGACTCCTGGCAGTCGTTTCTGTGGTGGTCCCAACATTTCCAAAATGGGAGTTCTGTTTTGAAGTTTGTCCAGGGCCAGGACGAACGCTCGATCCATACGTCGCCTTATCCTTGTGCTCCTGTCTAGTGGATGATCTGAATCGGAAAATGTCCTTCAACGCCGCTATGATAACATTCCCACTTCGTGGGTCGCTTCAATGAAATCGAGCTCTTGTCACTGACCACAGAGCTTTTTCGGTCTCCTGACTTCCATCGACTGATGGAAGAAGTTGCCTCCTCATCTTCCGAATCAGAGGAGTCTTCTTCTTGTATCTTCATCAACTTTTGCAATGTCAGTACGACGAAGGCATGGTCCGAGTACCAATCTGCTTTCGTGCGGTTAGTGGTATGGACAACATCCTCAATTGCAAGTCGATGCAATCTCTTATGATTTCCAAGAATCTTAATCACATCCCAGCTCAGCCCATTGACATTGATCCACCGGCATTGCACCCAGGGCTCTCTCTCGCGCTCCAAGAATTGCTCCAGTGTGTCATTGTCCAGCTCATACTGTCGCATTTCATGCTGTGAGAAATCCACCACTGTAATCTGGCAGCGTCGTTGTAGGTCCGCGGGTATGTTGGACGCCCACTCTGACGTGTATGGCGGTAGCGGCTTGGTTGGGTCAATGCCGGGTTCGGTTCCTGGTTGCCAATTGGGATCTTGCGCGAAGCCTTCGGGGTGGTATGAGCGGGCAGTATTGCGTCTGGCTCGGCGTTTTGTCGTCTCGGTGGAGTTCACTCGTGCTGCTGTGGTGAAAGCGGGAGACGAAGTTTCCTCTCTCTCTTTTCCTGTTGGAGAGACTTGGGAGCTGACCGACAGGCGACCCGCCTCAACATCGATATCAGCTCGTGGAGCACCTTGATGCGCATAATCAAGCGAGTGTACGCTCATCTTCACGGTTCACATAGACGCGCACATTAATCGAGGTGGAATGACGGGTTTTCATCGACTCCGAACTTTGTTGCGATGTGCGTCAATGACGTGACCCTGGGCCAGAGAGATATTTTAGTCAATGCCTGGCGAAAATAGACCCAATATATTTGAATAACCGGTGCATCTCTCAGCGAGACACCACAGCTTCAGGGGAGAACATGTCGAACTTGCGCGGGGGATATGACGTCGAAGGGGCGGTTTTCTGCCGCGTCTGCTTAAGACGAAACCGGCTCAAATAGAAAGGATGTATTTGAACACGAAAGACATGAAAAATAAGAAACGAAAACAAAGGAAAAAAAAGTAGTGGGCAGGAATAAATAAAAGAACTAGGAGACAAAGGGGTTTTCGATGCGCAGGGGGTTCAGGTGGAGTAGCTACTTTTTCTTATTTAAGGGAGACACCTGGATACAGTCCCGACGAAGTACATTCTACTTCGTACAATATGTACGTAAGTAAGTATGCTACATATATGTATTTAGGATTTTTGAACTCACATATATTGATTCGTACAAGAACATATAGGTACACGGTTTCCATTCCATCACATCACTATGCACCATACAGTAACGCCGTCCCAATGCTGGCTTCCAATCACTCCAGATATAACAACATCCACAATAGTTAAACAAGATGGGGAAGTAAAATGATAGTTACAGTAAGAATAGGTTGCCAAAGAGAATACAAAGAAAATGAGAGAAAGATAGGGGAGACAGCATTATGCTCGCGCTGCTGCCCGTGGTTTCCAGGAAGGACGGTGGAATCCCATATGAGGCTGCTTGTTCCCATGAGAATTAGGCCTAGGGGGCCCGTGGAAGTCGGGATAAAGGCCTGACTCCATGTCCATCAAAACCGCCCGCTGGGGCTTTGCTGGGGTCCAATTGGTAGATTTGCCTTTCGGTTTGGTAGAAGGGGTGCGAGGGCTAGGAGCGCCGGCGCTATTAGCTACCCGCGTCTTCTCCTTGATGATATCGCGGAGCTCTTTGTCATCCTTGGTGATCTGAGCTTTGATGAAATCAATGTCCTTGGAAGCTTGGAAGGCGGACATGACCGACTCCCGTGGGGTGTATGGATATTTTTCGGGGGCTGGAGGCGATTGTGGTGCGATGGAAGGGTCCAAGAAAGCTTCCTGATTCTTGTCCAGAAGCTGAGTAATATCCAGCGTTTCACCATGCGGGATTGTGTAGGGGTGCGAAGGAGTCACACAGTCCATGTCGACTTCTTTGCGAAGCACATGGTCAATGTCGACGGCAGAAAAGTAAGCACAGGATTGGGGAAGGTCATCAATCCCTACTTGCTGTGAAAATAAGGCACGAGTCCAAACGTTGGCAACCTGCAAAGCCATTGCGGCGCGGTATCTATCCTCGTCTTTGACAAGGTAGCGAATTTCATCGTGAACAGTGATGGCCAAGCGGGCCTTAATGTTGTATTGTCGGATGAGATAGTCCATGCTAACGATCAAGAGGTGAAGATAATCAACACCCGACGATTGAATGGCCCAATTGATTCGAGATGTCATGAAACTGCCTTTGTTAATGAATCGTCGCATAAGCGCCTCGGTGATCCCAGCACCTAGAGCAGGGGTTCTAGGTCGTTCCTGATCCGCGAACTCTTCGAGTTTATTGAATACAAAGGATTCGGTGCCACCCCGCCAAAACGGTGTCTCACTCAAAAGGCGGCGTGAGGTGCGCGTTCCCTTGGTCTCTTTGTATAGGTTCTTAGCAGTCTCTTGCGTCTGCTTTTCGGTCAGAGAGGGGTTGAACTGGCGAAGTAGAGTAGCGGCGAACTTGACGCCTGCCCCGTAGATTCGGCCGTAGTTGAAGACCTTGGCATCGTTACGCGAAATTCCCAGAATCGATGCACTTCGTGAGTGAAGATCCGTCCCCTCCGCTTTGGAGCCTTCTAAGCACATGAAGCCAATTGCGTTTCCTCCGTGAATCTGGAATGAGGCGTCTCCGACAAGACTTGCAATCCACAATTCCTGGGAGTCAACATCAGCTCCAACGAACGAGTAGCCTGGCGGTGCTTTGATCATAGCCTTTAGCTCTGACCCGACACGGTTGGCCTTCGCGTTACTTGCAGTCAGCCAGGTATTTTCCACGGCACGTCGAGTGATGGTTCCCATGGGAATAACCTGAGGCAGAATAAATCCGACACGATTATCACTTGCTTTGTTTTTCCTGTCGCCCTGTCGCACCTGATCTTCATAGACGACGATTTGACCCATGATCCGATCTCGAGCGCTGATCCAGTAGGAGCATGAGGCGTTCATATCCAGCGCTTGTTTGGCAAGTTCATACTGAGATGACAGAATCCCACGCTCAAAATATTGCATATACCCTTTGCCAAGCGGATTGGTACACCTGGCCTGCGGTCCGTCTTTGTGGGGGATTTTGAAGTATGTGGCTTTTCTATCGTCTCGCAGCTCGGTGTTCTTTTCCTCGGTCATGTCGCACATAACGACAGGTTGATTCTCATATTGTTTGATTTGATCACGAGGGACGCGGAAAGTCCATCCGTGCAGGTCCGACCAAACCAGAGGGTAGTTGTCCCACGACAATTTGAGCAAAATAGGTGCAATGCGAGTTCGCACCGTCAGGTTGATCTCTGCGGCGTTTGAGCTGAAAAGATCCTTGTACCACTTGGGCATTCCTGGTTTCTTCTGCCTGGCTGCCGGCCGAGGAGGATCCCCCTTCTTCTTTCCTTTCGCCATTTTGATTTCTTGGCCGGACCAGTCCAGCTGTTGTAGCCAAGGATCATTCGTGTAAAAGTTTGGTTGGTCTTTGTACTTCAATGCCTCGTCGCATAGTGCTAGCAATTTACTTTGGACATCGTCAAGTCGTTTATGATATGTTTCTTCTGCGCTGGCAAGATACTCTCCCCAGGACTGATTGACTGGCAAAATGACAGAGGACAAGTGCCGAAGAGCGCCGAAACTGACAGGATGCGGGCAAGTCTCGAGAAAGTTGGGGAAAACTTTTCGGTAGACACGGTGAGTGATGGCAACATCGGCGGCGCAGTAGTCGAGTAGTTCCTCCAGTCTGCCCACGATAGAGTCACGATCAAGTTCACCGAAGAAATCTCTCTGCGCCTTGTCGATGGTGACATCACAATGGAATTTGGCCACATCACGCAGAGAGTTCACCGAGCTTCGCCCAACCCAAAGCTCTTCTTCTTCTTCCCTCAACATGTTGTTTTCGAGAAGTGCAGCAAGCTCCACAGAATCGTGTTCATTTGCGATTTTATCTCTCATGTCCTGATTCTTTTTGTGGCGCATCCAAGTTGGTCTCTGTTGTGAACACATGCCGTTGACCGCCACGTGAAGGGACATTGTGTCAAGGAAGAAGTTTTGAGACTGTTGCATGTCGTATTCCTCAAGGACGCGGGCTCGATCGTAACCAATATTGTGGCCAACCACAATGCGGGGTTGTTTGGGGTCTCCCAAGGGTACTAGCTGTATTTCATTCTCTGACTCGCCGAGCAGCCACGGTGATATCCATGCATACCATGCTGTCGGGCTTACCGCGCAAGCCATGACTGCAAATGCATTGTTTTTGTACATGACCTCGGTGTCGAATGTTAACATTGATTCATTGGGAGCATCGACAGGCTCAGAAGTGCCGTCAGTATTATATTTCGTCCATCCACTGCGTTTGGCCCATTTGCGTGGTTTGGCCGGGCAGTTCAGAGCCGCATATGATTTAGCCCATGACAGGTAGGGTTCGGAAGAATCCATTCCAAGTTTGTAGAAATGCTCATCCAATGTTTGCCCCTTGAGAGCAGGAAGATCGAATGCAACAGGACCGGTACCGCTTTGAGATTTGCCTAAGAGCTCATGCCTAGCCAAATGATCCTTCGAAAGTGCGACTAGTTCTGGGTCCGGGATGCGACCTTTATGTGGGAAGACTTGAGCATGAACATGATCGCTGAGTTGTTGGACTCCGATGTCATTGAATCTGGATGAGGAAGGGACTGCGAGAGGTCAGTATTTGCGATTTGGTTGCTTTCTTATTGAAAAGCGCAAAAGACAATGCACCCACCAGAAAGAGATCGCGCAGTGGTAGCGTTGCCGGCGGAAGTAGAAGAAAGTCTTATATGACTTCTGTGTAAATGGTACCATGATGGCGGCTTGACCAGGAGCGTCGAGCTTAGTCGCGAGAAAGACCTCACGGCACCCCTGGAACAAGGAGTGCAGGAGGACTTCCAAGATAACATCATAAAAATAAGAGATTGCTAGCGTTAGGTCATGTTAAAAGTGTGGTCACAGCCGTATGGCTGCACTGAAGTCCGAAGAAGATCCTAGAAAAAGAAGGTGGATGTAGGTAATTTCCATATCATCGCCTATCGCGATATCTCGGATCTGGGCGTCATGCAGGTCGGAATATAGTTTTCCCAAGTATTTGACCGCCTTCTTCTTGGAGCCGATATAGACAATATGCATTATGCCCATATATATGCCCACTTACCGCCTTCCAATATAGACAGGGAATGCATGGCGGGCTTTATCTGATCTTTTATCTCCACGTGACCTGTTCGATAAGCCGTAGATCAAGTGTGTCCGCCATTGTCGCCATCGCCTTCTTTGAGCACTGAAGGGCCCCCGATTTTGCCAATATTCTTCTACTCAAACCTATGATATCTGCCTTGTGTCTCAGCAAAACCTAAATACTGAGGCTGTTGTGGGCCACAATTCTACGTCGTCTCACGTCCTCCCCCACACGGCAGCACAGAGCCGCGGACAACTTTCCTTCCCAGTTCTAGAATATTTCTCTCAGTCGATTCTCACATAAAACCCTATTAGAAAGAGTCCTCCTACCTGTTCATCACAATGAGTGGAAACAGAGCTGCTGTTGTGGACCTGACCACCAGATCATCTCGACAAAATCCTATCTCTTTATCCTCCTCCCCACCTGCCGCCTCGGACCACGCATCCTCCTCCCGCCATGCACAGCTGCCTACTCCCCGTGGTGTCAAGCGTCGTCGCATTTGGAGCGACGAGCACGGTGATTCCACCGCATCCTCTTCGACTCTCTCCGAAGACCAGCCCATCGAAACGATCGATATGACCGACGACGCAGGCGCGGCTGCACTCGCTCGCACAGTGGCCAAACAGAGGGAGGATGCCATCAAAGCACAGACATCAGCAGAGAGCGATTCAAATCTCTCTGCTATACGCGCTTACAAATGTCCCATTTGCATGGAGACACCTGTGGACGCAACGAGCACCTCATGCGGTATGTTCTTGATTCTCTACCATATAGGCTTGGCCAGGGCTTCTACTGACTCCTTATATATAGGCCATCTCTTCTGTCACAAGTGCATAATTGACTGCTTGAAGATGAGCGAAGAAACACGCGGCGGTGACTCTACGAAACATCACAAAGGTACTTGCCCGGTGTGCCGCACACCGATCTCGCGAAAGGAGACGTCTGGGAAGCCTAAGAATCTCATTCCGCTGTTGTTTTTAACGAGAAAGCGAGGTGATATTCCCGTGTCTGGCCCATAGAGCCTTTACGTCGGCTTTTCCTCGGCTCTTTGAATCTTCGTTTTTCTCTCGACTCTTGCGGCATTGCGAATCGGAGCATGGGAATGGGTGGAATTTATGTTCTTATTTTTTTCATTTCTTTTGGAATTATGCATAAGCGATTGCATCTGTGGTTAACGACTTGGGATTGATGAATGGAGTTTCATTTGCTATTGATTTACATGGTGTGTGGACATCGTTGTATCTCGATGTGGACTATAGTACAATGTTGACATCTGAAAGGATACTATTGCATATCCGACCGGTCTCTTCTTGCAGGATCGAGTGTATTCCGTCGACCAAGCGCACTGCCCAGACCTCCCCGAACCATTGCATCCCCCTTCTTCCCCAGCACTACCTCAATGGCCTGTACAAGGGCATTGGGATCATATTGCATCCCAATAACGGTATCCTCATCGCCATCCTTGGCCATGATTTTTCGTCCGTAAAGACGAAGCGTTTCAATGCCCATACGCGTGAGCCGCTCACGGTCCACATGCGGTGTCCCCGGACCATCCAGATGCAGTATATGAGTCACATAGTTGGTATAAGGAAGGGCTCTGTAATTTCGAACATTTTCTTGTACTGAAGTCGTGGCGGGGGTTTGACTTTGATCTTGAGAATGAATAATTGGGCCCCGTCCACGGCTTTCTTCTCCAGCGCTTACAATTGCTTCCACAAAATCAGACGCGGAAAAAGGTGCGGATGGAGGCCCCGTTTCCCGATCCAATGATCCGTTCAAAATGAGGATTTTGTGCCGGGCTGGACTGGAGACGATGCTTTTACCTACGCCTCGCAGAATGATGGCAGGGATGATCGATGTGTAGAGAGATCCAATGCTGTATATAATGGCCTGAGAGTCGTTTATTGCTTCCAGCACTCGTGGATTCGCGGGTGGTCGAATCTCCTGGCCGTAGGGGTTGATGTACCAGATGCGAGTGATTCTGGAACTCAAATCTTCGTTCTCGGTTTTACTGAACTTGATATTCTTGTTGCGGAGAGTTGCCAGAGAGCCAGGAAGATGATCCTCTTCGTATGTCGTCGGGTCCGACATTTCCGAATCTGTGTAATCAGCATCGTCTCCATCGGCAAGGAGCAGACTCGGCCTCCTCGAGCGGGAGTTATGGTCAAAGGCTGTCGCCTCGCTTGGGTGCGAGATACTGTTCTGTCCGACAATGACAGTTCCGTCGGCAAGCGATGCAGAGATATGGTGGGAAAAATTGGAGTTGATTGCTGGGATTACGCGCACCAGATCTGATGGTACGCCACAGATGCTCCCGAGTAGATAAATGGCACTCTCGAAGCTTCCACTGAACAGCCGGGCGGCAGTCAAAAAGAGATTTCCCACACTGGCGGAGGTGAAGTCAAAAGTTGATGATGGCGGTCGGGCTCGTTTCAGAATTTCCAGGTTTAATACATTGAAGAATGAGCGTATCAATTCTTTCTTTGCGGGAGTGATAGCTGTCCATAGCCCAGATGTGCCATCAACGATGGACTGCCATTCATTGGTTGCGATGCCTGCTTCCGCAGGCAGCCGATGGTTAAACAATGCCTTGATCGCCGACCTCTCAGGGTGTTCTGGCGAATCCGGAATCAAGCGAACCAATCGACCTGTCCGACAAGTTAGCAAACGAATTAGGGGAGATCCGAAGTGTTGGACTTACTCCGAACATCACCAATCCCAGGGCCACCGAATATGCGAATCAACTCGGAAGAGGATCCTCCGTTATCACTGATTGGAATGATGTAGCTAAGGGGACAATTCTTGCTTTCACGGACGGCGCTGAATACATCGACGAGATTATTCGCCGCGCTCCCCCTGATACGACAACAATCCCCCTATTGGTCGCCATGGCCAAAATGTCTTGCTTCTTTCGTCACTTGAAATGCTTCAAATTCGATGCGAAGCCACAAATGTCGAAGGATCTTTGAATCGGAATGAAATTTTGAGACATGGCATGTCTGGGCCGCCACGCGCAACAATGACACATTTCATAAACAGCCACACCAAAACGGCCAACCTGGCCAACTTTGCCAACGAAAAGACGCCAAAAAAAGAGAGAAACTACAACTGTAGGAGTGTCACCCTACTCTTTAAAACAAGAAGAAAGATGGTGAAGCCACTAGACAAATATCCATGCTCATCCAATTGCAGGTATTGAAGCCATTCGCACCTTATAAACAAATCCCTATAATATCCCTACCCTCCTCCGCTAACTCCGGCGTGGCAACGTATTTGTTATAAATGTCAACCTAGTTATCTACCGTATTATTGACGGGGTATTTTGATCTGGGCTTTGCTACGACGCAAACAATGTTGTGGCATGTTGGCATCGAACAAGATGGTGTAGAGAGAGAACCACTTTAGATCCACAACCCTAACCCCGAATATTTACCCCAGATCAACCAACATTTTCTATGTACACTGATAACCCCATAAATTGGATATAAGGCCACTGATCCCAGACTAGATGCGAGAGAAATGGTAGTTCAACAAAGTCATCCGTCTTATCAACATCACTCTACCTAGATAAGCCGCCAACGTTGAATAGATATAATCAACCATCACCGAAATGTCTATATTTGCCGAACATAACAAACCTCAGTCTTTGCACTCTGGGGATACCGGCAGGTGCATCATTGTGGATGCAGACGTAGAGAAGAAGCTTGTCCGAAAGATTGATCTCTATTTGATGCCTTCCATCTTTATTCTTTACCTTTTCTCCTACATGGTACCTTAACCTAACAATGGCCAACTATATATCGCTGAAAATACTAGGACAGATCGAACATTGGCCTTGCAAAAATCGCCGGGATGGAAGAAGATCTGCACCTCACATCGCATCAATACTATATAGCCGTGATAGTATGGGTGATTGGCTATACTATCTCTGCGGTGCCATCTAAGTAAGATGAGAGGGTTTATGTCTTCCACATGCCACATACTAAGTCTAGATCCAGCATGATTCTTTGTCGGACTCGCCCATCCATTTTCATTCCAATAATCACGTTCGCATGGGGATCTGTGGCAGCCTTGATAGGAGCTGTCCGTCATCAAGGTCAACTGATAGCCCTGAGATTCCTTCTCGGTGTCTTCGAAGCAGGGTTTAGTGTGAGTGAATTGAGTAATATTCGATGAATTCACTCTTAACATTGACGAAGCCAGCTGTGATCTTCTTAATTTCTACATGGTATCGAAAGAATGAGCAGTACGTTTGCCTATACCACAGCGACACAGACCTGAAATATCGCTTATTCGAAGCAGATCAAAACGGTTCATCATCTTCTTAGCCGCAGGTATACAATCAGGAGCCTTTGGGGGCGTAATCTCAGGAGCCATCACATCGACATTAGATGGCGCACGAGGTATCCGTGGCTGGAGATGGCTCTTCATTGTCGAAGGAGTCGCAACTGCCGGGGTCAGCTTGATCGTCCACTGGACTCTACTAGACTACCCGCGCAGTAGTCGCAGGCTCTCCTCCGAAGAACGAAAGCTAGCCCAACAGAGACTCATGGAAGATGGAATCGAACAAGGCGACTCGACGACCCAGAACACCTCTATCTTTATACTCTTACTCAAAGCACTCTCAAATTGGCGCGCCTGGGTACTGATTCCGGGATACATAACCCTTTCGGGAGCCGGGGCTATCTCATACTTCTATCCAACTTTGATCAACGATATGGGATATACCTCCACCAACGCGCAGTACATGACAGCTCCGCTGTATATTGCCTCTCTGGTTGCCGCTGTCCCGATTTGCTGGTTCGCTGACCGCAAACCCCATGCTAGGGGACAGCTACTGGTGGGCAACATGATCGTCGGGATGGTGTTTTTCGCTCTTACGGCGGCTATTCGAAATTATATTGCACGTTACGTGTTTTTGTGCTTCATTAACATGACTCTCTGGACGGGAGGTGCGCTTGCTCTTTCATTTGCTACTACGGCTCTGGCTTCGGTCACTCCTGATGTTCGTGCGATCATGCTCGCGTGGATACCTGCCGTTGCTGCTTTGGCGCAGTTATATGGGAGTGCCCTGTTTCCAGCGGAAGACTCGCCTGGGTATGTCGTCGGGTTTTCTGTCTTTGCTGCTACTTTTGCCGTCGGGTCCGTTTGTCATGGCCTAGCGGATATCTTGTTCAAGCGTTATCCATGATACGCGCGTCATCGTTAGGAATATGTCAACCTGAAACACAAATTGCAGCATTGTACTACGTAAGGATATACTAGGAATAAATATACAGTCGATACTTCGAATATATCAATTTCATGCAGCCGTTTATTATAAATCTTATCCCCAATGAAAACAGCCAGATATCGTCTATGTCCCTAACTTTACATGCATGTTCTGTCCTGTCCAGACAAGACAAGACATGGTCTTGATCAAAATTTAACATAAGCATCGGATTTAGTTACCCGAGCTTGGATTCGTGAAACAATAGGCCCACGCGGAATGCGCTCCGCGTGTTCCAAATTTCCGTCGATTGCTTCAGTTCGCCAATGTACGCGCGTTCATGCTTAGTGAGTCACCTGAGTAGCAGCAGCGGGGGCGGAGCTGCCACTGTAGAGAACAAGCAGAATGAGAATGCAAGGCACACCGATGAGGACGGCCTTGGTGCGGGCGGGGTTGCTGCGGTTGTACTCGCCGACCTGGAGGCGCACATCGGTAGCAAGACTCTGGCACTTCTCAGCACCGAGCTTGTAGTACACCAGACCAGCCAGGGCAATGGAGTAACCGAAGAACTGCTGGGCAGTGACGGGGTCGCGGAAAATGATCATGGAGGCAGCGACAAGGAGGATGTCCTTGAGGATACCAGCCATGGTCAGGACGACAGCAGAAGTCTTGCCAATCTATTGATGTGTCAGTGGCGTGGTTACTATCCATGAGATAAAACGGCTTACCAGCAAGACAACGGAAGCGTTAAGAAGGAAAGCAACCAGTGCGTTGGCAACGAGAGTACCGATACCGAGGCCGTAGATATCACCCATAGTAAGACGGGGAGCCTCAGCGAAGAGGGTAACAATGCCGTTGGTGACGGCGCAGGCCGGGGCGTAGTAGTACAGAGAGACCAAGGGGTCCATCTTGAACTCGGCGGAGCTGAGCAAACGCTGGACCATGACAAGACGGAGGGCCTCGAAGACGATACCGGCAATCTGGACTATATGGTCGTTAGAACTAGAATATCAAATATATCAGAAGATAACATACTGAGGAAGCCGACCATCTCGAACTTGATCTCGCCGAACGAGGCAATCACAACACCGACAACAATGAGGGACACATTGCCGAGAGTCTTCATGTTGGTAGGGGCGATTCCGAAAGCCCAGGTGGCCAACAGGGTTGCGACAGCGTTGGTGGCCTAGAAAAGGTGGCATTAGCATTGAGTCGAGCCTAGCACTTCTTGAGAGCGCAATCGCAATTGAGGCGAAAACTCCCGGTTCAAACGCACCTTTAGCATCTGGATAAAGGAAACACTCAGGTAGAGGTATGCCAAGTTACCGCAGATCAGACTCAAACTGAACATGACACCAATGGGCACAATGGCGCGTCTGTATGCACAAATCCACCGGTCAGCGATCGAGAATTCGGGTTGAACTGCAGCCGTGCTAGCTACTCTATATTGGATCATCGGGGTTGCTCACGCATAGGTCGCAGGGTTCATAGGGACCTTGTGGCGGGAGTCAAGCACGGTAGTGAACCGGGCGAGAATCTGGGTCATGGCCGTGGCGAACACCATGTGCCAGGTGGTCAAGAAGAGCGCTGATATATCACATCAGTAATTGATTTCCCCAGATGCGGTTAAATCTCGACTTTTGGCGGCGGAGGGACTCACGGAAGTCTATAATCAATCAAAGTTAGCTGCGAAGTCCAATGCGAATGATAGGGGATTAGAGAGAAGGGGTCCATACTGAACTTGGCGCTCGAAAGAACCCATTTGTTGAACAGGATGACGCTGGAACTCAGAGCAATCCACAGGCTAGAAAGTCCAGTCTTTAGTTTGATAATTCTGGACAAGAAGGCCTCTAGGACGTAAATGTCACGTACGCAATGTAGAAGCCGGGGTGGAGGCCGTTGTCCTTGGGGGCAGGAGAGCCACCCTCGAGCTTACGCTCATCCTGTGACGAGCGACCGTTTGCCATAGTGAAAATCAAAAGAACAGTATAAAAGAATGACTGTGGTGAGTAGGGAAAAAAAAAAAGTTGAAAGGGAGATGATAAGGGGAAAGAAATGATTTATGAACGATCGGCAGTTTACACCCCTATGGAGACGCTACAGTGGGCACTTCCAATCACATCGCCGTTTCAATAGGTGTGTCGCCCCAGTCCTTCCACGTAATCCCCAAGCCCTGGGGTCCCTGGGAGGTTTCAGGGTGTTGAAGATCGAGGAGATTTTTGTGGTCTATCCCTGTCGATCATAGCACAGCCCACTCAACTCTTCTTTTTTTCTCGTCTAGCGTATCACGTCTTCACGAGACCAATTAGGGTCAATTTAAAGTCAACTTGCCAAGAATACAGGGGAAATGACTTTAGCGCTCAGACAAAGAAGAATTAAACCAATCACAATAAAGAATGCATATTCTATAGAGGCTACTATGTGTATGTTGTACGTATAACGTTGTACGATGTACGTTGCCAATGGTATAATCACGTGATGGAGATAGATATAGATTTTCTCGTCATACAATCATCACCTGAGACATTCCTCGCTTCTTACGGATGTTCAATTATTCCAATAAATAATTATACAGGCCAACATTGTCAAGACTTCCAACATGACAGACTCACACACCACGGCCGATTCCAAAATCGACCATGCCGCCTCCTTGAAATATTGGAACAGCGTGCCAGCCACCACGGGTAGCATGCTGGGCGAGTTCCCTTCAGTGTCACGCATTGACCTACAGGGATCTAAATCTTTCCTAGCCAAGGTTCGCCGCTTACTACCAGGCGTCCAATCTGGGGGCAAATTCCACCAAGCTGTGGACTGTGGCGCCGGTGTCGGCCGGGTGACAGAGGGCTTCCTAAGCCATGTCTGTGAGGTGGTAGATGCGGTAGAGCCGGTAGCCAAGTTCACACAAGTGATGAAAGACAGCCAATTGAAACGAGACGGCGTCATCGGAACCATCTACACGCGTGGCCTTGAAGATTGGACTCCAGAGAAGAAATACGATTTGATCTGGGTCCAGTGGTGTGTGGGCCACCTCACGGATTCACAGCTCATTGATTATACCGTGCGGTGCCGCAAGGCATTGACTGAAAACGGCCTTATGGTTGTCAAGGAGAATCTATCCACCCATTTCTCCGGACAGGATATGTACGACAGTGAGGATAGCAGTGTCACAAGGACAGATGCCAAATTCAGACAAGTCTTCGAGGCGGCCGGCATGGAGATCGTGAAGTCGGAACTCCAGAAGGGCTTCCCCCAGTCTTTCAATCTCTTGCCTGTGCAGTTCTATGCCTTGCGGCCGAAGACAACCAATTAGCCACCCAATGCCTTGTGTCTCTCATTTTCCAGATTTTAGATGTCCATGACGCCAGATTTGGTCTCTACCGATCTTATTACTAGTCGGACCGGTAGTCCAGGACTTCGGTGGATGCTTGCACGAATCTGAAATTTCCGGCCCGGCACGTGTTATTCATATCTTCTAATCCCCCAATTCGCATGGGTGCCTGATCACAACCATTCACCATTATGTACATACAACCACTTTCTTCAACAGTCGCTGCGGCACGAAACCAAATCAAATTTGGTACAAGGAGTCTGAATCCGCACCAGCAAAAGGAGAAAATTTAAGCCGTCCTCCAGAAACCACATCCCTATTCAATTTCCCTGGTGGGGTCCACACAACCTCCGCAACATTTGTTCGCGGCCGAGAAAGACCGCACCCAGTGTCATCTCTATCGTGGACCAACAACAGGTCCGGTAGGCATCCCTGCTTTACACATAGATCCGAATGTGATGACGAGAGTCCAATGGCTGCCCTCGCTCGTGTTGACACACATTCATAGAGTAGTTCAGCATCCGCCTGACTTCCAGCCTGGTAGATTCCCACACCGAGACAAGCCAACGATAAAGGATCGGGCAAACCCCAGGGGGTAAATGAGTTGCCGACATTGTTCACCCCAATCACTGCATCCAGGCTGTATTTCCTGATCATCTCTAGGACTTGTAGAGTGCCTCTCGGGCGATCTTGCGGAGACTTGCAGTCCCCGCTCGTTCTAGGAGGCGAGGCCATGTATATATCGCTTGTCGGCAGACCCACAAAGCTGACTGGGAGTCTATTCTCGTGGATTTCAGTTGCCAGGCGGGCCCATTCGTTCTCCGTGAATAGTGTCAGTCGTGTGCAATGACCAAGCATGACACGCTTGTCGGTTGAGTGGGTAGTCCAGCTTCGCTGTTTGAGGGTGTGTAAAACATGCCAAACCAGGGCATCCTTGTTTGAATTGAGGTTGTAATCAAGGTGAAAGTCGACGTGTTTCTTCAGTCCCAAGGCACGGTCAATCGCCCATTCGATGTTTTGCTTTGCAGCTTCAGGACTGAATTCGACGTATGGTGTTGTCCCAATAACATCGACCTGCGAATATTTACGAAGAGCAGTTTCTAGAAATTCCATGTTTTGCTCTCCATATTCACTAGAGAATATAGGATCTTGCGCGAAACAGACGATTTGGATATCGCAAGAATCTCTCCATAGGTTTTTCAAATCAACGGCAGCTTCTAAACAAATCAGCTGCACTGTGTGGTCTACCTCCACAAACGCTCTCATTGCAGTGACACCCGATGTAACGGATTCAGCAAGAAGCCACTCTCCTCTTCTAATGATATCAGAATGGCTGAATTGCTGTTTGGCCTTGGTCGTGGAGGACAGAGCCTCCTGGAACGTGCCAGTTGTAGGTAGAAACGGGGCATATTCAGGTGTGCTGTGGATAAAGGCTTTATCGAGGTGAATGTGAGGGTGTGTCAAGGCTGGTAAGGCTAGAGGGCACTCGAAGTCATCTTTGGTCGAGGGTTCATGCGGGGTTACAGAGGTGACTTTGCCCTGTGTAGAGTCTGCAGGGTATGTAATCTGGATATCCCAGGTGTGCGGTTCCCCTGCTAGTCGAACACCACGAATGAAATTGATCTGGCTCGTCAGTCGTGGCGGAGACATATTTTTGTGCAAGTGAAGTGTTGTCTGAGTTGGATTCTTTCCCGAAGCCCCCCGCGACGCGTGGGGGTTTCGACAGCTTCCAACCTTGGAAGGAGATCACGAGCTTATTGATTTATTGATAACATTGAAAACACAGAGGACAACTTCTTTGAAACAACAATATATTCAAATACGCTAAAAATGCTAGCCTAGACGATCTCCAGCGCATTTAAATTCATATACATGGAAATGCGAGGTAACAAAATACGTATATCTACCCAAGTATAGACCGAGAGGCTCTCTACTAAGCTCCCCGAACTAATACTCGCACTTTCTGGCGGATGGTCTTCAGCATGCTGACGACAGTATCTGCTGTTTCACAATGCTGCGCCCATAGTTCAATGCATTGAATGGCTTCTTTCACTAGCTCATCGAAATCCGGAACGAGAGCCTCCAAAGCCGGTGTGGTTTTCGCAGTCGAGAGAGTAAAAATGGCAGCCAACATTCTAGATGTGTAAAGTAAGTAGGTGAAGTTCAGAAACAGGAATATGATCTTACGCTTGCATTCTGTGCCAGTTTGAGTGTGTTCTCTGCTGCATAAGAAGAGAGGCCGCCCAGATGAATTTGCGACAGCTATCGACGCACTTCTTGCAATTCGCGAAGACAAACTCTGGCAATACTGTACTACCTTGGGTGTGGGCAGCAAAAACAAGACTCGGCCGGCAGATGATGTGTTTTGTGGCATAGTACCGGGCGAGAATGTAAGTGTCGTAAGGCTTCTCTGCGGATATCGAATTACCCAGGGTTGGCCTGATAGGGTTTGGGAGAGAGCCAAACCAGTCCTCCAATTGACGATCGAGTTCCTCACTGATTGTTTTAAGAGATGTAATCGAATGCTTTTGGGGGGTCACACTGGAAGTGTCACTTGAGTGTTGGGGCGGAGGGCTGGCATGGAAATTTTCCTGGTCGGGTTTTGCATACAGGGCACTGTGCACACGGTTGAGAAGCTTTCGAATCGAGCACATTGCGAGGAATACAAGGTGGCTGTTTCGGCTGTCTTCCGAAATTCGAGGAAATGGCAATCTATCAACGAGGAGTTCAATGCCACTGGGAGGGAAATGAAATTCCGCCAGATCGTCACTGGGGCGAGGTGATTAGCCGAATACAAGATGATCTTACAGAGTATACCAACCATTCGAGAATGAAGCAACCCCAAGCAATCCGGTAGAGACTAGCTCGCTCTTCGTGCGTGTTCATGTCATGTAGTCTGTGTCCAAATCAGTATCAATATCCCGGCGAAAATACATAGCAGAGGAGACACCCACTCGGAAATCATGATCTGCACACTACCGGACGCATCACGAATCATTTGCCATGCTTGGATAGGGCGTCCTATGTGACGCAGATACAAAGAGCCGTAGAATAAAGCCAAAGGCAGCAAGTGGTCCGCTGTAAATGACGTTATCAACGGGTTGTTCAAGTAGTGATATGCGGAAGCGAAATATTCCATTCCATTCAGATCCTTGTCCGCCTCAATATCAAAAATTCGCTGTGGGTTCGAGGAGGCCTTTCCTAGGGCCAAAATGACGAGATAAAGTGAAGTTTGGATGCTGTTGACCTTGGTGTATGTTGAGAAAGTGTCAAAGAGCATATGTAACAACTGCGGCTCGACAATAGGGAAGAATGCATGGACATGTTGGAGGAACTCGGTGATCAGAGGTTTGGTGACCTGGGGATGCAGTCGGGATATGTCGATTTGTTCAAAGGCCTGAGGTATGCCTGCGACCTGGATACTGTTGAATGGTCGCTTTTTCTCTATCTGCTTGAAAAAGTCTTGAGGGTAGTCGCCAACCAAATTTTTGACTCGGTCCAACACAAATAGGCTTCCTGTTGGCGTATGGTGACCGAGAGGAATAGTAAATGCATATTCATTGCCGTATGTGTTCTCTGGTGAAAAGAGGCCGAAGGAGGACTTGTCGTATACATGTTCCGGTGATGGGTCCCAGTCGTATTTTGGCTGTGACGAATAAATAGAGGATGTCGACCGACCCGGATGATCCGATGAAGAGCCTACTCGGGCTGAGAGCTCGGTAATGGCGTCTTTTTGTTGCTCGATCAGGGTTTCCAGATGGGTCAAGCGAAGCAGGATTTCAGCTGGAATATCCTGCACCCTATGAATGGTCACTATCTAGGAACCCTATTCACGAGATGACGCTTTCTACCTGTCGCTTTCTTGATAAACACACTGAGCCCCCGCATCGGTGCAGAGGCCACATGTCGGCTTTTGACCATCGCACTTTCGTTTCCTAGTCTACTTCAGTGACCGCTCAAACAGAGGAAATTAAAACCGTACCGATGTCGACAGAAATTACATGCGATTGATGCACGCTTCCGTGGATAATCGACGGGAGGGCGAGATTCAAACGATTTCATATTTGACTTGTGAGGAATGCGGAAGATCGACGTCAAAGGCTCACTGCGGGGTCGTCAGCAAACGCCAAAAAATTTAGCCCCTTAATAATCAAGCTTAGCACTGAGTCGAAAACGAGAACAAGCCTTATATTAATTTACCGATAAGATTTTACTCCTGCTAGTTGAAGCAACCGATCTGTGTGCTCTGGCAATTCCAAGGGCACATATCGATTGCGAGGATCAACCCTGCCATCTGGAAGGTGCACCACTCCATCACGTATAACTATGTTCTCATGTGGCCAATGAGTCGTTGCCCGGTAAGACTCAAAAGCTTCTTTCTTCCGCTTCAAACTCTCCTCGGTGGCTAGCTCAAAAGGGGCGTATGATGCATAAATCACCGTTCGGATCGTGTTGCTGTTGACCGTTGGCTCCCCACCCCAATGCACAGTACGTGAATCCCACACGATCAAGTCACCAGGCTCCGCTAGTACTTTGGACGGCTTCATACCATGATCTTCAAACCACTGGATTTCTTCCTCGCTGAATCGGCGTATGTCCTTCTCCTCCCAGGTAGATGGGTCGGTTTCTGTGTCGAAGAACCTCTCGGTTGCCATGTTCGACCTTGGAAATACCATAAGGGATCCATCTTCTGGACCTGTATGGCTTAGATTGATGATGCCCTGAATGCAGTGGAGCCCGCGGCGCAAGGGCGACTGGTCCACGTGGGGCCAAGGCTTTGCAGCAGGTTTGTCTTCTCGGTTTGGCAAAGTGATATTCAATGCGTCAAACGAGACGAGTAGCTCGTCGGTACCCCAGATCTTGGCAAATGCCTCCAATATCTTTGGCTCCATGCGGGCATCCCACATGAATTTCTCATGGGTGACGGAATACCCATTGAATGTATTCACTTTGCTTTGGACAGGCAAGTTGTCCTTGGTCCATGTGGAAGGATCATCAAGGTTAAGGGCTGTGTTGAAAGACCTTAGCCAGTCTAAAGCTTTGCGTTGGTAGCTATGGGCTCTTTCTTGGTCAATGGCATTCTTGATGATCGCATAGCCTTGATTGTGAAGGTCGTCTCTCCAATCTCCATATGGACCACCCAGCCTAGCGTCCCCAGTTAGCAATTGTTGTCTAGTAATGTGAAACACAGGAAGCTCACTCAAAAGAAGATTTCTTAAGAGGTGGAGTGGTGCTGGTGGTGCTGGTGGTGGTAATAGCCATGGTAGCTTTTTTTCTCCAAATAGAACTGTAAAGTTTCAAGACTGAATTGGAATAAGCGAAACAACGGGAGATCTGCTGCCTTTAAATATGTGAAACGTCCCAATGTGATCCATCATTTTAAGGCCAGCACATCTGGAAATTCGCAATATCTCTAAAGTCCAATCTGATGGCCTCCGGCGGGTATGCGGGGGGCCGAGCCCGCCAAGTCAAAAGAGCGGAGGTGTCTCAGACGGTCCGCCTAACCGCCATCCCACTTTAATTGTGAACCAATCAGCTATGGAAAGGAATCGAAGAGCAACGTCCACGGGTTGAACTAAAAAGGTCCGAGGATGGTGCCTCATAGCATTTCCCCAAAATGTCCCGATCACATCGTGGTCGCTCTATCTGGATATGCAGAAAGTTGAGAATTAGCTAAAGGAAGGTTGAACAGGGCCAAGCTAAATCCGCGAAGTAATCCGGTCTGCTTTTAAAGACCTATGGAAGTCGCCACCCGGTCAATATGTTGTAACACATCGAAATGGACCGCTATGTAGATGGCTCTCGGCAGAGCTGCAGCATCTTCCGAGTTGCCGGACGCCACCTGGCCAAAAAAGCAACCAAAAGAGGCCTCACGCAGAAGACAACCGGTTTTTGGATACTTTTATTAGGTCTTCACTAATCACTACTCTTGTTTCTGCTTCCATATCAGTCTATAAGTCAAGGCCTTTGGAGATTGGAAGCTTTCTCCCGGGTACATTTCTAACAGTGAACGATCCAATCCTTACACAGACAAAAATCTCCGTGCTCAAACACCTTGCTATTCTCCACAGCCCCAAAACTGAGTTCTTCCATAAGCTCAAGGCTGTAAGCTTCTGCCTCTTTCATGCTTATCACCGAGTCAAGTGCTCTTGGCCAATGTATCGGGCGAGTTTGCTGAAACCTGTGAATTCACACGATTCACAACATCGGACTCTGGTACAACATAGCTAATCCTCCCGTTTGTAAAAGAGCATTGGTAAACAGGACCACAAATCTATGAGGATCGATGAAAAATGGCACGAGAAAAGGTTTGATTCGGCGGCATACACCACGGGTTTTGATGTGATGTTTTCGTGTCTTGATGGTAAGGCTACTGATATTGACTTAACTAGCAGAACAACTACCTATGTACACAATCCACCAATACTCATTACGTTCTATGGGAACACAAGAAGATAAGTCCTCTAGCCTGGGAGATAGTACTAACACACAGAATATGTGAGAATATTTGTTGTTCATTATTTCCCGCTTTTGCCCCAGGTCCCATCGCCTTTTTACCATCGTTGACCCTCTATAACTTTACATCGACGAACAGCATGATTGGAGCATGAACTAAAAGCCATGGCTCTATACCAAGAGTTTATGGGGAAATATACTGGTGGGTCTCGGCTGTTCCCGTTCGTTCCACTGTTGGTCCCATCTTTTTCTCAACGACACATCGAACCGCTTAATATCCCTTTGATCCCCATCAAATTCCTCGCCACAGATATGAGTTTAATAGCCCCCATGGGACAAAGGCATAAGTAACTTTCTGGTGCCGGGCGACGCAATTCGCTGCCTTAGAAAGATTGCTTGGCCCCGATGAATTTATACATCAGGGCTTGTGCGAGCTATCGGAGTATTTCTAAATCGGTGTTTGGTTTAATAATGACCCAGTCATCACCAAGGAGACAGACAAGATGTTCATAGTCGAGAAATACGCTCTCCTTTCAATTCTCATCACCAGTGACACAGGCTAATGATATTCGTTCTCCAAAACCGGGAAAGGGCTCTTTAAAGATATCACGTGATATGGAACAATCAGGGAAGGTGCTGGGGAAAGCCATCATACATTTTGTGAAGGTACGTGTTGTTGGGGGTATAAAAGACTCCTCCCACCTTTCTTCCCCTTCTCCTCTTCTTTCTCTCAGCCCTCTGTGAGGTCTATATAGGTCCACACTCAAATCAAACCGGGCTTTCTTGTGGAAGTTCTTTGACAAGATTATGGCTCACTTGGCAGGTCCCACGGAATACATGCAGGTGTTCATCCGCATCCTCTTTTTACTCTAGTACACTAGGTAGTCACGGTAATGCTGACAATGCCGATAATGCCGATAATGCCGACTCTACCGACGCTCCAACCTGAATGTTACTTCTTTTGCGTTATTCAGAAGACCGATAATAAAGGCATAGTGCAATTTCCCGGTGCGTCCCCGGGCCATTATTCAGGTCGCATTATCCATCACCACGTTATCGTTCACCTCGATGTGGCTGTCCTTCATATCGAATATCTTGAAATAAACGTGCTAGGTTGGAGGATTGTAGTGATTAGATGCCACCTGCAGAGGGTACGTACAGTCGGCGCCAGCTGTCTTCTGCGCGCAATCTGCAAAACTTGGATTCATGACACCTTTGTTCTCCCTTCTCATTCTACTCATTCCACTCATTCTACTCATCCTCTCTCTCTCTTTTCCCCCATCAGCAGACTTGAACCCCTTCAACTACAACTATAATGCTTTATGTCTCCTGCCGCAGCAGTGTCTGTCCATCCAGCCATGGAAACTGCCAGCAGTTCCACTAAGGCGTATGTCCGAAGAAGGGCATCCAAACCAATAGCAGTTCCAAAACCAAATTATTTGTCTCAGACTATTATTATATTTAAATACTCACTTCATTATTTTCTCTTTCACATCTTCCCCACAGTTGATTTATATCTCCCTTGTCCAAAACTACCTTTCACAACACATCTACTCTTCTTAAATGGAACCATCCTCCTAGTCCGAGACCGCATTGCAGCGAGTCTTTAGTATCCCCGAAATACTTAGCATAATATTTGCCCCAAACACTCGCCACGAAGACGAAGACAAAACCCCGTCCCACCATTCAGACTTAGTGAGGTAGGCTCTCGTGAATAGCCGCTGGTATAGCGAGGCTATTCCCTTACTCTGGGCTCGCCCTCGCTCGTCCCTCGCGGCCACTATAGCAAAGGTCAAACCCACACGTCGGCAATACCACGCCAATTACATATCTTAGGCACTAGTGCTACACATCTCTCGGTTTAAAAAGGACGCCTTTGCAGAGAATAGTGTGCTCCACAGGCTTGTGTTTCCTAAGTTAACCAGAATATTTGCAAGCATCCATATCCTAAAGCATCACTACCTTCGTAGACACTTTCTCTCTAGTGCACTGCTACCTGGAGGCGTGTGGCTCAATTTAAGGAAGAGATCAATTTGGATTTTGCCTTGCGGCCCATCTGGTCAGTCATCTCTGCCTCACCCTACTCTTAAATTACATTCACTGATTGCTACGATATGAACAGATTCTCATGCCCAGACTTAGCGAGATTACTCTCAGTTCCGAGTCGGCTCCCAGATATAATGGAGGAGTCACCGTGAGCCTCCGCGGAAATATTCAGTCTGCTCGGAACAATCAAAGTACGGTGCCTGCAAGCGTCCATTGGTTTATTCGAAGACACTCGAGCCAAGCACCGTTTGAAGATAAAAAGCCTGGAGGCAATGAGACTTCGATAATGAGAAGACTGAACATGCTGGCCAGACTTTCAGTGGCCACGGTCAGTAACCAGCAGCAAGTATGAAGTTACTTGTTCACAATGCACTACGAGGACACTTGAAAACCACGTCCGTATAGTTTAAGCTTGTGGACGAACTCTAGGTAGGAGATGATCCAACTTCGCCCGGCGCATTTAGATTTTGAAGCGAAACGAATGCAGGTGTAAATGACGAGAGGCAGGATCCTCAAGAGACGACGAACCGATATCCGACTTGAGAGTCAATAACATTATACCTAGGTATTGTATTACCTATTGTTCTTCAATGGCACATATATCACTTTGACAGCTCACTTGAGTAGGTTATATGAACTGACCGCCATTTTCTCCGCCTGCTCATTGATGTATGTAATTTTCTGCCAGCAATATTATTGCCTGCACCCGTGCTCTAATCTCAAAGCGGTAAGTGTCCTGCCGTCATTTGATCTCCGCGAGCTGCGCGAAAGTTGCTGGAACAGTGCAGCTTAAATCTTCAATTATGGGAAAAGGTATTGTCTTCTGTGAGCTCCTTCTTGGACAGATTCAGACTAACATTGTTGACTATAGGAACCGATAAGCTCTACGTATGCGACTCCTTCATTTTCTACATTCAAATACTCTCCTATCGCATCTTGAATTCCCGCTGATAATCCTATTTTCTCTAGATCACACACTCCGAGTGGGGATCCGAAGATGCTTTCTCCGCCAGTGCTGGCGCTGGAGTCTCCAAGGCCAAGAAGGGCGGCGCCCACGCTGCGTTCAAGCGCTTGCCATTCAATTTCTGTTCCCTCTCCCTCCAACCATTTTCACACCCGGTTTGCACGCCTACAGGAACAATCTTCGATCTTACGAATATCCTCCCATGGATTAAGAAGCACGGGACCAACCCCGTCGACGGGACCCCGTTGAAGAGCTCGGACTTGATTAAGTTGACTCTCGCAAAGAACGAGGATGGCGACTACGTCGACCCGGTGACCTACAAGATTCTGACAGATAATACACATATCGTCGCGTTACGGAATACAGGGAATGTCTTTTCCTGGGATACGGTGGAGCGACTCAACATCAAGGGAAAATTGTGGCGCGATTTGGTCACGGATGAAGAATTCAGCCGAAAAGATATTATCACCTTGCAGGACCCGCAGAACATCGAGTCGCGCAACCTCAGCTCGTTCAACTACATCAAGGAGGGGGAGACAGGAATTTTGGACCAACAGACCTCTGGGAGCGTCAACACCAGTGCGCTCGGCAGCTCGGCAAAGATCCTGAAAGCGAAAGAGGCGGTTGCAAAGGCTCGGTCAGAACGTGCTCAGCAGGCTGGTTCTGCTGCCGCCGGCTCAAAAGTCATTTCAAAGTCCGGAGCTGCAAATGCGGCCTCCAAGGAGCAACCGGGAAAGCCAACACCATACAACGCTGCACGATTCACCACTGGAAAGGCGGCTGCCTCATTCACCAGCACAGGTCTGACACCACACACGTCTGCTGAGCTAGCGGTACTATCGGAGGAGGAATTCATGCTCAAGCGGGGTCGCGTGAAGGCCAAGGCTTATGCGCGCATTGTGACCACGGCCGGGCACCTCAATCTGGAATTGTATCCCGAGCATGCGCCCAAAGCCGTGTGGAACTTCCTTCAGTTGGCCAAGAAGGGCTACTACACAGATGTACCATTTCATCGTAATATAAAGGGCTTCATGCTCCAGGGTGGTGATCCAACTGGTACTGGACGCGGCGGCGAAAGTATCTGGGGCAAGTACTTTGCAGATGAATTCGAGGGGCCTTTGAAGCACGATGCCCGAGGCACGTTGAGCATGGCAAACAAGGGCAAAAATACGAATAGTAGTCAGTTGTAAGTGACCCCTTGTGATTTCCCCTAGCTCAATGAGCGCGCTGACATGTGGTTTCAGCTTCATCGCCTATCGAGCCCTACCTCATCTCAACCTCAAGCACACTGTCTTCGGCCGTCTCATCGACGACCCAACTCCTTCGTCCACTACTTTGAATAAGCTAGAGATCCACCCGGTGGAATCAACTACGAACCGTCCTACTCCCGATATCCGTATCAAGGAAGTCACGGTCTTCGTAGATCCATTCGAGGATTTCCTCACCAAGAAGCGCGCAGAAGAAGCGAGGGCCACAGGCGTCACGGGTCCTTCTGCAGAAGAGGAAGACGAGGCTGCTCGGCGTGCGGACGATGACCGTGTCACCTGGACTGGAAAGCGGGTCCGCGGTGCTGAGACGGAGAATGATGGTGGTGACTCGGGCATTGGAAAGTATTTGAAGGCAGCACTGGCAGATCGGGACGGACAGGAAGAAGATGAGATTGTGGAGGTTCTGGACGAGGAGATTGCCCCTGAGCCCGCTCGTAAAAAGGCCAAGGGCACTGGAGGTTTCGGAAACTTTAGTTCGTGGTAATATATATAGTTTCCAAGTCTTTTTTCCCCTTCAATTTGTACTCTAGTATGAATATGCTTGGTCACATTATACGGTTACGCAAACAGATTGTACATGCAGCGCTCAAGCATAGTGACTTTGAATATCACTGCATGACTTGAACATTCATGGATATCCCTTGATCTAGTGCGTACCTAGATAGGACGGACCTCGGGAAAAGCCTAACTTTTATATTTTAAGGTTGTACCCGCTAGACCCGCTAGGTATAAGAGAGACCATTTGATATAGGAAAACAGATACTAGTTGAAGAACTATGTAGAATTAAGAGAATTAGCGACTCTTAGTAACTTGAGATCTAGGAAGCACACCAAACCCCATCAAATGTTCATTGTATTGGTAGATGGTTGCAGGGCGCCAATTTGTTCATCTGATAGAATTCCCTGGAGTTCTCGGTGCGATTGAATGCGAAATAAGGCATAGCCGCTGCAATGCCAATACTACCACCTACCATATTCGGTCAAGACACCGCCCAGAATCGGCCCAAGAACGCCGGCGATGGCAATCGTGGCGCCCACCAATCCCGACATCAGCGGCCACATCTTCGGCGTACTAAGATCTAAGGCAATGATGAGGGTGAGAACATACAGCCCAGATCCACCCACACCCTGGAAGGTTCGAAATATGATGAGCTGGTACGGCGACTGAGAAGATCCGCACCCGAGTGAAAAGGCGATGAAAACTGTGAACGCGCCCAATACGGCAAACATGCGACCAATAAAATCACTCAGCTGAGCAAATATTACGGCAGACCTTGTGGCTCCATGTCAGTAAAAGAACAACATCCGATAATGTAGAGACTGTACCCAGATAGGATAATGTGTAGCCCAGGACGGCCCAGATTGCATCCGCAAAGGAGCCGAACTCCAGCGCAATGGTATAGAGGGAGGTTGACACAAAAGAGCTGTCCATCATCAACAGCATCAGTCCAAACATTGACTAAAAAGAATTAATGACCACTCGCGATGTTGCCAACGGCTCCTTCTCGTTCGCTTGCTCCCCCGGACTGGTCAAAGATTCATCGCGCCCCTCATGGTCGAGTTCGATCTTGACTTCCTTCGCCCATCCTATTTATGACAGTGATAAGGAATGTGATTGGGCACGCGGAAAAGTCGCTCTGAAGGAACTTTGAGAAGAATGAACTGAAATTATCATGAGCCTCGAAGTCGGTTTTTGAACAGCCCATTTTGGAGGATTTACTGTGTAGGTAGTTTCAGCCGGAGGCTTTCCACCAATCATGGCCTGAAAATAGACCGAGACCCACCCACTTCCCGAGGTCTCCACCTTCTAGATCGAACATTATCTTCTGCGGCTAAAAAAGGTGTTGCGTTCACAGTCAATCTACCTACATATGCACATTATCTAGGTGTTAAAAAATATTATAAAAAATATTATCGAACTTGTTCCATCTTAACAATCCATGATGCGCGTGTTGTGCCTTCATGGTATGGACACGAATGTCAAAAATTTTCAGGCTCAAACGGGTATGTATTCAGCATCTATCTCCGTGTACGACGGCTAATTGAGCCCAGCTGCACTTCGAACTCTTCTCCCAGCGCATTTTGTGTGGGAGTTCTTCGATGCTGACCATGACTGCGAGGCTGCTGAGGGAGTGCGCGGTATCTACCCCGGCCCGTATCTGAGCTTCTACAAGGGGGAAACTAGTTTATACTTTGCAGTTCGGAATCCAATGCTATTAATCCTTTTTACTTTTTCTTTGTTCGAGCTAAGCGCTTGTTCAGTTGTTCAGAACCGCAAGTCCCACCCGATCTGAGGTCCGAGGTTGGGCAACTCATCGGCTACACTCTGCACATCTTTATCTCCACGACCACTCAAGCACAAGACGAGATTCTTGTTAGGTCCCAGCTCCTTGGCCGTCTCAATAGCGCCCCACACCGCGTGGGAGGTCTCCAACGCGGGGATAATGCCTTCAAGCTGGCTCAGCAGTCGGAAGCCTTGTAGGGCCTGTGCATCAGTGGCCGAGAGGAATTTCGCCCGGTTAGTCTTCTTCCAATTCGCCAGCTCCGGTCCGACTCCCGGGTAATCGAGACCCGCAGAGACAGAATGAGTGTTGGAGATCTGGCCATGTTCATCCTGTAGGACATACGTCCGAACACCATGCAGAACTCCCACAGAGCCACCACTTAGCGTGGCTGAATGCCGCGCCGTTTCTAGACCATCGCCACTAGCTTCCACACCAACCAGCTGGACAGACGGGTCATCAGAGAAGGGATAAAACATTCCCGATGAGTTCGAGCCACCTCCTACACAAGCGATCACGGCGTCGGGGCTCTTGCCTAGGTCCCGCAGCTGGGTCTTGGTCTCCTCGCCGATCACACTCTGGAACGTGCGAACCATGGTCGGGAAGGGGTGGGGTCCAATCGCTGAGCCGATAATGTAATGCGTAGTATCTAGGCGAACAATCCACGCGCGGAAAGCTTCGTTCACCGCATCCCGGAGGGTACGCGATCCCGACTCCACAGGGATAACGGTAGCACCCAACAAGCGAATCCGGAAGACATTCAATGCCTGTCGACGGACATCCTCCGCACCCATGTAAATGGTACATTTCATGCCGAATTTGGCGCAGACAGTAGCGGTGGCGACGCCGTGCTGGCCTGCTCCCGTCTCGGCAATGATCTCCGTCTTACCGAGCCGACGAGCAATGAGAATCTGACCCAAGGCATTATTAATCTTGTGAGATCCTGTGTGGTTTAGATCCTCGCGCTTCAGCCAAATGTTCGCCCCGCCGGCGTGCTCGGTCAGCCGCTTGGCTAGGTGTAGGCTGGATGGACGACCCATGTAGGGATAGTATGATTTCAACTCGGCCCAGAAAGTCGGATCATTCAGTGCAGCTTGGAAGCCGGCATCCAGTTCATCCAGACAGGTGATCAAGGCCTCCGGAGCATACTGACCGCCGAAAATGCCAAATCGCCCCAATCCATCAGTAGTAGCTGCTGCCTCTTCCTCGACGGCCGAGCCGGGCGCACTCGTCTCCGGCGGCTGGTGGGCTGCAGCGACCGAGGCATCCCGAGCTACCTTTCGCTGCGTGATCTGCGAGCAATAGTCCTCGATTACTTGCGCGGCGTGGCCAGCTGGGGCATCACTTAGAACCGTAATCACTTGACTGCCGATGACGGCGCCGTCGGCAATGGAGGTCACGCTCAGGAAATGCTCGCGTGTGCTGATACCAAAGCCAACCGCCACTGGAACATTGCCCGAGAGGTCCTTAACGCGCTTGATGAGAGTAGGGAGTTCCGAATTGAGAGTTCCAGTGGCGCCGGTCACGCCCATGCGAGAGACGAGGTAGATGAAGGAGTCGGCCATTTTACAGAGGGTCTTCATGCGCTCCTCCGTAGTAGAGGGGGCGATTAATGGGACGTAAGAGAGGCTGTGAGTTTCAAGACGGTCAGCATCGACCATCAGCTCCGGGGGTTTTCAGTTACATACCCGGTCTTTATGCAGCCTTCGCGGAATCGAATTGCCTCCTTCAGAGGGAGATCGACGACGATGAAGCCATTGACTCCTACCGCTTTGCAATCTGCGAAGAGCTTGGTCTCCCCGTAGCGCAATATCGGGTTGTAATAGCCCATGAAGAGCACGGGCGTCTTGAGCCCATTCCGGCGGGCATCGCGGACCATGTCCAGCATCGACGAGATGGTAACACCATTTTCCAGCGCCTTCAAATTGGATTTTTGAATGGTTGGGCCATCTGCAATGGGATCGGTGAAAGGTAGACCGAGTTCAATAATGTCTGTACAAAGTTTAGATAAATGTTCTCAATTGTTGCGGAAGTGACTCACCAGCCCCTCCGGCCTGCATGCCCAGCAAAATGTCCCTGGTTTCCTCCACACGAGGAAAGCCGGCCGTCACATAGGTTACCAGCGCCGGACGGCCTTCTCTCTGGCATTGGGCAAAGGTTTGTCGAATATGTTCCATGGTGAGATGAATGAGGGAAGAAGATGGACAAAGCAATGAAGGTGACGAGCGAGGTCTACAAGCAGAGCAAGAATGCAGAGCAAGAGAGTAAAGAGTACTCTATCCCAAATACTAAAGACGAGGAGAAAGAGAAGCAAGAAGCAAGAAGCAAGACCTAGAGAGCTCTGGAGAAAGCTAGTCTACCCAAGATCTATGCAAACAATGCAAATCCCGACCTTCTCGCTTAGCGAGGTAAACAAAGAGAAAGAGCAAACTAAGAGAAGAGCAAACTAAGAGAAGAGCAAACTAAGAGAAGAGCAAACTAAGAGAAGAGCAAACTAAGAGAAGAGCAAACTAAGAGAGATCAAACTAATCTAACAGATCTGGCATGTGACATCCGATGGTGACAATGAAGATAGAAGCGGACCAGATAAAGTCGGAGCCAACGCAAATCCCCAGTTTTTCCCGTGCTGGGCCCGTATCTGCGGTATCGGCCAACTACCGAACCCTTTGATTGGTGCGATCAAACGGGCCGCCCCGCCACTTCGGATCACTTCCAAGGTCGGTTCGAGAAAAGCACTTCTTTATATTCTTTATAGTATATCATTATCTAGTTATGGGAGAGTGGGATGCAACACACTTTGCTATTTGCAGTCTGAACTGGGCACATAGAACACTTTCTTCTACATGGGCCGTGAAAGTTCTATCGAAATCACACACCTTTGTGAAGGGGCTCACGTACTCATGTCTTGTCTCGCACAACCCTCGTTTAAGTCCACCTTCGATTATCCTGGCTACCAACCTAGTTTATATTGTGTTTTGATGATTTCTACTCACGGAATTAAACACCTAACATCAGTCAAGAAGGATTCAGTCATATTTTGCATTTCAATGTACATTAGTAGGCATGGCGCTAATCTACAAACAGCCGGGTGTGCAAGAGCCATCACAATGTATAGCCCAACAGCAGCAATATGTGGTGAAGCGTATATGGCGTCCACGGTTCTAAAGAATGCGTTGCCGTCGGGTACGAAAGAGGCAGAGAATGCAGAGAACATAAAAAAGGAAGTATTCACGAATTGTAGCAGAAAACGAAGCCACCGGTTCCCTTTGAATAAGACGGCTCTAATAAGCAGCGAGAACAAGATAACCCATAAATTGCAATGAATGCAAGGGTAATGAGTTCAAATAGTAGGGTTATGACTCTGGACACGGAAAGTACAAGGCCGCTCCATATAAGGAAAGAACAGACAGCGTAACAAACACTTGTTGTTAAGGTATCTGTATGTATGAGTCCCAGTCACTATCGGGGCTTTCTGGATCAATTGAGCCTTGGTCTATTGAATGGTGTCAAAGTGCGTGTTGCT
The DNA here is from genome assembly GCF_028827035.1 of Penicillium chrysogenum. Taxonomy (NCBI): domain Eukaryota; kingdom Fungi; phylum Ascomycota; class Eurotiomycetes; order Eurotiales; family Aspergillaceae; genus Penicillium; species Penicillium chrysogenum. The sequence continues at coordinate 1,689,037 of NW_026622749.1, read as the reverse complement.
TGAGGTTCGTATAAGGCAGGTCGGTTGAAAACATTCTCCAAGCCTGCTGTGGAACTGTATATAGTGGCTGTGTTCGTAGACTGGAAGTAGAGGGCATAAAAGCACATACTTACATCCTACCTTTATTGAAGTATTGCATCATTGTAATAAACGGGGCTGCGAGTAACACGACGGCCACAACCTGGCCAAATGTCCAATGGCCTACAAGGCTTCCTTCCTGACTGAGGTCCCCTAGTATATATACGTACGATACCCCAACCGAAAGCGACAAGTAACCAAATCATCTGTTCTAAGTTAGATATGGCCTCGGGGGAGGATACCTGGGCAGCAGCAGCAAATTAATAAGCGGCTTACCTCGAACAAAACTGAGCTCCATGCATCGCAGACTAAACACGTAGTTAAGAAAACAGCCAAGAGGGAACGGTAGCAAATGGAGCGTCTGAGGCTGTGTGGATGCTGCTCTTTACAGGCCCAGTCAAAGACAATACGCAAGATTCGCCGTGCTCGAATGCTGAGAACATATTGACATGGTGCGCAGGACAGTGAATTTTGACTTGGATATTTTAACACTAGAGTTTTATATCAAGGACAACTGCATCTATACACTGCCGTATATACCTCTTTCGATGCTTGTGTGAACTTATTCGATTAGGATCATTGCCTCAAGCGTGTTTACCGAGCCTTGGCATCATATTAGATAGAGCATCATACTTTGAGAGCTTCCCAGAGGTGCATATTAGGCATCTTATGAGCGAAAGAAATGACGCCGTTGATTCAGCCAATGATTGTCCGGTGGTCGACGAAATTTCGTTGCTAGATGCCTCTTTTCGAAAACACGAGTGAAAAGCTTACGGAACGATGGGCATCTTTGGACAAAGGTCCATCTAAAGTCTGGTGCGACGATTTCCGATCAGAATGTCCTTCTCAACAAGGACTCGAATATTGCCGCAGTCGCTGGAAGATGGAGAGAAGAGTGCATACAGGCATATAAACCTAATGAAAGTGAAACAGGCATGGGAATTAGTAGCTGTTTAACACATGTCGTACATGCCATATGCATATGGCATAGACGAAAGTGGCAAGATAAGCCGAAACAATGATGATAGCGTCATCGACCAAATGCGGAGAGGAGGATATGTGGGAGGGTATGCTAGGATATGCTAGGAGTCGCAGTTCTCAATGACTTACCTATAATCGTATTCATCCAATGCAAATTATGGAACGAAATATCTGAAACCCATGCGATACCCCATATATCAGATCTAAGATTTCCCCGGTAGTCTTGGCTCTCTCCGCCCAGTGCCGCGTGAGCCGTCAGAGGTGATTTGGGTGATTTTGGTGATTTTCCTCTTTCACCTTCCACCTTTCGCCTTTCATCGTTACTCACAATCCCATTCTATCTTCACTAGTAAGTCTAGTCTTTTTCTCTATTTCCATCTGATACCGATTTCCCTATCGGGCGGGAAGCGTTGAGACCATCGGACGCGCTATACATGGCCAACGGTGCAAATATGCATTGAACCTGTTCGGAGGATTGATGGGTTTCATATATTTGAATTATTCTGATTGGTCTTCCTATCATAATCATGTTTCATGTCTCATGTTTTGGAAGAGAGAACCGCCTTCCCCTCGTGATCCTACTATGCGCCCCCCCCAATTGCACGTTTGTGCCGCTCACTGCCTAAACCATCTTCCTCCTATACTTTGTCTTATCTCTCATTTCAGGCACTTTTTTGCTCCCAAGGAAATACTCATCGCTGATTTATTCAGCACTTACAGCCCAATTCCTCCCACCTCCACCTCGACCTACCGACTCCTACGTCAGCCTCGCGCCCCCTCCGTGTTCGCCCCGCCCACCACTAAACCATCCACCCCGGTCCACCAATTCCTCTTGAAGGGATACAATCAAGCTGGCAGGAAATAAGCGCCGCAGTTTTTCTTCGCAGGGTGGGTTACTGGGCAGAATGTTCAGTGGCTCCTCGAGCCCACCCAAAGACAGAGTAGACGCACTCCCAGAGGTTGGCCTCGACACCAACCCCTTGACCCTCCAAACGGATACAATCGGTACCAGTCCACGTGAGAAGAGGTTCTCCCCGCCTAGCGCTGGATTTTTCAACCGTCGACAAAGTGAAGAACAGGGTACCGCTGGCGAGAAGAAGCGCAGGAGTAGTACCGTTGTCAAGGCGGCCAACTTCTTCAGTAACGCAAAAAGCTCCTTGAGCTTGAACGGCCGGGATAGTTCTGCGATCAGTACCAGCCCCTCGATCGCGGAAAGCCCGCTACAGAAGCTTGGAAAGATGGACCCAGCTCTCAGCGTCCCTCAAGGGTCGTTCAACAACTCCGCCGGTGAATCCGCACCGACTGCTCGGTCATCCTTCCGCGTTGGTGTTACCGAAGACCGGAATCGCAAATGTCGCCGGACAATGGAGGATACACATGCCTATCTCTACAATTTCCTGGGCACCCCTGCCCCGACTGCAGCAGAGGTAAATGGTGCTACTTCCCCTAAAGCCAGCCCGTCGCAGTCATCAGAGGATTCATCTTCCGTTGTAGAAACAGACAATGGCTATTTCGCAATTTTCGATGGGCATGCTGGCACCTTTGCCGCAGAGTGGTGTGGAAAGAAGCTGCATTTGATTCTCGAGGAAATCATGCGCAGAAGCCCTAGCACTCCCGTCCCAGAACTGCTCGATCAGACTTTTACCAGTGTGGACCAGCAGTTGGAGAAATTGCCCGTCAAGAACTCCGGGTGTACGGCCGTCACTGCTGTGCTTCGGTGGGAAGATCGTGTACCCAACTCACAGTCGGCCACCGGTTCTTCTGCCCTTGGCCCGGCCTCTGCCGCGGCGACGAAAGCGGACACGAATTCAGAGAATATCGAAACCCCGACTCAAGCTACCCCGGGTGCCTCCAGTGCCTTACCGAAATTGCAGGACAATGCTATTCGGCAGCGGGTTTTGTACACAGCCAACGTTGGTGATGCACGCATTGTATTATGTCGTAATGGGAAAGCGCTTCGTTTGTCCTATGACCATAAGGGTAGCGATGAGAATGAAGGGAGGAGAGTTGCCAACGCTGGTGGGCTAATTCTGAACAACCGCGTGAATGGGGTTCTGGCCGTCACCCGTGCCTTGGGCGATGCATACTTGAAAGACCTTGTGACTGGGCATCCCTACACAACAGAGACAGTGATCCAGCCAGATGCTGATGAGTTTATCATCTTGGCCTGTGATGGTGTAAGTTGAGGGCTACTCAATGTTCATGATACAGGAAAGCTAATTATACTCTAACAGCTCTGGGACGTCTGCAGTGATCAGGAATCTGTCGATCTAATTCGGAATGTCCAAGACGCTCAACAGGCCTCAAAGATCCTTGTTGACCATGCACTTGCGCGGTTCAGCACCGACAACCTGTCTTGCATGGTGATTCGCCTTGACTCCAACCGTGTCAAGGACCTTGTGAACAACAATACGGAACTGATAGGAGTGGATGGAGATCCGCACACCAAGGTCGCCGGGGGTGTGAGTGAGGCCGATAAGATTGTCGAGCAAGCACAACAGAACATCGTCTCTTCCGGCCTTGCAGATAATCCGGCAGCGGCAGAGAAGGCCAATGAAGAGACTCTTCAAAGAATGGCCAGTAATAATCACAAGCAAGAACCCGGGCCTGAGATGTCAATCAAAGAGAGTGACGATCTTCCCTCCGTGGACATTCTGAGTCCGAATAGGAGCCCGGATAACCCGTCAAGCTTGGCTTAGTGATTTTACGACATGTTATAAGCCGAATCACCACCTTCCGAAGTTGTGAAATCGAATTGATAGAACGTGTCCATTTTTTTTCTTTTCGTCTACTATCTATCTCTGGTGCTTCTGGGAGCAGTGTACCCGACCCGGAATATCTTCGGGAGTTTTCCATCCTGTCGCTTACTTATTACATTGAATATTGGCGTCAATGGTGCACACTGATTGCCCGTTGGCCTCATTCTTCAACCTTTTGTTTATTACGGGATCAGACTTGGTGGTCTTGATATCCTTTGTTAGCATAAGTCCTTCTATTATTAGGATATTTGTCCTGAATTTGGCCTCGATGAAATTAGGCTCTGTTGTTTTTCATCCAATATGTTTATTTAAACCGAAGACATGGTATGGTACTGTATGTATCTGCCTGATGTATGCGCTTCTGCTGTAGGGTGATCATGGTGACTACATGTATGCAATAGTTCCAAGGTTAACTAGATATGGTTTAGTCATAGAATTAACAGTCGCTTTTTGTTCGTTATGAAGTAACTACTTAGTTGAATACCGCATTTAGGGAGGGTATATATCCTCTGTGCATCCAACAGACGAAGATGATACCAAGAAAGAGACATAGGACCCTAGAAAAGATGTCAAGAAAAGAGACCACTCGAGCGGTGACCATAGCTTCTTGTGATTTGATATATCTAAAAGTACAATTTATGAATGCTAGGATAAGCTACACAGAAAGACAAGAGAGAAAATAGAAAAGCACCAACCATCAGACCCAAACCAGAGGGAAATGGATATCAACATACACAAAACGTCCCGTCTTGCTCTGGAACGAGCGACGGACAGGAGAGAAGAACCTCAATGACGCCAAATGTCTACTTCTGCTCAAACGAACCATCGGCGATGATGTCCTCTCTAGGGACCGGGAAGTCCTCCTGGCCAATGAGGTGGTTTCGAGTCCAGCGCAGCTGACCGTGCTCAATGTAGTTCGCCCATTCCTTTGCACACTGCGCATCGTATGGATCCTGCCACAAGATCTTGACAGACTTCTTTGGTGCGCAGTGATCCGCAGTGATCTCAACCTGCAGCTGCTCCTCGAGCGACGCAACCTGGCCCGCACGTTCTTCAGCCTGCTCAGCCTCCTTCAGGAGAGCCGCACGTCTGCGCCTACGGGCCTTGACAGTCTTGTATCCGGACTTGGAAGTCTCTGATACACCCTTCACGATATGGTTCTTGAGCTTCTCCAGAACGAAAGCAACATCGGCAATCGCGGTGGCCTTCTGGTTCATGAGGGCGTAAGCACGCTCCTTCTTCATCATGATCTGGCCCACTCTTCCCATGTTTTCCTTGTCCCATTGCTTCTGGTCCCGCAGGTCTACCGGCCGCTTCGAATCGAGATATTCTTTTGTCACGGTGATCATTTCCTTGGGCGGGGAGAGCTGGCGCAGCAGCGCGAATTGCCGCAGGTAGTTATAAACGTTCAGTCCGACTTGCGCCTCGTTGAAGTGCAGGGAGAAGTATGGCACCCACATATCCTTGCGGACTGTAGCGGGAACGGTCTTCTTACCATGGTTGACACATTGCTTGAGGAGGTTGCTTTTCTAGAGGTCGGACGGGTTAGACAAATTGCGATGACAGGCTGGAGGGATACAGCAGGGTAGGGGTTTTGCTGGAGACCGGAGCTTCACCGGAAGAGGGAAAAAAACTCACCTCCAGATAGCGAGTCAATGAGTACACGACCTGTTTCGTGCGGATGTTGTTGTACACGAAGATGTTCTTGCCATGGCTGATAGAGTTCAAAGCCTTCTGTAACCGTCGGCCTTCTTTGTCCTGGTAATCTTTAAATGCATTCGAGCCCGGTACCCGGGGCTTTCCTTGAATTGGCGTTTTCGGATCGATCGGTGGTCGGCGGATGAATTTCGTGGCCGCAAGTGCTGTTGAATCCAGCACTTTCTGGAAAGACTTTATGTTGGAGGCCATTGCGGCCGGACCAAAGGCTGCGTACAGTCGATCTGGGAAGAATTGGCGTAGTGAGAGGTGCGGGTTTATTGCATTGGTGGGAGGCGCCAGACGGTGTTGATCGAGAGAGAAGGGAGGTCGATTTTTTGACGGGGAACGCTGAAGTCTTGGCGCTTGCTCTCCGCATCATGCCTTATCAGCACACTACTACGGTCTCTCTTCTCGCCAATTCAATTGCTTCCAACTGCCACTTGCGTATCTTCTGTTTTTATTAATATGAGCGATCTGTTCCTTCTGCGACGCACTGCTTAAACACCCGCTCCCCTGCAGCGCTGGCGTAATGGATAAGGACACGGAGCATGATATAGGTGCCCGCAGAGAGAGGCCATGGCTCTATGCATGGGTATGTATAGAAAATGAAAGAGAACACGGAAAGAAAAAGAACGCGGTGATGACAGATGCTGACAAGCCATTAGAACCGTAGGCTTCGGCATCTCCAGGGAGTTTCTATACGCAACTTGGTTGTAACGCCTCCGCCAACTCGAGCTCGCGGCAAGACTATTGATGATGACGATATCCCGAATACCTTACAGACACCCTCAAAGATCCAATCGCAGACCGAAAACCACACCTTGCAGCCCTCGCGATCCTTCACTAATCTCAAGTCGCACTCGAGCCAGCATGACAATGTAAAGGAGCCTGCGATCCGTTCGTCGCGTCGGAGAAGTACCCTTTTCTGGAATGACCCCAATCCTCGAACTCGGCAGGTCAAACTAGAAGATATTACAAATAGTCGCATGGCGGATACATTCTTCTCAATTCATTGCGACGGGCTTGACGAGCCGGTGTATATTAGCGAAACGGTCGGCCATGCAAACAATCCGAGTTTCCGATCTTTCGACTTGAATCTATGTGGCCCATACGTCTCTCGAATGGACTGTTTGACTCTCAGGCTCTGGACAAAGACCGGTGAAATGTCTGAGTTTATTCTACTAGTTGAACTACGGCTACATCTACGATCATTGCAGTTTTTGGGAAAGACATTGGAGAGCTTCCACCAACCACTTCCTGCGAACTCGATCCTTTTTCACTTCCCAGACGGTGTGTACTCCAACCTCACTGATCTTCCGCTGGTTCAAACATCACTCCAGGCTGCAGGACAGAAGGCCGCTGCAGAGGGTACCGCCTTGCCATCCTCGTCGTATGACGCTTTGATGAAATTGGCCAATTTGGACGAATGTGTGCAGGATGCATTGGCAACCAGGGGAAAATTGGAAGTTCAGATTAGCTCAATTCTACAACAGAACGAGCGCTCACTGAATGTAGCGAGTGAGGCAGCTGTGGCACAGGAAAAGCTTGCCCTTACCAAGCAGTATGTCGCCTTGGAGCGCAAACGAGTCCGCACCGCAGTCAGACGCAAAGAGGAGCTCATTGCGAGCATCAAAGCCCGGAAAGAAGCTATGGAACAAGGCCGTAGTGTCCAGGAAAAGGCACGCAGTCATCTTCCTGAGGCTCAGGAGAGGTTGGTTTCCAGCGAGCAATTGCTTGACCGAAACCAGGAGGACACTAAGGGCCAAGTTCGACGGATTGCTGAAGATCTTCTCACAATCTACCCTATTGAGCCCACCCCTGATAAACCCCTGGCATTCACCATCGCCGGGTTGGCCCTCCCAAACTCGACTTTCGAGGATATCGACCGTGACGTGGTCGCAGCTGCATTGGGCCATACAGCTCATTTGGTCTATCTGTTGTCATTCTATTTGTCGGTGCCTCTCCCATACCCGATCAACGCAAACGGGTCTACTTCGTTCATACAAGACCCTATCTCTGCATCACTTCCACAACGCACCTACCCCCTCTACCCGGTGAGTGTCCAGTATCGATTTGAGTACGCGGTCTTCCTTCTCAACAAAGATATTGAATACGTCCTCATCAAACAAGGACTGCGCGTCTTGGATATCCGACACACTCTTCCCAACCTCAAGTACCTCCTTTACGTTCTTACTTCCGGCGATTCGGTAATTCCCGCCCGTAAGGCTGGTGGCGTCCGAGCTCTTGTTGCTGGGCGGTCCACTCCTAATCTATCACGACGTGGTAGCACGGAGAGTGCTACATCTGGTGAGCTTGTGCAGCCACGCAAAGCTTGGGAGTCAATGTCCCGGATGAACGTCAAGCTCGCCTCACACAGGGTGAAATAGTCCCTTCCGTCAATTTTTCTCTCACAATATAGATGATTGTGGACGGTCGAATATTCAATTTAAGTGGACATTGGCACCAATTTTGGACTGGTCCCCCTGTTTTTCTCCTTTTCTTGGCTTTAGAAGCATTGTACATTTACATCGTGGACATCGGAGTTGAGCTCCCATATTCTCTTGTAATTATAATGAAATCTACTTTGCAAAGTAATGGAGTGCAGATGTTATATAGGATATAGGATATAGGACTCGATACTACCGTATATATATCCCCCTAGATTCCGTTACCCCGCAGAGTTCTCATTATACAATGGAAACTACCTAGTCCAGTGACTAGGCGCAAACTCTGACTTCAATTGATATCTTGACCGATTTGACCGAGAAATCCTTTTCGATAATTTCAAAAGCGCAATCCCACTTATTCTCTCAATTGTCCGTCTGTTCTCGTGCTTTTGTCCGAGTCGTCGGAGTAAGAAGACCCCCACCGCCTTTCAACGCTTATCTCGCTTTCCATCGCTTTGTGTCGGGATTTTCCCCATCATTCTTATCCAACGAAATGGGGGACAATAATAGTGCATACACCAAGTCGGAGTCTGATGTACACCATCGCCGAGGATATCAGGCTTGTGATCCATGTCGCAAACGCAAGGTCAAGTGTGACCTAGGAAGTATGGCACCACCCCATTCCCTTTCATGATTCTGTGGACTGATCCCGAAAAATGCAGGTGTCGATAATCCTCGCCCCCCACCCTGTGTTCGATGTCGTCGCGAAAGTAAACGATGTGAATTTTCAGCAACTCGACGAAAGCGCAAGACCTCCGATACTGGGGAAGATGAAGTGGAGGCAGCGGCGATCCTCCATCGCGACAAGCGAATGATGATTGGGGAGGTGGCCAAGAATGAAACTCCAGTCGAAGGTCAGCCATTTGCGCCAGCCGATCCACCTCAGTTCGAGCATGAAGCCGTGATTGCCCAACAGAGATGGTCCGAGGCACCTCCCGCATCCCATGCAACTCCAGCACCTCTAGCCCCGCGTTACACGCCTAGTGTGCCGACCTCACGAGCTCCCACATATCCCGTCAGCGAACGTCCCGCGCCACCTAGCTATGGAGGGCCTCCGATGATGAATCGCACTGCTGTTGAGTTGCTGTCGCCTGCGATCACAAACACCCACGACGCTTTGCATCTTCTCTCTGAGGCTGCGGGTAGAACAGAGGACCTCAACCGCCAGAGCCTCGAGAATCGGCTTGCTGCGCGGCAGTCAGTCTCGTCTTTCAACTCGGGGCCTTCACCTCTACCACAAGGTAGCTCGCCTCGAAGCTTGGGTGGGTCTTTTGTGCGGACACCTCGATCAGGAATGTCTGTGGGCGGGTCTACATACTATCCGGCTGGAACTTCAGGGCCGGTAGATCCCCAGATTGCGGATCCCGGCCCCCAAAGAGAAAGCCCAGTCAACAACCCTCCCCAAGAGCCGGCATGTCTTGATGCCATCCGAGCCTGGTCGCGGTTGCGATTCGTCCGTGCCGGTTGGCTTACAGTGGAGGAGGGCATGGATTATGTGGGGTACTACTATGAACACCTCGCGCCGATGAGCCCTGTTGTAATCCCCGACTTTTCTCATCCCTCTACGCACCGCACATTGCTTACCGATGAGCCGGTATTGGCGGTTACAATCCTCACCATCGCGTCTAGGCACCTAAAACCCAAGGGCGACGGTGCTACTACGCGAGCGTTCTATATCCACGACCGTCTCTGGGCATATCTACGCAGCATGATAGAACGTCTATTCTGGGGCCAGGAGAAATTTGACCCTGGAACATCGGGCATTGGACGACCTCGGTCACTTGATTTGAGTTCATCAATGTCAGGCAAAGGTAGTGTTGGTGGGCAATTGAGATCGTTGGGAACTGTAGAAGCTATGCTACTTCTTACAGAGTGGCACCCACGAAACCTGCACTTTCCACCGGGCGACGACGAAAATTCACTTCTGGATATAGACCCCCAGACACACAGTCGGGCCGACTACCATATGGACCACGACGGCGAGCATCCTAACAAAGGCTCAGAGGGAAGGGTTGCATTCCAGAAATGGCTGGAACCGGCTTGGCGATCGGACCGGATGTCATGGATGCTGCTGAGTACAGCGCAAGCTCTGGCTTTTGAACTCGGCGTCTTCGACCCCAAAGGAGATGCCAAGGCGGTCAACGAGTCCCCAATCGAGCAAACACGGAAACGTCGACTACGGCGTTTGATTCTCGTGTTCATTACGCATAGTAGTGGACGTCTAGGGATCCCTTCTATGCTCCCGTTGCCTCAATGGGGACAGGACATCACGCCGACGTCTGCTGATGCAAAGGATGCTGATGCCAATCTCGATCGGATGCAGGATTGCTGGATCAGCATTTCGAAAATTGTCTATCAAGCCAATCATTTGTTGTTTGCATCCAGTGATCAGACGATGGATTTGATCCGGACTGGGAGATATCGTGAGCAGATCGACCGCTTCCTACCGTATCTACGGGAGTTCCGACAGCAGCTGGACAGTGTTAATCGTAAGTCAATTGTGCGTTGGGTGTGCATAAAAAAAAAGCTAACAGAAAGAAGTCTCACCGGCCATGCGGAGCGTTTTGCTGATTGAGCTTGAGTACACCCGTAAGTCGACACAGCTGGATTCACTGAAGGATAATAACTGATGTGGAACCAGGTCTCTATATCAATTCCCTCGCTCTACAAGCGGTAGTCGATCGGTGGACTACAATGTCCAATGAGTCCGCTCAGAGCCATAACCAGACCCAGAATGGCCAAACCGGATCGGGGCCGTCCAATAACAGCAGTAGCTGGTTCCAAACGTTGAATGAACTCTACCGTGTCAATGAGCATTATATCCAGGAAGTCATCGATTCCTCACGCAAAATTTTACAGACAGTATTGGAAGGCCTCGTTCCTGAAGGCCGTCTCAGACACGCACCCATTCGAACGTTTTTCCGAATCTTGTCTGGAATGATCTTCATCTTGAAGGTATGGTCTCCGGCAGAAATCCCGGCAAGCATAATACTAACTTCATCATAGACTTTCACACTGGGTGCCAGGGAAGACGATGTGCGAGTCTCCTTAGACCTGCAGGACCGGACAGTGGAGGCACTGCGCAATTATGTCGTGGATGACGTGCACCTCAGCAACACGGTAGCCCGGCTTCTCGAGCTTCTCACCAGCAGCATCCGGACGCGGTTTTTGCGCTTTGCACCACACGACCGGGGCGCAGATGGAGAGGGGCATGATCGCACCTCGGCCACAGGCTCTCGGCCTCATTCACCATCGCGCGAGCACTCAACTCGTCGTGACGGCCCGAGTACACCCTGGCCTGCTAACCAGGGTCATGATACGACGCCAGGCGGGCCGGGCCTAGGATATGTGGATACTCCTGCCACCGGTCACCCGATGGTGTCGGGGCATGATCCACTGGCGAATATCCCTGCCCAGCCGATCAACTCATCCAATCTCAACGTATCCTTCATGCCGCCTCCGCCGTCCGTGTACCACAATTACTACGACTCAAACTCGACATTCCCCAATGATATGGACAGGTCATCGCCAAACCATGTCGCCTCGTCTCAACATATGGGCGACAGCCAGCACTCGACCTCCGGGGCGCTTCCGGATTGGTTTGCTCTGCCCCTTGATCAATTCTTTAACAGCTCTACCGGAGTTGTTGACCAGGGTCTTGGTGGGACTGGACCCATGCTTGGCGAGTTTGACATGCTCGAGGTACTTCTCAATGAGGGGTATGATGGAAACACTAACGGCGAAGGTGAGACTGGGGCCGGGTTATCGTCCCAGTACCTGTGACGAAAGATGATGATTACGAATAGTTTGGTTTTCTTTGAGTCTTACGCTTTGCTTTGATTTTGGCGTTTTCTGGAGTCTAGCCTCATGGTCTGTACCCCTTCGTTTCCATATTAATTTGCCTGATGCTTGAAATTATATACCCCTGCGTGATCCGCACGGCGTTTCTTATTTCTCGGCTGTTTACTCCGTACTCCGTACATCATTTGCCGCAATTTGCCTGAAACCGATTACTTGATGGTTTGACAAGTTGATGTCAATATGTTCATATGGTGCTATCATTGCGAATATAATCATCCGGCGGTGTCCGTCGGCATGTTATGAGCGGGGTCTCTCCGTTTCATGCAGGATTAAATACCTACCTAGGTAGGTAGGATTAAGTAGGATTAAGTAGGATTAAGTAGGATTAAGTAATATTAAGTACTGTTGATCTCTAGGGCTGACTTTCACATGATATTTCACCTGGGCATGTCTTGGACCGCGGACGTTGAAGCTTCCAGGTGGCTTTGACTTTATAGTAGCCCTGACGATGTGAGATGCTTAATTTTGAGAAATGGTGTAAATATAGTAAAGATCATTGCCGTATTTGGTTACCTAAGTAGTTCATCACTGTCAGGGTGAATAAGTGACTCTTGAGCCCTGGAGACTCAGTCCATAGACTGCAAGCAACAATGCCTTTGGTTGCATGCATAGAAATTATCTCTGCCAATTAGGGTATGCTGTTTTGTTTTACTGCCGATCCCATAATGAACCGACCGCCGTATCGACGGCCGCTAGATCCTTCGATGCCTTCGGTGCAGGCGATAAGCACTCTTCGGTCTTCCTCCGTGAAGGGTGACATCGTCTGGCATCGTGGAGCTGACATTGACAGTCCTTACAGGGATTGGTAGAGCATGCAATGCAGGAACGGATGCCCGTCGGAGATTATAACTGTTCTTATTGCATTGAGAGCTAGCAGGGCTAGAATAATCCCCGAGACAACCATTCTAGGTCAGGACCGAAAAGGCTCACCCACCGAATTGTCTCTCATCGAAGCCTCTAAATTACTCCAATGGAACGATGTGACCTTGTTTGCACTTTCGAGCAGATGATTGGCCGATGTGGAGATAACGGGTAATGATCGTCAGGGCCCGAAAGTCTCGACAGAACAAACTGAACAATCACTTTATGCAGCCTGACTGGCATGTCGAAACACAATCTATTATACTCTCGGAGTATCTATCGGTTAACGGGCTAACCCAATGGCATTCTATTATCCTATTACACAAGGATGGCTAAGTATGGCGATCGACCAGTCTTCACCCAATGACTACCAAGACGCAGTGCTCCCAAGACAACGCCTCGTCTTGGCTGGACTTCTTCGTTCTGCGTCTTAGATTGCTTGTTTCAACCAAGCTCCCTGGGCATTGTGCTTGTGCCCCTGTGCGCTGGCTGCGCTAGTCCTATCACGTCTATTTGATACCATCCAGCCTGTCACGATGTCCTTTTCGGGCTTGACCCCTCAATCGCCTGCTTGGCGGACTCCGTCGCGCTATCCAAGATAGCCGATTGTGTCCGTGACGATCTCCAAGTTTCCCCTTTACTGGAGTGCATTTTCCACGATCGTCATTTTTACTTCCTAGAGGAGCATTATCACCTTCCCCTGAATGTTGCGATGGACAGCCCTATTGATGCCTTGGACTCTCGGACGCCGTCTAATAGTATGGATCAGAAAACCTATAAAGGAAGTCTTGCCTCCAGCTGTTTATGGAATTCATCCTCTCCTGCATCACCTGCGTTCGCATTAGATCTGCCCATTCTTCTATAGAACCATCACTATGGTTGTCTTCAGCAAAGTTACCGCCTCTCTCGCTTGCTTTTCAGCCGTCGTCTCGGCTGCCGCTGTACCGGTCAAGAGCCCCCGTCAGGGCTTCAGTGTGAACCAGGTGCAGAAGACTGTTACCGGTACCAGGACTGTCAACTTGCCCGGTGTGTACGCCAATGCACTGGCCAAATACGGTGCTACTGTGCCAGCCAACGTTCACGCTGCTGCCGTGAGCGGTTCTGCCATTACCACGCCCGAGGAGAACGATGTCGAGTACCTCACCCCCGTCAAGATTGGCGAGTCTACCTTGAACCTGGACTTCGACACTGGTTCTGCTGACCTGTATGTTGGTTGAGATAACATGACTGGCTAGAGCAACAACTGACAATTCATATAGCTGGGTCTTCTCTACCGAGCTCAGCTCTGCGGAGCAGAGTGGCCACGACGTCTACGACGTTAGCAGCTCCGGCAAGAAGCTGACAGGTGCTAGCTGGTCGATTTCATACGGCGATGGCAGCGGTGCCAGTGGTGATGTCTACAAAGACACCGTAACCGTTGGTGGAGTCAAGGCCACTGGCCAAGCAGTTGAGGCTGCCAAGAAGATCAGCCAGCAGTTCGTACAGGACAAGAGCAACGATGGCCTGCTGGGTCTTGCTTTCAGCTCCATCAACACCATCAGCCCCAAGCCCCAGACAACCTTCTTCGACACCGTCAAGTCCGATCTTGACAAGCCGTTGTTCGCTGTCACTCTCAAGCACGGCGCCCCTGGCACCTACGACTTTGGCTACATTGACAAGAAGAAGTTCACCGGGTCTCTGACCTACACCGACGTTGACAACTCCCAGGGCTTCTGGTCCTTCACCGCCGACAGCTATAAGGTCGGCACTGGTTCTGCTGGTCCCTCTATCGAGGGCATTGCTGGTGAGTTACATCTTTCCTTGTGTGGGAATCCATGTCTTGTTTCGCACGACTGATATCTTGAATTATAGACACTGGAACTACTCTCCTCCTGCTCGATGACGGCGTTGTCTCTGACTACTACAAGAAGGTTGACGGCGCCAAGAACAACTACTCTGCTGGTGGCTATGTCTTCCCTTGCGACGCCGATCTGCCTGACTTCACCGTGACCATTGGTAGCTACGATGCCGTTGTTCCTGGAAAGCACATCAAGTACGCTCCTGTCACGACTGGTAGCTCCAGCTGCTTCGGTGGTATTCAGAGCAACTCTGGCATTGGCTTCTCCATCTTCGGTGATATCTTCCTCAAGAGCCAGTATGTCGTTTTCGACGCAGAAGGCCCTCGTCTTGGTTTCGCCGCTCAGGCGTAAACCTCTTGATGAGATGGTACCCATGTGATATCGGCGACCCCTATGTGTGATGAATGGTTGTACAGCGAAGAGCGATGTGATACGTGGACGATAGATATGTTGGATTTTCGATCGGCGAGTTGACATTGTGAATTTTTCGGCCTTGACTTCTCTGAGATTAGACATATATCAATATAATCTGCATGCATATATGGTGAAATTGTGAGATACAACATATGGAAAAGGAGCTTTAGACCTGACAGTAGCAAGACAGTAGCGTGGCGATTAGCGTCAGGAATTTTGTGGAGAAGCCAATGCCGAGCCTGGAAATGGAGCATCCAGATTTCCACCTTAATTGCCTCCTCTTTTGTACATTATCCTTCCTGATCTTCCTGATCTTCTGATCTTCTGATCTTCGCTTTTTCTCTCATAGTGGCACAAAACAGAAAATATCTCTCGTCTCGTGGCCCCAGAGATCCTCACACCGCCGTCGCATATTCCAATTCTCAACATTAATCGCCCCCCGGCCTTCGATCTCGCAACGTCCGTACGCGATCAGAGTCAAGGATGGAAGTTTAACCTGTGAAAGGCTGTATACGGGCGCATCGGTGGAACTGCGCAGTATATGAACATTTCTAGGGACGGCGATTTCAGCGCCGTTCATACCGAGCCTGATCATGGAAAATGACTTCCACTTGCTTCCCCGCCAGATCTGGGCAAATCCAACACCAACTACGACAAAGGTTTATTCGCCCGGGTGTACGCCTGTTGTCTTGCCTAGTAATGGTACGTGGTCTCCCCTTTCCTTCGACACCCTGGCCGTTGGGCCGGGCTGCAGGCCGCCGGTCGCGGACATTAGTCGGAACGCTCCTCCTGGAACTGTGTCTAATTGCGAGTTGCAATGCTTTATAGGACTCGTATATCTCAACAAGTCATACGCTATTACCCTCACTGAGAACGCCATCTTCGAGCCTGTCTGCACAGGCTCCCCAACCGACGAGGTTCACATCTCCGCCGTCCTTGATACCCGCGATCCCTTCTATTCCTCCATTACCCCCCAGCTATATGCCATCGGCTGTGCTACCGTCGTTAGTTACCTACTCGTCATCATCCTTCTTATTACCCCGCGCACATTCTACGTTGGCGGGCCAGGCGGTGGCGCCAATTTCCTCGGCCGCCATGGGATGATCAGCGGCTCATATAGCGGGAACTCGTCGGTGGTTGGAGTTGGTGGACGACCATGGCTACAGAAAGTGGCTGCGATCTTGGTCGCAATCTCGCTGACTATTGCCACGGTCGATTCCTTCCGAGTCGCTGAGCGGCAATATGAGTATGGGTTTTCCGATGCGGAGGCGCTTTCCCAGGAGGTTATTGACGGACTGGAAATTCGCATCGTGCGCGTCATATCCAGCACGTTTCTGTGGCTTGCCCAGGTTCAGACGCTGATTCGGTTGTTTCCGCGACATAAGGAAAAAGTTATGATCAAATGGGCTGGGTTTGCATTGATTGTGCTGGATACGATTTTCAGTATTTTGGATAATTTCTGGGCGAGGAACTCTCCGACACGTCCCAGGCTATACGAGGATGCCATCCCTGCTCTGAGCTACTTGTTCGAGTTGTCGCTTAACCTTCTCTATGCCGCTTGGGTGATTTTCTACTCGATATCTAAGCACCGATACGCGTTTTTTCACCCCAAGATGCGGAATATCTGCTTAGTCGCTCTTCTCTCGCTATGCGCCATTTTGATCCCCGTTGTCTTTTTCGTTTTGGATATTGCCAAGCCGGAAATTGCTGGCTGGGGTACCTATATTCGATGGGTTGGCTCTGCCGCCGCCAGTGTCGTGGTTTGGGAGTGGGTGGAACGCATTGAAGCGCTCGAACGAGATGAAACCAAAGACGGGATTCTGGGGCGGGAGGTTTTCGACGGCGATGAAATGCTTGAAGTCACGCCGTCCGAGGAAGTTGACTGGCCACGTTTCTCATCCCATGGACACGACCAAGGTGGCGGCAATGGCGCATCGTCTGGATGGGGCGGAGTGATGGGTTTAGCCCATCGACCTCTACGAGGCCGAGCTGGATTGCCTCGCGGCAATAGAAATAAAAAAGCCGGGGAACCACCATATAACCAAGCCGCTGCGTCGGCTCCGCGGGGGCCAAACGATAACCGGCCCACTCCACCCCCAGTGGTGATCACACCGATCAGTCGTGCTGATACTGCTAGTGCAGCAAGCACAGTGTACAATGTCCGGTATCATTCAGTGGCTAGCCCTACTCCACCAGTCGCAATGCCAAATATGCACGAGGAGGAGGAATTGGACGAAGCCAAGGAACTGGAAGGGGAGCCACATACGTCTGATACGAACGGTAATTCTCTTTCTGCTCAAAATACCCGAGAACAATCCCCGCAGATCGTGCAAGCCGATCCGCGATGGCATGTTCTTCTGCATCCATTCAAGAGGCGACGTGCATCTCTGCCAAAAGAGGTGGCATCGGCACAAGCTGGAGAAGAGTTCTCGGGACAGAGGCCATCTGCTGCTGCAGAAGAGGCCGAAGCAGAAACAAATGCTGCCCGGTCTCGAGCCGATCACTTCTTTTCTCTCCATCGGAAAACCCGACCGGGCACTGGATCACAAAACGCCGACGGTTCGTTACCAGTCACCGTTATTCCAGCACGTCGCCGCGGCCAGCACACATGGTCACCGCAAAACCGACTGCTGGAGGATACCCAGCCACCGGGGGAGAGCCGGCCTATAGAACCCGCTCAGCATCACGAAACACCCTCCAATCGTCCCAATCTCCCTGTACGGGTGATCCCTTCTCGACCACAAGCGTCAGCTCCATGGACGGAGGCAGACGTGGAGCGAGGAGGCGGAGATTATGTCTTACATTATGATCCAGAAGCCGCGGCGCTGATCAACGAGGACGTCACTCACTTGGATAACCATGGCACCAATTACGACCAACAAAGCTGGACAGATACGACATATTCAGAAGAAAGAAACGATGAGTCAGCGGAACAGACTGGGCCATCCGATCCCGAATCTCACCGGCATGGACCTTTCAACGAACAGCATGGCCAGAACTCTTCTTAGGCACGCCACTTTTTTTTTTTTTTTTTTTTTGTGCATGGCTGATCGAGGCTGTGGACATAGTGAGTGGGATACAGATTTGGGCATGGGGCTTAGCCACTCAACCCCTGACAGTTGGTGTTCTGGTTATTTCCATGGAGTATGGATTTGATACTATTGGAAAGGCGTTAGGAATCTGTTCATCCTTAGAAAGATACCCATTATAATTTTGGAATTGAATATAATATATGGATATTTAGGTAGTTCTGTACTGTTGTACTCCATATACAACGTTGTAGGCTACTTATAGTGGGTGACTATTGGGTGATCTCTGCTTGGCCACGGGTGATCGAGTGGCTTACCAACTGACCCTGGCTTACGAAGGTGGAGACGAAATTTCACTCGGAAACTCGCGATCCCGGTTAGGCGCCTTTTCCCCATATTCTTGGTATCCCTATGTGACACCTTACCTTGGACGTCGCATCATGGCGACCGTCAATCGAAATATGTTCGGAGCGAATATAACCGAACCTCCCGGCGGTGCCCAGTTGATGGTTCTTCCGTTGAACCTCATCGCGGAGATTGTGTCACATGTGAGAGAGCTCCACACATCTCATTTCCCAGTATCTAACGGTTGGTAGGTCCACGACACAGGCGATCTCGCCCGGCTATGTCGAACATGTCGGGTCCTCAATTATATGGCGTTGCCACAGCTATACCGCAGCCTAACGCTGACCTCCTACGACAAAATCCGTTATCGCGACGAACAACCAGAAGGAATCGGGAGCGCCAGTCCCTTCACGATGGGGTTAAATGCAATCATTACACGATCTTATGCGACGCTGGTACAATCGATGACACTACGGGGGGAGTGGAAGGACCACGAGCTGGAGGAGCATGCCCGAGTTGGTCGGGTGCCGGACGCATCGATGTTGTTGAACATCGCCGCCCGCGCTGCCATAGATCGCATGACTAATTTGGAAAGCTTCCATTGGGAACTGAACACCAAAATGCTCGACACTGTTTTTACAGGGTTGACGCAGCTGCCGAAGCTCACCTCCCTGACTATCAGGTTTCCGTCCAGTCGTCATCCACAGCCCACTTTCGTGATTCCGGGCATGCCCCATTTGCGATGTCTGAAAATCACCGATATCGATCCGCTATGCTACCCCGACGATATTGCGACTCTTCTTGCTAAAAGTAGGAAACTGCGGGAATTGAAATTACATTGGTCGCCACGGATGCGAGATGCACACGAACCTAGTGTCTCTCTGCATGATTACTTCCGCAAGCTGATTGCAAGCAAGCAGCCCCTCGCCGTTAAGAAGATGTCTTTCCAGAATCTGTATGCCTTCCACACGGAAGATTTCAACTTCGCTTTTGACCCGACTACCGTCGAAGACGTCACATTTCTCAGCGGGCTCGAGGGCCCTAGTCTGGTCAACACGTTCGTCGAGAACAGTTGGCCGACGGTTCCCCCACATGCCAAGCTCCGCATAAAATCAGTTCGGATGGACTCTGTGTCAAAACGGAACGCGGAGTTCATTGGAAATTTCTCTGGCCTCGAGAGGCTATACTTCGTCAATGTTACGACCGAATCAAGCGACCTCCTCAATTCCCCACGACCTGGAGGAGGCGCGGTCTCATCGGCGCTCACGCCGCCAGTCTCCGAACACCATTTATCTGGTGCGCCCAGCGGAACCACAACCAACTCTCCTATTACTTCTGCCTCCCCAGCTAGCCAGCTCAATGCTATGGCTAGCATGCGAGATATCTACCTCTCACACATTACTACAAACCATGGCGCGACGTTGCGCCACCTCCTTCTTCCATCTAGATGGCCTCTGTCCACCGGGATGGTCGCGCGACTCGTCCATAGCTGTCCGAATTTGGAGCAGCTCGCCCTTGCCACTGAATTTTCCAGTATGGATTCACTGGGTCTACTAATACCATTCCTCCGAAAGTTGAAAGCGCTCCGGCTTCTCATACCCCAATCTTCCGGACAGGCCTCAAATGCTCCTGCAAGTTCTGCAATGAAGTCGTACCCATCTGTACAGTTTCAAAATATTAAAATGGTGCAAGATACTTTCGCGAATGCCAAGACCCTTACAGAAGTGGTGGACATCGACGACGCGATCCTGACCGAAATGTTGAGTTACGACCTTGCCGACAAGAAAGTCTACGGAAACGTGAAGGTCATCAGCATGGGCTGGAAAGCCTGGGAGCTAAAGGAGTTCTATAAAGCCCCGATCCCATTAGCGCTCAACAAGGAGTCCCCATTACCAACAAATGGCGATAATACATCCCCAGAGACCACCACAGAGAGCCCTGTTCCCACGCAAGGTACTAATGGCGTTGGACTCAGCACACCATATCAGCCTGCCCTACCTCATAAATCACCCGATCCACAGGCAGCACATGCCCCTTCTTGGCCGAATCCACCCGGGACAAGACCCGGCATGCCGCCATCGACATTAGGGAAACGATCACGCGATCAAGATGATAGCGAAACACCCAGACCACCGCCCGCCTGCCCGGATACACTCAATAGACCCGAAGACAGTGAAGATTCTCAGGCCTGGGGCTGCTCGCACACCTTAGCTGATGACGGTTTTGTGTGGAGACGGCGTGCGCGGCGGGTAGGATGGGAGGTTCTGCAGCATTGGGAGGTGTGGGCGTTGGATTCGCAGGAGATTTGAGATGGTTGTCCTTTGCGTTCTCGCGTCATGATACAAAGGAGTTTGGCATACGAATGAGCGTTGGCTTTTACGCTCTCGGTTTTCGGTGGTTCAGTTTAGAGTCAACGCAGGTTATGTCCTACGCTGTCGGCGTTGGAAAAGTATATATACTACATGTGGAGATATCTCCTGCCTATGGGGCTTGTATCCCTCTTATTTATAAATTGGATTTGGTTGGATATTTTGATAGAGGGGAAAAAGACAAGATGGTCCGATTCAGACTAAGTTATAGTTGCTACCTAGATGCGCATGGCCGTATGCCTTGGTAGGATTACATTCCACTCAATGAACGCGAAGCCCACACCGGAAACTGGTCAACGGGATGGAACGACCTTGCATTGACTGAGAGACAGCTGGATCACTCACGTCTTGGGCCGGCGGTTGCTCGGGACGTCTCTTTCCCCTTCAGTTCGGACAGATCGAAGATGGTCGAAGCGGCAGGACGGGAGGTGCTATGGAACCACCAAAGATATGTCAGACCGGGATCTGGCCTGCACCGCCTGCAGGCTCCAGATGCAACGCGTTATCTGAGGGTGTGGTAGGAGCTGGGACGAAGAATTGACCAAACTGTAGGCTGCGCGACGGGAGACTTTCATGCCGGGTTTTTCTGTCGATTAGCCAAAGATGGTGACGCCATCTGGAGCCTGTAAGCACGTAGTAACCTGCATAAACTGGCAAGAACGGCAGGCCGAAGGCCCATAGGACAACAGTCTCTCCCATCGGCCAACGCGTAGGCTTGATGTCCCCAGCTGAGTCAAAGTCCGCTGGCCATCGTGATCCACGTTGGCGGCCTGGGATGGCGGCCGAAAGGATGAGGACAACCAGGGCGTCAGAGAG
This sequence comes from Penicillium chrysogenum, assembly GCF_028827035.1. Lineage (NCBI taxonomy): Eukaryota > Fungi > Ascomycota > Eurotiomycetes > Eurotiales > Aspergillaceae > Penicillium > Penicillium chrysogenum. Next base: position 1,667,541 of record NW_026622749.1, on the reverse strand, counting down.
ACGAACATCGGAAGGCGGCATAACGAATTGTCCATTTTCGTAATGAATGATTTTGACATGGTATGGCAGATCGCCGTTGTTACGTTCTTCAGGTCGTGCGAGCATCCATTGCGCCAGACGGTTTACAGTTTCAGGAGGTCCAGGAGGGCCTGCGAATCATCACGGGACTGGGTCGACGTACCACGGCTAGGGACAGGGGTAGAGGTCGTAAGCTCAGGCGGCACCGCAGGGCGGATATGAGGAGTAGCGGCGAGGTAGGCTTCGAGACTCTCAGCCTTCGAGATTTGCCGGTAGAAGTAGGTGAGGAGCTTCCAGCAGATAAGGGTCTCCTTTGCGTCAAAGTATAAGGGGGTCTTGAGACTTTGGTAACGGATAGGAATCAAAGGGCCATTGCAACTCGGCTACGGCGACCAAGATCCTGTATGTGGTTCAGTCCACCTTTCGTAGAGCTTCGGCCAAAGGTGGCTTCCATCTCTTTGGCAACAGCCATCCGGCCGTGTTGTGGCCTCCACAAATATAGACCTCCCAAACTTGTAAGAAGCGCACATTATTTGTTCAGGATGTGGGAAGTCGACAATGTTGTTGTTTTGGTTCATAAACGAGTCGAATTGCTGTCGATGGCATCCAAGGATGTTCTTGACTGGACCATCCCAAAGTATCCGTCGATTTGAGCCTCCATTGTTGCACCATCCTCAAGTTTGGCCTTGGATGGTTTCTTGCGTGGTGTATGAGAGGGTGTTTGGAGATAGAAATGAGGAAGGCCACTAGGGTCGAATGTCTGGAATCAGAACTCTCGTCAATCCGTCGTTTGCATTTGTTCGTGATTGCGAGTGACCCGGTTTCTCTCAACAGCCGGTACTTCGAAGATTCCGGCTCCCCAAACGTAGTGTGGTTGGACATTGGGTTGTTGCAGGCTTGGGACGGAGGGAATTTCCCAACATTGAAGTCAATCAGGAGCCTTTTTTCAGCATTCCGTGTTTCGTTGCACACAAACAACGCAGATGTAGGCATCCTCAGGTTTGGAGCTGAATTCCGCGGCTTAACCTTGGAAGGAAATTGGACATGAGGTAATCATACATCATATCGTCAGCTCTTTTTATATCCACCTGGGTAAAGACCGTATATATGATTCGTGGCCCCCCTACCCTTTCAATCAGACGATTTTTCCAAGCAACGGTCGTAGCAACCCACCCTCGGAATGGCCCAAATGCAGCAATCTCAGACTCGAGCTTGGGCAGACTCGTGTTGGAGATCGAAGCCCGAAATTTCATTCTCGGTCTGGCGCCGCTCAAGGGTCCGTAGGGCTGGGTGCCGACGAGCGAAGCTTTTGACAACCTTGTCGGCGACAAGGACGTTGTGTCCGATCTCGACTTTCTCGAGATTCGGAAACACAACCTATAAGAAAGCATCAGCACAGAACTTGTATCAAAATAGCTGTGGCAGAAACATACCGAAATCCGTCTGAACAACTTTGCCCAATCTTCGGGCAGCCCATGGAGAGGCCATCTCCATTCCGGCTCTCTTCCGCCATGGCTGCAGATGGAGAGGACGGTGACAGATTCGCCCTGGATGCACGGTATATGAGCGCCATCCATAAGGGTCCGAATGTCAGAGTCGCGACTGCTCCCTCGCACGCACAATTTCAGCACCCGCAGCTTTGGGAAACGAACATCCCGCAGCGCAGCGTCAGCAGCACGGGCGTCCCCGGCGTCGACGGTGACCAGCGAGGCCAGCTCAACGTGGTCAGCGTACTGTTGGCGGAAGTGGGCGGGGACCTTTGCGAAGATCACGTCCAGTGAGCGAGACACGGCTGGCGTGTTCATCGCACCCATAGTGTTCTTCCAGATTCGCTGGCGGTGGATTACCTCCGTATACCACGCCCGGTTCAGCGCGGCAAATTGCCAGAGATAACCTGCCTGGTCCTCCATGTAGGGCTCCCGCTTGGTACCCCGCCCATATGTCCATCGCCGGAACTTTGTTGGCATCACCCACTGCTTCTTTCCTCCGATGTCCCGCGACTTCTCGTAGGCAAAGTCGCCAAGTCCCTGGACCTGCCAGTGGACAATCTCAGAGACCAGCTCTGGGATGTTGAAGACTCGCTCAGCGGCGTTTCTCTTGGTGCCGCCACGCGGCCAGCGCGGGCGAAGAGTTCGTCGAGAGCGAATTGGAGCCATCGTTGGTCATAGCGAGGGAAAGGGAAAAAAGCAAGGGTGAAGGGGAGCTTCATCGAATCTTATACTCCTTCGAGTGAATTCCTACATGATGAATAGGTATTATGTTTCTATGGTAGTAGAACAATAGATAATGAGCGAACTATTAAGGAATAGACGTATATGTGGGGTGGAAGTGATATTGTACAATCTCGTTGTCAAGAGGACCAATAGATTCAATTAGATTCAATTAGATTCAAACATGATTAGCCAGTGAGTACTGGGGTGAATGTACATGAGAATAAGAGTGTAGTCAAAGTAATCAAGTATTGAGAGAATATTAAACGTTGAATAAAGATGAGACAATACAAAGTGATATATGTGCTATTGAAGGGAACAATAGGCAATACACAAATCTACCATACCTAGGTATAATATTATTAGACTCTCAAGTCGGATATCGGTTCGTCGTCTCTTGAGGATCCTGCCTCTCGTCATTTACACCTGAATTCGTTCGCTTCAAAATCTAAATGCGCCGGGCAAAGTTGGATCTCTCCTACCTAGAGTTCGTCCACAAGCTTGAACTATACGGACGTAGTTCTGATGCTTTATTTAATAAATAGGATGGTATTTGGCAGATCAAGTGTCCTCGTAGTGCATTGTGAACAAGTAACTTCACCAACTTCTACAAGGGAAATATGAGCTTAAAATTCCACTTTCGTCACCTAAATTCGACATTTTGGGGTTTTGGGCCATGTTTGAGGTCAGAACAAGGCTAAGGGTTAATCATACATGTACAAGTGCTATCCTTTCCCGCAGGAAATCCTGGAAGCCCATGCATCATTAAAAACAAACGCTGTGAAGTGAGCTACCAGCTCCGCCTGAATCATCTCGCAAATTGAAAACGCCTCCGATGACAATATAAATCGTGGTAATTCATGTTATTAGAAAGGGTTGTTGTGTTTAGGAAAGCAATGGTTGGTACTTCAATGGCACGACCCATTTGTTCCCGAAATCAATTCCATGGCGACGACGGGTACCGTACTTTCTCCAGACAACCTGAGGGATTCCAATGTCGGCAACTGACAAATTCCAGGACAGTCTTTCGCCAGACAGAAGAGCGTTCAGCACACCAGTTTTCGGCGCTCCGAGGCACACGACCGATGTGGCATTGACGCACAGCCGGCCACCTTCGGCTAGAGTAACCTCGCCTGTGGATAGTTCTGTATTAGTTGCACTGGTTCGGACTGGTTTCCGTAAGTACATACCAGTAGAAGCATTGAGTCCGGAAGGGACATCCACAGACAACACATCGACGTTGCTCCGATTCATCCACGAAATCATCTCAAAGGCCACACCTTGGTCGTCTGTTCGAAGGTCGTCAAAGGACAGATGCATGCCGAATAAAGCGTCGATAATCAGGTCGGGCCCCAAGTCTGAGGTGGCCAAGCGAGTGGATAGTTCTTCCCATTTCAGTACGCGACCCCCGACCTTGCGGAAAATATCAAGCTGTTTGCGGCAGTTCTCTAGCAATTCAGCTTCGTGTTCGAGTCCGAGCAAGCAGACTGTAACCCGGTGGCCTCGGTTACGAAGATGGCGAGCAGCAGCAATAGCCCTTGCCCCAGTACGATGGTTGCCAGTAAGTATAAGCATGGTAGGTGCGGCAGCATCATTGGACAGAAGAGCCACAGCGGCCTCTGCTATTCCCCGGCCTGCATTCTCTGTAATGATCTCATCGGCCAAGCCAAACTCGGCGACCGAGATTTGCTCAATCTCCAGAGTCTGCAAGGGGCTCACCGTAGGACAGCTGCGATTGGTGGTTGTGAGCCGGAGCGAACCAGCACTAGAAACATTGGGAGCAATCATAGGCGACACCGATGATCTGCTTGGTCGGGGACTGGTTGTGCGAGAAATGTTGACGTGAAGCTGACTGCGGCCAAGCGCACTGAGCTGTGGCACCATTGGCGGGGCCTGTATCGCGCTATCTTTGCGGGGAGGTTGGGCATGTGCAGGGGCTCTTGCCCGCTCGCGTCCGGAGATGGTCTCACTGCTCAGTTTTATTTCACTAATTCCTTCGATATCATCTCCGGTGTCGCTGTTCTGTGGGCTATCGAGTACATTCTCCGTCCAGTGTAGGTTCTTTCCGCCGTTGGTGCCCGGCTTGACTTTTCGGTTGAAACTCACCAGACGCTCGTCATCTGCGGTAGTGTCGTCGTTTCGAATTTGTTCAAACACTGTCCGCTTGTCAAATTTGGACAGGTTGCTTTCAAAATCGAATTCGCCCAGCTCTTGGATATCAGTAGCATCTTCGGTTGCCCAGCCACTTGGATCCTCGGCATAACGGCGTGGCTTCTTTTTGCGAAGTTTAGTTCCAGACCGGCTCATAGCTTCAGGTGAATCCTGGAATGCAGGGGCAGCTGGCTCAACAAACGCAGTCTGGCGCCAGCCTTTGCTCTTAGGGTTGGTGCTTGCCGCGGCGCCGTGTTTAGCGACATATCCTCTCTCTTCCCGCGCATTTTCTTGGTTGGCACGTCGATTCCGCTTTGGTGTCTGCTTTGAGGGTGACAGTTCCTGCGGGCTTTGGAGTACTTTCTTGTGGGAGGTCCCTTGTAATCCGATCTTCCCACTATCCGCATTCAATTCCAGGCTGCTAAACGGCTCACTCAAAGAGGCCGAGACCGCCCCAGGTATTTGGTTGGCGGGGACAGCCGGCGAGACATTCTCAGCAAACGGTTTAGGTGCGAGAGGGGCTTTCGAAAAACTCAGAATAGCCGGGTCGGTAAATTGTTGCTGTGTTGGAGTAGATTGAGTAGGAGCTGGGGGTAAATGCATTGCTGTGTAAGGTTGAAGCTGGGGGTTAGGCTGGTGCTGATACAGTGGCTGAGGTTGCGAGGGAGCCTGGGTATTGGTTTCAAGAGAGAGGTCGATGATAGCAGAGGCATCAATAGAATATTGAGGCAGGCGTTGACCATTCCAGAGAAATGTGACTATGTATCAAAAAGGTTAATGATGACATACATATATATTCTCATTCATAGCTCACCATCCTGGAGCAGCAAGCGCTGCCCAAACACATTGGCGACCTGGCCCATTAGCCTGCCACCCTGTGGCTCTCTCAATGTCACCAGCACATTATAGCCAATGAATTCAGAAGCCATGACGATTGTGAGCTTTCGTAGTCCAGCTAAACAATCATCAAGCATGCAATTGTATTTGCTTAGTGAGCGCGTCACACTTGAGATGATCCCACGGAGATCGGACGAAAGAGCTGTGAGACACAGCTCGATCGGGGCACGTGACTCTATCTTATCATACGTGATAAGCGATAAGCGATAAGCCGTGGGGTGCGGCCTGAGGTCTGCTTATGCTTGATCCAGAAATACTAAATTGAAGAATAACAGATGAAACTGTAGTAAACTGGATATTTCAATTTTCAGGTGAAAGCAAGCGTGGCGTGCTGTAGCAATATAATCTGTTAGGCTATAACCCCATATTTACTCTGCTCGGCTTATCAGGTAGTCATTTTTTGATGTTTAGTTATAGTTGTAGATATTCTCTCACCCTTCACAGATTGTCGGGTAGACAGCAGAAAGGGCCAGAAAAGAGACCTTTAATGTTTTTATGTATAACCTTGGAACCTTTGAAATATGTCAATTTTACCACTCGACCATAACGAAGGGGGACCATATCCCAGCTGGGAAGTCTGGGACTATGTATACTTACCATAATACTCCTTCCTCTTTCCAACTGTTCAGATTGCGAGTCGCATGTGAGCTTGATGGCTTCTTCCCTATATGAACTCGACCAGCTAACCTATTACAGAGGTGAGATGGCTCCCAAAATCCATCCAGCATCAGCTAATGATAGAAGGTAAATCGAACCAGCCGGCTCCGATGCCCTTGCTCGCTCCGCTCGCTTTGAAAATTCACAACCTCGGACAGACATTTCAAACCCTTTTAGTGATACGGTAAAGCTCGAGCTTACCCGCTTGTCTGGCGCGGAATGTTGGAATTGTTCGACCACCGCGAATTCGCCCATGTTGTTGCACAGGAAGATGGTCAAGTATTTACATATGTCTCCTCATACATTTCCCACGGTACACAGCTAATCATCCTCAAGGTCCAACATTGGAGAGAAGCCGGTCTGTTCCCGTTCTCAGTAAAGCGATGAGCTGTATCCAGCTTTGTCCTACTTGCTATACTGCTTTCGCCTGTTTCAACGACCCCGGCTGGGTGTTCCTTCCAACAGATTTGACCTTCTTCATAAGACACGAAATTGAAAACCAGCAGCGTCGAGCTCAAGCTGATCTACCATCTGGCCGAAACGTCCCAACCGCCAAGGACTACCATGATCACCTCGCCTCAAAAGACCTAACTAGTGCAACACGACGCATCGGTGGGCTATATCGCGGTTACTACCTAAGCGATTTCTTCCGTATCGGCCCCTTTCCTATCGATTTTCTTAAGCTTCCTACTACCCCTAAGCCATGGCACGGACACCCATTAGCTACAAGTCGACGAGGGATCGGTATATTAGGAAGAGCCCGCTGTTATGCACTTGGCCGCACCACGATCGATGAATTAACCACCCTAGGCGACTCGTTTTTCAACGATAAGAATCTCATCGATGCTAAGCTTGTTCAACTATACCACCTTCCTCCCGCAGATAACAAGAGAAAGAGGAGTACGCAGACAATGACGGGACTGTTCAGGGTGTTGGGAATTCTCAGGACGCACGTCACGTTCGCTCTCAAGCTGAGGTTTCGGGCCCGGTAGGCGTTAAGACCGATGTGTGCCCCAGTACTGAATGGGTTCTTGGACTCCGTGCTACAGGAAATGACGCGATAAACAGATTTGCGCCAGTGCTACAATCCACGGACATCACCTGGCTGCTTCGTTGAGATTAAATCGACCTTCGCTGGACCGAATAAACGCAAAGGTAAATGCGCAGGAAGAAGTGCCATGTGGATGAGTGTGATGAGGAAGCCGTTGCGCTGAAGAAAGAAGAAAGCCAACTCTTGATCGGAAGAAGAGAAGCCGGTGCCTCTGATACTATTCCTACCGAGAGATCAGATGCCGGTCGACAGTTGTACTCACACGAGAGCATTGGCCCGGGAATGGGAGATCACGCCTGTCTTAAATAATCTAACTGGAGACCGAGACAAACTTGATACACATCTTCCAGTGGATGCGATTCCCATGGAGTATGGAGACAGCATGAACTGGCCCAATCTCTGCATTTGTCTGAGCTGAGTTCGTTCCTCGTCCAACATTTTCTGATATAGCGATAAACCAACCCATTGATAGTTGGCTATTCTAAAACCAAAAATTCCTTCATTCGATACGAGAATCATATTTCTAGAGGACCTGACTGATATAGTTCCGGGGGAACGGTGGGTCCGCCAAGCTACCTACATACATACATACCTAGGTACGTATGTAGGTATAGATGGATTATTGATAAGTACATAGTAATCAGATGTCTTCCAAGGTTGGATAGATGCCATTTCTGACTTGGAAAATGAAAGAGAATACCTCATAATCTTCTATATGAATCAAAAGTCTTCGTCATCAAAGTCATCTGGGTTCAAAGCACTTGATGACTTGGACTTGTTGATCTCTGTGATCGTGACGAGGTTGGAGTAGAACTCCACTACTTTCGGGTGCACCATCACCTTGCGAGGCTCGAATCGGGTGACCTGCAGTCCCTCCTGTGATACCGCTCGGCTGAGTGCAACATAAGCCTGGCCCTTCTCAAACACTCGGCCCAGGTCAACTTTCACACGTTGAAGAGTCTGGCCTTGGGCCTTGTGGATGGACAGAGCCCACGCCAATATCAACGGAACTTGTTGACGCTGGGCTTGTACTTCTCCGTTAGGAAGTTCAATCTTCCACGTCTCAGGCTGACACAACAAGTGACGTTCTGACCCATCAGGCTGCAGGAAAGATACTAGTGGCCATTTCCGAGCCGTTGAGGCTGGGCCCTCTTTGTACCCCATAGGTTTCAGCTTTTTCCGAGCCCGATTAGCCCGCTCATCATCGCTCGCAGTCGCGTCATCAGCGAAATTCTTGTCGTTTTCCTTGTAGGAATCAAAGTAATCTTCACTCATGAAGGCTACTACTTTTCCAATAGAGCCATTGACAAGGGAATCCTCCATATTCTTAATGAGCATCACTTGAGCGCCCTTCTTCAACTGAATCATAGGAGGGGCCATGCAGTTTGCAAGCAGTCTCTCGCGATGCTGAGGGTCCTGGATTGTCCCAGAATCCACTGCGTTGAACCTCATGATCTCGCCAGAAAGTCTCGCCATTCGTGCAGAGTTCGCACCTTCCACTTCAGCGCGCGTTGGGAACCTATGAAGAGTCAGCTTTAGCACAGTAGCATTACATAGTATAACATACAGTTCCGTTGCTTCGATCTGGTCTTTAACATCAAGGGGCCGAGACAGCCTTCTAAAGGCCTCAATCGTGCGAGGGGTGATTTTCCCCAGTCGCATTTCATTCAGCATATCAGCAAACTCCGGGTCTCGTTGACGGAAGATATTGGTTAAAAGAATGGTATGTTGGATACAAGTTGTCCAGGAAGCAGCTGCAAATGCAAATTTTGCCTCCCGGTTGCTTCCGTCTGGGACGGGAGGTAGTTGGAAGAAGTCGCCCGTTACAACAAGCTGGATCCCTCCAAAAGGACGACCATTGTTGCGAATTCGTCGGGAAATCTCTTCAAGCTTATCAAATAGATCCCCGTCGACCATAGAGACTTCATCAACGATGAGGACTTTAGTGCGCAGCCAGCGATTTCGAGCTTTCTGGTTTTTCTTAATCTGGAGGTTGTTAGCATCAGCAATTTCTGTGTGAGTAGAGAAAACCCTACCTTCTTCACTAGTTCGAGCACTGGCTCTTTGCCTAGACCAATTCCGGCAAAACTGTGGAGGGTCACACCCCCGATGTTACAGGCCGCAAGACCTGTTGACGCTGTCACTGCAATTCGATCGGGCTCTTTGCGATATTTGAGGCGCAGCTTCGCAATAATTTCCCTCATGAGTACGGATTTTCCCGTTCCTGCCGAACCGGTGAAGAACATGCTCTTTCCGCGGTCGACAACCGCGTCAGAAACAGCTTTTTGCTCATCAGACAAGAAAACAGAGGCAATCTTTGAACGGTCCTGTGGTTTAGGGTTCGCGTCGCTTTTTTGAGTTTTCTTGTATTCTTGTCGCAATTCTTTCTGTTCCGCCTTGATGGTGCTCTCGGACTTGTTCCATGGTTCCGTGGGCCTTGAACGTTTGGGAGTCACGAAGCTCTTTTTCTTGTCTTGGCGAGGTTCTTCTTCTTCTTTGGTCCACGGTAGGGTACGGGGTTTCTTCACGGGCGGTTGGAAATGGGAGGGAGGCGATGACGACCAGGGTAACTGCATGCTACTCTGAGGAGCTGCTGCTTCTTGGGACATGGGCGGAAGCTCAGGGTAATTGATGTCTGTTGAATATTCATTGTCGTAAACAGACTGGCCGTTTCTTGCGGTAGTGTCAAGGCTTGGATATGTGACTGCTTTAGAAATGGCGGAGCCAGCCACGCTCGGGGCAATCAGTGGCTGTGGCTCGTCGAGGTCCAGGTCATCATCGAAGTCGTTTTCATCGAAATAAACCGCGTTATGAAGGGACCCCAGCGACGACTCGGCCACTTCAACTTTTCGTTTGACACCACCGGATTGTGATTGCGGTTGTGGCTTCGGGGGGGCCGTTGCATTGGCACGCAATAAGTCGGACTGGTGAAGAGGTTTCGCGCCACTGCCTGGGTGGTCTTGGAGAGCTTTCTTGAACATTTTCTCGGGGGCTGCGGCGGGTCGAGATGAGGATGAATACGCAAATGAACTCGGTAGTCTCTTTGGGCAAGTCAAAGAGATCGATCGAATTATGTGTACACCCCGCGCCCTGAATCTGACAACATGCATAAAATAAAATGCAGCATACAAATCAAGACAATGAGGTCGCGCCAGGCAATTCCGATAGAGACGCAGATCGATTTTCCTCAACGCGTTGCAGACGCGATTATCGGCACGTGATGGGTCACTGATAAGGATAACAGCTCCACCGAGGTCTAGGTCTAAACAACACTGAATATGGATTTTATCTCACTAGGATTGTATTCATCACATATTTTAAGAAGCTACCAATTTTATTGAGACTGAATGTTCTATACGCTATATGTAAAGTCAGAGAAGTAAGGTTTTTTTGCGCGACTAACCACTATACCATAGCGTGTTGTCCGAAATATATACTTCGGGTTAACAATTCAATATGCACTACATATTGGCCCCAAGCAACCTCAATCTACGAGTCATTATATATTTACCACACAATTGGACACAAGATACTAGATTAGCATTGCAGTTTAGTGCAATTTGTGTACCTGCATTCAAGTATACTAAGGAATACGCGATGGGACGCCGAATCACGTGATCATCAATTACCGCAAAACACGCGGAACGAGAATGCAGAATCCAGAGGTTACCAACCACCAGTCCGAAGAGTATCTTGCCAATCACACTTTATCGACGCAGTTTGCACCCTGCGATCATGAGGAATGGCAGGGATGGCCGTTTCGAGTACGTGAACAGCCTTTTCTTTCGAATCGAGCACGATTTGCTAACAAGCCATGTTTCAGACAAAGACTACCCTCTCACGGGTGTAGTCATCTGCTTTACATCCGTGCAAATTGAGAGGAGGGTATGTGTCAAATAGGGGGTTGTGACATGTGAAGCCGCAAGCACAGGCTGACCTGCGTTCCCATCGCACAGACTCCATTGACCCAAATGGCGGAACAAATGGGCGCGATGCATAGCATCCACCTTACTTCGGACGTAACCCATTTGCTTGTCGGTGACACGAATAGCGACAAATACAAATTCGTTGCAAGGGAACGGAATGACGTGGTGGCAATGAACCCAGAATGGATTGAGGCCGTACGACACTCATGGACGCAGGGAGAGGATATAGACATACAGGCGCTGGAGAAACAATTCAGACTGGCAACATTGCATGGCCTAAAAATCTGCATCACTGGGTTCTCGGACCGTGAGTTGACTGGTTTCCATAATTGAGTATGGAGCAATGCTAACAAATGCGCCGCAGTTCCTTTTAGAGCCTACATGCAGAAGACAACAGAGGAGAACGGGGCCGAATATCGGAAAGACCTGACCAAAACTGTCACGCATCTTATTGCGCGCAACTCGGATGGTGAAAAATACAAGTTTGCGACACAGTGGAATATCAAAGTTGTTTCTGTAAAATGGTTCACGGACAGCATCGAGCGTGGAATGATCCTAGACGAGCAGAAATATCACCCGCTGGTACCATCCGCAGAACAAGGCATAGGTGCATGGAATCGATCCTCGCCGACGGAAAGGGAGCCTCCTCGAAGGGACAGCACTACCAAAGAGAACTCTTTGAACCCGCGACCTCGGAAACTACGCAGGATTGCAAGTACCAAGCTTGTAGATCAAAACGAAAGCATCTGGGGAGATATCGTCGGAACAGGATTCGATAATAATGAGACAGCTGGACCACAAAAGAACCCACAAGGACAAGGACCGCCTGAAGCCTCAAAACCTGTCATACAGGCATACAAGTCATTCGCCAGCGAGACTACATTTTCTGAAGACACTCAGTCTCGTCCTCCGCCACCGGCTGCTCCACAAAAAGACCTTGGATTTCTATACACGACCTATTTCTTTATTAATGGATTCTCTTCCAAACAGGTTTGTGCTCATGCTTCTGTCCACATTTCTTGGAACTAACTAATGAATTTTCTAGACTAAAGTTCTGCGTGAGCATCTCACCTATAACGGAGCTCAATTGGTGAATTCACTGAACGAGTTCTCTAGCCCTACTATTCCCAAAACAGGACATGGTTTGTTCATCATGGTACCGTATCAGACTCCTCGGTCAGAGATTCCGTCAACAGATGAAATGGCATTTGAATGCGAGGTCGTGACAGAAATGTGGCTGGAAAGATGCATTGATGCGCGAGCTTTTGTTCCACCCGAGTCTCATGTGGCAAGCACTCCGTTCCCCAAGTTCCCGATACCAGGTGAGACCCTATCAAATGCAATATTCAAACATGCACTGATGACATTAGGATTTCCGGAGTTGCGGATTTGTTCCACCGGCTTTGGACGTATCGATCTTTTACACCTACGCAAACTGGTAGAGTTGATGGGCGCCACATATGGAGATTTCCTAACGCCTAAAGCATCAGTTCTAATTTGCAATGACCCCAAAACAGCCAGCGTGGAAAAACTGCGGCATACTGCCCAGTGGGGGGTTCCAGCAGTGTCTGCTGACTGGCTCTGGATATCTATTCAAACCGGCCAAAAGAAGCCATTCGAGCCATACATTGTCCGACGACAATTACCCCAAAACACTAGCAGCACAGAGGAACTCGGTTCCTTATCTGCTAAGCGAAAGCAACCCGACAGAAATCTTGATGAAAGGCAAGCGGGGTCCCCGTACAACATCTCCACCGAATCCATGAATGGTAGTCGGACCCAGAAGCAAAATTCAGGGAAGAGCACAAAAACCCGAACAATCCCCATTGTTGGCGACGGCTTTGAGGCCGACGCACCAAAACCCTCCGTTCCAGAGTCTCGATCTCCAACCCCGCCCAGGGTACCAGACAAGCAAGCTCCAGTGGAACCGAATGCCAAACAGCCCACGCCAAGTACCGACTCGGCACCACCCACTGGCCCATCCGCATTGGATACCGCTCTGAGCGGGCTCCTACAGCAAGCCCGCGCTGCCAAGTCACGACAACAGTCCGAGAGCACTACGACCAATGATGACGGAAATCCACCCCGACGAAAGCGCAAGCCTCTCCTTGGCCGTGCCCCATCCCACTCTTCAGCCCGAATGCTAGAAGGCCCCCGCCCCGTCTCACGCGCCAGCTCTATCGACACACTCAACGACGACGGCCTCGGAAGCGCCTTGGAAAGCGCCCACCCGACTAGAGACAATTCCATATCGCGTAGCAACAGCCGTGCCGAGCAGAGTCTGTCATCCATGCTCAGCGGTGGGAAGTTTGATTTCTTGAATGATAAGCTCCCTGCCCATATTGAGGACGAAGACGAGGAAAATCAGGCGCCGCAGATGACGCAGCTGGATTATGAAGATCCAGATGCGGCTGCCATGAGGGCGGAGTTCCTGAGAGATGCTGGGAAATTGTCTGGTAAGACAATGAAGACCGATAGCTCGGGTTTGCTTGTTGGTGAAGTGAGGGAGTTGGAGGATATTGGGTGGGGGTCTGGGCGGAGGACAAGGAAACAGCCTGTCAAAGTAGATGAATGATTTTTGCACATGGGATGGACGTCTTGGTTTTGCTTTTTTTTGGCTCTCATCGGCGAAGGCGTGGCATTGCATTGCGATTGGCGCCCTCTTTGGTCTATCTATTTTATTTTGAAAGAGCGATATCTAAAAGTTGTCAATGATAATCCAACTGGGTTCAATAATACCAAGTAAGCTACATGTCACCAGGCCTACATATCATAGTGATGATGACGAGTTGTCTCGAGAAGAAGCTGCATTCTGATACTAGACAACCAGGGACGGAAAAAAAATAGAATAAAGTAAATAAAGACGGAGGGAAACCAGCGGCCTTGAGGTCACTAGCAAGAGAGAATTTGAACTAGATGCAATCTTAATTTAAGGGGGAATCTTGGGTAGGGATTAGACTCCCTCTGGTGCACACCATCACGTCGTGGAATACAATAAAAGTCAACGAGGCAGGAATCCTGAACTGAATGACCGTAAAACCGACGCGAAGCCACATCATAGGAAGAGTTAAGTAGAATATGGAGAACGGGTGAGTGAAAGATGGAAGCTGTACAAGTGAGGAGGTAGAAGAAAAAGAGTGAAAGAAACATCGTAGGAATCATGAGTGGTTGTACAAAGGTGCAGGTAGGCTTATGCTTGCATTGCCGCGGCCATTCCGCCAGGCAAGGGAGCATCAAGATCCAGATTCTCGATAGAGCGGCGGTTCTCGCTGCTGTCCCGGAACAGGTTAGAGAAATACTTGGTGGCAACATCGCTCTCTTGCTGGATTTTGGTGACCTCTTGCTTGCGTCTGCCAAGGTCCTCAATATCCTGAGAGATACAGGTTTGAAGATTGGCGGCAGGCATGCGCAGCATGCGGCGAACTTCAGTCGAAATCCGATTGGCATTTGAGTGGACATAGTCCATCTCAGCAAGAGTGGCGGCGATCTTCCGCGATAGTCGTGGGGAAGAGTGGTCGGGATGGAGCTGAGCACATAAGCTGTGGTCAGAACAGCTTGTAGGAAGTTAGTATATTGTTATTCTTTGTGAGAACAAATCGGCAAAACTCACCAGCAGCAAGGATACCAGGGAAGAACAGCCGGCGCATGTTGTTCGGGCCAATGACTTTGACAGCACTTAAGGCACTATCCACCCAACTGAATCCGCCCAATGCTCTACCTCCAAGTACAGTGACCGCAGTCATTGCAACGCCTGTGCCGGCCATCTTCTCTTGGCGCTCCCAGAGACTAGCAATATCGAAGAAATCCCACAGCTCAACCTCAGTGTCGATTTGTCGGCCAAATGTGTGGCGACGGCCACGGCGGAACATCGCATCCGCCCGGAAGTTGAGTGGAGTGAACTTGTCTTCACCAATGTGCAGAAGACCGATATTTTGGATGAAACCGACTCCTTGGACTGTCTTCTCCCGGGCGTAGTTCTCGCAGTCGTTGACAGACGAAGCAATCTGATCCAGCATCGCCAGCTTCAGTTCCTCGGCGTACTGGAACGCTGAAAAGAGACCAGGATATTCAACACCGAGGTCTGCATCGGAAACACGTGTGATTGTGTTAGTCAATGTCGAACGAGTATGATCATAGACGTCGTTGCATGACTCGTCGATAGCCTTGTGGACACCCTCTGCAAGCTCCCCCTTCTTCTTCTTGCCGTTCTCAAACGCAGGAACAAGCTCCGCTAATTCATCAGTCACTCGCTTAAGCTCTGATTGTGCAACATCACGGTTGACTGTAGCAAGGGAGCTAAGGTCAGCCAATAAATTCAGAAGATAAGTTCTGGCAGGCGCAAGCTTGGAGCGGGAGCGCTTTTCAAGGACAAAACGTCTCAAGGCTCCTTCAAGGTTCTCGAAGTCTTGGACTTTCTCCCGTTCTTTGCCTTTGCCCTTATCCTTGGAGTCCTTATCATCGTCATCATCATGAGGATCAGAGCCACCGCCGTCACCACCACCACCGGAGCCAGATTGCGAGACAGCAGGTGCAACAGGTATAGCATTGCTTGAAACGAAATGAACCAGTTCACCAGCCTCCTTGTATGTGCGAGGGCTGAGTTTGCCAATCTGATCCAAGATCATGCGTTCGCAGCGCTGCTTGTCGCGAATCTGATCAAATCCGTTGACTACCATGAAAATATACGCCTTCTCATGCGCAGCATTCAAGATGAACTCTTTTGCAGACAACGTGAAATGATTTGCGGCGGAGACCACAAACACAACCACGTCGATCTCTTCCTGCCGAGCAAAGACAGCCGTAGTTTTCAACGAGTCCGAGTTTAAGCCGGGTGCATCGATCAAAGCGATGTCAACAACGCCATTGTTCAGCAGTGATTCGTCAATAGACCGTACATCCTTTACGTATACCTTGCATTGCATGTACTTCGTGTTGTCTATGACGATGTCTTCGAGTTCGGTGAGAGAATAGACATCATATGTGCTCTCGTCATTGCGGTTGTATGGCGTATCTTTGTGAACGGCGTGGACTTCTTCAACGCTGCAGTTTTCGCGAGCATCGAGGACCTCGCAGAAGATGCTGGTGCAAGGCTGCTGGTCCTCTGGCAACACCTTTCGGCGCAGAAGAGCATTGCAGAATGTCGATTTGCCTGCATTCAAGTCACCAGTAATCAGGACCTTACTTGAGGTATCCTCAATTCTGTCTCGCAGCGAGAGGAGATGCTTCATGCTTTGGCTGATCTTTCCATCCAACAGGGCGGCAACCGATGCCTTCTCCAAGGAATGCACTAGCTCTGCCTGAGAAAGAGCGCCAAGCTTCAGATCCAATTTAAGAATAGAGAACTCTTGCGCAATCTGCGGGGTCATCAATCTAG
The DNA here is from genome assembly GCF_028827035.1 of Penicillium chrysogenum. Classification (NCBI taxonomy): domain Eukaryota; kingdom Fungi; phylum Ascomycota; class Eurotiomycetes; order Eurotiales; family Aspergillaceae; genus Penicillium; species Penicillium chrysogenum. The sequence goes on along the minus strand of NW_026622749.1, from coordinate 1,651,257 downwards.
GCTCTGTCACGACGCGGCGTTGCGCCGAGGCACTGGATTCTGCCAATTCGTCGACACTCGTCAAGGTGGCTGCGCGCTTCAGATCTGGGCGGGGCGGGGTGCCGGGTCGGCTGTCATTGCCTCCAAATTCGGATTGAGTTTGATGCAGTGGCGGTCTTTCCATGGGGGAAGAGGGCGTGCTCTGCACGGAGGGATAGTGGGCGGGCCATTGACGGTTCATGTCCTGGAGCTCCTTCAGTGTGTCGATAGTCCGAGAGATCGCACGAGCGAGCTTGGTGCGATTTGAGTTGCTGAAAATACTGTAAGCCTTGGAGTCCCGTTATTGGGTTGTTGCGGGGAGCGAGACATACTATAGTAGTTGAGAGACATGACTGGCAACCACTTGCTTCTCATGCTCAGCTGCATCCCAATATAAATTAGCTCAATATTCCCCCATAGATAACACACCATTGCTTGGCCTCCAGCCACCTACCTGTGGGATTCCATTCTCCGGGACGCGTTGGAGTATGCACCGGAGTCGGCCTATCCTCCATCAACCCTGCACGCCAAGCAGAGCTCGCATCCTCCTCCGTATCGGCAATACTACCTCCATAGCCAGAATCTTGGTTTAGCGAAGTCATCAAGGCCGTGGCGCTCTCCGAAGTCGAACCATTGCCCACAGTCATATAAGTCGGCGGGGGACGGAAAAAGGATTCTGCTCGGGAAATTCTTCCTCGCCTGAGAACCTGGACGAGCCAGCTCCGGAAGACGAGCCCTCACCAGGGTGATATTCCTGACTCATGACAAATAAAAAACCTCAACGTGGGGGTGACATCCATCCAAGAGAAGTCGTGTCTTTTGGGGTTGTTTGGATATGGGATGGTCGATTTCTTGGAAGGTTTAAGATGACGTCGGACCAAAAGGGGTTTAGCGTGCATGTGACCCAGTATTGTAGTAATGCATCTGTAATATTACCATACCGCGATTGATGTCACTGTTTCTACCCAGGCTCCTACATCGTACTTGGATTTACTTCCCGCCTCGAACTGACTGTCCTTATCTTCCGCAATCATGAATGTAAGGCCAATATTAAATGCTTGAACATGGGTAATTTACTCACAAGATGTCTCAGATCGTCGAGTGGGCTTTCGGAAAGCGCATGACCCCCGCGGAGCGTCTGCGTAAACACCAGCGTGCCTTGGACCGAACACAACGGGAGCTTGACCGAGAGCGAGTGAAACTAGAAAATCAGGAGAAAAAGCTGGTACAAGATATCAAGAAGAGTGCCAAAAATGGGCAAGTTGGAGCCTGCAAGATCCAGGCCAAGGACCTGGTTCGGACACGGAGGTCGGTTTCTCTCGATTGTTCACTGATCGCGGCAGCATTGGCTGATTGGATGGCGAAAACAGATACATTCAGAAGTTCTATCAAATGCGCACCCAATTACAGGCTATTTCCCTACGCATTCAGGTATGCACAAGCAGTCCTCCGCTACTCTTCCGATTCCGCGATGCGCTGACTATTGCTGCTTCCAAGACCGTCCGGAGCAATGAGCAGATGATGCAGTCGATGAAAGGAGCCACAATGCTTCTGGGTAGTATGAACAGACAGATGAATCTGCCAGCACTACAACGGATCGCGATGGAATTTGAACGAGAAAACGACGTCATGGACCAACGGCAAGAGATGATGGACGATGCGATCGACGAGGCCACGGGAATGGAAGGAGAAGAAGAGGAAGGAGAAGATATTTTGAAGGAGGTTTTGGACGAGATTGGTGTCGATCTGAACCAGGCGGTTTGTTTCCCCCAAACATCGGAGAGTGGATCCTGCAGGCTAACATATTCCGTCTACAGCTTGGTGATACACCCGAGCACATACAGAAAGCACCGGTGAATGAGACTCGTGTTGCGCAGGCCATTGGAGGGGGAGGCAATACGAGCGACGATGACCTCCAAGCGAGACTAGACAGCCTTCGGCGATGATTACGACTTTCTCTCTTATATGCCATTGATGACAGAGGTGATTATGCGACCTGCCGTATTGAGCCCTACTTGAGTTTACCTGCCTTGCTATTTTAACATCCCTTGCAAGATATTCCTGCGACTTACATACCAATACATTTCCTTCCAACTCGCATTTTCCCCGACATATTAAGGACGTCTAGCCGTGGAGTAGATAGTTCTACATTATACCACATTATACCTACGTATGTTCGGTGACAAGAAAATATTCATATATCAGATCATTGATTACTATCAATTCAAGTCCCAAGCTTGGAACTGTTTGAAACAACATTCTCGACGTAGATGAAGGGAAGCGTTAAGGTGATGCCTCTTGAGGAGGAAGTCGCTCATATTCTGAATCACCAGGTTGATCTGAATATGTAGAATAATAAGAAGACCCAGTAGAATACTCAGAGTAATCAGCATTATACCCCGGGGTGTTAAGGACGGGGATTGACATATCATGGTCCAGTGATATACTTGGCCATGGGAAACCCCTTCGACCATCTGCACGGCTCTTATTATGAAATTTCTTGACGAAAGGTCTTTTCAAAGGGCGACCAGATTCGAGTTCTTCAGCGGACCAGCGAGAAAACCAAGGAAATGACGATAATTCTTCCACTGACGGCCGCTCAGACTTCTCTCTAGACAATGTGGCTTGTAACACATCCCTGCAGTCTTGTGAGAGTGATTCGCTGATTGGTACATCCTCATTGATCATTCTCTTGCGTCTGCGTTTGACTACTGGATAGAACGGATCATTGTAAGGACCATAATACCTACCGTGCCAGTTCAAACTTTTCGGCACTGGTTCAGGCTCATCCCAGGGCCAGAAGCCATGCAGGAAACCATAAACGATCGTTGAATATTTCCACAAACAAATGTCCCGCTGGTCAATAGGTAAGTAGATTTCTTCGATAGTGACATCATCATGGCATGGGTCCCTCCAAGTGTCGTGCTTCTCCAGTTCGATGGCTCGCTCAGGCATCATCTGGTACTCATGGTAGGGAATAAAGTGGTCTATCTCACTCATGAACCCCGATTTATGCAGCGAGAAGTGGATCATTCCAAGATCAATGAGTTGAACGTTCAGGTTTTGGTCCATGAGATAATTTGTCACTGACATATCAGCATGGCAGACGCTCATGTCAGCTAACTCGATCATAGCTTGTATAAGCTGGGAAGCAACTTTACAACCTTCTGTTTCCCCCAGTTGAGGTTCTTTGGTGGTTGTGGACATGAGATAGCTGCCATCAAAAGCTGGAAACGGGGGATATCTCTTTCGGATGCGCGGGGGTATGGTCCCGCTTGACTTTATCCTGTTAAAATGATCCTCATTAATAATTGAAATGGCTTCATAGCTAGGATCGACACAGGGAGTCATGAGAATTGCTGTTAGCATACCGTGAGTATAGACTGAGTCGAGCCGCGGGAACCTTTTGCTATCGTCGAGATAGATCAGAAGAAGGGCTTCTTCTGGCATATATCGTGTCTCTCCGCTAGCCTCACAGAAGGGCACCATCTGAGAATGCACGCCAGATACGCTGTCCATCCACTGTGTTGTGTGGACTTGAGATTTGATTGCGTATTGTTCAAGATCCTCCAGGGAAGCACCAGCAGCGCCTCTCTCGCGAGCGATGAAAGTGGCGCCAAATGCTGTAATTAGTTAGCAATCTATACAAAAGACATCAGATCAAAGGGAGGGGATGGTCTTACTTCCTGCGCCTATGAATCCATATACCTGCACTCGATTTTTAAGGTCTGGACAAAGGCATACGGCCTTGGCAGTGGTCCTACCCTCAGCACTCAGACAGATGAAATCTTGATATGAAGTGCTGTTGCGTCTTTGAAACACTTCGCTGTCGCATCTGTGACCTGAATCGTCCCCGCAATTACACCTCGAGAATTCCTCGTTATTCCGTTTGCCGAACGCTAGCCCTAGGCGTTCTCGCAGAACCTGGCTCACTTGGCGATATCTTTGTGACAATCTGCTTGAGGGGTCTAAGAGATCTTGGGCATTGTAAGCAAAGACGTGACTGTAGTCATTGTATTGGAACTGGCGGACCTGCGACTCTGGACGGTGCAAGGTATGGTTCCCCTTGATTGCGCCCAAGTCTCTCCCTAGGAAGTAATCAAAAGCGTAAGGATCTTGCGGATCAACACTCATCTGCTCAGCCATGTTGTTTAGATTAGTTAAATAGAGGAAAAGTGGTATGGGCAGGGGGAAGTTCAAGGAGCGAGGAAGGTCATTTATATACGAACTTCAGAGGGAATACCGTGTATTGTTCTTCGAATAGAGTGAAGTTTTCTTTATGAAGGGAATCCCTTGAAACAATTCCTTGTGATGCCAAAGAGTTATTTCCCTTTTTAGAACAATGAACAAAGCCAAGTCACCGCGAATCCGAATTCCGTTAGAACCAGATCTTACATTTATCAGATGATGCTCGTATAAAAATAAACTCGGAGTATCCTCACCCGGGCGATTCTAGTCATGCGGCTAAACAACCTTGGAGGTTCATGCCCAGGTGGTCGCCTCGGGGCCTGGTTTTCAGCCTCAATGCACCCGGGCGAGAAACGACAATCGAGACGAAACCCAAGGATACGAGAAAATGAGATACATAAATAACTGTCGGAATCTAAGTCAAAGAGCCAGATTCTAATAACTTCTCCAAAGGAAGAAACAAAGAAATCCTTCCAGAACAATGTCTGCCCTTAACACCGACAAGACTTCGACCCAAATCTCAAACACCCCAAGCATGACCGCATTGTCTGCGATGGATCATTTGCAATATGTCCAGAAAGACTCTGGCGCTGAATCAATGAGTCCTGTTTACGAGGGCTTCACCTTTTTCAAGGCTATGCCCAAACAAAGTGCAACCTGGACCTGTGTGAAACGGACAGGCATGAATCTGAGTCAAGACGAATACTTCAAAATGATTCAAAAAAGGGCAAATAAAAGTCCGCAGTGCAGCAATACCAGAGCCTATCCTCCGATACCAGGCGAGCCCATATAAATCAACTGATGGACGAACAAAGGCACAACAATCCACTTGTTGAGTGGAGCTGCATCTATGAACGGATATCCAAGGCCCGACATGCTCGTCGTGGGGACTATGAAACGGTTTCCATGGATGTCATCGTCATGAAAAGACCCATGAAGACACAAGCATATTCTAGGGCCTCTATGGGTGGTTTAGTGGCCAATGGGGAACATTTTCGGTGGGATACAAAGCATTCACCCGTGTGGTCTTACTACGGAGGTCATTCTCCGACGTCGGATCGAAATGGGAATATCCTGCAGCCCATGCTTCAAAAGCTGCCTTCCCAAGTATCTCTAGTAATGAACCCCTTTGCACCATTAAATCTAGCTCGAAGACCTGCCCATGAGTATCTGAATGGCCGGGTTGAAGCCACAAGCCCAGATGTTGAGACGAGTCACCCAACGGGATCGGGAACCCAACTGCATGAACCTGCCCTGTCAACTGCAACCATCAACGATAGTCCAGCAAGTCCAGCCTTCGGTGCTACAAATAGCAGCGATATGAGCCTTGGACGCACTTCAGATTGTTCATCGGAGAGTAAGAGCGACCCAGATGATGCGTCTACGCTTTCTGACCAATCCGACGAATCATCTGCAACCGACAACCCAGAAAGCATAGAGACAGGGACTGAGATCGAGCGTCAGGAGCCACAACCAAATCAGGCCTCTCTCCGACAAGAGAATGCCAGTCCGTATCGCCGCAAGTCGAGTTATGGGGCTAATTGTCGCCATAAGTCCCCGAAGCCGTAGCCGTGACACGAAGAATGCCCTCCGCGAACAATCTGAGACGCCTCCAGTCAAGGTTCTTGGCTCAAGGCAAGCTGAAAGAGCTCGACCAGGCTCATTGCCGGGCAAAAGATATCGAATGCAGCTCATGAACGACCATGACATTCGAAGCCGAATGCTTGATCACCGTGAAGCAAGTCTTGGACATCGGGAGAAATGGCTGAAGAGAACATTTTCCGAGGCGCGTCAGCTTGAGTGTCGTCAACCAGCCAGGGACCCGCCATCAGTGTGTCGCTGTACCTGTCGTTGTGCGCTCAAGGAGAAGAGAGAAGCTGCGTAAATTGACGCATTCTAGTACTTCGGATATTTTTTGATTTGACTCCTGGAAAAACTGTTATTTTGAAACATCAGATCTATACAAACGTGATCTGATCAGTGTGTACACCATTTCATGATGTTCGGTCGATTGAGGAACTACAACGCAGATCCCCCGGTGAGCCCCGAGAACGATGTCATAATAGACACCTAATAATCCAGGCAACAGCTCAACGTGCCCCTCCATTTAACGTTACATAACCAATTTACTTTCCAAGGTTCCCTCCGGCCTCAAGTCTCTTCTTCATCTTCCATAGCTATCTACATTCCTCAGATCTCTTCTTTCTCCCTTCAATCCTCCACATAATCTTTCAATATGCCTCGCCAATTCTTCGTCGGTGGTAACTTCAAGATGTACGTTATCGCGAGCTTCGCTACCCCGCGGTCCCAAGCCCCTCAATCCTTATGCCTACTCGTTTCATGAAAGACCGCGCAATTGACCCTCAAAAGGAACGGTGTTGCTCAGAGCATCACTGACATCGTGAACAACCTCAATGCCGCCAAGCTCGACGACACCACCGAGGTCGTCATCTCTCCCCCCGCCATCTACCTCGCTCTGACCCGCGAGCTTGCCAACCCCAAGATCGGTGTTGCTGCCCAAAACGTCTACGACAAGCCCAACGGTGCTTTCACTGGCGAGATCAGTGTTGAGCAGCTCCGCGATAACAAGATTAACTGGGCTGTCATCGGCCACTCCGAGCGCCGAGTGATCCTGAAGGAGTCTGACGAGGTATGTATACCCGCAGTCCCCCAATCCCAACCATTGAAGCATAAACTAATCACCGACGAATAGTTCATTGCTCGCAAGACCAAGGCCGCCATCGAGGGCGGTGTCTCTGTCATCTTCTGCATCGGAGAGACCCTCGAGGTACGTCATTACTACCCGGTTTTCCCTTTTTCGTCCCGATAGTGGGTCATCGGGTCAAGACCGGCTATATGTTTTCTGAATACATCCCGCTCACACCCGAATTTTTATGTAGGAGCGTGAGGCCAACAAGACCATCGAGGTTGTCACCCGCCAGCTTAACGCTGTCGCCAAGGAGCTGAGCGCAGAGCAGTGGGACAAGGTCGTCATTGCCTACGAGCCCGTCTGGTATGAACTTACCCCATTTGCTTCGATATAAATATGTCTCTCCACATATCTGACGTCTATTTATAGGGCTATTGGCACCGGAAAGGTCGCCACCACTGAGCAGGCTCAGGAGGTCCACGCCGCTATCCGCAAGTGGCTCGGCGAGGCCATCTCCGCCCAGGCTCAGGAGAACGTTCGCGTCATCTACGGTGGCTCCGTCAGCGAGAAGAACTGCCGTGAGCTCGCTACTCAGCCCGATGTTGACGGTTTCTTGGTTGGCGGTGCCAGCTTGAAGCCTGCCTGTAAGTCCTTAGCATATGCCCATCTACTGACACTATTCACCGAATTGGTACTAACATCTGCAGTCGTCGACATCATCAACGCCCGCATCTAAAGGGGTTCCGAAACAAACCAATACCCCCATAGTACCCCTATTATCAGAGTGAATAGCTCTGTGATGTAGGCGTCAGAAGACAAAATCTTGGAATGTCAAGTATATTATCATGAGTCTATGTACAATTCTGAAGTATATTTCGATAACACGTAATCGTTGCTACCCCAGCGGAGCAATTAATTCCCTGGCCAACCAGACCGTCCAATAATATGCGCCTAGACAAAACAAGTGGTCCTGAACAGCACATAATCTAGGAAGAGTACAACACCGAGACCCCAACTCCACGCCAATACGACATTCCGGGACCGCCCCCACTCTGGGCCGAACCGCTGCCCGAAGCCGAAGATACAGAAGGCGACAATGAGAACGATCCCGGACCCAGCCCGACGCCCGCGCTCACCAGAAGCTCCTTAACCCGGCCTTCCCAGAGAAGCCGCACATTCCAAGACTGATCAATGCGCAGCTTAATGACAGAATCACTCGTCTCGGCCTTGGTGTGTGCGTTGGAGCTCACCGGGCCCTCGGGGCGAGCCGGGTCCTCTAGGAGCGGGGAAGCCGGCGAGCCAGGCAGGGAAACGCCGAAGTCATGCATGCGCATTTTGCGGCGGGCCCATTCGAGATCGTCATCACTGGAGGAGTCCGATTTCTTAGTTCGACGCCATAGCTCGCAGCCAGCGACCATTTCGCTTTCCCAGCTGTAGACGTTAAAGCCGAAGCGTGAACTGAAGGCGAGATTAGGCGAGGCTCGGAGAGAGTAGGTTGTAGACAAAGAGCCCACGATTGGGGCCAATGTTAGTGTTAGAGTGTAGGGGAAGGTTGAGATGGGTGTTCTGGTGCTGGAAGGTGATGATGATGGCGGGATCTCTGTGGCTGCCGGTAACGTGGTGAACCGTAGGCCGGTTGACATGCCGATCAGCGATGAGATAGGCGAATAGTATGCCTCTGCGCCTGCGGAAAGGAGGGATAATGGCGGCGGGACGTCGCGAGTGTATCGGGGATCTGGGCCGAAGTTCCAGAGTCCGCGCCAACCGAACAGGGCGTTGTCTGTGCTGAAGAGATACTCATTACTGTACTTGCCCGTGTCATGGGATAGCTGGGTGAGCATTGAAGCCTGTGGCGCGGATTTGGATTGCGGCGGTCCCTGAGTTGAGCAGACAGCTAGCGACAGCTGCATATTGGAAGAGATTCTGCGCAAAAAGAGCGCATATAGAGTGGAGGGAGGTGGAAGGTGGAGAGAAGCATGGAGAAGAGTAGCTTTCCGCTTTGCCTCACTTTCTTTAATACTTTCTTCATCTTTGGGGATTGGCGGTTCTGGACGACTTCCATTTGTGAGCCCGGGAATGCTCACGCCGTCTAATAGCGAGTCCCATCCCCAGGTCTCGATCGGGGCCGCGGGGGGCCTGCACTTGTCGATATCCCGGGGATATCTTTCGAAGCGGGATTGATGCACTTCCACTCGGTAGGTTGTCGAATGGCACAGTACTAAATAGATATGACACAGATCCATCGAGCAATCCAACGGTGCCGAGTGTGTAACTGGTCGCAAAATGGGGAGTGGACAGTGACGAAAGGTGAACGCGCAATCGTTCGGGGGTCGAGAAGTCCAGGATCGCTGTACCAAAAGTGTTAGACCAGAAAGATCCCTTTTCTATAGAGAGACTTTCCGAGATAAATCAATTACATACATTGAGCGGTGGTGTTGAGTGACGAGTACGAGTTGTCGCGATTCCAGTGGGTCGCCTCGGCGAAGGATAGCTGTATGTAGTCCATAAAGTCCAGCATTGTCCGGACTCGGCCTCTGCAGGCGACAGTATAACCGGCACAGTATAATTCAAAGAAAGAACACTTGAAGCAAGAGCAATTGTAGTGAACTTGACACTGAGAGATCACAGCTGATTGCCCCATTCAGGTTAGCGTTGGATAAGCTCGGCGGTAGGTTAATCCGGTTATCAGCGAAGAAAAAATGTCTGTGGGGGAAACATCTAACCTTCTGCCCGAATTCATTGAACCACCAATTCTAAAATCATAATTCAACATGCCTCGTTCAAAGCGTGCGCGCGTCGTCCATGAGTCGAAGACTGCCAAGAAAGACCACAAGGAGCAGACCCGCCGTCTATTCGCCAACATTCGGGAATGTATCGAGGAATATGATCACCTTTTTGTCTTTGCGGTCGATAACATGCGGAACACCTATTTGAAGGATGTGCGCACTGAATTCGCCGACAGCCGGTAAGCATCTTTATTCCAATTGGAATTTGCCTGAGGTTATGAATCAGACAAGGCGGGTTTGAAGACCGCCGGTGGATCTGATATCAAATATTGATACGCCAATAATCAAGATCGATTGTCTAACAATGTTGCTCCAGAGTTTTCTTCGGCAAGACCAAGGTCATGGGCAAGGCCCTTGGAACTGATGTCGAAAGCGAAGCCGCTCCCAACCTGCGCAAACTCACTCCTTTCCTCGCCGGCGCCGTCGGATTGCTCTTCACATCCCGCACTCCGGAATCAGTCATCGAATATTTCGAGACCTTCCGTCCCCAGGACTTCGCCCGCGCTGGAACGGAAGCCACCCGCTCTTTCACCATCCCCAACGGCCTAGTCACCGCGCGGGCCGGTGAGATCCCTGCTGAGCAGGATGAGCCTGTCAGCCACACCATTGAGCCCGCGCTCCGCAAGCTCGGTGTCCCCACCCGTCTGGTGAAGGGCAAGGTCATGCTCGAGTTGACTGAGGGTCAGGAGGGTTACCCCGTATGCAAAGAGGGAGAGACTCTGGACTCACGACAGACTACGTTGATGAAGATGTTCGGTATCACCTCGTCTGAGTTCAAGGTCGATCTCAAGGCCTACTGGACGCGGAGTAGTGAGGAGGTCAAGATCCTCGACAGTGAGGGTGGAATGGATGTTGATGCATAGATGGGATCTTTATATTTTTCCGTTTTTTCTTTCTTCTCTTTCCCATTCGGCTTTCGTGTGGCCGAAAAAAAAGAACTCTGCTGGGCATCTTATGGAGTTTGGTGAGGGCGCTCTCTTTGCAAATATATTGAAGACTTGTGTGTTTTATCTCTCTTTCTCTCGTTCCTATATGGGGGCTCCCCTCCTGCTGGATTATGAGCCTATGACAAGATTCGGATACCAGGTCGAAAAAGTCTACAAATCTACCTCGTTCTTGGACATCGATCAACCGTAGTGCAGAATCGCTAGCTGTATTGCCTAGACTTTCATCTACCTAGCGAGATACCTGCCTTAAGTTATTTCACATGGTCCTTACCTGGTCTTACCTGATGGTTCACCAGATTCCATTTCGCGTGGAGGACCGACTAAAATACAAATACTTACCCCTGCAGAGAAAACGAAATCTCATAAGGCCAAGGGGGAAAAGGGGAAAAACAAGAAAAAGCATTGGAACACAAATGATGAAAGAAAACACCGGGAGAAAGAGAAATAGATAGAACGGGGAATACAAGCACAATTCATGAGTCTCCGTCTGCCAGGGCTTAGGCGGCCCGAGCAGGGGATGTAGGAAATAACCACTTTGACATCAAGTTTTGACGTTGATATCAAGGCGTGAAGTGGAAAACATTGACGGTTGTGATCGTTACAACGGACTGAATTGCACATAGGCCAATTCATGATTTACCCCCTTACCCTTGAGAAAGAGTGATGAAAACTGGGTAGATCAGTCATACCCACCAGCAAACCCAGACTTTATCGGAGAGAGGTAAGATCCGGGGATAAGTGAAGGCTTAGTACCTTCTCCTCGAGCGGGGATCGTCGTATCCAGGTTCATCCTCACGGTTTCGCTTGCGTCCGTACTCCTCCCGGCCGCCATCACGACCACCATCACGGCCGCCGCCGCCATATCTGTCACCACCACGTTCACGGTCCCGGTCCCGGAATCGGTCTCCGTTTCGGTCTCCCATGCGGTCACGATCACGATCTCTGTAACGGTCATCGCGGTCATAGTCGCGGCGGTCACGGTCAGCATAGCTATCTCGAGGGCGCACAGGCTCCATATTGCTGCCAGTTGCACCACGGTCGTATCTGCCACCACCGCGGTCACCGCCGAAACCACCACCTCTGAAACCTCCGCTGCGTCCACCGCCAGGCCCGGACGGCGCGTTAGGGGGAGCCTGTCCACCGAAGCCGCGGTTGCCCTGGTATCCGATACCACCGCGAGGACCACCAAAGCGATCACCGCCACCGCGGAAACCTCCACCACGATAACCTCCACCTCTGCCACCGAAGCCTCCGCGGAATCCACCGCCCGGTCCAGATGGTGCGTTGAAACCAAGCCCACCGCGCGGTTGGACCTTGGTGTATCCGCGCCCTCCGAGACCGCCACCCAAGCGACGGGGCTTCCACCCCTTGGTGGTGCGGCCACGCTCGACATCTACCACGACTGGTCGTCCTCTGATACTCAAGTTCTCTGTCTCTTTGTAGGCCGCTGATATTGGGGAAAGAACTGGTGTTAGCAACATATCTTACCACAGGACGGATAAAATGAGTGGGTCTAGCACCAAGTAAATTGGCATGGTAGTGATACCTTTCATATCTTTCTCGCGCTCAAACACGACGAATCCATAACCTCGGTGGGGTTTCTTCTTCTTGTCTGATACTGTATCTTTGACAATGGAAATCTGTCACCAACAATGTTAGCGCTTGTTATTTTCACAAAACATAAGAAAACATGACATACTCTTTCAATGGGACCGAATCGGCCAAACTCCCGTTCCAGGTCGGTTTCTTTGGTGTCATAACTGAGGCGTGAAACAAAGATAGTCTTGAATGGGTCACCTCGAACTTGAGGATCTTTGTCTGGATTGTCTTTAAGACATAGCCATATTAGTGTCTTGAAGCACAAAAACGATGTGAACAGATAAAGCATACAGTTTTGCAGTCCTTCTGTTATCTGCTTCTCTAACTTCTCCTTCTTCTCAGCTTTCTCACGCAATTTGCGCTGCATCACGCTTTCAGTTGCATTGTAAGGAACTTCTTCGGCGAAAGCTTTAGCATCGGTCAGGAACTGGGCAACTCCGGAGAGAGTGCTCTTTTGGCAGTCATCTGGTGCGCGATCGCTTGGAGGCAGATATCGAAGGGGTGGACGGGGTTGAAATAGTGCCAAAAGTGGCGGGGGCAGCTTGTCCGTCATACTGAGTTGTAAACCCAATGCAGACAAAGTCGGGAGGGTGAAGTAAGACGATGTGTGGAAGTTGAGTGAACCCTCAGGAGTGAGAGCTTCGCGTCGCAGTCCTGGTCTTAGCGTCGAATGATGGAAGTCGCTGCAAACGCCATTGGTGCACGGGACTTACCGCCCGTACCAATCACGTGTACCAGAAAATGCCCCGGAGAGCCATCGCAACTTATGAACTACGACGATAACTATTGACGACTAGAAAAATGCCGCTGCGCGGAATTAGAACATCTACGGCAGCCAGGGTATGTGAAGTCCAGATCTTGCATATTCAATTGCCAAACTGACCCAGGTTATCTGCTTAGAACGGCGCCGGTGCCTTCATCCTACAATGCAAACGCCTTGACTTCCATTACTGCAACTGGGCAGGCAGCTCAAAGGGCATGGTGTAGGTGTATCCTAAATGGTGCAAATTGCCTTTACAGAAACATCCGTACTGACATCGAACGTCATAGTGCTTTCTTGGAGAAAACCCTCCCCACCTTCGCCCGCGAAAACCCTCAGATTGAGATCCGTGTCTCTCCCCGACCCCAGAAACACCCTCTGATTAAGGGCCTCTACATCAACGGCCGTGAGAAGCCTGTATGTGTACGGAATATGGAGCCCCACGAAATCCTGAAGAAGGCAAACCTCCTCAAGGAAGCCAGTGGAGAGAAGTTGAAGCGGGTCAAGAAGCCGGTTACCAGTTTGAACGAGAGTGTGCGTGGTATCTGGTCACCATACCACGGTGATCTTCGGGGCGTCTAGACGAAGGTGTTTTATTATTTATGGTTCTTGTTCTCTCTGCAGTGGTGACTATCAGGTATCCCCACTGCAACTTACTGTACTATTGATTTGGGTTCTGTTTTATTTCTTTCATTCTTGTCTATTGCTACCTGGAAGCCAATGGTGTTTTGAAACCCACATTTTATGCATACCATACTCGAGCCTACATGAATTTGAAGACAACAAGTCTGCAATGATCAACTTGTACGGATCCTCCGATATTCCAACTCAGTACCTTCGAGCGACAGCACTTCAGCAACCGATTGACGGGCTCGCCCAGCAATATCTATATTACCATGAACTTCGTCGCAACGCCGCAATTACGCGTAACCCAACTACGGGGAGAAAACATCGAGCCAAAGAACATTGTAATGGGCCTTTCTTTCCGTCTGTCGATGTCAATATCGAGTTGCGTGTAGCTAGAGATATATATTGAGATTATCTGTAGCTATCTATAACTAGCACTTAAGAACGACTTGTAGATAAAACACGAAATCTAAAGTCAGATGGACGGCTCTGTAAACGTAAATGAGAGCTCATATCCATTCAGGCACTCAAATCCTCAAAAACGCCTGTTGCCATACATCCATGGACTTGATCATCGCATTGAATCGTTCAGAATGATCGTGCAATGCTGGCGGCAGGGCTCTAGTATTCCCGTCAGGAACCAATTCTTTCAATGGAAGGCAATGAAGAATAAACCAACATTCGCTGTGACTTAGTTCGACTCCTCAACTTACGCCTTATCGAACCACGCAGCGGCAGCATCCTTTCCCTCAAGGGAGCGCTTCCCCGAGTAGGCCTTGTCGAATCATGCAGCGGCGGCAGTGCCCTCCTTGGGCGAGCTAACAGGGACTGCAGCCACGAAAGATGCAGAGAGCGCAACGATCAAAGCAGATGAGAATCTCATTGTGACAATTAAGAGAGAGAAAGGCTAGACTCTGTTTGATGTGTACGTAAATTGGATACAACGAAGAAGCAGACTGTGAGTGAAAGAGTATAAGAGATGGATAGCACCCGCCTCTTTATAAGAATCCGGAAGCAGACCCATCTCTCAAGTATCAGGAGCAAATGCACTCACTGGGATGACCTATCAATGCCTAATTACGCAGGCAGAAGTACATGTTCCACCAATGGTTTCTTCATTGAGAAACACGAGGGCAGCAGCAAGCTGATTTCACCATGTTTTTGCTTATCTTGAAGCCAACCTGCAGTAGCTGTCGTCGATTGCATGGATGACAATCCTATTACGGGAATCAGGGTTCGTAAACATCAATTCCGACAGATAAGCATATCCCCTGGAAGTGCCAAGGAAAAACAAATTGCGCAATTGTGAGACACGACTATATGTCCTTCGGTTATATGAATGGTGGCAGATGGATCCCACTGACAAGGGGAATCATGCATGCCTCATGTGGAAAGATACTTACCACATTTGTACCGGAGTGTCTGGCCAAATCCAGAATGACGAACTCCTGCGAGACTTTCAATAAGTACGTTGGGGACTTTTCGCTTATTTCAGACCTTGGGAATCGTAGTAGAGAATCGGTCGAAGCTATCAGCTCTTTCCTTTGCCCTGTTCCAGTTACTTTCCAACCCCACAAGTCCACATATAGAGGGCCAAGGCATATAATTCTCGAACGAAAGGAGGAAATGGTGACCATATAGTCTTATATGAGGATATCGCAATCCCAAGAAGACCTCCCACCAGAAGAACATGGAGAGCAGCAGAATTTGCCTCTCATCGGGATCAAAAATCCCCACATGCATCGAAATTGCTGCCAGACTCGAATGCTAATGGCCATTTCTATTGTATTGTTTGGAGGGGCTTGCTTGCTGTTTGCTGCATCGGTCACTATTCTTGCACCCAGTGACAGCAAATGTGCTATACAGCTCTTGCCTGATCGAGTGATCCAGACCTTTTGAGATAGTTGCTACTCGCAACTATGTTAGCCCCGATGCTGATTAAGGAGCTACGAAATCCTTTGAGGTTATACCGCCATGAATAAGTCAAGAGAACCATGAATCGTTATTTGATATAAATCATCATTGAAGAAACGCCGCCATTTCAATGCATCTTGGGTATCGACAGAATGAGGAAAGGAATATAGCCATAACACCAGAATGCAAATGAGGGCCCGCAAAGCCAACGCCCGGAGTAAATCACAGATAAAGGAGGTACATGGCTGTTGGGCTGCTCACAGGTTTATTACAACCTGCTACCTGGCACTTTGAGAATGGTTTTGTCTTTGAAGCCGCTTTTTTAGACTTTGAAATAGATCGATTCGCAGCGCATTCGCCACAATAGACCTGACGAAACCATTAGTCTTCGCAATGGACTTCATCAGCTCGGGATGGACAATACTCACATGGCCACATGGTTTTGCAATATGGATCTGTTGTTTCAGCCCTTCTCCTGCTCCTAACTCGTCTTGACAGTTCGGGCAGAGAGGCACGTCATCTTCTGCTAAAAGTCGAGTGAATCCTTCCGGTGCCGGGCTTAGTCCTTTATACGACGATCGACGAACCGGTTGCACCGGCTGAATAGGCAGATCTAGACCATAAACGCCTTCGGAGTGAATGTATGCAGAGTGGATCAACTCCAAATCACTGACGCCCTGACGACGAAACGAGGACCATGGCACACCTTGAGGTAGTCCCCGGCGGCGTGTGTGAGGAAAGTGCATTGGAATACCGTGGTTGTCCAAGTATCTGGGTTCCATTGGCCTCGGCCTGACGGAAGAAGACCCAACGATCTGAACATCCGCACTGTTCGGTGAAGCATCTGTTGAATCCGGCTCCGCTTCCAAATCAATTACAGCAGGGCCATCAGTTGCGGTAGACGTGTCGTTCATCAAATCCCGTGGAAATCGTAACGGACGGTTCGGATGTGGGGTATGTAGAGGACCGGGGAATGATGTCACATTTCGTTGAGGAGGGGAATCCGGGCCTTCTGTCAGGTCGATCACGACATTATCTCCAGGCGAAAGCATCACCGGGCGTCGATAGTCGAAACCATCTCTTTGTCTTCTGGGTGGCAAACGGGTAGATTCAGATCGAGCATGGTCGGAGCGGCGGGGGTGAAAGTGTTGCTCCCAAGCGGCATCACCGCTTTCGTTGTTTTCCGTGGGCATATCACGACGTGTTTGCTGAGAGAAATAGGGAACTTGTTAGCTCGGTTCTTGGTGATCTGATCAGGGCCCCGCCCGATTCACGGCGGATGAAGGCTTACCTTGTTCCTGGCGCCCATAAACAGGACGCCAGAGTTTTCATTCATATCAGGGCTTATGCCTGGAGTCAAGGAATGGTGTTTCGAGAGAAAAGGGGAAATTGAAGGCCACCAGGGACGTGAAATGGCAAGACTGGAATCCATCTTTGTTTCTAGGCCGAGTCGAAAGGCGGTCGACTTCTGCCAATTTTATAAGGCGGTATCAGCTCATTAGTAAGGTTTGCCTGAGCAGGTGCAATATTCCAAAATTGACAGGACGAAGTGGCTCTGGCAGCAGATATTTAACTCATTTTGGGTAGAGATTTGTTGCTATCCCCTATAAGTATTTCACACAAGTTTCATAGCTATATTTGAGCAAATCAAAGATGTAAATTCACGATCAGGCCTTTCATTCATGACTAACTTTCCTTGTGAATATCCATGGATCCATTGTCTGTGAATATTATCGTATCAAGAGCTGCAGTTCAAAACAAACACCATTGAGAATTCAGAAGATAGCATGCTCTAATATTACAGTATTTTCCTGGCGATCATGACTGTGCCGCGAGCACTGTGACCACACCTGCCTCATTCAATGCAACAATACTCTGAGCGGATGATCCCCAAGCAACAGAGGTAGCAGGGACTGCACTCCGCAGAGGCTCCGACCACCCCTTGGAGGCCTTAGAGTATTGCTGGACAGTCAAGCCGCCGGGCCCACCAGTCAAGAGGAATTGACCAGTGTAATCCCAGAAGATTGACTCAACCTGGCTTCCAGTGTCGAGTACCTTGGTTTCATTGGAGCTGCGGAGATCCCAGATCGATACAGTGGTGGACTGCGCAGCCACCGCCGCCAGGTAAGTACCGTTCTCAGAGAAGAACAGGCATTTGACAGGGCCAGACATGGAATAGTCCGCAGCAGCGGCACCTGTCTTGACATCGAAGATCTTAACTTGTCCGTCTGCGCCACCGGCCGCGATCAAATGACCATCTGGGTGGAAGCTGACAGACAATAGAGCTGAATTAAAGTGGTTAGCATCGCACTTGGCTATATGTGTCCCATAGGGTGACTCCTTACCCGCATCGCAGAAAATCTGGGAAACCACAGTGTTTGTGGCAAGATCATAAAGCACGTAACTCTTGTCGACACCAATAGAAGCAGCAATATCACCAGTAGCGTGAACTGCGACAGCAGTCACCTCACCAGCATGAGAGGCGAAGCTTGCAACTTCGGCACCATTCTCAAAGACCTTGACGGAGCCAGTAGAGGAACCAGCAACGACCTTGTCTCCTGCCCATGTCGCACCGGTGACTGGGCCATCTGTCTTGAGGGTCTGCACGACACTCTTCTGGGACAGCGAATAGACACCAACCACGCCGTCGACACCGCCAATAAGAGCCAAGTCGCCAGTAGAGTTGATAGACAAAGTACGGCCGCCGGGGTAGAGAGGTTCGGAGGCCTCAGTTGGTTTAAATGTGGAGATAGCCTCGCTTGAGGCCCAGCCCTCGGGGACTGCGCGCTTACGCCGAGTCTTTTGCAGCCTGTCCAATAGTTAGCCGTCCATTCAAAAATGCAATGTAGAAGCACCGATTCCACGTACGCGGCCTGTGTATTCTCAATCCGTTCCAACACTGCCTGGGGCAAGCCCGTGGAGTCCACCTGCATAGCTTCGCCTCCAGCGCGAGTGGCACCAACGGAAACATTCGAAAGTGCCTCGCGGGCCTCATCCCTCTCCTTCGTCAGACGTGCGATCACCCGCACCGCGGCATCGTGCTGATAGAGTGCCGAACTTAGCTCGCGCCTTGTCTGCGCCAGGGTTTGCTGCAAAGTGAAGGCTTCCAAAGCCAAAGCATCCCACTCTTCTTGGAAAACTCCGAGAAGAGACGGGATGGATGTGAGGGTAGGGGGTCGGGGTCGGACAACGCGTTGCGACTTGAGCTCGATCAGATCGTCGGTGGTAAGCTCCTCGCCGTTAACGGGATCTTTGCCATGCTCGGCAATGTATGCCTCAACGAGGCGCTTTTCAAATACGCTGCCTATTTCATTATGAGATTGATGTCGTGCGCGCAAGGTGATTTCGACTTACCGCTCTTGGTAGAGACGACTGGCACTTGAGGTGCTTCTCCGGAGACTGCGAGTAGAATTTAGTTAAAATTTTTGGTTCAAATAAGTGCACAACATTGCAATTAATAGTAGGTTACTCACTAGCACAAAGCATAGTTAATTGAGATTGGTCGATGAGGGTTGATGGAGAGGACTTGACGCGGAGCGGCTGGACTTTTCGATGTGTCCTATTGCGGTTTAGCGTGTTGAGCTGCGGGCGGTGTAATGGAACGGAAAATTGCGACCAGCGGTGACGTAAGTCGGGCAAAAATGTCCGGCAGTAAAAATCTATGGCGATTTCCCCTACAATATGTGAGGTTGAAGAAGGCGGAGAGCAAAGCGGTGGGTACTATAAGCCAACCAGATTCAGAGAATGGATGGTCACAGTAGCCAACCGTATAGGCCAGCCCAGCTATCGACTTTCACAATTCTCCAATTCTTGCTTTCGCATATAGGGAAACCTATCTCTCTGTTTTGATTGAACAAAATGCATTTCCCTCAATGATCTACACAATAGGCAAAAGAAGTACAAGTACAAAGCTTCACTTGAAAGCTAGCAAGCAAATACAGCATTCCCACCATGCCTAAGAACCCAAAGTTTGAATATGGTATGCTTGCTTTACACCTTTCTAACATGTCTCATGTCATTCTGACCTGTTATACAGATGCAAAGCAGCCTGCATTTCTCCAAAAGCTCCGGGGCCAGTATGGAGACAACACTGGTCGCTTGGAGCGGCCTGCCTTACGACCGACCAGACTCAAGGTCAATAATGAGGACGACGATGACGAACCTACCTACCTCGACGAAGAAAGTAACGAGGTGATTTCTAAGGAGGAATACAAAGCATTAGTCGGTGAAAGCGGCCCGAAAGGAGAGGACGAGGCCAGCAATTCAGAAAAGGACAACTCCACTGGCGATCAAGCCAACTCCCAAACAGAACTTTCCACCAGCAAACAGAACAATCTCACTGAGGTTGGAGGTCAGAGGAAACGAAAACAGGCCAAAGTGGTGGGTGAAGACAAGGCCGAAACCGAAGAAGTCCAGCCCAAGGTAACTTCGAAGAAATCTAAGAAGCCCAAGAAGATCAAGCTCTCCTTTGACGAGGAATGAGAGTCTAATAGGCCTGAGAATTAGAGTATTCGTGCCAGGTTCCAGGCTGTGCAGTGACTCAGTGCAAAGCGTTAAGGACTCATGATGAGTCAATAGAACAGGCATTACACAACGGGAATTGTATACCGTAGAAATAGATACTGTCAAAGCCAATGGTCATCTATCGAAGGATATATAGGTACTAGGTACTAATATCGGTAATCAGTCTATAAGATATAAATTCATCTTCAAAAATAATTATCAAAGTGCTTTTGAAGGTCTGGGCCAAGGGCGCATCTTTATCAGCAACTTTTTTTTTTTGCAACTTTTTTTTCCCTCTCGCGGGATCCAGTCGCCTTACATTCTTTTTTTTACAAACAACCTGCTCTTGGTCTCAGTATCAGCCAAGATGCCTGTGGTTAATGTCGACCAGCTGGTCCGCCTACAGCGGAAGCCCGAGGACATAAGAAATGTGCGTGTGCCCCTCCATCCCACTCCGATGTCTGATGTCAGGGCTTTATACTAATCTCAACTAGATCTGCATTTTGGCCCACGTTGTAAGTCAAAGAAATTTGCACTGAATTTTGTTCATGAGTTTATAATACTCATCGCCTTTTCTTTTGAACTTTTAGGATCATGGCAAGACATCTTTAACGGATAGTCTTATTGCCACAAATGGCATCATTTCACCCAAGCTGGCCGGTAAGATCCGCTACCTGGACTCTCGTCCAGATGAGCAGCTTCGGGGTATCACGATGGAGTCTTCGGCTATCTCACTTTTCTTCTCCATGCTGCGCCGTCCAAGCCCGGACGCAGATCCAGTATCTAAGGAGTATCTGATCAACCTAATCGATTCGCCTGGCCATATCGATTTCAGCAGTGAGGTCTCCACCGCATCCCGTCTTTGCGACGGTGCAGTTGTGCTTGTCGACGCAGTCGAAGGTGTCTGTAGTCAGACCGTGACAGTCCTGCGACAGACTTGGGTTGAGCAGTTGAAGCCGATCTTAGTTATTAACAAGATGGACCGCTTGGTAACAGAGCTGAAGATGAGCCCCGCCGAGGCTTTCTCGCATCTTAGTCGTCTACTGGAACAAGTCAATGCTGTCATCGGTAGTTTCTACCAGGGTGAACGCATGGAAGAAGATTTGCAGTGGCGTGAGCGTATGGAGGACCGTGTCAACGCTGCCGCTGCTCGGGACCAAGATAACAAAAAGTCGTCAGCGGACGATGAATCTACACAAAGCATTACCGAGGGAACTGAATTTGAGGAGCGCGACGATGAGGATATTTATTTTGCACCTGAGAAAAATAACGTCATCTTCTGCAGTGCCGTCGATGGCTGGGCTTTCACAATCCGACAATTTGCCGCTATTTACGAGAAGAAACTCGGAATCAAACGAACAGTCCTAGAGAAAGTGCTCTGGGGTGATTATTATCTAGACCCCAAAACTAAACGCGTCTTGGGTGTGAAGCATCTGAAGGGACGTGCTTTGAAGCCCATGTTCGTTCAATTGGTCTTGGATAGCATTTGGGCAGCTTATCAAGCCACCACGGGTGGTGACAAGGGCAAAGGGTAAGTCGACAATGGACCAAACTATTGTGTCAACACTAATATTGACCTTTATTAGTGACCCAGTGTTGCTGGAGAAGATCACCAAGTCACTCAACATTAGCATCCCGGTATATGTCTTGCGTGGACGTGACCCTAGGAACATTATGAATGCACTATTCTCTCAATGGCTACCGCTATCTACTGCCCTGCTGGTTTCAGTCATTGAATATCTCCCCAGTCCGCCCGCTGCGCAAGCCGCTCGACTACCGGAAATGATCAAAACATCCCCTGGCGCTGATTTCATTGCTGATGATATCAAGACTGCTATGGTGAATTTCAAGACAGGGCCTGAGGAGCCCGTGGTGGCATACGTCAGCAAGATGGTCGCCATCCCGGAGAGTGAGCTTCTATCTACCAAGAAGCGTAGCGAAGGTACCATGACTGCGGACGAAGCCATGGAAATTGCGCGCCGTAAGCGGGAGGAGATTGCAAAGATGCAGGCGGAAGCCCGCAGTAATGGACAGGCAGATGATCTTGAGCGCATGACATCAATTTTCGAGACCACCTCATTGATCACTGAAACGACCGAGGAGCCAGAAGAGCAAGTGGAGAAGGAGGACCCTGATCATCTTATTGGTTTTGCCCGTCTCTATTCCGGAACCCTTTCGGTTGGAGATGAGATCTATGTCCTCCCGCCCAAGTTCTCCCCAGCCAACCCACACGCCAGCCCGGAGCCAAAGAAAGTCACAGTCACAGATCTATACCTGATGATGGGCAGAGCTCTCGAGCCCCTCAGGTCCGTACCGGCCGGTGTGGTGTTTGGAATTGGAGGTCTTGCAGGCCACGTGTTGAAGACAGGAACTCTCTGCAGCCGACTGGATGGAAGTATCAACTTGGCTGGTGTTTCGCTGAGCATGCCGCCCATCGTCCGAGTCGCACTGGAACCAGTCAACCCAGCTGACCTGAGCAAAATGGTCACTGGCTTGCGCTTGCTTGAACAGAGTGATCCTTGTGCGCAGTATGAAGTGCTCCCTAGTGGTGAACACGTTATCCTCACAGCGGGTGAACTGCACCTGGAGCGTTGTGTAACGGATCTCAAGGAGCGTTTCGCTCGATGCGAAATCCAGACCGGCGAGGCGATCGTGCCCTATCGTGAAACTATTGTTCACGGCCCCGAGATGGCTGCACCCAAGAACCCTGACCTTGGACGTGGAGCTGTTTTGACAGTTTCTGCTTCAAAGCAGATGACGCTTCGTCTGCGCGTGGTTCCGATGCCAGCGGTCGTGACGGAGTTCCTGGCCAAGCAAGTTGGAACTATCAAGCAACTCCAATTGGAGAAGCGCTCAGAGGCCGAAGCCAAGACGGAGACCGAGAACGCAGCGGAAGCTGCCCTTGATGGTACTGCCGAGGCGCCTGAAGGCAACATTCTATCCAAGCAGGAGTTCCGTGATGGACTAGATAAGCTGTTCAATGACGAGGTCAAGGAAGATCAGGAGCTATGGAAGAACGTCGTCAACCGAATCACCGCTTTCGGACCCCGGAGAGTAGGCCCCAATATTCTGGTTGATGCAACTGCCGTCAACACCTGCGAGAAATTGTGAGTATAGCGCCAAAAAGCACCGTACATATCGTTCGGATCTAACATCTCCTTTCTAGCTTGGCCGATGACGCCAAACAGCACCAGATTGACGGTGACAACCACAAAGCACTACTCGTGCGTGATTTCAACGACAAGATCGCGTACGCCTTCCAACTCGCAACAGGACAAGGCCCCTTGTGCCAGGAGCCTATGCAAGGCGTGGCTGTGTTCTTGGAAGACCTATCTGTGCAGTCTAGCGCGGATGACGAGCTCGATATGGGCCGATTGACAGGCGAGTCAATCAGATTGGTCCGTGAAGGTATCTCGGCCGGTTTCCTGGACTGGAGTCCTCGTATCATGCTCGCAATGTATAGTTGCGAGATCCAAGCGACCAGTAAGTATCTCATTCCTTTCCCTTCCATTTCCGTTCGTATTACCGAAGATACTCCCTCGCCATTATATGCACCGCTCGGAAAATGACAAACCCACAATTAACACACTATCTTCACCTCAAAAGCCGAAGTCTTAGGCCGCGTCTACGCAGTAATCACCCGCCGCCGAGGCCGCATTCTCTCCGAAATAATGAAAGAAGGCACTCCATTCTTCACGATCCTGGCGCTTCTCCCTGTAGCCGAGTCGTTCGGGTTCGCTGAAGAGATCCGCAAGCGGACGTCTGGCGCCGCGCAACCGCAACTGATCTTCGCAGGCTTCGAGGCTCTCGACGAGGATCCGTTCTGGGTGCCTGCTACCGAGGAAGAACTTGAGGATCTGGGTGAGCTTGCGGATAAGCAAAATGTTGCTAAGCGGTATATGGATGCTGTGCGCACCCGCAAGGGCCTGGTTGTCCAGGGACGTAAGTTGATTGATGCGGAGAAGCAGAAGACTTTGAAGAAATAAGGTCGGTGTACTATTTACTCTGATAGAGTCCAAAATGGGAGATTTATTTGCATTTCATTTGGGGTTTCTTGTAGAGTGAATTGGATAGAATATATGGATTGGTTGGGGATGTTACTCCGACTACCTCTGTCAAGTCACACTAGCAGGACAAGACAGATTTATAATTGGAGGTTCACAGAAGATGAGAGTCCTCTGCGTGTTCTTCAAAAGAAAAACTTCAATCTTCCTCTCTTGACAAACACAGTCCGACATGGCATAGGTCTCGACCGTGTATACTAAGGAGGGTTACCCAGTAGGGTCTACGAGTAGCGGCATTGACGCCTCTCTACTTGGAAAGAGGAGTGTGGGAAAAAAAGCGACCACAGCATGGCAGACTGCAGTCGAGAATCGAGGGAAAAGGAAGAGCGGAAATGACATGGATTTTTCAATCCTGTCTCCGTTGGGTATCTTTATTCTGAAATCGTTATCAAATGTCAATAATACACATGTCCATGATAACAGTGGCGTAATTGGATCGAGTCAAACGTGGGGCGCTGCCCAGCTTCATGAAACATGGAACTCGTCATGCTCAAGCGGGATGCGGCTGCTTGAGACTATGGAACAAGTGCGGGGACTTGGAAGGCATTCCTCGCAGTGAGGATTTGGGGGTGCAGTTTTGTTGACACCCATCTACCCCGGGCGTTGAAAGACAATGCTCCCAGGGGATGAGCAGATCTGCCACAGACATATGGGTGGACGGGGGCAGAGTCGGCTGGACTGATGCTTTTTGAACCGCTGTGTGGCCAGTTAATAGTAGAGGTAAAGAGTATGAAGCCATTGGCTATTCAAACAGAAAGCCAAAAACCACTCAACGAGAGGGACCGAGTTCGAACAATTGGATGTCCTCAGAACGGCCTGGCGACCTTCCTCTGCTCGCCAGTTCCAGTGACAGGGTCTCTCATTTCCTTCCAGCTAACAGGGAACATCATGTTACCAGCATCGCTGCGAGCCATGACAACACCGAGATCATTGCGCGCAGTAGTGATGTAGTAAAAGCTCTGATCGCCGAGCGAGATAACGGAGCCGCGAACGATATCGCCGACGCGGAACATCTCATCCATAACGACACGGTCCTTCTCAACAGCCCGTACGTCTTCCTTCCGGATAAGTGCTTGGAAGCGCAGTTCGTCGGTGCTGCTGTGGTTCTCTGGGTTGGCGGCAGAGGTGAGGATGGAGGCGACATTATCATTATCTGAGGCTGTTCGTGATTGGTCTTGAGATTGTGTTGCTGACTCGTCTAGTACGACGAGGATGGAGACTGTGGCTTGTCGCTTCTGCACGCGGGTCACTCGTGCGAGCACGATGGAGTCAACGGCGGGGAGGGTGTTGTAGCGGGGCTTAGACGTGACAGCGGGAACAGCTGGATTTGAGCTTGCTTGGTCCTTTGAAGGTATCCCTCGTGAAACTCTGAGGGTTGGTCTTGTCTGTGACTTCGGCTGTGCAGGGTCTGCAACCACAGGACCGGCAATGGAAGCGTAGATAAAGGATTGTTGAACATGTGTGCCGGGTCCTGCGGAATATGTGGATAAAGGGCCAAGACGTTGCCCTGGAATAGCGATAGGTGGTAGAGAAGCCATGTTGCGAAATTAATCGGGTTGGGCCAATTTTGAGTGGAATAGGTCTGGAGTTTGCAAAGGCAGCGAGTTTTCTGGAGCTTTTTTTTAGGGAGCTACAGTACGGCTCGGACTTATATTATTCCGCACACAGCTTGTATCCACACTATCTCGCTCTCACTATGCACATACTTACGGGGTACAGATACTTCAAATACTTCCATCTACTTAACCTGATTACAATCTTTTTTAGGAAAGTCCATCTGTCTGCAGGCAATTAATTATAGAGCCCATATCTAGCATGAATAAACAGTGTATGCGTCGAACCAACAGAGACAGCAGCACCGGCCGAGAAATACCATGGACATGTAACAACAACAGAAAAGATAAAAAAAAGAAAAGTCCGTATCACTCCAAATGCCCGCTGACAAAAGTGAATAGGTGGATTTAATGTCCATACAATACCCCTTGGCGGGGAAAAAAAAAAAAAGAGTCACACAGAGAGCCTGACATGACACAGAAAGGACCGAAAAATAAGACAATGATGGGATAACCACACGAAAGGGAGGGTTCAAGCTTCCACCAGGGTCTGCTTAGGACCGGCTCCGACCAACTCAAGGCAGCGGCGGGCGAGCGTAATGACCTCACCCTCACCCTCATCCACATCTTCTTCATCCGACTCGAGATTCTTGTCGGAGATAATCTTTACCAGGTGCACGATGTCTTCGGACCGTGAAATGTATCCAATGAGCTTCTTGTCTTCTGACTCAAGCAGTTGGAGGAGTGTCCAGATGGCAATGTGCTGGAATGTGGGATCTCCACTGGCAAGGAAGCGATGAAGGTAGCCATGGATGCCACCATTGGCGTCTGCCCAATCGCGAACGAACATTGAATAGTCGCCAACTGCAGTTTTGTTAGCAGATGATAACAGGGCGCAGAAAGACAGGGATAGTTAGGGGTGAAGGAGAGTACCTTTGGAGGACAGATTGCCCAAAGCAGCCGCGCTGTTGCCTTGCACCTCAATGCTTTCGGAGCTTGTCAGAGGAATCAAGACGTCGAAGACTCCCAAGTTGAGCAGGTGCGGCTTTAGCTCTTCGCTGAGGGCCAGCACAGCGATTGCAGCAGTCATCTCGGATTGGACTGTAAGGGGAACACGGAGGACCAAGTCCTTGCACTTCTGTACTGCTCCGGCCTGCAAAACAAGTTCTTTGTTGCGATCGGAGCTAGCAGCAAGGTTACGAAGCGTGGATATAGCGTGGCATTGGATCTCTTCATTGTCAGTTGAGCCTAGGAGATCCACCAACGGCTTCAAGAAGCCTGCTTCGATAATAGGAGATTCATTAAGAGGGTGAATAGAAATGTTGCGGATACAAGCGACGGCGGATAAGATCAGGGGAAGGTAGGAGGATTGTAAAAGTCGTAGCAGTGGAGAAAGACCCTTCGCCCGAACGATTTCAAGCTGATATTTCTCATCAGAGGCGAGGTTGCGCAGGGCGAGCGCTGCTTGGCATTGGACTTTTGGGGTGGATGAGTCCATAAGATGAACCAATGATTGCACGAGGCGCGACTCGGTCTGGGCGAGTCGCTTGCGATTGGTCGAGTCAACGGCGATATTGCTAAGAGCCGTTGTGCAGTAGTACTGAACGTCTACGTCGGGGGATGAGAGGAGGTGCACGAGCACGGGAATGGCACCGGCATTGACAAGTTGTTGTCGGTTGTCATCTGGTCTTCATGTTAGGGAAACAGCCTTTTTTCCAGATGTATCAATCCAAATCGCTTACCCGAATGGGTCATATTGAGCAGTGCGCCCGTCGCATTTCGCTGGACACGCATATCCTTCGACTTGGCCAGGCGAATGAGAGGACCTAGAGCGCCGGAGCGAGCAATCTTGGCCTTGTTCTCCTCATGTGTCGCAAGATTGGTTATACACCCGACCGCATTGCACTGTACCTCAACATTGGGTGACATCATCTGGCGAATCAGGGGAGACAGTCCCCCGAGGGTGACGATCAGGACCTTGTTCTCACCTATACCGAGTTAGCGACTATGTAGAGAGCGGGAAAAGGAGGTGACCAAGATGGGGGACCAACCATTTACGGCGAGATTTCCCAGCGCTGCACTAGCAGCGCGTTGAACTTCGATATCTGAGCTTTGAAGTAGGAAGAGGATAGGTTCGAGGGTATCGCGATCGACCTCGCGCACATCTGGAGATAAGATGAAAGGTCAGCTATTGCATCATCGCCATCCAGGCGGCGATACGTACCTCGTTCTGTGATCTCAGCAAAGGTCAAGCTAGCGCTTCTTTGCAGGTCGACGTTTTCGGAGTAAACCAGGGTACTCAAGGCTCGCAGTGGCTCGCCGTGGAAGAAGTCGGTCTCCGCGCGCTGTACATTGTTGAAAGTTAGCGGTATGCTCGGGGCATGGCGGTACCCAAGCGAATGCGGACCAAGTATCAGACTCTGATTCAGGCAAGGGAAAGGTAGCGATGTAGAATGATGAATTGTCCAGCACGTACGTTCTCCAAGTAGCCCAGAAGATCTGATACCGCTTCTCGCTCATTATCGGCCAGGGTGGTTTCGTAGATACCGTCTCGAGAGCGACCTCCGATGGGACCGAGACATGCTGTAATATGGCACCATCGATCTACTGCTGAAAAGCAAGACAGACAGGCAGTCGCAATTCCACTCATGCTGGCTAGCAGGCCCGCATCGGGCGCGGTCTGGTGAGGTCGGAGATAGATGCGAAAGACGGGAAAGGTAAGATTAAGGGAGTCGAATAAAGTCGAAGCTTTGGAAGGAAACACAAAAAGCCGCGTGATAATGAAAAAAGGTCACTTTTGGAGGGAAGCCTCCTGATGCTTGAAGGAAGGAAGTTCCAAGCGTTTCATTAAGGGAGGGGGAGAGATCGAACTAGTCTCCTCAGGCAGAAACTTGAGATTAAATGGAAGGCTTTCTATATTATACATCTATCAAATTGACTATTTCTATCTAACTATTCTTCTCTTTTTTTTTTTTTGCTATATGATATTTGCTATCTCTGATGGTTTCAACAATTATTTTTTCCACCTTAATCAAGCAACAGCTCCAACACATACATCATCGGCCCCGGGGGAGCTCTGTGCTGACCAATCCGGCAAAGGGGATCAACTGCACCTACAAAGTACCTAGGTACAATACCTACATGTAGGTAGGTACAATAGTATGTTGTACAACATATATATCTATATAGTTACTGCTTCTACTCTGTAAAATACTTCTTATATCAAAATATCACCCTTTTACCTACTCGGTCTAACGTGCACTTCCCATTAGGGTCCGTGCAACACTATACACCAATGAAGGCAGCACCTTTGCTCTTGTGATTCTATAAGTGACGCAGATGATCACCAGATAGAGTCATATCTGGATATGGTCATGTTGGTGCTAATCTTCGGATATCAGAATTTGTACTAAAGTGTATCACATGGAATGCTTAGTTTCTTCTAGTTAACTTGTTGCTCTTTTCTACGTTTCAATATAGATCTAGCAAATATGGAGTATATAAGGAGCGTACATAGTTATGTGGAAACATGGACCATTCAACTATACATCCTACTTCTATGTTGTACATGAAGTAAGGGTGCTTAAATATGCCTTAAGCCATGCCAGTCTACAGTATGCATATAGAGTCAGTATATACTTGGGAATATTATTATCTTCATGTCTATGTCCATAGATTATCCATTCTCTATATGCTTTGCATAAATATTAATAGTATTCTACCTAGGTATACTCCTTTAAACAAATATATACTACCTCCATATGTCGTCTACTAGTATAAGTATGCGGGGAAATAGCATCGCCAAGGAATGCTGACTGTCAGGGCATTAATAGCCGATAGCAAATAGCCAAAACCACAAGAGAGGAAGAGAGTATATAAAAAACAATTCTACGAAAAGGGTTAAACTTCCCAACTCTCCCGTATCTCTATATTCTAATTTGCTGGGTTCCTCCCACTTCTTTGTTCGTCTCGCCTTCTCGAATTTCCTCTGAGATCATCCCTTTACCCTAATCATATGATGCCTTGGTAAACCCCCCGCCCTCAATTGAATAGCATCAGCTCAGTTGCAGATCCTACCTGTGAGGGTGCCCTCTTGATTCTATGGGCACTGTTTGATTGTCTGTTGGATTCTTTGGTCGCCAAATCGAATCCATGTCTACTTCAGTCACCGCCTCCACCTCCCTACCTGACAGTCGCCCCAGTCGCCTGCGCCGCTTCAGTTTACGAACCTATACTCAGAATCTATCCTTGCCCAGCGGGCAGCGCTCGTATAGACACAGTTTGAGTAGTCGAATTCCTTGGCGGTCCTCGAATCCGGACTCCATCTCTCCGACAGCAAACTCCACAACTTCCCCATGTCCTGAAAGTGACCACCCAACCCTTTCTCGTTATACCTCTGCGCCCGCCCCGAGTTACGGCTTTGGTACCGAACTCAATAGCCAAGTATCGTCCACCGAGTCCGCCGCTTCTACGCCCTCCAACGATCTTGCCCAAACCTCCAATTCTATGGCGCGCCTGAGGAGTATTTCGGCCGTCCATCGTCCGCCACCTCGCACGTTAGAGCGTGCTACAACCAACTCCCAGGAGTCTACCCCATCCCCTGAACCGGGCCCTGTTCAAAGTAATGCGGCTGAGCCCACTAGCGCTCCTGCAGATGGGCGGGTGACTCCCTCGAAATCAGAGACCAAAGCGACCATTCGGTTCTTCCCCTACCAAGACTCCCTCCAGAGTTCGAGGCCCTCATTACCTTTCGTCCCAGTTGCCCGAACCCTGCCATCTGAGAGTTGTGTTATTCGCGTCGGTCGATACTCGGAGCGCGATGGCGTGCCTCTCCCCAACCCGACCGAACCATCGGATGCCCCCGTGGGGTTCAAGTCGAAGGTTGTTAGCCGGAAACACTGTGAGTTCTTGTATGTGAATGGACAATGGCATATCAAGGATGTTGGTAGCTCTTCGGGAACATTTTTGAACCACATGCGCTTGAGTCAGCCGAATATGGTGTCCCGTCTATACTCCATCAAAGACGGCGATATCGTGCAGTTGGGTATCGACTTCCGAGGGGGAGAAGAAATGATATTCCGATGCGTTCGGATTAGGGTAGAATGTAATCGATCGTGGCAGCAGCAGCCTAACGAGTTCAAGTGAGATCCTACCTTTTGTCGCGAGCGTCGTGTGACGCTAACAATTATTCCAGCAAAAACACAGAAAGCCTGATCAAAAATTTGGGCAAGGGTGAGACGGCGGATTATTCGGGCTGTCGTGAATGCTCGATTTGCCTTGGCTCTGTCTTGGTTCGTTCCTTCCTTTCCTGTCAGTCCTGCATCTACTAAGTATAATGAAGCGGCCCTACCAGTGTCTGTTCATGGCAGCCTGCGCGCACGTCTGGCATTACAAATGCATCAGTCGTTTACTCCACTCCCCCGATTACCCAATGTTCCAATGCCCCAACTGCCGTGCATTCACCGATCTCAGCGCCGAGGTCGACGACTCGAATGACCCGGAGGAAAAGCGAGAGAAGGAAAAGAAGGAACCGGCAGAAGATAGGGCATCCAATGACTCTGGTGAGCAGGCTGAAACGGAGGTGCCTTCAGTGGTTGAAACAAACAACGTGCAAGGCCCGCCCGATGAGCTCGGAGATCTCCCTGAAGAAGAAAACTTGGCCAACGATGTTGAGAACCTGCATCTACAAGACGACCAGCAGACGGATTATACTCGAAACTCAGCCTCGCCAGCCCCTAACTCAAGCTCTGATGACCTTGCCCGCAGCGCCACTACCAACATCCCCGGGTGGCAACCGACACAACCACTCAGTGTGCCAGCTGGCCGACAATCACAACTACGATCCGATACGCCAACATCTGACGACAACCCATTGACTCCGCGAAATGACTCGGGCCCTTTGGCCTTTGATGGCCGAGCAGGAATGCCATAATGAGTTGCTCCGGATCGGATTAATTTTTGGAAAGCAAGGGCTTTGAGCATTTTAATATATATTTATCATTCTTTTTGGCATCTACCCTCCTGTAGGGGGTTATCATCTGAGCATTCTACGATATCACCATTGCAAGGTATCATATCTACGTTGGCTTCTTCAGGTGCATACTCCAGATACACCGTTTGCATTGTCCAATAGCGTTTCTTTCATCTAATTTGATTCGTCATGGCGGCCCAGCGTTCTACTTTCTCCCTTTATCCCCTGCGCCAAAATCTACTGATACCCATTCGAGATCTGGACTGCTGTTTCGAATCTCGACACATCTGATGAATCAGGAACATTCTTTCGTTAACCTTGGGGTGTTCTTTTTGAATTATGACTAGGTAATGACACATTCGGCTTGACTCCTCTACTCGTACCGCGGTCTTTTCCCTGTCTGTCTGCCTACATACCTAGGTAGCCCTGGATGCCCTTGCCTTCAGCGGATCATCGACCTCATGGAACACAACCGGAACTATACTCGAGAATGTCCAGAGCTAGCACAGCCATTAGAAGTTATCCTAGGTCTCCGAGCGAGATAACTCACCCTGCTTTCCACAACTTTCCAGTGTCGACTGTCGAGTTGAGTCTTGGGCCGATACACATCGAGTCGTTCTAGCCGGTTCTCGGCACCCCATGTGTCTAAGAGCGAAAGGACAAAATGCTTGTTGGCATGATTTAGTCGTAAAACGCCATGATGTATTCTCCGCAGATAATGCTCGCTGATGAATTCTGTAATATCCATCTGACGCATGACGAAATACGTGATAGGGGTGCCGTAGAGGTCGAGTGGTATCCGATATAGGTAGTGAAGGGCCTCTATAGTAATCTTTTTGTTGAGGAGAAGAATAGATGGTGTATATCGCTTCACATAAGGTCGAGGAATCGTGCAAAGGGGACCGCTGCTTGCTGATGACCATGGGTCTCTCAGCTTTTGGTAGCTCTTGACATATTCATTTGGCTTTAGTAAATATGTGTATATTATCAGGCGAATCTCGGCTGGTAGGTCAAGTAAGGAGACCATGATAATTTTCAGCGACAAAGTTGTGAAAGGAACAGGCGTAGTTTGTCCCTACCCCTCTTTTCTATTAATGGCTCCCCTCGAGGCCTTATTGGCTGTGTAGTATAGTAGTATATCCTTGGAAGAGTCACAACGGTGTTAATTTTATGTCTTTTCCAACACATGGTAGGAAATCTTGACAACCGAAAAGCCCAGGAATGGAACTGAAGTTTCACGTTTCATTGGCATCCGAGAGACAACGATAGTACATACCGGCCACTCTTTCCGTTCAGACTAAACTGAAGGCTCACTATATCGAATTTCACAAAAGCTTTTACCCATAGTTTACCTGGCAGCTATCCTAACCTAAAGAAAGACTAGCTCTCAATTTGAGTTCCACCCACCCATGAAAACCGGAAAATCAATACCACCTGGGCACTACAGCATACATTTGATAAGCAACTTGCCCATTGAAATAGCCAACTGGTGTATATACTACCACGTGATTGATAGCGCTAGAAACGCCAAGTGGGCCCGGAACCAAAGAGTCAAAGAGTCGACCCGCTTTCAACCTTGGAATGTCGCCATCACTAGACACGATTTCAATCTCTCCTGGATCTGAGGGCTTGGTTGGATAGAGCCCAATACGACCGTCTCCCGAGACCCACAGAGGTCAGCCTCACAATCGATCTGCATCGGTTCAGATCTAAACAAGATGAGATTAAATTTCAGCGAGCCAGCCACTCCGACCTTGAGTCGCCAAAACACCACAATACAAGGTCATCACCAACGGCGCGGAACCCATCCCCATCGGCTCTCTACGCGAGCAAAACCAAGAAGGTGAACTACGTAATCGATATCTCTCGGTCATTCGTATGTGCTAATATTAAGCAGATGGCCACTTGTTTTTCGCTTCATTAAAGGTGCAATCCATGGTGCCATATTAGTCCCGGTCTTTCTGCATGCTGTATTCACAGCCTTGATTGTCTACTTGGACACCTTCGTATTCGAGACTGTTGGTCTACCTAGCAGCATCGTATGTTTTCTCCAATCAACAAGACGAGACAGCAACTAAACATTGCAAAACAGATCCCATCTTTATCTATTGTCGTAGGTCTAATGCTTGTCTTCCGCAACCAAACATCCTACAATCGATTCTGGGATGGGCGGAACTCAATGAATACGCTGAATACCTGCGTGCGCAATCTTGTCCGCACAATCGCAACAAATAGCTACAATTCAAAGCGGGGACCACCCACCGCCGCAGAGCGCGAGGATATCGAGCGTACTATCCGCATTCTCATGGCTATCCCCTATGCCGTGAAAAACCACTTACGCGCTGAATGGGGTGCTGCTTGGGTCTTTGGTAACTCCGTCGACGAGGTTCTGAACGTGCATCCAACCACCCTTTACAACCCCGAATATGCCAACCTGCTACCTGCGGGCCTTGAGGGTCATGAAGATGAGGGACTAGGCCTCCCTTTCCAGCTGACCTTTTTCATTGATGGATTTATTAAACGTGGCGAAGAGCGTGGGTGGTATCCTGCGCCTGGTGCTAGTCAGATGCAGGCTCAGTTGAATACCTTGACGGATGCATATGGGAGGATGGAAACGATCAAGTTGACTCCGATTCCAGTGGCTCACTTGTAAGATTTATGGCTCTAATGCGTGTTGAGTTAGCCTTGTTCTAGTCACTGACGTTAAACTAGGATTCACCAAAAGCAGGTCCTTGCCCTGTTTGGCTGTGTTTTACCATTTGCTATGGTCGATGAGATGGGATGGTGGGCCATCCCCATTGTCAGCCTTATTATCTTCACGCTATATGGCATTGACGGAATAGGCTCACAGTTGGAAGATCCCTTTGGCTACGACAGAAATGACATCAAGATGGATGCTATTGCTGGTGACTCCAAGACTGAAATCGATGTTGTTTTGTCTGAGTGGCGCACACACTCGAAAGCCATGGAGGCATTAAGAGAGCAGCCCGCTGGTGCAGTTCACGGAGATTTATGTTTGACACCCGGTCAAACTGAAGCTGGAAACGGAAGCGCGGACGGGAAGTATACCCCTCCAGACTTGTTCTTGAGGTTGAGGCCGAGTACCGGCAGGTGAAAGTTTGGATATGTAATATCTATTGGGTGTTGCTGGCGCGATTATCTACATGTATAGCCTTGACTTAACGCTAGTAACACCAATGTATCTGTTAACTAGGAGGTAAACCCACGTAGTCCTATTTTTAGAATAAATATATCGACGACCGTCGCAAGCTGACTCGAATATTGCTGGTTCCACAGTAGGTGCGGGTACTGAAATTGACATAGTGGGATGTGACGCCACCAATTGAATTTTTATAAGCAGACAAGTTTGGAATCTATATCAGTTGGGTATCTAATGCAGTAATCAAGAATAGCTAACCAGTTGCACTGGAATGTCATAGAGGCGGCTCGAGTGCCAGAACGCCATCCAGTATTGAGTCCGGCGTCACATCAGCGAGAACATCAGACACCGCATGTAAATTGCTCCCATACTGCAGACTGCGGTCTTCGCCAGGAGGAGTGACAATAATGCGATGGCGAAAGACTTTTCTGGCGGCTAGGGCCACGATGGAGGGAGTCAGATAGTCGATACCATGCAAAGGAGCCAGAAGTCTGTAGAGCAAAATCAACAAGAGCTAGACGTAAGTAAGTTGGGGAGGATAAGCCGGACTCACTGTGCAAATCGAGAAAACTGAATATTTGCATTAGCAGATACGCCACCCGCAACAGCGCGACTGAGCCGCAGAAATACAACGATGTCTTGGATGTATCGAACGACTTCCGCGCTCGTGCTCACCGATGCACTCGCTTCTCGAAGTTGATCCATCACCTAAGTTCACGAGCCTGGTGTTAGATTGCTATGCTCAATTCGTGATTCTGAAATCGAAGTGGATTTGAGCGACATCAAACTTACTAAAGGGCTGACCGTAGCACTCTTCGTTCCCTTGCCCTTTGAGGTATGAATAATAGAAGAAGCAGATAGTTGTCCATCTGAAAGCCAGTCATTCTCTTCTAGATAGGTATACCCAGCCTCCGGGCTGTGGAAATGAGAGATCAATAGATTGTCATTCTACTGCGGCATTAGCTAAAGTAAAACAACCAGAATGTGGACGTGCACAAAATAATACTTACCATATGTGGTTTCAAAGGTGGTCGGAGCTGATCGAGATCTCGTGCCACAAGAGGGACAAAAAGGAAGTCTTGAGGCGCACTCAGGGTCCCGCTCTCAGTGACCAGCTCCCTAGATCGCATTAACTATCCCGCATGTCAGCTTTGTCATTACTGGGTTATCGATGGGAATACATACCTGCAGCATGTGCATTTGGATATCATCGCTGACAAAATTGAAGTTCTTAGCCACTACAATGTTGACAACGTTATTCCTGAGTTGTGACAAGGGAGCTGGTGATTTGCTATCCCCAAAACCCTTATAGGAAGAACGTTTGCTTGACTAAATCTATTAGCCTATAGCAATGAGAGTCATATCAAGCACTTGAAGTATCAACATACTGATTCGGTGTTCAACCACGGATGCGATGGGCGATAGCTTGCGCGTGCGTCTGGGGCGAGAACATCATTGAAAATGTCGTCAATAGATGTTTCAGATGAACAGTCAAGGATGCAGTATGAGTAATTAAATGTAGTTGAGCCAATCTGTCTTCCATTAGACATCATCTCAATACTCTAGGTGCATTGACGTACTAAGGCCAGTTCTTTTGCAAGGTCATTAATACAGTGGCTGGTGGTCTCGATCAAGCAATGTTCGCGGGCAACAAGGCAAAGTAAAAGAGCAACTTCAAGGTCAGATAGTTGCTGAGCAATATCGGCAAGATCTGTGTAGTCCATTGTTTTGAAAAAGATGACCAAGTTAGCCAATGAAGATGCAGCAACTATCAAACGAAGTCGACCTCGGGAGGATTGTGGTGGGGAATCACCGCCTGATATTCAAGGCGACAAGACCACCCGATAAGGTCTAGCGCCCTTACCCCCGTTCTCCCCGATCAACAGCTCAAACATCCAACAACTGCCCAGGTGGAGGATTCAGTGCCTCGTTTGTGATCATATCCACAATCATGCCATCAAATCCACTTGCAAACTGGGAAAAGGTTGGAGACAGCTTTTATCGCAAAATCGCCGTGTATGATGCCATCTTCGAGGACGACATCGAGTTAGAGAACTACATTGTCGCGGGCGCCCCCTACGGAGGAGCTATTGGTAAGTCTCTATTGGAGAACCGAAGAACTGGACTGACGTGGATACCAGCACTTTATCGCGATGAAAGCAAGCCATTCAGGCTTCGCGATGGACAGGGTTCCCGTTCTACCATTGATGTTTATTCATGCTCCGGGCAGAAAATCAATCGTATAAACGTTTGTTTGCACTTTGTGACCGAATCATGATGAATCTACTAACTCATTTTAGTGGGAACAAGCCACTATTCGAGGTCTAGGCTGGTCTGATAAGGAAGAGCTCCTGGTCGTCTCTGAGGACGGGACAGTGCGACGCTACTTCGGATTGGACGGCGAGTTTACATCCTTCTCTCTCGGAAATGTGAGACCCTTTAACTGCCTGCCCTAGCCATACTGAGCAAAAAAACTAACAATGTGACAGGGTTCCGAAGAGTATGGCGTGAGAGCCTGCCAGTTTTGGTCATCAGGCCTCGTTGCATTGCTGTCCAATAACCAGCTAATTGCTGTATCGAAATATGACGAGCCGCGCCCGCGACTCTTGGCACCTTGTCCAGAAGGCGAGGTATCATCGTGGGCTTTGATTTCACCCGCCCATACGCTCTCACGCTCTGTCGAGGTTTTGTTGGCTGTTGACAAGACCGTCTTTCTAATCGATTCAACAGAGGCAGAAGACAAGATTCTGCAAGACGGTCCATTTAAACACATTAGTGTGTCCCCAACAGGGCGGTTTGTCGCGCTTTTCACCGCAGAGGGGAAGTTATGGGTAGTCAGCAATGACTTCCAAAACAAGTTCAGTGAATATGATTCAAAATCTCGGGTTCCGCCAAATACCGTGAATTGGTGTGGCGATGATGCTGTCATCCTTGGATGGGAAGACGAAATTCATCTTGTTGGGCCCAACGGAGTCGCATCAAAGTGAGTGGTCTCTTTTGCGTAATATGTGCGAGTACTGTCTAATCATCCCTAATCATCCTAGATACTACTACGACGGCCGCGTCCATGTCGTACCAGAGTTTGACGGGGTTCGTCTCATAACTAATGACACATGTGAATTCGTACACAAGGTCGCTGGTAAGCTAACGTCAAAGGAAACAGGTAGACTGTCATTGACAATTTCTAGGTGTTACTGAAGAGATATTCCGTCTTGGGTCGTCTTCCCCCGCTTCAGTGCTACTGGATTCGGTAGACCAACTGGAGAAAAAATCGCCCAAGGCTGATGAGAACATTCAGCGCATCCGATCTAGTTTACCATCAGCAGTTGACACTTGCATTAAAGCAGCGGGTCATGAATTCGACGCCTACTGGCAGAAGCGCCTGTTGAAGGCTGCATCGTTTGGCAAATCCGTCCTTGAACTCTACAATAGCGATGAATTCGTTGAGATGACTGAAAAACTACGCGTTCTCAAAGCATTGAGGGACTATAAGATCGGGCTGCCATTATCATACGAACAATACCTGCGCCTCACACCGGAAGGACTCATCGAGCGCCTAATCAGCCGACATGAATATCTGCTTGCAATACGGATATCAGAATACCTGCAGATTCCCGCAGACAAAATCTATGTACATTGGGCAAGCCAAAAGGTGAAGGTCTCGACTGTTGATGACGAAGCAGTTTGCAAGCTCATCGTCCAAAGACTCGATGGAAAGCCGGGAATCTCGTTTGAAGTTATCGCTCAAGCTGCTTATGACGAGGGTCGATCTCACCTGGCTACCCAATTGCTCAACCATGAACCACTGGCCGGCAAGCAAGTTCCTCTGCTGTTGAACATGGAAGAAGATGAGCTTGCT
Source organism: Penicillium chrysogenum (assembly GCF_028827035.1). Lineage (NCBI taxonomy): Eukaryota > Fungi > Ascomycota > Eurotiomycetes > Eurotiales > Aspergillaceae > Penicillium > Penicillium chrysogenum. The sequence continues at coordinate 1,612,658 of NW_026622749.1, read as the reverse complement.
CTTGATAAAGCAATTGAGAGTGGTGACGATGACTTGGTGAACTACGTGCTTCTGCATCTTAAGAGCAAGCTCCCTTTGGCAAGCTTCTTCCGAATGATCAACACCCGCCCAATGGCTTCTGCACTTGTGGAGACTGCTGCACGAGGCGAGGATATCGAGCTACTGAAAGACCTCTTCTACCAAGACGATCGACCTATTGATGGCGCTAATGTGCTACTCTCAGAAGCATTACGCGATGCAGATTTGACACGCCAAACCGAGAAACTCCACCTAGCATCTCGTCTCTTGTCTGATTCCAAGGAACCGACAGTGGTGTTAAACCAAAAATTAGTCACTGAGGCCTCCCAGCTTTTGAAAGCCCAAGACGCATTGGATAAGGACCTGGCAGACCACAGCGAGTTTCTTGGTCTTAGTCTCAACGAGACAGTCTACAGACTTGTCCGAGGTGGTTACGGTAAAAGAGCACACAAAATCCAAAGTGAATTCAAGGTGCCTGAGAAAACGTTTTGGTGGTTGAGATTGAGAGCGTTGGTGGCTAAACGTGACTGGGGCGAACTGGAGGAAATCGCTAAACTCAAGAAGTCCCCAATCGGATGGGAGGTAAGACAATCGATAACCCTAAACTACTGGAATAGACGCTCACACAAGACAGCCTTTCTACAACGAGATTTTGGGTGCTGGAAACACAAAACTTGCTTCAGGATTCGTGCCCAAGTGCACCCACTTGTCCCCTGCTGAGAGAATCGAGATGTGGGTCAAGTGCGGTATGATCGTGAAGGCCGGAGAAGAGGCACAAAAGACTAAAGACCTTAACACCCTGGAACTCCTCCGCACTAAAGCATCTGGCCCCGCGGCCACCGAAATTGAGCGCATGATCAATCAACTAAGGCCAAGGAAATGAGCCCACTAGGGATGTTTAACATGTATCACACAGGCCCGCTCCAGGGTTGTTCAGGTGATCTCGTCGGCTTCATCGACTGTCGCCGAGTCGTCAGTTGCGGGATTAGTGCCTTCGGTTGCAATTTGGAAGACATTATTTGCGACAGCAATCTTGACAGGTGCAGAATCTTCGGCCATCGCATCGTCATCCTCGTCACCCTCCTCGTCGTCATCTTGTTGAAGAGCGGCGAATGTCAAAGTCTTGCGGTTGGTGTCTTCCCAGTCAGCCTAATTCAATGTGAGCAAAATATACGCCAGAACAAAACGATCATCTGTTTTCATACTCTTCGGGAGTTGACGGTCTTGCCGCGAGCCAGACTTTTAGCCTTCTTGATTTCCAATTGATCCATCACGGCCTCGGCTCGGTCCATTCCCCTTTGTTGCCGTAACCGCTGGGCCCTTGAAATCTTGTCATTTTTCTTCTGCTTTTTCTGGATACCGGAAGTGGCGCGGTCAGCCAGAACTGAAGGCCTTGTTGTGGTAGGAGATTCCGCTCGGGGAAGCGAAGTCACCGACTTGTCAAGGTCGAGACTTGGGGACGCTGCCCTCCGTGCTGCGCGGGAACGCTGCGAGACTTTTCAAATATTAGATACTCAATATCAAAGTATGTGAGATTTGTAGTCAAGACTTACCTTTGCTCTTCGCCATGGTTGTTGTTTTGAAGAATCGTCAATCTCGTGGGGTGAAATCGCTATCGATAAAAAAACTTTACGGCAGACGAAGACGACCAAAAGTGCACCTTTTCCGCGCAAACATGTACTTTAATGTCCTGTTCTGCGCGTCTTGACACTCCCACGTTCTCTATCGATCCATGCTACCGCTCATGCTGGCGTATTACTCTTGGAACAGATATTCCGTCTGGTTTATTGACAATGAACACCCGCGACGGGCGCTCTGAGACTTTTTTCAACCGCCACGATCAGTACGCAAGCCGCAACAGTCATTATGAAATCGCCCTCGCGACTTTACAAAACAATCAACCGCTAGCATACATTCTTATTGCTCTCATTTCGATTCCTATCCTTCTCGGTTACCTCGGACTCGTTCCCGTATCGCTATTCCAGCTCCCTTGGGATCTCATTGTCTATTTTACGCCCTCTCGAATCGTTATCGCTTTGGACCCTCACATATCGACCTCCGACCCAGAGACGCTAGCTTCGTCGGCTTTGCCCTTGCAAGATAAAAGTGACGCCATGAAACGTATTCTTGGCTTGGACAATAACGTCTACTTTCCCTTCTTCTCCAGGTCAAAATCACTCTCTATCTTCGGAAATACGCTGCTGGGGGACACCAAGGATATCGCCCCGCCGGGGCTTGGAAACTGGAATAACTCGTGCTTTCAGAACAGCATCATACAGGGATTGGCTTCTTTGAAATATCTCGCCGAGTTTCTGGGGCACAACGTGGACAACCTCTCGGGAAAAGCTCCCATCTCGACGCATATGGCACTACTAGACCTCATCGACCGTCTGAATAGCGCCTCCAAAAGTGGAACCAAGCTGTGGATCTCTGGACCTCTCAAGTCTATGAGTAGCTGGCAACAGCAAGATGCGCAAGAATATTTTTCCAAGTTGCTTAGTCAAATTGACCTTGAAGCCGAGCGGTGCTCACGCGGAGAGACTTTGAATATTGGATTGAAAATTGCAGGGCCCGATGAGAACATATTTCGAGACAGCGACTGTGACGACCCGGTGGCGCCTTGGGAACCCGAATCGCTCCGATCGACAGATAAGCTTTACCTTGATAGGGTTTCATCTTGCAATCCTCTCGAAGGCCTGCTCGCTCAACGAGTTGGCTGCATGGAATGCGGATGGACTGAAGGGCTCTCGCTGATACCTTTCAACTGCCTCACTGTTCCTCTAGGCAAAAGACCTTCGTACGATGTCCGCGAATGTTTGGACCAATACATGGCACTTGAGCCTATTGAAGGCGTGGAATGCGCTAAGTGCACGCTGTTGCATCGACAGGACCAGCTTATCAATCTGATCAGTGGATTTGAAGCGGACGAGAGTCGGCCAGAGAGCCCCGATGAGCCTCAGCCACTGGATGCTGTGAAACTGTCAGCCCACTCGCGGTTAGAGGCTGTCAAGACAGCTTTGGACGGCAATGATTTCAGCGAAAACACACTGGCAAACAAATGCCATATCAACTCAAAGAACAGAATCTCCACCACGAAATCTCGACAAGCCGTCATTGCGCGGGCTCCTCGCTGTCTCGCTATCCATATCAACCGCAGTGTTTTCGACGAGTACACTGGGACGTTGGAGAAGAATCTCGCGACAGTCACGTTTCCGCAGGTGATTGATTTGAACAATTGGTGTCTTGGCACCCAGCCTCTCAGCAAATCTGGCGACAATTCTGAGCATTGGGAGACAAATCCCTCTCGGTCCATGCTTCCGCAACCTGGTGAATCAATTCAAGTCCCTAGCAGACATTATCAATTACGCGCAATAATCACCCATTACGGCCGGCATGAGAATGGACACTATATCTGCTATCGCAAGTATCCGACATCGGAATTCACAGCTCCCGCACCAGACGAAATCCTTCAAGCCGAGGGTGATAAGGACAAGCCCGAGCGGTGGTGGCGCCTCAGCGATGATGACGTGCAGATGGTTAGTGAAGGCCATGTGATGACCCAAGGAGGTGCTTTCATGCTGTTTTACGAAGCTGTGGATGATTCTGTCTCACCGTGTTCGACTCGATCTGCAACTCCAGAACATGATCTATACGAGAAATATGCAGAATCTTGTCAGTTCGAAAGTGAGGAATCAATGTGCAACTCGGCCATGCCAAAAGACGTTTCCCCTCCATCTACTGTCACCGACTTCGAATCTGCCACTTCCCGTGAGACCAGTATCTCGTTGCCGATGGACGACTTGCTTCCTGCCGACCAGCCTTTGAAGACCTCAAATACGATTGACGCCGATTCTGAACGGAATGCTAAACTGGACTCACCCTCTACCGTCGTTGCATGATCACCTCTTCCTCATCTGTTTTCTTCCTTTTTCTTTTTGTCTTTGCCTCGCATAGTCGTGCCCTATGGCCGGCTACCGCATCATCATGATACCCGATACGTTCCATTTGACGTTTATTTGAGCTCCACGGTGTTTGGGAGTATTTTGTGTAAATTATGTACTATTATGGGGTCTCCGACACGAGAATTGACTTATTGAAACAATACATGTCGATTGAATCCGGCTTGATTCTAATTCCATAGGCCCATCGTAGATTGCTTCTCCTAACAACCCAGTCAATACCGATAGCGCGGGATAAGATCCCCGCATTTGGACATGAGCACCTTGGGAAAGGCCACGGTCCGGAATCACCTCATTAAGTACCTTGTGGCCACAGCATACAACTACATGTCCTTTTACTCGCGAAAAAACTACCTTGTTCTTTTTACAGCGAGTTCTACCAGCAACTACCAATTCCGGCGTAAACAGAATCTGCTTCCAAGACTGTTCTCGGACGTTGGCTATTGGAGTTGCGAGTATAGATCCGAAGGTCCCCCGGGGTCCTCATTTCCTATCTGATCGTCATAGGGTATGATATTGTCCCCAAGACTTGATAAAGCTGGTCGTTCCTATTCTAATTCACAGAAGTATTCCAATTTTACATCATCTTCAATAATGTCTATCAACAAACCCTCACAACAACCGCACGACATATTCCTCATCAATGAGCTACTTGAGAACATTCTTCTACATACAGATATGAGGACTCTATTAACATCTGCTCAACGCGTGTCTCGTGTTTGGAACACCATGATCAGGACATCAGTCAGACTCCAAGAGTCCCTCTTCTTCAAACCCTCCAAGTTCGAGATCTCCGATTCCTCACAACGCCTTCGTAACCCGCTCCTGGAAGATATTCTTTGGGCTCAATTCTTCCTGAAGCAACAACAAACCTCAGAGTCAACAATTACCGACGTAAGCAGATTTCCGCTGCGGGAACCTGAGCGTCGCAAGCTCAAGTTCTACCTACGAAAGGATGCCAGTTGGAAAAGAATGTTACTTCAACAACCACCAACATCATCAATCGGAGTCCTTGAAATCATCAAAAGATCAGACTCAGAATTCACCAAATTATCTACCAGCCCAAACAACTTCCTGCGGATGGGTGACATCTTGACCCTCCTCCAAGGAGGCAGCACGCTAATTCCAACCCGCAACAAATGGATACTCTGGAGTGGCCGATCCCGTATCCGAATGCCCTTGAACTTTGAATGCTGGACACCCAAATGGATCTACGAACCAAGCACTTTACGGCCAGTTCAAGAATGGATTCCGGAAAATATAGACTGGGATAGTCTCCGGCTGGAGGTGGCATCAATGTATTTGAATGATTTCGATTGTGGGGTGGTAATTGTATCCGAGCGGAGACAGTTGCTTTTCCAGGGTGAGGATCGAGTCCACAAGGAGAGCAAGCTTGATCGTCGACTGGAGAAAGCATTTGGGGAATGTCAGGTAGAGGTTGGGAGGAAGCATATAAACCACTCTTGGATTCCTATCAAAGGGGTTGGTGCTGATCGGCGATGGATCCTTAGACCCTGTTCTGCTACTCCTCTTGTTCCAACGATGAGTGACTCGTCTGAGGCTTCAGATTCGGGTTCTATGTCTTCGTTTTCGTTGTCTATCTAGAATGGCCATACTCAATCTCTGCGCCAACTGGTGTGTATTTTAACTCTATCAGAGAGATTCGGAGTGAAACACCTTCAATCATTGCATTGGTTTCAGCATCGGCCAAGTGCCTCCCCCTCAACAATTTAGATGTAAGAAGAAGAAAGGAATCACTTGCACATACTGCGTACAGCAGTGACTATGCGCTGTTGATTAACTTAGCCTCGGAAAACAAGCCCTGCCTCGAGAGAAACCAATTGGCTTGTAGTCACCTTGATCCGATAGAGATGTAGACCATAACGACAACCTTGGGAAATGGCAACGTATTCAAGTTCATCAGATTCAAGTATTAGTTGTACACACCCTGTCAACTGAACATTAGAATGGCATCATTTTCTAAGCCAAGGCCATATCCGGTATTTTATGATCTTTTTACCTTGATCGCTAGCTTAAGGAAAGGGCGATATATGTATCTGAACTTACTTTAGGGTAAGTGTCTTGTGATCCACTTCTATTGTTCAAAAAATAGTTAAACGGTTCAAATTTCTTGTTAGCTGTTTTCTGAAAATTCAAGGCTACAAATGTTAATATGACCTAAAACTATAGGGTAGAGGTCGGGACAACCAAAGCTCTGGCAGTCTAGACAATGCATGATGTGATATCGGTCTTCATTCGATAGACCAAATCGGCCAAAGACTAGTATGGTAGAGCCCTGTCGACACAGAAGAGAATACTAGAGAGGGTAGCCAGACACGGGGTACTCCTTCAAGACCAAGTCAAACAACCTCGCAAATCCCAACAGAAGTCCCAACCCGCTATCTCGCAAACATCTACAACTGCCCAAATTTTAGGTGCATATTCCAAAGAGCCAAATAGGAAGGAAACACAATTCACCGCCAGTCCACCTATCCGACCCGTGCATCGGGAATAGCCAGGCAAACCCATGTCACTTTAGCGCGACCAGGGTCACGACGCGAGAACACTATCAACGACCCTGTTCGGATATTGTCCATCCTCACTCGGTCGGGCATACGATGTTGCCAGCCTGTACGACCAGGATGTTGCTTTTGCACGCTGTCGAAATTCACCGTAGCATCTAGACGCGCAGAGCGCGGATGTCGGTACCCAGCGCGGATTGAAACGTTGATGCGCCAGAAGCATTCATGCCCGGCATTGTACAGGAACAACGGCTTGACAGGACAAAGCGATTGCTAGCTAGGCCTAAGTAGGCAACTCGAAGAATTGCAAAGATGCATCTACAATTCTAACGCGGGCTCGCGGCCTACCGCAGTTTCCCTTCGGCTTTGCACATGTGCAGGTGTTGCATTTCGGTGTGTCGAAACGTTCTCGAAAAGGGAGGGAGGATGATGATTTCCATTCATGGGACGGAGACAACCCGCCTGGCTTGTTTCTGATGTTTGTGTTCCGTCTCGGGAATTTCCTAAAGCGTGTCCATACGGGAAAGCGACCGTGGCGATCGTATATTACCCGGTCGCAAATATCGGTCAAGGTTAGATACCCTTGGTCTACAGGCTGTGTATGTGTCTACAGGCTGTGAAGTAGGTACTATGTAACTCCTGACTCAGAGGAGATATTTGATTGGAGTCAGCAGAAGAGATGATAGCTTTGGTTTGTAGCCAATGGCGATAGCTGCTCTAGCGGTCTCAGAGATGGGCTGTCTCATCTCGCCACCGTCACAATGTGGGCGTTGGTCTAGATTATGAGCTTACGACTGTGCTATCCGTGCGGATCTTATTCATGCAAGCACAGTGTACCTGTGATGGATAGGGGGCGCTCATTGCTCTGGGAGATGATGAAAGTTGACACCTAAGCAAGCCTCATGGACACGTCTCGGGTACACCGTCAACCTCACTGGCATCACACCCTTGTCGATCGATGCAGCCGAGACCGCGGATGGTGTCCCGGAAGGATCTTGGGTTACTCACACTGCAAAAAGGACCGTGTACGGAGTAGGGATGTACTTCGTACTTTCAGAATGTGCTATCTCACATTCTTCAAAATCTCCAGCGGAATGTGGGTCGGGACCCCATGGGGTGGATGTATTTTCCATGGTTCAAATATATCTTATCTTTAGTGCCCACGGCGTCAACCCTGGATGAGCTGCATCTCCTACCAACCTTGGAATTCGTGCATCTGTGGCAAACTTGACCAAAAAAGTACCTTGAAATGGAATTGTGGCTATTCAGTCGGTGAGTCAAGGTGTCTGGACTTGATTCTATCACATTAACTTTTATTCATATTGACAGAGGCTAGGCCTCGGTCCGAGTTGATATACGGAGTAGTGAATCAGGAGATTAAAATATGTCGTACCTTCTAGACAGTGTGGATTCAATATTCAACCTCTTTTTTTTCAGTGCTATTCCATTACAATATGTGTATGCAAGAGCAGACCCGACCGTCTGTGTCCTTGCAATTTTAGTTCAGAGATCTTGCATGTGAACTGCATGTGGATTGCATATGAGGTGCATAGTATAATCTGCAGGGAAACCCGGGAAGGGCTGGAAGGGGTCAGTGTGGAACTGAGCTCCAATGCACTTTTTACAAAGGGGCTAGAGCTGGCCACTCAATTCAATATGCAAACCAAGCTCCCTTCAACCCTGCATTGACCTCGTACTTGAATCCAGTCCAATAACCAGTACACAAATATGTGCATGCGAATCTACATTGGATCATTTGTGTCTTTAACCTAAGCTGAGTCTCGCAAAGCTGCATGGAGATAAACGTAACCGAGGTAAAATCGATAGACCGAGTTCTCACTTTCCTTCTCTGAAACAGAACTTTTGTAGCCAACATACCGAGTATTCTCCGGGAGACTAAGGTGCTCCCGTTGAATCAAATCAATACCGGAGCTCTCGCACCCCAGCCCCTCGACGTCGAACTAGCTGTCTCCACCATGATACCCAGGAGACAGGTACCAGGGCATGCATTTAAAAATCCATTGAAGCACCGAGAGCCTGGAAAGGGGCGAAGATCTGAACGCGACGCGCGCCGGATCGTGAACCGCGGCCCGCCCCTCATCCAGTGAGCTCCTCACATGCCGCGTGAACTATGTTCAATGTGATTTCATCGCAACTGGAATAGGGAGTAGCCGGGGGCTGTACCGAGGAGCTGTCATGTCGATCTGAATTTGATTTCCTGGGTCAGTCGTTGAAGCCCCCGCTTGACCCCTATCCAAGGTTTCCTCAGGTTCCCCGGCGGGCCGGGACGCGGAAGCATCAATTATGGAGTAGGACGTAGGAGGCGTGGGGTATTTGCATTTCACATTCGTCGGGGAATTAGATATGTAGATTTGCCAAAGTACTCCTGCGGTCAATAGGGAGTACGTATACTTGGATATGACGAGTATGATAGAGACGGCGATCATGCGCCCGAATCGGAGGTGCAAATTGGTCGGGACACCCAGGATCACGGATTGATCCACTTGAACCGGGGAAGACCGCCACATTCTTCCCCGTCTAGGCTTGCATAAAGCAAGTCATCTGGATCATAAAGATCATAAAGACATCCAACATAATTATTGACAGATTGAACGGAAAGGGGCATGACATTCCGGGGAATCTCGAAAATCAGATAGATGGGAAATGTCTTTGTTTTGAGTGGTCTGGACTTGACGATCTAGACTCCATATTTTTATTGATTTATTGATTTTCTGATTTATTGATTTTCTGACAAAGAGCAGAGCCTCGGTGTGACTGCAGGCTGGCCTGTGATTCGTGCGAAAATCAGACGGTCTTTTTCTTCCGGGAACAATTCGATAATTCGATAAGGGAACCGATTAGATCCTTAGAACTTTGAAGTCTACCCCGTACTCCGGAGGAGAACGGTATAACATAGGCAGTATTTGACGGCAAATTGATAATTGCCGAGGAACTGCATTTATCCGCTAGAGCCCCGGGGCAATCAGGGAGAAGTTCCGAGGCAACGGAAACCGTTCCTAATCCTTCGGCCGTTCCCTTTTCATTTAGATTGGACTCCGCTCAAGGCTTCTAGATTGAAAAATCGAATCCTCCACGGACTTTAGACTTGGCCCGGGTGTGGAGACACGGGGAAACTCCCTTCTACCCAACTCCTTACGGAGTTTAAAAGAAAGAGGACAGTTCGTTTTCCCGTGGGTGTAGATTTCTCTTCAACTTTTCCGTACCTTCGACTATTAACCGTGTTGACGTGTTGCATCGTGACCGCCAAACGCCAACGAACCTGATTCCTCCACGCGTTTAGGCGTTCAAAGTTTCTGTTTGGGTACATGCGATTAGGGCTGCAAATTCCAGTTAGGCCTGCAGTTCTGCGACTCCTTCTTTTTCCTCTTCCCCGAACGAAGCGGTGAATCCGAGGCATGATCATTGGAGAATTCTCATCGGAACTGGGAAATACTCCAAACAATCCGATTTTGAGATCAGACCAGATCTTGAAAGATTGTTGGGCAGCCCTTTCGGGGAAACCTCGATCTCCTGCCGCAAGGGGGAATCGACATTCAGTATTTGCTGATATCAGATTCTCTCGAGCTTGAATTGTACCTTTTGTATACAATATACATTAGACAAATATCTGTGTCAGACTTGTCAGAGTCGGAGGCAAGAAAAGACAGCGCTAAACCGGGGATCCGATCTTTCCCCGTGTGTCAGAAAGCCGGAAAGCCAGAAATCCGATACATTGGAAATTGTCAAAAAAAATAAAATAAAAAAATCCCTTTTTGGATTTTATTATTTTATTTTCTATTTGGGTCGATCCGTTCCTTCCAAGGTTGATCGACAGCCCTTTGTTTGCGGAAGCCTCCTTCCGCCTGATTGTTCAGATTTATTTTTTATTTGTTTTATTTCATTTATTCATTTATCATTTATTTTTTTATTTTTACTTTCCCCGTTTCGGATTTATCTCTTTATTACTTTTCCTATTTGGGAATTTCATTTTCTCGACTGCAAGGGTGTCGGGAAGTCTAGAAGTCTTTCCCCGGCTTTGATCTTTGATATCTATTTGTGTGCGCCCTTCCCACCGATCATTGATAAACAACTCTCCTCGACTCTTCATTCTTCACTTCGCCTTACAACTTACACCTTCACACTGTTGTCTCTCTCACCTACTGGGCCCTGGTACTACCAACCCTCAACATCTACAACACTCTCAACATACTCAACATATCCGCCACTATGATTCCCATTCAGTCACGTCTCCAAGAGATGTCGCTCCCCAAGGCGGCAGCTCCTATCGCCAGCACGGATCCAGCACAACCGACCTTTGCCTGGAGTGGCAGCGCATCTTCTTCCATGTCAAGCCCTTTCGCCCCTCCACCAACTCCCAGCGACTCGCTCCTCGACATCTACCCACGCAAGTCGTCTTTCTCTAGTGAGATGGGAGCAGCATATGCCTTCCCCTCCTGGCCCAACCGCCCTTCCCTTTCAAGCAACGATTCCTCCGACTCATGCGCCAGCGCTTTCCTCTCTGATGACGATCTCTTGTGGATGCCCGAGAACTCGGCCGCTGAGCAAGCAGTAGAGGAAGCCATCAACCAAGACGCCGGTACCATCTGCTCCGTGACTATGGAACAACAACTGCAGCGCATGCGCGCTATCGCCGAACAAGAAGACCGAGCCAATTTCCTCGCCAAGGTGGAAGCCCACGCGCGGGCGACCCAAGCCCTCCGCTCAGCAAAGCAGAGCATTGTGGCAGAGCGCGAGACATCAAAGCGCAAGAAGCGCCGAGTCGTGCCAACTCCCAAACGACGTGCTCAGTCGGCATCTAAGGTGCTCAGTCAATAAGCTCACCGGCAATTCCCGGTGCAGCGCAGGCGCTCTCCGAATAACGCCACATTCTCTTCACAATCATGTCATTACCTCGCCTTATCTTTTAATTCCACCCCGCATCTCCCCGAGATGTGCAGAGACCCACACCAAGTGCCTAATCTCGATTTATTTTCCCCTTCAACCGTGATATCCGCGAGGTCGCCTCATGCCAAACTGCAAATCATAGGAGCCCCAATCTCCAAGCAACAGCATGCAACGATCTTCCACGACTCAGCTTACTGGTGAATGCGACGCACGCACGGACATGATCCATCTGGGCCATGGAACCACCTGATGGCCCCGGTGCCCCGGGGAACCCCCGCGCTTACCTAATTTCTCGCTGTCGGCGCTTCAAGAAATCCCTGGGACTGTCACCTCCGTTACCTTCGAACACACCGCTGGTTCACTCGGCTCTGACTCATTTTCCAACTTGCGCATTTGTTTTTTTTTTTTCCTTTTCAGCGAATCCGTTATTCCCCCTATCCCACGAGGATCCTGTTCTTGCATGGAATGCAGCGCCTTTGATTTATCATTTTATCATTTGACCCTTTTTTTTAGCCTACCCTCAGGCTTGCATCCATGAGGACCCGGTGTTTCTTGTTTCTTTTCTATTAACGAATCTTCTGTTTCCCAGCGCCTTGTTCAGATACCCCCCACGTCTTGTATACCCCACTTTGTTTTTCATCTTCGAGGCTTTGTGTGATATTTTGCAATTTCCAACAGCGCTCCAGGTCTTTGTGATCTGGTATCGGAATATTGCGCCACGTGCCATATCACATTTGTCAATAGCCGTTCTTCAGTACATTAGGTAGCCTGAACTAAGCACCTTGACCAAATCCTGAAACAAGAATATCCTTCCAAATCGTAGAATAGAACCAAAAGCAGTAATCTTATCCATCCCTAAATCCAACTATACATCCAAGTTCCTCGTACTCCGTACCTACCCCAGAAAAGTCCCTGCCACGTTGATGTAGATGTAACCTATTGCCCGAAATGCACCCTCGAAATAGAATAACCCAACAGCCGATCGTCAGCCCTGCCTGCCTCGTGTTCCCCGCTTGCGTAACCGCCTCACCTCCGTCAGTGTAGAGCCCGGAACCCAGACACAGTGAGGCTGTAACAGCTTATTGTTGGCTGTGTATGACACGAGGCCCTGCGGTTGTCATGGCTGGAATGCAACAGTGCAACAGTGCCCAGGTGAGATTGGGGTCTTAGTAATCGATGTTGGGGCGAAACCTTCCAAGGTTGGAAACCTTGGGGTGATTGATAATCATGGGACTGTCCATCTGGGGCCGTACATGTACATTAATGTTGGATTAGAGAGCATCGGAGAATATCGTGAATTTACGGCTGGGGTTGTTGTTAGGCTGTTTTTGGTCAGATCTGGGGTCTTCCCAACAATTCCGTATTCAAACCCAGCGGACTAATCCCGCCCAGGAATTGGAAAACAACATCGGGATGGTTGGAATCGGGCAATGTACCCCGTGGACGCCCGGAGTTGGTACTATGGACGCTGAACTCACGCTGGTATACTCCGTACATCCATGGATGTTGGATTTTACCGCTACACTCCTTGTCTATCACAAGTATAAGTTCTGTAGTATAGTTGGCGTTTCAGGGAAAGCCTCATTGCCCGAAAATAGCCGCCTCGCCATTAACGTTACCATTTCTCGTTGCCACCGTTGGTTCTCTCTGCTGCATTTGCGCTATTTGTCGTGGATGTGTTGCACCAACAGTGGCGAAATATCAAGTAGTCTAGACATCACATTCCGTAGATTTGGTCGAGCACATGCTCCAACTCTCTTGGCTGTTACCAACTCAATAGAACACCGGGAGATGTGATTAGGATCACATTCCAATTAACAGATGATTCGCATGCCTATCGGGGAAACTTCCGTCTACAATATCATCTGATAGTTATCCAACGTTGGATTCCCGGCATCAAACTATATTGGTTTAGAGCGATGTCCTTGTAAAAGCATGCGATGCAGCATGGGTTACCGGTGTCCGATAATCTAGGAATTAGAGGCGAATGCATAGTACTAGGGCTTCATCCAGACTTAGATCCGAGATATTAAGAATGATTGAATGGGAAGAGATATCGTCAAATTATTGAATCTATTGCATCTGAACTTGACATCCTGACTAGCTAGTCATTGGACTTGTGGCTGACCACCGCGCACTCTGACCGGGGGATACTGGGAATAAGAAAAGCATAGAATTTATGTTGGTCAATAGATATTGCATATTTTGAAAATCTTAATTATACAGAGATACCGTCTTTGCAAGTGTATTTGGTACATCTTCTCTCTATATTTGTATCTTAGATCGCATAGCTTTCTGTCATCATTCATCAAAAAGGCCTGAATATCTTCAACAGAAGTGCTCTACAGGGTAGTCTATAATACTCTATTTGCCAAATGTATTTACAAATGACCGAAATCTCCCGACCATCATCGCACCTGATTGATAATCTCACCAACGCACCACTTCTCAATCGTGTTCTTCATCGCAGCCTGTAGGTTTTGCAACGTCCTTTCGGAATACCAGGCAAGATGAGGTGTCAACACCAAATTCAGCCCGGCTGCTTCTGGACTTAACAACGGGGAATCACCTCTCCCAGCAGGTTCTGTGGCATAAACATCTGTAGCTGCGCCTGAGATGGCCCCACGCTTGAGAGCTTGAACCAGGGCTTTCTCGTCGACAATCCCACCTCTAGCAACGTTAACCAGCACGGCATGGGGGGACATGATCTGCAACTCCGCAGTCGAGATCATGTTGAGCGTCTCAGCACTCCGTGGCAAGCACAAGACAACCACAGTCGACTTTTTCAACCCATCTTCGAACAGAACCCGTCCCGCTCGAGGTGATACACCCTTCCGCTCAGCAATAATCACGTTCATCCCGAGACCTTTTGTCATGGCCTCGATGCGTTTGCCTAGCGATCCGTATCCGACAATGCACACGGTCTCATCACTACACAACAACGGGGCCTTTCCATCAGGCGCACGAACCCGACCAAGTAACGACCCATTTGTCTTCCACTCTGTATCAAGAGACGAGTCCGTGGGAACTGCAACTGTGGCATTATGGAGCTCGACGAACTTCCGCCGAGTGGCAAAGTAAAGTCCAATGGCGTGTTCACTGACACTGTCAATGTTACTCCCGGGACAGTTGCACACGGTGATTCCTCGTGCGGACGCAGCTGCTATGTCGACGCAGTCTGTGCCGGTTGCCATGATTACTATAAGGCGGAGTTTCGGGGTGATTTCGGCGCTAAGAGTCTCTGCCGATAGGCGTATGGTTGTCGTTATAATGATTGTGGCATCTTTCACGCGGTTGGGCAGATCAGCGGGGTCGGTCCATCGGTGGACTGCGCGAGAATGCGGCCCTGGTAGATCAAACTCGGGGATTGGGCAATGAACAGCCTCAATGGCGACGACGTGGTGGGTGATGTTGTCTGTGGCCATGATCATGAGGGGAGACAGAAGATGTGTTCCTGGCTCTGAAGATCTTCAATTGGTTCCCCGCCGTAGATATCTCTTGTGTGATGACTGATACCGAGAGTAGCCGAGATGGGTCTCGGGATGATGCCGACATGTCGCCGAAAAGGCGTCGGACGAATATATCCGAGAAGATTGCAAGGTTGTGTTCGAAGCTTTGAAAAGGCTAATTGTGACTTATCTACATATGTAGGCATCTACAAGGATCAGATACCCCCTGTTGCTCCCCGCACATTCGATGCAACTTTGACCGATGATAGCCGACATCAACCATATCCAGCCCTGGCTGTACTTACAAAAGGCACCATATGGTACGAAAGTCTACAATAGTACCAAGTTGGTATGCGCTGCCTCTTCCAGTCACCCTCGACTTGTGCACGTTCCAGAGACAAAGATCTCTTCATCAGGTCAACATGAATGACACAATGGTAGCCAAGTGACCGAAATAGACCCAAAGGCAACCCTGTGAAAAGAAACTACTATGACGATACGCAAAAGTGGAAGTTTATAGACGAATAAACGTTTAAGCAGCTGGATCAGAGGATAATTACTGAGCTCTCGAGGTACTCGAGTTCATGTATATACCAATTAAGCGTTATGGAGCAATTCGTTAATTACAGCCCCTTGCTAAAAAGTTCCCCTATCACTTTAAGCAGTGGCTCCTTCTGTACAGCCTCAACCTTCATCTTTCCCGAAATTGTGTCCGTGACACCCATAGCGCGACAAAGATCGATCAGAGACCCATCCATTGGAGCTTCGTAAACAAGAAGCCCAAGGGCAAACAACAACCCATGCAAGGCTTCCATGCTCTCGTTCTCGCGCGAAACAGCCTCAAGCAATGAGGCGGTCAGTTCGACCTGGTCTTCCTCGGACAGAGGATCTGGTTTCCCATCCAGGCGGGCGTTATGATTGAATGCGGCAAGATTGTATGCAAACGAGGCGGCGACAACACGGAGGCTGGTTTGTGAGTCTAGGAGGGCGTTGGTCGCAAGACGGAGGCAGGTCTCGCGGAGTGGGGATGAGGAGGAGGTGAGTTGCTCTGGGTAGAGAGGTGTGCTGAAGAGATTGCAGACTAGTTGGAGAGCCACGATGCGGAGATTGTACGGACATGAGGATAGATCGTCTTGGGATAGAGGTGCAAGGAGAGTGAGGAGGGTTGCGTGTTGGGCTTCTTCGGCGAAGTAGCCACTTGCGCGTGGATCGAGCAGCAGAAGACGGACTAGATCAACCACGGCGAAGTGAGTGTCATTGGGAAGCGTCGAGTATATGGAGGTCAAAGTTGTGGCAAATATATGCAAATCGGGGACCCTGATATCGGCGACAGGTTCGGTAGCTGAGTGACGCAGCTTCACAAATTCAATAACTTGGGCAACACCGGGGCCTTCCTTGAAGGCGACAGGAAGTTTTTGGAGGAGCTTTTCAAGTGGTGGAACCTTCTTGTACATGACGAAGGTCGTTATCTCTCGCTGAAGACTGGGAAGTCGTAGTTGACGATGAGGGTGGGCCGGGTGTGCCATCTCTAACAACATACGAACATTTCCCACTAGCTTGGCCGGGGTCGCACCACTCCATTCATCCAACTTCTGGCCCTTCAAAAATGTCATAAAGGTGGGAGTCGAGCGCACGCTGTATTTCATGCCAACATCGCGAGCTACGCCGATGTCGACTTTGATGAGCGTACCTCGCTCACCCGCTTCAGCTGCGAGTTCGTCATATGTCGGGTAGACAGCCTTGCATGGTGGACATGTTGACGATGTGAAGAAAATAACGGCGCAGGAATGGGAGGCACTAGAAAGCTCGGTTTGTAGCTGACTGAGATTGCTCACCATACGGACTGTGCCCGCCCCTGAAGGTGCTACTGGCTGAGGTGCGGGAGGGACGGCCCTCGCTGTGGTAGGTTGAACACTTGGCCCAGGGGCAGGACCTGTTCCAGTGCCTTGAGTGACGCCTTTGAGAGCCATCTCGATTTGAGGTTTCATCATTTGCCCGAATGGAGTTTCCAGGAAAGTGCGAGGCAAATTAATGATATGCTGCGGAATACTTTTACCGACAAGAAACATTGCAAGGTCTTGAGTAAAGTTATTGCAGTTATGAAGAAAAAGGTCGTATGACTAGAGTTGATTAGCCATAGCTCTGTTGCTGAAGCTAAGCATGAACGAACCTCGGGCGTATAAATGGTTGCCAACGAACCCAGGTATTCTTCGATAACCTCACTTGGAAGCTCAGTGCTGCCCAACTTCACGATCTCCATGGGCTGTCCATGATGGGTACTCCCTGGAGCCGCGGTCTGGATACCCTGGCCGAAATAATATTCGATCCCGTTGAGGACGATGGATGTATGGTAGATCGCATCCATTTGTGTTCCTGTGAGGGCAAGGGAGTACTGTACAAATTAGACACTGTTCGCTTTCACTAGTGCATTGAACATACCATTCGGGCCAGACCCTATATCCAAGGTTAGTCGATATTTACCGCATGTAGGACCGGGGGATTCACCTTTGAAAGGTCATAGACATATAGTGAGACATCCATGATGAAGTAGGTGTCCGATGTAGAAGAGATGAACCCTTTGAAGTGAAAGTCGAGATAAAGAGCTCTTGAAGGACGATCTGGGAAGGCTCCAATCCGATAACGTCAGCACCGGCAGCCTCCAGGGCTGCTATCACCTTCGATCGCATTCTATAGCATTGTGTATAGATGCGATATTTATTATTTGATGCTTAATAGCATCTATACTTTATCAAAATGGAATGTGGTGTTGGTAATTGACGCAGTCTCATTTCTTACTGTACACTGCCTCAGTAACTGGTCTCGATATCACGTCCAACATACTTCAAAAATTAGAAATGTCATGTATACAGTAGATCAAGAGTCTAAAACGAAATGAATTTATAGGTTTCACATGCTATCAATACTCATTTATGCACATAATGATGTATAACAACATTTGAAAGGTATGAAGCTGGCTGCATAGATCGTCTTCCAATCGCCGCTCTCCCCACCTTCGTTACCCCCGGCGCGCAATCCTCATTTTTGTCCATGCCAATACCCCTGTAAAGCCACAAGTACTGCCAATAATACACATATGGTAAAGAAACCCCAGATATCATCAATACCCAACCAAGGCTGACTCCTTTGCAGCCTCCAAAAAAGCGCGGAGGCGCAGCAAGCTCCTCCGCACCGGCAGCGCCAAAACGCGGACGCGCATCAAAGCTCGCCAAGGAGAATAGTATCACCGCCGAAGAAGAAAACGAAATCAAAGAAGTCTTCCACCTATTCTCCGACAAGAACACGGACTTCCCGGACGAGAAGGAGGGAGTGATTCCCCGCGAAGATGTGCGCAAGGCACTGGTGTAGGTTTCCCTAGCTCCTCTCCCTCTACCCCGGTAATCTACAATTAACACTACCTACAACCACACCTCTACTTACTCCCAAGCTACAACTACTAAATACTAACAACTTTCCTTTCAATAGAGCCCTCGGCCTCCCACCAACCGACTCAACCGAACTCGCAGAAATCCTCTCCGCCCTCGATCCAACTCTAAGCGGATACGTACCCTACAGTCCCTTCGTCTCAATAGCAGCAGCCAAGCTGCGCTCGCGCGATGATGACGCCATGGCTGCCGAGGTGGACGACGCATACCAGCTATTCACGCGCGGTACAGATGGCCCCATTACGTTGTCGCATCTGCGGCGCATTGCGCGCGACTTGAAGGAGGACAGTGTGGGCGACGACCTGCTCAAGGATATGATTCTTGAAGGGAATGGGGGTGCTGGATTGAGTGCTGGGGTTACTTTGGAGCAGTTTCATGATGTCATGACCAGAGCTGGGGTGTTTTAGTGGGGGATTTGTGTAGATATTTGATGGATATAAGGTTCGGATTCGGCGTTTGGTATGATGGCATCCTCTTTTAGCAGGGAGTCTTGAGGTTTTGAAATTTCGAGGGGATTTCAAGTTGTTCGAAAATCGATTATCATTTGTAAGGTTCCATGTTGTTGAGTGTAGATACATCATTTCCTCCACCGGCTTCTGCGAAGAGATATGAAAGAATTAAGCCTGCTGGTACTGGCAAAACGAGAAGGAAAAAGAGTAGAGAAACACAGCCAGCGAAAAAAGGGAAAAAGAAGAAAAAAAAAAAACAGAACAAAGGAGCACAAAAGGCGATATGACCCGCGCATCAACCATAAAAGAACTCCCGAGAATATTGCGAAACCTGTATCATGCAGGAGCCGTGATGGAGGAAAGTGAAAGTAACAGTTGAATTGTTTAGGAGATCTCATCAGCCATGCCGATGTCTTGGTTGGCGCTGGCCTGTGTGACATTGCCGTTGACGGGAGCAGTGGCTTCAGCAGGGGGCGCATCGTTGGTGAAGTAGTCGACCATCTCAGCATCAAGCTCCTCAACAGTCTTGGGCTTTCCACGGCCAGCGTTGCGGCCACGAGGGCGAGGGCCCTTTCCGCGACGGCTTCCCTTGTCAGTAGCAGTCTTCTTGTCGTCCTTGGCCTTGGGGGCAGCAGCAGACTTGGGCTGAGCCTTCTGACTGTGAATGGATAAGCATATGAACGTTGGCAGATACAACAGACATCAACTTACGCAATGCGCTCAGTGAGAGGCTTGGGAGCAGGCGCAGCGGGCACGTGAGACGCATCATAGATAACTTCGATCTAGTTTTACAAGTCAGTCAATGCTGCAGGGAGGATTGGCCAGATCAAGAGGATTTACCTTCATGGGGCGGCCATCGACGAGGAGTCCGTTGAGCTCCTTAGTGGCCTTGGCAGCGGTGTCTGCCCTGGTGAACTGGATAGAGGCGATGCCACGGCTAGTGCCATTCTGGTTGTAGGTGAGCATGACCCGCCTGACGGGGCCAGCAGACTTGCTGAAGTATTCCTATAGCGCGAACAAAGACGATCAGTATTTTCGTCAGACAATTTCAGTGAGAGCGCGGTTCTCGGGTGTCGGAAGCAAAGTGGCGGCGCAAACGAGGACGGCCAAAGGTGAGAGAGCATCAGCGAGCACACAGCATCAATCCATCGTCCATATCCTAGCGGCTTGGAACATATAGCTCCATGATTGCAAATTCGCCCGACAGGTCGCAAATCTGCTCCCCGCAATGGAACATAACACGCCAACAAATATCCATAGCAGGAATGCCCACTTCGTCCATACATCCATCAAGCGGTAGCAACAAGTCCTTCAACAAAAGCATTCTTCCACATCGCCGCTATCTCGGCAGAGCTTGTCAACTGGAATCCATTTGCCCATGGATGTCTCCCCAACAAGTAGGGCCATATCAAACAGTTCAAACTTCTCTAAGTCACTGGAATAGGTAATCACCCCATAGCAGCAAGACTCTTCACAGAGACATTTGAGACAAGAGTCTCGAATAGATAGGTTTCAGTCTGCCCTCTGAACCTGTTGGCCACTGTTCCACTGATGCGCTCGCTGATGCCCGTATGGATCTCGAAGTATAAGACATGAAGGAAAGGCGCGGAATTGAAGAGAGGTCAGGATGATGAATTTTCATCAATCATCCTCGGCATAGTACTCAGAGAACAAGGCGGGTGGATTTCCGTATTGGAATCAACACGAGCAATGTACATCCTTTCACCGTACTACAACACAGTTTGACTTCTTGTCTCGCAGCAGCGCCAGCAATGTATATATTTGCAGAGACATGTAGAAGCAAACTGTGTGTGCCGTCCATCGAGGAAAATCCATAGATGCGGGAGGAGGTAGAGAGAGGTCGGAAGGCGGGTCGAGATCGTTTGCGCCGCAAGATTCTCGAGAAAAGAGATGGCGATGGAAGCCAATATGAGAGCCTTTAGATCAACATACCTTGACATTGGCCTCGGACACATCGGAAGGCTGAGGAGATTAGCGCATGGACAAGCAGGAACGACAGAAGGAGCAAGAACTTACCAATCCGCTGACAAGAATCTTGCTGGAACCAGTCTGGGCGGCAGGGGCTGGGTGAGCAGCCTTGGGAGCAGCAGCCTTGGTGGACTTCTTCACACCTCCAACAGTGGATGGCTTGGTCGCAGCGCGACGGGAACCAGCACGGCGACGAGTGTGGCGAGCGGTCTGACGACGGCTGCCGACGAGATCATCAAGGGACTTATCAAGGTTGGCAGACATGACTGCGATGGATAGCAAAGCTGGCGATTTGCAAGTTCACAAAAGTCACTGGACGAACGCGTCGTGGATGATATGCGACCTAGGTGTTTAAGTCGCGTGTAAAGAAGAAGTTAAGATCACAGTAGATTCTCAAATGGGATGAAGTAGGTATGTTGATGAAGTTGGAAAGGATGAATCTTGAAAGGAGGAAGGATATGGAAGAGTGAGGAGAGGGGGCAAGTCGACGGGTCTGGTTTCGCACTAAGCCCTTTTTGGCGGGCCCAACGCAAACAATGCCAACCGATTTGATTGGATGGATGCTATTGAGCCCCAATGAGAGATTCTAGTCCTTATTGATCTCATCTTTGTCTTTTTTTTTTTTGTCGGGATTGACTTGTTGTCCATTGTATATGAGATTGAGGTGAGACTTTTGATTTTCTGAATCAAGCAGAAATCCCATTATCTGCAGGCCCAGCCTTAGAGAATAGACTATGGAAAAACACGCACCCAACTCCAGACACGAGAGTCGTGGAACAGACTCTTCAATAAGAAATAAACAAGACGAACGCTCTGGGTTTGCAATATGTACTAGCTCTTGAGAGCTTCCAACCGGCCGCGCATCTGCGCGAGAGTGGCTTCTTGGTCTTCGAATTCCTCCTCGGCTTGTGGAGATTCCGGCTCTGAGATTTTGGACACAGGCGGTGCAGTGACGGGCTGTGCCTGGGCGAGTTTACCTTGCAAAACTTCCTGCAAGATCTTCTCAATCTCTGATTCTGCTTCATCTTCCTCATCTTCAAAGACCGAAGGGTCCATGGTAGCATCATCAACCATCTCTTCGATAATGCCTGCCCTGACTAATTCTGAAGATAGCTGCTGCATGGTCGCAGATAATTGGGGCAGTCGGACCAGTGTGTTAACGTCCTTCATGATCCCAGTTGACTTTTGAAGACTGCCTTGGATTTTGCGCGCCGAGAAGGCTTCATTGACCTGCATTCCCACACTCTGTAGTTGAGCTCGGCTGGTATTCAACCGTGCGGTCTGTTTCCGAATGCGCACCAGCTCCCTTGCAAAGACTTTGGTGTCATTGGTAGCCTGCTTAGCCTGGGATGGGTTTCGCTGGGCCCGTTTAGAAGCATTGACAATGTGCTGGCGAGTCTGGCTGTCACTGGCTTTTAGCCGGGCTAGATCGCGGTCGAGTTGCCGTGTGTTTGTGCGTATTAAAGCATTACATTTTCTCATCTGCCCGATTATTCTTCATCAGTGTCATATTTCCGTGTATTAACGAGCCACACCAACTGCCTACCTGAGCTTGCGGGTCGGGCCCAAAGAATACCGCCTTGAGACTCTCCATGAATGCAATCTTGCAGTAATCGGGATAGAAAGCGGCGACAAAAAGATAAGCAGGCAAATCAAGGGCGTGGAAAGGGTTCAACGAATGAGTTCAGTCGGGGTGCGGTTTGATCAGCGATTAAACTCATGCCCGGTGCATCATCTCGTCTTAAGAGATAGGCGGGGCAAGGCTAATGTGTTGGCTATGCTGGCGTAGTTTTAGCCCCTCGGAATACTTTATGGTGGGGCTCTTCTCGAGAGCTAGAATCGTTAGGTCTTTGGCTCAGTTTTCCAGTCAGTACACACTGATGTAACTATCAATATTCAAGGCTCCCGAGGTACCTGGGAGTGCCACGCTCAGTGTCCAGGCCGGGAGCGGAAACTGAGTCAGCTCTGACGTAATACAATGTCCCACATAATTTGTGCCTGAGGCACGCTTCTACCAGTTTCTACAACATAGCACTTAGGTAGGTCGTGGATGAGCTTCTCTTACACTTCTTCTCCTCTCTTTGACACGTTTTCGATCTTCCTCCATTTCTCAATTCTTCCAGTTATCTTTCCACTCCTAATTCAATATGTCTCAGACCTTGACCCCCGAAGGTATGTTATGACTATTCTACTACTTCCCCGCTCTCAAACGCGGGACTGCACATTCTGCTTGGAATTTACTATGACGTTATCCAATGTTTAAGACTGTTTCGTAACATTAACTATGCCAATTCTACAATCTCTTTTATAAGTGAGAGCAAGGCGCTGACATGTTATGTCTTTTCAGTTACATGGGCTCAGCGCTCATCCGACTCGGATCCTGAGCGCAACTACCTTTACGTGAACATCAAGGCTGCCGATGTTCCCAAGGCCGATGCTACCCTCAGCATCACCGAGAAGAATGTTTCTTTCAAGGGCGCCTCCAAGAAGGGCGTAACATACAGCGTCTCCCTGGACCTCTTTGCCGAGATCGATCCCGAGAACAGCAAAGTCAACCACACCGACCGCGACGTCGAGCTTGTTCTCCGGAAGAAGGAGCTCAAGGAGGAGTTCTGGCCCCGCCTTCTCGAGAGCAAGCAGAAGATGCACTTCTTGAAGACCAACTTCGACAAGGTATGCTTGGGCGTCTGTTCAAATGATGGGGTTTTGACTAATCATGTGTAGTGGGTGGACGAGGATGAGCAGGATGAGGCTGGCGAGGATGACTACGCCAACAACTTCGGCGGTTTCGGTGGTGAGGGTGGTGACCCCGGTGCCGGCGGCCTAGGCAACATCGACTTCTCCAAGCTAGGCGGTATGCCTGGCATGGGTGGCGCAGGTGGCATGCCCGACCTCAGCGCTCTGGCTGGCGGTATGGGCGGCATGCCTGGTGCGGCCGGTGCTGAAGGTGCCGAGGAAGATGATGTAAGTTTGCTCGCCTGTGGGTGATCGGCGATTGTCTACTAACGCAACTCCGCAGGAGGACCTCCCCGAGCTCGAAGAAACCGACGGCCAGAAGTCTACCAAGATCCAGGAGGTTTCTTAAATATAAGATGCCTGCTTTCTGCGAAATCTATGACGACCAGAAACGAAAAAAGAAGGTGTTTAAGATGGCTACAGGATGATGCTTTGAAATATGGATCTGCTTCGGTTTTTCACCATCCATTGACTGCAAGGCTATTTTGACCAGGCAGCTTTGATCCAAGGCCAACCTCTATACATGGTAGATCTATCTCATTGAGAACATCCCAATGATTGATGAAGCGTGATGAGTGGTCATTGCAGGTCCTCACGTAGAGTAATACACATACGTGACCAAGTAGCTTTGCCAGGTGTGATCCACGGTACAATTGTATATTGTAGATGAAGTGATTTAGAAGGCGCCTCAAAATCTTACCATGTTCACTACCTAGGTAGGCCCATCAACCTTCTGGGTTATATCTATGGATACCATACGTTGCTTAGAAGACCGTGATCATATACCAACTTCAGATTAAGTGATCTCCATTTAGGGTATTCTCCAGGATATATTCTCCCCACAATAAGGTGCATTTACTATGTACTGTACATCGTATGTGTTGTTTGATATCCTTTTAGGATTTGGTGGCAGTCCAAGTTCGCATATGCATGAATATAAGGAAGTTCAAGGTGTAGAACTGGATTCCAAACACTTTCCATTCTTTTCCTCCATGCCGTACTGATATTTGCATAGCGAGGGCCCTATTGTGGGTGGCGAGGGCAAATATTAGTGGGCAGATGACGCACGTTACTAAAGAGCACATGCTCAAAATTGGATATTGTACAATAATAGAACTTGGGATAACTAGTGAGAAAAGAGTGACTATCTAGTAAAGCATCGAATCTTCTATATAAATACATGTACATAGGTACATGTGTAATATCAGCTACCCAGTACATCTCGCATCGTGGCAATGCTGGAGTAAAAAGGGCCCGCACCGTCATTGGTTAACCAAAAATTACCGTCACACTTCTCACACCCCTCGTTTTCGAGGACATTTCACCTTACAACAACCCTGGCATTCTTGCCCACCACTCGACATCTTCTTTTTCACATCTCCCTGTCATTCTTTCGGGTTTCATCAGCGTCTTTTCTTTATCCGTTTGCCACCAACTGAGGCGCACCTTGGACAGGCGCATTTTCACATTTTTACTCTTCCCCGAACCCGCGACGTCACGTCCGCCCAATCGTCACCATGCCTCCCAAGAAGGGCGATCAGCCTAAGAAGAAGAAGGCCACCGTTGAGGATAAGTCCTTTGGTATGAAAAATGTGCGTCATACCCTCGATTTGAAGAAAAGCGAGTTCGCTCGTGGTATACCCCAGCATGTGCTAACATTGAATATAGAAAAAAGGTGGTGCCGCCAAGAAGCAGATCCAACAGCTGCAAGCACAAGCCGCAAGCAACAAGAACCTAGACGAGAAGAAGAAGGCCGCCGAAAAGGAGAAGCGTGAGGCTGAGAAGGCGGCCGCTGAGCGGGCCCGGAAAGAGAACCTTGAGCTGTTCAAGCCCGTGCAGGTCCAGAAGGTCCCCTTCGGTGTTGACCCGAAGACTGTCCTCTGTATTTTCTTCAAGCAGGGTCACTGTGAGAAGGGCCGGAAGTGCAAATTCTCACACGACCCCAATGTCGAGCGCAAAGCAGCCAAGAAAGATTTGTACACCGACAGTCGTGATGAGAAGGTCGCCGAAGAAGAGAAGAAGCAAAAGGATACTATGGATGACTGGGACGAGGAGAAGCTACGCAGTGTCGTTCTGAGCAAACACGGCAACCCGCGCACAACCACCGAGAAGGTGTGCAAATACTTCATCGAAGCTGTCGAGAACCAGAAGTACGGTTGGTTCTGGACATGTCCGAATGGAGGAGACAAGTGCATGTACAAGCACAGCTTGCCACCAGGGTACGTCTTTCCGCCGCTTTTGTGCGTCTCGTACGTAATACTAACCGCGTGAGCAGATTCATTCTGAAGACCAAAGAGCAGAGAGCCGCCGAGAAGGCCCTCAAGGACAAATCGCCCTTAAACACTCTCACCCTCGAGGACTGGCTGGATTCTGAGCGTCACAAGCTGACTGGCACACTGACACCCGTCAATCAGGAGACCTTCGCCAAGTGGAAGAAGGAGCGTATGGACAAGAAGGCCGCCGAGGCCCAAGCACAGCAGGCTAAGGAAGCTACTGGTCGTACGCTCTTCGAGAGCGGCCAATGGGCTGAGGAGGATAGTGAGCCCGAGGAGGGCGAGGATGAGAATGGAACCTGGAACTTGGCAGTCATGCGGCGAGAGACAGAGAGGCTGCGTGAACAGAAAGAAGAGGAACGTCTCATCAAGCTCAATGGCGGAGTTCTACCCACAAGTATACCCGAGGGTGTCGCACCTCAAGCTGTGGGTTGAGTCCCTACAGAACTTCACGATACTAGATTCGTGGGCTCTTGAAGATCCTTCTCCCCCGGCCACATGCAATCTGAAAGTTTGTTTTGTGTTGCTATGGGGTCGGGTCTCGATGTCGAGTGATCGCTACAATTGTTTGCCCAAACTGCTAACTTTGTATGCAACCTCGGTCATCACCGAGGACTCGGCTGGTCGCTTTTTCCTTTCAACCTCTATACGTATGTACTACAAATGTCTTGCGTAGAGGAAAAGGTGAAGGTTGACTAGCCACCGGGGCGCAAAGGCTTGATGAGTCTTGTGTCCCATGTGACTGAAGATTCAACGGCCGATATACCTTTTTGATAGCACATCGTTATTTTGTCGGTAGCAAAAAGTTCGTTCATTCAAATGAACCTGATGCCTTCTATTTTCTATTGCACGGCATTGTAAGATCTATGAACTTAAGAAATATGTACAACATGTTCTATATAAACAACCTATGCGCTCGTTGAATGCCAGCAAATAGTTTTACAGCGAGGCTTTAGCCTGCAGCAGCCTCTTCTCGAGCATCGCGGCGACGATGTCTTCCGCAACACCACGAGACAGCTCAAACCCTCGACCACCAGCACCATAGCCATGAACGATATACCGATCATCAGCGAGCTTCTCCGCCTCGATGCGCAAACCGCCCTCACGAGCCGGCCGCCTACCAACGATATCGCGAATCACATCGAACTGGCCACCACTTTCTGACGTGAAAGGGAACCACTTGGTTGCGTTAGCGAGGAGGCGCTGCCTAGTTTCCAGCGATGGGTTCGGGTCCCAGTTATTCGGCTCCTTCGTGCCTCCAATAATGGTTCCGCCTTCGAGGGGACGCGGGATACAGAAGGACCACGAGCCATCTGTGTTCTGTCGAGTAATGGTCTTCGAGACGGGGTTACGGACGAGACAGGTTTGACCTAGAGAATATGTCAACCCAAAAATTCAGAATACACGTTCGAGCGCATCGCAAACACAACCACCATAACCATCACTATCACTCCCATCACATACCTCTGATAATAAACGACTTCGGGTCCTCAAACCCACTTCCGGAGCAGTTCACCACGGTCTTCACATTCCCCGCCATACTAAACGCCTCCTTCAAATTGGCGAGCGTATACTGCCTCGTCTCGCCTCCCTTGAGAACAAACTTACGCAGCAAATGTGCACAGTAGACCGGCGAGTTGATCACATACGTCCCGTACTTCACACCCCACACTACGCCAGTCGGGACCTCCTCTTTTCCCAGAACCTGGAACTTGTCCAGGTGCGAATAGACATTGCGCACACTCTGCTGATCCAGGTACTCCGGTGGCGGAGCCTCGAGGTGCTCGATGCCCTCGACGAAGTTGATGCCCGCGCCGGGCTCAGCGACCGCAGTTCGCTTCAGGAACTCGTACGTGCGCTGCGCTTGGTCCGCCTCCCTTAGGGCCTGTGGCGAGGAGCCTGGTACTGGACGGTAGTGGGCTCCTGCCCACGGTGAGGCGTAGTTGACGGAAGTTTCCGATGGGAAGTCCCGGGCTACGAGTAGGATGGATTGCGTAGGAGTGAGGTGTTGTTGGATGCATAGGGCGGTGGAAAGGCCAATGACGCCCGCTCTGGTTGAGGTTGTCAGCTGATTTTTGTGTCTTGTGATCGGTCTTTTTTTATCTTTTGGGGGCGGATTGATTCGAGGTTATTATATGTGGAAGTGTTGGACTGACCCGATCACTACGATTGTCTCCTTGGACATGCTGAGAGTTGGAAAGTCGTCACAAGGTGTTAACAAAGACTTTATAGGGACAACCTTGGATTTCATAGACACGAAGCTCCAACTTTGGAATGTCTGGGGTAGTTGGATGAGTCAAGGGTCCGCGATAAGACCCCCGCGATCATATGATAACGGGTCATGGCATGGCATGTTCGTTCCACCTGGGCCAACAGTATTCCTGCATTATGAGGAATATAATGATTCTCAATATATCTCTACAGTTGGGGATATACCGAGTAGAATATACCTTCTTACTTCCAGCAGTATGAACAGTAGGTGCGCATTTTTGGGTTTCCTTGGCCCGCATTGACTATGTACCGGAGTATGTATATAGGGCTGCTCTTGTGACTTGTATTATTTCAAGGATCGGAATTGATGCAGTACAACGTACATCTAGTACTCCGTACGGAGTACATGGAAATCCTTTCTCACGCGAGCTCGATTGAAAACTCTGCTGGCGTGCCCCCGATACTATCACAGGGGCCCAAGCTCCAGGATGTTCGACGGTGCCTTTTTGTGCAGGGATGACTGCATATCTTTGCATTTCTGTCACATCACAGGAACCAAAGTGCAGAATTGCGTTGAAGTACTCCGCACTTCATAGATAAGCTTGGTAGAAAGAGAGGAAAACAAAAGAAATCGAGATCATCATTGATAGACATCGGAAACACTAGTTTAAACATGAAACTTTCTGAACGGTCTTTTCTCCGAATTCAAGACAAGAAGAGGGCTTCTATAGGCCAATAGAACCAAATTATGTCACTTTCTAGTCTATTGCAGACTATTATGGAATGGCTGGATGAGTGCAGGCATTGGCTGAGGGGTGGTTGTGTAGGCGCCGAGGGATCAGCAGTGATGGATGGTGATTGGCCGGGTGAAGTGACGAAGCTGCAGCTTGAGAACAACAGCATCCCAATCACATCACAGTCTCGGATCACATTATTATCATTATTATTTTCATTTTGCATGTATTTTGATTTGAAAACTGGGCGGTTCCTTGCAGTTTTGAGAAAAATACCAAGTTGGTGAAGTTGGTGAAGTTGGTGCTATTTAGGGTTATTATATACTTCAACTATATAAAGTCGGGTTGGAATACCTCCGAGTGATCGACGTGCAGAACCACTAAGGCTACAAGGGCCAGGGATTCTTCGTGATTCGGGAACTCTGCATTTGATTTAAACCAGGTTAACTTTTTCTTTACTGGGGTTCTGCATGCTCGTTGGTGCAAGTCCCGCAGGATAACCCAGCCACCAAGAAGGCTCGATCTCACCGTCTCCGCTAATAACGTGTTGAATATGGTGCTTTTAATCCCGGGTCATACTCCGGTTTTTCTGTAACTCTAGAAACGGGACAGATGTATGGTCCTAGTCAGGAAATGAAAGCGCCCAGTTATCCCCCGAGCGCCAACCAGTCTTTAGTAGTCCCCGTATTTCCATTTTGATCGACTTATGTCTGCTCCCCTCTTTTTGGGAACTGTTTGCTCTTGATTCCCACTAATTACTCTGTGGGCAGCCTGTTTATATGTATATCATATAGAAACCGACCTCGGGAGTCTTACATCCTGTCACAAACTTAAGCCCCCTCCGTCACTTGTATGTGATGAACGTGCAAGTCATTTCAATTTCCTTCTAAGTGTCACACTTGAATATCTTATTTCTCTATTTCTCTATTTCTCATTTTTTTATTATTCTTTTTCCCCTCCCCTGTTCCAACGGCTTGCATCTTCCTTTTTTTTTCTCGCCTTCTCGCATATTTCCTTACATATCTTGCCACCTCTTTCTCATTTATAGGGATCTTGCGAGCCTACGGAGTATTTCAATTTCAGTCACATTCCTTGTCAGGCGCCAATTCTCTCCCCGACCCAAATGTGCCTTGAGATATCTTGGAATTCCCCGTCTTACACCTTGACTGGTACTCAGGGTCGTGGCCGATTAGCAAGCTACCTGGCTTAAACAGAGGTCAGTGGCCCAATCTTGTTTGGACTCATTTTATCTTCCCTCTTGTTCTGGATTATATATCATTCGGGACTTTTGTCTTGGACAGACCCTCTAGTAAAATCAATTCCCCCGCAAATCGTCTCATATGCACCATTTTGGGCAAATATAATGGTTGAATTGACACGGAATAGGAGCTTGGGGACAGAATCGCGACCCCCGAGGACCGTTAGAGCAATGGCACCTGCACCACCAGCTGTCCAACCTCGCTTCGAAGCCTGCGCTTCGACGGCGTCCTTATTTCTCTATGCCCAGGGCTCAACAATCCTATGTTTGCATCATGATACATTGGCAATCGAGCGACGGTTTCAGAGTCATCAGGAAAACATTGTCTTCATATCGGTCGATAACGTCAGCGAGCGAGGTGCGGGGAGATTGGTTGTCAGTTACGATGTAGGGCAGACGGCGATTGTCTGGGATATCTTCACCGGAACGGAGATTGCCCGGTTTGCTTCTTTCGACCATTTGCGAATAGCTTCGTGGATGCGTAATGGCCATGTTGCTTTTGGTGAGAGAATTATCATAAATATCCTATGAGATTCTAAATTTGCTGATCAGATACAGGCAATGGCAAAGGCGAGGTGATCCTATTCGAACCTCCCACTTCCGAGCACATCTCTGCGCGCACCATTTTCGACCCAATCACAGCTCTTGCGCCCGCCACAGATTGTCGTACTTATGCAATTGGGTATGTGGGATGAACCGAATTGAGAGTATCACTCGCTAATCGGTTTCAGATATCAAAATGGTTCCATATTGATCGCGAGTTTACTTCCTCAATTTACCATTCTTCACACTCTGACTACTTCACGTGGACCATCGCCAATTATTTCCTTGGCTTGGCATGCATCCTCGTCAAAACAGAAGTCCGACATGCTGGCAACGCAGTCATCGAATGGCGATCTACGAGTTTGGAGCGTGGCAAAACCACCGGGGAAAGAGTCACCTCGAGTGATTAGGGTATTGAAACGATCTGATTCAAACTCCTCTGATCCCAAATGGATGGGCTGGTCGAAGAATGGAAGATTGGTGCAATATTTGGAAGGGTGTGTAACGCCTCAAAAGAAGAACAAGGGTTTTGCTGACATGTGATGATAGGGAAACATGGTCTTGGGATGTTCGAACAAAACATGTTACCTACGATCCAATTCCCACAATCGACGGTGTGCGAGGTATCGCAAATTACGGGCCTACTGCGACTCTATTTACCATCGGCCCCCAGCACTCAGTCCAGCAGTATGATTTGGAAAATCCGGCAATGGTTGCAAATGTGCAACATCTTCCAGTCATCCCCCGGCCCGGCACCGCGGAAGGCAGTCGATCACGAACAATGTCCCCACGGCGCTTGCAAGATGCTCCTGACATCCGGGAACCACCAGCCGCGACAAGACGAACGCCATTTGACGCAAACAGCATTGAAAGTATTAGACAGAGGGCGGATCTGACAAGCCCTGCTTCATCGCGCAGTCGAACGGAATCGGTGAGCTCTAAGGCGTCCTCTGGGAAGTATAATATGAGGTCCTTCACTCCGCCGAGTCGCTCTGGTCAGAGCACTACCACTTTTTCAATGACTTCTGCTGGTCATGATACACCGCAGGCTTCTGCTTCGTTTGCGTATCCCTCCTCAGTCTCAATGTCATCTGTGAGAAGCTCGAGGGCGGCATCGCGATTGCGGAATGAGGTTCATCTTAGCCCTGCTGACAAGAACATTGTGGATTTATTCCCGTTCACTCGGGCTCGCTTGATTGATGTGCCTTACAAACAGCAGCCTCCTATCGATGAGTCGAATCTAACTTCGGATGATCTTCGGCTGCAGATGTTGAGCGTGGTTTTTGGGTGGGATGGAGACATCCAAGATCTGATTACAGATGAGTGTATGTGTTGCCCCGTATCTGCTATATCTCGAGCCATCTTTTGACAATTCTTAGTGAGCCGACACGCCGTGGGTAGTCAAAGCGCTATTCTCTTAACGCAATGGCTTGGTGAGAACGACACAGATGAAATGGCCTCGATGCTTAGCTCCGGGCAGGTAACAACCTCTGACTGGATGATTCTTGCTTTGAGCCAGATGAGCGGCCAAGCCCAGGCAAACAAGGTCGGACAGGCATTTGTACAGAAGCTGCTTGAGATCGGAGACATCCACACCTCGGCTGCGATATTGCTTGGTCTCGGAGACAGCAACGACGCCATAGAAGTTTATGTTTCTCGTAATCACTTCATGGAAGCTATCTTGATGACATGTCTCCTGTTCCCGTCGGATTGGCAGCGGCAGTCTTATCTCGTTCGTCGATGGGGAGAACATGTCGTTACCCACTCCCAGCAACAACTCGCCATTCGCTGTTTCATGTGCACGGGCGCGGAACCATCAGAACCATGGGCATCTCCATCTGCCCAACAGACTTCATCTTTTGCAGAGATGATTCGCGCCAAGTCTCCTGTCGCCTCGCCCGAACCTTCGCAGGCCAATATGATGCCACCAGCCGTCCGGCCAAGGTCCACATCTAACTCGAAACCTGCAGTGAAAACGCCGGCTCTGAAGCTCATTACCTCCTTTGACACCCAACCGGGGCGTTTCCGCTTCCCTGGCTTGAAGTCTGATGACCGTACGCCAACAAATGCACCCGGAATCACCCCGATTGCTGAATCTGCGGTTCCCGACTCGGCAATGTCCCCTGGTGGATTTGGCTCTTATAAACTGAACAATATCCAAAGCCTGAACCACGCAATGACTTCTCGAACAAATACCCCTTCTTTCAATCGACGTCGTCTACCCTCGATAGGAGAGACGCCAGTGGATGTGCACCCTCCAAGCTTTTCACGGTCAAACTCTTACAGCCAAAATGAGTATAGCTCCACCTCCGAAAACGAAATGAGCGGACATGAGCAGAGTCAAGATGAGAAGGAGAGCAACAGCGGTCTTCTCACTTTGTCAGCCGCAAAATACACCCCCGGTCTAGACTCTGTCAAGCCCAGTCCCCAGACTGCTATACAAGGGACAGACAAGTTTGCCGCAATCAAAGGGCTTCCATCTCCAGCTGCCGGTGTATTCGAAGCTCTCACAAATGATGATCACCGTAACGGGTCCCGAGATCGAAAGCCAGACGGCCTCCAAATCGAGACATTGGAAGGTGAACGAAATCCGCAGGACCGCTCCGATTTGATTCCCAGCGCCAAGAGCACCGCTTCGACAGCTAATAGCTATGCTTCGGCTAGGAGCCCAAGTGTCAGTGGTCGTAGTATTGATCAATACATCAGTAGCCTTGATGAAGCGAACTACCATGCAAAGAGGTTCCGTCCACATACCCCGGGCCGCGGAAGACGGAACCCAGACGACACTGCCAGCCAGAGCTCAAGAGTCAATCGATCGCGTGATACTTCCCGAGATACCCGCGGTATGAGTGAGCGTCGATACATTCAACCCGCCAAGCGCTCCCCTTCCTCGCCGGTGCCTATGTCTCCTGAAGAGTTGGCTCGATACCACACCGGAGAGTCTGAAAAGCCAGCCGAAACACGGAAGTCGAAGTCTCGCACCAGAAGTTCTAGCAAGGTGAGAGGGCCAGGTTCTCGGAACCGTCAGCGCTCTTCAAGTAGACACACTGCAAGCCGACTCGGCACAGACAAACGAGACCCCTCAATTCGAGGCCGCAGCAATGACCGACAAGGATCAAGCGTTCGATCACCATCGTCGCCTCTTCCTATGGCGTATCCTACCGAAGAACCTTCTCAGGATGTTGATAATCCTTTGAGACTTGTCGAGGGTAACCAAAAGAGACTGCGATCTCGCCACCGGAGTGCCAGTCGACGCCGCGCTGAGAAAGGGACAGCTTCCAAAAGAGACGGCTCTCCGGAAACAAGACACAAAACTTCGCAGAGTCTTTCTGTAATCCAGACAGGGCCTACAACAGACCCCTGGGCACAGCAGGCATCGGTGCCGGAGCAGTTGAGCAGCAAGGTCTTTGGCCAAGAGGACACGTCCAATGGGTATTCTAATGGGCAACCAAGCTCGACAGCTAATGATTTCCAAGACCTTATGTCCCCAAGGACACCATTTGTCAGCCTGGCGGAGAGGAAGCGAAGAGAGATTGCCGCAGCTGAATTGGAAGCACGAAGATTATCACTCGCGCGCAATCCATCAGCACCAAATATCCCATTCCCGGGCGAGTTGCAAAGCGCAAGAAGTCCTCTTGAGGCTTCCCCGCCTTTCTCTGGTACAAATTCATGCTTCCAATGGGCACCGTCGCGAAACAAGGCGTCCCAAAGCAAAGCTTCTCCCGACTATCCTAGCAGTTCTGACTCGAACTCCTCACGCTCCGGAATGCCCAGCGGGCTTCCGGCAACTCCTCGAGCCATGCGGCATCCCAAGTACGGAGGAACCGGACAAGACGAAGACCGGCCTCCTTCTGTGCCCACCATTCCCACAGACAACAGTCTCTTCCTCAGTAACGCCCGGTATCAAGGAGATGCCGAGAGAATCGGACGATCGATGTCTGTTCCCGCATCGGAAGGACAGTACAACGCCCCTTCGATGCCCAACGACCTCCCCATGCATCCGCGGTTTAACCCAGCACTCCCCCGAAGCCGGTCCAGCAGTCGCAGCCGCGCCAAGGGCCATAACCGCACCAGCTCAGGCAGCTATATCTCCGGCACTTCCCCCCACGTGCAAGTAAGCATCGAAGAGACAATCGAGCATGCAATGCAAAGAGGACCTTCAGCGCAGCAGGAGACAATTCCCCCTCCGCCACCTCCACCCATACTCCCAGAACTGCAGCATCTCAACACTCCACCTCCACCACCCCCATTCCCAATCTCCGCAACGCCCGTCTCGCCCCGCGAGTCCTCGGCGACAATCGACATCGCCATCGACAACAACGAAGATCTCGGTCGTCTTCTCCCTCGCGCCATGACTGCGGCCCCGGCTCTCAATGTAAACGACCAGGGGACGGATTCCCGTCAGTCGGATAGTCAGCGGATGTCCTTTGACCATCGCCGAAACCGTAGCTCAAATGAGAGCTTCACGAACAAGCTGCGTAGCTTGACCCGTATGCGCAACAACAGTCGCAGTGTCGAGCCTTGTTCGCAGGCTCATGAGGCAGAGATGGCTCCTCGTGAGAGTCTAAACTCGCAAGTTGCTGGGTCAGACTCGAACTATGTTCTGCCGAGTCAGAGCTATGTCGCGCCGGGTCCAAACTATGTTTAGGCACCTGTTAGGGCTTGACTGGCTGAGAGAACGAGTATTCCTTTTTTTTTATATATCTTTTGCAGATCTTCATTATTATTCTTCTCTCCCTTCTTTTGCATCTTGAGCCCCCCTTCTCTGATCTTTTTTTGTTTTTATCATGAAATTGCGAGGTTCTGGATTTCACGCATCACGCATTATGTTTTCACTGCCCATTGGCTTATGCTTGACATTACCCCTGTTTTAAGGGCTCATACCCTCTCGCTCTGCTTGATTGATGTTTTCCGAGTTATATCAAATACAATATCCCGTCATCAACCCTAATCCTATGGTTGATTGAATGCACAATCCCCTAGTCTCTGATTTCAATATTTCCGTTTTCAAGATTGCAGACAGCGATGTCTTTAAAAATTCTGTGTCCATTTGCTCATGCTCTCTTGATCAGGGTCAACCTAGCTAAACATATATGCCTGCAAAGGCTTAATGATGACAGTATCAGTTATTTCTAGATGGTGTGATATAGAAGTAGCTGTCCAGAGGCCGGAGATGACATAGTTGTACATGCGAAGATAGTTTAAAAGAAAAGAAAAGGCCCGGGAGGTCCTCAAGATCCCCAACCTCGGTTTCGAGACGAGCCTTCATTGCCAACGTTCCTCTCCGCCTCAATCATCCGATCAAACTCTGCCTGGGCTTGATCTCTTTCAGTCTTCTGAGTGGAGTCATACTTTTCTTGATCACTCTGGCCAAATTCAGCAGAGAGAGAGTAAGGGTTCACTGGAGGCTGTGACATGCCGGGCTGCTGTCGAGGCTGGGGGCGTGCTCCGGCATTCTGTCGTCTGATCCGGTCCCAAGCACTGCCAGCTGGCGATCCATCAATGTTTGTATTCCGGTATTCGGCAGCTGTAGGGCTAGCATCGTCCTCATCTATGAAATCCAAAGCCGATTTTTGCTCGGGTTGAGTGCTCCTGCCGCGCGCCCAGACTGCACCACCATTCGAATCCTGTGTAGGCGACTCATATGACACAGACTGAGGTTTCCCGACTGAATCATTTGAGCCCACGTATTCAGAGTAGGAATTTGCCTGCGCGGGAGCATCGTAAGATGGCTGCTCCTGTTGGTACCCGTTGCCGCCTGCATATCCACCCCGCGAGCCAATCATCTGGGTGCCGAGGCTTTGCTCACCGCTGCGTATACTCCGTACGCGCTCGTTAGCGGCCTGTATCTTGCGCTTGCGCACGTCCTCAGGCTTCGCTTTGCGCATGTCCTCGACGAAACCCTTCAGTCGCGGGTCCGTCAACATGTTCATGGCATCTTTGGAAACAGCGTAAGCGCTCGATGCCATGTGACCGAGAGTTACTATGAAGAGCATTTTGAATGCCGCAGATCCGATATTGCCCCTGAGGCCGGGATCGGTCCACATGTGACGCACTATGCTCAACAGTGCTCCTGGCGTGGGATTCCGGGGGAACATTGGCGACTTGCGTGCTTGGTGGTAGAGGAGTGCTGTTCCGAGGAATGAGCTTACGGGTAAACCCACCCGCCTTTGGTACAGGCATCGCGTTCCGTGCTCAACAATTGCATCGAATTCATCTTGGGTCGGGGGTCGCGCTGTTAGCACGTAGTGGTTCTCCACTCGCTCGGTCACTGTACTCGCGGCCCTTCTCGTCCAGGCTGCTGTGCCGAAAAATCCAAAGTACAATGTGAAAAGATCGGGCTTCACAATTGACTCTTTTCGGAAGTGGAGCTTGTTATATTTCGCGATCGCAGGGTTGTGACCAGGGAGGGCACGGGACGAGTCGTCTGAGTTGCTGTATTTCTGACCTGCCTGAGGCGAGGCGTCGTCGGAGCTCATGGTGAGGATGACAAGTGTTGAGGAAGGTTGAGGTGACAGGTAAGAGCTCCGAGCTTGGCTGTGCCGTTCTCTGGAATGACCCCAGACGGCAGGTGACGTTACGCGCTGACTCAGCATCAAGTATCCCGAGGTCCACCCGACCTTACACCTGAAGTCCAAGCAAGAGAATGACAGTCCCTTAGCTACTAGACCTACGAGGACAACTTCTCTATATTAGTTTGGCTGTCAGTGCTGGCTTGGCAAGTATACTTCTACTATGACATAGACACATGTGGTGATGATGCATTCTTACTATCTTCGTTCTGCAGACATCGGGATGCTGCTCTTCTAGGCCAACTAATCAGGTTCAATGCCCCATCAGACCTAACAAAGCCCCCGAGAAAGTCTCCTACCACTTCTCAATATAAGGTCGCAGGTCCAGCTCAAACGCAAACGTCGTGCGTGGCTGAGTATGCAAATACCAATATGAGTCCGCAATCTATAACAAGTAAGTTTCCAAAATAAAGCAACCAATAACTAGAGCTGGACTTACAGCGTCCGGGCTCAATTTTGCATCTTCATGCTCAAATACCCAGGCCTTGGTACGAGGGATATCAATGACACCGTCAATAACAGTATGCGAGACATGTATGCCCTGCGGCCCAAACTCACGAGCAAGAGACTGTGCTAGCGCACGCAGTGCAAACTTGCTCGAAGCAAAAGCAGCAAATTTAGCTGAACCCTTAAGACTAGCAGTAGCTCCTGTAAAGATTAGTGTGGGCGGATACTCCGACGATTCGCGAGCCTGTAGGAGCAGTGGAATAGCCCGTTGGGCAAAATTGAAGGCACCCTGCCTGATATAGGAGCCAAAGATTTAGCAAGATCTGTAAGAATAATGGGGGTCGAGTAAGTACAAGAGACAGCAAATACGTACGCCTGGGACTTGAGTGCAGTCGAGTAATCTTCTTCCGTCAGCTCGAGGAATGGCTTGACTACGAAGCCACCACCTGGATTAAAAACAGCAGCAGCTACCTTTGAGGAAGGATACTGCGCTTGAATCTTATCGAATGCGTCGTTGACACTCTTAGAGTCGGACACGTCGGCGCTGATACCGATGGCCTGGCCGCCGCTGGAATTGATTTCTTGAACGATTGGGTTATAGTTGCCTGGGTTTCGACCCAGAACTGCAACAGAGTATGTTTTTGCAAATTTCCTGGCAATTGAGGCGCCCTGTCTCTTTTGTCAGCCAATCCTTCCTGCCTTATGTGGAATCAGAGGGTGAAGATGTAGACCGTACCGTGCCAGGGCCGACGCCGGCAATGACCGCGAGTGCTTTGGAAGCCATATCTGATTTAGAATGTATATGAAATGTATCCTTTTTGCAAGTCGGGGATGAAATGAAGGAATCTAAACAACTAAATAATGGCCCTCGGCCCGGAAGCTATCACCGAAGCTTAGAAATGCAGCGGGGATTGATCATCACATCCGCAGATGATATCATCTGCAGAGAACGGGACTGGTGTATCCCTGCAACTTTGGAAAAGATCGCATTTGAGGGGGAAATTAGACCATCGATAGATGAATAAGTGTACATATGATCTCATTCCGACCTCGGGGTGTCTAGCTAGGTAGACTCGTGGAGAAACAGGTTGTCGGTGCTGGTATAGTTCCA
Source organism: Penicillium chrysogenum (assembly GCF_028827035.1). Classification (NCBI taxonomy): domain Eukaryota; kingdom Fungi; phylum Ascomycota; class Eurotiomycetes; order Eurotiales; family Aspergillaceae; genus Penicillium; species Penicillium chrysogenum. The sequence goes on along the minus strand of NW_026622749.1, from coordinate 1,574,039 downwards.
GATTTCTGCCTCAGGCCGTTATCGATAAGACAAATAAATTTCCCATCGGATCTCCGAGTCTCCAACTCCAGACAATCAAACCAAGATGGCCGATTCAGATCCCTTGCTGAGTGATCTCTGCTCAATATGGTATGCTCGCGACAATCACATACTGGTATACCTTGGATCTAACCTGTGACGTACAGCCATACCGATCCTCCCAAATACCGCTGTCCACGCTGCTCAACACGCACCTGCTCTCTACCCTGCACACGTCGCCATAAACTCTGGTCGCAATGCTCTGGCGTTCGCGATCCAGCCGCCTATCTAAAGCGCAGTGAACTAGCCACTGAATCCGCGTTCGACCGTGACTTTAATTTCATCACGGGCATCGAGCGTACCCTCGAACGCGCAGAGAGAGAAGTCGATAACCGCGGGATTGATATTTCGAGTGGTGTCCAGGCCGATGAGGGTAATCCAGAAGGTTTGGCGCATCCGACTGCTAGCCGTAAAAGAAAGCACCCGAACCAGGGCCTTGCCAAGGGCGAAGCTGCGTTCTTGCGCGGTGCCGAAAATGCTGGTGTGAGAGTTCTTCGGGCTCCAAAGGGGATGTCGAGAAATAAGCAGAATGGGTCGCGTTTGCATCCCAAGTGAGTTGAGAATTTTTCCTACTTTTCGGTTCAGACGTTGTACTAACTTATGTATTTCTCAAGGCATAAGCGTCTTGCTTGGACCATAGAGTGGATTACGGCTGATGGGGTGAAGACGATTCGTGATTCAGTCATTGATACATGCTCTATCGCGGAAGCCTATAACCGATGTTGTCCACGACCGAAGGATCAAGAGTCAATTATCGAACCAGTGAAGGACGAGAAGAAGGAAGACCTGGACACACCTAAAACAACTGTCGCTGCACCCGGTAATACTGTCACGACAAAGGTTGAGGCAGATACAAAATCCCCACCCCCGACCAAAGACTCAGCAAAGGAACCAGCGGATGCCTCAACTGAGCAAACGGATAAAGCATCGAACCAGACCCTCGCCCCTCACCGTGGTCTTCACTTCTACCTTCACCGTCCGCGAACCACAAGTAAAAGACCTGTCTTAACTCCTCTCTTGCAATCCTCAACACTCAATACTGTCCTGCGAAACAGGACTGTTTTAGAATTCCCTACGATTTATGCGCTGCCAGAGTCAGCGGAGACACTGTTTGCGGACAAAGATAATTCCAAATTCATACTGGAGGAAGACTATCTTCACACGGCTGGGCCAGATGAGATAGGCCAGTCTGCTACCACGAGTGGCGATGATGACGCGGCTGGAAACGAAGCGCTTCCCGGTCCTTCAGTGAATCTCCAAGATGTCGATGAGAACCTTGTATTGGAGGTATTGAAGAAAGATCTATTTGAACCAGTCCCGGAGACTGGGCCAGCGGTATGAGTGATCTCTGTGTGAAGAGATACATCAAAAGATGTTGGGCAATTTGGCACACGTCCAGATAATGTATGATACCTAGGGACAGCTAATTGTCGGTCAATTATATCACGAGTCATCCTCCCAGAAGAAATATCAGGCTTGGATGCCGACGTATTTACTGAAAAGCGCGCGGACACAGATTCTGCTGATCGTGACATCTCGACCCAAAGAGGAAATCACGATCAACGCGGCTTCCTAACAAGTCAAACAAGGACCTTCCGAATTCACCTTTACTTGGGGACCATATTCGGGGTCTTAAATCCTTCACCGTTGTTACTGCCACCATGAGGATCAACGTTTTGTCCCTTGGGGTGGCCTTGGTCTATCTCGGCACAGTAGCGTCCACTCTATCAGTTGGCAGAGCACCGCCGCAGTTACCGACCAAGAGACGTCCACGCGGATGCGATTGCTACACGATCTCCGGGCCCGACCCGGGATACTTCCAGCACTACAAGGTGTGGGACTTTCGGGCTGTGGATTTGAAGAAACATGCCCATCTCAATTTGTCAGAGCCCATTGACTATGGCGATGAGGACTGGGAGGATGATGCTGAGGGCAATGACCAAGACCTGCAAAATGAGCCCGTCTCACTTGGAATCCATGATGAGAAGGACTCGGAGCTCAGATCACTGACGTTTTACAAAACCTCCTTTGAGAGAGACTGGAGCAGTCAGAATTGGGAACGCCGAAGCACCCCCGTAGCCCCAGTCCTCATGATAAATTCCAAGCACAACGTCTTCTTCACCCGCGACTCTGACGAAGATGATCTCCGTGAGACGTATCTTGTTCTGCGCACCACCCGCTTCTCAGAATACACCTCCACCGCGGAGATCGAGACTCGCATACGCAATATCTACCGGTGCTCGCTGCGTGTCAGGCTGCGTTTATTGCCAGCTAGCTCTGTCGTGTCGCAACCCCCTCTGCATCAAGAATGGCCGCCGCGAGATCCAAAACGACATCGCGTCCCTCCCTTGAACAACGGGACGATTCCGCTCCACGGGAACAGGCCACCTAGCGGTGCTTGTGCTGGCATCTTCACCTATCACGACTCCACCTGCGAATCGGACATTGAAATTCTGACGCGGGACCCGTCCCATCGTGTGCACTATGCCAATCAACCCGATTACGATTTTGACGCTGATCAGGAGATCCCCGGTGCGAGTACCATTGCCGAAGTACCTGTTCCATGGACAAGGTGGTCCACGCATCGCCTAGACTGGCTCTCGGACATGTCACGGTGGTATGTCAACGACGAGATGCAGGATGCCAAATCGTACGGGGTTCCTGACTTAGAGAGCATGGTTATTCTCAATCTTTGGAGTAACGGCGGACTCTGGACGGGCGACATGAGAATAGGCGATAGTGTATACCTGGGCATCGAATACATCGAGCTGATTTACAACCGTTCTTCCGATGTTTTCAGAGGCCCTTATGGGCCTCTTTCGCAGAACCATGGCGGCCACCAAGGGATGCTTCTAACAAATGGTTCTGGCAATGGGCATACGTTGGAGCCGGATAAGAAGGACGAAAAGTGCAAGCCAGGTAGGCAGGGCCGCGAGTGCAGAAGAAACAAGTGGAGACACAGGCCTCTTCATCAATATTGTCGGAGACCATGCAACATTGATGAACTTTAGGGCTTTTCTGACCGACTTTGTATTATTATTAGTTTTGGTTCCTTTATATTGCCTTGAGACTCTTGGCTTTGACTATCAGTAGTGTTCTGTATTCTAATTCTGGACAAAATGGAAGTTTCACCAGAGGAAATAGAAGGTTTACTAGTATGTTCACAGTATTAATCTTCTCCAAACCAACGTGCACCAGGTCGACAACTCTATCGCCGGATCCCGGATGGTAACCCTTTTGTCCTTCCGGGACATTCTTTAGTGGCCGGACCGCAGCCTTCAAGGCCTGCTGCAAGGACGCATCGATTTGGGTGTCTGACTTCACCGGGGCCAAAGGCAACTGTAAAGCATATTCTCACAAAGGCGTCCGCCTTCCATTGGAGTTCTTTGATGATCTGATCGATCATTTTGGGGCTGACATGGCCATTTTTGGCGAGTTGTCCGCGCCATTTGGTTAATTTCCTCGTCGAAAACCTGGTATGCATAAGTGGATGACCTCCGGGACGGTTTAATTGTACATATGCACCTTGCGGTGTCACTCGGTGAGCCGACTAGCCTCGAATTCGATTTCTTCGTAGTCCAATGCGTTTAGGAAGCGCCAAGTCTCCTGCTCGTTGTCAAAGTTCAAAGGAAATGAGAATCCCGGCAGCTCAAAGCGGTTCCTTTGAACCATCCATAGTGAGTAGGTTAGGGTCGCTGAGGTCACCTGGCACCGGCACCGCCTCCAAGCCCTGGAGGTTAGAGCGCGGTGACTGACCAGCGTGTGCTCCCGAGGTCCTACTACTACTACTAGATAATAATTGCTTGTGTATAGTCCGAGGTCAAGGAGAGCACGACACCAATACAATAGAAATACATGACTCTACAATTGCAGGAGAGAAAGCTGGTGCTATGGAAACCAAAGGAAGCCGGAGAACCAGGAGAACGAGGAAAACAAAGAAATATGATCAAACAAGTCCACAAGAAGGGGTTTTTTGTATCAACTGAGTCACCGTAGTGGTGACCGTGGGGTATCATTCAAATTCATTGGAAACATCACATAGAAAGAGCGCGCCGATAGAAAATCCATTGTCCTTTTTCTCATCTTTTCCGTGTCATTCGCCTCTCGCGCCGAAATATCAGATAATGTGTAATGGTGACCGAAAACGCCTTGATGGTGGTGCTTGATATGGATGAGGTATGTGAGATTATGTAGGAGGGTGAAAAGAACCCCGAATTCAATGCATGAGATCAATAAGAAAAGGCGATGCTTCTGTAGCCATAGACACGAGCTAGTCTTCAGTTGTTCGTTTAGAGCAACACTGCCCCTGTTGCTTTGTCTTGTGGGTTAAACTCGCCATGAAGACCGCCATTAATGAGCTCAGCAACAATCTTTTTGCGGAGAAGTCGAATGTGACTCGGGCCAATACATGTAGGTTCAACTCCAACGGTAATTGCCTTGGCATTCGTTAGGAGGAAGACACCACAATCGCTTCCGTTGTCTTGCTGAGAAGAGGCCGATGGCAGGAGGGTCCACTCCAGATCTATGTATCTTCGCCCGAGCTCGCCACGAAGCCATTGTTTGACACATTTCACTTGGTGAAGACCGCGGGATCCTAGAGAGTCGAAATACTCAATTACCCGTTCGGCCGGTCGGATAACCATGAGGGTCCAATGAGCTCTCTCATGTACAGGGATGAAGACCGTGTCGACATCTAGCAGTCCTTCGCCACCGATTTTGGCCCGCTTTGCCCACCGTTGCACGGCCTGGTATCCCTTATCACGAAGGTTGGAGTAGAAGAAGGTGTTGAAGGCGTGGAAGAGCGGTCGATCGCCAGGTCCGAGGTTTCCACGCGAATCACGGAGGTAGTGAATGAGTAAACCAAGGTAGGCATTGATGATTTCGTCATTGAGCCAGGCCTCAGGGACAGTGCATGTGATGATATCCCGCTGGTACAGATCATCTCCGGCTAATGATCTGGCGACGGCCTGTCCTTGCGCACTCTGCATGGCGCTGTTAAGTTTGGCAAGCCACTCAGGCGAAATGGGACGTACGGGTGGACCGGTCGGTCTCACTCTGGTTGGACGTTGGAGGTCTCGCTCCCGGGCTAATCTTTCTCTCTCCCGCCTTTCGAATTCCGCCTGGTACCACGATGCAATGCGATTGGCAGGAATCGGCCTCCTGTGGGCATAAAATAACTGTACAGCGGAGACAGGGCCATGGGGTATCCTTGCATCTTGTTGAGCTTGTTGATCCCACGGGTCATCAATGTCCATGAGATCATGTTCGACGGGCCTGGGGACTTCAGTTGGTCTCGGTGATGGAATGCGCCTAGCGCTCGGAGGGGGAGGAGTGTATGGCGGTAATCGAGGGTGGAGATGTGTGCCGAGATCTGTAACAAGTGCTGGTGTTGCGCGAGTATCTATGTCCATAAATTCCCACCCCTTCGGTGGGATATCTTCCTCCTCGATAGCCACGCCTTCTGATACAACAAGGGTAGGTGATTCAGGAGGAGTTGACGGGAAAGCGCCTGGGATGGGAAACTGAGGGTTATCTAAGGATAGTCTGTAGGTCAGTATTTGCGACTCGAATTTCCAAAGAGGGGCTGCCATACCATCGTGAGCGTCACTTGGAGGCTTCAAGGCCTCAAAGGGATTGGGGATCTTGAACGAGGGCTCCGTGGGCTCCGTGAACTTTGCAGGGGAGGCGCGTCGCTTGCACCGAGGCCAGCGGAAGAACCCCATGTTTCTGCGAAACGGAAAGTCACGCCAAACCAGCCGGGGCAAGGAAGTCGAGAGCGATCTACTCGTCCGATGACGCGCCTTCAAGTAGATTGACGGTGGTTGAATGAACGTTGGAAGAGTGGAAAGGGAGGAATGAGCGGGTAGATAAAGACGAGACTTCAAGATCCATCATTGGGCATACTGGAATATCTATCCCGAACCCAGAATCGAAGGCAGATACTCCGCAGAGGAAGAGGTATGGGAACAATACGAGCCGACGCGGTGCGGGTTCTTTCATCATTATGCTGACTCATCACATATTCCTCCCGGCCCAGCCTCCATTGCTGTTGTATGGACCTACGTGACCTACATGGCTGTACATATTGTGACTCTTTGTCTGCATAACTTTTTCGAGGGAGGTTTCTTTGAATACCATCCTTTAACTTCTGCTAGATATAGGTTCCTTTTACTATGGTTTCATGTCCTTTGATGTTTCATCTAATAGTTGTCTTGTGGCGAACACTATAAACAGCCATCACAATAAGCAACCTCAAAGAGAAAGTTGCGATTGCACCTATTTACTTGATCGCCTTTTGTTGTGTTTCTTTTAATGTATTCTATGTCATGGTTCATGCGGCTGGTCCCATACCTGTGTCTGAGCAGGACGTCTGACAAGACCGAAGAATGCACCTATGGATATTGCTTTCAATGCTTATGTACAAGGACAACGGAAAGAATATCTTATCCCTAAGGTGATCTGTTCCAGCACAGCCGGCTGAGCTAGGAGCAGGCCGAGGAGTTGGTGTATGTAGGAAGAGGGAAGCCGAATCGCACTTGTATGAATACGTTTCTCATCCTCGTTATTGGGTTCCAAGTCCGATTAGGTCGAATAACAGGGGTGCAACCTCGATGACCACCCATGGAATACCTAAAGGAGATTAATATCAGCAAAGGTTGTGTCAAGATCCAGGGGTTTCACATACCTGCATATACAACCAGTTTTGTCACTACTTCCACGTCGTACCGCACACGAGGCTTCTTGATCTGGGAGAACACTTCTTTTTCATCCCGCTCCCCAGCCTGAAAATCTAGCGAGGGAAAAGGTGTTGTCGGCATGTCGAGATTCACATCCACTGCCGATGAACTGGGGCTACCTCTTCCCATCATGCCTTCGTAATCGTCCAGTGACGCCGTCTTTCTCGACCGCACTGGCGTTCCATTGGGCTTGGTTTGATCCTCTGCGACTGGAGAGGGACGGTTGCTCCCAGATTGACTTTCGCGTCGGCGCTTTTCCCGGTACGCCAGAGTTTCATACGCATCGGCTTCTGACTGAGGACCAATTGAAATGGCTCGGCGGCGAGGATGGCGCATTGTGGTAATTATGTCTGGGATGTCAGAAAAGTTTGGAAGAACGTCATGATCATTTAGGTTGGAGGGAACTGTGGTGTATTTACTAGGCACAGGTCAGCATAATGTCCACAAGCAGGAAGTACATCCGAACTTACGATGCTGTGGTGAAGAAACGTCGGGGGAGCAAAAGACCGAGCTTCTCCAGGGCCCGGAATATAGGTGGCAGAATGCGCAGCAGAGCGGGCTTTGTTACAGTTCTCCAAGCAAACACGCACAAGACGCCCATGACCAGACGAATGACAGTTTTAACCCAGCCGATGCTCTCGAGGTCATAGGGAATTGATCCAGAAGGATAGCCGACCCAGATATCGGCAAAGTGCCATGAAGACACATCCACGCCTAGCATGACTCCTGCAAATGCAACACTATCGTCAAAGCATGGGCAATCATCGGCCGGCTCCGGATGGACGCGAACGAGGAATATAATAAGAAGTGCCAGTAGGGAAATTCCCGTCAGCGAAGCGGATAGAATGAATTCCTCAAAGGCAGGTCCATAGTGAAACTGTACAAGGCCGATGGCTGCACCAATAGCACACCCAACAGTACAGTCCAGCAACCCATGCATTCCGCAATACAGTCGACCCAGTACGATGGACACGACGTAGATATAGGTGACAGCTTGGAGGAAGAGGGTGACCTGCGCGCTGAGAGTTGAATCGGGTGAACCAAGCAGGGCCAAAGCATAGACCGCAACGGAGACAGCGTTGGTGGAGTGTGTTGATGGGAACCCATATTCTAATGCTGCAGAACCGGACATAGTAATTCGCTGGAGTGGGGGAGACAGAGGGCGGGGAAGACACAGCAGGTCCTTCAGGAAGCCGCTCCAAAAGACGCCCGATGCTAAGATGTGAACCAATCTGTAGCGGTCAGCCACAGACTTCCAGTTGCACGTTCAACTCCGGAAAGAAAACGTACCCACGACCCATACTGGGAGAACCACACCAGAAGAGGAAGGGCAAGAAGACCATGAAGAACGTATGGGTGCCGAGGTTGGCCGTGAATGCGAAATACGAGTCAAGAGTAGGCGTGCGCACTTTCTCCTGCACCCAAGCCAAATATGGCGTCTCATATCGGATCAATGGGATGAGCTTTTGTCGCGGCCAATACCGCCAGAGGGGCAATCGGTTCGAATCTATGTCGCACACAAGCAACGGTTAGCGGACATCGCGATTAACCAGGGGTGGACCAAAAAGAAATCCATCGCATACAGTGATTCAGACTCTTCAGACCAGCATCGGGCTGGTCCTTTTTGGTCGTGCCCATGGTACAGTGTTATCGACTCAAACGGTGTCGCAATCGGATGGATTCCATAGATGGACAGGCCACTGCCTGCCGGTCCGTTTGAGGGGTTGAGACTTCTAGGGTTCAGAACATAAGGAGCGAATTGAAGTTGGATCGAAGCAAATGATATAATTGAGAGACTCGAGGTTGAAAAATGGGGGTTTACCCTCCAAAGTTGACGGGGAGATCATCCGCGGCTCAGACCCCTGATGCCTTCATGTGTGTGCTTAGTCACTTTTGCTTGGGGCCGGGCCCGTGGAGGGCGTGGAGGGCGTGGAGGGCCATGGGTTGTATATTATTGTACTTCGATCTTTACTATGCAATTGATTTTGAGATAAACCCTCACTTTTGTAAACCTATATTCCGTTCAGAGAAAGACACATACTTATGTTTGGTCTATATTTTCCAATGTATGTATGCGAGTAAACAGTTTCCAAGGTAAATACATTTGAAGCCGATACATGTACTGATCTACATTTTAATAGTCAATTGACTAGCTGGCTATCAAATACGGAGTAGTCCATGAACTCTTTTGTTCATTTTACCTGCTATATATACTATGTGAATCTTAGTTCCTGTTGAAATGATCCCCTTTAAGATGCAATGTTGATATAGATAGGATTGCCCTTGAAGAGAAAAAGCAAACCCGCCCAAAATATAATATAAGAATAATGAAGAACAACCTTGGACATATGGGAGATGTGAACTCGTATTTTGGAGGCTGATGGGCATGGGATCTCGGTCTTCTCCGTCAAATAAAGATGACATGCAGAAGTTAGCGTCAAAGCCCATTGTATTTTTTTATTTTTATTTTATATTCGCTACTCGATCTCGAGTGAGATACTCGGACTTCCAACTCTTGTCCATCTGAATCTCATAAAGATATAATCTAGAGTCGCTTCTGACTATACAGAAGAGAAAGTGACTCGTCATATTTGCACGATCTACAAATCACATGACTCTGAACTGTATATGTTGTACTCCCACCAACATACCCAGGTGGATGAGCACAGTGAGCTGAACAGTGGAGAATAAGAATATATTAGTGGAGTCGAAACCAAAACAGGATCGAGAATAAACCAGTAAGTGACAGAATCCAGGATATCGAGGCCTTTGATCGTGGGAAGCGGAGCCCTGGCGTCATGGAGGCACGGCCGTTGCTATGGTAGCCCCGGTGTAAACACGGCTTTCACGGGTCTCACGGGTCGAGCCAGACCCTCTTGCTCTATTCGATCCTCTAGATCTTTTTTAGATCTATCTTCTCCTCTTTTCTCTTCTTACATCTCATCTCATTTTACCAAGCTTCAACATATCTCGTTTTTCCCTTGTATCATATTACAAACCACTCTCCACCCCTACTCATCATGAGTGCTATGTACGAAGACCAATACTATGCAGCATCGCGTCGCCGCTCTCTCGCCACCCCTCCTCCCTCTTTGACACCGCGTCACAGTCGTACGCGCAGCGACAGCGTCCGAGTCAGCCACGGTACAGCCAGCACCAATACCAGTGTCTCCAGTGGACGGATGTCGGAGGCAACAAATATCACTCAGCCCCCCTCGTTCTCAAAAAAGTTTGTAGTGGTGGGCGATGGTGGATGTGGCAAGACCTGTTTGTTGATCAGTTATTCCCAAGGTTACTTCCCAGAGGTATGTTCAGCCTGCAAGGAAAGATGTATCCCTGGTGCTGATTATTATCTAGAAATATGTCCCCACGGTGTTCGAGAACTATATTACCCAAACGACGCATCGGGCTTCTGGCAAGACCGTTGAATTAGCCCTCTGGGATACTGCCGGACAGGAGGAATATGACCGTTTGCGTCCACTGTCCTATCCCGAGACTGATCTTCTGTTCGTCTGCTTTGCTATCGATTGCCCCGCATCGTTGGAGAATGTTGTTGACAAGGCAAGTCTTAGACCTGGAATCTCTTTGCTTTCACTCGACGTCTTCTAACATCTCTCTGTCTAGTGGTATCCCGAGGTTCTGCACTTCTGTCCCACCACACCCATTATTCTCGTTGGCTTGAAGTCAGACTTGCGCAATAAGCGAACCTGTATTGAACTCCTCAAGACCCAAGGCCTGACACCGATCACACCAGAGCAAGGCGAAAATGTCGCCCAGCGTATGGGAGCAACATACGCCGAATGCAGCAGCAAGGAGATGCGCGGTGTGGACGAAGTCTTCGCCAAGGCCGTTGACGAGGCCATCACAATTGAAGAACAAGGATGGACAGCCCAGCAACCCACCGGCCGTAATAACCGCAACAACCGCGCCAGCGCCATGCCTTCCGGGGGTGGAGGCGCTCGCCCCGGCAAGAAGATTAAGAAGCGCACTTGCAAGATCCTGTAGATTGATTCTACACCTGTGTTTACTTCCATTCTCGACACCCTTTCACCTTCCTTTCTCTCTTGGCCGGACCACAAGCCTGGTTGCTTCGTCGGCTTGCTTTCCCGCTCGCCTGTGTATGTGACATGTCGCCGCAAGCTGGACAAAGCTAGACATGACTTTCCAAATCCTTCTCTGTTGTATCGATACGCTGTGCGGCCCTTACGATGATCTCGATTCTTTTTATTTTGCTGGAGGCTGTTTCTTTTATTTCCACGTTTGTTCCCGTCTTGTGTTCTTTTTGACCCTTTTCACGACCCTTGTCCCCCTTGTTCCATTTGATGTCTCTCATGACTCGGGTCTTTGCCGTTTTCCATTGGCATGCATGGGAGTGGTGTTCTCGATTATGTTATCTGATATGTTCTGTTGGCGAAAGCGATGTCCTATGTGTTACTGAAACAATACACTTGGCCTTTTGTGTTTATCAATGTCTTCCCTGTAGGATTCGTATATCTTTCCCAGGTCGTAAATGTATCCCGAGATTTTGAATGGTATCTAAGAAAGTAAAAAAAAGTAAAGTAAAACAGCCCGACGCCGAAACCCGTCAATGCAGACCCAAATGTAAACCATCACTGCATGACTGTCGAGTCACCCTCATCGTTTTCACGCTTCACTCCGGACTTACTCGCATCGCTCTCTCCACTAACCTTCCGCTTTTCGTTGCCATTGCCAGTATCCTCGCCTTGTTCTTCAGGCCGGCCCATGAAATTCTCAAACTGGGACCAGAGAGCCTCCACAGATCCAAATTCATTCCCCACCTAATAATACCATTAGCAGCTGCGTCTTCTCCGCCCGGTGCTGAAACTCACCGCAATAACACTCTCCAGATTCCGATTCAAACGGTTCATATTTTGAAGTACTTGCTCCATGCCCTGCTCGAATAATTAACATCGGCTGCGGCTGATAAGAGTTCCCGAGTGCGACGGGAGTGCGTGGACACGGTACATACCACCGCGATCTCTCGGACGAGTTCCTCGCGCTGCTGCTCGAAGACTGTTGGGGACGCGGCGCGACCGCCAGAGCCTGGTGTTTGCTGGAGCCAGGCCATATTTATGGATTCTGGGATTCTGGTAGGGCTAGAGGTGACAAGGAATGGCACGACTTGGCACGTTCACGTTGCGTTCGAAGACGCGGTTTGGGTTTCGGGGAGCGTCGCGGAAGATTGCTTGGCGTTGGATGTTTGACTGGACGCGGGTTTTTGCAAGTCTTCTCCGGATACGCCGTCGCAGGGTGCAGTTGGACTGAGGAGATGAAGTTGATGTGGGGCACGGCTTGATAAGAGATAAATCTTTCATCTTGGGAAAAGCTTCAACTCGACAACCTCTCTTACGCGCTACATGTCATCCTCTTTGCCATTACTCTTCGGACTTGTTTAGGATTATGGCCGATTCTACTTTTTGTTTTGTTGGCCGGTGTATGGAAATGGCTGTCTAATTCCATCTTCTATATGGAATTTAGCAACAATATCCCCGGACTCTTATGTGATTTGAACTGGATGATGTCCCAATTGCACTTGTCCTAGATGGATCCCGGTCCTGAAGACAAGGGAATTGTACTCAGTTCGACACCAAAAGGCAAAGTACCCACCAAATAAGAAAGCATTTAACCGGAACTTTCGAACAAGATACGAGGTTCTTGTACCTTGATCCAGATTACTAGGGTTTCGAACCCGATGCAACCATCCATTTATATTCGATTCCCCTTCAGATTGGTAACCTGCTTATCAAGAAACGAGCATGCTTTCGAAAGAGTGCACATCTCTATTCAGAGGCACGTGTCAGCAGAGTAGGTTTCCAGGGTTACAGCAGGTGCCCGGCATCATCTCTTGGAACACCTCACTTCATCCCAGTGACCTCGATCTAGTCACCGTCCGGTCCTGTGAGATAATCAGTATCTAGATCGACGAGATTGAGGCCACCGATGGTGGGTAGGATCTTGGTCTGTCATGACCCTTGATAGACCAAAGCCTGACCCACCTCCGCCGATCAGATCCTGGTGTTCCCTCAGAGGCGATGAAACGATCTCTCGGAGGGCAGGAGGACATTTTCACGTGTGTCGGCAAGTTGAACCGAGCACGTTAAACGCGCATTTCGGAGACAATGAAGAGACCACTCTGGCCGGGAACGTCGTACAAACTCTATAGCGTTTCTCAGATGTCTTGAGTTTCTATCCAAAAATATAATAGGCGTCAGCGTTTAGAATCTGTTTGGGACTCCTGGAATATAGAGATATATAACCGTTCAGTGCTGCGTGCGAACCCTACTTAAATATAACATTTAGTTGATTTCCTGATCTCAACAGAACAAAAAGGCGAAATGGTGGAAGTCAAGTATATGGGATCGTATGACTACATACCGTCAATACCAGCGGCCGTGGTATCGATTGTGCTATTCGGGATCTCAACCGTCCTGCATTGTTGGCAAATGCTGCGTAGTCGAACTTGGTTTTTCATCGCTTTTATATTCGGAGGAATATGTGAGTACCAGCCCAATGAACCAACTTGCCGTTGGGGCTTTTCTTCGGGCTATTTTCCGGATCTTTTTAACACAAGTTTTCTATAGTTGAGGTTGTCGGATACACAGCCGTAAGCCTCGATACTCGATCAAGTCAGAGTGGGAATATACTCACAGTCGCAGCGTGTCGTTTCTTCCAACGAATACCCGAACTATACCATCCCTCCCCTTGCCATACAAGCCGTTCTTGTCCTCGTCGCGCCGTCTCTGCTTGCTGCAAGCATTTATATGGAGCTTGGCCGCATCATGATTGTCACCGGCGGAGAACACCTGTCACCGATCCGGCGCTCGTGGTTGACGAAGATCTTCGTGGTTGGGGATGTGATATCATTCTTGATTCAGGCAGGAGGTAAGACCCATACCTCGTCTCTCGACACGTCAACGATATCTTGCATCTCCCGATTGACTAACCTATATTGCAACGACACAGGAGCCGGAATGCTCGTCAAAGCCAGCACAGCCGAAAAAGGCGGGAATGTGATTAAAGTCGGCCTGATCATCCAAATTATCTTTTTTGGCCTTTTCATAATCACCAGCATTGTTTTTCACGTCAAGCATGTGAAAAACGGGTCGAGGGTGCTACAACAGCGCCAAGTCCCCTGGAAGAAACACCAGACCGCGTTATACATCGGCAGCCTACTAATTTTCGTCCGTTCCATCTTCCGGTACATCGAGTACAACCAGGGAAGTAGTGGGACATTGCTCCAGCATGAATTTTACAGTTACGTTTTCGATGCCGCTCTTATGCTGCTGGTAATGGTCGCGTTTAACGTGGTGCATCCGGCCGAGATCAGCAAGTTGATGGAAGAGAGGAAAGGCGGATATAGGATGGAACTGATTGGATGATCAGGACGACTGGATATAATATGCCGGGAAATCTCCGGGCATATTCAATCAGACCGACTCAACCTGTACCAAAGTGATGTACATTACAATGTTGATAGATCTAGCCAGAGTCCATACAGGCTAAATGGACGAGCTGTCCGTCCCGAAGTCTGTCCGACATTCTTTGTTGTTCTGCTACAGTTCTCTTTCCAACTTGCGATTTTTCAGTTTTCAATCTATATCCGCAGGTCTCTCGTATAGCTCTACATGCACCAAATTTAGGCTAAACCTGAAGGTCCGAATGGTCCGGCGCAGGGACAGAGGCCGATACGTGCCAGGTCGAGACTCGTATCCCCTGGCACGGAGAGCTGTTGTGCTAGACAAAATGAAAGAATGAAAGAGCTATCTCAGCTTGCCCGAGACGTGTTCCTGATTTTCTGAAACCATTCTAGTGGCGCCCTTTTATTAGACCAGTTCAAGAGAAATTGTACTCGTAGCACAAATGTTCCACTCCGAGGGTCCAGGGTCGACTGGTACCTATCCTGTACATACTACAAGCCTGTATGTAGTGAATACCTTCATTCCAGACTGGACAGGGCCAGAGCTAAGACCCCGCCAGATTTAGTATTTGCCAGGTACAAAGTTCAAGAACAAACCACCGGGTCAAATAGAATTCCAGTTACTCTTTATAGACAGGGTTCAGACTAAATGTATGGTTTACTATATTCACGTATCAAAGGTGCCAGGAGCCCAAAAAAAAGTTATATTAACGTGAAGCGAATAATAGACAAACGCAGGTCCCAGACCGTTAGCGTTCTTCATTTTCTGAGGGATTTGGTTTCTATACATGTGCCAGAGGACCAATCCAGATCATAATCGTATAATCCTAGATCCAAATCCAGATCCAAATCCAAATCCAAATCAATTAGGCAAGGTGCACACCCATCAAATCATCAAAGCGGGGCAAAATCCTGTCCCCTTGTCAACCGGACCAGTGCCAGCAAAGCAGACCAGAGAGCAGTCTGGGGCCAAACACTCGATAACACCCGAATAGCAAGGTAACGCCGTCGCACACATCACTTCGTATCATTTCAATTCGTAATCTCGTTTGCAATTCACAGTTCTCAGTCCATGTCACCGTGCCCCGGGCACGAAACAGACACAAACCCGCTAGCCAAGTCGATATATCTGTAAAAAAATTCATTTGCATTTTGGGCTTTTTATTTTCCTTCATTTTCGCATGGCAAGAAATGTGTTCGGCATTGTCCAGTATCTCAGTAGGTGTCTGAGACATATAGTAGAGTGGAGTATAGTATGACCGAGGCACACACTGCAAGGCGGGGGTGGATGTGTATGTCAAGAGTTTCGGCGGGGTTGCCCAAGAATATTGCTCAGACGTTTCCAGCGCGGCGTCGGGGATGTCGAGTTCCTACGAGACGGGGGTTTGTCTGGTTTTGCGGATGACTGCGTAGAGGAACGGGCTCGGCTGTTGATGGTTGCTTCGTGGTCGGCGAGGACATCCTCGAGGCGGACGTCGGAGTCGGACATGCGTAGAGATGAGTCCTTGGGATCGAGGATCTCGATGAACTTGGAGGGTGTGTCCCGCATTGTGTGAAGTGGGTTTAATTGATGATTGGGAGGATGGAAGAGTATATAATTTGGAATTTCAAAGTAGAAGGGAAATTCAGAGGTCACGAGGTATAGTTTGTAGGTTCGGCGCGAGATGAGACAAAGAACGTTGCAGGTCTGGGCTGACTGCAGACTGCAGACTGGATATTTGAGTGTTTCAGAGCGAGAGAATGGAGAAGAGAATAGAGAATAAGAATAGAAAATAGAAAATAGAAAGAATAGAAAGAATGAAGTGTGTTTATAAACACTAAACAATGGAAAAGACCTCCGATAACGAAAAAGGAAAAAGGAAATGTGAGTGTCTGCAGTACCGAAGATCAGTGGAGTGAAAGAAGTTGATTCGATGGCTCCAACTATAAGATTTGTCTGTGGACTATGATCAGCGTTGTGTTTCGTTCGTTTTGAGATCTTTTTAGATCTTTTTAGATTATTTTGGATATATTTTCTACGTCTTATACTACTTATACAAGTATACGTACAAGTCCATGTGTACCATCCAAAGTAGGCAACCTTTTTCCCCAAAGACTCACAAACCCCCCCAGTTGAGTGCATCCGTCGATGCACAAGCCCCTTTTGGCAATGTCTCTGACTTTTAGCTGCGGGGGCGATGATCGGCAACTACTTCGGTGGCGTCCGAGTGACTATTATGGAGAACTGTGATGGTTCGTCTCGATGTAAAAACACCTGATGCGAAAGGATGTTGAATTTGATTCATTGTATAGGGAGATCATATGCTCCTTCTTCTCGCCCGCAGACAAGGCCCCCTGAAACTGGCTATAACCCTACAGTGCGCTATTCGTATTAGCTTACTATTGTGGATGCCATCCTTCAAGCACCATGACGTCGATGGCATGAAGTCTCGTTTGGATGTTCTGGAGGGGTAAACAAGTTGAATGGGTCGACGGGTGATCGGCCCCTGGCACGTACGTACATTGGTCAGTACACTATACTACCCGGGGCTGTACTTTAAGGTACAGTGTGCTGTGGTACGTCGTCGTCTATAAAAAGAACCGCCACATTAGCCTCAACCTGCATATCTACGAATCTCTGATCCACGCATGGTAAATATGCGATCATACAAAGGACCGCGTCAAAACAGGGGCGTTAGTATACGTAGGTGGATTCGCCTCATCGGAGGTTGCTCAGGGCTGCGCCCGGGCTGATGCCAACTGGACTATCGGGGGTAGAGATTATACTACGTCCCCGATCTACCAGTAGTTGGAGCTACTATTTTCTGCTGAGAAACTGATTACCCTGGGTCATAGTGTCTTGTCACTCCTTCAGTGCACCGGCGTACACGTCTATTCGAAATATGTCGATGTCTATTGGGCTTAGACAATGGTTCCCCTTTTTCTCACCGATGCTCTCTGACTTAACGGATGGAGAGAGTAACCGGATATGTTGTGGTCGCTGCGCCGTACTTGAGTCAGGATACACACAAATCAGGCCCTGATTAACCACGAAGAAAATACCCAACTACGTATGCTTCTCAGACTCGTGCAGGAAGTAAATTGATTCGATTTTGTCAGAGGCCATGCACAAACCCCACTTTGAAAAGCCATAAACAAACAAACGCCTCGTGATAATTGAAATTGGGAGCAGAACACACACCTGAGTCCCCAGCAAACCTGGTAGACTCGGTAAATCGATCCTCCGTGTCCATCTGTGCAGAGCCGGGCTCGTCTCAATCGCGTCTTCGGGTGCCTGGCGCACCAGCCGTTTTCGTGTGGCACAAACCAAGTAACCTATCCATCCAATGGATGAGTCCCACTGCGCCAAATACACTGCTCCAAAGCCGCCACAGCGAAGCACACCTCACTCCCAGACACATAGGAACAGCCGTCATCTGCCACCAACCCTCATGTACCGCACTGCATCGCATCTCGGTTCCAGCGTATGCGACATATTATTTAAATTCCATGTCCGTCATTTCCACTGCATCGGCTGAGCCCAGATAGAGGATGTTGTTGCATCTGTATGGGGAAAAGAGAGTTAGCCAAACTGGAATCACATCCAGCCCGACGTCGAGTCGGCCGAAGCGCGCATCACGTACCTGATCAGAACAAGTCCCAACGCGCCGGTGGGCTTTCCGTCGATAAACTCTTGCGTGTCGCGCAGCAGGACGTTCATGTATGAATCGATGCTCTCGAGGGTGCCCTTGTATTCGGTCTGGCCCCACTTCAGGCGGATGAGGACTTCGGTGCCAACGCTGTAGAAATGTATAAATTAGCAAGCTGTCCCAGTAGCAACGGTGCATATGTGCGGATGTCTGGAGAGATAGATATGCTGCTTGGGTCTGTTTGATGGGGTCCGGGGTGGGTTGGGGGCGGGCGCATACCGAGCTTGGAGGAAAGGACGGGGGTTAAGGGGTTGGAACTGTAAAAGTACGAGTTAGCAATTGTCTTCTGGGAATAGCGCACGGGTTCAGGCGCTGATGAGGGGGATCTCGAGCTCGATAGCGGGCTGAGCTTGAGGGGGAAAAGACGAACACTCATTGTGACTCAAGATGAGTATCTGGTTTTTTGTGGTGGAGTAGGCTTTGAGGTTATGATGACAACAAAAACTCAAGCAAGATTTATTACTCCGTTGGTTAATCGTGCTTGTCGTGCCGTTAACTGCGTTGACATCGGAGTCGAGATCGCGAAAATGTGAGCTGAATAAGGCGGTGGTTGGTGGCCAATCAGCGCCCATATTTCCTCACCGCCCTTGAGGTCCTGTATAGTGGTGGGCATGCTTGGATGCTTGGATTGACAAGATAGCTTTGCTGCTGTGGATAAATACATGTACCCTGCATTAACTCCTTAGAGCTACAATAAAGGGATCAAATTCTTTTCATGGCTCTTTTCTCATCATTCATATATCTCCCATTTTCAGCATCCTCCGTGCCCCATTCCCATCACAGCTTCCAAGATTAAGCTCATCAACAAACACCAGTAATAGTACAATGAAAAATTATGATCAGGTTTCATCGGAGTTTCATAGATTCAGGCGCCTGGCAATCGTCATCGCCAAGCAGATCTTCGCTTAACGGCCAACAGTCCAGGTGATTTCCTTGATGCTGACTTCCTCGCCTTTCTTCTCGTCGTAGTCATACCACTCGCCCTCCGAAAGGTCAATACCAGAGAAGGTGGTGGTGGAGTCAATAGCCTTGGCTTCCCATTCGCCCTGGATTGTCTTCATCAGCACATACAGTTACGTAGGTAAACTCTGGGCATAATTTGGGATTCACTCACGTCCGGCTTGAACTCAATGAACTCAAGGCCACGGCAGTCCATTTCAATGATCTTCTGGGCGCCTTGCTTCTCCTGAGCCTCATAGGGCTTAGGTCCACTAGTGATGGAGGCAGTGTGGGTTTTCTACATGTTGTTAGCTGTGTAATCATCGGAAAGTCACGAAGGCCAAATGCTTGATGCCAACAAAGCGAAGTGGAACTAAAATGCAAGGAACTCGCAATTAAGGGCAAAAATGGAACTCTTCCAGGCCATGAGATCGAAAAATAAAATGAAAATAGCTCGCTTACCGTGCATAGTCGGCACTTCCACACGAAGTTAGCCTCGCCGCGGCTACCGGGGATTTCATGCACCTCCTATATATCAATCCATTTAACAGGCCATTCAATCGTGATGAGATAGAGAGTGATATGTAAGTAATTCACGTACGAAACGGTTGAAGCTGACCCAGTTGGGGTGCGTCTCGTGGCAGGAGGTGCATTGCACTCGGAAAGTGTAAAAGTAGGGATTTTCCTCAGTGTCGGTGGGCAGAAGGGCAGTAACGCTGTATCATCATATTAGCTGGTTGCATCTTTGATAACAGTGGCCCAAAGGATTTGCCCGCGCGGCGTTCCTGGAATTGGAGTGCAGTGCGGGGAGATCGAGGCACCCGCAAAGGCTCAATAACCGAATACATAAGCTAGAAGCACTTACCCCTCCAGTTGAGCTTCGACCGAAAGAGTGAGCATTTTGGCTTTTGAAGTCAAGTGGGTGATCTTGATCTTGAGGTGTGATGGCTGAAATCAAGATCCTTTCTGCAGGTGATGCGGGGTGGAGATGGAAAATACTTAACGTAGATCGAGGCTTGGCATGTGACCAACTCTGTAAACATTGGGCGTATCAAGACTACGAGATATGGATGACAGACAGAAGTGTGCAGGGGAGCTTGGGTACTTGAATTGTGATTTTATTTATTTATAAAAAAAAAGCTGAAAATAAACGCCGGTCATGCTCAAGCTATCGCTCGCAACGAACCAAACAAGCTATATACATCTCGAAGGTAAAATACAGACTCATAAACACGTCAAAATCCTCACAGACGGCTCTGCTGAGAGTCCTGGCCCAGCGGCTTCGTCGAGAACGCATTGAAGAACTCGTTGAGAGCGTCAACAGTGCCACTTCCCTCAACCAGCTGCACGGTGCAAGCAACGTGGCTGTCGGGGCGAGTGACGACAACACCACCCTTCTCAACATCAAAGCCTAGCTTCTCATGGGCTGCAAATTGAGCCTGGGGTACACGCACATCGGGGATATCATCGGCATAGAGGTGGTGGTGGTAGTCGCGGAGGACCTGGGGGATGGAGTCCACATCGATGGTGTTCTTGGAGCCTGCATAGATCACAGACAGAGTGAAAAGCTTGGAGTGAGGGTTGTGGCGCTCGAAGAATGACACATCGGCAATATCAGACCGGCGGTATACCGAAAGGAACGAGCGCTCCTTCTCTAGGTTGGCAGCCAAGTCGGCAATGGCCTTCTTAGTCTTGGACTGGTTGCCAGCGAAGACGAATATACGGAATGCACCGTTAGCGGGCACTTCCTGCTCGAGTTCGACAAAGTTGGCATCTGCAAGACGGGTGACGGTGGTCGGGGTGAAAGCGCGACCCGGAGTCAGATGGACACCGGGAATCTTGAACAGAGCGGACTTGGCAGGGTGGCTCGGATCCCAGGTGAAAATGTTGGGCTGGTAGGCCACTCCGTATCCACTAGTGAACTCGCAAGATGATTTGAAGGTCTTGACGAATTCGTCCTCCTCCCCACCAGCACCCACGGTGGTATGGCTGGCAGAACCAACCTCGCCGGCAGAAGGACGGCGCTTGGAGAACAGGGCTGCGTACTTGGAATCGAAGTTCAACAAGGTCTCAGCGATATCCTTGCGCTCGCTCTCGTAAGTGCTGAGAATGGAACGGTTGGCAAGACCACTCTCCACGGCGTGGATCTTCCATGCCATGTTGAGTGCGTCATGGAAAGCAGTGTTCATTCCTTGGCCGGCCTTGGGCTTTACGTGTGTTAGCGCTATTTTCAGAACAACAAGGACTTCAAAGGGGAGTACTGACGCTGTGAGTGTGGCAAGCATCACCACCCATGAAGACTCGCTCGTCAAGGGTATACTTTTCAGCGATACCCTGTCCAATAGGGTAGACAGAGTACCACTCCACCCGATCCCACTCAATCCAGTATGGCTTAAGAATGTTCTTCGCGGTCTGCTGGACCTCCTCGGCGGTGGCAGTCTTTCGGGGGTTCCAATCGGCGTCGGTGGAGGAGGCGATCTGGACATAGAGGCGGACCATGTTGTCCTCGCGGGGAATGACCATGATAGAGCCAGCGTCTGAGTGGATGGTGCATTTTGTCTATATATCAATGTATTAGAGAAATACGTCATATTGGGCCATTTCGGGCATGCTTACCTCAATGTCGGGGAAATTAGTGCGCACGACACCGTCCATGACACCCCACACGTAGGCAATAGGATCCTTGTGGTGGATCTTGATGTTAAGCTGCTCGCGGACGAAGCTGCGGGCACCCTCACCACTGAACAAGTATTTGGCGCGTACATTCTCGATCACATTGGTATCCAGACACTTCAGATTGACTTCAACAGGGTAATCAGCGTTGGCGCCATCGTTCTTGAAGCCAACGATGGTCCATGGCCGCTCAACGGTTGTGCCAGCCTTCTTGATTTCGTCCAAGAACACGCGCTCGATCTTGCCTTGGTGGACCAGGGTGGTGAAAGGGTAGCGGGTGTCAATGAAACGGGGGCAGCTAGGCCAGCTGCCGGTACGGCCGATGCCAGAGCCGTCACCCTTGGGATCCCAAAAGGCAACGTCATACACCTTGGCAGGCTCGTAAGCCATGATCGAGCGCTTCAAGCCAAGGTTGCGCAGGATCTCAGTAGATCGCGGCTGGATGCCGTCAGCGCGACCAGTAGCGGTCGGCACTGGGCGGTTGTCGATGTGCTTCACTTTGTAACCCCATCTTGACATACACAGGGATAAGAGCAGACCGACGGGGCCGGCGCCCACAATGACAATGTCATAATTCTCTTGTTGCACCATGCTGGAAATCAAACACAGGGATTAAGGTGGGGGGTAGGTATGAATTGTATGGCGAATGGAGATATGATCAGCGTAAATAATCGTATATATGACTTGAAAGAAAAGCAATGAAGACCAGAGTGTCACCCTGCACGATGACCGAAAGAAAATGAACGAGGGCCATGGCTATCCTATATACTGTTCGGGAACTGGGGTAAGTGGACGGATTGGGTGTTCGACTGAAGCAACGGAGAACATCCACGGCATTCAGAGTCCGCGGAATCGTGGGGAGCACCGGATCGAGAGTCGGGGTAGCCAATCAGGTTCGCAAGGAAAGGAATTATGGACGATTTGTCAGAATCGCAGAAACAAGCGCCGTGTGGGGGCAGGGCTGGCTTTGCATAATGTCCATAGTATCGTCGTTGATCCCGAGCTGGTAGCCGTAGGGGCTCCAGTCTGACTGGGTTGCTCCTCTTTTCTGCTACTCCACCCGGGAACGATCTCGGTAAGCGGACTGGAAGGCACGTGACCTCGCCTCGGCAACCCTGGCCGGGATCTCTCTAGAACTTTACCCTGTACAACACGTCTATACTCCCGTACGGAGTACATATGTACATCGGAGGAAAATTGCCCAATCCACATCTAGACCCAGAAATGGCTAGCGGACTATCACTTGGAATATTATTGGCTACAGGCTTCATTATTCCCCTCGTCCCGTTCTGCCGAGTTTACTGCAGTCCCTGCCGCCTTATCCACTAAGTCCCACGCCGTCATGGTAGTTTAACCTGGTACTTACACTGCAGATAACCCGAGGTTCCGTGCCATGCTCTAGATCAAATACCCATGAGGTCTGGCACCTACTTAATGTTGTTTCCTCGGTCTGGTCCATGGCAAATGAATCGGTTCCACCCGTCTTTCGGAAAAACACAACATTGGAAGCATTGCTACATGCACATGTGGTTTATTTCATGGCAATAGCAATAGCACCCAGAGGGCTTAACTCTAATTAATAATATATGCAGTGGATTGAATGATCCCATGTACCACATAGTTCCATCCGTAGCATAAAAATATCGACACCTGAGGCGACTATGACGAAAGAGGCTTAGTTCGGGTACAAGTTGTCCCGCTCCGAACTATACACATGAACTACACGGAAGAATCATATCAAGATCAAACACATCATATGTATTTGTGAGTTATGCACGATAAGGGGATTGGATGATTAAAATAAAATTATCCTGCTATTTCTTGCAGACATATGGAACAGGTACTTAGGTATGCATGTGAAGTGAGTATGTAAGAATCTTTTGCAAGATTTTATAATATATGTATGTACTTGCATGTGCTCTTAATGTGGTGGGTGGTGACAGCACACAAAATGCGACGTATTACTCGTGATCTTACAGAGTACCTGTTGTTTTGTTTTATAATGGTTGTGATAGGTATGGTGGTTGTATACCAATAATTTGTGACATTGTAATATGCGGATCTAGGTCGTATTATGGAGCATGTGCCACTGTCGTCAATATCATGTTGTCTTTTTAGAGTCGAGTACTAGTACCACCTAGGTAGAGACATGTGCTGAATGAACGGTTGATTGGTCAGTCTATCAACAGCCTTGAAGGTTGAGTCGGAATATTATTGTTTGTTTTTTAATTTTTCTTTTTTCCGTTTGTTCATTCATTGTTTGTTCCCATATATTGCCTTTGTTCCAATATTCTTCAATTTCCATTCTCTTTGTTCCCACCTCCTTTGTTCCTATTGTCTGAGAATTTCCAGCCACATTATTGGACTAGTCCTATTGTTGCAGACCATGTGGTCCCAACATGCGCTTTTCGGCATCAATAATGGCCTCGATTTTTCTACTATGCTCTATTGGGTGGCCATGAATAACAATTCAATAGCAATTGTTACTAGGCATATTGTAGTCGTAAATTCCGACGACAGAGCTGTATAAGTATCCTCTTCTTCCAATCCTTTTCCTTATTTGTTCCCATACTTCTTGATACTTTCTACGTTTCTGTTTCTCATACTTTTGCTTGTACCTTTCTGCAGATTTGAAACGGTAAATCCAACAATGTCTGAACCCTTGCCAACTCGTCCCTGGCCAACTCTCAGCGCCATTGACCGGGACCACCAGTCGGGATTCCTCTACGAAGAGGAACGCCAGCAATGGTTGCGGCAGCATCCACATGTTGTTCCTCAAACCGCAAAGAGGAGTCGCAACAAGAACCTGCCTGCTTTTCCAGACCGTGGCCCTAGCATGGCTAAAGGCCTTCGTGATATTGCTGAACGCGGTGCAGCTCGTCGCAACGGCACAGCTGCGAACATGAATGATGTGTAAGGGCCATCCTTACCTAAACTTGTTGAACGTGAAAGCTAATATGACGAACAGTTTTACCAAGCCATTGCCACCCATTCCTCCACAGGAAGCTCCTCAGCCAGCCGCAGTTGGCCAGGATGATGTTTCCCAAGGTCTTGGGCGGGATACCGACAAAATGAGCGTTTCTTATGTGCTGAACGGAACCGGCACGCAAGTCCACCACGGCAATGCCGCGTTTGCTCAAAAGGAAGATTCTGAACCTGCCATCGAATTTGGCCAGAAGACAGCTGCCTATGGCACTGTCCACTCGAGTGAAAAGATGAAACCGAATCTCCTTCTCGAGGAACACAAGCTGCAAGGATACGATGACGAGACTCCATCTATTCAACCTAATGGATCTGGGGCGCTCTTGCCACCCTTTTCGTATCACGACTTCAAAGCGCAGGCCTCCTACGACAATGGCCCCTCTGATTTCCGTCGCTTGGCTCATGATACTCCGTCTGCTGGTCCCACATTTGAAGCCCCTGATGCTCAAGCCAGCACCAGTACCCCTCGCTACGCTTACAGTTCAACTTCGTGGTACGAAGCTTCTCCCACTGGCCAGAGATCTTCTCCGGATGTTCAGGGTGCAGTGGCTCGCAGCGCTACTCCAGTGCCTGAAATCAAGCAAGAAGATCAACCCAACGCCGTGGAGAAAGCAATGGATAAACTGATTGCCATCCTCGACCGGGAACAGGAGAAATACCTTGCAAAGGAGAAACTCAACGCAGAAAATTCATCTTCTTCTTACCGCTTTGCTCCCCCAACTCGGCCTCTACGGATATCTACCATGCGGACCAACATCCTGGATACCAGACTCCTGACTTAGCCATTCGTAAAGCTGAGAGTCCTCTCTTTTTGAGCCCTGGCCCCGCTTACGAAGTTTCAACTACGCCTGTGTACCCCCGGACTGTTATTCCACCTTCTCGCCCTATGTGGTCGCCGTCTCCACTTTCTTCCCCTTATCCCTCCGGATATTGGTCTTCGGATGAATCTGAACCTGAGACTGCCACATCTCCTGAGTTCGAGTTTGATCGCGGATATTCTGCTTCGGATGCGCCTCTGCAAGAGTCAGCTACATCTCCAGCGACAGCGCCGCCTTCCCCTGAGCGTCGTCCCAGTGCCATTCGCGAATATTCCTATGCTGGTGCGCCTCGCGTTGGAATTGATCCGTCTGTTCCCCAAGATCCCCGGCTTACGGAGGTTACTTTCCGCCCTGACTACGTCTCAACTCCTACCAGCGCCCCATGGTACAGAGAATATAGAGCCGCCATGGGCTATGTCGACGTGCCACCACTGTCTTTTGGGTCACGCCAATCGAACGTGGCGGAGAACAAAGCTACTTTCACCATGAATGTCCCCATCCGCGATGTCTCCCAGCATCAGACAACCTTTCACGGGTCTGAGTCTACCAATGGTGAGCACAGCTGCGCAGCTTCCATCGTTGGCAAGGAGTCCAACGCTAGCGAGACTCTCAGCAACGCAACTATGGGCCGTGTCACCCAAAGCCCTGATGTCTGCAGCTCTGAAGGCTCCGAAGACTCTCGTGAAACCAAGCGCAAGCGATACACTAAGAACCTCTTTGGTAAGAAGGGATACCTTGACGACAATGAGGAGCCACGCGGGAGGAAATTCCGCCGTTTGAAGGAGGCCATCGGAAAGGGACATTCAACCATTGGCAGTATCAAGGGAATGGTAAGTGCTTTCCGACAAAGCTTTGGAAAGAAAAAAAAGGGAAATCCTACAGTGACTAACAATTTTGACAGTTTTGGGACGATAATCGAGCATTGATCGGCTCATCCAAGCCCGGCATTGTCACTGAAAACACTGCTCCCATTACTCTGAACAGCGACATGCAATCCATTCTGTACGCCGAAATTGAGAACATGATCACCCACGCAGCCAACGAATTCCTGATGAAGGAGTATTACGCCGGTCACCTCTCTTCTAGCTCTCTCGACAAGTTGAAGAACAGATGGCAGAAGAAGCACATGCCTGGAGTCCCTGAATTCCGTTTCGACCAAACCACGCAGTACAAGATTATCATGGCAAACCGCAAACATCTCCAGTTTGGCCAACCAAGTCGCAGCACCCTTGGCGTGGATACCATTCTGGCCGATTGGAGAAGAATCTGCAAGAACATGAGCATCCGCACCTTTGTGGCTCCCGATTCGGTTATTAAGAAGCAAATCCACGATATCCTGAACCTCCTGGAGATCTTGAAGGCCGATGTATCCCACATTGAGCTGATTATGGCCCTTGATGCACATGTTCGTGGAGAGCTGAAGAAGCATGAGATCATGAAGCGATACCGGGACGCTCAGAACTCTGGAATCTCCCCCTCTTAATTCAACTTACGTTCACTTGCACTTCATTTGTCTTTGATTTCTCTCTTTAACAAGTCTTGTCTTGCTTTCGTTTTTTGTTCTTCGTTTTTAGTTTTTTTGCTTTTCTGCTTTTTGCTTTTCTGTCTTGGCTGTTCTGTCCGTCCAGGGCAGGACTTGGCCGTTACAGCTTTGCAATTGGCCTTCGCTCTTTGCTATTTCTCGTTTTTTTTTTTGCTATTCTGTTTATGCGTGTTTTTACCAGTGACGACTGAAACCAATCAGTTCAGTGTGCGTAATCCAAATGCAACTCGTCTCAAATGAATCCTTTCCTTTTCCTAGTATATGAACTAAAAATACATACGTAAGCAATAAACATACATCCAGGCGATGTAGGTTGATCGTTCTCGGTCATCGATTAAATTGATAATATTTAACATGGACGACTTAAAATGGCAACTGAAGCGAAAAAAGCACCGAAAAAGTGAGGTTGTACACAAAACACGTGGGGCGACGTCATCGGCTTATACGATCACGGGTTGTCACCGCTCAAGTTCTTGAACCTGTAAACATTTGAACGTTCATACCTCTGTGGTGTTTCCGACAGAACGCGTTGTGGTCCATAATAGGCCCCCAATGACCGTCAATACATCCCGCGTTTAGCCCTCCATATCCGGGGGTGGAGATTAATACTAGCTCAATCACAGGAGCTCCGTACAAAATATCCGAATGGCGGGCCCGATCCACACCTACGGTCCGAGCTGCCTGCTGGTGGATGAAGACCAGGACCTCACCAGATTCCAGTCGCTTCGAACACCACCGGAGATCCGGTCACAATTCTTCTATATCTCATCATTGCCGATCGATGATCCACTGGCTCCCCTGCCTCCACCTACAAGCCAGGGGACCGGGAGTGAGAGACTTCCTCCCACGCCATTCTCGGCCAGAGACAACATCGCCTTAGAGGAAGCTTGGCATGATCTACGGGAAGCGAGAAAGACCAACTTTGCGGCTAACCACAGATCCAGGCCAAACGCATCGACAGGGGCCCCTGGGATAGCTGTACCCGGACATGAATCGGTCTCAAATGTCGAGCGCCGCGAGGCAGCCAACCAAGAGGATCCCTCCTTGGTCGGCAGTAGAGGAAGCACTCTGAGCAACCCTCCTTCCTTCCCGGATGACCTACCCTCTCGCAGTCACAAGAGCCACCTCGCTTTTGCTACTGGCAGTGCTGGAATACGAGCTCGTGGAATCGGAAAGGAAAATCGCGTGGGCTCCCGACTGAGTGACGGGCTTAAACATGACACTCCGAGAGGAATTGCCATCGATCGGAAAAGAGCGCGCTCGTCTTCGGTCAATGAGTCTAGTGCAACCAAAAGAAGAAGTAGTTCTCCACCGGAGGCCGAGAATGTGGGCGAAGGCGAGGAGATTGGAAGTCTACGGGCTGATCGTTCTCACAATGCAAGCATGAGTGGCTCTCCTTTTATACGCGCGCCGGTATCTCAGTCTCAGACGCCACTTGGTCGCTCATTTGAGTCGTCTTCATCAAGAGAAGAAGGCGAATTTCAGGCAGAACTCCGGACCAGCACTGCTCCTCAAAGTGCCCCGAAGCCTTCAGGCCTCAGAACGACCGTGAGCCTAGATCAATTGACTCAGGATTCCCGGAGGGAGAGGACAGAGGAGTCAAGCACGCAGCTCAAGATTCCAGTTGGTGTCTCGCGACTTCACTTGGTCGAGTTACCGAATCTCAAGGTGAGGACAATTTCTCTACTCGGCTCTGTACTGTACGTAATAACATTTTCTTTTTTTCAGATGAAACCTATCTACTGGAGCCCTCTTCAGGACATATCAAGTGTCGTCCGAGCTACTTGGTTTTATAAGAATACTATGTTGCCTGTTGAGACTGAGCTTGCGAACAAATTGGAGGAAGGCTACGTCTACTTGAAGCCATGGACCGACACTTGGCAAGATGAACTGAATAGTTGCGTGGAAAACGGGGCTGATGCTGAATTGAAAATTGTTCACCCGCTGTGGACAAAACAAGACAGCCAGCCTACAACTGCACAAGCGCCACATAGTACCGATTCGCCGCTGGATGAGGCGGATGATCCCTTGAGATTCCACGAAAATCGAGCTGCTGGTGGCACATCCGTTCAATCTGAGAGTATCAAGTCATACCTCACATCGAGTGCCATCTATGTTGACGCAATAAATGCCCAAGTGCTTCGGCCCAGCTTGCTTCCCTCAGTATCAAGGGGGCGACGACCTCTTAGTGCAATAAGGAAAGGCCGTCAGATAGGCATACCTGTGGTTCGCGGCTTTAGTCGAAAGTCATGGGAACAACTGCACCCATCAAAGCCCAATCCTATCGACGTGCGCCATTACATCCGTAAGACGCAGTCGAAAAGTCCTGCTGCGCGAGGTGAACAAATATGCTATGCATGCAAGATGGAAGATTCGCGGCCACCTCCAACGGACTTGGTTCTCGTTATCCACGGCATCGGGCAAAAGTTATCGGAGAGGATGGAAAGCTTCCATTTCACTCACGCCATCAATGCCTTTCGGCGAGAGGTGAACATGGAGCTCAATAACGAACCCGTCTGGCCGCATGTGCGCCAGGACCATGGGGGAATCATGGTTCTTCCTGTGAATTGGCGCACGAACTTGTCATTGGATGAGCCCGACGTTGAGTCGGGCATCGACCCAGCTAGCAACAACTTCTCTCTTGCGGATATCACGCCCCAGACTCTACCCGCTATCCGATCCCTGATCAGCGATGTGATGCTTGACATTCCTTACTATCTGTCACACCACAAACCGAAGATGGTCAAAGCGGTGATTAGAGAAGCAAACCGTGTGTATCGACTGTGGTGTAAAAACAACCCAGGGTTCCAAGACAACGGCCGCGTACATCTCATCGCTCATTCGCTTGGAAGCGTGATGGCTGTAGACATTCTCAGCCAGCAACCAACGTATGTTCCTCGGTTTGACTTTTCCAATACGGCTTTACACAGCGACATTTTCGAGTTTGATACAAGACATCTCTTCCTATGCGGAAGCCCAGTCGGCTTCTTTTTGCTTCTCAATAAAGGTATGTTTGAAACCTACATAATACTGTCCTTGTATCTGACATCATCATAGCTAGTCTGCTTCCCCGGAAAGGCAGAGACAAGCCAGGCAGCGATGGTGATGACTTACTTCGTGGCGTTGCCGGCGAAGCAGGTCAATATGGCTGTCTTGCCGTAGATAATCTCTACAATATCATGCACACAACGGACCGTAAGTGGAAGCCTACCAAAAGATACCCGCATCCCCTTCATCTGTTATACTAACAATCGCGGCTAGCAATCGCGTACCGAGTCAATGCAGCAGTAGACTCAGACCTCTCCAACTCACTCAAAATGGGCTCCATCCCCAGCTCCACCTCCACCTTCTGGCAATCCTTCGGAAGCGTCTTCCGCTGGAGCTCAACCCCTCCATCCCTGTTGCCCTCCACAGCCCCTACTCGCCCGGCAGCAGTCTCCAAGCTCCCATCCAATGTCGAGCTCGAGACCCACGACTTCAGTCGTGAGGAGATTGCCGAAAAACGCATGCTTCTCCTCAACGACAACGGTCAAATTGATTATTATCTTTCGGGTGGTGGCGGCCCGTTGAATATCCAGTACCTCAACATGCTGAGCGCGCATAGCAGTTACTGGACACTGAGTGATTTTGTGCGATTCTTGGTTGTCGAGATTGCGAGAAAGCAGGGGAGAGAAGGGACACTGCTTGCTTTCCGGTCTGAGAAGAAGAAGGGATGGAAGTATTCGAAGGGGTGATTCTATTTTGGGGCTGTCTAGGGACTTTGCCATAGCTTTGATGTTAATTTTGCGCTCTGGAGATAGAAGGGGTACTTTCGATTGTGAAATTCGCATACAAACATACGACACCTGGAGACTCGTTCCATGTAAAAAACCACAATGTATTTTTATTCTCATCAATGAAGGAAACTTAGTTGGTGACTGTGTATCGTCTGATCAAAAAGAGGATCGAAAAATGTGAAGACAAGACGAGAAGGCAAGAGATGTACAAAACTCAGAGACAGACAGATAAGAAACCAAAACACAAGTAGCTTTCAGAAGATTCAATCTCCGTCTGGACATAAATCATATATCGTATCGCATCTTTAGCAGATGACCCGGGTGTCCGAGCCATGAACATCCCCCATCAACAGAGCCTCCACAATCTCACCCTTGATACCAACTCCCCGTCCAGCCCGCAGCACCACCAACGCATTCGCCTTCGCCAAACTGCCGACCTTCGAAGACCGCTGTCCGGCGCCCTCCACCCCCGTGCTCGTCGCGTACAACCGACCATCCGAGCGCGATGCCGTAACGACAGCACGGTGGTATTCCGTGCGCTTTGGATCGAGCGGGAAGTGGTGCGTCAAGACGACAGCGACGCGGGGGAGACCAAGCTGCGGCGCAAGCCAAGGCCTAGAGCTGAGTGCCTGGGAGCTGTGGCCCAGGCCGGTGAGCTTGTGCAGCGAGGGAAGCACGAACAGGTTAAGGGTGACGAGGGCGGAGGCCGGGTTTCCAGGGAGCGAGAAGATGAGCTTTGATTGGCGCTCCTGTTGAGAGGATGTGGCGTCGCCGGTCGGTTTGAAGGGGACGGTTGCGAAGGTGGTTGGTTTGCCTGGTTTCATAGAAACACGGCCGAAGTGGATGGTGCCACCGAGGGAACGCTCGATGGTCGGCTTGAGGAGGTCGAGCTCGCCCATTGAGACGCCGCCAGTTGTGATTATAACGTCGACGCTGGTGGAGGCTCGGCCAACGCCGCGGAGGGAGTCGCGGAGGGCGTGCTCGAGCTCGCTGGCAGGTGTGTCGCGAGCGATGCCGAGGTCGACGGTTTCGAAGCCCCATGAGTTCAGACATGAGAGAAGAGAGGGGCGGTTGGAGTCGCGGATCTGACCACCTGTGAGAGTTCGCGGGTCATTGTGCTCCACGAGCTCGTCACCGGTGCTCAAGACGCCTACGCGGGGTTTGCGGAAGACTTTGACAGTCCTAGTACCGGTTGATGCTAGCAAGCCAATCTCTCCACCGACGGGAGATATTAGGTCCCCGCGGGCCACTATTTTGGAGCCTAATGTGACATCGCTGCCAGGCTCGCGCACATTCTCGCCGGGCTCGATGTCCTCAGCGAGGATTTCGACTGTCGCTTCTTCCTTGCCGTCAGGTGTGCAGGAGTCCAAGGTTGTATCCTCGACCATGACTACGGCGTTCGCGTTTGGGGGAGAGGGGCACCGGTGGTAATTCTAGCGATGGTCCCCGGTTGCAATGGCTCTAGATTTCCGCCGACATTGGCATGGGCAATGGATGCTACGGGGAAGATCCCCTTGGTGGATTGGCCGGCGGAGCCAGATTCTGGTGCAATGACAGCGTAGCCATCGACGATACTAGCTCGATACGCTGGAACGGCCTCTGCGGCGTAGACGTCTTCTGCGATCACCGAGCCAATTAAGGAGGTGGTCACTGGGACCTCAAAGACTTCTGGCTCGGGAGTGTGCTCATTGATCCGCCGAAGCGCTTCATCTACAGAAAGCATCGGGTAGGGTGAGGAGCGATAGCGCCGGTTAGGGCCTGCACTAGGGTCGTTGGACTGGGGCCTCTCCGACGGCAACGTATGCGTTTTTGGGGTCTTATGTCCATGTCCGTGATCATGACCATGGTGATGGTGATGGTGATGATGATTATTTTGAGTAGCACCAACGCCTGCCTCCGATTCGAGCTTCTTCACACCTCCAGCATGGAGGTTCCGTGAATTAGCCCCAGCAGACTGCAGGCAGGCATGTGGAAGAAGCTTGACAACAGCGTCGAGGTTCTCCATGGCTCCTTTGGGTGAACCAGGTAAGGTAATAATCAAAGTCTTATTACGGACACCAGCAACTGGTCTGGCCATCATAGCAACTGCGCGGGGGGATTAGCAGAAGTAGATATAGTTAAAAGGGGAGCGCCATGGCAGCGCCATGGCGCCGCCCCTGATGTCATGCTCACAGGGGGTTACTCTCAAGGAGGCAGCAATCATGCCGTGTCTTGAAGTCTTGGTTAGTTTACTAGCGTCAATGCGGCACCCGGGTATCCAACTTACACTAGTCCCGGCGCATGGCGTTGGATTAGGGGAGAAACGGCCTAGTGATATCATGAGCATAAAGCAACGGGTCAAGATCAGAATCACAAACTTCAGGAGTATTGTCCTTGATGGCAAATCCGGTTCCTCCGCTAAGGAGGATGAGGTTGTACCAATTAGGGCTATCGGCCCAGTCGTATATCGATTGCTGGATCTGGAACACGTCGTCCGGGACGATCCTGGATGCGGGGGGTTCCCACTTCCCCTCTGCAGCCAAGATAGGCCGAAGTGCATCGACGACCTTGTCAGAAGCGGGGTCTTCCGAAGCAGTATCTGAGACGATCAGGATTGCGGCTTTCAATTTGGTCTCCATGATGTGCGCTGTGCATAAATCTGGGGAAGTGGATGTTCGGCGGGGGAAGTCGTTTTAAATAGGGAAAAACATCGGACTATCGCCAAACTCCGACGTAAATCGTGTAATTTTAGCGTTGGCGAAATCAATGCCGCTGTTTTTTTTTTTACATGCCAATCGTAATAATTTCCGAAAGGGTAACTTGCCTCTTTTATGGTTCATATTAAGTTGAGTTACGAATTATTCCGAGGTCCTTCCAAGATTGTAAGCAAAAGTCGGGGTTGGGTGTAACCCCAATCAATGCAATCCAATCGGATTGGAATCTATAGAATATGTCTAACTACATATAGATTGGCTTTTAAGTCAATTCTGGATGGGATGTTGTCATGTATACCATGTACTTCAGTAAGATAGTCAAAAGCTAGGCTAAATGGAGACTACAATGATTGCCTACGTGTAGATATATATACATATGTAGGGAAAAAGTCATTCATTTGATAGCGATTTCTACAAGTATTTGTTCACCCTAGTGTAACAAGCGGAAAACTAACTCACGCAGCCCCAAATCTGATACATCTGATCTCCGGATCACTGATGCAATTCATCAAACCCAAAATTGCTCTACGTGGTCGACCCCAGACGCCCCAATGCGGTATATCGAAACATGAACATGAACTATGAAAACGAGAATAAAGAGGCGAGCAGGTCGTCTGGGGCATATGTTTCGAGTCCTCGATATCTGTTTGCTGCCCAAATTTGAAGCTCTTCTCTTTCAAAGGCTCAATTTCAGGCCGCCTCCAACACCGCTGCCTTTTGGGCCACGAGAAGGCCGACAATCAAACCGAAAAGTCCCAGGACTGAGCTGAAAATCTCGACGACAAGAATCTTGACGAATCTGAAAAAGATAACATGTAAGTGACAGTCCTATCATATCAACAATACCACGAGGATCACCTACAGGCTGGGATCAGCGGCATCGGCCAGGGCAGCACCACTTCCATTGATACCAACGGAGATACCACAAATAAGATTGCAGATGCCGACTGAGATTCCTCCCCAGAAGACCGCGTATCCAGTGTAGTAGTTGCTGGAGGTGTGGATTCCGCCTTCGGGTACCGGGCTGAGCTTCGAGGAGAAAACAATGGCCATGATGACGCCGTAGATAGCGACGACTTCACAGAAAATAATGGAGATCAAGTTCTTGGTGCGAATACGGGGTGCTCGGACACCACCACCAACAATGGATGAGCCGGTAAGGAAGATACCCCTAAAGAAAATATGCGGTCAATATCACCATGTCAAATCATGTCAAGAATCGGCGTACCATGCTGCGCCAACAACCGAGAAGCCGATACACGATGCGATTCCGATATTTGCCCAAGCATAAGGAGAAACCTCCTCAAGGAAACGGCCGACCTAATACGTGTCAGGTTATTGGACTTCTGGAGCAAATCGTTTGTTTCTCTTTAACGTGAGTCTCATACATTGAACGCTTCTCCCTCTCCGTGAAAGAGCATATCTAGAATCCACATCTCTCATTAGCTGCCAGATCGCACCTTGGCCCCATTGAAACGTACACAATCCCACCACAATGAGAGTGGTGATGGAGACACCGGCCGGATAGAGGTAAGCCATGGCAACCTCTATAAGCCTGATGAATAAATTAAATGGTCAGGATGATCGCAGACGTAGAAAACACAGCCGATAAGGTAGCTGAAGCTCTGGAAAGGTGATGGGGGACTCGGTGGCCGGAGCGGATTAACTGCTCCGTTCGGGCGGTGACCTCGCGTTGCGCTTCCCCGGACGTGTTGGACCACCTGCTTCCCCCTACTTTTACTGTTCTTTCAAGGGAAGACGCTGGTCTTAACCTTCTATATTCTCATTAGTCTTGTTCTTGTGTTTTTCACCCAGTCGCAAATTCCTGACCTCGTTCCGTGCGGTTTCACTACCCCTGAATTCCAGCCGCATCAATATCTCCGTTACAATGGCGTCTACCTCCGTTGGGTCGTATTCGAACCCCTTGAAGAAGTTCAAGTAAGAATTTGGAGGACACAGTATCGAATCAGAATTGCATTGCTAATGGATATATGTAGGCTGGTATTCCTAGGCGAACAGAGCGGTAAGCGTCTCCTCGCTTCATACCTCTACTACATGCGCTCTGGTCGATGAGAGGCTGGCACAAGATGTCTAACGTTACTGCAGTCGGCAAAACATCATTGATTACTCGGTTCATGTATGACTCGTTCGACAACACATACCAAGCAACTATTGGCATCGACTTTTTGTCCAAGGTACGCCACATTATATACCCCGCACAAGGATCTAATTCATTGGGCATTGCCCCGAGAACCTATCTATCTGTGAGGGCTGGGCTAACTATCGTATCTAGACCATGTACCTTGAAGATCGCACTGTGCGCCTTCAACTTTGGGACACCGCCGGCCAGGAGAGATTCCGTTCCCTTATTCCTTCCTACATCCGAGACTCGAGTGTTGCCGTGGTAGTATACGATATTTCGAATGCCAAATCGTTCCAAAACACACGAAAATGGATTGACGATGTGCGCGGGGAACGTGGAAACGATGTTATTATTGTGCTCGTGGGCAACAAGACCGATTTGAACGATAAGCGGGAAGTCACCACCGCACAGGGCGAGGAAGAGGCAAAGAAAAACGGGTTGATGTTTATCGAGACCAGCGCAAAGGTCGGGCACAACGTGAAGCAGCTTTTCCGGAGAATCGCCCAGGCTCTCCCTGGAATGGAAGGCGAGGCCAAGCAAGGCGAGAGCACCAGTATGTTCATTCTCATGTTTTATTCGCCGAGTCCACATACTGACCATGACCCTTCCCACAGTGATCGATGTCAATATCAGTCCCAAGGAGACGACCAGCAACGACGGCTGTGCCTGTTAAGATTCACCCGCATCCATTCCCCATTCCTACGTGCTCTACCTCGATGAGAATCGAGGCTGTCATGATATCCTACAGTTTTCGAAGATGTACATGTTTCTCCTTTCTTTGCCCGCACCTCGAGTCGATAGCGCGTGTCTAGATCTTTCAATACCGAATGCGGTTGTATCCAGTTATTTTATGAGCTGTTGGGAGGAGACAAGGTGTTTTGATTCCGTTTAACCAGCATCATACGTTTATTTTTCTTTTTTTTTGTGGCGGTTGAAGTTACTTCGCTTGACTTTTCCTTTGGGAGTTCGTCATTACCGCTCTGGCAGCATGGGCTCACATATCTGATATGCCTGATATGCTTTATTTCATGAAGCTGTATAATATGGCATTTCCCTTCTGGGTAACGCACCGCATAGCCGGCGCCAATGAAACTTGAATTCAACACTACCATACCCATCAACTATGTAGAATCCTTGAAACATGACGAAGGTGCTGTTCTGGTATTCGTATGGAGCCATGATTTGCTTCATCCGTCACGTATACTACGTCTCGATGGGTTTCCAATATGTCGATGGCATTTTTTTGGTACATCTGATCACTTGAGAGGCACGTGTTAAAAGACAAACCCCTTAACGTCGTTCTCGTGCTCCAAATTCCACGCTCTTTGGATTAAAGAGTCGACCTTGTTCGTGTCTTTGATTCCGCCATATTTGGCGAGAGCATGAGTTTTTGCCTCGATTTCAGACCTAGTAATGTCAGAACCTGATTGTGCCATCTTTTAGAAATATGGAAAGCATACCTTGTCAAGGGAAGCTCCGGGTCTCCCTTTGCAAATGTGACTGATTCAGTGAAAGTCTTCCCGGACTTGCATTGAACAATAACAGTGCCTTGCCATCTCTCTGGGAACTGAGAATCAATCTCCGCATTGTATTCCATCTTCACTCGACTCTGGAATGTACGCAGAGAGGCATCCTCCAGATCAGCTTCAGTGAAGTCAGTTATCATAGCTTGGCCTTTCTTCGCCGCAATGGCTAGTACAAAGCCCATTGAGAACTTGCTCTGGTGAACTGTGTCTCCATTCCCACTTAGGCTAAGTACGTTAATAGCAGCCTGGTATGTGGGAACTAGGACAGAGTCAATCTCGTCAAAATGAACCTTGTTCTTGCTCATCAGCTTCAACAGTGCGTCCACGCTAGGATGCGTGTGTCGACAAGATGCGTGCCATTTGAAGCTCGAACGAACAATGGCAAATTCAGTGCCCAAGTTCTGGTCAATTGCTTCTGAATTTGTTTCGCCGGGGACTAGAGCAGCTCCCATTGCACGCGGTCCTTCCAAAATATCCCGTGGGCCTAAAAGGCCATCACGAGCGGAGTACGCAGCAAATATACCGTCAAAGCAGGCCTTTGCTGTGTGTACTTGTTTTGAGTGTGTTGCATCCATCAAGAATTGCCATAATCCTGCGGCTTGAGTTCCAGCTGTTCCGACTGCTGATGATGTCTGGTTTGCATCAAGCTTCAGTAGGTGGGCTACAGCTGCTGCAACTCCAATCACTCCGCCTGTGGCAGTGGTATGGAATTTCTAAAACATAAGTTAATAATTGAAAACTAGCTAGCTGCGCCTAGGGTTGCTGGTATGGTGATTTGATATTCATGGAAAACTAAGAATCTTACCTCATAGTGGCTCTTCCCCAGATACTCTCCAACACGGCAACCGACTTCGTAGCCAACCACACAAGCAGTGATGAATTCTTCTCCACTTGCCTCAATGTCTTGGGACACTGCAAGAGCAGCTGGGAAAATCACAGTCGCCTATGGCCAAATAAGCATGGTGTTGGCCGACATATCATGCATTGATATTGGACTTCAAGGTGCAACAAGCAACGAGAACACAGGCAAGACTCACCGGATGCATGATGCTTCGATTGTGCAGATCATCCTGCTCGACCACATGGGCAGCAGCAGCATTGATCAGACTAGCAAATGCAGGACTAGTAGTAAGGGCTTGGGAACCATCAATTAGTTCGCTCTTTCCACTAGACGGGCCCATTTGAGCCGCAAAGCGCACTAATGCAGAAACAGCGGGATGGCTACGACCGGCTATGGCACAGCCTAGCGTATCTAGGAAGAAATCTTTGGTGCGTTGGACCACATCATCAGGAATGTCGTTGTATCTCAGGTCGGCGGCCCATTTGACCAACCGATCAGTTCTCGATTCTTGGCTTGATGAGATAGTCATTGCGGAGTCTCAAGAAACAGGTTATATAGGAATGAATGAAATGACTTGATGCCAACTCCAAGTTCAACGTCAAATATAGGCGGGGCAAAGACGGGTAGAGCACGTCGGTCATTTACTTCCAAGGTTACTTCCCCTCTTTGGAGGATGAGCTAGCTATTTCCCGAGGTATACAAATGGCCCATGAAGCCGATTTGAGAGTATACAACGAAAGGGCTCTGATATATTGCGTAGATACTCATCCAGTCAGACCATAGCCTCCCAATAAAATATTCAATTATTCAATCCATATTTGTATAAACCATTCAAATAGCAGGACTGACATGTGACAGCATATAGCCGACTTATACCTAATTAGGAATATTCATGCCCTGATCATAAGGCATAAGGCATAAACTGTATTGGCTCAGGCATCAATATTTTCATAAATGCATAAAATGATCGCTAAAGTAAGGGGGCAAGCCACCTGGGCATAAAAATGTAGTCTTCTGTTGTGTATTACCTTCGAGGTCACATGGATGATCAGGTAGAACCCATGCATGAATTCAATAAAAACACTGAATATAGAATTCAAGACACAGACGAGCAGATTAAAAGAAGATGAAGTGAGTAACTATCCATAAATAACTACAACATAGATGAGAAGTGAAAATGTAATCCGAGAATCGGGAAATTGATCTGCGGGCGGATCGCCCGGGAAATGGCGCCCCTGGGCCATCTGCCCTGCCATACACCCAGCCTTTTTCCTCTTCCCTTGCTTTGCCCATATATATACCCAACCACATTTCCATCGCTATTTTCATCTCGATAACGCACATTCTTGGAATACACACTCATGGGGTTCACTTCCCGTTTTCTCCGCATTCCGCGGCCAGAGGTGAGTCGAGATCAAATCTTATCCATTACCGGAGCTAACTTATTTCGTCACTTCAAAGTCCTTTCTCTATGTGATGAGCTTAGAGACCGGTGCTTCATTAATCACACTTTCGCTTCTCTTGA
Source organism: Penicillium chrysogenum (assembly GCF_028827035.1). NCBI lineage: Eukaryota > Fungi > Ascomycota > Eurotiomycetes > Eurotiales > Aspergillaceae > Penicillium > Penicillium chrysogenum. Next base: position 1,534,638 of record NW_026622749.1, on the reverse strand, counting down.
ATAAAATCAGTGGCCTCTATGGCTTACTAGCCCTTTTGACCGGCTATCACCTGTCCCCCGTACAGCTCTCAATGTACCTTTGGTCCCTCGTTGCCCTTGGTCTCGCCGCACTTCTGTTCCCACACATTCGCAAACAGTCCCCTCTACAATGTCTCGCCCTCGCCTACCTCTATGTATTCGACAGCTTGATTAACGCCGCTTACACTGCCGCTTTCGGTGTGACTTGGTTCTTGGTGGTATCGCAACATTACGACAGTGGCGAAGCCGCCGGTCCAGGGGGCGACACGATCGCCCAAACCGCTGGCTTTACCAGCCCCAAGTACGATGCAGCCTACGTCGAAATCCAGAACACAAAAGAAGGAAACAACTTCGTTGCTCATCCCCCGCGTGCGGCCGAAGATCTCAGCAATGTCGTTCTCCAGCCCGAGAGTCTCCCGAGCATCATCTTCATCTGCCTTCTGTGGGCAGTTCGCGTCTACTTTGTCCTGGTGATGCTCGCTTTCGCACGCCAGGCCCTCCGTCTCTGGGTTGCGATTCCCCGGCACACCCAACTCCCGACCCACAGCCGCAACGTTTCTGTCGCCAGCGTTGCCGATATCGATCGGGAGCCTTTCTCTCCCTATAGCCCCGACGGCCAGGGCTGGCAAGGCAGGCTGGGTCGCGTGATGGTCAGCATCGGCCACAGCTATTGGTTGGGCGAAGAGGAGGACGGTAACTGGCTCAGCGGCATCAACCACAAGTTCCGCAACCGTTCAAACAACACAGAGCTGCCCGGTGCGCTGGAAAGAGAGAGGAGACGCCGTTCTGGGACGGGTCCCCCAGCACCGTCGCCATCTATTGTTCGATCTACTGTCCTTCAGCAGCCAATTCCTGAGCATGCACCTGGTGGCATGAATGTGAAGATGCAAGACTGGAACGCACCTCGATAAATGATCTCTCGGCGGCTACTGAACAACATCAGTCGCAATAATGTACAGCCTTCGCTTCGACTCGGCTCAATGTCTTCAGCCCCCTATCTTCCTGGCTGTGTGCACCGGATGCAATGAATTTGTCTGTGCCCAACCAGGGGACACAATCCATCTTGGCTCTTGTGTCCGTCCCATCGTTTTATGAGGTCACTCAATCGGGGTAACCGATCAATTGACTTCATTCGATACTCCACCATCACGAAGCCCGAGCCCCATTTTGCTCGATACTTACGATACACTGCACATATAAATTTGGAACGGGTCCAGGTATATGGCGATGAACAAGCCATTTCTGTGTCGTTGATCGATATCTGGGCCCCTCCTGTCTGGGTCCGGAAGGCGTTTTAAATTCCGCCATGGGAATTGGGGCGCTTTAAACACAAATGACATCTGACATCCAGGATTTTGGCGTCGGGACATGGATATGTACATTGCTTATCTGAAATGGGGGTTCTGCATATTTTCCCCGCAAGGGTCTCATGTCTTTGTTTTGTACACAATTGCTTTTGGGCACCCCTCACATATAATATCAGTATGATTTTTTTCTTGACGATTTAACAGATTATGGTCAGTAATACTGAAATGTTCGAGTCTTTCGAACGCCGAAAGCTTCATAAGTACGAATTCTTCTTATATTAAATGAGATAACGAGATTAGGTTTTTTTAGGATTCGTGATGCACTCGGCCGAATTATTAGAATAAGGCTGATTGGCTAGGATCATGGTATACACGAGCGAGATCGGTGACCGTTAACCTTCGGCATTTGACCGGCAGTCTTGTTCTAGTTGTTCTAGTAGGGACTGCCTGAAGCCCGTAGAAATTCCCCTAGGACAGTACGGAGTAGAATACGTTGAAAAGACGGGAATACTCCGAATAAAATGCATTTGTTGGGCATGGGTAATTGCTGTGGTGCTATTGGTACGCTAAAAGCATAAAGGAAAATACTTAAAAATCGGTGCTATGTGAGTTAGTCACCAAATAACCCGGGATTATTGGACTCCACGTAATCCCATGAAGCAAATCCCTTGACAATCCCAGTATTTAAGTGTACTTCATACATACATAAGCTGTCGATGTAGTTCTCTTAAACGACAGGTACCGCACGAGCTAGCAAACCCCGACGCTGACGTGCTCGACGGTATCACGGGATCCCCCGCACTGAACCCAAAACGGAAGGTTTGCATCCCTGTCGTTGGGTGTTTGCACTGATGTCGTGATCGAAGACCAATCAGCAGATTGCTGATCTAACCCCGACGACGGAGAATGGAGCGAGCGAAGGAAACAAAAACCACAGGCCTTTTTTTTCTTGTCTAGAAGGACAATTCCAAGAGAGCTGAGAGACATCATATTAATTGTCTCCTCTCACTTGTTACTATATCCCTTCGGTTCTGTGCTGCGAGTGGGAGATCGCTGCATACATACTGATAAGAAATATCGCGATTTTATCATCCCACTTACTGCTGTGATCAACAGCAAATAATCGCAAAAATGGTGTCTATCTCAAGCGCTGCTGAAGCGGGTAAGTCATTTTCAATTATCTTCCATTCTCGAAAATGCAGGGCAATGGCTGATCACCATGCGATTGTACAGTGGCGAGGATCGCCTACCTCACCAGTGATACCGTTCTCTCTGTGCAGCCCTCGCTGCAAAATGACTCATTGTTCTCCAAGTCACTGAAGGCCCTCAAGTCGAACAAGACGAGCAACCTCTCTTCAAAAGTCACCGAGGTGAGTTGCACTCGTTGGGTTGCGCGTCCGGAACCCAACTAATACTATATCCAGGTCCAAGCTGTGCGCTATAATGAAGATCCCCTCCTGTCCGCCTTCACTCCCCTTCAGAACGGCGAGATCATCTCCGTCGTCACCAGCTCGTCAGTCCTGATCACCGCCGTCCCTCACCTTTACCGTCTCGCCAACAGCCCCGTGGTCATCCACGTTGCTCTGGAGCCCTCTCCGTTCCCCGACTACTCCGTGATCAGCTCCATCCGTCAGTCCGGTTTCACATTCCTCCACTCAGAGACCGTGCAAGAAGCCCAGGACATTGCTATCACAGCCCATGCGCTTGCTCACAAGTCTGGAAAGGGTGTCATCCACTTCTTCGACCCCTCTAACTCGGCCAAGGACCCCTCTATTCCCGAGGAAGACATTGAAGTCGTCAAGAAGGTTCTCAGCGTTGGTGGAAATTCTGCCACCTCTGCTGGTATCCAGACTCTTTACGCTGACTCCGGTCGTGTGGCCACTGTCACTGCAGAGACCGTGGGTACTCCCCCCTCCGGCCAACCCGAGTCAACAAACTTGACTGTGCCCTCTCAACCTCAAACTCCTTTCAACGCTAGCGTTGACAACTCATCAGTTGGCTCCTCGCGGAGAGACAGCAGTGCTGGCAGTGAGACCCCGAGCTCAACCGCGACGACTGTGGACAGCGCCACCATCCGGCCTGTTAACGCGGGCGATATTTTTGATTGGACAGCTCAGATTTGGAACACTCTGTTCGAAGAGGTGGGCCGCAGATATAATGCCATCGAGTACACCGGTGTTGCCGATGCTAAGTCTGCTATCTTCGTCTTTGGCTCTACTGGAGTCTTCGTGGATGCTCTCGCCAATGCTGGTGCCAACCCGGAGTTGGAGCACATTGGCCTGATCACTGCTCGCCTGTACCGCCCCTGGGTTGGTGGACAGATTTCCAACTCTATCCCTAGCTCCGTTGAGAAGATCGCTGTTCTTGAGCAGGTTCGCAAGACCACCCGATGGGGTCCTTCGTTCATGGACTTGTTGTCCAGCCTCACACCCTCTGGCACTCGCGCTCAGCCTCCTCGAATTGTCGGGTACCGTCTCGGATATATTGAGCCCTCTACCGCTGTCCAGGCCCTTCGTGGTGTCTTGCAGAACCTAAACTCCGCTTCTCCCATCCAGAACCTCGACATCGGGAGCTCTCAGGTTCCTGCTGTGCAACACGCTCTCGAGCAACCTCGCATCGAGAACGCTTACTTGAAGATTTTGGATCAGCTCTTTGGCGAGCGCCTCCACATTGCCAACCAGCTTGGATCCAATAACGCTGGTATCTCAAGCACTATTGCCGCAAGCCCCGAGTTTGGATTTGGTTCGCTGCTAGCTCGCCAGGAGCACCGCCAGCGCTTCATCCGGGAGGTTGAGGAAGCCACCAGGTCCAACGACTTTGCTACTGACGTTCCCAAGACTTGGTTGTCTCGCTGGGCTCTGAATGTGAAGGAAGCCGCTAAGGCCAACAAACTGGCTCCTGATGTGATCAGTCGCCTCTCCAACGATGGCTCCGCGATTTCCCGCCAACTTCTCCAGTCCAAGCAGCTCTTCTACGAGGAGTCTGACTGGCTGGTCGGCTCCGATGCCTGGGCTTACGATCTGGGCAACTCCGGTGTTCATCACGTTCTCGCATCTGGCGCGAACGTGAACATGCTCATCATCGACTCCCAGCCCTATTCTGAGCGCGCCGCATCTGATGCTACTCGCCGTAAGAAGGATATTGGTCTCTATGCCATGAACAGAGGTAACGCATATGTCGCCTCGGTCGCTGTTTACAGCTCGTACACCCAGGTTCTTCAGGCCATGTCCGAGGCTCAGCAGTTCAAGGGCCCCTCGGTTGTTGTCGCCTATCTGCCTTACAACCAGGAGAATGACTCGGCACTCACAGTGCTGCAGGAGACCAAGAAGGCTATCGATCTTGGCTACTGGCCCCTGTACCGCTGGAACCCCGATAACGAGGAGAAGGATGAGCCAAAGTTCCAACTTGACTCCGAGCGCATCAAGCGTGACCTTGAGGAGTTCCTCCGCCGGGACAACCAGCTTACCCAGCTCATGAACCGTCAACCCAAGTACGCCCCTGTTCTGTCTGAGTCCTATGGCACTGAGGTTCGCGCTTTGCAGAAGAGAAACGCGAAGGACTCCTACGAGAAGCTCTTGGATGGTTTGTTCGGTGCTCCTCTCACCATTCTCTTCGCATCCGATGGCGGTAACGCCCAGAACCTCGCTAAGCGTCTTGGCAACCGTGGTCGCGCCAGAGGTTTGAAGACCATGGTCATTGCTATGGATGAGTTCCCGCTTGAGGACTTGCCCACTGAGGAGAACGTGGTTTTCATCACCAGTACTGCAGGCCAGGGTGAATTCCCCGTGAACGGTCGTAGTCTCTGGGAGCATGTGAAGAACGCCGGTGATCTTGACCTGTCCACCATCAACTATTCTGTTTTCGGTCTTGGTGACAGCCACTACTGGCCCCGTAAGGAGGACAAGATCTACTACAACAAGCCTGCCAAGGATCTTGATGATCGTGTCGCCTTCCTGGGTGGTCGCAAGCTCACCGACATTGGCCTTGGTGATGATCAAGACCCGGATGCCTACCAGACCGGGTACTCCGAATGGGAGCCCCGCTTGTGGAAGTCTCTGGGTGTTGATAAGGTGGAAGGTCTCCCCGAGGAGCCGGCCCCAATCACCAACGAGGATATTAAGATCAACTCTAACTTCCTTCGCGGCACCATCGCTGAGGCTCTTCTTGACGAGACCACTGGCGCTATCCCCGCCAGTGATCAGCAGTTGACCAAGTTCCACGGTACATACATGCAAGATGACCGTGATCTCCGTGATGAGCGCAAGGCCCAAGGCCTTGAGCCTGCCTACAGCTTCATGATTCGCTGCCGTCTCGCCGGTGGTGTTGCTACCCCCAAGCAGTGGCTGCAGATGGATGCCATCAGTAGCTCACACGGTAACGAGACCATGAAGCTCACTACCAGACAGACCTTCCAGTTCCACGGTGTTATCAAGCGCAACCTTCGTGGCGCCATGCGTGCCATCAACAACTCCATGATGGACACACTCGCTGCCTGCGGTGATGTTAACCGTAACGTTATGTGCAGTTCTCTCCCCGAGCTGTCCTCTTTCCACCGTGAGACCTGGGCCATCTCTTCCAAGATCAGTGAACACTTGCTTCCCTCAACCACTGCCTACCACGAAATCTGGCTGAAGGATGACAACGACAAGAAAGTCCAGGTTGCTGGAGATGCTGTCGTTGACCACGAACCCCTCTACGGTCCTACCTACCTCCCCCGCAAGTTCAAGATCACCATTGCCATTCCTCCTCACAACGACACTGATGTCTACGCCCACGACATTGGCTTGATTGCCATCAAGGGTGCCGATGGCAACCTCGAAGGCTTCAACGTTCTGGCTGGTGGTGGAATGGGTTCCACTCACAACAACACCAAGACCTACCCCCAGACTGGTCGCATGTTCGGATACATTCCCAAGGATATGGTCCACATTGCATGCGAGAAGATCATGCTGGTGCAGCGTGACAACGGTGACCGCAAGAACCGCAAGCACGCCCGCATGAAGTACACCATCGACGATATGGGCGTTGACGCTTTCCGAAGCGAGGTCGAGAATCGTCTTCCCGACGGCCTCAAGTTCGGCGAACCTCGCCCCTTCGAGTTCAAGTCCAACGTCGACACCTTCGGCTGGCTTAAGGATGATACTGGTCTCAACCACTTCACCTTCTTCATCGAGAACGGTCGCATTGAAGATACTGCCGACTTCAAGATGCGCACTGGTCTTCGCGAACTTGCTGAGATGGGCAAGGGTGAGTTCCGTCTGACCGGTAACCAGCACCTGATGATCTCTCGCATCACCGACGAAGACCTCCCCGCCATCAAGGAGCACATGGCCAAGTACAAGCTTGACAACACTGCTTTCTCTGGCTTGCGTCTGTCTTCCTCTGCTTGTGTTGCCTTCCCTACCTGCGGTCTTGCCATGGCCGAGTCTGAGCGCTATCTCCCCGTTCTGATCTCCAAGCTCGAGTCCACCCTTGAGGAGTGCGGTCTTGCTCGTGACAGCATCGTTATGCGTATGACTGGTTGCCCCAACGGTTGTGCTCGTCCCTGGCTCGCCGAAGTTGCCTTTGTTGGAAAGGCCTTCGGTGCATACAACATGTACCTGGGCGGTGGCTACCACGGCCAGCGCCTGAACAAGCGCTACCGCTCTTCCATCAAGGAGGACGAGATCCTTGACATCATGAAGGGCCTCCTCAAGCGCTACTCTCTTGAGCGTGATACCGACGGCGAGACCCCTGAGCGTTTCGGTGATTGGTGTATCCGTGCTGGTGTCATCAAGGCCACCACTGACGGAAAGAACTTCCACGATGGCGTAAGTGATTCCTTCTATGATCTCGACAGTATTGATTCTAACAATCCCTTACAGGTTGCCGAAGATGAGGAAGAAGAGTAAATGCTGAACACAGCAGTTACACATATAATCTCTGATTTTTATGACTCTCATGGGATCTAAACTTTGCTTTCTCCCCTTTCTAATTGTTGGATATTCTCACGTCTGTATCTCACGTCGCAATGCATTGATGTCTTGGCGATTGTATGATTCCATGCAAAAATGTTAGATTTCGTCTTTTTTTTCTCTTTTTTTCCCTTTCTTCATGTGGATCTCGATGACAGTTCAAGTCTGCTAGTACATATATACTCAAATGATATCCATTTTCCTATCACCTTATCACTGAAACATCTTACCTCCCGAGGTCATTCAAAGGTGGCAGAAACCCAACCGTGGAATCAGGTCAGGGGCGACCCCGAGAAGTTGATGCACAGTTTACATCACCTGGAGACTCCAGTTCCTCTTTGGCAACCTTCAAAGCTTCGATCTTGCCTTGAACATTCGTTCTAACACTTTCGTTAATGTCCATTTCAGCTTCAATAGGTGGGCAATATGAACTCAATTCTATCAGCGCCTTTCGCGCCCCTGCTCTATCTATTCCCTCGGTTTCGGCAAGAGCAGGACTGGACGTATCGGCAAGCACTAGGAAACACTTTCATAAAAGTCTTCCTTCGCATTTTCGTAGCATTTCGCACACAACCACCACTTTCTCTCAAACCAGGTCTGGACGGTGACCGCTTCGTCGCGATAGAGCCAGGACCACCAGAGCTCTATACCAGCATCACCGTGGACAACGAGATCCAGCCAGTGACTATAGGAGGCACCTGGTTCCCATCACTCTACCAGTACAACACAACCACCACCCAAGACAAGCATGTCGTGCTCCACTTCCATGGCGGCTCTTACGTCCTCGGCGACGGCCGCACATCATCGTGTCAGTTCATCGCCAACAATTTGCTAGAGCACACCACAGTAAGCCATGTCTTCAGCCTACAATACCGCCTAGCCTGCAACCCCAACGGCCGTTTTCCCGCCCAACTCCAAGACGCCATCTCCGCCTACTCATACCTCCTCCACACGTTACACATTCCGGCATCTCGCATCGTCTTCAGTGGCGACAGCGCAGGTGGCCACCTCGTCCTCGCACTCCTACGTTACATCACCGACTATGAGGACGAAAAGATCCTCCCATCACCAACATGCTCGTGGCTCTTCTCGCCCTGGTGTGATATTCCCGGCGCCCGCAACAAGGATGCCTGGCAGAACATTCCCAATGTACAGACGGACTACATCCCAACCTCGTTCCCCGCATGGGGCGCGAAGCATCTTATCGGGAACCTAAACGTCACCGGCGAGTTCGAGCCGTATCTCGCGCCACTCTGGCATCCCTTTGCCCTGCCTTCCCCTGTTCTGATTGTTTCCGGTGGCAGGGAGGTTATGTGTCAGGAACATGATCGGTTGGCGAGGCATTTGAGTAAAATGCAGCAGAATGAAGGTCGAGTAGAGTACTTTGTGCAGGCTAATTTGCCCCATGATGTGCTTATGGTTGCTTGGCTTCTGAACTTTCGAAAAGAGGCTAGTCAGTGTGCTGTTCAAGCTGGGGTGTTCTTGACGAGGATGCAGGCTATGTTGGAGGAGGATGAGCTTGAGGTTCCTTCCGTGGCTTTCCAGCCGCGATGATGTTGCTATGTATACCTCCCGGGTGTACCATAACGCTACCTATGTATTGCTATTTGAGTTGAACTTTCTGAACGACTCTGCCAGAGAGGTTCTCTACGGATTCCTTAGGCTCATTAGAAAGGCCCTCTAGTAGCCACCTCCATCATTTCAGCTCTTTTTTATCTCTTCGATATTTGTTTGGTCAAATAACCAAGAAATACCGCCTTCCCTAAAGACTTCAAACGTTTCTCAAATCGCAGTTTGTTTGTCAAGTGAGGCAGTTTCCGGCTTCTTCAGACATTTAACCCACCAAATCCTCTTTTCCTTTTTCAATCTCTTTCATCTATTTTCTTTCAAAACCCTGTACCCATCGCAACATACAACCCGCGCCGAGGCTACTGTTCTCGATACTGCCTTATTCAACACTGATCAGCGCTGTGATCTCGTACAAAGTCGCTGGCACTATCGACTTACCGACCTCCCCCCACCCTCCACCCTCCACCCTCAGGTTAAGACGTTAACAACACCGGGCAAGACCCAGAGTATCCGAAGAGTGGTACAGCTATATCGCCAGCGGGCAGTGGTTTACATATCGTCGCGGTCGAAAATGGCACCCATCCCAGGGATCATTCGCGAAGCAGCTCGCTTTGAGATCCAGCATGGCATAGACTGGACCGACTACGGACCATACACCAAGATAACGACAACTGACACGCACACTAGCTACAGCAATCTGGCAGACTTTTCTCACGAACTCCACGAGTGGCCCTTTTTGTCCGTGGCCATTGCCAGCGTCCTTTTTACGATTATCGTGGTGGGCATCATCGCCCACTTTTGCTTTTGGGGAAGACGCAGGTATGTAACGAATACCCTATTTGTGATTGTGAGGGGTCACTGATTTGAGTTGGTCATGCAGGTATCCGCGGCAAACTGCATCTCCATCTCCCGAGGATAAGATGAAGACGGAGGACGTTGAATACCTGGATACGGACGAGGAACCCCGCTCAGGTATGTTGAGACATACATATTCCTTGCTGTGTGCCCGGCTCATGATTACAGATGGTTGGATGTGTTTTATCCTGGCCTGCCATGCTGCCATTACCCTCGGTGTTGTCTGATGCAGAGGAACACATGCAGCTGTTGGAGAACAAGACAGTCAGATGAATACCCCCTGTTCTCTGGTCAGCTAACGAGTCTCTGTGGGACTGCGGTTGAAGGTAGAATTACAAGCCTGGTGCTTGTGGTCTTAGCCGGAGGTGACGATTTATGAGACCGGATCAAGTATGGGTTTTAGCGTTTAGCAATTGATATTTTTATGCTTGGGGAAACCAGCCCAGCACAAACCAAGTGGGGGAAAGGATGGATGTGCTGTCCAAGTCATTATTGACAACAGAACCTGTTGGCATGTTAGAGATCTATAGCATACATATATTTATATGCTAAGAAGATGTCGTTCAACAAGCGGCCCTTTCCGCGGCTTCTCCCTACAAACGCACAAACTTTCCAAGGGAATCTCACCAATTGCTAATAAATGCATGGCAGGACAGTAATAAATGCAATAAAGTTTTCGTGCTGTGGCGACTTTCTGGCTATTTCTCGGCTGGGGCAGTGGGGGGATGCTCATAAAGGCAGTATACTACCTCGGAGCCCTACCTAATTCCGCTTCATATAGGCTTCTCAGCACCCGGCTGTGAGCTCACTGCCAGGCCCTTATTACCCCGCAAATGGTGACCTTCCCCGGAATTGGAGAAAATAGACGCGGGGTTAGCCTCTTGGCTATCTGAGCGCCAGGGGAATCATAGTATAAAGGCTCACGCCCATTGAGACTCTTTCTGCGATGAAATTTGGTTACCTCTGCTCAATTGCAGCTCTACACCATGCCTACCTCCAAGCCATCTAGTGTCCTACACGTGGAGGATGTCTTTCCCGAAAAAGGTTCGGAGGCTGCGCCTAGTCTCGAGCAGACGTACATGGAAAGTGGGTTGAGTCGCGATGACGCATATTTCCTTGCCAACTTCCCAGAGGAAAAGAGGAACAAGTGCATTCGGAAGGTTAGTTGGATCATGTGTCTGATATGAGATGACTCGGGCATAACATTGGTGAGTATAGATCGATTGGCGCCTCTGCCCTATGTTAGCGTTTCTCTACCTTGTGTGCTATATTGACAAGGCAAGTATTGGTAGGTGTCTCTTCTGCTCATGGCTTTTGGATATTACTGGACTTGACTTTTAACGCCCCACAGGGAATGCCAAAATCGAAGGCATGCTGCCGGATTTGAATATGTCAGGCACTCAATATAACATTGCCCTGGGGATTTTCTTTGTCCCCTATGTGCTATTTGGTATGGCAGCACCCTCGATACCATTTCTAGCTTACCATATTAACAAGAGCTTGGCTGCTAGAGGTTCCTAGCAACATCCTACTTGCCAAATTTAAAAAGCCGTCGCTCTACTTATCGATATTGATGCTTCTGTGGGGTATCGTCGTGACCCTAACGGGGGTTGTAAAGAACTTTTCCGGGTTGTGTGCGGTTCGCGTGCTCCTTGGTATTTTCGAGTAAGACGACCGCTACGTTCTGTTACTTTGGAAGGCTCCTCTCTGACCTGTTTGCAGATCTGGATTTTTCCCAGGCGCCGTGTGGGTTATTACCCAGTGGTATCAGCCACATGAAGTCCAAAGCAGGATAGCGATTTTCTACACTGCGAGCGCACTAGCCGGTGCGTTCTCCGGGCTTCTAGCATTTGGCCTAGCCAAGATGCGCGGAATCGGCGGCTATAACGGCTGGAGATGGATTTTCATTATTGAAGGAGCTGCAACAGTGGTCTTCGCAGTCTTCTGCTACTTCTGCCTAGCGGATACCCCTAGGCTCTCCAGTAGATGGCTGGACCCGGAAGAGATCCGGTTTCTGGAGCTACGCAGACAGGCCGTGCGAGGACGTATTGTGGTAGACGAAAATCCCAACAAATTCGACTGGAAAGAGCTCTTCAAAGTCCTTACCGACTGGCATCTCTACCTACAGGTCCTCAACTTCTGGTCCAATACCGTACCAAACTACGGTCTGAAATTCTCCCTCCCCCAGATTATAAAGAACATGGGATATACCTCTGCGAACGCGCAGCTCCTCTCGATGCCTCCCTACTTCGCCGGCGCGATATCCGCATACGTCTTCAGTGTCATTGCAGACAAACTGCGATGGCGCATGCCGATCATCATTACTGGACAGATCTGCGTAATCGTTGCGTTCTGCATCCTATTCTCTCTCGCCGAGGATATCAAGGATAATATTCCAGCGTGTTATTTTGCGGTCGTCCTTGCCTGTATTGGTCTGTACCCGATTATCCCGGGAACCAACGCGTGGACATCAAACAATCTCGCCGGCGCGCGGAAGCAGGCTATGGGTATTGCATTTATGATTAGCATCGGTAATTGCGGTGGACTTGTGGGATCATTTATATATCTTGAGCGTGAGGCACCTAAGTATCCTACTGGATTTGGGAGTTCGTTTGCCTTTGCGGTGGCGGGTGTGGTGGCGAGTGCTGCTTTAGAAGTAAGGTTCTGGTACGTGAATAAGCGGAATGCGAAGATGAGTAGGGACGAGATTCACGAGAAGTATACGGATGAGGAGTTGCAGCTTATGGGAGATCGGTCGCCGTTGTTTAGGTATACACTTTGAGTGCTTTCGGCGTGGCTGTCTTTCGCGAAGGGAAATAGGATATGGAATCGGGAATTATAGGCCGCCTCGTGCAATTGGTCCTTCGACTCCCACAGTTCATAAGTAAGCGACCTTCGAACGGCACCGAAGCACCGGAATCCGCTTCGGCATCTCCAACATCTATATAGGAGCCATGCTGTCCTATAGCTTTAGTGAGCTTCAAGCATCCTAGTTAGAAGAATAGAGGATGTTCTTCGGCAGTAATACTCAGCAATACAGACCACGACAGGATCCAATCTGTTTGATGTTGGAACTTTCAAGAGTATCAAACCGCCAATTTAAAGGCTTGGGGCATGTCAGTTACTGAATTCGGCGCTGCATATGTCCCCTACATGGCATACCAACGCTAGCATGTTTTGGATTCAAGAACAGACGGCAAAGCAATGCCTCTGTCTCCACCATAGATGTATGTGGGTGAGATCAACCGTTGGATTACGCTTGCCAGAAGCCTCAAATATAGATAACAGGTTGAAGATACACCCCATGCTCGGTAGTTCGGGTCGCTTGAGAGGGTTATGTGGGAGGGACAATGTAGAGGACCTTTGTGGTTTTGAATCCTTGCTATACTATAATATAGAAGACTTTGATGTCGAGCCCCTTACTAGTAGATCAGTTTATGAGAAAGGGTGAACACAAAACATAATATAAGCCTAAGAAATCTTTCATATAAGAATATGGTATAATTATCAAGTTGGCCTTCAGATTGTTTGTGAACGATCAAGGCTCAAGCCATCCTTGTGGAAACCGTGTTCCACCCATGCACCAGCAACCCATATGCCCTGACAACCTGGGAGGCTCTGCATCTGGCGCTGAGCAGCAGGCCCCATACAGGCCCAGGTCCAGTCTGAGGTCTAGTTGCACTGTTGGTCAGCATCTCTATCAGGAGACCCCTGCAAGCACCTATCCATCCCCCAGTCTGGAAGCCCAAGATCACAGCACGGTTGCCTAGTAACCCTCTTGACAGAAGCAATCTAGTGCTATCACCAGCTACTCCCACAACTTGATTAACTTCAAAGAAGGATTTATCATCCTCATCAAAGCAATGGTAGTTATTGCCACCACCATCAGGAACTTCAAGTGAATTCTTGAAGTCATCGCATGTGGCACATGCGTATTGCCAACGCCAGCGGTTCAACCCATCTTCCTTCCAGAGGTCAATGAAGTTGGCATGAGAGCCATCGACAGCCCACTCCAGGGCTGAATGCAGTATTGTTAGTACCGCTAGATTCAAGGATGTCGAATACTCACCGCGAGTGGTGATTTTCATTCCCTCACTAGTAGGAACAGCAGCCACGGTGGCAGTCAGGGTAGCAGCAAGAATAGTAGCCAGATTGAACTTCATATTGGTCTTTGGGTGTTGCTTGCACTGTCCTGCTTTCTGCGAAAACGGAAGACTTGATTTGGCGATATAATAGTAGTTGTAGGGTTTTTGAAGGGGAAATAGTGTTTTGAAGACTTGCAAGGAACTGTTGATGAGCTTATGAAGCTTTGAATTTGGAGGCTTTTACCTTCCTTATATGTCCCAGACTCTCAAGTCTCAAAGGAATCAGCAGATTTCTGATCATAGTCTCCAACATCTTGGTCACATGAAGATCTTCAAACAGCCTGATTAGACATGGCAGACCACCGGGGCCCGACTGCCTTGAGGCTTTTCGCCCCCCTACAGCCCCATGTTCTCTAACTACGACTACTCACTCCGCCTAGCATGCGTAAGTGGGTTGGGCAGGGCAGAGCAAGGCACCCTTCCCACCTACCTAATACGGTAGGTATCATTCTCTTCGCTCTTGGCTACATGGAGATCTTCACACAGCCTTCTCGGACCCTTTTTATTTTTGGAAATACTCATAGCCCCAGCATTGAATATTAATAAACATGGTCTATCCTATCAAAGTAAGTGATAGACACTGCAACGCCGGGGATTTCTAGTTCCATTCAAGTTTGACCTCCCTGTCTGGACTTTCACAGAATGCTGATCACTGATGGTCGATGAGACAATTTTGCCATTGGACATTTAAACAGCAACGGCAGTCTGAGGTTTGAGTGACATAGCCTTGCAAGGGAGACAATATGGGGCCAAGATAAGGCAGGTTTCTTCAGTTGGGAAACAGCTGGTATGTGTTGATTATTGGCAGATCGCACCGTTATTCACTTTCTATTGACGTAGAAGCCAAGAATCACTCGGGCATACCAGGACAAGGCCCTACAATTCAATCATAGTTCCAATGAAAGTGCTCGGCCCTGACGCATTTCGGGAGCCGAGACTTATGTGAGGTTACTCCACACCATCCCGTGAGCTACTGAATGAAGATTGATGAGAATCGACATATCGGAATGGACTATGGATACTCCGTATAGGCGAGGATCCCCGATATATGTGGCCAGCATGGCAACACATTAGATAGTCAAACACTCGATATGTCGTATACTCTAGATTGCGTTTAATAGGTATAATCACCGTTGTTTTAAAGCGTCATATTATCTGCTATATAGCCCGGTGCAATTGGACCTTCAACTCCCTCTGTTTATTTCCCTGAGTAAGAGTAAGCGACCCCCGAACGGCTCCCTAACGCCGGTACCCGTTTCAAAGATCTCTCTTGACTAGTGGCTAACACGGTGCTGATCTTGGGGCATATTCCGAGAACGGAACTGCGGCGCTCTGGCATGTTTCCCACAACCCTTAAGGAATAAGCACTTACGCATGCTAGGCGGAGTGAGTAGTCACAGTTGGAGAATATGGGGCTGCGGGGGGCGAAAAGCCTCAAGGCAGTATCAAGATGCAGATCTTCATCTCTAGTCAGGAGGTACGAGGCTGTGTACATAACTCAGGTCTTAGCGGACTGGATCTCTGAGGACTTGAGAAGTATAAAAGAAAGGTCAAATTTTCTTAACTCGACACTCCATTAACTCATCCACAGTTCCCTCAAAGTCTCCAATTATCATATCACTCAAGAACTCTACCACCACGCTTTTGCAATCAAATCAAAATCTTTAAAAGATCACCAACATGAAGCTCAACCTGGCTACTATTCTTGCCACTACCATGGCCGTCACCGTGACTGCTGCTCCTGCTCTTGAGGCGTTGAAAATTACCACCCGGGGTAAGTCAAGATGGAATCTTTGGTGTCCTGAAGTCTAGTTATACTAATAAGACTGCATTTAGCCACCACGGTGGACCAGATTGATGGTGCTCATACCAACTTTATTGACGTCTGGAAAGAAGATGGGATGAACCGCTGGCGTTGGGAATATGCTGGTGCCTCATGCGATGACTTCAAGGATGCAGCCAAAACTACCGCTGCTGGCAGAATTAATAACCTGCAATGCATTGAAGAGGAGGGTAAAACATTTTTCGATAGTAATCAAAGTGTGGGAGTAGCTGGTGATCGTCACATTATTCGTGCTATGAAGGAGCTTACTGGGCAACCTTGCTGTGATATGGGGCTTCCAGACTGGGGACTGGATTCGTGCTTGGAAATGTTTAGGACCAGTGATGGCTGTGAATTTACCCAATCCTAGACCTGGAGCTGCACGAGGGAATTCTGGTGGACTGATGGTGCCTGGGAGCCGGATTGATTTGGTGACAGGGCGAGTGATGTTGATAATCCTAGTTTGCGTGTTCAGAATAAGAAATGACATACTGTTGATCTTTCTCTACAGTTGTCTCGATAGTTGTGAAAAACCACGACTAGATAGTTGTCACGGCCAGTAGCACAGAGCCATGACCGTATGACAAGGCTGCTATTGCCATGGATGAACGCCCTGCATTAGCGGTGTATTAAAGTCTTTCAGATATAGCTGCAGCTTCTAACAGCCAGGCCTACCAAGCAAGGATAACATCAAAGGTTCCAGAAATGGTTTAAATCTTCAAGAATTCCTAGACCTAATCACTTACAGCCCATGACTTCGATCACGCTAAGTATGGTAGCTCTTCGTTGGCAGGTTGTTCTTAGGGTGATATGCCTATCGGGGAAGGCATCGAAAGCGCTGTTTTGCGGAACAGCGAGAGGTCTGATCGATCTCATGATAAGTGATGAAGAGGATGATGATGATCCAGCAAGAAGAGCAGAAGCAGCAAGCTTACTTGCAGCTGCAATGTCACATAACACGCAAGCAAGCAAACTATCAAGCAAACTATCAAGCAAACTATCAAGCAAACTATCAAGCAAACTATCAAGCAAACTATCAAGCAAACTATCAAGCAAACTATCAAGCAAACGAGCGATCTCCAACAATGAGGTCAATATTCAGTGTCCGCTTTGAGAGAAGAATATTTCAGGGCGCTCTGAGCGTATCCTTTTCAATGCACAGCTAAGACATTACACGGGCTACGCGCCCCTGTGTTTGTTCTTGTTGGATTGGTTGGGCTATGTAGGGGAGAAGTGGCATTGACAAAGAAGTGCGGTTCCTATGGACAAACTAAACTATCACGAATTAGCGCAATTAATAAATCCAAGTCCCTCCACCCCTTCGCAGTTCTTGCGCTTCTCGTTTATTCTTCGGTACATTCAAAAATTTTGAATGGCCTGGTGAACACAGCGAAAAGTAGGGCGATGCCAAAGATAGAAAGCTGGCGCCAGGTTGGCATCTTAGACTTCGAACCTTTCCTATATTCCAATTGTACATATACACTCATATGAATGCACTTGTTCTTTTCTAGACTCCCTCTAGCTAAGCCTTTACTATAAAAAGAGTATTGAAAGGGTTATGTAGAAACGATGAGGTCCTAGGTAGGTATGAGCCAGGGGTCGGTGACTAAGTAATAGCGGTGAACAGATAGCTGTGTTTCTGCCACCTCCCCGCCGATGAATTTCGATAAAAAAAGTTATCAGTCCAAGTTGGTATTTGAGGGCAATTATTGCCAGTTCCTCTTTTTTATCGCTCATTGTTCATCAGAGATACCCACCTACCTTATCAACATGGCCTTTCCCGATGATGATCCTGTCGTCGCCTCCTACGACGTCCTCCTCACGGACTCGGATATTTCTCGCTATGTCTTCCAATACGTTGACCGAGAGCACGACCGTCCCTACAATGACCAAGAGAACCAACGACCGATTCAACTTCGGCTAAAACCGCGCACCGGTCTTATTGAAGTTGAAGTCCCCATCAGTACCCGAGAAAACTACGACGTTAACAAGGGGATGCGGTACGGGGATGCGGTACAGAAGAGCCGTTCCGCGCGCGACGGAGGCGCTTATGGTATGGCAGGCGGCTTCACTGCTGGCAGCGGGACTGCAGCTGCAGGGGGAAGAGTCAAGATGGAAGCGAATGGGGACGTGGAGATATTGGATAATAAGAGGGCTGTGGATTCCGCATCATTGATGCGAGTGCAGTCACTTGGGGGTCGTATAAAACCTTCTGAGGAAGGCGATCCCGTTTACATGTTGGCCACCTTCACAGATAGTACGTTGGTTCTACTCAATTGCTTTATTTTCTGGTGGCAGCATGGATTCTAACATTCTTAGGAAACTTGCATCTCTCCCCCGTCACATCGGTTGTCCAGTTCCACCCTCAACTTCACCACCTGGATGCTTTAGATGAGATGCCAAAAGGGGAAAGGTGGACGTGCTAAAAAGGATGACGAGGACCGTCCTGCCGAGAGCGAAGCACGTGCGATTGATATCAAAGTCAAGGCCGCTGAAGATGCTGAAGCGGCTGCAAACGCCGGCAATCTAGACCTTCTTAAGCAAATGCAAGATGAGAAATGGAAAACATACGGCTGGGTTGATGCTGAGGTATGTTCTCTCTTTGCTGCACCTTGTTGATTCTTGTTTCCCACTAACCCTTACCTATCTCAGGCTGAGGATTCTTGGTACACATATGAAAGCTTTATGATTCACAAGGATACCGAAAATCTCCCATCCCTAGAGTCAAACATCGAGTCTGAAGACTACCTCGATAAAATGAGCGCCCCGAGGATTGATCCTGCCCGCCCTGACATGACTGGTTGGGCTATGAAAGAAAATCGCCGGAGGCAAAGAGACGGCCAAACGGGTAATGGTGCCGAATAGCGAGGGGTTATACTGTATAATAGTCCGAACAATCACTTCCTAGCGATACCTTATTATCATCATCCCAGGCATTCCATTTAAAGACAAAACCACGTCAAACGTAGAAAGGAACATGCGAAGGTCTTTGCTCAGGTCTTGCCACTCATACTTACCCGCCGATCCCTGATAGGATAATGGATACGGGTCACGTGCCATGTTCGGTTTTTCTGCCATCTCCGTTTCATCGCGACAGGTCCGATAAATCTCCCTTTCACCCGCTGCCTTCGTGTTTTTTTCCTTCCCCCTTTCCCTCTTTTTTTGGGTTCGGTCGGGAGTTGCAGGATAGTCTGCCAACGCGATCGTTATCCGTCTTCTCTAGCGGAACAATCGCATTGGTCTTGCTCAACGTCCTTCATTGCGGTGTTCTGTTTTTCTGGCTATCATCGTTGAAAGCCTGCATCTATCTTATAATTTACCCTTAATATCTTTTTCTTTTGGTATCATTATACTCTCGTTCGCTGTCAACATCCAATCTTCGATCTCCAACCCCCAAAAGCGCCGATTTTATGCACCATGTTATCCCGCGTGGCTTGTCAAAAAAATGCTTTCCTTCACTTGCGGAGGGTTCAGGCCTCCCGATCATCGTTCCATCTGCCGACAATACGTTTTCAGTCATATTCGAGTAATCGGAACTCGCTTTTGAGTCTGTCATACAATTCGATTCACGATCGCCCACGCAACCTGTCTCCGCGATCCGAACGCCATCTTGCTACAGCCGCCGACCATTCTAGCATCGACGGGCATTCGTCCGAGAATTACGACCACTTCATGCACATGCCTTTTGAGAGCTTCGATGCATCATCCCTGATCATACTCGACTCGACGCCACAATCGCAATCAAAAGTTTTCCGCAGGAGGCATGGTGTCGGGGGTGATGAGGTAGAGATGAGGGCCAATCTAGAGCTCTCATTGAAGGTTGGTGAGTTCGAGCGAGCCTCTAAGTTGATTAGTCGGCTTGGCCATTATCACCCACCTGGCTCAGATGAGTATCTCCTTATTCATAACCGTTTCATGAAAAAGATGGTGGCGCATATGATCCTCAACCGGCAGCATGACATGATTCTGCCGTTGCAGAAATGGTTCGAAGTTGATATGCCTGCTGGTGGCGTGACACCGGATGCAAGCAGTTTCGCGATTATGATTCGAATGGCGCTGCGTATGCTTCATGGATCGAAGCGCGACAGAACTGTTCGTCGATACTGGGAACTTGCTCAAAATGCGGGCTTGGAGGAAGAGCTTGTCGGCATGGAGGTTCTTGAGGACTCTGATGTTGGTGAGCTGGCTAAGGTGAGCTTATGCTTCTAGTCTGTACCCAGGAGTCCTGCTAATGTCCCCAACCTAGATTTGCTCCTCCGACATGCTGGACTTGGTCTCGAAATATATGAGTCTCTCCGAAACTACTGAAGCGCCTTCCGCCGTTGTCGACGATATCCCCCAGGTGCAGCCTGCCCAGCAAAAGGGATTGGGACTGGAGTCTCTGAAACAGTCCCTGTCCCTCTTCTCCGGCAATACTGCTGTACATTTGCCCGAAGATTTCACGGGCACTGAAGAGGAAGGAAAGCAATTGATTTCAGAATTGAGGCAAAAACGACTTGAAGCCGATAGTCTCGATTCGGCCCTCTGGCGTTGGCGCGAAGATAATACCGAGAGACAGAAATCCGGGCTCAACGTCGGTTCCGACGAGAAAAAGCTCAATAAAATCATGAGCCAGTGGCACACGGACCTTGTGACAAGAATCAAGAGAGAGTTGGAGCTCGTTAAAGAGACACTTGCGGGCCGTATCATCAGCACTGAGCAAAAAGAGCGCTGTGAGTATGGTGTGTTTTTGCAAGCCCTCGACCCCGACCGGTTAGCTGCACTCACTCTCTTGTCTGTGATGTCCTGTTTCAGTCGCCAGGGGATGGACAAGGGCCTCAAACTTTCTGCGATCGCCTCAATAGTTGGAAAAGAGTTGCAAGATGAAATCATTGCCGACACCTATCTGAAGAAGAACAAATCTGTGGATCCCAGTCGTCTCAAGGCACTGAAGGAGACTCTCGCAAATCGCAAAGACAAGCAAGGCCGACTTCGATGGCGATCGCTCGTTGAGAAGATGAATGCAGAAGATGAATCTATAATCTGGGGCTCTCGCTCACAGGTCAAAGTTGGTGGTGTTTTGATGAGCATGTTAGTCGAAGTTGCCAAAGCTCCTGTTTGGACCGAGGATCCTGTCACCAAAAAAAGGACTCTCAATATGCAACCGGCCTTCGACCATTCTTATCAGATTCACTTCGGGAAACGATCTGGTCATATCCACATGCATAGTAAAATTGTGGACATTGTTGCCAAAGAGCCACCCGCTGAGGTGTTGGCCCGCCACCTCCCCATGGTTTGCAAACCTAAACCATGGACAGGGCCAAGATCTGGCGGGTATAAGATATACGAGTCCAGCCTAGTGCGCACTACTCCCGGCGAACTACTACAACCAGCCTACCTTAAAGCTGTCTTGAAAGATGATGGACTGAAAGAGATCCGAGCAGGCCTCGATGTTCTGGGTGGTACTGGGTGGAGGATCAATCAACAAGTTTTTGAAGTGATGCTCGAGGCTTGGAATGATGGGAAAGCCGTGGGAAAACTTGCCCCCTTGAATCCAGACCTGCAGGCGCCAGAAAAACCAAGTCCAGACGCCGACTATGCAATTCAGAGAGAGTGGAACCGAAAGGTCCGTGAAACTGAGAATCTTCGCTCTGGATTTCATTCTGTTCGATGCTTCCAAAATTTTCAGCTTGAGGTAGCGCGAGCCTTCCGAAAAGAGACCTTCTATCTGCCCCATAACATGGATTTCCGCGGGAGAGCTTACCCACTCCCTCCTTACCTGAATCAGATGGGAGCGGACAATTCAAGAGGGTTGCTCCTTTTCGATAAGGGCAAGGCACTTGGACCATCTGGCATGCGCTGGTTGAAAATTCAGATTGCAAACTTGTTTGGATTTGATAAAGCGAGCATGTCTGAACGGGAGCAATTCACAATGGACCATTTGGATGATGTTCTTGACTCTGCCAACACAGGACTCCGCGGACGACGATGGTGGCTGCAGGCTGAGGATCCATGGCAGCTTTTGGCAGCGTGTTGCGAACTCCGCAACGCTTTGCAGCTCTCTGAACCCACGGAATACGTTTCCCATCTTCCAATTCACCAAGATGGCTCTTGCAATGGACTTCAACACTATGCGGCTCTGGGTGGTGACCGTGTCGGCGCCCAGCAAGTCAATCTTGAACCCTCGGATCGCCCTTCGGACGTCTATACCGGTGTGTGCGAATTTGTCAAGGAGGAAATTGCACAGGACGCAGCCAATGGGAACGATTTGGCTAAGCTTCTCGATGGCAGAGTCAACAGAAAGATTGTGAAGCAGACGGTCATGACTAATGTCTACGGCGTGACCTTTTTGGGGGCGACGAGGCAGGTGAAAAGGCAGCTTATCGACTATCTCCCTGATCTCAGTGGTCCGGAGAGGAACAGCGCGTCTTTCTACATTTCAACAAAGATTTTTGGCGCTCTCGGATCCATGTTCAACGGAGCCCATGAGATCCAGTATTGGCTTGGCGACTGTGCCCAGCGTATTACACAGTCTGTGACACCGGAGCAAATTGAGGAGCTCACACAAGCAGCGTTAGTACCGAAGGATGAACGCGACGAGGATTATTCGACATCCATTGATCCAGAGAAATCCTTCAGGTCGACTGTGATTTGGACGACCCCACTGGGTCTTCCAGTGGTCCAGCCATATCGCACTCGCAAGTCGCGACGTGTTCAGACTAGTTTACAAGACATCAGTCTCGTTGACCCCAGCTCTGACGATGTTGTGTCAAAGCGCAAGCAGCTTCAGGCCTTCCCGCCAAACTTCATCCACTCTCTTGATGCCACACACATGATCATGTCCGCCAATGCATGCCAGGAAGCGGGACTGACCTTTTCCGCTGTCCATGATTCATTTTGGACTCATGCTGCCGATATCGACCAGATGAACCTCATTCTTCGAGAAGCCTTCGTTCGTATGCATTCTGATGATGTTGTCGGGCGCCTCGGCGCTGAATTCAAAGTGCGATATGGCAAGAATATGTTCCTAGCTAGAGTCTCCCGCTCCACCCGCTTGGGTCGGGCGATCTTCATGCACCGCTCCCACACTAGGATTTCCAAACTCCAAGAGTTGATCAACGAACACCGACGGCAGACCCTACTCAACTCGGAGGATCCGGAGGATCAGGCCGAGGGTCGTGCTATGGTGACACCATACAGTATCTTTGAAGAGATGGGAGGCACGGACCATGACCTGACTACCTACAAAAAAATGAGTACGAACCCAATCGGGCACATTCCAGAAGTTGTTCCGGATCCGCAACGGATTCCGGTAGGATGTTCAATTGATACCACCGATCCAGCCATTGAGAGCCTGGTCGGCGACCTCGAGATGTTTGAGGCGAAGCAGACCTCCCATCAACCCTCTCATGGCGAGACGTCCAAAGTAGAGGATGATGTCCATGGTGAACTCTCCAGCCAGGGTGATCAGATCGATCAGACGGAGCAGAATGAGCAGTCCCGGAGCTCTGCGCAGCCAAATAATCGGTCTGGGTCCCCCCAAACGACGTGGTTATGGATGCCTTTGAAGTTCCGCCCCGTTCCTAAGAAGGGCGATTGGGACCTGACCCGAATTCGTGAGAGTGAATACTTCTTCTCATGACGCTCTAACCTCTGGAAATTACCGCATTCCGCTGGCGTTTATGCATTCGCATTTTTGTTTATCTGTATCCGGAGTGCTGTGAAGGAGTGATACTTGGATTCATTTAGCTGACTTTTAATTTCCTGTATATTTTCTGCCCGATTTATTTTCTGGGCTTCATCTGCATCTGTACAATACGCATGGGGGAGAAAACAGTATATACTACCTGTATGAATATGATATCGAACTTGCATATATTCCCGTCACCGTCTCTACTTTTGACTTATCACAACTCTAAACCTGCATATGTATACATACTCTCTACTCCGTACCTACGTAGGGTATTATCTACTGACCAATCCCAACTTTAAGCCAAATACCCGGAGAACTCCCAATGCGAATTTAGGCAAAATGTAAAAGCCAAAATCGCAGCACCGGTCTAGCCGCTTTTGGAACGTCTGCAGCTATAGAACAAATGTACAGTGTACAATTGCCGACCTCCCAAGGCCATTGGTCAAGTTCCACACATCATTTAACATCCCATATACCCTGGACCCTGGACCCCGTAGACCCGGCACTTGCGAATGCTTGGAATACACTCAATAGTCTTATATACCTCGCCAAGTAGAAACTTGTTTTCAACTATCTCCTATCTCGAGTGCGCCGGATATCTTCACTATCCGGTGACTGGACACTGTGTCTTGGTGGATAGCCTTAGGATAAAGAAAGAGATATTGCCGGTGAATCCGTGACGAATCCAAGTAACCAAGTATATGGAATAGGGATGCGTCTGAAGCACGGATAAATGGAGTGTATTTAGCCTGAATTCAACCATCAGGGATCTCGAGTTGTATCCGTTTACTATTGTGCCGAGGTATGTCCGATGAGCTTTAAGCACTTGCAAAGTGATTACCTGAGGCTCGAGACGACCGCAAATAATATAAGTCTAGTTGCTTTGGTGTCATATAGCTAGTCAATATTTATACGAGATAGACTGTATTTGAGAAAACGACGAGTGAGAGCGCCTATTGAACATTTCTCGTGAAGCTATGAAGTCGACTAGGGGTATCAGACATACAGAACGTTTGAAAAGCGTAGCAACGTTTCTTTCAGCAACAGCAAATCCTCGTTAGACCCTCTCCGACCAGTAAACCCAAGCGTAGCAAATAAAGATGCTTCGAGCATAGCAGGAAGTTTTCCCGCGAATCAAACTTCATGGCAGCCATCGGCTCGCGATAACTCCGGAGTGTGATTGTCGATGATTGGCGTCTAACCACCCTCGTGACGAACCCGTACGCGCGAAGGGTAATGCCCGAATATGGAAAACATCTCTGGTTCGTCAGGACTCATGGTGTCCTCCTCACATGCTTGCATCAACTCAAAATCCACCATTGTTACAGCATTGGTTTCAGGGTCATACAAGACATTATGCATCCCGGAGTCGATAACAATGGTTGACGCTCGCCTGAGGACCTTGATAGCCTTGTAAATCTCTGAACGTATGTGCTCCTTGACGCTTCCAGAAAGTTGGTTCCATTGTTTGTCGAGCCGTTCCCCATCAACCTTTGTCATCACAATGATATAACCCTGGGGAAAGATTGAAGAGCAACAGATCTTGCCGATGCTTAGTAGCGAGGGGAAAAAATCGAAACCGGCTGGACGTTGCGCATGGATGTTCTCATACGTCCTCGCTTCGTCAACAAACCTACAGAACAAAAGGATTAGCGGTTGAGATACTATGCTACAAGGACACAGCAACAGACCGTTCGACTAGAGACGGTGACCAGCATCTCGCGATGGCCGGTTTTCCATCCCATGTGACTTCATAAGTCGCCTTGGCGGAGGATTGCTGGATAATCCTCTTGCAATTTATGAACGTTGTTGCAAGACCGTCATCGGCCCCGTAAAGGATTGACGACGAGCCAAGCATGTCCGATATCTCCTCCTTGGTGCCGATTTGGTTCACAAAAGGGGATGGACGGATGGACGCTTGGAGTGAAGGGCCCGTCGGAACGCGGAGCTAGGGTCTGATGTTAGGAGATTGCCGCTGTTATAACTGGAAAACTCACCTGAGCGATGTTGAAGTCAGGGGGTTCAATAAATTTCCAATCTTTGGAAGCCACTACACCTAGCGCCAAGAAGCATTGCCGGAGACTGGGGTTCGATGCGTCTCTTGCAATCGGTAACGACATGTCAAAGTGGTAAGGAGCCGTTCTGCGAATGAAGACCGTCCACTCGTATGTCGACAAAAATCCAAACTTAAGCTTACTCGACCGCATGTACTTGACGAGTTGGGCTGAGGAACCGTTAACAGGGTCGTAAATAAGGTTCAACTGGACTTACCAATGTGATGCTGGATGCCGATTAACCGTTGATAGCCTTCGCGAATGGAATAGTCCTCAAGTTCAACTGTCCAGAAAGACTTGAGTTCTCCGACAGCCGCTGGGCGAGGTGGTCCCGTTGTGTTGAACATGGTGATATCAGGCACTTGACTCGTGTCCGTTGGCCCTGCAGAGGACTGATAATCACCGAACTTCAAGTGGGAGAGGCAAGTAGTGGCAAGCACTTTCGAAACTGGGTCACAGACATTCTTAGAGAACCTTCCGGTTAAACCAAGTTCGCTTCCAACGACGTAGCTTTCTGACACATCATCCGTGTAAGGTATAGGATGGCTAAGATCTAAAGAATCGGATGCTTCGAGAACATCCTGTTTAAAGCTCTGCCATTCATGGAAAAGCCGTAACGAGATAACCTCAGATGAGTTGGAGACATAACGCATACCATTTATCTGGGTGAGGGGAGGGATGGGTCGCAGAATTACCTCCACCGCGGTCTCCATGACGGAAGCCCTAGAAAGTAAATCTGACATGGTCAGTGAAACGGCTGGTTCGTTGATAGGACGATGATAGTGGAGCAAGGGGAAAAGAGATGGGAGAAATATTATTGGTGGATGCGGAATGCACTAAGCGAATTGTGGAAAGAGCTGTGACGGCAGATGAGCTAACCGCTGTCTCTGATTTTAAGCTGGCCGGTGCCGCTATAGAACAAATGTACAGTGTACAATTGCCGACCTCCCAAGGCCATTGGTCAAGTTCACACATCATTTAACATCCCATATACCCTGGACCCTGGACCCCGTAGACCCGGCACTTGCGAATGGTCCCGTCTGCAGAAGTATTATATCCGGGGCCCCTGTATGTATGTTGTACACCGTACCTCTAAGGTGCTTTGTCCTCGCCAAGACCGGGGTATGTGACCGTGGCCAGATGAGGGGTTCAGGTCCGAAATCTTATGTAGTCTCCCCACATATTTACCTAGGTACGTATGCTGATTCGGATCCCTGGGAGTACGGAGCAGCGGTGTTTGTTGGAGTGGATGACTGGATGACCATGTTATAGAACGTTGATCGCGATGAAATGTGGGGAATGCGGATATAAGCGAAGGGAGAAAAGGGGGGTTTGCAGATTTAGTTCAGTTCTGAAACAGAAGGCGCCTTGAGGAGTAGAAACAGGTTAAACGTCTGGATACAAGTGTACAACATATTTAGTGTTTAATTGATTTAGGGAGAAGAGCGAGAATGCTACTCTCTCTCTCTCTCCATGTCCCCATATAAGTGACACCACACATTTCCATTTCACCGAACCACGTGCCGTTGCCCCCCGCCTTTACACAATTTCCCCAGATCTTCTATTCTGATCTTCTAATCTTCTAATCTTCCGATCTTCTGATCTTCTGATCTTCTGATCTTCATATTTCTGATCTTTATTTTGATATATTGCGATTCGGATTTGGATTCTAACCTGTGCGAAAACTAAGCTTTGGGCGGGCGCTGAGTGGACAAAAGAAAGCTCCGAAGTCGCCCCGTTCTCTCTGCATCCTTCTGCAATGCCGTTGTGACTCCTCGCTTACCCGATATCACTACATTCGACTCGATCTTTTTGATTCTGGTGGACTATAGAGACTAGATCGCTTGGTCTGTCCCTCTATGTCGCCATAGCCCTGTTTCCGCCTCCTTGGAGAAGCATGTCGATGACCTCCCTCTCCTCTTCCAATTCTTATTCTCCCTTTCCGTCTCAAGCCGGACGAATGACACAATCTCAAACCCCCGGGCTGGACACGCTTGCCGAGGGGTCACAGTATGCGCTCGAACAGCTCCAGTTAGCACGTGAAGCCGATGCTGCCGACATCCCGACCGACCCCGGTAACTCTCTCGACTCGAAGACATCGCAACATTCCCAACATATTCTCTATAAAGAACAAAAAGGGTCGAATTCAGGTCTCAAGGATCCGGAATTGCGCAATTCCCTTGCTGAGGCGCGCTCTGCTATTCGCAAAAACTCATCCGCAACCCCAGCCCGTCGGAGAATTAGCCGAGCCTGCGATCAATGTAACCAATTGCGTACCAAGTGCGATGGACATAATCCCTGTGCGCATTGTGTTGGTATGGTTTTTTTTTCTTCCCTAAGGACCCTTTCCATTTGCGCATTGGTTGAACTAACAGTTCCTAGAGTTCGGACTCAGCTGTGAGTACGCCCGCGAGCGCAAGAAGCGTGGGAAAGCATCGAAAAAGGATATAGCCGCCACTGGAATTACCGACAGTGATATGGGTGCCAGTGAAAACACAGCGCATGCCAAAAGACGACCCTCAAACGGACAATCTTTGCGCGAATCGAACGAACATTACGATCGCGCCTTTGACGCCGCGCGGACTCTAACCGAACGCGCACAATCCCGGTCGCATAATGCAGAGGTGGCCGGCTTATCAGCCATGCGGCAGAATCAGGCGCCTGTACAAGCGCCATCTCAGCAGCAGATGAGTTCCAGCATCGCGGGCATCTCATTCAATAATTACGCACCGCTCCAAGAACCCCACCGACCCTCGATGTCCGTGCCGGATATGCGCTCTATACAAATGATGCAAAACTCGAATGGAAATCCTCGATCGCCGGGTTCAATGCTTCATCCTCAAGGGTTCGGTTCAGGGTATAATGATGGCGCATACCCTTTGATGAATGCGCAAGACCCGAATCCGAGTTCCATGAACCACTTCCGTATTGGAAACCCGACGGAGAATCCATCGACTTCTTTTATGGGATTCTCTCCTCCAGCGCAGTCACCTAGCTGGTTACCACTCCCTTCCCCATCACCCGCAAACTTCCCTTCCTTCAGCATGCCCCCTTTCTCGAGCTCATTAAGATACCCGGTCTTGCAACCAGTTCTTTCGCACATTATATCCATAATCCCTCAATCTCTCGCCTGCGATCTCCTTGACGTCTATTTCACCAGCTCATCGTCCTCGCATCTTTCTCCGTCATCACCATATGTGGTTGGCTATGTCTTCCGCAAGCAATCTTTCCTACACCCCACGAAACCGCGAGTGTGTACCCCTGGGCTTCTCGCCAGCATGCTGTGGGTCGGAGCTCAAACGAGCGAGGCTGCGTTTTTGACATCACCCCCCCTCAGCTCGAGGCCGAGTCTGCCAGAAGCTTCTGGAGTTGACGATTGGCTTACTCCGGCCCCTTATCCATGGTCCCGCCACTGGAGAGGCATCTCCCAACTACCCCGCTAATATGGTAAATAACGGAGTGGCTCTTGGTGGCTTTGGGGTCTCCATGGATCAATTGGGTGCTCAGAGTAGTGCCACTGGGGCGGTGGATGACGTCGCTACGTATGTTCACTTAGCAACTGTCGTCTCCGCCAGCGAATATAAGGCCGCAAGTATGCGATGGTGGACAGCTGCCTGGTCTCTCGCACGAGAGCTGAAGCTAGGCCGCGAATTACCCCCTAATGCGACGACCCGTCAAGACGGCGAAATGGAGGGCGAAGGAGACATGGATGTGAATGGCAACAAGAGGCAGCCGTCCTCTTTACTGGGCCACGGCCCTGGCAACTCTGCGATCAATCTCACAGAGGAAGAACGTGAGGAGCGGCGGCGGATTTGGTGGCTACTATATGCGACAGATCGCCATCTGGCGCTTTGTTACAATCGACCCTTGACATTGTTGGATAAAGAGTGCGAGGGATTGTTACAGCCAATGAACGATGATATTTGGCAGGCGGGCGATTTTTCATCTGTCAACTACCGCCGTGCCGGCCCATCCTCTGAGTGCACTGGCCATAGCATGTTTGGGTATTTCTTACCCCTGATGTCTATCCTGGGTGAAATAGTGGACCTACAACATGCCCGCAATCACCCGCGCTTCGGCATCCATTTCCGCAACAGCGGTGAGTGGGAAAGTCAGGCCATGGAAATCCGTCGTCAGCTCGATGTCTACGCCCAGAGCCTGAAAGAATTCGAGGCTCGATATACCAGCTCCATCGCCCTCGGAACCGGCGATGCTGACACAGCCATGGAAGGTTCCAACATCAACCACGTCAGCCCGTCAGGTCGCTCTAGTAGCACGGTAGGGTCTCATGTGAGCGAGTCCATCGTGCACACGAGGATGGTGGTTGCCTATGGCACCCATATTATGCATGTACTCCACGTTCTGCTGGCTGGGAAGTGGGACCCGATCAACTTGCTCGACGATAACGATCTCTGGATCTCTTCTGAGTCGTTTATCACTGCCATGGGCCATGCAGTCAGCTCGGCTGAGGCGGCCTCGGACATTTTGGAATACGACCCTGATCTAAGCTTCATGCCCTTCTTCTTCGGCATATATCTTT
Organism: Penicillium chrysogenum; assembly: GCF_028827035.1. Lineage (NCBI taxonomy): Eukaryota > Fungi > Ascomycota > Eurotiomycetes > Eurotiales > Aspergillaceae > Penicillium > Penicillium chrysogenum. The sequence goes on along the minus strand of NW_026622749.1, from coordinate 1,504,702 downwards.
TGCAAGGTAGCTTCTTGCTACTCTTAACTGCGGATAAACTGCAAGGAGATGCCAGTCCTAGTGTTGTTCGGGCCTGTGAAACAATCGTGCGAGCGCATGAGGCTTGCGTCGTGACTTTGAACACTGAATATCAGGTAAGATTTACCCATGACCAAGCCTCGCCATTTACAGAAGCTAATGTCCTGTAGCGAACATTCCGGAAAGTGATGCGCTCGGCGCTGGCTCAAGTCCGCGGCCGTGTACCGGAAGACTTCGGCGAGCAGCAGTCACGCAGGCGCGAGGTGCTAGGCCTTTACCGCTGGAGCGGCGACGGCAGCGGCCTCGCGCTTTAGCAAGACTGCCTAGTATATGCCGAGCTTCGTGAGGCTTCCACTCACCGTCTTGCTTTTGGACTTGTTACGTTTCCTTTGTTTTTGTTTTCGTTTCGATTTGCGCCCTGTATACTATACTTCCTGGATTTTGGACATACCCCGAGGAGCGAAAGGCGCACAATCTCTTGGTGTCTATATATTGACTCGGCACATACCATACGTATTTAAATGTTGATTTTGATATTTTTGCAATATCCTTCAGATGGAATGTATTCCTTCCCTTTTCTATACTCCTTCTCGAAAAATCTATATCCATATTAAGATGTCAGGAAGAGTCCATCCACCTCCAGCAGACCAATGTGTCAATGCCCCATAATATTAACCCATACAACCCTGTAACTTCTATTTTATACGTTCTTTTTTTTTTTTTTTTTTTTTTTGCTGTTCTTCAGTTGTATAAGAGTGGAATTCATGTCATGTGATGATGCTTATTTCGGACTCCACCCAAGCTCCGATCCTCTTCAGCTACACCTCTTCAACCCCACCACCATCTATCCCGACAAGACGGTGCCCGAGATCGCAAGACAAACAAAATGAAGCCCTATATAGGCATACCCCTCGTTGTTGGACTTGTCTATCGAGCTTGGTCGCGCAAATCCCTTACCCCGCTCGGCCTGGTTGTTGCGGGATGTTCAGCCTCCGCGCACGCCCTCCATCCATGGTCGGCACCAGTCGCACTCCTTGCGGTATTCTATTTTGGGGGTACTAAGGTTACAAAGGTATGGAGCTACCCATATGTGGAGCGAAGCTGCAAACCATCCAATCTTCAACCTACATCTATGTTATGGCCGCAGCTTACAAGATCGCAATCCCAGGTAAAACATGAGATCAAGTCACGTTTGACACTATCCGCAACCGGTGCGGAAGGCGGCGAAGGCTCCCGGAACCATATTCAAGTCCTGGCGAACTCCGTTGTCGCTACCGTATTATCGATCGCTCATGCGATTGCCCTGGCCAAAACAACAAACACCGAATCGTGTTTCTCGCTCGGTCAGAATGCGGCTGATGTCTTGATGGTTGGGATAGTAGCGTATGTCTCTCAAGTTCATATTCCATACCTTGACTGTCTGTTCTAGAACATATAACTAATAGGCTCCTCTTCGCAGGAACTACGCCGCTGTCGCTGCAGACACCTTCTCCTCCGAGCTCGGCATTCTCTCGAAATCCAAACCCCGCCTGATTACCTCGTTGAATCTCCGTGAAGTCCCTCCCGGTACAAATGGTGGTGTTACCGCGACGGGTCTTGGGGCTGGTCTTTTGGGATCGTTCATTGTTTCTGCGACGTCTGCTGCAGTTCTTCCGTTCTGCGCCAGTGCCGGATTGAAGGATCGGGCTCTGTGGACCATAGCTATGACTGTTTGGGGTGCATTGGGCAGTGTTCTGGACAGTGTTCTTGGTGGGCTTTTGCAGGCCAGTGTTGTCGATAAGAGAACTGGGAAGGTCGTAGAGGGGAGCGGTGGTAGGAAGGTGAGTTCACGACGACATGTCCTTGACCAGTGTGCACACAGTTCTAACCCAGTTTCCTAGGTTCTCATTCACCCTTCCACAGGAAAGCCGGTTGTTCCTGCTGATAGCACTGCTAGAACAACCGGTAGCATACATAACGCTGCAATCCATGGCACCCAGGTGACGAACGTCGTTGAGGAAAGTCGAGAGAGTCGTCGTCTTGAAACTGGTCATGACTGGTTAGACAACAATGGCGTCAACCTCCTCATGGCTGCGACTATGAGTATCGGGGCTATGGGTATTGCACAGTGGTTCTGGGAGTTGGATGTCTTCGAGTTGCTGTAGATTTTACAGATATTTTTGCAGACTTTGAACTAATCCAGGTCTCGAACATGCTTGATGTGGTTCTTTTCTATTTTCCGGGTTGCTTTAGATCACGATTATGATGAATATATGCCCTTATCTCTGGTCTTTTGAGGGTGTGCTTACAGAAGCGTCTATCTTTTTGTTTGTCGCAGCTTCCAACCCATCACCTTCCCACCTTTCTTCTTCGACAAATTCAGAGTTTGTTTTCCTTTCTTTTTTTTTCCTCTCACACTTCTCTCTTCCTCTTTCGGTGTTCCCTTCGCATCTCTACAACACCGGCCTAACCTTGGCTCAACCACGATTATTATTGTTTTCATCACGTGTCTCCGTCGGCCCTAGTTCGTGAGTCCCTTCTACGTGTCACACCTGCCGAGTGTCGCCTGGGCTCCATCTCGGACTCGGGAACTGACAAAAAGCAACCTTAGCATAATTTGGACGAACAGAGCACGCCAGTCAAGATGGCATATGAGGAAGAACTCGAGATGCACGTGCGAGTCGTGAAGCCAAGTGTCTCGTTCCTACCTGAGACTGAAACATCCAAGCCCGTAACATATGACCTCCATCATAGTGACTTGCTTCCTGTGTATGACTATGTCTCCCAGGAATATCTAATGAAAGGCGTCGCCGTTGCGAATTCATACTGCACGCGTCTTCTTCTTCGTTGCCCTGCTGATCCTGACAAATTTTCCGGTCTTGTCGTCGCGGAACCATCTCACCTATGGGGTGGAACAACCATCTGGCGTCTCATTAGTCGGTGGCTGATGCGTAATGGTGGGTTATCGTTTATTCTAGTTTGACCTATTGTCTAGGCTAACAGTCGAAAGGACATGCCTGGCTGGAGATTGATTCACAGGCTCCCGCGGCAATCGACCAGATCAAAAACGTTGATCCCGAACGCTACAAAGATATGCACTTTATCCCCTGTCGGACCTTGGAGGAGTTTTCTAGCAACATCCCCTCCTTTGCTAATGCAGAAGAGCTGTGGGAGAATTACCGGATCTTCAAGGAAAGATGGTGGTCTGCAACTCTGCAGTCTCCGGAAATACTTGTTGCTGCATCACATGCTTTGAGATCGGGACAGCTGGGTATCAAGGCTGACCGCGTTGTACTGGCTGGTCTTTCCCAGACCGCAGACTTGATAAGGAAATTCATCGTCGAATCTCGTCATTTCCGACTTCCTGACGGATACGCCCCGTTTCAGGGATTCATGCCATGCCAATGCGATGGCGGCGACCCACTTCCAGACTTGCGCGATGCAAAGATTATTGAGATTCTAGGTGAATTCGAGCTCGTTTACATCAAGGCCCTCTACGGCGGAAGTGAAGCGCCTCCCCATCGCCGTCCTGATAGCCCGTCATTCCGGCTCTACGAAGTTGCCGGTATGTCTCATCGCGAGACTCGATACCTCTCCATGGCAGATAACAAGCGTTTGTCGGTTGTTGACCTGGAAGGTGCCCAATGGACCACTTTCGCCAGTTCTTTCGTTTATCACGCTCTCTTCGATGCTATGAACAACTGGATTACAACCGGTGTTGCTCCTCCGCGAGGTACCACAATTGAGGTCGACAATTTCGGGGACATTGAGCGAGACGAGTATGGAAATGCGCTTGCTGGGGTCAGAACTGTTCATACAGACGTGCCTACTGCCAAAATCATTGATGTTACCCCTCAGCCACATCCGCATTGGCACACTGGTAAGTTTTTCATGTCCGCGAGAGTTTCTTTTAATTGTTTTAACCTGGTTATAATTCAAAGGCACCGAGGTCCCTTTCAAAGACGTCAATCTGTGGGCTCTCTACAAAACGGTGGAAAACTATCGACGTCAGGCGGGAGAAGCCATCGATCGACAGATTGAAGCGGGATTTTTATTGCCGGAAGACGCTGAGGTCCTGCGTCGCGACACCATTGAGCAAGTCTCCTTTTGAAATTGCCAGACTACGGTATGGCTTGTTTCTTGTTATCGATTTGGGTATTACCTGCATCTTGGGGGCCTGGAGTTCTTAGGAACAGACAGTTGTGGTGACATGCACTCCTTATGTACCTCGGGATGTCCCTTGGTTGTGTTGGATTAGATTGAGATCAACTCTGCTCTTCTGCGGTTTCAATGTCTTTAGTTAGGATTGCTCGACTCTCTACTTTCATGTCAATGTACTTCAGTTCTGCGATTTGCCAATAATGATCACATGAAAACATTCCTCGCCCATGCCTTAGCTGTATCATCTGTAAAAGCATAATCTACCTATACCTCGTAAAGGATAATGTCTGCCGGGCCTTTCCCGTCTGGCCGGCGCTTTCACAAGGGACGCTCAGGTTCGGGTCACCAAGTAGACGCCAGTGCGGGCATAAAAGTAGCATGGGAAATATTTGAAAAAATATACGAGCAGATTCACACGCCTAATACCTAAACTCCGATCTAGAAAACACCCTAAGTTCTGGGTAGTACAAGTTTCAGCAATATGAAATAGGGGCACTAATACATATGCAATGACTGCCGATGACTGCAGTGTACCAGCCCTTAGTCTGCATTAACAGACAAAAAACAATTGGCACCAAATCCTCTGCAAGGTTACAAAAATAGCCCATCCAACCCCCAGTGAAACAGTCTACAGCACCCCGCCATTAGCAAGGATGATCCCTAAATTCTCCACTGGAAGACATAAAGGCATACATACCCAAACAGAAAATATACACTAAGGCTGCGTAGGTCCAATCCCCTGCTCCATCGTCCCCGGTGTTTTGGCATATGCCGGGGTTGGTTGCTGGACCGGGGTGTACGGCACCCATTGCTGTATAGGAGGTGGCTGGAACGATCCCTCAAGCTCCTTTTCCTTCTTTTTGCGATCACGACGCATTTTAATGAGAAGGACAATAACAACAGTGATGACGACGAGGACAACAATTGGGATGAGGATCGCTTTGAGCAAGAGTTTCAAAAGACCCATGATGGGAAGGACTGGTGTATAGGAATAGACAGAGACTGGTATCACATAAAAGGTGACCACAATGAGAATTATGATGTAGGACGGTAGCTGGGGAGGATACACCTTGGATGGGCGAATTGAGGGAACTTTTATACCCCGATCTGCTCAACGCCCTGGCTTTGTGTGACTAGGCCATGTCGTATCAATGGGGCATGGGCGCAATCTACATAGACATAGAGCATGGCGCAGCGCTAAACGGCGATATTTGGTTGGTGACCAGTCTGTGAGTGTACTAAATTTGACCTGGAATCACAGGGCCGGTCACGACTTTTCCTAATAGAGACAGACTTTATTAGTCTACATTAGCCGCTGCAACTGTGATTGATCGTACATGACCGAAGCTTGGGCATTTCTTCGAGGGCATGCCTTGTTACGTAGCTCTATAAATGGATCTGGGATCTGTTTGAGCTGGTGTGTATGGTGTGTGACTTGAAACAGCCACTGTGCAAGAGTATTTATTTGACTCTGAATACTATATTGTATACAGAAGATAAACCAATAGTAGCGGGGAACATGATGATGAGAAAGGAAAACAGGGAATTGAGCGGAATTCTGCTGCCTGGTCCTTTCGCCTTGGCCGGTTAGCCGGTGATATACTATGTGAATAATGACTCTTGCTCAAGTTAGAGGTCTATTCTTTATAATAAGATATCTGGACGAAGATTGAAGGAGTTTGAGGGAGTCGACCTTGGAGATCTCCCTCGGCCTCTGTGAGAACATAGAAACCGAGTTAATTGACTTGATCAAAGGCATTGAATTAAAATTGACGCCTTCATCTCGTCACAGCGCCAAGTCTCAGCCCTACGAGGCGACTCCACCATTGATGGCGATCCTTGCCTTTGGTCCTAAATATAGTACTGCCTTTGCATGTTGAATGATTATGGAGTGCTTCCTAGAAGCCTAGATTTCGTATGCTGTCTGAATTTAATGTATCTAACGGATAATTAATCGTAGCTACCCTGCACTATTCTAAACAAAGGGCGCATCGACCGCATCTGGGTGCACGTAAAATGCGATTGCGATTATCAGATACCTAAGAGAAGTCATTAGTACCGCAGGCAGCCAGAAAACTCATATGATCACTCACGTTCCAACCAATAATAACCCTTCGTAGTAATTGGATCGACCTCCGCGAATCAAGCAGTCCATAACTATTACCGATAGAAAGAATACCACAGTTTCAAAGGGACTGTAGCGCAAAGACATAGGCTGCCCAATAATCCAGCCACACATGACCAGGAACGGACTCACAAATAATGCGATTTGCAACGTGCTTCCCACAATCACACCAATCGCGAGGTCCATATTCCCCTTGATTGAGGAATTGATGACAGTATTGAATTCTCCCGCGTTACCGACAATGGGGACCACGATCAAGCCAATAAAAGCCCGGCTCACATGCCACTTGTCTACAAAGCCATCGACGCTGTCCACCAGGCGATCAGAGCAGACGGTGACCCCGAGAGTTGCAAGGATCAAAATGATGCTTGCCGACCAGGGACCCAAAACTCGCTCTTCTTCCTCTTCTTGTTTATCGTCGACGAAGAGCTCAGAGTGACTCTTCAGTTGGAAGTAGAGGTAAACCAGGTAGAACGTGAGCAGGACCACGGAGGCAGCTCGGGAGAGACTCAGGACGCTGGCTTCCACTTCGTGGGACTTGGATGGTATGGTTGAATAGAGCACGGATGGAATGATCAATGTTGCAGACGAGACCACCATCAAGGACGACAGTATCCCGCTAACATCCACGTTGCATTTCACCACATCTTTTGCATAGCCGCCGCAGAATAATGAAACGCCGAGGATCTAAATTTCGCGTGAGTAGGCAAGGCCACCTAGGTAGTGAGCATGCACCAAGAAAACTTACCAGAAGATTGCCCGACAGGATGCTGCCTACCATACTAGACTGCACAATACTGATTTCCCCCTGCCGGACCGCAGTGATCCCCACCTGTGCAGTGACCAACGTTAGTTTCCACCTTAGCAGAGGGTCAAACGTCCAGCCACTTACAATCATTTCAACTGCGTTTCCAAATGTGGCATTGATTAGCCCCCCAACAGTTTGCCCGACGCTTTTTGCCAATTCCTCTGTGGCGAACGACAGCAACGCGGCTAGAGGAAGAATCGCCAGGAAATTGAACACGAAGCCGATTGAGTCGTCCCATCCTAGACTCCCCGCAATGATGCCCAGAAACACAAACGGCAGTAGAAGATTGGAGTAGCTGCATCCTAGGGTAATCTTAAGCACACGCATAACAGAGTTGCCTAGGAACAAAGCGCGCTTCGAGTCGGGGTAGTTTGTGTAACGCAGCTCTGCGGATTCCTCCGCGTTGCTTTCGCGTTCAATCTCGTCTCTGAGCAATGCATCTTGTTCACGGGTTGTCGCGTTTGCGTCAAGCGACCCGTCCATGGTTTCAGGGTCAATCCTGCTTGGCTTTCGCAGTCGGGGGTTAGCTGTGTTATTCATTTTCGAAAGAGTGAGGAAAGAAACGGAGAATCATCGGACGAGGATCAAGGGGATGATGTATTACTCCACTGTCACTCGGCCCTAGGCGTCTGCGCATTAGCGTAACTGGTGGATTGCGTACGGAGCGGGATTGTTCTGCTTAAAGAGCCGTGCAGATAAAATACGTGTTTTGCTCAATTACGGTTTTAATTACAGCTGTGACGGTATATACTGTATGGAAATGTTACGGTCATACAGCCTCATTTATTGACCTGGATTTTTTAGAGACAGGTGAATCCTCTCAGCTTCACCCTTTCCCTCTATGGATCATGTCGCCCGATCGAGGTTCACCTATGCTGTATTGCAATTCTATCATGACACGGCTCCAACACCACCTGGGCGTCTTGTCCCTCTCGATGCCTCTTATTGGTATCACAGCAGGAGCCCTGGAGTGGAACAGTGCTGCTATCTTCGCTCTCAATATCGTCGGTGTTATTCCACTTGGATTGTGGATTAACCGATCGGTCGATGCGCTGGCTGTGGGTCGCAGCCGAGTTGTCAATGAAGTGCTGAAATCAACACTAGGAAATTCAGTGGAATTAATGGTGATATCCAGCCCTGGAGGGACTCGATCTTTCATTCAAACATGGGCTGACCATTTATCCAGATTGGAATCAATGCGATCGCGCAAAAGCGACCTCAAATCTCTCAGTCCGTGATACTTGGAAGCGTCCTAAGCAATTTACTACTGGTAAATCCCAGTATCAAGTCCAACCACTGATGCTATGAATCTCCTCCTGATACAATCTATACCTACAGGTCCTCGGCGGCACAATCTTCGTCTCAGGCTATGACCAAAAACGACTCCGATTTGATCGAACCCTCACAACAGTCCTCTCGTCCCTCATGATGGTCGTCTTCATCCTCCTCGCCCTGCCAACCATAATGGACGTCTTCCCATCCGACAAGGCCACTCCGGAAGACCAGATCCTTTTCGTCCAACGTATAGCAGCCATTGTCCTCGTTGTCCTGCTCCTCACCTTCCTCATCTTCCGCCTCGGCACCCATGCAGCCATGTTCGCCAGCACCCCGTTCAGCCAGCGAGACCAAGCCCGTAGCGGCCATCAGTCTCGCCAGAGCCAAATAATCGAGGCCCAAATCCCGCAGCCGTATATCGGCAAGGGTCCGGCAGCTATAATCCTGGCAGCTGCGTCCGCTTCTGCTCTTGCATGCACTTATTACACAGTCAGCAGTTTGGGCGGGGTTGCTTCGATTACGGGTATGAACCAATCTTTCCTTGCCGTGACGCTTGTTCCTCTTCTTGGGAACTCGGTCAAGTACCGCTCCGTTGTTGTCGGGTCCCGATCTTACAACCAGATCGAGCTTGGGATCAGGGCGGTTATTAACAATGTGTTGCGCGTTACTATGCTTATTGCACCGCTGCTGGTCCTCGTTGGTTGGGCTTTTGATCAGCCGCTTATTCTTAGATTCGACGGGTTTGAGGCTACGACACTTTTGCTTGGTGTCGTGGTTATGACTTACCTTATTTCTGACGGGCGGAGCAATTACTTCGAGGGGTTAATGTTGATTGGAACGTGAGTCGCTCGCACTGCTCTGTTGGGGTTATTCTGACTTTGGTTTCTTTTAATAGATACGTAATCATTGCGTTCTCGTTCTTTGTTAGGCCTGAGATGCCGATGAATGTGATTTACCTAGGTGTCTAGATCCGTCCAGTCCTAATATATCGCATTATTCGTTATTTGGAATATCCCCTAACGATGTGCCGAGCCGTCAAAACCCTTGAGCTATCTAGCGTGCGTAGAGTGCCACAACTAGACTAGAGTACCTATAATACGCATCAGTAAAAGCATCGTCAAAACTCAGTAAGGCGCCCCAGAAAACTTACAGAGCAAGGAGCATGGCACCATGGATGTAAGCGTACTGTCCATCACGAAGTAGATGGTTAACTACCAGAATGGCCAAAAACATGGCAACAGTCTGAAATGAGTCAAAGAAAAGCGTCATCGGCTCAGCAATGCACCAGCCGATAATCACCAAGAATGGTATGACAAACAGACCAATCTGCAAGAGACTGTCGATGATAACCCGGATTGCAGAGTCTGTGTCTCCTGTACGAGATGCCGCAATGACAGTAACCCCCTCGGTGCTATTGCTAGCAATTGGAATGAAAACGATCGCGATAAATACTTCAGAGACACCGAGCGTTAGCGCCATGTCTTCAACGCTTTCAAGCAGGAGTTCTGTGCAAAAGACCGTTGCGGCCACGGCTGTTGTCAATCGGATAATTGACGAAGCTAAGCTGCCTTTGCTGGGGGTGGATGATGCATCTGCGTTATTTTCATCGTCACCAGCTTCGCTCTCATTTGACAGGAAAAGATGTTTATGCGTCCCGAGATAGAAGTAGAGGTAACCTCCATAGAGCGTGAGGAGCACTGATGACGTTCCTCGTGAGAAGGATAGCACTCTGTCGTCAATCTCGGATACTGGGAAAGTCGAGTAGAGAGCCGTCGGGAGCAGCATTGTCACAGCTGTTATCATCATCAGAGAGGACAAGGTCTTTGCAAGAGCGCTGTTAAACTCTAGAACCTCTTTGTTGTACGAAGCTGTGACGAGGCAACAGCCGAAGACCTAGATGTGGCTGTCAGTCGGGTGATATCGCCACCAGTGGAACTTTCATAATGTGAGAGCTTACGAGCAGAATATCTGAGAGGATACTGCCAACCATGACAGATTGTGCAAATGGGATCTCGCCGTGAACCAGAGCGAGAATTCCCGCCTAGGCTGAGTGAGCATTTTTGTAAGATATTTGGGGCAATAATTTTGACTTACCGTGAGCTCTACGGTATTTCCGAATGTGGCACTGAGTAGTGCGCCTTGCAGCTCGCCGAGATGCGCAGCGAGTTCATCGGATGAAATAGATATCGACTCGGATAGGAAGATAATAGCGACGATATTCACCACGAGGACTATGGTCGGGTTCCAATGAAATATCTTTGCAAGTCCGGCCAGAGGTAGCAGCACCATTACTGGCCATCCATGATTGATATTCAGTTCTTTCAGTCCTGTTTGCGATGGCATCTTGAAGAAGCTCTGGATGCGAGTCCAAGGGTCTATATCTTCGCCATGGATTTCCTGTTGATAGTGATGACTAGACTCTGGTCCACAGGACTCTGGCTGCCTGTCTCGGCGAGACAGCATGGTGAATCTGGACAAAGTTTCTCAAGGTTCGAGTGTTGAAGCTTAAGAGCGATGCGACCCAACTTTGGAAGGACCGGGGAAACCTTGGAACGGGGTGTTTCAAACGATACCACGGTACAAATACGGGTACTAGTACGGAGTACCTAGGTAACTTTCAGCCCTAATTAAAGTTACAGCCCTATTACTAGCGCCAAACAGACGTGTGTCATCTCCACTGGGGAAGGGGGATAGGGCTGAGCCGGCATTTAGCCGTCTTACACTTGCAAGATGTGTGTAAATAACAGTATCCAGCTTTCCAGGCAACAGCATTTCTCATATTTGTCTCAGCCTTACAGGATTTCTTGCAGAGGTGAGCTATAAATATGACCTGATACTATGTGGCATGACGATCATCTTAATTTACACGAATTATTACTCGGGGAACACAAGTCTCCGTTGACCCCTCTCTGCTCTGTATTGTCATTAATCGGCGCATTAATTGGTGCATTCGCGTTCTCCCCACACCCACCCTTGGCAATGCGTTCGCGGCTCACAATTATTATCTTCCTCTGAAAGAGTCGCATGCCGGTCGCGCAGTCTCCTCATCACGATCAACCCCATCTATTGACAACCCAAAACATTATCCGATACGGGTAAGTGATTAAGAACACGCCTATCAGATCATCTACACAAACAAACAACAACCTACCCCGGAGTTGAATGATCCTTGCTGTCCTGCCTGTGATCTATGGACAAACACCCTCCCTCCCTCGAGTCGCTCCAGAGGGAGGTCAGTGAACTCAAAGCCATATATCATGGCCGAGGCTGGACGACTGAAGCAACAGACCTGGAGTCGGCTATGACGACAGCGGGGAATCGGCTATTCGGCAAAGATGCGGATTCTGACGCAATGACGATAATGCTCGAGGAGCTAGCCGCATGTGTGAAGACATGGCTGCAGGCCAAATCATGGATTGTCGCCGAAGATCTAGGCACTCTGGTGCTGGACGCCTGCGAGAACCTAAAGGGAGAGCAAGATTTAATGACTATGACAGCGATGCACAATCTCGCTTCGGCGTATTGGGGCCGAGGGCAACTGGATCAGGCTGCTGCTCTCGCTTCCCGGGTGACCAAGTTGAGACAGAGGATCCTTGGCGAGGAGCATCCCCAGACGTTGACTTCAATGACGAATTTAGCGTCCACATATCGGAGTCAAGGGCTTTGGGGTAATGCTCAAAAGCTTGATTCGAGGATATTTGAGATGAAGACGAAGACTCTCGGTCCCAGCCATCCATCCACCTTGGGCTCGATGTCTAATCTGGCTATATCGTATGCCCATCTCGGTCGGTATGAAGAGGCCGAGTCAATTGCGCGCCAACTGGTCGATCTTGGGGAAAGGGAATTACCTCCAACCGATGCTTCGCTGTTAAACTGGAAACTCACTCTGGCATCGACTTATCGAGACCAGGGGAGGCTAGACTCCGCTGAAAAACTAGAACGAGAGGTTGTCGCTGTTAGTCGGGAAATACTTGGGACGAATAATCCCTTCACCTTGACTTCTATGGCCAACCTTGCCTCCACATACCGCGAACAGGGCCGATGGTCGGATGCTGAGCGCCTTGAAAAGGAAGTCGTCGCTATCAGCGAGACCGTGCTCGGCGAAACGCACCCCCAAACCCTGATGTCCATCAGCAACCTTGCCTCGACATATCGCAATCAAGGTCGGCTCGAAGAAGCCAAAGACCTCGGTGGGAAAGCAACAGCCGTCATGAAAGAAGTCCTCGGGGAACGTCATCCACATACACTGGTTGCCATGGCGGATCTTGCAGTGACATACCAAATGATGAGGCAGTCACCAGATGCCGAGATCCTGGCCGCCCGCTCTCTGCGTTTGATGGAAGAGACAATAGGTAAAGACCACCCACACACACTCAGCGCGATGGCGAATCTGGGCTTTATATACCAGTCGCAAAGCAAGTGGAACGTCGCCGGTGGAATGGCCGAAACAGTGTATTCTCGCAGAGAAAAGGCATTCGGAACGGACCACCCAGATACCGTGGCGGCGCTGGACGATCTGAGGAGAGTAGCGTGGGTAGAGGCGGCGGATCAGAATTCACAGCGTACGTTGAATTAGACTTTCTTTTGAACGTGGAGAGGCGTTGTGGAATATTGTCAGCATCGTTAGTCTGTATCTAGCCAGTGTTTGCCAGTGTTAGCCATTTCCAATCAGATTTTTCTGGGCTTGTGTTCATTTCTAAAGTTTTGTTGGCCCCGACGCACCTCTTTTGAACCACTTTGGTCAGGGGGCAGTAAGCCTCGGGCATTAACATGGTATTTAGTCTTGCACAGCCTCCTTCCCAAGACTTTGGACTGTCAAAATCTTCCCGCGTGATCTCTGGGTTTGTTTTGTGGGAATACAATAGGTAGTATAGCCTTATGAGAAACTCAGTTGCCTGCTCTGGTGGACTTTGGTTGTTTGTTAAGCTGCATATCTCGCGCGGGCGTCCTCGTATGGCTAATTGTGATAGGCACTGGTCAAATAGCGCCATGACTAGTCAGAAGAACTAAGTAGGAAGCCCCGTATTAATGACCCAGTGAATATGTAAACCCCGATTTTATTGATTAATACCTCTAGAATGTCCTCCGTACAGAATAGCAAGGTGGCGTGTGTTCCAGACCCAAACAGATATCTCTTGCAAAAGTATACTGGATTGAAGCAGAATAATCTCCGTCTGAGTCAATCATATATATGGTTATAATATGTACTGCTATCCTGCCTCATATTCTACATATGTATCTTTAAATTCTCCCAAGATACGCCAAGTGGTATTTTACAGTTCCTTCCTTTTCTTTACCCGTATTCGTATTTCACCAAAAGCACATGTGCACCTCCTTTCTGATTTTATCCATCTGATTCCCCCGATGACATTTTCCATGAAATGACGCCGACTTTGGGAGCCAATGGTTCTCGCATATCTGCTTTTTGGTTGCGAGTAGTAAGTTCAACGATGGTGAGGACTGGAAATGCGTCTGACTGACGGTACTCAGAAGAACCCGCGATCAAAACGTGCCACGGAACAGTCCACCCAATGGACTTCTTCGATTTTTTCCCTAGATCCTGACGCGTTAGGCGATCTTGTACAATCCAAAGATGCCCAGGGATTTTATGCCCTCGGCGGGGTAAAAGGTTTGGAGGAAGGACTGCGAACCGACGTCCACTCCGGTCTGAGCCTGGATGAGACCTACCTGGGTGCTCCTGTGAATGTCGCAGCGAGTACTACAAGCACCGCGCCGACAGAAAAGATTGCTATCTCTGAGCCCCCTGTCTCGACAGACCTTGGTTACGATGCATTCGTCGACAGAAGGAAATTCTTCGGGGACAATCGCCTACCCATAAAACCATCCCCGAGCTTCCTGTCGTTGATGTGGGCAGCCTACAACGATCATGTCCTGTTCCTTCTAACTGGGGCCGCTATTATCTCGCTTGCTTTGGGGCTGTACCAAACATTCGGAACCAAGCATGCTCGTAAAAGCCCACCCGTTGAATGGGTGGAGGGCGTTGCCATTCTCGTCGCTATCATTGTCATCACTCTCGCCGGTGCCGCGAACGACTATCAAAAGGAGTATAAATTTCGGAAACTCAATAGAAGACAGCAAGACCGCAATATCTGGGTCCTTCGATCTGCGAGGATTCATGAGGTTCCCATATCCGAGGTTCTTGTTGGTGATATCGTCAACATCAGTCCTGGAGATATCGTGCCTGCTGATGGCGTGTTGATAAGGGGTCATCAGGTCAAATGCGATGAGTCCTCGGCAACTGGCGAGTCCGACCCGGTCGATAAGAGCACTATCGATACAACTCGTCCTGATAGCTCTCCTGATATCGACCCTTTCATCCTCTCTCATACCAAGATTGTGGAAGGCGTCGGTGAATACCTTGTCTTGGCTACAGGCACAAAATCAAGCTACGGAAGAATCCTTCTCTCTCTCAACACCGACCCAGGGTTCACTCCGCTTCAAGTACGGCTCAGCAATCTTGCAAAGAACATCGCCCGCTTTGGTGCACTTGCTGCACTTGTGCTGTTTGTAATCTTGTTTATTGAGTTCTGTGTAAACCTCCGGAATAGCACCCAATCCGCCTCGGAAAAGGGACAATCTTTTTTGAATGTCTTCATTCTGGCCTTGACTGTTGTTGTGATCGCAGTCCCTGAAGGACTTCCCTTGGCAGTTACGCTTGCGTTGTCATTTGCTACTACTCGAATGATGAGAGACAATAACTTGGTTCGACAGCTCCGAGCATGCGAAACTATGGGACAAGCCACGGATATCTGTTCAGACAAGACGGGAACGTTGACACAGAATGAAATGACTGTTGTCTCAGGTTTCTTTGGTGCTACCTCACAATTTACTGATCGAGCTAGCAGCCCAGACATTGTGGGTGAAGAAAATTCCTCGCCAGTGGCAAAATGCATCAGCCAACTCTCGGGTCAGTCGAGGTCGCTTCTGAGGCAATCTATTGCTATCAACTCGACGGCCATTGAAAGCCAATATGCCGGGAATCGGCAGTTCCTTGGGTCCCAAACAGAGGCCGCCTTACTGAGATTCTCCCAGGACTATCTTGAACTAGGTCAGGTTGACCTTGATCGTGCTAGCGCAGAAATTGTGGACCTTTTACCTTTTGATGCTTCTCGCAAATACATGATCACAGTTGTCAAACTAGCCAGCGGGTTATATCGATTATACGTGAAGGGTGCCCCTGAGATTCTCCTTGGGAAATGTGTGGCCACAATTGCACAGCCGATGCAAGGGCTTGGTACTGCTTCAATCACGGGGGATGACATTGAACAAATACGCCACAGAATCGCTCAGTACTCCTCGCGATCCTTGCGCACGATTGCGATTTGTTTCCGTGATGTGGAGGATTTACCCTACAGGGACGAGGATGGAACTGTCGGCTTCGGGGAGCTGATGAAAGAGCTCACATTTCAAGGAATTCTGGGTCTACAAGACCCTCTACGGGCCGATGCTTGGGGTGCTGTAGATACCAGCCATAAAGCAGGTCTCACTGTGCGCATGGTTACCGGTGACAACCTTCTAACGGCAAGAGCGATCGCAGAAGAATGTGGTATCATCAAGGGTCCAGATGATCTTGTGATGGAAGGCGATAAATTTCGTGCGCTAGATGCATCACAGCAGAAGGAGATAGTTCCGCACCTCAAGGTTCTTGCTCGATCTCGGCCAGATGATAAGCGGGTTCTGGTCCAGCGTCTGAAGGACCTTGGGAGAGTTGTTGCTGTTACTGGCGATGGTACCAACGATGCCCCTGCCCTTGCAGCTGCTGATATTGGGTTCTCGATGGGAATATCTGGGACTGAAATTGCTCGTGAGGCTTCCTCTATTGTCCTGATGGACGATACATTTTCTTCAATTGTCAAGGCTATCATGTGGGGAA
This sequence comes from Penicillium chrysogenum, assembly GCF_028827035.1. Taxonomy (NCBI): domain Eukaryota; kingdom Fungi; phylum Ascomycota; class Eurotiomycetes; order Eurotiales; family Aspergillaceae; genus Penicillium; species Penicillium chrysogenum. Next base: position 1,488,442 of record NW_026622749.1, on the reverse strand, counting down.
GAGCAGTCAGCGATGCTGTCAAGAAATTCTTGCAGGTAAGCTAGAGGCTCTAAGAACTAAGAGTATAGATAGGCGGTTGACCTAATATGTTTTTTCTAGTTCCAAATTACCATCACCTTCACCTCTGTGGGCCTGGCATTTGTCTCGGCGGTAGCCAACTCATCGCAGGAGTCGGTTCTCACGCCAGTGCAGCTCATGTGGGTAAACCTCTTTCAAGATACTCTAGCAGCTCTGGCGCTAGCAACCGACCCCCCTCCTCGCCGGATCCTTGACCGCAAGCCCGAACCAACATCTACACCTCTGATTACTCCTACCATGTGGAAGATGATCATTGGTCAATCTGTGTATCAGATGGTAGTAACACTCGTTCTGTACTTCGCGGGCTCTTCTATCTTCTCCTATCATAGTGATCTTCAAACATCACAGTTACAGACTGCTGTTTTCAACACATATGTCTGGATGCAAATATTCAACATGTACAAGTATGTTGAGGTCTCTATCTTTATTTTGTCTTACTAACCCAATAAAGCAATCGACAAATTGAGCGATCATTTAACCTCATCGAAGGGATTCATCATAACTGGCTCTTCATAGCAGTCACCTGCGTCATGACGGGCGCTCAGATTCTAATAATGTTCGTCGGCGGGCGGGCATTCTCAATCACGAAGTTGACTGGCGATCAATGGGCATATTCAGTCATTCTCGGTGCAATATCTATCCCCATCGGGTTCCTTCTGCAAGCTATTCCCACTGTCATTGTCGAGAAACCAATGGCAGGTATGGGGAGGCTATGGAGCCGCTTGCGCCGTCGGTAATATTCCCTCCTTTTCCTTTTCCTTTCTTTTTCTCCATTAATCGCGCGAGCGTCTTTGAACCTTTCATGGCCATCAAGACGGAATAGCCGCAAATTGGTCCTTGAATACCCACTCCTTTCTAGCATCCACTTGTTCAATATCGTAGTCCCTTATCAGGGTTGCCATTAGTTTGAGTAACTCAAATTGGGCAAGATTGCGGCCGGGACATTGGTTGCACCCAGCTCCCCATTCCCCATTATTATTGAGTTCAGACATCTGGTTCACATAATGGTAGACTAGTAGACTGAAGATTGAGTACCAGGGCCCTTTTTGCACGGTTGTTAATATTGTGTGTGTTAAAAATAGGATACGTACACTTTAGCTATATTTGCCTGGAAAAGCTGCTTTGTTGCTTCTGGGTGAGAGATACTGACTTCATTCTCTGCAATGCGCACAAAATATCCTGCCATACGTCCCAATTAGTTGGACTGGGCAGGCCAAAGGTATATGCCCTCGGTCTCATTTCAGAACACGAAATCAATTCTTCAAATATCCCATGGGGCACCATGTCCTCTTCTGAATACTCACCGGCCTTCTTGGCGGAGGATCGCCGCCAGCGGGCGATTGTAGGCATGGTCGTTGTGACAATGCTCTCATTCATTGTAGTTGTGGTTCGCCTTATGCTCGGGGGTGGCTGATTCATGAGCTGGGATGGGACGATCTCATAATCCTGGTCGCGCAGGTAAGTACAAATATACTTGGGATCCGGTCATTCGTATTACGGGAATTTCACATCCATATAGTTGGCCAGCTGGATAGTCTTGGGTCTTTCATTAGTGGTCATCCATTATGGCTCCGGTCAGCATCTTGCAGCATTGATGAGCGGTCTGGGGGCTTTGTTGCCCATGTATAAATGGCTTGTTGGAGCTCAACTTGTGTATATGTTCAACATGTGGCTGTGTCGCATCTCCGGCATCGCCTTCTATGCGCGACTCAACTAAATGCCGCGATTCACCCTCTATCTTCGCATTTCTTTTGCTTTTGTGACGGTTGTGTACGTAGCGCAGACACTCATCGTCGCTCTGCAATGTGTTTCTCTCGCTGCTCTGTGGAGCGGCGCAGAGGGCAGATGTATGGGCTCAGGAATTGTCTTCATTTCGACTTCAGTACTCACCATCCTCTGAGACCCGCTTGTGCTGCTGTTGACAATGAATATTGTCTTCTCGCTTCAGGCAAAGTTAGCAAGGAAGCTAGCCCTGGCGCTTGTACTTTGCGTGGAAGCTTTGTAAGTTCTCTTGTTCTTTTCGTCGTTAACAGTGAGCGAGATGGAGTGGCTGATACCTATATCTTTGGTGCTGTTGTGTAAGTATTTGTCACTTTCCCAGTCATGGTCTGCCAACTCATAGACTATATAACGTCCATTCTCCGCATGGTGTCTATGGTAACCGCCCTTCAACAACCGGATGACGCAACTTGGTATTTCTCTGACGTGATGGTGTGGTCCACCACAGAAATTAGTACTGCCATCATCGCCCTTTCTCTCCCAGCGTTACAAGCATTGTTTGCAGTCTGGAGCAAGAATCGTTCGACGATGCATCACAGTGACATAGATAATACAGGAACAATTGGCCTTGGGTCGATTCCTCCGTCGGTAAAGCAGCCTATATTTGACGAACATGATATCCATGAGACAATCGACGTGGACTGGACCAATCCAAGCCAGAAGACGCTTTGGGGTGTCAAGGATGGGAATGTTCGATTTGGGGATATGGTTCGCATGGGTGTTGAGAGGTCCCTGTCTCGGTAGACGAGAGTTGGTGAAGTACCTTCTGTGTCTATTGGGTTAATGGTTAACTCCAAAAGGAAAATGTCTCCATGTGGCTGAATGAGAAGCATGTCTTGGCATTCCTTCCGTTCCATGATGGTCTAGCCAATCAATTACTGTTCGGTTTGCCCGCCTCTGGACAAAAGACCTTTGGGTTGGAGATCCCACCGGAACGCCCGGGGACTCCTAGGGTTCAGCGTGGCAAAGTCATCGCTATGCTTGGCCTGTCAGACGGATATATCCGTTTAAAGAACCAGGTTGGGGTACACCACATCATACAACATACAACATACGAACTTCGGAGGGCAACTGCCAAAAGGACGAGGTCTGGCTAGATCGGAATGAAATAACCTCCTATGTTACAGCTGAAAAGCCTCCTTGGGAATAGATTGACGTAACTGGTTCGCCCTTGTGACGGAGCTGGGTAATTGCGAGTCAGGCTAAACTGGCCAGATCGGAGAATTGCACTGATGCGAACCAGGAGGCGAACGCCGCTGGTGAGTGGGGCCAATCATGCGAGAAATTCCCGCATATCGAACTTCTACCTACTGAATACGGAGTGCGTGGGTTTCAGATGTTGCGGTTCGCCCGGGCCGTGGTATGTCTTATTATGCTCATTGCCCGTGAGCGAATCGACTTATTGCACAGCCAACCTCATGGCTGTCTTGGTCAAACTCCCTTGGAATCAACAGAAGTAAGACTCACTCCTTACATATGTACTTTCCAATCCTCTTTTTTTTTTTTTTTTTTTTCTTTAGCCATTGCCTACTTGCCCACTTGCCAAGAGAGCAGATTCCTACAACGTTAATAGAGCACGTGCTCTGACCTCAGAGCCTGGTGAAACCTGGAAGCGAGAAGTTACAGTCTTCTAGAACAGGAAGCCATGCGACAGGGACAATCTGGGCATTCCCAGGGATAGCGAGATAGGCCTCTTATACACCCACGTGTAGACTTACTGTGCTCTCATAGGTAAAAGCGGACCCGGCCCCACCCCCGCCAAGAGCCGCAACCATCCAATGGCCGAGCCCCTTTAGCCAATCACATGTGATGCTTCGCGAAATTCCACTGAAACTCAGCCAATCTAAACCTAATCGGGACGGACATATCAATGTAAAATTAGTTCCGCCCAGACGACTGCCAAGATCTCGTCCTATTTGCTTGAGTGCCCTAAGCCTTCGGAAAAGAGCTTTTGTCCGTCTTGGCTAGGCTTCGATATATTAGATTTTTTGCCAAGCCCACGGACGATGATCGAAGGGCTCCCGTTGCGAGTAGGACCAGCACGTGTAGCCAGAATGTCCCAAACGGGAAGTTTGCCTGGCGTAAGGATGCTTCCCACAGGGCACCTGGGCATGTCTTGCATATGTAGGGAACAGGGGGCCATATCAACCTTTAGAATTTTCCATGCATACATAAAAAGCCAGTCTTCTCATCTTGGTCTTGGTTTCTGTTCTTTTCCAGTGCAACCGAAAGTCCAATACTAAGCTTTGTCTTGGTACAATCCATCAAGATGGCTCTCCACCAGTACGATTACATCTTCGCCATCGGCACGTTGTTTGCTATGCTTGATGCATTCAACAACGGTGCAAGTGAGTAGCACAAAGTCTATCCTTTCCTGATTGACCTCGACTAACCTTTGCATGTTCATAGACGATGTTGCCAATTCTTGGGCTACCAGTGTCTCCTCCCGGTCTATCTCTTACCGCCAGGCTATGGTACTGGGTACCATTTTCGAGTTTGTCGGAGCAGTCGCTGTCGGTGCCCGTACCGCTGATACTATCAAGAACGGCATCATCCCCAACTCAGCCTTCCAAGGCAATGCCGGCGTTCAAATGCTCGCCTTCACGTGTGCCCTTGCCGCTGCATCCTCATGGGTGATGTGGTGTACCAAGAACTCCGCCCACGTGTCCTCCACCTACTCCCTCATCTCTGCTGTCGCCGGTGTCGGTGTTGCCACTGTTGGTGCTTCCCAGGTTCAATGGGGCTGGAACAATGGCAAGGGTCTCGGTGCCATCTTCGCTGGTCTTGGCATGGCCCCTGTCATTTCCGGTTGCTTTGGCGCTATCATCTTCCTGATGATCAAGTACCTGGTGCACGTACGGAGAAACCCTATCCCCTGGGCCGTCTGGAGTGCCCCTTTCTTCTTCCTGGTTGCTGCTACCATTTGCACGCTCTCCATTGTGTACAAGGGCTCCCCCAACCTGCACCTGGACAAGAAGCCCGCCTGGTACGTTGCTGCTGTCACTGTCGGCACTGGCGGTGGTGTCTGTCTTTTGTCTGCTATCTTCTTCGTTCCTTTCCTCCACTCCCGCGTGATCAAGAAGGACCCCAGTGTGAAATGGTGGATGTTCATCCAGGGCCCTCTGCTCTTCAGTCGTCCCGTTCCTACTAGCTCTGAGGTCGCCCACGTCCCCAACTACGCTGTGGTGCAAGACGGTTCCGAAGAGCATGAAACTCACCAGACAGTCGATGAGAAGGAGCCCAAGACCGGCGTTGCCTCCATCCCAGGCTCTACAGACGGATCACTCGAGGCCAACCAGCTCACCTACCGCGAACTCATGGCCCAGTCTGAGGACCGTCACAACGCCAAGCTCCTCAAGAGCCGTGGTCCTATTGGCTGGGCTATGCGCCTTCTCCGTGACAACCCCATGGGTGCCGGCGAGATCTACGAATTCCGCAACATGAAGCTCATGGCCAAGCGCCTCCCCGCCATCATCACTGTCGGCCTTCTTTACGGTTTCTACTACGACATCCACACTGCCCAGAGTGGTAACGAGGGTACACCCGAGGGCGAGCGCATGAAGCGTGTCTATGCCAATGCTGAGAAATACCCCAACGAGGTCGAGCACACCTACTCCTTCATCCAGATCATCACTGCTTGCACTGCTTCCTTCGCCCACGGCGCCAACGATATCGGTAACTCCGTTGGCCCCTGGGCTGCCATCTACTCCGCTTGGTCCACCGGCACCCCTGCTGCATCCAAGTCCCCCGTGCCTATCTGGCAGCTTGCTGTTCTGGCCATTTGCATTTCCATTGGTCTTTGCACTTATGGATACAACATCATGAAAGGTGAGCATCCCCTTCGTCTTTCACTTAACTGGTCTTCATTTTTACTAACTGTTCTCTTAGTCATGGGTAACAAGATCACCTACCACTCACCGTCCCGTGGCTCGTCCATGGAGATGGGCGCCGCCATCACGGTGCTGGTCTTTTCGCAGTACTCCCTGCCCGTTTCCACGTCCATGTGTATCACTGGCGCTACCGTTGGTGTTGGACTGTGCAACGGAACTATCAAGGCTGTCAACTTCCAGCGTGTCGGTCTCTTGTTGGCTGCTTGGATCATGACCATTCCCATTGCTGGTACCATTGGCGGATGCCTCATGGGATTGGTCCTTAACGCTCCCCATTTCGGCTCTTAGACATTTGGCATTTTTGACTCAGTTGTGAATATTTTTTGAGAGCGCACATATTTTACTTAATTCTTTTGAGATACCAATTTTAAGTTTTGGACAGTCAATCATTTGGACGAAAATATTTGGACTTCCATTGGAAAGTAGAAGACATTCGGTTGATACCAATGTTAAGAACTCCAACTCCAACATTCCATAACTAAGCAGGGATAACAGTCTTGGAAATATAAATGAAGTGAACCTCTATAGACGAGACTGATAAATAATATGGACGAAAAAGAACCAGACCAAAAAAAAATAGTTTCCCTGGGAATCGAACCCAGAACCTTTCCGGAACATCTGCTAATCGCATTTGTTAACGGAAAATCATAACCGCTAGACCAGGAAACTGTTCGTGGAAAGAAGAGCCATCTTTGCTCTTATTAACGGAAATCAAGTGTCTATGCAGGTTCCATCCGATCTTTTAGGGCTTGGAACTATAGCACTCTCTAGAGATGAATTTCACTGCAGAAATTGATTATTACTCCTTCAATCCTAAGTATTTGCTCAATGCCTTATTATGCGAATAAAAATTGAAAGAGGAAAACGAACGTAAAAAAGGAAAAAGAGTCGTACATATATTCACTCACGTAGTTACATATTCTGGATCCAGTAGTCTGCGATTCTCAATCAATCCCCAACTTACATCTCCTCAGCAACCTTGAGCAACTCATGTCTTTCTCGTCGCAAGTAATCGTAAGTGACAATCTTCTGACGAGCATCCTGTTCAATAGATTCCCATTCCTCAGGGGAAATAGTGATCTCGCCAGCCTGTTTCGGGAAAATGGTCATGGGGCGGGAGCGCTTTTCCAGGCCGACCTTGAAAAATCCAGCCCGGAACTGAGTCTGTTTTGTCGGTTCATGGGGGACTCCAAACACAAATGGTTCCTTTGGGCGCTCGTAGGGTTCGGGATTGAGTTGTTTTGTGAGGCCCATCTGGAAACATTCTTGTCTGTACCGGGCTCGTGCCGATGCCAGCTGCATTCTGTAGGCAGATTGCCCAGTCGAGGGGTTTGCTGGAGCTGTGGTCGGGTCAGTAGATGGCTTCGATTGCTGGGTTTTACCAGGGGCGCCTGGGGAGTCTGTTGCGCTCTCATCCTTGGTGTTCTCATCTTTGGTGGCACCTGCACCGTCTGTAGGGCCTCCGCTAGGGTCGTCGTCCGAATCACTATCAGTGTCGGTATCGGTATCGGTGTCGTCGGTGTCATCCCCAGAACCGCTCCAAGACTCGTATCCAAGCTCTTCTGCCAGGACCTTTCCAAGTACCTGATTTCCGGAGCTTTCCTGATTCTCTATCCCTTGCTCCAGGTGCTTCTTGTCCAACTTTTGTTGAAGTGGAACCCTACACCGGGGCTTGATGACTTTAGCAAGCGGGCGTTGTTTGATCACTGGTAGTTGTAGTTTGACAAGAGCCCCCTTCCAAGTCCGCAATGGTCGCTTGCGCTTGACTTCGGTCGACACAGAATTGTTCGCAGTCTTGTCAAATTTTGCGTGTGCCAAAATAGCGTCCTCGTGAGCACGCAGTCTTGCAGCCCGAGTATGCTCACTAATCCCATGCCTGGTGACGTCCAGATAAAAGCTCAGGTCCTGGCATTCGACGCCCTCACTCGGATCCATGGCGCAAAGGTTCGCTTTCACGAAGTGCTCATGAGCTTTGCGCATATTTCCGCGCAGGAACTCAACTCGACCCATCCAGAACTCACACCTGGCAACGAGCAACGGATTGTTGGATTTATCTGCTGATCGCCTGGCAACCTTGACCATAAACTCGGCTTCGGAGGGTCTTTCGTTGCCGATGAAATTCGAAGCTGGTAAGAGATAGGTACCAACCTCGACCCGATAGTACAGAGCCACTAGTATATCGTGGCTAGGCGAGTCGGCGGCGATGTGGTTGACGGTGCTTGCAAAAAGCTTGAGCTTTTTCTCTCGTAAAGCGTGGACTTCCTGGGTGAGCTCTTTCTCTTCTTGAGAAGAGAGGGATCCGGACTTCCAGGAGCGCCCATCATTGCTCACCTGGGCTATCTTCTTGGACATGATGGGAATACTGTCTGTCCCCAGCAGGGCCTTAGGGTTGATATTGGTAAACTTGTGAAGTGGATGCGATGAAACTGCCGTTGGTCTTGCAATGGCTCAGATTTCCGACAGAAAACAAGATGGAAGAGAATATTGGTATCTCGGGTGTTGGTGGAGGAAGATTGCAAGCAGGCGAGAAAGTGGTCCTTATATACCTCACAGACGCGTCGACAAGCAAGACAACAAAACGCGTCAAAATAGTTTCATTTAGAACATTCGACACAATGACATTTTGTATACAGGGATACCGAGATCTGAGTCGTCCTTTCCTTTGTTGCCATCAATCCCATTGTTTCGCTGAAACTGAAACGACGCATTCTATCGTCCTGTTCGCTTTGTGTATGTATGCTTTTAATTAATTTGTGCCAGCTGAGCGTGTCGAGCAAGAAATGAATAGAATGAGCTCCACGACTGTATTTCCCACCTCCCTATAGGTGTTCCAAGTTTTAGCTCGGTCAAATTATTCATCCATGGACACACGTATGTTTTGCTTCAGGTATATACAAAGAACATACTATTTAGCCATACGATAAGTTTTCATATTCTATTAGACAATAGGAACTAAAGTGAACTAATACCAAAGTGTTATAAGTAGAAGATTAAATGGTAAAATAAGTGGATTGATGAAAAGCACGAAGCTGCTTATCTATTTAACCTAGGGCTTATAAGTGCTATACGCAAGTGTTACATTAGGTTGCTACTATATGAAGAAAGTTATCAACATTGTGTTTGATATATGCAATAGATTCAAGTTCAACTAGAAACGCGTGATCTTGACAGTACATCATCTGATGCCTCGTCATCTACTTAACAAGCAAAATTCCTCTCTAGCCTTTGTATTTGGCATTGAGGACGTTCGGGATCTTCGAGAGCTCATCCTCCCAGTGACCAGAATTGACATTTCTTATTAGCCGCTGGATATTTATTGGGGCTAGGGTCATTACAAAGGGTCACAAAAACCCATGGATGTGCATTGGGTTAATTAGAAGTTGAAGACACATGAAAGAACTGATACGAGAACAACAGTGTCCGAAACGATAGCTACGAAGACTTCATAGAAAGTTAGCTAACTTATCCCCTACTGTAGAAGTATCTCCTTCCCGGGTCGATCACGTAGTTGAGTTCCCCATTGCTATGCCGAGGAAAAGCCTCTGGTCCGTTTCTGGTTCCGATATGCACTTTATAAGCCCTAGGTTAAGCAGATAAGCAGATTCGTACTTTTTATAAATCTCACTTATTTTACCATTTAATTTTCTACTTATAACACTTTGGTTATTATTTCACTTTAGTTCCTATTGCCTAATAGAATATGAATACTTATTGTATGGCTAAATGGTATGTTCTTTGCAACAGTCGGAATAATCTAGTTTGGGATATTTTGTCCTATAGTTAGTTAACTATTCACCAGCTCGAGAACATCAACAAGGTATTCCTATTCCAAAATGGCCAATGGTTTTCAACATCTGCGCAAGGGCATTAAGTCCCGACGGCCAACCTCCAAGGACGAATCCACCAAATTTGCCGAGCTCGAATACCCAATGAAGTACACGACCTTCAGACGCGCCTCGTAGAACACGATTTTATACTCGCACACACCACCTCAAGTAACACCACTCTCGCTATTCCCCCTTCCCAACCTGACTCTCAATTCCTATCTGACATTTCTAGGACCTTTTTGCCTAGACTACTCTACGGCCGCCATAAAACTGGACACGAGCCGAACTGCCTATTGCGAGTCTCAATGAATGGACTGGAGGAAATACCGTAGTACCGACATCAGATTAATAGGTAGGTCTTTGATGAGAATTAGCTGTATTTTCAAGATGATTCATTATCTTCCCAGTCTAATAATGCATGAGTAGACGCTGTCGGCGACGCTGTCGGCGAGTGATCAGACTCAGTAGCCGCTATGCGAGCAAATCCAATAACAGCCTCCTTTTGGAACTGACGGGCCTTTTCGTCATAGCCTGGTATTCCCAGCACTCCTGAAAATGACGAGTAAGCCTGCGGGAACCGTTCCAGTTTTATGAAGTTCATTCCTTTGATAAAATGAGTAATACCGGCGATAATGCTGGATTCTGGGTTATGCAAGACGGCATCGCTGTTGTTAATTTGTATAACCGTCTCTAAACCCATCATGGACTCTTCATATTGGCAAAGATAGTGCTGAACAGCAGCGATAAATAGACGACATCGCACCTCATCAAGTTCGCATAGAAAGGGGTTCTGGCTAATGACCCCCGAGGCAAGCTCCATTGCAAGCTCTGGGTCACCATCTTGCCACCGCTGTTCTGCATCTATTAGGAATGAGCCACTGCATGAAGGGATCCAGATATCATCGATAGAGGTTGGCGTTATATCTATTGGCGAAACTGTTCTAGGAATGTCAGAGAGGGATTGAGAATCAGATTGAAAAAGGGAAATAGCGAGAGTGGGGATACTTGAGGTGGTGTGTGCGAGCATAAAATCGTGCTCTGCGAGGCGCGTCTGAAGGTCGTGCACTTCATTGAGGGCTCGAGACAATTCTTGTTCGAGCTCGGCAATTTTGGTGGATTCGCCCTTAGAGGTTGACCGTCGGGACTTGATGCCCTTGCGCAGACGTTGAAAAATATTGGCCATTTTGGAATAGGAATACCTTGTGATGTTCTCAAGCTGATGAGTAGTTCGTTTGAGATGATTCTTTTCGGGGTTTATATACTCGTCCGTCGAGCAGTTGCCGGAGTGGTTTCTAAAGATGAACTCCCTATACTGATGAAAGAGACCATTGTTTCTTTAAAAACAATTGCATTGTACTACCTGAGACCAAGACAGACTCAGCTTGAAACGTGCTTTGTTCTAACCTTTTGTACTGAACATAGTGTCAGAAAGCAGATAGATTACCGAGTCCATGACATGGATTACATCATTAGTCAGCGCACAATTGCTGCTTACTAATTTGGGTCTGAACAGATTGACAAAACCAGATCATTTTTGTACTTAGTTAGTTAGAGAATTTTATCATTGTGAAATTGCATACATTCTTCATACACCTGATTTCTGTCACATAGACTTGCAACCTTCCAAGGTTGGAACGTTTCCAATCTGAAACAAGGGATGTGTCAGCGATGTTATCGCCTGATTTATATGGCAACAATATGCAAACAAAGCAAAGCCCGCAAACAGACAAATCTGACAAACCCAAACAGAGTAAACTTTACAAATGCGACAAACAGCTACCTATGACATCACCTGCCCGTAGCTCCCCGGTTACTCCGTAGCTACAGAACCTCGACTGGCAAGATGCAACAGTGTGGAAGAGTGAAACCACGGGCCATGCCGATAAACTACTTTGGACATATGCAACGCTGGTCGCAGTTTTCAACGAACGGTTGAAATACCCAAAGTTGTTTCGCGGCAGAGTGAGCAAGTCCGACTCCGATATACGATGTAAATGGCATGGGGTCAATCCTGTCCAGTCTGATAGTACAGATCTTCCCGTAATAATCCACTTACGGAATCAGACCATGAATCTAGACTTGCGGGGGTCCTGTTGCAAACATGTCCACCAAGACAAAACCGGGTTAGAGGCCAATCTGCTTCTTGAATCTCACATTTATAAAGTCTGCACAGCGCCTGTAGTGAGTTCCCCTACTCTCTTGCATACCAAGTCGTTTTAGCCCGTGGAGCTCAGCCGCTCTTTCCGCTTTCGAATAATTTGTCATAGAGGTTTCCTAGTTTGCCAGGTACGACTTAATTCAAGTTGAAATTTATTTCTTCTACTTCATTCTACTTATCCCTGCTTTTGCTTCCGAACTGACATCTATGCCCTCGAAGTCATGTCTCCTACCTTGCTCAGAAACGTCGACACGGTTGAAATTGTCGATATCCACCAGAATGACATGGAATTCTCCCTGGTGGATGATATCTACAAGAATCTGGACCCACCAGCAGGCAAACAGCGCGCATTCCCCACCCTCCTACTCTACGACGCCAAAGGATTGAAGCTCTTCGAGGAGATCACTTACTTGGATGAATACTATCTTACCAACACGGAGATCGAGATCTTGACAAAACATGCGAAGAGGATAGTCGCCCGCATCCCGGAGAATGCACAGTTGGTGGAACTCGGAAGTGGGTCTGTGACCCGTACACCCTCTATCCGTCGCCTCGCGCGTTTGGATGATCCTGTCCAAGTTTTCCATTCTGACAATTGTTCTTTTTAGAAACCTGCGCAAGATCGAGATTCTACTCAGAGAATGTGAACGGACTGAGAAGAAAGTGGACTACTATGCTTTGGACCTTTCATTGGCCGAGTTACAGCGAACATTCTCTGAAATCTCGCCCGAAAGCTTCATCCACGTAGGATTCCATGGTCTCCATGGAACGTACGATGATGCTGTCGGTTGGCTTAAAAGCCCAGAAAACCGAAAGCGGCCCACGGTGGTCTTGTCGATGGGGTCATCCATGGGCAATTTTAGTCCTGCGAGTGCTGCGGAATTTCTTGGTGGTTTTTCCAAGCTATTGAGCCCGTCCGATTTCATGCTTATCGGATTGGATGCATGCAAGAACCCAGAGAAGGTGTTTAAGGCCTATAACGATACCAAAGGTATCACTCGCCAATTCTATGAGAATGGTCTCCTGCATGCCAATGCGATTCTTGGCTTTGAGGCCTTCAAGCCCGATGAATGGGAGATCGTGACTGAGTATGATACCCGCGGGGGACGGCATCAAGCTTTCTATGTCCCAAGGATTGATGTGGTCATTAATGGGATCAGTATCCCCAAAGGAGAGAGGCTCATCTTTGAAGAGGCATGGAAATACGGTCGCAATGAACGGGATGAGTTGTGGCGCAATGCAAACCTCATTTCCCAGGTCGAATTTGGAAATTTGACAGATGATTATCGTGAGCCTTGATGTTCTGGTCGAATCTACACTCTGCAGACCTGCTGACTTGTGTTTGAACAGACCTTCATCTGCTATCACCCGCCGCGCTTGATGTGTCTATGGACCCTTCGAAATATGCAGCCCAACCGATCCCGAGTATTGACGAATTCCAGTCTCTTTGGACTGCGTGGGACCTCACGACTAGAACCATGGTCCCTCGTGAGGAGCTTTTGTCCAAACCGATCAAACTCCGAAATGCGCTAATCTTTTACTTCGGCCACATTCCGACATTTTTCGGTGTGTCTACAATAATCAATGATTACTAATTTTAGTGCTAATCATGCCGGAATCCAGATATTCATCTGTCGCGGGCTTTGCAGGAGGAGCCCACTGAGCCTAGCCATTATAGACCGATTTTTGAGCGCGGCATTGATCCGGACGTCGAGGATCCACAGCAATGCCACACCCACAGCGAAATACCTGATGAGTGGCCGCCACTTGATGAAATCCTGGACTACCAAGATAGAGTGCGGAACCGTGCGCTTTCAATCCTGCAAGAGGGATACGCGTTGCAAGACCGCGCCATTGGAGAGGCTCTTTGGATTGGATATGAGCACGAAGCAATGCATCTCGAGACTTTCCTCTACATGCTACTCCAGAGTGATAAAACTCTGTCTCCCACAGGAGTTGATCGCCCGAATTTTGAGCAAATCAGTCGCCAGGCGAAGAGAGACGAAAAGCCAAACAAATGGTTTACCATTCCACAACAGACTATCGAAATCGGATTGGATGACTCCAACGAAGAAGTGATGCCAAATAAGTCTTTTGGATGGGACAACGAGAAGCCTCAAAGGAAGGCCACTGTGCATGCCTTTGAAGCTCAGGCGAGACCCATCACCAATGGTGAATACGCCAAGTACGTGCAGGATATGGGTATTCAAACATATCCCGCATCTTGGGTGGTTAATCAGGGCCAAGACAATCCCATTTCCAAGGGTATCGGTTCCTCATGCGTCCAGGCTGGTTCGAGCTCCAATCCTGTAAGATTTTCGCTGGAGGATGTCACAGTTCGGACTGTGTTTGGACCGGTGGCTCTTGAACTTGCACAAGACTGGCCATTGATTGCTTCCTACGACGAAGTTGCAAGCTATGCAAAGTGCATGCAATGCAGGATTCCCACGTTTGAAGAGACCAGGAGCATATATCACTACTCAGACCAGCTCAAAACTGATCGAGCTACGAATAGCCCCAGGTATGGAAGGAAGCCTAGATCTAATATAGCAGAAACTAACTTGTATGTTAGGGATGTGTCCAATGGGGTTGCTAAAGATACCAAGCTCCATTCTGCTGACCAGGCTATTTTCCGTGATCTCACCGGTTGCAATGTTGGCTTTAATAACTGGCACCCTGTTCCCGTCACACCAAATGGGGATCAGTTAGCTGGTCAGGGCGAAATGGGAGGTGTTTGGGAATGGACTAGCACACCATTGATGCCACACGACGGCTTCAAATCCATGGATATCTACCCTGGATACACATGTAAGTGATGCCTTGAGCACCGACACCTGTCCTAAACTAATTGATATCGACAGCGGACTTCTTTGATGGAAAACACAATATCGTTCTCGGGGGCTCCTGGGCTACTCTGCCTCGCATTGCTGGCCGGACTACTTTGTGAGTATAAGCCTTGTGATATTCAGCAAAACTGGATCGACTAACACATTATAGTGTCAATTGGTATCAGCACAACTACCGTTATACATGGGCAGGTGCACGTCTAGTTAGAGATGTATAGATAGAGCTTGAGCAATGCGAATGTACCCCCTGGGGATCTGCCCCTGAAGTGCCTCAACGACGATGACCTCATTCTCGCGATAAGAGATAACAAACAGCGGGGAACGTGACTGCCCCTCATCCCCTTCCCCAACATCTTCTCCGCTTCCTTGCCTTCTCTTCATATTAGTTGAATCATAGATACCTTGCATCATGTCGCTGGAAATTATTAGGACTATCTCCCCCGCCACCAATGAACCTATTGTCACCCGTACCGGTGTCTCATCGGAGGATTTGAAACAGATCCCCGTGGCCGCTCAAGCAGCTTTCCGGTCATTCTCACAGTCCACAACTTTGGAACAGAGGCAGAAAATTGTGGAACGTGCTCTTGACATCTTGGAGAAAAAGAAGGATGAATTGGCACGTGAGGTTACTGAGCAGATGGGCCGGCCCATCGCTTATACCGGGGTTGAAATTGCGACCGCTATCAAGCGCAGTCGTTACTTGACACGCATTAGCACCTCCGTACTGGGTGAGGAAGGAATTGTGCCCGGAGAGGAGGAGAAGGGATTCAGACGGTATATCAAGCGTTCGCCTGTCGGTGTGGCGCTGATTATCTTCCCGTGGAACGTGAGTCAAATTCGTCGAATATCGGTATACCTGCAGACGCTGACAGGTCAATATATAGTACCCCTACCTCACTCTTGTCAACAGCTTGATTCCTGCCATTCTCGCTGGAAACGCTGTTATCCTAAAGCCTTCCCCCCAGACTCCAACAATCGTCGAACAGTTTGCCTCTGCTTTTACCGAGGCCGGTCTTCCCGAAAACGTGCTCCAATTCTTCCACTGCGGATCGTTCACATTTATTGAGACCTTGGTGCGATCCCCGCTGGTGAACCATATCTGCTTTACGGGTTCCGAAGCTGGGGGCCTGGCAGTGCAAAAGGCAGCCTCGGATCGGATTGTGAATGTTGGTCTGGAACTTGGTGGCAAGGACCCGGCCTACGTACGAGATGATGTAGATCTCGCCTGGGCCGCTGAGGAAGTTGTGGATGGCGCTATCTTCAATAGTGGACAGAGCTGCTGCGCTATCGAGCGTGTCTATGTTCACCAGAAGGTCTACGATGGTTTCATTACTGAGGTGAAAAAGGTACTGAGCAACTACCGTGTCGGCGAGCCTTCCGACCCTAAGACCCAGATTGGGCCAGTTGTCTCCAAGCAGGCCAAGCAGGCCATTCTTGCGCAAATCGAGGATGCCGTACAGAAAGGCGCGAAGAACGAGACTCCTGCTAATGAGACATTCGAGAACTTCCCTCCGAATGGAAACTACGTCAGGCCCACACTACTGACCGGCGCTAATCATGATATGGCCGTGATGAAGGATGAAACATTTGGACCTGTGATCCCTGTAATGAAGGTCTCCGGTGACGACGAGGCCGTTCGTCTGATGAACGATAGCAACTTCGGTCTTACCGCCAGTGTTTGGAGCAAGGATGTTGCGGCGGCCGAGCAGCTGGTTGAGCGTGTTGAGGCTGGCACTGTCTTTGTCAACCGATCTGACTTCCCTAGCCCTGTAAGTCCGGCTCTTTCTCAAGTATCACTCTTCGCTAACGAAAGTACCTTATAGGACCTCGCCTGGACAGGCTGGAAGAACTCTGGCCGCGGTGTTACCCTGAGCCGATTCGGTTTTGAGCAGTTTGTCAAACTGAAGAGCCACCACATCAAAAACTACCCCAAATAAACATGTGCATAGGAGATAAGTTGCCCGGAGAATAATTCTGTTACTTACATAGCTTAATACTCCGAAAGCATGAGTACTACTACATAGTGCATATGTACCTTGTCGACGAACTTGGAAAAACTTGGAAAAAGCTGTATTGTAATCGTTCACCCAATTCTTGAAAATTGATATTATACATACTTTAGCACCTATTTTCGTTAATATCAAGCATATGCCAGAAAAAGAAGCAGCCAATTTGTTCTCTCCTTCTCTCCATGTAACAAACTGGCGGGTTGTCTTCGGGTTGTCTTGTGCCGGCTATTTTAGCCTGTTTCAGCTTCGATCGTCAAATGGCAGGTGTATTTTTAGCCTGCCTCCTGCCGAGGTTTTAATTGACTCACTTATCACACCTATGATAAATCGACCTTCTAACAAAACCTCGATCAGCTCTCAAGGCCCTCATCATGGCGCCAGTCCCGTTGTCAGAGGACAACCCCTTCCAGACCTTAATTGCGGAGGCAAATAGCGATTCGGTGAGTGGATGCGAGAGCTGTGAGATAATATCAGAAGCTTAACCCTTCTTTCCTCTAATAATAGACAATATTACAATCTCAATACGAGAACCACCGAGTGACTCGAAATAGGCAGCAAAGTGCAAAGATCCTAGCCCATAACTTTCCTGGCTGGTCCCTTGACGAGATCTTGAAACGACTTGACGGTCCTGGAAAGGAAGATGGATTTATCGATCCTCGAAACTGTCTTGTCATTTGGGCCAGACCCTCCCCTCAAGTCCGCGACTTGATATGCCTTATTCAAAATGAGTTGAAATGCATTTCTCCTTGTAAGTCCGCCAATATACAATTCTCTGACGAGAAATTTCCCTCTTGGCCATTCATCTCGCTAACGTGAGGGGCCATAGCACTCTGGCTAATGCCGTCTGAAAATCTTCACATAACTGTCTTGGAAGTCGCTCATTCCCAGACGGAAGAGCAAATCGAAGAACTTGTCCAGACCCTCCAGTCATCCAAGGACGTTACGTCTGCAGATATTGCTGCGTATCCACGCAGCCACCATACACGTCTCATCAAACCTATGGTAAGCTTTGATTCCGCCGCACTGGCGCTCAGCTTCGTTCCGGCTGGTTGTGAGTGCCTAGAAGCGGAGTCTAGCAGCGATGAAGAGCACTATACATACCACCATCTTCGCCGGGATATCTTTGACATGGTTCGACAGACCAAGGTCCCTGTTGCTTCGCGATATATTGTTCCCTCGGCACATCTCACTATCGCAAGGTTCATCTCCCAGGACGGGTTTCTGATGAAGGGATTTGATGGCGCAGAGACGGTCGATCATTCGCGTGTCAAGCTGCTGATTGATAAAATTGGTGACATTAACCAAAAGTTGGAAAATGAGTATTGGCCCAAAGGTGGTGCCATCAAAGAGGGGGGTGAATGGATTGTTGGACAAGAGGGTCTAGTCATTCGGAGAGGCCGTGTCTGGTATGGAGGCGGCGAGTATGTCCCACTTGACTAGATATTTGCTTGAGCAGACCTTCCTTCTCCTAGTGTTAGCATGATGCTGCATATTGACTCTATGCATCGATGTTGTTAACTATACCTTCCTAGCCGAGTCGTTCTGATGCTTCCTCGAAGCTATCAGTTTCCCTTTCTAACAAATTCATGCCTAAGAGCCTGAGGCACTACGAACAGCCTATTCTCTTCACGTGATATCACGTGCTATGAAATTCCTCAGAAATGAAGTAGAAGAAGCAATGCAAACGAGGTTTAGAATAATTCGTTGGTATTAAATGGTAAATATTGACCATAAGTGCCAATTTCACCCACTGAAATCAAATAAATCGACCCTGGTGAGTGCCAGACTGCATTTAGGGTTGGTCCCACTTTTCACCTGCCCTATGATGCACATTTTCGCCAAATTGAATACAGCAACAGGCCGGCTGGCCCAATGGCAAGGCGCTTGACTACGAATCAAGAGATTGCAGGTTCGATCCCTGCGTCGGTCATCTCTTTTTTGTTCATTTGTATAGGATCTCTACGACGTTGGAGGATATATTTTTGCTGTTATTTATTGGTCAAACTTTTATATGACGCAACAGTTGCACTCCTCTTGAGCCAAGGTCGAACAGTGTTCACTAACCAAGAGACTTTTTGCTACATAAATTGGGTCTATTCGGGGAGAACTTGTGTAGGGATGGGGTTTAAGAGGGACTAGTTGCTATATCCAATGGATGGATAAGTTAGTCCATCTGGCCTTGGTGTACCTTTGAAATGATAAAAAGATATAGAGATATAGTTGCAGCCAGGCCAGGTAAGATGAACAGTAAAAATAGATCGGTTGAATTTATTCCATATATCTTGGTGTAGAGAATTCCGATCTCAAAACACAAAGTACCAAACTGGGATAGATATTTAAGCGTTTCTACCGCAATGGCTTGTTCAGAAATATCCTCCTTACAGTAGTTAATTTTAAGCCCTTAAGAGGGTAAATTGGAAAGCTCGCAGAATCTTAAGTAAAGCTCAGTTGAAAGAGATGATTGATCTTATGTATTTCTACCAGAGCATCCATCCAACCAGACTCTCGAAACAGTGATCAGTCTCCTCAACAAGATTACCCTTTTCACCAAGCTTATTGCGCTCATTCAGGGCTTCAACTTTGAGCTTCTCAGCAGAAACAGCGTCACCCAATCGTCGCTCTGCGATCCCCAGAAACCACAAGGCTCGTGCAAGATGTCCCTGCATTTCAGACACATCTCGGCTCATGTCAATAATCGCGCGAAGCATTTTTGCAGCCGAAACATTCTCATCGGTGGCTAACAACATCCGAGCAACTAGAAACATGGAGTCAGCCACTCTAGGTCCTTTATCGCCGTAAAGTCCTCTGCGAATGGAAATGGTTCTAGAAGCAAGCTGCTGGGCCTCGTGTTCCAACCCTTGAGCATACTTGATCCTCGCCAGAAGGACAATGTCTCCACTGTGCTTGGGGTATCTGGACTCAATGATCTGTTCTTCAGTCAAGTTTTGAAGTTGCCAGCATTTCTTCAGTGCCACTAGTGCCCCGTCTGGCTGTTCTGCTCGGAGGTGTGTCATGGCGTAGATCGCGTATGTTCGGGCCATGTGAAGCGGGTTGTGTGCGTTGTGGATAGCTGCCGCTTTTGAAAGATACCGAAATGCTTCGGTGACCATTCCTTGCTCGGTATAGCTGCACGCGATCGAGTCGTACACGTCTGCAATGGGAGGAGAGTTTTCTTCCTCTATTTGTTCTATTGCTCTCAATGCATCCTGATAGGCACTTAATGCAGACTCTGGTTGTGCCAGGTCTAAAGCAATGTGGCCCAGAAGCCGACAAGCATGTGCATAAGATCGAGTGGAATGACTGAGGTCAAGTGAAAGACCATATTCGACGAAGTAGCGCGCATTCGTTGGTCGTTCGCGTTCCCAAAGGTATCTTGTAGAGTTAGAATCATAGAAAACGTGCTATTCGTAATTTGTTAGGAAAAGATTAACTCACGTTCCAGTACGGAAAATCAATTCCGCAAAGAGCTCTATGTTGGTAAGCTTGAGCGAATGCGTCTCAACTAGTTTCATAAGCCTGGTGACATGAGGCAGAATTGGGCTGCAGGTTTGCCATGCTTTCCATCCGTGACCTTGTTCATCTGTCCTCTCAATCCACGAGTTTGGGAAGCTGCAAGACAACATTCGAATTACAGAATCAGAATAAATTAGTATATCTGCCCCAGACAAGCGCGAGAACACAGTAGACTGCATGAGTCGGTCCAATGTAATTGCTTCTAGTTCGGGTGATCGAACAATGAGTGATGCGTCTATTAAACCCGTAACAGCACCCCTAAACCTATTCATTATAAGCGAAAGCCACCATATGTGTAAGGTAGAAGCAACTTACCAAAAATCATTTGACAAGAATTTGAAAATCGGATCTGTAATATTGACTTTTGGGTTGGAAAGTAGCCATTCCGGTATCGAGTCGGGATCGAAGAAGGCAAGCAAGCACAGCAGTATTCTCGCATCAATGGACAGAGATCGAAACGAAGTGTCCCAATCCGTGCTCCGCGTATGTTCGCATTCTGAAGGCATAGCTGACCTGGCGAATGTATTGCCAGCTAATCTGTTATAGACTAGCAGAACCTCGGAAAAATAGCCACGGCCGTTTATAAACGCGAAAACCGTCCCTCTCAGAAGTGCGGGGTTGCTTTTCTATGTATTTCCAACCGGAATCCCTTTTTATTTTCGAGTCGTATAATGGAGGAAAGCAGGGGATGGATTACTGTAGACGCCCCATCACATGCTGCTCATCACAAATTATGAATCGTTGTCACTGCATGAAGCTCAGCATGGCTAAGGACCAAGCGCCCGCCAAGGCCAGCTACGTGAGCGTTGTACGTTGATGTGCAGTTTCCCAGGTCATATATGGTGTACACTGAAAAACATGCGACTATTCATTTGATCGATCATGTTACTCTCATTTTTAATCAAAACCAATAGACGACTTTCTTTCCGTTGAACACGAGACTGAGGCAAGATTCCAAATCAGATCGGCAAGCCACAGATACTCGATTAAGAAAGGATCCGTTATAGCACGCTATATATATTCATATAAACCAATAGGCTCTCGTTCTACGCATTTTCCCCACATAACACTTTTGCTATACTCCATACGGAGTATAAGAGCCTACGGATGTATTCCGTACACTTCGCTGAACGCTGAAACGCTTGATGTCAGGGCTAATGCGGCTGGGGAAGTATCGTGGCGGGAATGAAATGGATAGTCATAGTCGTTTCATAAGGAAAATGCTATCCTGGTCAATATTACTCCTATACTATGCACGATAGTCAAGGAAACATTTAGCATTTTCATTTTCCCTATAATAGCGCCACACTATGGCTCTCACCAAAGCCGGTTAGTAGTCCGGCAGCCTATTCATTTGTGCAGAACGTTTATTAAGTGAGCTGCAGGAAAACGAAGACCCCCCAAGGGTTCTATCTCTAGGGTCTTTTTAGTTTTTGCTAAGGACTCTCACAATGACCTGCAAAAAATACGACCTGGAGTCAAGCTACACAGGATGAATACAACACATACTGGCATCGACATGAGCTGGTACGACGAATGGCTCTTTCAACAGCTGCAAAAACTACCTCACAGTCTTGTGCAACTCCGAGTTGGAACATACAAGACTTGTCTTTCAATGCTCTTTTTCAGGGAATTAAGGACTACTGCGCGCGGGAAATCGAAGGGGTCTCTATCGATGAGATCACGGAATATTTACGAGCGGCCAGAGTCTTTGATCACACAAAGGCGCTACACGGGGACCAAACGCTTCTTGTCTTCGCTGCTCTTGGTTGGCGGTCTATGTTATATGAAGCTGCTTTCAACGTCTGCTCAATGCAAGAGTTAGCTATCCATCAAGATTCCAACCAACCACAGTCAGGTCCTGTCTTTGATATGTATAAAAATATCGGCTGAACTTTCAGACCGCCCAATGTCCGTTTTACTGAAAGCTTTCGGCCACCTTCTACCGGCACGATCCTCGAATTCTCGCTATCTTGCAAGTGAGAGTGGCAGCATAGCATCCGTCTGGCAGCCCTTGCATCCCGAAGAGACCAACACATACCTACTTCATGTCTTGCTTCGGGTCCAAATACGATGGGTCGATACTCTAGCGCTTCACCTTGACCATGACAAGAGCACTAAGGCTTTATCGCTCTTCAGATATCCGTCATTTTGTCTTGAAATGCCTCGATCCCACGGGTTGATCTACTCCTTTTCGAGTATCGAAAGCTTCTAGAGGATTCTCGTGCCAACGAAGAGGAAATTACGCAATTTCTACAAGAGGTGCTTTTATCCTATCGTCTTCTTTTTGCGCAGTCAGCCCCATTGGGGAAAATCTTTCGCCAAATGTCTACGACGTCAGATTTGCAGAACTACCCGACCGATTCACTGCTTTTTCAGTTGTGCACCCAAAAGCGGATTGGACAAAGGTTGACAATGCTTCCAGCTGACAAGCCACTCTATTTCGCTGCCCGAGACTTTCCTGTGCTGTACGACCGGATCGAGCACATGGCAAATGATCTCAAGGATGCAATGCCAAGTTCAATCGTCAGTCTAATGAGAGACAGGCGTGATATTTTGAAGTACTGGACATTTTGGCTCGTGGCTATTTTCGGTGGCATCAGCGTTTTTCTGACCTTGGTCCAAGTCATTTTACGGGGAGTATCAATGCTATAAGCTTATATTGTAAATAATCAAGTATTGAAGTTATTTCTAGGGTGTCTAGAAGAAGAGTGAATTCATACTTCGCAAGTCGTTACACAGCTATTAATTATATCTGCCAGACAGCTTGTCTTGCATTTAAGCAGCGTCTCTCTCTGTTTCTCTCTCTTCCCACCGTCCACCGGCAATAATTCATTTCCTTTAGTAACTTCCAGTGAAAAACGCCCTCTGCCAACTAGAAGTACTTCGGTCATGTGATCCAAGCTGTTATTCTACCCCGCTCCTAGCAATGTCCTTACCTTGACTCTTTCCCAAAATTATATTGCACTGAAGGATTATCCAAAATGTCGGTTACCCATATCGTTCTTTTCCAGTTCAAGTCAGAATTGGCCGCCGAGGTTGTCCGGGATGTACGTTTTACCAAAAGATTATGACGCAGATGAAGTTGACTGTGAACGATAAATACTTCATGATGGATGTTGACAATTACCCCAAAAGGCCTGTGAACGTATGCTTGCTCTCAAGGACAGTTGCTTCCATCCCACCTCACAGCAGCCCTATATAAAATCG
Source organism: Penicillium chrysogenum (assembly GCF_028827035.1). NCBI lineage: Eukaryota > Fungi > Ascomycota > Eurotiomycetes > Eurotiales > Aspergillaceae > Penicillium > Penicillium chrysogenum. The sequence continues at coordinate 1,465,132 of NW_026622749.1, read as the reverse complement.
GCGTCTGGTGGGAAGGACAACTCTCCTGAAGGCATCCAGGTTAGTGTCACTAGTATCCCACACGGGAAACTCCTAGGAAAATTCACTAATGTATGTAGAATGGGATTACACACGCATTTGTCCTAGAGTTTGCGTGTGCCGCAGACCGAGACTATTATGTCAAAAGCGATCCGGTTCATCTCGCTTTCGTTAAAACTCTTGATGGGCTCCTTGAGAAAGCACAAGTCGTTGACTTTACCGATAGAGTCTTCTGAGACTCTCAGGCGCTGCTTCGAGCTTCCACATATCTGCTACCTTAATGGGAAATAGAGTCTTGTCTTGGTAGATACTGTGAAAGAATAGACCGCATGTCATGTTCGTTCCCGACATTATATATATACCACCAATCGTTTCACGCAGCCTAAGGATTTTTCTAGTACACATATATACCAATAGCCGCCATTCAAATTTGACCATATTTTTTACACCGATCCAAGACTTGCTGATTGACTGACCTCTGATCTTCCCATACATAGCATAGATAAACCTAGAGCGTTTATGGGCTAGTTCGAAGAGAGCCACGTCCTTCGTGTACAACCGTACAACAAGAATGGATCCTCAGCGCGCGGAACCATATTCCCGGGCAAAATAGCAATAAGTTTAATAGCCAGGAATGTAAGCCAAGCTTCAGCTCCGGGGAACCACCCTTGTGGGAGTTGGCCCACCAATAAAGTATTGTATTCAGGTAGGCGTCGGGTCCTTTAGCTGAAAACTCCAGATCTAGAAGGACCTTGCATTGCGAGGGCTGCAATGCATACCAAACCCGAGCTTGGCCATGGATTTTAACGCTTACCAGAATAGTACATGTTGGATACCAGAGTACAATAGGATTCAATTGAAGGTTAAATTGAGTTCTCGTAAAGATATCGATGAGCGTATTTCTAAGCTGTTCATAGTTTACTCGTTCTTAACTCAATGTCCGAGGATTCCCTATCCCTGCGGTCCCATTCAAGGTAGGGCTCGACTCTGTTTGTCCTGGTGAAACAACCAGCAAGTATACCCGATACAGAGAGGTTGTAGTAGAAAATAGCTTGAATTGGTTATGCCTATACCTTCCATCTTAAAAGTGATAATATTAGAACAGGTACAGAGTACTGCGTAATCTTGTGCGAAGCTAAACTAACCTTTATGAGCTGTTCTTTGACCCGGCATTGCTCCGATGCAAGGGAGACGCGAAAATAATAAAACACGCCAACCATTCCCGAGCCTCGCAGCCACCCGCAAGGTTCTTTTCTTTCGATTGAATTGCCGGTATTTCTGGAACCTTTTAGGCGAGTTACTCTTATAGCGAAACAAAGGGAATACGCGACAAAGAACGCCGAGAAGAGGAACCTGTCTTGGTTCAGGATTGCCAATGTGGCTGGAACATTACATGCGCTGGTGTTCCACCTGTGCTAATAAAGGAAAGGTTCTATAGTTGCCGTAATTGTCTAAGGTTGTGTAGTTATACAATTGAACCCGAAGATCAGGTCTACCAAGTGCACTGGGGATCGGAACCATTACTCCGGATATGGAGCACATCCTACCTACCTGAACAATGAGGTGGTCCATATGATAATCCCTGTCAGTGACAAATTCATGATCGATCGACACGGCTACAGAACTAGTGATCGGCGATGGATCTTGGGAGAAATGTCAAAAATTGCTTGCCGAGAACCGGCTCTTACGAACACCCGGTTTCCGAGACAAAGACAAAGGAAACGAGGCAAAGAGATATTCCAATTGAGCTAGTGAGCTTGCATGAAAAGGAAGAAAAATGTATTCTTCCCAGAGGTAGGGGCAAAGAATCCCGTTTCCCCCGAGTTTCCAAGACCCTCGCAGGGTTCATTCATGCACATATCCGACCCGACAAACGGGGACTTAAAAGGGATCGGTAGTTGGTTATTATTGAAATATCGTATAAATCACGGGATATACAACATACAAAACTTTAAAAGCGAGACCGAGGGTCTAAGCCAAAAGTGGAAAAGGGGACACGAAGAATGAGAGGGATACGTCTCGCTAGCACACGAGGCTTCTCTTTGCTTATTCTCCCTTTTACCCCTTTGGTCTGGGCCGCTTTCCACTTGATCCACTGAGGGTCGAATACCTAATCTGCATGGGTCTCTAACAGCATATCTTCCCTGCAGCCTGCAGGTCATGTTTTCCGTAATGCCCACCTGCTGTATTGCATCCGATGAGTTGCAGCAGATCGTGGGCATATTGTCCGCATATAGAGAGATACCCGTAGGAACGATGGTCCCGGGTAGTAAACACTTAAATTCCCAATAAGAGCCGAATAGATCAAAGAGGCTCCAAGCATTCGGCACTCTTTGCCCAAAGCCAATCCCATTCAATCCAGGCCCCCCAGGGAGGACCCACTGCTGCCGCCAGGGGAGCGAACTGCCAGATTGGTGTGCCGAGCCTGTCATCCTGTCCATGCCAAAGGTACGGCTGTCGCCTAGTCCAACCCGGGCGAGACTGTGGATCGGTTTGTCCTTGACACGCCGGGAAGAGCATGGATGTGCATAACTCCGTACATACTAATATATGTACTCTCGCCCGTCTCTAGTCCCTCTCATTCTCTAAGCACATCCCAATGGTGTAGAGCAGTCGTGGACCTTTTCTTTTTTTGTTCCTTTGCTTTTCTTTGGGTGCTGTTATCCCCGGTCTCTCGTTTCGCCTTGTCACTCGTTGTATAGAATTTGTTTCACCAAGTGCTGCCTTTATTCCTCATTTCCTTGTTCCCATTCAAGGACATCCCAACATCCTAGCTGGAATCGGAATTGTTCCAAGCTCCCGCAAACTGCCTAGTTCTTTATAAGAGCTCCTTGGCTACCGATCGGATCCATCGAAACCATCAATCCAACATGGAATGCTTTCGGCAAATTTTCCGGTGCCTGAAGACACCCTTCAGACGCGAAAAGGGAAGGATTATTGAGATCGTAAGTCGAGTGAAAACCGGGAAATGGTTTGACGCTGCTAACAAGTTCATGAAACAGGGTCCTCCCACTAACTTCCGAAAAGAAGAGTTGCCTGCTTATTTCTCAGATGCCGAGTCAGTTCTCCCGCCCAGCCAAAATCCGACGGAACGATCAGATCTGACCAATCCATCACAGGACGCTTACGTCCTAGGACAGCCGCACAGCGACCGTAGAGAAGGACGAAACGACGATCGAAATGGTATCTCTACCACCGTCGACAACGAGCAAGATGCGGGCCCATGCTCGAAGGATGAGCGTAAGACTGTCGTCCACCTCCGAGAGCGCGTAAAGTTAGCTCGATGGTGGAAATTCAGCCCAGCTGTAGGCCATGAGACCAAGGCCCCGGCCGAGTCGATCGGGATGGAGGAAATGCGAAACGCCTAATTGGCGTGTTCATAGGGAAATTGTGGATCGGTACATGGATGATCAAACCAAGAAGGTGGGCACTTCATTGTGCCGGGATTTTTTTGCGTCTAAATTGTTCCCTTCGCCAGTTATAGGCGATTGTCTTGCAGGAGGTTCCCTGGACATGTTGGAGATAGAGTTGTTTATCCGAGAGGACTCTGGTAGTTCATCGAGGTCATCAAAAAGCGATTGAACCCGTGATTTATACGCGTTCGCTGGGCCGGCTCGCCCATGTGCCAGCTTCGCTTTTGGCTTTGATGTAGACGTGCTTTGTATTTTAGATGGTTGTTGGCCTCGTGGTGTTGTCTGGTCGTGAGCCTGGCTTTCTCGTAAAATGGTATTTGTTCTTCTGGGCGGTAGCACGACTGGGTGGGTTTCTAGGTCAAGATCGTCATCCGAGTCCGAGTCCGAGGCCGTCTCCTCATCCAGCTGAAGGTTTGGAACTTCTGGTGCTCTTGATGGTGCAGTGACACTCCCAATACTGTTCACCCGAGCTCGTCCACTGCCCAAAGTAGGTGGCCGTCCAAAGCCCGCAGCAGCTCTAGTAGAGGACTTAGGCGCGTGAGCTCCCACCAAGGACCGTGCTTTTCGTGGACTAGTCATGAGACCGTGAAGATGTGTCCCGGCCCATCTCTCATCATCTTCATCTTCGTCTCTCCCGTCGACTCCTCCGTCCCCTATCTGCGATAGTCCGGCTTTTTGTCGCTCCCTCAGTGCTTCGGCTTCTCTTTTCCGCTCGACTTCATTTGGAAGTGGGGTACGGCCGTCTGTAGGCCTCTCAATTTCTCCTATCCCGGCTGCATTTTCGGCTTTCACTTGCTTCCGCCGTCGCAGGTACTCCGCATGATGTAGATGTTGAGTAAATGTTTGCGCGACAGCGTAAAACTCGTCTTCAACCATGATCCAGCCATCGTCGTACTGAATTCCTTCAATCAAAAATCTATAATGTGCCTATTAGCGACCTTTTCTAGTTGCGCGGGGGGCTGGTTGCGATCGTACTCTTCGGAGGGACAACGTCTGATGGGAGATGTCGGCGGGCTTTGGGCTGTACAAAGTAATCAGACTATATGTTTGGCCACAAGTATTCCAAGAAAAGTAGAACCTACAGGATCTGAAGAAATCGCGCCTGGGGGAGAAACTCGAGTGTTTTTGGGAGTGAGGTCGCGATCAGGACTGGGTTCTGTCTTCACACGCTTCCGTGGTGTTGGCTCTTTTTCCACAGGGATGCTATTCTCGGTGCGAAGCCAGGGCAATGTCCTGGGCATGGTTTAAGACAATTATAGAGGAAAATTAAGACGTGTCGCGATCCCAGGGAAAGATTGCAGTGAGGGAAAGAGAGCTGCTGATAGGCATCCATGGCCGATAAGGTGAGGTCACCCGCATTCCGCGCAACACAACCTTCCGAGGTTGGAAACTTCAATTTGGAGCTTCATTACGGGGAAAACTTGCAAATATGAACCTCATTTTTTTGGGGTATCTAGTGCCATTTTGAACATTGGTAATGCCGAGATGAAAAGAACTGGCATGGCCTCAAAACGCCTCGTGCAGGATATATCACCGAAATCAAGAACGGACTGCCAGTAGAACGCCTATTCAACCATTTGAGAGGAATCAAAAAACAACAACGCCAGTATCTCTGTCCATGAAAGGGTCCAGTTACACCTCGCCAGGCCGCTTGCTGTTGCAGCTCACGATCTTCACCTTATCCGCGGTCACAGTTGTCTGGTTGTCCAGCTTAAACGAGACATCCTTGATCAGGAAGGTCCAGACTTCGTCGCAGAATCGGTAGGTGTCCAGGTGGCCCTAAAAGTGGTGGGAAAATGTACATGTCAGCCTCCTTGATCTATGATGAGACCATGCCCATCTAGGCAAAGGTGGTTTCTGGACCGGAATGAGTTTACCTTGAAGGTCAGTCTGGCCCGAACTTTGTCCGCCAAGACTTCAGTCACGATCTTGTCAAAGGTCCCGAGGATCTTCATCGCCAGCTGGGGCTCAATGCGGCCTTCGTTGATCAGGTCGTCCAGGGTATCCGTGAGGGATAACCCGAGGCTGGATGTTCCTTGAGTCAGCTTTGGGGTTTTCCGTTTGCTTCATCGGGTATATTACCTGCTGCCACGGTAAAGCTCATAGTACGCCACAGATGCCATTCTGAGATGAAATAATGGCACACTCGTCAAAAGAGTATCGGAGGAGTGAGTGACAAGAGCAAGTTCACCATTGCTGGCCGAATCGCGGGGGCGGTCGGTAGCACGTGATTTTCTTATAGTCACGTGGCGATTCTTATCTAGTATTGCGTCAGTCAGATGAATTCAAGGCGTTTGAACATATTCTTTGACCTCACAAACTTCTCAGTCAATGTACGACAAACTCGGAGCTACTCAATATGGCTATGAACGGTTTAAGGCCTCGATCCCTTCTACATGGAACATTATCCAGTAAATTGCATTTTACGTGTGTACGATCCTTATCAACAAGCTTGTTCAGACCATCAGAAGCTCAAGGTCGGTTTATCCAGTTCAAATACCCATATCAGAGCTAACATGCATTGCTTTGGAACTCCAGACTCTCAAGGTTACCAAGATTATAAGGCCAAGCAAGAGCAAATCAAATCAACCTCAGAGAACCACTCGAACCAAGATAACAAGCGCCACACTCTCCCATCCAAGACCAAAACCGTATCCCAGGCCGACGCCGAGCTTCGTGAACGGCTGGAACAAATGTCTGGAGAAGGAGGAGCCTCTGGAATCGAATACGAAGACGGCAAACCGAATGCAATGAAGCGCGGCGTTCGTAACAACATGTTCCGGATAATTTGAAGCAATCTTCGGCATCAACCTAATCACAAGAACAAACACCTTGCTCATCTCAAATGTCACGGATATATATCCAAGCGAGGTCTCGTGCCCTCCGATTCAGGATTGGCCTCATATGCCAAGACACGTGGGAAAGGAATGTTCTCGGTCATCGGCCCCAGGAGTTACAGGCATCCATCGGAACCAGACTTCTTGAGCTTCGTTTCCGACAGCATAGATGAGGACGCCCGTGATGCCCAGGTTTTGCTTCGGGTGATTTTGCCGAATTAGTGTCCGGAATATGCGTGGTGACGTTTCTTTGATAAAGATAAACGGTCATGCATAATCGAAGGCATTCCACTCCTCGGGTGTTCCCTGCATTCTCCGATTACGATTACTTGGGCAGAGCCGCGCAATCAGTCGCGATTATCTCGCTGTGAGCTTTTTGATTTCAGATGGCTGGGACATTCTTCGGGATATGCCATTGGAAAGTTTCATTGGTGGTTGGGAATGAGTTCATTACAATATGCAGAGCCCAGGGGCGGAAGGGTTGGAACGAGTGCGGTGTCTGCATGTCCTGTTAATGCTCGGGGTAGTGCCTCAAAGGCCAAGCTTTCATGCTTTGGTCGGCGGCGAAGTCTCGCTCAGAGAGTTGGATTTTGACTAAAAATGAGAGAACATAAACATGGGGAGCCATACAATGAAAGCGTAGATCAACGAAATTACCACCGTCCAGAATAGGATCACAGTGGGAGAAACAAAGTCTCATTTCTATGCCGGAAACCCCAACTAAAAGTGACATTAGTTCCAAGGTTATCATTAACTCCTAATTTCGAACCATTTTTGAATTGCTAGATTCCACCCAAAACATAAAAATCCAAAGACAAACCCAATGCTTGCTAAGGTTTCAAATGAAAAAGTCATTTCCGCACAACCATGCCAGCCAAAACACCAGCGCCAATGACACCACCGTCGGAGGCTTCCCGTAAGAAAACCGACTTGCCTCCACGTTGCGGACCAGTGCGCATGATAAGACGGTCAATGTATTGCTGACACATCTCCTTGAATTGCGGGTAGTGTTGGATAATACCTCCAGTGTAAGCCACGACGAGCTCTTCAGGACCGGACTGCCAATCTATCGGCGTGGGATCGAGGACAGGGACAACATGTCCCTGGCCTGCATGATTCGCAGCGACAGCAGCAGAGTTCAGACTTGCAACTGCAGCGTCCGGTGCACCGGCGGACTCAGTAATGGCGTCGTCGTTGCTCTGAGGTGAAGCGGGATTTTCGGGTGAGCTGCTGTTGCTGTCTTCCTTCAGCTCGATCTCGCGAGCACAGGCTAGGAGTCCGACCACTGCAGCGGCGATCAGACCAGCTGATCGTCTCTGTACTGCACGAGCGATCTTTCTGAATGCGCCCGCGGCTTGGGCATCCCAGCGCCAGTCACTGCTCTCTGGTGGAGGGAGCGATTTGTTCAAGGCTTGAGCAAGGTCGTTGTCCGATCGTGCTTTGGCGACAAGGTCGGAGATGTATGTAGTTGTCAGGGCGTATTCTTGGACGAGGTTTGCAGGTAGGGAGCGTTTTGATAATTCGGCGATTGTTGTGAGATAGTCGAATAGGATTAGGCGAATCAATTCGCCAATGTAGCGGCCTCCAGTCATGTATTCGAAGGGCTGGAATCCTGGACGTGCACAGGCCTGGTCCAGCTCGACGTCCCATTTTGTGGTCACGTTGAGCTCCTTGAGGGGTGGCGCAGCACCAGAAATAGTCCACTCCGTGTTGACAATAGTCTCCACAGCGCCGGGGTCCATTGTGTTCACACTCTTGGCTTTAGATTCGTGCAATGCACTGAGTTTCATTGGGATGGTTGCGTTACAGCCAGTACCCACAATGATGCCCATGGCGACTCTGCTATTTGGTAGAGATTTGACCTTGTATGCAAGGGAAGCTAGCGTGGCCACCGTGTCGTTGGTGATAGCTTGTATTTTTAGCTTTGGTAATGCGAAAAGCTTTCGACGTTTGGTTGAAGGTTCGTCTTCATCATCCGGTCTCCTTGTGTGCTTTTCATATCCATTCAGAAGGATATTGCCAAGATTGAGATTCGATGAGATAGCGAAGCCTTTGCCCATTGGCATTAATGTGGCTTCTGCCAATGATTCTTGCCTGGGCTTAATTAGTATAAGATCCACCAAACGGAACATCACAACCGGAGAATATCAGAAACACAAGCAAAAGGGGGAAAAAAGCTCACATGATAGGGAAACTGAATGTGATGCCCATATCTAATTCGGCAGGGATATCCTTCTTAGTGGCATCCGATGATAGACTCTCCGCTACCACCTCGGCAATGCAATCACCGATCCAAGAAAATAGATCCTCAGCCTTGTCCATCTTCAAATGCTCTTGGATAGGCCAAGCTCGTTCCAGTGTTCGCTTCACACGTTGGCGCTGAGCCTTCCGGATGGTGTCCCGTGACCTCTCCGTGGCATCTGTAGGTCGAACATCGGAATCCACGGCTTCTCCGAGTAATTCGATAAAAGCGACTCGAAGGTTGCTACCTCCTACATCAATGGCTAGATAGCGACCTGTTTCCCGACCAGTAGGAAGCTGAGTCACTGGTGTTGGTAAAAATTGCTGGTCCGATGTCAGAGCAAGGTTGCGGTATGTGGTGGAAAAGCGCCGGGCCAGTTTGTACAGCACAGCCTCATCCAGGAACATTGGTGACAATAATTCTTCCAATTGCTGATTGTGCGCCAAATATTCTTGTTGAGCGGCGTCTAGTTCCGAACTGACATCCTCATGTTCCTCATCTTCAGCCAAGTCGTCGTGCATGATTTCACGCTCCTCATCCTCATCCTTCTTGGACGATGTCGAGTCGACTGAGGTCATGATGGAAGATGAAAGGTATATATTCCCAAAAAAAGGAGAAAAAATAACTCCCTATGTCAGGCTAAAAATACCAGACAAAAATGAGCTGACACAGCTATGTCAATAGTGACGTGTAGGGTCTGGAATGTTTAGAAATCGAGACAGGGCAGCATATCTTTAAAATCCTTGAATTGTGGAGACAAGCTACCGAAGGAGCTAATCCAATGCCCGAAGAGCTAGTCTTGTTGTGTTAGCGAGGTTGCATGAAAGGGAAGGGAACATTTCGGTGACGCGGTCTGCAGGTCGTTCGGGCTGCGGGGGAAAAAGAGAGAACACGACGATCATGCCAGAAGGGGGAATCCCCATCTATATCTTATTCCGTACATACCCTGGAAATTTTGGTATGCACTGATTGCGCTGATCGAAGAAGATAATTCTTCTGAGGGATTCGGGGGGATAGGATGACTATATATGGGGGATTGGGGGATTGGGGGATCTTTGGGCTAGAGAAATATCCCTAGATGACCCTAAGGGAATTGGCGAAGAATGGAAGTATAAAGCTCCCTGCTTTAAGACGGGAGGAAAAGCAAAAAAGTAAATAGAAAGAAACACATATATGGAATTTGTTCATAGGTACCTTTATATTTTGGTCAAACTAAGTATTGCAGTGACCGGAAGCACAGTCGGAGAAGAGTCGGAGGACAGTCGGAAGCCAGAAGTGGAAGGAAATGATTCCTATCAGATGTGATGATCATATAGTAAGTTCGGAAATCGCTGAGGTAGACAAAATTATAATGGAAGCTATAAGAAAGGGAATATATAAAAGATGAGATGCGACCATCGGAAGGCACGAGGCGATGCGACGCTGTTCGGGACAAGTTGAGTATCCCGGCACTTGACTTCTATTGGATTCAGAAAACTCTACTTGGATTCTCCCCTCTTTGGCTTCCTAAAATCAACTTGGAAAGTCTATGTAACCCTACTTTAAGTCATCATATCCGGTTAAACCTCCTTACCCTGAAGTAGAGATTATCCCGGAGAAGCCAAGCCAACTTCTCCATTCTTGGCAGTCTCACTACTAAAACAAACAAGTCCAGGCGTTTGAAAGCATGAGTTCCAAGCTGTTGGAGACCAATATACATCTCTACAACGAACGTGAGTAGGATCGAAGAACTCCGGCTTGAAAATAAGGCACCAGAAGTATCGCCAAAGTATCCATGTTTCAGTGTTGTGATTCGTTCGATACGAGGCTCGCCCAAGTGGGATATACTACTCGTGGCATTCGCGTGGTGATCGGGCTGGGCATACCCATATTTAGACGCAGGCACATCTCCCAACCTTTTTGATCCAACAGGAATCAATCCGTTCGCATGGTCGTTTGCTGGCACCCGCCACATCAGACTGTCAGGTCTTGCATGAATCGGTTCAAACTACCTTGCCTTAGGGTCGTTTGCCTATAATTGGGCAATTGTCTCTTAGCAAATAGTCTTATGGTTCTCGTGTGTTTGGCACAATTCCACCACATAATTGATTAATGAAGGTTTCATGTACGAGCCTCAAATCACGCAATCCCAAGCCATTACGCACGGTCTGTCGTCGACCATACCTGACAAAGCTCAGTAATTCTAGACTTGGGGCTATTTCAAACCTAAAGCTACGATGTAGTCCAGATCGCCTCCGAAGTCGGAGCCCAGCCTAATATGATAAATTGTGCACGGATATGGAGTACATCGTATGGCCTTAGTGATGACGGGCACACATTTAAGCGTTTAGGAGACAAGATCATACCGTTCTCCTACCTAAAACAAAATAATATGTTAGTTAATATCCTTATTAGTTAATAATAATGACTCCGCTCCTCCCAAGGTACCTAAAATACCTGAATACGTTGGTAGCCCTGGATACCTAGGTAGCTGTGGGAATATCTTATGTAATGGTCTTGGCAGCCCTTCAGGGCCAGCTCCGCCCGGACTCTCCACATGATCTTATCAAAACAACGTCACTTCTGGTTTTAACCCCATCATGGAGAAATTACCGGTCCACTCCAAGGAGGGGTATGGGGATACTCTTGGACAGGCAAACAAGTCTGATCGCCGTGACCGTCCTACTACAACCACATTTTTGTGTCGAATCGGTGTTATTGCGTTGCTTTTCATCGGCTACCTTTTGCTTCTCAGGCCGTCTTCCCCACGATGTACCAGTATAGCCCCACAGACGGAGAGCTATCAAGCTGAGGCTGAAGAAGAGCATGACAACTATGATGCACATCAAACACTTGAGGAAACTAAGATACCGCTGGAAGCTCACATTATGAGCAAATGCCCAGATGCCCAGGCTTGCTTGCAAAAGCTGGTTCTACCAGCCATGGAAAAGATCAGTGAAAAGGTGGACTTCAAGCTATCATTTATTGCTAGGTGAGCATCGAACCAGATATGGAGAAGCGCGGATGCTATTTTGTACCAGACTTCATCTAAACATTTGACTAATACTATCGTAACAGTGTGTCCAAAGATTCTGAAGAGATAGAGTGCAAGCATGGCCCAGGTGAATGCATCGGTGATATGCTCATGCTCTGTGCGGCCAACCTTCCTTTCCCTCCGACAGCGGACGAAGCGTCACTTCCACCTCAATACCCCCGGACCCCTATTATCCGGTCGCTAGGATTTGCAAATTGTCTAATCAATGACTTTGCCCGGATCCCAGACCGCGAATTTGTCCACCACTGTGCAATGGAGCATGGTATTGACTTTGAGGCCTTAAACAAGTGTGCGAGCCAGCAGAATGATGACCCGAATGATGGCAACGGCGGCGAACCACCACTCAGTGGCATTGCGCTGCTGCGCGAAAGTGCTACCAGAGGCGAGCAACTCGGAATTAAGATTAGTTGCACAGTGCGTCTCGATGATGCTGTCTGGTGCATCCGTGATAGCGATAAATGGAAAGACTGTGCACAGAATGGAGAAGGCAGCCAACCCTCAGCCCTGGTCGACCAAGTCGAAAAGCTCTGGAAGGAGAGAAACTGAGTTCTAGCTTGATACTTTTGTCGTTCATACCCCACATTCATACCCATACGATAGGACATGAGACTCGATAAATGCCACTGATGATCCCCTACATATTATTATATTGCACCCGCACCATAGCTATTCCCCGCATTTTAAGTTTTGTGCTTAACCTATGCCTTCCCAGATGAACCCCCGTATTTGGTAACCACTGGCTCCGCGTCATGCGTTGAAGACGATGCTCCCATCGTTGGAGTTAGCAAACGATCCTTATTGGCCGAGTCACTCACAGCCTGGTCATCTATCTGTTCCCTTGCCATTGTTTTATTTGATCAGATCTCAGAGCTGCTTCCTTCTCTTCCCTCTTCCCTCCCACAACCCATTTTTATCAGCACTGCGCGGCTATCTTTATCGGCCCGCGTGGAGCTTCGGAATGCCGCCATTCGCTCATCCAAAACAGCGCGGTAGGTTGCTTCCAGCCTTGACTTTACCCATATCGATTCCAATATCATCTCTTATCATGCTGACGAGGTGGAATGGTTCTACAGACACCAAGCGTGTTATGTCACGCGGATTGCGTGGTAAGGAGGACAGCTTGTACCTCAAATGGAGTGTGGTGATGAATCCAAGCGAGCTCCTAAAAGAGCTCGTTGGCAACCGGGAGCATGCTCGAGCCCTCTTTCATGGACTGAGGCGCCAGGTCAAGTCCATCCGCCACCGCTCGCAGTCCTACGATGATGGCCAGGTCACGATCTACGACCGTGTTCTCCTTCGTCTCTACGATGAAGGACACACGATGCAACACTACGGTCTGCTCGAATTTTACCTGGCCGAGTATCTGGGAACTAAGAACTGCCACTCGGGGGAGGAGAACAACTCGGTCATTGCGGCCCACTTTGCTGCTCAGCGCATCCTGGACAATGGTCTGTCGCTGCGTCTTATGAAATTGACTTTTATTAACATAACCTACCAGGCCCTATTTCCGAGATTCCGATTGTTGCAACCGAGAACGAGGAAGACTCCACCGAAGACACCAAGACCAGCGAGTCGCCACAGACCAAGTCAGAGCATGTCGACAAGCTCATCCAGGTGTACCAGAAGGCTAAGGCTGACTACTACATCCTTGAAGTCACTGAGAGCCACCGTAAGCGAACCAACAGCGTCCGATTCCTCCGTGACACGGCCGAGAACCTTCTGCGATACCTGAAGTCAGTCGACAAAGACCACGATCTGATTCCCGAGATCGAGGGCATCATTCAGGTCAGCCAGGCACATGCAAACCAACTTGCTGGCGGCCGAAAGCGCAAGTTTGAGCATATGGATAGCGACTCGAGGGGCAGCCCAAGCCTCAGCCCCTACCGGCCCTACGGATACTACAAAGACCAGCGCGGAGGATACAACCGTCGGGACCGATACGTTCCTGACAGTGTCACATGGGACCATAGCCACAAGGGTGGGTGGGACCATAGCCATGTCAACAGGAGAACTGGATGGGACAGTCGGCACTTGGACTCCTACCGTCCTTAAGCTCACTGTCAGATCTGAGCTCCCGATCGAAGGACACGTTCTGAATTATGAGGGTAGCCTTTTCTACGCTACAGCTTAGGAGAAGTACAGACCTGGATGTACTTTAGCAATCAGCTTCGAATCGAAACATCAAATTGATTTCACACAAGCGAGCATCCTCCTACTCGTAGAACAGTTGACAGGTTGTTGAAGTATGAAATCCCAGGATCGCCAATAGAACTAAGCTCAGCGCTAAGCCACTCTCATCTTAGCGCCAATTACAACCTTGGAAACCCACGTGTTTAGATGACATAATCCCTCCCAGAGGCCCCGGCTTCGAGATCCATGCCCAGGTGATCAACATCGGTCACCCGATCTCGTGAATTGAGGGGGACTCTTGTCATTTTCTTTCATTCAGATACGAGATAACCTCTGCGCTCATGGAGACACTGTCTTACCGACTAGGCTCACCATCCGAAAACTTGCATCTCCTGAGAAATGGCGGACCTTCATCCCTCCGGCGCGGGCAATAATGCGGCTTCCACTAGCTCCAGCACATCCTCAAACCCACGATTCACTCCGGTCTCCTATGGATCAGACGAAGATAATCCAGTGCCGGGGCCCGCCAAATCACCCATAGGCCCATTGCGACTGCAGACCGACTTTCATGACCATGAAGACGTTGGTGGCCCTCTATCCGATTTCGAGAACGACGGCATGTATAACACCAACGAGGAGCTTGAGGGTAAGATACCGCGCGGCGGTTTAGGCGCAAGATACACACCAGAGGAGGAGAGCGAGGTAGTAAGGAGATTTGACCGGAGGCTTGTCCCGTTTCTGGCATTCCTCTACTTGCTCTCCTTCTTGGACCGCTCGAGTATGTTTGGTTATTTCCACAGCAGAATGTTTCCCCTGTGATTGCAAACATGTACTGATTGTTCACCCAGATATCGGAAATGCAAAGATAGCAGGACTCAAAGACGATCTACAACTTTCATCTTCGCAATATGAATGGCTACTTACTGCATTTTACATTACTTACATTCTCTTTGAATGGATGACACTGATGTACCGTGTTGTTCCCCCGCATATTTATATATCTCTATGTGTATGTGGATGGGGACTCGTCGCATCATTCCAGTGTCTAGCGACTTCTTTTGGAACCCTGGTTGTTCTCCGAGCGTTGCTTGGAATCACAGAGGCGGCTTTTGGCCCGGGTGTCCCGTTTTACCTGTCTTTGTTCTATCGCAGACATGAGTTGGCTTTCCGTAATGGATTGTTTATCTCAGCGGCACCACTCGCGACATCCTTTGCTAGCAGTCTGGCCTATGTGATTGTCAGGTTCAGCAGCAACGGCCCGATCTCACCGTGGCGAACTCTGTTCCTTGTGGAGGGGTTCCCAAGTGTAATTGTTGCGGTTTTTGCTTGGTTCCTAATTCCGGACTCACCTGGTCGGGCTCGATTCCTGAGTCGCCGACAAAGGGTGGTAGCCCAGCAGCGTCTCGAAGCAAGCACAGCCGACTATCAGCAATCGTACGGAAGTCGATTTGACTGGCGAGAAATCCTGAAGACTGCAGCGGACCCCAAAGCTTACATGGCTGCTGTGAGTGATAGCTCCACTTGGATATTTGTGCAAATGGTCGGTTCTAACACATTTACTACAGTTCATGTTCTTCAGTTGTAACGTTGCTTTCAGCTCAATGCCTGTCTTTTTGCCCACCATTATTAAAGAGTATGTCCTGCACCAGCATCGATTTACAATCTCGACAGCCAACTTACATTCTTTACAGCATGGGATATTCCTCCTTGCAAGCCCAAGCCCTCTCAGCACCTCCCTATCTTGTCGCCTTTGTCGTAGTCCTCCTCACCGCATACGCATCAGACCGCAGCCGCTCCCGAAGCCCGTATTTGATAGCCCACGCTCTCATCTCATCACTCGCCTACTTAGCAATCGCAGCAACAGGCTATTTCCACTCACACATGCCACCATGGCTTCACATATTCATCCGCTACATCTGCGTCTACCCCGCCACGGCTGGGTTCTTTTCTGCAATCACCCTCATCATCACATGGTCAATGGATAACCGTGTTGAAAAGGAAGGCAAGGGTGCGAGCATTGCTATTCTCAATATCATCGGACAGTGTGGACCCCTGCTCGGGACGAGACTGTATCCCGAGACTGACGGGCCGTGGTATATCCCGGGGATGGCTACTTGCTCGTTTTTTATGGTTGTTGTTGCGGTCTTGGCTGTGGGACTGCGGATCCTTCTACAGAGGATGAATCGGGAGGCTGCGGAAACGACATATACTATTGTACAGGCTGGTCCTGTTGATCAGGGCGAAGAGCGGGATGTGCTTATGGGTGGTGGGAGGAGGGATGATTTGGTGCATTCTACCGGGGATAGAAGGCTTGTATATATGATATAGTTGATTTAATAATGACTGCTCGACGTTCCTTAAGGTCTGGAAAACAAAGGGAAAGATACGTCTTTCTCATCTCCTTCGGTCAAGTAAGAGACTTCGCCGAGCTATTAGGGTGGTGTTTGTTCGAATCTATTAGAGCCTAGATAGGAGCGAAGGTAACCTTGGAAAGCAGATGGTGTATATGTAAAGCCTATATGATATGTACACGTGCACGCGCAATGGTGAATATCTCACGTTTCTCTGAATCAAACAAGCGCAGCGAAGGGCGAATCGGCAACCTGCGAGTCCTTCCACCCAACACACTTCCAGCAACTCAACAAGCCCTTGGGATCATACTTGTTCTTAATGCTCACCAATTTCTCGTAGTTATCACCCCACCACGCCTCGGCCCAATTAGTCGTGAACGGGTTGGCTTCGTTGCTGTACGCGCCACTACCAGGGGTAATACCCTCGATAACGGCAGTCATGTTCTGAATGGACTGGATCTTCTGTTTCCGGGTGGGAAGGGTAGCGTTCCACGCCCAGGAGGCACCAGATCCCAACTCCCAGATAGCGTCACGCCAGGCGGGAGAAGCACTGGTGGATCCTTCGGTGTAGTTGTACAACACTGGTCCGACGACGGGGATGTAAGGCGTCTGGCCCAGGGACTGGATGGTTGCAAAGTAATCCATGAGGTTCTTACGGCCCTTGGCGGTCTTGAAGATGGAGCGGGGGATCAGTCGGCTTCCGGGGAAGCGAGTGACGCCGACAGCGACGGAGCTGGTCTTGACGTATTTCTCGTAAAAGGGGTACCAGGAAGTGAACTCTTCGATGGTGGCGGAGCCGCCGTTTGCCTTAGCGTAGGCGATCACACTTGCCAGAGAGACCTTGGCTTGCTTGATGGAGAGGAAGGGGGAGACGTTGACGAGGGTGTTACCAGTGATGTGGCCGCCCCATCCTTCCTGTCCCCATTTCAGGGTGTTGTTGACGACGATGTCCATGAATGGCAGCATGTTGGTGGAGTTACCGGGGAACTTGATGTTAGCAGCGACAAAGCGGATGGCAGGCTCGACGCGGTGAGTGCTTTCGAGGACTACGCCAAAGGTTCCACCACCGCCACCGCGCAGGGCCCAGAAGAGGTCGGGGTTCTGGAATTCGTTGGCGGTGCGGTAGACTCCGTCTGGGGTAACGAGCTTGAACTCGAGGACGCGGTCAACGCCGAGACCGTACACGGGGCTCAAGATGGAATGGCCACCGTTTTGGACCCAGCCGCCTGAGACACCGACGGTGGATGAGTAACCACCTAGTATGGTTACGTTGTGTTTCTGTGCGAGCTCGTACGCCTCGTCGAAATTGACTCCGGCGCCGACGGTGATGGCTTTATATCTGCGAGCGGCGCTTTTGGAGCCGGAGGGAGCGAAGTCCGCACTGTAGTGCATCGATCGCAGGTTTCGCGTCCAAAGCGACAGCGTGTCACGGCCACTGCTGCGGGTGAGGTAATCATGGCCACTATTCTTGATGGCGAGCTTCTTGCCGGAGCAGTTGGAGAACCTGAAAGCTGCAATGACATCCTTTTCGCTCTGCACCTCAAGATAGTGAGAGGGTAGATTGCCCTGACGACAGGTGGTATTCACAAACGCCAGGGGATCCATGGGATTGCTGCTGTCGAGGAGACACTGATCATTAGGATCGGATGCCCACATTTCATCCTGATTGTTCATGTAGCCATTAGGGGAATTTGTTCGCATCCATGGATCCGAGTAGTTCTCCTGGATAGCAGCGCAGGCAGCATTGTCGCGAGTCACGGGATTCCCATTGTAGCTGGAGAAGCAGGGTAAAGAGAAAGGGGTGAGATTCTGCACGCGGCCTCCTACAGTTGCATTGAAGTCATTCAGAGTGCAGTCCTTTGCAACAGTAGAGCGTAACAGGGCCAATAGGACCAGGGATGACTTGGCCAACATAATTGCGAAGGATGGAAATTGGGCAATTACGCAAAAAGCATAAACAAGGCAGAAATAGAAATCCCAATAGGACTGAGGAACTGAGACACTAATATACGCTAGGAAAGGTACGAACCGGTGTCTTCGATGGAATTAGACCTGTTAAGGTAAAGGATCATCGAAATATCTGCACGGTCTATATAATTGGCGGAGGATTATATTAATCAAGCTTAAAGAAGCAATTCCTGCAAACTTTGATTCTCTTCGATCGAAAAAGGATTTCTCTTCCATTGGAAATCCTACTCGTATTTCCACTTCTTATCCCACGAGAAATTGGATGGTCCAATGAGTGAAGGTCGAAATTGGAAGTGATGACCTCAACCCGGCTGACATAGAAAATGCCGATCCCCCTGTTAGTCAAAGATTCTTAGACCTCGGAGAATTTTGCATTTTGGTCTTTTTATCTTTCCCAGTCAATATGGCAAACCTGGTGAATACATATTGGAAGAATGTCCTCACTATTGTGCCTATTATTGGGGCTGGTCTGGCTACGATCACCTACCTGTTGCGTCTCTACGGCCGGCGGATGAAGGCGGTGGGGCTGCATCTGGAAGATTATCTAATGGGAGCTGGTCTGATCATCTCCTACTGCGTCACAGCTTTTGTAGTAGATAGTAAGTACTTGTCCTTTATACTTGTTCTTATACTATATCCTAATATACTAACTATTATAGCTGCCTTCAATGGTGTCGGTTTGCCAATCGCATCCCTCCCCAAGGATGAACGGCAGCGTGTTCAATTCGTATGTTGTAGCTTATATGACCTTCATAGTATGGGAACGTCTAACATCTCGCAGGGATCATGGATGATACAGAAGTTCTGGGCTCCGTCAATGGCCTGTGTCAAGATCTCAATTGTCATCTTTATCAAACGGCTCTTCAGCTCAATCCGGGCATATGTCATTGTCTCAAACTGCCTGGCCGGATTTATCGCCGCATGGGCTCTCGCTGCCCTATTGACCAATATCTTCCAATGCACCCCGGTGCAATACTACTACAATAAAGACTTGAACGGACACTGCATGTCAGGACAGGTCCAATTCTTCCAGGTTATGGGCTCGATCGCATTGGTTGAAGATGTTATCATTTTCTGCCTGCCCATCCCCGTATTTTGGCGGTTACAGGTCAACCGTCGGCAGAAATTAGGATTAACCCTGGTGTTTTCTCTGGGTTTACTGTGCGTGGGATCCCTCAACACGATATATATTGCTTTCTTCTCTAACAAATTGCAGGGTCTGTATCTTCAGTCTGATGCGCCTGATTGAATTCCGGAAATTCCAGCTCACCGACCTTGCCGGTTCGTTTCTATTAGCTCGTACAATGACCCCCAGCTAACATCATCCAGCCTCAAGCGCCAAAGAGTCCATCTGGACTTGCCTGGAACTCGATGTGGCCATCATTTGTGGCTGTCTCCCGTTTCTCAACCCACTTGTGCAAGGGGTCCGCAGCAAAGTCAGAAGTGACCCCTCAAAATATCATACCCAGCCTTCGACCGGATCCAATCTGCATTTACACTCCATGCGGGGAAATAAAGGCGACTTTCGAGCGCTTGGTAGTGATTGTGGAGCATCAGCGAATTCAAATGGTCACAATGCTATGGCTACGGCAGGTAGACAGAGCCCCGATATGGAAAACAATAGGGACGTGGACGGGGATCCAGACATGGCTCATAATAATAATTAAATACAAAATCAATTTCCAGTTCAGCATAATACCTATTCCGGTTCTTCCTTATATGGACTTCTACATTGCTAATCTAGCAACGGAGCTCACCGTGGTCGTTGCTGATACATTTGTCTTGAAGCCAATGTGTTAGCCCTTTTCCAGAAAAATAACATGTGCATTTCTAGCAAGTATTGACTTACTGAGATCGAGAGTAGTGGCAACGTGTCTGTGATCGTCTTCGGAGTTACGGCACTGGCAGGAAAACTCGGCGATTCCACGAAGAGTGCAGTTGATGCAAGAGCCGGAGTAATGGCCACTGCTTTTGTTAGACTCTTTATTCTTCGACTATAAAATAGCTCATCCTCGAGTTACACTTACTTCTTTCCGCACTATAGACACGTTAACATTGTTCAAGTTCAAGTGTGTTGGATTGATCTCTTACCTTCAGAGTGCCCTTGTTATTCTTGATGCATCGGTTCAGGTCGAGTGTGCTCCATCTGAGTTGGCCATTCTCCCTCTCCTGACACTGTGCTCGCAGGGTTGTGCCTTCGCCGTCAATGTCTTGACATGTGTCGGCAAACTTGGAAGGGCCGGCCAAAGCCATGGCTACGAAGGGAAGAAGTCCGAGGGCCTTGAGGAAAAGCATATTGAAAGTGGTTGCTTGAGGGTATCAAGATAACTGAGATTGGTGCTGAATAAAGTCGTTACGATTAGAGAATAGTCGAGTTTGGGGGATAGATTGCCTGGTTTATATAGCAATACAATGCCTCCATATGTAAGTTTACAATGACTCTCGGACATCCAGCTTCAGCAAGAAGCGAACGCATCTGATCACAAGGCGTAATACACCTTCGATGACTCCTTACTTCCTTGAAGCCTGGTATGAGGTTGCATCCAAATCACCATCAGGGTCCGTCGAGGTCATCTTGCATCAGTCCTCCCTAGTGACGTATATTGCTGCTTCGGAGCTGGGCCAAATCCTAACTATCCACAGGTCAACCACATGGTAGGATATCATGGTTGACTACTACTAAATATAATGTTCTTAAGAATGTTTATACAAAATTTGAAGACTATTCAAGTACAATTCAGGTACTCACATAGCCAATAAGCAGACATTCCTAGATCGAGACGAATTACCTCACAGTCCCGATACCAATAGTCTTTCTCAGACAGAAAGAGATATAGAAGGGATAGCGGTGTGTCAGAGACCGTATTAGGCCAAGTACACGACGTAGATCATAGTATATTGATCCACGATGTCGCTGCAAGGGGCACTTCAGCATGTTTTCTCTCTCGCACGAGCCTGTCACTAGCACACCCCACGCATGGGCGTTACATCAGGCTAAAACCGAGCCAATGGAAGTGCAATTCAGAGGAGCTTCAATGCTTTAATACAAATTATTACAGTACATCAACACTATATTGGTCTACCCCATGGGCAGCCTTCCTATTCAATCGTCTCCACACCCCGCACTAGGTCCACACGCTTGCATGTTCTGCCCCTTGTCCACGTTGAAGCCCCCCCTTGTAATATTGCCAGGATAAGTGGGAGCCGTTGTAGCGGGATTCTTGCGATCAGCCTTCAAAAGTGTAACTGGCTAAGTAAGGCGTGAGTTTATGCTTTATCCTTAGGATAGCAGTGTAATCCTTGACCATGGTTGTGGCTAAGAAGTTAAAGTCTTTATATACGACTGATCAGTGACGAGCACACTACTGGAGCTGATATCCTAAGGGACAGATTTTAAGTCTCAGATATCTTTTACTTTAGAAATCTCTCACTTCAGATATTTTTCAATTTAGTATCTTGTTTTAGCGTCTCATCTCTCACAACTAATTCTTAAGCCCACATAGCCTTGAACTTGGTATCGAACTCAGCGTGCAGTTCATTGAAGGCCTTGGCAACCAAGAACATAGATCTGTGGGACTTGTCCACTGGTTTCTCTTGCGTAGTTTTGGAGCCGACCCCGTTGGTCGCATCCTTGGAAGCATCGATGGCTTCAACATCGGTCTCGTCGTCTTCGTCATCCATCTCATCCTCCCAGCTATCCATCACAACCTTCTTCGCTCGGGGGCGAGCGGCGGGCACGGCGGCAGCAACCGTCGCCTGCTTGATGTCTGGTTTCACACCCGTCTTTCCGGCATTTTCAGCCTCAATCTGATCAACGGCCTTATCATCAACGAGATTCTCGTAGTCGTCACCTCCGCCAGCAACATCGAGCATATCTGCACCGATATTGCCTCCAGGCTTGAGGAAGCCCTCGATGCTAGTTTTGATGGTGGCCAAAGTCAATGAGAAGTCATTTAGCACAAACCAGATGTCCCCGCGACGGATGCGGTTTGCAGTTTCCAACTGAGAAACGTTTCCATGTTTGAAGAAGTCATACAGGTATGCATTGAGAGGGACGGCGTTCTCGTTGGGGTCAATAGCCACATATGGAATGACGGAATCCTCAATCCAAACGCCACTGCGGACCATCTGACTAAGTTCAAAGATAGTATTGCATTGGTCTCCGTTTCCTGAAAGGGCGAAGAACGGGGAGATGATGGATGGAGAGATGTGGTCGAACTGCGAAAAACCAAGTTCCTCGGAGGAACTTTCTCCACCGCACTTGATCCCACTGAATGGTAGCAAACAGTCTGGTTCCTTGATATGCTGCTTGACAAAAGTGGAGACGTAGCCAGTGTAGACGTCCAGGATCTGTCTGTTGTGAGCACGTAGGGCAGAGGCTGCTTTCCTCGGCAAAGGTGGGAGAGCCACTATGGAGGAAGGCTTCTTTTCTACGTCTTGGAACCATTCCAAGGTGGACGCTCGCAGGGGGATACGTCCGAAAAGGTGGGCCATGACCAGCATCAGAGTATGGACAGTCTTTTTTGGCTTCGTCTCTATGTCCTGACAGAGATCTTGGAGGTATCCCGAATTCAGTAGGGCATGGAAAGCAAAACTAGAATTCTCTGTGTAGTACAGATGAGAGATACAGCTCGCAAAATTCAAAGCCATACCTGTACCGCTAAGGAGACTGTTTCGTCGGAGGTATTCGATAGAGAATCGGAGGTGGTGCAGGACCGTTTGCTTCATCTCAGCGCCACCAAGGTGGATGCGAGAACTTGAGAGTATCGAGTTGATCGATTTCACAGCGGACGGAGCTTGCTTTGAGCCATGTAGCAAGATGAACAGCCGTAGAACCAAACTTGTTGTTATGGGGAAATGTCCACTGAGACTTGGGAGTCTTGAGCTCATCAGTCGTTGCACCTTGGATGGTGGAACCTGCTGGAAAACAACATTTCCCAGAACATCAAATCCACGTCGTCCTGCTCTTCCGGCGGCTTGTCGGAAATTCAGGGCCGTCAAGAAAATGGAATCGCCCGAAAAGACGACGGTCTTACAAGGCATGTTGATACCCAAGGCCAAAGTGCCAGTTGCAATCACGACACGCAAAAAGCCTTTCCTAAAGAGGATCTCACAAACTTGACGGTACTTGCGATTCATACCAGCATGGTGGACACCGATTCCTCTCTCCAGGGCGTCTATCAACCATTGAGGCACCGAGCGCCACTGCAGCTGCTTGGCATAGACAAGGAACTCGGATGCGGGAACTTTCTTGAAGTCAGCCAGATGGAATCCATCCACAGGCCTCTTCGGGTCAAAGAGATCAAGCCAGCCGAAATCAGTAGATGCTGATTCTTTGGCTTGCTCTGCCTTGGATGTTGGCTCCTCGTCAGCGTTTCCGCTTGTTTTCTTCTTGGTGGCCTTTTCAAGCTTCTTCTTTGCTGACATTTTGGATGTCTTCCATACTTCCCATTTGGCAACCTTGGATTTCCATACCGGACTCTCTTCTTTCCATTTTGTCTCAGCATTTTGTAGCTGCGTCAACAGGTCATGGCATATATCTTCGCATCTACCGCGGTCGTAGTTGAAGAACAGCGCGGGGAGAGCATTCTGAGCGTGTAACGAAGAGATCAAAGGGAGGGTTGTATCGAGCAGGTTACCATCTAGTGTGTCAGACAGGCCATTCATGCGAGATACCTGTTTCGACAAGTCCTTTTCTTTCTGGACTACGAACCCTGTTGGGTGCTCAAGATTGAGCAACAGCGTCTCAAATGGAGATTCCCGGTCTTTCATCCATTTTCCTAACAACGTTTTCAGCTGCCTCTGCCATTCTATAATGTGCACTTTCTGGATGATAGTATTCGAGAAAAGATGGACGGATCCAGAGATGGATCAACAGGGAACTGCTCTGTTTGGAGATCCTTCATTGCTTTCCACAAAGTGAAGCAGTCACGTGGTTCAAAGTCAAGATCATCTGGTATCGATCTGGTACGGTCCAGCAGGCTGGTGACAGGATGCACGAACGTCATATCATCTGCTTCATCGAGGCCTAGACGGGCCAAGCTAGGAGTATTGGAAAACCCCTTGAACGAGAAGTCACCATGAGGTTGGTACACGTACTTGCGCAAATCCGAATAACGGTGCTGGTGCTGGATCATCTTGAGGTCAAATCCATTGGTTCTCTGGGCAAAATCTAGCCAGTTGTAGAATTCCTGGGGGTTTCCGACGGTAGCTGAGAGTGCTATAATCGGGCATGGGGACATCAGAAGTAGTTGTTCCCAAACGACACCATCGTCGGCTTGGCCGATACAATGAATCTCATCAAAGATGATACGTCTCAAGCGAGGGGTCCATGCATTGGCGTTCGAGGGATTAAGCAACATGATCTGAAGGATCTGCGGAACGGTGATGAGGATTTGGCATCCCTGGGGATTATTGATGCGATAGTCTCTGGTGTGGATGGCCCAAACCGACTTGCCACTGGTTTTGGCTGGGAATGCTTTGGAGAACCGGGCTTGCACCTCAGCTGCGATCTGATTGACAAGAGCTTTGGTGGGGGCAACATAAACTAGAATTCCATCGTGATCTTCTTTCAAGATCTGTCTCATCGCATAGAAACTGAAGCATGTTAGCATGATTCTAAATCGAGGCATATTGCGACTTACGAGATGAATGTTTTTCCTGCACTCGTTGGGGCCACGATGAATGCGCTCTTCTTTGCATCGATCTGGTCCAGCACTTCACGCTGCCAGCGATCGGGCGCGAAATCAGGCGTCCGGGAATCCGGCAATGAGTCTATGCTGCGCTCCATAAAAGGCCCACCGTGTAGAAGCTGGAATTCAACTGGGCTCATCTCGATACTCATGCTGGGTGCTGCTTTGGGGATCTTGAACGACGGGAAAGATAACTTTTGTTCAATATCGGCATGAAGCGGAGCATCTGGCAAACCAAGTACTTGACAGACCGTTGAAACATATGTGACAATATCGGATGAGATCCCTTGCTTGATTTTCACGAGACAAGTGATAATCTCCCAAATGCGTGTTACAATCAACATGTGTGTTTTACTCTGCACATTTGTGCGTTCGGCAAAAATAAGCCGCAGCAATGTATCGATCATACAAGTCAAGACTTCAGGTTCCAAAACCTGTCGACTGTCTTTGGGTAGATTAGCCAAGTATCCGTTGAGCTTTGTAAAACGAGTTACAAGATCGTCGATGAGAGCGAATTCGTCATTATACATGTTCTTCCACTTCTGTCTCTGCTTTTGAGTAACTTCCATTGCTTTTTGATGAACGAAAGCTGTGGCCATCTCCTTGGTGGATGGTTTACCAGATTTGGAGTGAGCTTTCTTGTCTGACTTCGAGGTCGTCGAGCGGGTTCCAACATCTCTGCTCGCCGAAGGGGTTTGGTGAGACTTCTGGCGTGAAGTACTGGAGGATTCAACAATAATCGGCTCCGGCTGTGATGCAGAGAGACTTGCAGCATAATCTCTCATCTCGGCCATAAAACGCTGGTTCCGCTTGTTGTTTCGCTCAACCTCTTGGGGAGTTAGGATGACTTTCTTTTGATCAAGGGGTTTGGAGTTATGCCAGTGGCTATCTTCTTTGAACTCCTTGCAAAGTTGGGAATCACTCTTCGTGTCGGCAGATGCATCAACTGCAACATGAACAGGCTTCAGAATTTTATCGAAGACTGCATTGCTAAATGGAAGCACCTTTTCAAAGCCGTGATGGGGCTTGGAGATACTTCCATTCGTGGTATCTTTAGAGGTAGCCCCCGCTTCCCCAATCGCTCCACATTGCAGTGTTGTGCCACAAATGTGGTCCACCAGGCATGCAAGAGTGTTGAACGGAGATTGTGTAACCGATGATATTACTGCTTGAATACCCAGTTTCTCGACCATCCGCTGGACTTCGAAAAACAAGGTTCCATCCACGAGGTCAGACAGATCGCAAGGTAAGTTATTTTCGCTCATTGCTTTCTCCCAAAGCTTCGAGGTGAGCAAAGCCATGGCGGTCTTCACAAATTCGTTGAAAAACTTCAGGTTTTCGGGTGCAGTTGTCTGAATTGATCGATCCGATAGTTGGGTGTTCTGCAAAAGAACAGTGTGCAAAATCATAGACTGTGCTCCAATCTTGTTTTCGGGGTTATCCACAGCGCCGCCCAAAAGCATAGAGCTGAGCGTAGCAACCACAAGACATTGGCGTTGAGACAGGTCAGGCTTCTCAATAAGTGCCTGTTCAAGGAACTTGTATGTTTGAGCCTGGTTGGATGATTGGTCGTTGGCGAAGTTGTTTTCCAGCGCATCCTCCGCTTGGTCTTGGCTGTCTTCAATCTCTAATTGAGAGAGGGAATCCCACAATTGATTGGGATCTTCTGTTTCAGGACTAGTCGGTAAGGGATTCGTTTTAATGGAGCTTTCAATCACCATTGCCATGACCTGCGTATATTGTGAGTACAGAGCCTACTGTTCCGTGGTTGAAAAGACCTACCTTTGTGTCACGGAACTCGAGACTATCCATGAGAGCAATGTTGTATCCGTGAACAACAAACCAGTAGATCATCGCGCGGAGCTTAAATCTTGAGATCTCGCCTCTCTTATCGACAAAAGAACCTTCCTGGTCACTGTCTTCGAGGTCACTGCAGTCAGGATCACTTTCGGAATCGCTGCTGTCAATATCACTAGCAGTATCATCCTTGCTCTGCTCGGAAGAAGCGCCGTCGTGGCACATGAACAAGTAGGCCCCCGAATTTATCAGATGAGCTTTGAACTCATCAGACTGGAAGCTATCAAACCTCAGAGCCTGGAAGAATCGTGACGGTTGGACGCGAACAGAGACAAGATGCTGTATGATTGCCTCTCGGGCAAGGAGGTATCTCGCGTGCAGATCTCTGGGGACTCCTCTGGGAATGCATAACGAGGCATTCTCGGCGAAAAAGACAACCTCGAAGAAACACTTGCGCTGTTGAAGCTTTTGTAACAACTTCTCCGCAAGGTAAGTCGCATGCAAGACCTGGAAGCCCGGGTCGAAATCAAGTTTCTCGTTGGAAAAGCATTGGAGTAGAAGAGAATCTCCTTCGATTATGAAAAGCTCGTCACCAACAAAGTCTCCGACAAGGTCAACGACTCGAGAGTCTAGGTTATTGTACCTTTATTTAATATTAGCAAAAGTGAGCTGACTCCAAGAGCCGACAAGCCACCCACCAATCCAGCACAACATGTCGATCCATAATCTTCTCAATATTTCGGTAGTTTGCCTAGAAGGCTAGATGTAGACTGTTAGAATCAAGACTGGAAGATCGACGTTTTGAGGCACACGAACAAGATGAACCGGGTAAGCTGAGATAAGAGAGTAAGGAAAAGCTTGACACTGGGGACGGGAAGAGGGTAAAATAGAGGCTTGGGGTGGCCTTCAGGGAAAATATCAAACAAACGGGCCAAAAGGAGGGGCATCAAACAGGGTATATTGGGGGTTGTATTCCGCATGCCGTTCATTCAACAAATAGACAAACAGCTTACCTAGGGTATTATGCAGTGTGATGGAACTCTAGCTCATTTCCTCTATATTCTTGGTATAAAGACAGTATCTAGAACAGTTGGGCTGTTGATCTCTTCGTTGAAATATCAACCGTGAAGGGAATTTCGGGCAGAAAAACCCAACGACCGCCTTGTCCAGTATAAGATGTACAGCAGTATACAACATCCATCACCATCCATAGAGCAGATCGGAGTAGATATCTGAGATTTATGACTCGGATCATGTGGAATATGTAGATGATCGTAATTGTAACTATTGCTCTATTGTTTAAATCTTGGCGGGCTGCCCGACTCTCTGCTGTCCTGAGTTGGTATGCACTGTGCGATGTTGGAAAAACTCTGTCGCTATCCAATAGATGGAAACGATAGGATACTCTGGAAGATCTGGATTGGACTAAATGACCATTGGACGGAGCTGGAAGGGAATTTGCTTTTGCTGGTCGTACTCAGTAAGTAGATGAAATTTTTAAAACCCTAATTTCAAACTGCTGTGCGAGCATACATCCGGCGTCCTAGACGATAAAGCAGCCAACTCTCAATGTCAGACTCAAGTTTAAGTTGGGAATGTGATTTACTCGGCTTCCTGGCGGGTAGTAACTGCACTTGGCATTTTGGGAAAGAAATCTGGCTCGAGGGTAAATGTATACAACATATAGAGTGTGCTATGCTGATTCTGAGAGAATATCTACGGCATTATGAGAATAGCTGCCTGAAAGGAAGTTCGATGATTAGATCTTTGAATCTGAAGTCTGGACAACCCCAGCTCCATTGTGCAGTCTAGACTGAGATGATGCATAAGGTAGATTATCTGATGGTGGATGCGTTTATTGTACAAAATTCGCCCCCAACGCCAGTACCCTTCTTCGACCTTTTTCGCCAGATATATTAATATCTTTTATTCGAAGTTGACTTTTGTGCAGATTTTTCCGGTCAAGAATGCCGTTTACCAAGCAGTGTGTCCTCCATCGATGAGCAGAGTGCTTCCCGTCATGAAGCTGCTCGCATCAGAAAGACAGAAAAGAGCCGTCCCACGGAATTCCTCGGGCAACGCCAACCGTCCAAGCATATTCTCCGCTTCCCAAGTAGCTCTAGCAGCAGGATTCTGCTTGAATACCTCGTCCACCATCGGGGTGATGATGTGGCCGGGGCATAGACTGTTGACACGAATGCCATGACGACCCCATTCCATAGCAAGAGAACGACCTAGCTGGATAACTGCCGCCTTTGACGAGTTGTATACGGGCGAGGTCATGCCTTTGTTGGCAATTAGGCCGCTCATGCTGGCTACTAGTAGGATCGAGCCCTGCTGTTGGTATTTAAACATCTGGCGGGCGGCGGCGGTGGCTGAGTTGAACACTCCATTATAATTAATCGACATCACATCATCTAAAGCCTGCTGGGAGTGCTCTAGTGCGCTCTGGAGGTAGTTGATTCCGGCTGCGGCGATCAGGCCGTCCAATCGCTCTCCCTGCGCTGCAATGGCTGCGAATGCGTTGTTGACTTCGGTGTTGTTGCGTACGTCGATGCGGATGTACTCCAAGCTGCTTCCATAGTCATCCTGGGCCCTTTGCTTAGCAAGGAGGAAGTCTGGATGCGGGGACTCGAGGCGGTCCAGACAGTACACTGCTTATATGATATTGCGTTAGCATTCATTCGATCAGTTAGACAATCGGAGGGACACGAGGGAGTCAATACCTTTTGCCCCGGCCTCGACCAACGCTTCTGCCATTGATAGTCCCAGTCCTCGTCCACCGCCGGTGATGGCATATACTCGGCCCTCAAGATCAAACTCGCTGAAACGGTGGTTGTTGCGCAAGAGCTCTTTCGCCGGCATCTTTGATTGGATGTGGTCCGGGTGGTGAGTTACATTGTGGATATCGTGAGGGCTAAAGGTACTCTTGGAGGTCGAGTACAAGCGACTTGATGAGGAAAAGAGAGAACCAGGAACAGCGACGGCGACTCCAGCTAGCCGTGTACGAGCAGGAACCCATACTCGGGGAATGAAAGACATGGCCAAAGGCGGGATCGGGGTATAACTATAGAGTGGGAGGTATTCAGAAGCGAGGAAGTAATATTTATGTCGACAGTCGTGAAATAGGAAATAACAAAGAGTGATACAGCCAAAGAATTCACGATATTTCCGTATATTGCATCGGGGTGATAGATTTATATGTCTAGAGAGCTGAGACGGTACTTCCTTGGAAAGCCTACCGAGAACAATAAGATCCTGCATAAAGATGGACAGGAAAAAACTCTTCCAGTTGCGCGTGACCCGGTGGATAATTGCTTTCACCATTACTCCGATGGACCCAGACATTTCGATTGACCGAGAGCATCCACGGCAAGGCCCAAGCTTGCCACTGAAGCTCTGATTAGCTATGGAGATGGGGATGTTGGGGAAAGGGGGTCGCACCACTATCTAGGAAGGAATATCGTGACCTTGGGCTGAAGACGGTAAAGACTTCGATGCGAGCTTCGATGGAATGGCTCATCCGGCGGGAGTATGCACGATTGTACATCACAATTGATATTCTAGCAGTGTGATTGGCTCAAATCTGGTTCTTTTGTCCATGCCGATCCCCGGTTCTGTCCCGGGTCGAAGGGGCAGGATAGTTAGGGGGAAATATCAGAAGATCCCGCACTGAAGCTCCCATGCAGATACGGAATGCCGGCCCCAATGAGATACTCGGCATCAACGGCTAGTTGAAAGCATAATGCATTTTCTATTTTCTTGCTTGACATTATGCCACAAAGACTTCGAGACATCCAAAGGCTCCAGGCTCAAGGCTCCACAGAAATTTGTGGGTAGTTACAAGTCAATGGATATCTCATCTCGTCTTCTCCTTTCTCGGCGTCCCGGGCCCCTTGGGACCAGACAGACCCTCGAAGTTCCACCTTGAATCCACCCAAACCCCATGGGCACGCAGATTGTCCAGTCCCGGGGTCTAATTTTTATTTTATTTTATTTTTAGGATGGGGGAATGGACCACATGAGCTTAATGAAATCTCATACATTCAAGCCCGGGATTTCCTAATCCGGTAACCCTTCCTCACATCTTACACCGACTCCAATGCCCAAGGGACACCTGTACAACAGCTCTATAGAATACTTCGCCCTGAATGAGATCCCTGAATGTTTCTTTTGCACGTACTATAATAATTGGCAAAGAACTTACACGCTCTCTTTCAACGTCTCTATCACCAGGAACTAAAGGCGTTAGGAGGCAGTTGCCAATACGGAGTACAATGTATGGCGTAATATGCAAGCCGAGCCCTGTTCCATATTCCTTTTTGTAGTTAAGGAAGCCCCGAATTCGCTGTCTGGGCCCTCTTTGCCACTCATGATGGGTCTGTCCCGCAAGCCCTACATTGTACACGTGCTTGCAATCCCATTCCGACTACGGAGTAAGCAGGGGCTATCGGATTGAAGACGATCTTGAGGATCTTGTGGAACGGCGTACGTACTAAATCCAGGTCACCTGTGCCTTGTGGAGTACTTCATACAGATAAGTGATATGTGTTATTTCTGTTAATAAAGAAGCAACGCGATCTGCAGGGACACGGTGTGCACATTCCTTCTCTCCTGCGGCTGGTCTTCAAATGAAGATCCCGACAGACACATGACCCCATCTCGCAGCAATGGATGAAGCGAACTTGTTTTCTCGGAAATAGCTTTGCGAAGCCCACCAACAAAGAAGTGCAAGAAAGAGAAAGAGAAAAAAAAAAGGGGACCCATGCAATATCCAGACTCCTGTCAGCCGTCCCAATCACCCAATGCCCATGAGATAAAACGCCAATTCCTCGGAAGGTGCTCGTAAACGAAGACAATAAGAACAAAGGACCAATTAGAGTCCATGGGCCGCTTCAGTCATCATGGCATACCCGCGAGACTCGCAGTCGTCTCGGGTCCGAAGCCGCTGCGAAGGCTGCCGAAATCCAGTTTCATGAGCAGACGATCCACCCCCGCTGCTTTATGGGGCACGTAATGGTCGAAGCCGGAACTCGCGCTGTCAGCTTGGCGGGAACCAGGCCACATCTGACCGAGGTTCGTTGCGAGTTCCGCGGGTCCCAGACCTTCTCCCGAGCGACTGTCGTCAATGTCCCGCAGGCTTCCAACGAGATTCTTGATACCCGCTTCGACATCGTTTCGAGTGGCGCGTAGCTCTTCCCATACCTCGCGTTCTTCATGGGCATAATCTACCAAGGCGTCTTCCACGCCTTCATCTGTTTCTAAATCCATGTTGTGTTGGATGGTTTCCAACCGTATCAGAAGGGCGACGAAGCGGTCTATATTTGTGAGCAGTCCTCTCATAGTGTTTGTGAAGGGTATATCAGTCAAAAAGAGGGATTGCACCAAAGATGACAAGTGCCGCCGGTGGGCAACCGTGAGAGCCTCGGGATCATGTCGTCCCATGGTCTGCTGGCCAGACTCGGGGGACAGTGTTTTGGAACTGTTATGCGATTTAGAAGAGGATGCCGTACCAGGTCGGGATCCAGGAGCTGATACTGTGGACGAAGAGCATCCTTCAATCCATTGGCGAAGGTGCTGCCATGACTCATTGACGACATCTCCCTGGAAAAAGCTCCCAATCTCGGAAAGCGTAAACAGACATGCACTTCCTGTGGCCCAGATATGACGCATTTGGCGAACACGGGCATTATCTCTATCTCTCCTTGCCTGCAGCTTAGCTTGGCCGAAGACACTGTTACTTCTGGGTGGTCCCCATGGCGTAGGGTGGTTTCGCCGCAACGGAGTACGTTTCCATAGATCTCCAAGTCGGATCTGAGCCCGCCGTATTCCCAGGAGATAAGAATGGATCTTGGAATAGATGACAATATCAGAGCTCGAGATAAATAAGTCCAGAGGGGCCCGGATATGTGCGGTGAGGTTTGTGGGTATGGGGAAGAGCAGGTCTTCAAATGAGATCTTTGAGATTTTGGATATTGAATTGGGAGTTTGGGCAGGAGTCATCGGTCGGCCACCTTTGCGGCCACTGACGGACAGACAAAGAAGGTCCCGGGCAAGTTCAAGTTCTTCATCGGCTGGGTCCTCCTCCTTTTGTAGCGAGAAAAGCTCTGCCCATGCTTCAGCTAGAGCAGCTGTGACGTCACCTTCTTTGATGGTAAGGATGTCAAGTTTTCCCAATGGACGGGTCGCTGATGGGCGTCGGCGTCGGCTTTCCTCAACGCGAGAATCTGCATGTGCTACAAGAGCTACTGCAAACTCTCCTCGTCCTAGTAAAAGGAAATTGTGAAGCAAAGTCAGGATTTCCAGGATCTTCGGGAGGGGTAACAATTTAGACAAGGTTGATTGAGAAAGGGAAAGGCGAATGGAGTCAACGGCGGTAGTCAATTTTGAAGGCGAAATTGGTGATTTCAGGCCCGCAAGTTGCTCGATGTGCTCCCGATATAACGTCACGGGCGCAGTAGAAGTTCCTGCTATTGAAG
Source organism: Penicillium chrysogenum (assembly GCF_028827035.1). Lineage (NCBI taxonomy): Eukaryota > Fungi > Ascomycota > Eurotiomycetes > Eurotiales > Aspergillaceae > Penicillium > Penicillium chrysogenum. The sequence goes on along the minus strand of NW_026622749.1, from coordinate 1,432,171 downwards.
TCTTCCGCTTCGCCCGGATATGATTGAGGGATTTGCCAATAAATAGTATTGAGCCTGCTGTTTGTGCTGTGACGAAACCTGGGAGCAATCGAACGTTTACGCTGAATTGTGCCTCTTCATTCTCTTTTTCGGTATCCTCCTGGATGAAAAAGTCTTCCTTCCCGTAGATAGGAAGATTCCCATAAAGCAACCACATCGAAAGTTGTTTCATCCATGCTGTCTCAGCCGCTGTCGCCAATTGTAGGGCCATCTCCTTGATATCAAGATATCCTGTTTGAGCTTCGGCCCGCAGATGATCTATGAGCGCTGCCCCCGTGGAACCATGCAAAATCCCGGTGCTTTTTCTTTCGGGTTGAATGAACCGGATAACAGCCCAAAGCCACTCCATGCGCCGCGTCCATGGTGCAAATTCCCCCACGATAGTCGACAATGGGACAATACCATAGCCGCCGACATATCCACTGTCCTCGGCAAGGATTGCCCTCTCAACCTCCAGTATCTTCTTCTGGAATTCGCCTAGATGTGTCCCAACAATAACTGTAGAGACAGAGCGGCATATGACAGATGGGCTTGTGGAGGATATATTGGAGGCATATTTCCGCAGCTGCGCGTGGAGTCGACTTAGATGGGCAACGGAGGCGAGGAGGGCTTTCTCCGGAGGTGAAAGAAGGGGAAAATCATCTTGAGTGACAGCATTTTCCCCTTTTTGGGTACTGAAGAGGGAGGACGGCTGGCCGGAGAGGGAGAGTAGGATCTCATGGAGCATTCTGACGAGAGTTCCCTATCGGTCCATATTAATCACGAGCTCATCACAGGCATATATGCAGAAAACTCACCTAGATAAATGTCTTCTCTCCGCTGGGCAGTTCCTACGCTGCCAGTACAATAGACCGCGCCCCACGAATTCAAAGCGACACATATGAAGTCGGACGTCTTGTCGGCGCCAAGCTTCGCGTTGATGCCGAGACGCGTCAAACGTGGCGTATGGAATAGCAGGCTTCAGAACCAATCAGGGAAGATAGGGTTGGTTGTTCATTCTTGAAAGTCGACCACAACCTTATCCAGATCACAGCTTCCACTCTTCTATGGCTCGAACACAATAGCTCCCATTGAAGTATTGCGGGGCTGAAGGTCAATCGCCCTCTCACCGCCCGTTAGTCATCACTTAGCTGTCCGGACCCCCTCTTACGTCGGTGTCCCTCTTGATCTCTCTTCTACTTTGTACTGACTTGTCCTTTACTTATCCACCTCCCACCTCACAAGCGCTTCATTATTCTTCTCTTCTATAATCCTCTATCATCCGTCGATTGCGTTCGGATTGCTACTCTTCTCCGTGCTCGTTGAGCTAGGTACCTGGTACGCTGGGCGTTGCAACTTGATTTATCATCACTATTGAAAGACTTGCTCTATTGCAAGGCTTTCACCTCCTGATTTTCATCATTCCTTCAAACATTCCTGTTCGAGACGCGGCTAAGCCCGGGAAGCGCAGAGCCTCTGAAGACGACGTCGGAGCTCGGCCAGAGAAAAGAACCATGACGGTATGGTTAGTCTTGATCTTAGAGATAAGATTTGCCACTAATACATTTCACCAAAGGACGTCAAGATGCAGGTCGAAAACCCCCAAGAAACCATCGAAGCCATCAAGCATGGGGATATCGACGAATCATTGTATAGTCGACAGCTGTAAGCCACCCGCATCCCTCTATGACATTCAAATCGCGAATATCTACTGACACCATAGAGATACGTTCTTGGTCACGAGGCCATGAAGCGAATGGGCTCCTCCAACGTTCTGATTGTGGGTCTCAAGGGCTTGGGCGTGGAAATCGGTATGTGATTCAACTATTAACCAAACCTTGCTTTCATCCCAACATCTGATTGTCTATAGCCAAGAACATCGCCCTCGCCGGTGTTAAATCCCTCACCTTATACGACCCCGCACCAGTCGCCATCTCGGATCTTTCTTCGCAGTTTTTCCTTCAGCCAGAGGACGTCGGCAAGCCCCGTGCTGAAGTTACCGCCCCTAGAGTCGCCGAGTTGAACTCCTACGTGCCCGTCACAGTCCATGAGGGCGAGAGCCTCGTAGGCGATCTCGAACAACTAAAGCGCTACCAGGCAGTGGTTCTCACACAGACGCCTTTGAAGGAGCAATTGGCGATTGCCGACTTCTGCCACAAGAACAAAATCTACCTCACAATTACGGATACATTCGGTCTCTTTGGTTATATCTTCAATGACTTTGGAAAGAACTTCACTGTGGGTGATCCCAACGGTGAAGAGCCTGCTAGTGGAATTGTGGCGGATATCGACGAGGAAGGGTTGGTCTCAGCGCTCGATGAGACGAGACATGGACTCGAGGATGGTGACTTTGTCACTTTCACTGAAGTCAAGGGTATGGAGGGGCTAAATAACAGTGATCCTCGCAAGGTCACCGTGAAGGGTCCCTATACTTTCACTATTGGCGACGTCTCCGGTCTAGGATCCTACCAAGGTGGTGGTCTATTCACTCAAGTCAAGATGCCCAAGTTCATTGATTTCCAGCCACTGGAGGATCAACTCAAAAATCCCGAGATTGTCATGTCCGACCCCGCCAAGTTTGACCGGCCACAACAATTGCACATTGGTATCCAGGCTCTCCATAAGTTTGCGGAGACTCGTGATGGCCAACTGCCTCGTCCCCACAATGATAGCGACGCCCAGGAGGTTCTAAAGATTGCTAACAATCTTGCTGCGGCCGGTGAAGAGAAAGTTGAACTGGATGAAAAGATAATCAAAGAGCTGAGTTACCAGGCTCGCGGTGATCTGAATCCGTTAGCTGCTTTCTTTGGTGGAATCGCCGCCCAGGAAGTTCTGAAGGCTGTCTCAGGCAAGTTCGGCCCTGTGCATCAGTGGCTGTACTTTGACTCTTTGGAGTCTTTGCCTTCGTCGGTCACTCGATCAGAAGAGAGCTGCAAGCCTCTTGGTACCCGCTACGATGGTCAAATTGCGGTGTTTGGCAAGGAATACCAAGACAAACTTGCCAATGTCACTCAATTCTTGGTCGGCTCTGGTGCTATCGGTTGTGAGACGCTAAAGAACTGGGCCATGATGGGTCTGGGTACGGGCCCCAAAGGAAAGATTTACGTCACCGATATGGATCAGATCGAGAAGAGCAATCTTAACCGCCAATTCCTCTTCCGTTCTAAGGACGTTGGCAGACTCAAGAGTGAATGCGCGTCTGCGGCTGCCCAGGCAATGAACCCAGATTTGACAAATAAGATTGTCACTCTTCGTGATCGCGTCGGTCCTGACACTGAGCACATCTTCAATGAGGATTTCTGGAACGGCCTTGACGGTGTGACAAATGCTTTGGACAATGTTGATGCGCGGACATACGTTGATCGCCGCTGTGTTTTCTTCCGCAAGCCATTGCTGGAGAGTGGCACCCTGGGCACCAAGTGTAACACTCAGGTCGTCCTTCCTTTCGTCACGGAGTCCTACTCCAGCTCTCAGGATCCCCCGGAGAAGTCATTCCCTATGTGTACCCTGAAGAGTTTCCCGAATCGCATTGAACACACCATTGCATGGGCACGGGATGTCTTCCAAACCTACTTCGTTGGCCCACCTGAATCAGTCAACATGTACCTCTCGCAATCCGACTACATTCAGCAAACCCTCAAGCAGGCGGGTAATGAGAAACAAACTTTGGAGCACCTGCGTGACTTCTTGGTCACTGAAAAACCGCTAACTTTCGATGATTGTGTTGTGTGGGCTCGCCAACAATTTGAAGCGCAGTACAACAACGCAATCCAGCAGCTTCTCTATAACTTCCCCCGGGACTCCAAGACATCATCCGGTCAACTCTTCTGGTCTGGTCCTAAGCGTGCCCCTACACCATTGAAGTTCGATAGCACCAATCCAACTCATCTTGGATTTGTTGTTGCTGGTGCTAACCTCCATGCGTTCAACTACGGTATCAAGAACCCCGGTGCGGATAAGGACTATTACCGAAGGGTAGTCGATGACATGATCGTTCCGGAGTTCACCCCGAGCTCGAACGTCAAGATTCAGGCCAATGAAAATGACCCTGATCCGAATGCCCAGCCAGCTGGTTCATCTACTGATGATCAGGAAATCCAGAAACTGGTGGCATCTCTTCCCTCGCCAAAATCTCTTGCTGGTTTCCGCTTGCAGCCAGTTGAGTTTGAGAAGGATGATGATACCAACTACCACATCGACTTCATCACCGCGGCCAGCAACCTTCGTGCAGACAACTACGAGATTCCTCAGGCCGACCGACACAAGACCAAATTTATCGCCGGAAAGATCATCCCGGCGATTGCCACCACTACTGCCCTGGCGACCGGTCTTGTTGCCCTCGAACTGTACAAGGTCGTTGACGGCAAGGACGACATCGAGCAATACAAGAACGGCTTCGTTAATTTGGCCCTTCCACTATTTAGCTTCAGTGAGCCGATCTGTAGCGAAAAGGGCACGTATCAAGGCAAGCAAGGCGAGGTCACAATTGACAGGCTCTGGGACCGGTTCGAGGTGGAAGACATTCCCCTTCAGGAGTTCATCGACTTCTTCGCCGAGAAGGGCTTGGACATCACCATGGTCAGCTCTGGAGTCAGCTTGTTGTATGCAAGCTTCTATCCCCCGTCGAAGGTCAAGGATCGCCTTCCTCTACCGTGAGTATCTCTTCTATAGCCCCATGCGTAAGTCCGTGTACTAACACTATATCTTCCAGTATGAGCAAGCTTGTGGAGCACGTCAGCAAGAAGCCAGTTCCCGAGCACCAGAAGAACATCATCTTCGAGGTTACCGCCGAGGACCAAACAGAAGAAGATGTCGAGGTTCCCTACGTCATGGTCAAGCTCACAAAATAAGGCGATTAGAATCTACGGAAAGCCTGTTGGCTACATATTGCTAGTACAGTAGCTAGATTTCATGGTTATTCCACTCTCCAAAGCTCTCCACTGGTACAAATATGTGTGTAGATTATCAATGTAAGCCGCTTGTGTACAAATTGATGTCAAATCATGGGTTTTGCCAAGACCGTCCAGATTTGTCAAAGCTGATCGATCTTCCGATAAGCAACCTTGGAAATCTGACTCAGCATTTGGTCATGTCCATGGACGTCATGACCCCCGCAAAGGCGACATTTTGATTTTTTCCTATATATACATGTGTAAATTCCACTTTGTCTGCCACCTATGTTCTTCACTCTGCTGAGATCTCAACCATTGCAGCATCTTTCACGTCCAATTCTCCGCGCAGGGCCTCTTCGTGCAGCTTACCAGAGCTTCGTGTTCCCCACAGTACCAATCATCTACTCCCGCAATATGGCTGTAAGAAACACAAGATAAGCCCGCTACAATAGCTCCAATGGCTTTACTGATGTATAACTCAAGGCCGCCGCAAATACCATGAACATCACCGATTGGGTGAAACCTGGCGACAAGTCCGGCGAATTCAAGCGACAGCAATCCGTCTTCCGGAACTGGATTTCTAGAGAGGCCGGAGCCCAATTCCCTCCAGAGAAGGGCCGGTACCATCTTTATGTTTCTTATGCCTGTCCTTGGGGTATGAAAGAGCTTCCAATGTAGTCGACACTCGATCAGTGGTTAACTATCTACTAGCTCATCGGACTTTGATTACGCGGAAGCTCAAGGGTCTCGAGGACTTCATCTCTTTCTCTTCGGTACATTGGCATCTTGGAGAAAAAGGTCAGATCTATGTCATGGGTTCTGGGGAAATTGCATTGTTCTAACACATCTCTTAGGCTGGCGATTTGTTACTCCCGATGAGAAACTGCCAGGGGAGAACACCATTCCTGATCCTCTACACCCGGAATTCACGCATCTCCGACAGATCTACTTCTCGAATGACCCAGACTACACGGGCCGGTTCACTGTCCCCGTTCTCTTCGACAAGAAGACCAAGCTGATCGTAAGCAACGAGGTATGAAAAACAATCCTCCCAAAAGAAAACCATTTCCAACTCATAATACTTACAAAACCAGAGCTCCGAAATCATCCGCATGCTTTACCACGAATTCGACGATATCCTCCCAGACCAATACAAGAAAATCGATCTCTTCCCCGATGCTCTCCAAGCCGAGATCGAGGCTTACAACGAATGGATCTACAACGACATCAATAATGGCGTATACAAATCTGGTTTCGCAACCACGCAAGAAGCCTACGAGAAAGCTGTCACAACGCTCTTCTCCTCGCTAGACAAAGTCGAAGCACACCTCGCCAAGCAGCAAGCAGCCTCAAAGCCGTATTTCTTCGGCGATGAGATCACCGAGGCTGATATCAGACTCTACACCACCATCGTTCGGTTTGACCCGGTCTATGTGCAACATTTCAAGTGCAATCTGCGTGATATTCGCTCCGGTTTTCCGGCTCTCCATCGCTGGGTGCGCAGGCTATATTGGGATGTTCCTGCTTTCCGGGATACCACTGACTTTGAGCATATTAAGCTCCATTATACTAAGAGTCACAAACAGATTAATCAGTTTGCTATTACTCCTGTGGGGCCTGTGCCAGATATCCTTCCTCAGGATGAGGAGGTTAGGGCTGTGCAAGCGGCTAAATAAGGGTCTGATCCAGGAAAGGGTGGTGCGATTCGCGACCTGGGCAGTTTAAGAGCAGTCAGAATGGTATTCAAGAAATGTTCAGTGTATGTACTATCCAAGCATGTAGATTTTCTTGTATAAAAAAATGGAAATCAAAAAGTCCCGTGGTATTGTATCGACGCCTTGCCATGCTGATGTGGTTGATGGTGAGTTTCCCAGTGCCCTGTATCAAAGGTTGGTCAAAAGTACAGTTGTCTCAAGTGAGCACAACGTAGGCAATAGAAAGCAAATAAAAATTACAGTGAAGCCTTGTTGGCATCAACCAAATGTGAATGCAAAGAAATGAAAAAAGAAACCCCAATTGTGATACCCTGGTAATATGGCGAAGAGATCAAAAAGAGAATGGGGTGCATCTCAAATGCACCCATGAGCGAGGGGGTGTGCCATGTCTGTAAATGGCCTTTGTGGGTATCTTGGGGACAATGCTTTTAAATGTCAAGCCAGTAAGTACCAAAGACCGATCCGAAGGCACCGGAATGAACGTGCCAGGGCAAAGGTCGAAAATGCATGCAAATGGCTTAGTTGTATCCGCGGGGGATGCAAGGAGGAAGTGGAAGTGAGGGCTTGTTCGGCAAATCATCGTAGGCCAAGCATGCGTTTCGAGTTCTCATAGACCACATAGCTGATTGACATGGCCGGTGCCACTTTGAGAAGGTTGGGTGTGAGACCTTTGTAAAGGCCACGAGGTCCCTCGGTTTTGAGTGTGATTTTTAGGACCTCCCCGATTCCTGTGTATGTAGGCGGATGCATGATTGTGCCCTGGGTTTGAAGTCGAGTTCGGAGAACGTTGAGGGGGTAGACAATCGAGGCGCTAAATCCTCCACTCATAGCACCAATTGCACCTGTTGCGAAGTTGCCGAGTGGTACGTCATCCTCATGACAGCCACAGTCACGAGCCTTTTTGGCTAGAAGTGTCCGTTTGAGGTATTCAAATGTTGATAGATCGATTGCGGCGTAGGGGAACATGCCCACAAGGCCAAGCGGGAGTCCTCGGAAGAAGCCAACGAAGCCATTTTTGCTCCACACCTTTTTTGCGGTAGCTGCGATGAGCCGGTTGCCCTTCGGGCCATCCTTCACGGTTTCACACTGCATGCGACTAGTGGTGATCGTAAGCGACAATGCTCCAGCAACTCACTTGGATCGATGTACTCACAATTTTAGGGTATCCAGGGGGTAGACAAAGCATCTAGTCACAATTAAAACCGATTTTTCTCTCATCATTGACACAAAAGACCTACTGGGCAACCATTCCACCAAAGCCACCGGACATGAACTGCGAAGTGGGAAGGAGTCGCTTGGGATCGTTATGTCCTTCGAGCCGTGCAAATGCTCTTTTCGCGGACTGTTTTCAGGTCAGCATTCGTCTCAATGTGTAGCGAAATCGAATATCAAGAGTACAAACCTCGTAGGCACCAAACTTGATCGCAGACTCCGGCATGACCTTGACCACGTTCAAGCCGTTCCCTACTTAAGTTAGTCGTTGCCGCTTCGAGTCCAGATCGACAATACGACGAACCTGCGAACAAACTCCGTATTCCTCCAGCCCGCCATAGTTCCTTGAGAGCGTCGAACAATGTTCTGGACGCATTCCCCGCCGCAGCCAACGGGGCTCCCTCCTTCGCCGCCTTAACCGTTGATTTGACACCAGTTTGCGCAATGAGATAAACTTTGAGGCGATCGAGGGGGGCGGTAGCAGTTCTTGAAACGGCACCCGCAATTCCACCGGCAAGGAAGTAGCCTAGTTGAGGGGTATTCTCGGTCAACTTCCGTCCATAATATCGGAAAAACATCCGCATGGCGGTAGTCTGGGGAAGTGGCAACCACTCCAACTCCAAGTCGCCGTCTAGCGAGACAAGATCTTGCTCGAGAACGGGTCCCAACTTTGAGATATGGCTGGTTTCCGCGTGTGCTGAAGGAAGGAGGGAGGCCAAGGCGGGGAGGGACAAAATGTTGTACAAAAAGTGTGGGATGGCGAAAATGTAGGGTGAAAGAAACGGATGGTCTGTACCTAAACCCTGCAGGTCATTGATGTTGACATCTCCTTCCGGGTTTAGATTTCCCGTAGCCGTGTAGTATGAAAGGACGGCGTGTAGGTCGGTCGGGGAGTGGAGTGGGAGGAATAGAAGGAAATCCCTAAAACGAATCATAAGTCAGCCTAGACTATTCAGCCTGCAGTTGCCCAGTGAGAATGCATATACCTCCACTCTGTGTAAGAGATCACCCCGTCATGATTTTTGTCGACCTCGGCGAAAAACCGGTCCAACTTGGCGTTCGAAACCGTGACTCCGGAACGTGAAAAGGCATTCCGCAATTCTGTCTTGTCAATTTCTCCGTTCCGATCTCGATCAATGCTCTGGAACATCTGCCAGAGCCCGTTCTCGGTGTGGTTGAGAAATGCTCGGAATTCTGGTGGTGATTAGGATTGGACCAAATATGGACCAGGGCCTTCCCCGAATGGTGCCTAGGTGGTTCTCGTGAGCTTACCAGCTTGGTCGATCCGTCCATCGCCATTCGTGTCCACCTCCCGCACGACATTGACTACCATATCGTCTGCATTTTTTAAAGCTAGGAGGGGATTAGCCCAGCGCGCAGATATATAGCAAGGAACCCGGTCAAACTCACGATGATCGATTTTCTTTAGCCCCTTCTTTAACCCATTCAGGTCGATGTGGCCTTCTCGTCGTGTATCCAAAGTTTCCCAGAGTTTGTCGACTCGTCTGTCGCGTTCATATTTTGACTCTCCGGATGCCATAGTGAAAGTTGTTACCGAGCAACCATTATTTGGTCTTATTTGTTAGGGGTTTGAGAACCCGGGACCCCTAGTAGTTGAGGGGAAGAAAATCGAGGGGACATAAAAGGGATGACGTGAGGTGAAAGTTATGCCCGAGGTGAATACCTAGGTATGAATGGATAAATGATCTGATTAATAGGCGCCCGGCCATTTGACCGGCTTTGACGCCATCGGATTCTCTCGCACGGGACCAGGGCCAAGCCCTACTATCCCTTTTCGGGATTGCAACCTGACCTCAGATTAAGTTGATTCTTAGATTATTATAATATATCATGTTGTTTTGATTTGGTTTGGTTTTGCTTTTCTATTGCGTTGGTTCTGCATCTCATTTTCATTTGAATACGTGTGCGGAGTCAGCTATACAGCCCGGACTTCGGACCATGTCGTGACGGCTTTCTCAGTTACGAGCTTTGCATCATCAAACATTGAACTTTCAATATGGCAGCCAACTACTGGGCATCAACCCAGCGTCGACACTGGCTATTTTCGAGAGAGAAGTTAGCAGATATCCGTGAAGGATTACGGGAGAAGGATAAAGTTGCCCATTCGCAGTTCCCGTTGCCTGATCAACGGCTACTGAATATCTACTTTAACCAGCGTAGGTTTCGCTAATATGTCCATTGATTTGAATGTAGCTTCAGGCTAATTCAAATCATAGAGCTTATCAAGCTTGGCAAACGCATGTCCACCAGACAGCAGGCCATTGCAACAGCACAGGTGTATCTCAAGAGATTCTATACCAAGAACGAGATTCGACAGACAAGCCCATACCTTGTGCTCACCACAGCATTCTATCTCGCCTGTAAGATGGAAGAGAGTCCACAGCATATCCGCTTTGTGGTTGGCGAAGCGCGCGGCCTGTGGCCAGGTATGTGTCCATATAAAAAGCCATAAACAGACCAGACACTAACTATCCACAGAATTTATTACCCCGGATGTGGCAAAGCTCGGAGAATGCGAGTTTGCCTTAATATCCGAACTGAGCTCGCAACTCATCGTGCATCATCCTTATCGGACTTTGTCCGAACTTCAAACCGAACTATCACTCACCTCGGATGAAATCGCTCTCGCCTGGTCTGTTATCAACGATCATTATCTGACAGATCTACCACTTCTACACCCTCCTCATGTCATAGCGATCATGGCAATAATCGTTGCTGTTGTATTCAAGCCCACTCATCCATCTGCCTACCCTGGAACCGGACAATCGGCTTTGGCAGGCTCTATGAGAGATGGCGGTGGCATGCAGATGCTGGCCGCTTTGTCAGATAAAACCGGATCCGGTCCTCCCCCTAAAATTCAAAAGCTGGTCGGCTGGCTTGCGGAAAGCGAAGTCGATATCAAAGCTGTCATCGAATGTACACAAGAGCTGGTCTCGTTGTACGAGGTCTGGGAGCAATACAGCGAGAAGAGCTGCAAAGAGTTGCTTGGGAGGATGGTGAAGAGCAAGAACTTGGACAAGTGATGCCTTCCCTCGTCTTGTACTTTAACATAACCTTTGTATCCCGGTCTCGTCTTAATATCCCCAGATAGGCAGCTGGTCCACGTACGGCTGATTTACTTTTGGCCGGTTTCCTAGCCCCCTTCGTTTGCGGACACTTCCTACTGCCCATCTACCAAGGCATGGCTGGTAATAAGTTTTCAGGTCAAAAGGTCATCGACAGTAACGATTATAGCAGGAATCAGCTTGCAAGCTGAAGACAAGCGTTGCGATGTGTGGCAATGGATAATCTTTGAGAAAAAGCTACGATATCTGCCAGGCTACTTCCTTCATAACCACCCTCAACTGTTGGAAAAATGGCAACCCAAACTCTTAAATTTGGGAGATGCGCTGTTCAGCTGGCGGAGCAGCCAATTCTCGTGGGCTAATTCGGGGTCACTTTGGACTCGAAGTTTATTCTGCGTACTTTGAGGGTCAACAAACATCTGAAATGTCTTTCCTCTCTCGTTCGCATATATATCTAGCAGGTCAGACGGCTTCTCCCTTCAAGAATAATCATCTCGAATTTATCGCATAGGGCTTCGGAGTCAATCAGGCCTGTTGAAAGTCCCATAGCACCTATGGGCTAGTATGGAGTGAGTGTCAAAGACATGTCATAAATAGGGTGAAGAACTAACATTGTTAAGATGAGCTGCCTCCCCTGCAAGCACACATCTTGCCTTTCTGAAAGTAGAAGCACACAATTGATGGGCCCAATAGAGAGAAGACTTGATTACTTCTGCGTTGATTGGCCTGGGGCCAGGAAGCATTTTCCCCAGAAGGGACATGAAGACGAGAAAATGGAGGGGGCGGGTTTATACCTGCAGGTGGATACATCGCGCCTTCCCAATCCATAGATAGCCTCAAGACAGCAATTGGCCACCACGGTACCGTTCGATGCCGTCCGATTCTTGGTGCGCCGAAATGATATACAAAGTGGATTGGCGTCGATTCAGTTGGGTCCAATGTAAATTTTCTGCATATCTCCGTGTCTGCGACCACATAGTCGACCAGCACATTATGACCTCTGCTCATTAGATACATGCATGTAGCCCTCTTGTATCTCAATGTACATACGCAGCTATAAGTATGTATGCATTTATCTTATGTGACGTTACTATAGGAGAAAGAAAACCCGGATTAGAGTGGCACCTGGGCATGGCCCTACTCCGTACTGTAGTCCAGAATAGATTTAAGTTTTTCTAGGCAAAGGATACGTACATAGAGATAGAGACAACCTTGGAAGTTAGCTTCCGATGATGGGCATAGAAATACTAGGTAAAATCTTGGAAATATAGGTTTGTGACCTAGGATATGCGGTTTCCAACCATCGAGGGGTTCATCTTATCGAAGGCACCACTCTGTACATATCTAGGTAGTATGTAGGTAAGAATTACTCAGGCGTAAAAGTAAGCCCAACCAATATAATGTTTAAAGAATGAGAATCTAGACTTATCTGTTTGTTGTATGTTGTCATGTTGTCATGCTGTCATGCTGTGCAACAAGGATGGCCTCGACTCCGCGATTTCAATCCCGCCCATAGTCTGAAACCACCTTCCAGCTCGGAGCACAGAAACTTTTGCCACGATGGGGTAGGTATCACATATTTACAATCCAACCAGGGCCACTAGAATAGTTGAAGATCGTGCAAGTCCCTTGCGCAGTGTATCTGGGGATCGGATCGCAGGATCACGGTCCCTCGCTGAATTACATATTTCTTGCATTTGGACCCCACGATCTCAAGCAGACACCAAATCATGCACCATGCATAGACGCTGGATAGATCAGCTGCATTAAGTCAAGCTTCAACGTTTACGGAGTAAAATACAACATAACTATGTGATATATCCGATCTCGGCAGGTGCGACTGCGCCCCGTGGGATTCTGTTCCAAATGGCCAAAGCCAAAGGGGCGGTGAAGCCGAAAACTGGAGAGCTTACTCCGTACGGTGGTACATTGTCTCTAGAGTTTGGGCTTGATCCTTTTTCGGCGCGGTGTAAGAGAATGGAAGTTATCACTGGTGGAAAGATGGAAGCTCGGCACATCATGCAACAGGGTTATGTTCCAGTAGGCGCCGAGAGAGCATTTCCGAGTCCGTACCCCAATCAGGGACAAAAGGACCAGAATAAAACTAAACGGAAATCGCTAAAATATAAACACGTTAGAGAGTGTGTGGACTCACGGTTGATTTTCATTCGGTCGCATGGATATGCAGTGAGTCACGGGTAGGCAATGCTACCCAGCGAAAAAGCCAGAAGGCGCCTTAGGCCCCTGCCCTAGTCCGGATTCCGCATTAATCAACTCCGATTTTGGAAGGGTGGGAGCTGATAAGGTAGGATCTCAAGGTCCCCTGCCAATAATAGGCGGGTTCATCTGCAGCTAGTGATGTGGGTGTGTCTCGAGACCAACAAGGTTTTGCTTTTCGAATTTTTGCGCTGCGTATCGAAGGATTGGGGAATTCGTACGGGGGAGCCGATCAAAGCAAGATTCAGCCACTACCGATTCGGGCACCCTATAGGGGCAATGGAGGGGAATGTACCTGGGTAAAAGTCCATGCCCTGCACAGCCTGCAGCTAAAGGGGATCCGAAGGGCTGAGAAAAATTTCAGCTTCCCAACCCCTACAAGATATGAGCAACTGGGGGAGTATGGGGTTTTAGTCTTCCGGACAGCTCTACTGCATTTTCATTTGATGATATATCATTTGTATATTGTTAAAATTCGGCAATATCGGCAATCTCGGATCTAGATAAAAATATAAAATAAAATAAAAACTATGTGACGACAATTATCATTGTCCGAGGACAATCCTACCTAGAGTTCTCCCGATGCCCTTGGTATGTAGGCAGTGGCGGTCATCACTCAAAGATCTTCCTAATAGAGTAACGTTCTAATTGTCGACGACGTCACGTTTTTCACTCAGTATTTTGGTGGGCCGTTGAAGGTCCATTTTGGGAGGATCTACGAGTTCCCATTGGCTGTGAGGCTATTGCCACTTCGTTAGCGCTTTGGTCTGGTTGGTGCGTCGATGGAAGTGCCTTTTCATGACTGACAGTACAGGACGGTAATTATCCATATTTTCTATATTAAACACCCGACCAACTCCCTGAAATAGTAATATATGGTAATTACCATAACCATACCATCCCCCCATAACACACCCCTCCCCTCTTTTTCCCTTCGCCTCTTCCCACACACTCTCATTCTCATTAATCCTCCTTTCCTCTTTCAATCCCATCGATCTTTCCTATATTTTTCCTATTTTTCTTTTTTGTAACTTTCAATTTATCTTCTCACATCTTCTCGTTTTCGATCTTCTCACACAATGTCTGCCTACTTCTATAACCAACAGCAACATCAGCAACACCCTCACCATGGTGCTCATATGCAATCTGCATCAAATACCCATCACGGACGCTCTCGTCGTGCCCCAAAGATGGCCTCTCAGAATGCTCAGCGTCAGTTCCGAGGAGTTAAGAGTATGCGGGAATTGGCGGAAGCTCCGGCTGTGACAGCCTTCCGTGCAAGATTCGAGGCTGGTCGCTCCTTTGATCTGGATGATGACCTCGAATTCTGTCCGGGTCTCCTGACTGAGGATGATGTATGTTGTGATTGGCGAATCTTCAAATCCCCTTATCCGTCACCCCCTTGAAGATCGCTCCAAATCTCAATTCGGATAAACCATTTAAGGGGCCAATTTTGTTGACGTGCTTTGTAGCTGCACTCCATCCACTCCGCTTCCGACCGCTCCTCCCTCTCCAGCGGTTCACCGGACACCTCGCCTTTGCAGCACCAAATCCAACCGGTGCAGCAGGTGACCCCGTCCATCTCTTTGTCCCCCGCTCAAACAAACTCATACGTTCACCCTGGTGTTGCCGGCAACCCTAATCATGTCAACTACCAGCAGCCTGCGAACCGGACCCGCAAGATCATTCCGATTATCAACCCCTCGACCGGAATGACCCTGTCGAGCCCACCTTCATCGATCTCGCCCGCGATGATGCAGACTGCTCAGCGTCGATGGTAAGGGTGCCATCTGCCAAAGTCGTAGGCTGGTACCCTACATCTCCATTCGTCCATTGCACGTCCGTTATTTAAGCTGTTCTGCATCATCGGGGTCCCTTAATCGCAGGTCATAATTTTTTTTTCTCCACTTGCATTCTTGTTCGATACGTCTATTGCATTCGACACGACACCTGGAAAAATATTTGTTCCACGAACACGGCGACAAAAAAAAATCTTCAAAAATTCGAAAACAAAAAACCGACCTGTACATACCCTCTCCTCTTCGCCGATTACGACCACCTTCGCCTCATATTCTAGATCCTTTGCGATACTCTTAGCTTGTTGCGAGCGACGGCGCCTGCGATTCAATACCTTGCATCCTTTTCCTACGATACCTCTTTCGTCTCTCAGGGAGGGACGAATACTTTCTTCGGCCTATGTTTCTTTTTCCCGGTCGGGCCACCGATGATGTACAGAACACACGTGCAGTGACATTGCTACTTGACGTTGCATGTTCATGACCTTTGGAGTTGATTTTACCTTTTTATTTGGGAGGGGTTTGCGTGCCGACGACTTTGCCAGATACACCTACGCTACTTCATTTTCTTTCTTCGATCTCTTTGTTTGGGTTTCTTTTTATTACCGGGGCGGGAATGGATATCATTTTCAAGGATCTAGAGGCGGAAACGATACACGTCTGCATTGCTTGGCACTGTTGAATATCTTGGGTTGTTTTTTATTTTGTTACCTTCTACTTTGCTCATCTTTTACGGATTGTTTCTGTACATGGAATTTGGGGATTGGTGAACAACGCTTCCTTGCCACTGGTATGTGGTTGGTTGGGTCTGGTAGCGAAACCATGGGATGTGGAGTTGTTTCTGTTTGAAATCGATATCCTTGGGGGTCTCTCGCGGTGTGCGAGTCTAGACCATTATGCACTTTAAAATGCTTTCGTTCTCTTTCATCTATTCTCTTGGTTCTGTATTTCTTTTACCCTTTTGGGAACTCCCGGAGAGTTATGACATTCCAAGGTTATATGATGTTGATTTACATATTAAGTTCAATCACATCTCTTATTTGTGTCTTCATGTCTTGTACGAAGCAATGTACTTGATCTCTTGGCTGCTGGGCATGTAGATGCAGCCTTTTGCTCCGAGTCATTCTAATGCCAAACACAAGTAGCCCGTCACTCATATGCTGTCTTGGTTTGGGATAGTATTCTAATGCTAGCAATGAAGGTTCTGCGTTTTCCCTTGACTTCGCTTTGCAAATCCAATCAATATCACAAGCCGTGCTGAGAAAATATGTAAGGATATATATGGTGGAGTGGACAAAAGCCTCGCCCAACTCCTAAGGAATATATATATGCCTACATAGTCGTTTTGCCTACGAGGATTACGTCCCTTAAACAGCAAAACAAAACACACAAAAGTCATGACTAGATCTCCAATTAACATTGGTCACACCCAACGGTTTGATCGCCCGAAGATCAATGATGTGAGGCGAATATGCTATTGTTCTATGCCCACAACGCAATGCCATTGTTCCAATAGGCAACCAGAGCAGCAAAGCTAAAGCAAACAAAAAAAGGCCACACTTAACCTGTCACAATGGGAGATCTTTATAACCTCTCCAATCCGTTTCAAGTACGTCGTGCCGCCTGCATGATTGGGTCCCTACCCGCTAGCCCTTGTTTCAGGATGGACCAACGACATCCCGACACTGACAGGCCCTAAGGTCTCAGGTGTCAAACCCACGCGCCCAGGACAATCCCCCCACTTATCTAAGACGTCGCGTAACAGACAAATTACGGAATACTAGCAGGATATTCCGTATATAGATATCATCTACGTGCTCCGTGCTCCGTGCTAGCCTATCTGGCGCTTCTCCCGAGCCCCTGACCTGGACCTGACACATCCCGGGGCCCACGGAGTATACGTCGCTCTGGTCTTGGACTGATGGCGTCTACTGTGAAGCATGCCCAGCTCGGGCCAAGGGCTTTGCAGTACAGCACTTGCCTCCGATAGGTCGAGGTGAAATGCCAAGTACTGAAGAAAGAAACTCTTGCACTACAATATACGTACCTAGGTACTCCGTACTGCTTTTGGGTGGTTCTTGCCTTGGTTGTTTCCTCCTATGAAGGTTTCACTTTGTCTTGCTTTGTTTTGTTGATATTGTCATTGTCGTCTTGTTTTCTTCTCTTCTTCTCTGCATTGTCCGCATTGTTCTCATCGTATTATTCTCTTTCCTTTCCTTTCCATTATTGGCTGCAGGCATTCAAGTCAGGACTACTGCCTGCTAGCGTACATTTTGAGACATTGGCATTGTCTTCCCATTCATTCAGCGATTTGGAACTAGCCTGCCCCTACAGATCTACGGACCTGCTGGAAATTCACTTTCTTTTTTTTTGGTCCTGTCTTCATCCTTGTGTTTCTTGTCCATTGCATTCTTTAATATCAAGTCTCAGGCTGGCCCTGATCTAACCACTCCTTTTTTTTTCCGATTTTGATATCCCAAATTGGGACTTCGGGCAAGATGCAATTCGTTCTTTTTCTCGCTATTCTCTTTTCGTTGAGCTTCAATGCTCTATCCCTACCCGTGGATTCTCCGAATCACCTTCAAGGCCGGTCCTTTAAGGTACAGAGAGTCAAGCGCGATGGCTACTTTTCCCACGGACCCACGGCACTGCGCAAAGCATACCGCAAGTTCGGAATTGATACAGCAAATCTCAATGGGGTTGATGTGAGCGACTTCCAGCCCTTTGAAACCAAGCATGCCACGCATGTGAAAGCTGCAAAGGAAGATGTGGAGGATTCTGAACAGACGGGTGCCGTAGATGCCACTTCTGTTGATGGAGACGTGGAATTTGTCTCGCCAGTCAATATCGGAGGCCAAACACTCGATATGAATTTTGACAGCGGCTCTGCTGATATGTAAGTTTCATATCTTGTTTTACCTTTGGGATAGTGGCTAGCATCTTTCAATGCTCCAGCTCACGAAACGAATATTCCGGACTAACGAATTGTCATGTAGGTGGGTGATGAGCTCGAGACTTCCAAAGTCACTGCGAAACAGCCGAACGGTGTACGAACCGAGCAAATCCTCCACATTTGAAGAACTCAAAGGCAGCACATTCGAGATCCGGTACGGGGACTCCTCATATGCCAATGGGCCCGTAGGCAAGGATGTTGTCTCGATTGGTGGTATCGAAGTCGCCGGGCAGGCATTCGGCCTTCCGACAGATGTCTCGCAAACATTCGCCGAAGACACCAAGTCTAACGGACTCGTCGGTCTTGGATTTTCTTCGATCAACACTGTCACGCCAGAGAAACAGAATACGTTCTTCGACAATGTCGCCCCCAACCTCGACGAGCCAGTCTTCACCGCTCGCCTTCTCAGCAACGGCGTCGGTGAGTATGAATTTGGAACCGTTGATCCGAAAAAGTACCGAGGCGTCATGGCCAATGTCAGTGTGGATTCATCCAATGGATTCTGGGAATTCGAGTCGGCACAATACGCCATAGGAGAAGGCCCCTTCCACCCGATCACTCGGGCACCCCAGGCCATTGCCGACACTGGCACCTCACTCATGATGGTTAGCCCTGAGGTTGCAGAAGCGTATTATAAGCAAGTCAAGGGTGGTTTATACGCCAAGAATGCCAACGGGTATATCTTCCCCTGTACCTCGAGCTTGCCCAGCCTATCCGTTGCGGTTGGGCCTGGTTACTCGGCTACCATCCCTGGATCGTTCATGAATTGGTCCGAGGTTGGAACCAACACGACTACTGGTGAAACGGGTGAGTCTTTCTTCCCTCCACTCCTTTAGGCTTCTTTGAGGCATGAATTCTGGGCTAACCTTTGCTTTTCGATAGTGTGCTATGGCGGCCTTCAGTCGAGCGGAAGCTCAAGCATGGCGATCTATGGCGATGTGTTCTTGAAGGCCTTGTTTGTCGTCTTTGACAAACGCGGGCCTTCTTTGGGATTCGCGGCGCCTGCTTAAGCAAAGAGGCCAAGATCTATCAGCCCCTGAAGTTGTGTGACGATGTACAGATTAGAAAAAATCAAATCCATATTTCCACTTTTTCATGTGTTGGCAGCGATGCAGAGAGGAAGGAATTCCATAAGATACACAATAATACTGAACTTGGAAATTTTGATTTCTTCATATTCTCGTGGGTATGCGTTTTAGTTTTTATTTTCAGATATACCGAACACCTTCACATCCCTTACCGAACAGTAGCATTAGTCAAGCTCTTAACAGTACAAACACCACCGGAGGCAGCAACAAGCTTGCCAAGAGCAGGCTTGCCCTCCTGTCCATGGACAGAGGGAACAGCACTGCTATCAAAGGCGACCTCACGGTCCGCAGTGGTAGTGAAACCCGGCTGGAAAGTCTCCCAGACCTTCTTCTTAGGGTTAAGCTGCTTCTCAGGCTGGCCATCGTTCCAGCCCTCGAAGCTAATGCGCTCACCGGCAGGAGCATCAGCAGGGGGGTTAACGAGCTCGACAGGACCGGCGTGGGAGTCCTCGCCCTCCGCAACACGCGGGGAGGCAGCAAGAACCATCGCGCAAGACTTGACGCCACGCATGGTCACAGGCTTCAAGTTGCACACCGCAACGATCTTACGGCCCTGCATCTCCTCCAGCGGGACCAACCCGTTCAATCCGGAGCACACAGTCCGAACGGTCTTGCCGGTCTCCTCGTCGAGAGAGGTGTTGTCGCTGCCCGGGGCGTCACCGCAGTCGATCGTGGAGACGTACAGCGAGTCCGCGTTGGGGTGGTTGACGGCGCGCAGGATGTGTCCGACGCGCAGGTCAATCAGTGATGGGGCCGGGGGCGCAGCGGGGGCAGGAGCGGGCTTGGGAGCCTTCTCTTTCTTCTCCTTCTTTTCCTTCTTGTTGGTTTTCACGGGGGCGCCGTCGGCGCCGGCCTGGGTTTGGGCTTTGGCGGCTTGCTCGGCCTTGCCTTGGCCGATGACGAGGGGCTTGGACTCGTTGTTGGCATCTGGGTTCTGGGCGCTGGCCTTTTCGCGCTTCTTGCGCTCTTTCTCCTCCTTGGGGTCGACGGGCTTGGGCACGAACTTGACGTCGTTCACGTCGATGGCGATCTTCTCCTCCTCGGGGATTTGGAGGGAGAATAGACGACCGTTCTGCACAAAGTCGATGTGACGCACGATGTGGTGGTAGCCCTTTTCGCCGGTGCGCTCTTCGGGGGTCCATTTCTCAACGAGAGGGGCCAGGAGGGCGTAGATGGCAATGTCGGCGACAGAGGGCTTCGCGCCGAGGAGGGTAGTGCGGGTGGCGAGGTGGATGTTCAGCTGGTCGAGAATTCCAGTAGTGACATCCTTTTGGTCATTGGCGAGAGAAGTCTTCAAGCCGGAGACGGTGTTAAGCCATTGCTTGATGTCGGCTTCCTCTGCCTCATTGAAGGTGACACGAGGGAAGATCTTGGCCGAGGCGTGGAGGTAATCGGGCTCGGTGGAATCGGGAGAGATTACGGCGGGGTACGACCGGTAGAGAAGGGAGAGGAGAGAGGTCTCGGGAGCTGCTGCCGTCGCCATGGTGTATGTTCGTGGAGGGGTTGGGAGTGGAAGAAGAGAAAATCGAGGAGGGGCACGAATTTGTGTCAACGATTGGACCCGCGGGGTTGTCAGTCGGGCCCGCAATAGGGTCGACCTGAGAGAATTCAGCTTGATGGCGATCCCTTTTATATAGGGATCTGGTGAGATTTAACTGCTTAAATAAATATTAATTCGCCAAAGCAATCGCCTATGGTTCTTTTCCCTGCCCAGGTGGCCGTGCTCTGGCTGACTCAGCAGCTGCCAGCTCAGGGCACAGTACCTATGTAGGTAGACAGACCTTGTCTTCATTGTCGGCGTTAAAACCAAGGTCTTTTTGATCATGACTCCCAATATACGACAGTCCTCTACTGTTTGAAAATTACAACGTCAAATTTAGCCTTCAAGAAGAGGAAGACAAGCTCCTCGAACTAGACTATGTTGGACAGCAGATAGATGAAGCCTAATTCAGCAGTTGCTCCTATGCTATATCACCTTGGCTTACGTTGAATAGAGACCGGCTAGCTTGATAAATCAAAGGGATTGCATAGCACTTTCTTCTGTTTTGCTCGTTTCACACGGCCCACCAATCATCCATGAAGCAAATGAGCAATTGACTTTCAACATACCGGGTGAGTCTGCCATTTGACATAAATACCTGCAGCCAACATCTGCTGCCGCGGTGTTTTACCCCCGTCCATTCCAATATCCGGGTCGGCACCGGCTTTAGCAAGCATTCTAATGATGTCCTTATGGCCGATCTCTATAGCTTCCAATAAAGCGGTCTTGCCTGTGGTGGTTCTCTTGTTGACGTCGAGGCGCTTCGATTTCAGCAAGGATTTCACTGTCAGTCGCCGTCTGAGACGAACAGCAAACAATAGTGGAAAATCATCCTTTGGACCGAGATTAGGATCAAGCCTATCCTGCTCTAGGAGGATACGAGCCATGCGATACCGGTCGATGCTGATGCAGCCCCCAAGTGGTGTTTCCCCCTCATTGTCTTGGGCATTGATATCGACCTTGTCTGGCATACGGACAACTTGCTTGGCAAATTTCAGAGCAGTCTGTAGGTGGCCCCTCCTAGCTGCAGCATGCAGTGGTGTGCAACCATCATCGTCACGCTCATCGATCTTGACTCGTCGGTCTGCAAGAAGAATATCAAGCAGAATACTCCGATTAACTGCTCTGACCGAGCTCTCGCTGAATAACATGTGCAAAGGGGTGCAACCGTGCACATCTTTTGCGTTTGGGTCTGCACCTACGTTGAGCAATACCTGCATGATATCAGGTTGATAATAGAAGCATGCTAAATGAAGCGGCGACCACATGTCCGGAAAGGACCCCGCACAATTCGGGTCAGCCCCATGGTCAAGGAGGAGCTTGACATGCCGACACGTCATTTCTGGCTTAAGACGTGGCTTCCACAGCGGTACTTTTTGAATGGCTATGCATAGCAAAGAAGAACCGTCCTTAAAACGATAGTTGGGGTCAGCCCCCCACTTCAAACAGTTTTCGGTGGATCTCCAGTCAGGTTCATCATATCTCCACCAAATGCGATTTCGTAGGACACGTAGGATATATTCGATTAGTCCCCTTAATGCACATCCGAGCAAGCCATCTTTGGAAACTAGGAACTGTATCAACTTGGCATTTTTGTTGCTCACCATGTGAAACAATGGGTCTGTACTCCATGGCGCTGTCTCCGGAACATTAGAGAGTACCCCAATTGCCTTGATGAATGATATTCTCTTATTTCTTCGCAGACTTCGTTCAAATGCGCGCAGGTCCTGCATCCCTCGCTGGCAAAGCCGGCCACTCAAGATGTGATAGAGTCCACGATTTGCTCTACAAAGATTGTACAGCTCGTTGTCTGATAGTTCATGCTCAATAAGCAGCATCAGTTCTGCGGGTAGGTCAAGGATTGATTTCCCCCCAAGTTGTGATCTCCAACATCGCTCCAGTGGCGGCGAGGCTAGACCAACCATCCTTTGAATTGCTTTTTTCACTCGGTACTCCTTCTGTGTCCATATTCCAGGATAGCAGGCAATGCCATTGCTCGACTGAGTGGCTTTGGGAAGGGTAGATCCCGTGTCATAGTTCCGCACAATAAATGTAATCAGAACCCTCTGGTCCGGATGCAAAAGACCAGACCAGGATTTCTCTGCTTGAAGGAAGGCCTCGAGAAGGTGGGCCAAACGGATGGCTTCCGCTGGCAGTTTCGGAAGAACCGGGATATCTGGTTTTGGCATATTTGTTGAGGTACGAAGCAAGAGAGATGGAGAAACCGTGAAGAAGATAGGTGATGATGAATCTATGGAAAGAAGCTGGTATATAAGCCATCAACATGACAAACGGGCAAGCTAGGCAAATGCTCAAAGAGCTCAGTCCGCATACACAGAGACAAACATATACCCTATATGCGTTGCATGTCAACAATATTGCTAGATAGTATTTCTGTGCTTTTTGAAGGCTGTAAAGGTTGCTGAAGGGGTGTCTCAACTTTACGGACAGATTGCCTAGGAGTGGTCATAGTGAGGTAGTAGATGTAGTAGATGATCTAAACACTACCTAGGTAGGTACTATCATTAATTGGTAATTCTTATAATTGTGCTCTAGGGATATTTCGAAATTAAGTTGATCTGGAACTAAACGACTCTAGTGACCATCTAGTAGCAATCCCGGGTCCTAGATCAGTACAGCAATGGAAAGGGAATAAAATCTGGCTAAAATCTCACTCGCCTTTTCCTACTTTCGTCTTCTTCTCTTGCTTGGGCGCATTACCTCAAGATCGATGCCTGCTTGAAATATTGTTTCTCTTGGAGTTAGACCAGTGCTATCTTGCATGTCCAGCTCAGCACCAGCTTGGACTAGCAGTTTGATTATTATTTTTGAAGTTGGCAATGTCAAAGCCAGACGCCCATTGTTGTCTTTCCGGTTCGGGTCGGTTGCCTTTTTGTTTAGTAAACTCCGCACTATCGCTTCCTGACGATTCGAAACGGCAGAAAACAAAGGCAAGTACGCAGTATTACCATTTGGGTCAACGTGGCTCCGCGACAGCAACAGCTTGGCAACTTTTGTGTTTCCACCCTCCACCGAATGATACAGTACCGATTTCCCAAGGACGTCTTGGGAATTGATATCAACATTGGGATTTTTGAGCAATTCTTTCACAAACCAAGCAGAAAGGCTTCCGGTAATGCCGGCAGCAATACTCAACGGCGTACGGCCATTCTCGTCACGCAGGTTGATGTCAATGTCGGGAGCTTGAAGAAGGACATTGAATGTGTCTTTGTAGGAAGGCTGGGATCTAGGACAACAACGGTTTTCCTGGCTTGCCCGAATAGCCACGTGAAGAGGCGTTTCTCCATAGGGACCAACTGCGTTTGCATTGGCACCATGTTTGATCAATTGTCTCACAATAAGTGACTTGCCCATGGAACTGCATAGGGAGACGGCCACATTGAGTGGCGAGGTTTTGTCGGATATGTGGATACACGGGTCAGTCCCGTACTCGAGCGCAAAGTGATCATTATTGACATTTTCTGCTTGCTCTGAAAGACAGTACCTGTTCTGTATATGGATACCAATTTTCTCCATCCCAGGGAACATAGTACGGTTGTCCATCTCCATCCTAGGGAACAATTTCCACGTGGACTCTTTACCCATTCTTTTGGGAACCCTCGAGAGTGCTTCGACTGCCTTTTCGAACATTGCTAGCAAACAGTGGTTTAAGCTCCATTCCAGTGCCTTAAGAGCCATATCTGGTTTTCTCCAGAGCTCACGGCCTATCACGTTGTAAAGACGGCGATTAAGTTGGCACAGTATGGCGAGAAACTTTGCCGGCAACAGAGCTGCAATGCGCTGCAACAATTCGTTGGGCAGATCAAGTATTGATGTTTTGCAGACTTGTTTCTTCCAATCATCAAAAGCATCTGTCATGAAGATTCGATTAGCGTCTATGAGAATGTATTTCGCTGCCTTATGCCCTCGTCCTCTATGGGTCCGCCATGTCTTCGGGAAAGGGAATTGGCTCGACGCGTTCAATGCAAAGTTTCGAATAGTGGAAATAGACACGCCAGAATTGCTGATACTTGTCCGTCCTGGCTCAGAATAATTCATGACGATGAAATTAATCAGATCCACCTCATCGGGCCTGAGCCTGGCTGACCACCGAGGGTTTGAATGAATGTATCCAAAGACACGGCATACTGCTTGGATTGCATTGGTTGTTTCGGGGTCCAATGGAGCAAGAGGGTTTGCATAAATGTGTCTAAAGACACGGCATACTGCTTGGATTGCATTGGTTGTTTTGGGGCCCAATGGAGCAAGATTAGACAACGACATACTGTGAGGAACCGAGTGGGTGCTGGTGGGCGTATGTTTGAGGAAGGTCTTGCTGGCAGATACTGCAATCATACTTAAGGCTGTAGAGCTGATCATCATGCAATAATCTATCTTTACTCTGGTATTGATATCTTGCGGTACGGGTTGTCTTTACGGACTACCATAGTCAGTCTGAGCTTATATGCGAAGTTTGTCGGCATCTGATAGTCCAATCTTATAATGGTCACTGCATCTCAATGGCATCTGTTCAACAGTAAATTAGGGGCTCTTCTTGACAGTCCATAGAGTGCCATCGTGTCTTCTGGTTTTATGCACAATCCCACCTACGCAATCCAAAAGGGGCTTAGATATGTTGTATGTACGGAGTAAATCCAACCCTCATCAGCCTTCCATTGGAAGTGTGTGCACTGACCAAGGGCTTATCCTAAACTGCATTAGCGTGTCTCAGTTATTGTCTGTGATTGGTCAATTGAATGACGCTAAAATGAGTCATGATGAGTCGTGGGGAACAGCCGATAGCCAACCAATCACATGGTGCTTACTGTGGGCCCATGTGGTGCTGCGGTTCATCCCTTGGTCTCCCGATTCTTTTATATGGCCTGGCCTTGTCTTTCATTTTCTTCCTCAGGACACGACTCCGGTAGAGTCGACCTTATTCCCAGTTACCCTAGGGTACCCCCTCATCACCTTCATATTGAGCGTCACGGGTCTGCAAAGGCCCGTCTAAGAAATCCAGCGATGCCGGCCTGCGGATGTTCAAGCGCCGCGGCAGCGATCCAGACCTCCACCTACTGGTTCCAACCCGCCCAGCACCGGCACGCAGGAACGCCATCAAGGGCCTGCTGAATATTCGCCATGGGCGAGTCTTCATCCGTACAGTGATAATGACCTCTTCTCGTCGCTGGCGCCGCCGTTGGAAGGCTTTCCCTCGGCTGTGCCGGTCTGTCAATCCTTCGATACCCTCACGCGCGAGTCGGCACTCTGGGCAGAACCCGATCTGTCCTTTACTGATGCCGACTGGAATTTCATATCTGTGAACCATTCGACGCCATGCCCTCCCGACTATGACGGTGGCGATGTCCCCGTCATGGACCTCGGGTATGGGTCTGTGGCTGCTTTCAATTCTCTTTCGGATTCCGGCTCAATCGAGCACCAAAACTATGTTTCTGCCTCTCTTGCTCCTAGTTCTACCAATTCACTAGGTATGATCATACTCCCCGATCAGGTCAATGGAGTCTAGTTTCTAATGTTTTACAGATGGCCACTCGCATCCTTCCCCTATCTCTCCGTTCCCTGCTCCCGTCTCTACTTCTCTCTCCAGTCCCTCTACCTCCCAAGGCGATGACACTCTAAGTCGTGTTGATTCGTCAAGGGTAGAAAAGCGGAAACTTAACACCCTCGCGGCGCGGAGGTGTCGGCAGAGACGTGTGGATCGAATGAAGGAACTTGAAGCCGAGTTGGAGAAGGTCCGGAAGGAAAGAGATGATTGGCGACTTCGATGTTCAAAGCTCGAAGGTGAAACGGATGCTTTGAAGGGTCTTCTCACTCGCAAGAGCCAGGATACGTAGTTATGTACTCGAAAATTGGAGCTGGTTTCTGAAGTAACGAATTCGATTGTTTTTGGACCCGTCTCTACACATGGTTATCTTTATTCCTTTGTTTTAAAGTCTTGCTATAAGATTTTTATTTTTGGGTGCAGAGATCCCCACCGTCAGACTTGTCCCTCTACATCGGGCACCCCCGCAGAGAAGCCCTCGCCCTAGGTCATGTGCATCAACGTCGGTTGTACATGTCCAGATATGTACGTAGGCATGGGGTGTTTGCCTTTGATCTCTTCCCCTGGTGATTCAGGTGGACGACGCCCCGTGACTATCTTTGCGGGGTTTGGTCAAAGAGATGTTCTCCCCGGTCCAAGACATGCCCAACCGATTGTATCACTCACATTATTGAATTGGAGCCTTTCCTCATTATTCGTGCAACATCCCAGCCTTGGAACCTTTTAATAGAATTACACCTCACTTTACTCCAACTAGCAGACTCTATTCTTCGGTCCGTTCTATAACACTCCAACAGATTACCGGCTGACCAACCATCATGAGAGCTGTGCGATTCCATGGAAGAGGCGATATCCGCGTTGACGAGGTCGAAGAGCCAATCTGTGGTAATGGCCAGGTCAAGGCAAGCTTACCATTGCTGCTCATAACGTTACCCCCGAGGTTGAGTCTTGAGTCTCTAACAAGGAACCTTGGTCTTGACAGATTCGACCTGCCTTTGTCGGATTATGTGGCAGTGGTAAGTAACATGCTCGAAACACACCGTTAGCTAGTCATCCCTAATCCAACCCAGATATCCATGAGTATCTTGCCGGCCCAATGATCGTGCCTGTCACCCCACATCCATTAACCGACGAGAAGCTGCCGACCACTCTGGGCCACGAGTTCAGTGGTACAGTTGAAGAGATCGGGTCAGGGGTTACAGGGTTCAAGGTCGGAGATCGGGTTGTAGTCAAGCCCAACCTCTTCGACGGCACGTGTTCGAACTGTTCATTGGGCATATTCAATTGCTGCGAGAGAGTTGCATTCATCGGGTTCAGCAGTAAGCCATACTCAGGCCTGCGGCCAAGTCCCGATATTGACGGCCACAAGGTCAGGCAGGTGGTCTATCAGACCACATAGTCGTGGACAGCAGACATGCTATTCCGCTACCGGAGTCCATTCCACTCGACATCGGTGGTAAGAATAACGTTTTTCGTTTCAGGGTGTGTTCTACTTGTCTCAGCTCTGACGGCTTGGTGATACAGCCCTGGTGGAACCTCTCGCCGTCGCATGGCACGCTGTAAGCCGCAGCCCTTTGCAGACAAATGACACTGTACTTGTGGTTGGGGCTGGACCAATCGGATTGGCTATCATCCAGGTACTGAAAGTCAAAGGCATTACCTCAATCGTCGCCGTGGAGGTCTCTGAGCGACGACGTGAATTTGCCTTGGCCCTGGGTGCCACCGAGGTCCTTAATCCCGTTGATGTGGATGCGGTTACGCAGATACGTGCCTTGACAAGGGACGCGGGTGCAGATGTTGTATTCGAGTGTTCCGGAGCTCAGGCTGGGCTTGATACTGCGGTCGCGGGTCTTCGGGTGCGTGGGACGATGGTCGTCGTTTCCTTGTGGGAACATAGGCCTACTATCGATACTTTTGCTGTTGTGTTCCAGGAGAAGAATGTCATAGGGGCTGCTCTTTATGATGATGGGGACTTCGAGGCTGTGATGGATGAAATTGCTTCCGGTATGCTCTGCTACTACTCAATTTGCTGTCTTTACTTCCTAATTAGGTATTTGTCCTCTGCTGATTTCTTACTTCTCTGACATAGGTGGTATTCAGCCTCGCCCGATGATCACAAGTAAGATCCGAATGGAGGATGTGGATGTGAGAGGGTTCAAAGCTCTCATCGAAGAAAGAGATAAGCATGTAAAGATCCTGGTCGACATTTCTGCATGAAGCACGCGGTTAGCATATGGGCCTACCTAGGTATCTCTGCGGTGTGCCATCGAGTCGCTAGGTACCGGCTTTGATCTAACCAGGGAATGGTACCTAGGTACAATTAGCAATACATCCAATATTTAACCCATGACCAACAAGATCCAACATAAGATAAGAATCTTGAAATAGGACATTCGGTTGAACCCAGTCTTAATTATCAGTATGCTTCTTACGTAGTTTTTAATGTAACCCTAAGAATTCAGCTAATTCAGTCCAATCCTATATACCAACCAATATAGGGCATAGCTGTTGTATTCAACATAACGAGCAAGCATCACAAGAACAGTGGCGATTCAATCCGGGTTAGCTCCGGTCGGGTGCCATTTATTTATTTTTATTTTTTATTTTTGGGAATTTATTTTGACTTGAAACTCCCATTGTTTTGGTTTTGGCTTTCTTTTCTTTGTTTATGTTTCACGAAACGTTGATGCAGCCTTGCACTATGTCTGGCAATGATTTATTGTACATTTTGATACCTGGATGGTTACTTCTGCAGTAATACGAACGTGGGGTGATCTCAGGGCTCCCCTTGGCTGACTGTGTTAGGGGCCTTCCAAAGTTGGAAAGGCATTGCTGGCAGTGAGGAAAGAGAGTGTTCTTACTCGACGCCAACTAGCCCGGAAAATGTCCCGAATATCGACTATGCAGTACGGAGTACTAGACTCTATTCGAGACATTGCCCAATATTTTAGTTGGGGAACTATCTATGATTGACCGGGAATGAGATTCAAAAGCGGCACAAGTCCCCACGCCAGGCGAACTAACCTACTTCAGTACGAAGTATCGATGTCTTTTTGTTCTAATTTTACGGCATTTTCCGCAGGGGTTCGAAAAGAAAATTTAGTCGTGCCACGCATCAGGCAGGACATATGGAAGATCGTAAGGTTGGCCATTTGTTATTCGACGCTAAGGCAGCACATAGTGTTCGCATCTGATTGATCGAATATCGTCAGATATTTCTGGGAAAACACGCCTCAGCCGTGACCTGAGACATGACACCGCTAATGTCTGATATAATTCATTGGCCTATTCTACTGCATGGATCCATACAGATGGGGTTGGAGAATTTTTAGATTTTAGATACCTTTTAGGTATAACACCTTTATGGTACGCTCTGACGATTTCCTTTTCAGTGATAATTCTGATAATTCCCTTTGTCACGAAATATTCCATTGTCTTCAATCTTCCCTATAAATTGGAATCGGATACTCAGTACTACAAGTGCCCTTTTGACCACTCTTTTTTTTCACTACTGTGCAACCCCTACGTTTATACCCTCGGGGATTCTTGCCTAACAGAAATCCGGCGTCATGAGTACACCACTTACAGGAACAGTCATTATCACTGGTGGAAATGGGTTGTTGGGCTCAGAGATCGCTATTGAGATCGCGAAGAAGCAACCTTTCGTTCATTTATTATTGACGGCACGGGATATAAGGACCGACGATGTCCGCGAACTGATGGGGAAGATCCGCTTGATCGGCCCCAGATCGATCGAGGTTCTCGCTCTTGATCTCACCGATCTAAAATCCGTGGCATCTTTCGCCAAAGCCACCGTCGATCGTGTTCGCTTCAGAGACATTCCGCCTGTGACCAGTCTGATTCACTCTGCTGTCGCTACGTCTTACGCTGTTGATGACCTCACATCAGATGGCTATGACCCGGTGTATCAGACAAACTGTCTATCTCCCTTTTTATTGACCATTGGATTGCTGGAGGCTTTCCGGGCTGGAGATGGTACACCAAAAGGCGGAGCGAAGGTGATCAATATCGGCTGTTCTGCGACATCTTCCGGGAGATTGGACTACTTCGACCGCGACCATGGAAGAAACGGAAGACGACCGGGAACTGCGCTGAGTGCAAAGGAAGGGAATCTTCGTTTCGGGAGTAGCAAGTTAATGGGGAGTGTCGCATTGTATGCATTGAGGCGGAGTTTGATCTGGGTAAGTTGCCATTTTGATCGGGCTTATCTCCCGATTTGCAGTGCAGACTTCTCCAGTTCACTAATAGGACCTAATTATAGACTGGAAATATATCGCTTGACATCTTCACCCTGGATCCAGGGGGTATCACTGGCCAGAGCAATCTGCGGACCGGGGCGCCCATGTCGGTCAGAGTCGCACACCAGACTCGGTCCGGGCTTCGGCCATTCCTGCGCATGGTATCCCGAAGCTCCATGAATAAGGCTAGTGTTCCAGCCAAAGCGATAGCCAGAGTTGCATTCCGCAGTGACACGAGGGAGAAGGGGCAAAAGGAACGCTACTTTATTCTCGATAGCGACTACGAGGCCGCATCCGTCTTGCCGAGCTTGCGCGATGGGGAAAAGGTCAACCAACTATTAATTCAAATGATGCAAATGATTGAAGTGGAAACAAAGGAGATGGATTCTCCTGCTCCTCTTCGACCTCAATTGGGCATGATGTCGCCTCCTACGCTTTCACTATGAGGGGACAAATTTATCTATACATTTTAGCATTGGGGGAATACTTTTGTAAAATTAGCGAAGCCAATTGTCGAAACCAGAGCATTTAATCTGTTACCTACGTTAATCACGCCTAATCATATTATCAAGTACCTATGCCTACCTATGTAGGTAGTTTCATCTACAGGGGACGGTGATTGCAAGCGGAAGACCGGATTTGGTGAAGACCACAACAGTGTGAGACATTGGATCACATCACCCAAGTCTTCCAAGGTTCTTTTGCTTCTTTTGCTTCTTCTGCTTTTCTTTTTTTGTTATTTCAATTCTTCCATAAGACCTTCATTTCTTCTATTCGAGCCTTCTACGCCTGGCCTTTTTAAAACCGGGTCACTAGGGGTCTGGCCGCTACATCAGTTCTTGGCCCCCGACATAAGCGCCTCGACGGCTTGTGACAAGCGCCCGTGATGAACCGACACGTCCTCGAAAAGGGCCACTCTGCCTATCCTAGGGGCTCGGCATTTTCAAATTCACCGAACAGGTAAGCTGACCACCTAGTCTGAACTAAGCAGCTCGCTTCTCATTGTCCGAGTTCGGAGCCCTGTCGTCATGCCAGATCACGGAGCTTGAAATCGAGACTGACTAGTATGTTTCCGCCCCCAGGTTCCAGCCTCGCTCGCAACCTGCACTTCGGAGACGCCGACAGCTTTTCCAGCGCCTCTTCCTCCTTGGCGGTGTGTCACTAGTGTTGTTCCTCTTGATCTTCCCATCTTGGCGCGCCGCCATTCTTCCCTCCATCTCGCTCGGCCTTCTCTCTTACCCCGGAGATCTACACCTACAGACGGTTCGGTACTATGATTTATCTGAAGTGCAAGGAACGGAGAAGGGCTGGGAACGCGGAGAGCGTGTCCTGATGTGCACCCCGCTCCGAGATGCCTCGTCGCACCTCCCGATGTTTTTCTCGCACCTGCGAAACCTCACGTACCCTCACCACCTAATTGATCTGGCATTTCTGGTATCGGACTCTCGGGATGACACTCTAGGCATGCTGTCGCGCATGCTGGAGGATATACAAAATGACGCGGACCCGAAAATGCCCTATGGGGAGATCTCCGTGATCAAGAAGGATTTCGGGCAGAAAGTCCAACAGGACGTGGAAAGTCGACACGGATTCGAGGCGCAGGCCAGCCGACGCAAGCTGATGGCCCAGGCGAGGAATTGGTTACTCAGCGCAACGCTTCGCCCAACCCACAGCTGGGTCTACTGGAGAGATGCAGACGTGGAGACTGCTCCGTTCACAATCATTGAGGATCTAATGCGGCACAACAAGGATGTCACAGTCCCGAGTGAGTGGTGACTATTGCTTGGGCGTTGGGACCTATACTAACTGGCGTCTGTAGATGTTTGGCGACCGCTTCCAGATTGGCTTGGTGGAGAGCAGCCGTACGATCTGAACTCCTGGCAAGAATCTGAGACTGCATTGGCGCTTGCGGATAGCTTGGACGAGGATGCCGTCATTGTGGAAGGATACGCTGAGTACGCTACATGGAGACCTCACCTTGCATACCTCCGCGATCCCTACGGCGACCCAGACATGGAAATGGAGCTGGACGGGATCGGAGGCGTCAGTATCCTGGCCAAGGCCCGGGTATTCCGTGCTGGTGTGCACTTCCCAGCCTTCAGTTTCGAGAAGCATGCCGAGACGGAAGGGTTTGGCAAGGTAAGACAGTAAACAACGCGGCGGTATTGCAATTGCTAATGTTTTCTAGATGGCTAAACGGATGAAGTTCTCTGTGATTGGACTGCCACATTATACTATCTGGCATTTATACGAACCCAGTGTCGATGATCTCCGGCATATGGAAGAAATGGAGGTGGAGCGACTGGCTCGCGAAAAAGAAGAACAACAGCGAGCCGAGCAAAAAGACAACACCCAGTCCAAGTCCCTGGTTGATGATCAGAATGTGGATGGGGAAGAGGTACAAGGCTCTGCTGAAGGCCCGGCCGGCCAGCCTATGAAAGATGCCATGGATTCTACTCAGGGACACTTGAAAGCCCAAGCTGAGAGAGTCGACGAAGCAGAGAAAGCCAAATCATGATCCTCGACTGGCTTCCCGTCGCCCGATCTTCCCTATAAACGGGCCGATTCTTTGATCCAGCCGGCTGGATTACGCATTGCATTCTCACATGCTACTTGAATGTCTCATTTCCCTGTCTGGGAAGACCATTTGTCTGTTTACATTAGGGCGTATTCATGCCCGTGCCCTGCGAGTGTAGGAGCTTTGCTTTTCTTTCTTGTTCCGTTCTTGCATATGTTTTTTTATATCTGTTGGGGACATTTCTCTTTTTCACGGCGTCACAACGAAACATAATGGTTGGCGTATCATGGAAAGCAATAATTTGGCCATTCAAAAAAAAAACATTGAAGATTCAATTTCAATGTATTCTCTGCAAGAAACAAGAATAGGCGACCTCCTATGCGGCCTCGGTCCTTGACGATGTAGTTCTAATCTTTATGTGGCTTAAGGTGATATAACGGACTTTACATTCAAAATTGTTCTCCCAGGTCCTTTTAGATTTCTTTTCAGATGCCTTATATCTTTTCTTCACGTGTTTCATCCTCTTATTGGTGTTGTAGCTAGAAGTACAGAAGTATTAGCCGCCAAATGTAGAATATGTGTGGTGAAAGAGGTGCAGCATATGCAGAACATGCAGACGGTGTAATATATGGCTTTCAAATTGGCCCTTTAATGTAACTACAACATAAAAGACCCTCCAATCCCCCCGTGGCTAATATGTCCACATTCGGATGAAGCCGAACACCTCTTAGGCGGTGGTCCGTGTGTCTCCACTTCGCGTCAACGCGTCCGAACGTGGATGCTTCATTTCCCCGATTCTGATTTTGCTACTTGCATACTATACACATTGTAACCTGCAATGTCTACTCAAGACTCGCACAGTATTCTTTTCACACACACCCGCCCCCAGGAAGGGTTCCGGTTACTGGAACTTACCCCAGAGCTGGAAGAACTATTGACATCGAAAGATGCACCTGTGTAAGTTGACGCAATGAAGAGGGGTGCCAGCAGACTGGAAGCAACTCGCGCACTTCTATGCTCAAAATAAACTCCTCCCATCCCAACTTGGTAGCCCTCGACTAACGACTCCCACCAGCCTCGAACTCAAGTCGCCCTCTACAGCCCTCGCACAAGCAGTAGTTGACCCCACTGCCCACGACTACGTCAACCTATGCACACCAACACAAACCTACCGCATCCGCCAAGTGCAATCCTCAAACTCCCTGCACGTCCTCCGCCCAAGCCGCGGCGAGATCTCCCAAGCAGATATCAAAGTCGTTGAAGAAGAAGCCGGCGAAAGCGGCGCATTGAACCTCCCAGATGAAGCCGTAACGGCCATTGCGAAGTGTTCATCGACGCTGGAACTGCACGTCCCGCCGGGAGGGTTCTCAGCCATTCTGTTCCTGGAGAAGAGTCTGCGGCTGTACGATCGGCGCAGTGACGATGACGGGGACATAGCGATGGGCGGTTCTGCTGACTCCACGGGCCCGCTGGGGCCCAAGGAGATGCGTACGGCCAGAGAGAATGTGTGTCAGGATATCCCTGTGTCAACGGCGCAGTGCGAGCAGGGCTGGATGGAGCTTTGTGCGTTTGTGGATGGGGCTGAGGGGGTGGCATGTTGGAGGCCCTCCGCGCGGTCTCGGTTGGCTGTTTGGAAGCGGTTAGTCGAGGGTGCTGTTTTACAGGGCATTGATCTTGAGAAGCAGTTTCTTGTTGGGGACTTGTGGAAGTCTGTTTTGGACGATGATGAGGAGATGGAGCCGCCGTTCCCACGTGCGTTGCTGGAGGCTGTTGTGAGGCGTATCTGTATCGCGGATGAGCGGCCGCCTTTGGCGGAGGACATAAAATGTGAGTTGAAAATGGACGGTGGGAGTGGTTGCAGGTATTGGGCTTGCTAATGATTCCGTGCCGTTTTCTAGGGGCGAGCTTTGATAAGGTTGAATGTACACAATGGGTTGGGGAGACATACTTGGCTGCCACTGCCCCGGCTGCATCGTCTGCTATTGGAAGAAGTGAATTTCTGCGCGCGTGGAAGGACTGTCTGCCTGAGACATGGAGAGGAGAGGCAACGCTGTCAAGGTTACCGGTAACTTGACCTTTCCCCGCATGAGCTACGGCGCAATAGCTGATTTTGACGACAGAATGGCTGCTACAACAGTCCTGACCCTACAACTATCTGCTTTGTTGAACCGTCCCAACGACAGCTAACCAACAAAGCTGCCTCTGCACCAGCCACAGCCGCGAAGGCTAAGAATACCAGAAATTGGCATGAACTGCTTAAAGGCCGCCGTTGATTGAAAAAGAAAGAAATAAAAAGCTAACGCAATTGCTGCGTAAGATGCAATGGCATCTAATCTATGATGCACGCGTATCTAGAAGCATCAGGATCATATCTGCCGCCCAAACTCGCCTCAGTCCCGCGCTTCCAGAAAAGGGAAGAATCACGAGCAAAAAGAAACAAACTCTCGAAATGATGCTCTAACGAATGAATGTTTAGCACCAAGTGTACTTCTCATTCAACCACCACTCCACATCCTTGCCCAATCCTTGCTCCTCGCCAGTCCACCGTAAACTGGCGATGCTCTCCTTTTCGCGGTGCACGAGCTCAGCCTTCGGGTCCACCAATGCCACAGCCTTCTGCAAAAGAGGAGTAGGGTTCCAGAATTCAACCTTGCTCATGTTCCATTCGTGCGCCTCTTGTTGTGCTCGCCGGAGGATAGCAGCCATAGCCTGGACAGTGGCCTGCTCCTCCGCCGGAGACGCGGGGTCGTCGTACACCCACCGAAGAATATAGAGGACATTATCCTCGGGTCTCTCGCCGAAGTTCCGATTCCAAGCGCAGTACACGCGAGCCTGGTCATCACCAGCGCCCTTGACTACAGGGGAGGAGCGTTCGGAGAACAAGTTTTCGGCATAGAACTCCTCTCGAGCCCAATGCCAGACAAAGTGGTCAAAGTTAGGCAAAATGGCAATCTTAGCACCGCTTGCCTTCTGCGACGCCAGACACATCTGCTCGCGCAGCTTGGCAAGTACAGTCTCGCTGCACAAACACTTGTGAACATCCTCAGCAAATAGATCCCTCGTAACAGCCTTCTCCAGCGCACCCGTAGCAGCCGGTAAAGACATATGGGAAGACGAGAACGGCCGCCACCCGAATTGAGCGTAGAACTTCTTCCCGATATCCGAGAAAAGCACCGTAAACAGCGACTTCCGCCGTGGCTCTTTCTCCATTTCCCACGTCTCGAGTTTAGTGCTCAGCTCTTCCAGCATCCGCTTTGCGTACCCTTTCCCGCGGAAATCAGGCCGGCAGTACACACTCCCCACGCCGTACGTAGAAACTTTCTCCACCTGCCCGTTATGCGCGAGCAGCGCTGTCTTTCTATACGACTCGCACGAGCTGAGGATTGTGCGCTCGTCCTCGGGCTCGTTGCGGTCCACTAGGATCCAGCAGGTTAGGCCATCGCGTGTCAGGCGTTGTTGGAGGAGATGGTTCTCGCGCTCTATATATGTTTCCACGTCTAGGGGCCCTTTCCAGGCGACGCTGTTCAACTTGATTGAGGCAATGCGCTCTGAGGCTGTGGCTGGGACCAGGATCAGGTCTGGAGATTCCCCTGCGGGGAGGGATGGGATCTCTGCGGCAATCATGTCGAGTTGAGCAGAGTTGAAGTATATGAATTGTTGAAGTTGGGGGAAGACGGGAAACCAAGGGCAGGTGCGGAGATATAAGAAAGAGAAATCCGGGGTTAAAGTCCAAAGTTAAAGATGTTCGTTCCGAAGACAAAAAAAGATCAAAACTAAGCCGTGGACCGACGGGGCCCCGATGCCATAATATACTGATCATTTCTAACTTTCTATTCCCAAGATAACCGGTCACACGAACATAGTACCTAGGTATGTCCGATCTAAATCACTACAATTGGACCAACCACACCCAATCCATACCTCCTATCCCCTCACTTTGCATTCCGCATCATGATCCGGGCCGGATCCGCCTGCCTTCTACGTTCAAAGTCAAAATAAAGACGTGTTTCTCTTTGTCACTGGTCCCGAAGCAAAGCGATGGCAAGCGATGTTGCATTGCGTTAGTCCTTATAGGCCCTTGACGTAAGAGCCGGTCTTTTGCCTCTCGCGGAGGGTTTTGGCGGGTCATGTGAGCCTTGGCGATTATGTCATTGTATTTATTTATTAACGCGTGTACGGACCTGTGTTGATCTTCATTTTATTTAATATTGCAAGTCTGACGTTCTATATATATGGAATGAAGCTTTTATGCTGTGTGGCGGGGGATTTGACCTCACGCGACCATTTTTATACATACTACTTTCCTTTAGTAGACGTCTGAACTACATACATACCAATAGACTTATGTACTGCCGTAGTAATTTTCCCGAACCAAGCAGTCTTCTAGTTCTACCAACATTGGAATTTGGACTTTATAGAAGGACTCGATCTTGAATGTTTTCAACAATATAAAGATTACCTCCCAACCATCACACGACCCCTGGCTACCTACGTATCCATCAAACATCAACACAACTGGTTGTTCACGCATCACGATTTGACTTGGTACGGGAATTTAGACAGGCAGTTCAAAGCCCTGTCGAATGGCGTGGGTAGCGTATGTCAGCTAGCATAGGGCTGGTTGAATTTCCATTTGTGCACTCCATGCTTGTGTCCTTTCGAATAACCCCACTAGTTCTCGTGGCACTAATATCGGTTTAATCTACATGTACTCCCGCACCCTCGAGCATGCATGTACGCATGCACCTCTAGTTGGAAAGTGTCTCTCGTAGTAGACGATTCAGATAGCTGCATTCAAACGCCTTTGCCAGATTCCTCTTGTTAAAATGTTTGCTCAGTCTCACCTTTGGACAGTAGCTCCCTCTCTCTTGGCTTTCACCACACAAGAAGATAACGGTCTTTCGGGTATAGACAAAGCACAAGAGCATAGCTCGCTAGAGTTCGCTTTTCAACAGCATCCATTAACCTAAACTGGATATCCTGCTAGCACGCTTACATACCTAAGTAGTCACCCCCCGAAGGCTTAGGCGGCCTATTTTCATCAGCCAGGTCCAGGATGTTCAGTAGAAGAGCACCGAACATAGACAGAGGAGGTGAAATGTAAATCAGATGACACAGAGAACCCAAAATCAGATAAAACTTCGTGACACAACAGACATTATGGCATTATGTACCTCCATTTCGGACGGAATCATTGTCACTGGGCTCATCAGCGTAAGAGCAGACACGGAAAACGCAAAAACATAACAAGACGACATTGGGAACTAGTTGCTAGTATAGTTGAATTGGCTAGAAAAGAGGATCATGTAGTTGATTTCAACAAAAGAGACGAATGAAATACAACGGGAAAATGGGAGATGGTATGAAAAAAAAAGGCCGGACCGCAGCAATAAAGATCAG
This sequence comes from Penicillium chrysogenum, assembly GCF_028827035.1. NCBI lineage: Eukaryota > Fungi > Ascomycota > Eurotiomycetes > Eurotiales > Aspergillaceae > Penicillium > Penicillium chrysogenum. The sequence goes on along the minus strand of NW_026622749.1, from coordinate 1,393,917 downwards.
CGAGGAGAAAGAACCCAAGGGATCAAGCAAGATGCAAAATGAGGTGAACGAAAAGCTATAAAAAAAAAGCCCAGTGGCAAATAAGAAAAGAAGGATGGAGAAGGAGCGTCATGAAAGTGAGAATGAGAAGAAGAGCATGGGGAGAAGAATGAGCACTTGGGAATGAAGTACCAAAAAAGGAAAGATATGAACCTGATCTATGTAAGTAAATGCCATGTGAGTCCCAAAAGTCGTCCGCTCCCCGTTTTATGTATTTGCGCCACTTGCGGACGGCAATTCCAGAATTTCCTTCGTCCATCATGTATGTTCGATCATTGGTCACGCTAAATCAAGAATGAGACAGAATTTGGGTGTGGACAGGGGGGTAAAAAAAGATAGGAAAGATGAAAAGAGATAAAAAACAAAAAAACATGATTTCCCCCAAGGCCTGAAATAGGATCGGAAATTTCGAGGTCATGGTGGCTGCTCTGAGTCCACCGGTTCGTTAAATTTCTGTCGTGCCTCTTCTACCCACAGCTCCAACCGAAGCTCGCCGGCTTCAACACGTCGTACGGGTACTGTTTTGGCACGGCCATTCGAGACCCTGGGGGGCGCTTGCTGGGGCTCGCCGTTCCGCAGCTTAGAGACGGAAAATGGCGCAGTGCATGATCGTAGGTGCACCTTGCCCGGTTCCGCCACAATCCAGGTTTGTTCTTCCTTGGTAGTCCCCGCCGGTGGTAAAGCATCTTCCCGCACTTCAATGCAGACAGTGAAACTGAACTCGTCATCGCGTGGAAGTGGAGTCAATCGGGCACAGGCTGAAGCGAGTCTCGCTAGACATGCTCGAAATTGTGCCTCGAGATCGACCGAGGTTGGTGCGGGCCCCCGGTCTGAGACAGGGGCACCTGGATTAGATGAATCTTCATTTCTGTCTTCAAATGTGGTATTCACCTCTCCCGCAGGCGCACGCGGGAAGCCCGACAGATCAAAGGCATATCGTTCGAGGGGCTGATTTGTGCGAAGAGATGAAATGATGATACTGACTGCGGTGATTGTGCCTTTGAGAATCTCCGTTCCGACTGCGATTGAAGCATCGTTGATGTAGTCACAGACTTTTGGGTGACGGGATTGTCGGACGGGATAGTTGTATGCCCGCACAGGAAGGAAGGTCGCGCGCGGATAGACGGAGCGCAGAAATAGGATTTGATGGACGGAGACGGTGAGGAAATTGGTGAAGGAGGCCGCTAGCGCTGACTGATTTGTAGGCAGCGATTTGGTAGCAGGGACCGGGGCGGAGAAAGTGGTCATGGTGGTGGTAGTGGTACTACTGCTCTCACTGGCAATCGGCATTGCCGTCAAACGATTCGGTATCGTTTCCGCGGTGAGGGTGGTCTTGACGAAGTCTCGAAGAATCTGAATGATGTTCCACCCTAAAGCTAATCATCGCTCTACCTTTCTAAGCCATCGGTCAACGTCACGTCCAATAAATTTTCCAGGTGTTGTTTATGTTTTGGAACCGGTCAAAGTTTTTTGGGTCCCCCGATACTCCGGCCAGCGAGGCGGCGGGTCACGATGATCCGCAGGATAAGATGGCTGATGAGATCAGGGTGAGTAGAGCGACAAAATATAGTCACTCGACGCGGCATGGAAGCGAGGTCTATGAGGGGCAAAGATGGTTGGGTATATAGGGCGTGGAGGAGGGGGTTGTTTGTGTCAAGGAAATCCGAAACGTACGCTTGGGTGGACAAAACGACAAGTAGAAGCAAGCCTCAGAGCATGAGGGATAGAAAGACCATATAATTCCCGAGTGACGATCCCAAGTGCAAGAGAGTGATCACTTTTTTTTTTTTAGATTTAAGAACCCTTGGGGAGGGGAATTCGAGGAGGGGCGTTAAAGCGAAGGAAAGGAGGGGAAGTTTTGAGAGACGGTAACCCTCGAGGGAATGTTTTTTTAGGGGAAAAGAGGGCTGGGCCCAAGTTGGAAAATAATGAGGAAAGAAAAGAGGTTATAGAGATGAATCGATGGGATGTACCTCACACTCTCTCATCGAGGGGAAAAGCAGAAGAAAGGCGGACAAGGCGGACGTAAGTTGGTTGGAAGGGTCACGGTTTATGTCACGTGCAACATGGGTTTGCAGAATCCCATTTCTTCGATTTACTTCGTTTCTTTGATGCTATTTGTTTTTCTCATCTATTACAATTTCTATCTCGAACTTTTTGATATTTTTTTAGTCAAGGTCTTGTGTAGTACCTAGGTAGTTTAGCACGGCAGAGATGGTAGTAAAGTTGGAGGGAAAAGCAGAAACAGAAAAAGAAAAAGAAAAATACAGTGTACAGTGTACAGTATACAGTATACGGTTTCCAGTATTATGCCATATTTGTATGGAGAAAAGAAGGGCACACAGTTTTTCGCCTCTCTTTTTCTTCCCCACTGTGCACTGGTGGATGGGTACTCTATAAGAGGGACGATCATCGGTGGGAAAAAAAAGGGCAGGGAAAATACATAGTGTATCTAAAATATATAAAAACCGTCTACCATGGAATCAGAGTGAAGACCCAACGGGATATAGCCGAGCTGAATTCAAATGTTTGGTTATATGTGTTCCGGTACTTTACCTACCAAGCTTCGAAGATTACAGGGGATTTTATATGAACCACATTACATACATATGTATATAACATATAACATAACCTGGATAGGTATACATAGTAGATTAGACCATGTATGTTACATATTTACAGTTCTTACACCTTTTACATGTCTACCTGGGTAATTTGTATGGTATACATCAATGTACATAGTAGGAAACTACCGGAGGTATCAATGAGGTACCGGGTACACTGTACTGCATCATACGCCTATCCACTCTCTCCAGTAAAGATGCAGTACGCACCATCTGGCTTACCCGATGATCTTCCTACACTGACGGCAGTGGCGGTCATAAGACCAGCGTGCACTTTCCCGAGATCATTTTTGCTTTCTACTTGGAAAAGCCATGCAGGTTCAAACGTATCCTTCATGTACTAGATTATCAATCTTTTCCATCTGTTTCTACAATGTCCATGATTGTACTCCGTAGCTCTTTACCCTTTACGGAGCTTGAGGAGGGGTATATGTGCATAAGTACGGTATACTAGACTCTCTAGGGCTGCACTATATAATCGTTACTATTGGTATACCCCTCTTAACGTACTGCGTTTTATCTATTCTGGATCCTGGTCTTATTAATATTATTTTCCATATTATTTTCCTAGCGTGACCGTGTAACTTCCAAATCATAGTTTCCACAAAATGACACCGAGTCGGCTCAGTGGAACTCCCATCTTTTCCGAAGGACCACCCAATAAGATCAACTAAAAAGATCAGAACCTGGATCTTAGAAGCTCGAGCCAGTTCAACCGGACCATGCAGTCAGCTGCATATATGGTGCAGGTCCTGAAATGGTAAAAGGCAAACCGCTACTCTGTACTCAGTATTGGATCCTTAATGGGCTATCTGACCTCGGCGGAGGTCTGATCTCCGGAGGTTCCTGGCATTACACTAGTTCGGGGGATCGTGTGACCTATCTCGAGATGCCATTGGAGAGAAGAACATTGAGCTTGTCATCGAGATTTAAGCGTCAAAAGAATCGCTGGTGCTCTTTCGCTGTCCCCTACAATATACCTTCTAAAACTCAGCCAAAAGTACATATGTAAGGAACAAGAAAGCCTAAAATGTGGCGTTGGAGGACCCGTATCAATAAATTTCTGTTTTTCCCACACCGTCCATTCTATTTGACTTTGATCCTTAACATGCCTTTCTGCGTGGGTGCTAGCGCAGATCGGAGTGATCTCCCGTTTCCAAGACGAATCGGCCACGTCTAATTTTGAGGCTAAACATTTGCTCGGATTTATTTTTAGTCGGCAATGAAGGTGTCCACTGTGAATGAGCCCACGTACCTGTGTAGGTACAACACTTAGCGCGAGGATTAGAGATCTAAGATACAACCTTGGAATTGTATTTGTCGAACTACAAAGGAAGTTGAGTTTATCCCCGTAACGTAGGCACGCTTGATGTACACCTTGGCCTCCTAGGACTCGAAGCATTTTCATATTATGTGGGCTGCTATGTATGGATATAGAAATATAATGATCTACAGCAAGAGTAGTCGGTCATATATGCGACCTCCTTGACGACGGACCTTAATAACCTGACTCCAAGATAACCCCGGGGTATTAGGGATGTTATATCAATGTAGATAACACCCATACGTCTTTTATTTTGGATATCCCTTTTCAATTCTCTGTTTAGATATCTCTTTTTCAAATGTCTTCATTCCTTCTCAGTGTCATGGGTTCGAAGGTAATAACCAGCAATAAGTGTTACTAGGAAAACTGGAATAATATCAGGGAGTTTGTACATAGACTTCCCGATCTACAATGTACGAAGGCAGTAAAACGTACTGTATAACCAGGGACCCAAGGACAAGGCGAATCATATAAATAATGATGTGTACCCGTAGATGATCAACACACACGAGTAATTGGAACCAAATCATAAATAGAATATAAAGAAGAAGCTTGCCCAGGTGGGATACGATGAAATTTGCGGCGGTATACAATTGTACGCCCGACCGCCTTCGAACTGCCCCTCCTCCGCGTCTCTCTTATCTGTCGGCGCGCAAAACAGTGGATTCTCAATACTTCGTGACTGAGATCCATTGGCTTCGAGGCTTTTCTCCTTCTCTCCTTCATATCTTGGTGATCTGCCCCCCGAACCACAAGTAGCCTCATTGATTACAGTCCGCTCGCCATGGAGCAAGAACTCCTGTCGCTCCTGGCAGACACCCAGTCGCCAAAGGCCGACACTAGAAGAGCCGCAGAGTCCCAACTGGGAAACCTTTATGCCCACGATTCCTTCGCAATTTCACTCACAGCAATCGCCTCGCACGAATCAGTTCCGGTCAACCTACGCCAGTCTGCCCTCTCAGTCTTGCGGACCTTCATTGCCGCCGCCTGGTCCCCGATTCTCGACGAATTCAAAGGGCAAATCCTCATCAACGATGCGAACAAAGCCAACGTCCGCCAGGCGCTATTGATACTCGCGACAAATGATACACCCGAGCGCAAGGTGAAGAACTCTGCAAGTTACGCTGTCAGCAAGATTGCCAGTGCCGACTTCCCGGACGACTGGCCCGAGCTGCTCCCTTCATTGCTCCGTATAATCAATGACTCCGCCAGTACCGATGGCCAGATGCACGGTGCACTGAAGGTTCTTTTGGATCTTGTCGATACAGGGTTCAGTGAGGAACAGTTCTTCAATGTCGCCCGCGATCTCGTTTCGTCCCTTTTCGCTGTGGCTACCGCCGAGTCCAGACGGCCAATGCTGCGCGCTCTGGCTGTCGCAGTCTTCCGTTCCTGTTTTGATACCCTGGAAATGGTCTTAGAACAACACAAGACGGCCATTCAGCAGTTCATGGATGAAGTGCTCAGTGGATGGTCGCCGTTCTTCGACACAGCTTTAAAGGCACCCCTGCCCCAGCCACCTAGCGAGGAAGAAGAGCACAAACAAGGGGAAATTGCCTCGCAGTGGAGAGGAATTGTTGGATTAAAGTTGCAAATCGTCAAGGTATGTGGTGCTTCATCTTGGTCTTGCCGGGCTGTTGCTGACATGATTTTTGGTCGTAGACTCTTATGAAAATCCGCATGGTGTTCCCTTCCCTTTTGACCGCACAAAGCCCGCTTTTCTTTTCAACAGTCTGGACAGAACTCACCAACGCATTACCAATCTACCAGAATTTCTACATTGAGGAAGAGAGACAGAGTCGTTTGGAGGATGCGGACGGACTTCCCCACTCACTTGATTTCCTCGTTTTGGAGGAGCTCGATATCATCCAGGCTCTCTTGAAGGCACCTCCGGTAAAGGCAGAGCTGCAGCAGCAACTCCAAAATGCAGGTGCGACTGCCAGCACGTCTAGCTGGCTTCCGGAAATTATGAAGCTCGCCAGTTCCTATGCACAGATTACAACAGAGGAGGAGGCTCTATGGGAGATTGACGTGAACCTTTTCCTCTCGGAGGAGACTTCTGTCACGGCCAACTATACTCCTCGAACTTGCAGCGGAGATCTAGCCGTCAAGGCTGGTGAATGGCTGAAGGGTACAGCTGCCGAGGGTCTCCTGGCCTACATGAACACCATATTTGCTGATTCGTCTGTTTCGTGAGTATCGCTCTATATCTTGGCTGTGGAATTATACTGACCATGATGCAAATAGATGGAAGTCACGGGAAGCCTCTCTGTACATTCTCAACTGCTTGCTTCGAGACTTTGGCGAAGTGGACCAAGAGATCTCATCTGAGCTGGCATCCCACTTCACCCAATTCGTGCAATATGCGACCCAGCAAGAACAGGAGCTCTTACGCGCTCGGGGTTACCTTGTGGCTGGTGCTTTGTCTAAGGTCGCCGGCGAGTCATTCCAACAGACCACATCATCTTATTTGGAGGCTACTTTGAAGGCGATCGCTGAAGACCCTGCCGAGGTGGTCCAAGTGGCCTGCATTCGGGTGCTACAAGATCTGATGCCCGCCCTGCCAACGGGCTTGGCCCGCCCATTCCAGCCTGCAGTGATTGCGGCCATTTCAGAATTCATCTCTGCACACGACCTTCGTGAACAAACTGACTCTGATGATCTCAAGGTTACACTGGCGGAAACCCTCCGGGACACTATTATGGCCGATACTAGTGTGATTCTATCGTCTACTGCCATTGACGTGTTGTTCAACATTGCTAGTAGTGGGGCCGAAAACTTCCAGTTAACCATGACTGTCACAGAAGCATTTGAAGATATTGTGGACCGCATTACGGACAGTGGCCCTGATTCTTACATGCGTCTTTGTGAGAAGGTGCTTCCCTCGTTGATGGGAGCGATTGATGTGGGCAACTTGACTGAAGAGAATGCTTTGACAAACTTCGCAGCCGATCTTCTTCGCGCCCTGGCCGAGCGGAGCCCCGAGCCGATGCCCGCTGGTTTCGTGGAGACGGTGATGCCAAAGTTGAACCGCCTGCTGCTGGGCTCTGATGAGGCCGAATTGATCCGGCCCGCCACGGAGGCCGTGCGACACATGCTCTCTCACGACTTTGCGCAGTTTGTTGTCTGGCGTGATCCTCAATCTGGAAAGGAAGCACTTGAAGTTGTTTTGGTCATCATTGACCGCCTGCTGGGCCCGGCCGTCGATGACAACGCAGCCACAGAGGTCGGTCAGCTAGCGGCAGAGTTGGTTGAACGGGCCGGCTCCGAGCGCCTTGGTCCCTACCTACCGCAGCTCCTGCAAGCCGTGGCGCAGCGACTGGCGACAGCACAGCAAGCGCAATTCATCCAAAGTCTCATCCTCGTATTCGCACGACTCACTCTCATCAGCGCACGCGAGGTAGTCGACTTCCTGGCCCAAGTCAACCTGGGCGGCCAGAGTGGACTCGCCGTGGTCCTGAGCAAGTGGCTCGAGAACTCCGTCAACTTCGCCGGCTATGATGAGATCAAACAGAACATCTTCGCCCTGGCACGACTATACGAGCTCGCTGACCCACGTGTGGCCGAAGTACCCGTCAAAGGTGACCTCATTATCCAGGACACCGGCCGAATCAAGACCCGCTCGCAGGCGCGCAAGAACCCAGACCAATTCACGACGGTGCCCGCACCCCTGAAGATCGTCAAGGTTCTGGTCGAAGAGCTGGGTGCAGCTTCTGGCAACAAGGAAATCGATGCCGCCACCGCGGCAGCCCTGGATGATGCTGACAGCGAGGACGGCGATGACGACTGGGAGGATATCCCCAGCCAGGTCCTGGACCTCGGTATTGGAGCCACAAAACAGGGGCTGATGAGCTTCGGCGAGGGCGGCTCCGAGAGTGTCTTCGGAGTGCGTCGCCGAGACGATGAAACGCAGGGCTTCCTGGTAGATTTCTTCCGACAGGCCTCCACGCAACCTGGTTTCCAAGAATTGTATGCGGCACTGACTCCGGATGAACAAGCTAAGCTGCAGAGTCTGTGAGTGGAGCTGGGTGAAACATTATTCGAGGCTATCGTTACGAGTACGCCCAGGTTATTAATGGTTTGATGCATGGATGCCAATAAGACATACAATAACTTATGTCTGTCGCTTGTACAGAGTGAAAACACTTTTTTCTTTTCCTTTCTTTTTTTACCTTTCTTGCTACCTGTTTAGTACCGTACGTAGAATGACCATCCTTGTACCTAGTAGAGGACCCTGGCAGCTTCTGGCCTGGACCGAATTGGGGCTGTCCACAAATGCGAGTTCTTTGTTTGCACTCCCTGTACGGAGTACTCCGGACTCCGTACGCCATGTGCATCTGCAACATTTTGTTTCTTTGTTCTTTGTTGAATTAACTTTGCGCTAGAGGCCAAGCTAGCCATTTGAAGCCGGCTCTGACAAAAGATAATTATCGGTAATTGGGAATGATATAATTACATACAAATATAGTGACTTGGTTTCCAATATTTTATGTGATCTACAACATGGCTCAAAATAACCTTAGAAGTACCTAATTCCGTACACACCGAAAGGTGACGCAACGATCAAGTCAGGACACCCCTGTTTCTGCAGACGCCCCATTCCTTCCAGTCGGAACCCCTCAGGGCTTACCCGCCCCATGTGGGGATGTACCAAACAGTCGGGTCCAAGGACCAGGGATAATCCTTGCTTGGAGTTTTGCCTTTTTTTTCCTGCTTTCTTCCAACCTTGGAAGGTTTTTCTTTGCTTCTTCTGGCGGCTTTTTCTTATCTTTTTTCTTTTTTCTCTTTTTCGTTATTCCCTTTCATATCTCCGCGGTACCCAGTTGGGTTAGGCTGCATCTCATCTGGCTTGGGCACACCTACAGTGCTCGTTCTCTTGGCTTCCTATTCTGTGTTAGTGCTCACCTTGTACCGCTTCGTCGTCCCGAGCACGCCATTTCCAAGGTTCCTCTAGGGCTCCACCTGGGCAGGACCCCGAGCCCCGAATCTCGGGGCCATGATGATGGCTTTGTTAACCAACCTCAATCAACCTAGGTAGGTACTGGTACCTAAACCGCACCACGCTTGTTCCTCCATTGTTGGAAATTCTCGAGCACTTTTACCTCCCCTCAATGAATGGCTACCTAGCTATATAGCATCATCATAATCAATATGGCAACTGATCTGGATTGTTCTGCTTCTAGCGAGGAGCAAGCATTCATCAAAACAGCGACCAGTATGTATAAAGATTTGAATAAAGGTGTTTCATTATTATCCAATCGACATCCCGAGTCTCCAGATTACCAATCGCACTCCTTGTGAGGCTATTTGTCGCCTTTACTAAACTGAGTTAGTTCCCACCCCTAGACATCTCTCCAATCAATGGTCATAGTTCGGATACTTTTGAACTTTTGCATTGACACGAATACCTTATGGCGATGTTGTGAAATGCAGATGTAGCTTCAATATAGAAACGAAAAATGGCATACCCATGGGCAGACCTGGCCAACGGTGCGGACCGAGTGGACCGACCCGTTCGCTTGAGTCTATTTATTCCATGGATCCCACAACGCGGGGTAACATCCCTAAACGTTTCGCTGGAAGGAACGACTCAGTTTCTGCGTCGCTCCTTTTGGCAGCCTTCCATCACAATTAAGATGAATAAATCTGAGAATGTCATATTCATTGAAGACGCTGACGCTCTTAGCCTCAGCAATAGCCTTGCCCATGAACTTGTGGACAAATGCATAGATAGTCTTGCCATCAAACTCGTTCTTCCGCCAGCAGGAAATGTGCAGAAGGTGATCAGAGCCGGGAGAAGCAGCGAGTCCGAAAGGGTTGTCACTGTGGTTTTTCATATAGTTCAATATGGGCTCGGTGATGCCCTGGTAGATGAGTACAGGCTGGCCACCCGTAACATCGGCGACCTCGGGGACTATCGAGTAGAAAGAGATCCACCGCCCAGTTAGTGAATTCCTCGTCTAAGGTCGCGCTGACGGATATGCTTGACCAAACTCTGGTTTTGCCTTTGTGGTCAGTCCCTCACTTCAATCGATTCATTTAATCGACATCAGCACCTGGACTTTCTCGCTCTAGGAAGGCTCCGCCCCTCTTTCTTTCAGGAAATTCCACAAGATAGTTACATACTCTCTCAATTTGGTCCCTGCCCCGTCGAGTGCATACGGTTCAAGATGGGCCACTACCGCTGCCGGGATGCAGGGAAGGGCAAGAGCTACTCTAATGGCGTTCCATGGGAATATTTTATTAAAGGTTTATCGGGCAAAGTCTCGAACTTGAAGTTCTGTCTGTGTTCCTGTTATAGAAAATACACAATGTGGCCTAACTTTACATCGAACGCCACCAGAGGAGAACTATAAATGGCGAATCACACATACGCACATAAGATAAGTAGTGGACTTTATAGTCTAGAACTTGACTTTCTTTGTAGACTCTCTCTATATGGGTCTATGTTTCGGAATAATCCCTGTAGAGGGACTCCGTGGGGCTATCTAGAGCTTGGCTAATATGTTTGAAGGCCTGTGATTTGAGGATTGAAGGTAGAATATGATCGGCCGGGCAGGTGATGATGCTAGAGACGATACCTGATCTTTACAGGATGGGATCGTCTCCCATGGATGATGATCAGCGGTCAGTCCTCTCTACTCTAACATAGAAGTCCATGCTAATTAAAGTCAAGAATACAAAATCCTCCTTGCCAAGACTCTAGTAGTTCCTACCTAGTTAGTCCTAGCCAAGATCCCCTAGAGACTATCGACACTCCAAATCCCTGTAAATCCACAAAAACCCAGACCGATTTGGAATGGGTTCCAAGGTTTCCCGTACCAGGCTGTCGGATTTCCCACTGCGGGGTCAACAAAGCCAAAGGTACGGAACCGGCCAGGTGGTACTCCGAAGAAGAGGGAAAAACCTTGGAAGAAAAAAATAAATGACGCTAGGGTTTCTCCCGGGTTCCTCTCTCTCGGGTCTCTTAGGTCTTGGGGAATTGATAGCTTCATTTCATTCCCCTCTTCTATTTCCTCTTCATAAGGGAGAAAATAAAAATCTCCCTTCCTACCTCTCTCTCTTCCCCCAACCTTTCTACCTCCCCCTTTCTCACCATGCCACAACCCAACCTCGATGAACGCATCCAGGTCGACGTAAGTAGATCATTCCCTTCCACTTCTTCGCTCCCATTCCTACCCCATGTCCATGTACCTTCCAACACCCCAAAACAGGTCGCCCTCCTTGCTCATCTCCAACCCCAATTCTCCCACTCTTTTTCCTAATTTATAATTCAATAACCCCCCCCTCTCAAACATCACTAACAACCCCCCTCAAACATCACTAACAACCCCCAGACAAGCGATGACGACTCTCTCTTCGACGTCCAGACCATCTCAGGCTCAAACCTTTCATTCGCCTCCTCCGTCCGCGACTACTGCTACGAAAATGGCCGCCGCTACCACGCCTACCGCAACGGCCAATACCCCCTCCCCAACGACGAAGAAGAACAAGACCGCCTAGCATTAACGCACCACCTCTTCAAACTTCTCCTTGGCGGGGATCTTCACCGCGCACCAATACAAGACTCCCACCCGCGCCGCATTCTCGATATAGGCACCGGCCCCGGCGAATGGGCCCTGGAAATGGCCGAAGATTACCCGCAGGCGGATGTCATCGGTACCGATCTCAGCCCCATCCAGCCGAACTGGTCGCCGCCCAACTGCCGCTTCTATATCGACGATGCGGAGAGTGATTGGACGTTCTCGCCCGGCGAGGCATTCGACTATATCCATTTAAGAACGATGGCCGGTGGAATTGGCGATTGGCCGAAGCTGATTAAGCAGGCGTATCAGCATCTTAAGCCCGGCGGGTGGTTTGAGGCGCAGGAGTTTGAGGATTGTGTGCGTTCCGATGATGGGACCCATGAGCGCGCTACTTCTATCAATAGCTGGGCGGGATTATTGACCCAGGCTAGTAAGAAGTTTGGGAAGCCCATGGATGTTGCGGCGAAGATTTCGCCGTGGATGGATGAGCAGGGGTTTGCGAATGTTACTGATGATATCTATAAGGTATGGTCACTATTCACTATTTCTTTTTTTCTCTTTTTTTCTTTTTTTCCTTTTTTCCTTCCATACTGACTTACTTTCAGAGTCCTATTGGTGGCTGGGCCAAGAACCGCCGCTACAAGGAAATCGGTCGCATCGGGAAGGCGTGTACCATGGAAACCGTTGAGCCATACTCACTGGCTCTCTTCACCCGTGTCCTGGGCCTCTCATACCAGGATGCGCAGGAGCATATGGAGAGGGCTCGAGCGGATTTGATGAACAGCTCACACCACCTCTACGTGCGCTTCCACTTTGTCTACGGACAGCGGCCCTTCGACGATTTATCCACTGATTATGAGGCGTCTTGAGACTTGGGACTGTACAATGATGATTATGACAATGATACCCACGACCTAAATCTGAGATTGAGAATACCTCTGTCGACCTCTCATCTCTGTCGACATGAATCATGGCTTGATGACCATGTTTCTGCCCATTAATGTATGGAGACTTCTATATACTAGACTGTTCGTTTCATTTTGTTCATATTCATGTGGACATGGGTATCGTGAAGCATGAGAGGACAGGAGGATGAGTGCTGCAGTGTGGTGATCCTGTCTCAGACGGTCTCACCATGACTTTTCTTGCCTGGTATCGACCAGCGATCTAGGCGATATTACCCACATTCAACGGGTGGTTGTTCTAGAGACCCAGCTCTGAACCTGACTTGAACCACTCCTTTCCAACGCATTCGTATGTGCACACGACAACAGACCTTGGCCGCGTCCACGGCTCGGTTCGAGTGTGCGCTTATACCGTCCTCACCCGGTCCCAATCCCGAGAACCTGACAAACCCCCGAAACAGCTTCCTCAGGGGTAGGACTCGTCCGCAAGACCCGAATCACCTGAGGTAAATATTTCTCGTCACAGCTGCCAATTGTTTCCAGCAGGATCTCCAGCAGTTCCCGTTTCCCCTCGCCCTTCCAGGAGTTTGGCATTGAGTTCATGATGGTTGTTGGTGAAGGACGGTCCAGGGAACTGGGGCTGGCAGCCCCCGAGGGCGGGGTGGGTAGGGAGAAGGGTGCATCTGTATAGGTGTTGATGTTTGTGCTGGTGGCAGTGACGTTGGTGATGGGGTTGATAGTTGAATAATGAGACGGGGTTTGGTATATATGCGTATGCGGGAATTGGTACGGACTCGGATTTAAATTCGGATTCCCGTGTGCATCTTGCCCCCACTGATGATACGCATGAGGCCTCTCATCTTCATTTCGTATTGAATATCCCTCCCCGTAATGTGTTACTGTTGATGTTGGTATGGGTGCGGGATAGCCAGTGTGTTGTGAGTATGGCAATGATTTTCCTCCATCAAGCATATAATCATCGCTATGTCCTCCGTATGGCGGCGGGCGGTGCATCCCTAACATCGCATCCTGCGCGTGTAACCCGTGCACTGGGAGACCCTGCATCGGTAGCTGGACTGTTCCGGGCATGTCCGCTGGAGCGGAGGCCATGCCTCCTGTATAATAACCGAACATCGTCGTATCCTCTAGAGCATCTGCCAAAGTTAATACTAGCGTCAGAAAGAGGTAAAACAAAATCGAACATACTTCCAAAAGCAAGCGGTTCAACTGTAGCCGACCCATCTAGCTCCGCAACTTGCGGCCCATACCCCGTCGCGACAGGATAAGCCGAAGCAGAAGCCGACCGCGACAAAGTAGACATAGATCCAGCCCCATTCTCACTCCCCGTACTATCAGGACTAGTAACAGTCGCAGAGTTCGTCATGGTCGTGATCGACGAAGATGGCGACGACCCGCGCCAGCTACCTTCACCAGTATCCGGGGTACCCCTAGCCGAAGCAGCGCCAGCGCCAGCGCCGGTCGCATATCCAGAGCCATTGCCATGGATTTGACTGTCGTAGTTGTAGCCCGTGTGCGTAAGTGCATGTTGTGTCCAAGTCGGGCTCTTCCCTGGGACAGGCCCGGCCCCTTGGTCCGGGCGTGAGCGCTGGCGCTGAGTCTGACCCTGACTCTGGCTATGACTTGACTCTCGTGGAGCTTGGTTCAGACGCCCCCCGCAGCTGCGCGACCTCGCGGCGTAGTTGGTCAATCATCTCGGATTGGCTGATATGGGCGCGGTCTTCAGCTGTTGTTAGGTAGGTACATTCTGCTTCCAGGCCGCGGGTTAAGCAGGCGCGGCATGGGATAGAGCGGTCGCACTGGTAAAAGAGAGGGGTGGTTAGTGAGTTGGGAATTATATAAGGGGAGTGAAGATAGTAACGTTGGGCTGTCGAGAGATAGAGAGAGTATCCGTGTACCTTCACTTTGCGCTCGCGACATCGAAGGCACGACTGCTGCGGGCGTATCTTGGTCTTTGACTCTGGGGGCATTACGGGCAATACCACTCTACTGTAGTAGTATTGCAGGGTATAATTCAAAGATCAATTCCCCAGAAGACAATCGGGGAAATCGGAAAAGCCGTTGAACCTTGGAAGTTTAGGGCGGGGGGTTCCACTCAACAAAGTCCGGATTTTTGCATCCCCGTCATCCATGCAGGTTCAGCTGTGCCACACATCGACCACCTGAAAATGTGATCGATCGTCCTCCCAGATCCTTTTTTTTTTCTCCACGGCTCTGGGCTAAAGCTCCGTGGCACTCTGATTGGGTACAGTTCGAAATTGTCTTCTCGTGGAGATCGGCGTTCTTTCCTGATCTTGGAATCAGATTCAGTCTACTCCGTACCTTCGAGGTACTCTTGTGTTGTATACTGATATATGCTACTTCATTAAAGGTGCTATATATCGATGGTACCGTCGCAATACTTACCACGTCCCCCGCCATCACTGCAGACCCCAGTGTGTTGTAGATGCGACATCGGTGCGGAGAATCCTTGAGAGTGAGCCAGTGAGGAAGTGAATGAAGGTTGAGCGAAGGTCCTGGATAACATAAAACGGCCCAGCATGCTGTGCAACATGCACCTCAGCCGATTACAAGCCTGCGCCATCAAAGCATAGTATATCGCATCTCTTCTTGTTTATACTTCCCTATTGCAAAGTCATCATGAAGCCACTCGCGCCCAAAACCTTGGCGGCCCGGAGCATGGCCGGCCTTATAGCGTTCCAACTGCTACCCGTGGAAGCCTCCACTGATAACCCAAGCTTAGCCCCAGCACCCCGATATGTTTCAACAACTGGGCACGCAACGAAACGCTCTTCACCGAAACAGCACAAGCAATGCGAAAGTGTGGCCTCCTAGACGTAGGATATGACCGCCTCACGCTGGATGACTGCTGGATGTTCCACGACCGTGCCGATACCGGCTCCCTAGAGTGGGACACCGACAAGTTCCCGCACGGCATCCCCTGGCTCGCCGAGTACATGAAAAACGAAGGCTTTATCTCGGAACGTACTCAATAGGAACAGGGGAAGTGGCTTGGCAAGAATAGAGCCCTGCTGACTGCACTAGTATCTTGGAGTAGCCACGACACCCGATAGGGCCTACTAGGTATAAGCACTTACCAAGTAAAAATGTCATAAAGCGGAGCACCTCATCCTCTAGCACCTTTATGCCTGAACACTTTATTGCCATTTTCTTGGTTATTCCACGGACAAGCCGCAAGGAAGCAATGTCCATTGAACACGAGATCGAACGTCTGGTTAGAGAGTATACGGATGGGTTCTGAGGTTTCTCTTTCTACGACGAGTAAAAGGAAACAAAATCATCATCGACGGGATATACTGCATAAGATACATTCATGGCAGTGACTAGAAGGTCTGAGGCCTTCAATAGCTCCGACACATCATATTTATGACAATGGGTTGTATGCAAAATTAATATAGATCAGGATCCATGTGCTGTTGAATTAACAGCCTCTTTGAACTTGATGAATTTTTGGCAAAGTATCCATGCCCTCTTGCTGGCTAAGAAAAACTGCTCATAGTATTTTGTATTCTAAGTAAAGAGTACGCTATTCTATGGGATGCGAAGCTATTTGGGTGGCATATTGGTAAGTCAGAGCTTTCAATTACCAGTCTCCGTGTATATACAATTCTCTTAGTACCAACAGTAGGTACTAGTCCACCTTAGTTCCTATCGTTTGACAGACTTATTGGAAGCGCAGATATGTACAATCAACATCAATATTCACAATTTTCCAAAGCAACCTTGAAAAGTCTACCCCTGCAAAGAGAATCCAACCCCTTCCCCAGTCCCCATCTCAACAAGATTAGCTCTCATCCTCTCAGGCCTCTCGCCAAGCCCAAAGGCAGCATCCTCACGGTGAACCCAAGCGCCAACACCATGCTGCAGCACCGCAGTAGCCCTAACCTTCTTCTTCTCCTCGACATCATCACCTGCATCCCCAGAAGCCTTCAACCCAATACTTCCATGCAAAGTCAACCTCGTCTCAGCCCCACCCTCACTCTTCCCCCGATAAACCCCACGGTGCAAAATATTACTATTATAGAACACCGCGTCTCCAGGCTGCAATTCAACAACCAACTGATTCGGCAACTCAGCCGCATAAGGATCCGCCTCACGCTCGACCTGCGTGCGCGCACGCGCATGCGTCCCCGGCACAACAATCAGCGATGCATCCGGGCACAGCGCCAAGTTATACTGGCAATGCGACTGACGGCCTCCAGGCGCCTTAGCCGCAAGCTGGGTGAGTTCTTCCTCGGCAGTCGCGTGCTCGGAGATATCGTCGCGGTGCCAGCGGAGCTCGAAATCTTTAGTTTCCGGCGCCACAAGTAGGTTGAACAGTTCCATGACCAGTGGCTCGGTCTCGCTGTTGGCGGTGTTCTCAACACCCATTAGCTCCTCCGCTACGGCGAGAATCGTGGGAGAGAAGTAGCATCGTGCGAAACTGTCCCGTCCTGGCATCTCGGGGTGCATTAGGTGCTGCACGCCCCAGATTCCGCCCTCCGAGGCGGGCGGGACGGTTGTCGGCCAGGGTGGGAATTGTTTCGGGACGGTACGGAAGTGTGGCCAGCTTCCGGTGCGGGTTAGGGTTGTTGCTTTTGTGGCAATTTCACGGTAGTGCGATACCTCGGTTGGAGTTAGGAGGTTGCGGACTACTACGAAGCCATCGCGTTTGAGGGCGTCTAGGTGTGGGGTGGACATTTTGGTAGAGAAATGGTAGAAGAGTACTAAGCAATTGGAAGTTGAGTACCTGGAGATCTGGGAAATATCTGGAGAACGGGTGAAATTTATATTGCGGGGTTGAAACTAACAACAATACGACGCAATGTCGCATTTACCTGCTTCCCTAGAAATTCCCGTCGATGCTACCGTGGATCTCTAGATGTGACCTTTCGGGACTGTTATTTTACATACGACGTACATATGTAAAGGCATGTAAATGCATGTATTTATTTATATGTATTTTATGTACATATCGAGTGTCTTAGTCCTAATAATAAACCAAACATAACAAACTCATTCTAGGCAAATTGATTTCTTCCAAAACACGTCATGGGGCTCACACAATTTGCCAAGAACAGCCAAGAGCTAGAAGGCTGAGTCGTCTGCAGTTTTCGAGATGACACTTGATCTTTCTTCCCTGGAACCCTTTTCCTTTAACTTCTCTAGCTTCTGTCCTTTGGGGATATTCCATCCTATTTCCTCAAATACCTAGGGAAATAACCATTGCGCATATCTCAACCCCCACCATGCCCCTCCTCCACGCGGGCTCCGCCCTGCTAGTTCTGCTCCTAATACTCCCGCAAGTACATGCTTTCGGAGCTGGAAACATCGCCTCTATCTCCGCCGTCGAAGGCAAGAACTGGCGCCATGGTGATATCGAAGATGTCATCAAGACGCTGGCTTTCATCTCCGGCCACAAATGGACCTCCACCATGATCAAGCGTGTGTATTTTGGCAACTGGTTGCGCGATTAGTGAGTTACCAAAGAATCGAAAGACCGACAGATTCTGACTGCTTCTGTAGCTCACAGGCAATGGACGTTGGCACTCTTAAAAATCTGCAGGCCGATACGATCCGTGTTTTGGTGTGGGTCCTCTCGTTCCTGAGCTTCGGCTATGCCACGGGTGAATTTGAGGTGACTTCAGATCGCTTGGGTGTCTACCGTCCCGAGGAACATATCGAGTAAGTCCAGCTTGAGATCTGTTCTTGGTCATTTGTGCTGATCGTCCTCTTTCTCGCAGTAACCCTAAGGACTATGCCGATAACGAAGATGCACGCCAATATGACAAGCGGTTGCGCCCACCCGTTCGTGCTGTTGAACTCGAAATCGACCCGACCACCGGTATGAAGAACTACATCGCCAATGAGCGTGGCGACTGGGCCACCAGCGCTGCCTATATCAAGTTCAGTCTCAGCCGCAGTATCCACTACGGACGGACCTACACCAATGGCGGACACAAGAAAGGCAGCGAGGAGGATCTGTGCGAAGCACTCAGGTGTCTAGGGCAGGGACTACACACGCTGGAGGATTTCGCCGCACACACCAACTATGTTGAGTTGGCGTTGCGCGAGATGGGTTTTAAGAACGTGTTCACGCATACGGGCACTGCCACCGAGATCAACCTTCAAGGGCGTCGTGTTTTCCCGCTTGTCACGGGAACATTTGGTATGGTCGATTTCTTCCATTCCGTGATGGGAGAGGCAGATGATCACTTCACTCAATCTGAGGTCAACGAGATGGATATTGCGCTCGGTAATGCCGAACAGAATGCGCAGTCGAACAACTCCCTTAATGCCTTGACTGGGCTCTTGGGCAAGATCCCCGGTACCAAGGACCTCGTCAGCGAGGCCGAGGGTCTCAAGAGGTCCTCGGCGGCACAAGGAATGGCCAACCAGAGTGGTAGTTCTGGGACCGGCTATGCGCAGTCTTCTTTTAATAGCCACGAGCGGACCCGTGCGGGGCCAACTCAGTCTTCAGGTAGCAGCATGCCTGATCTCAACCCTCAGGAGACAGTAGCCAAGATTTATCCCATCTTGGCCTTCCGGGACAAGGTGATGCGGAAATTGAACTCGGTTATCGAAAAAATCCCAGGCTTGGAGTCACTCGTCGAGAAGATCTCCGAGACTCTGACCGTCTTCATCATGTCGCTCCTATCGCCTTTTATCCGACCTTTGATCAAAGCTGCTTCCAAGTCCATGCAGACTGGATCAGCTGGTGTTATTGATGCCTCTGGCAAGCACCAGTACGAACCATGGACCGATCCTCACTGCACAGACCCCACCCACTCGTTGCTCTCCAAGGACCACTTTGCCAACATTCTGAATGAGCCCGCCGGACGGGTCGCCTCTTCCATCGTGGAGTACGTCGTGCCTCGTGTTCTGTACGCTTGGCAACACATCGACGTCCCCGAGCACGAGGTCCTTAATGACTGCATGCAAGTTTTCCACCACCCAGCGTTGCGCAATATGCGTAATGATGCCCATCGTGCAATGTTCGAGGCCGTTGAGAAGTGGGCTCACGGCCGCTCAGATCGCGGCGCCTCCCTTGACTCCATCCTCAGCTCCGAGGGCGTGAGATCTGGTCGAAACACTGGTGGAGTGAGCCACACTCACACCGGTGGTCATGGTGGATTTGCGGCATTGGGTGGTGCCTCGCACGGCCAAAGCCAGAGTCACGGACACAGTAACACTGGCGGGCATTCGTCTGGTGGATTCTCCTCCTTCCTCCCCCAACAAAATCAGCACCAAAACCAATCAAACAACAGCTCGTCTGGCATGCCCTGGGACAAACTTTCTAGCATCCCCGGCTTGTCTAACCTGGGCAAACTCGAAAGCAAAATCTCCAACTTCCTCCCTGGTGGATTGACACGCGATGTTAACGACCAAGGAAACCAACAGAACCAACATGGCTCATACCAGAGTCAACAGCCAGGGGATAGTCACGAAACCTCGTATCCTCCTCCACAGCAGCATGGAGGCTACCACCAGCCTCAGCACGTACCTCAACAAAGTTACGGCTACCAGCATAATCAACATCATGAACAGCATTATGGCGGCACGCAAAATTCTTCCTACTATGGACAGCAAAATGACCACTTCGGCCATCCGCAGCCACACGCCCCTCACGATGCCCCGCCATATGGTTCGCATCCGGGTCCACATGGATACGGCCAGGAACATGGGCATGGGCATGGACATGGTCGTCCAGGTTTCTGAGAATTGGATGATGGAACGAAGGTAAATGATTGGATTGAATATGTGAAAAACAAATGCAGATAAGATGGAAGCGAGATAATTGCGATTGTATTTTAATAAAATCAGATGGTTGTGTCGGTTTATATGACGGTGGAGTTTGGAAAGACGATAAAGGTATGGGCTTTGGGGAACTCAGAAGTTGTACATAGTACTTCCTTTTATAAAAGCACGTGTGAAAGTGTGAAACTCCTGACATTTGGTTTCTTTGGATGTGGGCTGTTGAGACTCCCGGGGTATCTCTTAGCCTTAGGAAGGCCATTGCTGATGTGGTTCAGTTGCCCAGGGTCTTTCCCAATCAAGATGTCTGTTTACATGGTTCCTTCCCTGAGATGCTGTCTCACTATGGTCTGTATAAAATGTCTTTGCTCGTTTCAATATGAGTTAGGGTTCAAATCGGTAAGAGATATATCGGAAGGTGCCATTGGGCCTCAGACATCCGTAACCGTAACCTTAGAAGCTTTTAATGAATAGGGAGGCCCAGAAAGCGGAGAAGCACCTACATAGGAACAAATATCATATTCAGCAGCACTATTGGAAGCAATGGGGTTTTTTATGGCTATTAACAATGCAAGCTTGATGGTGCAACTTTGGAATACAGACTCGCTTTGAGTAGCAATGCTTAGTATTCCCTTTTGGATCTCCGGCATGCTTATATTGACTGTCTCATGGCTATTACCTCTTCTACGACTATACCCTTGCCAGGTGCTTCTGTCTCTTCCTCTCTGATTGGGCAAGTCATGTATGGAGGATTCTTGCATTTTCCCGCGAGGCTTTGTTGGATATTCCGGGCCTCGTTCAACAAAGGGCAGCATGGTGTTTGGCAACAAAAGAAAGCTTTCATTCCCTTATCTGACTAAAAAGAAAGACCTTTCGATGTCTTTAATTTCTTTCATGTCTAATAAAGTCATTGTCTCTCGGGTCCAGTGCTCCAGACTCTCTAGGGCTATATAAACCCTTCCCTCTTCGCATGAATAACAGGAATTCACCGACATTGGTATATTCTACACTGCTCCAAAGCCAACATCCACATTCAATCCCATACTCTACTACGCTACAATCGTGTAAGTTTTGCAGCCCATATATCATCATGTCATCTGACGAGCTTGAGCGGTGGGCACAGGTCGCAGAACTCGCCGGCGGACCAGTCGAAGATCTGCAGATCACTCCCCAGGCATCTATACGGTGCCACGTTGGCCGACAGCTCTCCTTTTCCTGGCCAGAGACAGTGATTACCGAGTGGATCAACGAGAACCACCTTATCTGGACCCTATGCGCCGCCCTCGCAGATTCCGGCCTTGACCGAGAGTGGACACAGGGGTTTGACCTCTACTTCCGCAGCCAGTGGGTTCAGATCCAGTCGACTGTTCAGCAGACCCAGGGTGTTGACCGGTTCCTGCTAGATATCCCAGCCCCGCCTATGTTTATGGCTGTGTTCGCCCATAGCACTGGGTCTGGGGTCCGCTACCACTCCATCATGTCTACCCATGCTGGTACTCGTCCCGGCGGAGGTCTTCTGTATCTGTTGCGGCATGTGTATCACGGGGGTGTTTCCCCGACTGATGTCTTTATTGTAGTTCTCTATGACGGAGATGTGACTGGAGGCGCGCCGCAGCTGCCTCCGTCCTCCGATTCGGACTTGGCTGATCTTTTCCCTGAGCGCTATGCCAGCCCGCCTCCTCCTTACCGTGGCTCTTCTCCAGCTCCTCCTGATTATGCACCACCATCCTGATGATGGCGTGTAGCAGGTGCCCTCCTTGTCTGAGGGTTGAACCTTATATGGAGACCGTCGGTCCTTAACAGTTTTACTTTCAGGTTATCAGATGATATCGGTATTTACACCCTACTTAGAATATTTGCTATATATCTCCTTTATATGAATGAATACAGTTGGTTTTTGTCAATTATCTGTGAGTAAGTTGTAGCCCTGGAAATGGTGGTGAGATTAGATAGCTGAGGGAAAGGATACCTCTTTTCGGTACATAGCTTATATGAAAGCCTTGCGTTAGAACACAGTAGATATGTACGTGTACAAAAAAAGGCGCACGGGCTAAATATTGGGTACCTGGGGCTGTTAGGGCAAGTAACACAAAGCACAATCTATATAACTTTGAGTTCAGCTGTAGTTTACTAAGTCTCTGCTCACTAGAGCAAATATTTAAGGCAAGACAACTAATAATACAGAGAATATGTCTGTTCTAATATCGGAAATAATACAGGGCTGTGTAGACTGGCCGCCTGATACCAAAAATAGCAAATAGCGGGAGCCAATAACCACGTGTAGGTTTAGCGGTGAAAGTATCTACAATAAGCACAGATCGAGAGTCAGTGGAGGGCCTTATTTTCTGGATCGTATCGCCTTTTTGACGTGTAGGGCTGTGTGTGTACTTTGTTTCAACGGAAATAGATTATCATTCGATAACCTGGGGATCCAAATAGGTTTGCCCAGCTGAGTTACAATACCTCAGCGTAGCTCTACGTCAACATTCATCACGATCTTCATCTTACGTGTCTATTTCTCGTGTTCATGTCTCAGTTGAACTTTTCAGGTATATGTACAAGAAAACATGAAGTATAAGAGGGTCGCCAACACCGTCGGTATACACTCCAACAGCAGTAAATAATCCAACAATAACCCCAAGGAAACAACACAACCAACATCAGTCCAGCAAAATGAAGGCCATCTCAATTTCCGCTCTCATCCTGGCGACTACCACCTCCATCCTGGCTGCACCTAGCCCTAAGGTGTCCGCCCTAGAGCCGCTGCAACTTACAAATCTCAATGCCGCCATCCCCAGCACGACCCCTCCACAAACCTGCCTTCTCTCTTTTGCTGTCAAAGACCCAAACACGAACACAGACACTAAATGCTCTGCTTACTGGTATGTTCCAATCTATGGGTTCAGGATCCCCTATAAGCCGAAAGCAAAAGACATGAATGATATTGACTTTTATACAGGTCAATTGGAATGCCTGGAAACAAGACCTACAACTGCTCTGACAAGGCTTACCAGCTCCACCTCCCAAATGGAATCTATGATATCGAAAAGTTCGATTTGGGAGTCTCCCGCGCAGACGGCTCTGAGACTGGGCGGGCCACTGTGAGTGGCGACTCGTGGAAATGCGAGAAGCAGGAGTACCCTATGGCGCGGTGCAAGTGGGATGGTATATTCAGCCTCGATGTGGCCCCGTCTACTTGAGTGAGACTTCGCGGCTATGTAAGGAGAGAACGGAGTAGTGGCACTCGAGCTGGGTGGAATGTGTACATATGTGGACATGCTATTTTGCTTCGTTTTTGTTGGTCTGATTTGGTCTAGTTGTTATTTACCTCTCGTCTATTTGCTTTTATATATACTTCGATTTGTTCTGGTTTCCCATCTGAGACACTCGTGTGATATAAGATCTAGTAACAGGCTCGACCCCAGAAGAGATCTGGACTATCTGTAAGAGGTAAAACGCAAAAGAAACAAATGAGAAACGTATCCAATAAGGTTGAATACTACATATGTATGTATCATTAACACTCTCCATACATTGTACCTACATAAGTTACCTAGTTAGGTAGCCCTCGTCCACTCCAGGGCTAAAATTCCCGCTGACTCATCTACCCACTTCCCGGTCTCGGCGCTACACACCTAAAAAGGTCTTGGCCTCAAAATCCCGTCGATCTCAATGGTTGCAGGCCAGTGGATTCTTATACGCATCGTCCTCATAGGCTCAACCCCTGAAAAGCTTGATGATTCACCGATCTTCCAGCCCCCATTATGGCCCATAAGGCTCTTTGACATCTGTAAGGAGTATTACGATATTGCTTTATGGACGATTCTACTGGCCCACGCGCCGGAAAGGGGCGGAGCGCTTGCGATCTATGTCGACACCGAAAGGTAATATCCACACTGCCCGTGTGACAGCCCCTAATCTGATTTTGCCAACAGATCCGCTGTGATAGAAACCAACCCGCCTGTGAGAATTGCCATATTGCAGGGTTACCATGTACATTCACCCAACCTGTATCCCTACCTCGGAAAACTACCCGACAGTAAGACTCCATACTATTTAAGCCCCTCTTTACCAATTGCTTACGGGGTATATAGAGAGCTGGCCGATACCAAAGCTCGGGTTCGGGAATTAGAGGCGACCCTCCTCGGACTTAAAGAATCCACAAAACCGAACCAGAAAGGGCTAGCTATCCTTTCTCCGAGCAGAAGCTCTTCTCCAGCATCGCCTAGACCCGCATCGGAAGCATTCTTATCTTATTTGCCCGATACTCGTGATTTCGATACCGCGTTGGCAGCTTTCCAATGGCACATCTCGTATTGCGGGCTCGGGAGTTCCCTTTCGATGCAAAGGGCAGCCTTCTACTCTCTCATTCAAAAGCAAACGGGTTGTACATTCAATGTGGATTCCTTTGCTCATGAGGTCACGCAATCTTTCAATACACAACAGCTCAAGTCAACAAAGAAAGTGATTGGAATCAAATGGCCGGGGTCTGCTCTAGTCCAACAGTGTTTGGAATATTTTGATAGAAATGGCCTCTATTCTATATTTCCAATTATCGATGTTGAGGCCGTGCAGATCCTGCTCAATGCAAATGTCTTAGACAAGCCTCCACACATGAGTCGTGCTGCGAATCGGGCTTGTCTGGTTGCTTTTGCGGCAATGATCACCCATATCCACCGCCATGAGCGAGCTTTCGCCAGCGCCGACCCGGATGCTTATTTACAAGCAGCGCTAACTCTCCTTCCTGAAATGTTACTAGAGCCTCCTGATTTAAGAACTTTGGAAGCGGTGACAATATTAGTAAGTTCTTCGCGTGTCTACCTGGGCAGCACCAAAGGTGGATCCCATGTCTCAGAAGCTTATATGTGGCTATAGATGCTCTATATATGCCCTCTTGGCAGACCTCAGGCAGGAGAACTACTTCTTGGAATCGCAGTGCAGCTCATCTATAACCTCGGGGCAAACAGAATACAAACCCCCAATGAGATACACAGGACAGACCAGCGTAGCCAACATCTCCGAGCTTTGTTCTGGCATTGCTATGCCGTCGACAAAGAATTCTCTATCCGAAAATCACAACCACCCTTGATAAACGACGCCGACTGCGATCTAGATCTGCCTACCACATACGCCCAGGAAACCTCAGAACGCCACTTCTACATGAAGCCCTTGTCATCCAAGGAGCTTCTTTTCCCCCTCCGACCTCCGCTTTTCCTTGCTCAAGTCCAAGATCTTCCGGTTGCTTTATTCAGCGCACAGTCAGACGCTACCAGAAGCTAGGCGCATTCAATATATCCGTGAATTAGACCAAGAACTGAGTGACTTGAATCTGGGCTATCCCGCCGACTGCCGGCCGGAGGTGTTCGCCACCGAGAGCGCACCGGACTATCTGTTCCACGACCTCAGTATGCGCGGAGTGAATATCCATTTGGAATACTACTACTGCCTTGGAAAGATCCACGGAGCGAGTAGCTCTTCCAAGATACCTTCCCCGCAGAACTGGTCGCCTCTCCCATCTAGTGCAGAGCTGTGCTTTGAAGCTGCGCGGTGTTCGCTGATCTACATCTGGCGGGTCCGTCAGTTCATCAACCAGCATACATTCTGGTAAGGGATTCTGAGCCTTGTCTCATATATATATATATATATATATACTAATTCGAGGTTCTGTCGTATTCTAGGCTTCACGCGCAGTTCCTCCTCACGGCCGTTCTCTCGGTCTTCTGGTATCTAATCACTGTTCCGACTTCATCTACTTTCACAAGGGATCTCAAGACCTTGGAGGATATCGCTGGGCTCTTGGCTCACCTTGAAAGGCCGGCGAATGATGGTCAGACTTACCCACCATTTTATTTAGCGCAGGCTTTTGTTGAGAGGTTGGTCTCCATGGCGCGGCATTCCAGGTCTAGGATTGAGGGTACATGATAGGATTGTTCAATAATTCCAGTCACTACTCCCTTGAAGGTGGTACTTTTGTATCTATAAACAATACTAGCACACCCCGTAACTTGGGCTTGGAGTTTGGATTGACGTATGAATCATCTGGGAGTGTACGAAGTATAGCCCCCACTCTTAGACGCTGATGCGTTGACTTCCGCTAGGCATTGAGTTGGCCGATTTAACTGATTTGTGCTATTGAAATTAAATACCATGTGACGAAGGTATGTATTTATCGGTCGGTCAATATCAAGTGCTTATAGATCCTTGGTTTAAGTACAAATGTGGCTTTCTTTGTGTAGTTAGATGTCTCCTTTTTATCCGGCTTTTCCACCAATCCCTGTCGTTGAAGTATACATCTGCTCCCCCTCTTCTCCCCTGCATATTGCTCTTTATTATCTTCCTTTCACCTTCCTCTTCTTTTTTCCCCTCTCTTTCTCTACACCGCTCTCCTCTCCTTCATCTACAATTGTAACTCTTTGCTAAATGACGGGGAACTTCCTAGTCACCAGATGACCGAACTGGCTAAAAAAGCGAAGATCGGATGCTGAGAAGCGAGAAAATATTCCGGCCCTCCTTTTCTCGACTTTGAGCCGCCTCTTACCTTGACAGTACCAACCCCAACTTCGCGACGCTGGGATGCTATTGTACACAGATACGCTTTATTATGCATTAGTCCGCTCCTCTCTTCAACAGCCCGGCCGGGCTAGCTCAATCGGTAGAGCGTAAGACTCTTAATCTTAAGGCTGCGGGTTCGACCCCCGCGTTCGGCTATTCCTACAAAAAACTTGAGATTTCTTTTTTGCTCTTTTCTCTGGGTTCGTTTAGTGATGACAGAGGGTGCATCAGTAGACCTTTTTTTTGGCTTTGCTAGGTATATCTGACGATGCTCAAGTGCAGGTATCTGCATGCTTTACCGGGGCTAAAGACCCGCCTCAAAGCTTGTCTTTTTTTGAGCTATTCCTTGTTAGTATCCGTGATATATATTTAGACATGAGGAGCATGGGTCCCTAATCTTGCATATGTATTGTAAAGTAAAAGAAAAAAGGTATATCGTTCATTAATGTAACCAGAGCCGTCCATCCCTGTCAACTATGTACAACACGGCCTTACCAAGTCAACCCAATCATCAGTCATATATAAGCTACAAGATACACAAGCTCACAACCCTCTCGCATTAGACGGGAAATGCAGCGCCCCGAATTACCTAAACGCACCCTCACAGCTTCGTTCCCTCGCGTCCACTGTCACTGGGACGCCTGGGCCGAAGAGGCCCTAGGGACTGACCAGTAGCATGGCTCGGCCCAGCCACCGACGATGCCATATTAGTCCGTGTCCCTTCGCTTTCTGTAGAGCTGGGGCGAACAGCTCCTCCCCTCGTCCCCTGGTGAAGACGAGGGTTCATGAGCCACTGGACCTGCATGCGGACACTGTTGACCGCCGCATTTGTGTGGGCTATGTCCTCCTTGATGCGCATACATTCATTCATGATAGCCATGCTGGCGCGAGCATCTAGGTCGGTGATAGCATGCGAAAGTTGGCTGACCTCTTCCCGGAGCGATTCGTGCAAGGAAAGCAGATAGGTCGTGGCATTGGATGAAAACACACCCGCAGCAAGGTCTGCAGGATCATCTGTGTGGGCGTCGACGCGAGCGGAGGATTGCTGTTCTCGGTCTGACTGGGGAGGCTGCCCACCGCTATGGCTGTTCGCACCTAAGCGCGTGGATTCGAAAAGAGTGGACCGAATGTTTGCGAGCCCATCCTCGAATATTTCATTCCGCTGTTGCAGATGCCGCATACTTGATTCAAGCGACTTGAGCCGGGCATTCTGCGTCTCAAAATAAGGGCCCATTGCGACTATGGGGCAGCTTTGCTCGTGTGCTGCAATATCAGCCCGTCTGATCTTAACCGGACATGCATATTTGGATGCTGCGCAGGGAATCGCAACCTCCGGGCATGATTCAATATGCTCCTGCAGTGCCCCTCTAGTGACAACAGTCTCGCAGTCAGCACATGTGACCTCAAGAACTGGACAAAGCTCTTTCTCATGCTCCTAGGATAGGCGTTTCCGGTCAGCATCTATAGAATTTCTAATAAGTTCAAATGGGCAACAAACCTCGTATTTATGCTCTAGAACATCTTCTTCGCAATGGGCGCATCGTCGCACCTTATGAATACACTTCTGATCCATCCCAACATCCTTGCTCCGCGTCATCTGATCGCATGAATTATCCGGACACGGCAGTAGCCGGTACCCGCAGTACTTCTCAACATGCGACTGGACATGGCCTCGGGGTATTATCTCTTGACAGCCCTCCGTTATCAACGGACATCGCACTCGGATCTCGTCGCACATGTTGATCAGCAGGCGGGGCACGCTAGCCGACACCTTCTGGGTGGGATTTCGGCAAGAGGGACACGGGAACTCCTCCGAGTCGGCCGAGCGGAAGCTGTGTATTGCCGAACTGAGGCAACTCCCGCAGAAGACATGGTCGCATTGTAGACGGACGGGTTCAACGAAGGGACAGTGACAGATCGGACACATAAGATGCGAGTCGTACTCGGAGACGAGATCAAGGCTGCGGAGGTCGATTAGCTCGTCGCGCTCGCGGCTTTCTTCCATTGCTAGGAAGTCTTGTAGATTCATGTTGCGCGGAGTCCAAGACTATCAGGACGCCTTCGAAAAATATGCAAAGTACCAACGGACTTTAATTCCCTATGTTGTTGTTTCTTCGAAATGCGGAACCGCTGCGCGGATTCATGCAGCTTTGCGCTAGATACCGAGGTAGACCGAATAGTCCAGATCCATGAGGATGAGACTCAGAAAACAATAAGTTGAGCGATCGGAAGCAAATGCTTGCAAGACATAGACATGTTAATCTTCCGAGCTGAAGAGAAGGCGGGATGACTGCGGGGGTACCAAAGGGAGAAAAGGCGGAAAGTGGTTGATCCGCACTTGTTGCCTCCGCTTGTGATTCCTCGTCTTACCCATCTCCACCTTCAACCTCGCCCAGCCGGAAACATCTCAAACAGTCTGACTTTAGCTTACTTGGCTGATCGGAGGTCTTTCTCCGTATTGACCGTCCAAACGCCTACGATTCATACATCGCAACAGCCTGTCATTTTGATCTCACACATCTCATCATGACGAACCCTTCCCAGCTATTCCTACTCGCCGATCACATCAAATTATCCCTTTTGGAGCGCGAAAGGGCAATCTCACTCGATCTCGAGCCCAATTCCAAAGATGGAGAGATCTCTTGGTCTCTCGAGTCACTCCGGGAGAGCATAGAGGCTTTGGAAGCCGAACAAACCCGGCTAGCCAACTCGCATGACAGCGCAGGCGCCACCGCTTTGAAAGACCAACTCACCCCCCTCCAAGCCCAATTCAAAGATCTCTCGACCCAGTTCTACGGCGCAGACGGCGAGCCATCGGACAACTCGACGCAGGCGTCGAAACCCGCCACCCCCGACCTCAAGCAGCCAATCCCAC
This sequence comes from Penicillium chrysogenum, assembly GCF_028827035.1. Lineage (NCBI taxonomy): Eukaryota > Fungi > Ascomycota > Eurotiomycetes > Eurotiales > Aspergillaceae > Penicillium > Penicillium chrysogenum. The sequence goes on along the minus strand of NW_026622749.1, from coordinate 1,364,302 downwards.
AACATCCACCTTCCAAATCCGTCCGTTTCATGGACAGCTCCGCCGCAGCGGCAGCCGTACAAGATGAGCTTGATGAGGAGGATGAGCGCAACCGCAGCAACCTCTTCCGTCCATACCGTGATGAGCCATCGCCGCGACCGGATCTGTCAAACCTGGACAACCAGCAGATATACGACCACCACGCTCAAACAATGCGAGACCAGGATGACCAGTTGGATCGGCTGGGTGAATCAATTGGTAGACAGCACCAGCTGAGTATTCAGATTGGGGATGAACTGGATGGCCACGTTCAACTTCTCGATGGGATGGATGGGGACGTCGAGCGTCATCAGAACCGGCTAGACGGTGCGAGACGGCGCATAGATAGGATCCGCCGAAAGGCGGGCGAGAACTGGAGCATGATGACTATCATTGGATTGATCATTGTTCTGGTCATCTTGATCGTGATCCTGAAATGATACCCCGATACGGGTGGATGATTGGAGGGTGGTCTTTTATTGCTATTACTCTTATCATTTTTTACCTTTTCTTCCTTTGGCGAGCGGGCGTTTACAACTTTACGCAATATGGGACGATTGGTTTTCCTTATGTTTCATTTTCACTGGGCTCGAGGCGTTGAGGCAGTCGAGTCGTCCCTAGACTCCTTGGATTCTTGATCATACTACATCTACAAAGCTTACCCATGGTCATAAACTTCCATATCTAATTATTTGCTCAAGTGTGCAGTATCAATTGTCATTGACGAATGCGATAAACTCGAATAAATCACCATAAAAGACTCCCAACAGTCTCACCCGTAGACTGCTTCAATAAAATACATGAGAAATAAACGAAAGCCGCGAGCGAAAAGTCACGGAAGGCCGAGGGCTTTCCCTTATTGCTTATCGTACTTCGAACTCCCAACATGTTTCGTTTTCTCCTGCAACTTCTCGAACTCGGCATCACCGTCTACCTCGCCGCGGTCCGCTTTGACCTGAATGAATCAAACATATTAGCTCTGCTGAAAAATGAACTCTAGAGGCCAATGCTTACTGTAGCCTCGCTGTTACTAGCCAGCTCGGACTTCCACTTCCCCTTGCCCTCCACAGTATTCTTGACGACTTCTTGCTTATGGGATTCGTAGTGGGCGGAGAGGTCGTCGCGGTCTTCTTGCGGTTAGTAGGGGTAGGACAAGTTGGTGGTGGTATACTGACTCTTATCATCCTCTTTCAAGCTCCTGACTGCTGAAGAATGGAATGTGGAAGCTGGCATGACGAAGTTGGTCCGGATAGCTTGGCGGGAGGAGCCGCGGATGGATGTGAGGAACGACATGATGGTTATGATGTAGGTGTAGATAGAATGATATGTAGGTAACTTCGGAGATTCAAAGTTTGCAGATTGAAAGAGAGGAAGAGTATTTGAAATCCAAAATGATTGGAAGTGTCGATATTTAAAGAAGCAGGTCTTTTCCATTTGGTTCTGAGGTCCCCGTCCTGATGCTATATGACATCATCAGGTTGGTGGGTCGATGCGACATGCGAATCTACCTAGCCCTGGAGGTATGTAGCTAACTATGGACAGTTAGGTTGAGAGGGTATTAGTAGGGACTATTTTGTCTGCTATTGATATCTGAAGATTGGAGACTTCCATATACTCCATGAGGACTGTTGTATCTTACATATACCTACAACATAGGTAGATCACTATAGGATCTCCCCGCATAAAAGTGTGGAGACTTTCCGACTTCTTGATTTTCTTGATTTTTGAAAATTGTCAACGATACACTGGACCAGCTTTACTATGTGTTTCCGTAGTCCACTACTTAAATTGACACCGTAGATCTGGAGGGAAAGATCCTTCAGTCCAATGGTTGTTCAGTGGGCCTGTTTAGGGCCTCAGGGGGGCATATCCCAGTCTGGCAGAAGGCAATCCAAGCTCCTTACACTCCAGATCCGTTAACGGGAATGGATAGTACAGATGCTCTGGCAATTAATGGACTTGCATATAATACGAACAATTCTCATGTCGGTCATTGCACTAATAAAACCGCCTGCACAGTCTCAAGCCGCTGCCAAGGTGGGAAAGACCTACCCCGCATCAAAATGAATATCTGTCTATTCCAGCGAAGATTGTCCTCCATTTATCCTCCAAACGCATTTTATTGCGATGTCAGGTCTAGAGGTGATTGGTGTCGTCGCCAGCATCATCCAGATCGCAGACCTTGGCGCCAAACTATCCGTCAAGCTCTGTACGTTCTACAAAGCAGTCAAAGTCGCAAACAAGTCAATGCAAGAGCTGTCCAGCGATGTTTCACTTACCTGCAGCATTCTAAACGAGCTCGGCAAGACACTCGAACAAGATGACCAGACAAGGCTTTGCTCCAAACAGGCCTTTTTCACAGCACAAGAGGTCTTACAGGAATGCAAGTCGGTATTTGAAGAAATTGATACCGCAATCGAAAAGCATTCCCAAGACAATGAGAAGAATCGCCTTATGCGACATGCGCGAAAAATCACGATCGCACTCCTTGGTCCGGACTTGAATGTCCTCAAAAGTAACTTAGAGAGGCTAAAATCGACAACATTATTGATGCTGCATGTCATCATGTATGCTGGACAGCTTCGCAAGTGAGTTCCTCTGCTTGGTTATCTGATCTATGGATCTAACGTCGGCAGGGAAAATGAGAAATCTACTATGGCCGATCAACGTGGTCTCATCCAAACTCTTCTAGAAGAGAAAATCGCGAACGACGCCAAATATGATACCCTTAGCAAATCTATCCAAGCTGTTTCTATATCCAAAGATGATAGTGCCTTTCAGCCCTCATTCGAAGCTTTGAGCATTGATCCACAGCCAACTCCGTCTACTCCTCTCTGGAACGAAGTGGGAGAATACTACAATCTGGTTCGAGGCCTACTCTGTCAAATCGATGCATACCAAGACACCCTGGAGAAGAGCCGCCACCTCAGAATCCGAAACGGTGTTATAAATGTGCATTCGGCGGAATCTGTTCTCTTTCAACATATTCATGGCCACGCGGCAAATCAACTTTTTGATGACCCCATATTCAGATTCAGGGATGCTTCTTTCCCTGCAACTCACCAAATACATACGAGGTCCGATTCCACAGACGAGACCGCAAAACGTGGAAAGACGCGACCAGAACTCTCTCATAGCTCTGATTCTGAATATGAACCAGAGCGTGAAAAGACTGGGAAATCCTATGTCCACAGAGAACGCCGGCGCGATCCGAATAAGACTCGTGGGAGCGCCGAGAGCCGCATTACTCCATCTGAGGATAATCTTTCGGACTTCACAAGCTACGAAGACTGTTGCCTTACAGCCCCTGCGCTGTATAAGCGATCTGGTTTTAGGCGCGCTCGGCGTCTGTCTACGACCATCTCGCGGTATGAGCGAGGAGTGGGCGATGAGCCACCCGCGCGCAGAGATTTCGATGAAAGTGATTACTATGATCGTGAGTGTTCGAGTTAATCAGAGCTCTACAATATTAATCGGCATTGTGCTAACATGGGCCATTTAAAAAGTCCCCCCTGCATACATCAACTCTCATGGGTCCGAATTTGAAGAGCGCCGCGCCGAGGCAGAGAATGGTTTCCGTCGTCATCCGCACGACGGAATCCATTCGCACTTTGACCATCGCTCTTGGCCCGATCCCAGACCTGACGATTCAATTGCTCAAGCTCCCCAACGCCGAAAAAAAAGAAACGTTATCGACACTGCGGCAGCGATGACAGCAAGATATGCATTGACACGGATAAAAAAGGAGAAGAGGACCAGCCCATGCTACCTCCTCCTCCACAGCCTATCAAATCCAGCTCTGATGATGGTGATCATGATGATGATATTCTCATCATCGATGAAGTGACCGACCTCATAGGAAAACCAATTGAAAGCAAAGAAGAGAATTGGGACTCATCCCCGTACGTATCCAGCGAACCGGCACCGGATATAATAACACTGGAAAGTCTAGTGTTGCAATGGACAACCCTCAAACCGGAGGAACTCTTGAGGCTAGATGCTACCTGGAGGAGGAAGGAGGAAGAAAGATATGATATGAATCTATAGAAAGGACCTCGGGAGGCTGTATATGGAGCCTCCGAGAATGACAAATACGACAAACCAGGCAAATGCTCAGTCTGCACAGAGACAAACGCATACCCTGCACGCATCGCATGTATGCATGTCAACAGGAACTCCAAGTATAATAGAATGACGAGCAAATATAATTCATTCATTGGCTTTGCTTGGCCCCCAAATTTCGGAACAAACTATAACCATTACTAGGATACAGCTGGAATTTACATTGCTGGGCATATCGGCAGATGTCATAGTATTGCTTTTGTGGGCGAAGTTTTGGTAAAATAGCTAGATCATTGTCTACATTAGGGACCTCGCTTGAGGTCTACTGGGAAAAGTTTTTTGAGGAAGTAAAAACAATCTATGTTCCTGTATTTCGAAGCGTTCTCTATCAAATAAACAAGACTTAAGAAAAACAAGAGCTGCTAAATCGCACACAGCTAAGATAATCAAATTGCATGCACTGCGAGGGCTGTTGAATGGATGCACAATACTTCTATAATTCCATACCTGTCTCAAGGTAAGATTTGTTTTCAATATCAAACCGAATCTGCATGATAACTTTCCTCCAGACAACGATTTTGGTGATACGATGTGTACCTCTGGGAAACGCCGACAGAACAAGAGCCGCCGCTCCTTTCCCAAGCTGCGTGCCTAGAATGGCCTTGTATTCGGGGGTATCAAAGCTCCAGACCACATGATTTAGTGATGCGGGAGAATGCTGGAAATCCTGGGAATTAGCTGGTTGAGTTCTAGCCCAAATGTCTTCAATAAAGTTCCTGGTATCTGCGTTGATAATATTTTCGAGGTAAATATGTCTCAGGATATTCCGCGGGAAGTGAGTATCGTATTGTGCAAGGGCGACTTGACTCCACCAAGGTCCATCGTACCTTTCAACGTTTCTCAGAATAATAACTCCTAATGCAGTCGAGATATGGTAAAAGTTAGTCCCCGATCCTCTTCTAGGGTGCGGAGTGAACGAGGTCTTTGAGATCTTGACTTCGTGGTAATCTTCAGGACCTGTGGGGAACCCACAAGCCTCGAGGTCTGCTCGAAGAGCAATGGGTGCTGGTCCCCAGTGGTTGAAATTTGTCATCCATCGCTGGAACCTGTGTGTACTATGGGTCAGGCTTCTAAATTCAAAATTTAGCGGTTTCACTGTACAGTTGGGCTCGTTTTTATCGTCGATCCATCGTTGTCGCAAGCCTCCCCACATCTCGCGCTCGCCGTACTGATAATCGTTAGGGTCGTCGGTTGGGATGGAACCAGGCTGAGAAGATGCAAAGACAGGATCATTGGGAGGGACGACAGGGCCGGGGGCGGGCAAGGCTACTGGAGCAGGGGGTGTTATGTATTGTAGCTCTATAGGGCTATCGCCGGTAGGAGCAAAGCCTGGGGAGCTGCGGCGGCGATTGCGGCGATTGCGGCAGATACCGAAACAATTCAAGAAGCAACAACCAGGCATAGCGGTGTATATATTGGATTTGATCGGAACGTATAAAACTAGAATACCGGTTATTGAATGGAGTATCGAGTGCTGTATTGAATGATGAATGATGAGCTTGTACTTGTCCATTTGATACAGAGATGCCGAGGATTATATAGATGTGAGTTGAGTAGGTGGCGCATACTCGACCGTGAGTATCCCTTTCAAGTAACATACAAAGGGCACAAAAAAAGAAACATTTAGCACAAAGAGTCGACAGAAATATCAGCACTGGAACAAGGCAGACAATGATAACGGAAGCCGAGGCCATGATCTTAAATAGACATTAACAAGTGGACAAAGAAGTCGAAGTCGAAGACACCGAGAACAATGAGCACAGAAAGTGCGCGAAAATGGTAATTACATAGACGATTGTCGACAAAGAGAGCATTGTAGACCAACACGAGAGCATAGACAAAGAAGTCGACTGTAGAATACCGATGTCATGAGATCGATGCCAAAAGCTAACCGGTCTAGCAATTCAGGATTGGCACAATTCAGGCTAAAGGATACAGAGATCAATTGATATAGGGATCATTAGCCCGGTATACACCATTCCGACCAGTTTCCGGACCTAGGGCATTGACGCCGTGACGTCCACTTTGCTGCAAGCTTATATCCATACCAAGCCTATGGTTGCTCCATTGCCTACAGTCTTGCACGTAGTTCATTTATTTGACCTTAGATGGATATCGACTTTGACCTATCATCAGGTCTTGACCCGCACACTAAGACACCATCTTGAAACATGTCCAATTGCGGGATACTTGCGGTATTCGAATAAAGAACATGCATGTTTATTTCAAGGTCGTTGGCCTATTAAAGAACATAGAAGCAGGCTAGGGCTGATACTGTCACGGCTTGAGCTAGTTAATCTACCCCTGAACTTGATTTAACGTGAGCACTTCTGCAGGACCATTTCCCCGAGGCTTCCCCTGTCTCCATATGCATCTAAGAGGAAAGGGGAAATGACACTGCCAATCATTGTCAATCAGCTGCACATGTGCAGTAACGGGGATTATACCGTTTATTGCGACCTTAGCGTAAAACTTGGTCTCACATTAGTTCGATTTATGCCACGGAGTGAATAAATCCTATATAAGCTTCCCCGATCATCTTGGAAACTCCCGTCAACAGCCCAATCTATTAATTGCTTTATATATATCGCATCTTGAACAGCCGAGGTATCTTTTCCAGATGAAGACCATCCTTCTAAGCGTTCTGCTGCCTGCATTAGCCAGCGCAGCGACAACAAACGGTAAATTCACTGCGCTGAGCTTCAACGTCGCAGGCCTGCCATCCATCCTCCAATCGAACGATGTCAATGGCACAAAAACCGAAAACGCCAAGCTGCTCGGCACGTACTTCTCAGAGTATGGCTACGATATCATCAACATGCAGGAGGTGCCGCTCCACCCAGTCTCCCTAGTATATCAATCGATCTAACCACTCTCTAGGATTTCAACTACCATGCCTATATCTATGAAACAGATACCCACGCCTACAGGACCGCTACTTCTGGCGGCGCAGCCATCGGAAGTGGTCTGAACACCATCTCCAACTACAACTGGGTAGACTTCGCACGCGTGAAATGGAACAAATGCTCCGATGCATCCGGCTCAGACTGCTTAACCCCGAAGGGTTTCACCTTCATGCGCTGGAACCCGGCCGATGGAGTCTATGTAGACTTCTATAACCTACACGCCGACGCTGGGTGAGTACAGGCTATTCTCAGGTTATGATCGACCTCATGACTGACTCCCGCCAAGCACCGAGGATGAAGACGAAACTGCCCGGAACTCCAACTTGCAGCAAGTCGCAGATTACATCGACACCTGGTCGACCGGTAACGCCGTTGTAGTCATGGGCGATACGAACAGTCGCTACACGCGCGCCAAAGATACGGCCATTCGAGTCTTCAAGTCTCAGAATACCCTCGCAGACCCCTGGGTCGAGCTTGAGAAAGATGGTGTCTATCCCACTGCTGGGGCGGATGCCTTGGTATGTCAGAATCCGTCTTCTGTTCAGACCTGCGAGACGGTCGATAAAGTGCTGTACCGGGGGTCCAACGTTGTGTCGCTCAAGGCGGACAGCTTCGTCTATGCCAGCGAGAAGTTCACAAACACTGACCCTAAGTATTTGGGCGATATACTCTCGGACCACAACCCGATTCTTGTGAACTTCACCTGGTCGCTTTCGTCGTCGCTGCGACAAAGTCAGTTCTCCGGTGGTCCGCATGGGACCTGGTTCAGTGATCTGCCAAGTATTCCTTCGTCGCCTGCTGCTTCTGTGATTACTTTCTCTGGTGCGGAGAGATTGGATTCTGTTGCTTTGGAGTTGAAGGATGGCACGTCGTTTAGCCATGGAGGAACTGGTGGAACCAAGGTCTCTCTTACCCTGGCCTCTGGGGAGTATTGGACGGGGACCAAGCTCTGTACTGGGAAGCATAATAACCACACTCGCAACTTTTATATCAAGGCTACTACCAGTACTGGTAAGACCTTGGAGGCGGGCACTTCAACTGATAACTGCCAGACATTTACTGCCCCCGAGGGCTTTGCGGTTGTGGGTTTCATGGGACAAGCCGCGGACGAGATCGATCAATTGGCTTTGGTGTATGCGGCCTATTAAGGGCCAAGGAAGCGATTAGTTACTTGAGATGTGAAGTCAAGTTTCTGGTGAATATGTATTGTGTTCATTTGCCATTTTGGCCAATCGTATCAAGTCATGGTTTATGCAATGTATGTCCCAAAACGCCGAGGTATTCCGCAGAAATCTTACCCATATGCACCGCGCTGCGTAAATAAGCCAAGAAGAAAAGCACTTTAATCAATCACATCCTCCGGGAGAACATCATCCGGGTTCTCCCCAACTGCTTGTCCCACCAAGCGCACGACGCGCTTGATTGCCTTGGACGCGGGACTTTCGGGGAAGTTATCCACGAAGCTCTCGCCAAAGTCACATGCCATGCCAACACGGGGATCCAGAGGCACAGCACCTAGGAAAGGAATTCCCATTTTCTTCGCTAGCCGGCGACCGCCGCCAGTTGTCGCTCGGAATATTTGCGACTCGTGGGTGCAGCTAGGACAGACAAACCCAGACATGTTCTCTACCAAGCCCAGTACCTTAATTCCAGCCTTGCGGCAAAAGTCGACCTCCTTGCGAACATCCAGCAATGAAACCTCCTGCGGGGTAGTCACGACAACGGCACCGTCAACGCCAGACTCCTTCAGCAAAGAGTTGACGGACAAATGCTCGTCGGAGGTCCCAGGAGGCGTATCGACAATCAGGTAGTCCAGCTCGCCCCAGTCCACATCCTTGAGGAATTGCTTGATCAGTCCGTTCTTCTTAGGCCCGCGCCAGATCACCGCATCGTCCCGGTTGGGCAGCATGAACTGCACGCTCATTGCGCCCAGGTTATCTGTCACCCAGACGGGACTCCAGCCGGCATTGCTGATGTGAATAGTCTCTGACTCCACGCCCATCATCTTGGGGATCGAAGGCCCGCAGATATCGGTGTCCATGATGCCGACGGTGGAGTCTGGGTTGGCGGCGAAGGCGTGCGCGAGGAGAGTTGAGAACGTAGATTTGCCGACCCCTCCCTTTCCAGAGAGGACTAGGATCTTGTGTCGTATTTGAGAGAGTCGTTCAGTGATGATCGGGATGTCGGGGTCGGGGCCTTTGGGCGCGGTGGCGCAGATCTGTTGGTTTGGGCAACCGGCACAGGCATCGCCTTGGCCAGCTTGCTCGGACTCAGGGCCTGGGCAGTGTTCTGCTGAGAGTTAGCGTGTGTATATTGTGGCAATGATTCTGCGCATGCGTACCTGGTTCGGGAGCGACAAGGCTGGGCGGCACCTTGGACGAGACTGCTAGAGACTCCTCGAACTCCTCCACGTAGGGCGCCATTTTAGATTGCTGCTCTGTGTGGCAATGACAGTGAGAGCAAGCGAACGAAAATAATAAGATAATGTTATGCAGTTGGAAGAAATAGAGAAATTCTGTCCGGTGGCGGACTGACGGACTGATGCTTGATAAGCGGGGATGACTAAAAACCCGATGCGATTGGCGGGGCAAAGCATATCTGCGGTGTCGGAGCGCTTGCAGGCGCAAGTGTATAGAAGCCGAGAGTGAAGTATTTCATTTCGTATGATCGCTACACTAGCTGAAACTATAAAACTCTGAAGAATAATACGACATGTGTAGTAAATAGGCAAAGCAACCGGGAAATAAAGCATGGTTTGAAAACCCCGTCTATAGCAAACCACCTTATCTCTTATGTCCATTCGCCAAACCAACCAGATCTCCATATTTTAGTGTATTTGTCGTTGCAGTATATTGACTGGCCTCCGGTGAGACAGTCAAGATCATGGCAGAATGAGTATCGGTGGATGCCTCGAAGTGCTCCCGCAGCACCATGGTCAATGGAGAGGAGCGGTACGGGATACGAGATTTCTTGCTCGATCGGGCTCGGATCACTTCTTTCAACGCGAGGAGATCAGTATTTATCTGCCTGCCTTCTTGCTTCTCTTGGGGGGTTTGCTTGAGCGCAGACTCAGTCGTGCTGGAAAGGAACTCAGCGCCGGCCAGGTCCACGAACACAAGTTTCCCCCCAATACATCGATGTGTGCGAGCGGTAGTAGCAAACACTTCAGACTCATGCCCTTCTGCTTCTTTCACGCGAGACTCAAATTCAGCTTTTTTTGCTTCTGCGGCATCGACGCGTGCTTGATCCATTTGATAATCAGGATTTGGAACGAATTTCCCCTCTTCAGTCTGGACAACTGCGCGAGATTGTTCCTCGATATAAACGTCAGTTGCATGTTTCCCTATAGGAACAAGCTCAGATTGCCGCTCAACCACCTGATCACGCGCATTGAGAAGATCCTTAGTGATGATTTCCAGCTCGATCACGGCATGGGTGCGTGAGCTTTGATCATGCACCGTCGATGTCGCAGTCTTGCGATGTTTCAGGCCTTTCTGTAGCTCCTGGTGCAGCTCTTCGAAACTCCAACATGCCTTCGTAGCAATTGGTCGGACTCTCACTTTTCCATTCTCCAGCATTTCCGTTTCGCCACGGATGTAGACCCGGCCATCGGATCCCTCGCGGACAAAGCACTCATTCCGCTCATTGAGGAGATCGAAAGCGATATTCTTCCGCAGTTCAAACACGCGGAGCCCAATGCCGAATCGATGGTTGCTGTCCTTCGAATTGATGTCTTCTAGAGCAGCGCCCAGTTGACGTGCAGCAGCTAAACAAAGCCCAAATTCATCCGCATGCTCAAAATCGTAGCCGATCATGGTATGGGATTTGCCGCTGCCTGAATGGCCATATGCAAAGAAATTGCAAGACTTGCCCTCCAGAACTTCTGGAATAATTGGTGCAACGACGCGGTTGAATACCAAGTGGTTGTTATCATTACATTCAATGATCCCATCAAATGAAAACCCACTCTTCCAGGATCTTTCCCTGGTCGAAAGTGCTTTAGCTTGCAGAGGGGAAGTGATGGAGACGCACGACTGCGGATTGCTGTGATGCTGGCCATATTCCCGCTGGATTTCTCCCGTTTCGGCCTCGCTCGGATTGAGAGGTCGCCATCTCATCCATACTTTAAATGCACTCATCTCCCTTACGCGTGAGTGTTCCGGTGATAGAGGAGAAGGAACACGAGCACACAGTCCAGGGGTATCGCACCGTTGGCTTATGTAACAAGGCAGCAATGGCCCCGAATCCTTCAAGATCCTTCAGGGCTAGAACCTTTGGTGGGGCGAGGCATCGTCAAGAATAGTATGCTCCAGTACAGGCTAGGTCTCAGGCCTCTGATGGTGTGAGTTACTAGAATTTCATCGGAATGACATCGGGACGGACCCCACAAAGCCGAAATAGACGTTCAAATCTCGAAGGACGTGCCTATCACTAACCTATAGGCCTATTCAGGTCGAGGCGGGTTCTATGTACTTTGTACATTCAGATATGCAAGTCCTAACCGTGGACATATGGAAACTACTCGACAATAAATAGCCCCACAGGAAAATAATCCCGGACCCTGTCAGCATTTAGCCAGGGGGCAGAGTCTTGATCAAGCGCCCCCACTGCAGCGGACATGGCCCAGTAGAACAGCCCGAAAGGCAGCATGCAGCATGCTGCGAGGACAAGAAGCGGGGGTGTGCTGCAGCTTAGATTGATCATCCCTCGTTGCATACCGCGTAGTTAATAATACAACCCAGTGAGGTCGGCAGGGTACTATTATGAGTATCCATTATCAATCTTGGGAGGCATTGACATCCACGGTGCCTGGGCATCATAACGAGGGGTTTCAATGCTGGCCCTGGTCAACAACCAGGGATTTAGATTGGATGATGTCAAGTACTCCACTGGCCGTGGATCGTCCCATTCGCCCATGGAACATGCAGACACGATCACAATGCATTTTATATACGGGGCTCGAGCTCAAAGGGAAATGCGCGTATGGACGGATCTATGCAGACGGTAAGTGTACACGGTATATGCTATTGGAGCGCAGAACTCTCACAGGCTCTGCCGCACTTGCCGCACTGCACGATACCCCGCTGTTGATCGATGTTGTATACATATGGGGCAAGAGAGGAATGGATAGACAGGAGATGTGGATGTCCAAAGCCAATTCAAAATAGAACGAAGTCTTTCCCAACAACAGTACTCCGTAGCGAAGAAGACTAAAGCCACTTAGCGTCGGTTGATCAAAGGCCCCATTTCTTTCCCCTTCCGCTCCATTCGGAGGCCCGCATCTCTTGAGAGAGACTTCAGTCTCAACGGTTCCACTCTTTGTCGGGATTGATATAAATAATAATTGGTCTCCTCGATAAATTCTTTTCTTTGTCTTCTCTGAAAGCAAAAAGGAGAGAGACCTCCCATTGTCACCCAAAACCCTAACAAGATACAACATAGGACCCTGTTTCCGTTGGTACTGACTAAGCATAGTTCCGCTTTTTCGAGTATCACATGCTTCTGTCGTCACATTCTGTCTCAACAGTTTCCTTTCTCTCAACACCCTTGTAAAGTGGCACACCATGGATCAAGGCCTTTCAACAGGGGCCCATCAGGATACTGATGGGCTACGTGAGAGAAATACACGCGTCGATTCAACAGTCGGTCGCGAGGCTTTAACAGCCGTTGGGGAAGGGGAGATCAAAGATAAAGATGGCAAAGCATCGAAGACCTTTGGGAGAACTCCCGATGGAACAGGTAAGCTCGCTGTGTGTTAATTATGTTTGCAATTGAATACAGAGTTTATCTGCATGCACTTGAGCCTCCCTTCGTGTTTCGTCAAGAGTCCGCTACTAACCGGGTCTGACGTATCATAGTGTTTACGGTCCCTCAGACTCATGACATGGTCTCCCAGTTACTTTTGCCATCCGAACCAAAGAACTTTGGTGATCTTGTGGTGTTGATTCTATTGGCGGGACATATTTTGTTTCTCTGGGCACTCCCTGCGGGAGCCAAAATCCCCATCTTTGCAGTCACCTACCTGTTCTGGCGCCTGGCTTACAATGCGGGAATTGGGTGGCTGCTTCACAATCAGTCGCACCACAAGACACTAATTCGATGGGCGGAGAAGACCAAAGTCTTTGTCAACCCAGCCACTGGGGAGAACCCCCACCCTAAATTGTATAATTGGATCAAACGGGAACTGGAGACCAAGATCCCGCAGGATTACTCGTTCGACAATGCTCCAATTGAATACAACACCTGGCTTGTCTTTAGACGTCTTGTGGACTTGATCCTCATGTGTGACTTCACTTCTTACTGCCTTTTCGCGATAGCTTGTGGTCACCAACCCGTTGACGAGAGTATTCTCATGACTGTTCTTCGGTGGTCCGCAGGTATCGTGTTAGTGCTGTTTAACCTCTGGGTCAAATTAGATGCCCATCGAGTGGTCAAGGATTATGCCTGGTATTGGGGTGATTTCTTCTACCTCATTGACCAAGAATTGACTTTCGATGGCGTGTTCGAAATGGCGCCTCATCCCATGTACTCGGTTGGTTATGCGGGCTACTACGGAATCTCTCTGATGGCAGCCAGCTATAAAGTGCTGTTCATCTCGATCATTGCCCATGCAGCACAATTCGCTTTCCTCGTTCTTGTGGAGAACCCGCACATCGACAAGACTTATAACCCGCCACCACCCAGAAAGCGCTCTTCTACCTGTGCGGATTCTTCTTCCACCTTGCCCACCGATCTAGACACCCCGACAGCGCCAACTCCGTCTGAAGACCAAACTCCCAACGCGACATATTCGTATTCGGTTAAGCCGCCGCAGCCCGTCCACAACCTTTTGGGGCTGCACAACCTGGATTTGTATAGAACCACCGATTCATCGATCATGCTGGTTCAGCTTCTTGTATTCTCTATTACAGCTTTGACACCCTCTACACCATGGTATCAGTTGCTGTTCGTGGTCCTTGCTGCTATTTCCAGGATCTGGTATTCTGTAGGTATTGGGTATATCCTTCGGAATCAGTCCAACACCAAGTCTTGGACCAGGCACTTCGTCAAGTATGGTGACACGCCGCAGGAAGCGTGGAACCAATGGAAGGGCACTTATCATCTCAGCATGATCTTGTGTTACTCTAGCTTCATTGCTGCCGTGTGGAAGATGTACACATTCCCGGCCGATTGGGGCTATGGTCTGGTTCTGTTCCGACACGTGCTCGGAGCTGGCCTGATCAGTCTGCAAATCTGGACTTCGGTCAGCATCTACGAGTCTCTCGGTGAATTTGGCTGGTTCTACGGAGACTTCTTTTTCGATGACTCTCCAAAGCTCACCTACAACGGCATTTACCGCTTCCTCAACAACCCAGAGCGCGTTCTAGGTCTCGCAGGCGTGTGGGGCGCTGTTCTCATCACCAGTAGCGGAGCTGTCACTTTCCTCGCCTTGCTGAGCCACATCCTGAGTCTGGCTTTCATTCAGTTCGTCGAGCGCCCTCACATGCAGAAGCTGTACGGTCGTAGCCTTCGCCAGGATGCGGGTCTTGTGAAGAGTCTGAAGCGGTCCCTGCCACCCTCTCTCAAGCAATTGCACGGAAGTGTTGACAAGATGTTCGATGACTCCTTCGAGTTCATCGAGGAGATGCTTGATAATGCCCGACCGAAGCTCGCTGCGGGAGTCAACACCTTTGTCAAAGATACCACTGCGCTTTTCCAGAAGTACCCTGCTCGCGTCACCATCGCCCGAATTGATGCAGACCTGGCTGGATTCGACGTCCGCGATTATGCTCTGTCGCTTGAAGGTACCAGTGCTCTGTCCTTCGAGGAGAGCGAGAAGAATAAGGGTCGTGAAGGTGCAAACGCACGCATGCCCCTGGACCGCCGTGGCGATCTCAAGGACTTGACGTTTGAGTACGGCTCCCCGATCAGGGTCAAATGGACTGCCCCGCTCCATCACAGCAAGAAGGATTGGATTGGCCTTTACCGTGTGACAGACAATACCTCGCGAGAGGTTACTCGTGTATCATCGCAAGGCCGCTGGGTCGCAACCAACGAAGGCGCATATGACAACTTGACATGCGAAAAGGGTATCCTCACTAGTGATGTTGTTATCCCATCGTCCGAGCGTCAGGGCCAGGACCCCTGCGAGTTCGCGTCTGGTGAGATCGTTTTTGCTGGCGACAAGCTCTTCTGGACCCAGGGTGTCTTTGAACTCCGCTACCACCACAACGGTATGCACAATGTCATGGCTATCTCGAGACCATTTGAGATTCGTATCCGCCGGTCCGATGAGGATGAAACTATTTCTGACGGCGATTCTTTCGTGGAATCGGCTGTTGAGAATGCCTTGTTGCCCGTTGTTCGTAACTGTTTCGATCGTGATCCTGAAATCGCTCCGGAGACTGTTGATGAGCAGTTCGGTACCCTTGTTGAACGGGATGGCAAGTTTGCCAAGCGTGTTGTCTTTGCTGTCCATCAGATGTGAGCTCCCTCCCTTTCTTGATGCTCCTTCCAATGATGTATCATATTCTGACCCCTCTCGTCACGCAGGTTTGGTATCGAGTTGGCAGCTGAGGTTGTCAAGGCCGATGGCAACGTGCGGAACTTGGCTTGGAGAATATGCAATGCCAAGAAAGTTCTCGTGAGTATCAAACAGCCGGCTGAAATTAGGCCCTTGGACCAAAGCTAACTAGTCGATGATGCAGGCTCCCTACAGCATGTCAAGATCCAATGGCACGACGACACCACTCGAGGAGAGCAAGGAATAAACCCTCGAGGCAGATTCCTGATACGTGCAATCCAGCCATACATTTATGATGGCAGGAGACGACTTGAGTTGAACGACATGCGTCAATCAAATGGATTTGGCGCTCGACGATTGATGCTTTACAACAAGAAAAAACCAAATCACAAAAAAAAAGAGATGTCATAATTAAGATAAGATCATGTTCTGAAGCAAAGAGGAGTTGTCCTGTTTTGGTTTACTTGCCTTGCATGCAATGGATCATGCGAGGTTCAAGGAAGGTAATGATTCCCATGATGATTTTGTTTAGACTTCAGGGGTTGAGTGGGTGGCAGTGGTGATTTTCATCTTTTGGGGACTTTTTGACTGAGCTGATTACTTTTCTTCTCTATTTCATCGTATATAGCTTTAGGAGAAATCTATTGCTTTGCTTATCATCGTTGAATTCGCCTTTTTTAGGACTCTTGCGAGAGCCAAACGTAAAACTGCTCGCAATGTCGTGAAATATACAACAAAAGTGGCTATCTTCATCGGGGCTTGTATGATACCTCCAGAAGATAGCTTCCAACCTCAACCATCTGCTCCTACCTTTCGTCTATCAGTTTAAGGGAATCATACCCCAGCATTGACATAGATGCAGCTTCACCACTCCACCAGGAACAGCTACCCTCATGCTCATGGGATACACAATCAAATTCGGTTACTGGGCTACGTACTACAAACAAGTTATTTCATAAGGCAAGTGTGTTAATACGCATGTGTATTGTACTATATATTATGGTATTCCGAAGTGCAGACCTAGGGGAAGCTTTGAATGCTGTCAGCGAAAGTCCAAAGACTCGAAAGAGCAAAACAAGCAGGAGTAGCTTCACAGTTGCAAGCAACAGTAGAAGCATATACAGTATTCAGTCAAGCCGGTTAACTCATCCCATCCCCTGTTGGCCCCTCGCACCGAACTGTCACCCAAGACGGATAAGCAGCCCAGCATTAGGAAACCAACACAAGTCAAGTATAGCAGTACCATGCCGCGGACAAGACAACAATGCAAGGAACGTAATCAGACGACGACAAGCCCAAAGTCTCCAGGCTCCACAACCCTCCTCCCTTTCACACCAGAAGGCATGAGAGGTCCAGTATGAGGGAGATGGAAAACAGTGGATCGAAGCCTGTATTCCTCACAATGCTGTACGGCTTGGGTGCAACCTGAGGGGCGGTCCTCAAAGAGGTCGTTGAATGGATAGACTGGTTGTCATCATAATAACTGGGGGAGACGTGCAGTGGAATAGAGACAATGATGTACCTTTTGGGTATATGATGAGGTTGAACATCAATTATATGGATTACAGCTAGATCTTTTGACTTGTCAGCACTCTTGTCATTGACAGGATGGTTGAAAGACAATGGATAATGACTCAAGAAGGATCAGGAGTTTTTGGTAAGGTATTTTGTTATCTTCAAAAATTTTGCAGAAGCAGAACTGAAAATGTTTTCTCATCATAATGAGTGCAGGTGGGAAAAGAGAAAAGGTATTGTTGTCTTACCTTATTAGTTGAAATTTTCATAGAGCTTCCTCATGGACTCGAAAACAAGTGAGGGGTTTTGGTCCTGTCTTTAATCAATTGTTAGTCCCTGATGCGTAGCAGTGGAATATTGATAAGCAATAGTAAAGTTGTTGTCATTATCAGATGGTGATGCATGTTTTGTTCATGGCCCATTTTTTGTCGCCAAACAGGAGTTGGAACTCTCTCGATCATGTAGACGGGGTTGGAGGGGATTGAAGGGTACTCACATATAGTATGTTAGTGGCAGATGGAGTAAATACATCAATTATCATCAAGAGTCAACTCCATCGACATTAGAAGGAGTTTCCTCTGATCGAGAATGTGTGTGAAGAAGAGGAAGGAAAAGGGAAGAGCAAAAAATCGAAGAAAAGTCGCCAAAAAGCCAAACGGCGCTAGGCGGTGGGGCCTACAAACAGTGCAAACTCCCAAGATTTCCGTTTCTGGGACTTCGACCATTGCGATCTCTCGACAGCTTCAGTATTGCGCCAAATCACCTAAAATGGCGGATAGAAGACGTATCAATGGGCCACCTGGTGGCACAAGACCTCCAGTCTTTGCATCCCTCCAAGAATCCTCAACAGGCATCGCAAACCGCGCTCAGCGCCAGCGCCAACCCACCGAACTACGGAAAATCTGTATGAATCGCCGACAAGCTTTCTTGTTGATCGCAGCTAACCCTCAATGCGCTAGTTCTCAAAACAGGATTGATTCCAACTGCCTCAGGCTCTTCATACCTTGAATTTGAACCATCCGCTTCCCTCGCCGCCGCCCGCTCCAACCCCAAATCTCTGATCCCGCCCTCCTCAGCACTCAAATTGGCTTGCACTGTCCACGGACCAAAGCCGCTCCCCCGCTCTGCTGCATTCTCACCCAACCTTGTTCTCACCACTCATGTCAAGTACGCACCGTTCGCCGCCCGCAAGCGGAAAGGACATATCCGTGATGCCAGCGAGCGTGACCTTGGCGTACATCTAGAGACCGCCCTCCGTGGCGCCATCATTGCCGAGCGCTGGCCCAAGAGTGGTCTGGATATTACTCTTACAATTATTGAAGCAGAGGATGACCGTTGGTGGGGCGATGCTCCCGACTCGCATGATGCATCATGGGGAATGATGAACGTTCTTGCCGGCTGTATCACAGCGGCTTCTGCCGCCATTGCGGATGCTCACATTGACTGTCTTGATCTTGTGTCCGGTGGTGTTGCTGCTCTGGTCTCGGATGACTCAAGTCAGTCGGCATCGTCTGCTCCCCGACTCATGCTTGACATTGACCCGGCGGAACATCGATCGATTCTGTCGGCTTGTGTGGTGGCATACATGCCTGCGCGCGATGAGATTACTGAACTCTGGCTTAAGGGTGATAGCTCAAGGGCAGCTCTTGACAGAAACGATGGGCGTACGGGTCATGAAGCTTTGATTGACGGGGCTGTTGATGCAGCTCGTGGCGCTAATACTGTCTTGGCCGAGGCTGTGAGGGAATCTATCGCTAGGTCTTTTGCCTAAGTCTAAGATAGTCACACCACATAACGAATGAATGAAGTTTACAGGCTCTGTCATTGATGTAGCAATAAGCTAGGTTTTTTTTGGGTGTTTCTGTTTAACAATCAATTTGAAGTTGTGTCACAGGACTAGATGATGCCCTAAAAAGCAAGAAGATGTAGCATTTCGCCACAGGTGCAATATCAACATAATTCGGATACACTCCATGTTGTCTGCCGTGATCCGGATCACTTCGTATAACTTACCTCTGTTTCCTACATTTGCGTCTTCTGGTGGATCGTCTATTGTCGCAATAGGCCTCCATATTCTTGACGGGGCTCTTGCCGGAGATCCCCCTGGACCACCGGGCTATGCAGAAGGTGGAGAGTGACTTTGACCAGACCCATTTACTACCTATAATGCCAAGCCTATAGAGTGAATCAATTGATGGCTTTTTCATCCAATATCTCCAGCCATGTAACGAGTATTGCACCAGTATATGTTGTATGTACCTCTTAAGTGTATTTCGACTACACGTATACAAAAGGGGGGCACTACACAAGCTGAATAACACAGACTACCAGACAAGATTTATATATATTTATATATACGATTCCTTTTCATATGACGAGGCAACCTACCTACCTAGGTACTCCATCCGTATTACGTGTATAACTATAGATAGAGCGGCTTTGACACCCATCCAGTCACGCGACACATATGCCACTACTAGTAGCATCATTCTCAAAGTACTCCGTAGGTTCGGTGGGGTTGCAGACAGATGGCCTAAGCTTTCAGCAAGTTCCTACGGAGTACTCGCTTTTATATTAGTATTCCATCAGCGTCATGTCTTTCTGCAGCTAGAGGTGGAATTCATTGCAGCTACTTGTACAGGGTATAACACATACAGTAGGGTCGGGGCAGCTACTCCGTACTCTGTAGAGTTGCACATGTATACGGAGTAATAGATGTCAGATTGAATTTAGAGAATGTTTTTTGTACGTTCTAGAAATTCTCAAAAGAAACGGCCAAGGAAAAAGGGATGGAATTCAACGTTAGATGGTTAATGGCTTCCCCTTAATCAAGTTACGACGATCTAGTGCAAGAGACCCATCGGAATCGATCGATCGTGGGACATCAGATCTAAGGAGTTCGTGATGAACGACGCACGATGGGTACATGGTATAAGTGCAATTTATTGCACAAAGTACGGACTACAATAGAACTTGAACAGGTCGAACTCCACTTGGAGCGTTTTTTTTCTTTTTCGCAAGAACGTGAAAGATCGGCTCAATCTGCCCCTGAGAGTCAACAGAGTACATACGAAGTACTACTACAACATACGTACAACATACTCGGTCGTACTCCGTACTCTGGGCTCCGTAGGACGTCCAACACGAACACACGGAAACGAATCCGAGATCCGCCTCTAACTTTCTGACTTTTGCTTTTCTCTTTGAATCCTTCCCAATCAGCCTTTCGGACTGCTCCATCCGATTTTAGTATTCCAAAATAATCACAGCCCGGTCCAAAAATGGTGTTCGGTTCGTGTGCCCCCGCTACATAGACGGCTCACGGTCTGGCGATCACCTCGTTGCACCAATGACCGGCTTGCGCGGAAATTGGAAGCTCCATCGCATGCCACAATTCAACAATTCAAGCCCCCAATCCACTATCGCTCTCTCCCGCTCGACATAATTAGGTATTCGAACCTCCCAATGAATCGCTGATTGGCGCACGATCCCTGATGGATGTCATTGGGAAATCATCGGAGAAGATTCTCGCCCATCACCCAGCGAGATGGATCCTGTCAAAAAAAAAAAAAACCTTCACGTGTGGATCATTGCCTCGGATGGGGCAGCTCGGCTCTCAGCCTATTATGCAGCCTAGACGTTTTCTGAGAAGGAAATGTCCACTCGCTGCAGAATCCCATTCTGATGCAGCCCTTGAGAAAGACATGAGTGGACGACAAAAAAGTCTCTCGAGACTCGAAAGGATATGTCGTAGAAAGGCTTCGAGTTGCAATTGCCGGGAAATTACCGAGACAAATTCCCAAACAAAGAAAAATGGCATATATCCTTAAAATTTTAGCGTTGGAACCGTCACGCCTCATCTTAGGGATGGAGAAGACCGGGTCCCCCCTGATCCAGACACAAGACCGGTAGATCTGCATTCTGCTTTGACAGGATAACTACTCCGTACTGGAGCCCTTTTCTACTTTTTCTTCGGGACTTTGTGTCTTTGACTTGGCTTTCTTATTTTTCCCTTTCCACTATGATATGATACCTGGACCGTGTGACGGTCTTCAATTCCTCGAGCTTGGATGCCATGACATCAACTTGTTCAATCCTTGATGACCGCTGGTCTCGTCGCTCCTTTGATCATTAGCTTGACACTATTCTATTTTATCTTTATTTTATCTTTTTCCCGTCTACACTACCGTTGCCCTTCGTTTTCCAATTGCGCGCCGCTTTTGCGCTTGATATCTACTTCAATTCTACTATCTACTTCGAATCTTCAACATGGTTGGACTGAAGAAGCTATTCCTGACGGACAAGACTCCTCGCCCGGCAACTAGCCTTGGACTCGAGGGCTATGACATAGATCAACCCTATTTTCACACGGCGGTTGACTCGCCTGCACGAAGTCACTTTGAGGGCGGTTTCTCATCCAGAGATTCGCGGTCACTAGATGTGGCTCATCATTTTGATCAGATCGAGAAGCAATTCGAAGATCTACATGATCAACTGGAACGGCCGACATCTTCTCAATCCCAACTACGGCCTCTCAGCTCTACTTTCGCGCCACCCAAACCCCAAAATGGCCGACATATCGACTTGATGGCTGCTCTATTCTCTACGGAGCACAATCAAGCAACTACCCCGGAATCACTTTCTCCTCCTGCCAGCGCATACAACGAAGATGTTGCGGAACGAAACATGACCCGGTTTCTACGGATTCAATATAGGAATGGACTCGCCAGGTCGGGTATACTTTCGGCCCTATACCAAGAGGATGTGGCTGACAGGAACATTGCGAAATATAACCGCCCCGATCGCTCTTTGTCTCACATAAGTTCTCGGTCATCGCCAGCTGCGCCTGGTAGAGTACGAATTCCAGAAAGCCAACGGCGCAAAGCCAGGAAGCGGGATCCAGGGAAGCCTAGCTGGGCATCAGCAGAAAATCTACGGACAAAGCTCTCCCCAGGCGATGGCTCGGGCACTTCATCTCCCCGATCACAGTCCCACCTTGGCAATTACCTTAGACCCCGGAGATCTGCACCGAGCCTCTCTGCGGACGAAGGCTTTGTCCCTCAAGAAGATGCACCCCCAACTCCTGTCCAGCGCTTGGGTGTTCCTCCTGCCTATAAACAAGGCAAAAGGTGGAGCAACACTCCTCTGCCTGACAGCCCTACAATTCCTACCCCAATGGGTGATAGTGCTGGCGCCGCCGAGGCTCCTTCGGTGCCACGACCACCCGCTACCATAGCTCACACGACACAAAGATCGCTCCCCCCGCCACAGTTATCAGAGCTAAGCTCTAAAAAGAATGCGCGAGGACTCTCCATCAACACGCAGTTAGCTGCCCAAGGACGCCCAAAGATTGCGCACCGTGCCATCCAGCCGCCAACACCCTCGATCTGCGAATTGAAGCAGGCTCCTAGCATCGCAGAAGTCATGAACAGTCCTCTGCCAGTTCCCAGTCCAATCAGTCCCCCAAAATCATCTTCACGCTTCAAAGCCTCGGACATGATGGACCTTTTCAGCAAGGCTTATGCGTCCGCCCGAGGCTCCCACCCAACTTACGAGACGCTGCAGGACGCTATAGTCCGCGAGGTCAATTCCCACGAGGCATTCCGCCGAGTCCCCGTGCCTGCCCCAGGGCCTCCATTCACACCGTCGTCAGACCAAACTGAGTTCAGCAACGACTCCAGACCATCAACCGGACTTCACCGAAGCCTCTCAGCGAAGAACCGCCTCATGAGCAAGAACTCTTACAAGCACAAGAGAAACCCCGAAACCCGCCGTAGCATCTCAACCAGCGTCGGCTACGACCGCCTCCTACGAAAAGTCTCCTCCCCAACTCGCCGTCGACACACCGACGCCCCAGCCCCAACCCCAGGTTTCCTGGCCGAATTCCAACCCCACAAAGACCCCATCATCACCCGCCCCGGATCCGGAGAGCCAATCACATACCTGGACGTGCTGCGCGCAAGCAGTGAACAGCGGCCTATCTCAACCGGCTGTGCAGGGCCTTCTGTATCCCGCAAACGAGGACAATCGGAATCCATTAGCAACCTCGCCGCCATGCCTTGCTCGGCCCCCGACGTGCCTTTTGCCCCCGCGACAGTCTACTGTATGCAAGCTCACTCAGCTCCTTCGAGTAATACCTCGCATGAAGACAGTGACGATGATATCATTCACCTGCCCAACCCGACTCCCCCGCCGCGCGTGCAGATCGAAGGCGTCGACGAGAACAACGTCCGCTATGTGATCGATGCTGCTTCGCCGGATGAGGCGCAGAAACTCATGTACTGGCCTCAGCAGATTCGCCGCGGTGGTTCCTCCAACCACTACGGGAATAGTTTGTCGCCGTTGTCTCGTGCGCGCATGCAGCTTCGTTCGCGCTCGGTTGAGGCTTATTAGGATGGAATCAACGTTCTCTTGGGATGATTCACCAATCCAAGCGGGGATGTTTCTCTTTTGCCGCATGATAACGATGCTCTCATGACTTTCTCGCTCTCTCGCTTTCTCGCTTTCTCCGAAAAAGCCTTTCAGTCCTTTCCACTCATTTTCTCTTGGCTCTGTCGGATCAACCGACATAGCGCTCAATCCTTCTCTCTGTCCAACTCATACACATCGTATCCATATATCCCGTCTATATTAACCCTAGTCTATCTCTCACCATATCTCTTTTTCACTTGTCTTGTCTCAGACCCTGCCAACCTCAAAACTATTTCCTTGTCTTGTCCTAATACCGTGGTTGCATGATTTGGCCGGAGTTCCTGTCGTGTCAATGTCCTTGTCATTATTATTACCAGTATATTAAATCTCCATAGCGTTTGCTGCATCTATCAATATCATATTATTCCCAAGAGATAATTGTCTCTTCCATCATGAAATGAGTCTTTGCCAAGTTCAGTTTATCCCCTTCATGTAAGTACTGTGGTCAATTCATTTTATCATATTTCTACTGTTTTCCTTTTTGGTACGGCGTATCAACTTTCTGTTTCGCGTTGGGTGTGAAGGCTCAGCGTTTTGCTTTCAGGGTCTCGGGATTTGGAATCCTCCTGAGCTGATATCTTGTGCTATTTATGTATGTGCTATTTACTATTAGTGCGATACTAGTTTACGGGATTGCGGATATCAAAAAAGCCACATAGAGGAATAAATGAAACCATAGAAAAGCAATAATGACATGTCTCATTTTCATAATATCATTGCCACTACCTGCCATTCCCCCCTAAACTCCACATTGACAAGTCATCATATTGAAGGGACGCCTCGGAACCCACAGAAGAAAATGCCATATAGTCTGATACTCCGACTTTTGTTTCACTATGCACTGGAGAGTGTCGCAAAATACAATGCCCTCAATACTCGGTGGTAGCGACCACTGGTGCCTCGGACTGCATGGTAGTTTTGGCGGCAGCAGACGAAAGTCCTGATCTGGATACAACGTAATAGCTTAATAAGAGCCTGTATTGAGATAGTTAGTGTCTTGCCATGAATCGTAGGGGAGAAAAAACCAGGGGAGTAGAAACTTACGGCCAAACATGCACCACTTCTCGGCAAGACGCTGGCACTTGGGGTTGCAGCAGGGAGTAACGCCTTGCTCAAGACCCTCGGGCTGCTCGAAAGGAATGCAGAGAGACTTAGCACCCATGCTGGGGGCCTTAGCATCCTCAGCCTCGCCGGAGTCTTCCTCGGCCTTGCGGGCACTCATGTCCTTGATCTGGTCCTCGCACTCCTCGGTCAAGCAGTGAGGGATAACGCAGATGTTCTTGTTGTTCAGAGCGGGAACAAAGTCATCCCACTTGGTGATCTTGATGCGGTGAGCCTTAAACTGCTCGTTGGCACGGTTGTACAGGTCAGACTGGATGGTCTCAAGCAACGCAGGAACGCCAGTGGCCAGCTCGGGGATCGGGAGGCTGCCCTTGCCATCCTTGCCGGGGATGTCACGGCGGGCGGTGGTAACAAAGTGACCGGCTGATTCACCGGGGCCGAACTCAAGGCGCAGAGGCACACCGCGGAGCTCGTACTGGTTGAACTTCCAGCCGGGGGAGTAGCTGCTCTTGTCGCTGTCGGCACGGACGCCGGCAGCAACGAGAACGGCGACGAGACCGTCGACCTCGGCATTGAGCTTCTCGCGCTCCTCTTCGGTAGTCTTGGCTGTGAGACCGACTGGGACAATGATAACCTGAAGCTCAGCCACACGGGGAGGCAGGACGAGACCCTTGTTGTCACTGTGGATCATGACCATGACACCCAGTGAGCGGGTCGACAGACCCCAGGAGTTCTGCCAGACGTGCAGAGGGGGCTTCTTCTCATCGACCGTAGAGGTGGGATCCTCAACGGTGATGCCAAACATCTTACTAAAGTTCTGGCCCAGTCCGTGGGATGTACCACCCTGAATACCACGGCCAGTAGCGGGGATGTAACCCTCGACAGTGGTAGTGTAGTTACCACCGGCGAACTTCTCCTTCTCAGTCTTCTGGCCCTTAACGACAGGCACAGCAAGGAGTTCCTCGTAAATCTTGGCATAGTAGTCAAGGATGCTCAAGACTTCCTCGCGGGCAGCACCTTCAGTCAGGTGAGCAGTGTGACCTCTGCGGATTGTTAGTATGCTATTTTGAACAGAAATAAGACTCAAAAACCTACTCTTGCCAAAGGAACTCTCGTGAACGGAGGAGGGGCTGAGGGTGTTTGAATTCCCATCTCACTACTGACGTTAGCAACATTTCGGGAGTATGGAGAAAGAACGGATACCATACCGACTGAGTTCCACTGGTTGAGACGAAGGGGGAGATCACGGTGGCTACGAATCCACTTGGCGTAGTAGGGGTACATGACAGTCTCCGAGGTAGGGCGAATGGCAATCTTCTTCTCGAGGGGGTAGAGCCACTGGAAGTATGTCAGTATAGTTCAATTGAAAGAGGCATTACAGGGCTAAGGGACGACATACGCATGAGTGACCCAGGCGACTTCAGCGGCAAATCCCTCAATATGGTCCTTCTCCCGCTGCAGGACATCCTCAGACACAAACAAAGGGAAAGAGCAGTTCTTGACACCCATTCCCTTAATCGCTTTGTTGAAGTATTCTTGGATCTCCTCCCAGATGAAGAACAGCGCGGGCTTGAGAATGAAGCAACCCGAGACATCATAGTAGTCCAGCAAGTCACCCTTGGTGAGAACCTGCTGATACCAGCCGGAGAAGTCCTCCTCCTTCGAGACATCAATACCGATCAAAGCGGCACCATCAACCTTCTTCTTAGAAGCTTTCTTGGCCTCTGGCTTGCCGATACCCTTCTCTCCCTTCTTCGAGGCCTGCTTATCAGCCTTATCGGCCTGCATTTTCGCGAGCTTGGCGGCTTTTTTGGCGGCGTTCTTTGACTCACCCGCCTTGTCTTCAGCGGGGGTTTGAGTGCGGTCAGGCAGGGTCTGAGGGGTAGCGCCCTCGAAGGCGGGGTTGTCGCTGGGATTCTGGCTAGCCATGTTGAAGAACGAGTGTCTGACTAGACAGTGAAAGGGGAGTCCGAGTCGGAAGTAGGATTGCAAGCAAGCGAAATCGGGGTATGACTCCCCTCCGTAAAGTGGGATGCGATATCGAAAATTACTAGCACACCGCCTCGGCAGAACTTTTAGTGCCCACAGCAGCCCCCCGAAGCCAGACAGCTCTGCCATCGCACTCGAATAGCTCATATTACATCGTCTGTTTTAATTATGGCAGGCATTTTTGAGGCGCCGCGGAATGCGGACACGCTCTGTGAGATTTTTATCTGATCGATCATCGTTTTCATTGCAATAAACTGACCAGTCTCGCACAGTCTTGGGTGGGCAGAAAATCACCGGTGCTGATGTCCGTGAGCAGAATGGTATGTTGAATTATTGATGGTTTTGCCGTTGCTAGGGGTGGGTAGCTGATTCCTTGCAGTTCTGGCGACACAGGCGATCGCCAATGTCATCAAATCCTCCTTCGGTCCGTCCGGTTTGGACAAGATGATGGTGGACGACATAGGGGTATGGAAATGATAAACCCCGCAGAGCTCGAACGCAGCTTCTAACATCTGACAGGATGTGACTGTGACGAACGATGGCGCTACTATTCTGTCTCTTCTTGATATTGAGCACCCTGCGGGCAAGATCCTCGTTGATCTGGCCCAACAACAGGACAAGGAGGTATGGGCATCTACAACAGACTACATCCCAGAAACACACGCTGATCATACCAATTTCGATAGGTTGGAGATGGTACTACCTCAGTTGTTCTGATCGCCGCTGAGCTTCTCCGGAGAGGCAACGAGTTGATGAAGAACCGTATACACCCTACCACGATCATCAACGGATACCGAATTGCCCTGCGCGAAGCCGTCAAGTATATGAATGAAAATGTTACGACTAAGGTGGATAGTATCGGAAAGGAGAGCTTGGTCAACATCGCGAAGACTTCCATGTCCAGCAAGATCATCGGTTCTGATTCCGATTTCTTTGCGAACATGTGTGTGGATGCAATGCTGCAGGTGAAGTCCGTGAACCAGAGAGGCGAAGTCAAATACCCAGTCAAGGCCGTGAACTTGCTTAAGGCCCACGGAAAGAGTGGCAACGAGTCCGTACTCGTGGACGGTTACGCGTTGAACTGCACTGTTGCTTCCCAGGCTATGACAACCCACGTGAACGACGCCAAGATCGCCATTCTCGACATGAACCTGCAGAAGGAGCGGATGAAGCTCGGTGTTCAGATTACAGTGGAGGACCCTGATCAATTGGAGAAGATCCGTCAGCGGGAGTCCGGCATTGTTATGGAGCGTGTTGATATGATCCTGAAGTCTGGTGCCAACGTTGTCCTCACGACTAAGGGAATCGACGACATGGTTCTCAAGCTCTTCGTTGAGAAGGGAGCCATGGCAGTCCGTCGCTGCAAGAAGGAGGACCTGCGCCGCATTGCTAGGGCCACCGGTGCTACCATGGTCAGCACCCTCTCTGACCTCAACGGAGATGAGAAATTCGATGCATCAAACCTTGGACACGCGGAGTCGGTCTCGCAAGAGCGTATCTCAGACGACGAGTGCATCCTGATCAGGGGTACCAAGATTCACACTGCAGCTTCCATTATCCTCCGTGGTGCCAACGAGTACAGTTTGGACGAGATGGAGCGTTCTGTTCACGACTCTCTCTGTGCCATCAAGCGTACTTTGGAGAGCGGAAGCATTGTTCCCGGTGGTGGAGCCGTGGAAACCGCACTTCACATCTACCTTGAGGAATTCGCAGTCACAGTTGTAAGTAGTATTGTTCGCTGTTACCTTCTTCTGGATCTGTTTCTAACATTTACATTACAGGGTTCTCGTGAGCAATTGGCTATTGGCGAGTTCGCACAGTCTCTCCTTGTCATCCCTCAGACTCTGGCAGTCAACGCTGCGAAAGATTCATCTGAGCTCGTTGCTCAGCTCCGTGTCCGTCATGCACTGTCACAGCGTGTGCAGGACGGCGATGCTAACGAGGAGGAGAAGGCCATTGCCAAGAAGAAAACTTACCGTAACTACGGTTTGGATCTGACTAAGGGGCGGGTTCACGACACTCTGAAGGCTGGTGTGCTGGAGCCCAGCATGAGCAAAATCAAGCAGCTCAAGAGTGCTGTGGAGGCTTGCATATCCATCATGCGCATTGACACGATCATCAAGCTGGACCCCGAGCAGCCGCAGGATGATGGTCATGGCCACTAAGCCTAAGCTCATTTTGACTACTCCAATCCTAAAAAAAAAGGCAGTAATATGATGTGACATAGATGATCAGCAGTAGTAAATTTTCATTTCTGCTGCAACTGCATATGAACCAATTTCTCCCAAAGTAGATACATGAAACCCATGGTCCTAAACAACAATTCTACTAGTTTATATCCCTCACTGCCGCTTGGCGGCCATCAACTTCCGGTATTCCTCAACGATATTCCTCCGCTCACCGGCCAATTCTTCACGGCGTCTCAAACTTCCAACCGCAGCAGGCACGTTGGCAACATCAACCTTGGCCCCACCACGTACCTTAAAGATCTCCCGGGGTTTAACCAACTGAGGTGGCGCCTGGGCAACCTCAAATGGATTCTTCTTCCGCTCCTCGTCACGCTTCTTCAGCTTAGCCCAAGGATCAGGATCATCATCCCCGCTATCAGAAGCATTCCCATTGGTATTCTTCCCCTTCTTTTTCTTCGCAGCAGCAGCCTTCTTCTTCTTCCCACCAGCCTCAATCTCCCACTCCTTCCACTGCCGCAACTCGACCTCCATCTCATCCTCCCGCTCTTCCCGCTCCTCCTGCTCCTTGTCCCGAAGCTTAGCCTCCTGCTCACGCCACCCTTTCTGCAATCGCAGCAGATGCTTCTCATGCTTCGTCCGCTTGTGCTGCTCCTTGTTCTTGGCATCACTCGTTTTGACCGACTTGGTCATCTGTGACAATGGCATTTCGCGGTCAACACGTGCTGCGAACTCCGCCAGCCGCTCGCCAGGCATGATCTTAGGCATTTCGGTCTTCTCCTTGGCGGCGGGTTTGGGTTTCGGTTCCGCTGCCTTCGTGGGCTTCTTCGATGACGCTGTGGCGTCTTCTTCTGTGGCATTGCGCTTGCGCTTGTTCGGGCGCTCGCCCGTCTCTAGTCCTGATGGTGCCCGTCGACCCGTCTGCTGGTATTGCATTAGGTGGCGGAATGCTCTCGGCGTGTCGTCTTCGGTGACATTCTTGGAGCGGTGGGTGGGTGCTTTGTTGACGCTTTGCTTTTGTTCTTTGGCTTGATTCTTGTTGACGAGCTTTTTGCCGTTCTTGCCTAGCTTGGGCTTGTCCAAATCGCGAACTGGAAGTGCTTTTGCGATCTCTGAGGGTGGGAGATCGAAGAGGCTGACGCGAGAGGAATCGTCAGTTTTGGGCTTTGAATAAACCTTATAGAATTGTAATGCTCACGCTTTATCGGCTTCGCCGCGTCTCTTGTGTTTGTGAGGCATTTTGGGTGGTTTTGCTGTGGAAGATTTGAGGATTGGAGTTGTTAGCGGAACTTTTTTCATCGAGGTTGGTCTTATCTTATCGCACTATATGGGCGGCCCGTGGACCACGACGTACAATCCTGGCCATTTCTACTTTACATTCGTCTTTATTGGCCCCATACTGGAAGAATACGTATTACAGTGGTTGGGCTCGATGATCGAGGGACATGTTTGTTCCAGTCAGATAATACAAATAAGCCCGAAATAAAGGGTATGCTACGCTAATTAATATGCCCTCCCAAACGCCGGTAAAATGCCCACAGGCAAAAGAGAAAAGAGAACATCCAGACACCTCGTGTAATGCAAAACAGTAAAAAGCACAGGGGGACACCGGGGAATCATTCGTCTTCGTCGTCAATTGAGTCTTTCATATCAGCCCAGCCACACATCCAGCGTTTACCCTCAGATTCACCATCGTTTCGAAGCTCGCGAGCCTCGGGCCCCTCACGCCAGCATCGGGCGGAGTAGTCGTCACTCACAGAAATGAGTTCGCCAGACGGGGTCCAGGATAGGCCGGTGACCTCTTTCTGATGACCTTCAATGAGAGGAGTACCTGATTGGTGAATTGGGATGGTATCTTCGAGACGGCCGGACAAGCCGATTCCAGAGTTGGTGCGACGAAGTCCTGAGCGGGTGGTAAAAGGGAAGTCCTGCGAGGCAGGGATTCGGCTGGAGATTTCACTGGAGATTTGAGGTACCGTTCATCGGTAGGGAAAAGAATGGGACAGTGGTCACTGCTCCCCCGTGGCCAGCATCTCCGGATGATCGTGGCTTGCTTTGCGCACTGCCAATTTGACATAGAATGAGGAAATTTGGAGGCGAGGGTGCCGGAAACCATATAAAGGCCCAAGCCCGTCTTTGTCGGAGCCTCCAGTCCTTCGTGGACGGTTGTTGTTGAGCGAAAGTTCAGGTGCATGTCCGAGGATCAAGTGTGATGTCGAATATGCGTAAACGGTGTTATCTCGACAAAGTGTGTATAAGCGGGAGCCATCTCCTCCAAACGCCATGGAAGTCAGGCCAAAGCGTCGATACTTCACATGGCTTTCTGGCTCTTGTGTTGTAGATAGAGGGATGACGGGTCGACCACGGCGATTATTATGCGCTGTTCGCAAGTCCCAGAGTCTGACACTTGCGCTAGCCTCGGAGGCCGTAACAAAAAGATTTTCGCGGCCAGGCGAGAGAAAAGCGAGAGAAGTAACGGTGATGTCGGTGCGGCCAATTGGTGGGGCTTCATTCTTGTCCATGGTTGATTTATGAGAGGTTGTGTATGCATGAGCACCTTCAATGGTATTTAGGACATGTGGGTATAGCATCTTTGGGGGGTGCAGTAGTGGCGGCGTTTTCGGTTTCGGATTCTAGGGAGCATTGGACTTGCAACGCAGGCCGTTCAAACCCTTTGCAGCGGAGATCCCAAATATTGACATTTCCATCCCGACTACAAGTTGCAAGAACCTTATTGTTAGACGCCGGTTGGAATTGAACACGCTTAACGGAGGATGAGTGATTCGATAAACAGTGGATGGGTCGTTGTGTTGTCATATCAATAATAAGAGATGTCTGGTCGCCAGATGCAGTAGCCAGTAGCATGTCATCCGATGAGAACTCGAGGTCCATGATCGAATTCATGTGTGGACGGAACCCAAGATAGGCGTGAGTGAAACCAGGATCCTCGTCAATCGATGAATCCAAGAGCCGAATTCCACCCTCTTCGTCGCCCACTGCAACAAGAGAATTTGCTTCAACTTGTCAGCATGTATAGAGATCGCTCAAGTAAAAGATGACTTACTGTTGCATGAAGCATTGCAGAATGGGAGGGCCATTGAACCCTCCGATCCATAGCTAGCACACATGTGCCGGTCCCGCGGTTGCGAATAGAAGTTTGAAGTTAGATCTTGCCAGCCTAGAGAGAAAGTTAGGGGTGTACAAGTAAACAACGGGGTTGAATACCGACCAGCGCCAGAGTTAGATCGTAGGGTTACTTTATTTGCACGAGCCCCGGCCACAGTTCGCATAAACAATGCACCAGACGATTGCAATGCCTGGGAGCGGCGCACAGGGGCTACGGGGGGATTTCGCTTGGGTGGACTTGGTGGTGCCAATGCATTAAGGCGGATGTCGATGTGTGGAATCTTACTATCTTGTTCCACATCATGCGTCGGAGACCGGACACGAACTCTCTTCAGAGGCGAGGATTGCGGAGAGACGACCGACGAGAATGAGTTCTTTCTTTTCCTGCTTGGTGTGCGAATAAAGTCTTCCGGCAAGCCATCGTGGGGACTCCTGGTGCTGCCAGCTTTGGAGGTTCTCGAAAAGGCTGGTCCCAGACGATTCACCGCGGGAGATGTCAGGGCCCGTAAGGCCTGCCGGCTGGTTGAAGGCGTGGTAGAAGTATCCGTACTTGGTAGCAAAGAGCGCGGGGTAAAGAATCGACGGAATGACCGGGGCGTTACAGTCGGTGGCTTTCTGGGTTTGCGAGTATCGGAAGCAATAGACGGCGGGGATGAGGGTGGCTCTGGAGGAGGAAGGACAGGCTCTGACCGGGGTACCTCCGGGATATTGGAGATGTCCATTGTGTGTTTAACAAAAAAAGCAGAAATAAAATGAAAAGGCTATGGATGCATTGGTGGCTGGAAGATTCGAGGCTAAAAGGGATCGGAGATGAATCGGGCAAGTTGGATCTTTTTTTCGTGTCGCGACGTGACGCGATCGTGCTAAGGCGACTAAGGCATTTTACCCCCTCCACCCTTTCAATATCGAACTCCTTCAATCCAAATTGTTCCTCCTTTCTGGTTATCTACTGCAAGTTGGCTTAGCCTAATCCCCGGCTCAATTGTTTTGACTTTTCGTCCCAAAACGCGTGTAAATCAGTAAACATCTAGACAATCTTAATGTCAACACTTCTCAATTCCAGACAGCAATTACATTTATTGCTAAAGATAACCATTTCATGGAACATTGGAGCATCGGTATCTCCCCTGGCTTAAAGATTGGAATGCCCTTCATGCCATTGGGCAAGCAGCCCAACAATCCTGGTGCATACAACAACATACCGCGTCACGTGACGTAGATGTATAAGGAAATACAAGTGTCCCACGAACAATTACATAGTATCCTATCGAACTGTATCGCACATTGGGGAATACCAATCGGTTTGTCAACTTGTTAGCCCTATGGATCCTATACTCCGTACGGAGTACGAATGCCTTAGATAGGACTGATGATTCGTGATCTCGTGGGCCAATTTCAAACACGGTTTCAATACTCCATAACTATACCCTTTGGTTTGGTTCAGTTCAGCCAATCAGCTAGTAATAGCCTTCAAGTCCTCTAGGAATCTTAATACCGCATTTTGGTCTCAATTTGTCCGGCAAAGAGAGCAACCTTGGAAAGATTTGGTGGGACCGTACTAGTCTGAAAAAGACACAACAAGATACGAGCCCCATTCTCACGGATGTCATCTTGGTAGGATATCAATAAAATACCTTGTCTTTGTTTCTTCATATATGTAGACTTGAATTGAATAATAAGAAAAGTCGGCGGGATAACTAGCTCGTTAACTATCAGGGCATTTGTCCTTAGGATTCGGGCATAAATTTGCTGACTAACGACCCCATGTCTCTACACCGCTTAGAATGTTCTGCCGTGTCCGCGGAATTTTTTTTATCTTTTCTTTTGAGGAATTAGACCGCAATCTGCAACTGCACGATTCGGTTTTGCCAATTTAAAGATGGCGCCAATCAAGCGCAAGGGCAATGCCCCCGAAGAAAATACTGCCCGCCAGCCCCAAAAACGTGCTAAAGTTGGAGCGGAGGAGTCCAAGAAAGACCACAAGAAGTCGAACGATGCCACCACATCCACCGCTGGGAAAGCTTCAGAACTTTCTGTGCTGCGCGATGACGAGCCTTCGTTCCCTCGTGGTGGCGCAAGTGTTCTGACACCATTGGAGCGCAAGCAAATTCAGATTCAAGCCAACCGAGATGTTTTGTTCGAGCAAAAGGAATCTGGAAACAAGAAACCCGCCCAGAAGACGCCTTCCAACGAATTCGCTGAGGAAAGCGACGACGATGTTGAAATGGAAGACGAAGAGACCACTACGACTACAAAGAAGCCACGCAAGAAGAAATCAAAGAGCAAGAAGACCGCGGGCAAGGAAACTGATGACAAGCAAGATGTCCGCATCGAGGGCCTTAGCTTCAAGGTACGTACAAGAAAAGTTTTCGTACTGCATCACTCTAACAATTGCAGCGTATTGTACCTGGAGCCATGATCCTGGGTCAGGTCTCGAGTATCAACGCCCACGACATCGGCCTTTCGCTACCCAACAACCTTACCGGCTACGTCCCTCTCACATCCGTTTCGAAGGGCCTCGAAGACAGACTCGAGAAGTTGTTGAACGACGAAGGTGAAGATGATGATGCCGAGGACAGCTCTGACGACGAGTCCTTTGACTTGAAGGATCATTTCTATTTGGGTCAATACCTGCGGGCATTCGTTGTGTCTACTGGCAGCAACCCCGATGACCCCAAGGCAAAGAGCAAGAAGCGAATTGAGCTTTCGGTCGACCCTAGACAAACAAATACCGGCTTCTCGAAATCCGATCTCGTTGTGAACTCGGCTGTCCAAGCGTCCGTTGTCAGTGTGGAAGATCACGGTGTGGTCATGGATCTTGGCATTGAAGGTTCAGAACTGAAGGGCTTCATGTCCTCCAAGGAGACCGACCCCAGTGTGGATTATTCTAGCATCAAGGAAGGCTCTGTTTTCCTTTGCATGGTCACTGGCCAGAACCCCAGTGGCAATGTCATCAAGCTGTCGTCCAACTTCCAAACGTCCGCCTCGATCAAGAAGTCCAACTATCTCAGTTCGGCGCCTACCATCAACACTTTCCTCCCCGGTACCGCCGCAGAGGTTCTTCTCACGGAAGTCACATCGAACGGAATGGTCGGAAAGATTATGGGTATGCTCGACGCAACTGTTGATCTTGTCCAGTCTAGCATCAACGGCAAGGTTGACTTGGAGAAGAAGTACAAGATTGGCGCAAAAATCAAGGGTCGTATTATTTCAACTTTCCCTGCTGCTGAGCCTCTCAAGGTCGGCTTTTCTATGCTCGATCACGTCCTCAAGCTCTCTTCCGATGCTCGCGGTCCCGGTTCTTCTGACGATGCACCTGCTATTTCCGCAATAATCCCTGAGGTCAAAGTCGTGAAGGTTGATCAGGGTCTGGGTGTGTATGCTCGGATTGGAGAAACAAAACATATGGGCTTCGTTCACATGTCGAGACTTTCTGATGGCAAGGTCGAAACAATTGATGAAAGCTCCGGAGCTTTCCAGCTGGACGCTGTTCACGAGGCAAGAGTCATTGGGTACAACTCGATCGATAATCTCTACATTCTCTCATTTGAGAAGAGCGTTATTGAGCAGCCGTTCCTTCGCGTCGAGGATGTGAATGTGGGTGCTATTGTTAAAGGAAAGGTTGAGAAGCTTCTGATCGGTGCCGAAGGTATGAATGGATTGATTGTCAACCTGGCCGACGGAATCACCGGTCTTGTTCCCTCCATGCACTTTGCGGATACCATGCTTCAATTCCCAGAGAAGAAGTTCCGCGAGGGTCAGAAGCTTTCGCTGAGAATTCTCTCTGTGAACCTCGAAAAACGCCAAATTCGTTTGACTTTGAAGAAGAGCTTGCTGAACAGCGAGTCTTCTATCTGGAAGGACTATAAAGATATCACTCCTTCGGCTCAGTCTCCTGGTACTATTGTCAGCCTTCAGAGCCATGGTGCAGTTGTGCAGTTCTACGGCGAGGTCCGTGGTTTCCTTCCTGTCTCTGAGATGAGCGAAGCCTACATTCAGGATCCGGCCCAGCACTTCAGACTAGGCCAGGTTGTCAATGTTCATGCTTTGAGCGTGGATGTATCCCTTGGAAGACTTGCTGTCTCGTGCAAGGACCCCTCGACATTTACCGAGAAGTATCGTGAGGCCTTTGAAAACCTTCATCCCGGCCACCTTGTTTCTGGAACCGTCTTCGAGAAATCTAATGATGATGTGCTTCTCAAGCTTGACGAGTCAGGCCTCGTCGCTCGTCTCGACGCTGAACAACTCATCGACGGCTCCGCATCGAAGCAAAGTTCAATGTTGTCTAAGCTCCGCGTCGGACAGAAGCTGAACGATCTTTTGGTCCTCGACATCCAGCGCGCCCACCGTCTTATCAAGGTTAGTAGCAGGGCCAGCTTGAAGAAGGCTGCCAAGCAGAAGAACATTCCGGGCCAGTTCGAGGAAGTCCAGGAGGGCTCCCTTGTCACAGGATTCGTCCGCAACATCACACCCGACGGTGTCTTCGTTGAATTCCTCGGCGGCCTCACTGGTTTGCTTCCCAAGCGTCTTATCGAAGATGCCAACCTCAAGCAGCCTCACTACGGGCTGACAAAGGCGCAAACGATTGTTGTCAATGTGCAGTCTGTGGATCAGGAATTCAAGCGCTTCATTCTGAGTATGAAGCCCGTTCAGGCTAGCCAGGCCGCTCCCAAGAAAGCGGCCAAGCAGACTGACGAAACCATTGCCAACCCCGTCGATGACA
Organism: Penicillium chrysogenum; assembly: GCF_028827035.1. NCBI lineage: Eukaryota > Fungi > Ascomycota > Eurotiomycetes > Eurotiales > Aspergillaceae > Penicillium > Penicillium chrysogenum. The sequence continues at coordinate 1,327,681 of NW_026622749.1, read as the reverse complement.
ACATCAAGAGCATGTCCGATTTCACCTTCGGCAGAGTCGTTGAGTGCAAGGTCGTCTCTATCAAGGCAACCCAGGTCAATGTCCAGCTCGCGGATAACATCCAGGGTCGCATTGATGTGTCCGAGGTATTCGACGACTGGAAAGACATCAAGGATCGCAAGCAGCCCTTGCGATTTTTCAAGGCCAAGCAAATTCTCTCCGCCAGAATCCTTGGTGTCCACGATGCCCGCAACCACAAGTTCCTCCCCATCAGTCACCGCACTGGAAAGTACCCTGTTTTCGAGCTCTCTCTCAAGCCCAGCTACATCAAGGCCGCCAACCCTGCCCCTCTTAACATGGAACAGGTTCAAGTCGGCTCCTCTTGGGTAGGCTTCGTCAACAATGTCGCTGATGACTGCCTCTGGGTCAACCTGTCTCCCAACGTTCGCGGCAGACTGCGCTTCATGGATGCATCAGATGACCTGTCCTTGTTGACTGATATGGAGAAGAACTTCCCTATCGGCTCTGCTTTGAAGGTCCAGGTCACCGCCGTTGACGCCGAGAAGGGTCATCTCAACCTCTCTGCCAAGCAAGGATATGACAAGCTTGCATTTGGAGATATCTCCGTCGGCATGATCTTGCCCGGTCGTGTTACCAAGGTCACTGAGCGCCAGCTTATTATGCAGCTCGGCGAGTCACTCGTCGGCGCGGTCAACCTGACCGACCTCGCAGATGACTACTCTAAGGCCAACCCTACCGTACACAACAAGAACGAGGTCCTCCGAGCATGCGTTATTGCCGTTGACAAGTCCAGCAAGAAGATTGCCTTGTCGCTGCGCCCCTCCAAGGTCATGAGTTCCTCTTTGCCCGTGCATGACCGTGAGATCTCTTCGCTCAAGGAGGTCAAGCCCAACGACATTATTCGCGGCTTCGTCCGACGAGTCACTGATTCCGGTCTCTTCGTGGCAATCAGCCACGATATCACAGCTTACGTCCGCGTGTCGGACCTTTCCGATTCGTATCTCAAGGAATGGAAGGACTCCTTCCAGCCTGATCAGCTCGTCAAGGGCAAGGTCACATTCGTTGATGCCGAACAAGGCAAGCTGCAGCTGAGCTTGAAGGAGTCTGTCCTGGACCCCAACTTCAAGGCTCCCATCACCCTCAAGGATCTCAAGGAGGGCCAGATTGTGACCGGCAAGGTTCGCAAGGTTGAAGAATTCGGTGCTTTCATTGTCATTGACGGGTCGTCAAACATCAGCGGTCTCTGCCACCGCAGTGAGATGGCTGACAAGCGCGTCGAGGATGCTCGCAAATTGTACGACGAAGGTGATGCTGTTAAGGCCAAGATCATTAAGATTGACCTTGATTCGAAGAAGATCTCCTTCTCACTCAAGGCTTCTCACTTCCAAGATGAAGAGGAAGACGACAGCGAGGATGAGGACAGAATGAGCATTGACGGTCTTGGTGGTGTCGAACTCGGCGAGGATGACAGCGAAGATGACGAAGACGATGACGATGAGGATGACGATGAGTCCATGGGAGGTGTTGATGTGGAGGATGACAGCGAGGAGGAAGAATCCGAGGACGACGATGAAGAGGTCCCGATTCAGAAGCCCAGCAAGACCGGAGGTCTCGGTGCGAGCGGCTTCGACTGGAGCGGCACCGCCCAGACCGACGCCGCCGAGCGCTCCGACAGCGAAGATGAGGGCTCCAAAAAGAAGAAGAAGAACCGCAAGGCCGAGATCCAGGTGGACCGGACCGGTGACTTGGACGCCAATGGCCCTCAGTCCGTTGCCGACTTCGAGCGACTCCTTCTTGGTGAGCCCGACTCCTCGCTGCTGTGGCTGCAGTATATGGCCTTCCAGCTGGAGCTGGGTGAGATCGAGAAGGCTCGCGCTATTGCTGAGCGTGCTTTGCGCACTATTACCATGGGCCAGGATGCTGAGAAGCTGAACATCTGGGTTGCGCTGCTGAACATGGAGAACACCTACGGTGACGACGACAGTCTCGAGGAGGTCTTCAAGCGTGCCTGCCAGTACAACGAGCCCCAAGAGATCTACGAGCGGATGATCAGCATTTACATCCAATCCGGCAAGAACCAGGTATGTGCAGTTTATCTTGAATCTTACTTTCTACGGATACTAACAATTTCACAGAAAGCAAGTGATCTCTTCTACGCGGCTCTCAAGAAGAAGATTTCCTCCCAGTCCCCCAAGTTCTTCTACAACTACGCCAGCTTCCTCTTTGACACCATGGCCTCCCCCGACCGCGCTCGGGCTCTGCTCCCCCGCGCCCTTCAGTCCCTCCCTGCCCACACCCACGTTGAGACGACCTCCAAGTTCGCCCAGCTCGAGTTCCGCTCCGCTAACGGAGACGTTGAGCGCGGTCGTACCGTCTTCGAGGGTCTCCTGTCCTCATTCCCTAAGCGTATTGACTTGTGGAATGTGCTCCTGGACCTTGAGATCAAGGTCGGCGATGCGGAGCAAGTGCGCCGTCTGTTCGAGCGCGTCCTTGGCCTACAGAGTTCTAAGAAGGGTCCCGTTACCGTGGACGCTAGCAAGAAGGTCAAGCCTAAGCAAGCCCGCTTCCTGTTTAAGAAGTGGCTTTCCTTTGAGGAGGGTCTGGCTGCTGCTAATGGAGATGAGAAGATGGTTGAGGAGGTCAAGGCACGGGCTGTTACCTATGTCAAGTCTCTCCAGGAGTAAATCTATAAAGAAAAAAGTGTGTTCATCTGAACCTATGGGTGTTGGGGGGTTTTGCATTTGTGAATTTGTGTGTACTTGTGTACTTGTATATAGAAAGCGATTCAGGAAATATCTTCTTTTTTGGTTCTGTTCCAATGTCCAAGAGAGTCTCGATCAATCAGCGTCACCAATCCCGCACGTGTGTATACCAAAGTTCGTCATGGAGATGTAACCCAATTTTGCCTTGACAGTACCACGGAATCACTTATCATTTTTAGAGTCGGGGTACCTATAACCTATGACCTATTGCCTATACTTTCCTTTTCTTTTTATCTTCACTTTGGATTTCGAAATGATGTCCTCTTTCCCTTCTCAAAGCTCAGTATCGAGTCTTCATTTCGATCCATACAGAGACTCACTAGATACAGAACATCCGAAGCTCAATGTGCATGACTCCGTTGAGGGGTATCCGGCCCGCTCATGGAGTCAAGTCTGGACGGCCTTGGCTTGGTCCTCAACGTCTCCCGAGCTATCAGGAGACCGGTCTAAGCGCCAGCGATCTTGTCGAACGCGATACTTACATGGTCTACGGCGTGCAATTATCGGAACATTCATCATGCTGTGAGTTTTAGGAACTATACGTTGTCAATGAGGAAGAACCACTGACCTATCACCGATAGAGGCATCATCCAATTCATCTCCATCGCCTGTGGTATCGTCCTCTCATTCTTCCCGGATGAATACGACCGCGCAGTTCATAATTGGCTATCCAGCGCCGACAACGCCACCACGGTCGACAAAACGCGCTGGCCCACCGATATCTCGCGCGATATCGTCCCTGTTGGCTGTCACTCCCACAACGACTACTGGCGCCGGGTGCCACTGTACTCCGCACTGCAAGCGGGATGCATAGGCGTCGAAGCCGACGTCTGGCTCTTCGACGACGAGCTCTACGTCGGTCACACCACCTCGTCCCTAACGGAGCACCTAACCCTGCAATCCATGTACATTAACCCGCTAGTAACCATCCTCGAGCGCCAGAACCCAACCATCAAATTCAACCAGGGAGGCGACAACCCTGCGCATGGAGTCTTCGACACAGACCCGGCTCAGACTCTAATCCTCCTCATCGACTTCAAAACCGCAGGCCCGGCAACCTGGGACGCCGTCACGAGGCAACTCGCTCCGCTCCGTGACCGGGGCTACCTAACCCACTTCAACGGCGACGAGGTCATACAGGGCCCCGTCACCGTCGTCGGAACGGGAAACACACCCTTCAACCTTGTCATCGCAAACACCACCTACCGCGATATCTTCTTCGACGCCCCGCTCGACAAACTCGTTGAAGCCGAGCAGCCAGGCAACAACCCCCAGCTGGACGCAGCCCTCTTCCCGGGCGCAGATCTCGGCCAAGGCCAATCTGGCATGCCGACTACCGTTACTGCATCCACGTTCAACGCCTCCAACAGCTTCTATGCCTCTGTGTCCTTCAAGAAGTCAATTGGTCATCCCTGGCCATTCCACTTCACGCAGCGCCAGATGGACCGCATCCGCAGCCAGGTGCGCGTTGCGCACCAGCACGGCCTGAAAGTACGCTACTGGGCGCTGCCGAGCTGGCCTCGCAGTCTGCGAAATCATATCTGGCGCGTGCTTGCGCAAGAGGGTGTGGATATTCTGAATGTTGATGATTTGGTCGATGCTACTAAAGGAGATTGGAATACGGGGGTCTTCGATTGGTGGCCATGATGGCGCCATGCACTGGTAGGTGGTGGGTATATTTCTTTCCCCCTTTCTTTTCGCGCTTACTTTGATGAAATATTGGATCATGGACTGGACTGGATTGGACTGGTGTTGGGGTTACTTGTCTGATTTACGATACCTCGGGTTTTTCTTTGACTTTATTGCTTTATTTTGTTTGATAGACTACTTGCTTCATATTTCATAAGTGCTATACATCCAATATCAGAATGTCTACATATGCAGCTTTCGAGATACTGATACTGATACTACTGTGATAACAAAAAGAGACAGAAGAGGCAAGAGTGTGGATTGAAACGATTCTTCAGTTCAAATTCACCACAATCATAATTTGGATAATTTGGTCTCTTCGCATCCAGCGGAGCGGTAATGTTATTCCTCAATCTGGAATGTGTTCCCCAATGCCCTTGATAGCCGATATCCAGCATTGACGCCATAATGCTTCCAGTAAAATCAGATCAAAATCACATACATAAACAAAGAAGAAAGGACATAGTCCCAAAACAAGATTAAAAAAGACCGTATGGTGCACCAACAGGCTCTCGACCAGCGGGTAGCCCCCTTAACACGAACAAAACACACCGAACGTAGCTACCCGTGGAACGTTGGTTCTCATAGACAGCAGAGCGCCTCTTCACCGAACTCGCGGATAACACTACCCTCTTCCCGAATCAGTCCACCAAGCCAGTGCTTCGCGGTCTCAAAATCCTTAGCACCGAACTTGACAAGCACGAAACCGGCGCGCACCCGCGCCGCCGTCCACGTAACATCGCCCTTATAACTAAGCGAAGGTTCAGGCACCGACGGCGCATGGTCCGACCAATTGCGGCTGCCGATGCGAGGCTGCGACTGGAACTGCTTCAGCATGAACGAACCAAGAGCTTCGAACACAGGTCCGGAGAGGATAAGTGTGCCGACGACGCCGTGCGGGCGCGTGCGCTCCGCGATGATATTCAGCGGAGTTAGGCCGGCTGGTGCCTGTGGCGGCAGGTCGACGGGGTTTTCTAGGCCGGTATGGGTGGTGCTGTAGGATGTGTTTTCGTTTTCGATCTCGTCTTCGTCGGACATTGTGTCTTCCAGGTCTCCAGATTCATCGTCCAGGATTACCGAGTCGCGGAGGAGGAGTCGGCGTTTGCCTTTGTCGTCTTCGGCCCAGACTTCGTTGCGGCCGCGCCAGAACTGGAAGTTCCAGTCCTCGCCGCGCGAGGTGCGGCCTTGCGTTACCCAGTCTAGGACGCAGAGGCTGCTTCGCTCGGTGCCTTTTGCCGTGGCGTCTACGGTGAAGGTTTGGACTTGGGCGTAGCGGCTGTGTTGGAAGGGGACGGAGGGGTCTGGGAGGTAGCAGAGGGCTGCTTGGCGGCCGATGTTGACGTCTAAGGATTGCTGGCTCATGTCGGAGAGGTGGTCGTTTGCGGGCATTTGATCGCGGTGCCCTTTGATTACATTTGGGGCTGTGCCACTGTTGTTCGGGGTTGTTTTGAAGATCTTGGTGCTACCTTGTGGCGTTGTTACCACCATTCGCGTCCTGGGCTCGAGCGTGATGGATACTTCGATGTGGTCACCCGGCAGGAGCCCGCCGCCATAGGTGAGGAGGTAGAGGTGGACGGGGTTGGAGGGACATGTGTCTGAGAGGGCGGAGGAATCTGGGGATGGGACGAAGCCGCCGGTGCGCGGGACCAGTTTCAATGGGTATTTGTAGGTGAGGGTTGTGAGGGTGGGATTATTTGGTGGGAGGAGAGAGAGTACGACTTTGCCCTGTCCTGGCTTCGCAATGGAAGACTGAAAGGGCGAGGGAATGGGCACTGCTGGTTGTCGCATCGTGATGGATGTGAGTGGTTTGGGAAGGCGAACAAGCAGAAAGTGTGGCGGGCTAGTATAGAGATATGAAGAATAGACCGAAGAAGAAACCCTGTAGTATAATGTTTATATTGAGCAATGAAGCCAGGCCATGATATAGTTCGAATAGTCCGAGGGGCGAGTTGATATATAAAATGGGAGAATGACGATTCCTTAGTCAGAGATCTCCACATTCCGACTTGTCAAGCGGGGGATATTCTCAAACCACCTGGCTTTTGCTTGGCTCCCTAAATGAGGACGGAACATAATTAGGAGACGAAATAACTGGCAGAGAATGACGGGATGAGGTTTCTATGACAAAGAGTATCTCCGCACTGGCGTTAGACTGGCGTTAGACCTGAAGGGGTTGGGAGGGTTACCTCTTGGCAATGCACTTTTATGTCATTTTGCCCAGCTGATCTACACGGCTTATTTAATTATAGTCTGACAGTCGGACAGTCTGGGCATTGAAAAGGAGATCATGAGACTATATTGCTATAGATCCATAGTAAAGCAGCTAGTCTGACAGTATATCCGACTCTACGGAGTACCTCAATTGCCGAATAGAAATTGCATATAGCTCTGGAGGTGGGCTTGGATTATACCTATTCCCCCCTATACTGCCCCCTAACCCATTGAATAGCGTTAGGCAACGGAGCACTGCCCTTGAATCTAATATCTCTGCAGCCTAGGCTGGTAAGCTGGGGTAAATGGTACGGAGTGCAATATTGAACTCCGGGGAGAGATTGGCATTCAGTATCGTACAGCCACACTAAGAATGGTAATAATCCACCTCCCAAGTTAGAATATTCTAAATACAGAGTATCATGTTCAAAGCCAGGACCTCCTTTCTACGTATCTTTGCATATAACACGGATAAGTCTAAACGGAGAGGTCACACATCTAGATACCTATAGTTAGGTAGTGCTTAACTACCTAGGTATGTATAGTTATGTTAGGCAACCTTCCAACCTTCCGGAACCTTACTATTGCTTACATAATTTACCAACCTCAGGCCTCAAGGCACGATGTCGCGTCTCCCCCCACGCTGAGATCCGGACCGTTTTCTGCCCAAGTGCTTCCGTTTGATTGACCTGATCTCAACACGGTCAGAGCGCGTGTCGCTAATACTTGACATCTCAAATTGTAGGCTTCCTTCACTGCCCCCGCCAACTTCTGTTTGCTTGGCCGTACCAGACCCACGCGTTGCACGAGCGCGTCCCCATCCTAAACCGCAGCAACATCTGCCAACTCTGTTGAAACCCTTTGATCTGGTCCGCAGGCCTATCTATCCGATCGCATGCTCATATAATACACCAATCCTACACCATGGATATCGACAACCCACCTCTGTCAAGCCCCGGTGGCCCGTCATCGACCCCCGCTGAAGACCGACGCAAATCAGGTCGACAGACGCGGCGACCCGAAGTATTCTCGCAAACTGCATATTCTGCCGAAGAACAAGCCGCCGGTGGAAAGCGCAAGCGAGGCGAGGCGCGTGAGGATGGTGATGAGGACGTGTCTGAGTCCGACAATGATGATATCGGTGACGACGAGACCGATGAGGAGGAATTGAAAGGGAAGCGACGCGCTGCACATCGAACTGGTGCCAATAAACCCAAATCGAAACCCAAGACCAAGGGCTCGCACGCTTCGAAGAAACCGAAGGTCGCAAGTAACGGGTTAGGGAGACAGCTCGCCTTCCGACCAGCCACCAATGGCCGACTGCCTGCTGCTCGTCCCCGGAAACCGAAAGTACGACCTAGTCTTGCGTCGGGCGAACGCGGATTGTTCGGTGAGTCATAACTTTCTTGTCTATACACAGTCAATCGCGTAGCTAACTAGTATCAGCCGAGGTGTTCGGGAAAAGCAGCAATGCCGATACAGTGGCCGCTCAGTGGTTGTCTCAATATCAGCGCAACAATGGTCAGGCCATGCGGGACCTCGTTAACTTCATCCTGCGATGCACGGGTACCGATCTTGAGATCGACATTAACGAAGTGGAAGACATTGATAATGCCCCCGGCCGAATTGAAGACCTGCAGAACCTTTACCAAGCAGAAGGCATCACCGAATACCCTATCATTTCTAAAGCGAAGAAGTTCAAAGCTTTCTCAGTCCTCCTCGAAGAATTCACCGTCGCACTGATCCAAACTTTCCATGCCTCTTCCATCCTGTACACCGACGATACCCTGCTCGAAAATATTCAAATCTGGATCTCTTCCATGTCAACATCAAAATGCCGACCATTCCGGCATACGGCAACCTTGGTCTCCCTCGCAATCATGAATGCTTTGTGTGATATTGCGCGTGAGGTGACGACAAGCGTATCTACCTCCAGAAAGCAACTCGAAAGTGAGAAGAAAAAGAAGACGATAAACAAAGGTCGCGTGGAAGCAATTCAAAAGGCTGTCGCAGAGGGCGAACAGAAGGTGGAGCGACTAGACGAGTTCCTGCAGGATGGGTTCGATACTGTATTTGTCCATCGCTACCGGGACATTGACGGTCAGATCCGTGCCGAATGTTTGACAGCTCTAGGCGGATGGATTCGCACATACCGAGAGATCTTCTTTGAGGGCCAGTACCTGCGATACCTGGGATGGACTCTCGCCGATGTCGTTGCGCAGACCAGACTTGTCGCTTTGACTGAGCTTTTGAGCCTTTATGAGAACCGTGACAACCTTGCTGGTTTGCATTCATTCACTGAGCGGTTCCGGCAGCGAATCGTTGAGATTGCTGTCCAAGATGCTGACATTTCGGTGCGTATGGTTGCGATTGAGTTGCTTAACCACCTTCGTGAAGGGGGTCTACTCGAGCCAAATGATATTGACGCCGTGGGTCGACTGGTATTTGATTTGGACCCCCGAATTCGGAAAACAGCTGGACGCTTCTTTGTTGCCAACGTTCAAGATGCATACGAGTCAATCACCGAGGAAGTGGGAGAGGAGATTGCCGATTTACTGGCTGATGATGATGAAGATGACTATGAATCGCCTAAGCATTCATGGATCAAGTTTAAATGCCTTACCGAATTGTTCCAGGCCTACGATGCACAACAAGCCGAACAGCAATCTGAGCCAATGTCTCGCGACACACTGCTGGGAGCGGCTGTAGAGTCGCGCTTTGCTCTCGCGACTGAGGCTGTCTTCCCCCACCTGGAAGAGCTTTCTCAATGGCCGTCGCTGGCTGGTTATCTGCTCTATGACCACTCTCAAATCACTGATACGCCATCTGAAGATGATACTGCAGGAGTTGTAAAGAACATGTACAAATTGCAAGAGGGACAAGAAACAATCCTTCTGGAGGTTCTCTGCGCTGCTGTCAAACTCCGTGTCCTTGACATCGCCAACTCTGATATCGACAAGCGTGGGCGCAAGACCAAGGCTCTGGCAGCCAAGATTTCCGAGCTCCAGGAGGAGCTTTCTCACAACCTTGCTCAGATCATTCCAGGGCTCCTTAATAAGTTCGGGTCTACACCGGAAGCTGCTTCTGCCGTTCTGCGATTGGAACACCTTGTGGACTTGAACACAATTCAGGATCTACAAAAAGACGCCACGGCTTATACATCGTTGCTCAATGATATCAACAAGCAATTCTTGACTCATTCGGATCACGATGTTCTGGCCGAAGCTAGTGTGGCTTTCTTGCACGCCAAGAGCTCCGAGGAGATGCGAGAGGCCCTCGAGGGCAAGGTCCAAGAGCTATGGGATGATATGGTGGAGGCACTGGCTGCCTTGTCTCGGAAGAAGGACGTCCAGGAAGGTGGCTCAATATCTGAGCCCACTCTCACCGATTTGACCAACACTGTCTGTCGAATCTCAAATCTCGCCGGAATCACAGATTGTGCCTCCATTCTCGAAACTGTCCCTAGTTCACGATCGAAATCGAAGAAGGACAACGCTGAAGCCCCATTCAACACCCTCATTCGTCTTGCCGAACGTGGCCTGCGCAGCGAAGATGACGATGAGGATACCGCCAAGGCGGAGAACGAGCTGGTATCAGGCAGTATCCGGTCGTTGCTTTTCTATTTCATGTGGAAGGTGCAGGCACTGTCCACAGCCCTGAATGACGGAAAAGCCACATTCAGCACATCCTACTTCGAAGCACTAACAAAGAGCCGCGAAACCTTCGCCTCAACACTCGTCAGCATCATGGAAACGCGCTCCGGGCTGGACGACCTGCGCTTCACAGCAACCACAACATACCTAGACCTGCAGACGCTCTTCAGCACACTCCGCAACATCGGCCAAGACAAAGGCAACGACGAAGACGTCCTGTTCCAAACCCAAGCACTAATCCACGAAATCGGAGCTGAGACCCAGACCCTCATCACCAAGATCCACGGCATAGCCGAGCGCACATGCGCCAAGAAATCAAGAATCAACCTCGAACCCGCAGACGACGACGCCCCAGCCTCAGAAGACGAGCTCGACTCAGAAGATGAAGCCAGCGACTCCGAAGACGAAGCAGTCACGAACGACCGCCTCCGCAGCAGCATTGTTGCCGAACAACGTCTCTGCGAGCTGACAGGCAAGCTTGTCCTCGCCATCATCGCCCGTATAATCGATGCCTCCGGCTCGAAGCGCGGCGCCCTGAAGAAGCGTCTCCTCCGTAATAAGACCGCGCTTGGCCACAACTACCGAGAGGTCCTGTCTTATCTGGAAGAGCGTAAGCCCCGCAGCGCCCCCCCGCGCCAAGGGGAAACAGCCTGCCAAGCCTGCTGCTTCTCCTGCTAAGGGCCCCAAGTCTGCTGAGCACGTCGATGATGACGATGAGAATGACCACCCTGAGCCTGTTGAGGAAGACGATGAGGAGGATCTGCGTGCGCGCGGACTTATCGAGGAGGTTGAGGGTGAGAATGGGGATGGGGACGAGGACGAAGAGCTCACCCCTGCGCCTGAGGCTGATGAGGATGAGGTAATGGGTGACTGAAGGTCTACCTAGGTAGGTAGTTTGTCTTATTCGACGTTAACGTGTGCCTGAGCAAAATGATCTTCTTTCCTGTTGTCTCATTGCTTGGTTTTTTTTATTCCTTTTCTTTTCTTGTTTCTTGTTTCTTTTTTCTCCCTCGACTTTCTTCTCTCTTATGGATTATGGCTTGAATTAACTGTATCTCTCTTCTTTGCTCTCGTTTGCGTGGATATGGACTTCTTTTCTACCTGTATCTTATACACTTCTCTTGATACTTGCTTTGCTGCTACTTCGCTGACTTGATCCCAATCTATTCCCCTCTGGTCTTTGCTGTAATTTTTGAATACTTGCTATGGCATCGTAAAGTATTAGGAGAATTGGATCTGCATCCTTGGTATTTGTAGACCTTGATTTATATCTTTCACTGCCTCGGAGCTTCTTCTAGTTAGTATTCTAAAATTGAAAGCTTGGAAACCCAGCATCAAATTCATGTGCTCTTGAGGAAAGAATACAAATACTAATCGTCTAGGGAAGATAAGAATACTACTGGGATACAACTACAGGAAGAAAAGGTTGATTAAATGAAAACTGGCGTTTTTTTCCTGGCGAACTGCAAAGTGTACCACGAGAATAGCGCAATAACATTTTCAGGGGCATGATTTGAGCATACTATGAGCGTAGTACGAGCAAAATATGCCATCACACCCCCGTTGCCAGCGAGGAAGTTCCTGCGCAGGAGACCAATGCCCCGTCAAGGAACACCATAGTCAGGGGACATTAACGTAACTGGAGAGAGAAAACCGATCCTGCAAACAAATGCGCCTGTGTATGAGGATGCTAAAGGGGTGGGGGGAGGGGGATACATGATGGTGAATCTTGTTTATCGTGAAATCAAAAAAAAGAAGAAGGGGTGAAGTGAAATTCGTGACAAGAGAAGATGAGGGAATCAACGAGCACCAGAAACTGTTTAGAGGCAACGCCAGACCGAGAAATAGTTTGGTCGAAGCGCACGAGAGGCGTCGAGGCTGTATGCGAGCAAGCTGGTCTCTCGGTAACCAGTGGTGCCCTGCCCATGCGAGGATATGCTGGGCGCAGCTTCAACGTTTGGTTTTGAAGAAATGGAAGAAGATACAGGGAGGAGGATAGTGGATGGGCAAAAGACAAGCCTTTACATATCCATGCTATCACCGCCGTTGCCGAAGTTGAAGCCACCGGGTTGCTGCTGGCCAGTGCCGAGAGTGAATCCAGTCTGGGTCTGCTGGGGAGCAAGCTCCTCAATATCACCACCGGCCTCGTCCTCGTCGGAGAAGTACTTCTCGATGATGTTGTAAGCCTTCATGTAGATCTCCTCGTTGGCGTTGTTCTGGCAATCGTGGATCTTCTCCATGCCACCAGCCTCTTCGATGAAGAGAGCGTAGCGGTTGACACGAGCCTCACCGGGCTGGCCAGCCTCCTTATCCATGTCTCCGACCTTAAGGATGTTCTCGAGACCATCAAGAGCAACCTGGATGATCTTGTTGTCAGGGCAGGCCAGGAGATCGCACAGGGGCTTGATGCACCCTTGCGAAACAAGGTAGCGAATCTGATCAGGCTTCTGGAGACCACCGGAAGTGGCGTTGGAGATAGCCCAGCAAGCCTCTTTGCGGGTCTTGAAGTCACCATTGGCGAGAAGGTTGATGAGGGGAGCAATGATGCCAGCGTCGATGACTGCCTGAATCTGGCTGGAGTTGCCAGCAGTGACGTTGGAGATGGTCCAGCAGGCTTCCTTGCGGATACCATCCTTGGTAGAGCTCAGGAGGGAGAGCAGAGCAGGGAGAGAGCCGCAGTTGATGATCACCTGGGTCTGGACGTCATCACCAGTGACAATGTTACCCACGGAACGGAGGGCGGGAGTCTGGACAGAGGTAGAAGCGTGCATAAGGAGCTCAACCAGGCGACGGGGGATACCGGCCTCAATAACGGCCTGGATCTTGTCGTTGGCACCATCGGACAAGTAAGAGATAGCCCAGCAAGCATCGATCAGGACCTCGTCGTCCAGCATGTAGATAAGCTTGGCAAGGACGGGAAGAGCGGGGGCAATGGTGTTCCAGTCAGGCTGGGGAGTCTTGCCACGGCAGAAGTTGCTAAGAGTCCAAGTAGCGTTGCGGAGCATGCTCAGCTTGCGGCCATCGTTAATGAGGTTAAGAAGCGGGCGCAGGGCACCGGCACCCAGAACAAAGTCACGGCAGTGAGGGCTGTCACCAGCAATGTTTCCGAGGGCCCACACAGCCTGTTCACGGACATCGGGCTCGGGGCTGCTGAGCAACTCGACGAAGATGGGGACGGCACCAGCTTCAATGACGACCTGGGTCTGCTGGGCGGAACCCGAGGCAATGTTGGTCAAAGCCCAGGCAGACTCAAACTGAACGAGGGTGTGAGGCGAGCGGAGGAACTCGACGAAACGGGCAACGACACCAGTCTCGATAACACGCTCGATAGGTGGGTTGCGCTCCTTAGAAAGCAATTTGCGGAACTTGGTGGTGGCCTGAATCTGCTCCTCAACTTGGTCGGAGAAAACTCCCTTCACCATCTGGGGAAGCTCGACGTTGAGCTATATGATCCATCACGTTAGCTTGGGAATTTTCACGATGTTTTTTTTTTTATTGCAGTGGGGCACGGTCTTGAAGATCCGAGTTGGAGGGGCTTCGTGGGCCATGGCAACAGGGCGGTGAAAAAAATTCCTTGTTGATGATCGCATCATAAAAACAAAGAAATCCCAGAAGACCCCGGAGGGTGGCAACCACACCATAAGCCCGTAGAAATTCAAACAGGAATAGAGAATAATAAAACAAATTCAAAAAGGATCAAAGAAAATTTCCAAGGCCTACCTCACTCTCAATAGCACTGGCCTCATCATCACTCTCAGTGGCGGCAGCCATGCCACCAACACCGATTCTACCATCCTGGGTTTGGATACCACGTCTCTTGGCCAAGTTCTCATCACGCTTGGCCTTGCGAATCTCGACCTGCTGTTCTTCACGGCGGCGGCGGAGCTCATCGGGCTTGAACTGGTTCTTGGCCTTGAACTGCGTGCGGCGGTGTTCGGGAATATAGCGTTCCGCCATGATGAAGATGGAAAGAAGAAAGTAAGCGCGCCGCGGTAATTATGTAGTGGGTGATGTGAGTGGGCGCGCTGGGGGATGGAAGGAGAGTAGGAAGAAGGAAGAGGGAGGGATCTGATGTGGGGGAGAAGACTTCTGTGGGAGGGGAAACGATCATATCACGTGATGGCTAATTTTATTTACATCCACGGGTTTGGGCAACAAGCTCTTCCTCCTTGAGCTCTTACAATTCTCCTTCTTTAGGTGTTTATTCAAAGCAATTGCTCTATGATGGATGTACATTGACAAAAAGAACGTACATATTCTCTGAGTGGGTTTGTGATATCTCATCGGGAGCTTGCAGGACGTCTAATCCAAGCTCTTCCCATCAACCAACGACATGGCTTCAGGTGATATAGTGGATGTTGCCACAGCTTGCTCTTCACAAGGGAACTTTAATGTCCTGGGAGTCGTGGTCGACAAGCTATCACTCTTTCGGACCAGAGGCTCGTCGGCATGCATCACATTCACCATCAAAGATTCTAATTTTGATGCACCGACCTGGCAAGGTGGTCTGAAAACCAAGTATTTCAATGATGATGAAAGTCACCTTCCCAACGTCGAGCTCAACGATGTAGTCCTACTACGGAACGTCCGGGTGAGTGGATTGACCTGAATGCAGCAGCATAGTAAGCTGATACGATTCAGGTGACAATTTACCAGAACAGACCAACTGCAGTTGTCTCTCAGAATTCCATTGTGCCATGGGCTATTTTCCGGCCAGAGCCAAGTTTGAGCTCAAGCCCGTTCATCACCAGCGGTCCTATTCCTTTCGAGCCGAGTTTGAAGGAAAAGGACCAGGCACAATCACTCCTGGATCGCGTATCTGCTGAGAGAACCCCTGTGCAACAACCCATGACGCGCAGTGTAACCGCCTTCCAGCAGCCTGCTCATGTTCAGGCTTCCGTTCCATCCCCAAAATATGGAGGGTTACCGTGTATCCCTATTCAGTTTGCGAAGGATCGCCAATTGTGTCAGTTACTTGGCCAAGTTGTGGACCTCAATACTTATGACAGCGAGAGATGCGTACTATACTTGACTGATTTTACTGAAAATGAGCAACTTGTTGACTACAAGAAACCCGGAGAAGATGATGACTCGGGCCCTGAGGGCGACCGATTTAATTACATACACAAGACGAAGAACTGGCCAGGCCCATGGGGTAAATTGACCATTCAAGTGACTTTATGGGAGCCCCATGCCACCTATGCCCGAGCACACCTCAAGCCAGGCGACATCACTCTAATAACATATGCCCGTATCAAGGGAGCCCAGCGTGGTGGCTTGGAAGCCGCTGTTCATGAAGAC
The DNA here is from genome assembly GCF_028827035.1 of Penicillium chrysogenum. NCBI lineage: Eukaryota > Fungi > Ascomycota > Eurotiomycetes > Eurotiales > Aspergillaceae > Penicillium > Penicillium chrysogenum. The sequence continues at coordinate 1,312,065 of NW_026622749.1, read as the reverse complement.
AGACGATACCCAGAGAAGATCCATGTCAGGAAGGTGGATGGTGGCGATGACGAGCGTGTACGGGAATTGATGAACCGGCGAACAGAATACTGGAAAATCCACGGTGAACCCAAGGCTGATACCAAAAAGGCCAAAAAAAGGAACAAGAGAGTCGAGCAGAAAAAGGAGACACGAAAAGAAGAAGGCCAACTAACCATGCCAGTAGCATCACGAATCAAGTTGAATCAACATGGTGAGTTGGTTACCTGCCTAGGAGAAGCGTATTGGCTGATACAGGTTTAGTCAAAATAAGAAATTACACAGTGCCAACTCTCCCTCTCGAGAAGATATTGTTGGCAGAAACACATATAAACAATGCTCCAGGGGGCATTGTCTACAAACTTCCCTTCCAGAACGTCAATTATCACTCTCAAGTCCGAGTGGTCGACTTCTTTCCCCCAAAGGTAGAAGACTTTGCAGTTCAAACCACTAGCGCTCCCCTGTTCAGAAGTGGGGACGGTACAACCGAGCCTAAGTATGGCTGGGAATGGCGGTTTTGCCTTCTCGTGGAGGGGGTTGAGCCCAAACCTTCCAAACAACAGCCCCGAGAAGTGATGAAGCTCTATGTGTGCGGCCAAGATGGTGATTTTCTTCTGGACGATTATGCGTTCAACCTCCGCAGCAACCCGCGAAGACTGGAAGCAATAAAAGAGAAGCTCTTCCTCCTATGGGGCAATCTCGAGGAGGAAAAGTCGAAAGCCATGGCTTCTGGTCAACAGAGTTGGGGACCGGTCAAGTCGTGCCCATTCGAGTGCTGCATCAAGGAATATGGCGTCCGGTGCACCCACGGCAAAGATCCCGACGCTATGGATATCGACGGCGGGATGTGCACTCACCCTGATTGCTTTGGATGGGAGAGACGATTTGCCATGTTCGGCACGACTATCCACACATAAATTGTACGATTCTCAAGTCCTGTAATACTATCAATTCAAATACCCCTTGAAGAAATCTCATGTGAATTGATTCTTTATACTAATACAATTTAAAAATTTCGAATCAATAGATAGATAGTACATAGTGTCTTTTGCGCCTGGAACCGCCTTTTTCACCCGCATGGAAAAAGAAAACGTCGAATTCTCAATGATTGTATAGCAAGCCTGCTCTCATGCACCGTCCATAACTCCCGAATGATCGAAATTCTGATAATGTCATGGGTGCTTCCATTGGACCTTTTCGCCGTGAAATCTCAAACCTGGTCACGCCGAACTCAATAGACAATATTTTAGAGCCCTATTGCAAGTGCGAAAGGTCCAGATAGCCCGAGGTGAGCATAAGATTCGAGATTGCCACTCAAATTTTCGTAACTTTGACAATGTTGGTGTCGATACCATGCGCCACGGGCTCAAAGCGGCAGCTGTCGCCTCGGAAGCAAGTCTTTTTACCAGGCTCGCTCTGAGGGCAACGGTGACCATAGATACACTCAACGTCATCACATTCTAAACCAAAGCGGCACGGTGTCATGCGGGCAATGGCAGAAAGAATGTGCAGATCTTGACGGGACAATTTGCGATCATGGTCATGATAGCAATTTTCCTCATTAGGGCATTCACCGAGCAAGAAATAATAATTGCAAAGCTTGAGCTTCTTTAGTTTGTTAAGATCATCACGAGGAATGCTCTTGAAGTCGAGCCGATCAACGCGCTGGCCATACTTATTTCGTTCCACCGTCTTTGGCGGGGTTGCACCAGGCACCTTGGACCGAACAACCTGGAAATCAGAAGACTCGGGTTTATTCGTCACTGGGGCCAATGGGGCGCCCAAATTTGACACACTGGTGCTGGTAGAGGTTCGTGACAAAGGAGCAGGTGTTTGGAACTGCTGGGTTGGCGAAGGTGTGAGCAAAGTCCGCGAGGGTATTGCGCTTTTCCAGGGAGCAGCCCAAGACGGTGCACTCGACGCATTCGCTGTGCTCGGTGTAGTCAACGTAATTGGAGCAATCTTTGTGGCGCGGAAAACATCTGGGAACTGGGTAATCCGATAGTCCTGCTCTCGGAAATAATCAAATTCCTTCTCGAGTGGAAGACCTTCAACCAGCGAGACTCGGCCCTTATAATTCGCACCAGAAATGAGTTCTGTCAATGACCGAGCATACTCTTCATTGGAGGGACAGCCCAGGAAGAGTTGGTGGCAATGGCAGTTGTATAAGTAAAGCTTGAATGCCTCTGGAGGAAGCGAATCAGCAACAGTTCCTGTTATGTCAGGTTGTACCACATACCCTTGATTTTATCATGCGCCTTGTTTTTGCCGGTTCCAACGTCCACAATTTCGAAGAATGATGCACTCTCATTGAATCCACGAATGAATTCACTGATTGTGGAGGCCTCTAGGGTGATTCCTCCCCGGGCGTAAGTCTCCATAAGTCCCTTCACATTAAGATAGATCTTGGTCATTATCTTCGGCTCGGTGATCGTGGAAAGAATTGCCGTCACATAACTCTGGAGAGATTTCCAGAGCTGCTTGGCCGCATTGCGTCCACCCTGTTCTCCTAGTTGTAGAAATTCGTCCTTGAATATTATTCCTTCGCCGTCTAAAAGCAACACAACGAATGGTTCGCGGTCCTGGAAGGGAAAAAGGATATGTTAGCCTGCGCTTAGACAACCAACACATCCACGGCTTTGCTCACCATCATTTTCTTGACAACTGATATCTGGTCCATCAGCTCCATTTCATGCACCTGGACCTCACGATTGAACCGGGTTTCACGTTCATGGTCGAGTTTCTCTTGTTGGAAGGAATTCTCTAGGGCGGTCACACGTTGAAGAAGTTCCTATAATGAGTTTTGTTAGAATGAATCACGGACCAAGGGAGGAATTGGGTTCGTACCTCAATGAAGTCATTCTTCTGCTGGTCCAGAGCACTCAGCTGACGATAGCGCTCTAAATATGCTTGGGTCGCCATTTTTGTAGATTGATGAGTATCTTTTGAAGATTTCAAAATGGATGGAATTGCGAAGAGGATGAATGCGACAGAAGATAAGGAAGAAAGAAAGTAAGGGAGAGAAGCAAGTTTCAAGTCTGATCAAAGCCAACAAATTCCGCTGGGCAGGCGCTTGCAGGAGGTGACAATCTACAAAGCGCGTAAAGTGTTGGAATCACTGTAATCACCAATGATCAGTGATCGCCTTTATTAAATTAATTGATATAGGGAGAGGGATTTTATAGTCGTCTTTGCTTGAAATAAAAAAAAATCAATCTAAAGACCGCGGGTGTTATCTGGCTGAGTCAGCCCCCCGGTTTTGCATACGTGGAGCCAAATATTCCCCTTCGCCTCGTCTTGACATTCGACCTTTCCCTGTTTCTGTTTCTCTTCCTCTTTCTTCGCTCTCCTCCGGTTTCAATATGACTCGCTTCGGTTTCCTCTCTCTGGCTCTACTCTCTCTCCAGGCCTTGGTTGGCACCAGCTTTGCTGCTGTATGTGTTTCGTCTTCGATTTGTCCCGGGGACTATGTCGCATGACTCAATTGACTAATTGTTTGGTTTTGAACTTGTAGGATACTGAGAATGCTGAAGCAGAGGTTCCCACTCTGGCTGTCTCGGCCCAGGCCTCTTTCCCTGCTTCCGAGATCTTCGGTATCAAGCTTGTCAACGGTCACCCTACCCAGGCGCTGATCGCCATCTCCAATGATGAGCCGAACCCTATCACGGTGAACTTTGTCGGCGGTAGCCTTCGGAAACCCGATGATCAGACCCAGATTGTCCGCAACTTGACTGCTACTCGTTATGCTATCGAAGTTCCCGCTGGCGAGAAGGAGACAATCAGCTACAGCTTCGCCACCGAGATGCACCCCCAGGATCTCCAGATGACTCTTTCTGCCATTATTTCGGACAGCGAGGGCCGCTTGCTTCCTATTCTTGCCCACAATGGCACCGTTAGCATCGTGGAGGCGGATACCAGCATCTTCGACCCCCAGATGTAGGAACCCCCCTTTTACCTTGGTCATGTGAGGGCAATGGGACTAACGATTACGATCAGCATCTTCCTCTACTTTTTCCTGCTGGCCTGTGTCTCTGGCACTGGTTACTTCTTCTACACCGTTTGGGTCGCTCCTTACTTCCCCCAGAAGCGCAAGTCCGGAAAGACCAGTGAGAAGCGCACCCAGGGCTCAAAGCGCGTTGAGACGCCGGTTACCGAGGAGACTTCCACCGGCGCTGCGGTTTCTTCTGCCAGTACCTACAACGCTGATTGGATTCCCTCTCACCACATCAACCGTCCGGAGGCCCGTAAGGTCAAGGGCCGCTCTAAGGCCCGTGCGTAAGTGCACACGCGACAATATCGCAGGTGGAGGAAGGAACAGCTCTGTTCAATGCATATCATTTTCAGAGTTCTTGTCTAGTGTCAGGGCAGCATTGGGCACGTGCTGGAAATGCACCGACCCCCCACCGCTTGTCACAAGTGACATGTATATCTACCAAATAGAAGAGTTTTGGCCCAGTTTAGCTTCCTCGGACGCCAAGCAGGATCACTTTTGGGGAGTCCAATCCATTGTATACCGTGCTGTGCCTGTTTTGGCAGTACTGGTATATCTTCGCAAGCACAGACCGATAGGTCACAGTTTCTTCCATTCTTTAAACTCCTGCTCCAGATGCTGCTTCAACTCCGCAAACCGATTCCCAAAGCCCCTGCCACAGCGCCAGCATGTAAAATCTCGCTTCAGATACCCCTCTTCCGTCGGATACCGTCGCACATCATCTTCTGCCAGTGGGAAGTCCTCAATTGGCACGAAGAACGGTGTGGAAAAGCTATTGTAGTGTTTCCGATGCTTCAAGCGCTCGCTATACCTGTCCACGGATAATACATGGACATGCAAGTGATTCATGGATGGGACCGCATGCACCCCCACCACAATATCCTCTTCCCAGTCCCGACCCTGCGGTAGTTCGTCGGGCGGCGGATCCGCGCTCAGCGCCGCCTGCCTCGCCTGCTCCTGGGCAGAGTCCTTCCCATATTTGCGTCGCAGCTCACCCGCTGCTAGCTTGCGCAGTGTTCGGGTTTCAGCTTTCACTTTTTCTAGGAACTCGGTGTCATCGAACGCATCAAATGGATGTAGGCGCGTTTTGGTCTGGTCGCGGGGGAGAAGGAGGAGGTGTAGTGATGACTTTGGGAACATGTCGTGTATCGCCACAAAATCGGCATTGTGGTAGACTACGACATCGGGACCGTAAGTCTCAGGCTTTGCGATGTAGGCGCCTAGTTCGTCGCGAACACTAAATGCAGCCTTGCCTTTGGCCGCATTTCGATCGGACGGGGTTTTAGTCGCGTGCTTAGGTTGCTTGCTTTTGGGAGCCAGGAGTTCGGTAACTGTCAAACCGATAAGGTCAGTCAAGTAATTTTCAGTGAAGGCTCTGTGTATCATTACAAGCATTTCTCTTCTCTGTCCCAGGATGCTCCTTCGTGTCATCCTTGCTCGAATTGGGGTGTTCCCCAGACATGATGGTGTAGAAGTCTGACTTGTGGTCACACAGTAGACACTATCTATAGCATTTCCCTTGAACAACAATATCCAAGTATCACATCAATGGACCGAGTAAGAGTACAAGACATGATGTCAGTGGGAGTTAAGTCCCCCACGGTCACTGCTTCCCTCCGTATGCTCCCCGCAACCCCAAAGCGGTTTAGTGCGGGTCGCTCTTTTGCCTGAAGCTCCAAAAAGTTATCTCTCACCCACACACAAAATGCCACCTAAGAAGAAAGGTGATGGCAAGGGCGGCCCCAAACCGGGTACCAAACAAGCCAAAGCCGTTGCGGAGAAAGCCGGCGAAGCGAAGAAGCAAGCGCCGGAGGAGCCCAAGAAACCGTCCGTGAAGGATGTCATTGGCGGCGCATCATGGACAGGGAAGCTACCAGTCAATATGTTGGCGGAGCATTGTCAGAAGCAAAAATGGGAAAAGCCTGAATACAGCATGGTAATCAAATCTCCCAATAGCACTCGTCGCATGTCTACAGACCCATATACCAAACTAGATGCTGATAGATTGCGACAATTGCAGATTAAAACCGCCGATGGCTTTGTGTCGTCCGTAACGATGAAGAAGATAGATCCTAAGACCAAGGAATTGATCGTGCTCCCACCGATAAAGCTCCCTCCGTCCCATAAGCAACTCGCTGGGCAGCCCACAGCCCTCGAAGCGCGCCATTTTGGTGCAGCATTTGCTCTGTTCCGAGTATGCAATATGCGCAATATTCATATGATGATGCCTCCAACATACAAGAAATTGTGGAAGGAGGAATTTGGAGAAATTAAAGCAGCAGAGACTCGGGAAGGCAAGGGCTGGATGTATGAGGCAGACCCATTCTTAGCCAAGCAAGAGAGAGAGAGCGCGGCCGCCGATTTGGCAAAGAAGCGGGCAGATCGTGAAAAATCCCAGGCAAAGGAGAACGCCACAAACGTGGAATTAGGGCTAGGAAACGGGGATGCCAGGAGCAAACGTATCTGGTCGCAGGCGCCCAAGGTGGATATGGGTACACGAATTCGACGAGATATCGAAGGCCTTTTGCGACAGCATACAGTTTGGAACCCATATGGCGTGAAGATCCCCGAACACCAAAAGAAAATCATTGCGGACGAGTTTACCGGTTTAGGGTTCCGTCGCAGCCATGTGGAAGAAGCTGCAGCGGAATGCAAAGACCGCGAGGAGATCTTGGAGTGGCTGCTCATCTACGTTCCTGAGGATGACCTCCCACGGTGGTCTCTACCGGAAGGATATTCAGCGGGAGTCAGTCTTGGTTCTGTTGATCTCGCTCGCGAGGCCAAAGTCAAACGGCTGGCATCTGTTGGCTACCCAGCCGATATGTGCTCGCAAGTTTTGGACAGCAAGGACGGCGATGAATTGGCAGCCGCTGAGCATATGCAAGGGACTTTAGCCCATGGGACTCAATTCTCGGCCCCATTAGTGGCGGATGAGGATGAAGAGGCTTGGGCAGAAGAAGCGACTACGCTAGAGGCCATCTTCGGAGAACGTTATCACCGCATATCAGCCAAGGTCTGCGAGATTAATAGTGAGGCGTCGGAAATTCCACCAAACACAACTTTCCGCTTCCAAAAGCCCTCCGCCCATTATCCAACCACACCTCCTATTATATCAATCCAGGCCAAGGGCGTCCCAGCTTATATACGTCTCAGTGCAATTCGTCGGGCAGTGCAGTATGCTGAGGAAAACTTTACCGGTGAATCTATGATTTTCAACATCATGGATTGGCTGGAGGTCAACCTACCGAGTATCATGGAGAACCCGGGTAAATTGCGAGAGATTTCCGCTGTGACGGCTTCGTCGGCAGCTGAGACCCTCCAAATTCCTGTGCGTTCGGCACGGAAGAATCGCAGAGGTATTGATTGGAAGGTTGACTCGGAACGAAGCTTAGCGATCCGAGATGCTTGGGAGGCCAAACAAGATACTGCACCGCAGATTGAGATGACCCGGAAAAGAAAAGCACTTCCTGCATGGAACATCCAACATGAAATCATCCACGCCGTCAACTCAAATCAGGTGACTATCATCTCGGGTGAGACTGGTAGTGGTAAAAGTACACAATCCGTACAGTTTGTGCTGGACGACATGATCCAGCGAGGACTGGGCGGTGCTGCCAACATCATCTGCACGCAGCCACGACGTATCTCGGCCCTGGGTCTTGCCGACAGAGTCAGCGATGAGCGATGCGCAGTAGTCGGTGATGAAGTCGGATACGTGATCCGAGGCGAGTCGAAAGCTAAGCCTGGTTCAACAAAGATTACTTTCGTAACTACCGGTGTCTTGCTACGCCGGATCCAATCAGGTGGCGATGCGGATGGCAATGTTGCAAGCTCCCTCGCAGATGTATCGCACGTGGTGGTCGACGAGGTCCACGAGCGGAGTTTGGATACAGACTTCTTGTTGGCGCTGCTAAGGGATGTTCTCAATTATCGCAAGGACCTGAAAGTTATTCTCATGAGTGCCACTCTCGATGCTGGTATCTTCATGAGATACTTTGGCAGTCAAAGATCTGTTGGACTCGTGAACATTCCCGGCAGAACATTCCCTGTCCAAGACTACTACTTGGATGACGTTATTCGGTACACATCATTTGCGCCAGAACTTGCCGAGGAGTATGACGATGAGGAAGAACCGTCTCGGGGTGAAGAAACACTTGGAAAGGCCCTGCGGAGCGTGGGTATGGGAATAAACTATGATTTGATCGCAGCAACTGTCGAATACATCGATGCTCAGCTAGGAGACCAACCGGGAGCCATCTTGATATTCCTTCCTGGTACTTTGGAGATCGATCGGTGCCTGAACGCAGTCAAGAGGATTCCCGATATGCATCCTCTGCCATTGCATGCCTCCTTGCTCCCAGTCGAACAACGACGAGTATTCCAGAGTGCGCCAAGGGGAAAGAGAAAGGTTATTGCCGCTACAAACGTCGCGGAAACCTCAATCACAATCGAGGATGTTGTTGCCGTCATTGACACCGGTCGAGTCAAGGAAACGAGCTACGACCCCAAGGATAACATGGTTCGCCTCCAAGAAGTATGGGCATCACAGGCCGCCTGCAAACAGCGTCGTGGACGAGCAGGCCGTGTCCGCGCGGGTATCTGCTATAAGCTATACACGCGCAAAGCCGAATCGAACATGGCCCCACGACCGGACCCAGAGATCCGCCGTGTTCCCTTAGAGCAGCTGTGTCTATCCGTCAAGTCCATGAAAGGCATTGAGGACGTTGCCACCTTCCTAGCCAACACGATCACCCCGCCAGAAAGCATAGCCGTCGAAGGCGCTCTGAATTTCTTGCATCGAGTAGGCGCTCTAGACCACGACAGACTCACAGCCCTGGGCCGCTACCTCTCCATGATTCCCGCGGACCTCCGCTGCGCCAAGCTCATGATCTACGGCTCGATCTTCGGCTGCATGGAACCGTGCGTCACAATTGCAGCCATGCTAACAGCCAAGAGCCCCTTCGTCTCACCACGCGAGAAGCGCGAGGAAGCAAACGCCGCCAAGGCAAGCTTCTCCCGCCCGGGCGACGGCGACCTCCTCACCGACCTCTCAGCATATCAGGCCTGGTCCGAGCGAACCCGCGCCCCGGGCGGCTACTGGGGCACTCAGTCATGGTGCGTCGCCAACTTCCTCTCCCACCAAACACTGCGCGATATCTCCTCCAACCGCGCGCAGTTCATCACCTCCCTCAAAGACGCAGGCATCCTGCCAGTCCAGTATTCCGACTCGTCGGCTTCAGCCTGGAACCGCAACGCAGCGAACCGTAACTTGATCCGCGCCCTTATTGCTGGAGCCTTCCAGCCGCAGGTCGCGCAGATCTCATTCCCGGATAAGAAGTTCGCTAGCTCGGTTACTGGTACCGTAGAGGTGGACCCGGATGCTCGCACTATCAAGTACTTCAATCAGGAGAACGGCCGTGTCTTCATTCATCCCAGCTCCATCCTCTTCTCTGCGGCTGGCTATCCCAGTTCCGCGGCATATCTCAGTTACTTCACCAAGATGGCTACCAGCAAGGTCTTCATCCGCGATCTCACCCGTGAGTTATTCCTCTTCTATCTCTTCAGATATTAGCTTCTAATGTTCTTCTTTTCCTTACTTGCAGCTTTCAACGCATACTCCCTCCTTCTTTTCTGCGGCTCTATAGAACTCGACACTGTGGGTCGCGGACTAGTCGTAGACGGCTGGCTCCGTCTACGTGGCTGGGCCCGGATTGGGGTGCTTGTTTCGCGGCTTCGCACAATGCTTGATGAGGCTCTTACGGAGCGGTTTGATAATCCTTCGGTTGTATCCGATGGCAGCAGTCTTGCTGATAGAGTGATTGAGGCAGTCAAGAAGTTGATTGAGTTTAATGGGCTTGATCAGTGATCTGCATAGGCAGATGTTGGGGTTGAAAATACATACAACACATATATCATAGAGGAAAAACAATCGAAATGATTAACGAGATACATCCCTGGTTATACATAGAAAAGCCGCCTATACTCGCCTTGTTCAGCAACGATTCATATAGGACTTTTACCATTATATTGCGGTAAGAGGTTAGCAAGATATGCAATCTTCCTCGCTTGGAAGATATCACCAAGACCAAGGGGATAAGCCCATAAGAGTGTATCTCAAGGCTGTAGTAGTTACTCTACTTAGATGTAGGTTCCAATTGTAGTTGTAGAAATATGACGTCATATTCGACTATTACTAGCACAGTACAACATACAGCCCTGGAGTAGGGTGGCGCAACAGCCAGTGACTTGTGTAGATAAAAGAGTGTATCAACGGTTAACCCAGTTACCACTAAGCCGTTTCCCCAGAGCAAGACAAAAAGAAAAGAGGCAATAGAACGCCCGGTGAGAAAAAAAGATCATCGTCAACGCCTTCCGATCATTTACTCTCATGTCGGAAAATGGTGGCGTCAAGTCATCTCGTCGTCAGCCCAGTAGAGCTGGGAAGAAATCAAAAGCATGAAAAAGACAGAATGAAAGTGTGCAAAAGACGGAAATAACGCGCAAACGCCATGCATAAAGGAGCCGATTCGCCGGTCACTCCGAAAGAAAGGGGAAAACACCCATATTGACCGAAAAAGAAAAACGAGAAATAAGTTTAGAGATCGCGGATGGTGGTGAGTACCAGCAATCATGAAAGCCAGCTTTGCATGGTATCTGCGAGCCACCGGGGTATTAGGTTTGGGCAAGGGATTAGTAGTTTGCATAGCCGTCCAAGCGATCTGGATCATTGAGATCACAAGGCTCTGGCAAAACGAAGTCCATGGCAAGCTCAGATTCAACAAACATCGAAGCGCACTTAAAACGACGGTCCGAATACTTTTCAAAGATGGCAGCGTGGTGGCGGCGAGGATTCTCGCAGCATTCCATCAATGTGGTGAGTACCGGAATCAACTGGGAGTAAAGGTAACCACTGTAAAAAGCGTGTGCCGGTGTCTATCTCTGAATGTTAGCAATATTGTAGAGTGGGTTGGGGAGGGAAACATACCCAGTTGCCCTTGTTGAGCAGCAAGCGAGACAGGCAATGAGCTCCAGCAGCAATGAAGCTGGGGGAGTGCAGACGAAGCGCTCATCCATAATAGCCAGCTCGAGGAAGTACTTGGCAACAGTACGAGTCTCAAGGTCATATTCATCAGCCTTGCTAATACGACGAAGGAAACTCATAGGGCCGGGCCATCCAAGATCAAAGTCGAGGATGGTGAGCATGAACCGCTCTGCCTTCAGAATCTCGTCGACGGAGTATCCACTGTCAACCATATACACGATCTCTTGCACGGACGGGGCCGTGATCTCCTCGAACTTTGCAGCAATGAAGATCGCGGTCGCACCAACAAGCTGCAACTTGCCCATGGAAACTACCTTGTACGACAAGAAACGGTCAATGTAGTTGACCGTGAGGAACAGGGTTTCAGGGAGCAAGCTGAAGCGCTGGTGGACTTGAACAAGCCAGTCCATCAGAACCGAGCGCATCGACCACTGGAGTTCACTTTGACGGGCCATGTAATCGGGAACCGGAAGCATCTCGATCTACAGCCTTGGTTAGTTCGAGCTGGTTATCGATCGAAATAGTAAAACATACCTCTTTCTTCCTTAAATGAAGGAAAATCTCGTCGCCATACTCCGCAACCATAGTCGTATCCAACAGTTCCTCCTCAATGTCTTCCGGTGATTGTTCACTTTCAACAATGTCTTTCGCCCGGAACATCTCGCGAGTAGTGACATTGTTCATGCATGGATAGATGATAGTAGTGGTTCCATCGGCATCACCACGAGAGGAGTAGATAGGCGCAACATGGTATTCGGTATCATCCCCGTCCCATTCCTCGGGTTCTGATACCGCCGGCACGGTTTCCTTGACATGCACGTGCTCTTTGAGATCCTCGGTCTCGGATACGGTGGCATCAGACTCGATGAGGCTGGCGATATCGACACTCAGCCCATTTGAAGGTTCCATCACAATATTGTTCGAGTGGCGCCCTTTCTCCATTCCCTTGTGGCTGGCCTTGGCCTCCGTCTCTGCGTCGATTTCCTTGGATGTGTCTTTTTCGGGGACAGTGTGCAGTTGGTCTTTGAATACGGCGTTGTTCCGCTTCGATTTATACGGCAGTTGAGCTTTACCGGCGGGCTTCATAGGCTTTGTCGTGGCAACGCCTTCAACAAGACCCCTGGTTCCTGACAAGGTCATCCGGCGCTGCGCTGGCTGGGACAGTCCAGGAGCCTTGACCTCCGATAGGGCAGGCTTTCCACCCACACCAGAGTCATCCCGAGCCCGGCTCGTGTCCTTTGTGTTGCTAACGTCGACAAATGCACGTCGGCCAGCATTGTTCTGGGCCATCATACTGAGAGCAGGGCTTGACTTGTTCCGTTGATGGATGACCTTGTGGTTCCGATGGAGGGACGGAGGGGGCACATTCTCGTCCCCAATGACTCGGAAGCGCTGTGGCTATCATTTGAGTTAGCCTTAATGCCTCCAACTCGTTTATGAATGAAGCAATTGTCTGACAAGAGTGGGCGAATACGTGATTTGGTGCAATATCGAATGCGGCGTTTGACGCGATCAAACGCGTATAGAAGTAGAAGAATCGGACAACAAAGAAGACTATGGTAACAATGGACCTACCTTTGCATCCATAATGATGAGCAATAAAAAGCTGCAACCTTAGAAGACGTGTTCGAGTCAACCGTGAAGATGGGCAGAGAGATGTTGTTTACTTTTTGCTCAGTTGGGGGAATGGAGTTGCCCGGTGTGATTGGCGGACCCAGGCAAAATAAACAGTCCTAGGTATCCACTCGATTGTTCCTTCCCGAATTGTCGCAACTCGTCCGTCACTTGGACGTTACTTGGACGTTGTTTGGACGTTGGTTGGACGTTGCCTAGTGACGAACTCAGGTAAACGAATAAATGAGATGTTTACGACGAAAGGTGTCCCTTGTGAAGATGTGCCTTCTTAACAATGTACGCTATTCCTAAATCGGAAGCTACGGTTGCGCATACCTTCCTGCAGTGCAAACTGTTATTGTCCTATATACATGTACATATATGTACATATATGTATACATATGTATGTATGTATGCTGTAGGTATACATAGACCGATTGTATGTACATAGTATACAGACGGACATTGTTCGAAAATTGACGTCCGATTATGGTCTCTACTTCGTTATGCTATTCGCACTGGCCGAGGTAAATAGAGATATTACCAAGCCTCAGTATACGTAAGGACCACCTCGAATCCGTCTCCCAGGACAGTCAAATTACACATATAATTAGTCTAGGCCAACCCGACCGGTGTGTTACTAAAAATCAGTTTTTTAGCTTGGTCGTCCGTAAATGTGGTTGAAGCAATGATGGCTACTTAGTCCAGAGTAGGCTGTAAAAGAAAGACATTGATCTATCGCAGTATTGAATTACAGCCAGCCGCTACCATGTCATCTTTTCTACGTATGTACATAGAGATTGTATTAGAATACATGTATGTCCATCCACGCATCTGGAACCGTGTTGAGTTCCGCGGTGGTGCGTGGAATAACTTGTTCATAGTATTCAAGTATTCAACACGCCTACTAGATAGTTCCTCCATGCAATAGCCCAGTGGTAGTGTATTTGTTCCTTATACATTGCCTCTACCAGCGAATTGCATAGCCATTCATGAGATATAGAACCATCCATTGACTCCATCGAGCTATAATCATAAAGATTAATGTAATACTTATCCACCCCTCCAACAGATCACATATCACCCAATCTCACCACTCCCTTCCGGCATACCCTGCCGACTGCGCAATCATCGAGCCAGGATGTGCACCACCGGCAGAATCATCCCCGACTCTACAGCATCCAAATCCACACGGCACGCATACCGACTAGCCTCTACAATCTCAAACACCTCCTTCGTCTTCGTCCGCCGTACCGCCCCGATACACTCGAGTCCCGCCCCACCGCCAGCAACTGGCGGGCGGTTCTCCGCGCATGAGGTTTCCAAGACGGTGCTGCGCGTGAGGCCTGCATCCATGTCGAGCGCGCCGGTGGTGCTGTCGAGGGCGACGTTGTCACCCTAGTAGAAGCTGCCCAGGTGGAAGGGGAGCGAGACAGGGCTTGAACGGTTCACAACGGTGGTTTCGGCAGGCTCATGGCCGGAGCGAGGGCGCAGAAGCCGGCGGCTGTGTTGCCGATGCCGTGCAGCAGGAGGATGTTTGGCGTCGAGGAGAGTGACGGTGACCGTGAGGTTGGCGGGGAAGCCGGACAGGGTGGCGGGTTCGGATGGCATGTTGGCAGGTGAGGAGGACAATTGGCTTACCTGTCTGGCTAGTATACGGTGCCGCGGCCGAGCTGTCTTGAGGTAGCTTCGAGCGTGGTCTGCTGCGGTGCGCGCGGTGTCCCAAGCCATTCGGCTTCGCCGATACTCTGCTCGATGCTTCCTGCGAGGCCTGACTATCGAGAGCTTTGAGGGACACGCTGTCACTGAAAAACCGGTTCTGTGTATAAGTGTGGCTTGGAGCCTGAGTCGTTAATAGCAGAAAACAACAAGAACCGCCAGCATCGCAAGATCTTGGTGTCTACAATGATGGGAGTAGAGCGGCGGATGCTGGGGTCCTTGTAGTGAGATGTACCTAGGTAATTAGTCTAGGTCCGGGGTTCCCATGCATGCTTATATACATGTATGTAACTTCCAAGGTTGTTATATTAATCTTCAACCCGTCCCTCCAAAAGTTCCAAGGTTCCAAGGTTCCAAGGTTCCAAGGTTCCAAGGTTCCAAGGTTCCAAGGTTCCAAGGTTCCAAGGTTCCAAGGTTCCATGGTTCCAAGGTGCCAAGGTTAGAACTTCCCCGAGGTCTGGACTCGATGGAAGTGTTAAAATGTTTGTTCTGTTTGTTCATAGTTTGCATTGTTTGTTGCACGTTTGACGTCATTAACCTTATCGGCGCGTCTCCTTCGACGTCCATTGAACACCATTTTCAATTGAGAAACGTCCAAAAGTGCGTGCATAGACACCAAAAATTATCTGTAAGTATATTCAATACTAATAGTTAATTTCCGACAATATTATCTTAAAAATATCTATATTTGCGAGTGCAATCGCCCTTTTATGACATGATCTAGATCTGACGCGCTATCTACACGAGACCACGTGAGAGCCACACCGCCGTCACAAGAGGTGGGACACCCGGAATCAAGCGGTTCCTGTTTGGCAGCTTTGCGATCAACCGAAACCCACTCGTATCATTGCGACAGTCGTTGGCTTTTTCAGTCTCGCCTGGTGGTGCGGGGCTTCAGACCTGCGTAAATTGGAAGATTCGGAGTAAAATATAGACAATACCCACGTTCATACCCACGTTCTCGAATCCGATGATCATCGTCAATTCATATCCAAAGGACCTTTTGCGCCCAGTCTCTCAGCATCACCGCCTGACTCCACCAAGCAAAAATATCCCCCCTTTTCATCGGCTAGTTCCTTGAGAAATCAATAAAACTGTGGAATCACGGGTTTGCCATATTCCGTTCTCACTTTAGTAGCCAGGTCCCAAGGAGAAAGGAATGCTCTGTAACCCCGATGCGGGATTCCCTTTTTAACCTTCTTACGTAGGTCCGAGGAGGGGTAAATCCAAGCTGCAGATCATGCGAGACAACTCCAGAGAGTCATGCGATATCATGAAAGGGGTTATCTTGGGAATTGAAATGGTTTGCTTCTCTCGACATCCTTTCGGTTGAGTATAAATATCCAAGTCCGGTCCTAGAGGCGGATCAGCAAAACGTCTATCAATCACCCCTACCTCGGCGATTTTGATATTAGACCATATTATAAGTGTCGCGATATCTAGTATTTTCCAATCCGCATAGTAAATGAGCAATGCGACAAAGGCGTGGTGGGAAAATGACTGGATAATGTCATTTCTGTCCAAGCGCACACCTCCACAACAGTACCCAAAAAAAGGGTATGGATTGCTACGTGGTCAAGCTAGAAACTAGCTGCAAGCCCATAAATCTATTGGGCGCTGTTTCTTTATCTTGTTCTGCGCCCTTAGCCCTCGATACCCTGGACACTTGTGGCGACAGAGGTACCTAAGCTACCTGCTTTGTGTGAAGCGCTGCATCCTCCCAACAGTCCTAGATAGCCCACACTCGCTTACACTTCATCCCCGAAGATTCGAATGTCGGATTATATTCTCAATTTCGTACATCCTATGCAAAAAGGAGGGTTAGACAAAGTGCTCCGTCACTCGGCGCAATGGCATCCGGCTTGCGACAGCTTTTGCGCCTTTGCGAAAAGATACAGCATTGGGATGGTTTCACACATAGTTATTTTTTTCGATGCATAGAATAGTTGCAAATCGACTGAATATTGTATATAGATTCGTTAATTCCACGGAATGTGATGGCTGCTTCGATGGGCGCCGGAAGCGCAAATCGCCATGTCACCGACCCAGGCAGGCCGTTTTCTCGCTTTAGGTGAAACCATCGTACGCACCCACCTCAACCTTCTTCCTTCCATCCAACAACCCCTCGAACAAATCGCCATCAGTGCTGTCAAAAGTATAGGGTATGTATCTCTACTCTTGTTCAATCCCATTTTTCACTCCCCTGAACCCGTTTCATTCCTGGAGATGCCATCGCTGACATAGCCTCATCGCTTCGTAGAATCGACAATCCCCTCTCGACCTCGACCGAACCTATCCTTCGCCCCTTCGCTCTGTCTTGAACAATCCAGGTATCTGCGATACTGGAGTATTCTGTTTGAGTTGAATTAGGTGTGTTCAAGCCTCTCTCCATTCTTTTCCAGATCCTCTCGCTTGCTTCCCCCAAACCCGCTCCCAAGGTCGGCCGGACTCGGTTAGCGACACATTCGTCCATCATCCTCCAAGACAAAACTCATCCTTATTGTATATTCGAGCACTTGGAACCCCATTGTGTTAACCTCTGTGGTCTGCTTTCCTTTAGGTTGCCCACGTTTACCCTTTTGAGTCGCTTCCGGCTCTTGCGACTGCAGATTCCCCTCCCACCTCCACCGAAGGTTTTCTTCGACAGTTTCTATACATAAAGACCCGGGGGTGGTTCATCCACCAGCCTGATATTTCGAATTCAACAATTGTGGTAGGTTTGATGGATTCTTCCCTCTACACGTGCCCTTCCTCTGTGTCTTGCCATGGATCACATTCCCGCCCTCTACGGCACACAAGCAGTGGGTTGATGCAGTCTTTGGTATAGCAGTGGAGTATTCCTCAAATTTGGAACACTTTGATATGCAAGCGGTTCAGCATGAAGGGCTTTCTGGCCTGGTCGAGCAATCAGGTCTGGCAGACTCTGCCACTGTAGCTCGAGACCTGTCGCTCAAAGGCCCAGCACCCAAGAACGTCGCCTTTGAGTTGCTTCTCGATGAGAACTCCAAAGTCCGAGCTCGCATTCCGATGCGCGTTCAGATCTATCCTCATGACACCACAGACTCGATCGTCACCACGGTCAAAAATTTCTATGGAATATATGACGGTACTGCCAGTGGGGTCAGCTTCGAGGATGAACATGGGACCACCCTCATCGCAAGGTACGAGAATCTCAAGAACAATAGGACTGTATACGTGCGAGTCATTCCCATCCAACCATATGGGGATCACTTCTATAACGGTTTCAATGTCGAGCCTCGCAAGCGGCCCAGTCTGGCAGAGCCTTTCCAGATGGTAGATGGAACTGCGCCATTGGACCAGCCATCACGCCCAGCTTCTCGACTTGCAAGGAAGCGCAGCACCTCTCCGTCTAACCGGAGTCTCCGCAGCGCTTCTCAGCACAAGCCTCCCTCCCGCGCGGGTAACAAAAGCCGGACGTCGAGCAGCCATGGAGGTTTCCATGATGATGATGATGACTATAGCGATACCGAGAGCGCTTATGCTCGCAGGGCTCGCAATGAGCTTTTTGCTAGCTCTGATATCAGCATGGAGAATATACTACAAGATGGTCGTCGGAAACGACCCAAGTTCGATAGCTCTGTGAGTGACTCATGCCGGACTTGTCTTGTGCTAAAGACTGTCACTAACCAATATGTTCCCCTTAGGAGCTCCCCCTGTTCGTTCCTCCCCAAGTGCCCCTCACTACCTCCACCTCCTCTATCTCTCCCCAACGCCGGTCAATTGGTCAGGAAGGCGCTGGGTCGCCTTTCGCACGCCCACCGCAACGCCCGTATAGCTATCAACATGCGCTTCCATCGCCGCAAAGCTATGGTCACAGCGAATATGGCCACTCGGGGCGCAATACGATTTATGCGACTCCCGTGGTTCCGGACCATGGAAATCGCATGCGCGACACGGGAGCCTATAACAACTCGGGTAGCCGAGTGAGTGGTCCAGGTGTATTGCCCACACCTGACCCTACTATTGCAAGCTGCATCTCCGATGAGGATGTGGCGATGCAATTGATACGTTTAGGCGATGCGTCCAATTTCTCTCATGGACGCACCTCTGCCTCGACAATGGACGATGCCTTCAGTGGTGCCGCTGAGGCTGCCTCGTCCACTGGTGCTACCAGCGATGGGGAAGACTTTAGCGAGGACGAGGATGACTTGCCAGCTCGTCGCCAGAGGCTGGACTCAAGCCCAATGCTGCCGCCGGGGACCATCAAGCGCCACCTCAAGGGCTTGGATGACATCCTTCCCAGTGCCGATAGCAGCGACCACAGCTCTGATGGTGCAGATGATGGTATCAAAAGTGAAGCTGAGGAGGATATCCTTTACAAGGAGTTTGCACCCAAGGCAAAGAAGCCGAAGAGCCGCCCCACATCCTTCAAGGTTCGCAGCCAGAAGCCTGCACCTGCGAAAACGAACAAAAGTAAGACTGCTATGTCCGCTCCTCGCAAATCATCCGAGAAGTCAGCTGCGCCTGTTCCACCTCTCAGCCCGGCGTCTTCCCGAAAGGTCTCCGGGGGCTCGGTCAACTTCCAGCACCAGCTCGGTGCGGATGAGGAAGACCTTTCTACCAAGCCTCGCTGCCAGCGGTGCCGCAAGAGCAAGAAGGGCTGTGACCGCCAGCGCCCCTGTGGACGTTGCAAGGATGCAGGCATTGGACTTGACGGCTGTCTCAGTGAGGATGAGGGCAATGGTCGCAAAGGGCGTTACGGTCGCCATATGGGTGTCCCCGTGAAGAAGAACGGGGAAGAACTGGATGAAGACGAGGAGTTTTCATTAACGCCTGCGACCCCTCCTATCTCTTCGTCTGTAGCAGACAAGAATAAGAAGCGGAAGCGCTAGTGGAGCTGCAGGTCGCGATTGCTCCCACTATCTCTAAGCGCCGCACTGTTTCGCACCTCCGATCTTCTTCGTGACCATGGGATCTCTCATTCATCTTACCATCCTCACTATGGGCCAATGTCATCCGCCCTCACTCTCTCATTTCGCCTTCTTCTGGCTATCACCAGAGACAGTCCTTATACTAGCATACTACCACCATTTGCCCTTCTCACTACACATTCCCTTCTCTGGTTTACAAGCCATGCTTCCTCCATTATACACTGCCAAGCGGTTGATCTGTTGTTGTTGTGTCCCTTCGGCGTCTTAGTGTTTCTGCGGGCTATATGCTTCTTGTCACATCCACTCATTCATTCGGAATCAATGCTACTGGGTTATTTATCATTGTCTATGTCGGTTTCATGTGTGTGGTGTACGGTCGGCTAGTAGTGGGAGTATTATATACTTCCGAGGGAGAGCTAGGTCAAAGCGTGGCAAGTTGTAGAAGATGTGCCGATCTTGCTTTATTTCGTCTTCTTGGTAGTCATGGATTCAATGGAAGGATTTCAATTTTCTATTGCGCACTCCAATCTTCCAAAATTCCATTTAGTATCGTCATAGGCCTGCACAGTATAATGTCGATCAGCATGGCGGGATGAGTCACCTGACACGGGCGGTGTGATTGGGCCCCGCAACTTTTTGTGAAGAGCTCAACTTTGTCGAACTTCAAAACGCTCGCATTTCTGTTACGAAACGGCGCTTTGCTCATTTCAAGTCGCGTTTCCGTGTGTTACCGGTACAGAACCTAGTTATTCCAACGCCGAGTGTGCATATAACGCGGTGCGCAACCGATATCCTCTACACGAACTTTTCTCCCACCGCCCAGCAAGCCGCATTCAGCGCCTTGTCTGAAAAGCGACGACAATGCCTCCCAAAGCCGCCTCTCGTGGAAGCGCCCGTGGAGGGGCCGCCAACCGCGGTGCTCGATCTGACACAACCACTCCGACTCCCGCTGGCGGGGGCGCTGCGCAAAATGCTCCCACAGCAACCGGCGCGCCCGGTCCTGCGAGTCGAGCCTCGGTGCAACGGCTTCAATCACTGAACAAACGCACTCCTTCCGGTAGCATCCCACCCAGCAGTCGGCCCCCGTCAGTACTCGGTGGTGAGCCTCCCAAACCAGTCTTGAAACACAAACCGAAGGCCGTTGGGCGTCGCAGCAAGCAGGAGCGAGATGAAATAGAGAGACTTGAACAAGAACGGCACAATGAGCGTCTTAAGGAGGCTGCCGCTATTCAGCGAGGCCGTGGTGGTACTGCTCGCCGTGCTGGGTTCCGTGGCCGTGGAGGACCCATGGCCATGGGAATGAGTGGATTTGGTGGACGAGGCGGCAAGCGAGGCCGTGGTGGCTTTGGCGGCGGAGGTGGAGGTGGAGGTGGAGGCGGAGGATATGGGGGAGGCTCTGGCGGCGCAGGCTCAGGATACAATCGATCTGGCCTCACTGGGGCCAACCGCGGGCGCGCATACGACTCTTCGGATGACGAAGAGAATGAACTCCGTGTCAGCATCGATCATATCAACCTCGATAGCGACGAAGAGGATTGGGATACGCCGAAGGATATCAAGGGCAAGCAACCCAGCAGGTCGAGGGGCGGGCTTCGCCCTGTCCGCCTTGAGCGGCATGAACACGAGGAAAGAGTCGTCAGCGTCAACATGGAGTCTAGCACAAGTAGAACTGCCGATCTCCGCAAAAAGGCTGAGAAGGAGAAAGCTGCGAAGGATGTCGGCCGTACACCTACCAAGGTCAAAACTGAACCTCAAGATGACGACACAACTATGCCGGATGCTATTCCACACGCAGATGATGACGACTTCCTCCCGGAGCATAACGTGCGTGTGCGCTCAGCTCAGAGTATGAGTCCAACAAAGAGGAGTACAACAGAACTACGATCGACTCAAATCACGCCTGAACCCGAAATACTAGACCCACGAAGCCTACTTCACACTAAAGAGGAAATCGACGAATATGACCGACACATGGAAGATTTGGCTATCATCAGGGATCTTCTTGTTCCCAAGGATTCAAAGAAGGCCAACACGGAAGCAGAAACCGCCGAAGGAGCTACCGAAAGTAAACCCGCCGCAGTGGAAGGACAGGAAGATAACCAAACGAACGAAGAGAAGGAAGAAGAAAAGGAGGACGAAAACCCTCTACATGGCCAAATGTTCCTCATGCAATTCCCACCGATGACTCCCTACCTCAGAGTCGCCGGTTCCGCCCAAGACAACCAATATCAAGCCACAGCCGCAACTGCACCTCCCCAGAACGAGATCAAGCGCGAAGCTGGCGATGACGTGGAGATCCTGGACAACACCAAACCAGTCGAATCAAAAGACAACAGCGTCATCACAGCCGGCCAACCATGGACTCTTCCCACAGGCCGTGTTGGCAAATTGAACGTACACGAGTCAGGCCGTGTGACCCTAGACTGGGGTGGAATCAGTATGGAGTTGGATCGTGGAGCACCGGTTGGCTTCGTCCAGGAAGCTGTCATCTTGTCAAAGGCGCCACCGGAGCCGGAGGAAGACACAGCAAAACATGTTTGGTCTATGGGCCAATTGTCGGGCAAGTTCACAGTCACACCGAACTGGGATGAGATGCTTTGAACCCTCTATCCAAGGTCCCTTATTATGAACGGAAAAAAATTCGAGCGAACTTGTTACAGCCATCCTTTTTGCTATGAACTTGACAACCACGTAAACTTGATAGACAAGGGTATTTGTTCCTTTTCCTCCTAAAGGATATAACCTGCAACCCCAATGGATTATGTAGTGATAATCACAAGAGATGAAAACTTTCCGTTCGAACGTGTAGTCACGTGACCATACTTGTTTGTGCAGCCCGGGAATCAAGGCACTAATAATGCCAAGGCCTAACTATCCACGAAGTTTGCTTGCGCGCTTCGAGTTCAAAGTATTTGACCACCATTACATCCTCCATGCCCAAGAGCAACTACGGTCGAGGGCAAGCCACAACTAGGCTCAATTCAACTGCACGCGTTTCCCTCTACAATGCCTGCATAGGCCAAATCAAGTGTCTCCGGTACTACACGAACGTTCGCCATGTCGCTGCGTCCTCTTGGATATCAATGCAACATATCCTATGCGCAATTCTTCCGCAATGGATCGCAAACAGGACATAATATAACGCAACGCCTAAGATCCTTTTCTAAGCTGCGCGACACCCATTGCACACATCGCTGGTCTGCGACAAGTCCACACCATGCCAACAAAGCTTCGCTTTCGCTACGGAGCTTGCTCAGTGATCTCTTGAGACCTGAACACACTCTACGGTCCCAAGGCAAGGGACCATGGACTCAACAATGTCGCCACGAGACTTCTGCGGCCAAAGAACCGGAACTCTGCGTGCACTGCGGTGGGAGAACTATCCCCAAGGCCAGAAGACATGTCGAACCTGGTAACCATTCCAGCGGCTGGCACTGCAAATCGTGTATTCGGAACATCCGTATTCATGGCCATCTACCAAATGAGGAACAGCTTGCAGCGATCAATCAGCGGAGACTGGCCAGGGCGTGTGGAGAGGCAAGCAAAATGAGTCCGTGCAGGCACTGCGGCGAGATGACTGCTCCGAGAAGTAGCCGTAAATTCATTGATCCGAATAACCCTTCTGCTGGGTTTCATTGCCGGACATGCGTTCGACATGTCAACTACCACGGTAACCTTCCAACCGAGCAAGATCTCGCAGCGCTCAAGTACCGCAAACAGATACGGAATAGGCGCACTCTTACCGCCTCAAAAACCACTGCATCAGACAATTCGAAGGAAGAGCCCATGCCCCACGGCACTTCCGGGTCCCCCGGCAGTCCCGAGTCTCCCAAACAGATGAAACAGAGCCGTGGTGAATACCCCTGCGTTCACTGTGGTGACATAACGGCCTCCAGCCGCAAACGTAGGCTTGTTGAACCCCGGAATCCCGCGGCAGGTTACTATTGCCAGCCATGCACACGGTCCCTACTTGTAACAGACACCTTGCCCAGCACCGTCAAAATTGCAGCGCTCCGAAAGCTCAGAGCGACGCGTATGCAAAGCAGTCCCCGAGTTTTGAAAAGCCCCTGTGTCCACTGCGGTGACATCACTATCCCCAGCAAGCGCCGACTTGTTGAATTGAAGAACCCTCAATCCGGGTATTACTGCCGCGCCTGTGCGGACTGTTTAACCCAAACCAATTCCCTACCCAGCGAGATACGTCTTGCTGTTCGCAGAGCGCGAGAGCAGGCCAGGCTGAGAAACTTACAGGCCAGTCTATCTAAAGAGTCGAAGTCCCCGGTCTCTCCGCAGGACGGAGAAGCTACACCAACACATACGCCCACGGACAACACCGCAAAGACTTGCGCGCACTGCAAAGCCGACGAAAACATGTCGAGCCCCTGAATCTTTGAGTATTGGGCGTTTTAATCTGAACGGCCCATTTTTGAGACTGGGTGAACTTTTGCGCAGGGACAGCGAGAACAAAATCCCGGGCTTCGCATTTCGAGCGGATACACGTATCAAGGCTGCTGGATGGTTTGCTTGTTACGAATGCAACTACCGCATCCTCGGAGCTCTACCCAGTATTGGAAAATCGATGGTTCATCCTTTGACCTGGTTCATGATGCCAAGAGCAAGGGTTCTAAATATCTTGATTTTGGTATCGCCCATACATGCGCGTCGTCATCCTGCCTGCGGGGCGTGCTCGTCTATTCGCTCGAATTTCGCGTCTGCATTGACGATCATTTGTGGCGCTGTCCGTTAAGCTTCAGGATTGGAGCTATAATTAGAACTTCACGGTATGCGATTTTATTGTATTTAGAGTATGGACTACGTACTCCGTATGCTATAAATGCATACGTGAAGATGAAGATGCAATTATTGAATCACCCTCACAGCAAATTAAAGGATTTTAAAGAATAAATAAACACCGGATAGCCTCAGACACGGGAAACCGGGTAACCAATCAGAGCCCACATAATTCAGGGACAGGCCCCACTTGTGGACGGCCCAGGGACTCTGGGCCAAAGAGAGCCAAAGGAAGCCAAAGAGCGGCTCGGCCAATCAAGCCCTCGTTCTGACTGGCTTCATCTTGATTTTCCCTTAATCTCCCTTCCCCCCCTGGGCTGTTTCGGTTTTTCGAGGGTTGACTTTTTCTTCTTCGTTTTCTCTTTCAATCCTCCTCTACGGCTAAGAGTGAGTTGGATTCTGACAATTGAGAGAGTCAAGGCGAAACGCCCCGGACACTCCCCTCTCCCGTGTTTGGCCCCCCTATTCCCCCGGTTGCCTGACTGCGACAATTCCAACACAGCAACCCACTCGAACTTTTAGTGGCATGTTCTGAGACCATCGCAACTTATATTCGTGAGACTCGTCTGAGTGACATCGCCACTTTCAATCTCTCCACCTCCATCTGCAGCACTGTTGCCTCGCCAACTCCAGACCCCCGTCCCACGACCCGCACCAGCCAGCTTGGCGTTGCTTGTTCCTCATAGGCAACAACGCAAAGCATTTGCGCGCCAGTCGGTTCCCATTGTATACATCTATAACTCTCTCCACAATGAAGCCATCCAACTTCCTGGCCTTCCTGGCCCCGGCCGCCGTCCTCGCCGACTCACAACAACCCGTCGCAGGCGCTAGCCTCTCCTCCGACTTTGCGCACAACTCGCCTGCTGTCTCATTACCAGAAATTTCTCCGCGGGAACAGTTCGCTTCATTCGCGGAACGCGACCTGCCGTCCGATGAGATGCGCATGCTCGCTGCTCGCTATGTCCTCCAAGCGCGCAGTGAGGGTTCCCTTGGCCAGACCCCGTGGATTGGCATGGCTATTGGGTTGACATTTACTGCTCTGGCGGCTGTAATGCTCGGGTGATGGTTGGCCTGGATTGCTTTGAACCGAACCACAGCTTGCGATTCTTTCGATACATACCTTTTTTTTTTTTTTCCCCACCTCAACCCTACTTCTTCTCTTGACACGACACGTGAAACGCCGGGCACCGCTGGAACTTTGTTATCTTTTACTCCGCTCGACATATTTCTGCGACCCTTCATCTTCATCTTCATTTTTCTACGGTCTTTTGCAGCGGATTTTTACCATTTTTGTCTATTTTTGCATCCATGGCCTTGTGTTCTGGCGTGGTATTGAATCTTTGAGCCTCCCTTTTTTTTCAGCTATTGCATTCCCCGACTTGCTGAGCTACTTTGTGTACTTGGTACTGTTGGGAGTATAGAGTTGCATGTTGTACGCATGTTGTACATGATACCTTTTTGTTTCTGATGCAGATTCTCCCGTTGGTACGGAGTACATGGGATTTACCTAATTAGTATATATAGATATGTCCAATACGAACTGATTATACATTTTTACTTTGATTGCTTTTCTTTCGACTCTATGTTCGTTGGTCTACGCCTCTTTAATGGACTCGGACTTGGGGATGGGTTTCTTTGTTGCTCGAGATTCAGAGTTTCGCCCTCAAAGAAAAGGTATGTTCTGATCTTACTTCTTACTGTGCTATTGGTTCGAGGTTCGAAAGGAACCTCCTTTTCTTTTCTCTTTTCCATGTTGACTGCAGGTCAGCAAACCCACTGCCATAACTAAGTAGACACCTGGGGAGCTGTCAGATTCCTGCACTGCGCTCCACATTGATTCATTCTTTGATTTCCTTCATCAAGCTCTCTTCTACATACCATTTGGAAGAGAGATCTTTCGTCTTGGTAGAAGTGGGTATATACCATCGCTACACTCGGCTCAAAAGAGAAATATTCTACAGACCTCATCATGGCCTCGGACGAATACCCACCTTACATCCCGATGCCCTCGCTCGGCCACGAGCTAGGGCTAATGTTCGGCTTCTTGTCTCTCTGTATAGTGGTTATGGGTGCATATGTTGCTCTCTGGCGTGGTGAGCTATCCTCCAATTTTCATCTGTATCTCTATATCGACACAAAAATTTACAAATCCGACTGTGGCCATATAAGACAACATGCACAGACACATTCAATCCCCTAATACCAATTGTGACCAAAAACTACATTACTCTAACAACCAATCCCAGTATCCCAAACGCGCCTAGACGCCCAAGACCTCGCACGCCGCAAAGCCTTCCGAAACAAGAACCCAGCCATAGGAACAACGACTTCCATAACAGCAGGCCGGAGCCGAAGTCCTATTAAAGACACAACAGTCACCCCAACCCCCAAAACAGCCGCACAAGAAAAAATGCTCGACCGCGTCGTCCTGCCCGAGAACCGTGCCGAGCTACCAGTCCACGGGATGGAGATGTACACGACGAAGGGGAATGCGAGCATATCGCAGATCAGGAGTCCGCTTGGTCAGTCTATGCTTAGTCCTGTTAGCCCTGTCAGTCCGCTTGGGAGTGGCGGGCTTGCGGGTAGGGCTGTTGGTTCTATTAGTCCGGTTGGGGGTGGGATTGCGCTTGAATCTATTGTTGGGATGGCGTTGGAGGGGGGAAGGAGTTTGGGTCAGGGCCCTTTTCGTGATGGGTTTCGGTCGGCTAGTCCTGCGAGGAGGTTTGGGGGTGGGAGTGGCCCGGCTGTTGAGATTGGGCCTGCGCCTAGTCGGGAGTAGGGCTAGGGTTTATTATGATGCTATATGTTATGTTGTATGGGGGCTAGGAGCGGAATTAGGGCGTTGGGGTTGGGGTTGATGCTTTGGGGCAATTTTGATATTATCTGTAGGGAATAACTTGTCTATTCTCTCTTTCTATAATTATTATTTTGATCCCTCTTGCCTATAGTTTACATTATATCGTACACCAACCGCTCCAGGTCTATCCACACACAGGCTCGGCAAACCCACGCGTCCACAACAACGAGCCCATGATGACAACCAAAAACCCAAGCGCGACAAGCACACTGGCACTTCCATACAAATACGAATGGCGCCGATGAGCCAGTCCTTTCAACTCAGCAACCCAAGTACTGATAGTAGTCGTGCTCCCGCAGAATCCATCCATAACACCCTGCAGCACCTGGCAACCCGTTAGAGCAGCAGGAACCACCGCGCCAAGACCACTAACATGCTGCAAGTCATAGCAAAGGCCCTCGATGATAGTGCCAAAGATATTAACCGCAAACGTGCCCAGCGGAAAGGTCGGAATCCTGCTATTCAGGTGCAGCGATACATAGAACCGAAGGAGACAGCCAAGCGGCGCAAAGACAAGAGCGAACACCGCCCGGCCGCGCCACACATCCGGGCCATTATGTCGGTCTGGCGGCCAGATGGCCAGGAACACAGCCCCAAGCCAACATCCCCAGGCAAGCACGACCACAACACGGTCGAGGACTCGTCGCGTGAATGCAAAGGGTACGGTGGGTGTCACACGCGTTAAAGCCAGCGCAAGATGCGCGCCGACGATAAGCGCCGATAGGCTCAGCGACACGGTGAGTATAATCACAGCGACCAGCGCCATGAAGCTATACCCGCCATTGCGGGAGGCGATGTGGGATCCAGTAGGTAGCGACGGATCGGGAAGGGCGTTTGCCAGGGCGAGGAAGACGTCGCGCATAAAGGACGAGAAGGAGGTGAAGCAACCGCAGAACCCGGTCGTTAGACCAATATACAGCGGGATGGTCTTCTTCACAGCCAGGTGGTTCTTGTTCCTAATCTTGGGCTCGATCTCGACTGCGTCCGGAGCTGGTTCTTTCGCTGATTTCTGGCCCCACTCCTCGCGGAAGAGATTCTGGTCTTCGCTCAGAAACCCCATTACCAGGCTTCCGCCTACATTCGCCCATAGCACCCCTGTCACGACGGGGGCGCCTGTGTAGAATGTCAGTGCCTGTAAGCCTAGGCGGGCTAGGGTGCCCAGGAGCGAGAAGAAGATCAGATAGGAGACGGTGTAGATGTGGGTTGCGTGTTTGGAGAGGGGCTGCGCAGCAGATGCAGGTGGTGCAGGTGCTGCGTGGTCACCCGAATTTGGACATGATTCGTTTGGATCCGTTTGTTGGGCCTCTCTTAAAGGGTAGTTGTTGTATTCTGAGGGATGGTCCTCTTCGGTAGTTGATGGCATTGCCGTTCAACGGAGTAGGAAAGAGAAAAGGCCAAGAAATCGGAGACCGGAGATCAGGTGGAGTCCGATAAGATTAGCGCCTGGTCGTTTTGTATATGAGGGGAAGAAGATAACAGGCCTGCTTTGTCTTTGCTTTGCTTTCTTCTTCTTCTTCCTCCTCCTCTATTCTCTTCGTAACCTCCTCTACACTTCATCATGTCTCTTCCACCAAATGTCCACGTCTCCTCCCACCCCTGTCTCCAAGCCAAGCTCTCCCTTATCCGCTCATCTTCCACCACCCCTCGTGAGACAAGAGGCCTAGTCCATGACATTGCCAATATTCTAGGCGTGGAAGCCTTCTCAGGTCTCAAGTCGGTTAAAACAGGGACGGTTAGATCCCTAAGACTAAGATCCATCAAACGCTACCATTAGATCACCTAACAATCCTTCCCAGGACACCACTCCCCTCGGAATCGAGTATGAAACCCAGGGCATTGACCCAGCAGACCTAGCTCTAGTGCCAATCCTCCGATCTGGCCTAGGAATGGTTGATGGTGAGTGATTCTCAATCTATTCGCATAACCTCTTCAAGCCAACACTGCAACTGTAACCCATATTACTCCCTGCAATGCTACCTTATTACTCTTCTACTCCCCAATTTCCTGTCCAATGTCGAATCCCAAATCCCAAATACTGCGGTTGCAGTTACAATTCCATTCGCATTTACAGCTTATCTCCCCTATCACCATTCCCCCCAGCCTTATCCCCCCACTCCTAACCCGTCCACGGGTCCAAACCCCGCTTACACAACCCCACAGCCCTAAACGACCTCCTCCCAACCCCAGTCCCAGTCTACCACCTGGGCCTGTTCCGCGAAAAGGTCTCTCTCCAGCCTGTAGAGTACTACAACAACCTCCCCTTCCACCGGTCGCAACTCTCGCCGGCCTCGCCAGCTTCTTTGAATCCCACTACCAACACCGCAGCTGCAAGCCTGGCTGTGCTGCTGGACCCGGTTATCGCTACTGGCGCCACGGCCGAGGCGGCGATCCAGTTGCTGCGAGATTGGGGCGTGAAGAAGGTTATCATGCTTAGCTTGCTTGCTTCGGAAGAGGGGGTTAAGCGGGCTGCGGGGACTTGGGGTGATGTTGAAGTCTGGGTTGGTGCTATTGATAAGGGTGTTGATGAGAAAGGCATGATCGTGCCTGGTATTGGGGATATTGGCGACCGATTATTTGTTGCTGTTGGGAAGTAGTTTTTGGCACTATGAGCATCAAAGCATGACTGTTTCGGGCTTGGATAGTACCTAGGTACAGATGGTTATTTACCTATTACTACAACTACAAACTGGCTATAGATCATCAAGGCTACGAACTACAATTCAAGTCTACAATGGAGTGGGTAGGAAAGAGGTTGTCCCCGCCAGATAATTCATCGATAACGTATAGTACATGGAAATGGCATAAAAACATGTGCAGGTGAAACAAATGCGAAAATATTCAAAGCAATGCTGAGCGTAAAAAGCATAAAAATCAAAAGACGGGGTTGCAAAGGCGCGCAGGCAATTAACATCAAATACAGCGGCTGGAAACCAACCAAAGAAGCAGAGGAAAATGTCAAGATATGGAAAAAAAAATCAAGAAAGAAAGCAACGCGAACGCGAACGCATTGAAATATCAAAAGGTATCGAAAGCACAAAAAGCAGATGGACGGGGGGGCACGATTAGGGGTTAGTATGAACCATAAAGTCAAACTCCTCGGAGTGCGAAAGTACACACAGGACCAGCCAGGTGTCGAAGACGGAAAGCAGAAACACCACACTGGACTCCCTGGTGTAAGAACAGGGGAAATGCAAAAGAAAATAGCAAAAAAAATAGCAAAAGACTAGGAACCACCGAGAGGGATATCAGAAGGCGAAGTATTCCAGAAAAGCCCAACACCCCGCCTGCCCACTGGCATGTCCAGTCCTGACCGAAAGTGTCCCAATGAAAGCGTCCAACAAATGAGAGTAAGAAATCAAAAAATGGAAATTTCAAGAAAAAGCAGAGAGAGCAAATCAACTCAAGGAGATTGAAAAGAAAATTTAATATGCGGTACCGACGCTAGCAAGCGACTTGGTTGGCACAGCATGGATCGGCTGATCCTTGGCAACACGGAGAGAATCTTCGTAGCCGACCAAAGCCTGGGAGTGGAGCTTGAATGATTCGCCCATCAACTTGGTGATTCTGTATAGCGGTTAGTTATTTGGTCATCAAAGGGAAAATAGATCAAAACTCACCCCCAGACAACCACGCCGTCTAGGATGTTACCCCATACACGGGCGACGGTGGAACTGAGTTTGCCAAAGGCGTCGATGGCATCATCGTCAAACAGATTTCGGACCTTGTTGTAGAGGGCCAATTCAGCCTCAGTCGCCGGCTCATCGTCATGTTCCAGGCGGTAGAGCCAGAGGCTCAGAATGACCATCAAATCCAGGCCGCAGAGAGGGTGCTCAACGCTCCAGTTGGTAGCGGAGGTCTTTGCAACCCAATTGATGCCCTGGATGGCGGCGATCTCAATGCATTCGAAACATTGTTGGATGACCTTATTCATCTCCTGCGAGCGCTTGACCTTCTCGCGAGCGACGGTCATGGCAGCCGCCACCTCGTATGATGAGTGGTACCGCATGGCCTCCTGGATGGACTTAAGGTCAACTTCCAGGCGGGCGCGGGTGTTGCGGTAGACCGCCATCGAGTTGAAGATCAAGGGATGACCCTTCTGAGGAGTGCTAAGCGGGACCACAATTGTTTCCGGTTCACAAACCTCAAGGGAGTTCTCCCAGGTCTCGAGGGCCAGGCGCAGCTTGTATTCGGTAACCACATCTTGGAGCGCCTCAAAGCTGCGCTTATGGCTCCAAACTTGCAGGAACAGGGCGTTGATGAGAACACGAGTGGCATAAGCACTGTAGCGGGTCTGTTCGCCCTGGAATAGGAAGTCGTGGGCCTCACGCACAGTCAAGGCGCTCGAAACCGTGCCACGGCGCCAAGTCTCATCATCAGCCGCGTCCAAGTTCCAGAGGGACTCGGACGACGGGAGTTCCAAGTCGTCAAACTCGTCGAAGCTCATCGCGGGAGTGTGGTTGAATGTGAGCGTCAACATGCCGAAGAAAATGTACACGGCGAAATATGTACGACGGCAGGATTCATCCTCGATCCACTCCTCGCGCGATGGTGGGACGTTCTGGCGAGCCTGGGTCCGCAACTTAAGCTGGTATCGATTGCCGGCGACCATGTTGGCCAGGAGACTTTTGATCGAGCAGGTCCATTCAAGGCCCTTCGGGTCACCGCTCCAGCTCTCAAATACCATGTTCAACAAAGTAGCCTGCATCAATGACAAGGGGCACTTGCGGGAATCGAAGTTGTCCTTGTGTTGTAGGAATTGGTTGACGAGGACCTTGGAGCCGACGTGGAGCATGAAAGCGTGCTCGCGCTCGAAAGTGTAGAGAGCACCAATCGACAAAACTGCAAGCAAAAGTGGTGCGGGGACTTGGGCAGGCTTGAAGGATTCCTGGTGCAGGAATGGCAAGTGAGGGTGATACAGGTTAAAGTAGGTGGACAAATACCGGTTCAGCGCAACCGTGGAAGGAAGCTGGAAAGTATCGGGAAGCGCACCAAGGCTGTCTGATCCCTGGACCCTGTCCACTACATAGTTGCGTTCCATCTCGTTGGCGAGCTGAGGAGCCTTAGGAAGAGTCAGCGCTTGACTAGGGCCAGGTGAGCGACGGTAGTTAACCGGGCTAACGGGACCAGTCATCGAGGGGTAGGGAGACAGAGCATTCGGAGTAGAGTGCCCAGACATAGGCAGCGAGTTGGACATGAGAACGTCCCCAACAGGGCCATGGCGATCGACGAGGGTGGGCATTGACCCCGGTTCCGCGGGGGAGACAAGCGTGTCCCAGGGCATCTGAGGCAGAGTGGCGTTGCCCGAGAGGTAGGGCTCGAAGGAGCCGCGTCCTGGCGAAAGCGATTCGGAACGCTCGGAGACCTGACCGGTCGCCGCTGCTGCAGCCTTATGTTGGAAATCTGTCATCAACATGGCTGCAGTTTCAAGGTCGACCATACCATCGTTGCTGCTTGCCTCGATCTGCTCCAGCGTCGTCGGGTCAACGGTGACCGACGGCTGAGCCGGGGCAGATGAGTTTTTCTGAACCCCTCCACCACGTCTCCGCCCCTCTGCGACCAGGGGAATTCCGCCGTCCTTGGCGTGAACAGTTCGATCATGTCGCAGAAGAAGATCGCGACGGACAAAGGTACTGCGGCATTTTAAGCACTTGAAGGGTCTTTCTTTCGTGTCTATATTTTCAAGTCAATCAGAGGGGGAACAACGCGCGACAGGGGACTTTGTGTGAATCTTACGTGAGCGCTCATGCCGACTGCGATGTTCACTTCTGCTAAAGGCGCGGTTGCAAAATTGGCATTTGTATTTCTTCTCTGGAGCCGATGTTTTCTTGGCCGGTGAGTTGGCCGTCCCAGGTGCGGAAGGAGCCATGTGTGCGGGTTGTCTCTTAGAGAAAGAGCGAAAGTGGCGGTGGTATTGACCCCTGGGTAAGCTCGCACCGGTTCTGTAGGCGTGTCGACGACAGGAGTTCGTTGGGATGTCTGATCATTCCTTGAGCGGGGGAAGTGGAAGTAAAGGGTATTGAGATAGTGGTGTCCAGCCACAAGTAGGAAATATTAAAGAGCAAACGCTGTTAAAATAAAAAAAGAAGGGCGGGATGATCAACCGCGATTAGATGTGGGAAGGGGAGGGGAAGAAGAGAGGGGAAGGAGGATGAGGAGAATAAGAAGGAATTTGGGATTTCGAAATCGGGTTTTTGGTTTTTGGGGGGGTTGGAGGGGAGGGGACTGAGGAAGGGAGGGGGAAAAAAGGACGTGGGCCTAAGCTGATCGCTTACTTACGCGTTGAAGCAAAGACCCGTGGACCACCCGGGCAACAGAGGGGGTGCAAAAGCGGGACCGATCACAGCTAAAATGGCTTTCAAAGGGAAATCAAAGAGAACTATTACCCAGCCCCCTCTCCGGCCACGCACCATTCATTCCTTTAACCACTCACTTTTCTCGTCGAATTGTGTCTTCCCCCCCTTTCTGTTTCTTTACGATGCACATTACCGTACGAAATCGACACGTAATTATCCCAAAAAAGCCCTATAGATTTGTCCTGATCGTAAGCCCACATGGTTCAACTTTGTTTTCCCCCTTGGATCTTTATTAGATAATTAAACACTACATTGTCGATCATTTATTTCATTTACTTCTGCGAGGGTGTGATGTACAATTTATCAAGTGGGTTATGTTATTGAATCGTGCCCCTCGCTCAGGGCATTTATGGGTACGGAGGGGAAAATCCTTTGTTTATCGAATAGTTAAATTGTGTGGCATGTGAGGCGGATGATTCGATCGTGGCACACTTCGAGAGGCTTACGGTGATAATAGCCCCTTATTCCCTAATTTCAGATTTGCCCCCTACAGGGGGATTGTATCAGTCTCATCTGCAAGATATCTAAAGTACTATACAAGATACAAGATACGTCTTTTTTTCGGATATCAAAGCCTCGGAAGTCATTGATAGATCTCAACCATGGTTCACATCCGTCTACCCCTCAACCCCTCCAGAGCTCCCAAAGATCTACACTGTACAAACATTTACATCGATATACATCTACTTCTATTTCTATCTGTAGTCCCTAGTATATATACAAGGCAAGTATTGTCACACAACTCCGAACGTGTGCTTTTGGGAATGAGACAGGGGTACATAGGACCACCTATAGAGTTGCATTTGTTTTGCCTTGAATGTGAGAATGCCGAAGTTGAGAATGGGGACTTCACTGCCCTGTACCAAGTATAGCCCACGCTAATGGAATAGTTACATCAATATGGGAAAGTAGATCGATCCAGTATCAAATCAAGGACGATGTATGCTTGGGTGCCCATCAGCCCCGTCTCTTGACAGATCATCCCACTGTACTTTTGCCGCCTCACAAATTGACTGGTCCAGATCCAGTCTCACCTTTGGCCCTCTGACCCTCTAGGACTATGATAGCTGCCCCCGCCTTGTGGCTGTTCATCTGTTTGACTGTGCCACGCTCGAGATTATGTGTTCCATCATGCCATGTCCGACTGCATTATGCATTGCATAGGATCGATGTCTGTACCCTGTATTTTCTTCGAGGCATCACCTGCCGGACTGCATATAGAAAGGATCTACATGAAGAGCAGAATGTAAACTGGAGCATTGGATGGAATAGCACCTTCTAATTTACTAGTACTCCTTTTTAGGCAGTCTACGCACTGAAGAACCCGGGTAACTGCGCTACAACTCCCATAGTAGGGCCAAATGCCCATGAAGTTACGGAGTACGGAGTACGGAGTAGTCTTCAACGAGTTCTTTCCTCCGAGGCTCCACATGCTGAGGTTGCAGTTTTATACACCGCAAAGCTGACAGTTATGTCTACAACATACTCTTTAAAAACCACACCGTTACCTATCACTGCGGAGCTGCAAATTGAGCATCGCGAGTTCCCGGGTCCTATCAGTGGGGCAAACCCAACGCTTACATCATTGGAGCCCGAAGATCCCGGACGCGAGCACCAACGCGGTTACTTGGGAAACGCGCTTCGCGTGAAACACGGCACAAGATCACCTTTCACTTCACAAATCAAATGGGGTCGAAATTCGCAATGGAAATCTCGCTTCCACCTCGACATACATCCTACTCCGTAATAGCGTCCCTGAGCACCCCCTTGATTCGCGGAAGCCAAATCCTAAGTACATATGTTGTATTGTTCCGGACTTCCGGTTGATCATTGAAGCCTCAGCGAAACTTCATCTGATCTGGTGGATCTAGACTATCAACTAGCTTCAAGCTCCAGCGGTGAAGCCGGGTGGCTTACGCTTCTCAGAATGGGGTCCCTAGAGTACATGATTCTTGATGCAAACCCAACCCGTCGACATCCTTCGAGCTTTTACTCGGTCCACTTCCCGATGCAGCGGACCGACCCAGTCTAACGTTCTCGACCCAGGAATTGAAAAAGAGGAAGCCCATGGCGGTGATATCGCACGAAGCGGTGACTTCACCGCCTGGCAAATATCGTTATTGATTCCTTGCCTCGAAAAGTAATACACCAGACGATCCACCATTCCCAATCCCTTGGGCCACAAATCCAGGATATGTCTTTCATTCCATATCCCTCCAAGCGGTCAAAAGCACGCTGAACAAAAGAACCAAATCCATCGAAACCCACCCAATTATGGATCTGCACTGAGGATCCAAACAGACCAGTTACGAATCAGACCTCTTCGACCATTTTCCCTTCGAGCGCTGCTCCACATCAACGAGCCAACTACCGTAAGAGGAATTTCAGGAATCTCTTCCCCGGTGCCCCTGAGCTAGTGGACACCGACAGACGGGCTTGGCTGGAGCCCATCGTCCCGACAACTCCATAGCCAAGGTCCGGTGTCTCCGCCGTGAACGCCAGGACGGTCTGGAATCTCCCAACTCAGGCCCTATTCTGTAACTAAACCCAAGCCAGCCGTCTCTAAGCCAAAGATGTCGGTGAAGCCTGTTTCGTGTCAATCAATATATTTGGCCTTCACCGCTTCTGCAAGACGCATACAGAGTACGAGAAAGAAGCTACTAAATAAACGTGTCCCCACTGGTCTCGACTTCAACCGACTTGACGGTGTGAGTGAGCATCATTGATCGCGTAAATTGAAATTGAATTTCGGCTTGAAACTGGTCCCCATTGTGCGCGCTATCGCCGATATACTTTCGCTAAATAATGGGTCTTTAAAGAGGACCCCAACATCTCAGCGTCGACAAACCAAGACAAGGACCACTCGAGTCGCTCTCCACCCAACGCGTGCTCTGTACGTCGTAAAGCTCATTACCAGACAACGGGCCGTCAGTGGGTTTCAGAGTGTTTATTACACAATAATAGCAAATGCGCCTGCCTACTTTGTCCAGGAAGCCCGTTTCCGAATTCAAGGTACGTTCGCACCGGCCGTCCCGAGGAACACGAGTCTGGACTCCGGGCGCCCGCGTCCTGTAACCGTATCCAGAGACACGGGTAAACGAAGCTTTTCGTGTAGCGTGTAGCATGTGGAGATTGAATGAAACTTGGAAATATGGAATTCAGAGCCCTCATCCAGGTACTCCGTACGGGGTACCGTATGTTGTATAGCCCAAGTGACAATTTATAACGTGCATACTCCTTATAAATCATTCCATGTCGATGATCCACTCCTGGATGACAGGCCTGTTCATCCAGGACCTTCCAAGGTCGTGTCGAACCACGGAGATATAATCAATCGCAGATGCGATCGCCAAACCCCTGGATCGTGACGGAATGGGACGCCCGGGGAAGACCTCCCGGTCCATGGTTCACTCCCGTCCGGATCTTGGTTCGCGTCACGTTCTGATATCAGACGGACGAGTCACAATTCTGTTTCTACCATACTTCTGCGAGGCAGATTGAATTCCATCCGGTCGGTGCTGCATGCTATTTCTGTGTGTACATATAACATACATATATAGCGTGCCGTGCATATAACGCAAGTACCTCCCTCGCCCCCTCTGTCGCGTTGGCGAGTTGGCCGCATTGATTGGACAATTCCTCCGATGCAGGGGATACACCGCACATGCGAGCACAGATTCCGCACATTGGCAATAATATCAATATCATTGCACTGGGCTTGTAATATTGCTGATCCCTTATCCAACGGAGATGGTCCCCTCCTCCCCCCGCGCGGAGGTGATCCCGCGGAATTTTCTCGAAAAAGGTGGACACCGGGCTAAAGGGACTAAAGTGGAAAGTGACGGAGAACGAAGGACCGGAGAACCTTCTTCGTTTGAGTGTCGCGGCTTGATCGCTCGGAAGTCACTAAGGTTTAACGTGCGACGCGCCCGTCTTCCAGAACAAAGCAATTACCGACAAATAGACTTCCATAGTCGGATAGACTAGGGGCGTGTTACTCCATACGATACAAAAGTGAGGCGGTAATTGGAATTATGGTGGGGAACTGGGCGTTGTCTTGTGTAGCATTGAAATCAAGGTGGAAAGTAAAAAGATGAAGCGAAAAGCAAACGAAAAGGGGGAGCAAGAGATCATCGGGGACCCGGGGCTCTGGGTAAACAAGAGAGTGAGATCGAGTCGTTATTGGATGTGTGCTGCACCGAGCGGCAGGATTGGGTCTCGGCAGGTGGGAATCTCTCCGGTTGGGGCGGCTGGTGACTGGTGACGATGTTGTCTGCCTAGGTTTCTGCGACTGGCGCAATGTCCGGCTGCAAGGAACAAGGAACGAGGGGTATGGTGGCGACTTTTCAGATTTCAAGGCCGTTTGGTTTGCTATCCGGTTTAGCCTTTAGAAGGAGTGCTCCGTACACAACGTAGTTTCTGGGTCAATTGGGCCAGGCGTCTGCCCGTTTGTTATTGGATTTCTTGATCTCCGTCTCGCTTGCTTTTGTCTACAACACATACACCATACTCTACAAATACATTGTACTTTGGATGATAAGGTATTATTAGCTCCTCGACATTTAGTAGGAACATTGAGAGAGTGGTAACATACACTTGCATGCTTAATATGTGTTTAGTACCTAGGTAGTGAGGTAAACACTTTATCCCAATCGGGAAGGTGATAATAGAGCTATTCTGGTAAAAGTTTCCAACGTATCCTATGTGAAACTACTTCACGTATGTGTCATTGGTCACTTAGCGTCTCTTGCCTGTTGGAAATATGGTTTTCAAGTTGTGCTGACCCTAATTGACGAAGTAAGTGTTGTTATTCACCAGAAATATGTAGATATATATATACTTGAGTTTTCACTTATTGACATAATGCCTTGTCGATACATAGGCATTCCTACCCACAGCCTCATAATAGGTTCAAATGCACTGTACCCTCGACGAGAAACGAAATTAATATAGAGCTTGATCCAGTCGAGGCTCTGATATTGACTAAATCGTTGGAACCTAATCGGAAATCGGTCCCTAAATTGGCGTTCCGCTCCATCCAAAGACGAATATCTCCCATATGATATAATGAACAACTCGCTTACAATGTACATTGTATGTCCACGGGTGTGCTCTAACTTCCAGGGCTTGCCCAGGTTATGCAAGTACAACAAGCCACATTGCAAATGCTTCTCTCACCTTGATATAACCGAGCCGAATTCTACAACGTGTTGGAATGATATAATATGATTGCTCGACTGCAATTCATTGACTTGCCCTGATATCCTTTGAACTTGCCTAATAAGGCATTAATCCTTCATTACGCTTGAGACGTCAAACCTTCTCCGCAGACTCATTGCACGTCGCCCAGGAGCACACACCCCTCTCATTGATACTCATCTCCACGAGGAGAAACGGTCCGTTGCTAAGTGGGCAAGCTCCCAAGCCCTCGGGTCCATTGTGCATAGTTCTGTGTGCCGATAGCCAATGGTCTTGCATAGAACATAACTTATTCGGCTCGGAGTCTCATTCTGAAATGTTCTCGATGTTTTGGTAGTTTCATGCCAAACTGGAAATTGCCTATGTGGAGATTCACAAGGTGTACGGAGCAGTACCATGGTCCAAGTCGGAAGAATGAGCGGGCCGTAAGCATGTTGTAGTGTATCTAGATTGGCTGAGATCATGCCATTGCCAGTACGCCCCCCATCTGAGGGGCCAAAGGATTCTGATCACATACTCCCTACAAGTAACATCGAGAAAATTCACAATGAAGTTGTATATCTAACGCGATGCGCGAGTGTCAAACTTGTCTTGAAACCTGGGGTTCGGAATGAGGCTGCGTCATGCCATGCAGCAATATCACCGACTTCCAATAATGCTTCTGTGTCTACCCATGCTTGCATCAACCACGCGCAGACTTAGGTTATGTTTCAATTGTTACGTGTATATCATCTGTACAACATATATTGTTGTACTCCGTACGGAGTATATTATCGTGTATTGTACTCCGTACCGGGGACGAGCGTCAGCACGATCCAACCCACGCCTGGAAAGTGGGAACTGGAAATCCACTTTAGAGTAGCTCGAAATTAAATATATTAAAAACCGCCTTCTAGAACCATTTTAGCGCTAGTAATTGGTTAGAGAATAGACATTTTTCCGAAGGTCATCCGGTAGAGTTTCATGCTATATTTTACTCGACACAATATGTTGTAAAGACAACGTGGAAGGGAACAAAAGAAGTTTTGTCATACCCCACTGGGGCTGGGCATCCGGCCTCGTTGGATATCGGCCGGGCATATGGACCACCCTATTATTGTTCATTCTTACTGAGACACTATGTGTCGGATTTGCGCATTGTCGGCTCCCCGAGGTACATAACCCAGTAGTTAACAAATAATTTGGATTGTGTGTGTGTTTTTTTGACACCCCTTACTGGTCTAAGCTAGGATATCCTTGATCAATTATTGAAGAATGAAGATAGTAGATGAAGTTGAGGCACATATAATATGTCAATTAGGGGAACTTGCAGCTCGGAGATCCCATGTCATTCTTCACAATTGCAAATTGATAGATGCATGTCTTCCATATGCAACCAATAACCGCGGTCGAAAATTGTACCTGTGGGCCACAGACCAGCCTTGCACGGAGTATATGTTGTCTTCTGATATTCTGGCATTTGTCACCAATCTCGAGGTTATACATCAAACTACATATGTACCTAACCAGTCTGACTGCTCAAACCCGTACCCTATGTTGTAGGTGAGATGTGACCGTAAGCGTGTAAGCACGTCCACATGTAGTAAGAGTCCACAGGTGGATATTTCATCACACACAGACACCTGGGCAGTGGGGAACATCGCTCTGTGAAAGAAAGACAAAAAACCAAGGTAATAATAATGAATGGTCTGCTCCAGAAGGACTCTAGGGTTAACACACGGGACAGCTCCATTATTCTGAGGGGCTCAGGCTTGGACTCAAAAGATTCCGAGTCGGACAGGATGCCAAATGGTTGTAAGACTGTGGATATTCAAGTATAATATCATTTGAGAAGTTCATCTCATTGTCATTTGGTGTTCATGCAAGATAGATTTCATATGGTATTGTAATCAGTATGTATTTTTGCTCTTGATTCCCCTCAAAAAAGCCTGCTTGTGGGCTCCATCTCGTAATAATACCGGTATTGCATGCGCCCGTCCCGCCTCCACCTGGTGCAACTCCCCCTAATTCAATCCCACTTCCATTTCTCCATTGCTTTTGTTATACCTAAGTATGTTATTGATGGCATAATCACAGTGTTGCATTCTAGTTCGACTACCCAAGGTCTTTTTTTTTTTTTTCCTCGTTCGACTGGGCAAAAAGCGACTCCCCACCCACTCCTCCCCCCCTCAACGTCGAATACAGTCATGAGCGGATATTGAGCTCAAACCACCCCCCCTCAACCCCTCCAGAAGCTCTCTGGATTGTGGCCCTGTGAACCATCCATGTTTGATATTCGCGCGGCAGATTTAGCTGTCGACACTACTGCGCTGGGCAAGTCCGGAACTGTTGCGACCGCATTCGAATACACCGACGAACAAGTGACCACACCCACAGCCCAATCCCGCTATCGCGGTCGGGAAAACAGTGTATCACGAAACTACACCCATTCCCCAGTCAAAATGGCCTCTGGATATGCCGTCAGTCCGGAGCCCCCGGCGCTCTTCGTACGGGCTATGTACGATTATGACGCCGACGATCACACTAGTCTGAGTTTCCGCCGTGGCGACATTATCCAGGTCCTCAACCAGCTAGAAACCGGGTGGTGGGATGGAGTGATCGATGATGTTCGAGGTTGGTTCCCAAGTAACTATTGTGCCCCAATTACGGAAGCGGACGATTCCCACGACCAGTTCACACACGCCCACCACGAAACCGAGCTCGGCGCGGACTCCGGACTTGAAGATGAATATGGCGATGGACATGATGAGGATGAAGTGAACTCTGAGGGGAATGCTCGAGACTCGCAACCGATTCTCCCTATCGAGGGTATTCCAGCACCCAAAGAGCAGGAAGAGGCCGCCTTTTGGATCCCGCAGGCGACACCTGACGGCCGTCTGTTCTACTTCAATACTCTCACCGGATATTCCACCATGGAGCTCCCTTTCGAGAACCCGACCGCAACAACCGAACCAGGCCCGCGAGATCGAAATAATTTCTTTGTCCCCGACCAGACACGGCCACCTCCAGAGCTGATGGCGCGTGGCTTTGAGCGGGACGAGGACGAGTACGATGGATCTGCATCGGAGGCAGAAGGAGAGTCACTGATGTTAGGCTCGCATGACTCGATTTCTCGCCGACGCCAGTCCGTGATGGATGGAGTATCCCCTGCCACGTCCATGGATTCCTTGTACGCCGCAGGATCTAAAGATTTCAAAACGCCGCAGCCGCCGAGCAAGAGCCCGCAAAAGTCACACAGCCTCGGCGGAAACAGTACCAGCACATCTGTGACCGAAAGCTTTTCCAGACCTTCTATTTCCTCCAACCCCCCTCAACACTTTGTCGACGATGGCTTCGCACCGCCAATCACCTGGCCTTTGCTTGTCGATAATATGCGGTACGCCGTGGAAGCCTATCGCCAGGTGCTTTTCAACGGTGAGCGTGCAGAGTACGTAAGAAAGGCCGAGGACATATCTGACCATCTTCGCATGCTGCTGGCTGCTGGATCTGACACGACGGATAACCACTCTGGTAACCCATCTATCATTTCCACAAACAAGGCGCTATATCCTTACTTCCGGGACATGATGTCTAAGTTCTCGAAGCTGGTTCTTTCATCACATATTGCCGCCGCTGATTGGCCTGGTGCCGACTCGGCCAATAAATGTTTGCAGGAGGCCGATGGAGTTATGCAAGGCGTGTATGGCTATGTGCAAGTGGCTCAACATCAGCGCGGCGATGCCATCCATCGCATCGTGCCTGGCTTCGTCAGCGGCAGCTCTTCGGGTGGTAGCTGGCAGAACAACGGTGTTTCCTTGAATACTTCAGGCCCGACATCATTCCTCGTTCCGGATGGAGGGGACTCGCGAGTAGAGCCATCGATCTCTCTTGATACCGCCTTTTTGGATTCAATCGACATCCTCAGAAGATCTTTTGTTGGTAGTATTCGGCGACTAGAAGAACGGCTGGTTATAAACCGGAATATCGTTACAGTGGAGGAACATGGAGACATTGCCGATGCGATCTCAGCTGCTGCAATCAAGGTGATTGAACAGTTCCGCCCATGGATCTCCTCGGTGGAGTCGATGAATTTAGCTCCGTTGGGAACCAGCTTCCAGAACCCCCAGCTAGTAGACTTCAGCTTGCAAAAGCAGAGAGTCTACGATGCTATTGGAGATTTTGTCCTGAGCTGTCAAGCAGTCTCTGCCCCTCTGGCTGATGAGTGGGCAGAGCTTCGTGGTAATTCTCTCGACGATCGTGTGAATGCCGTGCGAGGCATCGTTAGACAGTTGGAGAACTATGTCTCCCAGATTGGCTTCTCATTGTCGCTGCTCCTCGAGCAAATCCCCACCGAACCAGCATCATCTCTAAGACGGGATAGCCGCCAAGAAGCGGAAGATGAGTCGTACAAGGTAATGCATAGCCGAGGGGAGTCCAAGGCCAAGATTGCCACAGAGTCAATCGGGATTCCGTCCTCCTACGCTCCTGAAAAGGAAAGTGGCACAGATAAAGTACGAAGAAATATGGACAAGGCACAACGTTTCTTTGGCCAGGCACCCCCAACGGCTATCACCCGAGAGCCAATTCGTGAGCCAGTCCGTGAGCCCGAAGAAACTCCCTGGTTCTTGAAAATGGCCCATGAAGGCGAAGTGTTCTACGATAACAAGGGAGACTTGCCCATCCTCAAATGTGGAACACTCGCCGGATTGGTTGAACACCTCACCCGCCACGATAAGCTTGATGCATCCTTCAACAACACATTCCTCCTCACCTATCGCTCTTTCACTACTGCCACCGAACTATTTGAATTGCTTGTCCAGCGGTTTAACATTCAGCCTCCATTTGGCCTGAATCAAGATGACATGCAAATGTGGATTGACCGGAAACAGAAGCCGATTAGATTCCGTGTCGTCAACATTCTTAAGAGCTGGTTCGATCACTTCTGGATGGAGCCCAATGATGAACTGCACATGGATCTCCTGCGACGTGTCCATACCTTTACCAGCGACTCCATCGCTACCACGAAGACCCCAGGAACCCCTACATTATTGGCCGTGATCGAACAACGACTTCGTGGACAAGATACCACTGTTAAGCGCCTTGTTCCGACTCAGAGCACCGCTGCACCAACACCAATCATCCCTAAGAATATGAAGAAACTGAAGTTCCTCGACATTGATCCAACGGAGTTTGCTCGGCAGTTGACCATCATTGAGTCGCGCCTCTACTCCAAAATC
This sequence comes from Penicillium chrysogenum, assembly GCF_028827035.1. NCBI lineage: Eukaryota > Fungi > Ascomycota > Eurotiomycetes > Eurotiales > Aspergillaceae > Penicillium > Penicillium chrysogenum. The sequence goes on along the minus strand of NW_026622749.1, from coordinate 1,268,373 downwards.
CGGCCCACTGAGTGTTTGAACAAGACATGGCAGAAGAAGGTCGGCCCTGATGAGCCGGAACCATCTCCCAATGTCAAGGCCTTGATTCTTCACTCGAACCAGCTTACCAACTGGGTCGCGGAAATGATTCTCGCCCAAGGCGATGTTAAGAAGCGGGTTGTAGTCATCAAACACTTTGTGAACGTGGCTGATGTATGTGTTTACTCTGCTTGCTTGACAAATCCCGGCCTCACTAACTCAATCATACAGAAATGTCGCCATCTGAACAATTATTCTACCCTGACTTCCATCATCTCGGCTCTTGGAACTGCACCCATTCATCGTCTAGGTAGAACGTGGGGCCAGGTTAGCGGACGCACGTCCGCAATTCTGGAACAGATGCGCCGGCTTATGGCTAGTACGAAGAACTTTGGCGAATACCGAGAAACCCTACATCTCGCTAACCCGCCCTGTATTCCATTTTTCGGTATGCGTCACGGTCATTTCAAGCAGATTCAAGTTGTCTTGGAGTATCTCACCCCCTTGACTCTGTAGCTAACGCATATTAGGTGTCTATCTCACGGATTTGACCTTCATTGAAGACGGTATCCCGTCTCTAACACCATCAGAATTGATCAACTTCAATAAGCGGGCCAAGACCGCAGAAGTCATCCGGGATATCCAACAATACCAGAACGTGCCTTACCTTTTGCAACCCGTCGGCGAACTTCAAGATTACATCCTCAGTAACCTCCAAGGTGCTGGCGATGTACATGACATGTACGACCGGAGTCTGGAGATCGAGCCTAGGGAGCGCGAGGACGAAAAGATTGCAAGGTATGCTGAAGCCACAAGCAGAGACAAGGGCTCCTTGTTATTTGCATCCACCGTCGCTATCTTGCGATAAATTTGGTTTTCTGTTTCAAATGGCGTTTGGCATTTGCTCGACGATACCCAAATTTGACCTCCTATACTCCTCATTTTTGGGCCAAGACAACTCTGCTATTTTTTTTTTTTTCTCAAAACTGTTCGGCTGTTGAGACTAACTGGTTTTGATTCTGAACTGCGTAGATTACTATCTGAATCCGGTTTCCTGTAACCCGTGAAGATCCCTGTCAAGTTACGTCTTCCCGCACCAAAACAGGTTCGACAAAATCCGACGCCAATCGACGCTCGTGTTCTATCACCACAGGTTAAACCCATTCCTTTTGGGGCCATTCACGGGGCTTGTGACCGTGTCTAGGCTATCCTAGTCTCCACCCCTCGTCTTCCGACCTCTTACCTTCCAAGGATACTTGCAGATCGATTCATCACATGCATGTGGAATGTCTTTCCACGACCCACTACTGTGAACACTTATCCTCGATTCAGTTACCCTCGGCACATTTATCATTGCACTAATACGGAGTATCCTCCGTTTATTCTCTCGATATATCATTTTCCCCGATAGAGCTGTTCGATTGGTTGGGACTTCTTGTTTATTCCCCCTTTTTCTCTTCCTTTTTTTTTTTTTTTTTTTTTTTTTATATTATCTCCCAGATGAGGTTAACCTGTCTCGATGACCACCTTGAACCCACCTCTTCTTTGTACTGACTGTGACATATTCTGGCCATTTTCTCGGCGTACATTTTTGGCCTTTGATTTCACTTCTGTTCTTTTTCGTTTCTTTTTCAACATATCCTCTTGTGTTGTCGCCGGTTGGGGCGACCTGCTTTTTCCTTTTCAAGCTTATGTCCTCCACGCCGTCTTCTGAATAATGAACGTCACGAATGACTTGAGACTCTTGTTCCTGTCTGATGGATGTTATCCGGTGGAGTTGGCTTGATGCTTTCCACTTCATTATATACAGTGTTCCACTACTTATTCGATTCTTGCGCGGGATACCGAGTATTCCGCGCCAATAGAGGTTGATTCTCTTCATCTGTCTCAGATTGCTTAGCCTACCCGAGTTACTATATCACCCCAAAGATGGGTCGTACATTTGTGCATACAAGCGACGAGACATGAAGTCGTAAATTCGTTCATTGCAGAAACTGCAACTTTAGATATTCTAGTATCATGATGGGTCAAAGAAAAACTGCTGCACACGGCAAGACCTGAGAAATGCCAGCGCATATGGCAAGGCAAAGGAATAAAGGGATATCAACCCGCTGAGCGCCAAATACAACAGTTCAGGCTAAAGAGCAAAAGCGTGGCAGTCGTGTCAACATCTATGGGATTGAGGATCCTCATCGTCTGAGCTGAATCACTCTGTCAAAGGAGTCTGGTTTCCGATGCCGTGGAAGAGCTTCATCTTTGTTTCGGATGCTAGGAGACCCTTTACTTCCTCCGCAACAATCCGTTGTCCGCCGCGAACCACCTTATCCAGCTGTTGATCTTTGGTGTTGCCGCCACCAGCACGAGGACCAGTGACCTCCATTCCACGCGCGGCTTTGCGCACTTTTTGGCTGAGATCCATGATCTGCTTGTTACCGAAATCACGAGAGGTGAATAGCGGGCTCTGACTGAGAGTAGCGACCCAGTATTTATTCCATAGAAGGGACAATATCTCCGCATCAAGAGTGCTCTTGAAATGACTGACATCGAGAGAGTAGTATTGATTGGCATGTGCACCGAAGTCCTCCACCTTCCCGAGTGGGATCGTCTGATACTCGTCGTCCTCATGAGCCTCCCTCTGCGGGGTAAAGTTCGATGGGAATGTTCGGAAAGCGCCGATCTCAACGCGGCCGGCGGAGATGGTACGGTCCGGATCGATGACGACGGCGACAAAGGGTCCGGTCATTTGCTGGGTTTGCTGAGTGGCCACATCAATCCCAGACAGCCAGCATCCATAACCAGGGTGACTGTGATACCATCCGACAGCATTTTCCATCCGCCCCGCGTCTCGACACGACTGCAGATATGATACCATGTACTCGTTTGCCTCGTCCTGCGCATTCACTCGGGTCTCGGTGCCTTCGACTGGCAGTCGGAATGCATCTGTCACCACGAACGTGTTGTGTAGGATGTAGCCTTGCATCAGGCCCATGACCTCTAGTGAGCCGCCCGACCGAGCGTGCATCACCATCTTCAATAGTGCCGTAGCGGAGATTCGGACGTGCTTGAAATAGTATGGGTCGGTGGCCCATGGTCGCTCGTCGTTGAGGGCTCTTTCCGTATCGGAATTGTATTCGTAGAGGGCATCTCGTTGAGGGTCGAAGACGCTTATCGCGTTCTCGAGCTCTGTGCGGGGACATTGGTTAATTACAAGCTGGCTGTCATATGGGTATGGAGCTACTCACCCCAGGCCTGCTGGGCAGCCTGCATTTTGGATGGATGGGGATGGAGCAGACGGTCGAAGGCAAATAATGTATTGCAGGGATCAGAGTACCTAAGCAAGGGCTCTCAGTGATAATGGGAGTTCTGCAAGGACCGGAGAATAAATGGGTATCAGAAGTCAATGCATGAAGTAGAGCAAGCCGTGGGGTTGATCATTGATTGGCAGAATTGGGCGGTGGATCTGGCTGAGTCATCGGTTGCCCAGGACGACGATCGCGCCCAAACACCCACTTGCGACCTTGGAAACTTGATGTTATCTATCATCTGCGATTTCGGTACTTCCCCCTCATAAACAACAGTGTGCTCGCTTTCCTATGCCGCTGCCCTAAGTGCTTTCGCAAACCTCTACTTTCGTTTATTTCCGTCGCACCTTGTGTGCTGAGAACCCTGTGTGCCAGGCTCTCTTGTTTTGATCCCGACATTGGTCACCCTGTCGCAGCCTCGCTCGGCACTGTGTCGCTGCATTGGATACACCCCATTCTTTGTTATCAATCTCGACTTTTGTCACCCTTATTAAGGGGCTTTCATTACAATGGCGGTAGACACCGGCTACCTGACCACTCAGGTCAACAACATCGTCGCCCAGCTCCATGGAATTTACGATGAGATTGGAGTTCCTGCGCGCGAGCGCGAGTCCCGTGAAGCTGAGGTAAGCTCGGCCTTGGTATAACAATGGCATTGTCGCGTGGCTAACAGAGTGATACAGCTCTTCAGCGCCCTGTCAGAGACCTTGAACAATCATCTCAAGGTTGTTGATGAGTGAGTCGAATCCACAAACAGGCCCGTTGGAGGCTTGCTAATTGTATTCCTAGGGAGAGAGAGGATATGACGCAGGAAGCGGAACGTCTTATTACAGCTATTGAACAAATGGAATCGTCCCTGAGCGATGAACGGGCCAACGGCCAATACGAGCTTAACCGCGATGACCTTCGTGTCACTTACCCACTTAACAAATGTATTGAATTCTTGCGCGAGAAGCATGACGCGATGAGCGAGTTGCATCGTGAGCGCTTTGAGCAGGTTAAGAGTGAGTGTTACCTGTGTGATGTGTCGCTGACACTCCTTTACTGACATCTGATAGAACTTGTGGACGCGCTTGAATCTTACTCCTCACACCTCGAGCCATCATTTGTCAAACTCGAGCTTCCTCCCACTGAGCCAGGGTCCTCGATTCCCCCGAGCTTCGACCTTTCGCCTATGTATGTGACGGCATTGGATGCCGAATTCACCCACGTCTACGAAGAGTACCACCGCCGCATTGCCCAGGTCCAATCTGCTTGCGAAGAAATGATCAAGCTCTGGGCCGAGCTCGGGACACCCCAGGCGCAAACAGATTCCACTATCGTGAAGTGTTATCGCGACTCCCCTGAGCAACTGGGGCTGCATGAAGATGATGTCGCCAATCTCATGGCTAAGCGCAATAAATTGGTGGAAGAAAAGAAGGGCCGCGAGCGGAAGATCAACGAACTCAGAACTACTGTAATCTCTCTTTGGGATCGGTTCGGTGTTGAGGAGGCTGATCGCAAGGCATTCCTGGCTGCGAATCGTGGCTGCGGTTTGCGCGTAATCAACGACCTCGAAGATGAATTGGCACGCCTCAACGAACTTAAGCGACAGAATCTCCACCTGTTTGTGGAGGATGCTCGCTGCCGATTGCAGGAACTTTGGGACGCTCTTTTCTTCTCCGAAGAGGAAATGCTTGATTTCACACCTGCATTCTCTGATGTGTGCAGTGACGCCTTGCTTGAGGCTCATGAGGCCGAAATTAAACGACTGGAGGCAATTAAGGAGCAGCGCGCTCCTACTCTCGAAATGATTGAAAGACACCGCACTCTTCTGACAGACCGCGAGGCACTTGCGACGTCAAGCCAAGATGCATCTCGCCTCATGGGACGCGGGAACAAGGGAGAGAAGCGTGACCCTGGAAAGCTCCTGAGAGAGGAGAAGCTGCGCAAGAGAATTGCCAAGGAATTGCCGAAACTCGAAGCTGACCTGCGGAAAGAGTTGGAACATTGGGAAGATGAATTCGGTCGACCATTCCTGGTGCACGGAGACCGATATCTTGATTCGTTGACACCTGTCAAGTCAATGCCCCCACCACGGTCAAAGACACCATCTGCACCACCTTCATCTACCAAAGCAAGCACAATGAGACAACACCCGCCTACCCGACCTGGAAGCTCTATGAGAGGCCCGCCTCCACCCCGCTCTGCCACCAAGACCCCTACTAGCAGCGGCCCAGTTAAGCACAACACAATTGGCTACGGTGCCTCTAGATCTGGGGCGACCTCAAGAGCTGGTGCAACATCCCCCTCAAAGCTTCCCGCCCGTGTCCCGCTGGGAAACATGCCCCATGGAAACAACTCCCCTGAACGTCGTATCCAACCTGGCGCTTACTCGTCTAGCACACTTAACGGAAAGATGCCGCCCCCGCGCGGACCTCCCCCACGGATGCGTGCATTAACGGTCGAGTCAAGGGAAGACCGCTTCAGCCACCTTATGGAGCCACCTCGCTGCAACAGCGCTATGTCCAGTGCCTATGTGCGGCCTGTTAGCCCAGAAGACGTCTATGATGACCGGCAGCGATCATTCATGAGCACTTCAGGATTCTCGAACTCGCAAAGATCCACCGGGTTCTCCCATTCGTCTCACTCCTCACAGTCGTCACTGTCGCTGAACTCTGGCCAAGCCTTCCCCCGACCCAACCCGTACCTGCAGCATGCCGCTCCGCCCCCAGCTGCCCGTCAGGTGTCCAACTCCTCTACAGTCAACACTGCAACCTCTGGATCTGAAAATTGGGAGACTTTTGAGGATGGCTCGGAATCAGAAGCTGATCCCAGTGAAATTTACTATTCCAAACTCCGTGCTGCACAAGGAGGAAAGCGATTTGCACCCGAAGATGGATCGGATCTCACTGGCAAGAAGGCCAAGGGTATTCGCAGTGTCAGTCCAGACGGTCCGCATCCCGGGCAGGTCCTGCGGGTTGCTGGCAGTGACACCGAGTGGGCTGATGACTACGAAACTTATTAGATGTCCTGACATCGCGTCTTCTCCCCATAATGCATCTCGTCTTTTGCATCTCATTTCTCGGCGCCTCGAATGTTCAACGGTGTTACCCAACCGTTGACCTTTGATGATCCCACGACTGGATTCTGCATGGCTCATGATAAACCTTGGCTTCCCTTTCACGACTGAGCTCCCTTAGATTCCTTACGCTTCTCTCCCCACAAACGATAATCACCGAGGGGCCGACTTCAACCTCCCTTCTTGTTCAAAATTACGAGTTTATCATGTCAATCATGCTCATGCTCTCCTTCATCTTTTGATGTTATGAGCTCAACCCTGCGCCTGACTGTGTCAGACCGCAGCCTTCTGAGGATTTCTGTCATTCACGCCTTTCCCGGCTTGACACCCTCGCTGTTTCAATTCCCGCTGGGCTTAATCTTCTCCTTTTTCTGGTCTTCTTGGCATGGTGTTAGCTTTCGTTTCTCTGTCACTTATTGTTTCACTTGGCTTGGTGCTTATGGCTCGTTTATTCCCTTTTCGATCTCCGGTTTTGGGAGTCGGATTTTGTCCTTGGTTTTCACCGTTTTTCTATGTATTTGTCAGCGAAGTACAGTGTTTTGATATAGTGTTGCTAATTTTATCTTCTGGTTCTTCAAACCTTTGTTCAGTTCAATAAATACATCCTATGCCGAGAGACTTGACTTATTCAGTCAGGGAAAAGGCTTGTTCTTTCGTCTATATCAGTCAATTGGTAAATGCCAGCAGAGACGAATTACAGAGCGGGACAGCTGCTCATCATTGAGTTATTTGCTGTAATTAATGATGGACAACATGCCAAGCAAGTGATCGAATGCATCAATATCCTGTCTTCAGGAAATGCATATTGGAATTGGGTTATATCAAATACAGTTATAGTACACATGTGCAGCCATTCGATCTCATCTCCTTATTTTACATTACCGGCCAGTTGCAAGAGTCCCCATCCAACTCCGATCCTCAGGCAAAGTTCCCTTAGGAACTCTCTGGCCAGCAGAAGGAACCAAGGACTGAGTCAACGCCTTGGCGTCCTGCACTCGGCGAAGTGTCTCATCCCTCCCGAGGACTACCATAGTCTCTGAGATTCCAGGTCCAGGCGCAGAAGCCGACAGCGCCCAGCGGAGGTAGTGATACAGCTCCTTCTTGAATATTTTGGCTGCGGTATTGGAGCCAGCGGATGTCTCCGACCCAGATGCGGAGGAGACCACGCTTGCTGAGCCATCGTAGCTGTTAATGTTGTCACGGTGTGTGTCGATGTTCCAGGATGCGGATGGGACGAGGGTTAAAGCGGCTGCTGCGGTGTGCAGGGCTTGGATTGGGACTTCGGAGGATTGGGAGACTGGTTTGTAAGGAGCTCTGTCGAGTTTCGGGGTAAAGAAGGTGGAGTTACGCTGAGCGAACTCCGCCGCGTTTGTGTAGTTGTTGGCATCTGCGCGGATGAGGGGTGCGATGTATTCCAGGAGAGTGCGACCCTTCAGGATCGTGTCGCTGCTAGGTGTTAGTTACTGGTACCAAGCAATCCACGCGGGAGTTCTTTACGGCTGATGGCTAACTTACAGTTTGTCTAGAGGATGGCTTTCTTCCACCACCGAGGCCACCTTCTTCACCATCTCGTCGAACTCAGGACCGCCGCTTTTGGCTAGGCGTTGGACATGTCCCTTCTGGAGGAATTGGAGTTTCTCAAAGGAGACGACAGTGTTGCCTCTGGTGATTTTCAAATTGAACTGGTGACATCATTAGTAGTGAAAATTGCGGTATTTTGAGAGACTGAGAAGAACATACAATCTGTTCCAGTTCCTTCAGACTAAACACATCAGACTTCTCGGAATGCGACCAGCCTAGGAGCGAAGCAAAGTTCACCAAGGTGGATGGGAAGATCCCTTGCTGATCCCTGAATGATGAGAGGTCGATATCTGCGTTGCGCTTGCTGAGCTTTTGTCCGCTCTTGTCGACAAGTAGAGGGACATGAGCAAAGCTTGGTGGCGTCCACTTGAAGGCATTATATAGTGCCATGTGCATAGGTGTAGATGGCATCCATTCCTGATTAAATGTTAGTTCGGTATCTTGTGAGTTGATAGCTGCGAATATAACAAGTAGACTCACTGTTCCTCGGATAACATGGGTGATCTTCATACAATGATCATCCACAACATTTGCCAAGTGGTATGTGGGGTGTCCGTCCGACTTGATAAGAACTGGATCGTTGTATACACGGTCGATGAAATCCAACTTTGAGTTATTCAATCGATTCTGACCAGATTTTCCATAAACCAGATCATTGAACATGGGGTATTCATCCACTTTCAATCTGATAATGTGTGCCTCTCCCTTAGCTGCTCGATCCTCTGACTCCTCAGCAGATATATCACCGCATTTCCGGTCATAGCCTGGCGGCAGTCCTGCCTGGCTGCGGTGACGGGCAATCGAATCCAATCGTTCTGCGGAGCAGAAGCATCGGTATGCATGGCCATTGGAGATAAGGTCGTTGGCGTGGGACTGATATAAGGCTGTTCGTTCGGACTAAATGGGCACAGAGAGTTAGGGATCATTTGATTTGCGACAAAGGTGTGAAATCTCACTTGTCTATAAGGTCCATAGGGACCACCAACGACGGGACCTGTCATGAAAAGCGAGGGTCAGCAATTGCCCTCAATATCTGTATATAACTCAGACCGACCTTCATCCCAAATTAATCCTGCCCATTGTAAATCATCGTAAAGTCGCTGTTCCGCCCCGGGAATCGTCCGTTTCTACCGTAATCAGTCGTAGCTCATGCAACGGAGCGCAACCCACGAACCTGGTCCGTATCTTCAATGCGCAATAGGAATTGACCACCGGTGCGTTTTGCTAGCAGATAGTTGAAGAGTGCTGTCCGTAGCGAGCCTAGGTGGAGGTATCCGGTGGGCGAGGGTGCAAAACGCGTGCGCGCAGGGCCATTCGGCAGTTTGTTCTTCGAATTAGGCGCTTGAGCAGTCGGAGAAGAGGAAAAGGCCCTGCGTTGAATGATCCAAGATCGCCTGGCAAATAGCCCCTGAGGACTCCTCATTGCAAAACAGTCCAAGTGTCTGACGAAAGAGAGAAATGGCCGATCTCTGCGAGATGTTGCGGAGTTGCGGAGCTGCGGCGCGGAGCTGCCGAACAAAATTTCTCAACTTCGTTGGATCAAACAACTCCCGCTCTCACTACTCGTTCATCTCTCTTTTTTAACTGTCGGGCTCAAATTAACGGCATCTTTCTACTAAAAAAAAGTCCGATCGTATTTTATACACTTAATCACTGATAAGTACGTTGGAAAGTCGTGTTGTCTTTGACTCTACTAACAATGTTTTCAGTGGCTACGGCTGGAGTTGACCTCTACGGTATGTTTTGCACGGAACAACTATAAAGAAATACCATATTGATCAATTATTTCTCCATACAGAGGTCCTAGAGGTTCATCAGAGCGCAACTAAAGATGACATCCGCAAGGCATACCGCAAGGCAAGACGAATCCCAATCCTTTCCGTATTCCAGCGATACTGACAGTCGGTTTTCCATCAGGCGGCCTTAGCCAACCACCCCGACAAAGTCCCCGAAGCCGAGCGCGAAGAAGCCTCGGTCAGATTCAAGGCAGTGCAAGAGGCCTATGATATTCTCTACGACGATGACAAGCGACACCTCTACGATACACACGGCATGTCTGCCTTCAACGGCTCGGGTGAGCCTGGCATGGCAGGGCAACCCGACCTGGATGACCTGCTGGCACAGATGTTCGGTGGCATGGGTGGTATGGGCGGGATGCCTGGCATGGGAGGAATGGGAGGAATGCCCGGTGGTCGCCCCAACAAACCGCGCAAGAGTCCCAACGAAGAGCAAGATTACGAAGTCAGCCTGGAGGATCTATACAAGGGCAAGACTGTGAGGTTTTCCAGCGTCAAGAATGTCATTTGCGGACATTGCAAGGGCAAGGGTGGGAAGGAAAAGGCCACTGCCAAAAAGTGCTCGACTTGCGATGGCCATGGCCACAAGGAGGTCTTGCAGCGCATGGGCCAGTTTGTGACCCAACAGACAGTTATCTGTACCACTTGTAACGGGGAAGGCTCATACTTCGCCCCGAAGGATAAGTGTAAGAAGTGCAAGGGAACGAGAACGACCGAGGCGAAGAAGATACTGGAGATCTACATCCCTCGAGGCGCGAGGTAAGCCGGTCTTTTTTCCCCTATTATCTGACCGAATCACATACTCACACTGCTCTAGGGAAGGAGACAGGATTGTATTGGAAGGCGAGGCCGATCAGGTGCCCGATCAAGAGCCCGGCGATATCGTTTTCAAAATCATTGAGGAAGAACACCCCGTGTTTACACGGGCCGGTTCGGATCTCCGCGCAACTATCGATATCACTCTTGCTGAATCCTTGACTGGCTTCTCTCGCGTCGTGATCAAACACCTCGATGGCCGTGGCATTGAGATTAACCACCCTCTCACCGCCGGCGCTATTCTCTCGCCGGGACAGGTCCTCAAGGTTCCCGGAGAGGGAATGCCCATGAAGCGCACTGATGCCCGTGGTGACTTGTACTTGGTTGTTAATGTCAAGTTCCCCGATGACAAGTGGAAGCCCACCCCAGAGATGCTGGAGAAGCTCAAGGAAATCCTCCCCAAGCCCAGCCCTGCTATCAAGGCTGACACCGTGGACGAGGTTGAATACGACCCCAAGGGTCAAATGGACGACTTCGGTGCGCAGGATGGCCATGGTGCGTCAGCATGGGAAGACGAGGAAGACGACGATGAACCGGCGCAGTGCGCAGCTCAGTAGAATTCTTCTTGCATAGACGGCGTCTGGGACTTTGTATTAATAGGGGACTTGTGAATAGAAGAAGAACAACCCTCTCGACTTCAAAACGTATTGTAGCCGGATGTACATCGATGTAGGGCATACCTATGTGGGTGGGCATTGTTATGTACATTAATATATACCCGTCTGTTCCTTTTGTACTAATTCCCTAGCCAAATCCACCGGCATCAAACTATCTCTTGATGACTGGGGCCAGACTGTGTTTTATATGCCTTTATGTTGTACTGCGGGACATGCCGCCGGCAACTTCTGGCGAAAACTACTTCCGCGCCGGTGGACTTTGTGCTATCATGGCAGAGTTACCAGGCACTGGGAACCGCCAGAAGGTTTAAGCTGTAATGGAAAAGCAATGTAGTAAAAAGTGCGTTATAAGCACACAAAGAACCGACAGATTATCGGAGCGTATACTGGCCGGATTTAATACTCGGATATAACGACCGGAAACGGGTGCTCAAATTAATCCACCATACAGAATCCGTGAAAGCCCCTTTTATACGAACTTCGTTTATTCTCTCCCATACACATTTCGTTACATCAAGGGTCAGTCAGCCGAGCTAGCTAATCAAATCTTTTCGATTCCTAGGAGCTCCACCTCTCGGGCTGTGGGGAAATAAACGACGTAGGCTAAATGCGGGATACTGAACAGCGTAATGCCGGGTATCGCACCAATGATCTAACCACGTTTTGAGTATATAAGAAGGCCGTGTCGGTGCCTAGGTGGGATGATACCGGCAATTGACCAGGTTTATACCCTGTAGAGGAAGGTGACCCCGGAGGCTTGGCAGGATGCCAAGGATTGGTACTATCAAGTCCAATCACTACCTATGTTCACATTGGACCAACAAAACCGCGGAAAGAAGCATGAAGCATGAAGCATTACCGTGCAATACCGTGCTTGAATTGGAGGCCTCCCTTGAAAAGAATTGCGACGAAAGGAAAGGCGTATATCAGCCAAATCTGAAGTATGTCGGCGAGAAAAGTTCGCCGACGACAGCCCAGACCCTTTGCCGAGCTCCTCGGCCCCGCCAGACTTTCCTGTTTGGGTCTAGTGGCGGTGGTGTGTAACCTTATTTATCCGGCCGGGCGGTATAATTTATCCGTTTGACATCGAGTTGAACATCCCTGCAGCTGCATCCACCTCGATCCACCAAACAGGAACGTCACTTCTCCATACTCTCCATACATCGGCATTTGAACCCCATGGTACGATGGGTCCGGGGTATGCCTTAAGATGCATAATTACCTTGGTATGAGGCCGGGAGGTGTCTGTGCCCTATTTCGGGCTTCCTATAAATCTAATTCTTGCCCCGACACCTTTCCCCCTAACTTCATCCACTGGGAGGAAGAACCGAACACAGTTTGGACTGCAAAATGAGCTTATTCAAGAATATTCGCGTGTACGTGCTCGCTACGGTAGCGTACACGGGTTCATTCCTATTCGGTAAGACAAATCTCTCTACTTCTTACCATACCTAAGGCTATCAAATACGGCATACTAATCAATTTCCCGAAAAGGATATGACACGGGTGTGATGGGTAGTGTGCTGGAACTTCCAAGTTTCAAGGCCGATTTTGGACTTGAGGAGGGAAGTCCTGGTTTTTCAAATGCCAAAAATGCCCAAGTCTCATCCAACGTCGTTTCACTTCTCACTGCCGGATGCTTCTTCGGCGCTATTCTTGGCTCGATTGTCAACGACAAGTATGGCCGTCGCTATTCCATCATGGCATTCCTGATGCTCTTCCTTATCGGTTCTGCTGTCCAAACCGCTGCCACCAGCGAGCTATCCTATATGTATAGTGGACGGGTGGTTGCAGGATTGGGAATCGGAGGCATGTCAGCCATCACTCCAGTCTTTGTATCGGAGAACTGCCCACCCGCGATTCGTGGTCGTATTGCGGGTCTTTTCCAGGAATTCCTCGTCATCGGTGTCACCATTGCATACTGGCTTTGCTATGGTGTGGCAGAGACTCTCCCCGCCACAACCAAACAATGGCGCATCCCCATCGGATTCCAGCTTGTGCCCGGTGGTCTTATGATGATTGGCATGTTCTTTTTGACGGAATCCCCTCGTTGGTTGGCTAAAGAAAATCGCCTCGAGGAGGCCCTTGAAGCCCTTGCATATATGCGCTCGGAGCCAACTACCAGCCCTGCGGTCCAGACTGAGATGGCGGAAATCAAAGCGGCCGTTGAACATGAAGTCGAATCAACCCAGGGACTTACCTGGCGAGAACCGTTCCTTCCTGGAAACCGCATTCGCTTCGTCAACTGTTTCTTGATGTTCTTCTGGCAGCAGTGGACGGGCACCAACAGTATCGGATACTATGCTCCCCAGCTGTTCCAGACCGTTGGAGTGTCCGGAGGCAACACGAGCTTGTTCACAACGGGTATCTATGGTATTGTCAAGGTGGTGGCCACCGGAGTCTTCCTCGTTATCGGTATCGACAAGGTTGGTCGGCGATGGTCTCTTGTCGCTGGCGCTATTTGGATGTGCGCAATGATGTTCATCCTGGGTGGTGTTCTGGTGTCCTATCCCCCGGACCCTGACAGTAACGCTGGTATCTCGTCTGCATCCCTTGCGATGATTGTCATGATTTACCTATACGTCATTGGCTACTCCGCATCCTGGGGACCGATTCCGTGGGTTTACGTTTCGGAAATTTTCCCAACCCGCCTTCGTTCGTACGGTGTTGGTTGCGGATCGGCAACTCAATGGCTCTTCAACTTCGTGGTGACTTATGTGACTCCCGCGGCTATTGGTAACCTTGGCTGGAAGACCTTCATCATGTTTGGTTGTTTCTGCTTTGCCATGGCCTTTTGGGTTTTCCTTGTCGTTAGAGAAACGAAGGGTCGCTCTCTCGAGGAGATGGGCGTGCTCTTTGAGAAGTTCCATGCCTTTGGCAGTTTACCTGACGTTGAAACTGCAAATGAAACCAAGCTTTCGTTTGATGGGGCTGCTACCTCGGTTCATAATGAAGTACAGGGTGTTGAAACTGAGGAACGTGTGAAGCGATAAAGAGCTTTTAGAGCATTGGTGGTATTCTCCAGATAGACATCTCAAGCCCAGTCGATCTTTAGGGTTGAATCCCAGTTCTGTATATAAATAAGCCTAGCTATGATTTTGATCGAAGTCATATGACGTCTATTACCCAAGTCTCATCACATATTCTCCTTCCATTGACGTATGTGCGTGTGTAGATTGAGAGAAAGAGAAAAACAAAGCAGACATTGGAACAGACACTCATTGGCATATGAGACTTGTCAACGTTGAAAACAAACATAAACCCTATAACTCAAGCCTGAAACCCGATCTATCCAGCTGGGTTCGCGCAAGTAAAATGCGTCAGTTTACCCTCCTTGAAATTTCTGTCCATGGAAGTAACTGAAGCCCAAATCCCCAGACCAGCGGCGGACAACGCAGCAAGCGAGTAGATTATATCAAAAGTGTTCCACACAAGCTTCTTCTTGTAACCTCTAATCCACCGCCTGATCCCATTGTCCAAGCGCTGCACCTGACCAGTCATCGGATTGAACTCCTCTTCAGGAAGTATCGCATCATTTTGGACGTTGAATCCCACCAGCAACATTGGTGGAAATGTGTAAGAGAACTGCAGGATGCAGGCAGCTCCCACGAAGGATGTTAGATTACTGATTTGCGGAATTGCGGCGGCAATTACCCAGGCGAGGGCCCAGTAGGTAGGCACTGGAGGAATCGTTAATATTTATGTACAAATGGAGCCTTGCGGATCCATATCTTAACTCACCGAGCCCAACCCACAGCCACTTGCCAGTTCGGCTGTTCAATGCCGGGAAATGGAAGATATCGCGGAACACTGCTGAGTAGAAGACTTTTATACCAATGTTGCCGTATAGCAGTGCTGCAATGACACCAGTGATAAACGAGATGGCGTTGCCTAGAGTCTGGAAATTGTAGGCAGAATTTGGGATACCTGTTACAGGAATGTCAGCAATCTCAAAATTTCCCTCGAATGTTATGCGACTTACCTTGATACGCAGGATTGAAAGTAAATTGGCCTTGCGCACTGTACACAACCATGCCCGAGACAAGGTAACAAACATAGATGAAGATCTCGGCAATAATAAAGCCTTTCCAGAAGTCATATGGCCGTCTCATCTCAGCCATGAGCTCGTTGAAGAGGGTTGCGCCGCCGTACGCGAAAACACCGTTCATCATAGCATTGACTTTGTCGTTAAGAGTTGAGCTCGCGGGCCAGTAGCCGCTTGTCTTCACAGGTCCCTTCGGGGTACCATAGCTAGTCAGCGAGGCTTCGTAGTTAGGTGGGTATTGATGAACCACAGCCATGGTCATGATGATGACAATGATATTCAGCCAGACCGCAATGTTGGCTAGGTAAGAAAGGCGTTGCAGGGTACGGATCTGCCCGAACACAAAGCCGATAACCATGAAGATAACCTCGGCAGCGATGAAACAAAGGAAGCCGTGGCCATTGGCACCCACAGCCATCTGCGCCAGTCCTTGTCCGTTGGTTACAGTGAGCAGGGACACATTGAGAAAGAACTGGAAGCTTTGTAGGACGTTCACAAAAATACGCGCCCAGTTTCCGTAGACACGGAAAGCCACATCGCTATAATTGCGCAGCGGGAATCGAGTCGAGTCGAGACCGATGAAGATCCTCCACAGTTGCAAGCCGGAGTAACAAGCCATGGCCCCGAAAACAGTGTACAGTACAGCTCCTGGCCCAAAGCCCATCTGACTAATGGCCCAGGGAACATTGGTCGGTCCAAGGATGTCCGTGGAGATGAGATAGAAGATCGAACCCCAGGTTGCAGTTCGCCCGGCCCGTTGTGCCTGCTCCCATTCTGTCTCCGTAATGCCCCAACCATCACTTGTGCCACCGCTGTTTGCTTCGCTGGTAGGTTTGGCGCTGGGATCGGTCATGATAGAGGCATCCTGTTCCTGAACCTGTCTTCGCATTGGCGCTGGGGCATCAGACTTTTTCCTAAAAAGCTTCTTGCCCAAGTACGCAAATCCCGCATCGTCAGTAGATATGTTCTTTTCAACCTCGCGCGACCGCTTAGCCCAGTAGACATAGTTCTCGAAGGTGATGCTAGAATCCAAGTAGATCGAATGATTGCCATCAAAAAGGCAGACGCAGGCTCGGGAGAAATAGAGACGGCACGCTCCTTGGTGTCCATCTTTTCTCCCTCCTGCAGATGAGCATCGGCCACGGCGCCCATGTTGGCGCCGGAGAATTTGTCCGCCATCGTGGAAATTGCAAATCTCCCCAGATTCTGTATAATCCATCCAAATCAGAGAGATGCAGGGAAGAGAGTGGGAGTCTCGAGGTGCTGTCTTTATATACAGACAGACAAAGCCTATTGTCAGTCAACAGGGGATGGGGATATCGCGTGTCAAAAGACACTAGTATTGAAAATGTAAATTGCGTGGATCCTTCGCAAGACTAGAAATGGTCTGTCCAATATCGAAAAAAAGGTATCAGCCACCGACTCGACGCCAAATGTAACATGGCCCCATATCCCAAGGGAAAGCAAAGCTTCGTCATTGTACAATCACTACGAGTGGCCATTGAAGTCAGCGATATCACCGGAGATCCACATAAATAGTGATAAGAAAGCTTGTCTGCGAATCCGAACTGTTGATGGCGCAAAGAATAGCCCCGCACTGTTAGTTCAGGTGCGGAGGTCCAACGGAGGCCGTCTTGTGCTCAAAGTACGTGAGCGATTTATCTGGAATCTTTGATCCTTGCAGTCCATTGCAGATTCCGGTTGAGCCGGAATCGTCATGTTCGGCGCTGTATGCCGTATCAGGATGGTCTTTTTGAACCATAGTAATCTCCCTTGCAGAGCGAATCAGGCATGGCTTTGCTAACTAATTCTGCCATGTTCAAATGCCTCGGACGTGGCCCGAGTCAAAGGCCAAAAATACCGAGCTGCTTCTTTTGTTGATATGCGTCAATATCCTGACATTCGGAGGTCGTTCCTTCCTGATTTATACGGCTTTGCTCCTTCCTAAATAGTCAGGTCACCTGAGCAGGAGCAAATATAGGTAGGTATGTTCATCTTTGCTTTTATCTCTAATGCGGCGATACGTCTCGACAGCTACCAATATGAAACCAAAAAATCAATATATATAACGATTTCCAATCTAGTTTCTGCTTGTATCATTCTATGTACAATTTCCAAAGACAAGTAAACCAAACAAAGGAAAGATATGGCCAGCAGACAGTCAGACTGAAGTGAAGAGAATCGAAGAAAAGGCAAAAAGCCGAAAATAACCACAAGAAATAAGAAACGACACGGCAATGACAAGAAAATACGAATATCTATACCGTTTGAAGAACATCTCCAACCAAAGCATTCGCATCCCCGACAACACGCGAGAGCATCTGTTCAACAACCCCAACTTGCACCTCCACCTCCTCCTTCGTCCACACAGAGCGATCATAAGCAAATTTCAACTTGTACCCGTTCAAATCCGCAGTCTTAATAACCTCGAAGACAACCGCATATGGCTGCAGCATAGTCACCTCAGATTTAGCCATGACAACCCACTTCTGCGTCACCTTCTTCGCCGGAGACGCCGGCTCGAAAGGCTGGAACAAGAATAGTGCCTGGTTTTCTGCCTCTGCACGCGGAACTCCACACGCCTGACAAATATCATCGATCCCGACGGTGTTGTTCTCAGTGTATTGCCAGAAATCGTCCTGCGTTCGCAGCAGATACTCCTGCACGGGAGTCTGCGCGTCGACCTCGGAGCGCATGGGCAGGAAATTGGCGCAGGTGCCGTTTATGCCTTGTGGGTCTGGTAGGTCCACGTTGCGGCCTGTGTAGAGGTAGTCGAAGGCGATGCTTGTCTGGCCGCTGCGACGGGCGAGCCAGATCTGGAAGATGGATTGGAAGAGCGTTGAGACTGTCACGCCGCTGGACCGACTGAAGGTTTCGAAGTCGAGGTGGATTATGTGCACGACTGAGGCGTTGATACAGGGCTCTGTTGCGTTGGGGTAGTTGAAGGTGATGGGCCTTTTGTCCGATTGGGTCCAGAAGTCGAGGGTTGGGCGTGTTTGGTTGATTTGCCAGATGTGGAATGCAAATTCCTTGAAGGAGGTAAATTTTTCGACTTCCTCGCCGCGCTGATAGGCTTGGAAATGGGCGTCGAAGACGCGGAGCAGTGTGCCGTCGTAGAGACCGTGGTCTAGTTTTGTGACAATTTGATGCTCACCATTGGGGTAGCGCAGGACTGTGTAGCGGATAAAAGGATTTCCGAAGGTGAAGCGGTCTTTCCATATCATGTCAAGTACTTGTTTCTTCTCGGCTTCGTCTGTGACATCGTAGACTTCCAAGACGGGTGTGGGATCGTTCAGAACAACACCATACCATTTGCCTTGGAATTGGGTGAAAGTGGTGCGAAGAATTTCGTTAGTCTCTGCCAACTTCTTTGTGAGATCAATCCACTGAGAGATATTGGGGTCAATTCCAAGGGACCGGACGGTCATCAAACACCAGAACTGGTCGGCCCGAGCTCCCTGAGTAAGGAACTCGGCTTGTCCAGCGGAACAAGGGTACACATATTCGTACTGCTGTTGAATTTCGGAAGATATCAAAGCATCCAACTCAGTCGGAGGCGAAAAGACGACAGTCTCAGTTGAAATTTGATCCGTTTCTTGCTGAAGATACTCAGCCATTACCCCCAACAGAGGGTATTTGACGACATCTCGTACGCTGATGTTCAGGCCCTTGCGTCGAATGTAGCTGACAAGATTGATGGCGGAGATGGAGTCACCACCAAGGCTGAGGAAATTAGCCTCCAACCCGAATTTGTTGTCGGGTAACTGCAGAATCTCAACCCAAGCCTCTTGGAGAATCTTCTGGGACGCGGAAACAACAGGGATGATATCCTCATAGTCAGAAGTGCCAAGCTTGTTGAGAGAGTATTTGGCGAGCTCGCCCTGACTGAGAGACTGCACACGTGCCTTGAGTTGCTTGCGATCCGCTTTACCAGAAGGCATTCGAGGAACGAAGGGAAGAGGAAGGAGGAACTTCGGGACCATATAGTGAGCCAAGCCGTGGAGCTTGTTTTTGAGATGTTGTGTTTCTTCGGCAAAAATATCTGGTGAAAGGATGTCTAGCTCTTGGTCGACGGGGTTGAACACGACGTTGGCCACCAGATGAGCTGTGTTGTTTTGCTTCCAGACAGTGAGAACGCAATCCGTGACCTCGCCCGTTCGGAGAATTGCCTGCTCAATCTCACCGAGCTCAATGCGATGCCCATTCACTTTTACCTGGTCGTCTTTGCGTCCTAGACATTCAATATCACCTCCAGGAAGATACCTGGCCAAGTCGCCCGTGCGGTACAGCCTCCGACCACAACCAAGGTTGGTCTGGATAAATGCCACAGCTGTTAATTCCGGCTTCTTGAAATAGCCTTCAGCTAGCTGAGGACCCCAGAAGCAGAGTTCTCCAACTGCTCCATATGGAAGTGGTTGCTCGCCATTGGCTTCCAAAATTACTGCGCCCACGGAAGCGAGAGGCCGTCCGATATTACCACCGGTGGTTTCGGCAGTTACTTCTTTCATGGTGACCAGAACCGAAGCTTCTGTAGGACCGTAACCATTGCGCAGAGTTAGCACTGGAGCCCAGGTCTCGATCACATCGCGCGTCAACTGCTCGCCTCCAACAGTCATCGATTCCAAGCCAGGGACGTCTTTGGGGTCCAGAAGGCGGGCAACGGTCGGAGTCAAGAAGACATGGTTGACATTCATTTCATTGATGGCTCCAGCCAAATCACCGAGCAGGCGATCCGACGGAGCAATGCAAAGAGTTCCACCGCTGTGCAATGTGACGAAGAAGTCATACAGCGAGACATCAAACACGTAGTTAGAGAACTGTAAAGCTCTGAAAGGCTCATCACGCTTGTTCTCGAAATCGATGATTGATCTCATCGCAGCAGCGCATGCTCCATGGGAGACCGTTACTCCTTTTGGCTGACCTGTACTGCCTGAAGTGTAGAGGATGTAGGCGGACTCACTAGGCGAGACTTCAATTTCGGGCTTCTCTTTTGAATATGCACAGAGCTTAGCTCGGTCAATCAAAAGGACGGAGATGTCCTCCAAGGAAAAGAATGTAGCATGTTCTGTCTCTGAGAGAACAACACGGGCGCCGACATCACGCACTATGAACTCATTGCGCTCGACCGGATTTTCGGGGCTCAAAGGCACATAGGCGGCACCGAGCTTGAAGAGTGCCAGAATTGCGATGATCATGAATGGTGACTTCTCCAGAAGAAGAGGAACAAGGTCTCCTGTCGTGACGCCGCGTTCCGAGAGGAAGTTGGCCATGCGGTTGGCTCTTTCGTTCAATTCAGCGTATGTCAGGAGCTGTTCATTCTGGAAGTTGAGAGCCACCCTGGAGGAATGTTTCTGAGCCGCCAATTCAAACTGATCATGAAGAGTGGTGGGCTGCGGCTGCTCGTCGTTCCATTGAAGCAGGAAGTCCAACTCTTCCGATTCGAGGAGACTGAAGGATTTGATTGGCAGTCGTGGGTTGCTGAAAATTGTCTCAACGACGTGACAGAATTGTTGCAAGATAAACGAGAGGCGACGCTGCTCCATGGGGGCTGTGAGGCTAATCTCGATCCCTCGGGAACTCTCCTCGATGTTCAACGTGGTATACTCCGTTTTCCACACAGGCCTAGCCCCATGCATCTGGAAGACTTCCCTTGTGAGGTCACTGGTGTCTTGTCCCGGGGGCAGTATGTTCACCATGGTATCAAATAAGGTGGTATTCTGATGTCCGGCGGCTGCCAAAGCGCCCCGCACTCCCTGTTGCGAGTTCTTGATGAGATCCCAGAGATTGGCATTGACGGATTGCACAAGTTGGTCCAATGAATGTTCAGGGTTGACAAGCACTGCCTGCGGTACCATGGCGAGAGTTGGACCGTCCAGAGTCTCAATTCCTTTCAATGGCAGCTCCCGACCCGAAATAGCCGTAGCCATCGTGACCAAGTTTGACGCCGTATGAGACGAGAGAACTAGAGCCCAGGCAGCGTATAAGATAGCACTGGATGGAACTTGAAGGGCCGTGGATGCCGACTTCAAATTCAGGGGGAGAGTCCGTGTGGCAGTGAAGAACTCGTCAATTGGGGAATGGTTGAGGATCGTAGGTGCCGATTCCTGGAGGTGCTGTTTCCAGAACTCAGTCGAGCTTTCCTCCCCCTGTTGCTGTAAAAGCCCGATGAAGGACTTCCATGAAGGTCGAACCTCGGGACTTTTGCCATAGTAGACACGTGCAACATCCTCGAATACGAATGAATGCGACCAGAAGTCGAACAGTGCGTGATGAACGGACACGATGAGCACGGAGTTGTTAAGCACTGCTACTCTCATGAAAGGCTCACCCAGGTCGACACCTTTTTCTTTGTCAGCCATGAGGAAATCTTCCAGGCTACCTGAAACATCGGTCCAAGGAAGGAGGAAGTCATTCCGGATGACTTGAAGTAAGCCTGTGGTAGCCGGAACAAAGGTAGACCGGAGTGTTTCGCTACGCCAAAACACAAGTTGAAAAGCAAGCTGCAGCCTGACCAGGTCAAGATGTCGGATATCGAAGACTCTCTGGTACAGATAGTCCCGGTAACCTTGTATTGTGCTGGCAAGAATACCTTCTTGCAAGGCAGTGAGAGGCAGAGCATCAGCTATACCACGATCGTCCTGAAGCTCAGCCTTGATGTCCACATCTGTTACAAGGGCAAACGGCTGAGGGGCATGGGGCTGGCTCTCTCCTTTGGGATCCAGCCGGGAGGAATCAGCAACACTCTCCAAGCTCTGCGATCTGAGCATGTCCGCAAGGTCGACATGGATTCCCTTTGTGCGGAGCTCACGGATTGCTTGGATGGCGTCAATTGAACTTCCACCCAAGGCGACGAAAGAATCAGTGGGAAGAATGGATGAGCGACTGAGATGCAAGAACCCGGCCCAGACTTCAGCAATCTCAAGAGCAATTGGGCTCAAATGAATCTCCTGTCCGTTGGGTCTCAGATCACGACCCAGTAGGTTGTCAATGTCTGTTGATTCGGCTGCCGTCCGGATGGTTTTGAAGTCGACCTTGCCATTTCGATTGACTGGCAATTCATCACAGCGAAGCCAGTAGCTTGGGACCATGTATGGCGGGAATGATTGCTGCGCATGTTCTCGCAGGCTTTTCACAAGATCGACCCAACTGAGTTGATTGTTGGGTACGACTGCAGCAATGAGGGAAGTCTTATCTTTAATGGCTGCACCAACGCATACAACTTCAGCAACACCTTTCACGGTTGAGAGGGTCTCCGCCACTTCTTGAGGCTCGATTCGCTGACCATGAATTTTGATTTGGTGGTCAATTCTTCCGAGGATCTCAAAAGTCCCGTCAGCACGACGAACAGCTTGGTCACCTGTTCTAAAAAGAATGTTTGGACCGAAAGGGTTCTTAACAAAACTGGCACTAGTCTCTTTCGGGCGTTGGTGGTAGCCACTGGCAACCTGAGGCCCAAAAAGGCACAATTCACCAGGCTCGTCAACTCCCAATTGTGTTGCTGTATTGGGCTCCAGGATGAGAGCAGTGGTGGTATCGACTGGCCGTCCTGGGTTGCGAGGATTATCACCAGGCTTCAATCGCCGAGAGAAGTTCAGCTGGGCACATTCACTGAGACCATACGAGACACGCAGGTGAACTTCATCCGCCCATAGATCAACGAGAGCTTGGCTCAAGGGCTCTCCAACAGTTGTGATCTGCTCGAGACTGTCCGGAATCTCACTGGGAGAAAGCAGAGACAGCGCCGATGGAGTGATGCCAAGAGCATCAACTTGGAGGTTGACAAGCACCTCAGGCAATGCTGTTGCTAGACGCTCACGACTCGCCAGGCAGAGACAGGCGCCCTTTGACAGTGTGGCGAGGATAGTTCTTTGTGCTGCTGAGAACACGGGATTGTAAAAGAGCAACCACCGCCTGCGGCCATTGAGCTCGAATTGACTGATCCCATGACTTGCTGCGCGATGGCTCAGTAAGACTCCTTTTGGTGTTCCGGTAGAGCCTGAAAAAAGGGTTAGCTTCTATTTCATCACTTTCATAAATTCTAATCCACTCACCAGAAGTGTAGATCAGATACGCAAGATCCGATGGACTTGGGCCAGGAACGTGTGGCGGGATAATGAAGTATCCTTCAACTGCCTCATTGGACAGAAGATCCTCCACCGAGATAGCTTTTTCAAACAAATAGTAGTATTTGTGGTTTGACAGAACTGAATCCGCACCAGTATCGGCCAGGATAGCTCGGTTTCGCTCCGGAGAACCCTCGGGATCAAGAACAACGTATGCTGCACCAGAAACCATAATGGCCAGAAGGCCCGCCACAAATTCTATAGTAGGATCGAGACATACTGGGACAATGGATCCCGAGGCAAATCTGGCATTGAGGGCAATTTGTTCAACAATCTGCCATAGCTCGTGATATGTATAGGGTTCTTCATGTTCACAGTGAACGGCGAAGGCTTCCGGGTTTGTTTCGACCTGGTATCGAATGAGATCCGTAACGAGGCAAGGTGCTGATGGCAGGCTTGAGGTAGCCTCGGCTCGTATCACGTTCGCGACTTTTTGTTTGAGGGTTGTGGCAGGACTGTGTAAAGTATGGCTGGGTATAAGGTGCTTGGAAGCAATTGGAGCCATGATGGTATCCTTCAGCAATGGAGCCAATTCTCCAACCTGCGTATGGGAAAAATAAAGACACTTTTGATGTTGAGTATCTACGGCCTGGGCAGATACTTATAGACCAAGCTGGCACTATCCTACTGTCTTTGTGACAATATACACCGGCCTCACGCCGTAAGAAGCCTCCAAATCCAGAATACCCACTCCGGAAAGCGCAATATACGGGCACTTTCCAAAAGGAGTCTTGACCTGCGAGGATTATCTCGTATACGGAGGCAAAGAGAGGGCCCATGGGTTAAACAACGCCATGCATGCTACATGATTTCCGCCCCAGTACCCGGTGTTGCCTGTGTTCTAGTGCTCCAGGGTGGTATTGCAAGCTGGCGAGGCTTTGTGAACTAGCCTCAATAGGCGGGATTGTTGAGTTTCAGGTCCCAATCTGGTTCTGATCTAGCATCCTGCAGATGCGACTCATTTCCAAATTCAGATACTGTTTCATGAGAACACGAGATTCATGCATTAGCCAACGGACCTCGCACATGGGCGTCTGGTCTGGAATTGGCACTGGAGAACGCCTCGTACCGCTGTGACCTCGGTTATTATTCTCTCGAAGGCTTATACAGTCAAGCTTCCAGGCTTTCTCGGTTCTTTCTCGGAGGTTCCTGGATCCACTTCACGCATGTCAGATCTTGCGTAACGCGGAGCTGATCTTATGCAACGGCGATGGACCTGCGGCCTTTCAATGAGGGATTTTTTTGGTCGTATTGACCAGGCTATAAAAAGCCCGATCTGGACGAATGCAAAGGACGGCATCACCGATCATCTAGACCTTCTGCCTCCATCATTCCAACACCGATCCAAGATTTTACGTCACAATGGCTGAATCCCTCGTCTTCACTTATGGCGCCCCCAAACCAATCGATGGAATGCGTCTCGTCACGCAAGCCGTGCCCACTTGTGGACCGGAGCAAGTCGTCGTTGAGTTCCTCGCGGCCCCGGTCAACCCATTGGACTTTCTCGTTATTCATGGAAAGTACCCTATCAAACCCCAGACCACGATCATGGGGCAGGACGGCGAGCAGCGGGCAGTTCCAGGCTCCGATGGCGCAGCTCGTATTGTCCAAATCGGCTCCGCCGTGAGCAACCTGGCCGTTGATGATCTCGTTATTCTTCGGACCCACTGCAAAGGCACATGGCGAACGCATGCGGTGTTTGGTGAAGACGATCTCATTCGTATTCCGTCAACTGTCAAGCCGCACCTTGCCTCGATCCTGCGCATGGGCATCGCCCCAGCCTATTTCCTGTTGAGGGAATACCACGGTCTCGAGCCGGGAGACTGGATCATCCAGAACGCGGCCACCGGAACGATCAGTCACTTCGTCAGCCAACTAGCCCCGCTGTATGGCATTCGTGTCATTAGCGTGATCCGCAACCGATCCACAGCCGACGAGCTAGAGCGCACTAAACGCTCGCTGCGCTCGCACGGTGCATCCTTGGTCCTCACAGAAGACGAGCTCCGTTCGACCGATGCCTTGGCAGGAAAAAGGATCGTTTTGGCGATTGACTCAGTCTCGGACGATTCGCTGGCTCGAAACATGGCAGCATCCCTGACTGCAGGCGGTACGCTTGTAACCGCTGGATTTCTTGGCACGGCTGAATCGCAGGAAGGAAACCTCCGTCAGTTCCTGTGGCAGCGTAATATTACGCTCAAATCCTTCAGGCTGAGTGATTGCCTGGGGCGACGGACCCCGCCGCAGCAGGTGGCACTTTTCGAGTGGTTTGCAGAATTATTGGCTCGTGGGACCCTGAAGGCACCCGCGCTAGAGTATGTGACCTGGAAACATGGCGCGGAAAGCCTGGAGAAATCGCTTTGTGATTCGATCCAGCGGGCCCATGACGGGGCGATCGGGGGACGGAAGACCGTCCTCGTGTTTGAATAATCGAAGTAAGCAAGTGATCTGAGGGATTTGCAGAGCACCCATTACGGACACGAAGGATGCGGACCCTGGCGGTTGGCCCGCCTTTGAAGGCTTGTACATGAAAAAGCTTTTAGTGCCAAGTGTCAGATCACGATTGAATAGATGGATGTTACATATTTGGTCACATGACCATAGTAGTAGAATTTACAGGTTTCTTTTCCTCTGATTTCTACGCATTTCCGATATATCCTATTGCTTCATATTTGATCTCATCTACTAGTTTTAAAAACGGGTAGATCGTGTTTGATATTTTTAGATACGAGATTCAATCTGGTTCGAAAACGCGAAATCAGGGTCCACGCTTTCTCCGGTGCCCACATGCCCACATGGGCCAACTTGTGCAATTACAGAAGAGAAGATTGGCCCCCTTGGCAGGGGTATGTATGTATGCAGGTTGATCTAAGGACTTTCGCAAGGTCCGTGAGCGAGTCCATATGCAACAAACTGGGGCCACCTCGTATTGATTTATTTTCCGGGCTCTTGCTTGTCCTTACGAGAAATGATGCAATACGATATACTCCGTAATAAGTCCCTTGATGTGCAGAAATCTCTTGGATTGCTTGAATGTCGTATTCTATGAAAGATCATTCGTTCTACGGGAAGATCTAAAGCTTAGTCTCTTTTAAGCTCCACATACTTGTGGGTCGAACACGGCCTATAGAGCAGGAGAATGAGTGAAGCCATAGGTACCCCTGCATTATTACAAATGCTCTCAATACGAGAAAGGGCCGAAAGGCCGAGCTCGACTATATCCAGTGTCATATATTTGAGCCTAGTCACTAGAAGGAAAAAAAAAAATTAGTACCAGATTGACTATTTGCATTCCCCGACCTTGAAGTAGGTCCTTTGTGTGACGAACCTTTGGAATCGCTTATTTCCACCATGTCTTCTGAGGCGGATAAACAGCTCCCTCCACAAAACCCTCCTTCATCGCTACCTGTCGAGTCCGATGAATCTGAGTCGGAAAAACAGACAGCCGATCAACCAGCGATACCTCCCCCTCCACCAAATGGAGGACTGACAGCGTGGCTGCAGGTAGCTGGCGCTTTCTTCCTATTTTTCAATTCTTGGTGAGGATCTAACTTGACATCTGACTGACCATTCAAGTATTATCTTTCAATGAGCTAACACCATCAATATCAGGGGCATTGTCAATACATTCGGCGTCTATCAGAGCTACTATGAAGAGACCCTTCTTCCCGGGTACTCCGCATCCTCAATCTCCTGGATTGGTACGATACAAGGATTTCTGCTCTTCATCGTTGGAGTTGTTGTTGGTCCCGTCTTTGACAAGGGCTATCTAAAGACCCTCATTGCCATTGGCTCCTTCCTAGTTGTATTTGGTCTGATGATGACATCCTTGGCAACCAAGTATTACCAGATCTTCTTGGCCCATGGAGTCGCTGTGGGAACTGGCTGCGCATTCTTGTTCCTTCCCAGTGTCGCTATTGTAGCCACCTACTTTACCTCGCGGAGAGCAGTGGCCACGGGTATAACCGCCTCGGGGGTAGCATCGGCAAGTATCGAATATCCAAGGAAGAAAGTCATGGGCTAACACTGGAATTAAGGCTCCGTGATCTTCCCTATCGTGTTCCACAAACTGATTGGCCCTCTTGGTTTTGGCTGGACGACTCGTGTCATCGCGTTTATTGCTCTCGGCGGACTACTATTCTCCCTAGCTGTGATGAAAATGCGTCTGCCACCTCCAAAGCAGACACGAAAGCTGATCGACACGAGCGCATTCAAAGAATCGCCCTTTATTGTGCTCAGTCTGGCACTATTCTTCGCTTT
This sequence comes from Penicillium chrysogenum, assembly GCF_028827035.1. Classification (NCBI taxonomy): domain Eukaryota; kingdom Fungi; phylum Ascomycota; class Eurotiomycetes; order Eurotiales; family Aspergillaceae; genus Penicillium; species Penicillium chrysogenum. The sequence continues at coordinate 1,240,757 of NW_026622749.1, read as the reverse complement.
TATTGGTCTATATTTCCCCTTCTTTTACCTTCCCACCTTCTTCACAACCTACCTCCATTCGAACGAAAACATTGCCTTCTACAGTGTCGCAATCCTCAATGCCGCCTCGGTGTTTGGGCGCATCACGCCCGGTCTGCTCGCCGATCGTATCGGCTCCCTCAACACCATTGTCCCAATTAGCTTAATAGCTACTGTCTTGGCTTTCGCGTGGATCGGTATCAGGAACGAAGCTGGAACCATCGTCTTCGCTATCATCTACGGATATGCATCTGGCGCAATTGTCTCATTGCCCCCGACTATCGTCGCGAAGATAACGCCGAATATGAGTATTGTGGGGACCCGAATGGGAATGTGCTTTACCTTTGCCGGCTTGGGCCTACTAATCGGTAACCCCATTGCGGGCGCGTTGTTGGATCTGGAGCATGCTGTCTTCTGGAAAGCGCAACTTTTCAGTGCTATGACGGTCGTGACTGGTGCAGCTCTTTTCATTGTGCTGAGATTCATTAAGTCGAGGCACGGCGAAGGGTGGAAAATTTAGGTTATGTAGCAAGTACGAATCTATCACTGGAGGGCAGCCGGGACCAAACAGGTTGACGGAGACCCCAGCGGGGCGATAGGTCTCAGCCAAATTTTCTGGGGTCTGGCCCTTCCAGGTCACAAAATAACTAAGCCCGTTTCGATGATGTTCAGGAGCATCCATCTTGCCCTTTAATCTTACATTTCTATCTAGCATTCCCCTTAGTACACCGTTTGATGAACCAGCACTGTGTAAAAAGATGGTGTCTTTATACCTTCAGCTCGAAAGTCATAACTATGGTGGGTGAAAGACAGGTAAGTTTCCTTTGCTACACGCTACGAAATCAATGGGAATTATATGCCAAGACCTAGTCAAGAGCCTTTAGTCCTTTAGTATGGAAAACGTGCAGGGTCGCCGTCATCCTTTTCTGTGCAGAATCAGATATACGACCGATATCGAGGAGAAGAACAGAGTTCCCTTCCTTGGCCATTATGTTCCATCTTCACAGTCTCGGAGTCATTGCGTGACTGATGTTAGAGTTCAATTGCCATGAGGAGCTACTTTCAGGCAGTGAAGTGGTTGCTGTGGTCGAGGAAATGAGGGCACAAAGGAATGAACATGAAGCATGACTCATGAGCATGCGCCAGTGGACCTGGCAGGGAGAGGATTCAGGATTCTCCTAACGAATGGCAGACTTGCAGGCAAATATCCATACCCAAGATCGACTAGCGGCGATTGTATCAGGCGACAGAAGCCGAGCCGAGTTTAAGCTTGCACAGCTTCAGTTGGATATCTACCGGGTCGAGACGGCGAAGAGGATCGTGGACGGTCACGGAATCAGCGCAGGAGCCGTCAGATTGGCCACTGTTTGTCTTTGTTGCATTTGGATTAGATTAACTCATTGATTTTTGTTGGTCAATTTCCTGCTTCTTCCATAAAGACGTAGATCACATCTATCGGCCTTCACCCTCAAAAAGGCAGACCAGACTAGATCTTCAACCTATGTCCTAACTAAACATATTTCCCGATGAAGAGGTTTAAGGGAGGAAAGGGGAAATGTAAGTCCGAGTGAGCCACTAACAGTGAGGCCAATGTACGAGAAAAAGGCCAGTTTACATTCTTCCTTTTCTTTTATCGTATTTTCTGCCATTTGGTTGTAAAAACGAGGATGATAGGTGGTAGGTTGGGGGAAGGAGGAATATCTATAAAATGGAAGGAACGAAGGAACGACTACTAACCACCTTGGAAAGTCGTGTTTATGCCGCATAAGCGACCCACTACTCTCGTACTGCATGGATGGATTAGCAGACTAATGATGTGAAACAATCCTTTGTCCCCTCCAATTATTACCAAATAGTTTCTATTCTCATAAACGCCGTATGTCATATGAAGTTGGCAAGGATTTGTTTAGCGATCGCCCGTAGCTCCGAGGCTCTTGGCCCGGTGGCAAAGTAATGATTTCCGGTTTGTTGATACGTCAGTCAGGATTGTGATTATGCATGGACAAGGATACCTCAAGCCTGGATAGTGATGAACTTGTAACCGTGCGACATGCAGTCATCACACCATATATCAACTACGCTGGTCATAGCGAGGCTAATATATCACAAACAATCTAAGGCCGCGGAAACAATGCTCCACTACGGAATGAGAAACCAAACCGTCACCTGAAATAGACCAGGCTAAATAAAATAATACTTGGCCTTTCAAGCTAGGACAAAGCCGAGAAAAAGATAGTATAGGGCTGAACCCCGAGAACTACTATGCCACAAAGAATTCTGCAGCCTGGGAAACTTCCCGTCGGAGAATGTTTGCCAAGTAGTCGAGGCTTTACGGAGCTTTATAATATTGAGTCAGAGGGAGTCAAAAGGTGCCCGCGGAATCCGTGGACTGCGAATTGGGGCCGCTATGACGCCGAAAAAGAAAGGGATCAGCCCTAAACAGGATAACAAAGGGAGAGAGAAAAAAAGGACGGGTCAAATGATGAGACTGCCAAGGCTCGGCAGGTCCCGCCACGTGAAAATCTCTCAGGTCAGTGAGTTAGGTAATCCACAATTCCAGCCATTTCAGCCACTCGAAGACGGGCAAATGCGGGAAAGTCCCGAGAACCTTGGAAGTCTAGAGCTACCCGATTGTGGCTTAACCTGCTGGGCCCAGGGCAAACGGGTTGTTAGACTTTTTCTTTCCCTTGTTCCACATCTGACCGCCAAATATAAAACACACATTCTTGTTTTCTTCTTTTTATATAAATATACCTTCCTCAAATCACCATGGCGACATTCCTCCAGTTAAATGCCCGATTTATAGCACACGCTCTTGTTGAGCTCTAACACCGGCCGGCCGTGCATGTGCATGCTACTGCATGTTGCCGATTGCTGCTAGTCCAAGCTCTTTTCAACCCTCCCTATTCGCCTCCCACCCACCTTCCTCATTCCCCGTTATCAAGGGACAAAGCTCTTCCCTTCGAAGGTTCAAAACTGCAAGCTTATCACGACCCCTTTTCTCGACTTAAAACACGACAACCCCTACTCACCGCATCGATAACAAACACATCCTGCTGTCTGGCCAGTGCTCTTTGAATTGGACATTCCCAACCAGTCCTTGCTTCAGATCACAACCCCGTGCCAGTTGTACTTGCCATTTCACATCCTTTGTCTCCCGAAAAAGCCTTCAGGGGTCCTTCACCGAGCTTTCGTGAACGCGGACCCGTCAAATTCCTACCTCAACCTGGGTTTTGACTGACATTTTATTATTCTTTTTCGCCATGGCTGTCGACTTATAGCCCGCTCTAGCCCTTGAGATTCTTTGTACTTCAGTGCTGTTTCTATAACTTGCACTTCTCCCCCGATCTTCGTGGACAAGTCATCCTCGCACATCCCTTTCTGACCTTTTGATACCATTCCTCCATCATGGCACCCAACCTCTTCCTCTGTGCGCGCGCCATCTTCTGCCCTACATACTGGTTCCAGAAGGGCGATCGCGACAGCACTCTCAAAGAACAACACTGGGAATCCCCCGTCCCGGGAACATACAAGTTCCTCCCAGGTCGCGGATGGCACCTCATCCACCGGGATGGGTGCGAAAACGATGAAAAGGTTCCTGCTGCGCTAGTCTACTGTCGCATACTTCACCGTTACATGTTCGAGTCCGAATTGGAGGAACGCTGCCGCTGGTTCGATGCCCCGCTGCACAAGGGTGGCCGTCCGGAAAAGCTGCGCTTTTTCCTTCTCGACGACGGCATTCACTGGGTCGCTGGCTGGGACGCCCAGGACAACTTCATTCCTGGCCCTTACCCCAAGTGGTGGCTCGATGAAGATGGATACACCATGCACCGCGGTGCCTCGCCTCCTACCAGTGCCAATGTGTCCCGCTGCAGCAGTATCATCGCTGGCAAGTTTGATTGAGCAGCTTGTCTCAAACCAACAACTCCGGGGCTTGTCAGATGGCAATTCCCTAATGATCGGAAATTCCATCATGTATTCCAATTCTGTTAGCGCTTTTTCGACATTGCGAAGCGATTTAGCGTGTTTCTTTTTTTTTTCTTATGATGACGCACAAAAGTTTTGATTCGGTTTCATGGCACGGCGATGGATATGTTCTTGGGTTTCTTTCTGTTCTCAGGTTAGGTTAGACTTTTAATGACTCAGGGGTTCTTGGATGATCTACATGGCGCACGTTTTTATCCTTCCTTCACTTTGGCATCTCACATTCCCACGATTAATACCATGCCAATCGAGATAAGGCATTTTGCTGAGCTATATCTCGCTTGTTTCTCTCCGATTCCTATATGAATCACTTGATTCAATCTCCCAAGTCTAGAATCCACGCAACAATAAATCCGAAAATTTGCTCGACGAGGGAAAATTGTTAGAGCCTGGGTCATGTGACCTGGCTGACTGACTGTTTGTTCAGGCTAGTCATACCTACCTAGGTATATATTTCTCTCCATCTCTCACTCTGTCTTCTTCCTCTCTTTCCTTCTTCCTCCCCCAGTCATCTGTCAGTTAGTGAATACAGCCTTTCTCTGTCCCTGTTCTCGTTCTCGCCATCAATTCTCCGATACTGAGACGAGGTTAGAGCCTGGTCATGTGACCTAGCTGGCTGCCTGTTTATTCAGGCTAGTCATACCTATATATTTGTCTCCATCTTTCTCTCTCCTTCTCTTCCTTCCCCAGTCATCTATTCGATAGTGAATACAGTCTTTCTCTGTCCCCCCATCCGCATTACGTCTGATGATGATTCACTGGTGGGTATACTCTCCCGCAGGATACGTTTCCGTGCTCCTGTCATCGAGGTGTCCACATTCCATTCGCTCGGGCCTCCATTCCTACACGTTTTGATCGAGTCTGCGAAAAATTCAATACCAGTATATACGCAAGATTGTTAGCAGATCTTCGCTACAATCCTGAAATAGTTCTCGAGGAACACGGGATCATGTTGGAGCCACGGAAGGCGTATGTCGCCTTCCCTGCTTGGCCAACGCGTGGACGCCCTCGGCATGAGCACACCCGAGGCGAAAATCAAGGCTATCGCTAGCCTGACTTTTCCCCGCACGCTCCGTCAACTGGAGACCTACCTCGGCATGACGGGTGCCTTGCGGCAATACGTTCCGATGTACGCGAAAAAATCCGAGCCGCTCCAGATCCGGAAAACGGAGCTCCTGCGAGGGAGCCCTATCAAGGGCCGCCCACGAAGAGACTGGTCAGTACGCACGGCATACGCGGACCCCACCGAAAAGGAATTAGCGTCGTTCGACGCTATCCAGGCAGTATTCCAAGACCCACAATGGCTTGCACACTGGGATCGAACCCGCCGTCTATATTTCGATATTGATGCTTCCTACCTGTGTCGGGGTTCGTCGAGACCTGCTTCAGAACATTAAAGGCTCCAACGCAATGTCAATCGGGCGACCTTGTGCCTTTTCTCCTCTCCACAACTCCACTTCCCATACTCTTTATCAAGTCAATCAAGTCAACCAAAGTTTTCTTTTTCCAAAAATGGCAGAAAGCCAAGCTGCCGGTGCCGGGGGGGATCGCCCCCCATTGGGACCTGGTGAGATCGGTCCGAATAATGCCCGCAACAGGGCCATTAAGAAACGGCGCCGCGAGGCGCAAGCTGAAGCTGCGCAAGCTGCGCCGCGGGGATCGCCCCCCATTGGGACGTGGGGAAATCGGCCCCAATAAGGGCCCTTAAGAAACGGCGCCGCGAGGCGCAAGCTGCGCAGGCTGCGCCGGGGGGATCGCCCCCCATTGGGACCTGGGGAAATCGGCCCCAATAATGCCCGTAACAGGGCCCTTAAGAAACGGCGCCGCGAGGCGCAAGCTGCGCGAGATCAGGCCGTATAGCTCCATATACCTGAGCAAATTTCACCGTTTCGTTATATTATAGTAGCACTTTATAATACTATGCAAACATCATCTTCTAGCGTCAACTTACCGCTGCCCGATTAATGATCTACGCTGTCTTGGCAGTGGGTCCAGAAAAGAGTGAGTGTTTATCGGTCAAGCCGATTTCGAGAATGACTGTATTCGATAAGAAATCTATGTACACATCCAGCCCAGCACCAAATAATAACATTCTGTCCTCTACAATTTTGCCTCAGGCCTAACAAGCAACTTCTCCAAGCCCTTCCTAGTCCGCTCCTCCATCCCCGTCTTGCCGACTCGCATAGTCTCCCTCAACACAAAAACATGCGTATAAGTCCCAACCATCTTAACATCCTCCTCGCCCTGACGGAAAATACCCACTTCCCAGGTAACGCTAGACTTGCTGAGCCTATTAACACGCAGCCCGACCTCCAACAGATCCGGGAAGCGCACCGAGGCGAAGAAATCAGCGTGCGTTGAGACGATCAGCCCTATTTGGTCGGCGCCAGCTACTAGGTTCGATGGGGAGGGGAAATTGGATGGCTGTCCATGAGTCGGCGCCGGGCTTGGGTTGTTCACGCTGAATGGGTCCATCCCGCAGTGCTGGATTAGGTATGTGTTGGCGATTGTGTCGAACAAATGCGTGTACACTGCGTTGTTGAGATGCGCGTACATGTCGTTGTCGAACCTGTGCGTGTTAGTTTCGGTATCTGGTTGGTGGGTGCGCCGGAGGTCCTGGTACTGACCATCGGGTCTGGTGTACTTGGTGGAAGCCATAGTCGCTGCGCTTGCGTTGCTTCTTGGCTTGGGACTCTGGGGTGGCCATTTTCTCTTTCTGGTAGAGGGGTTTCGTCCAAGTGTGGTCCTACGGTAGGATTGTTTATGCTTCCAAGCTTGATAGTATAACATGCTCTCCGCTCTCCGCTCTCCGCGCGGACCTCGGCATATCGGTGATTATGTAATTTTGATGGGGGCGGGCCAAGGGCTTCTTTGATCCACTTGTCTTTCATCTGATCCACCTCCAACAAAGAAGTAGATCCATTTCGAGACTTTTATGGTATATTCTTAGTAGTGCCCCATCTGTATAAAGACCATGGCTTATGGGGTCTTATTTTAGAACAAATTCATCGTTCAATCCATTCTCCTCCTAGCAGTCCTGTTATCATACATGTGTCGAGGAATCGCGTTATAGTTCATCAAGAAGACGATGGGGGCTATTTTGCCTACAGCTGGGCTTCAAGCTCTGATCCTATGTGGCCCTGGGACTTCATTTGGAACTCTTCTTGATCAAGAGAAAACTCCGAAATGTCTTGCCTTAATCGCCAACAGACCGATGATATATTACCCACTAAAGTTCTGTATGATATCAGATATCAGTAGTGAGTTAGAGACCATTCGGCACAGAAGTGCATTTGCTTGTTGTGAGGAGCTACTAATTGTTTCAGATGTCACACTGATCGCACCTCCCTCTGCCCTTGCTAGTATCAAATCTGCTTTACAGCAAAACCCTTACTTGAAATCACTTCCTATGCCAAAAGTCGTCGCCCCTCAAGACCTTCAACCGACAATGGCAACAGCACAGTTGCTTCGCCTTCCTGAGGTGCAATCTTGCATCATATCCGATTTTTTCCTCCTGCCATGCGACCTCGTCTGTGAAATCGAGGGTACATACCTACTAAAGATGTGGATGGCGTCTCAGGGCCAGGCCATAATGGCCGAGGAAAACAGGCACCGCCGAGGCGGTCTTTGTATGTATTATCGTGGGGAAGATGCCGTAAAGGACGAGAGTTTGAATCTGATAGCGATTGAGCCTGCAAGATCAAGTCAGAGGCTATCGAAACTTCTCATGTCTATCGGGATGGACACCGTGAAAAGAAACATGGAGCGTGACAAAGGTTTTCTTCTTCGTCAGTCCTTTACGAAGCGGCAAGCCACACAAGCCAAGATGTTGACTGGCTACCGCGATGCACATCTCTACATTTTCCCCTACTGGGTGAAGGATCTCGCACGGCGCCAGGAAAGACTAGAGTCTATCAGTGAGGATCTCATTGGGCTCTGGGCTAAGTCCGCATGGCAGCGAGGACTGCATGAAAAGCTAGGAATGAATACGTGCCTGAGCCAGCAGAAAGAAAGCCAAGAGAACGACTACCGGGGATTGAGCACTATCACCCACCAGCCACCACGGAACCACGTCCCAGAAGTACCACCTCTCTTAGCATACCTGCATACAGGATCTACACCACTTGTTCGTCGTGTTGACAATCCCGCTCTTCTCCTGTCAACTTCGCTTCGTCTAGCCAAACTAGGATCCACGGAAGATGTCGGCCATACAGCCCCATTCGCCCACGACAGAAAGATTGTCTCCCCTGACTGTGTGGCTGCGAACTGTTTTATTTCGAAGGATGATTGTCTTCTTGGATCCGATGTGGTTGTTGAGCGACATTCTGTTATAAAGGAATCGTGCATTGGCCCGAACTCCAAGATCTGCAGCGGTGCTCGAATCACGCGATGCGTCATTCTTGATGGTGTTGTCATCGGAGAACGTTGTGTACTGACTGGATGTATAGTTGGGAGCCGTAGTCATATTGGCAATGATTCTGTGCTCAAAGATTGTGAAGTTCAGGAGGGTAATGTTGTTCCTGAGGAAACGGAGGCTACGAACGAGAAGTTCATGCCACTTTTTGAAGATCTCGAGGAGGATACTGGTATATTTGCGAATAGTTGCTAGGATTTCTATTTTTGATTCTAATTATTGTCCGCTTTTCATGTTATAGATTGCTCGAGGCAAATTGAAATATAACTCGAACATTCTAGATATCTAGAACGAAAGCTTTGGTGTGATTTGATTTCTTATTTACAATTTATCTGTATCCTGTGCGTAGGGAACCCAATGCATAAAATTGAGGTAGTTCAAGTATGCAATTCCCGGATATATAGCAGGGATATATCGGGCACCTCTCCGGATCCAACACATTGCACACCTAGCTGCCCAGCCTGCTGGGAGTGGAACTGTCCCTATAGGCAACCAAAAAGACGAAAGGACAATGTGACGGTAAAGTATGTCAGGATCGTCGAAGAAAGAGCGGGCATGTGGGAGAAAGCGTCGCTTTGACCGGGAGTGACGTTGTAGTTGTTTAATTCCAAATGATGGAAGTAGTTCAATTTCACTACCAACGTACCACACTTCTGGCAGCGTCGAACTGCTCTCGCTGAAAGACCTATTCTGTTTGAATAGTCGCACCAGCTGGACTGCAGAATTGCAATCTGCATCTTGGTCCTCGGTGCTGTGGGCTAGGATGAGGACGTCACAGGCGGAAAGCTCGGCGGTAGCCTTTTCAAAGTGCTCATGGTCCCAATCAATGCCGAACTTCAAATCCTGAACCCTCTGCACCCCTTCTCGTTCAAGCTCCGCCACAATAGCTTGGCCAAAGGCTCCGCTTCCACCCGTGATCACGAAGCGTTTCCCTCGAAAGGAGTAGGCAGTGCCCAATACCCAGTCGAATAATTTGATAAATGAACCAATATAACGATCTGGGTAAACATGATGAAGGGCGTGGAACTCCGGGCCAGCAAATATCCAGTTAGGATCTTTCGGGGCAGTTTTGTACACTAGGTGATTCGAGTCGCGACCACTAGCGAGTATGACAAACACTGTTCTGAAGATTTGAATGCTAATTATAGACCAAAGGTGATTTTGGGTTATCCACACAAGGCCGGTGGGCGTCACTAAAGTAGCGAAGACATATCCTAGTGCGGTTCCAAGTATTTGAAGCCCTAACTCGAGCGGCAGCGCTTGAACCAGATTTTGCCAGAGATATTTATCGTCAAACTTCATATGCCGGGTAAAATAGAGATGGTGGAAACGGTGGATGCGTGCGAGACTTCGGAGAAGAGGATGCGACGATTTGTTGGTTCGGTGCAGCATATAATGGACCACGTCAAAGAATAAAGAGCCGGTGCAAAGGAGATAGAAAAAGATAATAGAGAAGGAAGAGCCCAATCACTCAAGGGGGATTGGAGGAATCCAGCTACCAATGCAGGGCTTTTATCAATGCTTGCCATGTTGACGGAATAGATCATCTCCATACTGAATCTCGGAAAAGCAACGGAGGAAAATATTGAGGCGCATCAAACAATTTGAACGGTGTCCGTCTCGTGCCTTTGAAACATGCAAAGAAAGATTTATTGCGCTCTGAGAGTACCGTGAGGCCGGTCTCTAATATAGGCGTTACCCTCTATAGTTAGTGGATTCATGCTATACACCCCCCCCCAATAATAAGGCAGCGATATAATAAGATATCAGCGCACGGCGCATAATCTAGCAATCTAACAAGACGCTGGGGGCTTAATTAGCTAGGTAACACCGTTCACTAATCCACCAGCTAGATGAAGTTATCCACATTCGAATGTCATGGATTGACTGATATCGGTTTCAGAAATCAGGCGGCAGTTTGCCATAGCGAGCTTTTATATTTCCGTCTTTATTTTTGTTTCTGGGCCTGGTTATGCAGCGTATATCTTGGTAAATACTAGCTTGCAATATTGAGAGCATTGTACGTAGGCAAAGGCGATACTAGGGCAGAAGGAATTGAACATTTGAATGTCTAATATACAGCGCTTATTATCACTAAGGCACAACAAAAGCCAAGGTTCCTGTTTATGGCCTAGTGAAGCTATACTTAGTATTCTTGCATGCTCTGGTCTGACATTTGTTGCGCCACAGCCCCACTGTAATGGACGTGTGAGAATACGAGTACGGAAAACATTTATTTACGAATACGGCAAACGTTTGGGTTTCTCGTTCAAGCATAAAGAGCAAAGAGAAAAAGGCTACAATGTTTTATATCTGCGACAGTTCCCAATTGGGTGCCCGGTGCGGAATCCTATCATACTACCTAGGTAGCCCTTAGCATTTCGACGAGTCATCCAAGTTCCAACAGCGGCGCGGAGGAAACAGCTGTAAGTGGATCCCAACATTAGGGCTCTATAATGAATGGCTTGCTTTGGTATCGGTTTGTGTCTCGAGTAGGCTAGTCATGGTCAGAAAATCTCATGGTTAATCGCTAGCTCGTCGGCCTCACTCGCCTTCTGGACCCCTCTTGGCGTTTCAAACAAACTGTGTGGCCATGTTCGAAAGCCTGAGAATTGGTTTTTCCTTCTCGAGTTTCAGCAAGGGTGGCGGCAGAATGACATGCTCGCAGGGTCGCAGGGTAAAGCTCGCAGGGTTTTTGGATCTGGTATTTTCCAGAATTTAAGACGTAGTTACCAGTATGTTACCGGTTTATTATAGTCATACTTCTTACCTAGTTTAGAGCTACGGCTAGTTATGTTCGTAGGGTGAAATATACGTAGGAGGGATATGATTCCTAGTAGTAATAGGTAAGTAGTTTCTAACTAACTACTGGTTAACTAACTAACGAACTACCTATTAGTTAGGGAACTCCAGATTGTAAAGTCACATGAATATTTCGTGATCCATTTGCTCACTACGCAACTTGTATTGGTTCCCATAAGGATAAACGACCGGTTCCCAGATCGACAGGATATACCGTGTGAATGATAGAGTCCAAACCCGTATGCCCCCAGTCCAGAACATGCTAAGCCATGTGAAAAAAGCCGAGGCTGAAATCTAGATCAGTGTCAAAATTCTAGACGGTTTATATATCCGATTCGGGCGTATTTTGTAACTAGGTAAATCACTAACGCGCCTCGTGATCTGATTCACTACGCGGGGCGAATAACTAGAGGCAGTTTTTCATCTTATCCTTCCGATATAACCTTGGAAATTCCAAGGTTTCTTACCTATTAGTCAGCTCTCGTCATACCCGTGGACCGTGATACTATTCAAAACCAGGGCGCCACTCTAGTGGGTTTCCCTTCCCCACCCCGGCGGTTTCCCACGGTTGAAATCCGAGAAATCGTCATAGACTTCAGATTAAAAACCCTTTTATATGTCTTATATCTTGATACAACGCCTTATTCCACAATAATTTTCTCAAATAGTATCTTAAACTAATCTCATATCGAAATTTATTATGGATTCTCCACTACCCCAGAAATACCTCCAGATCCAAATTCAAGATAATTTGAAGCATGATATCCGCATCGAAAACGCGGAACTTGAAAGGTACTCTTTTCTTCCAGTTTTGGAAACGTGTTTCTGAGACCTGTATAGTGGCAGTTTTTACAATGAGGATGACCCGAGCGATATCCTAAAGCCTGACTATATCGACGATATGGTTATTCGCCATAACGGTGGGATGCGGACTGTCTGCTCTATGGACAGCTCTCGAGGACATCTCGATCTTGTTGACGATATACGGGATGCGAAGATTTGCAGTCTAGCCTGGAGAGCCCCTACGCAGTTTAGAGAACCCAATGAGATCAAGAAACTCGACCAGGATGAGCGGTACGTGGTTGAGATTGGGAGCTGGAACGAGACTGTGACTACGGGACGGGTCCCTGTTACGATTAAGGAACACGATTAAGGAACATGATTGATCATAATTGGAGTTGGCCTCTTGTTTTCGTTTCTGGTTGTTGAGCTCTGTTGTCACCCCCAATTTGGAGTCGAAGTACCTTGTTGCGAGGCCAAAATAGCGGTCGAGCAGTGTGCATAGTCGTCTGATCTGAGTCGAGCTTCCAACCAAAATCTTGGCCGGTGACTTGCACGATGGAGACGAAAATGATTCCCACGTTAAACTTCTTTTAAAACATTACATTCAAGTCCTTCCAGTGGTTAACCTAACGAAGCTAGCAAATATCGATTGTAACGCTAATAACCTACAGCGGGCTCTCAACAACTGTCTTTGATCCCGTGAAGGAATGGTTCATGGAATCATAATACAGGGGAGATTCGTTATGGAGAAACAATGTATGAGATTCCCAAAGAAAGGGAGGGGCGGGGAGAAGAGAAAAGAGAGAGGAAGTGATACAGTGCATAAGTATTAGGTCATGCCAAGCCGTGAAGCTATATATCTGCCCAGGTGGTATTCATTCGGTTGCATCTTGCAGTTTCCCAACATTGAGACAAGTGAATACCTTACCAGGTATATCAACACCTAGAACGATAAAGTAAGCGTTGAACCGCCGTTGTTTGTATTATGGAGATTATATTCGCAAACTTTCCAATAGGTCTCCCCACCAACTCCTGCCCGCTCACTAAAGCAACTAACCTTCCTGATTCTTATGGCAGCTTGGAGCTGTGAAGCAAATGAGTGACTAAGGTATTGTTCTGGTCAAGGTATATACCGTCGTGAGTTGGACCCACAGACATGGTCTTATTCACCCCGGAATTGTGGTACTTAGTGAATAAAGGGAAAACTCAACCACCTAATTGATGCCACACCTAGAGAGCTTTCTGATGCTTGGGAGCCAGCCGTGTAAATTGAACTTGGTGCTTGATATGGATACGGGTTTCATGCACATATACCAAAATCGAATGAATTGAGTATGAAGAAAGCCTTGACTGGCAATAATCTAAATAGCAACTACGTCTAAAAGGAAATAAGAATAAGAGCAAATAGTAGAGAAAATGTAGCAGGGGTGTTTGTAAGTGGTCCACTCCGGATAGTTAGCTATGGTATACAAGTGCTCGTGATATAATTTTTGGATATTGCAAGAATCGGGATCGTTATGCAACGAGCACATTGAGGTAGTGCATTCTCTAGGTGTACTATACCACAATGACTCAACCACCGAAGAAGATTCAGATATTCTTCGGCGTTGAAGATGTGCAAGGTGACTCGTAAGTCGTCCGAGCCTCTCTCAAGTCCGACGACTTTCAAGCAACAATTTCTGTGAGCTCGTTAAGCATGCCGCGGCAGCCAAGGATTTATAGGCTGTTAGTGCAGAGAGCAACCAGCTCAGACTCGACATCGCCGGGATGCGAGCCTAACCCGAAGACTACAAAACCGATCTGTCTTAGAAAGAGGAAAGCTAGGCAGAGCAACGAGCCGCGTACGAGGGTGAGATCTCTGAACCACAGAAGCGTCGCGAAGAAGAGGGGGGAAAAGGGGAGGTCCTTCACCAGAATTTTGTGCTTCATACCCAGCTCGAAAATATCACCTACCAGATTTCGTCCTCGTAGCGGGACCGAATGAATGCCGGTCCCCTTATATAGAGGTATAGGGCCGCGGTTGCAGGCGCCGGGGGGGATTGCTCTACGCCGCCCGTCGTTAGGCGCGACCAGGGTCGGCAAGCGATCTCCTTAGTGCGAGTTTCGAGATCGTGAATCTTCGTGCTCTTCTCCTCTATAAGACGATCGGTCTCTTCACGGTATTGATCATGTGTCTTAGTGGCGGACTCCAGGCGTTCTTCATGTCTTCGGCCAGTTGCCCAGCGTGTTCTAGTTCACCCTTAGCCAATTATAGGTCCCGTTTTAGGTGGGAAACTTCAATTGAAAGTTCCTATTCGCGAGAAAGACGGCTTCCTTTAGCAGACTCCAGACCCTCGGTAGTGTCAAAACTGGGGTATGGCCTCCATTAGGCTATACTCAAAAACCGTGGTTTTTGTGTTGGTCGAGTGGAATAATGCCGTATTTTATTCCAACAGGTAGTTCTCTCGGTGGTACCTAGCTTCGTATCCACACATGCTCTAACGCAACGCCAATCGGGCGACCTTATGCTAAATATAAGAAGTTCAAGGAACGTAAGTCCCTCAAGCGCAAACAAGAGGCTGCAGCAACCCGCGAGGCCAAAATGCCCAGGGGAGATCCAATCGTTCGTCGAGTGGGAAAAAAAAAGAACCACCAAAGACTACATACGTCGGGATTTGTCGAGCCCTGTCAGAACCGCATAAGCTCTAACGCAACGTCAATCGGCCTGGCTTTGACTAGGATTCGCGCATCCTGGTTAACACTGCGGACTTAACACACAAAGTCGTGAAGACCCTGTGGCGGCGGGGTTAATATACTTCACGGGGAATGATTGGAACGTTATCCTATAATTTAAAATTGAAAGAGCCAATCGCAATAACGAGGACAAAACTGCCCCACAAATCAAATTCGGAAAACCAATCACAATAATGGCGAAAAAAGGTAAAAAAAGGTTATCCTATAATTTAAAATTGAAAGAGCCAATCGCAATAACGAGGACAAAACTGCCCCACAAATCAAATTCGGAAAACCAATCACAATAATGGCGAAAAAAGGTAAAAAAAGGTTATCCTATAATTTAAAATTGAAAGAGCCAATCGCAATAACGAGGACAAAACTGCCCCGCAAATCAAATTCGGAAAACCAATCACAACATGGCGGAAAACGGAAAAAAGATATGCAACCTGTGGGACTCGAACCCACGCCACTTTCGTGACCAGAATGCTCACTGTAATCAGTGAAAGAGGTAATTTCTCTTGAGTCTGGCGCCTATTGATTTTGTTAGTTTAGTTCAGTTGAATTAAGGTGAATTACTCATACCTTAACCGCTCGGCCAAAGTTGCGAATCAACGAAATATACCACGGTATATTGAATTACAAGTTATACTTTCAATATCCCGCAAAATTATATCACGAGTACTAGACTATATCATAAGTTCCTACAATGCCAGCCCTATTGCCATCCCTATCTGACCCATTCATTCTACATACCCGTGGACGAGTAATAATAGTTGAATATCTCGGTGTCTGAGGCATCACATGTCAGATAGAAACCCATATGGTGACTACAGATCAGGCAGCTTCGTAGAGCACCCCCGAAAGGAGCTAACATTGACGACTAGGCTAAACGTCAGCGTTATTAGCAGTCTTAGTATTTTAAGGGCAAGTGCAGCCACTACGGTATCGAAGGTCACCCTACAAAGGTATGCTTCTATCTGCTAGAAGAATTCGTTTTTGATGAATGGGAGCCAATCCCCGATGTCTGGTGCTATACTACAGCGCTAGTGGAGAGAGATAGAAAGGATAGAAAGAAGTGATAGATTTGAAATTGGTGATAAATTTGATACTAGAAATAGTGATTTTTTCTTTTTGTTATAGGGGGGCGAGGAGAGTGTTTGTCGGAGGATGTCTAGCCTAAGAGGGGGGTGTTAGAGCCTAGGTCGTGTGACCTGGTTGGCTGCCTATTTGTTCAGGCTAGTAATGCCTATATATTTGTCTCTATCTCTCTCTCTGTCTTCTTCCTCTCTCTCTCCTTCTCTTTCTCCCCAGTCATCTGTCAGGTGTCCACATTCCATTCACTCGGGCCTCCATTCCTACACGTTTTGATCGAGTCTGCGAAAAATGCAATACCAATATCTACGCAAGATTGTCAGCAGATCTTCGCTGCAATCCTGAAATTCTACCTGTGTCGGGGTTCGTCGAGACCTTACTGGCGCTGGTCGTGATAAGGTAGACCCGTTCGAGCCCTCCCTCCTCCCCACCGAGGACGCTAGTCACCAGAAGAGACCCCTGTCTCAGAGTGACCAGTTTGATACAACGAGATCTGTCGATGAAGTCTTAGCCAGAGATCGGAACCCAGTTTCGAATAAACGGGTGAAGCCATTGGCTGTCAACAAGAACGCCCAAAACCGACAGACCTCTCTATCTTTTGCCAAAACCAACAATGTTGACCTCAACAATGTCGAACAGACAGCCACACCACGTCAGACGTGGCGGCTAGAGACAATGGTTAGAGCCCCTCAAAAGGCAAACCAAATGGAAGAGGCAATGGTTAAAGCCCCTCAAAAGGCAAACCAAAAGAAACAATCCAAGGTCAAAGCCCGTGAAAAGGCAGACCACAAAGAACAATCCAATGCCAAAGCCTCTCAAAGGGCAGGCGAGAAGAAACAACCCGTCCTAGACGGTTTCCAGGGCTTCTTCACGAAAGCCCCAGTTCCTACCTCGAGTGGCCAAAGTGTGGAGACCCCGTTCCTCAAGAGCGACAAGGGCTCCAAAAGCTGCAACGATGGTTGGGAATCGGACTGGGAGTCCGATGTTGACAAGAGGGATGATACCTCCCTTATGGTCGACAATGATGACGAACTCATCAGCGATAACAAAGTCATCCGTAAGCCCGATGCCCATGTGGCTATCGGTGATAAAGAAGTCGTTCCTGGACCCGAAGGAGAGGACTGCTCTGTTGGTGATTCTCCCGATCAAACCAATATTCAGTCAGCCGCAACAGAGACACCGGGCCTCAACGGTAAACTCTTTAAGACGATCCGAGAGATCCTCTTATTCCTTCAGAAATGGGCTGGTGAGACTAGCTTTATAGAGCTACAAGATAGGCCTGTAACTCTTGGGTTCTAGACCTTGCTTAGTCGCGTCAATGTCGACTTTCTTGCGGGTCTCTTTGCCTCTGCAATCTCCATAGAGGTGCAAGCTCTCTTCGAGAAAGAAACCTTTTCGGTAGACGATCTCCGTCACCTTCCAAAGGCAGGCTTCGAGAAACGGCCTGGCATTTACCTCGGCTTTGTTGTCGAAGCTGAGCATGATGATAGTACGATTACACTTGCCCTATATGTAGCGTCGAGTATCTGTATCAGGGTTCGTGTCCATGGTCATCAACAACCATACACATGGGAAAGGCATAAAGGCTCTCACCTTTATCGGAGACTGAAAAAGGGCGCTAAAGTAGAGTTCCGTGTGCTTGCAGCGTTCAATTCTTCTATTGAACGAGGCTATCTGAACCTACTAGAAGCAATCTTTATGTTCCTATTTGGAACCCTTCGGAGACCGACATACGAGTCCGACTTTGTCAAGCAAAGCACGTGGAAGCTTTACGGGACACTCCAAGGCGCGACTCAGTATCGTCCACACTTTGAAGGCCTAATTGTTGGCTTAAATGCGGCTTGGTCGTTGACCCAAGGCTTTGTCAATAAGGGCTGTAAGCTCAGGTCTCAATGCGGCAACCCGCAATGCGATGCTATTACAGTTCCTATAAATGAGCCAAAAGAACCATATCCCTTAGCGGACGGGGAGTTCGTTTCCCGAGCTCCTCGTATGTTGCTAGATCCCGGGGACCCACTTGGATCTTATCTTTGTTCCAGTTGCTACTTCTACCGGAGAGATTATGGCAAGCTGCCAGACGAAACATTTGCCAAGCTCCACCGTGCTAAAAGATACTACCAACGGTGGATCGAAAATGAGCGGGAGCACAAGCGCGACATCTTCTGCAAAGGCTGCAACAAAGTCGAAGCCCCTGGCGCTTCCAGGCATACTAGGTTCGTGATGAGTCACTCAGATCCTAGTCAATTTTATTGCAAGCAGTGTTGGAAATCGAGCCGCTACGAGTCCAAATATAAAGCTCAGGAGGCTGTTTGTCGAAACCCTTACTGTGGTGCCCGTCCAGGGAACAGAACTCTCACGGGACGAACTGTTCCCCGCCTTGTGAAAGGTCTTTGTCTTCCATGCGGGATTTACATGAAAGACAACGCCAAGAAGGCCAAGGAGTCCAACAATGCGGACAAGGCCGACGACGTAAACAAGGCTGCTGATGACTCTTTCAATAAAAAAGTCAGTTCGCGGACCAAGCTTCAAATCCAGTTCGACATCCTTAGTGGTAGAGCCGTGCACCACTGCAGCCGATGCAAAACTGAGGTCAAACAATACTGGACTGCAAAACCAGAGCTCTTGTTACGTGGGACGGTTACAGCGCGCGGTCTTCTTCTGTGCGGCACATGCTCATTTTGTTCCGAGGGACAACTCTCTCAACTTACGCCCGTTTTCTCTGACCTTCGGCCTGAAAGCGTTATCTTGCAGGATTGGTGGGCGATCTATGATCCAGTTCTCGCCGAAAAAAAGCAAGAACTATGTGCTAAGGCCCAAGAGAAGAAGGATTAAACGAATTGGGCATTTTGAAAGGTCATGGCTCTCAACAGAGCCGACCCCAATAGCAACGAGCTTGGACCTCTTCGCGGTGCTGTTGACTAGTAGCCTTTCGGTGAAGCTAACACAAGCTCATAACCCCTTTTCTCCCTCTACATCCGGTAATGAAAATGCGATTACATGCGTTGAAAACCCATGTTGTTAGGTATATATATGTTCTCATTCTGTCCTTTATTACTCTCTCGATTCTTCCTTCCTACACTACTGTTTTTTCACCTTCATTGTTCCCTCTAGCTATCTTGAGGCATTTGTACCACTTCCATCAGCTCTTTGATTTATTCTTGTTCATGTGTTGAAGGCCCTTTCCCCTGGATACACCGTTCACCTATTGGCGAACAGCTCCGGGTCCATTCTGTGCTTGTTGATAATGAAGTTGCGACGGAACGATAGGAGATGATTGGTGGGTTGAGTGAGGCTGGATAGGTGCTCTGGGGTTGGTGAACTAGGACATCGACCCAACAGGAGCACCGGCGTTCAGTGGCCCGGTTTGATAAGGACCAGGGATGTGAGAAGGAGTATGTGGATGTTGCCCCTGCTGTTGGTATTGAGGAAGATATCTGTTGGATGCCTGAGGCATCACCATGTGATAGAACCTCCATGTATGATAGCTCTCTCTCCTTTCCTTCTCTCTTCCTCCTCTCCTCGTGCAAGATCGTCAATCCAGACACAGTGTTTTCTCCATTCATTCCATTTCCATCCAGATTGCACCTCCATCAGTTTTTGTGCCCGCATATTTCTTACTGACGTAATCTGGGTTCACAATGCGTCACTCGTCCTTTTTTAGTTTGTCTCTAACGCTCCGGGCGGGCACTTTTCGTCCCAGGGGCAATGTCCGGATTTTGCCCCCCTGTTCTTCCTCGGCTGCGAACTACAGGACCGTTCAAGGGTAAGGGAACTTGGAATAAATGTGCGCTTAAAATCCGAACCAACGACCAGTATCTCAGGCACCGAATTGCGTACCGGGCTCATAACTGTTGGAATAAAATACGGCATTATTCCACTCGCCCAACACAAAAACCACGGTTAATGTGTATAGCCTAATGGAGGCCATACCCCAGTTTGACAAATGAGGCTCCGCTAGCGAGTGGATAGCACGGCTGCCCTAGTGGTGCCTCTTGTGCTCTAGTGCCCTTCGGGACTAGCCTCATCTGCCAAGACAGACTTTGTGAAGTTCAGCCAATCAACGGCGTGACTACCAGAGGGGTTATGGGGAATTTAGTAGAGAGTTTCGATCGAGCCAATGTCGCTTCGATTGCCGCGATATCGAATTGGAGGTCCGGTATGCCCGCCGAACTTTTCGAGCTTCATCGGTCCAACGTTATTGGTTTTGACTCTGTTGCATACATGGGATGTCTTTTGGCAGACTGAGGCTTTCTAGTTTGCTATTTGATCTAGCATAGCCAGAGAGAGAGAAAGGGAAGAAAGGAAGAGATGATATTTCTGACGGAAGAATTCGCTGAGCTCGAAGCGGAGAATATTCGACTTAGGGCCGAAGGAAGCGATGCTAAGGCCTTGGCTGTATTGAAGAGAGAACTTTCCGAGTAGGTCAATCATATTCGGGAATTGGAGTCAGCAAACCGTGACCAAATAACGGAGCTATATTACCTTCGAAAAGTCTCGAAGAACGTTAAAGTTATTAAAGAATAGAAGCGATTAATAGAGAATTAGCTCTAATTAATAAAGGGCGTTAAAGATAATCGGGGATTAGAGTTAGTAAACTATAACTAAATAATAGAGCTACGTTACCTTCGAAAAGTCTCGAAGAACGTTAAAGTTATTAAAGAATAGAAGCGATTAATAGAGAATTAGCTCTAATTAATAAAGGGCGTTAAAGATAATCGGGGATTAGAGTTAGTAAACTATAACTAAATAACGGAGCTATATTACCTTCGAAAAGTCTCGAAGAACGTTAAAGTTATTAAAGAATAGAAGCGATTAATAGAGAATTAGCTCTAATTAATAAAGGGCGTTAAAGATAATCGGGAATTAGAGTTAGTAAACCGTGACTAAATAACGGAGCTACGTTACCTTCGAAAAGTCTCGAAGAACGTTAAAGTCGTTAAAGAACAGAAGCGATCAGTGGAGAATCAGCTCTAATTGATGAAGGGCGTTGAAGATGAACTGAACATAAAGTCAGTTTGTTGAATATATAGATAAAGAAGGTCTGTATAGCATGTATTGAGATCAAAAATAGTATCATAAATAACTAGTCAACATTCCTACAATATCGAACTGAATAGGAAAAGACAGTATACCACCAAAAGATGAGGGCTATGGTATTTTGCCATTTATACCCAACTCCGCCTATGGCGGGAAGCACCTTCCTATATAGAAATGGCACCTTCACGTCCAAGTCCTCAGTATATTCTTCTTACTTGTAACTCATCTACTATGGAAATGTCATAGCCTGAGCTGGCATTTTTGCGTGAATTTGCTGGAGCTTGGGTCATGTGACCTGGCTGGCTGCCTGTTTGTTCAGGCTAGTCATGTCTATATATTTGTCTCCTCTCTCTGTCTTCCTCTCTTTCCTTCTTCCTCCCCCAGTCATCTGTCAGTTTGCGCAAGCTGCGCCGGGGGATCGCCCCCCCATTGGGACCTGGAGAAATCGGTCCGAATAATGCCCGCAACAGGGCCATGAAGAAACGGCGCCGCGAGGCGCAAGCTGCGCAAGCTGCGCCGGGGGGATCGCCCCCCCATTGGGACCCGGGGAGATTGGGCCCAACAATGCCCGCAATCGGGCACTAAAGAAACGGCGCCGCCAGGCGCAAGCCGCCCGTGAACAAGCCGTGAGCTATACCATATACCTGAGCAAGATAGAATCTGGCACTAACAAAAAAAAAAAAAGGCTGTCGTTGAGGCCCGCCGCCGCGAACTCGAGAACGAGTTCGCGGTCGATATGGTGCGCGCCCGGGCCAATGCAAGACTCGCTGTAAGATACTATCCCCTACTATACCTTGATGGTACACTAGGATAGTCGTTAACATAATAATAGGAAGAGTTTGGCCCCGAGGCGGCTAGGGGAGGGGGTGCCCTGGCCCACGGCGGTAATTTCCGTGGTGGTGCTTTCCGCGGTGGTGCTTTCCGTGGCCGTGGGGCCGGTCGCGGCGCTTTCCACGGGGCCGAAGCTGACCCTGGCCAACGCGAGGCCCCCGCCGCCGGGGACCCCCTCCCGGATGCCGATGAAGACGAGCCCATGCTCGTAGATGAGGCTCGGGCCGTGCCCAACGAGGGCGCGGCACAGAACGATGCCTGCGCCCGTCGCGGCCCTGTGCCGCAGTACGAGCAGGAGCACCGCCGGGCATGAAGAAGTTAGTATGGCTGGTCCACTTCCCTTTCATCACACCATTAAGGCACTAATACTGATATACCAGATAGAAAAATCGATGACGAGACGACGTTCTGTTTTTGTTTGTTTTTGTTTTGTTTTGTTTTGTTTTTTTTTTTATGTTTCTTTTTTTTTTTATACCTTTTATCCTTATATTGTATCATTACTTCTGTACCATTTTCCTCTTGTATATTTTCTTTTAATCATTGTTCTCGACCATATTATTGTTCTATACATATTGTCATTGTCATTGTCTTTGTCTTTTTTTTTTTTTTTTTTGTTGCAGTTCGACAACTTTCACGAGTGCAAGAAATGAACTTGAACCCGCGCCCGTTAAGGGCCGCTTATTTCCTTACCTAGGTAGCAATGTATATGTAGTTATATATTATGTAAAGATGTGGACAGCAATGTGTTTCGTACGTGCATGATGTTCTGGATTTTTTCGCAAGAGCAATGGCACCGATTTTGTCGGCGTGAATGGTGACAGGCATATTTAGCAAGCCATGTTCATCCATGGATGCGTACGAAGCTCTGTAAGGAGAAAGATAAGCCACTTCACTTATTGTATAGCGAGAGCTTGTGCAATATACTCGGATTCCGTAGATGACAGTGCAACACAGGCTTGTTTTTTGGAGGCCTAGGAGATAAGACATCTAGCAAAGTGAAAGACGAAGAAGCCAGATGTGGAACTTCCACTTGTCGAGTGCGGACCAACATGATCTACATCGGAAAAAACCAGGGATAGACAATCATAAAGTAGTGTCACGAGCTGATTGGAGATCAAGATCACGAACAGGTTGATCAGGATCACGGTGATACCAGATACTAAGATCAACCGTACATATTAGATAGCAAAATAGGCGCTTGATGGCCTGCTTATGCTACGGACCCCGGTTACTAGCATAATTTGCAAGCTGGATAGTAGCGTAGGAGATGTCAGGTCGAGTCCCAACCATAAGCTAGATGGCTTTTCCTACTTGCTCTTGATAGAGCTTGTATGCTGCGGGTGATACAGTCCCTGTATATGAAAGTAAGGGTTATTCCTTATTGAACGGAGTCGAAACTAGGTTGCAGTTCTGTATACCGTATTGATAAAGAAGAGTGTTGATAAACTTCCTCTATGAGAGAGCAATAGGGCTTTCCTAGTGTGTGATTTCAATAGCGAGATACTCTCTAGCAAGGCCTTTGTTCGTGAGAGTGAGATGTTTAGCAAGCTGCTTCTCGAAATTGATCACCCTATTGGAAGGTGATAAAGTAAGAATATCATCCACATGGACAATAACAAAAGTCGGGATAGTGCATTTATCAATACATTTAACAAAAACAGAGTGATTAGTATGAGTCTTTTGGAACCAATTGGTAGCAAGGCGTCATGCAAAACTATATACCATTCCCTAGATGCTTGCTTTAAGCCATATATAGACTTCATAAGCAATCCAATTTTATCATGCAACCAGGAAAAGAGTCACTACCTCTAGGGCTAGACAGGGCCAACATATGACTAAGCTACATCTAGCTACCTAGGTAGGAGGAAAAACTAATTATTCACGATGTCCACAACTACCGAAAGCTGGCTTGTCTTATCAAACTCGTCAACGCCCTGTCTTGTCTCCTCTCGCATAACTGACTGTGCGACTTCGCGCCTTCACACTGTTCTCATGAGTACATCTTATCTTCACTTCACCTCAGAGACAAGAGACATTTTTAGCAAGACTATCGATCAAGTGGATGGATTGTATAAGCTCCCGAAGCAACCCCTTAACCGTGATTGTCCCTCATTATACAATGGACCCCAAGACTATCAATAAGCTCAACGTTTACCGTGAAAGTAACGTCACTCTCAGAAACTAACTGAAACAAACCGAGGCTATGCATGATCAAAAGATCGCCCTCGAGAATGAGCTGGTCTAGCTAGCAAATCGATCAGGTGGAAATCCTATATCAGAAGAGGGCCCTTAGGGTCAATAGGCTAAGTCCCTGGGGGGTCTATGACCTATATGTATATGATTAGACCTTGCGATTTAGGAGGAAGTGGGCTGGGCGTACGTCACATATCGCAATCTACTTTCGGTATTCGGTAGTGATACTGCCAATTCCTCGTAGGTGGTTCTGCTAGGAGCGTCGAGCTATAATATATCACTAATCAGTTTCGAGAGGGCTACTAGTAGTGCTAAATACTATTAGTCCTTTAATAGTGCCTTAAACGTAAAACATTATAGCCTATACAAGGTATCATTAATTTGAAAGATCTTTAGGACGACTCCGAGTTCCCGGAAAAAAAAAAAGGTCTAGACACTACCACAATACCTAACCAAATCATAGCTAAATAGCAAAAAGCTTATCTATTCATTACCGCTCACTTTGTAACTATAGTTAGTTCATGATAGTACCGGATTAGTTGCAGAAGCGTCAAAACTAAAGACTAGACTTATAGCTGCTAGGCTGTAGCTTCGGCTTCCTCCGTAGATCGGCGGATGGCATTAGCACAGTCTCTAAATCCTAGTATTGGCTCCGATCTGTCTTGGGCGAGTGGGCATATACAAGAGTTAGGAGTTGTTATCGTGGATAAGTGGAGGTACTTTATCGCATTGTCATGGAGATACAATACGGAGTGAAATCAATAGAGAAAACAACGTATTGAAGGGGAGAGAGAGGAAGCAGAGCTAAATATGGGTTTCTATCTGACATGTGATGCCTCAGACACCGAGATATTCAACTATTATTACTCGTCCACGGGTATGTAGAATGAATGGGTCAGATAGGGATGGCAATAGGGCTGGCATTGTAGGAACTTATGATATAGTCTAGTACTCGTGATATAATTTTGCGGGATATTGAAAGTATAACTTGTAATTCAATATACCGTGGTATATTTCGTTGATTCGCAACTTTGGCCGAGCGGTTAAGGTATGAGTAATTCACCTTAATTCAACTGAACTAAACTAACAAAATCAATAGGCGCCAGACTCAAGAGAAATTACCTCTTTCACTGATTACAGTGAGCATTCTGGTCACGAAAGTGGCGTGGGTTCGAGTCCCACAGGTTGCATATCTTTTTTACCCTTATTATTATTATAATAATCACATTATTGTGATTGGTTTTCCGAATTTGATTTGTGGGGCAGTTTTGTCCTCGTTATTGCGATTGGCTCTTTCAATTTTAATTTGTGGAGAGAGCATTGGAAAATAGTCCTCCGTGCCTGGAATGTACTGATTTGTTCGATGTGGGGCTGTTATCTTACCTTTTCTTTATTTTTTTTTATCAATTCTCCAAGTTTCTCCAGGTCTCCTCGAGTCTCCATTCGTCACCTTCGTCACCTTCGTCGTCCATCTGGCTCCCTCACCTCGTCTCACAGCCTACTTGCTACGGCAAGGCAAGCTCAAGCTGCCCACTATGGCCCTCACGAACGTCGACCATGTATCCCCCTCCAAGCCAGTTGAGAAGACCCCCGATGTACTGGTGACCCCATGCGATCCATGGCCTGCGCCTTACTATTTGGACGGCGGTTTCCGTCGTGTCACGCCCTACCATTTCACCTACAACACCAATTGCAAGGAGCGATGGCGGGGTCGCCAGCTGGTCGAGATCTTCACTTCCGAGTTTCGCGATCGGAAGCCAGAATACTATGTACGTGAATATGTGGGCATGGGCCTCCAGATGTAGAACTGCAAACTGACAATTACCAGAGGAAAGCCCTGGAGGATGGCCTTGTACAGGTTAACGGCGTGACAGCCCGCCCCGAAACGACACTTAAAAACGGCCAGGTCATCTCACACACTCTCCACCGCCACGAACCGCCCGTTACAAGCCTTCCTGTGGGAATCATTTACGAAGATGATGACCTCATGGTCATTGATAAGCCTGCTGGTGTACCAGTGCATGCCGCGGGACGATACAACTTCAACACGGTCATCCAAATTCTGCGCTCCGAGCGCGGCTCCGAATGGTTACCTCGCCCATGCAACCGACTTGACCGATTGACATCTGGAATCATGTTCATTGGGAAGCACGCCAAGGGCGCTGATAAAATGGCTGCCGCGCTCAAGGCCCGGTCCGTACAGAAAGAATATGTCGCGCGCGTGAAGGGCAAGTTCCCAGACGGTGTTGTTGTCTGCGACCAGCCGATCATGCAGGTTAGCCCGAAACTGGGTCTCAACCGTGTGCGCGCCACCGGCAAAGAAGCAACCACCAAGTTCCGTCGCCTGGCTTACTACCCTCCCGAGTCAGCAAAGGAGACCGAGTCATCTAGCGACGACGAGCGTCCCGCTACCCCGCCCGCGTCATTCGCCAACGAGACCGAGGGCTATAGTATCGTGCACTGTCTCCCGCTGACGGGCCGCACCCACCAAATTCGCGTCCACCTTCAGTTCTTGGGCCATCCGATCAGCAACGACCCTATCTACTCCAACCGCCGTGTGTTCGGGCCTGAGCTCGGCAAGGCCGAGGCGAGCGCAGATCGCGACGAAGAGATCGTTGCGCGGTTGTCTCTCATGGGTAAGACCGAGATCCCCGACACGGTCTCGTACCGTACACACCTGACTGCGGCGCCGAATGTCCCGCCGAACACCGACCCGGTGCTTGTCAATGAGATCATGCACCGCGAGCAGATGGCCGCAGCTGAGGACTACGAGAAGCGCAAGGGCGAGCGTCTGTCCGGCGATCTCTGTGAAGTCTGCGGAACAGAACTGTACTCGGACCCGGGTCCCCATGAACTCGGTATCTTCTTGCATGCTGTTGCGTATGCCGATCGAGACGGTGATTGGGCTTACCGCAGCCCCATGCCTCGCTGGGGATTGCCTCCTGCGGGTATGGAGGGTCCCCGCGAGTGTCCGAACTGGGTTCCTGCCGCTGAAGGCGAGGAAATCATCGTTGGCCACGGGACTATTCCCCCTGGCTTGGGTGACGATGACCATGCTGCAGATGCAAACACTGGCTCTGTGCTGCTGGAAGGCGTTGGTCTCGTCAATATCTCCGAGGCTGCCAGGAGGAACGAGCCTCCCCGTGAAGCCACAGAGGCAGCTGCTACGAGCTAATGATGTTGTTCTTTAGGGGTTCCTTTCTTGAAAATACCTTCTATCTATATCATATTTCTTGGAAAGTCTTTGTCTCATGATACCACTCTGCCGACTTACCATCATAAGTGTACGAGCACAGCGTCTTGGTCTTGGTGTTCATTCCTATCATATAGATTTGCTGCTTTTAGAAGACGTATAGAGATATGTGCTATCTAAATTTATTCGTATAACACACTTGCAAACCTGAGCCCGTGTATGTGTTATATCGACCCGAGTTGTAGTCCAAATCGCCATCTTTTGAATTTTTGGCTTGACACTTTGCTGGAGATCCTGTAGATATGATTAGAAATGGCTAGCCATTCCATCCCATATATATCAATCCAGCACTTTGGTTCTTTGTAGTCGAGATCTCACCCAAATGCCACAAACAAAGAAGAATCCCATGCTAACCCCGAATGAAAAGAGTTCGGAGGCACCTTCCTCTAAAGATACCTAGGTACTCACTTGCTGACTCTTGTCAGAATTACTCTTCCCTATAACAGCCAGTTTAATGTATAATTCTTTACCAATTTCGCTTCTCAGCCAACGCTATAAATGCCGCTATCTTGCACAATACAAAACCGAACCAGACCAAAACATAACGCTCAACGCTAAACGCCTAGTAATGTATCCCAACGATAAAACAGACCTCGGACCAAAATCTAGCCGGTCACCCATGTCACCTTGTGACACTGCTTCATCCGCTCCACCGCAGCATCAACCCGCCACAGCATCGTGCCTGACTGCGTGCCTGGTGAGGGCTTCCCGCGCAAGACCGCATTGGACGTGGTGCAGCGCGAATCGGCTGTCAGGCGGTACTGGATGCACTCTGGATCTGCGGCGCAGTAGTCTGCGCAGGCAGCGAGAGAAGTCGGCGTCTTGGGACCCTTGTAATCTTCTTTATCGTCGCCTGCGCTCGCGAAGTTGTCCCAGTTGTCCAGATGATCTGCGAGAGTTGGACGGATGAGGTTGCGGAAGATGTCACTGTATATGAGGACATTCGTGTTTGACTGGGGTCTGTTAGTGATATATCCATATATTCCAGGGAGGTGGAGATTGGATATCCTGATATCCCAATTGATACCGAAAAGGGCTAAAAAGGTAAAGGAAAAAGAAAACTCACATCCGCAAACCACTGCTGTTCGAATTCCCACAACCGATCCACATCCGCGGGCGTCATATGGTGGAAAGTGAATGGCGCAAAACACCAAGGCGTCTTCGAAAAAGCCTCATGCAACATATCCTGCTCCCAAACCGACTGAGTAGTTACATGCGGCCAAGACCAAGTAAGCCCAATACCAGCAGCAGCAAGCGCCATCCCAAGCACACAATCCCCCGCCCATTCCCGATTCGTGATATCATCCCACTCGTCAATATGCGACGTGTGATAATCCGCGACGGAATGAATAGCCGCATTCGAAAGCACAAAGCCCGACCCACCATGCGCAAACAAAGTCGACCCGATCTGCATCTGATTCCCCAGATACAGCCTCTCCTCGTGATTGAAATGCGCCAGCCACCCGAGCAGATTCGGCCAGATCGGATACGTGTCTGCTTCGAGGAAGACGAACCACTTGGCATCTGGCTTCTCGCGCCGCGCCGTATGGATCATAGGCAGGAACTTCCACTTATCCAGTTTCCAGCCTGGGTTGTCCATCATGCCGGACGGGCCGTTGGCGACTTTCGTGTGGTCTTGTGAGGTTAGGGCTGTGCGGCCGCCTGTGCGGGCGCGGTTGTACAGAGCGAAGTCTTGGTTTGTTTGTTTGAGGGTTTCGGAGACGTTGAGGAAGACGTCGTGCGTGCGTGTACCGGCTATGTCTTCTTCGAAGTCTGAGACGATTATCTTGTGCGGCACGCAGCGGAGGGTCGTTCTTAGGTGCACGGGGACTTTGTCTTGCGCTTCTGTGATGCCGGTTTTCATCACCACCAGTACAGAGTCCATTCCTGTGTCTGTGGGACAGGATGATGGTACATGGTCGGTTATTTCGGTTTCGTTGTGTGTATTATCAATTGTTACCCCCGTGGCGGGTTCGAGCACGTCCTGCGTGGTCTTTGAGCCGAAGTCGGCGTTGGTGAATTGCAGTATCAAGAGGACCAGGATTACTGGCCCCAGAATGAGTACCCAGCGACCATATCGGGGCGGCACAGAGTGCATTTTGGGGAGGGGTTTTCCTGGGACTCTGGAGGTAGAGAGGAAGAGGATTGAGGAAAGGGGTTTCAATGGATGTGGAAGGATCCATCGGTCTCCATGTCCAGATGGAGACCCAAATATAAATCACAAGGTTTGAGAGGATCTTCAGGAGGGTCTCAAGTTCTTAAGTGATGGGCGCGTGGGGGCTGATGCGAGTTCAAGGCTGCCTATGTACATAGGTTACATCGAAACCAGAGCTTATTGTGGTACTGTTATTCCCCAGGATTGAGCAGATGTGAGACATTTTGGATAATGGATGCTCCATACGCTGTCCTGACCTAGTCCCACCCCGATCCTGTGCTCCTATGCCGTGCTATGTGGTCTCGGAGCTTCAGGGTTTTGCCCGTGTTGCGTACGTCACCACAGGTGGGTCCGATGATCTGAAACGTGTGATAAGTGATCGACTACAACGTGTATGTAAAGGGGTTTCACATTCAATATATTAATATGTTAATATGTTGTAGTGTTGTAGTGTTGTAGTATAAGTTCAACTAGTTTATAGGGTTATGTGGATATCGGACTACATTGTATGTACAGGGATACATACACACTACATATACAAGGCCAGATTGAAAATCCGCCTAATTGAAATGTCTTGGACCAAAAGGGATTTTTGCAATTTTTGTTGTCATTTCAGAGAACAATTCTCTCGCTTCACAGCGCCCGGCACTATGACAAGGCCCGAGCCGGACATGCCATGCACAATCCTTAAATTTCGTTATCGCCAGAGAGATAGTATCGCCATACAAAAACCCCGACCTCGTGCACCTATCCCAATTAAAAGGAAACAAACTGGGTTTATTCCATTTATGCCTCGGTGGTGACACGGCCCTTGGGGTTAGTGACCTTAACACCGAGAGCCTTGGCCTTCTCGATAATCTCGACACGCTTGCGGGAGGAAACGGCGTGGCCGATCCTGTAAACTTGTTAGTAAAGGAAATACGCGAATCCATATGGAGAACGATCAAGATCGCTCCGAGAGGTGGCGGAACGTACTCAGCAGCGAAGGTGCGGTTGTGCATGAGGAGGAGCTCAACGTCCTTGGTGTTCTGGACGAGGAAAGCCTTGTGGCCGGAGGGCATCATGTGGCGGGTCTTCTTGTTGGAACCGTAACCGATGGAGGGCATGGCCATCTGGCCCTTGAAACGGCGACGAACGCAGTTGTCAATACCCTTGGGCTTGCGCCACGAGGCGCCAACGCGCATGAACCGGTCAGACTGGTGACGGTTGAAGCGGTGCGTGCCTAATTGCGGTCGATGTCAGTCCTCCGATCGTGAATGTGGAAAGCCCATATCCTTTTCAGCCTCCACGGCCCTTCGATTCAAGACTAGTGTTGGTTTTTTTTCCCGCATCAATCCTCCAATGGTTGTCGTTTCGGTTGGTGCATTTTGCTGAGCTTGTTTGTTCACTTGATCGATCGAAGGGCGAGAGTATCCAAAGCACGGGCACGAAAAGGAATGGAACAGGTGACCGGGAACATACGCTTCTTCACGATAGGGATGTGCTGCTTAGCGGCGGCCATCTGTAATCAAAATTAGTGACTGAATCGAATAGAATGCGCATTTTTGTTGACTGACCTTGTCGGTATTGCTGGGTCTCGCCGGGCGTTCGAGAGTTGTCGGGTCGGAGTTCAATCTCGAAAACTTCTCTCTCAGGTTCTCCCGCAGCAGAGTGGGAGACCCACACTAGTGCGCTTTGGGCGAACTAAGCGAAACCAGGCCACTTATGTCAGCCTAGGGCTGGTCTAGCCCTAGCCCTACTATTCCTCTTTGGGTAATATCTGGAGATGTTCTATACAACTGTACGGAGTACATAGTGATGGTTCTCTGATCTTACGCTGCGCATTCATATTATTCCAATACATCTTGATCATTTATGTGCCATTTTCTTTTGCAATTATTTCCATGTATGATCCATATCACTGCAAATGCAACTGAACCTTCTCGCCATCTTTCTCGCCACTCCGCAACATCTGCTCCAAGATCTCCAGATCCGCCAATGCCTCCTCGGGAGACTGTCTGCTGTCAGGTTTTCCACTCACAATTGAGTTTGCAAACTCCGCCACCTCGGGCACGACACCCTTGCCATCAAACTCAACATGGTGCTTCTCGCCGTTAACTGTCACATCATCAAAGTTCAAGGTGACAACACCTTTCTCGCAAGCAAACTCGAAGATCTGATCACTAAATGGGGACCCCCACGACAAGGAGATAACGCCCGTAGCACCAGATTCGGTCTTCGCGACGGCATCTACCGTATCCACCGGTGGCAGGAATGATTGCTGCAGCTGTGACTGCGCCGACAGAATGCTAAGATGCTCCGCGGGGCCTAGAATCAGGCGTAGCGCAGCAGTCATGTGCACACCGCCGTCCAAAAGGAATCCGCCTTGGTACTCAGGAGTCTTGCGCCAGGCGGTGTCTAGAAATATAGTCAGTCTCCGTAGGATCCACTGTGTAGAGCCTCAGCCGGGATTGAACGTACGGAAGTACTTGTTTCCCTTATCCATCAGGCTGTGAACGTTCACCCGGAAGTTCTGGACCTTGCCTAGCTTCTGGACTTGCTCGGCCGCGAAGAGGAACTTCGTCATATAACGGAAGTTCTCGGCGACGGCCCAGAAGACCTTGCTGGTATCGATATTACTCTTGTACCATTTCAAAAGTTCCTGGGCAGTGGCGACATCCTTAGCGATGGGCTTCTCGGACAAGACGTGCTTGCCAGCGAGCAGTGCTTTCTTGATGAACTCCGGCTGAACCAGAATAGGAAGGCTGTTGGAGTTGAGAGTTAGTTTTTCGCCCATCTAGTGGAACCTAGAGAAAAGGGGGGTGATCCCGTACGCAATGATCACAGCGCCGATATCTGAACGAGCCAGTAGATCGGTATAGGACTTGCCAGAGCCTGAGTCTTCAGAGTAGAGATCGACTTCTGCCGTGCCGCTGGCGAGGTCCTTGGCTGACTTCAAGGAGCGAGAATAGATGGCCTTGAGTTGGAAGTTGGAGGCAGCTTGAACGGCAGGCTGCGTGATTAAATTAGTCCAGTTACATAGAAGAGGGTGTCATTAGAGTCCGTCATACTAGGTGCTGCTCTTTCGCGAAGAGACCTGTTGAATGTCAGCCAATGCATGCAGCATAAAGTGTATAGGAGAAGAAGGTACCACTGCCGATGATAGCCACACCGATAGACATGATTAATGTAGAGGGTGATATATTCGAGATGAAATATACAATGATATTACTTTCCCTGTACTTTGGTGCTATTAAAGGAAGTCTAGCAGTGGAGTAAGTGAATGTCCCCAAAGCCACTTTAAGCGGGGAGGCAACATCGAGGCACCTCATTTGCTGGTCGGCTGCATTTCCTATTATGTTAATTTAGGGTCGGATACTCCGTATCTTATTTGCTTTTGTCGGTGGTATACTTTGGGACTAGTCTTATGTAGTATATTATAGATGACGTGCATTCCCAGGTGTATTACTTCAGGTATCTCTACCAACACGGAGACTCCGTGATGGATCGGGTCACAATCCAATTCCTCAATCTGTCGGCAAAAACAATCTCCATAACCAGTTACAAAATGTCCTGAACTGTACACTCCAATTGCAAAGGGAATCCAAGCAAATCCGAATAGAACGCCCAAATCATGTCCGTCATCAAATAATCCAATCGTATCAGTCGTAACAAATGAAACCCATGTCAGCCAAAAGCCTTCCAACGTTCCAAGGATGTCCAAGTGAAACCTTCCAAGGTTGGAAACCCTCATTGATGATTAACCAAAGCCCTCAAACGCTCCACACGCGCCATAGCCTTCTCCAGTCTCTCCAACCGAGTGCGCTTCTCAACATCCCTCCTCTCCAGCACGGCTACCCTCTCCTCAAGCTTCGCGCGTGCCTTCCGCTCCTCCGCAACCATCTCATTCGCCTGACTGAAAAGCTGCACGGTCAACTCCTCTAGCTCAGTGCTCGCTTGTGAAAGCTGCGATTCAGCAGCCTCGCGCAGCCTCTGTTCGCGCGTAAGCGCATCCTGCAGTTCGGTGTTGTGTTCACTGTTCGCAGGCGACATATGTGGAAGGGGTGTTGTCAAGGTAGTCGGGGTAGTCGGGAGGGGGGGCGCCGCTGGATGTGGATGGCGCGCTTGCGGGGGTTGTGCTGCCGCGTCGGTATGGGAGGAGGGAGGCTAGGTTTGTGAGACGGCTCTGGTATGTTTGTGGTTGGGGTTGGGATTCTGAGGATGTTGGGCGTTGCGGTGACGAATGCTCGGTTTGGGAAGGAGGTCTGCCCAGTGAGGAGCTGCTTCGTGGGGTGTGGTAGGATCCTTGGGGTTGGGAGGAGCGTAGATGTCGGATTTCTTCTTCGTACTGGCTGAGTTTGGAGGCTGTTTGCGATCGGGTTAGCGGGGGGAGTGTTCTTGTTTTTAAGGGTTGGGTAAGAAAGGGAAGGGAAGGGAACAAAAAAAGAACACCGCTCTATACTCTCTGTAGATGCGATCACATTCATACTACGCTTGTGTATGTAGTCTGCAGAGATAGTCCAAAGGCTTACCTGTAGCTGAAGCGCGCGTGTCAACGCATGCACCTGCCCCTCCAGCTCCTGGATTCTATCTTGGGCACCAGAGCCATTAGGAAATCCTTCGCCCCAACACATAGGACATTGTTTTTCTGATATAGCACCCTTCATGGCCGGTGCGACAAGTGTGGTAGTGAGGGATGTTGTGGTAGTCGACATGACAACATGGGGCTTACCCCGGGATTGTCATTTAATTTGTTTTTTAAACTAGGCGTACTAAGATTGCAACGGTGATTTGACGGGGCCTGACGGGGTATAAGAAGTACCTAAGTACTAACAGGAAAAAAGAAAAAGGAACAAGAAGAAAAGAAAATTAAAAGGCTGAAAATCATAATCCCTGGCCCTTTGAAGGGGCTTCAATTAATTCCATACCGGCCACTTCGATTTCTTGGCCAATTGTATCCTTGCCCAGGTGGTTCCTGGATGATCTCATAGGATATGAAAATGGATGTAAACAAAGATCTATATATGTTCAAAACACATTCAAAACATTTAATTGCAGTCTACACATTACAACTGTTGTATATTCTAAACTCCCATCGCACACCTCACACGCTCATCGCCTTAATCTGCCACGTTCGGACCGTTTGAGACTAGTGGGTCCTATTTATATACCCTTGCTTGAATCAATAGCCTCGAAATCCGATCTTCTCATGTCTTGGATCTAGTTAAGAGACTATTACTACTAAGATTAGACATGTTTGTACTCCATACATACCTAGGTAGCTATAGCTATAAACATCACTATAGTTATGTTGTATATTCAAGGTCCAACCTCCCCATTCCTTCAAGGTAACTGATCGACATTCTGATACACTAGGTGTCTCGAAGGTCGGCCCGTCAAGAGATATACAACGTAAAGACGGGCCATGGAAGTATTTACGTTGGAGATATGCTAACCTTCCAAGGTTGGAACAACATACATATTTATAACCTCTCAGTATCTACATAATACCCTAGCGAATTCGAAACCCACTGTCAGTGAAGACTGCATTTCATTCTATGCTAAGCGGAAATTCAATTCAAAGGTTAGTACACAGAAATGTAGCAAGGACCGTCGAGACAACTCTGCCATGCAAAGATCCCAAAGAATTGAATTAGAAGCAGTCGCAGAAAGAAGAGCAAAGAACAGGAATTCGTCAACATTGTACTCATGAGAGGGGTGCTCGTAATGACTATTCTCGCACAGTCGTCTTGTTCACATGGCCGAGAACGGAGAAAGAAGAGTGTCAAAGACTCCACCTCTCCAATGTAGGTCCCCGACGGTAGACAGAGACGAGAAAGAAACAGGACCACCCGTGGTCAATCGAACGGAAGAGAGGAGAAAACTGAGACAACAAGGGAAAAAAAAGTGAAGAGACGAGGGAAAGGAATAAAATGGAACATGTAGTATTCATTTCGCATCGGCTGTAATGGTCATGAGCAGATCACTTTGAGTCACGCATGGGAATAATAGCTAGATAGCGAAACAAGACATAAAATGAAACTTTTCGGACTGCCAGATCATCGAAGCGAGGACTAGATGTATATCGAAAAATCTAGCCCCCGAAAAAGGGAAAGAGATCATCAACCCAAAGGACAAAAAAAAGGAAGGGAAGTGGAAAGGAGAATAAAGCTCAATCAGAAAAAGCAACCTGCGTCCGGCACTGAGAAATGGCGGAAGCTGGTGGTAATTATGAGTGACAGACCTATCCGGGTGTACCGCTCAAGGTGACTCGACCGAGCAGCGCACCAAGACTGGAATGAACCTCGTCCAGAATTAACCCACCTGCATACCGGTAAATCCAAGGCTCAGGGCAAAAACGGCCGTTGCTTCGGGGTATCGATACGTTTATGCGAATCCACGACCAGTCTGTCCACGGCGGTTGTTGCGCTTGTTCACACTGACCGTGCTCCATCCCTCCTCGTCACCGCCAGCACCAGCCTCAGGGGCCGGGGCTCTCCAGCCGTTAGCAGACGCCTTCTTGGCTTCGACAGGAGCAGCAGGGGCGGTCTCCTCGGTCTCGTTTTCAGCGGTCAATTCGCCATCCTCACTGGCCCGCTGGAGGATCTCAAAGTTGCCACCACCCTTGGGGGTCTCAAGGACATCCTTGCCATTGTGGTCAACAGCGGGGGCTGCCTCCTTAGCCTGCCTTTGCTTCTCGGCAAACTTCTCGGCTTTCTCGGCCTTAGCCTTCTCGGCAGCTTCCTGCTTTTGGCGGATAGCAAGCTGGCGTCTCTCCTCGACCTGACGCTCGCGGGTAGCGGTGTCAATGGGGCGAGCGGCACCGAAGGGGCTAGCCTTGGAGTCGCTGCTGGCTGAGGTGGGGGGTGGGGTTCTCGGAGACAGTGCGCTTCGTCAGGTTCAACTTGGGGCGGGTAGCAGGGGCAGCGGGAGCGGCAGGTGTAGCAGAGGGGGAGGCGGGGGTGGGCTCTTTGGGAGTTTCGTCAGGGCGCATTCTGGCGCGCCACTGGTTGTCCATATCGGCAGCAGTAGGTGTAGGCTCGGGGCGAACGTGCTCGGGGCGGGGAGGGCGCGAGCCCTCGTCCTGGGAACGTCCCTCACCCCATGCGGCCTCGCTTCTCCGGAAGCTGGAGCCAGGTCCGTCGTGGCTGTGCTCTCGGCCACCCTCGCGGGGCGGGCCGGCAGAGGGCGAAAGGGGTCCCTTGCGCTCCCAGTTGTTGAAATCACGGGGCTTTCCGTCGGATTCAAAGTTGCTGCGGCGGCCACCGCGGTCGCTGCCCGCATCGGAGCCGGCATCCATGCCACGTCCGAAGCTGGAGCGGTCAGGAACACGGCGCTGGGGAAGTTCGGGGAGGGGTCCACGTCGGGACCAGTCAAGATCCTTGCCCTCCAGGCGAGATTCCTTGGCTAAATAACCTTGTCAGTCGAGATCCTTGCAATACGCCAACATTCGGTACTTACGAGGCTCCGCAACACTGGTACGAATGGAACGTCCCTGGAAAGAGGAGCCGGAGAGATCCAGAGCCTTCTTCAGGCCCTCGACGGTCTCGAACTCGACATATCCGAAACCCTTGGGAGCCTTTGTCAACTTGTCTTCCACGAGACGGACGTTCGTCACGCCACATCCAGAGAAGAACTCAGAGATATCGGCGTCGGTTGCTTCGAAGGAAAGGTTGCCAACGTGGCAAGTGTAGGGGGGCTGGGTGGGGAGATCAAGAGGCTCCCGAACGGCATATCCACCACGCTCGCGCTCTAATCATTCAATCTGTCAGAACATGTTCTGTATATCTGGCGCGGGAGGCATCATACCAAAGCCGCCAGAGCCGGAGCCGTATCCCATATCACCCGCGGGGCGACGGTTGAAGGTGGAAGTCAAAGGCTGGGCTGTTCATAGTGTAAGCAGGCGTTTCGATCAATGATAAGCATGCTAGGTATAGGGCAAACCACATACTGGCTATAATTTTTTGGGGTTAGTACAATTTCGTAATTTCCATAGTGGGGGTGGGGAATCTGCGACTTACAAGGAAGGGGCATATCCTCCATCTCATCAGCCCAAGAGCCAAGGCCTATAGTCGTCAGTAATCACCTTCAATCATCCAATTCTTTTTTCGGGTCACTCACTTTCATCGGCCAAGAAGGTGCTCATAGACATCTTCTGGGCTTTATTTTTGGGAGCTGATATTCCAACATGTCAGCGAATCGCCCATGAATATCTTCGCGGGTCGATGCCCTGGGGAAAATTGAGGGTCTGGAACGAACCCATGATTGCGGTTTGAAGTTGGGGGAAACGCGCCGGGATTTGTGCGCGCTTCTCGGAGAGTAGGGTTGGAAAAAAGGAAAAGTCAAAAGGTCAGAGACACCTGGTGGGAAGGCCAAGAATAAAAATTTGAGTGAAGTAGTTGGGGTGTTCAATATCTGCAAACCCACAGTGGAAAAGTTGGTAGAGGGGAAGTCGGCTGCGGCATGGAAGTGGACGGGTTACTAAAATTTTAGTGATGACGCTAGCCCAATCAGAGCCGCGAGATCGGTCTATACCTGAACTGCGACCACCTTCCAATCTATTGATATTCCATCTAGAATTGAATGATGTGGAAGTAATAGGCTAATACTCTTGTTGATTCGAATGGAGGGGGAAATTGGGGATGTTCACGGAGTTTGTCCCTTTATCTGTGTACAATAGTAGTCTTCTTCATACTCGGCTAAAAATATATCATAGAATGAACATATCCCGAAAGCAGCATGGAGGACACAACTTCATCCCCGTTCCAACCTGGTCGGCTAACATTCGGCCATTCCAGAAGGAGTCGGTCTACAGTGGCTCAATTAACCTGGATAATCAGCGGTATCACAAGTCCGACTTTTGTAAATCATTCCGCACCGGCTCTTAGTTCTCTTTGGTATACTTCATCGTAGCCTCTGGTATGAAAATGCAACATAGGTATTGGTGTCGGCCTTTTTCTGCGCATAGGCCTTTTTCTTTTCTCTCTCTCTTTTTTTCCCACATGCCGATATGCAAATCATAGGGATTACCTACTTTTGATATTCTAGTCTAGGTTGCTAAGTGTTGGTCCATAAGCGAATGGCATGTTAATCTAGTCATAGCAGGTCATGCATAACTATTGGTGGTACTAATGTCTTAGTATCAATAACTTAAGAAAAGCACTGAGCAAAGGCTACTATGGTCCATGGATGCTTAGACTGTTAAGAAGGCACCCGGGAATATGGTATACCTGAAGATTGTACGACTAGTAGTGGACGTCATGTGTATGCTTTGTCGGCCTGAATCCTAAATCTTTTGTATAACAAGATGCGATAACACCGCGAAGCTGGTTTGAATAGGGATCTAAGCATTGACAGCAAGAATTAAGCCTTTTGACATAGTGATAGGTGTAGTAATAGGCGGTCCCTGGAGATCGCACCTTTTGTTAAAGTGCAGGGATGACTTTTGACCCAGTAGGGATCAATCGCAACAGTTTGAGGGGGAAATAAAGATCGTGGGGCTGTCTTGCAGGGGATCATCTGCTGAACATGTGCAATGTGGGGATATATCCGTGAGATCTTCACCCTGTTCATCCGCCATTTCTCTCCAACATGTATTAGCCAGTCAGTCAGTATATAAGAAGAATAATTATAAAATGTATGCAAATCATTTTGATACCAATTTGAAGCTTACTCTTCATGCCCTAATTTGTCCAGCCCTGAAACCTTGGAAGCCGGAGGAGGAAATTACATAATCCAGGCACATCGACTTGACACGTGACCGTACTCTTTCCGACTTGGATTGCTGCTTCGATGAGTGCTTCAATGATTGTAATTTACCGGTCCACGACCTCTGAACCCATGTATCTCTCAGTTTGAATAAATATGGGAGATCAAACTAAAGATGCGCAGGACTTCCAGTCCCACACCCTCCTGTCTGCTGCCAAAGTCGGAGCCCTTAGTGGTAAGTATCTGTTCTTC
Organism: Penicillium chrysogenum; assembly: GCF_028827035.1. Taxonomy (NCBI): domain Eukaryota; kingdom Fungi; phylum Ascomycota; class Eurotiomycetes; order Eurotiales; family Aspergillaceae; genus Penicillium; species Penicillium chrysogenum. Next base: position 1,201,541 of record NW_026622749.1, on the reverse strand, counting down.
ACAAGATTGCTTGGATACAGACACCACGGCTCCCTGAAGATGAAGTGCTAATTTTTCAACTAGGAACTGCTGGCCTGATCTATGGAGGAGCCGCTGGCGTCATCAGATCCCCCAATCCCATGATTCATTCATTGTCATGTGGCATCCACTGGTTTGCATGCGGCTCAGCCTTTTGGTGTATGTGGAGACACCCTAAGCTTATATCGCTGATGTCTAACCTTTATCTTGGGACAGGGCTGCGGAGTAACATCATTAAACATCATTACCAAGATAAAGCCTCGCCGAAGGAGCGCACGTACGCGAGTGCTTTATGCGGTGGCATTGCCGGTGGAAGTGTAACGAGGTTGATGGGTACCATATCCCGCACCGAAAGCACACCCTGTGGCATCGTGTCTAACCAAATCATATAGGAGGCCGGCTGGTTCCGGGGACTATCATTTTCTCATTACTCGGCTACTGCGGCCAGAGCGTCTTCAACCGAGTGGACGCGTGGCAAATGGAAAATGCACACAAGACATCAAAACCTCTGATGCAGCGAATGGCTGAATCTAAATGGGTCCCACTCCGCACACTCTCTGATCAGGAATACAGGGAGATGTTGAGTGAAAAGCTGCTTAGCATTGACGCTGAGATTGCTCTTCTTGACGATAAGATCCAGGAACTGGAGAAGTCTAGACCAATTCCTGCTTCAAGCTCAAACGAACCCTGAAAAGTGGGACAGGTGACAATAGAAGGAAATGTAAATTATTGTACAATATGAGGGAAGGGAGACAAAGGCAGAGAGAGAGAGAGAGAGAGAGTCGAGAATATAATGAATAACAACATATAGAGCCCAGGCCTGGAGTCCCCCAGGGCTGACAAAATGATCTCCCCCTGAACCTTGGGAATTCTTGGGTCGCGTGTCGATCAACCAGAACATACATATGAACAACAACTGTATAAGAACATTATAGGAAGATATTGGAATATAAAATGCTTGATAGTATAATATATGGAAAAGTACCAAAGGATCAAAGCAATTAATGTAAAAAGGTAGCCGCTTTGAGAGAAATAACTAGCGTTCCGCTTTTTTTTGGCCAGTTCCTCCGACCTGTCCGGTAGCCCACCTCTCTCATTCTCCCTTACCCTTGAGTTCTCCCCCCCCCGGCATGATTCGCTTACACTCCTTTTCTTTGAATCAGCCCGAAGTGCTCATCCTACTGAGACTTTGATGGACAAAGTCGTTGCTGTTCTGGAGTCTGGAATCCCTGGTTCCAACCAGACGGACAGTAGAGACTTGGGGGGGTTCTAACAACAGTACAATTGAATCCCGACGTAACCTCAATGTACGAGTCGACACTGCCTGTCTGAGATCAGCCCGCTGCTGATCGCAAAGCGCGATGACCCTCTTTAACCCGACCTCGATTCTCGTGGGGTTCCTCCTTCTCTACCTCTCGTCCTTTTTCATATTCGCTATCGTCCGGATCGCGACGGGAATCTCCATCCAGCGGATCGGCTACTTTTCACTGCGCCGAATCGCATACACTCCGAGGGAAGGAATACACATTGAAATCCGCGGCCTCGGATTCTCGTTACACCCTTCGTCATTTGCCCAGCCAACATGGATCAGCATTCGGTTGACAGAGCTGAAGGTTACCGTGGACTCGACGACTCTGGGGCAAGGAAAACGCGAAGTGCCCCGCGACATATTGGAGAGTCCTGGGCCCCCTAAACCGTCCGAAGACCGCGCCGCACCCGAACATGGCGGAAGAAGCAAAACATGGAGGACGTTAACACGAATCAAGGAAAGTGTCAAGCGGCTACACCGGCAGATAAATTGGTTGGCTCTTGTGGACCTGACTGCTATCGACACAACTGTTCACTTCGTCAACGCCGGTCAGATCCAGGTTGGATCGCTTTCCCTTTCAGTCGACACGCGGAGTAAGATGGTGGAACGGGGAAAGCTATTTCGTCGCAAGAAGGATATGTCGCGAGACCAGCGCCCAGCCGAGTGGATTATGAATGTGAAAAATGTTTTACTCAATGTCGACGGCCGGGAGCCAACCGAGATATTGGATAATGTGGGCGTGAACCTCCATGGACTTCTTCACAAGGATTTGGACGGACTGAGAGACGCCTCGGTGGCCCTTAAGATTGGACGTATGCATATTCCATATGACGATCTCCGCACGCTATTGCAGCGCATCAAGCCGGTCAAGTCTGCACAAGGGCCAGGGAATACTGAGACCGATGACGAGATGTCTTTTGCCGATTTTGTGGACGAGCTCGACAAGCCTGGAAGCAGAGACGATTCCATTGTACAGACTGTGGCGGACTCAAAGGAATTTGCAAGTTCACTACTCCGTGGTATACAGGAGATCCAGATCGCTCTGAGCTTCTTCCGTGTCTCAAAAGGTATACAGTCTCTGTCCGCAGGACAAAAACCCGTGTATCTGAATGTGGTATCGCATGAGCTTGGAATTGATCTTCATCGGATGGATCCCAAGAGCCCGGAGCATCGCATGTATTTCCAGCGGAAGGATGTTGCCCACCAGGCTCTTCTTGCTGCTATCTCTCTTTCGGTCAGCTTAGACGACGAATCCGGCGAGAGTGATGACATTCTATACATCCCCATGGCCACGACAACTATCAAGACCACATTGCCCTCGAAGACCGTGAGCGCCTTTGATGATGAGAACGCCGATGAGCGAAACACAAATGTCCTGTTCGCAAATTTGGTTGTCACATCACCCTCGGTAGATCTCCAACCGCAACATGTTTCGAGGCTGCTCAAGCTGGCACAAAGTCGAGCCTCTTCTCCTCGAGCGAAGAAGCGAGATAATCATCGATTGATTTCTCGATTACTCCCAAAGGCAAGCATTAAGCTTTCTGTACACGAACCCGTGATCCGGTTTGTTCTCCCAATCGAGAAAGAGTCTGGTACTCCCGATGATTACAACCTTCTTATCTCTTCTATCTCCTCCATTTCACTCGATATCGAATCGTCTCATTCATCTGAAGGTGGTGCCCACTATTCCCTATCTTCCATTTACCGGGTTGCCTCCCACAAGTTTTATTACCAGACCCCAGCAGGCAACAAACATAATTTGCTCACAAACGAGAATCTGGAGCTCAAGGTCCACCTGAATGCTACCCCGGAGGTCTGTGTAATCGTCTCAGGAAGCCTGAACGAGATTTCAGTCCACATGATTGATGGAGAGGTAAACCGTGGAATCCGCGAAGTTTTGCAGCAGTTCATCACCCAGATGCAATCACAGAAGCGGGTACCGATACCAGCAAATGATCAAAAGGCAAGCGTTTTGAGACGAGTGCCTCCATGGCTACTCCAATTTCAGTTTGAAGCCACAGGGTCCAGCGTGGAAATTGCTGGCGTGGACAGCACCGTATCTGATATATCTCGCGGAGTCTCTCTACAGCTACAATCGTGGACAGCGGAATACAAAGCTCAGAAAACGGAGAAAAACGTTGGAAGCATTGCTAGGCGACGTACTCCCAGCCATTCCACCATTGGCGATGAATCTCCCTTTCGATTTCCGCCAACCTCACCTCCCAAGGCCACTCACACTCAACGCGGCGCTTCAGATGGCCGGCGACTGGCTCTCCATGCGCGTGGCTTCGATGGCTTTGTCATTGAATCGGAAGATTATTTGGAACCCGAGCCATTCTTCACTTTGCCCCGATTTGAGATCGCTCTGAGCACACACAGTGATCGCCTTGGACCGATCCTGCATGTCACCTCTGTGTTCAAGGGCATATACCTTCAGTACTCACTGTACCGGTTCTACTGCCTTGGTGTTGCCGTCTCCGTGATCCAAGACGTGCTCACACCCTTCCCGCAAAAGCACTCGCAGTCTGCTGAAAGCAAGTCCAGGGCGGCTGCAAGCATATCGCTTCCGCCGCCTCCGGCGTACAAATGGTCACCCAAGAAAGAGTTGGTCACCTACGACATGAAGGCAACGGTTGTGCAGCTTAAGGCGAACTTGCCGAACGATCCTCAAATAATGATTCAGATCTACGGACTTGCCGGTGCTTCCCAACGTCTTTCCACTCCCTATGTCAAGGCCAACCTTGTTCGTTTCCATGCAGAGGCACCTAAGCTCAAGGGGGTTTGGGCAAGAATCGGCAGTATGAACAATGTCAGGCTGGACTTCCGAAAGATGAAAATGAAACATGGCAACACATTGGTTGAAGAAAAATCGATTGATATATGGACAGACTTCATCCGAATTGGTGTACCTCATCATATGGTGATGCACCGCATTTTTGATAACCTTATCAACACTTCCAAGGCCTTCAAACAGCTGCATAATCGCTTCAAAAATGGTTGCAGAGAATTTGGCTCCAAGAGAGAGCCAGAAGCCCCGAAGAAGGTGCCCAAGGTATCTCTTCGCAGCAAAGCGTTACTCTTTGAGCTGGAGGACGATGGGTTTGAGTGGAAACTGGGCTGCATCTATCGACTCGGCCTAGCTGAGCAGATTCAGCGACTGGCCCGGGAAGACGCCTTCGACTTGAAATCCCACAAAGTCAGGGAATCTGACCAGCGGCGCGCCACATCCCGATTACGAGCCAAATCGAGCCATCGGACCTTGCGAAGCGAGCGAACTAGCCAAGACACAAGGCGAAGCAGGAGTGCTGACGAACGGCCGAGATCTAACAACCAGGAACGTGGGAGAGGTCGGAAATACCGCTATAATACCGATGGCGCGACCTGTCTCTCATCAGAGCAAAAGATATCTGTGGATGCCGCTTGGGACCGACTTCAACAGTACAATGCTCAAGTCTGGAAAGAAAAGATTGATGCAGCTCTCATGTTTCAGGGCACTTCCATCAAACAAGTCCGAAATCTCTTCTCTGGTGCAGATGAACCTCCTCCGGATGTTAAGGAGACCGAAACCATTCTTGCCATTCCGAACAGACCGGGTCTGATGTCAGCTTTGATCAGTGATGTCAACCTTGTTATTGACAAGCCCTCATTCCCTATCGATGAGTTCCCGAGTTACTTGAACCGAATCGGAAAGGGAATGCCCATGTCTATGCAATATGGCCTGGTCGTCCCGATGAGCTTCAACCTGGAAATGGGTGAAGCGCGCGTCAACTTGCGAGATTATCCTCTAGATCTGTTGCACATTCCAGCCCTGCGCCCAGGGCAGTCTCCAAGACTTCCCAGCTGGTCTTTGCGGACAAACTTCGTCATTGCAGAAGAATGGCGTGACCATGAATCCGCGAGGCAGGTCGAAGTGGAACTCGTTCCTGCATCTGAAGGGCCCGACGGGTCTCCCCGCGAAGCGTTCAATATTCAAGTATGGCGTTCTGTTACACCGGTTAAGACATATTCAGACCCTGTCATCGAGATAAACACAAGTTTGCCGACTAGCATTTCATGGGGTGTCTCCTACCAGCCTGTCATTCAAGATATGATGAAAATCATTGAGGGCTTTACCAAACCTGAAATCGATCCCTCGGAGCGGGTGGGCTTCTGGGACAAGATCCGACTCAGCTTTCATTCCCGGATTAAGGTTCTCTGGAAGGAAGATGGCGATGTACATCTGCGACTTAAGGGCTCTCGTGATCCATATGTGGTGACCGGCTTTGGAAGCGGATTTGTCATGTGCTGGCGCAGAGATGTCCGATTGGATGTTCACACCAGTGACAACCCCACGGAATTCATGACTGTCACGAGTGGCGAATACGTGCTTGCTATTCCCGACTACAGTGCCGAAGCACGTTGTGCAAATGAAGCGACTACAGAGGAGCTGGACAACAGTTCTGCGTCCAGCGAGCAGAAGAACGCTGCCCACTTCAAGAAGGTTGTCATGAAGCTCTCTGGCGATGTCAAATGGGCAGCAGGTCTCGTCTTCGAGCGGGATGTTGATAATGATGAAAGGTCCTTCTCTTTCAAACCCCATTATGAGGTCATCCTCAAGAACCCTAAATTCCTCAAACCATCCGAGCGTGTTGGTTACGATGCTTATCGTGGCTTCAGGAGTGACCACATCCACCTTTCTGTCTCCATTATTGCACCGCAGAACAGAGACTGGACTGTCGACACTGTCCAACCATCTTCAAGCTACAACACAATCCATCTCACCCCGCGATTCTTCACCCACTTCTTCAATTGGTGGTCTCTTTTCTCGGGCGTGATGTCGCTTCCTGTTCGCCAAGGACCTCTCTGGCCAGGAGTCACAAAGACGAGCAAGAAGTTCAACCGTCATTTGGCAACTGTCAAATACAAGATCCTTCTCGCACCTCTGTTCGTGGCCCACATTTACAAACACAAGGACCGCGAAGATTACGCGGAAAGAGTTGTTACAGCTACGGGCCTGAAGGTTCGTCTTGATTGCTTTAAACTTGATATTCATCAACGCCGCGAGCAGATCAAAACACAAGCCGGGGGCCGTTCAAAACAAACTAGGACAAGCGCAATGCGTATTAACCAAGCCCAAATTGATATGCAATCTGCAGACTTCCGCGCAGTGTCCGCCAGCATCGAAGGCACCACGCCGGAGGATGTCGAGCGCAACAGAGACGATATCCTCTCTTCCTTCCAGCAGCCTGTTCCATCAGTTGACTTGTCTCGGTTCACGATCCCTGATCAAAACCTGGACTGGGTCGACATGGACGATTTTGTGGAGCCGGACTGGATCCTTCCACAGGAGTCGAACCCTCGTACACAGATCTTACCTCTGGCCTTTACCCCGCGCTTTACCTACTTCCGTAACACAGATCATGGCGACATTGGACCCGACGAAACGGGGTACAGCACGTTTGGACACGAACCGACTCACGAGTGTGTCATGTCGGAAACTAACGATCCTCGCCGTGTTCAGATCGAGTTGGTCAAAGACCGCCTCGCAACAGTCGAGGCACAAATTCGCAATTATGAACGCACCATTGGGGAAATGGAACTCAAGCTCATGAGAGATGTTGACAACAACGAAGGCCTGAAAGCTGAGCATGAGTTATTCCTTCGCCAGTCAGAGTCGCTGGCGAGACGACGCAGGTTTTTGACCACAACTCTCCACCGTCTTGAGAGGCACATCGCACGCGACGAGCGGACGCCACATGGTGACACACTTGGCAAAAACGTTGCACCCAGCACTGCTTCTTTCCGAACAGGACGAACAGGTCGTGATGCTGATTCCACAACCGATGGCCGTTCTTCAGGGCTGGATGGAATGTACTCGTCGGCCAACGATGAGTTCTCCAGTGATTTCAACAATCGTTTTATGATCCACAACGTGCAGCTCAAATGGAACAACTCCCTCCGCAACATCGTCTTGCGGTACAGCCACCAAGTGAGCCAGCGGCGTGGGTTTATTTACTATATGTCTCGCCGAGCTGTCAAATTCATTCTTGATATCGTGGAGGAGCAGGACAGGAACAAGCGCAAGCAGCCTAAAATGTCTAAGACGCATACCCGAAGCTCAAACAACGATGAGGACGAGGAGGAGGTCGACGAACGCGTCGCACAGTTGCTGAATGATGGTAAGCGTTACGTGAATGCCGATGGCAACGAGCCACCGGACTCGAATGCCCAACCAAGTCCAGACACCCAATCAAGTCCGAACGCCCAGTCGCCTTCCAACTCGGACAGTTCTAGTGAGAATACCATGCCGGAGTTCACTCCCCAGAACAGTTATCACTTGCGTCTCATTGCGCCTCAAATCCAGCTTCTCAGTGAAAAGAACCAGAAATCGGTCTTGCTTGTTGCCGCCAAAGGCATGGAACTTAAGGTCGTCTCGATCATGGACAAAGCGCGTGTCTCGGACGATGTCAGCGGCTTGATACGGCGTCGTTTCTCCCTCGAAATGGACGGTGCCCAGTTCTTTGTTGCAACACAGAAGAAACTGATGGCGAACTTGCAATTTTATGCTGGCAATAAATACGGAAACGCGCCTGGATCAGCGTGGCCCCCGTGGTTGACTTTGGAAGCCATGTTCGATTTCGAGTTGAATCCATTTGGATTCTCTCGTATTGTGCAAAAGACTTCTGCCACCCTGCGTTACGACAAGTTCAACAACCTCCGCCTCAAGTATAACGAAGAGGTGGTAAAGGGTCAGCAAGGGCCTCATCCTGATGACCAGGAAGACCGCATAGACTCGATCAGCGTGGACTTCCCTCATTTCCGTGCGATTTGTGATTCTGCAGAGTACTATTCCATGTATATCATTGTCCTGGATCTCATGCTCTACAGCGAGCCACTCGAAAAGGTCCGAAATGAGCGGTTGGAGAGGATCATGCTCACTTCCGACTTCAGTGACCTTCGTGGCGTCCCGGAAATGGTGTTCAAGCTTCAAGCGCGCATTCGCCAATTGGAGGAAATCAAAGAGTACTTCCAGATTAATGCTAAATTCCTGGACAAACAGGGCTGGGAGGATCGGCTCGCTCTCGAACGCGACTTGTCTCTATGCGAGGATGAACTTTTCTTCATGATGAAGGCAATCACAACTTCTCAACGGCGAATGGAACCAAGTTCGTCTAGAGCAGCCGGAGTCCATGGCTTACTACGCTGGAGCATATCGGCGAGTGAGGTCGTGTGGCACCTGATGAAGGAGCCTTCTGAGCCGTTGATTGAGTTCCAGCTGCGCAATGCTTCATACGAACGAACCGACAATGCTGATGGCTCGAACCACAACCTGGTATCCATCGAGCGACTATTCGGGTTGAACTTACTTCCAGACGCTATCTACCCTCAAATTATCGCACCTTATCTCGACGGCGCACGCACCCTGGATGACTTCATGTTGCGTGTCAAATGGCACATGCTGGAGGCCGTTGCCGGTATCCCCGTGCTTGACAACTTCGAAGTTTCATTGTTCCCGCTCAAGATTCAGCTCGAACGCGAGCTTGGTCAGAAAGTCTTTGAATACATCTTCCCCAACGTGGGCTCTAGCGCCTTTGAGGCCGGTGGCTTCTCGCCTTTCATGATTAAGAACATGAAGCCGCTTGAGGGCTCGGATGAGGAAGATGATGACGAAGGCTCAAATGGCGCGCCACTGACACGCTCAACGAGTACCGACGGTGATACCTCGTCTATGGACAGTCTCGCCATCTCTAAGGGACCGGGCTCCATCGAACTGCGACTCCAGCCTACTCTGTCGCTTTCGGATGAGACCAAGTCGCGTAATCGCTCAGGCCATCTGAAGGGACTTGTGATGACACCTATCCACCAGGATAGTAACCGACTGGGTGTATCAGAGACCGCTCGCAAGACAGGCCGTCCCGCTACGACTGGCGGTCTCAGCAAAAAGAAGTCTGCTGATAGTCTGCGCATGTTGACTAAACAGCCCACTGAAAGATCGCTGTCTAGCCACAGTGCTAGCGAAGACAGTCGCAAGAAGTTCGGGATGGTTAAAGGCCCCAGCAAGGGCGGTAAATCCAAAGAGCCAACCGACGACCTGTCTCAGATGATCTCCCGCGCCTCCAACTTCATGACTCTCGCACGTGTGAAGGTGAATGATGTGGTTCTCTGCATGAGCTACAAGGGCAAAGGAGAGCACAACTTGGAGGATCTCCATGACTTCGTCTTCCGCCTCCCAGTTCTGGAGTACAGCAACAAGACATGGTCGAACCTGGATCTTGCCCTGCGCCTCAAGAAAGACGTGATCAAAGCCCTTATCTCGCACGCCCCCGCCATCCTTGGCAACAAGTTCTCCCACCACCGACCCTCGAAGCAGCAACAGAAGCGTTTCCGTGAGCTTGCATCATCGTCTCAACTCCTGTCAAATACATCCAACTTGATCAACCCGAGCAGTAGCCAAGCCCAGAGTCTGGCCAGCTACGACTCTAATAGCGATTACTCGGAGTCACGCTCGCGCAAGTCTATGCAGTCGAATGCCTCGCCACTGGCTAGGACTACCTCGTTGGGTTCAGACATCCACAGCACAAATTATTCAGATCCCACTATCCATGACGCACGCTCCGCCAGTGAGGTGGATGTGGATTCTCGCTGGGAGGTTCGTGTTCTTTCATCCAATCGTGTCACCATGAATATCCCCAAATGCTAACACAGAATGGTTAGGCATCTCGTCGATTTGTCAATGCCCCTCCACCCTCAAGGCCGATGACCTCTGGCCAAACCGTGACTACAATCCGAGCCGACAAGAATGATCAGGATGACAGGTATGGATCCCGCGCACGAGTCACTTATCGCCGCAGCAAAGGAGTTGACTGACTTGTATAGTCACATCAAAACAATTCGCAGCATCGGCCGGAAGCTAACATTCCGGAAATGATCGCTTCGCTTCATTTTGCACTATATCCCTTTTTTCTTCTCTCCGTTCCTATTTTGCCTAATACCTCTACACCCTTTTAAAATTCCTGTGATCCTTTGTACAGCAACACATCCTTGTTTTCACCAGGCCTCTCGTGTCTCTTAGATACCCTCTACATGCATTGGGCCGTACATAGGCGTTATTTCCTGCGTTTCGTGTTTTTCGGTGTGCCTATGGCGGGGAGAAATCGTGTTTTTATCACCCAGGCTGTCCGAGGACACTGGCATAGAGGCGAGAGGGGACATTTTGCTTTTTTTCTCAAAGCCTTTTAGTATTATCCTTTTTGGCCCTGACACTTGTTTCCTGATGGGACAGGTGGCTATTGATAGCGCTTATTGATACATGTACACACCGGATGTTAGACCTCGCATGGCTTTCCCTTGCCCACGACATAGACCAAGGGAGATACCAAGTCTTTCCTAGTGTAGAAAACTATTGTTGCATTTCCAACCAGCACTTCTCATTCATGAATAAAAATTATTTTTAAGGCAAGATCACAAGGGAAGGAATATTAGCTTCAGCCTTCAATTTCATGCCTTGTCATCGTAGAGGATGCCCTAGTACGCCTTCTTTTCGTCATACTGGCTTAGTTGCTTGAGTATGAAAATACATATGAGTAGGCTCGAATTCTAAGCAATCTATTTGTTGCTTGCTGAAATAGAAAGTGCGTTAGTCCCTGCATGTGCTGGGTCTCATTCTAAATATCCAAAGTATCAGTTTAACGGCATATACGACCTACAACCTAGTTTAATTCTCAGTGCGTCCAATTCCAATCATGCTATTGGTAGCAGGTTCTTCCTATTGAATCATAAGAAACACGTCTGCCCATCCTTATCATCAATTATCAAGTCCCAATAAACATAGGGTATGTATATACACTAGCCTGCGCGGCACATTAAAAAGAATGCCAAAGTCTATAAAAGCCCCTCCCAAAATGCATTTTCATGTGCAACCAAAAAGACCAAAACGAGAAAACTTCATCAGATACAAATTCATCATAGTCGTACACATATTACACGGATAATTTCTCCGCAGGTTCGGCATTGTGAGTGCCAAGAGTTGCTTCATGATAAGTTCCATCGGCAACGTGAGAAGCCCCATGAGGGGCACTGCTGGAGGCCTCGTTGGAGACATCTTGAGCTCCATTGGAAGGCCCGGGGACATCATCGGATATTTTCTCAGCGGGGTCGGATGGCGTTGAAGGTTCGCTCTGCTTATCGCGAGTCCAAGGCCAAACATTAGCCTGAACGGACGCGAAACGGGTACGTGCAGTGGGTGCGCTGATATCGTCAACCCAAGGGATGCCGCCTTGTCCACGGTTTTCTGCCCATGCCTTCTTTTCACGACGCAGGTCACTCTGAACCCAGGGGATTGTGATCAAGGTCCAAACAATAGCCCAGGCAAACGGAAGGGTCCAGCCCAGCTGTATGTCAAGTTAGCCTGATTGCAAGGTGGGATTGAACTGATTCCAACTTACCGTGAATGCAACATTTTCCTGAACGGTGAAAATCACTGCAGTAATGGCGGCAGCGAAAATGATAGAGCCTCCACTCCAGAAACAGTTCATTTCGAAGAGCATACGGCGGAAATAAGGACTTGATAGGTATCGAGTCCGGAGAGCATATCGATAGATCTGTCCACCACCACCGTCGACTGCTACCACGTCCTCAATAAGCGCGTACAATGCAGTCGGCATGACGGAGCCTTTGGGCGTGGAAGAAATTCGGAACGGAGCCTTGAAGCCCATCATACGGAATATGTCGAGGGAAAGGTAGACGATGCCGAAGTAGAACATGACGGTGGGTAAGACCATCGCAATGAGGCGCACTGTTTAAGCGGTCAGTACGTGGCAATGGCACAAGATATGATAATGGGTTTGTCTAACCATAAGGTTCTTCAGGCACCGATCCACTGCGGACTCGTTAGCTCATTGCTCATCCTGCTCCCATGATAGATGCTAGACCTACACGACCAATTCGACGGCCAAAATCAACCAAACGATGGTGAAGTTGATTTGGAAGAAATCCAGCTACCGAGAGGTATCAGTTAATATTAGTCCATGATCAATCCTAGGTCGAAACGTACCCATGATACGCGGGAGTTCAAGGGTCGAGCGCGCGAGTTTTTGCGGAATAAATGATGAAGGCGGTAAAAGTACTCAAAGACCGAGACTCCTCCAAGTGAGGCGGTGACGATCGAGAAGACTGCACATCCACATTAGCAACGAGAACGGGGTGTATATGTTCTACCATGCAAAACATACCCACGTTGTGTGACAGATCAGTGAGATACCAAAGACACCAATACAGAATCAATGGCTGAGCCAAGGTGTCAATCACAAAGATAGTCCAGAATAATGCGATCGACTTCTTCCTTGTATGCAATGAGTATGGCAGCGGAGGAGGCTCGGAGGCTGTTTGGACGGTTCCTTCCTCCATCGGTGTGGCGATAAGCGGACGGTGATGATAGGTTCGGAGGGACACGCGGTAAAGGCTGTGATGAAGGAATAAGGGGTTATTAGGACATGGTGCGAATACAATGATAAATCCGAATGGATTTCCAAAGAGAAAGAATCCAGGAAAATGGAGTGAAGAAGAGGCGAATATGTAAATTGTAAGCCAGGAAATTTTGGCCGGAAACAACGGAGACGGGTACTTCCGTTGCCATACTAACTTGGCTGGGATGGTAGGTACCTGATGTACGGCCCTATGATGTCATTCAAAACAAGCATATACCCACACAGCCTTGAATCGAACCATTGCGAAGTGCCTTTTTTGTCTATTTCCCTAATAGATTGACGTTTTTGTCTCTTACTTTGTCTCTTACTTGTCCCTGAGCTTCTGGTATTTGTACATAGACGGGTTATTCGTTCAAGAGTGCACCTACATGTAGTATGTATATGTATAGCATCCCACACCAAAGGGGAACCTGGATCGACGTCAGTATGCGGTAGAAATGCGCCATTCATACGGTAAGCTAGTGAATAGTACTCCGTGTAATGGGTATATGTAAATATGCACAATAATGCAGAAAACAAGGAATCGGGGCCGGAAGACGAGTCACACCGGTCCACTCGGATGCCGATCACCTCGGGAGTTTATGCTTGTTCATAAGACCCCCTCTATATATAGTAAAAGAATGTACAAAGTAGCTACATTGTAGAACAACATATGTACTGCATATAACATCAATCGAACATCCAAGTACATTTGCTTTCATCCCCCTTTCAAAATGAGAATCAGCGCATGGATGTGAGGCATTGGCCTCGGCGTTAGCAGTGGTGGCAAGAACAAATTGCACTATGGATATATGTACTTTAGATCCAGACTCAAAGAAATAATTCCTTTCAAAATTAGTTCAGTGGAACGTTATAATGAAGCATTTGATAGGGCTAGGTTATATGATAGTCAACTAGTTAGACGTTTGTTATTAAAGATGCCTCACAAACAAGGCATCAATAACCATTGAGATAAGATAAGATCATGTGACCTGACAGTCGCATTGCAAAAATTGGAAGCCCGGCGTTCGAGTCCTCCCCCTTCAAAAATTTTCTGTCCTTCTTTAATTCTCCCTCACTCCATCATCTTTCTTTTATCATTTTTACAGCTAGCCTTCTATTCAAAAAAGCTATGTAGCCATGCCTGGCGTACAACATCTTATCGACTTCGTGCTGAATGAAGTCGCACTCTGTGGCAACCAAGGTGTGTATAGTCTCTTCACTGGGACCCACTTTTCCTCACCCCGGAGACGCATGTCATGTCGCATTGTGGATTTCAAACGTCACCGAAATTATGTGAAAAAGGCTCCCTAGTCTGGGGAATATGTTGAAAATTCCTACTATACTTCCCCCTCAGGACTTTCTCATGACGGGGTTGACTCTGCGTTCTTGTGGCGCGGACCCAATATCGATCTATATTCTCCTTCTCAAGCCCTGATTGGGTGTTTTTACTTCTAATACGCAATCCCTGGAACGTAATGCTAACAGACATCAAGGCGCATCTTTATCCGACCTACTACAAGCCGTTGATGATTTCCACACCCAACCTCACAATGGGCCTGCAATAAACCAAAATATCGACCATCGTTTCAAAGCCAAAGTTTGGTCCTGGCTCACGGCTAACCCAGAGGTGTCTATTGGTCAGCACAATGAATGGAACCATCTCACCTTGGATGAAGCCGAGCGGCTTGACTCACGAAGCGATGATCCCAAAGGTAAAGGTCCTGAGACCAACCAAACCGCAGATCAGAACCCTGATTTACCGCCGCTTCGAATCTTCGTCTCAGAAGAGAGAGCCTGGCTTGCCATCACTGGCCATCCACCAGATGACTCCAAGGTACTACCTCTCGAATTTGTCTTATTGTCTGTGATTGCTTCACGCAAGTCAAAGGGTATTGTGCAGCCGGACCTGGTGAAGATCAGTGGTCAGGACAAACGGTCTGTTCCAAAGCGTACCGATGCGTTGCAAAGAAAGGGCTACATCGACAAGCGGCCAGTTCAAACAAAAACGGCCCGAACCAGTCTCTGCACGCTGCAGCGATTCTATCGCCACATCACCAGTGATCAAGCGAAAGAAGAACCGGAATCGAAGAACATGATTGATTTTGGTAGCTTCAACACCACCCTGTTCGGCATTCTCCGAGAGCATCAACTGATTGCACGCAATGATCTAAAGCGACTCTTGGGCTTCAATGATCATTGGCGTTGGAAAGTTTTGTCCCGTGCCCTCCGCAAATGGGAGCGGATAGGTGTGGTACAACGTGTGAGAGCCGAATCGCAATATGAAAGAATGCATCCTTGCGTGAAGCTTTTACGGAGTCCCACAGAGCAAGATCTCGCCCTCTTCCATGAGTTTAATTTCGATGTCTTGAACAAACATGGAGTGCGAACCAAGGGAACCAAATTTACCCCAGACCGAGACGAAGACCTGGAGCTGGAGGGCCCAAGCAAAAGATCTCCTAGCCCGGGAGACGGTGGGATGGATCTGATCAAAGAGCATGTCGGGGATGCTGTACGCATTGTACCGTCTTGGACGCCGGATCGTAACCTCTACAACCAAATCTTTGACATCGTTGAAAGATCAGGCACAACGGGCATCACGAACCAGGTAAGCATCTCACTCCCAAAGGTGTATTTTTCTTAGCTGATAACATAATCAAGACTCTGAACTCGACCTGCTTTGGGTCCTTTTACAGGAGGCCTGCTGAAAGTATGGTACATCGCTTGGTTGACCTATGGCAAGTGGCCCAGCCACTTCATCTGCGCCATTACGCCATCGTTCGAGATTTGGCAATGAAAAAGACCATCATGTATTATGTCCACTACTCGGCAAACAACTTTGCAAAGCTCGTTGAAGCTGGTCAGGCAGCATGGGAGGCTGTTGAGATTCCAGTCAAGAAAGCCAAGTCGTTGAAAATCGAGGCACCACCTTTTGGTGTGCTGCCTCAACTTGATGAATATGGATTCCTCAAAAGGCAGTTTCCAAAGAATATGCTGAAGGATCCAAATTCAACTCTACTTGACGGGGTCATGGCTGTCAATCCGCCCAACTATCTTCTTTCTTCGAGTGATCCGTTTGTTGTTGAACTTCCAAATGGTCAACATGGTATGATTGGCCCCTCATATTCCTGGTTCCCATAAGAGAAACTGTGATGGATCTAACATTAAACCGCAGTGATCCGTACGCGTATCGATAAACTCCCGCCTGGCTCCAAGCAGCAGTATGAGCCCCGTTTCCGGCCCAAGGGACGACCAAAAGGCAGATTGAACCGCGCGACTCTAGAAAGGCGCGCCAGAGAATTAAAAGCCAAAGGGCGCAAGGCCAAAGAACCGATAGCTACAGAAGCTGCAGCTAGACAACCCGAAGCTAGCGAAACCGAACTCGGAGAATCTCAAGCCTTGGAGCCCCTGATTGAACCCAAGCTGGAGCCAAGCCAAGGTTATGGCTGGGAATATGTCGATGAATCCCCGCGAGCCAAGAAAGCCAAGATCAAACATGACACCCTTAGGGGATTATCAAAGCAAGAGAAGCTTGAAGCACTTGGCATGGATGAGGGCTGGACTGAATACAAAGCTCTTGTCATGGACAAGCCTGTTCCTGGTGTGTATGTGACTCCCCACGGCCGAAGAAGACCAGTCGGCAAGTCCCGAGGTCGCCCGAGACAGAGTCGAATTGCCATCTTCAAATCGCCAAAATTAGCGTCAATCCCTTGGTTTGTCAAGGACAAAGATGACACAAGTGATGATGACAAGGTTGGAGATGCTGCTACCACCACCACCAGAGCATCCGAAAGCCTTGGCCCCGAGGCTGCACCTTCAGTTATCAACTCCGAGGGGCCCATCATGACCCCCACCCCGGTAACTTCCAGGCGAGCCAAGCGACTTCTACCTAATGACTCAGCCGTCTCACCCACACCATCCTCGGGTCCCAAGACCAATGGCCAGAGAAACGGGAGACCTCCGAAACGATCTCGTCTTCACAAGGCCCAAACTGGAAGCAATGAAGGACCCTTGGATGATGCCAGCGGGATATTGCTCGAGGATGCAGTTCCAGCACCCCAAGAGGGTTCAATCAAAATGAGTACACCACGCCATCGCGACAAGAGTGCCAGCATTCATCTACTCGAAGACCAACAATCTGGAACTCCATCAAAGCGTCGCCGCGTAGAATCGTCCGAGCGCAGTGGCAACGACCACACGACTTTACAATCCCCGACACCCCGTCCATCTGATGAACTGACACCACGATCAGGCTCAGTGGGTCCCCAAAAATTCAATTTCGGCGCCCACAGCACCAAGCCTGCAAAGAAGCCACGAGTTCGGAAAAGGCTCAATATCCGAACCATGAAGATTTCAGGGGAGGAAGGATCGGAATATTCTAAGCCTTTGATTGAGAGAGGCGGATCCATCAGTGTCCTTCGGAGAAAGCTCATCATGGAAATCATGGAAAAGGCTAATGGTGTATACCCCGCGGGCACTGCAATGTGGTATCCTTTTGTCACTGCATGGATGAAGATTCATCCCAATGAAAAGCCAGACATGCGAACTGTCAATACTGCATGCAAGCAATTGATTGATGCCGGCCAGCTTCGGCAGCTGACTTTCAGCGGCCGAGACACGAGAAAAGTGATGGTGACAAGGACGTTGTTGTTGAAGCCTGATATGTCACCAGATGATCCATTAGTGAAGGAGATGCAGAGCAAGATTCTGGCTATTGACTTCCACGAGTCGCGGCCCTTCTTTTCGACCAATGTCGAGGTGGATCCGAATTTGACAAGAAATAGTGGTCGACCACACGGTGCACCTCCCCGCGCGCAGAGATTCTCCTTCCCGGTGGAAGAAGGCACTCATGTTCACTTACAACAAAAGCCTCTTTCCATTGTGAACCTAGAGGCAAGAAGAAGGAGGCAGGCCCAAGCGAACTTCATTAAACGCCTGGAAGCCCAAGCCAAGGCTGCCAAGGCTGCCGAAGAAGAGGATGAACTGCCTGACTTGCCTGGAGTCCAGCGACTCATGACGCTTGCACGCCCTCCTGAATTGGACCTTGATTCTCGCCCGCACACATCAATTATTCGTCCATATGTTCGAACAGGTCCACGTGGTCCTGGCAAGCAGCAAAAGCTTATCATACATCCCAAACGGGTGATGAAACCAATATCTGCCATTGGAGCGTACGCCATGTTGATGAATCCGGTCCAACAATTTGAGCCAACCACTGGGACTTTCTCCACAGGGTCGTGCTCGGCCAAACGCAGAAGGGCGAAGCCAATGGCAGCACAACAGCCGGTTTTGGACATTGAGAAATCTGTCGATGAGTTATCTAGACTGGCTCGTGATGAATCGGACTCGCCGGAAATTCCCATGGCCGATAAACCCAGAGTTCTACTCTCGAGATTTATTCAGAAGACCAAAAAGATCCTCAAATGGGAGCTTAACCACCCGAATCTTTTCGAAGCAAACCTTGAAGGCCAGCAGTTTATCAACCGGACCGTTCTGGATGGTTTCAAGCCAGCGCCGATCACAGGCGATATTCGCTTTGCTACTGACATGCCCCCTCCAAAACAGCCTCAAGTGGAACCAGAGTTGCCAGCACGGCGGAGCGAGATCCGCCGCCAGCGTCAGTCCCTACCTCAGCCCCTACCTCAGCCTCCTCCAACAATTACTCCAAAGGCTGAGACGCCGAAACGGACACCGAAGCCGAGAAGGACACGGGCTCCTCGGGCCCCACGTGCCCCTGTTACGGACCGCCGCCTGGCCAAGCTTGATGATACTACAACAGCCGAGAAAGAAGCACAGTCGGCGACCCCTAAACGCATTCGCCGACAACGATTCGTGCGCCCTATCTCTGAGAATCTCAAGCAGAAGTTGGTGGTTGCTCTTGTCGTCGTTCGTGTGCTTGCAGGCGGAGCGGAATCAAGAGTGATCGATTGGCCTCTCGTGACGAAAGCTTTCCCAGATCAAGACTCGTCTTTCATCGAAGCGCGAGCGCGTCAGATACTCAACAAGAATCGCTTGCAGATTACGAAGATGCATCGAGATTTCCAAGAGTGCTTCCTTGAGGCTTATGCAAAGGATGAAGTTCCGCGCATTGACTATTCCGATTTAGACGGCTATGACTGGCCTGCGCTGGTTGACTGGGCAAGCACTAGGCTCGATTTTTCTCCATCCGAACGGGCTCCGGACCTCCCAGCAACGCGGCAGCAATTCGACAGTGTTTTCGAACTACGCGAAGATGCACTTACGGCAGGCGATGAACTGTACCAGGCTGTGCATGGTGTTACTATCAACCACAAACGCAACTTGATGGCGCGCAATCCGTTTGCTGTACCAGTGGATGGTGGAACACGCACTAAATCGGCTCTACGAAAGGTTGGTACGGCACAGCTTGAGGCTGCGAAGACATGGGTCCGTGCCAATATCATCACCGCTGAAGAAACCTATCGACCCAACGAGTCGAGCGATATTCTGCAACGCTTTGGTGATCGACTCATTACCACTGCGACGCAGGAACTGATCAACGAGCGTGTCGTCAGCTCAACAACCCGTGGCCGCATCAATCCAGGTCGCAATTACGATATCTCAGAATATTTCCTGCAGACGCTGAGCCGCAAACGTGCCGTTGAAAGCACCCAGCTGCGCCGTGCCGCTCATTTCAAGTCTGACATATTGGATATTCAATTCCGCACTACCGGTGCATCAGACGTCGAGTACACCGCAGAAGACGGCGATATCCTCGCGTTGATCAATCTCTACGCTTCGGGTGCTATTCAAATGCGACCCCGCGACGCTCCCCGCGCTAAGTTCGGTCTAACCGATGGCGGATATGAAACCCGGCAGATGGACAAGAAACGCTTCCATTTCCCTGTCGAGGTTACTCCCACCGCAACATATCGCTACGGTAACCCCGTCCGTGGCAAAGCTGCAGCCGCGGTCCTTCCACCAGCGCCTTCGCCATCAGACACGAAAATGCCACCTAGAAACCCCCTTTGGTATGACATCAATGGAGAGTTCATACACCGCCTGTGGGATCTGGTGGTTGGCCCTGTCCTTGGATGCCTGGTGATGCGACCCGGCATTAAGGCCGGTAACATTTCTAACATGATCAGGCCCACCATGGGCGCATGGGAGACTGTGCTGATGCTACAGTGGCTGGAGGGAGTCGGCATTGTCAAGTCAGATGGCGAAGGGGAGACGGCTTGCTGGACACTACAGGAGTCTTGGTGGATGATTCTGTCTTGATGGCTCATCCTCGAGTGAATACTGGTTTCCGACTGAATTTGAATGTAATTTTATGTACAAACATACTTGTTAGTTAGCCGTACTTCTCAAGATAAGTTACGAAAAATAAAAAAAGAACAAGGGAATGCTTCATTTCAATGATGCTTTGTGCTTGACTTCAAGAACTATCTAGGGGGATATCATGGACCAACCTGTAACGTAATCCCAAACGCCCGCATGACTGCCAGAAGAAAGAAAATGCCCAGTTAAACTCCCGGATCCTTTACAGATCGTCAACGTTCGCCACTCGGCGCAATATCAACAAGACAAGAGCAATGATCACAACAATGATAGCCCGGTCCAGCCAGACACCTTCAGATGGAGACTCTGTCGAAGCCAGATGAGAAGAACTTGTGCGCGTAGGCATAACAGCTGCAGCCGGAGCTTGTACGGTAGATAGCGGTGCCTGTGGTTGTGCCTGTGGTTGTGCCTGTGGCGTGGGCACCGATGCAGGCGCAGGAGCCGAAACAGATTCCAGAGCCGGAGTACTCTCTACAGCATCATTCCCTCGAGCCTGGTGCTCACTTCCAACAGGAACAGCATCCCCCTCAGAAGCCGGGGCAGCAGCCTCAGCCTCGGCCTCAACCGTCTCCCGCTGGCCCTCGACACCAGCATCAACACCAGCACTCCCACCCACAGCAGCAATTTCATCCTCAACCTCGATCCCGCGCTCGAGACAAACCCCCCCAAAGCTCCCTCATAGCCTCCAGATTCCCAACCCCACACTCACGACAAGACCACCCAAGCGAGAGTCGCGCATACTCCCTGCGCAGCTCGTCACTCCCCTCCATGCCACCGACCTGACCCTGACTCTCCGAAGTAAAGATCTCAGATCGGATCCCCAACAGCGCAGTGCGCACCCCCCAAGCCGGCTGCCATGTCTCCTCGTGGTGGCCGGAGATGCTGAGGCAGATTTCGCGGTTGACTTCGAAGCGGCCGGAGGGCGTGAGGAAGCGGAAGGAGGGCGGTCGGAGTGGGTATGTGGCTGGGAAGGTGATGCGGCCGTGGTAGAGGCCTTGGGCGTAGGGGGATGGCGAAGGTGGACCAGCTAGGGTGAAGTGCCAGTCGTGGAGGTTTGTGTCGCTTATCGGGGCGGCTGTGAAGTATGGGCTTGGGTTTTTGTGGAGGTCGCTGCTTTCTTTTAGGAGACGACGCGTTGAGGGGGAGGACATTTTTGTCTTTTATCTTTTTATCTTTGTCTCTTTGTATGCGATTGGAATTGGAATCGATGTTGCATTGGACTGGGAGAGAGAGAAGATAAGTTGGAAGATGACAGTTGTCTCAGTCTTGCGGGGATGATGCGATTGGGCAGTGGCAACGTTGTTATGTGCAAGTACAGAGTACAAAGTACAAAGTACAATAGTATGATTAGCACATATTCCATAGAGGTAGACAGGTAGAATAGGGATAAATTCTTTATGCTCATAAAAGCCTCGATATGATAAATGCTTTCACAATGATACACATACAACGCCTGCAACATGCTACATTAAAATGCTACGTACAATCACTTTGTCTTAGTCCCAGGCCCGCCATTCATCAGTGTCATGGCGTGTAGCCTGCTGGCGGCCAGCGCCTGGATCCAACAGCCCGTTCCCTTCCACATCATCCCCATAATCACTATCACCAGGCCGCGGCCGCGGCGACCGGGGCGCAAGAGTCTGCATCGATACGGAGGTCGGAGGCCGCTCAGGCGTGCTACCGCGGTTTGGCACCCGTTGCGGCTGTGAAGTGCCTTCCCTCCAACTATTACTGTTGTCCAAATTGCGCTGGTACAACTCGCGGTAGTATTGTTGCTCGTCGGTGGATTCCTGTTCTCGACGCTGTCGCATGCGCTCACGCGCTTCTAGGAATTTAGGACTTGGCTCCCACCGCCAGCCATCGCCGGTTGTGTTGCAAATAGGCACAGCCCAGAGGAGCGGTCGGGGACCGAAAAGGTGGAGTAGGTTACGCCGCCACCCGAGGTCAAACGCGCTAGGCATTTTTTCGTTGTCTTCGTCGTTTTGATACTCCTCGTACCGTGAGTGCTCGCGCTGCCGCTCCATTTCGGCATATGACCGGGTTAATGCTTGCTGTGCTGGAGTGAGACCGTTGCCCGAGCCGTCCGGTGGCCCTGATGGGCGCGGCCCAGGAGATATGCCCTCTTCGGCCCGGGTGACTCCCGGGATAGCGTTGGCGTGGGCATCGATGATCTGATTACCATATCCTTGCAGTCGGCTGGATATGCTTTCCTCGCCCGGCTCGCCCCAGTAGTTATTGTTGGGCGGTTGCTCATTCCGCTGTCTTTCTAGCGCTTTGCGCAAAGGCGACACATACCGGGTCTTTTCCAAGCATTCAATGGTAGTGGTACCCCGTATAGCCAAACTGATATGCCAGGCTGTGAATCCACCCAAAACCAATCCAATGATGCCACCCAGGATAGCCAGCAGAACTACATTGACCGGGAGAATAGTATCCATGTACTGGGTATCGTTCAGGATCTCGGTCCAGACCCAAACGGCCGCAATGCCAAAAACAACCCAACAGAATAACGATGTGTAGATCAAAAACAGCAGGAATGCCTTGTAATTATGCAGTCCAACGCAGGTTGCCAGCCAGGGACAATGGTGGTCCATCTTGAGGACGCATCGTTTGCATGTCGAGCAGTGATGCGCGCGGTCCGGCTTCGGACACTGGCATTTTTTGCAGTACCGTGATTCACCAGTCGAGGTGACGGTATATGATGTGAACTCCGGGTGCTCGGAGGGAGGGAGGGCGCTGTACTCATGACGGTCGGCACCGCGACTAGTAGAAACCGGTGACCCCGGATCGGTGAAAACGGCGACGGTATATGAGAAGTTGAGGATGACATAAAGGGAAAATGCGAGGATGGAGCTCGGGATACCTGCCGACATGTTAGTATACCCGGATACATAGACCCGTTCGAGTTCGGGCGTTATCCTGCGTACCGATCCAGTCACTGCGTGAGGGTCTGACGCCGATGCTAACAGCGACGTATACTGCCCATGTGGTGAGGCCATAGACGAAGGCGAGTGGAAAGCAGCTTGCTGCTGCGCAGCAGTATCGTTCACAGCGGAGGGCCCAGGCTCGAGGGCGTCGTTTAGGCCACGAGGGCGAGGTCGGGGGTGACGAGGCCAAGGTGGCCATGACTGAGAGTTTATGACACAGGGGAAAGAAGGTTGTGCATGAAGAAGTTTGACGGGATCGATCCCATTATAGACACATTGGAAAACATAAGACAAGTCTCAGGCGTGAATTGAGGGTTACCTACAATATGTATGCGATGAGAACAGGGCTATCAGGTGAGATGTACGGTACGGTAAACTGGGTACAGTAATTTTGTAATTTTGACATGCTCCGCCACAACCCCAGCCACATAAGCTGCGTACATCACGCGAAGTATAGCGTCACAACAATTTTCTATTTCCGGCATTGAACCATTTGCAGGAACAGGAGATATCCTTGAATTAGGATACTTCTTATTATTTTGTGTGCAGTTTGGTATACTTGTGGATATAGCAATTCTATTTACAGTCATAATGCTAATAGATTCATCGAAGTTCTGAGGAAAAAGTGCAATGCAAACTTATTCTAGAACGGTCGAACTAAAAAGTTGCTCGAGAATGAAATATACCGCGGTATATTGAGTTACAAGTTATACTTTCAATATCCCGTAAAATTATATCACGAGTACTAGACCATATCATAAGTTCCTACAATACTAGCCCTATTAGTATAAGTTATATAATATGTCAAAGATAATGCCATTAACTACTTGATAGCTAGCTAAAGAGGGGCTCTTAGCACGTGACTTATCACGTGCTATCAACATATTCGCCCGCGTACGTAAAGGTCTCGTCCCAAGGCCTAGAAGAATAAAAGCAGATTGAACGAGTTAATAAAAGTAAGGAACGTCTAAGCCGTTGATAGGCTAAAGGAAGTGGCGTTTAAATAGGGTAAAGTCAAAGAAAGAAATAAAAGGTGTAGAAACGAAGTTAGCTTTTGATAGGGCGGAAACTACGGTATAGGGCCGCGACGGGCGTAGGCATTGTCCTAGGTGACCGGAGCCTCATCTTCGAGCATTTACTCGTCTCTGTCATTGCCATCCGGGAGGGGGTCCTCCACGACCCCGCCTACCACGAGCACTACCACGCCCTCCCATTCCACGGAAATTACCGCCGTGGGTAGGGGCACCCCCTCCCTTAGCCGCCTCAGGACCAAACTCTTCCTATTATTATGTTAACGACTATCCTAGTGTACCATCAAGGTATAGTAGGGGATAGTATCTTACGGCAAGTCTGGCATTGGCACGGGCGCGCACCATATCATGGGCGAACTCGTTCTCGAGTTCCCGGCGCCGGGCCTCAACAACAGCCTTTTTTTTTTTTTTTTTGTTAGTGCCAGATTCTATCTTGCTCAGGTATATGGTATAGCTTACGGCCTGCTCGCGTGCGGCTTGCGCCTGGCGGCGCCGTTTCTTCAGTGCCCGATTGCGGGCATTGTTGGGCCCAATCTCTCCAGGTCCCAATGGGGGGGCGATCCCCCCCGGCACCGGCAGCTTGGCTTTCTGCCATTGGAAAAGAAGAAAACTTTCGTTGACTTGATTTGTTTGATAAACAGTATGGGAGGTGGAGTTGTGGAGAGGAGAAAAGTTCAGAACTGACTCGGACGCGGATTATTGGGCCCGATCTCACCAGGTCCCAATGGGGGGGGCGATCCCCCCGGCGCAGCTTGCGCAGCTTGCGCCTCGCGGCGCCGTTTCTTCATGGCCCTGTTGCGGGCATTATTCGGACCGATTTCTCCAGGTCCCAATGGGGGGGGCGATCCCCCCGGCGCAGCTTGCGCCTCGCGGCGCCGTTTCTTCATGGCCCTGTTGCGGGCATTATTCGGACCGATTTCTCCAGGTCCCAATGGGGGGGCGATCCCCCCGGCGCAGCTTGCGCCTCGCGGCGCCGTTTCTTAAGGGCCCTATTGCGGGCATTATTTGGGCCGATTTCACCAGGTCCCAATAGAGGGCGATCCCCCCGGCACCGGCAGCTTGGTTCTCTGCCATTTTTCGAGAAAGAAAACTTTGGTTCATTTGATTTGCTTGGTAAAGAGTAAGGGAGGTGGAGTTGTGGAGAGGAGAAAAGGCACAAGGTCGCCCGATTGACATTGCGTTGGAGCCTTTAATGTTCTGAAGCAGGTCTCGACGAACCCCGACACAGGTAGACTTTCAGGATTGTAGCGAAGATCTGCTGACAATCTTGCGTATATATTGGTATTGAATTTTTCGCAGACTCGATCAAAACGTGTAGGAATGGAGGCCCGAGCGAATGGAATGTGGACACCTCGATGACAGGAGCACGGAAACGTATCCTGCGTGAGAGTATACCCACCAGTGAATCATCATCAGAGGTAATGCGGATGGGGGTTGAGAGGAAGAAGACAGAGAGAGAGATGGAGACAAATATATAGGCATGACTGGCCTGAACAAACAGGCAGCCAACCAGGTCACATGACCCAGGCTCCAACAATTTTCCCTCGTCTCAGTACGAGAACAGGGACAGAGAAAGGCTGTATTCACTAACTGACAGATGACTGGGGGAGGAAGAAGGAAAGAGAGGAAGACAGAGAGAGGAGACAAATATATAGGCATGACTAGCCTGAACAAACAGGCAGCCAGTCAGGTCACATGACCCAGGCTCTAATAACAAATTCACGTAAAAATGCCAGCTCAGGCTATGACATTTCCATAGTACAGAACAGTTCGTCCCGTGAGAGTTCTGTTCCCTAGACGGGCACCACAGTAAGGGTTTCGACAAACAGCCTCCTGAGCTTTATATTTGGAAAAAACGCTGAATCAACTTGGCATGTTGTTCTGGTCACACCAGCCATTGACGTCCATACAACTCAACCGGTAGCACCAGGAGCAATTCGAGGAGGGGTATTTATAGAAATTGACAATCAACATAATGAACCCAACGAGGACCGCAACCAGGGCACCAGCGCGGACTAGCCACCACAGCCACCAAAGAGGCTTACGGCCCTTGAAGAAGTTGAGCGGGCCGCTTGTAGGACCCGGAGTTTCTGCCGAACTGGAAGTGAGACCCCGCTTTCCCTTGAAGAAATCCATGAAGGAGGTGGTCTTTTGCTCGGGGCCGGCTTGGCCGGCTCCGCTCATGGCAACATATGGTTGTCGTGCCAGGCCAATCCGCTCGCGAAGAGCGTTCGGCGAACGCATGATAGTCATGCCAATGGCAAGACCCATGATGAAGCCACCAATGTGGGAGAAGTTGTCCAATCCTGGGAGGAGACCAAGAACGAAAGAGACACCCACTCCGAGGATCATAATGATAAGCTCAACCCACGGAGATTCCCGCTGGGGCCACTCATACAGTAGGTCAAGAAGGTAAAGCGCAAGAATACCGAACAGGGCACCCGAGCAGCCATCACTGGGATCGAGCTGCGCGGCGTAATTTCCACCCAAAACGAACCCGAAGATACCACTGGCGAAGTAGGTCAAGGTATAGCGCCACATGCCAATCAGGCGCTCCATGTCGGCGCCCATGGTCATCTGAACCAACAGGTTGAATCCGATGTGGATGAATCCTCCGTGCATGAAAATGGGGATGATGAATCTGTACCACTGGTTGGGAGCCGGCTGATCATCCGTTGACCCTCCAATACGGGGGGTTGGGAACACCACCAAAGCCACACACTTCAGACAGTGTGCACCCCGTTCCCGACACCGTCGTCGATGTGGCATTTGGACAGAGCCACGGAATGGTATGGTTGGCATTCTGGACCCCCTCAACGTTCTTCATGCACGGATTGTAGCGTGCTCCCATGTAGATTTGGACGTACGGCGAGGGCCCGATCATTGGGTTGAAGGTGGGTTTCGTCTCGATGACTGACCCGGTCAACTGAGCTGGAGCGGGAAGGATTCCGTTAGTTGAATCCCGAAATGCTAGAATAGTACCGAGGCAGAAACAGAACTCACCATTCTTGACCAGTTCGATAATAAATACGATGATCTGGGCCAATGTCAAGATGTATGTCACCCAGGCAATCTTCTTGCTGAAAAATCCCTTCTTCTTCCGGCTATCACGTTGTCGGCTATCCTCAATACCCCCTGGTGATGGAGGGTACTGCGTCTGTTGGCGCATCCAATCTGGATTATTTCCATACTGGGCGTTGGTCTTCAAAGGGATGTTCTCTGCGTAATTGTCGCCTTCCGTCGCCCGTCCGGCTGTCTGGTAATGTCCATTATCCGATAGAAATGACTGTTGACTTTCTCGGTTGTGATAAGGGGTTGAGGGATCGTCGTGGTTGTAGCTTGGGCTCGCGTAGCCAAATCCAGGAACTGCGTGCGGGGTTTGATCTGTCTTCCCCGGAACAGCTTGGTCGTAGCTTGGGGGTTGTGGGATGTTCGTGTGATAGTATTCGTTGGAGGCCATGGTGCCTGGGGCTGAGTCTTTGTTTTAGTTTCCGGAGCAGAGAGACAAATCCATGAAACTGTCGAAAGTGTTGTAGGGTGCTCAAGCGATGAAGAATTATATATAACAAAGAGCAACCCAACAGATGAAAGAAAGGTGAAGCAGAAGTCAGGCAGTCACATTCGAGAAGTTATTTTTGGGCCGATCTACGCAATGTCAGCAATGCCAGCCGCGCGGCTGGGGCTTTTCACTCCGCCCTAGTAGTGGACCTGAATACAGGGAACTTCTGTAATGAAAGTGCAATAAAGTACATTCGTACTTCAGAATCTGTACTCAATACTGTTTTTAATTTAATTTAATTTAATTCTTTTTAAATTGAATTTCAATGCATTTGTGCCTGATTTTTTAAAGTATGCTTAGATAACACATAGTAAACAACGAGCCTACCTATTTAGGACTAGTTGCCCTCGATTTAACGAAGTGGGTTCAGACAGGCAATCCACGTGACTGAGATTCTATTGGCTTGATCTTGGATGCCGCCTTTTTAGTCAACGCCCTGCCGGTCTAAACAGCCCTAGAATGAGCTTATATTATGCAAAAATACCAAGGTAATTATTGCAGAACACAGAATGCCTTCCAAAACTGGTGCCTCATTATTTTGGAACGCTCTGTAGTTTAGGAAAATCTGCTCCTCGCCAATCCTTTGTAGGGTGTGGCTTATGGACAGTTAACTGTATTACTATCCGTCTTTAAGGCACTTTACGCATGGTTATCCCCTAGGTCCAGTCTCGGTTATATCTAGGTAGGAATTTGAATCTTCTTCCTCAGCCTTTGAAAGTGAGCATATGAAGGTACTAGATAGGGCTCTAATGATAGGGAACCCTGCGCGGTCGCAACCTTTTAACCGAATTGAGTAAAAAAGACAAATAAAAGATCAGCATCCACGAATATAACAGTGCGCATAAAGACTATTGCGTTCAAATTAATCCCTTAGCTGTTCCGAGAGGTCTATAGTTCGGAGATGTGATCGGCCCGTGTCTTCTTCGGGATTCTGCCGCTGATGTCATCGCCATGGTTCATCTTCCCCGCGCCTGCGACATCAAATAGTCAACACCATCACCATGGAGGACCCTCTTGTTCAAGCATTGCCTCCGGCTACAGATTACTTGACCTACCTTACTCTGTTAGAGTATCAGCTAACCCCAGAACGTCTGCCGCTTTTGCACACTCTCCTGCAAGATGAGAAGCTTACGACGAACATCGGCTGGGACTTGGTCAAGCTGCTCCTGCCCATGCTACCAGCGTCCACCGAATGTCTGCAGGATGTGGCTCGACTTGGAAATCCCCGAGAAGTCATATTGCGCGTTTCGGAATCCCTGATGCAACTTCAGCCTGAGGACGAGGAGGACGAGGACGAGACGGCTGATCAGGGGCTGCCCCTGCACATCCTACAGTTCAATTGCCTTCTCGGCATGCTATCAGTACTTCATACACGGATCCAGACAAAAGCCCCAAGTCGGTTCATAGCAACCTCCCTCCAAGCAGCGCTGGAAGCGTATACCACAATGGCGACCAATGAGACCACCCTTGCCTTCCTTGAGTTCTTCCGCGAAGTGTCTCCCACCAAGCGGCCTGCACCACCCCCCAGAGCTGCTAGCGAGTCGAGCGTGCTGAAGGTTGCCGCTGCCTCCGCGCCAGACCCCGAAGCCGAGGTATCCTCGCCCTCTCCGTCTGCTGATAACGAGACGCTCCTTGTTCGGAAATTCATACAATTCGGCTTGCTTGAACTGCTGAAGTCATATCTCTTGAGCTTCTCCAGTCCAGTGGATCCGGGAATGTCGTGGACTATTCGAATGCAGGAACACTTGCATCCGGATCTGCGGCTACCGGCCGCCCAATCGCAGACTGAGGCATATGGGTCGACCAAGGAACTCAAGGAGCGCGATATGATCATGGGGAAGCTTATGGTAAGTGGCACCAACTTATGGATGGCAACGTGTCACATCGCAGAATGATTAATCTGACGTTGCTTTTGCTCAGGCTTTATCACGAGACGTTGTGATTGATAACGAGGAACTCCTGTCAATCATATCCGGATGCCCGACTGAGCAAACCGCGCAACTTGATTTCGACGAGCCTCCAACAAACCCCGATCAGATTCCGCTAGAACGGCATGGTTCACTCCTGCTACTAGCGGCTCGGGCTGCAGGAGCAACTCTCTTTGCCTCTGGGCAACCGCTCCGTCAGGTGTCTGTTTTCCCTGAGTTGGCTCAAATATTCAAAAACTTTGTCGGCGGCCCCACCAATCTCGACGAAGTGGCTTTTGGCCAACCCCATGCGCTTCTCGACTCCCTGTTAGCTTTGACCGTCTACGCTTTGCAACAGCCTATTGAAACCCCGTCAAGCGATACGGAGTTCAAGGATTTTGTTGTCCTCTTGACTGCATGCACAGCACGCCAGACCCACGGCATCGTCCGCCAGATCCCGGCCGCCATTGTCCAGAGCAACCCATCGCCCGAGACGCGGTTTAAGCTCATACACAAGATCTTGGAAGATGATCGTCTTGTCCCTGCGCGGGATAGCGCCATCGCATGGCTGAAGGATGAACTGCTCCGCAGCCCCACCCCATCTTCCGACAATATCTTCCAAGATCCGCTCTACTTCTGGGCTCTATTCCCATCTCTTTTCAAACCAGTCACTGCCGCCACCTCAGCATCCGATCTCGTTACTATCTGGTCACGTCTTACTCAGACTCAAGGCCCACCGCTTCATTCCGCATTGAATCTGTACTACTTGCTGCTTTCCTCGCCATCGCTCCGCGACCAGCTTCATCTCGAGAAGACCGTGCAGTTCTTCCGCAGCCATGTGCTCACCCCTCTCCGGCAAGTATTCCGGAGCTTCGAGGATGATCTCACCGCCAAGGGAGGCGAGGGTGTCATCGAAGCTGCGGTGGGCGAGGAAATGTGCCAGATTGGCAATGCACGGTCTGTAGGACTTATTGGTCTTACACTAGATCAAATTGAGGAGACAGCCAGCGATGCGTTTGGTTCCGATGAAGGGGATTTCAGGGGATATTCTGAAGCGGAAGAGGTTAAGGTGTCTGCGATTCGGAAGAAGATGGATGTCTGGGAATAAGTATAAAACCAGGTTTCCTTGTACAGAGTGTTGGGCATGAACGAATGAAAGTTTTCCATCATCTTGTGAATATATCAGTTCTGAGTGTGTTTAAATTGCAATACGTAACTCGTGAGCAATATTCTCAACCTCTTCATGAGGCTAGCGAAATTACCACGGGGTTGTCGGTCATGGTGATATGTGTGAAATATGGAGGATAGTACAAGGGTTCTATTATTTCCTCGAATTGTTTGTACTGCAGGGAAGATTCACTGTTTATGTGAGGCCAAGCTCGACCTGTTCCATGAGGTCTTGATCATTCACTAACTGCAGAGTATTACTAGATCATTTAAGACAATACTAGTAGTTTATCTCGTGTTTAAGCTTAAAAGTACCTAGGACGATGAAGTCATTATGATTAATGTGCACTTATCCTGAACCTTTCCACATGGAGAAAAAGAACAGGAAAATTAAATCTTGGAACAAGTAGGCAGCACACGCATACATTAATACATATTGCGATTGAACTTGTTTTCGCATGGCATGGCTATGTTGCCACTGGGTTATTTCCGCATTCGAATTCTCATTTTATCCACAGGTCAGGTTCTCGGCTTACTGTTTCTGTATGTTCCCTAATGACTGACGCAAGATCGACATTCGACCTTGTCGTTCTTGTTATTGTTATACTGCCCAAGGCAGGTATTCTCATTTTGCATCTCAAGTTATGCTGTGTTCCCTAATAGGCATTCCCGGACGGATTCTCGGCGCGCGTCATATTATCGTTCGTCATCAGCAGTATATTAGGTAGTATATCTAGATATTAGAAGGGCATGGCTCAGAACACGCCAGCTTTGAAATTCATATTGACAATGCATGAACCCAAAGCACACTTTGTCCCCATCACAGATTTGTATGAGTCTTCCATGTTACACCCAGAGCAAGGCAATGATGTTGGCAGCGCGATTCCACGGACGCGGTGATATTCGCCTCGACAAAATCGAAGAGCCACCATGTGGGAAAGGGGAAGTCAAGGTATTTCGATCATGTCGCATGTTGAAATATCTAAATCGAATATAAAATTTGCT
The DNA here is from genome assembly GCF_028827035.1 of Penicillium chrysogenum. Taxonomy (NCBI): domain Eukaryota; kingdom Fungi; phylum Ascomycota; class Eurotiomycetes; order Eurotiales; family Aspergillaceae; genus Penicillium; species Penicillium chrysogenum. The sequence goes on along the minus strand of NW_026622749.1, from coordinate 1,169,875 downwards.
GATATTGTATTCTGTAGATGAGACCGGCCTATGTCGGAATCTGTGGTAGTGGTAGGCACTTCCCCAGACTGTGAAGCATCTCCGATCTCGATCTATTAACATAGAAAGACCTTCACGAGTACACAACCGGACCCGTTCTTATCCCGAAAACCCCACACCCCATCACAGGTTCTAAATACCCCGTCACTATGGGCCATGAATTCAGCGGCGTTGTTGTGGAAGTCGGCGACGATGTAGAACACCTCTCCGCGGGCCAGCGAGTAGTCGTCCGACCGACTATCTTCGACAAGACCTGTCCTTCATGTATAAAGGGCATTCAACACTGCTGCGATAATATTGGGTTCGTCGGTCTAAGTGGTAAGTGTTACTATCCTTTTTTCGTCACTGAGTGCTAATTCGGTTGATAAAAGGCTACGGTGGTGGTTTAGCCGAGTATATCAACGCCCCTGCTGAGCACTTCTACCCTATTCCCGACAATGTCTCCCTGCAGTCAGCGGCACTGGTAGAACCACTCGCGGTAGCCTGGCATGCGGTTAGTATATCACCTTTCAAACCCGGTGACAATGTTCTAGTCGTGGGTGGAGGCCCTATCGGCATTGGTATCGTACAGGTCCTCAAGGTGCAAGGTGCCAGAGAAATCATAGTGGTCGAGCCTACGGAAAACCGCAGACGACTAAGCGAAGCCTTCGGCGCGACGCATCTGCTGGATCCCCGAAACGCGGATGTTCCCGAGACGGTACTTCGACTGACCGATGACATCGGTGCGGACGTCCTTTTTGACACCGCTGGTGTGGAGGGAGCCCTGAACGGGGCCATACCGGCATGTCGCGCGCATGGAACAATCGTCAACGTTGCGGTGTGGCAGAAACGACCTGCTGTCTGCGTGAATGATTTGATGTATAAGGAGGTGAACTATATGGGTGCAGCCCTCTATGATAATACATCCTTTGAGGATGTGATCAAAGCGATAAGCTATGGTAAGTCCTGTTTATTGATGAGCGGACTTTGGAGATGCTGATGGATTCTCAGGTCAATTGAATCCCGACAAGATGGTCACTTCGAAGATAACGCTGAGCGAGGTGGTGGAAAAGGGATTCAAATCTTTGCTTGAGAACAGGGATGAACATTGTAAGATCTTGGTGGTTATGAAAGGCTCGGGAGGCACTGGGCGACAAGGTGGCTTTCGTTGAGCCATAGGTATCATGTGAACATGTACAAGCGTAAATCTGCCTTGATATAAGTTTGTCTAACCTCCACTGCGCGCATCGGAAGCCTTTCAATGAACAGCAGTTACAATATGTACTTATCGAAGTCGTGATATGGTAATGGCCCAGTAATGTGCGATATAGTTGAAGTCTTTTCTCTCCTAGGGATCATCCTTATATAGTGATTACCGAGAATATCTATGGCAGAGCGAACGGAACATATTTGGAATGTGACTAACATAAACTTAGTAAAATGATTGAGACTTCTATAGATCATCGAGGGTCCCCTACGGACATATGTAATGATGCCGACATCATTGGTCGGTACACCTTAGTAATTTACGGATGTAACCTTGGGAGGCCGCCCGGTATATGATGGAAGGCATAGCTCATCTAAGGCTGTCCTGTCTCCTGAAACTGGTATTGTTGAGTTCTAGAGCAACGTTTCCCCAGTATTGATGACCCGTCATCATGACGATTATCAATAGCCTCAATCTGACTGGTGCATTTGTTTGAGTGATCTGAATACCTGCAATGAAAGATACCGAATTCTGGAGTTTCCAAGTTTTTGCAGCATAATTCGGTCATAGTCATGTCGTAAGTTGGACTGATATCAGGAAATTTGTGTCATTCCGTTGGCTATAAGAGAGCCCTTAAAGCATCTGGTATAATTGAGTTTTGTGATATATATCGTTATGTCCTTGCTTTTACGTGGCCTCAGAGTAACTAGTACCAACCGCCTCGCACTACCTATTTCAAGACGCACGTTCGCGATATCTTCTATTACCATGGCACCCACCATCAGCGATGCGATTAAGAAGGACCACCGAGAGATAGAGTCGTATTACGACAACATCATCAAGACCTCAGATGAGACCGAGCAGACAAAATGGCAAAACCAGTTTACATGGGAACTGGCACGGCACTCTATTGGGGAGGAGCTGGTCGTCTACCCGGCCTTTGAGAAGTACGTGCCCAACGGCGTGGAACTAGCCAACAAAGATCGCCAAGAGCATCAATCGGTCGGTACCCATACCCATTATCTTAGGAACGTGGTTAACATGTACTCAAGGTCAAAGAGCAACTGAAGAAATTCCAGAATATGACGCCTTCGGATTCTGAATTCATTCCTACCATCAAGGCTCTGATGCAAGATCTGTCTCAGCATATTAAGGAAGAAGAGACGAATGACTTGCCTGCGCTGGAAGGCGTCCTCTCGCAAGAGGAGAGTGAGAAGTACTCGACGTCCTTTGGAAGGACCAAGATGTTCGTTCCATCCCGTTCTCATCCCAGCGCCCCAGACAAGCCACCGTATGAGACGGCTGTTGGCCTTTTGGCAGCGCCAATTGACCATCTTGCCGACCTCTTCCGCAAGTGGCCTCACACCTCGGGGATGCCCAATCCGTCTTCTAAATGAAGCTGGACGAGGAGTATCAGTTTCTTGCACTCGCTATAGTGGGCTCTTATAGTTTGTGCTCTCCCAATATGCGTTAGTGATTCTATGTGATCTATCAATCTTGAATGAACGTCTACTTTGTTATGTCCAAACTTTGAACGCGCAATCATGATAGCTATGTGACGGAATTTTATAGTTATGAAAACGAACCCAGATTCACGAAGCCATTGTCTCTGTTCGGAGATTGAGGGTACTTATTACCTACGTACCATATTTCCTGTGCCAGGTAGTACAAAGCTATGGTATGGTAAGGTTGATGTATTAGAGTACCTAGTTAAAGCAACCTAGGTAGCGGATTATGTAGAAATGGAATGTTCGGATATTTTTAGGATTGGCGTCCTGCTATTACACACGAAACCAGCAACGGAAGGAGAGCGTTCCGACGATAACAGTCCAAAGGAAGATATAAAATCGAATTATTCTGACTTGACGAGAATGAGACAGTGTTGCGACTAAAATTGATTAGTGGGCCTCTTGCACGGTGGAGTCCGAAGAGAGTCCGGAGACCACACCCCTCCTCACTTGCCCATAAAATTCCAAGGTTTCGTGTACGGATTCAACAGAAGGCTATCCCCATTACAGGCCCAGTCGTGGTCGCTGACTATTCTGACTATTTCTATACAATGTCGGATTCTTATGGCCAAGGCTCTCTGCGCTATTTCTTTTTCCACGGGAATCACGGAGATGCCCCCCTTCCCCACCACATGACCATCGAGGCCAACGTTGTTGTCTTGACTGGACAGGCCGAAGTGTAGGCTATTCTTGCCCTTTTGATTTCGAGTGTTTTCTAATGAAGAAGTTTATTCGGTCAAAACTTCAATAAGGGACCATCATGTTACGAATTTCAGGATGGGATCTGCAGAAACGCGGATGGTCAAGTTGAGGGTCCTCTGCCAGCAAAGTCTTTCGTGGAAAAGATCATGAAAAACGTTTCAGTGCCGTCGCTCATCGTGGCAGAAGTTCCAAAGTAGGTGCTCTTGCCTATTTGCGGATCAATTGTGGCTAACGAGTAGGCATCAAATGGGGATCGATTTGGAAGCCAAGGACCCATTCTTTTACGTGTAAGCCCCCCGTTATCGTTATACCCAAAATCATTTCTGACTATGGTTGGTTTGTAAAGTGCGGTTCTAGTCCTTGGAAGAAGTGATCTTCGTCCTTGCACTGCTAGCGATAGAGAATATCTCTCTGTGATGATGCAGACATTTGTCCCTCGACTTGTACGGTCGATGGCCCCTATGTCCAGCGAATACTTACCAGGTGATGCTCGTAATTTGTGCGTTGATATTGCAAACCGCATAGAAAAAATTGCAGATGATCCTGACTATCACACTTTCATTGCGATGTATCGGGGTCGTTATGTCCAGAAGCCATTGCCACAAAGAGCAGTGGTAGAGTTATGCCTACTTCATGTCCTGAAGATGCCGTTTGAGTTAAGTACCGCAATCAGTAGCTCACTGATTCGCTATTGATGCTGGTCACATAGTATGATCGTATCCTTGTGAAGAACTCGTCGTGTCTTTGATATCTTGGTTTGCCGCTCTTCTCTAACATGTTGTCTGGTACTGAATTGATAGCTCAAAAAAAGGACAATAGAATTCCTACTGCGTTCGTGTTTCTTTTTTCCCCTTAGACCCCTAGATCCTAGCGGCTCATGAGCATACAAATTCGCGCCCAATCGATAAGCAAATCTGGTAGTGTGAGCAAAAAAGAAACAGCAGGGCCAAACCATCACGACGGATCATGACTATAGTGAATATTCAAAGCCTCGACGTACGATGGGATACCGGCTATATAGATGATGATAGATTTAGTAGTGAGCCATACATTTAGTATCAAGCTTAACCTCCACCCTATGATATAAGAACCCGGTATATTGACACTTAAACCCATCTAGGTAAAGATCTAACAGTCAGCATGACCAGGTTGTGAATCATTTTGAATCATTGAATTGTTTTCTGAAATGATGCCCAGGTGTGTTTTGAACTTGATTTGTGTCCATGACATATGCCAAGCTTTCCCATGCTGGCTTCTAAATCAGGCTTGAACACTGCTTATCGCACGGAATATAAGTTTACGTAGGCATCCAGAAAACAGACAGTATCATTCAACCTATGCTATTATTCAATTTCGATCAAGAGTGAAAAACAATGGCGCCCGATGCCCAGCCCCAGAAGCTCATAATTGCCTCAAACCGCCTTCCACTTTCCGTCAAGCGCAAGGACGGCACCTACGAGGCGATTCCATCCAGCGGAGGCTTGGTGACCGCCTTAAAGGGGCTGAAATATTCCGACTACCTGTGGCTAGGCTGGCCCGGAGTGGAAATCGATGAACGGGATAGAGGAAGTGTTGATAAAGCCCTAGCCAAAGAAAATGCCGCCGCAGTATACCTAGATGAGGATTTGGCCCAGAGCCATTACAATGGATTCTCCAGTACGTGACCTTTATCTCCGTCCTGTTTATATCGCTGACCGAATATACTTAGATGGCGTTTTATGGCCCACACTACATTATCAATCGGAAGTTTCGTTTAACAACGAGACCTGGGAAGCGTACCAACGTGTTAACAAGATCTTCGCCGATCGAATCAGTGAAGAGGCGGCGGATGGTGACCTGATATGGGTGCATGACTACCACCTACTCTTGCTACCGGGTTTACTCCGTGAGCGTCTTCATGCGCAAAACAAAACGTGTCCTATAGGATACTTCCTTCACACGCCCTTCCCGGCAGATGATTTCTGGAGGGGCCTTCCTTTTCAGAAACAGATGCTTGATGGTGTCCTTGGTAGCGACCTTGTTGGCTTCCATACCGATGAGTATAAGGCGAACTTCGCTAGCGCTTGTGGAATTCATCTGTAAGACCCCGAGAGTACCTAGGTAGCGTTTTGATGACCACTAACTCAATTATCAGTGGTGCGGAAGTTGAAGGCGGGAAAATCCACTACAACGGTCGTATTATCAGCATCGATAAATACGTCGTGGGGATCGAATACCAGAGATTCGCTAACACAATCGATCATCCCGAGGTCCAGGCCAGAATCCAAGAGCTTGAGACTCAACACAAGGACAAAACGATCATTATTGGCGTGGACCGCATGGACTATACGAAGGGACTGCCTGAAAAGTTAGAGGGCTTCCGAGTCTTCCTCGAACAACACCCTGAATGGAGGGAAAAGGTTGTGTTAATCCAGATCGCAATTCCAAGTCGGGAAGATGTCAAGAAGTATCAGGATCTAGAGGGAGAGGTGAGCAAGCTCGTGGGCCAAATTACCGGCAAATATGGTAAGCTCAGAAATTGATAACTGAGATCTCCGTTGCATCTCATGCTAACAAATATAACCAGCTACTCCCAACTGGACACCGTTGCTCTACATCCACCGCTCAGTTTCTTTTGCGGAGCTTACCGCTCTATACTCCGTGTCTGATGTCTGTCTTCTCACTTCACGCCGGGATGGGATGAACCTTGTTGCTTCCGAGTACGTCGCTTGCCAAGAGGCCCGACACGGTGTATTGGTGCTCTCGGAGTTTACTGGCGCAGCAGCCTTCATGCAACAGGGCAGTCTGTTGTTCAACCCTTCTAATGCAAATGGCCTCTCCGATGCACTTTACGATGCTCTCACAATGGAGAAGGAAGACAGGAAGAAAATGCATGAAGAGTTGCGGAGCTTTGTCACCACCAACACCAGGTTAGTTGTTTCCTTTCCTTTCCTTTTTAAACGCTCCCATCTTCCCCAGTCCCTCGTCTTCTACGAGAGGCCCTTCAGTTCTGGTAATGAGTGAAGCTAACAACCGTTTCCCTTCAGTTCGAAATGGACCGAGACATTCGTCGGGGAACTGAAGAAATTGCAGAAATAGACATATAGAGTAGTTCCAATGCTCTTTGGACATGGTACCTGGCGCGGTCGGCCCATTGCATTGCTTCATTGGTATATTCGGCTTTCACAACACAGGCAAGTTAACTATAGACTTATGAGCACTCTGACGAGAATGGGGGTAGTATGTCGCAATCAGTGGAATAGAATGAATGTCCTGTGTTGATAGGACTCCAGTTGCCTTTTACGTTGAGATCCACTCAATAAATTATGCGGTCGATTCACAAATGTACTATCCACCTAGATAAAGTAGTCAAGTCGAGAGAGTTGGGTTACGGAAGAGTTGATAGAGGTAGACGTGAAAGTGCTCACGTCCAACATAAACCCTTCCAAAATAGGAAGGTGGCCACTACATGCCTTTTTCTCTATAGTTGAGTCACAGCAGGAAATATGCAAGGAGAAAAGATCTTTGAGGCAATGATCCATTCCTATCAACTACCATGACCGAATTAACTAGAAAATAAAGCCCAATCCACCCAAACCACCAACCAGACAAGAAACCAGAGGAACCCGCACCACTTTGGAAAGAGAAACACAATCAACCGATTTAGAAGTATGTAATGAAATCCCCCGAATGTAGTTGAAGGAACAGAAAGCAAGTCCTTTCTAAGAAACCGTTGTCACCCGGATGTCCACGAAGATTCGAAAGAGCAGAACAAATCGAAATCGACAGTCGTGAAGATCATGCAAGACCATCGAAGAGATGAACCGTTCCCATCGAAGAAAGAATGAACTGGACAGACAGACTAAAGAGTCTTCACAAAAGCAAAAGCAAAGCGGAGAGGTCATGTTTCGAGGGATTGATATTTTTGAAAAGTTGAAAGTGTTCTCAAGAGTCCGCGGCGAAGATAGATCAGGGAATTATGCGTTTCAAGATCAGCCATGGCGACCAAAGACCTAGGTCAAGCCATGGTGACTAGTGGAGTGTTGGAATTGGGCGCAACTCGTGTAGGACATTTAGTAGTCAGCGGCTATCCACGAAGACATTGTCAGTATATCGGTCGTTATTGGAGAGTAGGTAGTACTCACGGTTCATGACGACACAGCCGCCACCGGGGGACTTCATGAGGACGCAGCCACCGCCGGGAGAGCGCTTCATGATGTTGCACTCGGCGCCGGGAGTGCGGGTGACCACGCAGCCGTTGGGGATGGGAGACTTCATGACGACACAGCCACCGCCGGGGGCTATCAGAGAAGACATGTTAGTATATGGTAGAGAAGAGATGGTGAAGCAGTGTATGTTTTGGAGGCGAGTTACTCACATTGCTTCTGGACCTGAGCGCGAGACATTTCGAAGATTGAGAAGAGCTTAAAAAGCGGAAGCTTAGAAAGATTGAAAGATTGTTTTGGATGATCGAAATGTGAGCTGGTGGTGGAGAAATTAATTGAAACTGGGTGTACAAGCTGATATTTATAGTCGTCGAGGGAGTATTCTTCGGACTATCAATATGATGGAGATCCCGCCTTGGGGAATGGAAGCCAATGCAAATGTCACATTGAACTGCCCACTTGATTGCATTGACATTGACGAAGGCGTAGAATCAACTCAGAATGCATGGGTTGGGATTGCGGTGGAGGCCCATTGCGGAGTCGTTTGATATTGTTCTCGAGGCCATGAATGTAGACGTCGTTGCCTCTAGCTTTCTGCTCTTTGTTTTGGCATGCAGTCAGTGCATGCAACGAGAGACGTTGATATTGGTCGCATCACATATCCTCCGAGGGGTGTCTTTCATGAAGGAACGCCACAGACATGTTCGAGGGGCATTTTCCTAGGCAGGTGTCAGTTAGTACATTCACAAGTCTTTCATAGGGACAAGAACAATATTAAGCCGGGGGTCTCGAAAGTACCCAACAGTTCGGAGTATGTTTGATTTCGTCCAATGGGAAGGGCATCGCGAACAAAGGAAGTTTAGGTTGACCAATCGCCACAATCACATTGCGCCTACGATTGTTCTTGAAGAACAATATCATCAATACTATCCCGGGCTTGGCATAACCCCAAGTTTTCAGATGTGTTGGGCTACACGTCGAGTATCGTTTTCACTCGGGGGCATGAAAGAAAGCAATGCTTCCCGAACACCATCGCTACCAAAAAGAAAGAAGTCAGACTTCGCTTGAGTTCAACAATTTAGCTAATAAGAATGCTCGAATTCAAGACGAAAATGGGATGAGCGATAATAATAGTCCCAACTTGGCAAATGCAATCTCCCACTTAGGTATAGATTGGCTCGGTCAAGTCATTCAGAGTCAATCCTTCCTTGGCGATATCTTCCTCGATCAAGAACATCAAAGGCATCTCAACCAGAGTACCCTTCACTTGACTAAGCAGTTCTTTGACCTGCTTGGCCCCCTCTGCACCAGGCGCAAAGTCATCGCGCACAACATGACCCCATCGGAATCGCGCTGGACGTACAGATCCTTCCATACCCTCAGCACCCTTCTCAGTCGTGTGGAAATAGTACTCATAAAATTCTTTGTATTCAGCCCAGTTGCGGACTGAGTCGTCCGGAACCGCGTGGAAGACCTTCCGGAAGACCTCGGTGTTTGTGTGCGCCCGCGAGTTCCAAAGACTCTGCACAGTGTCGGAAAGCGGATCAGCGACGACTTTGCTCTCAGGGCAGTCAAAGTCAAACTGGTTGGGGACTCCCACGGGCTCAAAGTTTGCATCCGGGCGTTGATAGTCTTGCGGTGGCAAAAGACCCAGGTGCTTCCGGAACAACTGGCGACGGAGAGACGAAGCGAAGCGACTGGCAGTCCATGGCTTACCATTCATGGTGGATGCCACAGGCGTGAAGTCTTCGATAATGACCGCGATCTCAGAGTCATGGTCACCCAATTGAGAACGGTCGTTCAGATTTGCGGATCCACAAACAACTACACGATCGTCGGCGATCATCACCTAATGCTTTTGTTAGAAGTCGAATCATCATCCAAGTTGGCGGGTAACGAACCTTTGAATGAACATAAAGCTCTTCGCTCACAAACGCATCAATTTCGGCATCGGGGTGGCCATCCCACGGCACTTTCCGAATATCCTCTCCGCCGAGCATATAGCACTCGCTCACGCTGTTCCACCGGCTCGAGGAAGCATGGCTGCCTTGTACCTGGTGTGCAGCCTGCTGATACTTCTGGAACGGCGCGGTAGTATCGAAAGCACTGCGAGTGGTGCTCGGTGCGTATCCACCAGGGCCTGCTGTGTTCAGATCATACTGTCTGCGGGCATCCTCGTAGTTCACGCCACTCTGCTGCTCGGCTGCAGCCATCATGCTGCCGTTGTTAATCCGATCGTAATTGCGAAGGTTGTAGAAACGGATATATTCCATGGGGTTAAATCCTTCCTTGGCAATCATCTCCATGATACTGTGACCTCCGCGGTTGATGGAGTTGTACTGGAACTCCATAATCGCACGTGTTCCCAGAGTCTCATCGTCTCGCAAATCACCGGCAAAGCAGGGAACGGATGGAATGACCACGATGATCTTATATTTCTGACCGGCACGGGCAGCACGTAAAATCCTCTCCACAATTGTGGCACCAATCTGGTTTTTCACTGGACGCTGCGAATCACCGGTCGCAGTGATAAAGAACTGGTTTTCGATGTAGACGAAATGCTCACTGTTTCGGATGATGGCGCAATACGCGTCGGCAATTGAATGCTCTAGCTGGCTCCCGTTGCTCCATTTCGCACAGCTGCGCACAATCTGGCATGACATATTCCCTCGGCCTTGCGAGGAGGTAGGACGGCCGTATGTGGTTAGTCGATCCTGGTATTGGTGGATCTGTCCAGCGAGCTGACCACGAAGGGAATTACCATATTGGTTTATGTCCTCTCGGAAGCGACGGGGCACCAAAGAACCTCGTTCGCGATCACCTTCGTGCTGGTAGTCATCAATTCCACGGGTGTTGGAGTGGGATGCTTCCTGGCCTGGTGGGGGGTGGGAAATAGGGCTTCTGCTCCTGTTGTTGACCCGGTTGATATGGTTGATACGAGGTGCTGGTAGTGGATTGCGCTGGTGGGGGTCCAGGCGGAGGAGGAGGGAATGAATTCCCAGTGTAGCTATACTGGCTCGTATCATGACTCGGGGAATGAGAGGATTGAGATTGATGACCTAGAGGACTTTGGCTTGGCGGTGGGGGATAGGTCGAAGCGCTAGTACTGTTGTAGGGCTGATATACCCCGGCAGATTGTTGATGCTGAGGCTGAGACTGCGACTGCGGCTGCGACTGCGACTGAGACTGCGACTCTGGATGCGAACTCGACGTCTGACCTGGTGGCGGCGGGTAGGTAGGCGACGTGACTCCACTAGGCTTCTGCTGCCAGGATGGCGCAGGTGCCTGACTCTGTGGGCTTGCCTGCCCCGAGGGGTACAAGTTGGGCTGTGGAGAACCAGCCTGTTGGTGGCCAGTCAAGGAAATGGGCCTTCCATGGAGGGCCAGTCTCGCGTACCTAGAGTCACTGCGGACCTTGTATTTCGAATCATAGATGAAGTTCCATCGCTCCACAAAGTGACGCCGCAAGTCTTCCACGGCTGCACCGTGCAGGCTCACAGATATATCAGACCATCCCATCCGAGACATGGTCTTTCTGTCCAGTTGGTTATTCTCCCAGTGGACAACATCTTGGAAATCAAGGACGCGAGAATTGTTGTAGTCCTGGCCAGGGAACAAGGTCTGGCTGACATCCGAGGGATGTAAATCCGAGAGCTCATGTTGGTTTGTGTCCCAGCGGCCGAAGCACATGTCCAAACCACCCATAAATGCAACCCGACCATCGATCAAGCAAAGCTTCTCGTGATGAGCCCAATACAAAATGACATCATCGTTCATTCCGTATAGCCCCTTCAGCGTGTCCTTTGACATCTTACTCAAACTTGCCGAGTCGAGTGACATGTTCTGGAAGGACGATGTGATGGAAGCTGCCAGCTCTTGGCGGTCAGGCAGGTGGTCGGGGTGACGGAAGACCGCGATATTGGGGTGCAAATCTTCTAGGGCATGTTTTGTGTGAGATGAGGACACTGTAGGGACTTTTAGCTGAGTTATTTTCTATGTTCAAGGATCATAGACATACGAGTGAGCGCCTGCGTAACCTCCTTATAAACGATGACATTGACGCGCACGCCCCGCTGGGCTGCAGCTTGCAGCATACGGTCCAATCGGTACTGTTCATTCTTCGCCGGCGGCCTTCTCAAATAAAGTTCGGGAGATAACCACCCTACGTCAAGTTAGCCGCATCCATGGATGCAAGGAAAATCCGGGGAAGATCCAAACTTACAGTCTAGAATCCAAATGGACTCCCGGGCGTTTTCCAGAGCTCGCGACACAGCCCAGAAATAGCTGCATCCGTCCACATACCACTTGGCATCATTATGTTCCCGGGGGAGGAGCAAAGCTACCAAATCGATGCTCTGTGTTGGGTTTGCTGGGTCCATACTCGGCATACGCCTGTGGGTCGATGGTGGTACCGAGTTTCTGCGCAAATTCGGAACCAATCTCGGTCACAGTACCTTGAAGTTTCCCCAATAAACCGGACAGTTTGTCTTCCTTTGGAGGTTTCCCCTGATAGTTAGGGGTTTGCTGCTGTCCTGTACTTTGGCTCTGCTGATATTGCGGCTCGGTCTGGGTTGGGTAACTCGGCTGTAGAGAACCGGTTAGTGAATGTGGAAGCTGATGGAGGGGTGAAGCGTACGCCTTGATAACCACTTGGGTTGTATGTCTGGTTAGCCTGGCCATGTGAGGATCCATGGCTCTTGTAGGTGTCGCGGAGCTTCTTGAATGTATCTCCTAGACCGCGGGATCCATCTCCGGACCCACGTTCCGAGCCCTGGTAGTAGCCACCATAGGCCAGATCATCCTGCTTCGACATTCTGATCAAGTTTAGAGATAAAATAGAACGAAGAACGTTCAAGACGAAGGAAAGTCAGGAAAAGCAGGAAATAAGGGTGCCTGCAGAGCGGGGTCTGTTTTTAAATCCGATGAAGGCCCCGCTGCCCAGCCACGATGGGAACGTGGTGAATGTGGCGGTGTACTTATTCTGTACTCCATAAGCTGACATCCATGGGTGATTATCTTTCCAAATTGGGATATTCCTAGGATATTCTTGGATTTAGGCAATAGAATAGGTGAGACAGTGTTGAATGTATACTGTAGTACAGTACTGACCTAAGCTAATAAAGGACAGGTAAAGATGTATTCACACCACCTTTTTTTACTTGCAGACCACGAGATATTTAATGGTAAGTAAGCGAAAAGAGATCAGGAGATCATACATTCATGAAAATAATGAAAAATCCGAATGTAGAATATACTAATGAGCCAAGTTCAAACATGAGGCCAAGTAACTTCTCGCGGGAATGCGGGCTTGGCATTCCAATACTTAGCGGTCTCACTGAGTCGTGGCCAAACTACTGGACCTTCATACCCTCGAATTGTACAATGCCCACATCACAAGTAAGAAGATCTCTTGGGCGACCCCGAAAACCAGTTGAAGATGCAAAATCCGTGAGGCCCCTTTCCGCAGGTAAAAATAAAAAAATCACTCAGTCTCACCGCCACAGATACGACGCGCCCAAGTCCGCGAAGCGCAACAGGCGTACCGATCTCGTCAGCAGTCTCAACTCACTTCACTGAAAGCTCGCGTAGAGCAACTGGAAGATGTACTTAATCAGCTAAGCCAGACGATGCATGCATTCGACAATCAAGTGATCCGGGACGGGTCGCAGTGGTCCCAGCCTCAACTTTTCCGGACTGTACAGTTGCTCCGGGATGATATAGTGTCGCATTTCAAGCGGGCCGATATTCCCTTTCAAGGGTCCCAAAAGAACCAACCTTCAGAACCATCCCAGGTTGTCAATGAGCAACCCCACGCGCAGGTCGCGTCCGAGGTATCAATCGGCAGGTTAAAAGATCACACTTCGAAGTCTGACTTCTGGAAACTGTTTTTGGGCTCGTCTGCTGGCATGATTCCGTCGACTAATACCCAGAACCTGGATAACCAATCGAACGATTTGGTTCACATCCCTGTGACACCATTTATTGCTGAAACACACACCATCCAATATGCGACCACACCCTTCACCCAACGGCTTTTCCGCGCTTGTGCTCAAAGTGGCCATCAGTTTCTGTCAAATCCGTCATACAAAGATGAAGATATGTGGGAGTTTGGACTACTCCTACAAAGAATGCCACGAGCCGAAATCCTAGACTATTTCGGACGTGTCATTACCATGGAACCTTGTCAGCCTGTCATCGATGCTCGATTCCCATATATCAGTTTTGGTGGTGCAGGAACACACTTACTACCTTCCGGTGACGCTGTTCCGGATAGCTTCGCCCTCTTCCGAATGACAAATGGCGTGTCTCATGTCCCTGCTGACGAAGACTGGTTTGATGTGCATGATGTCGAGAGATACCTGTTCAATCAAGGCATCGGTGTGGGCGAGTTTCCTTCGTCTCCCCTTACAATATCTTATCCGTCTAGTCCAGGCGGGCTATCGCACTTTCGGACCCCCAAGGCGAATTACCAGGCAGTATGATGATGGTCATCGACGAGTATAAATTGATCAACAGTACGCCCACTCTATTGTTTACTATTATTCACTGCGTCAAGTAGAACCATCAAAGCTAACCTAGCCAGAACTGAGCCGGCTCCCAGTGGCTCTGGGCTGTGTGGCTGGCTTTCGCCGGTCTGATGTCGAGAGGGTAGTATCGCACAATATGAGGTGGATCTCAGTTGGGGTTACTAGCTCTCCAGGATAGCCTTCAGGGCTCGTGTGCAGTTATGCCTTTCAAACCTGCGATCTAATACCCTGTTTTCCTTCACATACTACGGCAGTCTCCAACCGCCAGTGCACCATGCGGTATTTTCCATATTAAAGGTTGACCTTCCATACCGCCAATTTCCTACCCCTGGTACAAGTTCTTGAATAGTTCCTACAATATCATCATTCTAACTTCTATGGGGAATTTATACAGTATCCCAATTACTACAATGTGACCTTCCTTCCTTGATCATGTGGTTTTCAACACCAAAATCGCACCATAAATGACTCTAGGCTGAGCTAGAGACCCGGACCATGCCGAAGGAAAGATGTCCGACTCATAACCTCCTCCCGCCAATACCACACAGCTGCCACAGTCGCACCCGGTCCGATTACCACGGAACCCGTAATCAAACCGGTTAGTGCCATCTGCCAGGAAACGTTACAAACACCAAGGCGGTACAGGTCCCACACGCTAGCGAGGCACCACAGGAGAGTTGCCGCTGCAACAAGCAAGAAGTCGTTTTGGAAGAACACGAAGACGCCGTCTGCAAGTGTTGACACCTGTGCGAAGGCATCGGATGGAATAAACGCCTTAGTGATAAAGTCTGTGCCCAGAGCAGCCCAGCTCAGCAGCATGGCCACGTGGAAGCAAGCAGATACACAACCAGCGACAGCATAGAGGGTTTGCAGGTGTGGGATGTCACGGTTATAGTTGCTCTCCGCTGCACTATCAGCCTTGGCCGGTGTGTCCGAACCGATCAATGTGATGATACGAGAGAATATCTGAGTCAAGATAACCACATATACCGGAGCGGGCTGCCACAGTACAATGAAGACCTGTCGCGTGTTTAGGGCATCAGCCAATGGGAAGAACAGCATGATTGTAGGTACGACGAATCCCAATACCAGTGCGGGCAGTATGGCTCGGGCGGTGGATTGAGGAAGTGTGCGGGTACTTGGGGAGAAGTATTGTATCCCAGAGGAAATATAAGTGCTCGATGCGAAATAGAGCGGTGCGATCAGCCCAATACCTCGCAACTGATACAGAACCGCCCATAGACTCGGAGTGGCAAGAAGGGTCCATTTGTTCCTTGGTCGGAACCCTTCCACCGTCCATATAGCGATGATTGGCATCATCGAAGCTAAGAAGTACAGAACTTGCAATGGCTGCTCCGGTGTAGAAAAGTTGGAGACCGCTGGCAGGAATATTGTTACCAATATTTTCAAGATGAGGTCAACGGGTCCGAGACCTGTGTACACCTGGCGAAGGGGAGCTTCAACTCCTCCTGGGAGCAGAACCGAGTGGTTCTGAATTGCCTGGCGGACCAACCCCATTGTTCCATTCTCCCTCATTGCTGTGGAGAGCTGGCGATAGCCTAGCCAGGCTAAGAGGAAGTACGCAGCGTACAACAAGATTGTTACCACGCCCCGAGAAGACGGTACTCTGAAGCGCTCGTCAAAATATGCAATTTCTCGAGGCCTATGTGGCAATGGAAGCATGTCCAAGGACACTGCGGGAGAATACGTGTCGATCCATTTGCTGAGAACAACGGATTTTGGGAAGCGCGGTAATACGTATCTTGCCATGAACTTCATGAAGGGCGTTTCCAGGCAGTCCAGACGTTGCCTAGCATGGGATGCTTTGACCAATCCCCACGCACGTTTTTCACGCTGCTGTTGAACGTTCTCAAAGACTTTGGTAATATCTGCAGACGACAGCGTCCCGGACTGGCAGTTTCTGAGGGCAGCAACGAGATGATTTGTCAGGGATGCGGCGGTCTCCATTGCATTATTTCCTCCCTGGCCTGTCAAAGGCTCAAACTATTGGAAGAAATATTGGTAAGTCTTCGCATGCTCTTGTTCTCGGGTAAGTAGTCTCACTTTGTGACTGGCGTCGCCAATAGTCATAGTTCTCTGGAAATGCCATCTTTTATAGACGTATTCTGGCAGACTGCTGTATGCCGAGGCGATCTTGCTCTTATACAGAGCGGAAAATTGAAGCGTGGGGGTGATCTGGTCATCCAAATGTTCCATTGCAAATGTCTCCTCTTCCTCCTTGGTGAACCGAGGGATATCTGCACCATAGTACGTCTTTCCCATATTACGCACGAGAAACCAGTAGGTGAGGTCTCCGGGTCCACTGGGGACAAGATACGAGTAATGCTCATTGAACACCGAGTTCATCGTGCCTTTCTCGATCCCTTTGACGCCTTTGGAAATGCCGAAGATGCATGCGTAGGTTGCAGGCAGTGCTTTCACAAGAGTTAGCCAGTACTTCCCAAGTGCTTCGGGTTTGATTTTCATACCAGATTCCTCTGTGGGATCAATACAGGCGGGATCTACCTTTTCGGCCGCTTTCCACATCTCTTGACGCACTTTGGAATGGATCCCATCTGCTCCGACTACGATATTTCCGATGTAGGTCTGACCAGTCGTTGTGGTAACCGTGACACTCGAAGTACCATTCTCGATACTCTGGACCCGCTCAGAGGTGATCACTTTGGACTTATCCTGGATCTTTTCATAGAGGACTTCTATCAACATTCGTCGGTCGAGGAAAACGACAGGGTAACCATGTCTTACGTGCCGTCAGTTGATCCTGTTGTTTCGATAATGATGGAAATGCTACAAACCTTCCGATTGAAGTCTCGTTAAAGTTATCGAATGTCCAGAATGGTTGTCCTTGGGAATCTCGGAAATGGAATTTATCGACTGGATATTCCGCCATCTTCAGAACTGACTCATAACAACCCAGCTGGTCCAGAATGCGAAAGCCGTTTGGCAAAACGCCGAAACTAGCCCCGACCTGAGGTGCAATGCTGCCGTACGCTTCAAGGACGACGAAATCGATGCCATTTCTCTCTAGCATCAAGGCTAGAGTGAGTCCAGCAATGCCGCCACCCACGATGACAACTTTAAATTGTTTTTGGTCCATGATACTGTGTCAAATACGGATTTGACTGTGAGAGAATTGGAAGAGAAAAACAAAAGAAAAGAAACCAAAGATGCATCCATATTGCGGGCCTCAATTTATATATGTATAGGTTAATTGTTGCCGGACCATTTACATCTCCTGAACACACAGAAGCTGTTGTCCAACATTTACCTACGAAGTTCGGGGGTAAAACATGCCGTGATGAGTGATCAACCTGTCAAGCGGAGGAAATGTTTGAAGGATCAGTAATCGGACCAATAGGAGCCCTTCGGAACTAATTCGGTCCACGGAAAGATCCACTATTTGGGCTATTCTGTGATTCTATTGGATGCATACATAAACCATCTATGTTTCAATATACAACAGGCATAGAAAGAACTCAGAAAGTGGCCTATATTGTATCACTAGACTGCATAAAAATCAATTATTAATATTAACGGAGTGTGCTGGATCAAAGACCGCTCTACTTTCCATACATCACTTGGTGTTTTGTGGCAGTAAGAGCTCTTAATATATGGAGCGATGTATATTGCAGACCACTATAGTTGAACCCCACATGTGAAAGGGGTATCGTGGACGGCTTTAAAAAGCCTGGACAGATTGCCAACAGGCCTAGATAATCTCTGACATTGTAGTGCCAAGGTATATGTAGGTATATCTGCAGGTTGCACACAGTCCCTACGTTATATAGAGTGCATTATGTGTTGGAGGGTTAATACCAACAATGCCAACTAGCAGCCTTCAGCCTTCACACGCCAAGCAATTAGTGTATATTAATCCTGACACTATTACTCCGTACTAAAATAGGTAGATCTCCTGGTGGTTCCACTCGCTTGATAGAGTGAGCACGGTCGAACATTCTGCCGTTTCGGTTTTCAATATTACTTTAACTTGGAAAAAGACAGAAGAAAGTCAATTCATTGTTCGCTATCTAGTAATAGGAAGTAAAAGTGAGTGCATTTTCACCTTTACCAAAAGATTTCCTTCTGACCTCTCACTGGATACTGTCGATAGAACGGACAGCTATCCAAGAAACTCTCCGTCGCCCAACAGTACTTTCGCGGGGGAGCTTTCAGTATGCCGCGCGAGATAGCCTGATGCAGGTAGATAGGGCGCTTCAACATCCATACCTGGAGAATCTTGTAACTGTAAGATTGCTTTCCGCCTGTGTTGGATTCCAGCTCATTGTGTGATATACACACCACATACTCAATAAACTGTAGCGGAGCGGTGGTGTAGAACCAGATGCGACGAACAGTGGCTGGCAGTGGATAGCTGCGATATACATTGGTTTTCCTGCCACGCGCACTTTCTAGCGCATCTTCAGGTGATATGCTCATGAAAACATCCGTGGTTGACTTTTTCTCCATGGTGCGAAGAGTTAATGAACTTGGTAGTCGTTGATTAATCCTGTAATGGGATTGGGCTTCTTATATGCACAAGTAATAAGCGGTGATCAGCGTTCAACTGTTCCTCTTTTATGTGGTCTTTGTTCCATGCTAGCTCGTATGTGTAAAGGCTTTGTGTTGTAAGACATTTTCTAGGATGCCTTTGAAACAGAAAGGCTAACACACCTGTGTCTTGAAGATAGTAAAACCTGTGTGAAGACTGAAAGTCTCAATGGGCCAGTTTGGATCATTTCTGGCGTGCCAAAATACTTAAAAGCATTGTAATAGCCAACCACCCATGTACTTTTCAGATAACCAAAACATTTGATCCAGGCTTTTTTACTATGACAAAATCCATGTCTTCTACTCGTACAATATTTGTGCAAGATGGCCTACCTATCTTTGAGCACAATACCTCTTCTACCAGAGATGCATGGTGGGTGTCAGTGCCATTTCGAGCCCACGATATTGGACTCTCCGATAAGGACTTGATAAATACTGTGATCCAACGTCTTCATAGCGGATTATTTGAAATTACCAAGGGTATTGCTATGCACCATCAGCGGAAATTTTATGTGTCGTTTCCGGTGGATCTAAGCCTTCCCATGAACGGTTGGGCTGCCTTTGCTATCAAATACGCAGAGCGCTATAGGGAAGATATCATTGCTGGGTGTGTTTCTGTCGACTTAGAATATCTTTTTGGTCTAGAGCTATTTGGTAGCCTTTGATGCACCTTTTCGTCAGTTACGTGGAAAGGCCATTTCTTGGAAAGTTGGTTTCGTCAATTCCGCATACCCATGTTGATATCTCACAAGCTATACTTGAACATAGGGCTCCTTTCCTCCATCTCTTGAAGCTGGTCCTCAGTATACTTTTCCTCAATTTCAGACACAGTCATGAGAGCTTTCTTTTTGTTTGCACTCCAGAGACAAAATTCCAAGGATAAACAAGCCATAATTCCAGCAGCAGCGAACCCAAGTGAAGTCCCGTAACCAGTGGGGTATCGGGGCTTCTCTTCAGCTCTGTAAATATAGCTCCCGATGATTCCACCCACATTACCCACGCAAATTAGATAACCAATGGCCACGGCGCGCTTGTGAGGATTCGGGATGTTGCAAACATTCCAAGCATTGACGCCGGGGAGAATGGGATACATTCCGAAGCAAGCGAGACAAATCCCAAAGTAGCACAGTGCTATGTTATTCTCGATGTCGGCGGCCTTGGAAAATAATATTCCGAACGCTACTATAAGTGAGCACTGCGGCGCCAGGATGAAGGGCATTCTCCACGAGAAGCGATCCGCGAACACGGAAAAGCCGTAAGCTGACGCAGCGCCGACGGCGTATGGGGGGATGGTCAGAAGTTGGGCGTTGGCTGACTTGTAGCCCATGGTTTTGATGATCTCGGGCATACTGAACTTGAGTGCGTAGTTGGGAACAGCATTGGACCAGGTGGCAAGTATAAGAAGATATATCTTCCAGTCCAAAAGGACGCTGAGGATTATCTCCTTGTCGAATCCTTTGTGACGACCACTGTGATTATTGGAGGCTAATTGACGCACTTCGAGATATCGAACCTCATCTGAAGTCAGCCAGCCTGGAGACAAGGATGGCGAGTCCAGAAGGAGGAAATAACAAGCGACGGCCATGGCAATGGTTGCGAGACCTTCTATAATAAAGATCTGACATGGATGTTAGAAAATAAAGACTTAACAGATCTTAACAGATGAGAAAAGAAAGAACTGACCCAGCGCCATCCTTCGTAGCCTCCTATGCCATCCATTTTGGCGAGCCCGAATGCCAGCAGACCCGAGAAAGCACCGCCAGAAGCGGCAGATGTATACAAAATAGCAATGCGGGTCTGTGTCTCGTTTGGGAGATACCATTTCGAAATCACAAGTACGGCACCTGGAAGAAAGCCAGCTCTGGAAAATTGTCAGTATAGGGGGAACACCGTTAGATATGATTCGGAGGATTTACTCGAAAAGTCCCAGCAGGAAGCGGATCACCACTAGACCGGCAAAGTTTTGAACAAACCCCGTACAAAGCATGATCACACCCCAGCAAAAGATCAGAAATCCCAAATATTGTGACGGTTTCTTGAACCGGTTCAAGATTATATTGCTCGGCACCTCTTCAACTACGTTAGTGGATATCCATAGGCTTCACATAAAGGTTGCGTACCGGCAAGGACATAAGGTATGAAAAAGATGGATAAGGCAATGTTGTATTGCACACCGTCCATGTGTAGGCTTGGAAGAAGGCCCTCGATCTTGGCATTTCCTGTTGGGAGTAAGAAAATGTCTTGCATGGGGCTTCTGGGAGGACATACCAATGTTTGTCTTATCGATGTACGCGACCAAGTACAAGAGAGCAAGCATTGGAACAAGCCTCACCTAGAATTGAAACTCAGTCATCGTTTTTGGGGTCAATAGGGAGAGATCGAGAGGAATGCATACGTCAACCTAGATGCACTTTGTCAGTAAAGCTCATTATACCGCTTACCACTGCACTCTCACCTTCCTAAGGACTTTCTTTTTCGCTTCATCTGGAAAGTTCGACAAGAACTCCGCATCGTCAGCAGATATTCCCTGGCCTGATTGATGCTCCAGGTGCACCACTGCAGCGTCTTTGTCGGCCATGATGGAGCTAGTTGGTGTCTGGAATAAAAGATATATCGAAATAGTGATTTGAGATCATCTTATAAAGTACGTGTTGTGGTCCATGGCAACCCCACGAGGTAGATATAGAAAAGCCACTTCGAGAGCGAAGCAAACTGGGGTGCGTTAGCAGTCTTGGCAACCCCGGACTACCCCCGGAATCTTGCCGTCCGGAGTCATCTTTTCCGCGAAGTCCGATAACATTGAGTTCTGAGTCCAAAAAGTGGAGTATCTCCTAACAAGTTCCCACCGTCTGTCTTATGGAACTGCGGGGAAGGTCGGGGAAACCGAATTTGGATCAGGAAATGGGAAGATGGCCTTCGAAGAAGGTTAAGGTTAGCTATTACTACAAGGGCATTGCCAATTGGTCCAGGGATACACATACCGATGAGTCAAGAGTCTGCCAGTCACTGAACAGAAAACTGTCCAGCATGTTCGGCATCAGCTCTTCCTGAACACCCACCGTAGATCCGAACATATCCGGATCCTGCAAGAATGGAAACCCAATCTCTGTGTTGGCGTTGGTCTCGCCACCAGGGCGACCACTTTGTTGTGGATGAGGCGTATTTCCCCTCAAGATTCGACATCTTTGTGCCTCTGATCTCAATTCGTCAAGTATGATACTGTATCGTTGGTTTTGTGATAGACCAGTAGATGCTCGCTTGATATGACCGTGGCATTTCTCTGCTAGATCAAAGATTTTGCCTAGAGACTGGGTATCTATCTCAGTAGGTCTTGTGGTTCGTTGAATTTCCCAAACGTAGACCACTGCCAATGCACAGAAGATGACATAGTGCGTCCACCAGAAGGAATGAAGTAACGTATTATCCCCCGCCATTCTGTTGACGAGCTCTAAACTGGCCTTGGTGGCAGAGATGCATTCGGTGACATTCTCAGACCCTCCTTCAGTCAAAAGGAAGGGCCGATTGGTGTGAATGAGGGCGTGCGAATACGCAAGCTGCAAAGCGATAGCCTGACGGCGGAAACTAGGAATCAATGTCGATGGTTTCACAGTACCTAAGTGTGGTGGCAGGCTGGCATGCCATTCATGTAATTCGCGGCTAGATCGATGGGCAGCTGCCAGGCGATCTTGGTTGGACAGGTCGCTGACTGAGTATACTTCTTGTGACACCTTTCCAATTATTCGGGCAATTCTACAAATGTGTTAGTAGAGCTAATATTGTCGTAGTTGGCAGGCGGTATGTACTTTGCATGAAATATGAGAGCATCAATGTAACAATCTGCTGGTTCATCCGGGGTGGAAGGTCCCTGTGGGGTCATGTCTTCATCATTGACATTATCTGGGAAGTTCTGATCAATGTCATCATCTTGGTAAAGTCGAGGCCGACCAAATACAATACTGAGATACTTGTCAATTATGTATGCCGCCCAAAATGTGCGCTTATAGCACTCCGAAGTGATATAATTCTGTCGCTTGCTCGTGAAAGGAAAGTCTCGCTTTTGATCGCGTCTCCTGTGCATACCCAAGGAGAGCGTGATATGGAATGCGTTCCCGAATGTATACCAGCCTTTGTTCATACGAGCAGTCTGAAGAAGATAAAGGACCTGGATGAGGCGCGCCTGTGCTGACTCTAGGCGAGGGAACCCCATCTCCATTTCGGTCAATCTCATACCAGCACAGAACAAATGATCGCTTCGTTGTAGAACAAGTGACTCATCCTCCGTGGACATTTCCCCGTGTACTTTCTCAAGGCGCAGAGTCGCGATAGCCATGATTGTAAGGAGAATCGCAGTCCTGGAATTACCAAGGGACTGAGCCATCGGCCTTTGTAATTGTCGATCCTTCAAGAACAGCTCCATCCAGCCTTCAACAGTTTGTCGGTGGAACATACGGTAAGTCACAACACACGTTTCAAAATAGAACTCCTGTAGCTTTCTCGCTGTCGAGGCATCTGGGATAAAGGCGTCTGATGTGCTGTTGTCGACATGAAACGGGCGGTCTCCGGCCGAAGTGAGAAGTTGGTTTCGCTCCGTATCGCTTGAATCATATGATGTAGACTCATCCTTTTGGGTCAACAACTTTTTCCACGCTCGGTGTAAAAAGTTCAACCCCGAGGTAGGGTCAAAATATTGACCCTCGATTTCGATTTCGGGCGAGGCGCGCGAATGCGCTTGCGAAGTCGAGATACCGTGAGCAACAGGTCCTGGTTGGTGCCAGATAGAATGGTCATTTGAATCACCACTTCGTGTTCTGTCTTGGGGTTCATTGAGTACGGTTGAAGGTGGTGGAGTTGGAGGTCGCCCTCGGCCATATTTGGTGTCATAAGCGCAATTGAGCTTCCTCTTGGCACAATTGCTGCATGGGATTATGCCATCGCATCGTATCTTCTTTCTCTTGCAGGTGTCACAGGCCCTGCTAATCTTCGGGTCTTTCCGACGGTTTTCCTCGTCGGCGTCTGCATTGGTAGACAAAGGACGCTTGCCCGAAAGGGATCTGGAAGACTGAGACACTGTTGGAGATGACTGCGGAGGAGGTACAGGGGCCATGATTGCTTGTGTTTGCATAATGTGAAACGAGGTGAACGGAAATGTCGGGTTCGGGTACCAGGAAGGTGGATGCGGGGATAGGGATACTGTGGAGAGAGTAGCCGAGAATCCGAGAATCCGAGTCCACCGACTGTCATAGCTCGACCTTCCTTCATCTAGAATAAACTTAATGTCTCAGGTCAGTAGTTCCTACCTAGGTATAATTACCTACTATAATTATTACTAATGGGCTACCCACCTGGGCATCCTTCATCGCTTAGGGGATGGACCTTCACGGCCGCAAATGTGTACACATATATAATAGAGAAAGAGGTGCGATTGGTTTCATCTATATACACTCGAACCAAAATATCTCATGCGCGGCATGATTTAACTTTGTATCACAAGACCACCTTACTGAGCGATGCGGCACTGATAGCAGCATGAATCTCCTGCTCCGCACCAGCCTCAAGAGGCAAAAGAGGTGGGCGGACAGTAGCGTGAGTGAGGATTCCCCGAGCGACGAGAGCATGCTTGAGTGCCACGGTTCCCTCCATGTGAGACCCACGGTGGTAAACACTCTTAGTGACAGGCAAGAGCTGGTCATGGATGGCTCTTGCCTTCTTGTAGTCCTTGGCTTTGCCAGCCTTGATAAGTTCGATCAGGGGCTCGGGGGCAATGTTCCCGTATCCAACCAAAAATCCATCGATGTCAAATGAAGTGTGGAGAAGGTATTCATCGTGGCAAGAGAGGATTTGCAGGTCAGGTCGTTGAGCACGAATAACAGGGATCTCGGTGTCCCAGCGGCGCATGTTACGCACGCCGTTCTTCATGGCGAAGCAGCCGGGCTGAGCAGCGATATCCAGCATCGTCTGCAGATTGTAGGTAGCTTTTGTGTTGTCGGGATATTGGAAGAGGATCAAGGGAAGGCCAGAAACTTCATACACGCGACGGTACCGATCTTGGGGAGCACCGGGCTGATATCCGAAGCGCAGCCAGCCGTGAGAAGGGTAGAGCAAGCCAGCAGCTGCGCCGGCTTCTTTAGCCCGCTTGGCCTCAAGAGCAGCGACTTCAGTGCCTTCGCCGGTGATTCCGGCGATAATGGGCACCTTGTTTTCAACGGACTTGACGAAAGCCTTGATGACTGAAACTTGTTCTTCGACAGTGAGGAAGGTGCCTTCGCCAGCGTGACCAAGCACCACAAGGCCCTTCACCCCATCGATGCCACCGAGCCAAGAGCCGAGACGTTGAATAGCTTCATAGTCCACAGCACCGTCTTCAGTGAAGGGGGTGACCGGAGCCGGGGTCAAACCACGCATGTCAAAGCCGACCATTTTGATAATTAGATTGAAGCTCAAGTGAATGTTGAGGAAGATATTTTGTTGTGACGTTGACTTGCATCTTTGCGACGGTGGTCTCTTTTATCTCTTTCAGGACCTGTTAGGTGTTCGCTTCACCTCGCTGAGCGGTTGAGGGTAGTCCGTTCGGATTCCCGGATTCCCGGAAACGCGGGCTGAAACATCGCGGGTTCTAGGGCCCATTGACCTTCCAACCATTCCGTCCGGACTCCTTCGTCTCTTATCCGCACAATTATACTTTTTTTTTTTTTTTTCGTGCTGTTAATTCTAGAGCTTCTAAGGGCTGTGTTTTATTACAGAGGCTCGCTGCTTGCCAAGACACGCTGGCTGATGTTGGATGAAGACATCCCTAGGTAGCTGGGCTTTCCTATCTTAGCTGTCATTCCAGACCGCTTTCTATAATAACCTGTATATTTTACAATACAGCTACAGGACCGCAAAGGATGTATTTTACACGGAAGTGTCATACACACACATCTTGAGTGACGATAGTGATGGATTCTGGCAATGCAACATTTACCATATTTAAGTAAATAAAGAGCTTCCTCCGGATTCTGTTCACCAGTTGTATAGTCCTTCCACGCGCTCTCTCAAACCATAGTCACCCAATACGCCACTCCCAATATGGCTATTCCGGTATATAAAAAGACGTTCAAAAATGCTGAATGGTAATAATGCTACAGTATAATAACTAAGAACAACAGTTACCCACTCAGACAGCACACGGCAGCTCCTGGAAGAGGTATATGCAGAGGTCCTCAGGAAAATACGGAAGTATAACTATGTAACAGCGAAATGATCGTAAAAAGATGGTCAACAAGTAGCTGTGATGTATCAAACAGTTGCTCCATGAGATTGGAGTAACCCCGCCACCTCAACTTTATGCTGTCCCAGAGGTTCTTCATATAAGTCGAGCCACAACAGATCTTCCTCTGAGACGGCCGCCTCTGCGGCCTGCAAAGCGTTGTTAAAAGGCACGCCTACTAACCTAAGATTCACCTCCCCTCCAGCCTCTATCAAAAGCTCAGCACAATCTTTTCGACCGACGGCAGAGGCGGCAGCGAGCGCACTTCCATATTTTCCGTTTGGAAGGCGTTGATTAACATCTGCTTTGGCCCCGATAAGATATCTGATAGCCTCAAGATTGCCCATCGCTGCTGCTGCTGCGAGGGCGCTGCCGAAATATCCAATTTGCAGTGGCATGTTCACGTCCATCCCGGCTTCCTGTACCAGGTACTTGACAACATCAACCGCTTCCGTTGATGCTGCTGCGAGAACACTGCCATAGTATCCACTTAAAAGTGGCATGGTGACATCAGCGCCTGCTTCCTGCACCAGGAACTTGACAATCCCAATTTCTCCGCTCTGGGCTGCAGCTGCGAGGGCACTGCCGTAGTCTCCACTTGTAAGTTGCTGGTTAACATCAGCCCCTGCTTCCTGCACGAGGAACTTGACAATCTCGATGTCTCGAATTGATGCCGCTGCAAGAGCACTACCATACTCTCCAGTCGGAAGAAGTACATTGACATCAGCTCCACATTCCTGCACTAGAAACTTGACATGTTCAAGGTCTGCCCACCGGGCTGCAGCTGCGAGGGCACTGCCACATTCTCCACATTGAAGTAGCATGTTTACATCAGCCCCTCCGTTCTGAACTAGGAATTTGACAATCTCAATGTTTCCCGCTGCAGCTGCGAGAGCACTACCATATGCTCCACTTTGAAGCAGAGCGTTGACATCAGCCCCTGCTTCCTGCACTAGAAACTTGACAATCTCAACGTCTCTCTTTGCTGCTACTGCGAGGGCACTGCCATAAAGTCCACTTGGAAGTTGCACGTTGAGATCAGCCCCTGCTTCATGTACTAGGAACTTGACCACATCTATTCGGCCCGCATATGTTGCTGTTTCGAGGGCAGTGTTGAATGCGTCAAATCCTGGATGCGTAGGCGCAAATGGCATGTTAACATCAGCCCCTGCTTCTTGGACCAGGTATTTGATAACCTCAATCTGTCCCCAAAATGCTGCTGTTGCGAGGGCACTACCAAATTGCCCCAGTGGCACTGACCGTGGCAGTAGTTGCATGTTGACATTAGCCCCTGCTTCCGTAACCAGGAATTTGACAATTTCGAGGTGTCCCATTCTAGCTGCTGCTGCTAGGGCGCTGCCATACTCGGAACCTGGAAGTTGCAAATCCACTTCCGAACCCCTTTCCACTAGGTTCTTGCATATAGGCTTGGAACCAGCCGCAGCGGCGATTGCGAGGAGGCTGTGGCATCGCTCATTCACAAGTGAGAGTGGGATCTCTGTGCCTTCCCACCAGTCCCACAGAATGGTATCGAACGAGAAGTAACACATTGCGAGGACGGCGAAGTTTTCTGGGCTAATATCCCTCACTGACCCTGACCATGTTCCTTGAAACACAGATGTTGGCGGCGCGTATCCATCCTCTACAAAGATCTGACGATACCATCTCCGATATTGTAAACTGCTATCTTCAGGGGACCCGAGGAAAGTCTTCAAGAGTGGCGCTAGCAAGATCTGCTCTGCACCGCGTACCCCTTGGACATGCCGAGCCCAATGATGCCTTGTGTACCTCTGAAATGGATGACTGAGATTGAAGAAGTTGTCGGACTCCTTGGGCTGATATGATGGGCCCCACGCAAGGTCAGGGTCTTTCTCGAAGGTGTCGTTGAGGACCAGCAGCGAAACCCTGGCAGCGTGAAATTGTGCCCATTCAATGGTCCATTTCACTTTTTTTTCGAGGTACTCGCGGACCGATAGATGCGCAAACCGCCACACATTCAACTGAGAGTCAATGACAAGGAGATTCTTACAAAGTGAGAGCAAGCCTTGCTCGTCAATTTCTTCGTCCAACAACAAGGGCAGGTCTCCCGTTGGGTCCACACGAATAGCGTATAGGAGCTCATCGCTGGTCATTGGCTTGCATGCAGACATTGCCCATAAAAGGGCGCGTTTCGTGAGGGACTGGTCCGGCTCCTCCAATTTTCCAATCTCGCTCCAGACCTCGTTATATGCTTCCTGGAGGCCATCTGGAAGAGTGTCAAGGCGTTTCCAGATACTTTCTTCAGTTTTACATGGGCGAATCTGGTGGATCTGCAGCGCCGCCCACTGGAACATTCCCTGACAACGCTCAAGTAGTTTATCCACGATATTGGTCTTCAAGCGTCTAATACACGCGGTTGTCTTTGCGAGCTTTTCCAGTTCTTTTTCTAGGAAATTCT
Source organism: Penicillium chrysogenum (assembly GCF_028827035.1). Classification (NCBI taxonomy): domain Eukaryota; kingdom Fungi; phylum Ascomycota; class Eurotiomycetes; order Eurotiales; family Aspergillaceae; genus Penicillium; species Penicillium chrysogenum. The sequence goes on along the minus strand of NW_026622749.1, from coordinate 1,141,516 downwards.
GGATGTCGGTTTGATTGTTGCTTGCTTGAATACTTACGCTGATACTCCCTTCCAATTGGCTTTGGATGTCTGGATCAGGCCGGCTTGAGATAAATACCTTGACGGTATTCTTAGACTCTCGTAGGAAAAGTCTCAGTGCATCAATCAATTCTTCGCGCGATTCCGGGCCGCATTCATCCAAGGCATCAAGAACTAGCGTAGTCTTTGAGTAGAGATTCAAGGACTCCAAGATCTGCTTCTTGCATGCGCCAGATCTGAGGGTTGACCCGGCCTCTTGAGATTTCTGGCATATCTCTTTAAGCTGCGTTTGAATAGATTCGGGGTTGCTTGCGGATGTTGAAAGCTGGCGCACATAGTTTTGAAAAATAGACTGTGGCTGCCCGCGAGTTGCTTCGGTCTTGTCACAGTAGAAGAATGCGAAGCCCTCATCCTTTGGGAGGTCGTTGAGCATCCCCTGAACGAGGTCGATGACCCTCGATGTGAGGTATGTCTTGCCAGTACCAGCTAGCCGAGGTTAGAACAACAGCGAGGGAGAACAAGACATAACTGACAACTTACGAGAACCTTGAAGCCAGAAAATACCGGATGAATTGGCTTTCTCCCAGTCCCGGAACCTCTCATCTTGCAGCAGCCACTCACCCGTTCCGGGCGTTCTTTTCTCTTTCACGTTATAGTGATGCTCGCCAAACTTTATCGGCGAAATCCATTCCAGCAACCTGGTACGATTGTATTTGCTCATCTGTCCAAGAAGACTGTGGACGTTCTCGTCCACACGGGACAATGGAGCGTTTAACCGATCTAGCATTCCAATCATTCGATCATCAGCCTGCGCACTGCGTCTACTCTCGCATGCCTGGACATCGCGGAGAAGCTCGTCTTCTTGTTCGGCAAGGGCTGACAGTCCACCAGAAACATGGCCTGTATTCAAAACTGCCTTAAGTGTCCGTCTAGCTGTATCCGTGGAGAAAAGATCTGCTGAATCCGCCAAAAGTTCCAATGAGGTACTGTAGATCTTCACCAGAGCATCCTGGAGATTCTTTGACAGCTTTTCCTCGGGTGTGCGGGAGGTATCTGTCAGGTAGACCTGCTCGTACACCTGGCCGCGACTGGCAATGCGAACGACCTTCTCGGTAGTCACAAGCAACGCCGCCATCTGTTCATCGTCGATGACCGGGATCTGAAATTCACTATGAGCTTAACGCTTGGGACGGATTTAGAGCAAATTTCAAAAGCACACTCACCTGCATGACAGATTTAAGGACTGTCCAAGGGACACTAGCCTGGGGTGGCGCGAATAGTACGGCAATATCACCAGCCTTCTCCAGCCAACCGATGATCTTTGTTGTATAGTTTCGAAGGACAAAGTCATGATCTCCAACGGATACACGCCAGAACTTTTGTTCGCACTGTTCCTGCTTCTTGTTGACCTCGCCCACTAGATCATAAATACTAGCTTCAACAGATCCGGAACTTAGCTGACCAAAGCCCATACACTTCAGCTTCTCCTGCCTGGTCTCAGGCAGCTGTTTGAGAGCATCCCGCCATAGGTCCCTTGCAGGAAGTTCCGACTGCGTAGTGAGTGACTTCCCGACAGGCTCTACCAAGGTACATTGGTCTCCGGAGCCTGCGGCAGATGAGCCTCCCCCATTATCCGTATTGGGCTCGGTCTTCAAACAGGACGGCGTTAGGATCGTTGAAGAAAAATGGAGCAACTCCATTTATGTCACTCACGGGAACTGCTTGAGCAGCTTGTCGGCGTCTGTGGCCGGAAAGCTTGGTCTTGATCCGCCCTAGCATCTCTCAATAGGCAAAAAATGTTAAAAGACTTACGTACTTGCGGTCGATTCTTTATAGCAGAATGAGCGTCGCAGTAATTGAACCTGTCAGCTATTCCTCAAAGTAGAGAAAAAAGAATGGCGGAAATTATTTCTACGCGAAAGGCACCAAAGACGCTACTAATGCACGGCGAATGTACTCGTTCTCCATTTGGAAGGAGCAAGACGAATTGGGATAGGCCAGGAAGGAAAGTAAGCGGACGGTCCTGCCAGATCGCCACAACTATCCGAAGATTCTACTTGGTCCTTGAAAAATTACGGTATCATTACGATGACTCATCTCTTGTTGTAAGCCCTGCATTACAATTACGGTTTTGCCGAAAGTTGAAGACTCGGATGATCAATCTTTATCGAAATTCAAAGATTGTTTTGTGAGGTTCTGAAGTTCGACCGAGGTTTCCTGCAAAGCATGTGCGTGGTAAAGTGTAATTCGAAAGGTTTTGCCTATTTTCCTATACTTCGATATCAACCAGGCAAGTGGGGCTAGAGTATGCTCTTATTGGCTACTGGCAGATCCCAGTGGCTTCCAAAAGGGGTTTAAGTTGGTGGATCTGGGCGATCATCTTCTACGCAATTGTGATTCCGAGCCCTGGAGGTGCATTGGCATCTGCGAGAGTTGACCTTGATGCCTATTCACTTGCACTTCACACAAGGAGTCTGCTTTGCGGTGGTTACTAGTATTGTATATAATAGTTGTTCTTCAGCCGTGGCCCAAAGTACGCCACATGATTTCCATGCCGATTCACGGAATGGCCTAAGGCCTAAATTTATGCTTAACTATATTTAGCTCCAATACTTCCAAATGTATGAAAATGTAGACTGAAAGTGTCCGATTCATGACATAGGATTAATGGAATTACATACAGTTTGGCATTCAAATTGTGGGAAACCTTGGAATACATCAATGATTCATAGATATTGCATCAAGGCTGCTTCCCCGCAGTACAACCTCTCAGCGTACCTGACATTTTGTCTTCCACAAACAACCAACAATCATTGCCGCAAAAACTTCATTCTTCGGCAATTGAAGATAATTTACCCACATCAGTCCATGATGTCTCTCGCAACTCTGGATGTGAGAATGCCCTTAGGATTGTCAACCCGCAGCCCCGCTGACCTCATCTCAGACCACAGAACACCCCAATCTCCCTACTGTCTCCACAACGCTCTTCAAAGCCAAAGCAGCTCGCAAGCTGAGCTTCGAGAAAATCGGCGAGCATATCGGTCGCAATGAAGTAGCTGCAGCTGCCATATTCTACGGCCAGGCCAAGCCTTCGCGCGAAGACATTGAGAAGTTGGCCGATCTGCTTCACATCCCCCAGCAACCCTTGGAGGAACAACTCAACGGCTTCCCCGATCGCGGTCGCTCGGTCGAGATGCCGCCCAAGGAGCCCCTTATCTACCGACTGTATGAGATCGTGCAGAACTATGGCTATGCCTACAAGGCGGTTCTCAACGAGAAGTTCGGAGATGGGATTATGAGTGCTATCTCGTTTTCGACAAAGGTTGAAAAGGAGACTGATGAGGACGGTAACAACTGGGCTGTTATCACTCTTCGTGGTAAATGGTAAGAGTGTCTTCTCTATGCCTGCTGAATTTCCATCTGACAGCTGAATAGGTTGCCCTTCTCTCGATTCTAAGTCCAAGGATACCACCAGGAAGTAGCGGAGCTATTGTGTTGACATGGACTCCATGGCTCTATTTTTAGCATCTTCTCAGCAGGTCAATCAATCAATCCACCCTTCAAGAGTTCCAGTTTCCGATACCATCAGTGATAGAAGTGTCCAAGACTAGAATGAAGATAGTCGCACATTCGACCACAGTGGACTCTAGGTACATCTGGTCCACTAAGCAAATCCATTTATTAGAGCATACGTACAAGCGTGCGCCTAAAATTGTCTAGGAGACATCTGCTTGTACGCTCAAACTGCGTTTACATTAGGTCGAGAATTATGGCCCCAAAAGGATGAAAGAGCGGTATAGGAAGAAGGAGAGAGACGTGACAAAATAAAATGTGAATGGCATCAAAAAAATCCCCATTAATCCAGACCGTTCCTGGACCTCAGGACAGGACAGCAGCTACCAGAGTCCTCAGAGAGAAGCCTGGCACCTCTGTCCCCTCCTCCGGCCATTCCTTATGAGGGACCTCCACTAGATGGGGGTGCTACAACCCCCAGAAGCTTCCTGGGTTTGATAAGGTCCGAACCGGTAGTGGGCTAGGAGCTATTCCCCTAGGCCACTCGAGGGGGGCTGGTTAAAATACTGGTCTTTATCTTCTTTATATAGGACCAAACACTTAAAAGAGAAGTCACTTATGAACTTAGATATTTGGTTTACCCATCTTCCTAGTCTTAGTAGGGTATCAAATTTGGGATATAGTATCTAGATGAATTCTGCTTCCTACCTGTTAATTTATAAGAAAATCTGAATATTTGAAAGTGGTGGTTGGTAGCCACTTTGGCCCTTAGGTACATGCATATCAAGTCAAAAATGAGGCTACTCAGACACCCATTTTCGGAAGGAACGACGACGGTGAGGATTAACTGAACCCAAACAGCAAAGTCAGACGGTCGATCCCCGGCCTCGTCAAATAAAATTGAGGCCCTTTTTTGTTCGGTTTTCTACCTACTACCTATAGCTTTGTCTGATGTATTACCGAATATCAAACGGTGGTCTCTCTTCCTTTATTGTGACATCCCATCCTTGAAAGAGGCCACCAGTTTGCCAGAGAGAAACTATTTTGTTTGCCCTTTCAGGCGTTTTCAACGACCTTCTTGTTTTCCCACTCTTGTCACTTTTCTGATATTCTCATTCTTTCACATTCCTTTGCCTTCTCCAACTATCTTGATATCCTATTTATCCTTCGTTGATACAGGTCATTCCATCGCCCTGACGGCTAATCAAGGTTCCTCGCAATGGCCGAAGAGCTGGAGCAGGTACTTTGTACCTTCCAGAGTTGCAGGCTTGGCTTCAATTCCGTCAGCGAGATGCAACACCATAAAGCCAATGCGGACAGACATTCTTACTGTATGAAATGTGACCTCGACTTCCCGTCTCAGCAGACCCTTCATCTGCACAAGATTATGAGCGACCGTCACTTTGCTTGTCCTGAATGCTGTCTTGAGGTCCGCAGCGAGGCCGGTCTGGAAGTTCATATGAGAAACGTGAGTCTTCATCATTCTTCTGATAACATCCACAAAAACAAAAAAACAGTACCAACTCCCCGTTTTCTCTAGAATCACCATGAAGGTCGCGAAGTCGCTTGCATGGGCTGTGGTTGCAAGTACAAGTCCGCTTCTGCAGTCATTAAACACATCGAAGACAAGGACTGCCCTGTCCTTACCCTGCCAGACAAAGCCCGCGACGGTGCCAACTATGACCTTCGTGGTGCAGCAAGTGTTCTGACCATGGGCAGGGATTCTCCTGGACCACAGTCCCCGCCCTCTGATACCTCCAGTGAGGACCCGGATACGGATGGTGGCGTTCTGCTGGATCTCTCAACACCCCGTATGGAAGGAAAGCGCCCTGCTCGCGATACCAATGATGCAACCATCCCTCATGATAACTGGCCCGACCTGGGCGCTCCAATTACACCAGTCAAAGAAAAAGCAGGAAGTAGCTCCACTGAATCGCCCGGGGGTGTCCTCCTCGACGATATTTTCGGTACCTCAATGCGTCATGATAATCCTTTCTCGTCTCCTCACGGAGCGCCTGAGCAGTCAAGCGAGGCAGGACCCTCTGGATCTTCTCTGATTGTCCAAGAAGCAGGCCCTTCTCACCATGCTGCTCCAGTTCGTTGCCGAGCAGCGGCTCACCGCAAGATCCAAGGTGTGAACCCCGATAGCTTCTGGAATCACGAGAAGCGGCGCTATTACTGCAACTGCGGTTCATCTTTCTTGTACATTACCACCTTTGAGTATCATCTCACGATGGAGGATGAAACAGTCAACGAGTAAGTGTCTACTCTTTCTGTTCGTTTATCCAGCGAAGCGACTCTCACTAACAATGGCTTTTTTATAGTTGCCCTCGATGCTTCAAGCGGTTCAGAACCCTCGCCGCACTTGTCGCGCACATGGAGGCTCGATACTCTAAGTGCGCTTTCCGTGTTACCACTGGTCAAATTGAACAGGAACTCAACGAAGTTACTCGTGGCTTCGCCGATATCCCGCGGATGATCGGTGACGAAACGGAGCCGGGGGAGATCGCTTTCGATGTGAGTAGCCAGCCTGAGCACAATACTCCCGGGTCTTCGGATGAAGATGCTGCATCCTTGAGCGGAGATGATGTCTCTTCGAACGCAGTGGCCGTCTCTTCGAATGCAGATGACATCTCTTCGAATGCGGATGATGTTTCTTCGGATGCGGAGGCTGTAACTTCAACCGCGGGGCCCATTCCTTCTAACGCAGATGACGTCTCTTCAAATGCAGAGACTGTGTCCTCCAAGGCGGTGGCCGTGTCCTCCAATGCGGGGACGGTCTCTTCGAATGCAGACGACGTCTCTTCCAATGCGGAAACTGTATCTTCCAACGTGGGGCCCGTCTCCTCGAGTGCAGACAATGTTTCTTCAAATGCGGAGGCTGTATCTTCCGACGCAGGGGTCGTGTCTTCTAACGTGGAGGCCGTTTCCTCGAACGTGGAATCACTGGTGGATGATTTGGAGGGACTTGTCTTTTCTGATAAGCACGAGGCAGATGAGGAAGAACTTTGAGGACGAGTATCGAGACTGAGATTAGGGGCGGTTTCTGAGAATAAACGTTTGAGGATGGTAGCTGTGAGTGAGCTTGGAGGGTGAGCTTCAAGATTATCTGCCATGGTTCTACGGATTGAAATTGATTCACATCAAGGAAGAACAGAAGGGAAATGTCTCCAGCTTTTCATATTCCCATAGCATAAATTGCATAAATCACCCTGATCAATTCCCACTATCTAGAGTAGAGCCAGTATGTCTGTTACCATCAGACCGTGCAGCCTCTAAAATGCAACGAAAGCAGTCAACAGTGACAGTAGGGAAGGAGTAAGATCAAAATCAATATTGAATTTCAATCTGCCCAGCTAGAAAAAGAAATCGGATATGTAAAAGCCGAGTCCGGACTCCATATTCACGCGTTCACGCAGAGGCTCTGGCAAATAGCCCAGAACAAGAGTCATAATCGCTGAATAGGGATATGCAACATAGAAAGTAGGACAATAATGCCCCCCTCAAGCCCGGCCAATCCCCATCTGTCGATATTCCCCGTCCCAGGCCCTCGAAAAGCCAATCACCGGATGAAACAAATGCGCAAGACCGACGTAGAGCAAAGTATCGAAGAAATTGAGGGAATCCGACGACGTGATCGAAACTAGCAGCAATGCTCACAGCACTCGAAGCAGAGAAGACCGGCGCAACTAGATGGGTGTCAGATTGGTATGGCTGTTTGTGCTTCAGACGAATTTGACTTACAGGCCGCAGCAGATGTCGCTGGCGCCGCCACCACGCAGCTTCAGCATGTTCTCCTCGGAGTTCTAGGTATATTAGTAAGGGTTCCTTAGGGGGTTTGTGTCTTGTATGGCGTACAGGCTGCTCAGTCACCATGCGGACGGTGGAGGGGGCCTCTGGGCTGGTGGGTTGATGGCTTTCGATGTTAGTTGTAGCATTCGATGTAGAGTTGGAAGTGGCCTCCTTGGAGAACCAGGAGAGAATGTTGGCAAACATTTTGATGGCTTGGGTGGGAGATGGAGAGAGATGAGTGGAAGTGGAGAGGTAGTGAAGTCAATGGTGGAAGTCAGTCCTGAAGTTTACCTAGGTATGATGTCTGATTTGATACATAATGTAATTGTATAACCTCGATCTAAACACCAATAGGGTGCACATGTGGGATTGTCGACTCTGCCAATCATATATGAAGCTCAACTTAGATCCCTGTTTTCATCCGTACTAAAATATTTACCACTTAAGAGTCCATTAAGAATAATACTTCCAATATTAACAGATGTGGCGTGGCTATGGGTGTTCCATATAGATCGTGGTGAGATCCCACTGAAGCGTAGTGTGTACATGTAGTTGGTATCATGTTGAATAATCGCTTTTTTCCTTCTTTTGCAGTCAGAATGGAGGGATTTTTATGCTTCCAACATAATACTATTATGTTAAGCTTCAGATATATGTGCAATAGAGAAGTAAAGAATAAAGCAGACATGTAAAAGAGTCAACAAACATAAAACTCCCGATCAACCCAACCCTGCCAAGTATCCGCCAAGCCCAACCGCAAACCATAAATTTTCCTCCAACGTCACGCAATATCACCAACTCCAAATCAAAAGATCAACAATGGCATCCCCTTCAACCCCAGACCTAAACGCAACGCGCGAAGCAGACTACAAACGCTTCAAGAACTACGCAGCCTACACATTCCTAATCGGCGCGCCGATCCTAATCGCCCTCCCACCACGCAAACTCGACCCTCTCACCGTCCTAGTCCTCTGCTCCTTCGGCGCATCCGCAAACCACATCGTGCACGATCGCACAGGACGCAGCATGGTCGACCGTATTGACGCGCGCATTTCCCGCGTGCAGGGGACATTCTCTTCTCTGCCGAGCGAGCGCGCGCAGGAGATCCAAGAACGACTTCGGGCTGCGCGCGATGCGCAGCTCCGCCAGGCTGAGCATGAGCAGTTGCAGGCGCGGATTTTGTCGCTTTCGGATAAGCAGCGCAGGGATCCGGATCCTGGGTTGATGGAGGAGATTGAAAAACTTAAGGCGAGACAGGCGCAGGAAGAAGGGATCGTGCAGCGGGTTTGGATGGGTGGGGAGTCTGAGGGGTGGAAGGAGAGGAGGTTGAGGGAGGAACAGAAGGCGCTTAGTGAGGGGAAAGGGTACTGGGATTTGATTCAGGAGCATATTTGGGATGTTTGGACTTGGGGTGGGAAGGATGGGAAGGCTGGTGAGGGGGTTAAGGATGAGACTGTGGCTGAGAAGGATTGATTCCTGGCTGCTTGTGCTGGCTCTGTTTTTGCCTTGTACAGCGTCTGTCTCTCCCCTTGATGTATTATATTTTGCTCTGCTTTGCATTGGGATTAGGTGTTTGGTTGCGTTTTGAATTCCACCTGCCAGAAATTTTTCTATCTTACGAGGGTCTTAGGGACTATCATGACAAGCAGGTTTTGCCCGACAAAGAATGCAATATACCCGGACATATCTAGGGTTGAAGTGAGTCCAAGTACAACTTAAGAAACGTGAGGAATGGCGATCGAATCCTGGAAAGATCTAGCAAAAAGATGAAATAGATGTCACATGCACAAGTACTTGGCAAGAGAGTCATTCTAGGAATTGTAGAATCCTGACGGAACCCAAGAGATGTTTACTTGAAGCCCCCAACCCTCAAGGAGCTGTAACGGGAGACCTGAGGCCGATTCCAAATCGGGTATAGCTTGTTACTGTACAAGGTTTAGCGCGCATAATTCTAGTCTCTTATTGGCTTGGTCATACTTCCATATTTTGCCCAGGTGGAATGGAAGTCAAGTCCATAATTGCAGGGAAGTATATTATAATACCGTTGTTTCCTTGTATGACATCTTTCTTTAGTGGTTTCTTTATAATTACATGTGTGTACTATGTACTTCTGATGTTACCGTCGAGATGTATAGTCACGATGACATTACCTATCTTCCGTATTAGGCATAGTTGACAAACTACACATCAAAGGCGTTGTTCATCGGAAGAAAGCAATTGTCTGCAGTACTCAGCAAAGGCAAAAGGATTTGAGTTCCTCGTTCCGGTGAAGTAACATTTGAAGTCTTTGTCTTTGGTTGACTCGGGGTATGCCCGTGATGCCCCAACAGGATGTTGCCAGCGACTCGATTGAGTGCTCCGACACAATCATTTACCCCCTATTCTCCGACGGCAGAATGAGTTAGGTTCAACGGGAATCACAAGATACTTGGAAGCTTTTCCTTTCGTTTGGATTCCACGGACGAGACATCATACTGACACTCAAATATACTTCCTATGTATATGCCCTCTACATCATGTCCAACCACAGGCCGATTCCATATTAGGTTCCGGATCTCTGATGAAAATGCCCCCAAGACCTCTGTTAAAATGGTCGAGCCAAAGTTGAAGATCTGAAGGTTCTTTGTCCGTCTCCCTTTACCGTTAACAATGGCCCATTGTTTGCTTTCCCTTCTCAGTCCGACACTGCTTTAGGCTCGACATATAACGGCCTGCCCCCCATATATCATGAGATCCAGTACGATGATATATCGACTTTCCCTTATTTAGACATTACCCTCTACGGATCCAAGGAATCCATGTCGGAAGCCAGCAACGTCCCTAGATTGGCTTAGTAGCGTATCCCCTTGTATTATAAACTGCCCCAGCCCACCCTCGGCTCCTCTTTTTTCTTTTCTTCTTCACCTCTCGGCCGAGGGTCATCTGCATATCAAAATCCTTCCTCATTCCACATATCAAAACCATCAAAAAGCAAACCACACCAAGTTACGAGGGTCAGGGAGTTGCCTTTAATCGTCGGACTTGGAGAGAGTTACCGGCCTCTTGAGGTGAAGTATCCCAGCTGAGGCAAAACCAATAGACTATAGACCAAAAACAAAAAAAAAAAATCCAAACCCAAATTCCACAAAAAAATCCGCAAAGCCTACGCCAAGGGAAAGAAACAAGCCAAAAACAGAGGTGTTGCACTCTACTCACAAGTGGAAATCCGGCTTTTGGAAGTTCAATCGAATGACCATGCTTGCAAGAAGCTTTTACAAACAATCGGGCCACGGCCCTCGCAATGGCAATGGCAATGCCAATGCCAATTCCAATTTCAATTCCAATTCCAATTCCAATACATACACCAATACAAACAACCGGGGGAACAACCAGAACGGCAACCCCAATTACAAGGGGAAGAACTTCAACCCCAACTACAGGGGCAAAAACTTCAACCCTCACCATGCCAATATCGAACGGGCCAATGTCAACACCCCTTACAAAGTCAAGAAATTCAACCCTCGCAACGGCAACGGCCAGTGGTCCAACGGCAATGCCAATGCCAATGCCAACGGCAATTACAAGGGCAAGAACTACAATCCAAACTACAGGGGGAAGAACTTCAACCGACATGCCCACAATCCAAACATCGACATTGAGATGACTGAGGCGCCATCCGATGAGCCAGTAAGTACATTCACATCCACATCCATTTTGTAAAGACCAGTTGCTAACATTGAGTTCAGAATGACATCGAGATGCCGGACGCGCCACCTCTCCCTGATCCAGTGAGTTATCTCTGGGAAGCAGCAAATGGTCCGCAACATGCACTAACTTCTTTACAGAGAATCGAAGCCTTTGCCATGGGTGCTCTGGCAGTCAAAGAAATTGTTAGTCCCTCCCACTTCCAGCCCAATCCCCTTGCTTTCCATCAACCTGCTGTTATTCCTCCTCCTTTCTATCAGTCTTCTTTCGATCATCCTACTTTCCGTCGTCCCGCTTTTCGTCCGCCAACTTTCCATCCCCCAGCTGTCCATCCCCCAGCTGTCCATCCCCCAGCTGTCCATCCCAAGATCATCAGTTCGCCGAGGTTGCAAGGAAACGCTGATTGTAATTACTTTATCTAACTTCATCACAGGCAGAGACAATGCTCCGACTAGCTAGCGAATTGGACCCTGGCTACGTCCGCAATTGAGCAAGGAAGAAACGGGAGCAAAGAAAAGTGAATCAGTTTACCGACCTCTGGACCAGCCCCAAGACCTCTGGGTTCCTCAAACCGGGTACGAACCGTCTGTGACGGGTGACTACCCCCCAGAGCAGGGCACAGAAGACTCCATCGACAGACAACACACAACACGAATTTCATCTGGTCCTGGCGTCGACGGTACATGCAACAACTGTCCCGTCCACATGGAGGATCAGACCCAAGTCAGAGAAAAATCTCGATGGAGGAAAGAACCCTCAACTGAGCAAGGGAAAAGAAATCTGTCTACCGACCTCCGGACTACCCCCAAGACCTCTGGGTTCCTCAAACCGGGTACGAACCGTCTGTGACGGGTGACAACCCCCCAGAGCAGGGCACAGAAGACTCCATCGACAGACAACACACACGCGCACACGCGCACACACGCACACACACACAAACCTCATCTGGTCCTCGTTCGACGGTGCATGCAACAACTGCCCCGTCCACAGGGAGGACCAGATCCAAGACCGAGAAGAAGCTCGGTGGAGGAATCGGCAAATATGGAAAGGAGGGAAACAAAGGAACTTGTACCTAGAGGTGCAGTCCCGGCTATGGTTTTTACCGGCACCCAAAAAGGGTTTTGTCGGGTTTTCCCATGGCCCCGTCGGGGTGAAGATAACATCAAAATCAGCATCAACGCCAGAAGAAAAAAAAACCCCACTCACCTTCACCTCACGGCTCGAATGGGGGGTCTTGCCATTTAATACCATCTGTTTTTGGGCGCTTTACATGTTTCATTTTCAGAATATTTATCTCTGTGAGCGATATACTTGGATATGAGACAATCTCTTCATGTACTGAACTTGGTTGGCTTGGGGGTCTCTCGCGATGCCATGGTCGTTGAGAGCCTCACAGCTTTCCATATGGGATACACCTGGATATGAGACAATTTTCATGTACTGAACTTGGTTGGCTTGAGAATCCCTCGCGATGCCATGGTCGTTGAGGGACTCGCGGCTTTCCAGATGGGAAATTCTTGGAGATATGTCATGTACTATCCTCGATCAAGGAGTTTCTCGCGATGCCATGGTCGTGGAGAGTTTCTTGGTCTTGGGAACACTTTAAATGTATAAAAAATATATATTCTCCACTTGGACTTCATTTTCCGTAGCTTGTATGTATCTTGGGCTAACTGTGAACTGGGGAACTACGAAGCTGAGGATCGATCCTTCGAGATACACGAAGTATGTAACGTAACGCTTATACATATATACGTTTTGGGCCTAGGAATTTTTAGATATCGTAGACCAATTGTAGCTTGCTCGAATAGGCGTATTGTACATAGGTTATAGTAATAAGTGTCTTTACAAGTCTTATATCTACATATGTAGGGAATTCATATAGGTTTATATTGGAATAAAACACAGCATTATTCCACTAGACCAACACAAAAACCAAGGTTAATGTATATAGCCTAATGACTATGAGACTTCCCTTAGTAGTCAAAGTACCTTAGTTCTGCTAGCGTTGTATGGTTTACTGAGAAAATATGTATAGGCACCTTGGTATGTTTGTTTTAGCAGATAGTCTTGTTAATTATCTTCTATGTATATGCCCTTCTCGGATATTTCCTCAGGTACCCTTTATATTCACAGATTTTCATCCTATTATTGGTGCTATAGCTAGAAGGCAAGTCGAATTAACTGACATTGATCTGCACATGTCATTGAATTTAATGCCAGAAGAGGCTACCTGCAGGTTGTGATTCCTTGATATAATCTCTACCTGGATAGGGTATCCAGGGATTAACGGGACAGTAAATAGTACCTGTCACCGAGTATATATAATTTCTAGGAATATTTTCAGTAAGAATTGTCCACTATCGTTCAATGCAAGCAACACTGCCTCTTCGAACTTTTAGTATCCGCCAATAAACGAAGCACAAGACGCGAAAGAAGTAAAATAAATCGAGCAACGGACCAGCATCGCTCACTTCAAATTCTTTTTTCTAAGGCGTTTTGCGTTGTTTCTTTTTCGGAGAATCTGCGCCGTTGTCCACTGGATCACCATCTCTCTTATGCCCATTCTCCAGCCTAAGCCGTTTGTTCCGAGGCCTGCTTGCAATGGATGATTCACCTTCATTCGACGCGAGACTTTCGCGCTTGCGTTTATCCGCCTTGGGGTTTTCTTTTTTCAAACGTTGCTCCTCTTTGATTTTCAGCCGTCGCTGGACCTCTGCTGAGATATCCTCTGTTCCAAGTGACGTTGACGTGAACTGTCCGTCTTGCTCGGTTCGTGGCTGGGGGCAAGAGTCACGATATCGTTTGGGGGCTCGCTTTTCGTCTGTGGGGTCAGGACGCGCTTTGTCATTGTCCCGAGAGATCCTGCGTCTTTTCTTGCGAGTATTGGCCTCTGTGTCAGTGGACTGTGTGGGGTTGGAGGAACTGGATGAACTGGAGGTTGAGGGTGTAGCGTTTCCTAGAGCTGTCATGTCAATCCCTGTCTGTATTGCTTGGTAAGGGCTGGGGTATGTTGCTCTCTTGATTCCGGGTAGGAGTTCGGTAGGACTTACTGCTCATCTAAACGAGGAACGGTCAGTGATGGGATCAGGCAAAGGGAGTCGAGCAGATTACTCACCATATGTTTCCTAGCTATCTTCAGCTGGTTCATCGCCAGTACTGTTTTGTTCACCATTGACGAAACGGTCTGGAAGCCATTGACCTCCGGCGCAATCTGCTCCTTCACCATGCTTAGCATTTCGAGATGAGAGCAGAGGACGGCCTCATGACGGGAGAAAATCTGGTCGCAAAGGAAAAGCCGGTCAGTCACAGTTCGCCTCAAAACGTCCATATTTTCAGTTCGCGCCTTGCGCAAACATACCTCCGACCAAGGGACTGTGTCCTTTGCATTTGGATTGCCCTTTGGAGTATCCTTTGGACTGTGGGAAGAGTCGACTTCATCCTCTACCGTAGGATTCATGACGGGCTTCGATTTGGGAAATGGTGAAACTGAAGATCGACAGATACTCCGCGCCAAGAGTTCGGCTTCGCAGATGACGCGCTTCCGGATTTAAGTCCAGAGACAAGTAGAAAAGACATATTAATTTACTTGGACATTTACTTTGTTGGTATCCAATTCGATTATTTCAGTTCGGGTCTATTGTCTATTGTCCCTATTGTTTGTCTTCTATGTATTCAAAGACCCTACCTATTATCGTATTTCCGGTCTATCTATAGTCTCACCAGATCTTGCTATCAACTTCAAGGGCTGATCCGAGAAACTTGGGAAAAGATGCAAAAAGAAGCGAGCCACTTGAAGGTGACCAGTCTTTTTGTTATTATTTCAATCTCATTGTACAGTATTTTCAAGCTCCAACGCCATCTAACCATGCTCATGACCAACCATACCACTAAAAAAGCCAAGTATTTAAGAAAACAAATAACTAAGTCATACAATGGAAAACTTCCCTCTTTACCAAGCACCAGCATCAAAGTCGAATCGGGACAGATCTTTCTGTGAATCTTCCACATCTTTCTTTGCCTTCATGCGCATGTAGAAAATCGGACAGTCGCGGGATGAGCAGATGACCTCACAGTGAAGACTACCCTGGCATCGCTGGCACTGAGTCCACAGGCGCCCGAATCGGACCTCTAGATCGGAGACCTTGGTGAGGGTTTTTGTGTAAAGTTCACCGAGACGGGGACGGCAGTTCGAGCAGACGGCACCCTCCATCTCGTCTTTGCTAGAAAGTGGTTTCTTGCACCCCATGCAGGTCTGGGTCTTCTTGGCGAACTTCATCAGTCCACCCAAGTTCGACGCCGCTTTGGTGATAGACCGTGTGTGCTCGCCAGTGAGCAACTGGCCCGCTTTCTTCTCGCCCAAGATGGGTTCGAAGATACGGTTGAGTGGGTTTGTAAGCTGGTTATCAAGGTAGTACTTAGTGTCGATGGGAATGTTGTTTTCCAGCACGAAGATGGGATCTTCTGCTCGTTCATAGCCCTTGGAATCAGTCGAACCCTTGATCATGACGTAGGCCACACGATCGCCAAGTGTTGGCGCAGAACCAGCGTCACGCTTGTGCATGCGCTCAGCAAGTTCGACGTGTGCCTGTTTGCCTGCATAGTCCTCTTTGCGTTTCGACAACGCTTTTGTGATGACCAGTTTTGACATATCGATCTTATTTTGGAGAAGATCTGAAATGGTGGCTTTGACGTAGCTAGATTTTATGTTAGTTCCTGATAGCTTGGTTTGAGGAATGATCAACTTACTCTTGTGCGCCATCAATATCTCGGTCGATAAGGATCTTGTTCAGCACGGTTTCAATGACATTTTGGACCATGAGGCAGTTATCGCGTCGGACTGTCTCAATACCCTTCGTGTCCATTTTGTCATGTTTGTTGGGGTTCGTCCAGTACAGTCCAGCATATCGCTTCTTGTTGATCAAAAGATAAGGGAAGTATACTTTCTCGAATTCAAGCTTGATGGGCTTGATGAACTTCGAAGAAACAAAGTCTGCTGCTTCTTCGCCTAGCTTCATTGCATCTGCCAGTTCAGTGACGCCGAATTTGACCATGACGGAATCGGTGTCACCGTAGATGACTTCAGCATCATGAGAGTAACCGTTGGCGATTGTGTAGCGTGCTTCTACCTCTTGCTTTGTCTTCTCAATCATCTGACGACCATAACTCGTCGTACTACTAGCAATGGGAAGACAAGGCAGTTTACCCACTGTGGCACCTGTCAGACCGTAGACACTGTTTGCGCTAACCTTCAAAGCGAGTTGACGACCGTTCAGCACTGCCTTTTTGAAAGAATCGGTCTCGGTAGCCAGCTCCTTCTTAGCACGCTTTCTTGCCGACAACAGCTCTTCCAGAATCTGGGACAAAAGGCCTTTGCGAACTTTCGTTGTGCAAAACATGTCTCCATTTGGAGTGACGATGTAATCCTCATCCTTCTTCAGGTTCAATTTCTCAACGCTACTCTTGTTGAGCAAGGTCGTGTAGCAGAGGTTGTGTGCTTGAATGATTGAGGGGTACAGAGACGCAAAATCGAGGGTTGCAACGGGCACGCCATAGTATCCTCGCTTCGGCTCGATGACAGTGGCACCTTCGTAATCCTGCTCGTCTTGGGGCTTGGAATTGGGAATAACGAGTTGCTGCTCTCGGGCTTTCCGGAACAGCTGACTGATAAACTTGACCTGTTGGCCTCGAGACAAGAGGAAATTGAACGGTACGCCCGTGACCCTTGCCATCTCTGTGTAGTTGACCAGACACATCAATTTGTCCATTAATCGTTGTGGCAGATATGCATCTTTCAGACAGTACACTGCGAGTCGTCGTCTCGAATCCGGAGTACCGTTGAACAGCTCAGTAATCATCGTGTGGTGGACGTCTTCCTTTTGCTCCTTCAAAAACTCGTAGGATACGGAATTAAGGGTGTAACTTCTCAACTGGTGATCTCTCTGAACCAATTGGAGAAGATCAAGTTGAATTCTGCCGTTGGTATTCGTCGCTTTCGTGTCTCGATTGCCCATTTGCTTGCTCGAGAAATTTGCATCCTTGGCCTCTGTCTTGAACCCCTTCAATCTGGTCCAATAAGGGAACCCAGCGCATTTCAAGTGCTTGGCGCGGTCAAGTAAGTATGGGAAATCGAAGTTGGCAATGTTGTATCCGATAATAACGTCAGGATCCACCTTTTCCACGAAATCGCGCCAGGCGTCGAGCATCTTCTCTTCCTTTTCAAATTCCAAAATTTGGGTATTGACGATCAGACTGCAGGTATCAAGGACAAATACGTTTCTGATGAATGGTTTCGTCTCTCCATATCGGGTAACAACGTTGGCGATCTGGATGACAGGGTCCATGTTAGGCTCCGGGAAGATACCTTTCCGTCCAGCACACTCGATATCAAAGGAGAGGACGCGAAGAGGTGCCATTTTAGCCCATTCACCATTTGGTGGATGAGCTATCATGTCACGATAGTCGACGGAAGCTTCGATCTGGCAGTTGGACAATCGTTGACTCTGTCCAAGAAGACGATATTTCCCGGCGATCGCCTCGACCCAAGCCATTCCAGCAAGCCCAGTGTCTATCATGAAGCGCAGAAGGTATTGAATATTGTCAAATGTGAGGATCCCATCTGCGCCGCTCCACATACCCTTGTAGTTCATGCTTCCACTACCAGTCTCTAATGCACTTCGCAATCGAGCGGCCATTTTTGGCTCAGTAACCGTAATCTTAATATAATAACTCTTTTGATTTCCCTGAAATCCGTAGATATTTTCGCGCATTGTGAGCTGCACAGACGAGATTGCAGTGAAGCTCTGGCCTAGCTTTTGCTCCAGGAAATGTTTGTAGGGGTCGCAATCCGCTTTGGTGAAGCTGACAGGAGCGGCGATGTAGAGGTAATGTTCAAAGCCAGTGACATGAAGGCACGCCGATTGTCCGGCCTACGAATCTTGTTAGATATGAAAACCCAGAGAATGGCAAATATATTTACCTCGGTGACACCGAAAAGCCGAATGGCAGGCTTTCCCATCAGGGTTGCTTCTTCCGCGTCAATCTGTTGGAAACAGATGTTTTCCTTGGCTGGGTCAAAGTCACCAAGAGGTGGGCGCTCCCATTGTTGGTCCTTCTCCGAGTTGTTCTCCTTCAAGTCGCCAATATCCTGCGTCAACTTCTCGAGTACCTCCTCCTCGAATTGACTTTTCTGCGGTTGGCTCGAGCCAATCTTTCGCCGAGACATCTGCGAAGATGGCGTAAATTGCACAGTTGTTTCATTGTCGAGTTTCCGCTTTTTGAGACCGCTGGGAGATTTCAAGATACTGTTGGAAGTATTCGCCGCGTCGCCTAGCACCCGCTTCTGGGGAGGGATAATAGCTTCAGGCATGACGATAACTCCCAGACTGAGGATCACGGAGTCTGAGTCAATTTCGTGGTGGAAACAATATGGGGTGAGAATAAACTTGTAAACTTGGGAAGGTGTTCAGCGGGCAACTCCTTGTGAAAGTCGCGCTGTCGCGACAACGACGTGACGTTAACGCGTGACGAGTCACGTGCGATAAGATAAGCTAAATTGAAACAAAGATTTGGAGTGATCTGATTGGCCAAATAGCAGAGGCAATCGGTCTAGATATTCCTTTTCTTTTTTTGCATAATATGTCTGATATGAGAGGTATGTGCTATGCAAAATATTTGTACTCACATGTATAGCTACATTGAGTGGATATGTATTTGTCCTTTCATCGTATATCCATCTCGAGTCCCGCCAAGTCCATGGGTGCGGAAACGGATGACTCGCCGCCCTCGGCTTGGCACTGAATGACTCTATCTCGAAGCCAAGTCTTTGTCTACTTCATCGTTGCCTGTATTTATGGATTTCCCTTGTACAGTCTCCGACTCTGTCCAAAAGACCTTCAATTCTTTCGCCAAGAACGGCAAGCCCCACGCCCTGCCAGAGACATTCTATTAGAACCCGATGGAAGCTTGGGATCACCGCCCCGCTACGATTCTGTGACATGTTTACATCTTTTTGATCTCAATCACAAGGTGGCATATCCATCCAAGGGATATCTGACACCTGTCCATTTTTGTTTTCTTTCAATCTTGAGTCATTGCCTTTGATCAAAGAGCGCCCGTCTTTTTATTGCGGGGCAACATCCAGCTCAAGTTTACGGAAGGCAGCAATCTTTATACCGACTTCTCGCCCTGGCTTCTTTCTCCTTCCTCTTCCTTTTCCCTCAAATCACCTGTGTGCTTCAGCCATTGCCAATGGCGCTGCCACAGCGCTGATCCGAGGTCGTCATTGCGTGTGCTGTTCGAACTGGAAAGTGTATCAATATGTCGTTGTTCCGACCAGCAGCAGAAATACCATCGGACTCAGATTCCGACTCGAGTTCAGAAGCAAGTCAAACCCAGGAATCTGCGTCATCAACCCCTCGACATGCTGCAAAGAATGGATCCCACAGCCCGAGGAAGGACAAGACCAAGCAAGCTCCGAAAGACTCGGGTTCTACAGATGCAGACTCTTCGATCTCCTTCGGCGATAGATCAACATTACCACAAGATCTGGCTGGTGTGAATGTTGATCAACATGCAAATGTCATGACAGCCGCCCTCTTGGAATTTTACTGCCAAAGTAGAGCAGCAGACATTCTCAATGCTCAACGTGGCTCGAATAAATCGTTCAGTCGACACAGCCCCGAGGCTCAGTATCTTGGCAAGAAACTATACAAATTTAAATCACAGTTTCTGTCGACTCATGGTATCTTGGCCGACGGTATTGACAAAGAGGAGATGGGGCCAAGTAGGCAGAGTTATCGGGATAATCTCGACTTGCTTAGTATATCTGCCCTCGAGGATATGAATTTCCATGAACCCAATGCACGGTCCCCGAAGATTGGCTCTGGCGAGGACCTCGCCTTAATTACAAAGCCTGCGATAAAGAGATCTAGTGTTGAAGACGTGGAGAGTCCCACTCTGTTCCGGCGGAATACCGAACCAAATCCATCGTTTCGGAAACAGCTTCCTCCTGCTAATAAGGTGGATTTTCTTCCAACTGTTCCCCGTGAGCCAATGAACTTCCCCAATCCCTCGATTCCCCTATTTGGCAGTTCGCCTGTAGGAGTTCCTCTTTTCAATTCTCCAACAGCCCCACCATACAATCAGCTCTCAAGATACTCCGTTGAATTCCAGGAACTCAAGATCTTGGGCCGCGGGTCGTTCGGCGAAGTATACCACGTCACAAACCACATCGACGGACAAGACTACGCCGTCAAGAAAATCCCACTTAGCCAAAGACGACTTGAGCAGCTGCAATTCGGAGGTCAAAATCAGCTCGAGGTTATCATGAAGGAAATTCGAACCCTCGCCCGCCTTGAACATACAAATATTGTTCGATACTATGGGGCATGGGTCGAGCAGGCTCATCACTCGCACCCGCCTCCAGCCGAATACCACCCTTCTCACGCGACATATGACAGATCGCAAAACAACTTGCCTTCTCCAGACACTCCAAACGAGTCAAGCATGGGGATTGTCTTTGGACATTCTGAAAGTTCAAATCCCGAGTCCCAGTCAAGCTCTCTTCCTGGAGATCATAGCTTCAGCGAGAGCATTCATCGCCGGGACAGCCACGCAACTACGTCATCTCACCATTCAAAGAAAAGCTCACGAAGAGGGTTGGATGAAGATGATGATGACATTGAATCCATTCCCCGTACCTTCGACGGGAACACCTCTGTTGGTCAAACATCCACTTTTGGGGATACCGACGACATCTTTACAGATGGTCTGAGCCAAGACCAGTCTAAACTTCAAGTTCAACGCCGTTGCCGGCCTGGGCAGCAACCCCCCGCGGTCATTCTTCACATCCAGATGTCACTTCATCCTATTTCGCTCGGCGCGTACCTGAACCCTCAAGCCGCTCCGAAGTATGATGAATGTTCACTCGCTAGGCGCCATTGCTTCCACCTACTGCCCTCGATAAAGCTTGTGATGGACATTGTTTCGGGTGTTGAGTACCTCCACTCAAAGGGAATTGTGCATCGTGACTTGAAGCCTGCAAATATCTTCTTGTGTGCACCAGAGAACAGCACAGAAAACATATGCGTCGCGTGCAGCTCCGGCGAAGCTTCCCCCATCCAGTTCTGTCGTCCCCGTATCGGGGACTTTGGTCTCGTGGCAGATATCTCCCACATCAACGATGCCTCACAGGGCACTATGACACCATACCGAGAGGGACAAAATATACAGCGGGTAGTTGGAACTGAGTTCTATCGTCCCCCAGCCAATCTATCTCTGCCTCTAGATGACCGGAGCTCACCGGTGGATTACTTCGAATATAAGATCGACGAAAAGCTCGATGTTTACGCGCTTGGTGTCATTCTCTTCGAGACTGTTTATCGTTTGAACACAAAGATGGAGAGACAATTCGTCTTGAGTGATCTGACTCGTGGGTCAGGCCAGGACCCGTCCGAGTGCACCATTTTCCCTGCCGATTTCGCCGCCAATATCGATTATGGTTCGATCGTGCTGGACGACGGAATCTCAGTCGCGGATTCTCTCATGACGTGTATTAAAAAAATGTTGGAGCCCAAATCGCAGCACAGGTGGAGCTGCCAGGATGTCAAGGCACATTTGCGAGCGATGAAGAAAGCTGTTCGCCGATTCGAGGAAACGCAGAAGTGACCTTGGAAGTGTCTGAAACAGAGACAATCAATGACCACGGATTTAATACCATATACCCAAATAACGATACAAATGCATACTCCCCCCTTATGAAGCACAAGATGAAAATCAGCATTCGGGCCTCGGCCAAGTAGCTCTCCCCACATTCTTCACAGGCGACCGAGCTTGGACTTCCCCGCATAAGACCACCCTGTACTTCCAATCACCAAATAATCAAATACAACCATATTACCATTTACTAGTTATCTACCCATCTTCCCATAAGACTACCTAGGTAAATACTACTTCATAATGGCCGACACTCTCCGCCCCGCAACAGCTCCATACAGTGAACCCCTTCTCCCGCAACTAGACGTCCGTAACCCATACTATACAGACCTGCACCACAACCTGCGCGCCACCGTGCGCGAATACGTCGACACATACATCTCCCCCTACGCCGCAGAGTGGGAAGAAGCAGGCCAAGTCCCCGAAGCCGTACGCCGGCGCCACTGCAAGCTGGGCTACAGCATTGTGCATCCCCTCACGAGCGAGGAGGACTCAGCCGGTATCTCTCTTCCTGGGAATGTGCCGCGCGAGAAGTGGGATACGTGGTGCTCGCTGATTGTATCGGACGAGCTCACGCGCGTTGGATATGTCGGTGTTATTTGGGGGCTTGGGGGTGGTAATGGGATTGGATGTCCTCCTGTTGCGCGTTTTGGGAATGCTGAGCAGAGGAAGAAGTGGCTTCCTGGTGTTGCGAGGGGGGATATTAGGTTCTGTTTGGGAATTACAGAGCCGGATGGTATGTGCTGCTTACTTTCTGGTGGGGGTATATCTTCTGCAGACATGGTTTGCTAACTTCGCTTACTTTTCAGCCGGGTCTGATGTTGCTAATATCCAGACTACGGCTCAGCGGGATGGGAATCACTACGTTGTGAATGGGTCGAAGAAATGGATTACCAATGGCATCTGGGCTGACTATTGCACTGCTGCTGTTCGAACTGGCGGTCCTGGCAGGTCTGGTATTAGCTTGCTTGTCATCCCCTTGGCTACTGCCGGTGTAACTCGCAGACGTATGCATAACTCGGGCGTGAATGCCAGTGGTGGGTGCTTCTTTTTCAGACCATGTGAATACATCGCGAATTAACACAACTTAGGTTCAACGTTCATCGAGTTTGAAGATGTGCGCGTCCCTGTGGAGAACCTCATCGGCCAAGAGAACAAGGGATTCCCTCTTATCATGTCGAGTGAGTCTTAATCAAGCCAACAGGTTTAATTAGCTGCTAATACTTTATCCAGACTTCAACCCAGAGCGCCTTGCGCTTGCCTGTGCATCCTTGCGGCTCGCCCGAGTCTGTGCCGAAGACGCCTATAATTACGCCATCAAACGTGAGACGTTTGGATCTGCACTGATTGAGAAGCAGGCGATTCAGTCCAAGATCTTCAAATTTGGCCTCATGATCGAGCCAGCCTATGCGTTCATGGAACAGCTTGTGAATATCCTCGAGCTAACGAAAGATCGTCCTTCCGACGATGTCAACATTGGTGGCATGACCGCCTTGCTTAAAGTCATGTCCACCAGGGCTCTGGAGAAAAGTGTTCGAGAAGCGCAGCAGATTATGGGGGGTGCTGGCTATAACAAGGCTGGGAAAGGTGCTCGAATCGAGCAGATTAGTCGTGATGCTCGGGTTCATGTAGTTGGTGGCGGAAGTGAGGAGATTATGGCGGGACTAGCGCTGAGGGAGGAGACAAAGGCTATTCGCACTCGGCGAGAGGCGCTTGAGAAGAGGCAGGCCAAAGTATGAAAGGATATCGGGTTCCCCATAGGCATATATACATGTAGTTATGTGTGAGTTTACTAAATGATATTACTAGGTAGAACTATTTATTTGTTACGATAACTAGGCAGTAAGCGGCTTGATTTGCTTACTGGAGAATAACTAAGGCGTCGGTATTCCCTTCTACAACATAGAGTAGACTGCGAAGGGGCATAACGGCCAAAGGTCAAATGCCCACATTCCCAAATTTCATGCAATGGATAACAAACCGAACGATATAAGGGTATGATTAAGGTCCACGGGTATTTTCAAGAAACGCCAAAGAAGCCCAAGTCACAAACAAATAGTCTGTCAACCCTATTAAACAATATAAGGCTTCGCATCGGTACCGAAGATCAAATGAGGTCTCTCAGCAGCAATCTTAAGAACAGTCTGCGCGAAGACCGAGTTGGCCCACGCGAACCAAGGACGGGTATAGTCCTTGATGTTCGTAACATTGATAGACTCGTGGACAAGTCCAAGCAAGCTGGAGTTACGAACGAGGTTGAGGTTTCCAATGATCTCATCGTCGTCATCAGAGGTCATAGCCTGGACAAGTAGAGACATGGGCCAGGCGTTCTCAAGACCGATATGTGGACCACCGATGCCGTGGAACTGCGGGCCTACCAGGTAGTACGGGTTGGAGGCCTTGTTGGTGATCATTTTGCGTGTATTCTTGTAGACGGTGTCTGATTTGTCCACAAAGCCGAGGTAAGGCAAAGAGAGCAGTGAGGGGATGTTGGCGTCGTCCATGAGAATACGGGACCCATACCCGTCAACTTCAAATGCGTAGACATCTCCATATTTGGGGTGTTGAACAATGCCGTGGTCGCGAACTGCCTTAGCTAGCTTGGTGCCGCGTTCCTGTAGGTCTGCGACGAGACTTGCAGGTCCACCGGCTGCCTTGATGACTTTCGCCGTCTTTTGGAGCTGCACGGACATCATAGCGTTCGGTGGAATGAAGAAGCCTAGAATTGTAGCATCATCACTAGGACGGAAGGCGCTGCGAATTAGGCCGGTCTCGCTATTTAGCGGGTTGCCAACACCAGCTAGGTTGAGAGTCTCGGTGCCAATAGTGGTCTCGCGCTGGAACGTGTACTGGTTTTGGATGAATTGGCCATGGGTATCGAAGGTGGGCTGAGACTCAGCATCGATTGTTTTCAGCACAGTATCGAGCGCTTTATACCATCGGTCCGTCAAGAACTCAGTTGAACCAGTATTCTCGTAGAACTCGGTGCCTAGCTGTAGGAAATGGGCCAGGGAGTCAAGTTCATACTTGCACTCAAATACAAAAGACTCATCATAGGCTGGATGCACGGTGTCTTTTTGGGTGCTGGCTTCCGGCTTGATACCGCTGAGAGCCGGTGGCTGGAAAGCATTGCAATAGGGCGACTGGATGACGAACTCGGACTGCGTGTTGATGGCACCTAGGATGAGCGAGTAAAGACTCTTGTCCTTAGCAGCCAGTTTCTGGTAGTTTCTGAGTTGATTTGTTGAGTCACGAAGCCACTCGGCGTTGATATCGCCCGTCACGATGAACGTCTGCACTCCGGTCCATTGCGCGCCGTCTCGCTTGGCATTGGTGCCGGATGATGTTGATTCGTTCGTATGCCACCGAATTGTGGTATCTAAGGTATTTGGAAATGCATTTCGGAATAACTGAGCCAGGTCCTTATCGACTAGGCGCGAGGTGATATCGTCAATGACCTTCTCCACGGCGGGAGATGAGAATGTCCGACATGCTTCAGCAGGTCGCTGAAAGGGAAGATTCAAGGGACCTCCACTATAGGGAGCGCTGTGATATTAAATCTTTGTTTAGCATTTATTAGGCACATCTTGGATCGTAGATACTCACTGCAGTGTTGATGCATAGGAGGTGTAGTCTGGGCAGGCGCGTCGCAATATGGCTGGGTCGTCTCTGCCTGGGAGGGCGGCAGCCTGGAGCCCCAGCAGAGCGACTGCGAGGACGGCAGGAAGAGTCATGGCGCAGGTGTGTAGTCGGAAGAAATTGAGGGACAGGATTTCACTGCTACAGGGAAGAAGGCCGGGGTGAATAAGAGGGGATGTATGTCGATCCCAACCAGACAGGGATACATTCCACTACTCGCATAGAATTTCTCCGCGACTGCATGAGTGCATTTTGAGCTCCACAGCCCTGTATATGGATTCTAAGGGAATTTCCTCGGAGGAATACAAAGTACACCGCGAATCGAGGTGACATCGGTATAGGAACGATGTTACTCTTCCCCACATGAAGTGCGGAGAAGATCGACATCTCGGAATTTCCTTTTTTGGAGTTGGTATACTCTTCATGAGGGGAATGAACTGGATATATGCTTGGGTATTATATATCTATGCTTTTAGAAATTCATTGGACACCTCAATAATACTACAGAGATCACTTCTTCCCAAAGAAAGACATGATATTACCCTGTCCCGCAGCTTTGCCAGCCTTGGCCTTGGGAACATTGACTGCGGGCTTCTTCTTAGGCACCGGCTCATCCTCGGAGAAAGACTCCCAGGTTGCTTCTTCCCGGGTAACTGTAACAGATTAGTACATCTCGGCAAATGAATGGGTCTCAGCATGATGCACGGACCTAAGTATCCTTCCTCGTCCTTGACCGTCTTCTTCTTCATGACTTGCCGCTTGCCTCGTCGCCGGCCGCCTTGTACGGTCACTTCTTCTTTAAGTTCCGCTGGCTTTGATGGTGGCAGTTGCTCAACGGGCGTGGGCTCCCGTGGCTCGTCATCGGCATCGGGCATATCTTCGTCTGGATCCATGTCAGTCGATGCCTTTCCAGTTGGCGGTTGAGGGCCAGAGCGTACCGTCAGCCTCATCATCGTCATCGTCATCATCCATCATCTTCTTGAGCTTATCCTCACGCTCTTTCCTGTTTTCACGGGTTGCTGCTGCTACTTTATCGGTACTATCAGGGAACAATTCTTCCGCCTCTTCTTCAGAGGCATCGTCAAGCACGACTAGAAGATGTTAGCTAATGTAGCAAAGCTGAGTGAGGTTAACTAACCATCTTCTGCACTCGGTGTGGTCTGTAGTCAAAGTTAGTAAAATAAGATCAGCGACGAACAAAAAAAATTAATATAAAAAAGGCAGCACGAGTGATGGCACGAACCGGTTCTGCGGGAACTGATGACTTTGTCTTTGGCTTCGCCTTGGCGAAAGAGCTGAAAAGGTTGCCTTTTTGCTTTGCTGGTGCAGCTTTACCTGAAGGCTTTGAGGATGCCTGGGAGTTGGCAGCAGAGGATGGCTCAGACTTCGGTTCATCGGACTTGGTAACTTCCGTCTTCGCTGGGGATGCTTCCTTCTGCAGCGGCCGCTTAGCGGGCACCGTCGACTCTGTCGAAGGCTTCGATGTCTTGGCACCCTGCGCCTTCACGGCTGGAGCTGCAGGCGGCGGTGGGCGCGCGCCAGTCCTCCGCTGGATCATATAAACATCAGATCGGGGTAAATCTGTCGAAGTAATCAATGGCCTACCTTGACGTTCCGATTCTGGATCATACCCCATTGCTTCCCACACTCCAATGGATCCTCCTGCCCATGTGTACTCAAGATCTCCCGGTTGGCATCAACCAACACATTCAAATCCGGTAGAGCCGTAGGCTGAAGACTGTAGACATGGATTGTAGATATCGACTGGAATGTTGATTTCGCATCTGTTCCACTCATTCAGTACTGTGCATCACCGAGATCCCTGAATCTGCGTACCTTCCAAGTCTTCCTCGCGTGCTAACACGATCGAGGCAGTGCGAATTGAGTCCGAAGTCGCATCCTGATTCGGCATTGAGCTTGGCAGGTATGGACTACTCTGCATCATCTCATCTTCATCGTCCGCATGGCCGTTCGTAGGGGCCGGCTCGGGCGCTTTCTGGATACCGGAGATGACGTAGGTAGCGTGGACGGTCTGTGGCTTCTTCGCGTTCTCATTACGGTGGAATTCAAAAAGGATCCTATGCAACAGAGTGCCAGTGTTAGTTCCATCCGATCTTTGTCATTGCGAACACTGAACATACTGTTTGGCGCGATTGGCGTGCACTTTGAGCGCGCGGCTTAATAGGCGATATGTGACCTAATCCCAATTAGCTCCTCCTTGTCTGAAGGACATATAGAAATCATACAGGGCGTCGCTCATTGAGAACATTCTCAGCCAGATACAACTTTGAGTCCATGGTTGCTGTTCAAATGCAAGTTGCTCTGACGCGTGTTTAACCACTTAACGCGTATCAGTCAGCGGGTCTTGGCGTTTGCGGTCTTGTTCAGCGGCTCTCCACTCCCATTCTCTTCTTTCGTTTGCTGTCGCCGGGCGAACCCGGTTGGAATTTCTACAGAAAAGAGCTGGAGCGCTCAGGGCTCAAGTCTCGATTCAATGGATCAGTCGTTCGATCTCCCAGACTCCACCGATTGGTTGGAAACGCCACTTTCACTACTTGCGCCGTTCGAATCCTCGTTACGATGTCAGGTCTGCAAAGACTTCTTCGATAACCCCGTCATTACTTCATGCAGCCATACATTCTGCTCGTTATGCATTCGCCGTTGCCTCAGCACCGAAGGCAAGTGTCCGGCATGTCGGAGCTCTGACCAAGAGCTCAAACTGCGTCGCAATTGGGCAGTGCAGGAACTCGTCGACGCGTTTAAATTAGCACGACCCAGTGTACTTGAACTTGCGAGGAGGGAAAACACACGCCGTGCTAGAGGAGAGGAAGAGATAGAGAAGCCGGCCCAAAAGAAGCGGAAGGTCAATCACCTAGAGGAGGAGGAGCTACAGGTCCCAGAAACAAATTCGCAAGGCCGACGGACTCGCTCTCAAAGATCCATAGATAGCTCCGCACGGGAGCGAACTGTTCCTCAGATCGTGCCCGAGGTCATCGAGGACAGTCAAGACGATGAAGAATATATCCCCGGTATGACACTTTTATCACACGGATACCCGACCCGTCTAATCGCCTCGCAGAAGATGGGTTGGTTGCATGCCCAATATGCTTTCGCAAAATGAAGGAGGAGGCTGTATTTCCACACCTGAACGTACACCAACAGGAAGAAGACTCGCCCAAGAAAACCCCTACAAAGACAGCATCTTTCGGGTAAGTTAACTATATTGCATACGTCTTATAACATGGCGCTAATGGATATTACAGGTCGTTAAAAGGCGCACCCCAAAGAGGCCCCAACCTCCCCAGCAAACAGCCCGAGCGGCTTCCGGCTATAAACTACTCCATATTAAAGGATAACGCATTGCGGAAAAAGCTCCGAGATCTCGGAATCCCCGACTGGGGGCAGAAACAGCTATTGCAGAGACGTCATACGGAGTGGATGAACTTGTGGAATGCAAATTGCGACTCCAAACATCCCAAGCCTAAGCGGGTATTGCTCCAGGAACTGGACATTTGGGAACGCACTCAGGGTGGACATGCAACAGCGCCGTCGCCATTCACCACTTCCAATAATGTGATGCGCAAGGACTTCGATGCCAGTGAGTGGTCAAACAGCCACGATGACGATTTCAAGCGTTTGATCGCAAATGCGCGTAAAAAGAGTGAGGCCAAGGCACGACAGACTATACCTGGAGGATCTCCGTCTTCATCTGGACAAAAGGAACCACAATCCCAGCAGGGTGCAGGATTACCGGTGGATGGTGCACGCGTTGAGTTTGGCCCAGACACAGATGGCAATAATGTCATTGACCTATCAGGGTGATCTCAAAACAAGTCATGTTGAGCTCGAATTGAGAAGCACCAAGAAGAGCAAGTTATTCTTCCACGTAAGGCAAAAATCTCTCCCGCAATTCGGGGAGGCTCAGTTCGCTTGCATCGGACGGTCCTCAACAGACATGTTAGAGAGCCTGTCAATGATGTTATCTGCCAGCGCTGAGTCCGCATATTTAGCCGCATGTGCTTGGCGAGAAGCCTCATCGGAGGCTTGCTTGACGCTGTCCAGTTCGGCAAGCCTCCTCTCGGTAACTGCTGCCTCCTCCTTCTCTCTCGCCTCTCTGTCGCTCTTCTCCATTGCCGCGAGCTCATCATCAATCTCTCCCTCGTCAATGACCGGGCCGGCCTCGTTCATGATGCTTCCGACCTCATCGACCTTGGTCATTTCTTCCCGCAATTCTTCAACGATGTCCTCAACCCTCTCAGCACCGCCGATCTGGGTATGCAGACCGCGAAGCACACCAGTGCTTGCCTGCATGACCTGGACCATGTCCACCTGGCCGGCGGCTTGCTCGATCTTCGAATAAACTTCTTCGAGCTGCATGAGAGTGTTGAACCTCTGCTGGAGGTTGTGTTCAGCCAGTTTCTTGGAACGCACGGCGGACAGCGCTGAGATGCGGTTCTTATTCGCCAATGCCGTCTTTGCAGAGGCAGTCAGCTCGGCAATCTTTGCTTCCAGGCTCGTGACCTGTTTTGACATAGTCGACACCAACGTCTTGATGGATGCAATGGTTGTGTCCTGCTGGGTGATCTCTGCTGATTCATCTGCTGATTTGAACTTGATCGTCTAGCCACATCAGTTAATGGGTGGGCATTCTGGCCATGATTATATAGTCCAACTTACCCTGCCATCGTATGCAATAGCACCGCTATCGCGGGATAAATAGAGCAACAAGACATCAAAATCAGTATCTGATAATTCCGTAGCATCATTCAGTATGGCCGCGAACTCTTCAACAAAACTTTCCCTGGAGTAGATAAGGTCAAGCTTGGATGAGTAGCTGCCAGTGGCTTTCTTGACTGCTAGGTCTGCCGCTTCCTGTAGGTTCTCTATCAAGACCAATTCCTGCACCTGCAGCTTCGGTGCTGAATCGCTCTCAGAACCTACGACAAAACCTTTCAGTTGCCGGGCTCCCCAGCTCATGACATTCCAAGGACTCAGAACCCCAGGATCAATTAACTTCCATTGACTTTTCTTTTGCAGAAGCCCGGCAGTGGTCTTGTAAATTGGCAATGGAATCATCGAATTCTTGCGCACTGCCTCATCCTGTAACACCCATTGATTAGCTTAATAGCTCTCCAAAGGAAAGACAATAGACCCACAAATACAGTGCCCAGAGCTACGGGTCTCCCCCACTCCGGACTCTCTAAATCCCGGAGCAGCGACTCATCCGTTCGCAAAATCAGGTGGTCGGTCTTCTTGCGTTTCGTAGGTGCTGTTCCACTCTTAGCTGATACGGTCGAGCCGGAACGTACCCGTACACCGCGTGATGAGGTATAACCGCGCTTCGCGGCTCGGTTGAGTGCTTGTTCCCATGCGGCAACGTTAACGGCGTAGCCGTCGGGGTTTGTCTTCTTCTGAGGCGTGAAGTCTGAGTAGAGAGAGGGTAAACGGTTTCTGAAGATGTGGCATTGAGTAAGTACGGTATTCTTTCTGTGTTGTGGTCTTTGCGACTCGGTATTTACCTTCGGAATGCTTCCTCGTGAGTGAGAATATATTTCAGTAGTTCACTCATTATGCAAGCGTATGTTGGGAAAATAATGTGTCTCGCTCTAAGCAAATGATAGGACAAGTTGTTTTCTTTGGGCCTCGCAGACAAAGCAGATGGGGGAGTCACCTGGCGTCTGCGCATCTGCGCATCTACCGGACTGCGGCTTTGAACAGCTTTATCGATAAGCCCCACGTGACGCGTCTAAATGTATATTGTGGTCCCGAACGGATGTTTCAAGAGATGTAGTGATAAGCAATTACAGCTTTTCTTTGGGCCAACAGTTCGCATGTCCTCTTGCTCTTGATACAAGAGGTGTATATATTCGCACGCGAAGCAACGTCCCACACACCTCTACCCGGAGTAAGGGTTAGACATCTAAAGGCAGTACTCAAATTCCTGTTTGAACATATTCGTATTCTATGCTTATATGCTATGATGAGGTATTAAGGCTGTAGTGAGTCTAAGCTCGTTCAAAGTCATCATTGGGTGGACTCTGAGGATCCAGAGGTCCCTGCGTCGTGTTCAGGGCTCCAGCATCCAGCTGCATAGGAGGCCCGACCAAAGACCGGCGATGGTGGCGCATGTCGAGTTTCTCGCTGGTCTCTTCAGTGTCCAGGGGATCCTCGCTAGCCGGTGCTTCTCGAGTATCGAATCCCCTCGCTCCAAGATATTCGACTTTGACAGCATGGCGCAGATTGTCCACGAAGCTCTGCATCTCAGGCATGGGGAACACCCCGTCAGCCTGCAACACGTCAGCATAGAGACGCTCGGCTTCTTCCAGACAGGCTGAGGCCAGGGTGGGTTGGCCAGCTTTGAGCCATTGATCGGCAGCAAGCATGCTCCACATGCCGGCTTTTCGGCGACGCCCGCCCCATTTTGCGGCTCCCACTGGTGTCTTGGACGCATAGCAAGCTGCTACCCTTTCGGTGTATATAATCTGTCCCGCTGAGCCCACAAGACCAAAATCCATGACCCGCATGGCCCATTTGGCTGCGCTCTCAGTGGCTGACCCGCCGCGAGACTTGAGAAGCTCAACCGCTAGGGATAAACAGCGCAGTGCGTGCGGCGCATCTGAACAACGTGTGAGGTAGGAGTAGCACGCAGTCTCGAACATTTGGTCAACGCTCTCAAGCTTGATTTTGGCTGATGTGGCCAATGGATTTAGAAGCATGCTAACAGCGCACATTTCGTGGGCACCAGCATGATACTTCCAGGCTTTGTCGTTGCCATAATCCGACCGAATCATCTCATATGTGGACGCCGCTAGCTTCCAATCGCGGAGCATGAACGCAAAGTCCGCCATCTTCCGCAAGATAGCCTCCGGGGAGTCTGGGCTATAAGAGTGTCGTGTTGGATCGTAGTTCCCGCTGTTACCACCCGACGAGCCCCCAATGCTTGAACGCGAGCTTGAACCGAAGCCAGCCCATCGCCGAGACATCGACATAAACCTGCCACTTATACCACGCCTCCGAGACGCAACCTGGTCGTTCCAGACAGCTACTTTATTTTCCATAAATGGAATGACGGACTGTACCACTAGTTCTCGAATGAATGCCCTAATCGCAGTAGCATCGGAGCCAAAGAGATATGGCGTGCCGTCAGTCCCGAGGTCAACCAAGGCTTCTGGAGAAAAATTAGCTTACGTCTGCTTGTGTGGTGACGAACAAACTTGCCTGCTTCGCCTGCCCCCGATAAATGCTCTGACGGCGAGAGCCATTCGCACTGGGGGACCTGCATGCTATCATCGTCTGTCACCACACACTGGCTGCTCCGAAGTCTCAAAAGATGACAGTGTAGCCCAAAGTGCCGCTTCATCTGATCATATAGTTTGATAGATTCCGTAATATCATCTCGTTCTTCGTCATGAACTAAAACGTAATATCGAAGATACTCCTGGTTGACCCAGTCCGGTAGCTGTTTGTCCCCAGTAGTACCATCAGCATAGAGCTGCCTGAGCGTCTCCAATGGAGCTGCGTTGCGAGAGCTGATGGCTATTACATTGGCTACTGGGTGGCCAAATGTCTCGTGGGGCGCTGTAGGTGCCGAGCACAACAGTTGTTGCAAAAACGACTTGCATAGTGGAGTTGTTGCAGGGAGTCCCAAAACGTCCTTTGTCCGTACCGACGCACCAAGCATGCCACCTGAAGAGTCTAACTGCTTGGCCAACACTTCTTCCATCTGCGCCAGGGGCCCAGGGTCTCGATTAGACGGAGTCCTGCCGATCCCTTTGAAATCGGCAAAGCGCACTCCATAGTCCTCCCAGGCACGACTCGAGCCTATACTGTCCCGAATCACGACCTTTCCGGAAACTGTTTCCCCAAAGGGCCGGATTAACTCCCAAAATCCACCCTTGAACCCCTTGTTCCTCACCAGATCATCGGTATCCTCGGAGGCGTGGACTGCGATCGTGGGTGAGAATGACCGGATAATTGATGATCTTATATCTTCCGAGCCGTCGGATCTTCCATCAAAAGGCGAACCGATCGATGACCTTGCCAACTGCGGGGTGGAAGACCTCCCAGAGCGCGAGTGCGACGAGCCAGATCGTATTGGTAATTCGGCGACCGTGGCTGAAAGAGGGGTCGGCGATGAGACGGTCTGAGATTCTGCCAGTTCGGCGTCTAAAGATTGAGTTGTTTCATGCTCCCCTGGGTATCGTGATGGTGATGTGGATGCGACTCGCGCAACGCCGGGGGAGAAGGACGGCGGAGGTTTGACCGGAGCAGCATCTCCGGGCGATGTCATGGGCGGACACCTGCTGCTTTGTGCAGATTTAGAGCGAGTGTAGTTGATGGACAGGCCCCATCGACTGGTAGATGAGGACGAACGAGGTGTAATAGAGCGAGTGGGATGCGGCTTCACGGAGGTGTTGTTGGGGAGAAAGCCAAGTTGACGGATTCGGGCCGATAAGCACTGACACGGGCAACGAAAATAGAGCGACAGGACCCGTGGACAGGTTGGGCACTAGAGCTTTTAAGAAGGTGGAGAATTATCTTGTCGATTGTAAACGCAATACATAGTACTTTCAGGCAGAGGCTGGTCGATCTCCAACTGGTGATGCAAACCACGTGAGAGCCATGCTTATCGACAATCAAACTGACTCACTTTCTCAGAGCATCTGACCTGGCTAGGTTCAATGCCGTTGCGCCCTTTCGTGTATTTATTTAAGACTTCTGGTCTCTCTTCAGTTGAAGCTCCACTTGCCCGCACTCTAGCGAGAAGAGCTGGTCAAATAGGCCCGTTTCAACATCTACCCCTCCGAACCTACTCTGCATCCGTACCTTGTCGCACTTCCATGCGCAACCCCGAATCGGACCCGGACTTCTCAGATCGAGTCAGAAAGAGGCGACGCATTTCCTCCCCAACGCGGGAAGGCTCTTATCCAACCATGAGCCCCGCCATGCCTACCATCGAGCTCACTTCGCTTGAGAGCACCCTAAGAACCCTACTCCTCGATGTCGCACATTACATCACCGAACAGAAGATCGCCGAGGGGGGCAGCACCGCCAAAGATCACTCCGAAACTGTCTTGCGCTTCACAGGTGGGTGGGTCAGGGACAAGCTGCTCGGAGTCGATAGCCATGATATCGACGTGGGCATCAGCAACATGACGGGATACCAGTTTGGTATGGCCCTAAAAGACTACCTGGATGTTCCAGAGCATCTTGAAAAATACAAGAAAGGCCTACCGAATGGGGAAATGCACGACGCCATTGTGAGCCTTCACAAGATTGAGGCCAACCCGGAGAAGTCAAAGCACCTCGAGACCGTCACAACCAAGATCTTCGGATTGGATATTGACTTGGTCAATCTACGGAAGGAAACATACACAGATGACAGTCGAAATCCTCAGATGGAGTTCGGCACCGCTGTCGAAGACGCACTGAGACGCGATGCAACTATCAATGCACTTTTCTACAACCTTAATGAGTCACGGCTGGAGGATCTCACAGAGAGAGGACTGGACGACATGAAGAAGAATATTATTCGATGCCCAATGGAACCATACCAAACCTTCAAAGATGACCCACTGCGTGTGCTTCGATTGATTCGCTTTGCCAGCAGACTTGGGTACCAAATCGAGGCCGAAACCGAAGCCGCTATGCAGATTGAAGATATCCGCGAAGCATTGAAGCTCAAAATTAGTAAAGAGCGAGTGGGAACCGAGGTTGAAAAGATGTTGCGTGGTGAGTCATTGCACTTGCCCGATACTTTACATTTCTGACAAGTCGTGTCTGATATCTTAGGGCCCGACCCTCGCGGTGCATTGCAGTTCATTGATCGACTCCAACTGTTCCCCACTATCTTCGCTAATCATCATGACGACGTCAAGGCTGATACATCAACATGGCCCCTTGCCTACAATACTTTGGCACGATTGCTGCATCCAGAGGCTGGTGACAGCGAGGAAGTTCAGGCAGTTACTAAGCGCATTCGTGGGGTCCTATTCCGCGACGAAACTACCATATACTACGCCTGGATGATTGCAACCTTTGCTCCCTGGACATCGATTCCCGGCCGCACCGGGAAAGGAAAGCCCTTGCCCCCGCGAGCGGTTGAGGTTGGCAGGGAGAGCCTTCGCAGTGACAATAAGACGCTCAATGCGCTCCGCGCTGCTGCTCTGCATTACAAGGAAACAATCGCAACCAAAAATGCCCTTCTCAGCAACCAGATGAGTGGAACACCGGCAGAAATCCGACAGCGCATTGGGTTGCAAATGCGATCATGGAATAAGGACTGGAAGTTTTGCATTCTCCTGGCTATCTTGCAAGAAAATATGGCGCTCCGTGACTTTGCAGAAGGTAAGATCCATCCCCTTGATCTTAAGATGCCCATTCTCACGATGTTTAGTGGCCGGTGAGTACGACCAGTTCCTTGCGTACATTGTAGAAAACGATCTGGAGGGTGTTTGTGAGCTCAAGCCCATTGTAAACGGGGACGAAATTATGAAAAGTCTGGGAGCCAAAAAGGGACCTTGGATGTCCAAGGCAGTTAACATGGCCCTGGAATGGCAACTTCTTCATCCTGATAGCACCGACAAGGAAAAGGCATTGGAGGAGATCGCCCGTCGACGAGCAGAATTAGAGTGACGTTGAAGATCCCGATGACAAATGAAAATCCGATTCGCGGACAACATTAAACTAGAACTTTTACAACTTCCTCTTCTTTTGTAAATATTTCAGCAATGGATAAACTGCGCAAAGAAGCCCGAGAGGCTCTCGTGCAGAACCCTGGCAAAATGCCAGTCGGTTTCTTCCCCGCCGTTGCGGCTGCGTCCAAAAGTGATTTGGCTCAATTATGGCAAGACGTTGCTGCTCACGATCACTCAACGCATTTGAATGTATGATTCTATCAATTGAATAAAGACAAATGCACTAATTTTTCAGATCTGTGAGAGCCTCGTCACCGTGACCAGTTATATTGACTACTGGGATGGCATGCTGCCAAAAGACCAAGGCCCGCGACCCTTGAAACCAGCCGAGGCCAAAGCCGTGAACAACTTGTTCGACTGGGCCAGTGCTGCTGCTCTGCCTTCGTCCGATTTCGCAGTCGATTTCGATGAGACTTCCGAGGTTTCAGACGGTAAGTTCTTTCTATAAACATCTGAAGCCTTTACTAATTATGCCACACAGATATCATCAAAGCCCAGAACGAGAGTCGGTTTAGATCCGAGCTCGCACTGGAGCTGATTTTGGTTCTAAACAAGCCCTTGGCAGGATTGCCAAACGGCAAGCCAGACAATGCGGCCGATATTCTTCTCGCGGGCGCATGTTTTGCCAACGAGCAAAACCCATGGGCCACATCAGAGAGCTACAATGCGGCATCGATGCTCATGAGCGTGTGGGTGCAGGACACTCATCGCGGCAATACATTCTGGCCTGCTATCGACTTTATCCTCAGAGAGAGGATCAGGCCTCTCTTTGCAAAGACAAAAAACCCCGCCATCACCAGTGCCGGCCGCAAAAACTTCCATCCTCAGACTCTGCCTCGCTTCGGTGCAAGCGATCTGGATGCATCAGCGAAGCCTTGGAAGACTACCGATATATACGTCGCATCTGTGCTGTCTTGGATCCTCTCGCAGTACCAACCCGAGGACAAGACACAATTCGAAGCGCACTTCCAGCTTTTCGTGCCCACCATCCTAGCAATGGTTGACGACAACAATCTCCCCTTCAAAACAAAAGGCTGTGCCCTACTCACTCAGCTGCTGCAACCGATCCAAGAAAGTAACTCAGACATCCTCCGACGAACAAACCTCACCTCTGTCTTCGAAGACGCCGTCGCACCATGTCTTCTATCCCTACCATCCATCACACCCGAGGACAGATCCTTAGATCTACTAGGAGCAGCATATCCAGCCCTCCTCTCCACCTTCAAAACCGCCTACAAAGGTCCCACCCAATCCGAAAAGGATAAAGAAGCCTACACGACCAGCCTCACCAAAATCCTCCGATCAAACCTCATTTCCTCATTCCACCACGTCAGCTCCAGCACTCCAGCTACGGGCTCAGCAGCATCCTTCCCACACCCCCGCCTCTCAACTTTCCTCCTAGAAAAGATAACAATCGTTATCAACGAGCTAGGAATCCACACTACAAAGTACCTCCAAGAACTGATCCCAGTCCTCTTCACAACACTATCAAACCCATTCGGAACAGCACACCCCCAACTCCTGCTAGCCGCAGCAGCAGCTACGCAAGCGGTGATCAAGAACTCACACCCACGGATATGGCGCTGGCGCGGTGAGATCCTGGGTGGGCTGTGTTCGTGCTGGCTCCATATTGCCGAGGATAACAGGGATTCCGTGGCTGAGCTGGCTAGGTTGAAGCGCGAGTTGCAGCAGACGCTGCAGGTTTTGAGGCTTGTTTTGCTGAATCCTGTTACTATTGCGGCTGATGTCCCAGAGCCGGAACAGGTGCAGGTCAAGGAAAATGTGGAGAAGGATTTCCAGGAGCTTGTTGATGCGGATGCAGAGCTTAAGGGTCTTTTTGCTTGATCGTTATTGGCATTGTATGTCTGGGGTGTTATCTAGGGAAAACATTATAGCAACAATTATGGCAATCTCGATTGAAGATGTCTGTTGGGTTTAAACAAAAATTTGCTCTTGGTATCTGGGTGGTAGGAAGTGGACACTACCCATAGAACCTTTAATAACGTAGAATAAGATGCAATGAGGGTATCAATTTGTTGCTCTGAACGCTAAAACAAAACGAAAAACAGATACTCAGTTCGTAGCATCACGGATCAACCCGCTGCTTGAAGAGACTCTTCCCGCGCAACCACTGGCGGTACCGTTTATACCTCTTCTTCTCATAATCCTCTCCGACGACAGTAAGACCATCCTCAGAGACATCTAAGAACTCAGCATAGGCAAGCATGTTTACCCCAGCCCTCGCCTCCAGCGCAGATTCCTCGACATTGCACTTATTCGCGTACTCCAGAAGATCGAGATTGTAGCCGTGGTCTTGCAGCGATGAAGCAGTCATTTCATCTTCGGATGTGACGACAAGTGGGACTTTAAGCGGGTGGTTGATGTACCGCTCGTATTCTTCTGCCTCGGCACTGGTGACAGAGGGGCTCAGCGAGTCATTGACTAGCTGGCCGAGGGTCCACTGGGCGATCTCTGCTTTGCTGGGGGTGGTATTGGCACCCGGTGGGTCGATGGGTGGGATGCGGGATACGTGCGGAATTTTGAAAGCTGGCTCTTTGATGATGCCCGCGAGAGGGGGTTCTTTCTCAGACGAGGGGGCTTGGTGGGCCCATGTGTGTGCGGATTCGGGTACTGACGTCGTGACTGATGAGGCGCGACTGCGGCTGTCGGAAGGCTCCTGGATCTTCACGCTGCGCTGTGGTAGGCGCTCGCGCTGGATTTGCTCTGGCGGGATTCGCGGCACGAAGGGGCTGAGATCGGGGACTGGGTGTCCTGGGCGGACTGGGGGTAGGTATCGGGAGGTGGAGTTCATTTTCAAGGAGAAAACTTTAGAGAGAGAAGACAGGGCGAGTGGTCGGTAGTATTCCAGCCAGAAGTCATCGAAATGTGAGAGTGGTGCTTTGGGATGGAATGGGAGGGGTGGGAACTCCCTGGGCTTTAGATTTTCGGGTGTGTACCACGAGATGTAGCTGGGTTTCTTTCTGTTGAAGTGGGATTTGGGATCGGTATGGTGGAGATAGTAATCTGTAGGAAGATCCCAAAGCATCGGAATGCCCTGCGCGAAGGTGTAATTCCCAAGAAAGAGATTGTATGCCTCTTGACGCTGAGCATCAAGGAAAGAATTGTTGTAATACCGCTTGAAGCTTTCCACCATATCTCGAGAATGGCTGCTCCATTGATTGATCTTGCGGTAGGTAGCCATGGTATTCACCAAATGCGATCCGCCGTACTGAATAGCGATCGTGTCGCCATGGTCATGCCACATGTTCGTGAAGAGATTGACAGCATCTGTATCATACTCTACAGTTGTGTCGTCTATCACACCCAGAGCATGGAGCTGATAGCCAAGTGCCCTCTTGCCGATGACGAACTGTGCAGCATTTGTTCGGTCGAGGCAATCAATGCAGTTGGTCCTTGCGACACCGTTTTGAAGCTGTAAGCCGGATTCTGCGTCATCCCCATTCTTGAAAAAGCCAATTTTGGGAATGATGTGGCCTGCGATATCTTCTAACGTCTCAATAACATCCTGATCCCGGCTTTTTGCAGCACGGCTCATGTCCCATGCCTCGTAAATGAGCTTTTTATCATCGGGAAGAAACTGTTTCAAGTAAGTCACAGCGTTGGTGAACTCTTTGAGAAGTATTGACTCTCTTGGAGTTCGTTCGCGGGATTTGACCAGGTTCAGGACATAGACTGGAGCGCCATATCTTCGAAATAGATCATCGAAATGCAACGCCGCAGCCGAATAAAATGGATCCACGAGATTAAGCTCAATATCCGGTTTCGGTGATACCCCCGTGTTATCTTGAGTCCAGTGAAGAGGAATGCTCCCACGATGTTGAACATACGAAGTATAATGGGGGTTTGCATGAAGTCCTGGGCCAGCAGAATGGAATGATGTTGTTGTCTGTTCACATACAATCTGTTCGGTCTCCACATCATTGGCCACGTATCCCAGGTCGTTTGCGCCTCGCTTCAGGAAGCGCGCCCCGGCAAAGAATCGGGATCGACGCGCGATGATTGTAATGTAGACCACTCGTCCATAGACACTCATCTTTGACTGATCCACATATCCATGAATGATAGGTAGACACCACTCGTAAGGATTCTTAAGGGCCTCAGCGGCCGGGGAAAGGAGATGATGATTCCAAATAAACATGGAATGGTAATCATGTGAAGGCGGATGTGGATGGCCATCCCGGTGGGCCTCGCGATCCCGGCAGATATTATGCTGGAGTGTGCGAGTGATGTCGTAGGAATAGCTGAAATAGAAAGAGCGCGATAAGTCGAGATTATTTAGAATCGCAATATACCGTGCCTCCTCCGAATGCTTCTCGGCCTTAGGATGTGAAGGTTCCGAGGTGGTCAATGGGATCAGCTCGGTTTCGTCGATTTGATAGACATTGTGACCACCAAGCATGGCAACCTGGCCCCTCTTGGTAACGAGTAGCATGTAGTATGCACCTGTGAATCGGATGAAGCCAAGCAATGCCCATGCGCTGCACTTCTGTTTCAACCCGCCCGAGCTCTTGTTGCCGTCGTCGATTGCATCCAGCAACTGAACCATCTCTCTTTTGTTGTATACCATGTCATCCTCAGTAATATTCAGCTCTCCGGAGTCCGAGGTGCGATCAATTTTCAGAATCCGAAAACGAGTCTCCGCAAGATTGATCCCGACCATATAGAATCGAGTCGCGGTTTCGTACAGCGTAAATTTGTGCATTCGGTTGATCCCTTCGTCCTCCGAGTTGTCTGAAGCTGATCGGTGTTTCTGCGCGAAAGTCGGCGAAGCCTCTCGCTCAAAGGAAGTTGCTACCCGTGGCTCTTCATCTTCCCCATCCCCTTCTTCTTCCTCAATCCGAGCCCCAGGCGGTTGGTTGTAAGGCAACGGGAATTCCGATACGACTGAGGCATCGTCAACTACTCCAGCGTCATCGGTGCGCTCTATTCGCGAAGAGGGTCTGACGCTCGTCGTTTGGGTGGAAGTTGGTCCCCCTGTGGCTTGCTTCGCCAAATTCGGGTCTGAGGGAATCGGAAGATGGTCATCGTGGACAGATGGTTCCTGGGACACCAGTCCAATCAGAGAAACATCATCAAAGCTCTCCATAGCTCAAGGTACTCAAATAGGTTGAAGATGCAGCTGAAACAGCTGCATACTGCATATCCAAGGGATTTCAAGTCAAAGGCGGATGTTATGAAGTTCAAAGAGAGAGACCTCGGGAGGCCCCACACATGACGTCGCCGTAAATAGCGGCCAATTGGTCATAACCCCCATTTTTAGGGCTATCTGTCTGATTTTGATCTATATAACTACCTACCTAACTAGGTACCTACATACTGTGTTTGTTGTATACCTAACTATGTCTATATGTAGGCGCTCCCATATCAAATCCACAACTTTAATAGATTTCCCCTTTAATGCCTTATACTCATCCATCTGATTGCTATCGAACGAACTATCAGCTAGTATAGAAGTCGTACTCCTATTATGAACTAAATAAGCTATATTCCTCGGAGGCTAGATATAACCCTTACTATCGAGTAGGCGTGTAGTTCCCTAAACTCCTCCCGTACACGATCCGTTCGAGGCACGGCCTGTTTATCTTTAACCATATCTAGCTTAAAGCGACGGTTTGCCTCGTCTATATAGGGAGGAAGACTATCTCGGGTACCAGTTACGCTCGATCGCTTTCACTAGGTTTTTTATTACTCAGGGAATATGAAGTTGGTACTGGAAAGAGGGAGAAAGGAGGAAATGAGGCTCTTTTTCTACTAGTTAGCTTACAGCCCCCAATCCATGTATCCATGATCAGGCACTCTTATTCTGACAGGCACTCGAATATTCGCTCTCGAGAATAAAATGCGTTCTCTCTCACATCGGCTCCGCAGAATAAAGAGCACAGGAACGACTACATTTAAGAGGGTTTTACACTCGCGTTCGTAGTTGGATAATTCCCGTACTCCAAACATTGGACCGACGGATACCCCGCATGTCGACGAAGTTGTCCTCACTCCCACATCAGAAGATGAGCCCAGCGATCTCTGGGACCGCGCAGAAAAGGCTCTGCGAAACAGTCCCGATGGTCAGACGAGAAAGATAATGGAGACGTATTTGTCGATTCTCGAATCAGAGCTGGGATTTGAGATCGCGGGGATGGCATCTTCCGATCGCCAGAAGCAGTTGTCTAATTTCACCGTCAATAGAATTCAAGCTCTTGACGAGCAGAAATGGAGAGTTCGGCTACGCGAAAATCACGTTTCTGTCGAAAGCATCTTAACTGGGATCGCGAACAATGTGCTGGCCGTGAAAGATATCGTCTCCACGGCCGCTGCTGCGGACCCGCATGTTGCGCTGGCTTGCGCAGGAGTCAGTAATTTTATCAGTGGGTTCACCTGTCTTTTTTTCCCTGTCCTTTCGAGAGTTTTTCAATCATGTGTAATGGAGGGAATTGCTAAGGCTCGGGCTTAGCTGCTCATTCGGTCAGTGAACGAACACAAGGCGCTGCTGTCCGGCTTTGACTATACGTCGAAACTGATTTGCCAATTTAATGTGATGGAGAAACTATACATGTCGCGCAAAGATGTTGTTCTTGCCAGCGCGGACGATGCCGCCCGGTTTGCGACTGAGTTCGAAGCCAGTATGCTGGATCTCTACATATATATTCAGGGGTCCTGGAGTTACAGGCCCGAGTTCTGTGCCACCTCTCTAGACACCCCATCCGACAGAGATTTAGAGACGTTCGAAGTTGACAGTTGGAAGGGAAAACTAGCTGATATTAAGGACTCAGAAACAATACAACAGTCTACCCTATAAAGATTCGCCCACCCCTAAACTAGCGGTTAAGAGATCTGCAAATTGCCTTCCTAAGAGAGCACCGGTCCATTCACACAAACACAGTTGAGGATATTGAATTCGTTTTTTTAAAAAAAATAACAAGAGAACCCAGGCTCCTACTGGGCACGGGGGCTCTTGCGGACGGGGCGCGCGGGCCTACGAAAAGGCGTGTTAGTGATTTTTCCGCCAACAAGTACTTGATCGGAAATTTTAAGATTGAAGCTTACCAGTACTTCGGGATGACTGGAACGATCCGCTCCGCGAGCGGACGGTCCGCCACAGGCACTGAAGTAGTCATAGCGCCCCCGGAGGGGAGAGAAACCCGCCCCGCTAGGGGACTGTCGGTCGCCGGGGGGTAGCAGAGGGCCGGGTGGTGGCAGCGCGGGCGGCAGCGCGGGCGGGGGGAGCGAGGGGAGCGGGGGGAGCAGGGGGAGCAGGGGGAGCCGGGGGAGCAGGGGGAGCGAGGGGAGCGGGAGGGAGCTATTCGAAATCATTTTAATTTTGATACTGAGTATTCAGGGACAGAATCTCTTACGGCAAGGGCGCGAGCCGCAAAGGCTGCGGCGCGGGCGGCAGTGCGGTCCGCGAGGACCTGCGCTGCGCGCGCGTCCTCCTCAAAGCGGGCCCGGGTGGCTTCCAGGTCGGCCGCGGCGGCGGCAGCGTCCTTCTTCTTCTCCTATCAGAGTCATTAGCGTGGTCTAAGGGCAAGCCTCACTCAAGGCATCAAGGCCTCATCGAGAGAAAGTGCAGCGTCAATGCAAGTATTCTGCCAACGACGACACATCAGGGGTATATTCGAAGGCAAAGCGCCAACATAAGATGAGAGAGACATCAGGCATCGGCATCTTTCCTCAGCATGAATACATACCCAGTGTTGGTGGCGCTGCTTCTGGCGCAGCCGGCGCTTCTGACGGGCCGACAACTTGTCTGCAGGGGGGGGACCGCCAAGACCAGGTGGGGGTGGTGGGGGAGGTGGGGGGAGGTGCGCTGGCAACAGCAGAAGGCATTTCTCTTTTGATTTTTTAGAAAAAAGGAGACGATAGTCGAGAAGTCGAAAGAGAAGATGAAACGAAAAAAAAAGCGTGGGAGTCGGCGTCCAGACGAAGTGTCTACTGGTGTATTTCATTCCCAATGGGGCAACCACGCAAATCACCTCCAGTAGCAATGTTGTAGGTAGTATGTATTGTTCTCCCTTGTTATTGGTCTCCTTGTCTTTCCTCCGTGTGATTGGCTCAATCTGTCGACGACTC
Organism: Penicillium chrysogenum; assembly: GCF_028827035.1. Taxonomy (NCBI): domain Eukaryota; kingdom Fungi; phylum Ascomycota; class Eurotiomycetes; order Eurotiales; family Aspergillaceae; genus Penicillium; species Penicillium chrysogenum. The sequence goes on along the minus strand of NW_026622749.1, from coordinate 1,097,372 downwards.
TTTGCCATTAATCTACTTGCCCTTCACAATTGCTTCATTGAGTATTGCTGATCTCGCTGCCCTCACTGTGGGCTCAATCAGTCTTATTTTACCATTGACTCGAATTTCTTTCAATGACCTCTATCACTACTCTCTCTTCACTCCATCGTCTGGAATTCGATTCAATTGCGCCTTGCCATTAAACGAGCTTCATTTCAAATGTATCATAGGCTCTCACTTTTCTAAGATCAATAGCCTTGACCTCAGTAATGGGAGGCAAACTCAATCAATCAAAGTGTTGAGGCTGCGAAGCAAGAGAGATGGAGGGAAAATCGTCAAGAAGAAGAGAGGTAGGTGATGATGCATCTATGGAACCTTGGAAAGAAGCCAGTGTATAAGTCGGCGACATGACAAACGAGACGAGCTAGACAAATGCTCAAAGAGCTCAGTCTGCATACACAGAGACAGACGCATACCCTGCATGCATTGCATGTCAACACAAAGTTTAATTGACCTGTAGCGCTCCAACTGGTTGCGTATGACTATGTAGGCGATTCATCCAGCTGGAGCAAGAACTGGAAGCCAGACGGCGAGACGGGATTATTTTTCCTACTACTCCCTGGAAACGGGGACGACTTATATGACTGAGCAGTGTTGGGGACCCCGTGGAAGTAGCAGTTGGGCACCCTAGACTCGAGAATTCACCCATGTACGCACTACCGATGATCAGTTACTATTTTGCTATGTGTATGCTGAGGCGCTCCCGGCTATAAGTACACCTATACCCTATCTAAATACGAGGGGTTGAAACCAAAAATGGATGTTGTCAATTTTGTATCCCTATGCACCTTTTCTATGGCGAGCCCATATAAGAGGTACATGCTTTCAAACTTTTATGGTTGACTGAAATCTATCTTCGACTGAGGCGCACTAACATTATGTGAGAGGGCAGTCTCCACTAAATATCACACGTTATCAATCATTCTGTTCTTTCCATCACACCAACCCACAGCACAAACAGCCGCAAGCTTATTTCTGGTGTGCCTCTTTGATGCTAACTTGTATTCCATTGGGTTCGGGCTCCAAGAAAGTGCCACCAGTTCCGAAGAGGCCTAGACATGTTTCAAGTTCATTCAACTCGCGCTCGTGTCCGGCCCATCCAACTTCCAAATTCAGACCTGATACCCATTGCAATGTATCCAGCCTTGATCTATGGTGATGTATGACATCTGGTGACGGGTTTAGGTCAGCGAGTGACACAAATTGGAAGCAGTCCAGCGCTTCGTGGCTTCCGTCGGGCATTCTGTATCCGGGGGGACGAGGACCTGTGTGCTGTTTTGTAAGAATTCTGGGGAGACTGCGGCTTACTGTGAAGTTTGTGTTGCACTTCAGAGTCATCGTCATATCGACGGCGGAGGAAGGTACCGAAGACACCCTGTGTACATGGAAACATTAATAGCCTTCAACTTGAAAAATTGGGAAGGATTTTAGCTTGTGTTGGCTTCACCTAAAGGCTACTAGTCAACAGCACCACGTAGAGGTCCAAGCTTATTGCTGTTGGATCTTCTAGAATACCCGCCCCAAAGGTATTCTAAAAGACCCCGGTCTTGCCAAAGACCGGATTTTTCCTCCGTCAAGAACAAGACAAGACCGAAGCCCGTCACTCTTTCAGGAATTGATCGATGACTAATAACCCCGTCGAGAACAAGACAAGCCCGAAGCCCGCCACTCTCTCAGGAATTGATCGATGACTAATAACCCCGTCGAGAACAAGACAAGGCCGAAGCCCGCCACTCTCTCAGGAGTAAGAGGCAATAGAGACACTCCGTCAAGAACAAGACAAGGCCGAAGCCCGCCACTCTTTCGGGAGTAAGGGGTAACAGGACACTCCGTCAAGAACAAGGCAAGGCCGAAGCCCGCCACTCTTTCGGGAGTAAGGGGTAACAGGACACTCCGTCAAGAACAAGGCAAGGCCGAAGCCCGCCACTCTTTCAGGAGTAAGAGGTAACAGGACACTCCGTCAAGAACAAGACAAGGCCGAAGCCCGCCACTCTTTCAGGAGTAAGAGGTAACAGGACACTCCGTCAAGAACAAGACAAGGCCGAAGCCCGCCACTCTTTCGGGAGTAAGAGGTAACAGGACACTCCGTCAAGAACAAGACAAGGCCGAAGCCCGCCACTCTTTCAGGAGTAAGAGGTAACAGGACACTCCGTCAAGAACAAGACAAGGCCGAAGCCCTCCACTCTCTCAGGAATTGATCGATGACTAATAACCCCGTCGAGAACAAGACAAGGCCGAAGCCCGCCACTCTTTCGGGAGTAAGGGGTAACAGGACACTCCGTCAAGAACAAGGCAAGGCCGAAGCCCGCCACTCTTTCGGGAGTAAGGGGTAACAGGACACTCCGTCAAGAACAAGGCAAGGCCGAAGCCCGCCACTCTTTCAGGAGTAAGAGGTAACAGGACACTCCGTCAAGAACAAGACAAGGCCGAAGCCCGCCACTCTTTCGGGAGTAAGGGGTAACAGGACACTCCGTCAAGAACAAGGCAAGGCCGAAGCCCGCCACTCTTTCGGGAGTAAGGGGTAACAGGACACTCCGTCAAGAACAAGGCAAGGCCGAAGCCCGCCACTCTTTCGGGAGTAAGGGGTAACAGGACACTCCGTCAAGAACAAGGCAAGGCCGAAGCCCGCCACTCTTTCAGGAGTAAGAGGTAACAGGACACTCCGTCAAGAACAAGACAAGGCCGAAGCCCGCCACTCTTTCAGGAGTAAGAGGTAACAGGACACTCCGTCAAGAACAAGACAAGGCCGAAGCCCGCCACTCTTTCGGGAGTAAGAGGTAACAGGACACTCCGTCAAGAACAAGACAAGGCCGAAGCCCTCCACTCTCTCAGGAATTGATCGATGACTAATAACCCCGTCGAGAACAAGACAAGGCCGAAGCCCGCCACTCTCTCAGGAGTAAGAGGCAATAGAGACACTCCGTCAAGAACAAGACAAGGCCGAAGCCCGCCACTCTTTCGGGAGTAAGAGGTAACAGGGACACTCCGTCAAGAACAAGACAAGGCCGAAGCCCGCCACTCTTTCAGGAATAAGAGGCAAACCGACAAGAATCTAGGTTTCTCCGTCAAGGACAAGACAAAGCCGAAGCTCGCCACCCTATCGAGAACACACCAGCAACAAGTGACTCCTTGAAGGACAAGATGAGCCGAAGCTCACCACCCTTTCAGGAATAGACTATCTCATCACCCCTTCAGGAACAAGACAAAGCCAAAGCTCGCCACTCCTTCAAGGGAAAGACAAAGACAATCACAAATCGCCTTCTTCGATTAAGGAACTGAGATTTCCCCTAAAAGGCAAAGTTTGCAACTTTTTGGGGGAGACTGGCCGGCTGGGAGATTGGGGAGGCACGTTCTCGAGAAGCATGCGCTCTCGTTTGACGGGTGATCGCGACCCTGATGGGACTGAAAAGGATCCACCGTCATCATCGTCACCACTGTCGTCATCCTCATCTGCTCCTCCCTGCATCGCAGCAATGCGAGAGAGGTGCCATCTCAGCTCCAAAAGTTCCATCGAAGGCAAGGGTCGATTCTCCTTGTCGTCAGTTCTCACCGTAAAGATATGCCCCGAGTTAATTACTTGCAAAGTTTCCATATCGACAAAGTAATTATATCTCACGGGGCCCCTGGACGGTGGAGTGCCTACATCCATGTGTTGGACTGCGGCAGGCGTCATTCGGTCATCCCTAGCGATGGTGGCGCGTCGGAGAGGAAGCCAATGAAATGCGATTCGCATTTCAGTTTGTTCTTCATTGACCGAAATTGGCCGGAACGCAATGAGTCCTCTGTCCCATTGATCGTGAGCTACGAGATCCAGCGTGATCAGGTTGCACACCTGCTCAGTGCTCACTAGCACACCACCTGGCATCAAGGCTCGCTTCCATGCATCGACCTTTTCTGTGGACCAGAAGGTTTCAAGAAATCTCCAGACGCCCTTTGCCCTATGCTGGTCCTGCGTGGTCCCATTTATCCTATTCGGCATAATATGGGCTACCTCAAGCGAGGGTCCTGCACGGCGGGTCATAGCGCATCTGGCCCCCTCACGATCTGTCACTGTCCTCCTAATGCTTTCCTCGGTCTAGAAATAAAAGAGGTCAGCAGGATTCTACAATGAATACTCCTGACAAACTCACTGGGTCACCGGCTATCCTCTTTCGCCGACCGTCACTGCCCTTGGGTGGCGGAATTCTGATCTCTGACCGCGAACGAACGGCGGCACTGGCTTGTGCCGGAGAGCCAGATCTACCACGATCACCACGTCCAGGGCGTCCGCTCGAGACGTCAACTGTGTCACTCCTCCGGTCAACGCGAGACGCCTGTCCGTCACTGGCCCCTAATTGAATAAAAAATATTAGTTCAATGATACAAGGCCGAGGCAGACTTCGTGAATACGCACAAATTCTCGGAAGATCGTATTCGCTGAAATCACCCAGGAGAAAGTCAAGCCTGCCTGGGTCCCGCTCAAGGGCCTCCAGGGCCTCGATGTCAGCGAACCATAGACCCAGCGCCTTCACGCGTGGGATTTGGACCTTGTATCTCACTAGACCAGCACAGATACGATCAATCAACGATCGTCGGTAAGGGTCCGAAAATTCGGAGAAGATGGTTTGCGTATCGTTGTTCATTGTGCGATTACGAAAAACGATGGTTGAAGATGGAGAAAAGGAAAAAGAAAGAGGAAAAGAGAGAGAGAAGAGAGAGAGAAGAGAGAGAGAGAGAGAGAGAGAGAGAGGAGAGCTACTGCCCGTTTGGGCGTCGGGGTGTATCCATAGATGGGAAAGAACACAGTCGTTCTTTCCCACTTGACTTGACCCAAAGTATCCATACAAGAGGAGTCCTTCTTTCTGATTTCTTTCGGGTTTGTTTTCTGGTGTCTTCTTTTCATTCATTCTTTTCACAAAAGAGCTCAAAGCGATGGTATGCCTCGTCTATATAGGGTGGTTAGGCTTATGAGGCCAGGAGGCCAACCTCGGGTTGTCATGTTAAAAGAAAATGATGCTTACAAGGTCTTCCAAGGTCTTTGCAGGGAAGAACTCGAAAGAATATGAAATTGGTACTGGAAAGAGGGAGAAAGGAGGAAATGAGGCTCTTTTCCTACTAGTTAGCGTCATGCTCTTATATACAGTTCGAACACTGATATGTCCTCTTTCAGCCCCCAAGATATCTGCTGTACAATGTACAGTGTGCGATCAAGGATTGATATATCGGAGATTGGAACTACATGACCCCAGATCAAACCAACACCCTCCTCAATCCCTCGGTGCCTCCAAGCACTCTTCTCCCTGTGACAGGACATCTCCCCTTGCCACTCTCCCATTTACCAGATCGTTTACGGGGGCCTTCCTCAGCCTCATCGCCACTAGGACCCCTCTTCGTCTCTTCGTCATCACCTATGATCTCCTCTTCCCACGGCGCACCAGCGCCCTCACCGGCCATGAAATCCAGTTGGCGCTGGTGCTCACCGTTCAGCCAGTGGAAGATGCACACATAGCAGAACACGTACCCCGTCTGGCAAGCAGTCGGGTTAACGAGCGCGCCCATGCAGACAGGACAAGTATTTGCGCTTGAGGGATCAGCCGGAGGCAAAGAGACAGTGTAGATAGGAAGGTAAGAAGTCGCGGATATGGGGGGGTTGGTGGCGACGAGGAGGCTTGAGTGCTGGTTTAAGATCACCGGCAGCACTCTTCTTCTCCTGCTCGGCCTGCTTCTTGGCTTTTTCTTTCTCGTCTTGGATGGACGACTTCCGTCGTTCCGCAGGAGAAGTCAAGCCTGCCACAACGGGGGCGGGCAGATCCAGGACTTCAGTTGCCTTACGAGCGAGCTGGCGAGAGAAGTCACTTGCATGCCACCATTCTAGGAACTTCAGGGCGAAGATTGAAGCAGGAAGGAAGTAGCGCAGTGAGCCCAGAAGCTGAGTATGAAGGTTCTGGGGACTAAGGAGACCTAGAAGACCACCACCGGGTCTCTGAGATCGCCCGGTGCCGGGGCCGGGCTTGGGATCTAGCACTGCGGCGATGGCGCGGTGGTCCGCGGCGCCTAGGCGGCGAATGCGCGTGCCGATAAGCCACAGGAACGGGGAGGAGTACTTTGTGTTGTCAAAGAGGTAGGCGAGGTTGAATGCCAGGACGGAGAAATAGTACGCCGCATTTACAGATGGGTAGACATTGCGCAAGAACCACTTGTAGTAGAAGAAGATGCGTTGGCGCAGCGACGGGTTGGCCGGCAGGTCGTCGCTGGGGTTATATCGTGGGCCGCCGCTGGTAACCAGGGATGCATGTGGCGCGGCATGAATGTCGTATCCTTCGTCTAGCTTGCGTTTTAGGTAAGGGATGCCAACCATGACGAACAAGTTCTTCCAGATGTCCGCCGAGTGTAGCTTCAGGGCATCGCGCACGGGGCCTGCCGCGCCGACCTGGGCGCGCGGGATCTCGCCATTCTTGGTACGGAGAACGCGCTCACGTTTCAGAGAGTAGAAGTTTTCTGTGAAAGAGCCGCCGAATGTTCGCAGGTAGTAACGTTCGACTATTAATGAAAGGAGGGCGTAGACTTCGTCGTATGAATTGAGGATCCGGAGGAGGTAGCGCGGGTGGCGGTGTGTTGCGACTGCGAGAAGATAGCGCAAAGATGGAGGAAGAAGATCCGAGAGCTGTTGCTCAGCGAGGAGTTCTATTGTTGAGCGAGATCTTCGCGTTAGGGATTCCAATCATGTATGGGGGTTTCCCCGTGTCTGGGGTTTCCATCTCCGCGGGGAAGCATCAATCGACTTACCGAAGAGCGATGGCTTGTGCTCATCGAACTCCTGTTGAAGACTAGGAAGGTACTCCATCGTCAGGAGTGCCAGTCATCCTTATCAGGGTGGTGTTTGAAGAGAGAGATGGGGAGGTAGAGTCGCCGGAACCAGTGATCATATGCCGAGGCTCAACTTATCCGAGCTGACTACGTCGTTCTGGGCACCTCCAGGGCTGAGTACAACATAGATCCATCCATGCCCTACATTCATCAGGGAATTAATTACAACGACTTCAACATTTAACATTAAATACACACATAATATTGTACGCAGAATATATGCTAGATTATTTTACAAATTGATCCCTGTCACTCAATTTTCCCGAGCAAGTGCCTCCTGGCACTCCGTCCAGAGCGGCATGTAGAAGCTAGGAGATTCTTCATCTCGGTCCTGTAGTGTCGGGTCTGCCACCAAAATACAATGCATAATGGCTGTCACGATCGGACCTTGTAGCACAATGGCAGGGGATTCTTGATTCATCAATGGTACCCCCGTTGACAGACACTCGCGCGCTCGCACTTCCTCGCCCAATTCGGCATGCAACTTGAACAGCTGCACGTAATCTTCTTGTGTGCGATTGACACCTTTCAAGGGAAACTGCCGCCACAGTCGCCAGAACCCGTCGTAATCCCCGCATTGGAATAATGTCACCATAAGCTGACGCGCATCTACTGCGTCAAATGGGATGTTGGCCGCCGCCAGTATCTTGGACAGCCGAGACAACGTTTGTTTCTGAGACTCAGTCTGTTGAACCACAGACCAACTTGGAGAACGCTCTTCCGGGCGCGATTCAGTCGGCTTAGAAGGTGCTGTTTTGGGTGCACAGACTGCTTGATAGAGTATATTGAAGATCCTCATGTTCAAAATTGGCACACCACGGAGGCTCAAGCGATCCAACACTAACAAAGCAAGCTCCATATCAGCCTCTGAGGAATGAGTCTCAGACTGCTCGGTGACAACACCCGCTGTTCTCGGCGTTAGAAGCGCAGAAACAACATCGAATCCAAGGTCATCCGGAAGGTCATACCCGTCGCGAAGAAAATCAGAGAATGTGCTAAAAAGCGTGTCCTTAGTGTAAGCTGGGTGTTGTCGAGACACAGCAATGGAGAACAATTTCAATCGAAAAATGGCTTTTTCCTGTGCAGAAAACCTCGCGGCGTGGTTGGTATAGAAGAGCCGTAGAAAAAGAGTCGACTGGCGATCATTTGGGCCGCTCCCAAGCTCATTTCGTGCACTATCGGCCGGAAGTTCAGCGAGAATCTGGAGCAAAGATGTCGGTGTCAATTGGGATGCAACTTCAGCTGCATCGCCTGGAAGTGCAGAGGACGAAGCTCCCACGCCAGGAAAACCAGCTTCCAAACCAGGCTCAGCGGAGTTCATGGCCGATAGCGCGAGTCTGCGCATGGTATGAAAGCCTCTCTTTTGGCCAGGGATGGAGCCAAACCCATCGGACGTAGACCTGGGGGGTCCAGCACCAGTCTTAGATAGATCTTCTGTGCTCTCCCGAATGTCCTTGCGCCCTTCACGGGCTAGAGTAGCCTCCCAAAGACCATCAAGGTCAACATCGGCCCGCTTCTCCTCGGTGAAGATCTGGACAACCACACTAGTCCCGAGGTCGAGATTACCAAATCCCTCAATTCCAACATCGCTCAACTGGGTCGTAGTAGCGCCTTTGTCCACCATACCCGCGTTTACACAAATCCATCCTGTGGTGATTCCATCATCCTTTTCGTCGACCATTGCGCCTGCTGCGCTGGCGGCGCGCGCTCTCTTGGCCTTACGGCGAAGCTTTATTTTCAACTCGTTACGTCCCAATAAGCCGTCGGCATAGGGAGACAATTTGTATTGACTTCTCAGCCAGCGACAGAGACGATCCGCAGACACGTTTAGATGTTTCACACTGCGAGCAGTCCCGATGATCATGATGACATTAGCACCGAGAGCTGCAGGAATTTCGAGGCCGCGTAGGTCAAAAAGCTTGAGATGATCCAAGCCCAAGTCCTTATACGTATACTCCAATAGGGTCGAGAGCATTTCTGGCGAATCGTCTGGGATCTGGGGAAGATGGGCTTCGGTCAACGGGCGGTCTTTGACGATTGGCGCCTCTTCCTGCAGATACCAGGGGACATGCTGTGATGAAGCTGGCGTATTGGCTTCCGAGTGTGCTGGTGGCTCTTGCGATTCGGACAGATGACGGTCAATCTGGTTTGAACTTGGAGGGCGATCAGACCGCAGCACAGTTACGGCGGAGAAAGCTCTAGAATTGGAGATTGAACGAGAGGAAAGAGGAGATGATCGTGGCATTGGGATGCCGGAGACCGAAACGAAGGATCGTAGCACCTCATGCCGGCAACCCTGGCACGCAGCACCTCGTAAGAGAGCCCTGCTCATGGTTATGGTTATATTGGTAGAAGAAACGGAGACTTGAGTTCTTCGAACAGTTCGGTTCCAAAGTTGGTGATATCAGATAACAGATGCAAACACTGCAAACAGCTGAGTCATCCGAAAAAAGATTCAGGTGGGGGGCAATTATCACAAATCCACGGCGCTGGGAACTCTTCGAGTCTTCAATACCCTGGTGATTTTTTCAGTCTTGGGTTCTTATTCCTGATTCTGCTCATCAACATGTCGATGGATCTGGATGCCCCCGTCTACTTCACGCAGCAGGAGAAAGTCGCAGCGACGTGAGTTCTTATCGCAACTTTTTTTCTACCTGTTCCTCCCCACCTTCTCAATTCCATATTAATACTTCTTCTCATTTCAGTATTCTCTGCTGCAACTGTGGCGCTGCTATCGATGGAACACTCTCAGCCGGCGCGCTATGCTCGGATTGTATTCGTCTTACTGTCGATGTTGCCGGAGGTGTATGTACAACTCCATTTGTGGGCTTATCAAACAAGCCTTCCTATACGTCTATAATCCGTTCCGGCTAACATGAACTCTCTTCGACTTAATAGGTGCAACGAGAAGCCGTGATTCACTGCTGTAGGGATTGCGAACGGTGGCTGCAGCCCCCCAACAGCTGGGTCGTCGCAGCTCTCGAGTCGAAGGAACTACTCGCTATTTGTCTACGCAAACTCCGTGGTCTAAACAAAGTTCGAATCATCGATGCCAGCTTCATTTGGACGGAGCCTCATAGCAAGCGACTACGTGTGAAAATCACAATACAAAGTTAGTTTTATCCCTACCTGGTGAAGGCTGCCGAGGCATCCCCCAATCAGCACATCGTCCAGCCGTGTGATCAAAGCTAACAACCCACAAGCGGAGGCCTTCCAAGGCACTATAGTGCAACAGCAATTCGAGGTTGAATATGTTGTTGCCAATCAGCAATGTTCTGGGTATGCTCTCTCCCCCCCAAAAGAACCAAAAATCTCCCTCAACTCCTCCCAACTCCTCTCCAACTGAATAATATGAGTTAGATGATACTAATACACTATTTCGTTAGATGTGCTAAAAGTTACACCCATCATAGTTGGACCGCATCCATTCAAATCCGACAGAAGGTCCCTCACAAGCGGACATTTTTGTACCTGGAACAGCTTATCCTCAAGCACAACGCCCATAAAGATACCATCAATATCAAGGAGGTGAACGAGGGTCTCGATTTCTACTTTGCAAAGAGAAATGAAGCCGAGCGTATGCTTTCATTCTTGTCAAGTGAGTGTTTTCCCTTTTACTTAATAGGTGCAGGTTTACTAACAGCTACAGGCGTTGTCCCATGCACCGTGAAGAAGAGTCATGAGTTAATTTCGATGGACATACATACTTCGACAAGCAGCTACAAGTTCAATTTCTCCGTTTCTATTATCCCTATCTGCAAGGATGATCTGGTTGCACTACCGATTAAGCTGGCCCGGTCATTGTCTGATATCAGCCCACTCGTTATCTGCCACCGGGTAGGCACGTCTATCAATCTCATGGACCCTTGCACCCTCCGGACCGCAGATCTTCCTTCCAGCATTTACTGGCGCCAGCCATTCCCGAATCTTGCGGATACCACCGAGCTTAGGGAATTCATCATCTTAGACATTGAATCGACCGGCCACACTAACGGTCGCTACCTCCTGTCTGAGGCCACAGTTGCTCGTGCCTCTGATCTAGGATCCAACGACACCACCTATTTCACAAGGACTCACCTCGGTGGTGTTCTGCACGTGGGCGACTCTGTTCTCGGATACCACTTGTCAGGAACCCAGTTCAACAACGATCAATTCGAGGCGATTGAGAACAGCAACCAGTACGGCTCAACAATCCCAGACGTCGTCCTTATCAAGAAGCACTACGTCCGCAGCAAGAAGTCCAAGGCCCGCAGCTGGCGCTTGAAGCGCATGGCTCGCGAACACGAAGAGGAGGCGACTGCTGCCGTTGTCAATGTGCCTACGAACAAGCGCCAGGAACAGGAGCAAGCCAGAATGGAACAAGATTACGAAATGTTCTTGCGTGATGTTGAGGAGGATCAGGAGCTGCGTCAAACACTTGATCTGTACAAGAACCGCCAGTACCAGGCCAGGCCAGATCAGATGGATGAGGATGATGACGAGGACATGGATGAAGACGGAAATGCCGTGCCGAAGATCAACATGGATGAACTGCTTGATGACTTTGATGAGCTGAACATGGAGGACAATTAGAAGGAATCTGAATGTTATCATTGACGATCATGGCACCGGTTGGCGTTTGTGTTCTGGGTTTTCAGTCAACAAAAAAAGTTCTTTTTCAATTCGATATATGCAATGTACAGCATGCAGATGCGAAGTTATTATTCTTGCAGATGCGAAGTTATTATTCTTGCAGATGCGAAGTTATTATTCTTGGACATAACCGTCTCTCGTATAGACTCATAGAACATATCAATTGCTCTAAATGTAAATGAATCAAAGTCAACACGCAGCTGGTTGTAAAGGCGAGAGTAGATTGGAGGCCGGTCGGAAAGGGAAAGTAGGCGGCAGTTTGTAGTAATATATGGGATTGATGCAACATGGTGTATGGAAGTTTTGGATGTCTCCGGGATAACATAGCGTCGGGTTTTTGGGGCGATATTTTTGACAGACTGGAATTACAATACTGAAGATTATCGCATAATCGATGTACGAGCTTTGATCTACATACACATAAAACTTTAAAGCTGTCAGAAGAGATCCACAGAGAGGTAGAGGTGCATAGTGAAACGTGGGGGATTAGGAAGCTCTCCAGCAGCAGCAACGAGCTGGCCTGAAAGTACAGCCCGCGGGCCGTACGGTCCTCATGGCATCACCAAATACCTGCGAAACACGCTCACTCACTGTGAGCGTCGCATAAGGAGTAGAAAGTACGCGCAGCGTTGATTGAGGCGTTCCTGATCATTCGCACGACGGTAAGGGCATCTGGCCACCTCAAATGCGAAATCCATATCCTATGACTCGAGCTGCTGGACTAGACAAGGGAGGTAGCGCAAAGCGGTTGGCGGATGAGGTGGGGATAGACGAGAGGTGTGGCCCTCCCATACTGGATAAGGATGTCAAGAGCTGAGTGCTGAGAGATAGATGTCGATAATAGCAAAGTGGAAGGAAAAGACGTTGTCTGTGGGAGGCTAGTCGGCGAGTGCCACAGATTCCGTGTTTCCTCCCACGAGGGTTTCCCCGTTGAAGATATTGGTGACACGGAACGCAGATGAGCCCAACCCGGCGGGGAGTGTATACTCCGGGCAACCAGAGTGGAGTTTCGACCCAAGGTGTCATAAAGGCAGCATGCGAGGTGTTCGAGATCAGAGCGTTACTCGAAACCGGTCCATCGTCTCGATCGTCAGACGGGGTCGGCTTATGAATCGGGTGTACAATCCTTGACTCGTGTCAGTGAACCAAGATATCGTCGCTGTCAAATGAGAAAAATGGTCAGCTGTGGAAGAAACGCGAGCAGAGTCCGCGGTCTTGCGCATCTTGATGTATATTTAAAAGCACTTGCTTTCAGACGATGATTTCTCTGCTTAGGAGAGGGTCTTCCATGTCCTATACTTGAGAGCCCCAAGTATAAGAACAACCTTGGAACTGCCAAGTGAAGACGGATTGGCGATTCCACCCTTTGTTTAAGAATGAAAGAAGTTTAAGTGATGGAAAGCTGTGCTGGGAAGAAGAGAAGAAAGGGAGAATGATGGGGGTTCTTTTTCTAATATGCCAAGGACATACAAGTTACTACAAGCTACTACAAGTTACATACCTCCAGTGCTACTTAATATGTGCATATATGTACATATAGGTACATGGGACCTCCGAAATATTGGGCTAAACCTCCGTACCTATGTACGCATTATACAGCTATAAGAATACCTAGGTACATAGCCGCTTATCCGTAGTCTTAATGGTTTCAAATGTTCTCAGGTAGTCTTCTTAAATGCCTTTCTCCTTAGGTATATACCTTTGACTACTAATTAGTTATATGTACATAGGTATACTTCTACCAACTCGCGGAAGGCCCCGTGGTGTCGGCCACTGCACTATACAATGTGGTTGTTGTATTGATGCTCGGGGATTCGAGATACAGTCACAGGAGACAGGAGGACTTGGTCGAAGTTATGGACGAATTCCTATCCAACTTGATTTTTCCGGATGAAGAAAATAAGACCTGCCATAATCGATATATGCGGGCTTTCTTTACTGGCATTGAGTCGGAAAGGGATCAAGCACCAAAGTGGATATGATGCCAATGGCTACATACTATGAAGGTATTATGATTGAGCTTGGTATATTGGCTACATTCTTGCGCCGGGATTCGATCGTGTTTCAGACCTCCGGCTGAATTGGCTACGAGTGTACATATCTTAGTTTAGCTACCAGGTGCTTTTCTCCTCTTTCCTCTAAAGGATAATCCAGTTCTTCGTTGTTTTTATACCACACGGAGTACCGGACGTTACATCTCCGTGGTCTAATATTAGAAAGCCGGGCTGCATTAGATCGAATAGACAGACCAGAGGCGTTAAAGCCCATAAAAAAAGAAATGCTCCCATGCAATCCTACTCAGAAAATCTTCCCAAGTACCCGCTTGGCATCATCAGCCACAGCACCATCCTTCGATCCCTTCACAACCTCATTCTGCTGGAAATGGAACCGCCTTCTCGTAGACTTCGGATCCTTATTGGGCTGCGGCAGTTCCTTATCCCCATCACCAGCCGCCTCCAACCGCCTCTTCATCTTCTCCTCATTCTTCTTGGCCATGCCATCAGCAATGCGGCCACTCTCAACACCCGCGATAAACATCTTAGCTTCCTTGGCTTCGCGGGCGTCGGCAATCTTCCTCTTGCTTTCCCTCTCGGATCTCTCTCGTTGTACAGATTGCATAAGATCCTCCCAGGAGTACCGTGAGAGATATTTGATATTCCAGACATCATCGTGATACCCTATAAATCGTAGCGCTTGTCAGTATCCATTGCGAGATAGCAGGGATGTATGGGGCAAAAATGCCAGTAGACTCACAGCTCGACTTCAAGCCACCCACGATAGTCGCATTCAAGGTCTCCGCGCAGATCTTAGCCGTCTTCTTGGACTCGAACTCTATCCACCCTTCAGTGTAGAGCTTTCTCTTATTCGAGCGGCTTCGATTCCCGGCTGCAGAGGGGAGAAGAGGGGCTAGGAAGATCTTCGTGATACCCCCAAACCCTCTCTTCTCTAGCATTCCTTTCAAAGCGAAGGGTTTGAGGTATGGCGGCAGAGAAGAGAAGTATATGACACCTGGACGGGTTTTCTTGGGTGCTTTGCCGTTGGCTAGTTTAGACAGCTTGGCGAGCTTGCCCTTTGCTTTGAGCGACTTGGCTGATTTGGCGCTGGGTTGTGCTGAGTCGTCCAGACTTGCGCCGCCGTCTTCATTGTCGTTATCTTCGTCTTCTTTTTCGACGTCTTTCCTGTTCTCCTCCTCCTCCTTCCCCTCGTCTTCGTCTTCGTCGGACTCCGGCGAGAAATCTTGTGTGGTTGTCCTCCGCCGCTTCACGGCCCGTCCTTTGCTCTCCACCACATTGGCTTCGGAGTCGTAGCCGCGGTCGCTGCCGCTGGCCTCATCATCACTGGCCGCAATGTCTAAGAAATCATTGTGTTTGCGGGTCGTCATTCTGTGGGATCCGAATAGGTAAATACACTTGGTCGTGGGTGGCGGAAGTCTGCAACTTTTTTTATGCGGGTGGTCTGTGCCCTCGGAGTCAAGCCCCGGAACGTTCCAAGGTCAGATCTACTAATCAGCCACACATCAGCCACACATCAAAGTGTAAAGAGTTCCAAGGTTATCATCAAATGTTGATCCAGCTTAAGGAGTTTCTTTTGAAATAAGTGCTAATAACAGAAAGAAGAGTCTTTGAAATTCTGTACTGGTGTGTATCTGAAGAAGCCATTCGGGCTCTGTATGCTAAAAACAACCCTCCCAAGGTATCCACGAACGCCACAGAGAACCAGTATCAAGAGCCCTCATGGTATATGCAAGCAAAAATTGAGAATATGTCACAAGTCTAACTGATACCTAGCGATCCCTTGGCTCGCTCATATACGTAGAAGCTCACTGCAACCATGGGAACGACCTTGACATATCCGATAGTCAACCCAACCCAGAAGCCTCGGAACCCTCTCTCAAGCCAAATTGCGCGGGCCGTTTCTGCAATCCCGAGTCGGCGTCCATCACCAACTGCGCCACCGACTTGCATCCGCCGACGGAGGACCTCCACTGGGTATGACGAAGTCTGCGAAACTAGACCGGCCACAGCACCGGACAGAAGTTCCGACGTGGTATTCAGTTGTGGACGTTTAGGTCGATCCGCGGGGTTTTTTGACTCTTTTCTTCGTCTCAGGGTATAGCGCGCCACACTTGGGTGACGGAACAAATCACCCACGGTGTCATGGGTGAGGAAAGACATTCCGGCGTACGGGAGCATCCCGAGGATAGTCGGGGAGAAGCCGCGGTAGAAATTGGCAAGTCCGGTGCGCGGGACAACTTTTGAAACGGCAGATGAAGCGCTTTCGGCAACAGCAATGGAAGAAGACTCCGCTGCCGCAGCAGAGCGGGTTGATGGGGGTTGGGCTCGCTCATGGTAAATTTGCCGCCATATGTCCACCAAGCCTGAACGGTGCGATTGTCTAGTTTCAAATGCCATGCGCACGCGCATCAACTCTAATGGGTATGTGAAACATACAGACGTGACACCGGCTAGACTGCCGGAGACCAGGCGGCGGAACGGGGTCTCGTATTCGCTGGAAGGAATGATAACTGCACGGATCTGCTCGTATGCAAGGAATTTTATGGCCGCGTATGGGAAAATTCGGAGGAGAGTCACCGAGTGGCCCTTGTACAGGCCCTGGAACCCTTCGGTGCGCTTGATATCTCGAATCGCTGCTGCCAGGCCAGTCCAGCTGCCCGTGTATTTGGCGAATTGGGGATTTGACGCCTGGAAGAGGATCTTCACGCGGTCTAGAGGCGCTACCACTGTCTTGGCCTATAGGTCCGGCGCAATTAATCAATATTGAGCTCGCAACGACCTGTCACACATGGAAACTTACTGCACACCCCGCCAACCCTCCAGCAATTCCACTCCTAATCACATAATCCAAGCTACGCTTTTGAACCTTGTTGTCGCCACTCTTTGGTTTGTCCATGGCGGCGGTGTTATTTGACACAATTGGTTTCGTAGCGCCGCCAAAAGGCGACGATCCCGGCTGTGCGGTCTCGCTCATCGGAGCGGGCTGCGGAGTAGAGACTGGGGTCTTGTGGGGGTTATAGGCATGGTCTGAATGACCCGTCGACATGGAATAGGAAGAGGAACGGAAAGACGAGATTGTGAGACAGCAACCGAGGCTCGCAGGAGGGGCGAGAATATCCGGGGCAGTCGCCCTCGTGATCAGTTTCGGGGATATTCAGCCAGAGTTCTCGGGGTACCGGATGATCTTCGGGACGCTCCAACTGTGCATGCAGATGTCTAAAAGTTGAGAGGATAGTACAACAAACTTGAACGAAGATTTAAAGGATAATATGAGAGTGCAATGGTAAAAGGTGAAAGAAGAATAACGTTCTATGTTTCCGCTGACGTATTTGCGAAGTTCAGATGGTCCAGTTGTTACGAACGAACATTCTGACGTGCCGATACCAGCGGCTTTCCGCGAATAACCGGCGGATTACGGTACTAATACGGCCCGCAAAATCAGCGAGTCCCGAGAAGCCGGTTTGTCATCGTATGTGGCCTTCAGGCCTTCAGGCCTAATTGGGACATGTAGCCGACACTCCATCTTCATTATTGTGGTGACTTGTTCTATGTTATTGCATTGCTTCTAAGCTATTTGAATTGTTCCAAAAAAAAGGCCAACAAAAATAAAAGAACTCCCCGCCTCCATGCAGCTCGGAATGTATACTAAGTACAACATACAAAGAATATCGTGGTCGCGTGATATTGTAGAACGGAAACCTTTTGAAGGAATCAACCCTTGCGCTGAGCGCGTGTCCGGGTCAAAGGCTTAGCCTGCTTAGTCTGCTTAGCTGCCTTGGTCACTCTGGTGTCATCCGAAACCCGCTTGCGCTTGGCTGGCCGGCCAGGGTCGACATGAAGATGTCCATTCTCGGACAACGCGGTCGTGTTTTTCCAGCGCAGGCAGCGGGGACCGCTCTCGTTCACATCCAAATAGGTCTTGGTCCGGGTTGTCACGCGTTTGGCTGGGATGTCCTCCGATTCGGCTCTATCAGGCGCCTCAGCTAGATATGCCTTGCGATTCTTCATGTACTTGGCGATGTATTCTTGCTGAAGGAGCAGCTCCTTGAGCAACTTAGACTCCCGGTTGCCGCGCGAGTCTAGCCACTCCACGAGCTGTTCGATTGCTTCGGGATCCTCGTAGTAGCCCCATTCACGAGCACTGGACACATGGCTTGGCCCTTCTTCGTGCTTCTTGCGCTCTGCAGGGGTGGTTTGGAAATGCTTCTGGTACTGCTTCCGTTGCTCGTCGGTCACGTCGATGAAGCCGGCCTGCTCCATTGCATCTGGGCCTTGCACCCACAGGCGGCCATTGGCGTAGCGTGCCTCGGCCGTTGAGCTTTCCGGCATACCCTCGTAGGGCATCGCGTTACGTTCAAACCACCAATAGCGATTGCAGAAGCGATCCAGTCCAAGGCATCGGGTCCGAGGGCAGTCGGTCTCACGAAGGCTGTTCTCCACAGTCTCGATCTGCTCCTGGAGCTTCTCGATATTGGCCTTTTGCTCATCGATCTTCTTCAAAACTCGCTGGTATTGCTTGGACCCCTTAGGCTGCTTCGCCAAGATCTCCTTTCGCTCCTTTTCCAATTCCTGTTTCCGTTTACGCTCCAGGGCCCGATCGATTCCTCCACGTAATGAGCGTGGTCTAGGGGTATCCTCGTCTTCTGTGTCCCCGACCATTTCAGAGTCCCCTTCCAGTCGCGAATCATCCAAGCCGTCCAGTTCGGGCACCGGCGTAGGTGACTTCCCGGCCTTTTCAGGTTCTGGCTGCAGGGCCTTGCGCTCCTGGTGCAGCTGACGAAGCTCGATGAGTCTGAAAGTTGATGTTAGCGATTGAGATAACAATGGTCAAGAATTAACTTACCCTGCTTTGCGCGCCTTCTGATACTCAATTTTCTCCTTGCGCAACTCTGTCATCTGATTGCTGCACTCTTCTAGATAGTTTCGGATGGCCTTGGTCTCCAAACTCAACATGCAAATCATCTGGAGCGCTTTGGTGCGCAAATTGATGTCGAGGGTTTGATACTGCTCCTGGACGGTGTACTGTGTAGGCTCACGATCGAGAGGTGCCAGATGCTTGAGAATGGTGTTGCAGACCTGTTCCGAGCGAGGACGAACAGATAGCTGGTGCAAAAGTCCAACCATTACCAACTGCCATCCACCGTTGCGGAAATCGCGTTTGCGAAGACGATCGATCCACCCATAGTCCTCAAACATCTCGCCAGCGCGATGAATCTGTGTCTCCTCTGGTTCGTCTTCATTGATCCGTGCTTTGATGGTGATTGCTTCTTCCTTGGCCAGACTTCCTCTAGTGGTCATTCTCCCGGGCTTCGCCTGCGGCTCTGGAGACTCTTCCTCGGCTTCTTCCTCTTCTTCCTCTTCTTCAGATTCATCAGATTCATCAGCAGGGAAATCTGGAAGTGAGATCTGAACAGCGCCATCATCGTTCGATGAATTGACAAGTTTTTTGAGGACAGCGCAATGCACTTCAACGAAAAGCTCGCACTCCACTTCATCTGACGAAAACCGCATAGCTTGAATAAAATCGTCAAAGGTAAAAGAATCCAGTTGGAATACTTCACAGTAGACATTGAGTGTGTCCCAAGTCTCAAGGAGCAACCCCACTGTTTCCGGCTCTAGATCATCAGGCAGAAGGTCCTCCCCACCGTCGTCTTCAGACTCACCTACCATCATAAACTTCAGGGTTGGTCGGTGTTGCTTTTCAGGATTAGGAGCAAGGTCCAGATCTTCGATAGGATACTTGACCGGTGGCGGGGATGGTGCTCTCGGCTCGTTCTTGACAACCACTGCCGGGAGTCCAGCAAGCTTCCTATCGCCAACCACTGGCGGCTTGGAAGGGCGCAGGGGATTGGAAGGCAGGAGGAATGATGGGTTGCCATTCAGCGACCGCTGATATTCTTGGTACTGCGCTTCCCTCGATTTCGCCATGTCCTGTGCAGACAGTTTCGACTTCTGGCCCTTGACTGCGGGTTTCAACTCGGGCAGCTGCTGAGAAGAAAAGAAACCAAAGAAGCCATCTTGGTCCGCTTTCTTCATCGCCTTCTTCTCTGCCACCTTCGCACCATACTGCAGATGTTTAGGTACCTCAATCGGAATCTTGTATGTCTCTGCCACAGATGGCTTGACCAACCAGGGCGCACCTGTCCACGACTCTCTGGTGACGTTGTTTTTGATGAAGCCACGTAGCATCAACTTAGTGAATGCCTTGCGATCGCGTGTGATGTGGTCCTGGTCCAGCAGGGCCTCTTCATTTTGTCGATCAAGGATCTTGACCAGATACCTCGCAAAAGCAGGTGTTTTAATGGTTCCATCGGCATATAACTGCTCTGCAAAGTTTGCCTTGTCTCTGATGGTACCATGAAGCCGAGTGCTATCATCAAGCAAGATGAGAACGGCCTCGCCTGGGTAGAAGTCTGATTTGAATTCCTGTTTTTGTTAGACGAGGATCACTTATTAATAAATGAAGGGGTCATCTCACTTCATAGATTTCATCCACTGATACAGAGTGTCGTTAGCTTGATTCGGACTAGGAAAGACAGGAATAACATACCCAGGCTGTCCACCCTCGAAACTATAGAGAACTGAATTCTGCGCAGAATAGGTTCTCTCAGCGCATCGGGGAAACTGTTGTTGACTTCACGCGATTCCTCCGTCTAGTCAAGGCTTAGCATATGTCCATAACTTGGTGTCCGTTTTATAATGTACCTCACTGCGGAGCGCCTCGAAGAAGGTCAACCCCGAATGGCCGGTGATCTCGCAGATGAATCGGCGTTGTTTGTAGAAATCCATTCGTTGAAGGTAAGGCTCGTAGCTGGTGAAGACCTCATTGGTCTCTGGGATAACCCAGACCTGGAAGGAAGAAAAAGGGTCAGCGGGAAAGTCTGCAGGATAGATAATAGAGATCCATACTTCGGAACTATCATCTTCAATGACAGTTTGCGGGAGGTACTGGACCGGTTTACGTTTGAATAACACCTGTCCATGCAATTGCGTAAGCCTCTCTGTCTCCGTAGCATCCACCACTTTGTTCTTGTCGCCTCCGCAACCATTCCATCGGCTAAGGTGTTGCATACCATGATGCTTTAAATATTAAGTGTGGACGCGCCAGTCGGCCAGGAGCTACCGTATGTAGAATCGAGGATCGAGCATGAACGGGACTAGACAAAACGCGATCTTAATTAGTGTGTGAAGCTTGTCGATTGAGTGTGAGAATGGTGGAGGCCGCGTCAGACACGCAATCGGCGGAGGTAACGGGAGATGCGATATAGATTGTAGGAACTCTAGTTGCTTTGGTGCACCGTTGTGTAGAGAGGGAACGGTTGTGGGCAAGTGGGAATTGTCGTGATCAGGCCTGGTCATAGACCAAGAACACGCGAACAGTGAAATAACCATGTGTCGAGACTTCGTGCGGACTTACCGGAGTAGAACGCGTCCTGTATAAAGTAGAGGACCAAGCGATTCTGAGATGATGAACTGCTGTAATATGGGGGGGAAGGGAAGCTGTGAATATTTGAAGGTGAAGCAAGAAAGAAGAAAGGTAGACAAAAAGGACGGAGCGGTAGATCATTGCAGGACCGCGAATCGGCGGTGGAAGCTGATTGGTGGAGAGGAGGAGCAAGCGGGAGCCAAAGCCCAGCAGAAAAAAGCACCTGGGCTTTCCTCGGGACCCTCGACTCTCCCTCCTCCCCTCGTCATCCCCGACTATCAATTCTTTCTTTCTTTCTTTCTTTCTTTCCCAACTCTACCCGTATTTACCCTCATTCGACTCGTCTAGTTGCGGAGATTCTGCCTATATACTGTTTGTTACAATATTTTGAGATATTTCTATTATTCAATGCGATTATCAATTCTCAGTTTCTATTCTCGGTCACCTCCCCGGCCCAAGATCGGAACAATCAATCTGGCTAACGGGACCATGTCAACCACCAGCTTTGTTTGTATTTTTAGCATGAAACACCAACCTTTCAACAGTATTCTCTTTGGCTTTAAATGCTCAAATCTTATTTGTTCTTCATCCTATGGTTATCTACCTTGTCATACTCAGAATACAATGAGACCTATTCTGGGAGTGACTATATTGCACTGAAGTATACGTCGCGATTGTCAAAGAGCCTTGGATGAAGACCCTATGCCCAACTCCAGCTGATGATTATACATCACATTTACAACTCTAAAGCAAGCAGCTATGATTCGCATGTAGATTTGATACTCCTTCAGCCACGGTGTCACAAGCGCATTGGCCACCCAGATGTCTATCGTTATGTGGTACTCTATATCTACCTAGGTAAGATTGTCAAAATGAGCCTAGCTTTTATGTGGCATGACACCCTTTGTTGTGATTGTTTGGTTATCACGCGGCTAGGCGTGAATAACACGCGATATGTGCCCAGGTATAGCCGCCACTTATAGTCATTAGGTGTGTATATTCTATATTTTGCTGCTTTTAGAACCTGCTACTTGTAATTGCCCTTGGTAAATTGTCCTATGAAAGCTTGTTGATCACTAGGAGAAAGTGAAAGCACTTGAATAAAAACATGTCTAGGAGAGAAATTCCACACCTGCGGAAATATATATGCTGTAAACATACATTTTGATGAAGAGACAATCACCCTGCCCAACAAGCCAAAGACATAGGAAAATGCCTACATATCTACACAAACATCGCCACAATCCTAGAATGTAAGAATGGAAAACAGATTCTTCCCCATGTTTCTATCCGACCTGCATTTGGCTGCAGGCAAACCATGGATGAAGGGGCGCTAACTGAATTGGGCCTAGTGGGAGAATAGACTCCGTGATCCGTGGGTCTTATCCACGTGGAAACAAACAATGCAAACATTCTACACCTCGGGACCTAAGTGAATACCAAAGTCACCTTAAATAACCCGAAGCAGTTTGTAGTTCATAATTGACAGCTAAAGATATAAAATAAACTATCATTTGAGCTAGCTTGACAAATCTAAGCTGTAAAATAAACAACCATGAACCCAACCCAGCTTCCGACAACTCCGAGGGCACAATAACTGCTCATGAACATCAATGGCAGGAACTCTAGCCGGTCCCATCCGAATATCAACTGGTGGCCTAGGGAGCAGTAAATAATCAGGGGAATAGAGATGGCCAAGTAGAGCAGCGAAAGCCGGTCGAATAGGAAAATTCGTGGCCGCTCGGGGACAGGTGCGATTCGGTCGAAGACGAAGAGGAACAGCACCAACCACATGACTGTATAGATAGTCTTGAGAGGGAATTCAGCTGCTGTAAATAGCAGCGGGAACAGTGAGACATGCCCCGCAACCGCCAGAGGTCGGAAGGCGCTGAAGTACCGACGGTCCTTGAGGGCGATGAGACTGAATGGAATGATAATGAGGAGAATGGCTTTCTCGTGCACATGCCAGCCGAAGAGGAATGATGCATAGCCACAGAGCGTGATTGCACCAACAAACGTGTCCCAACAGCCTGGGTTGAACCAGACCTTGATAAGAGGAACCTAGACAATTGTTAGAGAAAGCCAAAAGCACAAGACGAGGGACACGTACCAGCTGGAACAAGAAGGTCAGGATGAAGGTGTGTTCCTTTGTAACCTCAGGAAGGACGGCAAAAGAAGTATCTCCCACCAGTCCTCGTGTGACGCTGTTCAGAGCTTCAGCGTTGACGGGAAGTCCTAGCCGTGGAGCAACTGTAGAGATTGTTAGAGGAGCCTATATGCCGCGTGCGCGGGGGGAGATAGAAAATACTCACGGGAAATCAATACTCGATCAGCGAAGGAGTACATCGCCCAGATATTTGGTGCCCAGTACGCGTGACACAGCCCTCTCGAAAACGGAAACAGCCTGTCCTTGAGCTGCAGCAATTGTCCCCATTGCGCAAATGGCCCGAAAGCGATTGCAAAAACGCCTACCACGCAGAATCCAAGTTTGAAAATATTACCAAATCGGGGCCGGAAAATCGATTTGAGGCTAAGGCAATAGGTGCGCAGCAGATAAACGAAGTAGGCGAGGGCGAGGTAGAGGTATATGTGCTTCATGCATAGCAGCACCGCGAAGAGGATACCACTGTAGAGAAGAGTCGATTGCTTGCGAGCCAGGACAATTGATAGGATCAGGATCCCATACATGAAGCCATTGTATTGGAAGTGGATATGATCGATGATGAGGAGACCGGGGGATAGTAGAATGGAAAGACTGGCCACATGCGCAGCCTGCTTGTTCGGCAAAGGAACGGACTTGACGAACCTATCGAATATCAGTCAGAATTCCATTGCAGCACCAAAAAGAAAGACAAGATCGAGCGCCGTACCGACTCAGCGCATAGACAAGAACTAGCTCCGTCAAAATCACGGTTGCTCTTTGAAAGTAGACAGTCTGCCAGGATTCATAACCAAGGTTATTCACGACCAACATTGCAGGGTCTGCGTATGCAGCAGCCTGCGACATCAGCCACTCGAAGGCTGCAAAGAACGGCGGGTAATCGAGCGTCCATTCCGAGGATTTCTAAACCGATCTAAGTCAACATCGTACTCGGCCAAGAATCATGCGTCCGACCGAACATACTTCATAGTACCATTCTTGGATGGGGAGGGAATGGGTGATGGCGAGCCAGTTGCGATGGACCTCAAAATCGGTCGATTTGCTACAACACAAAGAAAAGCATGTTAGCAAAGCTCATTTGTAAACCCAATGTCCAGTACCTGGGTCTTTTCAAATGCCCTTTGCAGATTTCAGCAGCTTTGGCAGTGATTGCCCGATATCTTTGGAACCTGGCTTGCCGATATTTTTCTGCTGCGGTGAATCAAGTGGGATGGACTTACTATGCGGGGAAGAGCAGCACCTTGAAGGCAGCTGCAACGACAGCGCATTGTGCCAATGAAGGGTAGAGGTCAGCCATTGGAGCTCTTGCGCATGGTGGTGCAGCGATGTTGAAAACCGAGAAGACGTAAGACGCGAGAATGCGCAAATCGGTGAAGTGGTTAGCTTCCTCCGCATGTTATTTTGGGAACACGTGACCATATGCGGAGATCGGAGGTCAAATCAGGAGCTAAACACCTGGGCAGAAGGACAGATAGTCAATTCAGCGCATAGCGTCAAAAGGGAACATTCTCTCCGTATGGACTTCACAGACGTCGGAATCCGCCACACCATTCTCAATAGTGTACAGCTCCATCACTTTATCGATTTCTCGCCATCGGCCGCTGTTATTGCAAAGGAGGCCCGCCTCTGCGTTATTGCTGTTGTTGTCGGTTGGATCACCACTAGTGTCGTATCCAGCCTTTGCAATCGGAACTGCGACCGTGACCCAGTCCATAGCAAGCGCTGATAGCTGCTGTGCGAAACTTCCGCCAATCCACATCAACATCAAGCTCCACCAACTGTCAAGCCACACAACATGATGAAAACATTAGCTTCCCTGGCATTGCTTGCCGCAGGGGCCACAGCCCAAATTATTGAAAGCTCAAGCTTTGGCACTGGTGAGAAGTTAGTACAATGTCCATGCTCAGTCTTTACGTTGTGGTTATCTGACCCCGGACCAGAATATCACCAAACCAGGATTCTATCCCCGGATGGGCAATTGGAGGAGAGGGCCATGCACCACACGTTGTGAGTCACCCCGCTGGAACTGTGGCCGAACAGATCTGACAGCCGTATAGCTATCAGACAAGCTCATCTTAACGCCACCGTACCCTGGAAACACACGGGGATCAGCTTGGGCGCAAAGTCCGTAAGTGAAAGGCTTCGAACCGTGATATCGGACGACACCGGATAATAACATGGGTATAGAGTCACTCAGTCGGAATGGTCAGCAGAATTCCAATTCCGAGCAAGCGGACCAGAACGAGCGGGTGGAATCCTGCAACTATGGTATACCAAGGACGGCCAGTCCCGTATTGGTACCTCGAGCATCTATACTGTGGGCCAATTCGACGGCTTTGCTCTGGTAATCGATACGCATGGTGGAAGAGTGCGTATTGATGTCGTCGCGTATCGTCGCAGCGTATTTATCAAGTCATTACTAACCTCTCCCCTAGGGCGGCAGTGTCCGTGGATTCCTGAACGACGGTACCATCGATTACAAAAGCCACAACAGCCCAGACACCTTAGCCTTTGGCCACTGTGACTACTCTTACCGTAACCTAGGCCGTCCATCAATTGTGAAACTCAAGCACACCAGCTCCATCTTTGAAGTTACCATTGACGACAAGCTTTGCTTTTCTACCAACAAGGTATGTATACACCGTGTCGCACTGAGACCCTGTCGAGGCCAGATTTATCGTACTAACCTGAGCAGGTCGCGCTGCCCGCTGGAAACACCTTCGGCATCACAGCAGCCACTCCCGAAAATCCAGACTCATTCGAGATCTTCAAGTTCATCCTCGAGTCCGCCACAGGCCAAGGCTCGACAATCCCCTCCAACCAAGGCAGCACCCCCCAGCAGCCAATCTCCAATCAAGTTCCTGACCAGCCTGCTCAACCCATTATCAACTCTGGCACAGAAGGCACAATGAACGGCTTGGCTGTCCAAATTGCCGACCTCAGCGGTCGCGTCCAGCTGACGGGCAAGGCCACCAACACCATCCTCCAGGAGCTGAAGAACCAGGCCCAGAAGGCCGAGCAGCGCTACGCAGAGCTTCTCCAGAAGTCCCTGGCCCAGGACCGCCAATTCGCCCAGTTCGACACCCGACTCTCGCGCCTCGAGCAGCTGCTCCAGGTCATCCAGAACGACCTCCAGAGCAAGGACTACAGTGGACGCTTCAACCAGCTCCACGAGACGCTGCGATCCTCCCACCTCAGCTTGAGCGAGAACCTGCAGGGTCACCTGCTGAGTGGTAAGTCCGCTTGCTTTGTTCTGATGATTCATTTGTTCGGTCTGCTAATTGCTCCTTTTCCTCTCATCTTATAGTCATTACGGCCTCCAGCCCTCGCATGGGCTTCTTCATCTTCTTGCTGATCGCGTTCCAGGTGCTCCTCGTGATCTCCTACGTCATCTACAAGCGTCGCCGGGCCAACATGCCCAAGAAGTTCCTTTAAGCGTCCCGTTCTGTCCTTCCCTTCCCCTCCCACCTCCCGTGCCATCTGAATCTGTGTCGTCTTGAGATATTGTTAATGGGGGGGTGGGGGGTATATCCATAATATTTCACAAGTGTGATCTGCCTGGAGGCGAGCCACCAGAATCTATTCTTCCGGGGGGAAGTTATGTAGAGTACGAATATCATTACGTTCATGAAACTCTGAGAGTAATTACATCTACAAGTAAGAGAAAAGTGAAATTTCAAATATTCATTTGGCCTTTGGCCCATGCTATCGTACACTTTCTCCGAGCTACCCGGCCACGCAATTTTTTTTGAAAAAGCAAGATAGAAACAACATTGAAAGAAGGCGTGGCCGGGCAGCTCGGAGAAACAGATTCAAGAAAATTGAAGGTCGCCTTTCGGCGACCGCGAAATTGAAAGAACATAAACAAATCCACGAAAAATTCAAAACGCCGGGACCTTTGATGCGCGCATTGAATTAAAGAGCCGGATGGCTCACTTGGACTTGGTGTATTGGCGCTTCTGCGCCGGCTCTCCGGCCGGTCCATGGTCATCGGGGCGGGACCGCTTGTTCCGCTTGAACACAGGGATCCGAGGGAGAAGCTCGGAGTCATGGGACTCCTCGGCATCCGAGGATGTCTGGGCAGGGTGAGAGGCCTCGGGAGGAGGAGAGGTCGCAGCGTGAGAAGAGCCCAAGGTGGACTCCTCGTCAATGCGGGAGAGAGGCTTCTGAGCAACGGGCGAGGCAGGCCCGGCAGCTTCGGCGATGTGACCTTCGCCGACAGCAGGAGGCTGGCTGGTAGCCATGCTAAGGAGGGCAGCGGCAGCGTCAAACTCTTCGGTGGAAACAGGAGCACCGGCAATCATAGAGTTAACAGCGGAAGAAACATTCTGGGTGAAATCTGCGGGAAGACCCTTCTCGGTGAGGTTGTTGGGAATCCCGGCGGTTTCAGCACGGTTGAGGTATTCATTGGTGAGTTGCTTGGTCAAGTCCAAGCACTTTCGTTCGACATTTCGGGCATACTCATTTTCACGCTCTCGGTGATCATTCTTGACGGCAGTGATGAAGTTCAAACAAACATCGCCTCCAAGGAAACGGGACCGTTTCTCTCTCCACTCCTCGTCAAACAGACTTTGATTGGGGTCGTCAGGAAGCATGATGTCACAATCAATGTACGCCATGTTCTTGGTTCGGCGAACACGGCGCGTACGCTCGTTGCTGCCATTAATGTCCTTGCTGGCAATCATATCGTCAGGAGTGACATGGTTAGGACACATCCACCCGACCTTGGGGTTAGGGGGATTGGCGCGGGGAGGATCAAGACAATCCAGATGGAAACGGCAAGGACAGTAGTCGCAAGTGATAATGGGACGTGTACCTTGGGATGTAAAACCACACTTGGAGCAGCGGATGCAGTCTCCCTTGTTGTCCGTTTCTCGGAGAAGCATGGGATTCGCGTAAGTGACAGGGCCGTCCTGCTTGGGTGGTTTAGTCAGCCGCGGCAGGTGGGGCGCGGGCTTGTAGTAGCGTTGGTGCTTCAAATTCCGGGCATAGCCATCTTCAAAGACAATTCCTTCATCCACTCCATGGAAATGTTCCTTGATATCCTGAGGAACTTGGAATTCGGTCTTCTTGTAATGTTTCGAGTGTGCAATCAAGGTGGAGAAACTGTTGCGAATGGAGCACTTGGGGCAGTGCCACTCTCCCTGCGGAGGATTCTTGGGATCCAAGGGAGGGTCCAAGCAGTCGAAATGGTACGAATTAATGCATGTGTCGCAGCAGAGTAGATCACCACCTTTTCCACATTGGTGGCAATCGTCGCTGTTGTCGGGGGGTTCACTGTGAGGTGTCATGTTAGCATGTAGAACTGGCCAAGTCACGCCAAGAAATCACATACATGGAATTTGGCATTTGGCGTGGCTCGTGGCCACCAGTCCAGTCGTTAAATCGGACCGAGTAAACAGAGTTGGAAAGTGAAGAAAGACTTGAGATGGTGGTGTCAACAGAGAGCGACCGTGCACGCTGTGGGATCTCAGGGCCCTTGGCCTTCGCTTTCTGGCGTCGTGAGACGGGCTTTCCAGACTTGCGACCGATAACCGAAGCAGATGGTGAATAGACAGAAGGAGCCTCGGGCTCCGGACCTTTGACAATAGGGATATCGAGGATAGAGCCTGGAGCAGGGAGGGAACGCGAACGATTGAGCTCTTCCATGTCGCCATCGACACCGGCGTCAATGTTGTTCATGTTGTAGGGATGCTGGATGGCATCTGGGGGTCCGATCTGAGTTCGAATTGCACTGTACCGGACAGCTGTTTCCGAGTAACACTCGGCTTGAAGACGAGCACGCACGGCTCGCATCTTTTCCTCGTGGTCAGGATCCATTTCCCACTTGCGCTTACGCTTGTAGGCATTCTCATTGACTCGACATGGCTTCTTGGGTCTTTTGAGCGGAGCGGTATTCGACTTGCCACTCAGGAAATTCTCCTCAACCCGAGGACCACTGGTGTCGCGATAAATGTCAGAGACCTTGAAGCTGGGCTCTGCGTCAACAGAGTTGACAAATGGCAGGCTTGATTCACTGCCGGGGGGAATGTCGGCTGCATTGTCGGTAGCGCGGAGGTATTTCTGATACCACTTGCGGGCATCTGTAATAGAATTGTTGAGAACAGATTGGAGGGCAAGTCGAAGTTGATCGTCGCCTTCGTCACCCTTGGAGATGTTGGCGACCAAAGAGAGTTGGAATTCATCATCCACAGCATTGGACCAGAAGTAGAGAAGGGCCAGGGCAGACGCCTCATTGCCGTTGTCGGTTGCGTGGATTATGGCGTACTTGATGACGGCCCGGAGTTTGGAAATGTCATATTTGTCGGAGGGTTTCAAAGGAAGAGCCATCAGCACGGTGACATACTCGTTGGTGTCGTCCGCGCTTGAGAGGGTAGGAGTGGCCGCATCGGCCGGGGTGGTAACGCTGCGAACGGCCTCATCGGCCAGGGTCTGGACTCCACTCGAGATTGAGGCAAGTGCCGCTTCTTCAGCGATCTCAACATGACTCTTGTCGGCCGTCAGGCCCCTCAACCTCGCTAATGGGGGAAAGGCGTTCAGCTTCGTCGCGCGGGACGTTGGTCGGCACGGTCGCGACGCGGTGGGGCCGTTCAGATGGAGGAAGCACGCCAGCAGCTCGGTACTCCGTAATCGATGGGTATTCCCCAATCGGTCTCATTGTCCGATAATTGTTATTTATGGGCTTCGAAGGGCCCGGGGGCTTCTTCTGAAGCTTCCGTCGTTGCGCGGGTTGGGAAGAGCCCTGGCGGCGTTCGGACTGAGTGGACCCAGTAGGGGCAGGCGGAAGGGGTCTGGTAGGGTTAGTGCCACGCACTCCATGCCCTAACTTCTTGGGGTCAACGTACTCAGCAGCAACATCATTTTGCTTTTCTTTGGATGCCTTTTCGGCGTTGGATGCCTTTTCGGCTTCGGCTATTTGGAAGAGTCAGTGTTTGTTCTCATGTTGGAAGTGATAAGAAAAATGTGGGGTGATCTCTCAGTTTCACCTGAAAGATGCAACATCTTGTTCTCCCCAATCCCAGAAGTGATCAGTGATCAGACCAGTGGGATAGATAGAGCAAGTATGATGCACATGAAAATGAGTGGAAGGGAATGGTAGTATCAATAACATAAGTGGTTGAGATTTCGGGGGAAAGGGGAGGGAAGCAAGTCGTTTCATCCACTCAGCCAAGTGACTGGACAAATGACAAGACAATTCAAGACACGAGAGAAGTGGCACGGAAGTGCCACTCCTCTTCGCCCCAGAAATGTACATGTCGAGAGGCAGATGAGGTGTTGCACCTCAGTCACAATAGAAGTAGGGACATGGTGCGTGCCATGGTGACTGGGGACTGGGGATCGGGGATTGGGACAGGGCAGCATGATACAGAGTGACATGGCATGGGGTAATCTTCTAACTTGAACAGAGGAGACACGATACCCACGTCACAGGCGTGACTGGATACCAGGGGAGGGGACTGGGATAGATGGGAGGGTCATCACATACACTTCTTGTTGAGAAGACGCTTCGAGACGCGACGCACAGTAGCACGCACGGTATCCATTTTTAACGCGAAGGTAACGAAATGGATTAAACGTGGGGAAGAAGAGAGAAGAAAGGAAGAAGAAGATGGCAGGTGTGGGAGAAATAAATACTCTGCGAGATTGGGGGGCAGGGGAGGGGGGTTGCCCTTTTAGGTCAAGTCTATTGTTCTGTTTGAGACAGCAAACGGACACAATAGAACAATCCAATAGACAGTCGTCCTGGTGACTCACGCTTTTACCTCGACACCCCGTGCTACCAGCGTCTCTTCCTTGAGGGTGGCTACGGAGAACAATAGCTTTTATATTGATCTATTGACCTATTGGTTGTTGAGAACCAGGCTGCCTGTGTATAAAACTTCAATGGCTGCTCAGCACTAGCCCTATTGGACCTAATATGGCCATGTAAACAATGCATCAGGCACTCATACAAGTAGACAGACTTCGGATTCACCATTGTATGCAGGTCTCGCGGGTAAATGGCTCTAGGATAGTATGTTCTCTCCAAATACGCCAAAAGCCGGGCTTACCGTGTGTCTCCTGGGATCTCAACAACAGGAACGAGACGAAGGTCCTGATTATATTGCTGCGTCAAAGCTCTCCACAGATCAGCAAGTTACAGCAGACTGGTTCCCGTTATTAGCAGCCAGTAGACAAACATCATCTACGTAGGCAGCTTAGGATAGCCTCCTACCATTACATACTCTGAAAAGAAAGCCAGGGAAGACTCGTCTACAGACATTCAGCTATTGCCCTTTTCTGGAGCAGTCGATGTTTGCACGTGTATCTGGTCGATCTTGTCCTCGAGCAATGAGCTGCCTCGAATAATTATGGTGAGATTCGACATGGACAAGCATATACTACAGCGGCTACTGTCTCAATAGAACATCTTGTACATTTACAGTGCACACAAGTACAGACTGGCAACGTCTTGATTTGGTCCTTGGAGTCTGCTCCAACTGCTACATACAAGACAGACAGGCCTCCAAGGGAAAGCACAAGAAGAAGATCTCCCAGCACCAAGCTCGTCGATAAAGTATATACCGAGGTTTCCAGAAATGGGTTGGCATTGCCAGCCATGTCGCATGTCATTGGAAAAATCAAGTGCTTCTCTTTTGTTTTTGGATAGATTTCGTATGACCTGCAGTGAGGCTCGTCATTGGATATCTGTTTTGAATTCAGAGTGGACAAATTGTCCTACACTATATCAAAAGTGTATTGCATGAAAATGATGACCAGGGGAAGATTGCCGAGAGCATTGACTCATATTTACTCATCACCGCCGGTGGTCTTGGTCTTCTTCTTGCTCTTGTTCTTCTTGTTGCCAGTAGAGCGGGCAAGGGGCTGCTCAAGGATCTTGAGGATCTCCTCATCCTCGAGCTTCTTGTCAGACTTGATCTGCTCGAGATCCACAGGCTTGGCAGCAGCGAGCTTGGTGAGACCGTTCTTGGTGATGGCTGTAAATGGGGTTAGCTTATGGGCCCAAATAATCTCCACGCAAGTTCAATGGTACTTACCAACGGTGCTCAGCAAACGAGAGACGGGGGAACCGTCAGTCTCGCCAGCGGGCTCGTACTGGCGCAGGACACCGCCACGAACACACTCAACAACACCGACCTTGGCGGCCTTCTCGTCATCAAGCTGGCGCAAGCTGAAGGGGAAGGTACCGAACTTCTTGACAACCTCAGACAGAGTCTGGCGGGAGCTGGGGCGCTTCAGGCCGTAAGTGGTGGTGGTACGGCGGTGCAGGGTAGCACGGTGGTCGAGGTTCTTGACCTTGCCGGATCCGAGACTGAGGCCAACCTCAACACCCCAAACTTCGCCGACCTCGGGGACACCGTCACCGCGGACACCGTTACCGGGAGAGAGAATGATCTTCTTCTCGCCCTCAATCTCGTTGCGGCCGAACAACCAGCTGGTGGTGTTCTCGACGACATTGCAGTCGTAGGTCTTGGCGATCTTCTCGAGCAAGGAAGACATGTAGGCCTGAGTAGGGGCCTTCTGAGCCGCGGCCTTCTTCTTCTCCTCGTCGGTACCCTGAGCCAACAGACCCTGGGGAACCATGAGACGCAGGAGGACCTCGTTGGCGTAGTGAGTAGCGAGAATGAGATCAGCCTCACGGCCGGTAATAGGCTCCTTGGCGGAGTCCTTCTTGGGAACGACCACCATGTCGCAAACGATGGTTCCGAATCCATCGATCTGAGCACCAAGCTGGATCTTGACGACCTCGCCGGCCTTCAGAGTAATCTCGGCCTCGGCGGCATCGGACACCAGAGGAGTGTAGGGAGTCACATAGGAGCTAGGGGAGACAGTCGTGGGGTGAGAGATACCTTAATTACAAGTTATGATCAGTTTATGTGGTTCTTCTGCCACCGATTGTGCAGACAAGGGGTTGGACCAACCCTTGACAATCTTCTTGCCCTTGTAGACCTTGGCAATCTCCTCCTCGAGGAGCTTGTCACCCTTCTGACAAATCTCGACGATCTTCTCTCCCTCCAAGCAAAGAGCTATTCGAAAGTTAGATCACAAAATCAGACGTTGGGATTCTTGCGCAACATACCGGAGACAGCGTCGAGAACGTTGTGAGAAATTTGCGCAGCGGTCTTGTACTTGGTCAAGGTATCAGGGTTGTTGAGGGTGTAATCTAGAAAGAATCGCATAATTAGTCACATTCTATGAATCGAACATATTTTCTTTGTTGTGGTGAGCGCCAGCGAGCTCATGGCCCATATTGGGCTCAGTGCCCACAAACGTCAGAGCTTTCCATGGAGTTTACATACCAACCTCGGGTGCTTTCTCTTCCGCCATTGTGAATTGAATTGAGCTCGTGGAGCTGTAATAGACAAATAAATGCAAGTGATTTCAAAAAAGTGTTCGGATTGTAAACCCGTGTGAAGCTAGAGGAGAGGAATGGACCGAGATCGAG
Organism: Penicillium chrysogenum; assembly: GCF_028827035.1. Taxonomy (NCBI): domain Eukaryota; kingdom Fungi; phylum Ascomycota; class Eurotiomycetes; order Eurotiales; family Aspergillaceae; genus Penicillium; species Penicillium chrysogenum. The sequence goes on along the minus strand of NW_026622749.1, from coordinate 1,063,806 downwards.
TCGTGTGCAGAGCGTCGAGAGGGCGTTTAGCGTTGGTGGGGTTGGGTGGTCGCCTGATGTTTCAGGCATCCTACCTAGGGCTTTGCCGAAGACGTCATGGCAATCTCTCCCTTGACTTCCTACTGAACGACGCCATTGATTCGACTTAAGAGAACATGTAAGTAGAATTTGTCTAGCTAGTTTAACTGTTTCTTTCGTTCTATAGACCGTAAATGTCTCTGATACCCCGGATTCCGCCAGGATCGCTCAGACCTCCTACTCCAATTCCCCGTAACTTCTCCTCACCTGGCCACCTGGGCAGTGTTTCCTGTCTTACACATCCCTGGGAGGTACATCGATGTACCTGGGCTTGATTCTTCGAAATCTCTGATTCTTGCTATGCGAGGGTCAGCACAAAGTTGGCATAAAGCCCCATACAGACCACGATTCCAGTACGATCAAAGATGCGAATATGCAATTGTATGGATATATTTGACTTGTTCAATTCCCATTTGTTAAACGAGCTCATGATTTCTCGATAACTTTCTTTGTTTTAGTTGTAGCTAGAAGGTGAATCACGGGCCGCCAACCGTAGAATAACCATGAAGAGCACAGTCCCTATGTACAAGAACGACTTTCAATAGGTATAGAAATACCCTGTAACATACCTCCATCGGTACATCGTGCATATGTTACCTCCACACCGCGACGAAGGTGGGCCCTGTGTGGTGTGGCTTGTCTCGAGCATAGTGCTAACCTTAGGCATTGCAACATTCCCCTCACTCGTTGTAAACCCACGACATAGAGCTATCCATGGAGGTACCTACACCATTGCTGGTAGTTCCATCATCAACTTTTCTGTATTCCACATTATGAGCTCCACAAAACTTCCCATCCGGGTCTTAACACATAATATCCGATATGCAACCTCATCTCCGTTCAAAGGCGAACAGCCCTGGGCTGAGCGCAGACAATTGCTGTTCAATGAATTCGAATACGAGACTCGTCATTGTGCAGCAAGCTTTCTCTGCCTACAAGAAGTTCTTCACAACCAACTTGGTGACATCCTGGCTAGATTGAATCAGGATGCAGAGCTCGAAACACCAGAATGGGAGTATATCGGCGTTGGTAGAGATGATGGCCACGAGGCTGGGGAATACTCTCCCATCATTTACAGACCAGCAGTGTGGGAGTTATTACACTGGGAGACAGTATGGCTATCCAAAACACCGGAAACGCCGTCCAAGAGTTGGGACGCGGCCTCTATCCGCATTGTCACCATCGGTGTCTTCACTCATCGAGCTAGTCAGAACACGGTCCTTGCCATGAACACCCATCTTGATGACCAGGGATCTCAGTCTCGATTCGAGGCCGCACGTATCATTATCGAGAAAATTTCCGAATATAGCCAGAACAAATTCGCGAAGCTCATCTCGGGCACTTTCTTGGCCGGCGATTTCAACAGCGAAGAGAACCAAGAAGCTTACAAAGAGTTGACAAAAAGCTTGCTTGATGCATATAAGCAAGTTGAAAGCTCGAGGCGATATGGTAACCACATTACTTGGACTGGGTTTGGGTACGAGGATGAGCCAGCCTCGCGTATTGACTATGTTCTGGTGAGACCCACCGGGGCTCAAGGCCAGAGATTGGCAGTAATTGGCTATGCAGTGCTGGGGAATCGGTTCGACGATGGTGTTTTGAGCTCGGATCACCGTGCTGTTATTGTGGACTTGACACTCTAAGACCGAATAGGTACAATACTTCCATCAATGTTTCGATGAATATGCCAAGACATCCAGGGAAGTTCCGAGGTCACATTATGTAACACACACGTGGATCACATGACCGTATGTAAAATTGGTAAACGGGGTCATAGGTTGGTCTGGAGCGCATAGATGGACATTGGGAATAACCTCAAAATATCTTAAAAGTAGTCCTTATACCTTAATTTATAATCCCCTTGTGGTTGTTGGGCATAGAGATTGAATGGCGCCCATTTCTTTGCTTTACAATCTTAGACGGGTGCGGACACTTGTAACGGGTACTCTCCCTCCTTCTCCTTTGCCTCTTTCACCATCACCGCGGTTTTAAAAGACACACAACTACCACAGCTCCCCCCAATTTAAAGGAATCTCCTGGGAAAGAATCACGTCGATTGGGATAAATCGCAATCGATTGACGAAGAAGGTCAGCTGACTTGGCCCCAACCGATCCGGAGCGGATTCTGCGCTGGAACTCCCGACTGGTCCATTCAAGGAACATCGGCAACAGCTCTCTCCCCCTTCGGCCCTGGTATGTTTGATTCCTTCCCATTTGGTTCCCCTATCCATAGTTTCATATTATGTTCCTATTCAACCCGTTGCACACCCTTAGCGGGTGACTTGTGGCGTGTTCGGGACATGCGCCCGTTGCGACACGTCCATCCATCAAGCTCATCCCCCGGGTGACATTGGATACACGGTCGCGACGGTGATGGATAGTGTATTCCACCATCGGAAGGCATCTGCTAATCATGATTTGATCGCATGAACAGGTTCCATCCCATAATGCTACGGTAACCGACCCGAACCTATCCCTGTCGCGTTGAGAGCCACTCCGAGCTTCGAAAATTATACGAGTGGCGTCAGACGTTCGTTTCGCATTCAATAGACCATCCACAATGCCATCCCCTGAAGTGACGGCTGGTTCGCTGCCCTCAGAGCAATCGTTTGGGGACCCTCCGTCGGGTGTTCAGAACAGCTCTGGCGCGTCGGACACGGGGGAGCAAGGTCCAGACAGCATCGACCTTGGGACAAACCAATCAACAAATGGCCATACGCCAGATACAATTGCAGAGGGTAAGCAAAGCGCAAAGGCTATGCTAGCTGCCTCTGGGGTGGCAGCCTCGTCGGAACCCGGCAGTGAGGTTTCCAATGGTACGCCCCATTCAAATGGAACGCATGGCCCCGCGAGAAAGAGATCTCGTGATGGATCTGCTGTCCAGTCCACAGAGGTCTCCGGGGCCATGGCCGTACGCGCCCGCGAAACGCCACTGGATAAGGTTCTCCTGGAACAGTACGTTGATCGCGAATTCCAGCACTCGGCCGCAGCTGCCTGGCAAAATCCGAGCCAGGAACTACAGAAGAATAAGCGAGCGGAACGCGACTTCTATTTGGCAGTTCGACGCGAAAATCAGTTAAACCCAGCCGCATTGTATGGTGTGGGCTATGAGGGATTTGGAAACCCTCGTACCGACCTTCGCAATCAACACCCTCAACTTCTCTACCCGACTCATCGACGCCGGCCCGGAAATAGGAAGACGCGAGAATTACGTATTTCACGACGTGATGCAAAGATGCAGAACGAGCAGATTGAGGATCTGGTCCCTATTCGCTTGGACATCGATTGGGAAAAGGTCAAGATCCGCGATACTTTCACGTGGAACCTTCATGATCGTGTTGTGTCTCCAGATTTGTTTGCAGAGAAGCTGGTTGAAGACCTGGGCCTCGCGGTAGAGAGTTCGGTCCCTTTGACGAGAATGATCTCCCAGAGCATCCAGGAGCAGGTGATAGACTATTACCCGCATCTTAACATACACGAAGACCCTCTTGATCCTCAATTACCCTACACCGCGTACAAAAACGATGAGATGCGCATTTCAATCAAGCTCAACATCACCATCGGTCAACACACCCTCATCGACCAGTTCGAGTGGGATATCAATGATCCCAATAATTCTCCCGAAGAATTCGCATTATGCATGACGGATGATTTATCACTCTCTGGTGAATTCACTACCGCCATCGCCCATTCAATCCGCGAACAGTCCCAACTCTTCACCAAATCCTTGTACATTGTCGCTCACCCATTCGATGGCCGTCCAATCGAGGACCCAGACCTCCACACCTCATTCCTCCCTACACCTGTGGCTTCCGCCTTCCGACCATACCAATCTGCTAAGGAGCATACGCCCTATCTTTATGAGTTGAATGAGGCAGATCTCGAACGTACCGAAATCTCAATATCTCGAGAGCAACGTCGCCAGAAACGGTCAATTAACCGCCGCGGTGGTCCTGCTTTGCCAGATCTCAAGGACCGCCAACGCACGATTCGTACCATGATTGTTTCATCTGTGATACCAAACTCAGTGGGCTCCCTGGATGAAAGCAATGTGATTAAGCGTACCGGTTCCAGCCGCCGTCGTGGAATGACTGGACACCGGGGAGATGATGACTCAGATGAGTTCGATAGCGACGACTCCTCTGTTGGCTCTCCTGCAATCGGGCCCAACCTTGCACAAGGAACTGCTCGTACCAGAGGAATGCGAGGTGCGGCATCAGCAGCTCATGCCGCGCTTCGTGCCAGCCTTGGACAATCTGCAACTCCCGAACCAGTGTACCACGAGCCCCGAGTCTCGGCCCGAAGACAGCAATACCGAGAAGAGAGTGTGGATGACTCTGATAAGTTAATAGTGAGACTTAAAATTTCGCGCGACAAGCTGGTCGATCTGAGAAACGGAAGACGCATTGTCTCCGCGCACTCCAGCGTAGGCCACGCATCACGCACAATGGCACCTCCGTCCGACAAACAATCCCGACTCCATCCTCCCCCCGCGACCCCAACAAACCGGTGCTGTTGATGCACCGACCCCTCCGCAGCCTGGTGTTCCTGGCGTGAGTAGATTTTAACCCCAGTTTTTGGCCCATGGCTGACCCTGTGTCTCTGCAGCCCCCACCACCCAACTGGCTGGCAGCCGGTCTCAGCAAGTTGAAACAATCTCACCCCAACGATTCCTTCGAAGGTGTGATGCGTTATTCCGCCGTCGATACTGAAACCCTGGCCCCCGTGGCGAATCCCAACAACCTCCAGGCTGGCCAAAATATCAAATACCAATACCTCCCCCGTATCCGTTGCCACGACTGCCCCGGAAAACTGTACACCCCGGGCCCGGGCATGACAGTGGACAACTTTGAAGTCCATCTTCGCAACCGGCAACACAAGGAGCGGGTCGAAGAGCGGCTCGCAAAGGCTAGTAGTGGTAGCAACCCCGATGGCGGAAGTGCGAGTGCCAGTCCAGCTCTCGGGACTGCCGCAGTCCCTGGAGCACATGCCTCTCCCTCTCCAGCCAGTGGATCTCAGCCATAGTCAATTTCGTTCATGAAGTGATGACAACGGCGTCTTGTGTGATTACTTTCACTTCTCTTTCAGATCGCTTATATTCTCTTTACACATTTGGTCAATTCAATCCATCTACTTCTCCAGACTCATGAGAATCCCCTTTTACTGCCTGTTGAGTAGATGCCAACTACACGCTGTACACAACTATTTTATTCCCGAAAGACTTACACAGTAGCTGTGATCAATCCAAATTAATATTGAGGCCATCCTTCAGCTCTAGCGAAGCTTTCCTAACCCGTTCTTGGATAAGGGTATCAACAGTGAAATATCTCATGGGGGCTGTGGATTGCCACTGCGGTTGGACATGCGACTATTCATGCTATGCTTGAGCAAGACTGGACTAGTCGAGAGTCGGGATAGATAGATACGAGTACAAGACAACAGCCTAATGCTTAGCTTGTCGATTTCCGATGCCCAATACGACGCAAAGAAGTAGTCTTGAAACAAATTTCAATTCATTTACAGATAGAAAGCATATATCTGACGGGAATACGCAAAGAGAGGGACATTCGTGAAATCTCGGGCAAAAGACCGATGTAAACTTCAAGCAGAGCAAAAAAGGCAGATGGGGTATACATCTCGAACCATCACTGACTGCAAGGAAACAGAAGACAAGATGGGGACGAAATTGTGAAACCATAAAGAAAATAACATGGGAATCAGGATATGGATATGGATGTGAATACCGACGACAACGGTCCGCGCAGTAATCACACAACTTATTTGGATTTCGGGGACAGCAATAAGATCAATTCCAGACGTTTATGCCCCGAAGATATTGGCTGGAGACTCATAGATAAATGGCCATTGAAGGTGTCTTAGACGAAATGAGAGATATGGCCCGTATGCGAACACAGCTAGGCGGCCATGTTATGTCCCACGGTACCCTGGAGAGGCCCTTACCCACGACGGGAAGAGCGTCGCGAAGGCAAGCTGGCTGTCGAGGGCTTCTTTGCCTCGGCCTTTTTGGCATCGCCCTTCGCAGCAGCGGCCTTTCCGCCTCGCTTCTTTGCGGGAGGCGGCGTGGGTTCCTTCTCGCTGGCCTCGGCTTCATCATCCTCGGCGGGTTCTTGGTCATCATCCGTTTCTTGGACTTCTTCATTCTCACTTTCCTCCGCGTCGTCGTCGCCGTCGTCTTTTTCTTGGGGCTTATCCCACTCTGCCATCTCCATGTCGGCATCGTCGCTATCGTTGTCGATATAGCTGACTTCCACCTTCGCGGTGCCTCGGACACTGCGCCTGCGAGAGGAAGTGGTTACGGCGCCTCCAGCGCCTCCGTCAGAAGACCAGCCGTCGTCGTCCTTGGATTTCCGTCTCGACTTGGCAGCTGCACTGATGGATGATGTGGACTTGCGGGCGGGACGAGAAGACTTTTCTTTGCGTGCCTTTTTGGCCACGGAGGATTTTCCGTTCGCATCAAGAGACTCGGGCTTTCGCTTTTTGCTTGATCCGCCCTGCGAACCGTGGGTAGAGTTACTCCTGGGCTTCATTGCAATTCGGACGACGCGATCCAGCAAATCGTCCAACTCATCTGGAAGGAAGTTCGTGTCGGCGACGTCTTGGGCTTCGCGGTGACTGCTCATGGAAGTGAAAAGGGAGCTGGGGACGCCCATCTTTCCAGGATAGGTTTGCAAGATGTTGGTTGCGCCGGCGGCACCGCCAAACTTGTGCTGTTGGGAGTAGATATCTGCGAACCGGCGAATAGTCGCTTGTGCCAGATCAGATAGAGTGTGGAGGCGGGTGGAGATCTCGTCTGATTTGGTGATGCCATCGCGGAATTGCTTGACGCGCTGTCCGACGTGGAAAATCAATGACATGTTGTGTTCATTGGCGATTGCGGAGAGGTAGAAAAGGATATACTGAGAGAAGTCGGTCAGATCGCCGAGTTTCGTTGCCTCGTCCAGATCCTCGGACGGGTAATCAGGGTGGTAGGCAAGCAAAGACAGAAGACGCGAAAAGATCAATTCCATGACCATGGTCTGTTCGGTCCGTTTCCCACTGGCTTGCGCCTGTTGGGCGAAGTATGCCGCTCGGGAACGTAGCCATGTAAGCGTGCTCTCTTTCAGACTATGAACAGGTTCGAAAGCAAGCAAACAGGGGACAATGTACCATCTGTGGCTCAGATGTGACTTTTGCACGAGTTTCTTCTTCAGGTGGTTGATGAATCCACTTCGCACTTGCAAGAGCTGATCTTGGGCAACCAAAGCGACTGTGTTAAAATCGGACGGCGTCAGGAGACTGTCACAGACTGTGCTAGAAGCACACAGCTTGAGCAAAGACTTGGCAGCGAGGAGTCGAAGGCGTGATTTTTGACACGCAGGGGTATCTTTCTTCTTAGAAATCTCGCCTTCACCGACCACCAATTTATTCAATGTTTCGTAGACAGGCTTTGCGTGGGCACGGAAGTCAGCTTCATTGTCTGCCCCATCCTTAGCCCGAAGGCGGTTGACGATGATTTTCAATGCCCATTCTTTAGCATGGGTCTCATCATCAACTGTCTCTGACCAGTTATATTCATCGTTTGGTTCGGGAGTGCGATTGGTGAGCAGGATCTGGTTGATGGCAATCGAGATGATAGCATCGCTTTCTTCGTCTGCTTCTCTTGGGGCAAGGAGGTTCAGCTGCGACAGAGCAGCCAGGCGAGTAAGGAATCGATCAGATCCGTACGTCCACTTCTCAACGCACTTCTGCACCAAATCTTTCGCATACATCTCTCTTCGGTCAGCCGTGGCCATGAGAATTGAGACAGCATGTTTTGCAGAATGCGGTGATGAACTGTAAAGAGCGTAGTTGGCCAGAGCCTGGAAGAACTTGCGCTCTTTGGGGAGTTTAGCAGGAAGCTTTTTAGCGAAACCAGCGCAAGCCTTCAAAATGTCTTCGGGACTGCCATCACCAGGCGAAGAAGCCTTGGGGGCTTGAGCCTCGAGGTCTTTGCACATTTCTTGGACCTGTGCCTCTAGAACTTCCGGATTTTGAGATGATATTTGCTTCAACATCTCCTGTGCAGCATTCGCCAATCCATTCTCATCTGTTCGGGACAAACTCATGATCGCCGGGATGTGGCTCCGGTTGAAGATCAAAGATCCACAGCGATACACAAGAGGCGTCAATGTTTCCAGCAGGGGAGAGTTATTTGCACTCTGGACTCGCCGCTGAAGTTCCTTCGTGGCCTTCACAACAGTGCGATAATCACTCACAGCAGCCATGGTGAAGCGAACCAGCTGATAGCTCCGTCGATCATGCACCTTGGCAAACTTCCACAAGTCTGCCGATGCGCGCAAGGCATCTGGGAAGGTTTTGGATAATGACTCAATGATCTTGGACAATTGCGTCTTAATCTGTTCCTCGTCCTTGTCGACAACACCACCATTGTACTTCTCACAAGCCTCTAAGTAAAGCGTCACTGCCGATCTCATCGATAATTGACGGGCCAACATAACGAAAAAGACTCGCCTCGCTTTTTCATCCAACCCTCGGAGCAAAGTAAGTATTCGGCGAACGCGAATCTTGTCAACATCTGTCTCTTGCTCCGGTTCAGACGCCTGACTATCCTTCTGCTTTTGTGATTGATTCGAGTTGCCTCGAGAAAGTTTCGGCTTGATAGGGGGATAAGGAAGTGGCAGAAGCGTCTCAAACAGGACTCGGTCGATCAGAATATGGATTTCTTGATCATTGGTGTAAAATGCATCAAATATTTTGGATGGTGCGTCTTTCAGAAGGGACACGACGGGCTCCGTATTTTGCTCGATGTCACCGGCCGCTACGGCCCACATGCGAGCCAAAATCTTCATGGCGTGTTCACGGACATGCGGCTTACGATCCTTCACTCGCTCAGCAAGAATAGCAAGAACCGAGTCTGGTGATGAACAGCCACCATCCACACTTAGCTTGTTGGCGATCTGGGAAAGCCCAAATTGCCCAACAGTATCCACTGCAGCTACACGAACCTTCTCGTCAACGTCGCGAAGCATCGAGGCCAGATTTCTGACAAGACTCTGTTCTTCGCTTTCATGTAAACCAGAGCCTCCAGCTGAAGTTAGAAGGATTCGCCCCACAACTGTGACCCAGGCAGCACGGACTGATGGTGTCTTGTCAAGGCGACGGCTCAAGAAGGCTTCGTAGGCCGAGGTGTGAACTTGAGAGAAAGGCTTGGGGGATACGGGGGTCAATAAAACATTGGGCTGGGGAATGGTCTTGTCATAATCCACCAGCGACACTGGCGGGTAGGTTGCCGGGTCCATGGGAGGAGGGGGCGGGGGACCTGCAACACCGATTCCGGCCGCGAGGTCTCCGATCGTCTGGGTGGCTAATAAACGTAGGGCCACTGATTCTGCAGAGAGCTCTGCTTCAATCTGCGGGATGACATTCTGCAGGACCTCTGGACAAGCACGCCAAAGCTCGCGGATCAGACGATGTGCCTTGCTCAATTCCTTGATATCCTCTCCCTCCTCATCCGAGTCGTCGAGGTTAGGCTTCCGGGAATGCTTAGAGCCATTCGTCTGGGCAGCTGGCACAGACGCATCGATGATGACGTTGTTAAAGTACTGGCTGATGTGACTGGTCATTCGTTCTGGGCAGGCCTGGCAGATAGCCTTGGCCATATTATAGGCGGCCGGGTAATCCTTCAGTAGAAGGGTGTCCTGCTTGGCATCAAGCGGGGCATCTGGTCGCTTTCCCTTCTTATTGGAGCTGTCCATCACTCGCGGGTCGACTCGGAGGAATTGGGCGACGATAATGTCCACTACCTCGGGGGCCAAGACGAGAGACTCATCGATCACGGTGACAAGTACTCGGGTCATATCGAACTCGACATTCTTAGCTATCTCCTCACCGGTGGATGCTTTCGAAGAACCCGAAACGATGTCGAAGCAGCTGGTGAACAACGGGACAATGAGTGAGTCCGGGTGGTCAAGATCGACCATCAAAACCACACTCTTCACCTCGGCAAGAGACCCCAGGACGTAGATATGCTGGGCATTGTAGGCGTTGGATGGGTCGGCTAAAGCGGGGATTATCGAGGACACGATACATGTGAATATATCCTAAATCGGGCTCAGTCAGTACATTCCTTGATCGCACAGATAGAACACAAATTTTGTGTCTCTTCAATGTCCCCACCTTTAGTTGATTGCGCGTAAAAGGCGCGTCCGGTGCGCATAGTCGCAATACATCAACGATGCAGCACGTAGCCCATGCTCTGACACCCTTATCCTTGTGGGCAAGCAAGTTCCCACTGGCAAGTTCCTGTGACACTTTCCGTAGCGATTCCTTATCAATTTCCTCCTGATCGAGTTTGCGGAGTTCCTGCGCTAGAGTCTGGAGACGTTCGAGGAGATCCGCGATGGGGATGGCGGAGCGCCCCACGCGCCATGAGAGCGGCTGGTTGAAGGACAGACTGCGAAGCCCCGAGTCTTCCTCCACCTCGGGAGGACCTGGGCGAGAGCGCGAAGGCATCGTGGATGGTCGCAGTTCTCACATGGACTGGTGAGGTGGAGAGTTTCAACTCGGGAGTTTGGGTGGAGGTTGACCGCCCAGGACGCGTCGCACGGGACCGCGTCCTGCCCTACAAAGTCGGTGCTACAGGTGTCATACGGTACGGTTTGAGATCCTTATTTACTCGGGAGAATAATGTTATATCTGTCCATATCTTGGATTCATAGCTGCGATATGATATCTGTATCCACGTTCAACTCGTATATGACCTAGATTGCACTTGTTTGTCTCATCTAGATGTAGATACGTCCCTCCTAAGCTTCTTTAAGAGACAAGCGCACCCTGCACAACAGATTCTGCACGGTTTATATGCATCACTGTGATCAGACTAGAGGAAACAAACTTCCATCCAAAGAGCATATGGAAACAATGGCAAAATAAATCCTCAAGGTTCCGTAGGTATCATTGTTTCGACTGGAGCAGCCTTCGGATGATAGAACTTCGAATAACTATCCTTTCTACCCAGATATTACTACATTGGATGCCCGAAGACCAAGTTCTAGAGATATTAATAGTATTGATTAAAATATGCCTTGTGGTATGTATACGTAAGTTCTTGTCATAAAATAGCAGACTGCCCTGGAGGTCTCCTGTATCAAAAGCGACCTGACCTCACAAACCTGCCATCATAATAATGCATGCGAAAAGCAATCCCCCAATGCAATCTATGTATTTATTGCGCGCTTGAAAATGAGAGACAGATACAGAATCCCCTAGAACTTAGGACTGAACTTGCTCATAGCGCGAATTCTGGACCCGTAGATAAAGAACAAAATGGGAATGGGAATCATAGCCACAGTAATGAAGCCCAGAACGCTAGACGCCCACGACACACCTAGATTTCGGTACATTTGTGTAGCGAAGAGTGGGAATGCGCCGCCCAAGGTCGACCGGACGAGGGTATTTGCCGCGATGGCGGAGTTGGCGAACATCATGTACACATCAATGAGGTAGTTGAGACCCTGCATGAAAATAACCAGGATACCCAGACCGATAGGGACGCCGGCAATGACCTGCGGCACCCAGGAGATATTGGGGCTGGAAGTCCAGCCGAACCAGAACAGACCGATTGGCAGCAACACAGAGGCGATCATCATTGGCACGAGGCGCTCTTCGGGAACGACCTTGCCATGCTTTGCAAGTTTGCGCGCGAAACGAGTCTTCGTGGTGTATATGATGAGACCGGCACCGAGCAAGACGCCGATAAGAATTCCGATGAATGGGAGGGCAGCTATGCCTGTGTGGGTCCAACCGCGAACTTCACCAAACGAAATCGGGTAGGCCTCGAAGAAGAGGTAGAGGATTCCGTAAACTAGGGCGAGGTAGATGGTCATGGCGACCAGGATCGGCTCTTGCACGAGCATCTGGAATGGCCGGAAGAGGTACTTGGTAACGATGTCTGACATTGTGGGCTTGTGCAGATCCAAGAAGGAATGGAGGGCGGAATTGTTGGTTTCAATGCGAAGACGAGCAGCTCTCTTTTGCAAGAGGACTGGGCCGTAGGTCTCGGGGATGACGAAGAAAGCAACTAGACCGAAGGAGGCGGATGCAATCAAGGTGATCCATGCGGTCCAGCGCCAGCCAAGGTATGAATCTGTGAGGAAACCACCGCTGAGGGATATTAGCTTCTGAATAGTGTTCTGGGTGATGCCTTTCAAGGGTATCCTGACGCAGCTTGAGTACTCACATAATTGGGCCAAGAACAGGTCCCATGAAAGTAGCTGAGCTGAAGAGAGCGATGGCCACCGCGCGGTCCACGGGGTTCCAGATATCAGCCAAGGCACCGCCAACGACGGCCAAAGGAGAGCAACCAAAGACACCCATGAGAAATCGGCAGACAAGAATGGTTTCGAGGTTCTTGGCGACAGCCACGGGGATCTGGAAGATAGCGAAGATGAGGTAGCCTGAGAACAGCGGGATGCGACGACCGTATAGCTCACTCAGTGGTGCCCAGCACAGGGGACCTAGAGCGAAACCAAAAACAACCAGACTGGTGCCGAGAACCATTACTTCAGTCGATACATTGAACTCCTTCGCGGTCACGAGTGTCGCAGTCGAAAAGACGCTGGATGCGAAGGTGATCCACACAGTCATAGAGGACATGGTCAATGTGATGGCCCATTTACGCCGGTTAGAGTAATTCTGGGGGTTCTCGGGGTCATCCTTGCCATCCCAGTCGACAAGGTTGGGATCTGCGCTGGAGTCATCGGGCTTTTTTGGGGTGTCGGTCGCTTTCTCGACATCTGTTTCGCTCTTGTTCTGAACAGTGTTGGTGCCTGCCTCGACGGAACCGTGTTCCATGCTGAGACGCGGCGTGGTTGCAGTTGAGTCAAATGGTTGGGGACTCATGGTTGCTCTAAATACCTATATAGGTAGACAGAGGTATGAGCAAGACTATCCAAGTGTGATATTGGAGAAAACAACGTTTGGAAAGAACCTTCCGAGATAGGGGCCATAGGGCCCTCGGGGCAATATAAGAACATCGCAGATATTCCAGAAGGGGATAAGACTCGGAGCTAAAGACTACAAAGCTTTGTAAAAAAAAAAGGGTTGTGGAGACCCAGCTGTTTCGCTATTGTAAGATCGGTCGTTCGCTTCTCTACTATGTCCGCAGTGCACTCAACCGACACATCCTTTGGGGCCAAATTATATAGCCGTGTCATGCTATATACATGTCAAGCCAATGAAGGCCTGCTTTCCATGGCGTATATGCGCCTGATCAACTGATCTTGATAGTATCTACGGGGTATTCCGTAGGTCCATGCCTCCATGTGGATTCCATGTGGCGACGGAGACACCAAATTATAAATAAGGATCGGAAAAAGGCCCCAGGCTCCATATAAATTAGCAAATGGACCAGTGAAAGCACGCAAAAGCACGAAATCTCTTGCGGTTCCAGTCCAACGTCGCTCTCGGCTTCAACTAAGCACCGAAAAAGGTGGAGCTTTCGGCTTTAGGCCGAGAACTGAAGTGCCGACGGAGGGAATTGACCGATTGACCGACTGTCCGATTGATCGAGTCTCGAGGTCACGGATGTTTGATATATATTATTTTTAATCATTCGTAAAGTACTAGAGGATAAGAACGTGAATGGATCACTACATACATCCACGTAGTTATTGCCCCCAGGTATAACCGGCTATTGTTTCTACCAGAGCGAACATGGATAAGGACAGGAAGTACTAGAGATAGTCGCACTCTGAAAACGGAAGGCGATATTCATTCTATCTCAAAATTAAACTTACAATTACCATGAACCCTACAACCCGACAACACTAATGAACGTAGAGATTTCTCTGTATTGGCTATTATGGCACATTGTATGTGGGCAAAAACAGGAAGAAACGGAATCGAAAAGGAAACCCCATGAAAGCTCAGCAAACAGGCCCGCATCTCCGCCCAGTCAAAACGATCTATTCATAAGCGAATCCGAGCGCAGAAACCCAGGCATGGCTGAACTAAGGAAAAACAAGTCATATCACCTCGAAGAAAAGCATTTAGTCGTAGAGACTGTCGTCATTGCCGGCTTCCCCGAAGGTATCGTTCTCCTGGACTTCGCCAGCAGATGGGAAGCGGAAGAAGCTGCCGCCTCCGGTGTTCTTCAAGCTCTGAGCGAAGGCCTCGTAGCGGCGGATCTCGACGTCGCTGACGGAGCGGCGGGCGGACTTCATGGCCTCCTCGAAGTGAGCACGAGTGAGCTCGGGCACGGGGTCTTCCACCTCCTCTTCCTCTTCGCCCATCGTGATGTCCTCGCCGGCAGCCTCGCGCTCCTTTTGGCGGTCGATGTCGGCGGAGATAGCCTGCTTGATGGCGAGCTTGACCGCACGCTGTGTCACGAAGCCGAGATCGGCACCGGAGAAGCCGTGGGTCTTGCTGGCAATGAAAGCAATGTCGACGTCGCCCGCGACAGGAGTCTTGCGGAGCTGGGCCTTGAGGATACCCTCACGGGACTCCTGGTCAGGCAGGGGGACGTAGACCAGGGTGTCAAGACGACCAGGACGGACCAGAGCGGCATCGAGCTGCTCGGGACGGTTGGTAGCACCAATGACGAAGACGTTCTTCTTAGAAGTCATACCATCCATCTCTGTGAGGGCCGTTAGTGCATATTCGGGGCAAGGAAAGAATGTAACAATCATAACTTACCAGTAAGAAGTTGGTTGACAACACGGTCAGAGGCACCACCGGCGTCACCGACAGAGCCACCACGAGACTTGGCGATGGAGTCCAGCTCGTCAAGGAAGACGACACAAGGAGCAGCGGCACGGGCCTTGTCGAAGATGTCACGGATGTTGCTCTCTGACTCACCGAACCACATGCTCAGAAGCTCAGGGCCCTTGACAGAGATGAAGTTGGCAGCACACTCGTTAGCAACAGCCTTGGCCAACATGGTCTTACCAGTACCAGGAGGACCATAGAACAGCACACCGCGAGAAGGCGACAGACCGAATTTCTGGAACATCTCGGGGTGGTCCACGGGGTATTGAACACTCTCGACAAGCTCGCGCTTGACTTCCTCGAGACCACCAATGTCGTCCCAGCGAACGTTGGGAACTTCGACCACAGCAACCTCGCGAAGGGCGGAGGGGTTGGAGACACCCAGGGCGAAGCGGAAGTTCTCCATGGTGACACCGAGAGCCTCGAGAACCTCAGCATCGATGGTGTCCTCATCGAGATCAATGAGATCCATCTTCTCACGGATCTGCTGCATAGCAGCCTCAGAGCAGAGGGAGGCAAGATCAGAACCGACGTAACCGTGGGTCTCGGCGGCAATGGTCTCCAGATCAACATCCTCACCAAGCTTCATGTTCTTGGTGTGGATCTGCATAATCTCAAGACGGCCAGTTGGGTCGGGAATACCGATGTCGACCTCGCGATCGAAACGACCGAAACGACGAAGAGCAGGATCAATGGAGTTGGGACGGTTGGTGGCAGCCATGACAACAACGTTGGAACGGGCCTTCATACCGTCCATGAGGGTGAGCAGCTGGGAAACGACACGGCGCTCGACCTCACCGTTGGTCTTCTCACGCTTGGGGGCAATGGAGTCGATCTCATCAATGAAGATAATAGCAGGGGAGTTCTTCTCGGCCTCCTCGAAGGCCTTGCGTAGGTTCGACTCTGATTCACCAGCCATCTTCGACATGATCTCGGGACCGTTGATCAGGAAGAAGAAAGCGCCAGTCTCGTTGGCAACAGCACGAGCCATTAGGGTCTTACCGGTACCAGGGGGACCGTACATGAGGATACCGCGAGGCGGCTTAATACCAATGGACTTGAAGAGCTGAGGGTGACGGAGAGGCAACTCGACCAGTTCACGGATCTGAGCCATCTGCTTGCGGCATCCACCAATATCATCGTAGCCAACTTCGTTGAGGTTGCCCTCCTCATCCTCTCGTTGGATGGGCTCGCCCTCGCAGTGAATAATTGTGTCCTGGGCAACAATGCCATATTCGGGAGGGTCGACCTCCACAACCTTAAATTCGATTTGTCTCATACCACCTCGTACTGTGAACAGGTCACCCTGTCGGACTGGTCGGTAGGCCTCGCGGAAGTAGGGAGCAAGGTAGACGTCGAAGAGAGAGCCGGTCAGACCCTCAATGGTATCAGCGATGGGAAGGACAGCAATGCGCTTGGCCTAGATCACGAAGATAGAATTAGCCAATAGATCATACCAAAGATGACGTAGAAATTCTCAAAATTCCCAACTTACATATTTGATATCGGGGCAAGGGTGAACAGTGATCATGTCGCCGTGCTTGACACGAAGGTTGTGGCGGACAACACGGTTGATGCGGGCGCTGCCATCATCGAGATCGTCATCGGCCAGGACGATCAGCACAGTGTCCTTGCGCTTCTTGCCCTTCACGAGGACTGTATCACCACGGAAGAGCTGGAGAGTCTCCATAGTGTTGTTCGAGAGGGCAATGACCGAGTTATCATCGTTAATGGCATCGGTCACACTGCATGAAATCCGTTAGCTCCTTGCTCCCAACAGATATCTCTTTATCAGCTACTCACATCAAAGAGTTGGGCTTCTTCTTCTTTTTCAAGATAGCAGTGGAGGTATCGAGCTCCTGCAATTTTCGTCAGTTCAGAGCCTTTGGTGAGCTGTCCTGTTAATGCTTACCTCCTTCTTCTCGGCGCCCGAGGCGTCCCTGAAGGTCCGGTTAGCATACTCAAATAATCAAAACAGTTCAAATGGAACGTACTGCAAGTTGACCCTCTTCTTGTCGTGCGTGTGATCCGGCTCGTAAGACATGATGGCCGTAAACGGGGTCGTGACGTTGATGGAAGCAAGCTTGAGTGAACAAAGTGTCCAGTGCCCAGAAACAGGCGGAGCGAGACACGGATTTAAAAGAGCACGAGATATGAGTACTGAAAAGGAAAAAGAACCGATAGATCAGAGGCAGAGAGCGAATCCGACGGCAAAGTGGAGATAGAGGTAGGTGACAGGAATGATGATGTTGAGCTTCTCGTTCTTAGAACTGATGATGATGACTTAAGCCCGGCGCTTATGTCATCACGTTGTCCGCCACAACGAAGCGCATGGAACTCATTCGATTGGGTCGCCTTGGTGCCTGGATGATTGCGACAGGAGTAATAATGTGGTTACCAAGGTCCTTACAACCTTGGAATAATACACTCGGCAAACCTGGGTTTCACTTTCATCAGCCATTAAATGGGGAGTCATCTTTAATAAAGTAGACATATGTGAAAGAATGGCCTTATTAGGAGATCGCGAATCGCTGTGACACCCAGGACTCATTTGGTGCTGTTCTACGTACCTACAAAGCTACTAAATACAGCATGTAATTGATGGTTTTGTGAGTCAAATATTTATTGTCACATTAGTTAATGAGAATATCTAAGCCCTTTTTTTCTGGGAGGGGAAAGTATTTAGTAGACGAAGCTGTATCTCCAATATGCTTCCCTTGGACATCGCTATCGCGACGAAGAACCGTTAGAAGTACTTCGGTCCTCTCGCTCCTACCCAACTGAGGAACCCTTGACAAGATCAATTACAACTACAGCAACCCTAAAGGGCAAACAGAAAGGCCATGGTTCACTTCCTTCAGAATGGAAGAAAATCGAACTCTGGCTGGACTAGGACAGCCTTGGAATTCACCAGGCAATGTCAGACAACTCGAATATTCGAATCCTCAGACGGAGACCTATTTAGCCTATGCGAATACTATGGGGGAGGAAAGATGATATACCGAGAATGAAATGGTATGTTTATTTGTAGATTCGACAGGCTTGGATCGAAAGTAACGCCAGCACTGCTATAGCCATCGAAGCGAATTGTGTCGAGGCAGGTCTATATTCCGAAAAAAGCTGGCGTAAACCTAGAAAATGCAAATCCAATAGCAAGTTGCCGTGCGCTGTCAACATCAGGTATATGTGCAAGTAAGAGGGGATTTGTACAAATAAGGAAAGAAGGGAAAAGGCCGAGAGACAAGAAGCAATCCAACATCTATGCTTTAACAGTTGCGGTTCCAGCCCAACAATCATGGAGACTCCAAGCCCCGGCACAGAAGCTGATAATCCCGACCATGCTATCGGGAATACCGATGCCTTTCTCGAAACACCAGTGCAAACACAAAGGTGCCCAGAAGACGTTGTTCACCAAGCTCTTTCGCCAAGCCCGGATCTCCAAGCGCAACGCCTCGCTATCTTCAGCCTTGGTCTCTTTAGTCTCGACCGTGCCAGCAGCCGCTCGCTGTGCGGCTAACCGCTGTCTGCGCAGCACACTCTGGCGCCAGAGCACGAAGAACTGGAAAAAGATGTGTCCAAACCATCCACGTGTGCTCCAGATCTCCCATTTCGCAACGCCTCCATATTTGTCCACGAACCGCTTCGAGACAACCCCCTTCGAAGCAAGGTAGCCCACGTTCTCGAGAAGCTGATAGATGACGTTCGAGATGACCTGCAGCACAGTCAGGGCATGGAGGATGGGGTCGGCGGGCGGCGACTTGAGTGTTTCAGCGCCCCAGATCCACAAAGGGAGAAGCCCGAATAAGCGCAAGTTGTATCTCGTCTCCGATGCGAGGGAGCAAAGGGCCGCGAATTTCGATTTGGACGACGCGGGGGTGACGTTCTTGGGTACACGACCCTTGAGCCGTGCAAGGATACCCAGCCTTGTTTGTAATGCTATCCAGGGCGCTGACGCAGTGAGGTGGTGGAGCATTGAGGCGACATAGTTGATAGTCGCTAGTACTCGCTCTTGTCCGTTTGCCTCAGAGAGTAGTCTGCGGGAGCTGTCAGCAATACTCTTGATCCGTGTATCGTGTCCAGAACTGTTGCTGTCTCATATCAAGGTCGAAAGGGACCTTACAGATCTAGTCGGCGGATTGTCACATCGGTAGTTGTCAAGGCGGCCAGCAGTTGTCGCTTCGCGCATGAGCTCACGGCGGGTGCTTTCCCGTTCTGGACGTCAGTCCCCTCGCCTGAGGGATGTTCAGGGTCGGACATTGTGTATGATGAACATGAGAAAGAGAGGAATAAAATGAAGTTGGGCGGAATTCGCACAAGCGGAAGCGGAACCGAGGCTCGGAACTTAGCGAAGTTCAATCTAATCTCCGAGGGAAGATTATCCCCCAGTATTTAAGTTGGCTAACCTCCAGGGACTTGGATTCGTTAAATATCTTTCTTTCTCATAGTTATCTGTAATTTAATATATTAGGTTTACTATATGAATACCGAATACATGCGTAAGACTAACGATTGATGTCACTACCCCCCTCTAGCGTATGTACCCTCCTTGATATGTATTCTCCATCTACATATGGAATTCCTCTATGTAATTTAATACGATTTGCATCATTTACAACCTTGGAAGTTTACATTTATTTTTTATTACGTTTACTTGGAATCACCGCGTGGAAATTCTTCATTGGGGATAATTCCCTATAATTCCCTCTCACATGTGGAAGAGTCCCATCTCACATGCCACTCCACCTGCGGACTTAACTCCGCCTCACCTCACCTGCAATTCTTCCTCTGGCTTGATCCCTCAGTACAACATATATAATACCCGGGAAATAAATTAAAAAAATGGAAATGGAAATGGAAATAAAAACGAACAGATTATGACTTTACCTATTCCTCTACGACCCGCTCCCCAGACCACTTAGCTACTTTGATAGAAGAGAGCATTGTATCCGCAGCGGGTGGGGATATACCCACTGGACCCCGGTTTATTCGGTCGTCTCATGGTCTAGGGGAGTGATGATAAACGGCCAAGAGTTGGAGGGTTCCTCATCAGACTCCGTGGGCCGGGCAAGTCTGGTGAGGCTACGAAAGGTAGGCGGGCACCTCCGAAGTCATCGGAGGAGGCATCTCATTCCTCATTATAGCCTCGGTCCGTGAACTGGTTGAATGGGAACATAGTCTGACTACGGAGTACAGAGTGAGGGTGAGGATGAGAGAAGAAGGATTGAATTCTTTATCAACAGAAGCTAACTAGTTAGTTAGCGAACAGTGAAAGCCTGACAAACCAGACATCAGCACCTGGGCATGAAACGAGAATCCCGTCGCTATGGCGATTCAAACCTCACGGGAATCGTGAATATTGGTCTCACTTGAAAGAAAAAAAAAATATAAGGAGCGATTTCCTTAGTTTACATGATAGTAACTGTTTTACTCTTGTACACTAGGAGATGGAGCGATAGATTTACAATTCAAATGTGAGGTCAACTTCTCTGATTTCACTCTCAGTACTCATACACGGAGCCCCCGGTATAGGGCTCCACCCCGTCCACCCACTCCGCGACCCTGAGGTTCGTTCGCGCCCACTCCTCAGCACTGTCGTACCCGGCGTCCACCTCCAGGTACCCACTTGACTCTGAGCTTTCTCCTTGGGGTCCCTGGCCAATGGGACCCCAAAGTTCAGCCCAGGGGTCAGTGACAATGCTTGAAGTCCTCAGGAGTTGGCGGCCCCTCTGCTCCTCGTCACTTGGCTCCCTGTCGGGGTGGGTGCGCCGAACCTCAGGGAACGCATCGCTGAACCGGCTTCCAGCTCGTCGGAGAGCCCGGCCGCGCCGCACTTGAGGGCTCCGGTCCCTCAGTGGGCGGTTTCCGGAGGAAGCATCATCGTCAATGCTCCCAGATCGTCGGGACGATGCGCTGCGTTGTACTCGGGAGAACAGGTCGCTCGGTGGGTAACCGATGGGACCCCAATACGCCGCCCACGGGTCGGTGACAATGCTCGAATCCCTCATAAGTTGTCTTCCCCTTGGTCTTTCATAGCTCGACTCTCGCGATGGGTGGTCGCTACCACGAACCTCAGAGGCGGCGTCGCTGACAATGCTTTCAGCTCGTCGGGGGGATCTACCACGTCGTACTTGGGAGCCCTCGGAGCCAGATGGGACATAATCGTCAATGTTGTCGTCCCGAGAGTCATTGTTATCATCCGGTCTGCCATAGTACGCGACTTTACTTTCGCGCGAGAGGAATGAGTGAACGGGGCTGGCTGTACGGATTGGTCTTTGTGAAGTCGGATGTGGAGGGCGCTGGCTCTCGATGCTTTCGTTCTCGTCAAGCTGCAACAGGGAAGTTTCCAGCACGGTCTCAATCTGCGACGGGAAAATTTCGAGCACGGTCAAGTCAGGTTGCTGGGCAATGAATTCTTCGAGATCATGGTCGCTGGTTCTAGCCTCGCGATTGGCAAGCAAAGTTTCGACTCGTCTGCGCTCCGAAGTAACAGGGTCTTCGATACTTTCGTGGCTGCTGCTGGCCTGGCGATTGGCGAGTAGGTTGTCAACTCGTCTGCGTTCCCAAGCGACGGGATCGGTTGGATCTTCGATGTTCTGGTGGCTGAACCTAGCATGGTGATTGGTGAACACATTCCCGGCTCGTCTGCGCTCCCAAGCAAGGGGATCTTCGATATCTGATAGGCTAAACCGAGCCAAGCGACTGGTGACCAGATTGTCAAGTTGGCTATCCTCTCGTTCGCGACGTCTGCGCTCCCGTCGTTGCCGTCGACGACGGTATCGATCGACTTGGCGACTGGCGAATCCACGAAGCCGCTGACGGAGCCCAAGGCCAGTGTGGCGACCGGCGAATCTGAAATGTTGCCAAACACGACGGAGGCCAACATGGCGACCGGCGAATTGATAATTGCTGTCATTACTCACAAAACTTGTGGTCTGCTCAGGCCAAGGGTTTATGTGAAGTACACCCAATATGTCAAGTGTACCCTCGCTGTCAATGGGGGAGGGCGGCGCCACTAGCGTTGTACCACTACTAACTTCAAGTTCTTCGGCATCAAATGAGGCTGTGCCTCGAGGCTCTTGTACCTCGGCGTCGGAAGGTCTCGACGCCTCCATGTCGGGGTGGTGTGAAGACATGATCAGTGTTACGTCGGGGTGTCTCGTCCCCAACAGAGATGGGATTATTGCGAATGAAAGGAGAAAAATGAAAGAAAAAGAGTGGCCGGCGTGCTGCGAGAAGTCCACACGCGGGAGGGATGGTTGGTGTCCGGCGACTAGGAGCTGCAAAGCACGTCGCCGGGTCTGAGCGTGACAAGTACTGTCTCACGTCTCGCCGGTGTGCTGCCAGATGGTTTTCACACTAGAGAGATGGTACTTATGTCGACAGCCGGAAGGAAGATGTGATGAGAATGATTTTGATAGAAAGTTTGGATGAAAAGATACGATGGGAGGGATGAGATGATTGATGCGAGAAGTCAAATCAGGTGAAAGAGTTGCCCGGGTGTTGACAAGCGGGCTGTTTTTGATTACATCGTCGAATGGCATCGTCGCCCCGACGAGGAATCGCGTTTTGCTTAGTCGCCGGTTTTGCGACGACGACGAGGAGGACCCATTACAGAGCGGATATCCCCAGGTCCCCAGAACGGTCCCTACACGAATCAAATGGAGCTGTCTACGGGTCCCATTTCTCCTGTCAATACTACTCAACGGTGAAGAGTCTGCACAAAACAGTGCCGATGGGATGCTTCTGGTGCAAGGCATCATTGATCCTGTACCCGGTTGCTGCCAACTGGCCTATATATGAATTTGGCTATTTTCTATGCCGCAAACTGGGATGAAACACAAGCTATAACAAGCTTGAGTGACACCCGGGCTTGCTTCATGTCTGTCAACCCTTCGGGGGACTATATTGTGGAAATATGTACTGCAACCATGTAGAGATACAGTGATTCTTCTTAAATGTATTACCTTGCCTTCGGGGCCTCTCGTAAAGCAAGTAAACAAGGTAATATGTTGAAGAATTGATTGCCGACTATTGGATAGATAGTACAACACACACGTGGATATGTACAGAGTACATCAAAGGGTACAGTTATACATCGGCTATCAGATCGATAGTACCACATAGATCAAAACTCGGGAGGTTATACATACAAAATTCACTTTTACGAATTGAACCCCCTTTTTGACTCTTTCCTGCAATCTCCCGGGAGGGGCGACATAATATCTATATAACCAGATATCTAAAAAGACCGCCTGAGGACACTGCCAAAAGGGCCACTACAAAGACATATAAGAAAACTATTGGAGAAGCCTACCTGAGAATTCTCCAGACTGCCAAGATTATGGCTGCATAAGCGGCCGACTGCTCCAGGGCTTTTGTATGTATGTTGTAGTTGGAAAGACTATTAGTACATATAAGCCGTATGTAGGATCCACTACAGTCCAAACTGACAAGGTCCAGATCTCTACATATGTAGATACGTAATTTATTTAGACTTGAATAACCACCTGGGCCAAACCAAGCCGTGGAGCATCAATCTCAAACATTAAGAGAGACAATGAGTCTGGAGGTGTTAAGAGTGACTATCCCGTGACCATGAAAGCCCTGGGCAATCACAAATAACAAACAGTGCAGAGCAAAACTTCCAGGATTGATTAAAATCATCAGGATCATTAGGATCGTAGACGTTATTAAGATGTAGTTGAAACCATATATCCATATATTGTACACAACATTGTAAATTATAGGGGGTAAAGGCCGTCCAACCCCCCGGATTCAATCAAAAGCCGTCGGGGGTTTCCGATGTGCTCCGCCAATGGATCTCGCCGGGGATCCATCTGCCGATTGTTCGTATAACCGTCTCCATTTCCTGGATATATTCTTCCGGATTTATTTATCGGAGAGTTATCCATCAGAGTTGGGAGATATTTGATATTTTGTGTGAGTTATATATTGAAGAGCCTCGGCTGTCCTCCCTCATATCCCAGCCCAGCCACCCTCGGGCCAACATAAACAAACAAGCCCCCCAGCTCTCACCCCATCGTCTTCCCAATTTCTCCATTTGGTTATCATCCATTGCATATTAATCTCATTTTTTAATTCCTTCTAGGCGCGTCTAATCTGAGTCTGATCACTCCTCGTCCCTCCTGAACTCTGTCCTCCCCCAACCCCCTCCGATCATCGCAATGTCCGTCAAGTTCCAAGAAGAGGCCGTCCGCACCGTCACGGGCGGCGGCAAGTCTGAAGACCTCGTGCACCGCGTCGGTGAGCGATTGACCGGTGGAAAGACAGCCAATGGATATCTCCAGGTATGCAGCGCCACACCCCTCTCCCAATGATATCGAACCGACACTGATCCGGGGAATGGATCGTCAACAGGCATACCTCCTCCAGCTCCAGAAGAACCCTCTGCGCACGAAGATGCTCACCTCCGGTGTGCTCTCCGGTCTGCAGGAACTGCTGGCTTCGTGGATCGCCCACGATGTCGGCAAGCACGGCCACTACTTCAGCTCGCGCATCCCCAAGATGTCGCTGTACGGAATGTTCGTCGCCGCGCCCCTCGGCCACGTCCTCATTGGCATCCTGCAGAAGATCTTCGCCGGCCGCACAAGTCTGAAGGCCAAGATTCTCCAGATCCTCGTTAGCAATCTGATTGTACGTTGTCGCTGCGATCACCTGACCTGACATTTGCTGACATCCGCCGTTTCCCTAGATCTCCCCCATCCAGAACAGCGTCTACCTGACCTCCATGGCTGTTATCGCCGGTGCGCGTAACATCCACCAGATTCGCGCTACCGTTAAGGCTGGCTTCATGCCCGTCATGAAGGTCAGCTGGGTCACTTCGCCCCTGTGCTTGGCCTTCGCCCAGAAGTTCCTCCCCGAGCACACCTGGGTGCCCTTCTTCAACATTGTTGGATTCTTCATTGGAACCTACGTCAACACCCACACCAAGAAGAAGCGTCTGGAAGCTCTCCGGAAGGTATGATTGAATAGTTGGAATTGCGACAATTGCGACTCGATTGCTAACGACTCGGCAGCGTTACGACCAGCGTCGCGACCCCGGCTACGAGAAGCGCGACTTCCCTTAAATGGGCCGAGTCCGCAATTGACTGCAAATACACCAGGACGCGTCGGATACCTATATGTGTCGTTTCTTGCTCGTTTGCAGTCACTGATTTGTCTATTTCCTTTGTTTATTATTCTCCGGTGTTGATCTAAATCCATGTACACACCCCTCGTGCATCTTCACTTGCCGCAGATATCTTCCCCTTGATGTTATCACTCAATCTCATGACGAATGGCTTTATATCTCTGTTTTATTTCAATTCCAACCCTTGAAGATACTATATATCACCACAAGTGTAACTGATAAAGCCTCAGCCAAGACATTTTACTTCGGTTACCAATAAAAACACGTCTATACGCGTTATATTTTCTGTTAAGTTCAAGGTATCAACGTATGTATGTAGCTAGGTAACGTTGGAAGGTTCAACAACGCGCTACAACATTAAGATTGGGGGAGACAACCAAAAGAGACACTATATATATATTTTCCCTGTTTGGGCTAGCCGCGTCATTGCTTCTACGTCTGCTCCTGTGTACTTCTATATACACACATACGTGTACAAATCTGGATAGAGAAAGAAATGTAACTGCCCTTGACATGAAACGGACGCATCATGGCCATTGTTAATCCCATGGTAACTATAAAAAGATCCGAGACACAAGGACATCAGTGGATAATAGAACTGGGTAAGGTACAAGAAGGCATGGATTCCGAGGGAGTAGATAATCAGCCATGCGACGCAAGCCATGTATTGACTCATTCGGAAATGAGAAATAGATCCCTCATATCCATATCCATATCCATGAAAAGACGGGAGGCCACTTATTCAACCTCCATCTCCGACCCCTTCCCCCTCTTAGCCTGCACCCAAGCAACAAAGTCATCTAGCGCACCGGGCCAAGCCCCATCGGGACTCCACCAGCCCATCTCCTCATCCTCCAGACTCTTGCGCATAAACACCTCAACCTGCTCCCACAGATCCTTATTAACAGGCTTTTTCCCGCGCTCTTCGAGGAACTGAATCCACCAATCCAGCCACGGCGTGGTTTCCGTGTTCCACGCCACGCCGCCATGGTCAGGAGTGAAGAAGAGACGCCACTGCTCGGTGGCGATTTCGAATTGCAGGTTTCGCTGTCCTTGCATTCGTGAGAGCGGGAATGCGTATCTGTAGACTCGTCGGAAGGTCTCTGGTTCTCGTGGGATTCTCTCCCGGAGGAGCTTGGCGTGCGCTTGCATCTTTGGCATGGTGTCGCAGCTTGTGGCTTGTTAGCTTGGATGGATATGACGGTGAGGATGTTTTGAGTGTGGACTGAAAGGGCTTTTCTTCCACGTCATGTTGCACTCACAGAACTTTCATCCATCCTTCCATCCATCCTTCACGGGTGAACTCGCCCATCGATGGTGAGTGGAGTAGCTCGGCGATGGCTAGGCAGGTTACTTCGTCCAGCTCGACCCCCAAGTCGCCAAGAAAATCTATTGCTCGCGTGATACCGATGGTATCTGGGCTTTCGACCGGGTCATCTGCGGAGACATGAGTATTTTAGGTATAAAATCTCGAGTGAGGGGTGGGTAGGTACCTCGGTAGCTTTCGAAGATCTTTGTAAGTTCTGAGGTTATAGTTGCGGAGGTGCCAGATGCAGCGGCGAAGAAACTATTCCAGCAACAACGTTAGCCTTGGGATGTTTCACGCGTTAACCATGTATAATTTCTTCGGAGCAAGATGGTTAGGTATATTGTCATAGGGCTAGGGAACGGCAAGCACTTCTTCTTCGTCCTCTTCACTCGAGGCATTTTGGATGATGAATGATGAGACGAGAGATCAAGGATTTCCCGAAGTGAGTCTTAGGCAAATCCTGGAAACAGAAGAGCAGATGTTGGAGCTTTGATGCTCTAGATATCTGCTAGCATGACTCAACACCATATGTCCAGGCTGGGGTTGGAGACAAATAAAATCAAGAGACACAAGGTTCCAGGGTACGGCATAAGAGTGATGACAAGCACTTACGCATCAAGCGCTGGAGGTAAACTCCATCCACATGCTTTAAGGAACTATAGCAGAAAGTCAATCTTTTGATCCACGTGACCTGACAGAACCGTCTCGAGATATCCAAACGGACCGCATAGGGGGAAACATGTCCGGAAAGCATATAAGTTACTTACTTTAGTAGCAACAGACTCTTTTGTCCGTGTACAGTTGACAAACTCAGCGATTTGGTGTTTCTGGCTGGTCGTATAGGGTGGCATGGTGGGGGTAGTCAATATTTGTGCCGGCTCAGAGGAGAAAGTCAAAAAGTGATAGAGACACTTTGGGGGAATTGAAGCCGTTCAGTTTGTAGTGCTGGTGTGAGAGAAATCCTCTTTAGCTTGGAAGATCTACGTAACACCTGGACTATGAGGTCTTGTAGTGAGTTATCATCCCGTTCCCAAGGTCGGATCGGGATGGCATCGTGCTGACTCATCAAGTCTCCTAACCTTCAGTGTCCACTGGTCCTATATCAACAACCCATCTATAGATAGACTTGGCAAAACTATTGATTTCCATTACACTTGGACGTGAATTTGTGTGTATTCAGAGGATATATTTCCATATAGTAACCATTACAGAGAAGTTGTTGGTCAACATTCGCCATCAATTCATCACACTAGGAGCAATGAGGACGGAATCGATGGTAAAACAGTCAACTTTTGTAAGATCAAATAGATCTGGTAAAACTCCCAAACGCCTTTTGCGAGGTGCAAATATGTAATATTCGGTATCATGTCGAATTTGCTTAGGTTGTGAACAACGTATCCTCCTATAATGGACGTTAGCAATTTGGCCCTTGAGAATTTGAAGATAGATCCAACTCACCTCTCTAAGGTACTCTCCTGCGTCGGCCTGTTCGTTTGCATTAGTCAACTGAGTAAGAAAACGGACCCGAGATGCACCTACCTGACGATGGACCGCGATACTGGTGGGGTCCAATTTTGCGATCTGCGCGGATGACCGTGCTGTAACTCCAAATCCGAGGGGAACGTCATTTGAGTCCAGAATCACAACACCTGCATTCTCCGGACAGTCTTCCGAGAAACGAGCCACGTGGGCCTTTAGGACCGAACCGCCATAGAGCAGAGGCTAAATCTTGTTAGCAAGGACAGCAGACCTATAGGAAGTTGGAATAAGCTTACCATCACTCCATTTGCTTTGATCCAGACCTGTGCGATAGCCCTAGAGTTAGCATGATGTCCTGTTGCAATGCTGAAATCGTGATACGTACCTTGTATCGGGCATTTTGCGCCAGGAGATCCAGAGCCGTCAGGTTGATGCGGAACTTGCCCGTCTGCCAGCATATTAGTATCACTGATTAGAACGACAGCAGAGCGACTCGGACCTTCGTAAATTTGCCGACCATAGTCCCAGCTGAAAGGAGCTGATCACGAGGGAATGAAACACTCAGATTGGCGATATCCTTGTTCACGTAGTAAACCCGGCATCCTTGCAAGCGGAAAACACTCTGGGACCCATCTTCGGCTGGGGTAATAAGAGAATTGAGACTGCGGCCGGTATAGGAAGCGAGCTTGGTGAAAAGTGTCCGTGTCTCTTCCTAAAAGTGGCATGGGTTAGCCAAAACAGTCAATGTTCATTGCACTAGTACGCACTTCTGTGAGGGATCTCATATTGTCGGATATGAAGCTGAAGATATGGCAAAAAGGTTGAATAGCAGCAAGCTTGTATTATCGGGAAGTGAGGAACAAGAAAAAAAACCAAAGTCGGGCAATATCTTACCGCCCAGACACGGACCTGAAATTAATAGCGATGGAATGGAGATGAAGAGCCAATAAGAGTGATTATTGTCTTTCCGCCTAGAATTTTCGGGACCGCCTTTTCACTCCAAGATCTTTTTACTGTTCTCCGCAAATTTCACCGTCAATCCCCCAAATTTCCAATTACAAGATGGCGCGTGGTCCGGAAGTGAAGCGGAGACGATTGAGTCCTCCAGTGGATGGTGAGGACTCATCGCGCTCAAAAGCCGACCAAGAGTGGGATGTTGAGCAAGACTACGAACGCCGCCCACGCAAAAACACCAAGAAAGCCGGCGAGAATGCGCGATTGCCAATTAAGACTTCCGAAGGCTTCGTCCAGCCCGAAGCTCAACCTGAAGATCAGGGAGAGGAAACCGACAGCTTCCTGGGCACCGATGATGACGATGATGAGGAGGAAGATGGCTCTGAGGGCGAGGAGGACGGTGAAGAACCCGAGGAAGAAGCACCCAAGATTCCGCTGAAGGTACAAATCTTGCAGGCAAAGGAAGAGCTAGCGAAGATGGCCACCTTGATCAACGAGGATCCCGAGGAGCACATCTCTTTATTCAAGACAATGGCCGAGATGGTGTCGAAGAAATCCACACCTATCACAGTCAAGAAGCTGGCTCTGGCCTCACAGGCGGCTCTTTACAAGGATGTCATCCCTGGATACCGCATTCGTCCATTGAGCGAAGAGGACCAGTCCGGCCGGGTATCAAAGGAGGTGCGCAAGCTCCGAGACTTCGAACAGTCACTCGTGTCAGGATATCGAGCCTATGTGCAGAAGCTTGCTACGCTCGTAAAGCCATCCAAGGCAGACGGGCCCACAGATGCTGGATTGAGGAGCTTCGCCATTTCCATGGCTTGCACTATGCTCTTGGCCGTGCCACACTTCAACTTCCGCAGCGAGCTTCTGAAGATCTTGGTGAACCGCCTTGCACGGAGACAGCTTGATGCCGACTATGTCAAGTGTCGCGAAACTATGGAGGAGGTTTTCGCCAAAGATGACGATGGAACCGTTTCCCTCGAAGCTGTTCGTCTGCTAGCAAAGATGCTGAAGGCTAGAGACTTCCACATTCACCCTAGTGTTTTGGACACGTTCCTCCACCTTCGTTTGCTCGGCGAGTTCCACTTGAAGGCGTCTCGAGACCGAGTGGACCGGGAAGAAGAAGAAACCCCTCAAGGAAAGAAGCAAAAGCAAAAGCGCGAATTCCGCACGAAGCGAGAGCGCAAGATTCAAAAGGAGCGAAAGGAAGTTGAGAAGGATATGCGACAAGCAGACGCAGTGGTGTCGCACGAGCAAAGAGACAAGAACCAGGCCGAAACATTAAAACTTGTGTTCGGACTCTATTTCCGCATTCTCAAGCTCCGCATTCCCGCACTCATGGGACCTGTGCTTGAGGGTCTGGCTAAATATGCGCACCTCATTAACCAGGACTTCTTCGGTGATTTGCTCGAGGCTCTGAAAGACCTGATCAACCACGCAGAGCGTGAGGAGATGGGCGTGGAAGGTGACCAGGAGGTCGCCAACGATGAAGACGACGAAGACGAAGATAGTGGCACAATTGCCGAAAGCGCAGCCCGTGACGCTCGCCGAAGGACACTTCTCTGCACTGTCACTGCCTTCGCCCTGCTAGAAGGTCAAGAAGCCAGTAAAGCAGCCGCAGGTCTCCACCTCGACCTGAACTTCTTCATCAAGCACCTCTACCGATCCCTATACTCCCTCTCCATGAACCCAGAAGTGGAATACAACCCCGAAACAGCCCTCCGTCTCCCCGACCCCAACTCCTCCGCAGAAGGAAAGGAGCTCTCCCAGTCCCGCTCCAGGAACAAGGTCAACTTCCAGACCCCGATGGTCCTCCTCCTCCGCTGCTTGCAGCCCACTCTGCTATCCCGCGCACATGGCAACCCGCCTCCAAGTCGACTTGCTAGTTTCTCCAAGCGTCTCATGACGACTTCCCTTCAGTTGCCGGAGAAGTCTGCTCTTGCAACGCTGGCGCTCATGAACCAGGTCTCGAAATATCATGGTCGTCGTATCTCTTCGCTGTGGCACACGGAGGAGCGCAAGGGTGATGGTGTGTTCAATGCTTTTGCTGCTGATATTGAAGCTACCAATGTCTTTGCTGGTTCGGTTTGGGAGGGTGAGCTGTTGCGGCTGCATTACTGTCCACAGGTGCGAGAGTCCGCGATAGAGATTGAAAAGATGATGTCCTCTTCCAAGTAAATACTGTTTTGAATAATATTACATGCATATTCGCCTACAAATCTACTCTCGTCTACTCTTGGAGAATTGTAATCAAACATCTTTCATTGACATGCAACAAAATCTAACAAAGCCGGCCCCTGTCCTCCTCCAAATCTGACAAATGGTATTTTTTTTTTTGGATTTTTTGTTTTTGGGGGTACTTTTTTTTGCGGGGTTTTTTGTTTTCAATTTTTTTTGGTTTTTTTGTGGTTTTTTTTGTAGAAGCATCATGTTGAGCACTGGGTGGCTCGCTTACTTGCGAGCCACATCCTTGCCAGCCTCAACGGGGGACACGCGGCCAGAAGGCTCCGCGGTCGGGACACCTGCGGTGGGGATCCCAGGGGCGTTCACCTCATTGAATTGAGGTCGGAACAGTGGGTGGATGTCGGCCAGGGGGACGGGGGCCTCGCGGACGGCTTCCCGGGGGACGCGAATCCCCTCGGGAATGGTGGGCACGGCGGGGACCTCCTCGGTCTTGGCGGTGGCGGAGGTCTCTTTCGCAGCGGAAGAGCTCTTCTTCGAGCTCTTCTTCTTCGATCGGCGGGGGATCGAGCTCTGCTTCGCCGTGGAAGATCCCGGCGACGTCACTGTTGCGGACGCACTGCCTGATGCAGGCGCCTTGGTTGATGCGGGGGCCGCCTTTGCTGGCGGAGCGGTCTGGGCGGAGGGACCGGCCTCTGCTGCGGCGCCGGTCTTTGCTGCGCCAGCCCCAAACGAGGCGAGGCTCCGCACGGTGCCAGTGGCCGGGACGGTGTCGTGTGCGGGGGGGGGGTTGGGAGGGAGGATCTTCTTCACGTCCTCCGAAAGTTCGAGGCCGTGCTCGTGGCGCATGACGTCGAATGCCATCCGGATCTGGATGAACATTCGACGGAGGAAGGTGATCTGGCGGTTTTGGTCTTCCGTCTGAGACCCGATGTCTTGGATGTCTTCATCCAACTCTCTGTTCTTCCGCCGTTGGTACGCCACGAACGGCTCCTCGGTGTTGTCCCAAATTCCAGTGAGACACATGTCGACCTTGGCGGTCAGGTCGTGGATGGCGGAGGTGAGCTCGTTGATTTCGGTCCTCATCTCCGGAATCTCCTCCTTGATCTCCTTGAGCTCTTTCTTGAGCTCGGCAACCTGCTCCTTGGTGCCACTCGCATCACTCGCATCAGCCCGCGCCTGGGCAATCTCCAAGGTCATTTCGGCCTGGCGCTCAAGTTGAGCATCCATTTGGTCCTTGAAGTAGTCGCGGGTCACGGTCACAAAGTCGTCAACCCTTTCTTCGAGCTTGTTGAGGTTTTCGATCTTCTTGGACAGTCGGAAGATGTCTGTCTCGTAACGGTACTGAAGAGATCGAACAGCCTCGGGAAGATCCTTGACAGTCAAGCTGGATCGCTGAGTCGTAGGAGTAACACCGCTAGGGCCCTCCATAGGACTGGCGCTGGGACGGTACATGCCATCATTTCTGAAGCTGGGGGTACGAGGGGAGGGTGTCTGGGGGTTGAATCTACCAGACGGAGACACGGGGAGTGGCTTGTTGTTGCCCTCCGGAACATTGGTACTTTCATCCATCTTGGGTGGGGATGGAGGAGCTGACAAAGAGCGAGGTTTGACTTGAGTGAGGGTGATATTGCTTGATCGGTTTTTCAGGATGGATACAGGAATGGGGGGTACAGGAGGGATGGAAGAAGAACGAAGAAGGGAAGAGCGGAGGGAAGAGCGAAGTGAAGAGCGAGGGGGAGGGCGGGGGGAAGGAGAAGGGTTTGTTTTGCGGTGGGCAAACGCGTTGAGCTTGTCTTCTGAAGAATCAGGCAACGGGTCCACGGTCTGCGAGCTCTCTACAACACCTGACGAAGGCAAACCAACCCTAGGGTTGGACGACTGGACAGGCACAGGAACGGGGACTGCAGTGACAGTCGCGTCAGAACGAGGAGATGCCAGTGGGTTACACATTTCGGGTTCTTCGAAGTGTACGCGGGAGACGGTGCTGCGACGAGAACGAGACGAGTGCAAAGAGGTGGGGGTGACAGTGCGGCTGGTAATCTCAGAGCGGTTTTCAGCGCGGCTTTCAGGGCGGCTTTCAGGGCGGCCAGTACGGCCACGGGGACCTTCCGAATCGGTATCTATAAGAACATCCACTGTCAGTGACCCATGCGAACCCTTCTTGCCTTAAAGTGAACTGCGAGTGAAAGCCATCAATTGACCATTTCAGACCAAAGTGATAGATATCTTTCATGTCTTTGAGTATCTCTCTCTGTTCTTTCTTTCGATGCATATTCCATGCACGGAGGAAGAGTTCCTTTGCTCACAGGACCTGCTTCTGTAGGAAGGGCCGCCATAGAAAGGGGTTCAAACGAAGCCAGGCAGATCGGAACCTAAGGGACCAATTCCAATGCCAACGACAGAGATCTGGTTCTGAAGAACCGATTCCGAAGCCAAAGAAAGACCTGATTCAAATGAAGCATGCCCAATTCTGTAGCAAGGGACCGATTCCCAGCAGCCAAGCTGAGGTCCGATTCTGCAGGCAGAATGGCTCAATGTCACAGCAATGAACACTAGTCCCAGGAGCAAGCCTCAAGCCCATGGAGAAGAGACCCAGGCCCTAGGAGCAAGCCTCAATCCCATGGAGAAGAGACCCAGGCCCTAGGAGCAAGCCTCAATCCCATGGAGGGGAGACCCAAGTCCCAGGACCAAGCCTCAAGCCCATGCAATCCCATGGAGGGGAGACCCAAGTCCCAGGACCAAGCCTCAAGCCCATGGAGAAGAGACCCAAGTCCCAGGACCAAGCCTCAAGCCCATGGAGAAGAGACCCAAGTCCCAGGACCAAGCCTCAAGCCCATGGAGAAGAGACCCAAGTCCCAGGACCAAGCCTCAGTCCCATGGAGAAGAGACCCAAGTCCCAGGAGTCAAGCCTCAAGTCCATGGAGAGACACAGGTCCCAGGAGCCAGGCTCAACTCCATGAAGAAAGACTTGACTCCAAGGAACCAGGCTCAGCTTATGAGAGGAGACGATTCCGAAGAAAAGACCCAATGAATGAACTCAGTCGAAGCGAGCCCGAGTGAATCGAGCCCGAGTGAATCGAGCCCGAGTGAATCGAGCCCGAGTGAATCGAGCCCATCGAAAGAGACACTCCATGAGATGAAAAGTGATACAATGCTTCATGGATGGGAGATGTTACTAACCTTGACTCTTTCTTGCCATATCTGCTGATGATTTGAGACGAAAAGATGAAAGTTGACGAAAGTTGACGAAAGTTGGTGATGATGGAGAAAGGAAAAGAAGACGCGTGTGGAAATAACAAATGAACGGAAAGGAAACGAAGATCAACAGACCACCCACCACATGGATAGGCACGTGCCTGAATCGGTTAAGCGAATAAAAGCCCAAGGAAACCATGCTCATCAAAATGCACTGGACTCTTCCCAATATCGAAGGAACGACCAACACCAACAAGACCAATCCCACCAATCACACCACGACCTATGCGGATTTCCATACCTCAGGTGTTAGTAGCTTGCTAAGCCTACCTCCAACTTCCAGGGGGCAGGCTCTCTGGCAGACCTCATGCTTCGGTCTCATGCTTGGGACCTGTTCGCCTTTGCATGACAGGCTCTTCAGTATACACGCATTTGTACATTGTACTTTGAATTGGAGTGATAGTCGCCATCACCGCCATCCGCCACATAAAGACAACCAATAGGCAACAACAGATGATATCCATGACGAAATGGGCAAGAAAGAGTGGATTACCTATATACAATTTCAGCCGATGCCGTTACACAGACACACAAAGGCATAGCAAGATGCAGCATTCAAAGAACAAAGGAAGTCCGGTATATAGTATCTAGCACACATGCAAAGAAACCAAAAGACTGTGGACAAAAGAAGCACAAAGAACGTTCATGAGTATAAGTTCATTAAATTCATGTCATTAAGTATACTGGATACATAGCAAGCAGACAGATCCATCATGAGCAGCCGGCCATGCCAACACCCAATATAGCATTGGAGACGACAAAAGGGAATCATCAACGATAAAAGAAAAGGAAAAAATAATGAAATTCGTAAATAGGAACCAGCAACAGATAATACAGGGGAATATAGTTGAAACTCGGTGGTATGAAGTCTTATACTTCGAATGCCACGCACTTGGTACACTGGGTACGCACTGCTTATATTGCGACTTTCCAGGGCTAGGTGCCGCACGTGACCGATACCGCTTTGCCCGGGCGTTATGGCCGGGCATGCACACCGCCCGGGCAGTAGAGCTTAATTGTCGGGGAACAAAGAACGCCAAACGATTGCAAATACCGGCATAGCACAAATTGCAATCCAAAACCATTTGCTGATATATGAAGTCAGTTCATCGGTTTCCAGAAAGTTTATCCTGCGCCAACCGTGTAGCACCAAGGAAATAACTAGCAAGAAAACGTCATGAAAAAACACATGGGATCTTAATTTAATTGGACTTCTTTCCACGACGGAAGGGTGAAAAGATTGCCCCAAAGAAATTCACAAACACAGTGCGCAGGATTGCTTTGAGCCAGCTGTCAGGTGCACCATTTAGAGAAACAGCATTCACTGACCGGTTCTGGCTCGGTGGACGAGCATCTTCATCATTATCCTTGGGCGTGAGGGTCTTGTCGGCGGCAGGCTTGGCGTCGGATGCATCTGCAGCAGGTTCGGCAGTCCCCTTGCTGGCCTCGGCGGCAGGCTGGGACTCGATGGCACTCTCTACGGTAACCGAGGGTTGCTGGGTAGCCGTGGAGAGTTGGTCTGTGGACGGTTGGTTGAGCTTGCTGAGGAGGGCTTCGCGGTCACCAGCGAGAGCTGCAAGAGTGGGATCAGTTTCGAACGAGATGGCAGATTGCTGGTATGAAAGATAGAACGGTGTTGGCTTACCGTCTGTGGGCTGTGCATCGGCCGCGGAAACCTCGGGCTGCGTATCAGCCTTGGTAACGGGTTCCTTGTCTGCATCGGTAGCTTGGAGATCCTTTTGGTCTTTCGAGGTCTCCGGTGCAGTCTCTGGCTCCTTGTGAGCAAGAGCAGCCAGGCCCGCGCCAGTGAGGGCGGTAGCGGCAAGGCCAGCAGCGCCAGCACCAAGAATCTCAGTGCTGATGCCAGTGTCCTTGGTAGAAGCTTCGTCAGCAACGGGAGCAGCGGTCTCTTCTTGCTTAGTCTCCGGCTCGGTTGGTGCCGAGGCCTCAACGTCAGTAGTGGAGGGCTGAACCGGCTCCTTCACATCGGAAATCTCGGGCACGGTCTGAGGCTCCTCTGCGCTGGTAGTCGGCTCAGGAGTAGCCACAACTTCGGTCTCGACAGTTTCGACCTTCGAGGGTTCCTCGGCTGCAACAACGGTCTCCACGGCAGGAGCAGACTGTTCTGGAACGAGGTCCTCGACCTTGGCATCCTTCTGTGCTGGCTCTTCGACAGCCTCAGCAACAACGGGCGCTTCAACTGCGGCCTCCTCAGCAACGACGTCAGGCTGCTCAACAGCAACTTCCTTCACCACGGCTGTCTCGGGTTCGAGCTCCTTGGTGGCAGATTCCTCCACTGGAGCAGCCTCGGGGGTTTCCTCCGCGGGGGCAGTAGCTTCGACGGGCTCCTCAGCCTTCACAGGCTCAGCGGCGATCTGTTCCTCCACAATCGGTGCCTCGGTGACTTGGGTAGCTTGGGTAGTGGGCTCGACAGTGGCGGGCTCCTTCACACCCTCAGCCTTCTCGGTAGCTGGTGCCTCAATGGCAGATTCTCCCACAACTGCCACCTCGGGAGTCTGTTCAGAAACAGGCTCGGCGGTTGACTCGGCCGCGGTTTCGGGAGCAGCAACAGGCTCATCGATGAGCTTTTCTTCGACAGCGGGAGTTCCAGCGACAGCGGTCTCGGCGACAACAGCCTCAGCCGCGGGCCCAGGAGCAGAAGCGACTTCAACGGTCTCTGCAACAGTGACTTCATCGACGGCCTTTTCTTCAACAGTAGCAGTCTCAGCAACAGCGGGCTCAGCAGTAACAGCCTCGGCCTTAGGCTCGGGAATGGCAGCAGCTTCAACAGTCTCTGCAACAGCGACTGGCTCCTCCACAGCCTTCTCTTCGGCGGCAGCAGGCTCCGCAACTTGAGAACCTGGCTCTTCGACGGCAACAGCAGTCTCAGTCTGTTCAGCGACAACTGGCTCAGCAACAGCCTCAGCTTCGGGTTGCTTCTCCTCGACCTTCTCGACCTTGTCCGCAGTAACATCAACAACAGCAGGCGCCTCAGTAGATGCGTTGGTGGGCTCCTCGACGGCAAGTTCCTTAGCAGGCTCTTCGGCGGGAGTCTCTTCAACAACGGGAGCAGCCTCAGCAACCGGCTCCTCAGCAGCCTTGTCGGCAACGGACTCCTCGGTGGTCTGCTCAGTTACTTCCTCAGCCTTGGTAGCTTCGGGCTTCTCAACTGCGACTTCCTTAGGAGTTTCAGCGGGGATAGCCTCCTCCACTGATTCTTGCACAGACTCCGTAGGAGCGGCGTTTTCCTCGACGATAGCAGCGGCAGCCTGAGGGACAGTAGGAGCCTCCTCAGTGGTATGAGCAACGGCAGCAGCCTCGGGGGCGACAGCCTCAACAGCAGCAGCTTCAGCGGAGTCAGGAACGACAGGAGATTCCTCGGCGATAGCAGCGGCAGCAGCAGCCTCGGGAGCAGCGGTGGTCTCAGCAGTGGCGGACTCCGGAGTCGAGTCCTTAGCAGTTTCGGCCACAGGCTCCTCCATAACTGGCTCCTGTGCCGTGGCCTTTTCGGTGGTCTCTTGGACAGACTCGACATCAACAGACCCCTGGACCTTCTCAGTAGTAGCCTCCTCGGCAACGGCGGCAGGCTCCTCAGTTGCTTCGGTGGTGGGCTCGGTGGTAGTCTCCACGGCGGCAGCCTTAGCAGGCTCCTCAACAGCAGACTCCTTCCCGGCTTCGGCAGTCTGCTCGGGAACTGGCTCGACAACCTCAGTCTCCTTGACTGGCTCGGCAGCCAATTCCCCAGTGGCAGTCTGCTCAGCAGGAGCCTCCTCAGCCACCTCCTTGGTGGACTCAGAGATGGCTTCCTCCTTGGGCTTGGAAGCCTCGGCAGTCGGCTCCACAGCAGTTGCCTCCGTAGCAATCTCTGGAACAGCGGTGGTGGTGGTGGTGTCAGCGCTGTTCTCGGCCTTTGCCTCCATAACCGGTTCCTGGACCGCCTTCTCGGTCATTGGCTCCTCAGCAGGCTTGGACTCTTCCACGGCAGCCTCGGCAGCGGGAGTCTCTTCCTTAGCGGCTTCGGTGGCCTTTTCTTCCACAGCAGCCTCAGCGGCAGGAGTCTCCTCAACGACTGGTTCAGCAACAGTTTCAGAAACGGCCTCGGCGGGCTTGGCCTCTTCCGTGGCGGTTTCAGTGGTGGGCTTTTCCTCGGTGGTAGGCTCGGCAACTTCCTCAACCTTAGATTCCCCGACTGCGGGTGTCTCCTGGACGATTTCAGGAGCAGCCTCGACGGCCTTGGATTCTTCCACGGCAGCTTCGGCAACGGGAGCCTTGGCGGCCTCGGTGGCCTCAGGAACGACTTCAGTCGTCTTTTCTTCCACGGCAGCTGCAGCGGCGGCAGGGGCTTCTTCGACGACAGGCTCAGCCACGGTCTCAGGAGCGGCCTCGACGGCCTTTTCCTCAGTGGCAGGCTTCTCCTCAGCACTGGGTTCAACCACCTCGGCGGTCTTGGATTCTTCAACAGCGGCCTCGGCAGCAGGCGTCTCCTGAGCAATTTCAGGAATAGCTTCCGCGGTCTTAGCCTCTTCAGCAGCGGGAGTCTCAGAAACGGCCTCGGCAACCTTCTCTTCGGTGGCAGGCTTAGCAACCTCAGCCTTAGAATCTTCCACGGTGGGGGTTTCTTCGACAGGCTCTGCGACAGTCACAGGAGCGGCCTCGACAACCTTTTCTTCAGCGGCAGACTTCTCCTCGGTGGTCTGCTCAGCAACCCCAGCCTTAGGTTCTTCGGCGGCGGGAGTCTTCTGGGCGACTTCAGGAACAGCCTCCTCGGTCTTGGTTTCTTCCACGGCAGGAGTTTCGGAAGCGGCCTCGACAACCTTTTCTTCGGTGGCAGGCTTAGCAACCTCAGCCTTAGAATCTTCCACGACGGGGGTTTCTTCGACAGGCTCTGCGACAGTCACAGGAGCGGCCTCGACAACCTTTTCTTCAGCGGCAGGCTTCTCCTCGGTGGTAGGCTGAGCAACCTCAGTCTTGGGTTCCTCGACGGCGGGCGCTTCCTGAGCGGTCTCGGGAACAGCCTCTTCGGCCTTGGATTCTGCGGCAGCCTCGAGGGCGGCCTCGGTGGTCTTTTCTTCCGTGGCGGCTTCCGTGGTGGCCTGGGCAACCTCCGCAGCAGTCTTGGATTCTTCGACGGCGGGCACCACCTCGGCGACTTCAGGAACAGCTTCCACAGCGTTGGATTCTTCCACGGCAGCTTCAGCGGGAGTCTCTTCCTTGGCGGCTTCGGTGGTTTCAGGGACGACCTCGGTGGTCGTTGACTCTTCCTTAGCAGGCTCAACGATATCCTCCACAGCCTTGGATTCTTCCACGGCAGTTTCAGCGGGAGTCTCTTCCTTAGCGGCTTCGGTGGTTTCAGGAACGACCTCGGTGGTCTTTGACTCTTCCTTAGCGGGCTCAACGATATCCTCCACAGCCTTAGATCCTTCCACGGCAGCTTCGGCCGGCTTTTCGGCGGCAGGCTCAGCAGTTTCAGGAACGGCCTCGGTAGTCTTTTCTTCGACAGACTTCTCCTCGGCGGCAGGCGCAACCTCCTCGGCGGTCTTGATTTCTTCCGCAGCGGGAGTCTCTTCGACGATCGGCTCAGCGGCGACTTGAGGAACAACCTCGGTCTTTGGCTCTTCTGTGGCGGGCTTAGCAACCTCTTCCACGGCCTTGGATTCTTCGACAGGCTCTGCGACAGTTTCTGGAACGGCCTCGACAGTCTTCGATTTTTCTGTGGCGGGCTCGGCAGCCTTCTCAGCAGCTTCGGGTTCTGCTGTGGTTGGTTCAGCGGCAGGCTTTTCCTCAACCACTGGCTCGGCAGCGGGCTCAGCCTCCTTGGAAGCTTCCACTGGTGCTGATTCCTCCACTGCAGGCTCTGCGGGAGACTCTTCAGGAGTCTTGTCGGCTTCCAAAGCAATGGAGCTAACACTCTCCTGTTTCTTTTGCTGCTTCTTCTTTGCCTTTTTGGCCTTCTTCTTTTCCGCGGCGGTCATGGGGACCTCGGGTTTGGTTGAGTCTTTGGATTGTTGTGTGGAGTCGGGCTCAACGAGCGTGGCCGTCGATTCGCTCAGATCTGCCTCAGCAGTGGGCTTCTCATCTATGGATGAAATGGGCTCAACTGGTGCATCTGTGGGCAGCACATTGCTTTCCGGGATAAGGGGCTCTTGCACGGTGGCCATGGTTTATTTCGTTTCAAGTTCGTAATGTCGTAAAAAGATGATTGAGGGTATTAGATGGTTTTTTTTTCACAATTTGACCAGCAAAGATTTAACGCTAGATTTATCGTGTACAGAAAACACAAGCTCACAGAGCAATAGTAGGGGATTATTGTGAGAGTATGGAGGAGGGGAAAAGGCAGGAAAAAAAATCTCAGCCCAATACAAAAAAAAAAATCCCCTCTGACGGCACAGCTCAAAGAGTGGGGAAACAGTTGGCACAGTGACCATATACATTGCACCTTTCCTTTTTGGTCTTTCGTCTTTCATTTTGGAGCATCTTTCAAGCTTGACGCCCAATGGCTGTTCGTACTTTTTTTTCTCTTTCATCCGCATCTCCACTTCCAATATGCGGTGAAGCTGCATCGCCGAGGTTTATTGTTTTGGCCTTTTTGATTTGACTTCTTCTTCTTGGACATGTGCAACCGTACGATATACAACATACAAGATACATGATTCTATGTTCATGTTCCTCTCTTTCCCCCATTCTGGTTGCACAGTCCAAAAGACAATGAAGCCTGACTGAAATGAAATTGGGCGCTAAAAAGCGCAGACCCAATTGATAAACCGAAATGGCAAGGTCCTTATCCACCTGTCATATGGTTCTGAGTCATTGAAATGATCTCCAAAAAATAAAAATAATGTGCTCCATGTACTCCGTACTATATGTACTATGGTGGAGGTTCAATTTTCAATAGTCTCCCCATCCGTGGATTGGCTGATGTTTCCGGTTTTCTTTTTTTTTGATCAGGGCCCATATATGCGGAACACTACGGATAAATAATATTATCCTATGTTGTACTTAGTACTCCGTACGGAGCACAAAGTACAATTTCTATATTAGGGGGTATCTACACAGAGATTTCTCAAAACAATGAAAGCTCGTGCCTCACACTAGTAGCTCTCGTGCATTGCGTGCTGCGTGAGACCTCCCTAAGCTTGGACCCTCAGAAGCCGCATTTCCGGCTCAAAGCCTATAGCTGCAGTAATCTGCACTGGCCTGTGAGATCGTCTGCAGTTCCTCCCCTATAGGAATACAAGACTTTCTCCTTTCCACCGACTTCCATCTCCTCCGTACAACGTACAACATATATTGTACAATCGTGGAAGAGAAGATATACACTCTGGGCGGTGTGGTCGGCTTCCCGGTCCCCGAGCGGAATGCGCGGGATGGGCGGGGTACCCTGTGATCTTATGACTTCCAAGGTTCTCCTATAATCAAGAGTAAGCTGCGGGATATTTCGGATCTAGCTCTATAACTAGTACTCCGTATAGCTAAATTGGACCCGGTTGCTGTTGATAGGCATCCAGGATTCACCATCATAGCCTTCTACGAGAGCAATTACAAAAATTGCTAGGATATAGATGGATCAGGTGCAATTGGCTTTTATTTTGGTGCTCAATCCCACATAGCTCTATCCTGCAAAAAGCTGGTGTATCGACTGTTGGAAACTCTGTGTTAGTCCTTCTCCCTCACTTGATTCTCCTATCTCTTCGCGACGTACGGGGGCGGAAGATTACAGGGTTTATCATCGGGAGGAGCTTATCTACGAGTTGGTTCAAAGGCCTAAACTTATTACGCTTATACAACATAGCAGGTGGCTCTATCTTGGCGGATATTAATCTGGCAAGCAAGGAATATTGAAGGTATTCACCAGTGTCCATATACCAAACTACATAAATTAGGGCTTCAAAGTTTCTCGTGACATTACGTGTTTGTTAGGTAAGTTGGACCTCGCCTCAGGTAACTACTTAACTAGGCAGGTGCGATGCAGCCAGATAAAGCCACCCGTAGGCAATCCCCATGGCTGGTTTGAGGTCAAACGCCACTCAAGCTAAGAATGCATGGACGAACAGGATCTACGAGGCAGTGTACCAATGTCTCTAAAGACAACCACTAGGCCAAATGCCTGCTCATCCATTCATCCGTACCGGGAAGTGCCATTCCTCATAGAAATGTAACATAAAAATAGAAAACAGAGTGTCGACTTAC
The DNA here is from genome assembly GCF_028827035.1 of Penicillium chrysogenum. Taxonomy (NCBI): domain Eukaryota; kingdom Fungi; phylum Ascomycota; class Eurotiomycetes; order Eurotiales; family Aspergillaceae; genus Penicillium; species Penicillium chrysogenum. The sequence continues at coordinate 1,021,441 of NW_026622749.1, read as the reverse complement.
CCTGCAATTATGACTTAACTTCTCCTTAAGCCATTCAGTCAGGTTGTGCAACCAACAGGCGTACTCCAACCAGGTCGCGTGACCTCTCGATGTCCACAGGAACGGACGACCTGACAATACGCTAACCTTAACATGCCCGACGTTCCCCTCACTCGTTTGCATTAGGCTCACGTTCCAATGGCACTTTCGTCCCACGGAATGACCTCGGTCTTTAAGCCAGCGGATACCCAGGATCAAGCCATCCTTTCAGAGTAGCTGCAAGAAGTTTTCGCGTACGCTTGGCGATCGGAGACTCAAGGGTATGATCGAATTCCTAATCGATGTTATCTCCGCGGCACGGAGATAACAAGATCAGTGTCTCAGGAAAGCAGGCCAATAATGCACGACTCGGTCTGGAAGCTTATGAAGTAGCTAGCTCACCTACCTAGATCATTATTGACAATTGGTCGCCATCTAAGTCTGGGGCCGAGGCCTCCCAAGTTTGTTACTCTTTATTCTGTGTAGACAATTCACGCCGTTGATAAATATATATCGCGTAAGGAAGTGGCCTCATACTTCTATAGCTGGTCAAGGTGGAGATCAGAAGGTGGTAGAATCGGGCTATTAGACTACAGGCTTGCTAATTGACTAAAATTGTATCCTTAAATGGTGGAGAAGATCGACTGGTTCCTCTAATGCAAGTCATAGATCATGCCAATTTGACAAGACAATGGTCTAATAGGAGAAAACGGGTACCTGCTCAGGTGCCTGAGCTACCCCACATTTTTAAACAGGTTGAACTTCCTTTCTTGGTTAGCTTTTATCCCCTTTAGGTTTAGCTCCAACACGCTGTCACGTACCTCATCCACACTCTACGGGGTACCTCAGGTACCTCATACCTACATGTTAGGTATTTGTCTATATAAGGGGAATCAATATTGTCTGGAAGTCCAAGCAATTTGGAGGGTTTAATAGGTCAAACGTAATACAGAGCACAAAGGGGTTAATATTGATGGGTCATGTTCCACAAGCTGGAAGTCCCCCGCCAAACCAATGAACAGAATTAACACAGTAGGAATGGACTCCAGGCAGCAGAGTTAATCATATAACGTCTCCATAACAGTGGGCTACAACACTTTATCACTGCCTATGGGCATGGACATAGCCCTGGAGTAAGCAGATCGGCCTTACCTGTGGTGGGTCCAAGCGTTCAGCCCTACGAGTTCGATTTACACTTTCTCACACTTTCCCTCTGCACTGGGGACTTCTCCCTTCTCCCCATTTTATTCTCATATCCTACATACAAGCGTATTAGTTCTCTCAAAAGAGAGTAACTATCTGATCCCTTGCATCTGACGTTCGAATGACCTACTGTGCAGACCTGCCGTGATTGGTCGGAGTCAATCATCTTGGTCAATCAGCGCTAAAATCACGACATCGCCGGTACCGAAGTATACAGGCCATCAGCCCTATGGTACGGGCCTCATGGATGCAATATGGCGTTTCTTACTGATAATACCCTTTTTCTTCCTCATTCTTCAACTCCTCTTCTCTCTGGCAATCTGGAGAGCCGCAGGTGACCCTCCAGACTACGAAGAGCCGAAGAAAACCAGACGCAAAAACAATGGCGGAGACTATCTCGAGTCGAGTCGGCCGCGCTTTCGCAAAGCTTTTACATATTGATTTAGGTGTAACTCCACCTGTCGTGACAGATGAGACAGGAACATATAGCTATTACGAGCATGAGCCCACTGTGGGCGATTGGCTTCGAGGTCACATGCCCACCACTCCTCTGGTTCGCCGTTACATCTGGGGCCTCTTTCCTTTCCTCCACTGGATCGGGTATTACAATGTACAATGGCTGATTGGGGATCTCGTGGCAGGTGAGCGAAGCCCTTTCGAACTAGTCAAAATATATACGGAGGCTAACTTGTAGCTCTCGACAGGCATTACTGTTGGCGCCGTGGTCATTCCACAGGGCATGGCATACGCTGAGCTAGCCAAATTGCCCCCAGAGTACGGTCTGTACTCCTCGTTTATGGGCGTGTTGATCTATTGGTTCTTTGCAACGTCCAAGGACATCACTATTGGTGTAAGAACAATCCCTCTTTTCCTTTTAGTGTTCGAAAAAGCTAACACCTAACACGCACAGCCCGTGGCGGTTATGTCTACGCTCATGGGTTCAATCATTATCAGGGTTCAAGCAGTTCACCCCGAAATACCTCCGCCAGTCCTTGCTTCCGCTCTAGCAATCATTTGTGGCGCGATCGTATCGCTCCTCGGGTTGCTTCGTCTTGGCTTCATAGTCGACTTTATCCCACTGCCTGCTATCACTGCATTTATGACTGGGTCCGCTATCAATGTTTGCGCTGGCCAAGTGAGGACGGTTCTCGGAGAGAAAGCGCATTTCTCTACGCGCGGGGCAACCTATAAGATCATTATTGATACGCTGAAGCATCTTCCGTCCGCTCAGATGGACGCTGCTATGGGTCTCACAGCTTTGGCGATGTTATACGGCATACGGTCTGCTTGCAACTATGGAACGAAGAAGAAGCCCCACAAGGCGAAACTGTTCTTCTTTTTGTCCACATTGCGCACTGCCTTCGTCGTTCTTCTCTACACTATGATTAGTGCTGCGGTCAACCTCCATCGACGCAATAACCCTGCTTTTAAACTTCTTGGTAATGTTCCCCGGGGGTTCAAGGCCGCAGGAGTTCCCAAAATAGATGTTCCAATTATCAAGGCATTTGTTAGCGAGCTTCCGGTCGCTGTGATTGTTTTATTGATTGAGCACATTGCTATCTCGAAATCATTCGGTCGTGTCAACAACTATACGATCGACCCATCGCAGGAGTTTATCGCGATTGGCATATCAAACTTACTTGGACCGTTCTTGGGCGCATACCCAACTACAGGCTCATCCTCGCGGACTGCTATCAAAGCAAAGTGCGGCGTACGCACCCCCTCGCGGGTGTGATCACTGCCATTGTAGTCCTCCTCGCCATATATGCGCTGCCGGCGCTGTTCTTTTTCATTCCTAAATCGTCATTATCAGCCGTGATCATCCACGCAGTAGGAGATCTCGTTACACCACCCCGTATCACCTACCAATTTTGGCGTGTATCTCCGATTGACGCACTCATATTTCTCATGGGCGTTATCGTGATCATATTCTCAACTATTGAGACCGGAATTTACTGCACAATCGGCGTATCATTGGCAGTACTCCTTTTCCGACTCGCCAAAGCCCGAGGCCAATTCCTTGGCTACATCCAGGTCCATTCAGTCGTGGGCGACCATATCCTCAACGCATCCAAGGGAGACTCAAACACAGAATTCGGAGATGGTACCGGCATGCCCCGAAGGATCTACCTCCCAACAGAGCATGAAGGCGGCACAAACCCCAAGATCAAGATCCACCAGCCGGCGCCGGGAGTCTTCATCTACAGAGTCTCCGAAGGGTTCAGCTACCCCAATGCAAACCACTACACAGACCACCTAGTGAGCCACATCTTTAAAGAAACCCGGCGCACGAACCCACAAGCATGGAAAACAACAGGCGACAGACCCTGGAACGACCCAGGTCCAACCCGCGCCGAACGCAAAGTCCTCATGGCGGAGGAGGCACCCACATCCCCACTCCCAACTCTCCGCGCCATAATCCTCGATTTCGCCGCCGTCAACAACGTAGACGTCACTTCCGTTCAGAACCTCATCGACGTCCGCAACCAGCTGGACCGCTGGGCATCCCCAGACAGCGTGCAGTGGCACTTTGCGCACATCCATAACAGATGGACGAAGCGTGCTCTCGCAGCCGCTGGGTTCGGATTCCCCGCCATATCAGACCGATCAGGTCCTCGATGCCAGAGGTCGGTCTTTAATGTTGCGGAGATCTTGGATGGCGGTTTATCCGGTTCAATAGATCAGTCTCGGGTCGTCGGGTCAGAGGACTGGTCGAAAGATTTGGAGGCTGGCCTGAAGGTGCAGAATACTAGTGCATCCTCGTCGGTTATGGGTGTCTCTGAGGATGATATTCAGGTTGTGCAGGTTGGCGAGACGGATGCGAAGGTTAATACTCATCGTCATCGCGGTCGATCTGGTATCGGCACTGGTATGGCTGTTGTCGATGGAATCAACCGGCCTTTCTTCCATGTGGATTTGACTAGTGCTCTGAAGAGTGCTATGGCTGATTCTTAGGGGATGCACATGCTGGCATCCGTTCTTGGCCAGCTATATTCTTTACTGGGTGACTGGTTTGACTTCTTTCTTTACTAATACTTGCTGGCTAGGTACTAATGTTTTAACTATATGCTTTAAATCCTTATTATCCGAACAAGACTAAGTAGGTCTTACATCGTTGTCAATTCAATATCGATATAGTGAAAGCTAGAACTTCGACTGAGCAACTCTAACAACATTTTTAATGTGTCAAATAGCAGCAAGTTATATGCGTCCTCTTCGCCACAGCTTCTTTAAAGCCAAACAGCTTTTTATTCACCGCAACTCTGCTGCAAGTCCGTCCAGAGCTCAAGAATGGCGGTGTCCGATCTCGATTTCGTAGATCGAAGACTAGTCCTAATTGCGTATAGCTGGTGGATGCTGACGATCTTATCTGTGTTGGTGGCTGGAGAAGGGTCATGTGAACAGCCTCTCTCAGACATCACTTACCGACAACCCCAATACTAAAGCAGGTACATACTAGATATCTTTGGGATGATCATTTGTTGCGAGAAATGACGCATAGTCCCAGTGCCATGGCGTTGATTGACAGGCACGAGGCCCAACAGACCATCCAGCTAACATCACGCCTCAAAAGAGCTGAATAAATGAGTACATGCGATCAATCAATGCCGTAGGATGCATCAATTTGGTCTCCGCGAAAGGATGTACCAACTCACCCGTAGGGAATAGCGAAAAAGCACTCGGGATACCCTCCGCAGGTCAGTTTCGTATATGGCTGCTAAACAACAGCTCACGCATCCCTCAAAGCGAACGAACGCGATACAGGTGCCCGTTCCTGTATACATCAACATAACCAATCTACAACAACCTTTCCTACGAAACCAATCATGTCGCTCGGCATATCCTCACTACCCGACGTGTGTGTCTGTCTGTCTAGTGCACAGCATATCCGCAGCCTCGATACGGGTAGGTGGATCTAGTAACAGCAGGAAACATCGAAGCCTACAATATGTGCAAGGACCAGTCTACACCTGTGTAGACCTGCCCCTATGTTGTAGCTCCGCCTGGAACGGGGACGGTGAAGGTTGATGCCTGAGTGTCCGAGGCGGATATATCATGCGGCGAGCGAAGCTTGGGTGGCTGCTTTTGCGGACTGGATCGAGGCTGGAAAGGGTCTTGTTTTCGGTGCGGTGCCGGGCTGAGGATAAGAGAGGGACGTGTGCAGTATGATGCTTTCGGGCAGGTCGGGGAGGGCTTGGAAGCGGCGCGCCTTGTTGCGGTGTATAGTTTTCCTAGCGGATCATATGCCGCCGTTCATGGCGTTTCCCGTTCTCGTTCGGAGAGTTACGGCGAACATGTTGGACGGGTGACCTAGGTACGGAGTACAGCGCGGGCTTTAAGTCCGTGGGGCGGGTATATTGGCGGAAGAATTGGCTGTGAGATTGAGTATGCGCTGGCCAGCGCATTAGCTGCGATAGTTAGCGCTGGGCTGGCGCTAGGCTCGTGATTGCATGTGTTTCTGCCGAGTGCTTGAGTGCGGTTCAAGGGAAGAGTTACGAGGTGTTCTAACGGGGGACACAGCTGGTCTTATGTTGGAATTGAGAGAGTGGATATAGTCTAAGAAACTAAGCTATGGATACTGTGTGTCTTATGCTATTACGGCAATACTGCGTACATGATTATACAGATGAGGCTATACGGGTTTTATGCCAACTGGCCTCATGACCTCACAACAGGTCAATGATGAGTTGATGAGTCGCCGAGTCTGCAATTACCAATACGGTATGGTATTTTACCCGATTACACCCGGCACCGGAGCCCCTTGTCATTACACTTCTTATAACACTTGGCTCTCTCCAAGCTTCCTTTCTTTATATTCAATTACTGTTCTCAATTGCAATTGCAGCAGCTGGCATAACTATCATCCCCAATTCCCATCTCAATGGCCTGGATAGCTCCAGGCAAGGAACAACGCGTAACGGCTGCACCCTGAATCGAGCTTGTGTGGGTCTCGCCAAGCTGCGATCAACCGAAATTGCTGAAAATCGAATTTCCGGGAAAAATGCGAAGAGCCTCTGGTTAGCCCGATTGGGATACTCTAATTTGCCCGTGAAAATTTTTGCTCGAGGTAGGTCTGTCTATATAAGGGTCCCCAGCCCCGTTCAAAAAAGTGAGGGAAGGTTGAATAACGGTTTACCGCATTACTCTGAAAGTTCTGTAATTTCCTTTAGGGCAATCCGGAAAGACCAGTTTTCACCGTGATAGTCGGGTTATGGCGGGTCAGAAATCCAGTCTAAGTGGACCTGTGAAAGCAAGGACACGACAACCCGGATTTTTACTTCTTTTTTCTCTTTTTTTCCCCTGTCTTTTCCGATCTGCTGACTTCACACCCCTGCCATAAATTTATATAAGAATCGAACATCACCTGCAGGTCCCATGCATGGATTTTGCTTCCCTCGGCAAGCCATAGGCAGGAGACCGAAGGTGTTCGGGGTACCGGATCCGTCCAGAATTACGTATTTTCCAAAAGTGACCACTCGGTGAGGTGGATTCCCGAGGGACGAAGGGGGAGACAATATCCACTTCATCCACATTATTTGTCTCCTTTCAACCGATGGTTGCCCAGTGACTCCGTAGTTGGTGGACCTGGAATCCGAGTCGGGCCGGTTTGGGCGACACCGGGAACGAATCCTAGGAACATAGCGGACCCGAGTGGGTTATGATTGGTTGAGAGGAGCTTGTGGGTGGATCGATCCAGTGGATTGGAACATGCTTAAGATCCACTGCAAGGGAATTGGAATTTATTTTATTATTATTTCGTCTTATTATGTTGACCTCGTAATTTTATTTTATCCCTTTGCTCAGCTTCCTAGTTTCTACATTTGACATACGTCCCTATCTAAAATGTATTAGAGCCAGGTTCTCCATAGACTTCCCCTGTAAAGTGAAGAGTCTCATCTTTCCCATGCAGGGGATATTCTGATAGATAGTCCCAAGACCCATAAACCCTCCACGAATAAAACCAGTGGACCCAGTTGGAACAATACCCGACTGAACCCGACAGGTCGCAATACGCGGTAAGAATGGGAAAAAAAACAAGATCAAAACAGATCAAAACAGACTAAAACAGAACAATACCACCCCCAGCATTCCTAAATAGTGTGATTTGCGTATGAAATACTCCGGAGTCCACGCACAACCTAGGGCTTTTTTTTACCTTACACATACACTAAGACCGACTAGGAGGCGGACGGGCGAAAATTTGGCCGTAGAGTATTTATGTCCTAGGGAGTGCCGTCTCCCGTAGTTTCCCAGCTTTTTCTCCCTGAAAAGTCCATCTTTCTCCTCTTTCCTTCTTTCTCCTCTCTTCCACCCACCCTATAATTCTATAACCCATCATCACAATGGCCACCTCTCGTGTCTTCGCCTCCCGCATGGCCTCCGTCATGGCCCAGACCTCCAAGGTCGCCCGCCCTGCTGCTCGCTTCCAGCTCAACGCTGCCACCAAGCGCACCTTCACCCAGAAGGCCCCCGCCTTCGGTGCCCCCAAGCGCATCCAGTCTCCCACTCTCCTCCAGGCCAAGGCCTTCCAGACTGCCGCCCGCCGCCAGTACTCTTCCGAGGTCGCCTCCGCCATGGTTGAGGTCTCCAAGAACATCGGTATGGGTTCCGCCGCCATCGGTCTCGGTGGTGCCGGTATCGGTATCGGTCTCGTCTTCGCCGCTCTCCTCATGAGTGTCTCCCGCAACCCTGCCCTCCGTGGCCAGCTCTTCTCCTACGCCATTCTTGGCTTCGCCTTCGTCGAGGCCATGGGTCTCTTCGATCTCATGGTTGCCATGATGTGCAAGTACGTCTAAATTATCTACAACTCGGGTTTTCGGATTCTTGGAAAAATGTCATCAAAACAAGGATTTTGGGTTTTTTGAGAGAATCTCTTTTTCCGCCGGGGAGGGTATTTGGTCGTGATGTATTACCATGTACTACTTTCAGCGTCATCTACAACACTTTTCTTTCTGTACATATAGAGTCCTATATGGCCCATCGACCATCCAACCTATCAAAGAGCCAAACCAAAAACTCTGTGTGTTGCGTCTGACGGCCGTATAATATCCTCTCTTCCCTTCCTAGATTTTCACCTTCCCCATGGGGCGAATGGGAAAATATGCACGTATGGGGGTTTCTCGAGCTATCTTGCTCGAAAGCTCAGCACTCCACGTAGACAAGCTGCAAAGCTATAACCCGGGGGAACCTAGCTCGATCTTCAAAATAAACAGCTCCTACTCTGGGCTTATTTTATCCCCATTCTAGCGGATGTTGCTACGGGTCCTTCAGTATTTGACCCGCTCTTCAACGAGCAACTACGCCACAACTACCACCCATTGGCCTACAATAGACGGTGAGAGTAAGTCAGAAGAGGTCCATTAGACTATCGAGCTATTTTACAGCTGACATTTTAGTGCTGATGGGCCTCAATTGAGCTGAGAGACCCTCGACGGAAAATTCTTAGCTCCCGGACCTCGGGAACGGCTTTCCCGTAGTCAGCTGACTCAGCGTGTGACATCAGCCCTGGAATTTCCATGGCTGCCACAGAGGTCAGGTTTCTGCATGCTGCATGCAGCTTTTGAAGGGTAAAGCAAGTCATATTGCATTGTGAGCTAGGTCTTTTATCAATATACTCTGACTTGGGGTTGAGGAATCGAAAGCTCTGATGTTCGGCAACTTCCCCGTTATATCCACGAACCCGGTCTAGTCCGCTTTCGGTTAGTGACAATATCAAGTAGTATGCAGATGTATGTCAGTGACATTGAACGATATCCAATGGGTCTTCGGGGTATTTTCTCTCTACTGAATTCATATATATATCTATGTATTGGGAGCATGTTCGACGCCCGGATTTTTGGGCATTGTCCAATCTAAACTATATATACCACCGTCTCCGGACATGATTCTCAAGGGTCCATGCAATATATACATCGGCGACTACCGAATCATACTAACCATTCTTTTTTCTTTCTCTCTTTTCTTGTGCACTTTTTAATTTAGTATGACATAGCAATCCCAGTATAAAAGCCCCCGTAGTCACTAAATGGGCCTATTAATGTAAAGAACTCGAAGCTGGAAGAGTAATGCACGTGCCAAGCAGACACGCGACTCATCGCGTCAATACATCTGGGCAACCTTTGAAAATACATACTCACGCTCAACAAATCTTGAGAAGCTCAAGTGCATCAAGAAATAAGCTCCATTTGAATGATATAAATGCGCAATTTGTATTTGTTAACAGAAAGATATGCAAAAACGACCACAAACAATCGACTCCAGACATGCCATAATCGCTCGATGAAACCGACGAAACGCTGATGGGGAATATGTATCACCAGGACTTGAAAAAAGGAAAAACCCAAAGTGTAAGCACACCAAAGCCAAGCAAACAAAGAAGAGAGCAGCACACACCAGCTAGAATATTTCCAGATCCTCAAACTCAACCACCAACCCATCCGCCGAACCCGTCGGCAAAGATGTATCCAGCGTCATACCATGCATAGCATCCCACATAGTCCCACGCGACAAACCCATCGGCCGACTCGCATAAACCCCAACATGCACAAACTTATCCTCAACCCCATAAAAGAACCACGTCACCTCTCTCAACTTCTTCCACGTATTCCCCACCGCACCAGGCGACAGAGCGAACGGCGATGCCGACGGAACCTGGTACCAAATCCACAGCGCATTCCCGACACGCTCGAGCTTGATCCGCAGCGAATGGATCGCCAGTCCGGCCTGTGCCGACTGCGCCAGCGGCGACAAACACCAGTCCGCGCCATCTGCCGTCGCGCTCACGGACGACGCGTTCACCGTCCCTGACGAGAACTCCATTCCGGCTTTCACCCATTTGCAGGGTGAGCGTGCTGCGTTGCGGAAGGGTGGTCCGTCGACCTCGGAGGAGAAGGATTGCGGTGCTGCGCCGGCGAATATCACTAGTCCGCCTTGGTCCATTTCCATTTCCCAGTCTGCGCTCACGGTCACTTCCGCCACGACGAATGCGTGTCGGAGGGATGTGAAGACGATTGGGGCTGTGGAGGTTTCGCCGTTTGGGGGCTTGCGCCATAGGTCTGTGTTAGGGCCCGCTCGTAGTGTTAAGTATTCCATGCATTGGGGTAGTTCGAATGTCGGTGGGAGGTTTAGGGCCGTGAAGGTTGATCCATCTGGAGGCATTTTTGATTTTTTGATTTTCTGGAGTTTGATTTTCTTGAATTGGGTTGTCAGGCGATTTTAACAGCTGAAAGAAAAGGAAAATAATTGTAGAGTCACACTGTGGTCTCTCGAAGATAGGAACACCCCGGATGAGGATGCAGCAGTTGATAACTCTTAAATCCTTCAGCAATGACGCTAGGGCCACAGAATTTGCCTCTAACGTTTAAGCAGGTGGACTAAATCAGAGCAATGGCAAATCATGCACGAGTAGATGGTCCAAAAAAAAAGAGAGGCCAAGAATTGTTGGGATATGATGCAGTCGAGAATTGGGATACGCCGAATGCGGGTTGCGCCAGACCTGGAAATGGGACACGGAAAAAAAAAGCAAATGCAAAGTGAAGAAAAAAAGAGAAAAGAATATGAGCAAATAAATTAATTGAACTACATAGTACTTATATGGCGAGAACAAGTGTTGGCCTCCCCCTAATGGGTTTTAGGGGACGATCTTAGTACGTCCCCTCAGGACCTATTAAAGAAGCAGAACCAGAGCGCTGGAGAGTCGAACCAAGCTGCTGGGATCACTGGGGCGCTTGAGTCAGGTTCTTTATGGTCGATTTCTTTGAGCGTGGCCGGGCGTGGCCCTCAAGAAGCGTGCTTGCATCGCTTCGGCGACAGATGGCCTGCGGGCCAGTTCGCAAGTAGCGGGTCACCATGCATCTGCAGAGGATCCATCACGATGTGACGGAGCTTCTGAGAGGAGAACCCAAGGTCCTTTAGGCCCAAAGAACCCAAGAGGCACATGAAAGAAGAAATAGGGCGAATGTGTGCAGTTGACACTTGTCAGAGCTGAATGAAAGAACTAGGGAAGGACTTCATATCCACATGGCAAAAAGGTTATACTTCAATCCATCGAGGATCGATCGGGACAATGCAGGACGCATGAACTGGGTGGAACTCAGATTCGGGGAGCTGAGAAGTGCCTGGGATGTTCCCTGATCGGTGGTTTGACACGTTACAAGCAAACCGAGGCAGAGGGAGAGGCAGAGGCAAAGGCAAAGGCAAATTGTCTTCAGGTTTGATTTTGCTGCAGACTCAGCCACGCGGTTTGGCTCTCCACTTATGTATTCTGCACGAGGCTGAAGAGGGTAAGGATGTTTCATGGGGCTTAGATGTAAGATGTAAGATGTTAGATGTTAGATGTTTGATATTATACTCCGTATAGAGCATAATACTTAATATAAGACCTGCCTTCTACCCCCCACATGTAATCTTCTATATCACTCCTATAACTATCTATAATTTATTCTTCCCTATGTCCTCGTAAAAGTAAACAAATCAGCTGACATGGTTCTTTTTATAGACTGCCAAGGCTTTAGTTTGTTGATCGACTTTCTTTCTCTTCCAACACATTTAACGGTGATGTGTTGGCATCTTCGGGCGCAACTTAACTTCTTATTCTCTGCCTAACATGAAATGCATCTCCTCTCCTCCCCTTTCTCCTCTTTCTCCCCCTTTCTCCCCTTAAATCCCAAATCTCAAAGACTACGCCCGTACAGTGCCCCGCGCTAGCGTGCGATGTACTTAGCCGAACATGCACAGGACGAATTACAGGTCCCAAAAATGGGGCTAAAACCCCAAAATCCCAAAATGAACAAGGCGAAGCCGACTCGTATTTTATTTTGGAGCTCTGTGCCTTCCAAGGCTAACTATGAGCTCTGGCCCAATGAAATGCGCCCCATTGATATCTTGGCTTCGTATCTGGGTGAGCCCTAAGCCTCAATCCAAGCTAGCGCTCTGTCCAGATGATTTGCTTGAGCCCCCTAACCCGTTTACTTAAATGCCGTCCATTTCGTAAAATCTGGGGAAATCCTTACAATTCCTCAGAATTAAGCAGACCACATTGCAGAAGAAATGGCTCCTCGACGCGGCGGCGGAGGCTATTACTCGTCCTATGGCAATGACAATCCATGGAGCGAGACGATCGTGCTGACACTGGGATCCTACCTGAGAAAGTCTCTCTATATCACCGAATTTGCCTTTCACATCCTCTCTCTCATCGCCTTTGTCGCCTTCCTCATCTGGGCATGCACAATCAGGAATCGCAGTCTCGCGCTGAAGGGAGCTATTTGCGCCCTGACTTCCTTTATATGGTACGTGAGAAGACCTGGACTAATATAAATAACAACCGGCTAACCAGTCGGTCCTTCGCTAGCTCTCAAATAAACTTGGTAGTCTTGGAAGCCATGACTATCGCCGAGACAGAGGTGACGATGTACTATTTGATCGGCTTAATGCTCACGGATTTCTTCGCACTCGCTGCAATGTGGTTCACCCTCTATGTCTTCTGGGAGCTCATCCATCGCTTCCTCGGCCTTACCAGACCCTCCGGCAAGCCGCACGCGGCAGTGACCACCATCCATTATGTCTTCCTTGGCATCGTCTTCCTGGTCTCTGTTGCCGAATGGGGCGTGCGTGTGGCTTATTACGTGTGGAGCGTGAATTTCAATTACGAACTAAGCTGGACTTTGACACAAGTGTCTTGCGCAGTTTATATCATCCATTGGGTGCTGTCCACTGAGATCCTCGCTTGGGTGTTTTTCTTGGCCATCAAGGCTGGTAACAATGCTTTTGCGTCGAAGGTGAATCCCACCGCAATACTTCCTACAAAGAACGAACCAACTAACTGGCCATTTCAGTTGCCCGCTATGGCACTCTTCACCGCCGCCATCTCCTGGTGCGCAGTGTGTGCCACCGTGGCCATCATTGGCATTCGCTATAGCCTGTTGCCAGTCTACCAGTATGATCGACCAGTGTACCTGTCCACTGCCATATCCATTGTAGAGTTCTTTCTCTATGTCGGCACTTATACTGGCATTCTACTGTGCTGTGCCAAATGGCACAGTCTCGGCGATGGCGACGAGCGAAAGTATTCCGCGCCCCAGTACCAGCCCCAGTACCAGCCCCAGTATTCTGCCGCTCAATTCCCCCCCGGTCAGTTCAGCGAAGGACAGTATCCTCCCATTCAACAACAGTCATATGGTGTTGCTCCCTATACGGACCACTCGGCGCAGCCTCAGGCGCACCCACACCACGTCTCTCCTCACTAAGGATGAAGTTAAGGTTGGATTCTGTTGGGATGTACTTGTTGATTTCTTAATATTCTTGATATTGTGAGAGTTTCCATCCGTGGGGATACTCTCTTTTAATGTGTATACCGACCGTTTATGTTGATACCCGATACGGTGCGAATGATAGCACTGTGAGCCTTCTAGTATGAAACATTGTACAAACCATATTTCTCTCGAATAATAATAGTAGCCCAGAAACTAGACAAACAGAACTAATCCAAAAAAAGCCATCAGAAAACACGAAGAATCAAGTAGACAAAACGTCTTGGCAAGGGACCAGGCGGTGGCGCAAACCCGCGATAACATCATCTGCATTTTCGCCATCAAGCCTTTTTCCCAATCAACAGCTCCCCCTTTCACCTCTCAGCTGAGAAAGAAAAAGGAAAATGGTCTGCTCAAAATGCCAAAAGAAGCTCAAAGCCACCGAGCTCGCCACGCCCGGCGTCAAACGCAAGAACGACATGTACTACGGCTCTCCGTCTAGTACACTCAGTGGCGGCGCAGACAAGGGAAAGGCGACGTTAGGCGCCACAGGAATCGGAAAGGTATGTTACAAAACTCTCTGTTCGATACTATGGATTAAAATGAATTACTATTTTTGATGACTTTCATACTGACATACCCCCAGAGCAAACTTCTCAGCGCGAAAGCGAAGAACCCTTATGCGGCTTATGCTTCGTCTTGTGATAACTGCAAGGTGAAGACGGAGCAGGGGAAGAAGTTTTGCCAGAGGTGTGCTTATCAGAGGAATGGTATGTTCTTTTCTCTTTCAGTGATTGTTTCTTGCGGATGCTGATATCGATACTAGCCTGTGCCATGTGCGGCAAGAATTTGGCGGGGAAGTCGGCCAAGGACCAGCCTGTTGTTCAGGGACAGAAGTTCAACATGGCATAGGCCTTGCAGGTTAGATAGAGGCGCTTGTACCTTTCCTGTTTTTCTGCTTGATTCACCCTGTACATGGCATGGCGTTTCGGAGGCGTTGATGATACCGTGGAATCCGAATATTGAGATCAGCATCAACATTGGAATGAAATGAATTTGATTTGACAGTGTGGGAAAATTCTAGTTATACATGGCATGCGCAATAAGAGTATATGCAATGCGCCACCAACGGCGCGCTATAGTATCGGAACAAGTATGTCTGTTCATCTCCATTCGAAGGACCTTGAACCTCGCCTTCTCCTTCCCGTCCAGTTACCTCCGGCTACTTCCCGGTATCCACCTCTTACCGGTCGGCCAGCATGTTCTTGATGTTGCTGTAGTATTGCGTGTTCAGGTATTGCGCGAGCTCCTCCTTGGCCAGCCACTTGAAGTCCTTGAGGCCCTGGGTGTTGACGGACAGATCGGCCTGACCGGCCATCATACGAGACTTCAAGAAGAAGATCTTGCTACCGGGAGCCTCGATCTCGGTTGCGTTGTCCGCCTTCGAGCGGCGCGGGTTGAACGAGTGCCATCCGACCGGGTGGAAGCCGACAAACCAGGTGTTCATGTTGACACCAGCGGACTGGGCGAGGGTACGTTCAGCAGCCTAAGGGGAAAATAATACGTTAGTATAGTTTCCAGAGTTAATGTGGTTCGGACACTAGTATAGCACTTACCAAGCGAAGGGTCTCGCCCGACTCCACTGGTGAGCTGGGGAACTTCCAGTGTCCCTCCTTAGACTGAACAAGGAGATAGAGAGTGCGGGAGAGCAGACGATCGAGACTCTTTTGGTCGTTCTTCTTGTCTGCCTCTGTGATCCGAGGGTACGGCCGAGGGATTTCCTCCTTTTTGCTAGTATCTTGGGAAGTCGCATTGGCGGTGGATTCTGCGTCCTGGACAAGAGCCTCAATCTGGTGTTCAGGTTCAGACTCCTTTGCCCCCAGCAGAAGCTCGTCGTTCCATGCATCGCTGTCGTACGCGTTGTACTTTCCGATATCACGTGCGGCAGTCCGGCGCTCCTGGATCTTCTTTTTCCAGTCTTCGTCGGCTGGCGTTCCGCGCTTGAAGTAGAAATATTTCGTAAAGGGGGAGAGCCAGACGCTCGTTCAGACGCTTCTGGTAGAAAAAGAACGCTTTCTCGAACGGCTCGAGTTCACGGGTGATTTGGGGAGGGCGGGAGAGGACTACACCCGCGTTGATGATGTAGGCTGGCTTCACGGCTGGGTCGGCCGCTGTTGAGGCGGAGGTCGATTCGATCGCTGGTGCTGCGGAGGAATAGCTGCGGCGGCCAAGGGTCTCTTGACAGCTTCTGCACACGCCGGAGTCGATTATTGATGGCCCTGCGCGCAGAGTCAGTATTTGGATGTCAATAATCCGGGGAAAAACTTCAATTGGACATACGCAGTAGCGAGGCTACGCGCCGTGCACCATTAGATCCTGACGACATGTTCAATGGTGGAATGGCAATGTGTTTGGGGCTGATCGGTGTCTTGTCTCCCCGAGAAAAAGATCCAACCAGGTCACGTTGTCGCCAGGCCCGATTGGGTTTAGTCCCCGCCCGGGCGGTTTAAATTTCAGAAATCGATTCTCTCGTTTCTTCTCTTCTCCAAGCATCTCTTATCATCACCGTGTCCAGTCCTCTACGGCCGGTTGATCATTTAAAGGTGCTCAGAGTGAGCTCCTCCTGAGGTCGCGGCCAATTTTCGCTAGCGGTACCTTCTTTTACAAAATCAAGGCGTACTGTTAGATAGCTGCCGCGAACATCCCCTTTAGTCTTAGTTATGTGCTTTGATAGAAATTCATTTTTACCTTTTTTACCTTCTCTTTTCTCTGTCTTCTCGTATCTCCGCAAGCATTCTCTTCCAGAACCATAAATTACCTGCTCTCAAACCTCCACCAGCAGCTCTTCCTGCTTCGGCACCTCCCGTCCTAGTTGCACCATCCTCTCCTGTGTACCGAACACCCGCAGGATGTTCCCGTAGGTATTCCAGAAGGCATCTCCGAGACGCGGTAGTAATTTACCCTGGTTGACCAGGCGAGCGATACGCCCGGAACCAGTGTCGGCTAGGGATGCGCCAGCTCGAGCAATCTGGGCAGGTTGGATTGTCGGAATGGTCTCAGTGTCAACGTCAAAGAAGTTGCTGAATTCACTTCTAGGATCAATGTAGTTGCTGCTAGGCTGTGCCATGATGCCAGCAACCAGACTGGATGCCGTGGTCGTCTGTGGCCCGGGTTTGACAGTCGGCTGTGAAGGGCTGCGCTGTATATCGCCTGCCAGTTTAATGAAGGCCATGGCGGCAAGCATGCTATCGTATCCTGCCTCGTGGGTACGTTTACGGAACTTGTACTTCCCAAAGCGAGGGTCGATCTCTGCGAAATGGTTAATTGTGTTTCGCTTGCTGTCAAGAATATAACTCATGTCCTACCTATCTTCGGACTTTCTATTCCAGCTAAAGTCGTGTTGAGTTCCTCCAGTGAAGACATAGGGTTTAGCGAGCCACAGTCATGAGTGGCCATGTACTTAGTATCCGCTAGCACGGGGAATAGGTCGTGGATGACGGTCTGGAACTCGGCGAGGGTATCCGGCAACGGGCCTAGGAAGCATCTGTAGAAGAAGAGCAGATCGCAGAACATGTTGTGGCCGACCAGAACCGGTCTGCTCTCCTTAAGCCGGTTCTTCACTTTGTCTGCCAACTGCTGGATCCCGAACGTCGGCTGCTCGATTATCCTCATCATCAGAGGATGGAAAGCGTCCGGTTCAAGTTCTTCCAGGCTTCCACCCACAAGAGCTTCCGCGATCCATCGGAACCCAATATGCTTCCGGACTCGTTCCTTTTTGACTTTCAGTTTCGACTCGAAGGTATACTGCTCATTGCCCGGGTCCCGAAATTCGATCTGGACGAACGTTGACGCACCCCGCGATGTTAAATTGGGGTATTCGTCGCTGACGAGGTGGTGTATCAGCCATTTCTGCATGCTGCTCAACCCGGTAGGTATGGGGCCCGGAATTAGTTGCACACTACTAGGTGGTGGGATGTTGAGCCAGTCACGACGGTTCTAGAAGTGTCAATTGATTTACTCAGATCAACTTTCCAAATAGACCCTTACCTCACCCTGTGCCAGCCACTCATTGATACTGACCCGAACGGCTTCGAGGAACTCAAGAGATTCGTGATCGTCCTTTTTGATATCCGCAACTTGGACCGGGTGCCGCGAGAGACATTTCTCCGTAGCTCTTTTAATTGCCAGTTTTTCTTCCTCTCGAGACAGGTATCGGACACCAAAGGTGCACATATGGTCAATGCTGAAGTGGTTCGCAAGCAAGAATTCCATTGCTGCCCAGGAAGATATTAGTAGAATCCAAACATTCGTCGTAGACATGTGACATACAGCGGCTTCCGAATGTCCAGTCCCGATTCACATCCATCTCATGCTGGGTGACTGGACTTAGATTTATGTTGTATGGCTTCAGGGTGTAGGTGGCTGTGGATGGTTAGCGAGATCTTGAATTAGCGTTGGTCTCGTACCATTTTCCTTGTCTTCATGACAAGTTGTCAGCCCAACTTGGAGAATCTGATATCGCTCTGCGGCCGCCTTGGCTTCCACGTATCGCTCCTGTACGGTCTGGGACCGTGACTGTGGTGTACCTGGTTTGAAAACCACCCCAGATAGCTCGAAGTCTATAGACACGAAGCAGCTGGTGGAGATGTCGTTGAGCATGGAAGGGAGACACTCGGGGAAATTAACAGCTGTGACATCCATCTTGATTCGAAGTTGAGAACAGCATCAAAGTATGAGTTTGAATGAAGATAAGAGGCTAAAGGAAGAGAGAGTTGTTGATTGGCTTTGTTGGAGTCCTGACTGCTGAACGCTGAAAGGGGAAGTATGCGTTGGGAAGGCAGGTATCCGAGGTTTCATTGATCAGAAAGGATGCTCTGCAGGAGAGTTGTCGAAAGAGTGATCTGATGGAAGACTGATAGCTTGGAGGTTTGCTAGTCTCCCTGGCTGTTAAGTTTCATAGATCAGAGTTGTGATAGGAGGAAAGGAAGAAGAAGTGAGAGATCCGAATAAATAGTGATACAACCGAAGTTCTCGACGCATTTAGATAGCCCTGTGGGATTACCACTGACTTCACTTCTCCACGGATGATGTCGCGAAGATATGTACATTTTATCGATGATACATGATTCCTTCGCAGTTATCAATATGTATACCTCGTCTTTTACCTAAGTTATACGGCATATGACTTCACAAGCAAGATCTATATTACCTTGGAATTTACCTCAGTTAGGAGAGTGTATAAATGACCGAAGAGAGGTTAAACTCCTAAATCCAGCCTGCGATGTATTAACCGAAACATGGAAGAGTAGCCTAGGGGGATCAATTTCCAGAGGCCCATCTTCTGTCTGTGTAAAATAAATCTTAAGTAACCTAGGTAGGAATAGGATGTGGAGTTAGTAGGTAGATGAATGTCTACATGAGATAAACATGAGATCTCACAGGCCAGTCCCGTGACCGACCCCGGACTTGGACGAGCCGAGGGAAAACGAGAGAGCCGATCGCATCTCCGACACTCCCAGAACGGTTTCCCTTTTATAATTACTCCTTTTACTCTTTTTACTCTTTGTACTACTTTATAAAGATTATAAAGATCATTGCTTTTTGATATCTCGGCCTCCACAATGGCCAACGGATCCCCCATGTCGTCTCACTCTCACGCCCCATCAGCTTCCCCCACAAAGTTGTGCTCCAAGACATACAAGAAAGCTTCCCAACTTTACCTCACACGACGCTTACCAGAAGCCCTCACAAGTCTCCAACCACTTATTACGCCTTCAGCACCTGAGGACCTGCACACAAATGGCGACAGCTCAACACCGGTTGTGCCGATCGCCACGGCCGCCGGCACGTGGAGGATCAAGGTGTGGAACCTCTACATCACCCTCCTCAGCGCAATAGTCGATCTCGGCGCAGAGGAGGGAAAGAAGCAATTTGGCCTGAAGGAGTGGAAATCAATTGCCTCGCAAGTCAGGGAAGGCGCAATCTGGGAGACTGTAGTCGACGTCGGGTACCGAGGCCATGAGGGTTCGGTGGATGCCGAAGTGGTCTACAACCTGTTAGTAGTCAACTACAACCCCGCTGGCCCACATTGAGGTACTAACAATGCGATTATAGTGCTACCCTCCTTCTAACCCACTCCTCTTCGCAATCCCTGAACCAACAGCGCCTCGAGACCTACCTCTCCTCCTATGGACAGCCCAACTTCGACCTTACGGATCGTCTACAGGATGCATCTGATGATTACGAGCAGCGCCCTATGCGTACGACAAGCGGGGCCGATACCCCGAAAGATCTAACTGCCAGAGTAAAGATCATCGAGCTCTTTACTTTACACGTCCTCCCCCGCAATGATGAGTGGGAATACTCGACCGAATTCATCAATTTGAGCGAAGTCCTCGACGAAGAACGCAAAGATCTCTTCCTACAGACTCTCGAGGGCCTGAAAGAAGAGAAGGAGCGGGGTGAAATGCGTGCAGTCGAATTACAGCGAGCCAAAGATGCAGAGCTTGAGCGGCAACGAGAGGATGAACGTCGCGAAGCTGAAGAAGCAGCGACAGCCGCCGCACGCGTACAGTCCAATGGGCATAGACGCGATACCAGCGAAGTCGACTATGGGATTGAGAAAAACCGCGGACATGGTTCTCCCAAAGGAAAAGGAGCCAAGCAATCGACAGACAAGTCGCCAAATGGCAAGTCACGAACTTCTCTCTCATCATCCAGCTCCAAAAATGTCAAGAAGCAGGACAAGGTCGAACCTCGGGCTCACTCAACTCGGGCTGTGGCCACTGGACTGCGCAACATTTTCCGTCATATTATCCGGACTGTGTCTGGGAACCCCATGTCAATAGTGCGAACCCTACTCTTTGTGATCGGCATTTTGATGGCCATGAGCCGGCAGGGTGTGCGTGATCGCATCCGACGAGTCACGGACGGCGCTTGGCAGAAGGTCAAAGCTACGGCTGGAATGGGAGTCAAAGTGAGCTATATTTGAGATATAGGCCGCTCAGCTCTCTACGCGCATTGCATGGTTATCATGTATATTTTTTCTTGAACAAGTTGGCGCCCCAGTGTTCCTGGGGTGTTTTTGCATACAAGTCTCTTTTGTGATTCCCTTTGTGATTCTCTATGTTCATGTATTCTATGCATACATATCAGACTGCCACCAGGTGTGGTTGAATTTACTCTTATCCCAGTTAGTCTCTCTTTTTCTTGTTTCAGCCAGCAATGTCAAAGACAGCCTTGGTAAACGTAGGGCTTCCCTGGGAACTATTCGGGAATTGAGTTGGGTTGAGGAAGTTATGCATCACTGCTACCACTGCTACCTGTAAAAAGCCGAACTTGTAGGCTATTCTGGTGGTCTTATCCTCGACTTGCTTTGCAATGCTGGGGTTGTTTTGAGCACCAGGTGCAGTCCAACCTGTGCTGGTATCTATCTATATGCTCTTCACCCAAGGGAGAGATAGCATTGTCTTTCAGAGACTGGGAATGGTGGATACAGACTCTTTGTAGGGAGGAAGCCATAAAATCCCAACAAAGAAGTTGACACACCTGGACAATCCATTTGTCACCATTGCTAGTCAAAAATCATCAGCAACTGTATTAAGGTGCCCAGGTTTGACTATAAATACGGCATGGACCACGCATATGAACGCAGCCTTGCAAACTCCCCATCCTACGGCCTTCCATCAAAGAGAAAGAAAGAAACCGTCTCTTGATCCCAGAACTACCCTTATTGGCAAGTATTTACAGAATGAAGACCGAGAAGCACATTCTCAAGGGCGAAATCAAAGAAGAGGATGACAAGAAATACGTTATCAAGGATGAAATTGAAGAAGACGAAGCACTGGAACGTAACGGCCATTCCGAGGACAAGGCACTTCAACGGGGTGACCAAAAAGAAGAAGCTCCACCAGCAGAGAAGCCAAGGCTCCCCTGCGAAAGGTGCTTTCTACAAATGAAAAGCGACCCTGGCCACGCTTGTGTTATGAAACCAGACCGTTCGCTATGTGACTTTTGTTACGAAAAAAGTCGCGTCTGCGTGAATGTGAGTGATTGGCATGAATCTGCTGAATAGGTTGACCTGACAATCTCTACAGCTGCCATATGGAGTTCGAACGGATGCTAATAGAGCACTCCGTGCGCGCTCTGTAAAAGAAAGAGCTGTCCTTATCGATGCAGTTCGCAGGAAGATGCTACGTCTTAATAAAAGATTGAGATCGACTTATACACCCTCTAGTGGAGACGCCTTTGTACCGCTGTGCCCTCGCTCTTACCAGACTCCCATGACAAACGATCTGAGAAATCGGAACGTCGAGGCCATCTCGGTTGCTCGGGACGAGATCCAGGCTGTGATGGAGCGTACTCAGTGGGAGATGCGCGTGGTTACTGAGCGGTTGGCCGAGCTAGAGACCGAGAGAGAACAGGAAGATCTGTCTGCTTGGGTGTAAAAGCTTCTTAATGCTGACATTTTTGCCCGGGACTTTTACTGGGCTCTTTATTTTTTGCCCAGAATTTATGCCAATCTATGATATTTGCAGTTTGATCAGTTTTGCCGTCAAGTGGTTGGTATCCCCGGCAACTCACAACAGAATGATAGTGACTTGACGAAACATAAGTAAAATCTTGACAATTGAACTAGACCGCACATATGTAGTTACCTGGCTCGCTTTACCTCTTGCATATCTAAGTTTACACCAGGTATCCATGAAGCAAGTCTAACACACACATGTTTCGTTGCCAAAAGAAAAAAGGAAAAACAGTTCAAGACTCGGTTTAAAGAGCAGCCATTGCCACAGAGAGATGCAAACAATACTATTCTAAACGGGTGTCAAACAGTCATATCATCATGACTACGTCCAGCGTGACCTCCACGCGAGTCCTCAGTCATACCAATCTCAACGTTGTCGCGCGTACTGCCATCCAAATCCTCTTTCTCAACGACTCTAGAACGCCACCATCGAAAAAGCTGGACAAAGAAATGCGCCACGCAGATCTGCTCCGTGGTATAGAGCAGCACCGGCACCGATGTCTTCGCTTTTATGAAGAGATCAACGGGCTGCCACATTGCATAGAGCAGCGGGATACCGAGCGCGGTGCTCTTCGCTGGCCCGCAAAAGCACACTGCAATAGTTTCCTCTGGAGACATGCGTTTGAACATGGGTTTGGACCAGCGTCGGGAGCTGAAAATTTGCGGTGGTCTGGAGCAGAAGAAGCATACTGCCGTCAGAGTGATGTAGAGTATGATGTTGAACAATACCACAAAGACTATGCTCTGCGCGGAAAGGGTTTGGAGGGCTCCTGTTGCGAAGCAAGAGGAAAATGTAGTCCTAAGATTTAGGTATGCTGGGTTAGAAGAATAAAGAAAATGAAACGGCCAGGATCCTCACATAGAAAGATCATACTAACCAAATCAACAATAACAAGCAGAAAGTAGCCAACTTTGGCAGCTTTGTCTTTTGTATAACCCACGCAGTGCGATCAGGCCAAGTCCACCTCACCAGCTGCCCAACAAACAGCGGCAATAACACACTGAGTCCCAATTGCTGAAAGACCTCCTTATACATGCTCCCCAAATCCCCACCCCCATACCGCCAGGGATCAAACTCCACCATCTTGGGCATCAACTCAACAGTCCAAGCCGCCGCAACAAACGGCCCGAGAATATTAGCCAACAGAACCTCCACTAACGCAGCCGCGTCATCCCCGCCCGCGGACCTCGTCATAACAACATTGGACGCAATCGTCGTCGGAATACAAGCAGTAAAGATATACCCGGCCAGCACGGCGCGATCAATCTTACCCCCGGGATCCGCAGCGAGGATAATATACACGATGGCCAGCACCAGCGCGGGAACAAATAGAAATGAAATCCCCTGTACGATTAAGTGAAGGCGCCAATTCAGCACGTGCGAGATAAGTTTCTGGCGCGGGATGCTCAGGCCTGAGATTAGGAAGATGACCGCGATCACGCCATACATGATGCTGTACTCGGAGCGGATGGTGCCGCCGTGCTTGGCGACGTTCGGGAAGCAGTATGCCAGAGCGCACACAATTCCGATCCCGATTAGGAGCCATTGGTGGAGGATTAGACTGGCGATGCGCTTGAGGGGTTCCCACCGCGGCTGGGCGGTGTTTGGAGCTACTTCCATTTTTTCCCCTTTGTTTTAGCTAGGAAGGAGGACATGGACTTTGTACCGCCATGGATAGTTTGATCTCTATAAGAGTTGAGCTGATCTTGTAGGGATATGTAGGGGATATGTAGGGCCGGGGTTGAAAATTGCGTAATCGGCGTTAGTCCGATATATCGGAGTTGGTAGCGCGTGCAGGAATCGCATCATCTATTTGAAGCTATACGCCGTACCGTTACAATGTGCATAGTACTATCCATCATTATGAATATGTGTATGTTCTGTATCTTTGTATATCACATCCGCAAGCCCAGAACGGGTCGAAATCGAGTAGCCGATGTTATCAGTTGGGACGACACATCCTATCTTAGGATCTACACCTACATGTAAACAATGAAGAATATTCTACCAAGGCAGTTAAAATTGGCATATAAACTTCCTCTCTTCTATTTGCTTGTACCAGGATGGTTTCTATAATTCATGAGAGAGGTATAACTAGCTCTGTTTATATCTCTTTCTCCCTCTTCCTCTTGTTGAGATATCAGTACCCCCTGGGGCTTGAACGCCTTAAGCCCAGATTCTAAAGGCGACATTAAGCCGCCTCCGTATTAGAGAATCTATTGTGCTTAACAGGCCCAGTTTGGCACCACCGCTATTAAATTTGGCAAGTTGGAGGTACCTTGGGTGAACGGCCATGAGCTCCAAACGGCCGTTCAACGTGTCCGTGATCTACGACAGGAAATTGCCCAGCCACTTAGGGACATACAGAGTCAAGTATGCGAATAATGGGTTCATCAGCACGTACAATGACACTATCTCACTGAGATAGTTTCAGTCCCCTAGTGAAACCTGGGATATGTGATCTTCTCCACCTATCTCCCAGTTCAGCTGCTGCACACAAGACACAATCCCTTGGTACGTGAGGGAAAAAATCATTTCCATTGTCTCACAAAAGAGCAATGTATATTCGCATTGGTTACCATTTCTGGCCAGAGCTATCAAGATACCAGTCTACCCTTTTAGATGGCTTTCATTCGTGGCATAGGAATCAATACACGTCCTTTTTCCATACAATCTGCATAAAGAGAAATCTATAACATAGTCGGGAAAATAGAGGGAAGAAGATCTACCTGCTGGGATAAACAGTACCACGTGACCAACCACCAAAGACTTCGGTAAAACGTTCCTCCGATGTAATGACGGCTCTCTCGACGTCACCACCTTTTAAGACCTGCCCTTAGTTCCATTCTATAAGAATCTACAACCCCCAGACTATAAAGACAAGTTTACCAAGTTCGGCCAAGCCTGCAGCAAGCCCCACGTCCAACCCTCGAGTACTTTAATTATCCGTCTGACTCAGAACGTCCCATGACCCTATCTGGATATGGACCTCGGCTGAGAGGAGCTGTTGCGTTGGCCCGAGATCACCCGCAAATAGCCAGCCGATTTCGCTACTTTCCTCCGAAGTTCAAGTCCCGAACTGTTCTAAAATGACCGGAGTAATTTAGCTCCCTGGAAAGATTAGGGGTTTCTAGAATCATGTAGTGTATGGGGTATATGGTTGCGTTTAGCATAATGTACATGTAGTTGGGTAAGGTACGGGCATTTTATACGTTATTTTCCTACATTGTACGATCTAATCTGTAGATAAAGAACACGATCACAAGCTGCCAAAACTATGACGACAATTTGGGAAAGACATGTGAAATCTGATCATTGGATATCTGGAGTGATTCATTCCGCATTGGATAACTAGAGAGCCGCCCTTGTTACCGAAGGCCTCGGGATTGTCTTGGGAAGCCCTACAATTTGTACCCGGTACAGAGAGGATTCAATTATTATATAGAGATCTCCCTCGGCAGGTCATTTACTCTGCTACCTCTTTTATTCTTTCTCTCTTTTCTCGGTTCTTCTTATTTTGTGGGAGGTCATACATAGTACACACTTCCGCTCGTCCAGCTTCCTCCGCTTCCCCGTCATAGCTCCCCACAAAATCCGGCCGCCACTTCGCCTTGTGAATCATATACCCGTGGAACTTCGGCTTTCTTTTTCTTGTTGAAAGATTAAAGATCTTTGCAATTGATCTCTTTATATCTTCCCAGACTCTCCAGATATACGATCTCTTCCAATTGCAGGTTATTTCTGCTTATTCCCCGGGATTGTATACTTCCGCTTCTCCGCAATTTCGGCTTTCCCTTGCGACAATCGGAAGATCTGCGTAAATCGATTTCCGAGACGGCCGATAGAAGAATTTCTGTGTTCGTGAACAAAACTGCAAATTGTCTGCATATATACCAACGCATATTGAAACAATGTCCGCCAAGACTGCCAATCAGAAGCGCACATCGCCCGCGGTCAACTTGATCGGTAGAGTAGACTCACCCTTTCAGATGGTGAACAACTATTGACTTTTCTTTGCCTGATTAGCTGGTGGTGGTGCCGGTATGATGGAGGCCCTCGTGTGCCATCCGCTAGACACAATCAAGGTCCGCATGCAGCTGTCAAGGAGAGCCACAGCACCTGGGGTGAGTTGGAGAAAATTCCATTTGACAATTGAACCCATTGCTGATCATGTTCGGTGATCAGGCTAAGCCGCGCGGGTTCGTGTCCACCGGTGTACAAATCGTGCAAAAGGAGACCGCTCTGGGTCTGTACAAGGGTCTTGGCGCCGTGTTGGGTGGTATCATCCCGAAGATGGCCATTCGATTCACCTCATATGAGTCGTATAAGGGCCTGCTTGCCGATAAGGAGACTGGCGCTGTGACCAGCAAAGCCACTTTCTTGGGTATGTGAAGCATTGAACAAACCGGACGATACACAACGGAAAGCTAACGAAACCCAACAGCTGGTCTTGCCGCCGGTGTTACCGAAGCTGTAGCCGTTGTCAACCCCATGGAAGTCGTCAAAATTCGTCTGCAGGCCCAGCATCACAGTCTGGCTGACCCCCTAGACACCCCGAAGTACCGCAGCGCCCCGCATGCGCTCTTCACCGTGATCAAGGAAGAAGGCTTTAGCGTCTTATACCGCGGTGTTTCCTTGACCGCCCTCCGACAAGGAACCAACCAGGCTGCTAACTTCACCGCATACACGGAATTGAAGGCTGCCCTGCAGCGCTGGCAACCCGACTACAGCAACAGCCAGCTGCCCGCTTACCAGACCACTATGATTGGTCTGATCTCCGGTGCCGTCGGCCCCTTCTCCAACGCTCCCATCGACACCATCAAGACCCGCCTCCAGAAGACCCGTGCTGAGCCTGGTCAGTCCGCTGTTTCCCGTATCATGGTCATTGCCAAGGATATGTTTAAGACGGAGGGTGCTCGCGCTTTCTACAAGGGTATCACCCCCCGTGTGATGCGTGTTGCTCCCGGTCAGGCTGTTACCTTCACCGTGTATGAGTTCCTCAAGGGTAAGCTGGAGGGCTCCAACTGGGCTTTCGTTGGTGGCAAGTTCGAGGAGTAAGCATGCCGAAAATTGTTCTTTCTTTTTTTTCCTTTTGCAAAGCATTGTGATACCTGACCCGGCATGGTGGGAGTTGCATCTCCTCTGTTTCGCGCGTTGCACTGTCTCGGGCAGATCAACTGCAAGCTGGTTGAAATGGCTCTTTTCTTTTTGTAAATATTTTGTGCTTTGCGTTAGTTCCTTTGTATACCACTTTGTCTGGTGCGCTTTGAGCTGAAATAGAGAATATTCAAGACACTCGACGAATCGTTCACCGGTGTAGCTGGGTGTTTAGAGGTCCATAAATGACCAGGTGGTTGTAGATATATCAGTCAGCAATGCTTCTGTAACGACCACATAAGAACATATCTCTATCGAATTAGGATATCCAACTGTTTTTTTTTTTTTCTCTTTCTTTTTGATGGACTTGTTAGATGTAGAAAGATCAAAATAAAGCCCCGACGGCTGACACGCCATCGGCCCCTCATTCACCGCTCCCCCTCCCCTCATAAACAACAACCAACCCAGCTGCATATCCTAGAGTGCAGCATCATGCAGTCCGGAATTACAGGTAGGACACTCGAACATACTTGATCTTCAACTGAAATCCCATTGAACCAACGCTAATAAATCACCCAGTCTCCGCGGAGCTACAAGATGCATTCGCCCGCTTCAACTCCGACTCCTCAACCTTCTGTCTGCCGGTAACCATCACAGCAGAGACCCTAACACCGCTGGACCCAATTTCGTTCCAGGGCAGCCCCTCGATAAATGCCTTCTTTTCAGCCCTCCCCCAGCTGTCTTCCGTCCTCCAGCCTAAAACCCCCGTCTACCTCCTCCTCCGGCGCCCATCGACCGCCTCAAATGCACTCATCGCTTTGACCTACATCCCGTCCAATGCGCCTGTGCGAGCAAAGACACTATTTGCCTCGACTCGCTCCACCCTGACCCGCGAGCTGGGCACAGAGAAGTTTGCTTCTACCGTCTTTGCTACCGAGGAAGATGAAGTCCTGGGCCAGGATGCGTGGCGCGAGCGTGACGGCGAGGGCCCTAATGCTATCTCTCGTGAAGACATGATGGGCGAGAAGGAGAGAGAGCTGGAGGCTGTGCGTAAGGCCGAGGCCGAGGCACGGAATGGCACCCCCGGGAGGGATATTGGTATTGGTGGCACTTTTGGACCTGGCTCTGGCTCTGGAATGAGGGTTTCTATGCCGGTTGATGAGGGCGCTAAGTCTGCGCTGAGAGATCTACAGGATGGTGGGTTGGTACAACTGGTAAGTTATTACGCAGGCTTGTAGTCATTCTTTGAGAGGGCTGGCTCGGATCTGTGACATTCGAGGCTAACTTCAAGCAGACGGTTGATATCCCCACGGAGACGATCGTCTTGGCCGACTCCCAGTCTGGAGTCGAGGCAAACTCTGTCGCCACGCACATTTCCTCTTCTTCGCCGCGTTACTCTTTCTATCATTACCCCGGATCCGATGTCGTGATATTTGTGTACACCTGTCCCACTGGATCTTCGATTAAGGAGCGTATGCTGCACGCCAGCTCGCGGAGAAATGCTATCACAGTTGCTGAGCAGGAAGGACTCAAGATCGAGAAAAAGGTATGCGTGCCCGTGTTGTGAATGACTGTAATTGTTTCGACGGTCTGGATGCTCACAAATAGCAGATTGAGGCCTCTGGCCCTGACGAGATCACCGGTGATCGGTTGCAAGAGGAAGTCACCCCGGCACGAGACCAGGGTCCTACGCGAGGATTCGCCAGACCTCGTCGCCCCGGTCGGTAAATCGCTATTGTATAGATAGGTTATGTTGACGAGGCCGGAAAACTCCCCTCAGCGGGAATTGATCCAATAGCTGTAGTAAATATAGCAGCACTGTGCTAAATCTTGCCAGGTTATTGTCCGAGACTTGGTAACTGCGTGTTCAGGCGGGATGAGCAAAGGTAGAATTGGATCTGGGGCAATTCCTGCTCATACGATGGTCAGAGCACTGATCGGATCCTCAGATACCTCCTTTTGGGCACAGTTTTTATAGAAAAACCGTGCCTGAACTAGTGTTTCCTGGATAACTGGCTATGGCCAAACTGACCTGGACTAGCACTGTAGCACTCTTAATTATTGCCTGATGTTGGTTTAATGAGCAACGGAAGGAATGAATATGAATATTCCTTTAGACAATGCCTGATGAGTTCCAATATAACAGATTCAAAATAACAAAAAAAGGGTATTTGTGTCGGCATCAAGACCCAAAGCCATCTCACCACATAATTTGACATGAAAAGACCGACTACAGTCGACTACTAGCTAATAAATCACAGTGTCCTCATTATCCTCAAGGACCTCACCTCCGTCATCATCTCGGTGGGCATCATGTTGATCTTGAGGGGCACTTTCCTCCACGTTAGCAGTGGCTTCATCCGTTTTAGCTAGATCGGGGTTTTGGTCATTAATGTCTACACCCACCGTGTCCGGAGCACCTTGAGCCTTTTCCTTAGACTTTGGATCTGTCGGATCTGCCTCGTGCTCTGGAGCCGATGGCTGGTCTCGTGGACCATCTGTTTGCTGCTGCTCTTCTGACACTTCTTGTTGCTTTTCGCCTGCCTGTTCTTGTGTTTCAGCCTGCGTTGGTTGTGTTTCAACCTGCGTTGGCTGTTCGGGCGCAAATGCCTCCGGTGGATATCGGGCTTCGAACTCGGCGACTTCTCGGGCAACAGTCGCCTGTGTTTCTTCGATCTGTCGTTTTATCGTCGCATCGTCGCCAGGTCGGGGTTGCCATGGCTTGTAATACTAAGATGGATTAGCTGATGGCTACTATATATGAATAGCAAAGCATAACTCACCAGAGCTGGCTGTGCCTGTGTCTTGAAGAAATGTGCCATGGCAAGCATATTCGAATGCCGCGTTTGCATCTGAGAATGGAAAAAATTAGGAGACCCTTTCAACCCAAGGTACCACAATGGTAAGTGAATGGAACATGAACATACCGCTTCTCGCTCATACAACGGGGTTTCCCTCCTTCGAATTTCATCACGCTGTTCCTTGCGCCGTTTCTTCAATTCGCCGTACTCGGCATCCTGCGACTTCAACTTCTCTTGCTGCTTCTTTTCAATATCCGCGCGTCGTCTCTGTGCCGCCGAACTTGAGCTCTGTGAGAGAGTACCAAGCAGTCCCCCGAATAACCGCTGACCCCGCTTGCGGTCCTCGTCTCGACCCCCGCGCGGTCGTGTAGGCTTCGTCTCTGCAGAGCCATTTTTTGTGGGCGGAGGGGATGACGGCCGGCGCCGCTGAGAATGCGGGGAGGTATTGTCTGTAGAGCTGAATCGTCGGCGCTTAGGGTCGTATTCTGCAGTTGAAGACTGTCGTCGCTTCGCTGTCAACTCCGGAGACTGCTGGATGGTATCCTGGCTGGGTACAGCCACTGCTGATGCAAGTGTCTCAGGGCTGTCAAAGTAGAATGCGCATTAGCTAGAGCGTCCCAGTTACAGTAGTTGCGCATGGGTTGCACGGGATGAGGGGACCATACCCTTCAGACATCTTGATCGGCAAACAACGCTGGTTATAAGAAAGAAACAGACTGAGGGAGAGCAACAAGCGATGTTTTAGGCCCTGATCCGGGGTCAAATATTGGAGTTGTGGTCAAAAGGCGCAAAATAATGAGACGACACGCTGCTTCGAATCAGCACTGTTTAGAATCACGTGCACAGACCACTTAGCCTTGGTTCACCGTCGGCTTCTTCTCTTACCTTCTCTCACAATCATTTCACTTCCCCAGCGAGTGGCAGATCATACCTTATTCCACTTTATACAGTTATTCCTATTTTCTTATTGCCTCTCTCAACTCACAATGTCTCGTCACCACCCCGATCTTGTCATGTGCCGCAAGCAACCCGGCATCTCTATCGGTCGTCTGTGCGACAAATGTGACGGAAAATGTCCCGTCTGCGATTCCTACGTGCGCCCCACGACCCTGGTCCGCATCTGCGACGAGTGCTCCTTCGGAAATTATCAGAACAAGTGTGTCGTCTGCGGCGGCGAGGGGATCAGTGATGCGTTCTACTGCTTTGAATGTACGCGCCTCGAAAAAGACCGCGATGGATGTCCCAAGATCATAAATCTGGGAAGTTCGAGGACGGATCTGTTCTACCAAAAGAAAAGTTTCAGGAATCAATGATCTTCAAGAGGCTTGCCGGTTGGTGTCCAAGTGGAGGGGAACCAGCCATGAGTCTGGCGGGTTTACAACGTTCAGCCTAGCGACGACAAAAATGACTCTACAACCTTTACATATGTGGGCACGTGAAACACACTTTGTTGGTGGACTTAAACCTGCTCCAACTGGTCTATTTGGTGCCGTCTGCTTGCAGCGAGTCGACAGGTGGAGATCAACGAACACATGCCAACGAAATACCCCTGTGATCTAGCCTGCTGTTGCGGGATCGTGCAATGCTACCAAAAAAGAAAAGAACTGGCAGACGTGATGGCAGCGTGCCCTGGAACATCAGACTTCGAGGCTCCACGAACACTTTGCAGATGATTTGGCGACTCGAGGACCAGCGGGGTTCTGGGTGGAGCAGTTGGAAACAAATCCTGCAAGGTTCGTGATTGACACGTCTGGGGTCTCGGTCAAGTTTGTCGATTACCCAAATGGGTGTGGCATGACCCAAGCCCCAAATCTGCGGCTTCAAGACCTTGCGTACAGATCGTCTTTCGAAAACATATCCCTTTTTTGATCTTATTCCGCGAAGAGCCTTTGGTCTCAATGTCAATACCCATTTGAATAAATCATACTTGTTTTCGTGCATAGAGTGGTCAGGCGCATGGCTTCTATTTCAAAAAATAAATTATTGTATTCATCTCTTTGGTTCTATTATGAGCCTTCTCAGGACATCCGCAAGATTGTGGGAGTTCGATGTAATCTGGAACGCCATTGGAGCTCACCTCAGAAGCTATAGACAGAGCGGAAGGCCCAAATACAGGTTACTCGTGAGACATTCTGCCGCTTGATATGTAGAACTACTCTGTTAAAAGGCTATTGGACCAACTATGGCTACACTCCATTACTTGTTCTATAACTTTTACGGCTCCTATCTTCGAGGAACGGACATCAGGTGTACTCATATCAAGTTTTTTGCTATTGTACAATAATATCTTCGACACCTACTTATCTGGGCACCAAATTTGATCCCCTTCTATCCCCGTGGACACCCGTCAGCCTCTTAAGCACCTATAGCCCTATCAGACACTGTTCAAAGACCCTAATCGAGATATAACTAAGATGATGAAATTAGAGCATACAATGTAGGGTTTATAGCGTTGTCTTGGCGCCCCACTCAATGTTTCCAACGTGCCGAGGCACAGGGAGGGGCTGATGCCTTTCCAGGGCTAGCTTCGGACGTGATTATATATCTTTTATTATTCGGACATATATCCTTTCACTCAGTTGCAGACTATATTTGTATCAGCTTCACCAGATAGCCAGTGAGGTTGCACAGCCTTATAGTGTTTCAAGACTCGAGCTCTACAAGGTGCCCACGAAGCCTCGAGTTCCCCGACATAAACCCCCTTTCCCTTGAAGCCTGAACTTGAAAACATAGCTATCGCTGCCTGAATCAACTGTCATGCCTGCCGACAAGATCCGAGTGTCGGGTGACTCGCGCATTGAGTACAAGACCGCTACACTCAACGGCCATAATTATTGTGAGCATACTACACTTCAATGAGAGCTTATACTGGGATGTGCCCAATATGAAACCATCTGGGCTGACGATATGCAGCTTACATTCTCAGCCAGCCCAAGTCAGGGCAATACAAAGCCACTGTCTTCCTGGTAAGCGGGCAGCCCAATATAAAAGCCACACATGTTGACATATATTCTCCATAGATCCATGGTTTCCCGGATCTCTCAATGGGATGGCGGTACCAGATTCCCATGCTCGTAGACATGGGATTCCGGGTCGTAGCTCCCGATTGTCTCGGATACGGACGAACAGTGAGTCTTTCCGCCTCCCACCGTATTATAGGAATTGCTATCTAATAACAATCCCAAGGACGCCCCGGACGACTTCACCCCGTATTCGCACAAAAGTTGCGCAGCGGACATCAAATCCCTAACAACCCATCTAGGCGAAACCCAAATCATCCTAGGTGGACATGACTGGCAAGCAGGCCCAAGCCAACTCTATATCCCGGAACCGCACAGCTAATACACAAAGCAGGGGCGCAGCACTCGCCTACCGCATTGCCCTCTGGCATCCGGAGCTAGTAAGCCACCTATTCACAGTTTGCGTGCCTTATGCACGACCCATGGCGCAGAATATCTCTATCGAACATCTTGTCCGTAGCGTGACACCGCACTTTGCATACCAGCTGCAGTTCAAGAGCGGGGAAGTGGAGAAGGTTATCCGGTCTAAAGATGAGGTTCGCCAGTTTTTGCTCGCGCTTTATGGGGGTCGCACTGAGGCGGGCGAGTTTGGCTTTGATGCCAATAAAGGTGTTTTGCTTGATAAGATTGGCCAGTTGAAGCCGTCGAGGTTGTTGAGCGAGGAGGTAAGTTGGGTTTATTTGATTTGGGTTTTGGGGCTATACTGACTTCCTTCAGGAGTTGGAGTTTTATACGAATGAGTTTACTCGCAGTGGGATTCATGGACCGCGTATGGTTTCTTCTGGTCTGCTGGTTGGGTTGTTGCTGATTATTTCTTTAGTTAACTGGTACCGCACTCGCGACGTGAACTACGAAGATGAGCTTGCTATTCTCGGCAGGGAGATCCAGGTTCCTACGCTGTTTATCCAGGGGCTGAGGGATCAGGCTTTGCCGCCTCATTTAGGTAAATCCATGGCGAAGCAGGTCCCACGACTGACCCTGAAGCAGGTTAATACCTCGCACTGGGCTCTGTGGGAGAAGCCTGAGGAAGTGAATGAGATTATTGGAACTTGGCTGAAGGACCAGTCTTCTGCCGATGGAAGGGCTGGCAAGCTCTGATTAGGGAAAGCGCAGGTATAGTGGCATAGTGAAAAGGAACTATTGATTATTGCAAAAGTACGTATCTCATATCGTCAAAGTATTAAGAATATGTGCTTCGTCACGAGTGGCGAGCAGTTGCTTGACCCATCACAACTGCATAGAGCTTGCACTTACCCGCGAGCGATGGCGCTGTTTAGTACTGGAACACCTTAGTCTCGATTTTGCAGCCAACCTTTTCCAAGCGGTCCACGTAGTCCTGACCCAACGTAGCGGGGGTAACGATGCCACCACGAGATACCTTCTTGATCTTCTCCTCATCGTTAAGAATAACCATAGCAGCCTCGGCCAGCAACAATCCAGTAAAGGGGTACATGCCACCGTGGTAAGTGATTTTACCGAAGACACGCTGTGGCGAAGCACTGTCCGCAGTAGCAATGGCATGGTACTCGAGAAGGTCATTTGCCGAGTCCTCTCTGCGCGGACCACTGCCAGGGGCAAAGACGAACTTCTCCACCAGCCAGCGCACCGGCGGAAGTGCAAGCAGCGAAACTGCAACCAAGAAGCCGAGGTGGATAGCGACGCCAATTAGCGCGTTACGGACCGACAGGAACTGGCGGAAGAAGAATTGCTGCCCGTACAGCTCTGGCATCAGGCTGCTGCTGCGATGCACGATGGTCATGTCGCAGATACCGGATGGGGAGGTCGTCACGGTACCCAGGTCGGGAATTGAGCGTACACCAAATGCCTTTTCTAGGATTGATTCGCTGGGGATGTTCTTTGGCGGGGATGCTACCAATGAGAAGGGAGTCATTGCCTTGGATAGCTCAGACACCGAAAACCCGTCGAATATGGTTAGAATAGTATTCATGGTACCGCCGCTGGGGCCGGAGGATCTGTTGTGAATGGATTAGAGATGTACTTCTTTGTGGACATGAAATTACACACTTCATTTCCTTGATGGTGCTGTCGACCTTGCGGGTTGAAGAGGAGAGGTCCTCTCGGACTCGCTTAACCAGAGCCCATGCCAGGATATCAGCGGGGGCACTCTCGACACCGGTAGAAGGGATCATCTGTCTGAAATTAGTATGGATATATATGAGTGAAGTTGGTTGCCGAACGAACAATAGCGCCATTAGCCTTGGCGGTCTCGTGGTACTTGTCGATGATCGACTTGACCCAGGGCGTCTCTCCGGTACTATAACGATCAGCAAGCGTCGAATGAGTTGGAGAAACACAAAACGAAACTTACACATCCACATAGTGGGTTCCATTAACAGCGCACGCCTCCACGACTGGTGTCGAGTACAGGTGGTAGGGACCCACACAATTGATAACCAGCCGGGTTTTCTGGGCGAGCTCGTTGAGCTCGGTGGAGTTCAGTTGAACGACAAGTACATCTATGATCACATCAGAGTGAGCATTGAGATACAGCTGTAAACAAATAGGTCTGCAAGCTATGTACCTGGGTTCACGCGGTCTGGGTTAAGAGTCTTCAGTTCCTGGGCGATAGGCTCCATTTTCTGCGCGGATCGACCTGCGATAGCCCATTTCAAATCGGTGGGAAGGTTCTGCACAATGTGCTCTGCACAAAATCGGCCAGTGTACCCAGTTGGACCCAGCAAGACCAGGTCATATTGTCGGTTGGAAGTCATGGTGGCTGAGTGGATGGAGTGCAGTCTATGATGTAGTTTTGAAGAACAAGGGAGCTCTCGGCAAATCACAAGCTCCTCGGCAGTGAAAGATGCAGTGTTGGGGTTGGAAAGGGAGCAAGCGGGATAGCCACGAAATAGTTTTTGAAGCTTTACGTAGGACTAGAAGCAACACATGTTACTGAATTGAGATTCTACTTGAATCTGGGAATTGAAGAATGTTTATATTCCACGACAGGGAATTATCACGTGACCGGATAGATTGATTAGCCCGAGAAAGGAAGACCGGGGCTGGTCTCGAACACAATCAAGCCGGATTGGGACCTCGGGATGTCATATACAATATACAGTATTGCATAGTTAAAGCCTTGTAGGATATAGAGAGGAAATTGGGGATTTGGTATGAAATCAGACACCTGAAATAGAAGGCATTCAATATAGAAATCAAACCCAAAGAAAAAAAAAAAATTCTCCAATTCAAGACCGAATCAAACAAATTCTTAAAAAAGCAAAATGATATCCACCACCGTCATCATCTCATCTGGTGGACCTTCCAGGT
Source organism: Penicillium chrysogenum (assembly GCF_028827035.1). Classification (NCBI taxonomy): domain Eukaryota; kingdom Fungi; phylum Ascomycota; class Eurotiomycetes; order Eurotiales; family Aspergillaceae; genus Penicillium; species Penicillium chrysogenum. The sequence continues at coordinate 985,238 of NW_026622749.1, read as the reverse complement.
GGACCTGCGAAAGAGAAAGTAAGCATGGAAACCTGAGGCCACTGCATGACATAAGCCCACTAACTCAAAATGGTCAGGTGATCGCACCAAGCCAAGAGCCCTAAGCGAGAATCCACAGCACAACCCGCCCTCATTCAAAGCGTCTTTTTTGGTCTCCTGTTGAATACCCATCTTCATCCTCTACACCAGCCAAGATGACGAAGCGCACCAAGAGTATGTGCCCCTTTCTCAAATTCAACAAACCGCAAACCGAATTGCTCAATGCTAACTATTTTCCACAGAGGTCGGCATCACCGGTAAATATGGTACCAGGTATGACATTCGCCCAATTCGCGCCCTCACGACTGTGATTTCCTCGAGACACGACCCATAGCGAATAATCCTATACGACGACACAACGATTCTAACAATGACCCAACAGATACGGTGCCTCCCTGCGTAAGCAGGTGAAGAAGATGGAAGTCACCCAGCACGCCCGCTACGTCTGCACCTTCTGCGGAAAGAACACCGTCAAGCGCAAGGCTGTCGGTATCTGGGAGTGCAAGGGCTGCGACAAGACCGTTGCCGGTGGCGCTTACACCGTCTCGTAAGTCGCCCACGATCGCAAGGAACGACAGTGTGATCCGAACCGGGGACCCGACTTGGGTTACCGCACACAGTCGCAATCCACAACACAAGACAGAAAAAGATTACTGACAGTTCCGTTCTTTTCTAGCACCCCCGCTGCCGCTGCCACCCGTTCCACCATCCGTCGTCTGCGTGAGATCGCTGAGGTCTAAATGGGAGGATTGTGTGGTTTCATTTCTCTTTACGGTTACGTCTGAATACCAAAAATGAATGAAAAAAATTCGGGATTACGAATTCTTGTTGCAATCCGCTTCGCCCCGAGTATACCGTATATCGATGTGAATGGTTTCAAAGTTCGCCTCGGTCGCTGCCTACATGATAGTCAACCCACCGGTCAATCCAAGATCCTCCGCCTGATTATTTCGATGTTCTGCGACCGTGTGAATCATATGGATGGACTGTGGACCTGCGTCTCGTGGTTTCTCACACGCTGGACAGTCATGTAGACTCGACTTCAGTGGATCTTGGTTTGGAGGTCACCTGGTCTTAACGTATTGTCTGAGTGCTCCGACTGCACCTCGGGCTATATTTTCGTACTTTCTACGTTCACACCTGGACATTTCACGAGGTGCCTGGCATATTCCGATCCACCTGATGCGCACCTTACTGATACGATGCTGGCCTGGGGACGATTTGTCCAGTCCACGGGTTATCTGCGATGACTAAGGTGAAAACTGTTCACCTGGGCACCTCCCTGGGCAAAGGTGTCCACTTGGACAGGTGGTGATTCGGATTTCAGCTAAATCATGCCTAATGTAGTCATTTTAATTTGTAGATCGGCCACCTTTCTCTAGGGACTTTGTATAGGTTCGCGTTGTACAGGGACCTTGATGGTTGCAGATGTCCAGGTCAGATACTGATAGTTATAATTAAAAAGGACTTGTACATATATATATGTTAAATGATCAAATTATTTAATCTTCTAGGTATATCTTGAAATAACATTATACTAATTATACTAATACTAAAATATTGAAGTCCAAAACCCACATCATTTGCCTCCGTCACGTTCCTGCTTTGCGTTAGTCCGGTAACCCGGCCCACCTTCAAAAGGCGCTCCCCACACCTTTCTCGCTTCTACACTTCTCGAGCGCTCTTCATGGACTTCGCTTTCTTTAATAACTCTGTCGCTCATGTCCGATACCTGTATTGTTTGTTTAGGAGACCTTGGTGAAGGGGCGGGTGATCCTCTTGAGCCTGTTATTGGTTTAAATGACTTCACTGGCGACTCTCAAATCGCTCAGCTACTTCCCTGTGGTCATATCCTACATAATAATTGTTTAAAGCCATGGGTTGAACGAGCAAACAGTTGTCCGATATGTCGGCGCAGTTTCAATATGGTGGAGTTGAGTGATAACGTCGGAGGTATGAGGCTCCCCCTTCTTTTGACTTATGATATGCTTCTTGCTTTATAGAAACTGACCATATTGGTTTGTTGTAGGAACTGTTACTTCATCCTACGCTGTCCAGGATCGAACCCAAGTGGCCGAAGTCGACCCTTCCATGATAATCGAATATGCGGAGGATGACTTGACCGATTTTCAACCATGTACAATTTGCGGACAGGCCGACAACGAGGACGTTCTCCTATTATGCGATGGGTGTGATGGGCCTTCTCATTTATATTGCCTAGGTTTGGATGAGATCCCCTCGGGGTCATGGTACTGCCAACAATGTGAGGAGCCGCGTGCTCAGGGACTGGCTCCCGAGGTATCAGCACGGCCGTCTCGAGCGATCGAACAGCGGAGTCGACGAACTAGGGCGCAGCAGAGACGACTGCAGAATCGGACTCAAACCAATTCTCTACATTGGGCACGAGTCTGGCAGTCTGTCTGGGACCATCTGAATCTCGATCTTGATTTCCCCTTCGACGACGATCGATCTGCCGAACGTGCGATGCAACAGCGTCGTCGCGAGGAGGCCAACCGGCGTGAATTCCAGGCTTGGCAACGCCGCTTTGAAGTCGCTGAGCGACAAGGTGGTGGCAGTCGGTTCCGCGACACAGCATCCCTGTTCGATCTTGATCATGCCCGACCATCGCGACCTCGGCCTCCTAGAGTTCCAACACCGGAGCCCGAGTCCCTAGAGGAGATGCGGGCTTGGAACGCCTTTGAGAGGGCACGAGAGATCGAAAACAACCCGAGTGCAGCCAGGAAGCGCAAAGAGCCGACCATGTCGCCGTCTCCGGAGCCTACAGAACCAGAGCGCAAGCTGAAGCGTCCTCGGACGAGGAGGCCGCAGGAGCTCGCGGCTCTTGCACAGCAAACTCAAAATGGCGAATCATCCAGAGCTGCGAGCTCCAGTGTACGACCGGGTGGTGATACCTCCGGACCAAGTTTCCTGTCATCACTCTTGAAGGAGGTCGAAGACGCACCCAACCATTCATATGGACCTTCGGCTTCGACATCTGTCGCTCCTGCCGACCATCCATCTCCTGGTCCCTCTTCTCCCTCCATCTCTCCCGCCTCATCTCGGTACTCCTTTCCTCTCGTCTCAGCGGCCACACCGCCACCTTTCCCACGCAGCCGCCCCATCTCTCCCCTTCAATTATCCTCCCCGGCCCAACCCTCATCTCCTCCTTTCTCTCCCGAAGTGTCCTTGTCGGGTAGTCCATCGTCAAATGGCGCGAAAGAAGACAAACCACAACGCCAGCCCGGTCGCCCTCGCTCCCGCATTCCCCAACGAACACTGTGTTTTGGGGCCTCCCGCTCCCCCGACTCATCCCCTACTCGAACTGGTCCATCCCTAGCTCTCAAAGCCGACATCCAGAAAATGGTGGGCACCGGATTAAAACCCCACTATAAGAAAAAGACTATATCAAAAGAACAATATACGAACATCAACCGGACCATCTCTCGCATGCTCTACGAGCGGGTCGGGGATAAGGAAACGCTTGAGCCGGATGAACGCACCAACCTCGAAACAGAGGCCAAGCACGAAGTGCAGAATACAATTGACGCACTGAAGATGAAGAGCAAAGACAAGCAGAAACAGCGCATGGTGGCGACCGACACAGACGGTGATCAATAATGACTATACCACGACCTCTCCCCGGCATTTAATGGCGTTTCTTCTCATCTCAGCGAATCATACCTTGGCGGAATGGATGCAATGTACAACTGGCGTTTGATCCTTGCAGGCTGTTTTCTTCCTCTCTTCTTTTTCTTCTTCCGCGAGAGATCTCTGAGAAATGTTTTGTTTGTAACACCCCGCTTCGATGGGTGGGATCATTGTGTTTTCTTGCGGAGCTAGTCTATTCCCGCGTTCTCTTTGCTCTATATTGTGTTAAATATTATTTACCTTCTGACCGTAGGGGGAGAGATGGCCACCTCTGGGTAGCCTCGCCATCTTTGGTTTATCGGGTTTTTCTATTTCCTATTTGGGGCTTGTTCACTTGTAAAGACCATTCCTTCGTGGATAATCTCTGACGAATAATTTATAGGAAGACAGCGGCAACTCCTGATCCAATCACGGATCAATTTGACTGTACGTCTATAGATGGATCTAAATTAGAGTACATATAACTAGTAAGTGCAAAGGACACTGACATCTGAGGATAAAGCTGATTCTGAACAGGGTGATACCACGGAGTCCGGCTACGAAATGTACCGGAATTGACAGTTAGCAAGGAATAAGCTAACGAATGTGCACTCGCACTCGCTGATTATCAGTCAAATCGTCATTCTACGCATTTCTCTCCGCAGTCCCAGACTGATCGGCTTGTGATTTTCCCTTGCACACACAAGCCCGGCGCATAGCGAGGTGTTTCCTCCTTTGAAGATGAGCATACCGGCCTAATCGGACATCGGCTCTAACACAACCAAACACCACACTCCATTTCCGTTAAACACATACGCCGAATACGGCCAAAGAAGCTGATGTCTACCCACGGGAACCCCTACGGTAACCGGCAGCGAATCGAGCACGTGTAACTCGACCGGGTTGATTTTAGGGTGTGAACGCTTACACCAACCCATTGGCGATCATGCCCAGGAACGCAACGATGAAGATCCGATAGAGCCCGTGTTTTCTAGTAGCCTGGTCAGCCTTCCGGCTTTGTAGTATGTGTTTCACGCAGAGTTGCTAGACGGCAATCTCGCTATGGTGTAGTCTTGTTCATTGAACCTGCGTGCTCGTACGTACTATGTGTTATGGGAGTATGGCACTAGACCCAAATTACGATCACAGCGTCTGCCGTGCAGTATATGTGCATGTATTGCCAGGAGTGTGTTAAGTCCGTAGTTTATTAGCGGTAACCTCGCTAAGACCCATGGCCAAAATTGTCCAAGCCGTCCAAAACTGCACCTTTTCCAAAACTCTGTGATTTAGTAAAGTAGATGGTTACTTGCACCAGTTTTATGGGATTTCCCCTGGCACTTCCCGTTGAGATTAAATGTAGTCGCTCTTTCGGGTCTATCTTCGCTTGTAACATCCCTATGGTACATGCACTACATGTACTATTTGCCCTCACCCCGTCGTGCTTTCCCTGTATTGTTGTGCGAACCCGCACCGAGCATCCCATTTCCGGACCACCCTCAACTTCCATTGACATTGGAAAGAGATATTATAACGAGCTACTGGCTGGAGCCCACCAGGCAGAAACTCAATCTCGGACAGAGTAGCTCACACAGCAACACCGACTCAACCGTCACCAGCGTCTACGGGTGGATCCTGAGGATGTCTTCTCCGGGATTGCTAGGGATGGAGCAACCCAGTAGGCTGTGGGTAGCGCAATCTAATAGTGTTGGGGCTATGTAGTATGCTTAAGGAAATTAGAGTTGGTTGACCTCAAGTACGTAATATTTCATATTGGAATTGTCCATGCTCATCACTAAGACGATCTTAGGATGGAATGTTCGAATCAAATATCTCAATGTCCTTTTTCAAAACACTAAGCCACGTAGCCGCAAGTTGTTCCATTCCTCTTTGCTCGGCTCCCACACTGAAAGGTGAATTCCGGATTCTTGAAGATCGACGGTGCTCTTTGGGGGTGAGCATGCGAAAGCATTGAGCTGAAACAGGTCGAGGTTGGCTTTAGATCGAAAGTGGATGAAAGTGGATCCCGGCGCATATGCTTTCATGACAGTATCATTGAACGCGAATATAAGGACGACATGGCTCTTTTTCTTGTCATCGGCGCTATTAACAGTCTCGCCTTCATTCAAAAGCTCAAGCGTACAGACCGAGACTTGTTTTCTCAATAATGGCAAGGGTATTCTGTCGCGTTCATAAGATTGGGATCCTGTCACTACTGACGGGCCAGCCGTGAGTAGTTTGATCTGCTTTATCCGTTGATTTCGGACTGCTGAGAAAAGAGCCGAACGATACGGCATAGGTGAGGAGCCTTCCATCATCCTCTTCGGTTGGACGGAGTGCCACAGCGAAGGCTAGCATCCTTCACATGGTTCAAATATGGACCATATTTATGAATTCGAACAAACGCTTCTTGCTTGACGAAACTATATATTGTCTATATCCGTCCTGACAGTGTCCACTCGCCAAATGCCATAGCACGACGGGGTCGCCTATCGGCCAGCGGTTTGGTTTGATATCGCCGTCCGAGTTATACTGGATGGGCTGGGCGAGTAGGTGTCGAATGTCACTTTCCTCTTTAAAGGCCATTCGGATCTTGTGATCATCCACCAACGGGACCTTTATTCCGCCCACGACCCGTAAATGCTGCACATGCCCGTGCTGGGATCCGGCTTAGAGGCGATGACTGTGTCAGGGGATTTATTGTATTGCCGCCCTGTGGCCTTAAGAGGCTGCGAAGCACATATTGACATCGAACACGGCCCCACGAAAATGCCCAATGTTGTCCTCTACCCATGAGGTCTCCGGGCCATGGGTACGTAGTTTTGGCGAACCGGAGGGTTGTTCGTTGCAACAATGAGAAAGACCAGGGCGTCGGAAAGTCGGACGTACGGTGATTATACGAACGTGCCGTTCCTATCGTAGACGGTTTCATCGTACGGTAACTGCCTTCGCGCACGCCTCCGGATGATGGAGCATTCACTGAGCGTAACGGTTCATCGTCTCGATGTGGTCACTGTACGCATTTTCCTTCTCCGGAGCTCTCTGTTGGCTCGAGAAGACGGTCTCCGCTGGATGCTTGGTTTCGGTGGAATGATACCGTTGAGCAGATGTTATTGAAAGGCGTACGGCAACTGAAAGAATAAAAGATGAGTGAATGGTTGAGGAGTCAGGGAAGTATAATGGAACAGGAGGGGCGATGCTCATATGCCTGTCAGATGTAATATGTGTTAAGGTATAAGTGAGAAATACACGAGATAGCACGAGATAGCAAGAGATTTTCGTCAACTTGTAGGATCGGGCTTCTGAATGCTGGCAGAGAGCTGAACGCCTCTTACCATCTTCTAGGCTCTGGGTGTGTATGCGGGGCGACTAGACTGATATGTTGGGTTACTGATCGCACACGAAGGGCTTGTTGGGGAGTCGGTGTATATGTCTACCCGTGGAGAACCTTCCTATATGCCTTGAACCTGAGGGGGAAGCGAGCGACCATAGTAGAAAAAGTGTCTTTGAGGTGAATTAATCAAACTGGGGTTGACATGCCCAGGTGAGATGATGGGATGCGTTGTATAGCCTCTTTAACAGAGACTCGGTAAGGCATTTGGGGCAGGCATTTTGGCACCAGAGCTTTGATATGTGTTACGTCAGTAAACAACATGGATAACCGTGGAATTGTGTATGCAACTGACTGTAATACTCGTTCAAAAGGTGGTATTTGATGAAGATGTTCTTCAACATAAGGAGATTGTGAATCGGTGATTTTGATGACTTGAAAGCAGGGAAGCGGGAGTTCATAGATGCTGGATGTGAGGAGGGAAGATGAACGGGTGATGAGTGGGAAGATTGTCAGACCTCGCTTTGAAGCATCTGGCAATTCCTCCAAACCGAGTAGACTTATGGAGTGATTCTGACTTCAAGTGAAGAGTAGTGATCTACTCGGCCTGGTTGCCGTCCAAAGGTCGGCCCTAGTCGCTTCCTAATCCGCAACCTACCTGCCTACCTAGATACCTACCTATATATGTACCTAGGTAGGTATCAACAAACGTAGTGGCATATTCTGTCTCGAAGGGTTGTTCCTTCCTCGACACCTGCCAACTCCACACAGCTGCTTCTTAAGTAGCTGGTTTGACCCCGGCGACTCGATACCCCTAACCCTTCAACATGGAAGATCCTTGAGGGGGTTAATGCGGTTGTGGATCAAGTGGAGGAAGATCTCGTTCCTTTCTTTTCTTACTTTCCCTATTTTTCAGGGCGTTTTCAAGGTATTTTCGTTTGCTTATTGGGTGGTCAGTTACTGTGTCGAGTATGAATCGCCTGGTTTGCTTCTTTGGGTCGTTGAGGGTTCCTACAGCTAGTAGACCCAGAGCTTTATCTTAGTATTTCTTCTAGAACAAGCCAGCTGTCTTAGATCGACGGAACTAAGCAATGGCTCTGCTTTAAGCACCTCGTCTGGCAACTTTTCCGTATATACATACATGTACTCGGTGTATCTCGCTGATCTCGGCTTTGTACAAGCGCATACCGGCTGTATTTCTCTTCCCCGCAACTTGTCTGGGAAACTTCCGGCACGGCATATGGCAACATTGAAGTCTATAGATAGGATGGGTATATCCCCAAATATCGCATCCATTTAAACGACTCCGGCACAAATCACACTTGAATCATGGGCAGCATCCAAGAGCCGAACTTCTTCCCGAAGAACAAAAACCTCGACTACGATGTCCTTATCATTGGCGCCGGACTTTCTGGCATTTACTCGCTGTATCAAATGCGACAATTAGGCCTGCGAACGAAAGTCTTGGAGGCCGGCGGTGGTGTAGGCGGAACATGGTACTGGAATCGATACCCAGGCGCACGCTTCGACTCTGAAAGCTATTCATACAATTTCTCATTTTCCGAAGAAGTCCTCAATGAGTGGAACTGGTCAGAGCACTTCGCCTCGCAGCCCGAGACACTACGGTACTGCGAGTTCGTATGCGACAAATTCGATCTCCGCCGGGACATGCAATTCGACACGCGCGTCACTGCAGCCCATTTCCAAGACGACACCAAGTCATGGCTTGTAACCGACGAACGGGGACAACAGTACACCTCCCGGTTCGTGGTCACTTGTATTGGCATTTTGAACAACTACACTCTACCCAATATCCCGGGAGTCCTGGGCTACAAAGGCGAAGCCTTCCACACTGCCCGCTGGCCAGCAGAGCAAGTCGACTTTACGAACAAGCGCGTCGCAGTTATCGGCACCGGCGCAACCGGCATCCAAGTAATCCAAGAGATCTCCAAGACAGTAGGCCATCTAACCGTGTTCCAACGGACGCCGAACTGGAGCCTCCCCCTCCGGAACGCACCGCTCACCCCAGAAGAGATGGACGAAATCCGAACCCGGTACCCAGAGATATTCCAAAAATGCGCGGAGTCCTGGCACTGCTTTATGCACGTACCGGACAAGCGAAGCACGTTCGACCTGAGCCCGGAAGACCGGCAAGCATTCTGGGAGGAACTGTATACGCAACGCGGGTTTGCGAAGTGGATGAGCAACTTCGGCGACATCAACACGAGCAAGGAGGCGAATGCGCTGTTTAGCGAGTTTATCGCGAACAAGATCCGCGAGCGCGTGCATGACCCTGTCACGGCGGAAATTCTTATTCCGAAATGTCATGGGTTCGGAACGAAACGGGTGCCCATGGAAACGCGCTACTTCGAGGCGTATAACCAGTCCAATGTGCGCTTGGTGGATGTCAAGTCCAATCCTATCGAATGTGTTACCGAGTCTGGTATTAGGACGAGGGATGAATCCTTTGAGTTTGATATGATTGTATATGCTACCGGGTTCGACGCTGTGACTGGGTCTTTCACGGCTATTGATTTCCGCGGTGTGGATGGGGTGAAGCTGAAGGATAGGTGGAGTGAGGGTCCACGCACGTTTTTGGGTCTGTTTGTTGAAGGCTTTCCTAATATGATGATGGTTATGGGGCCGCATCAAATGTTTGGGAATATCCCTCGCAGCGTGGAGTATGCTGCGAGCTGGGTGGCGAGGTTTATCGAGTTCTGTCGAGACCGGGGTATTACATTTGCTGGGGCTACGCGACAGAGTGTCTTGGATTGGACGGAGCATGTTCATACTTGCGCTGCCGGATTGCTTGCTAATGATGTCGATTCTTGGATGACTGGTGTCAATAAGAATTTGGCGCACAAACAGAAGAGAATCATTGCGCGATATCAGGGTCCGGCGCCTGGATATCGAAAGCGTGCAGAGGAGGTTGTCACACGGGAGTATCAGGATTTGATACTTGAATGATCTTGTTATGTAGCATTGACATGAAACACTTTCAGTTTTGCAGAGTATGACACGGTACGGAATACAAACTACCTTCGTACTATTCAATAAGATAGCTGAGGACTCCCCCAGAATCTGGGGTATGTAGAGTTATTACATAAAAAGATTCATCTCAAGGGTATCGCAAGGCTCAAATAAATCCTGAAACTGAAGCATAGCATCAGCAAAGGCATCATCATCAAAGAAAAGCTCCTCAGTATGCGGAACTAGCAGTCTGCCAGCGATGCCACTAGTTTCAGTAGTCGCAAACGGGAAGTAGGCAGTCCAATCAATGCCATCCGCCATTTCCATATACACCGTTCCATCACCCATACCAAGATCCGGACCAGGCGCTCGCTGCGAGTCAAAGTCCGGCGCTGTAGCACCAGGCCGTAGACGGCCAAATCCCGAGTGGAATACTGCGGCAGTGGGCCACATAATACGCAGCTGGTCCACGGCTAGAGTCAAGATATCTAGATCTTCGTTGGCGCTCTTGGCCAGTCCTTCGATTCGAAGGGCCTGTAGCAGCGCAATGAATGCCGTACCGCAATACCACCCTGTTATAGCCATAAGGAAACGGGTTCCCCCGCGTGATAGAATGTCCCGCATTATGCGAGCCACGCATGACGCGGCGAGTATTGCTGGTGGATATGCTTGTGGAAGAGGCTGGGACAGAGATGATCGCTGAAGGTGGATTATGATGATGACGGCCAGGTATGGAAGATGTAGTTGATGCACGTCTCTATTGAAACGGGTTGTCCGATCTGATCCAATGGGCAGTTGCAGATGGGGAGGAAGTGACTGGACCCAGCCGATGAGATCGCGGGCCAGAGATGCCGGGAATGCGGAAGATCCGGCGTCGCTGGAGCGAGCGAGGTATTTTGCGACTTTACCAATAATAGCGCAAAGGCGGACCCAGTAGATGAATACTTCAGCTTTGGTTTTATCCGTATCCTGGGCGAAATCTTCCAATGTGGGTTCTGACAGGGTACAGTCTTCGGGGTCAATGACACATGGTTTGCTTTGGCACAGCGCAGTCAATCGCTCGCGTGCAAACGCCGTCCACCATATTCGACGCCGGAGACTGAGATCAATCTGTTGACGTAGGGGATGGTTCTGAGCTGGCTCCCGGTGTACACCTAGTTGTTGGCAATGTCGGATAACCACTGAAGTCCACCACCAAGAAGAATGGCGATGGAGAATAGTTGGAGGCCGTGGACTCCACCAATAAAATAGAGAAATGGCTTTTAGCGACGTCATGACATCTGCCTCTTCGTCGTTGTAGAACCTGGTGCGAGCTCGCTCGTAATAGCCGGCAGGTCCATCATGTGGAATCATGGGCGGTTTGATATGGCTACCAACCACTGCCAGAGCATTTACCAGTAGTGGAGATCGAGCAAGCTCTTGTGAGAGGGTTTCTCGGTCTAGGACTGGACACCATGGGTAGCAGTACTCCCAGTATGTTTCTGCGAATGTTTGTTGTAGGTCTGGGTCAGGTAGATTGGGTACCTCGGGCATTCTTTCAGCAATGAGCCGCTCTTGAGCTCGAGCATTTGTTTGTAGCTCTGGTAGAAATACATGGCCAATTGGATAGCTATCATTATGCTCCGAGTGGTCTTCTGTTCGTTGAGTGGCAGGAGAATCATTGGCCATGGTTTGTATAGGCCTGCCCTGGGATTCAGGCGGCACTTGACCCGGGGACGGGTCATTTCTGTCATTTCTCAGTGACCATCCGATACTGTCAGAATTTTGGGTCCTTGCTTGCTCGACATGTGTCGGGGAGATGGAGGATTTCTGAAGCAGGTCTCCGGGGAAGTCCAACGACCGGCCATCATTTCCTAACCTGGTCCCAGGCGGTCCAGAGGATGGTTGATTGACAGCGAGATGATCCGGAATGGAATTATGTCGGTTTACTTGGGTACAAGAATTGGTAGAATTGGGCTCGGTTACCGGAGGTGTTAATGGGGCCACGCTTGCAGCGGGCCGACCTCGTTTTGATGGCCTCGTTCTGTGACCGGGTCAGGCCATATACATCCGAAACGCCTTAGCAGAGTCACTCACCGGCATTCTTTGCCGCCAGATTCGCACTTGGTGCAGTTAGTATACCCTTGAACCCCTCGCGCTTGCAGGTCACATCTAATCTGCAGCCGTTAGCCTCTTTGCCGAGACTGTGGAGAACTAAATTACCTTCTTGCTATGACATGCCACACAGGCGAGCTCTGCGCGCTTCCGTTTGGTTTGGTTACCAGTGAATTGCAGCCAAAGCGGTTCGGACATGATTGGAATTCTGTAAGGTTGCAATTTAAAGCATCAGTATGATACTCCAGGACTGCCTTCACATAAGGCGGGGGAAAGCTATCCCCGCAAAAAGCTCCTCGCCAAGCTTCCCCAGATACCCTCGGCTCTTCGGTTTCCCCCAGTTTCTTGCCGGTAATTTTGTCGATTTACTTGGCGTTCTGGGCCGGTATTTTGACTTGTTTCAAATGTTTTCATCATGCTGGCAGACTTTATTACATATATAAACGTATATAAGTATCTAGGCATCTATCACTACAAATGAAATTTTGGTTCTTTTGATCATCTCTTCGCCAATTATAGTAATAAATTCTAAAATCTTGAACAGAATGACACTACCATCCACAATGCATGCTTGGAGAAAGCATAAAGGGAACCCGAGTCCGGTATGCTAGCAGTCGTATTTCACAAACACGTCTCTGACTCCATCATAGATTTGGGAAGAGCTTCCTATACCCTCGACCCCTGTCACCGGGTTTCTTGTCAAGCTACTGGCATCCGGAGGTACTGCCCAAAAATTCCCGATGTTCAAGTTCTTGCTTCTGATATTTCCTGTTTATAACAGTGTGTCATAGCGATCAACCTCTTCTGGACATTGAAGACCGGCCGCAGTTCAACGAGAAGTATACACTTGTATGAACATCTCTTCGCCGTCGGAATCCATTCTAAGAGCAAAGTTGACTTCTTCTCTCAGGGCCATGAAGGATGTGGAGAGATAATACAGATAGGAGAAGGAGTCACAGACAAAAGTTTCAAACTAGTAGGTGTACCGTACCACTCGCAGATATCGGAATATCACTGATTTCGAAACTCAGGGAGACCGTGTGGCTCTCCTTGCTGTTCCGGGATGTGGGTTAGACACCTGCTCTGAATGCTCGAGGGATCTGGCACAGCTATGCCCGGCAGGAATGCACCACGGGATTGGTCAAGACGGATTCTATGCTGAGTACGTCGCGGTCGATGTTCGCGCCGCGATTCCATTGCCTGATGGTAAGTTTCTCGCGATGAAACCGTCAAATACCTAACAAACTCCGGTAATAGGTGTTGAGCCGGCCGTCGCTGCAGTCGCCACTGATGCTGTCACTACAGCTTATCATGGTATTACTCGCCGCGCTGAGGTCAAGAAAGAAGAAACTACTTTCCTTTTTGGACTTGGTGGGCTTGGTTTCAATGCGCTCCAGATCGTGCGCGCTATCGGGGCTAGAGTCATCGTTTCCGATCTGCGGCAAGAAAAGCTGGATGCTGCTCTGAAGTTGGGTGTTCCGGCAGAGGATATCGTTCCAGTTGGGAAGTCGGTGCAAGATTTTGTCAAGGAAAATGGATTGCAGGGGAGAATCGACACCGTACTTGAATTTGTGGGGAGCAACCAGACTAACCAGGATGCGCAACAGATTGGTAACCATCCTCGCTGTATGTCTTTTTGATCTACCCTTTTGCTAATACTATATCCTTCTCGAACAGTGCGTCCTGGGGGGGAAGATCCTGTGTGTTGGCACCCTTGATCTCGTCAATGGATTGGACATGAAGATTGGAATTCGGAAAAGACTAAGCATTATCTTCACATATGGTGGACAGTACCGAGATCTGGTGGAGGTGCTTGACCTGATTGCCAAGGGAGTCATTCGGCCTCAGGTCGAATTGGGGAAGTTGCAGGATTTCCCGAGAGTTCTCAAAGAATTGGGAGAGGGCAAGATCAAGGATCGGATAGCATTAGTGTCAGATCCTGTATAAGTTGTATCAGGAGATATCTAATGCATTTGTATCCTTGAGTTTGGGGAAGGATTTAGATATATGATGGTTTTCACAAGTTGCATATAGAAAATTGAAAAAGACATCGTGGTGTTCTCTTAAGGTCTCTAGTATCATCTCGTGTCAACTCGGTTTTTCAAACTGTCCAAGTCCTACGTCTCGAGGTATAGAGTCGATACAAGCGGCCGAATCTTTTTCTGATCATGAATGGAGGGATTCGAAAGAGAAAATGAAAATGATTTATGGATCTATAGGAGCCATGAAAAGGGCTAAACGGCTGAGAAAACCGCTATCCGATCTTAATTTCAGGCATTGACACTTGCGCTCTTCGTCATCCCAATCCCCACAGCAGCTGTTGTCCCTGCGTCAACAGGCAGAATAACACCAGTCATCCACCGAGCATGAGGCCCTGCAAGGAATACCACAGCCCCGGCACAGTCCCATCCATTTCCTTCAGTTCCCAATAGGCTTCGTTTCCGACGGGCCTCACGCGCCTCTTCACTCATTCCCTTCCCATACATCATAGGCGTATACAGCATCTAGTATCATCAGCTTCGGTTCTACACAATGAAAACGATGAACATACCCCTGGGCAGACGCAGTTTACACGAATACCATCGGGAGAGTGGTGCGCCGCCATAGCACGGGTCATGTTGACTATGGCACCCTTGGCAGTAGGGTATAGCAGATGAGGCGTACCTCCCTTCAACCCAGCAACACTTCCCATGTTCACAATACTCCCTTTGATCTCGCCGTCATTTCGACTCATCTCGGGGATGGCGTACTTGGCCATTTGGACCATACTTGCAACATTGATCTCCATACTCTTGGCCCACTGCGTCATATCAACTTCCACCGCAGTGCCCGCCGCGCCCCCAATTCCGACATTATTGATTAAAATATCCAGTCGTCCAAACTGTTCAACTGCAAAGCGCACCGCCGCTTGGCAGTCTTCTTCAGACGTGACGTCTGCACGAATCGCAAGCGCTCGTCCGCGACCGGGTTTCGAATTCACGATCTCCACGGTCTTGTTGGCCCACTCCAGGTTGAGGTCGACGCAGATTACGTCGCAGCCATCATCTGCAAGAAGAATTGAAATCGCGCGTCCGTTTCCGATGCCATCGCCGAGGCAGCCTGCGCCTGTTACGATGGCGACTTTGCCGGCTAAAGAACGCGAAGGGGGATCGGAGGGAATGCCGGACTCCATGATTTTGATCTGATAGTTCAATTTTCAAATGAGATTATTAGTCAACTATATCCGAAAATTAAACAGACGTACATGCTATCTACCCTTATACCTGCTGCATCTGTTTTCATTCACGGCATACCTAAATAGTCCATCTTCATGCGGGGCTACCGAATCCTCAGATGTTGCTGTTACCGGTAGCCGAGCCGAGGTGATGTGGGGGGAGAGATGATGGCGACATGTCTGTGAATGTATCCGACTGCATTCAAGTTGTACAGGATTTTGTGCATTGAGTGCCCCTCCACTGCCCCTCTGTCTTTTTGCTCGGGTTTATTAAGTCCCGATAGATGGTCAACATCTTGGATATTCCTTATTTCTTATTCTTCCCCCACCTTTCTTTTAGCAATAGAATTACCTTTAGTGACTACAATGGCCGACTTCACTGAATATGGTACACCCAGCGCCGAATGGGTCGCCCTCGAGCCGACGCTGCCTGAGCTCCCCAAAGACCTCTCAGTGGAACAACTGAAGGCATTGCTAAACAAGGGTCGTGAGGCATCCGCCGCCCAAGATATGGCCGATGGACTTGCTGCCGCAGTCCAGCTACAAGACCACACGATCACAGCCCGTGACGGCACGCCCCTTGAAGCACGCAGCTACCGCCCCGCCGGCATCCCAACGTCCCAACGCCTGCCTGTTTACGTCCATCTTCACGGCGGAGGTTTCTTATTCGGAACACTTTCTTCCGAAGATGGAACTTGCTCGCGGATTGTCACCTCGCGCGTTCAGAAGGGTACCCCAGTCGTGGTCTTGAACGTCAACTACCGACACACTCCCGAATATCGCTATCCCACTGCCTGGAACGACGTCGAAGACGCATTCGTCTGGTTACACGAGAACATTACCGTGATCGGGGGGATCAGCGAGCAGGTTGTTGTGGGCGGTATTTCAGCTGGCGCATGGTTGACTGCGTCGTTGGCGCTGGCTCAGCTGCGTGGCGATGATAACCGTCTAGCGGCCTGTCCCAAGATTGCGGGACAGGTCCTCATGATTCCTTGCGTTGTACAATGGGACCACTATGCGCCGAGGTTGGAGATGCTCAAGAGTCCTGATTTGTCGAGCTATGTGCAATGTGCCGATGCGCCTATCTTGCCGGTGACTCGAATGAAATTGTTCACCGAGCTTCTTGGGCTTGGGGACACCAAGGATGCCGCTGGAGATCGTCGGTTGAGCCCTGGAAATGCCACCGCGGAAGAGGTCAAGGACTTGCCTCCTACTACGTTTGGAATCGCGGGAAATGACCCATTGAGGGACGAAGGTCTGTTCTATGGACAGCATCTCGCTGCGAACGGGTGAGTTCAGAATATTCTTAAAAGTTGGGGGTTTTCAACTGCTAAACACTTTATCAGCATTCCTACCAATGTTCATGTCTTTCCCGGTGTCCCCCATGGATTTAGGAGGTACAAGCGGCTGCCCGACAGTAAGAGGTGGGACGAAGTCATGAGCGACGGCATTGCTTGGGCATTGACAAAGCCTGCGCCTGGTCCATTTGAAATTAAATCCGAATAGGAGACCAAGTTGTAGGACGAATATGCATATATCATTTTGGGATCTGTTAGTGGATACCAGGACCGGATATCAGCTAGAACATAGTCGTAGTTGCCCTGCTAGCAAAGTCGAATCAGGTATATACCTTCCAACCTTGAAACCTTAGGTTGTGCCAGACAAGGGAAATATTATTAACTAGGAAGTCAGGTCAGTTCAGTAGGAAGGAGGCACCAATAGAAGAAGAGAAGAAGAGAAGAATAAGACAATAGGCGATTCACCGCTCGGACCCACAATGCCGATTGTCCGATCTGGCAGCCGTCAATGCGAGTCTTCCTGTTCATCGACTCTGCTATTTCTTATTTCCTCTTGAGCTTCAATTGTCTGGTCGTTATGCATGTTTATTGTTCACTACATGCAATGTAATTCTAATCCGCTTTCAATCCCGCATTGAAAAGAAAAAGGGCGGGCCCCTCCTCTCCGACCATCGCTTTTGCGCAAAGCGCCTGATTTCTTTTGCGCGATCGGAACTAGAGCTATTTTCCTAAAAGCTCATAGCCTGGCCTTCTCTCGTGCTTAAGCGTTGTCCTGCGAACATCCGAAACCCACACACCACAATGCCCCCCTCCACCTCCACCAACGGAGCCTCCTCCACCCCCGACGCCCTCGAATCCGACCTCCTCGTCAAACTGTCCGCCAGCTGCGCACTCGAAGATCTGCAGGAAAACCTCCTCAGCTCCCTCCACCGCCTGGGCTGGACCGAAAAGGTCACCACCCTCGCCACAGAACTCCTCCGCGCCGGTCGCTGTGAGACCTTCGACGATGTAATGGCGGCAGTGCTCGCTTCAGCAGAGGGCCGAAGCCACCCCGCACTGGGGCCAAAGGTCGCGAACGGTGAATCTGCAAACGGAACAAAAGATACCAATGGTATCAAGAGAGGCAACAAAGCCAAAGATCACTCATATGACCCTCTGAAGTACATTGAAGAAATCGATATCCGCATCCCGGAGACGGTGGTCGACGAGGGTGTTCGTGGATTGAAGGATATCATACGAGAAGTGGCCGACTTGGAAGGCGAGAGTGCGCCCAACGGCGACAAGAAATAATGACAGACACCGGGCTGCTGGGAAAGCAGCATTTCAAGATGCGATTATGCATGGTGGGTTCGTTCTACGGAGTACAGATTGTTCGGCCTGGCTGCATCAAATTTCATGGGTTTACATACGAAGTCCACGGGCGCTCTTGCATTTGAATAGACTACCAATTCACACTGGGTTTCTAAATATCCCCTTTCCCGATTCACTCATTTTCCCGTACCTGGAGCTTTGGCTTTAGCTGTTGATGACGCAGTAGGTACTCCAAGCCCCACAAGACCTATTCGATTATTCTTTAATCCCCGCAGATCGGATGCCCTTGTGGGAAAATATGGTTCTGGTATGGATTATTTTTCTCATCGGGTTACTTTTCTCGGATAGCCGAAATCAAGACCTGCGGTTGAAACGTGGGGGCAACTCGCAGACATTAACCCGAGACTGGAGATGAGGGACGTATGGTAGTGTATCGGAAAGTAATGTATGACAGTTCTAGCTCTACGAATATAAGGGGGAAAACAATTATTTAGAGGTTGAATATCAATATCAATAGGCACCCAAATGGGCGGTATCCAGTTTGTAAAATGCAATCTCACTGTTGTACTAGTATGTAGGATGATCAAGTACAAAGGTATGAGCAAATTAGGGAGTTGTGATATTGTCATAGCCAGCGCGGGGACGACCTGTGTGGCCTTTGGATAGCTACTAACTTATTTCTGGGACTTTGATATATATCAACGAGCCTTCTACCAGGCCGGGCCCAACATGAATGTCAGCTTGATTAGCTCAATGTGCATATGTATGCATGGAAACTCGTGATTCCATTATTTCCACAAGCAACCTGATACCGAAGTCCGGGACATTTGTTTTATTATCCCTGGCAGTATGGTCTCATGGAACAAGTGAGCTTCTTCCTGGACAGCAAATGTATGGATCATAGAGAGCCAATACTTGCTCGCACAAACCTACACTAACTGACAATCCGATCACAGGCTATGTTGTACTTACTCACTCATGATCACGCCCAAATCTGTTTCTGGGGGCTTCAAGCACGTCAGCATGGAGGACAACATCAAGAACAGGTATCTCAATTGCACCCCAATAAGTTCAGCTTGGCATTGCCGAAGATCAACGGGTGCCTAGCTGGAGTAAAGGTAGGGAAAGAGAGCTGCTAAGCCATAACGGTTTGTAGATGCTTGGCGTCATTTTGATGAAAGCGGGGTGGATATGTAATGAGTTGAATTCGATCATCCTAGAGATATTGAGTTTGTACAGAATATATCCCGATTGTACAGGATTCTCAAATCTCAGCATATCATATAGGTATTTTTAGCAAAAAGAGGGAGAGATGTAGTTGGATATTCTTCTGGAGGTTCCAATTTTGGAAATGTCCACCGTTATGGAGAGTCCAGGCCCAGTCACGTGAACCCCGTTCTCATTACTCCGTACACCAGCGTCCTTTCGCCCTAATCCTGACATTTGCTCTATTTCTCACAGGCACCAGCTTACTTTTGGCTTCAGGAAATATATACATGTTACTTGCTATAACCAGTGGTCTTTCTTTCTTCCAATACCCCTATCCCGTCGTGGCCCTGAACCGCCAACCTTCCCCGCTCTGCTTAGCTTGTTGATTGCCGCGTGTTCGCACTGGACGGCAACATCCCTCCTCGGAAAGGAGCTATCGAGAATAAATTTCGACAAAAATACGAGAAAAACGCGATACAACCACTGCCTGCTAGAAGGTCTTGCCAATCCGCCCATGTTGGACTTGAAACTTCTAAGTCTTGACGTCCCCTCGTTTTGCCAGCGCTTAATAAAATAGAGCATTCGGCGCATTACCGCCGATACTCATTTTATTTGTCTTTGCTGGTTCTCGTACCTCGACTCTGGCGGTGGCGCCTGTGAACCGCTTATACCATTTCATCTCTACTATCGGTGAATATTATCTTACCACCGAACGTCCGTCATGTCTCTCCACACCTCCTACCACGCCGACTCCGATGCGGACGATGAGTACGAGCGCAGCGTCATAACTTCACCACACCTGCACATCGACTCGGAATCTTCTCCCACCGACTCCGACATTCATTCATCAGAACACACACCGACCAAATTTGGACATCCGATCGATGGTCCTCGCTCACCGCGAGGACTCATCACAGAATGGGGAGTCGATGAGTGCAAGGAATTCCTGACATCGCTTGGGTTGCTGCAATATCACGGTACATTTCGAGGTAAGCGGACTTGTTCGAGCATATTGAGTTGGGACTATTTACTGACCGTAATCTATTACGCAGAGAATGGGATTGTCGGTGAAGCCTTAGTCGCCCTGAAGCATGAGGAGCTGAAGGAAATGGGCATCAATAGTGTGGGACATCGACTGACGATTTTGAAAAGCGTCTATGAAATCAAAGTCAAGCAAGATGTTCCCCTCGATGCAGACCATTATATCCCACTTAGTATGTTCTCAGGTGGCCCTATTTAGCGTTCCTTCTAATCATGCTTGCAGCGGCGGATCAGAGTATGAATGAAACTGCGACACAAGAAGACCTCGCGCGGTTAATCAAATCGATCCAAGTTCGAGACGAAAAGCTCATGTTGGTCGAAACGGAGTTGCGCCGGATCACGGACGATTACCGGCGATTGCGCGAAGAAATTCTACCAGTGATCAAAATAGTAAAAGATCGGTCACACCCGTTGCCCCCGCCCTCTTCGCATGGGCAATCTTCAGAAAGCTGGCACGACAATACGGCCACTCTCACGCCAAATACCCAACCACAACCCACGCTCACCCAGGAACTTTCTTCGTCGTCGAAAATCGCGCGAGCTTTCTCCAAGCGCATCCATCCCAACGGTGCCAATTCCAAAAACAATTCGCCAACCCACCCTCCACCTACGGGCTATGATGGGCGCTCTCATCACGACACCCACAATCCGTCAGCCGCTGCTATGGCCGCCTCAACCCATCTGACAGCCTCAATGAACGGAGGGTCACAATTATCACCTGGGATTCCTTCACCAACGTCGCCTCACCACCACCACGCTCACCCTCAGACACTAAATCCACGATCATATACCCAACCACTCTCCAGCGCGAACCGCAACACAGCGTATGATTATGCCGAACAGACCCCGACAGTACATTCTAGAGACCGATCCACTCCGAGTCAGCTTCCAGCATCCCGCGCCGAGACACCATCCACTGCCTCACGTCTTGACCCACGACTCGATAGGTCCGACTCACGGGCCGGTGGCGGCGGAGGTGGAGGCGGCAGCGAAAACCCAAATAGCGTGGAAATCTTCAAGTCATTCCGAGTGTCTTGGGAAGACCCCTGCTACAAGGTATTGCCGGCTGCTCTTAAGAAATACAACATCAACTCTGATTGGAAAAACTACGCGCTTTATATTGTTTATGGGGATCAAGAGCGTTGCCTGGAATTGCAAGAGAAACCCCTTCTGTTGTTCAAGCAGCTAGAAAAGGAAGGACGGAAGCCAATGTTTATGTTGCGGAAGGTTCATATGGACAACCCTTCAGGCACTCCAGGGCCTGCAGCAGCAGCACCTAACAGCGCTGGCTTTGATGGTGGCCGGCAGGGACAAATCAATCTTCCAGGCGGTGTGCTCTGATTTTTCCTCGATGCCCAACCTTCCTCTTTTGATGCACGCGCGTCTGTGGCTTGAGATACCCGGTGACTTTCGACTACGTGTTGGATTATTTCTTCCATTGCATTTGATTTTGTGGGCCATTGGACTGTGTCGTGATGTTGGTTTTGTCGGTGTTTGGTGTGCTAGTGGAGATCCGGTATACCGTATTCGGAGAGCCCTAAAGGGATTCATGGATGACATTGGCGTTTTCTACTTCTCTTGGCGCTTCTATTCCAGACTCGTCAGTGTCCCACGCAGCATTGTGCATCAGCCTTTTCTTTTTTACTTCTTTCAAGATATCCTTGATAGCATAGGACTTTTGTCCAGTGTCTTTTCTTTATTATAGCATGGTACATACTGAGCTTGTACATGAGATTCCCATTGTTTATTCACATCGTCTACGGCCTTCAATTTTATGACATTTTCAAATGAGACATATTCTCAATTCCGAATGAGATAGTCTACCACAAGCATGTACAAAGGGACTCGCACGTAGGTGCTAAACAGCCCACAGCAGACTACATGTATGGATATTCACAAGATATATTATCAGGGACAATGCCTGGCATTCATCTGCTCCAGGGCTATTTAATACTTCTTACAATATATCTAAAGGACTGAGATGGTCATGAACGTGAAGCAGTCTGTATTCAAATATACTCCGTATGCTAAATCGAGTTCCCAAACCACATAAAGTGATTGAAAAAGGTATGTGACATCCTCCCCACAGCTAGCGCCCACGGGATAGCCCGAAAGATACCCGAGCATAGCTATAAAGTGTTGTATAAAGAGGAAAGCCTTTCTATACTCTCCAGGGCCGGGAACGGAAGTAAACCCATAGAGGCCGAAGCCATCGGATAAGCCTCAGCAAGCCACAAAGTGGAGCCCCGTGAAGTTGATATAGAAAAAAAAGAAGAAAAAGAGTAAAGAAGTGGGCGAGCCGTTCGTATTTATGTCTGTGGCTTTTTCTACGCTAGAGCTGATTGAGACTCGGCTAAAGGGTTATTCCGGAAGAGGTTATATTCATTTTGAGATATCAGAAAAATTCAGCAAAAAGAAAAAGAAAAGGTCCTACCCGGGATCGAACCGGGATTGCTGGTATCAGAAACCAGAGTGATGACCATTACACTATAGAACCGAATTGTTGTTTGGGCTCAGATTAATAGATAGATGAGCAAAGAAAATTTCTCAATAGAAGACTACATTAGCTATGTAGTTATGTATGACCCAAACTTATAGTATCCCAAAGTCCCAAAGCCCATAAGCATCCTAACCTGGTAAACCCTAGATACATAATAGGTACCTGTCTTCCTTTCAGTCTTGGAGTGCTTTTTAAGCTCCTATAAATCGGTTGTGATGACATAGTTGGAAGTTTTGACGATATAATACGTCCATGTGCATGTGTAGTTTGGGTTGTTTTTAGCGGAGTACTACTGCCAATAGCTGGCATAGAGATCAAGGTGTAGTGCTTTCCTCTGTTGGCTTATAATTTATATTAGGACTCATCCTCCAACAATTCGGTTCTATAGTGTAATGGTCATCACTCTGGTTTCTGATACCAGCAATCCCGGTTCGATCCCGGGTAGGACCTTTCTTTTTCTTTTTTGCTGAATCTTTCTGATACCTCAAGATGAATATAAAACTCTCTAATAACATAATTATCCAAAATTGACCAGGGGTGGCCCCGGATTTCTTAACCACAAAGTGTGTTACCTACATGTAGGTATATCCATCTACATGGGGTACGACCTTTGGACCTCGGGTGGAATATCCGCAGTTTAGCCCCAGGCTCGGGAGTTAAATAGACCTGGAGAATGGAGAAATAAACTCTGCCGCGTGACTACACGCGCAAAGTTGGTTAGCCGCAATCTAATTTCCGCCTACATCTCACCTTCAGTATAACCCCATAATCATGACCGGCGTGACTGAGGGCTTTACTGTTGACCCTGTCGAGCATAGAAACAGTTACGTCCGGTCGCCACTGCCAACCAGAGTCCGGAGTGCCTGCGAAAGATGTCGTCGCCATAAATCTCGGGTAGAGCCACCCTGATCCCGGTCGGACCTGACATATACTGAGTCCAACTTGAACCTAGTGCGATCCTGTTCGGCCTTGCTCGGTGTGTGTCCGAGCCAATGTGGACTGCCGACCACTTCCAATTACCCGACCACGAAGGGCCACTCTGCCGAAGTAAGCTGTACAACGGGATGCTTTTAACTTGTTCTTTTATTTACATGGCATACTAGGCGCCTAGGTTCCAAAAGAATCTCTCGAACTGACCGACATCGGTCTAATCTGTCCCCGGCGAGCCTCACCGAAAGGTCGCCGGATGAAAATGGCGCTGGTCGCGGGGAAAGAATTCCTGACCAGCGTGGATTGATAGACGCGCATCCTAGGGGCGATAATGCTGACTTCCCCGCTGGAGGGGCGGATATGCCTTCGTCTCTCAACTGCGGTGAAGCCGAATCCGCCATAGGAATCGCTCGAAGAATCTGTCAACTTGGCAGCCATAACATTGATGAACAGACCACGTCCGCTATACCCGGCTACCAGGCCAGCACCGGTGGTTCTATGGCAAATTCGGCAACAGGTCAACGGATTCCGATATCTTCCGTCTTGGGCCGGCCGTTCCCTCCTATGGAGCTTGTATACAGTCTATTGGAAGATTATTTTGATGCTGTACACTGGTTTTCTCTCGCTGTTTACGAGCCAAAATTCAGAAAGAGCCTCCTTTCCATCGCGGATGGCTCTGCATGCCCCTCACAAAGACCGTTTCTCGTGCTGTTAGCCATGATGCTTGGAATGGCATCGTGGTACCGATCCCAGAGGAGTTGCACAGATCCAGCCGATAACAGCGACGATATGAAGAAATTGAGTGCAGACTTGTTGGCGCTGGTTGAATCAAATCTTGTGGAATTGATGGACCAACCCTCAGTCACCTCGGCCCAGACATGCATCCTCTTAGGCTCGCATCACGTCTATCACGGCCGTCCAAATCTCTCCTTTTCTTTGTTAGGGGCGACTATAAAGATGTCTCAGTCTTTGGGGATGCACCGAGGACTTCTACGAGGTGATTTTGAAACAATAGAGGAAAGAAAAAGA
This sequence comes from Penicillium chrysogenum, assembly GCF_028827035.1. Lineage (NCBI taxonomy): Eukaryota > Fungi > Ascomycota > Eurotiomycetes > Eurotiales > Aspergillaceae > Penicillium > Penicillium chrysogenum. The sequence goes on along the minus strand of NW_026622749.1, from coordinate 960,648 downwards.
GTGTGGTGGACGATTTACACATGGGACAGGTTCGCGTCAATTACCTATGGTCGGCCACTGGGCATCAACGACAAGGATTGCAATCTTGACATGCCAGCGGATGTGTTTGAAAACCCGCATTTTGTTGCTCCAGCCTCCGGTCAGGCTAGCCCCATATGCTATTCAACTTACCAGCGGGAGTTGAACCAGCTCTACTTGATTGCATCGCCTGCGCTCGAGACCGTTTTCGGCTCACGGACTCTGAGGACGTCCGAACAGTTAAACGGTGACACATATTTCGCACTAGTCAGGCACGTCACTGAGAACCTCCAAAAATGGCGATCCTGCCTACCAAGTCATTTAACTTTGGATCTTAATCGGGACTTCGATCCCGATGATAGGCCGGGCTTGAGGGCATACGCCCTGCAGTCTCTATCGCTACAACTGACTTACGACAATGTGCTCATTGTACTGCATCGACCTTTGTTAGCACGGCAGGTTGACCATCTATATAAGCAATCACCGGAGGAAAGAACAGATAACATTATGTATCATCCGAACACCGATCCCTCTGCCCAGTCGAACTTATCTCCCAACTCCGCATTCCCCAATACCCAGACCGCAAGTCCCGATCTATGGATGAATGCCGCAACAAGAACATCGAGGGTGACAGAGATGCCAGCTCTCGCCCAGCTTGCCACCGACAGCCATCTCTGTGCATTTCTTGCCATCAACCTATTCAATGCCGCGATTGTGTTGGCTGTGATGGCTCTCTCAGAGCCCCTTTCCGATAGTGCGCAGGAAGTGAAGCGAACAATTACCCGCATTCTTCGTTTGCAGGATCTGCTTGGTAGACGGTCTGCACTGTCAAAACAAAGCACGGCTGTGCTGAAGAACGTTGTCATCATGCTCCTCCGTCGTGAATCGGCGGCCATGCTTGCTCCCATTACAGGAGCAACCCAATCAAGCCAAGTAATGGGTCATCAATCTTTACAGACCCTGGCAGATCCATCATTGATTTCTGTTGAAGATACACTTCGGATGCCGCTCGATGCGGCATGGGATTCTCGCAATCCTCTTGATAGAGACCAACGTCTGCCGGACCTCAGCAGGGCTGATCGCCTGAACAATAGCTTAACATCTGTCCAATATGGTGAGATCCATCATTCATTCGGGGTATCTAAGATAATGAACTTGCTAACGCAAGTATAATTTTTAGCCTTGGGTCCAGGGGATCGTTCTGCCGGTATTCATGTTGGAGATAACCTTCAACCTCGTGAGTTTGTTGAACCAGGCATACCGGCACATGAAGTATGGCAGCTGCCAGCAGAATACGATTGGAATATGCCTGGTCTGTCTCGGGAACCTGTGGAAAACGATCACCAGGATAGCGTTGAAGGCGGGTTGTATTGGTTATGGGACATGACGTGGAATGGGGTTGGAGGGTAATCGGCGGTCTATCTAAAATAACAGTCACAACGGCACGCGCTATACTGAACTTGCTTTTGCCTCTTCCTCGTCGACATTCGGGCCATAGATTACACTCTTAATTCCACCTCGACCAGCGACATTTTTGAAAGCGTCCTCGGCCTGACCGAAAGGATATTCATGAGTGACAAGACCATCCAGCCTGATTCGGCGCGAGTCCAGCAACCCAATGGCCAATTTAAAGTCTCCGGGTCCGTACCGGAAGCTTCCTTTGAAAACGATCTCTTTGTCGCAGATCTGGCCAACCGGAACTGATAGATTCGGTTTTCCCAAGCCGACTTGAACGAACGTTCCACCCTGCGTGAGGGCAATGATACCACAGTTCAGACAGGGCTCAGCGCCCGTCGCATCAAGAGCAACATCAACACCATCCTCCAAACCAGCCATCGCCAACAAATCCGCCGCATTCTTGTCTGCCGCCTCAGAGCTCATTTGATATGTGTGTGTAGCACCATATTTCACCGCGGAAGCAAGCCGAGCCGGCACGACGTCCACGGCGATAACCGTTGATGCACCGAAGGCCCTCGCAACGGCACAGCAGAGTAACCCGACAGGCCCTGCTCCAAATATAGCCACTGATTTGTCCTGCATGAAACCCGCCAATTGACAGCTGTGCACAGCGACGCTAAGCGGTTCGATCAGGGTGCCGTCGCGCAGGGATATGTGGGATGGGAGCTTGAAACAGCATTCTGCGGGCACGCGGTAGTAGGTAGCGAGTGTGCCGTCGTAAGGTGGTGTCGCGGCGAAGCGCATCCCCCGACAGAGGTTGTAGCGGCCGTTGCGACAATGATTGCAGGTGTTGCAGGCGATGCCGGGCTCGAGAGCGACTCGGTCTCCGACGGCGAGGCCTGCAGCACCGCTTCCGCTCTCTACCACGATTCCTGTTGACTCGTGGCCTAGGATTATGGGGTCTTCGACGACGTATGGCCCTATTCGGCCGTGTTGCCAGTAGTGGACCTGTTGCGGTGAGGAATTTTGTTAGTCTTTACATTGAGGAAATTGAAACGCTAAAAAAAAAGCGGGAAGGGAAAAGTCAATGCCATTTCACTCACATCTGAACCACAGAGACCTGTTGCCATGACCCGGACTATGACATCTCGGTCTGACTGGAGTGTGGGTTTGCTGCGTTCTTCGAAAGCAAATGTGCCTCCCTTATGCAACACAAATGCCTGGTTGGCAGTCTAGATGAGTTCCGGTGTGAGCAGGTGCAATATTCACCCATGCATTTGGGTCAGGACTGGGCTTGGGCCTACCTGGGCAGCTTTTGTGACGGTCATGTTTGCGGAAATTTTATTTTTCTTTTACTGAGCGAAGCTTCTGGGATTCTACTGGGCTTTAAGTACTATTATGGAGGTCCTGGAGATTTTATCCACTCAGTTACATGCGGCGAACGGATCCTAAGTATTGAGACGTTCCGGCGGATGGTTGACCAGCTCCATGTAGCGTCTCCATCGTCGACCCGTGTCCAAGAGCTAACCTGGACTATTATCGGGATCCCGATACTTTACTTGAATGTTGAACGCAGAATAGGATCTATCAGAACTCTCGGCTAAAATGGCCATTTACTGCATATTCTCACTTTAGCATATACTCCGGTCCTCTAACACATAATCTCGTCAATATTTTCTGCATATTTCGATCTTCAAATCCCGGAAGTTCAGGAACCGTTGTCTTCCGCCGGCACAGAATTATATGCCAAGCTATCCACTTTGATATTCGCCACCGGAACCGAGATTAGGGCTCCACCAGAGAGTCCCGGAACCGTTCACCCCCACAAGAGCACAGCCAATGTCGGACAGTTGAATAGCTGAAGGTTTGACTATACGCGTGATCAGTAATAGGGTTTCCACGACCGAGGACATGCCCGAAAACCCCATTGGAGGTTCCTAGGTACTCCCGCATTGTCCAATGGCAATCCCGGGCCGCATTTCGGTAATTCACCGATATGGTGCATGGTGTACCTCAGGACCCCATTTCCCCATTATCCTGGAGAAAATTACTCTTCCCCACAGAGAGGTCCGGGGTATAAATAAAGCCATTGCCCCCGATCAGCTATGTTGTCACAAAATATCTCTTCACTAAATCCAAGAGTGGTTCTTTATACTTGTTGTCTCCGTCGGTCAATCCTTCTTCGGCACTATGAGTGTCACCAAATCCTCCGAGCCGGCGCCCACTGGGACCATCAGGGAGCGTTCCCTGGCCGTCGCCGCGCAAGTTGAGGAACAGCAGAGCTGGCTGGAGCGGAAACTCAAACCGAAAAAGATTTCAGCCAGATACCCCTTCAAAGGCAAACCCTTACTGTATGCAACATGTGCCTTTGGCAGTTTGGGAGATGCTCTTTTCGGTTTCAATTCTGGTATGACATGCACGAATATATTGCCAAGATCTAGCTGCTGATTTGACAGGTATCATGTCTGGCCTGCTGGTCAACGAAATATTCATAGCTCGCTTCTTCAAAGACTATGGCGGAGCCGACGGGTCGACAAGCGGGGTCGATCCCTCGATTACAGGCATATCGGTTGCATGTCTGCAAGCAGCAGCAGCGGTAGGAGCACTCGTAGCCGGTCGTCTTGGAGACATGATTGGCCGAAAGAAATGTGTCCGCGTCGGCGCTTTCATTTACTTCTTCAGCTCGTTTATTCAGATGTTTGCACCTGGTTTTGCAACGTTCATTGTAGGGCGCACCATTCAAGGATTGGGCGTGGGATTTCTCTCCATGACCGTGCCTATCATTCAAACGGAGATTGCCTCTGCCCATCGCCGAGGTTTGATGGTGGGTATAGAGTATACCTTTTTGATCGCTGGATACATGCTTTCTTGTTGGGTGGACTATGGGTTTAACTTCTTGCTACCCGAAAATATTTCATGGCAGGGGCCCTTCATCATCCAGATTGTGCTGTCTTTCTTCTTGGTTGGCATGTCCTTCTTCCTACCAGAGACTCCTCGATGGCTGGCGTTGAATGGTTTCGTGGACGAAAGTTTGCAGACGATTGCAGACCTACATTCTAATGGTAATACGCAAGCGGAGCATGTTCAGCGGACGTTCCTTGAAATTCAAGAAGCGGTTATCTATGAGAATAATCTCGGGAAATCTGGCTGGAAGGTAATGCCCCCTACAACCTGTGTGGCTCGTTAATCGTCTCATGAATCACATTACTAACCCTGGATCGCCACTTGTAGGAAATGTTCACCCGGTATCGCAAACGAACTATTGTTGGAATCACAGTGCAGATGTTCGCACAGATTAACGGAATCAACATCATCTCCTTCTACCTCCCGAGCACGCTCGCCGCCGCCGGCTATGATAATCGCAAATCTCTACTGTTCACAGCTGCAAATGCTCTTCCCTACACCGCTGCAACAATCGTTACCTGGTGGTTAGCGGACCGATGGGGCCGAAAGCCTTTACTCATTCTTGGAGGTCAGTTTCCGTCGAGGACATCGCTATGAAGGGACGAGATGATTAGCGGTCAGAGGCTAACAAATTCAAACAGGTCTCAGCATGGCCGTACTACTAGCCATTGTCTGCGTCTTCACCGAGATTAATGTGGATATCCAAACCAAAGCGAACGGCCAGTATGCCTTCGTCATGCTTTACAATATCATGTACGGATTCACCTGGGGTCCGATGCCGTGGCTTCTACCCGCAGAAATCTTCCCACTCCGTGGCCGGAGTAAAGGCATGGCACTGGCTACGACTAGCAATTGGGTCTTCAACTTCATTATCGGAATGGTCTCTCCCGATGCTTTCGCTGGCATTCACGGTTATTTCTACCTGGTTATTGGTGGATTCTGTCTCAGTTCGGCCCTCCTGGTTCACTTTTACTATGTTGAGACAGCACACCATACCCTGGAGGAGATTGCTGTTGCGTTCGGTGACAAGGCATTTGCGGATTCTGATGCGGAGGTCATGGAAATGGCTGATGCGAAAAGTGAACAGGTGGAATACTCGGCCTGAGGAAATCCTCGCGGTCTTGATTGTGGATTCTTTCATGTGTCGCTTTTCCTTTATGCTCTATCTTGTTTTTTATATGAGGAATCTACGACTTCGGGGAGCTTTTATATTGATATGTTGTTTTCTACACGTATATTGATGCTGAGATGCAATCCTTGAAACTAACTAAAATTAATCCTGCCATGAGAACAATATTAGTAGAATGAATATGAACAAATGCATTAGAAAAAATCTGCAAAAGAAAAAGAAAGGTCCTACCCGGGATCGAACCGGGATTGCTGGTATCAGAAACCAGAGTGATGACCATTACACTATAGAACCGAATTTGTTGCATCACGATTTGAAAGTCGCAATGATGAGGCCGAAACAAGTCTTACAGCTTTTTACGAATCATGGAAACAAGGTGCTTCTTACGGTATTCACCAATTCGCATTGACATATGCGACCTTGCTTTGTGGCTTCAACAGGGAGAGATGCCCGATGCACCACATCAAAAATAAAATATATAGAAACCACGAAAAGAATATCGTGATTCCTAGTGCGGGTTGATTATATATATCCACAGCCAGCCATACGATGATAGGATAAAGCATATAGATGAGTGTTCCTAAAAATATTCCAATCTACGATTCCATCCAAATCACACAATCCTAGAAAAAGAGAAGGCAAGCGAGGGGTTGGGGTTTGCGATTTTGGAATATCAACTCCCAATTTGGCCGCAGCTTGAAGTATTGGGGTCTCTATTTTTTGTCTGTCTATCTACCGAACTGCGTCGGGTGCTCGCCTCGCCTGGTTCACCATGGAGACGCCAAAAAGTGTCTTCCTTATGGCCTAGCATGTTGCAGTGCTCGTATCTAGGTGGGCTCTTCCTATCCTTCTTGCGCCTGCCTGGTTTTCCGACCTCTCCTTCTTGCTTTGCGTCCTCTCGCCTGAGTCCCGTGTCCACGAGTGACGTCTCTTCGTTTCCGAAGTGGGTTTCTCCGACTTCTTGTGTTTGGAGTGCTCTTGCTTCGACGTCGGTTGAGCCCCCAGGCGTGAACGTCGTAGTCAATTGCTCGGTAGTGGTCTAGGAGCACGCTATACGTGCAGTTGCGGTTTGGATCGATATCCAGTCGTAGAAGCACTTCAGCCTTCACCTCTGGAAGTACTCCGCTGATCAATCGAAGCTTGCGAGCATCCTATGAGAGGGGAGTGCGCATGTTCTCTGCTATCCGCTCAAGACGCAGGGCATACATCAGCACCGAGTCTTCTGGACTTTGCGTGTCCTCAAACCACTGCTCTCCGGCGTCGCAGTGTATGTCCCGGAGACTATCCGCCATGTTCTGCATAAATCTGTTGAACTCCGCGTATGTCTCTTGTACTCCTGGGTTGTTGACGTGGGATTCCCATGCACCCTATACGAAGGGGTCTAATAGGATATGATCGGAGTGACAGAGGTGTTACAATACTACTGCGAAGTGTCTGCAACCAGTACTGCCTGTATTCAAACTGAACTCTGAGCCTCCTAAACTGGTTCCGAGTTCTTACTAGTATACTGTGCGCGGATACGCGAGGTCGCATGATATAGATGTATCGTATATCCGGTCCTCCGAAGTTCACTGCGTGGATCCCTCGGAGTCCTGCGATCCTCTCTGGGAGAGGGTCGTGATTTAGGAGTATTGATTTTGCTACCAAAGCGAGCATAGGTCTCGGAATCCAAAAGCCGACTCATAACATCATCTAGTAGCGTAACTCGGCAAAGCTCATTATTCAACCTGAGTTAGAGGCTGTGCCTATACCAATCAAAAGTGAATCCAGTTTGCTCAGGCTCGCCCGAGAAAGCGGAAGTCCACGTTTCTCCAGGTCCTGATAGAATTCCTTTCTTATAAGAAATTCGTTTTCTGCGTATTCTTAATCTATATTATCACGACTATCGCCGCTAGCTCGCCCGGCGACTATTGCCTTACTGTAGACACTCTATAACAACCACCTCTACCACACCCTAAGGCTATAATATATTCTAAGAATTATACAACCTATAACTATAGGTCGCCTAAAATCACCATAAAGTAAATGCGATAAATTAATATCTACAGGGTATGGTAGAATCCTCGTTCCTAGGGCTTTCTTTAGCTACTTGCTAGTGGATAAGTGGAGATTTGGTTTATGAATTTTCTAAGTCCAGCCCACACAACAATTACGGTTCTATAGTGTAATGGTCATCACTCTGGTTTCTGATACCAGCAATCCCGGTTCGATCCCGGGTAGGACCTTTTCTTTTTCTTTTGCAGATTTTTTGGGTCTTTTACATCAACCTATAATATCCCAGCTCTGATATTGTAGACAGCGTGGGAAATAATCAAAATACTTATACTTCAAGTAAGCCTAAACCCAGGTCTTAGTTGCGCCGTGGCATGAACTAGTTTCTTCGAACATGTAAATAGCAGATGCCTTAAATAGTGAGACTTTGATATCCATAGATGGCAGCTCTGCTGCTACGAGGCTTCTATGAACAGGACTTATGCATGAGTTGGCCCCTTACTCTTTTTTGGTCACCTAGGACCTCTTATCTTGCTACGTAACAGGTTGCCTCGCAACAATAAAAATCTACAGGAACTCGTCTAGTATATGATTTATTTTCCCCTAAACTACGGGTATATATATCTTACCAGAATAGGTGGAGAAAGCATCTGAGGCTGCCTACCCCTTGATCAAAATAACAGCATGCACTCCAATTATATGTAGGCTTTAAGATAAGCATAGCCCGAAAGACTATTCCAGGTACTTCCTTACTCCTCTAGGAAGATGCAGATTCTTTCCTCTCGCCAATAGGGATACGGCAAATATCAAAAGTTGGTGCTCGTAGAGTACCGCCGAATCCCCAGGGCATATTTGATGCAAGATTCGTGCTATGCGTTTGACCTGCCCATGGACGATACTCTCTATCATATCATGAACTTTCCCTTCAAAACATCAAGACTTGCGGGATCGGCCTGAAGGAAGGTGGGACTTCTGGAGTGTGTTTCTTAGATGTGTGCATCTCCAAGGCTACGAGTATCGGCTGGTCGGCGTAGAGCTGTAATAATGGTGCCATAAGCCACCGTTAGCAGGTCATCGAAGATCATCAGCTGCGAAGGAACCTCCTATCGATCTGCACTGCTTATGATTTCGGCCCCCTTGCACTACATGAGCTCCAGCCCTATATGACAGGGATCGGTTTGTTTTAGGCTAGAGCTATACAAGTATGGGTTGGTACCAAGGCGACGGGTGCCGTAGACTGCTGGCTGTAGCAATCACGGACTTGCCACTAATATACCAGTTGTGTTTTCTCCCTAACAAATATTTTGTCCTCACATATGTATTCTACAAAATATCGACCGACTGTGACACTCTTTTCTTTCGTGTATTTTTTAAATATTCGACGTCATTTATGCCTGTCTCGCGTAGATAACCATTCCCTCTCCAAGCCTGGCCGCCTTGCTTCTATTTTTCGTCCGTGGGATCTGATATGGTTTCTATTTGCTGTAAGTCTTTCTCGACCCCGCCAGCAATCTCCACACCCTACTAGCTATCCCTACAGCGCACTAGGAAGCTTTGACACGAGCGGCTCGCCGGGACGGTTTCGCAGCACTCAGTCACCCAGGACAAATTCGAGATGCCGCTCCACCGAAGTTGCTCAACGTAACCTATGACCTAAAACCACCCCCCATGTCTTCCCTCACTCAACTCGTGTACAGAGTGGATGAACCACCATCCGCAGCTAGTAGCTGTATCGCTCACGAAGATGCAACCATTGTTCCAACTCTCGTACACGCCGCTAGCGGTGTTGTTCTCGAACCGGGTCCTGGGCCAGGGAATCTGATTCATCGTTATGATACCTCATCTGTCAAACATATCTATGCCGTCGAACCTAATCCCCACTTTAGAGACGTTACAAATGCTAGCTTGGACAAGCGTGGCCTGCGGGACAGATATATGCTCATAGCTTGTGGCGTTAAAGATAGCGATGTTCTGAGTAGAGGGAATTACGGAGGGGAGTTTGTATACAATGTTATGTATCTACGTTCTACGTGCCATAGATATCCAAACAACGTGATAAAGGAGGCGTGGAAGCTGCTCACGCCTAGAGGCAAGTTTATATTCTGGGAGCACGGATGCAGCAGAAATCGTTTGACGAGTGTAGCGCAAGGCATGCCTTTCTTTACCAATCTTCTTCCTTTCTGGGTGGTTATTTCAAGATTTTTGTCTCCAGTGGAAAGATCGACTAGCAAGAAAACTTCCTAGCATGCTGGAGTCCTACCTGGAGCGCAATTGTCGGATGACCCTTGACCCGGAATGTGTTGGCGGACATTCTCAACAGTGGAGAGTGGAAAGTCCGAACGAGATCGAAGAACCTGAAGAACCACTCAATTTGTTGCCCAGAATCCAGGGTTTGCTTGTCAAGAAAGCTTAGTTAGATGGTGATTAGAGCAAATGCAATAGAAAGGTGTTAGTCGTCTTCCCATAACTTAGTCAACCACTTTCGTAATCTGTCCTGAATAAAAAGAAAGCTAAGTATTTTCTATATGGAACTTGCATACATGATGTACTTCCCTCCTTTTAACACTGTTTCCCCAACACTGTTCGTGCCCAGGTGGGCTTGGCAAGATGAAATTAAATAAGACCTCGGGGAGTTTATCATGTATCCTTATCATCACGTGTTGTCGTGCCTCGGACGCGTTGAACAACTTTCTTATCCCAATGGTCAAAGACACGGGTTCCGACAACCCTGACCACTAAACCCCGATGAGCTTGGATCGTGTTATTCAGGACTCTGACGAGGACGAACCCTCCGAGGGGGAGGAAGTCCCCACCTCTGTCAACCCTCTCCACCCCTCCGAGCCCGCATTGCAGCAGGAATATCAACATGCCCCCGCCAAACAGACGACCCACAATGCAGTGTACGAGCATGGCTCCGCTCCTGATGAAAGCATGTTCCCACCATTGAACGTCAATTTCGATGAGTTTATCCAATCGCAAGAAAGAAGCCACTCAATGCTATCGTCGTCGCAGCAGCGGCGGGAGGACAAATGGATCCCCTCAACCAGTGAGGGTGGCAGTGGGTCGGTTGGTACGATGTGATAACCTAGCTTGAAGCAGGAAAATGAATATGTGATCTATGTGCTGATACCAAAGATACAATAGGCGCAATGATGACGGAGATTGGAATCGCGCAGAGAAGACTTCTGGACGACGATCCTCCAAGGGCAAGCCTACTGCCTCCCTCTACGGCCGCGCCGTACTTGACAGAATCATTTCAATCCGCACCGTTTCCTACCATGCCAAGTTACTACTCGTATCAGATGGATCAACCGGAGAGTGGCAGCTTCACTCATAATCCAGCATCCATTGACCCCTATGTCGATGCGAACCAGACTCTGCTGCCCAGCAGACAGGGTATCTATGATCTGACTGCCCCTGGCGCCACTAACTTAATGGCTTCGCCTCCGAAAATCGTCCCCCAAGAAGCTCCCCAGCCCTTCATAGAACAGGAGAACACACACTTAAACCCACCCCAGGAAGCCTCACAGCCCAAATCCCAGCAGACGGGTCCCTGTTCCCCCCATGATACCGAACCTCTCTCCTCGGTTGCATCCATGCGGTTCAGCGAAGCAAAGATTACAACCGCTGGAACCAGTCTCATTTCCCCGCAACAATCTCAGTCAAGCACGCACGACGAGCTCGCTCTGCCAACTGTCCCACCAACTGTGCCAGATGTTGAGATGCCCAGTGCAAAGAAGAAGCGGGGACGACCGAAGAAGCAACCCTTGCCAGATAACGACGAAGACGATGAGCTAGCCAACTCTCGGGACCACGAGTTCAGACACCCTGGCGCAAATGGTGCGATTGACCCCTCCGATAGCGAATGGACTACGGAAAACAATACCCCGGCCTCGAGCGGAGTCTCCGACGAGACTGACAAAGAAAATTTAGAAGCAGCCCCCAAGCCTGCAAAGCCAGGACCCAAGGAGTCGAAAAAGAAGAAAACCAGGAAAAGCAAGACGACACCGATCCACGAGCCTCAAGCCGACGACGACGTGATATGGGTGGACACGAAACCTCTCAGCGTGGAACCCTCAACAGGGAACGCCACTCCGCAGACAGAGACCCCAGAGCCCCGAAGACAGGATTTAGACTCCGATGTTCTAGACACAAATCCTCCGATTCCTCCTCAGCCACCGATCCCCACACTCGAAGAGAAGACTCCAAATGTGCAAGACTCCGAAAAACCAGCACCCAAGAAACGCGGACGTAAGCGAAAGCAGACAACCGAGCAAGCGGAAACACCACCAGAGTCCGCAGATACACCCGAACCAAACAAGCCGGCGTCCGGAGCTCAGACTCCTGCGGCGAAATTAGCCGTCATTGTCGATAATAGTCCCAACTCTATGATGGAAGGTAACACCGACAACAACGATACGTGTGGTATTCAAAACGACCAGAACCCCCATCCACTTCCTCATCCTGACCCTCTCCCTGCGACTACAATTGATACACCCCAGCCTCATACTCCTTCGAAGCCCGATGCTGCGTCTGTCAATACACCACATAACGCAGGCAAGGGCCCGGATAAGCATAGTCCCATCTCGGCGCGGAGTGGGGTGCCTTATCGCGTGGGATTGAGTAAGAGGGCGAGGATTGCGCCGTTGCTTAAGATGGTGCGGAAATAGGGGAGGTATCTGCTTTCGTCTTGATTGACATCTTCATTTTATGTTTACTGTTGCTGCTATTATTCTGCTATCATTATACCCCTCGAGAGAATGTTCTCGGCATGCCGCTTTGTTTTTTGTTTGTTTCTGTTGGTATTGGTTCTGCATATCTTCCATGGTTGCATGTCTACTACATATACCCACGCATTTATAGCAAGTGGAAGAATGGTCGGATTATCCCATAACTTCCTGCCCAGGTGTGAGCTGTGACAATTTGTGTTGAGATCTTCCCAGCTAGTCTCAATATCCAAAAGATACATTTGTGTTGAGAGTAGAACTTACAGTGTGAAAGTATTGTATAGGAGCCTATGACCATTAATTGAGAAGACGAACTTTTGTATCGTATTGCAATTCTGCTATCTGTTGATGATCCAAACTTCCTATTCCCTGAGCCAACTAACCACGCCGTGCCTGCCGACAAGCTCAAACGAATGGATTGGCCACAATAAAAGCTATAGCATGTAAGTATAATTACAATCTGGACAATTCAAAACTCGGCCAAACAATCATGGTAATCCAATCCAGAGATCAAAACGATTCATCACATCCACATGGCAACAATCAAAGCAAGGAACAACGATGTTGCCGCCGCTGTGCCAATAGTTCGGAGATCAGAATCAGCTTCCGACTTTTGACCCTTGTTTTGAACATCCGGGTCCCAGGCATCCCCATTGTAAGGAGCCTCGACGGCACAATATCCGGCATCCTTTTGGCAGCCACTTCCACAATGACTGGTGGTATTGCCGCAAGCGTTATTACTACTGCAGCAAAAGCCATAGGTAGACCCAAGGCAAGTATAATTGGAACCACAGGAGCCGTCCCAAGAGATCGGCTTGTTGGGATCTGCCGAAGAAGGCTTCTTTGGGTTCTTCTTGCGAGGGGGCATCCGGTCATCCTTGCGGTACCAGAGTGGCCTGGGTTCACGGAGACAGTCACCGACAGTAATGGCGCGATAGCCCTGCCGCTTGATGCCCTTGAGCATGTGCTCCGTGAGGTTGTGGACAGTCTGTTCATGGGCGTCATGAGCAATGACAAGCCAAGACTTGGTTCGTGGGTCGCTGTACAAGAGCTGGTGATCAAAGATATCCTTGGACCGCTGAATCAGATCCGGACTATCGTTCTTGTAGTCATCTGTGTCAATGTCATACAAAATGATGTGGTACCCACGCTCGCCTAGCTCATTTCCACACTCTGTGTCGGCGCTGCAGCTGGAATAGGGCGGTCGCATGTAAGTGGGGAAGTATCCGAGGATATTGCGTAGCGCAGCTTCATTTTTTTCAATCTGTTCGCTGCGTTGGGTAGGAGTGATCTTGCTGAGGTCCTCGTGCGACCACGTATGACTGGCGATCTGGTGGCCACTCGAGTGCATGCGTTCGATCAATGAAGCCCACGGCAGGGTGAGATCATCAATAGCACCCTTTCCATTATTGATCCCAGTGATGAAGAATGTCGCCTTCGCATCGTATTTGTCAAGCAGATCGAGCAGATCCCCAGTGTAACGTGTCGGGCCATCGTCGAAGGTCAATGCAACAGTTCCGGGGATAGCGCACGAACGAATCTCGCGAGGGCCGTACGGAACTTGCCCGATGTGAGGACGGGGAATTTCCTTGGTTGGGGGCCCATTTGGCGATCGATGAGCGTCACATTTACCGTAGTCAATCTTGCAGTCTGGAGAGCGGCAGTGCGCCTTGGACGTGCCGCAGAAACCTATCGCAGAAGGCCATCAATAAGCTGCTCGAGCTAACAGAATTTTGACACATACCTGCACCAGAGCAGCATGTACCGACGGGACATTTGCCGATCTTGGGGCCACAGCGATAGTCCAAATTGTTGGGGGCATCCCGGGTGTCCAAATGAGACTCAGGTTCTGGTTGAGATTGTTCAATCGCTACGGTATGCACGGGACCGGCGACATGCAGTCTAGAAAATACACCGGTCGCCAAAGTGGTGACCAAGATGGGATGAATACGCATCTTGAAAATGGTATATAGGGTTATGTTATGCCAATTGGGTATGCAAGATGTAATTTTTGAGATAACACGAGGTGGTCCAAGGTGGGAGGAGGAGAGAGAAGAGACGAGCAGGACGGGGAAAAGGTAATGAAGCTAATTTCTACAAGAGGAAGGGACACAGAAGGAAAGAGCGAGGCTTCGAGGCATTTGTTTACTTAAAAACACTGGCAAGAGCAAATCTCCTGGCAAGAGCTCCCCACATTTACATATAGTAGGAGTAGATGTTGACGCTTGTATTCAATATGAGCGTGGGTATCGTGAAGTCCATGGGCGCCTTGGGCATCGGAGGGTGGTTGGCCTAAGAGCCCGGTACATTTTTCTTGATTCAGCAAATCAAAGCCTGGCTGCCACCAGTATGATCATGACATGACGAAATATAGCCAAATCGGATCAAATGCAGCATATCGAGCTCATGCAGCAGCCCTCATCATCACGTGTAAGGGTCTTCGGCTACAGTGCCGCAGTGTCGGTCAGACATCTATCAGTTGTGGGCCAGCAGACTCAGTTTGACCGGGTAATGTTATCCTCCCCGACCGCCGAGAAGACAAAAGGAGCAAGGGTATCCAGGTGTGGGCCAAACTTCGCAGGTGCAGTTCTTGCAATGACGCCAATTGCAGCGATCAAGTGCCGACGCTGCACCATGGAAATATTCGAGGACAGTGTTTTGGTCAGATCGGACACAAAGCCGTTGAGCTGACTGTCGGAGAAGTGGAGCACAAGCGCCGAGATGGCTGTCAGGGCGCGCTTAGTGACGACAGTTCCAGCCGTGTCGTTTTGGATGATGGCCATAACGGATACTTGGAGGGCAGCAAGCTCCGACTCTTGAAGAAGAGGACCAAAGCACGTCACGACCTTGATGAGCACGTCGATGGCATCACTGCTAAAGCCCCGTGATGGATCCTTCTCCATCATGCTCTTCACCATTGAGCCCCGTCGCCCTGTGCTCGAGGGTGTCGGCCCGGTCAAACGGGGGACCAAGACCTTCGAAACTGCTGAGTATGCCGTAATCACATTTTGAGATGCAGGCTGGCCCGATTGGGGACGAGGGAGGGTATCAACGATGACGCGAAGAGCAGTGTTGGGGACGGATGTGTCTATCGTCTGGGAGGCAGTCAGACTGGCCAACTGCTCGAGGAGAGGTGTAAGGGATTCGAATGGCAAGCGGACAGCGAGAGGACCAAGACTGGTTCAAGTTAGATATTAGCAAGGACAGAGGGGAATAGCGCTCGGTACGAACCACTTGAGGGCCTGGTTCTGCACGTCGCCGTGTTGATCATCAAGGGCCTTGAGCAGACCTTCAGCGAGTTTTGTTGATGTGCTACGGTCGTGAGAGAGGAAGGAAGAGTTTGGGTTGGTCAGGATCCCATATAGGTCGTTCAAGGACATGTATCTCAAGTCGGCATCGGGGTCGTCAAGCTTCGCTAGCAGACTGTAAATTGTCTGCTGGGTAACCTGGCGGTCCGCCATATTGCTGAAATTGAGACTGTTATCGATGAATGAGGTCGAGGGGAAGCCCAGCTAAGGTGACGAGTGAAGCAGTGGATATGAAGGCAACCGGGGAGAGCTTGCGGTGGTAGCTTTTGATAAACGCCCCAACGTGGGGTGCTCCCGCCTAAGGTGTCGATTATTTGTGGCCTGAGGCACTAAATTACAACTACTCGACAACTCCTCAAAAGTGTCGTACTGCACATAAAATGACTGTTCCAAGAAACTAAATGTTAAATACAATTATGATATCTACATCATCATTTTATCATTTCTATCCATGAAGTTAATATTAAGTATTTGAAATGTTCTCCAATTTATTTGATCTTTGATCTGATAACTACATAGTTAGATAGACCGTTGGATCCACCCGATATCGAATTTAAGAAACATTGAAGGCAGTTCTGTTTGATACACATGTACCGAAATTTGAAAGTATTGAAATGTGTATCCGCAAGCTCTTCTACAAGTACCTTTTACCATTCAATCCAACCAAAGCCAGTGCGTTTTTTCAAGTACCCAGTACCTCGCCCAGCCACGCCCATTACATCACGACGCACAGACCAGCTCGGAGACAACAAGGATGCGGTCTTACGACACCTCCAGGTTGACGGGACTTGCGAAATCCGGGAAGCTTCGTAGTGCTAACTTGATACTCAATTCTACTAACAATTTACCCCGGGCCTATCACACTTTCCGTACTCTCTATCCCTTCTACTCTATTCGTATCTGAGTTGCTACGACACAATGGTCTTTGCACGCCGTTCAATGTTCCGCGCTGCGACTGCAGCTCAGTCCTTCCGCACCGCTCCTGTTGCCCGCCAATCTGCCCGGATCCTCGGTCGCCGATTCAATTCTACTAGCAGCAGCTATCACCCAGGGCATACTACCAGTGACTTGCCTTGGTGAGTTTATAGTCTTGCTTCCGACCAGTTGACACGATGTTCTAATGTGTCCCATTGTAGGCTCGCGGCCTCCGCTGCTGTGACCGTTCCAATGGTCTTTTACCTCTGGCCTTCCGGTTCGGAGGGACACCACGACGCTCACGGGGACGAACATAAGGAGGAACACGCGAAGGAAGGCGGCGAGGAAGAGGAGGCTGCTGCAGAGAAGCCTGCTGAGGAACCCTCTGAGGCGGCGCCTCAGAAGGAGGAAAAGACGGACATCGAGAATAAGGAAGAGCCTGAGGACAAGAAGGAAGAGCCCGAGGAGAAGGAAGAGTCCAAGGAGAAGGAAAAGCCCGAGGAGAAGGAAGTGTCCAAGGAGGAAGAAAAGGAGGAGAAGCCCAAGGATGATGACTCCAAGGAAAACAAGGACGACAAGAAAGATGAGTCCAAGGAGGAAGAGCCTAAGAAGGACGAGTCCAAGGAAGATGCTGGGAAGAACGAGAACGAGGATGGCGAGTCTAAGAACTGAAGACGCCTTGCTTTGCCTTCAGCGGCTGCAGAGTCAAGCATGTTGACGATCTTCCAACATGTTAAGGTTTGATGTCCTTGCCCCATAGTGTTTATGTACCTGTACCACTACTAGATACGAGATATGAGATACCAGTCATATTAGCGTGTCGAAAAAGATGCCTTATTGGTCTATTCTGCTGGTCCGGTCTAATGTCAATGAGAGTTAATCGCTTTTTCTGGGGCAATTGGTTGCAGACTACATAGAATTCATGGATATGTCGCCCACCGTACTCTTTCCGCTCTTTTGAATAATTAGCAATAATAGCACGTCTTAAGATCAGAGGAGGAGGAAGAGAGAGAAATATCACTGTAATGATCTAATAAACTAGACACAGAGAAGGCCGAGGGGACATGAAGACGAGCAACTACCATCTCCATGAAAGTCCCACGTGACACCCAAAGCCCTTTGTTCGGGCAGTGTTTGACAACCGATCCCCGTAGTCAGCCTCAATATAGCTTGAATAGAAGACCAGACATAGGAGATATGTGTACGTAAGAATAAGAGACTAGCATCACATATAAGGCTCAGACAATACGGTGTGATACCCCACCTGCAAATCCTGAATATATTGCTCGCTGGGACTAGATGGAAAGGGACATTAACACGAAGGAATAAATATCATTGCAGCTCACATGTAGAAGTCAATTTAAGATTACATCCGTGAAGAGATAGAGATGTGACCCCCTATGCAGCGAGATAATATATCAATCCTCTCAATCTTAAAAACAGGCATAAGGTCACAATTATACCGTCGATAGCATAGCACAGAGCTGCAATATACTGAATTAAGCATCAAACTTGTACTTATCCTCCCGGTCCTATACGAAAATTAGCATATATTCCAAAAAAGAAAAAAATGGAGGGAAACAGGAACAAAACATACCCAATACTTATTGAAACCGACACCCTCGCAAACCTGATCATAAGTCAAAATCATCGGCGGAGCTCCAACAAGCATACTCTGCTTAAGACCATCCAACGCAGACCGCACACCCTTAAGGTGTGCCGCAACCAACGTCCAAGGGTAAGCAACAGCACTATACCCAAGCCCAGCAAGGTCCTTAGCAGACAGGTTCTCCGTCTTTCCACCTTCAATGATATTACCGAAAACAGGAATATCGATTTCCTCCGCACATCGCTTCATCGCCTCGGCATCTGGTAGCGCCTCGACGAAGATAGCATCAACACCAAGACGTTTGAACTCTTGCGCACGCGCCATGGCCTCTTCCCACCCATGTATCAGAGCGTCAGTACGGGCAAGGATGAAAATATCCTTTCCTTCATTGCGGGCATCGCAGGCAGCTTGGATTCGAGCGAATGCTTCACCGCGAGAGACGACGCTCTTCCCCTTTGTATGACCGCAGCCTGTTAAAATACCCGCTGTTAGTAAAGGACGATTCCATCAAGGCCACCGATATCCGGAATACTCACGTTTCGGCCATTGCTGGTCCTCAATCATAACACCAGCTGCACCAGCACTAGCAAAGCTCTCAACTGTTCTCTTAACATTCATCGGGCTCCCATAACCGGTATCTCCATCTGCCATAACGGGCACCGAAACCTGGCGCACGGCATCCCGGATCTTATCGCACATCTCGGCCATGGCGATGTATCCCGTGTCAGGGAGACCATAGGAACTGGCGACGGCATAACCCGCGAGGAAAACGATTGGGAATCCTGCTTCCTCAATGAGACGGGAGGAAAGGCCGTCGTAGCTGCAGGCATGTGCTATGATCTTAGCTGGGTCGTTGTGGGCTTCCAGCATCATTGTTCTCAGACGGGATGCTTGGAGAGAGGGGATTTTCCCTCGGACATTCTTCAATGTCAGGGTCAAGTCTGCTGTCTTTCCCTCCGTGGACCCGGTTGTTGTCTCTGCGAGAGAATCAAAGTGGAAGGGGTAGGGGACTGTGCTGGAAGACATCGCGAAGGTTGGTTTCTTGGATTGATAGAGGATTGAAGTGCAGACTGGTGATTGAATTGAGTTCTATTGACGGGGTTTACGCTGTTTAAATGCAATACCTTAGGCGGTCATTGTTTTCATCAGAGCGGGAATTTGACGGATATTTTCAACTATCCGCTACCCGAATGACGACCAGCCCAGCCCTTTCCCCCTCAGCAAAGGAGCATTCAGATTGGCCGAAAAGTAACCTGGGGAAAGTCAATAGCTTCCCCATAGTCTCTCGGCCGTATACCCAGAACACCCGCCATTTTGCGGGGAACCCAGCAGATGCAGCTTCTTCTATCCGCCATCCTCCCCACGGGGTATGGAAGACTTGGTGTGCTGAAGTGCAATATCTGCTCTTTCATTGGACCCGCGCTATACGATGATATTCATCAATTGCCGCACATTGACTGCCGCGCATTGACCAGCAAGGGAGGGATATATCAACCTGGGTTTGTCCCTTGTCTCTACTGATCTCAGGGGCAGCAATCACTCCGGCTATTAAACGTCTTCAACCCATTGAATGAATTCAGGCATGGCAGAAAAGAATCCAGCCGAGCAGTACCCAAGCTCTCAACATGTGGAGTCCAATGATACAGAGAAGCAACAGCCCCAAGTGGTGATCCCTAAAGAGCGACAGTCGGTCATTCGCAGAAAGGTCTGTCAATGCTTCATTACCATAGTTCTTATTTTTTGCTTACTATAATCTAGTTTGATCGCCGCGTCTTGCCAATTGTATGTATTCTATACATTCTATCATATTTGGATCGCGGTAAGCATACCCAACTCACTCATCTAAACCCCCTATCTCATCAAATAACCAGGAAATATCGGCAACGCCAAGACTGCCGGACTCGACAAAGATCTTAACCTCAGTGACTATCAATGGTCTTGGGTCTTGTACGCCTTCTATATCTGCTACATCATGTTCGAGTGGACTACGGTCCTTTGGAAGATTCTCTCAGCACATTACTACGTTGCCATTCTCTGTATTTGGTAAGTCGCCGAGTCGTCCTTTTGTTTCTATTTGCTAAACGTGCCGCTTTAGCTGGGGCGCAGCTGCAATGTGCAGTGGTGCAGTCAACACCTTCGTCCAGCTTGTCGCGACTCGGTCATTGTTGGGTATTTTCGAAGCTGCCTTTGGTGCTGGTGCACCATACTTCCTCTCTTTGTTCTATCAAAGACAAGAACTAGGACTCCGGGTATCTCTACTCCTTGGAATGTCCCCAGTTGCAAATTGCTTTGCTTCTGCTCTTGCCTATGGAATTACCCACATCAGGGGATCTATAGAGCCATGGCGCTACCTATTTATCATTGGTGAGATTATACCCCCACCTAGTTTTATCTGTCCTCAACACTAAATATAAACAGAGGGAGCACCAACGGTTCTCTTCTCAGTGGTAGTATTCTTCTTCCTTCCCGACTCACCCGGCTCAGCATCCTTCCTCGACGAAAGAGAACAAACAGAAGCAGTAGAACGCATGCAATCATTCGACACAACAAAGAAAAGTAAGGTCAGCTGGTCCCAAGTCCTAAGCGGATTATCAGACTACAAAAACTACATCCACATGTCCATCCACTTCTGCTGCAACTACTCCTTCGGGGGACTCTCAAATTTCCTCCCAACAATCATCCAGCACATGGGCTACACATCCATCAATGCCCAAGGCCTATCAGCACCGCCCTACTTTGTCTCCTTTCTATGCTGTGTAGCAGCCGCATTCCTCTCAGACAGATGGGGAAACCGAGGAATCCTGATCACATTGTTTGCAAGCATGGCGACAATCGGGTATCTACTCCTCACATGCGTGCAAGATGAATCAAAGACTGCGGCGCGGTATGCGGGTGTTTGGCTAGCGACATGTGGGATCTTCCCTGCTCTCGCGCTGAATATCACTTGGTTGTTGAATAACCAGGGTGGGGAAAGTAAGAAGGGCGCTGGGATGGCTATGCTTGCTATTTTTGGACAGACTTCTAGTTTGATCAGTAGTTCTGTGTTTCCCGATTCTGATGCGCCGCTTTATACGCTTGGGTGTGCGCTTGCGTGTGCTTTTACTGGGTTGATTGCTATCTTGGCTATGGGGTTGAGTGCGAAGTTGACTTTGGAGAATCGGAGACGGGATCGGGTTTATGGGGTTGTTGGTGTGAATGAGAGGGTTGATGTTACTGAGGCGGGTGATAATCATCCTAACTTTAGGTATTTGACTTAGGGGTTTGGGATAGTTCGTTCATGTGTGAGCTGCCTGCTGTTATATTATTTGTTGACTGCCATATGCTATTGAAAGACTGGAATCCACTCTTTATTTATCTGAAGCTATACATTTATGGAGGTAATTGCCACAAAAAGTCCAAATCCAAATCAACGCCATCCATCCGAACTCCAAAATCCCCCTCTGTAGACCCAAAAGGTGCCATGGATGGATCCAGAGGCAAAGATAACCAGTCATTCATAGTAACATCCAAGTCCCCTAGGTCCATAGTCGACATGTCGCCATATGAATTCGGGGAAGGAAGGTCATTTCCGACCCCAGAGTATGAGGATACTAAACTTTCCCGTAGACGCGAGACTTGGACTTGCAAAAGAGCTGCATAGTGAGATTTCAAATGCATATCATCCTGACTGCTATCCTGCAGTGTGGAGATGGCTCGATCAAGGATCTGGAGCGCCTCCTGCAGTTTTGAATTGCGTACACCCAAAGCCAGGGCCTTCATAAGGAATATTGACGCGCTTATTGTTCGGAAGAGTATCCTCATTGGTGAGAAGTGTAAGGATCCACCCAAGAGCGTTATCTTGTCGAGAGTTTGGCAGCATCCGTCTATTACTTCTTCGATAAAGCCGTATTCTCTTGCTGTGATGTTCAGCTGTCTAGCGCGTTCAACGAAAGAGAAGTCGATGACTGAATCTCTTTGTGATGATGATAGGGTTTCGCTTTGGAGGACCCGTTGGACAATCCTTTGCATTCCGATGGAGTTGGTGAGGATGCGTAGGTGTTGGTATTCAATGAATAGGGTATCAGTGTAGGGGAAGCTTGAGTCTATCTAAGGTTAGTGGTGAATATAGATTTTGACCTTTCAACATCATACCTGAGATATGGAGATATCGTTGTTGCCAGCTCGCCAACAGGACCTGTTTTCTCTCCAATACAGGGATGAATGTGTCCGATGGTCCAGCCGAGCTTGAAATATTCATGAGCGGGAAGAGCGTATCCGTGACGGAACTGGTCAACTTCATAAGTTCAATCCAGGCATTCATGAACAATAACCAGTCTCTATCGATAGACTGCAAAGATGTTCGTGTTTCAGGCATGGAAATCCCGACATCAGATGGCACTGGCGAAGTACAACCTATCCGTGAAGATAGAGCATTGATGGACGTAAACAGTAGACTCGGCAATCGCTGTCGTCGTACCTCAATGTATTCAAGATATCGCTCAGCATCAAGACCAACTAGATCATCTTGCTTGGGCAGTCGAGCGCTCGAGTCGAATACACCGAGTTCATGCGCGAGAGCTAAGGCTGAGTTGAGGACCATCCAGGACATACGTTCAAACCGCTTCGTGGGCTCAACAACATCTTCCCGCCATCTGGAGGATACTGGGATATCTTCATTCAGAGAAGGTGGGTCTCTGATGTCCGGGTTTGTCAAGAGAAAGTCTGAATCCCATCCATCTGCCTCTGGTGGGAATTGTAATGCTCGTGGATGCCATTCAGACATGAGTAGTAATGCTTCAATGCTTCCTATTGTGCGTGTTTTGGCTTTCGAGATTTTCTCCTGTCCGAGAGTAATCCGAAGAAGCAAGTGTTGGCAATGTTGCCATAGACGATGATGAATGAAGAATGAGCGAGAAGATCCGCCAACTCCAGGAAGGGTGTGGTACCGAGAGGAAATCATGAGTATGGTGTAGCAGAGCATTGGTTCCTGGGTTACTAGATAATATTGGTTTTTATGCGAGGCGAAAAAGTCTGTAAGGACGGGCGATAGAGGTGCCATGTTTTCGAAGAATCTGATTACTTTGAGGTTAGTATAGCCCCAAGCATCTGACAAAATGTATAAACTTGCAGGTTTATCAAAACGACAGCCTCCTGGGCAGAGAACCATCCCATTCTCACAAATCGACATGCATTCCAAATGCGGAGGACCTCGGCGTTGGTCGGCTCGGAGGCTATCAATCGTGAATTATCTGTCGTTGATATGTTTTGAGAGGGTTCATTTGATTCCTGAAGTGCGGCCTCAAACAGAATATTCATTGCATCGTTGTTGTTTGAAACCACAGTTTCTAGTACTGACGTGGAAAGACCATCTTGATTGACTGGTACATCTAAATGAGGGTCTGCTAGGTGAGTTTAGATTAGCTGCAATTTATTTCCTGCATGATTTGTAGAGCGCTTGCCTTTAATCTCCTTGTTTCCTTCTGCAGGTCTTCGGATAGTTTTCCGTGATCTGTATAAGTCAATCTCACGATCTGTCAGGGCCAACGGAAAACACACTTATTAGACCCATCTCTTCCTGTATTTTCCCGGGCTGGCGTCCCAAGGGGATCCTTTTCGTCTCTTGACCAGGGTTTCTTTGTAGTAAAAGCGCAATTGATGTCCTTCTTGATGCATCTGCGGCATCTCACATCGTCGCCAGCCTCGCACTTTACTTTGCGTCGCGCACATGGAATACAAGCCTTGTATGTCCGCTGATACTCATATTCAAGAGATCCTCTCCCTCTTCCCTTTGTACGGTCCATGAATGCTATACTGCGGCGATGCAGGACTTCGGTGGAGAATGGCGGGAATTGGACGAAATACCCGCACTCGGTTATTTCACTTTTCGACCCCTCACTGAGCACACGACTTCGGTCCTATTGGCTTATGACTCCTTATTCAAATTGATTTTCTACTTCAATTGCTATATTGACTTGATAAGGTGCTTGTGTGGGTCCAGGATAATCAGTCACAAGCTAGAATATGTCCCCCGTACTCTCCTTGCTTTCTTAATGTCCAACAGGAGTACATCTCAGAACGTAAAAGATGAATCTAGAGAGCATTATTATTATATTTATCTAAATAGGTCACAGGGAAGAATAGCAAAAAGAGCAAGCTGCCTGGGCATCTCACTAACACTCTTTCAGGATCGCATGGCAAGTCCGGTGGCACCACGTGACACATGAAGCCCTTTGTTCTGGCACTGTGCATGCAACGTCTTAATTGAATATTTGGAGGCATTTTGAGCTTTCCCTCTAGTTTCTATTCCTGGACTGGTCGTTCACCCTACGTGTGAATGAAATTACTTTACTAGAGGAGGGCAACAGGCTGGCAACATAGCACAGTTATCTGAGGGCCTAACTAAAAACGAGCGCAGTCCCCATTGCGGTCCAGACAGACAGAAACAAAGCAAGAGATGGAAGCAGAACACAATAATCCTAGTCTTCTATAGACAGCGTAAGTCTACCATAAACATCGAAAACTTAGAAAGACGGATCGGCTAATAAACCCCTTCAATCAGTTCATTACGCGGATGAAACATTGCAGGTAAAGGGTAATAAATCTGGGTAGTAATCTGATTACGTCCATGTGGCCAAGTTGAATTAAGTCCGTATGGTGAGATTTGTATCAAAGTCAGTTTACTCAAAGCAAAGTGAATATGCACGTCTATACGTACACCCGGAAACGGAAACGCATGGAAGCTCTATCTTGCTTTCCTTTCTTTTCCAAGGTTCCTTGCTCACTACCTTCAGCCTAGTTTCACCGCTATCGCTCTGGCCATAGCTCTTATTAAGAGCGTGGCCGTCTTTGATGCTGTCTCGTGTCTGATTCATCCCTGAATCGGGAATAAGCGGTAAGAATCCCTCCTCTAGTTGTCTTGGATAAACTTCATTACTGATAATACTTGAATTGCAGCAAATGCAACCCCGAATACGACACTGGCCAACAAATCCCAGTTATAGAGCCGGAAAACTTCAAGTCTCTCTCAAATGCTTGGATATCGTGGCTTGCCACGATTCGAGGCTCTGCTATCGTCTCCCGACATAACAAGGGAAAGATAGTTAGGCCAGATTCGATCCACCCCCCGAATCACTGGGCCTCCTACGCTTGAAACACATGCCCACCAAAACCAAGCATAGGAGCTCCCTCCTACATCACAGGCATGGCTTCGGCTCGGTTCGAATGTTTAACTAACATAGTCTGCCCTACGGTGCGCTGAACTGACAAATCGGGCTTCCCTCTCTACTTTGCTACAACCCCTCAGCCTCATTTGCCCTCGCCAACCTCCTCCGTGTCCTCTGCCTAGCCATAGGAACACTGGTAGTGGCTCATACCTAAGGCTTGGGATTCTACTGTTTCTTCATATGGAGAACGAGAGCCAAAGAGTCAACACAGACCACAGAACTTCTCCAATAAAGGGCACTTGCTGCCCTCGCAGATATGATGGTGCCTGGATGAGATATCTTTCAGCAAGCGTCGCCGGGGTGAATGTGTGGCCCAAACCTCTTACTCTTACAACCCACATGAACGGCAAAATTGCCATGTCCGGACCGACACAATCAAAGCTTTCTAATCATCTGGCTTCCAATAATGTGTGGCCATCTTTGATTCCACCTCATTTGAGCTGATTCTTCTCTTTGCATACTCCACTAAGGTCTTCTGATCCTTCTCTGTCTCAGAGGAGACAGATATCATGACTTGTCAATTTGCTATTTTCATCAATATGACACCGATGTCCACATTTTACTTGACCATATTCAGAGTAACCTGAAGTGTAAATTCAGGAGAAGATGACTATTGTGACTCTCAATATTCATGTTGAGGTGATAGATAAGTAACTGCATGTTTGTCGGCTCTAGGGTACGAAGCTGATACATCTGCCTTCCGCTCTGGGAATCATCTATCTCCCTATCTCACATTATGTCGCTGGACGTAGTTTGTTTGAAGATTAATCAGTAATCAGACTGATTACTTACACTAATATATAGTTGGGACGTCGGGAGGTTTCTTTGAGGTTTCATACTTGCTTGACATGAACTCAAAGACACCAAAAGCAACAACAGTACCAATGGATATTAATACAACACGGATGAAGCACATAGGTAACAGTAAAACATTGAAGACTGGTAATCCAGTGAAAATTACTTAATTCATATGCTCGTCAAAAAACAAGCGCCGGCGCCCGCTCTTCTAAAGGGCTATCTAACAGTCGCAGCCAATACACCAGACTCAGACCCAGCTTCAACAAATACATAACAGCATATCAACACATCCAGAGGATCAACTGGAAACCCACCCGATCCAAAAGTATAACTATAACACGTGAAGATCCCCGGCTTTGATGCCTGGGTAATCAATTGAATGTTAATTGATCGAAACCCTAACCAAAGCGCTCGGCTTAGGCCTTTCTGCTGCGAGTCCGAGGACCACGCTGTTCGGCGACGGGCTCGCCGTTGACCAGAACCTGGGGAGTGTGGTTCTCCTTGCTGGTCTCGTCTACGCCAGTGGCAATTGCCTTGGTCGCGTTAACAGGCTCGAGCTCTTCTTCTTCCTCTTCGTCCTCGCTACGCTCGTCTTTTGTGACGTTGGTGAAGATGTAGTTCATCAGAATGCGCAGGATCAGGAACAGCCAGAACAGGTTGACAGCCTGCAGACTGGCAAGCAGTGCAAAGGTGATGTACTGACTGATCCAGCACTTGTACTGCTGTGTCTCCCAGTTCAGCTCGAATGGTCCGACAGTGCGGAACTCAGTCAGAACAGCCCAGAGGATCTTCAGATTCAGCACGTGACGCAGGTAAATCCACCACCCCACGAACATGGCAAAGTAGGGCGCAGTGATATACGCATCCAGGTAATTTAATGTCTTAGAGGTGGCCAAAAAGAAATCAGAGATATCGTGCGTGATATACACCGCCAAGCCCATGTACGTGAAGTGGAAGCGGTAGCTCAGCGCGATAAGCGCAAGCGTGATAATATGATGACCAACAAGCTCCTTGAAGTCCTTACGAGGCTTCTCCAACTGCAGCATCAACACAATCGCCTGCTGAGCCCAGTAACTCGCCTCGAGCAGGTAGTATGCCTTGAACAGACCCTCGTGCTCGCGGTGCGGGAAGCCCTCAAACATCGCCGTCGTGTTGAAGTACCAGATACTCGACCGCTTCATCACGTACAGACCAAACGGCCCGAACACGCCGAAGTACACTGCCGTATATGACTGCTCCATGAACCGCGCCGTCTTTCCCTTCCCGCGGATACCGCACCACACCGCAAATGGTCGGATCATCTGCTGCATGATGAATTCGCGCGTGAACGACAGCACGATGGTGTAGAATGCCACAAATGCAATGTCCTTCTTGCCCTTGCCGTACATTATGGGTCCGCCGGGGGTCTTCGGGGGCTGCGGGTAGGACAGGAAGATGGCGCTGTGCATTGGGTTCGAGGTTGTGGGGTTGATGGCGTACAGCGCGATCAGGAAGAGCATTAAGAGAAGTGGCAGCAGCCAGGTGTATCGCAGACAGGTATCGGCGAAGCGGTGGAGGAGGGAGCGGCTGCGACGTCGCTTGGGTTGGGCCTTGGTGGCCTGTTTTTGTGCGCCATCGAATTGCTGGCGGGATGGGTTAGTACGGAGGATTGCGCATTGAATTTCGAGACGTACCTTCTGATCTGGTGATGTTGGCTCGATCGGACTCACTTCGTTCATTGTGGACATCGCTGGTGCACTGGTGTCACCACGAATGTCCACGCCCAAGGCTGAGCTTCCCCGCGGGCGAACCATGACGACTGTAGGACCTTGGGAAACTCTAGCTTGCCCTTTTTGGACTCGGAGGGTTCGAGCTCACGTGCTCCGGAAAGAGATGAATACAACAAGAAGGGATAGAGGAGAGAGGAAATTGATCATGACCCGGAACGATCGGATAAGAGAGGATCGTGAAAGGGCGATCATCCATTTTTTTTTCCAGGGGGGGAACTCCACCCCCGTTGACCAGACAGCTTCGCAGCTCCGATCGGAAAGTCTTGGCATTCTCTTTCCCTTGGAGGTTTCGAATTGGACAAGTCGCTTTTTTTTTTTTTTTTTTTTTGGCAAGATCCTGATATACATCCTGGGCTGATTTGGAATCGGTCTACGATTGCCAATCAAAACGTCTACACTTGCGAGGCTCCCGTTCTCCCGTGGACAACGCCAAGATACTCATTTTAGGATTCAGACACGTATACGACCCTACAGGTCCGGATACGAGCAAGTTGGAAATTTGGATGAAAAAGGTTGATCAGACTGAATTCGTGGGTATATGCAACTTGTTGAATTGTATTACATGACATCATATCGACATTGATCATGTCTAACCCAAGAGAGAAAAGGGGGAAAAAAAGAGACAACACAACCACATTATAACGGAGCCAACTAATCACTCCTTCTATACACTCTCAACATTATGCGTGCTCAGTGTGAGCAGCAGCACGCTTCTCAGCACCAGCCAGCTTCTCGCCAATGACCTCAACATCACCCGCTTCGGCAGCAACAGTGCGCTTGGTATCATGGGTAGTCTTCCAGGCCGGGGTACCGATGTAAGGGATACCGTTGGGATCCTCGAAGATCTGCTCAGTTTCCTCCAGAGTCTTACCAGCAGTCTCGGGGAACAAGAAGAAGACGTGAATAGTCATGGCAACCAAGAAAACACCGAAGATGATATAAGTTTGCCAGCGGATCGTGGCAAAGGCAGTGGGGACAAACAGACCAAGCGCCGTGTTGAACGCCCAGTTGAACGAGGTGGCCAAAGAAACGGCCTTACCACGCACGCGCAGAGGGAACAGCTCAGGAGGGTACACCCACGAAACAGGTCCCCAGGTCGGGGCGTACGACGCCACGAACAGGTAGGTGCATGCAATCAGTCCCTTGGCAGGGGCGCCACCGAGAAGCATCGACGCCTCGGCCACACCGTCAACACCGCCGGGCACGACCTCACCGTAAGTTGCCATGATACCGGCGTTGGCGAACATCCAGGTCATCATGAGGAGAGCGCCGATCAGGAGAGTAGGGCGACGGCCCCAGCGGTCAACCCAGATCAGGGCGGGCACGGTCATGATCACGTTGATGATGTACTGGATGGAGGAAGCGAGGAGGGTGGCATCACCCTTGTATCCGGCCATGGTGAAGACGTAGGTGATGTAGTACATCATGACATTCATACCGGTCAGCTGGGACCAGATTTGGGTCCAGACTCCGGTCATGGTGCGGTGAATCATCTTGGGTGTGAACAGCTCGAGGTAGGTGACGTCCTTGTTCTGCGCCTCGAACTCGCAAATGTCGCGGATCTCTTGCATCTCGGCCAAAACGAAGGGGCTGTTCATATCGCCCTTACCGTGGACTAGGGCCAGAACAGACTGGCACTCTTCCCAGCGGTCCTTGCGGGCCAACCAACGAGGGGACTCGGGGAGGATCATCATTCCGAAGAAGAGGAGAACCGCGGGAATCGCCTGCAGACCCCAGGGGATACGGAAGACGGACTCGCTGTAGTTCTTGGAGGTGGATTCGTTACCATGTCCGATGAATGAGCAGCCGAAGGAGATACTGTGGGGAAAAAAAAGAGGTCAGCTACTGATTCAACCTTGGCATGCCAACCACAGGTGTGCCACATACTAGTACATGATCAGAATACCCCAGGTGATAGCCCATTGCTGGGAGCCGACGAGACGGCCGCGCTTGGAGGGAGGAGCAATCTCCGAAATATAGACAGGGACCTGAGCGGACTCGATTCCGACACTGAGACCGTTGATGACACGTCCGGCAATAAGCATACCCATGTTCTGGGCAGCGCAAGTAATAACGGAGCCGATAATCCTAACAGAATGTTAGCCATGACGGTCCAACACCATTTCCAATCGAACCACGCAACCACGCAACCAGCAAACGTGAAAACATGAAAACATGAAAACATGAAAACATGAAACCACTTACCAAATGATACAACCGACCATAATAGCATACTTGCGACCAAGACGATCCGAAATGAAACCAGAGATAAGGGCACCGAGCCAAGAACCAGCAGGCATGGCAGCGGTAACACCACCCTGAGATAGGGAATCGAGACCACTGCATTTGTCATCGTCGTTGAACGGAGGGCCATTAGGTCCTTGGTTGAAATAACACCTATAAGCCGGCGTGCCGATAATGGCCGACATGGACGAGATATCGAAACCGAAGAGGGCACCGCCAATGACGGACACCGCCGTGATGACGTAGAGATTCCCTACGACAAACATGGTGACTGTTGAACCCAAGTCAGGGGAACAATGAGGCAAGAAAAGAGAAGAGATCTACAGAAAAACCGAAAAGGAACGAGGAAAAACCTCCCTACTTAAATAGAAGGCAATACCGGGAAAAACTCTCTACAGCAATGCGCGACTAATAAAATCCACCCGCATATAGGTATTGTTCCGTTCTGTTTTTTCCCTCCCCACTCGCTGACCCGTGTTATGTCCGGGGAGAGAGAAATTAATGTAAAATATCTGACCATCTGTACGGAGTACACTATCCAGATTATGCCAAGACTCCGCTTGCAACCCCAGCTACCCCTGTGCACTCTTATTGGTGGAAGGTAGATTATGCTTATCCACCCACTCCACGGTGATTGGTGGACATACACCAGTACAGACTGGGATCCGGGGAATGGGCCACGAGACAAAATTTCTAAGCCGAACAAGGCCAAGCGCGGTAATTCAGAGAATTCCAAGGTTTCCCCGAACCCGGAAGCCGTGTTCGGGTTTTGAAAGAGAGTCGGCTAAGTTCTGCAATCGGCGTGGGACGGCAGTGGCGTTTTCGGGCATACCTTAGGTAGATATAGAGACATCTGGAGAGAAAATAAAATTGTGGTTCTTGTAAATCAAAAAAAGGGGCCAGAGTGCATATGGTACGATTTTCCGGATATCCCCAGATCAACCCACAAAAACGTGCCTGGGGACATCATTTCCCTGTCGAGAAATCAGACATCAGGAAACAGGTCTCACTTGCATGGGTAACCACCCTTCACAATGCGTACCGGGGTAATTTTACTGTAATTTTCCTTACAAATTTAGCCGGAGTGTCCACCAGGACATATAACATGTAACAAATGAGAAGTCTCCCCTTCCAACCGGTGACCCGAGCACACAGTAGTCCGGGGCCCCGACTACGGCCACTTTCCCAGAACGGCACGGTACACGGCTTCTCGTGGACTTTCAGTGGCTGCCGTTCGCCGAAGTGGACTCGGCTTGAGCTCGGCCTGCGGTGATTTTTTTCCCTTTCTGGACCCGCGTTGGCAATTCTTGTGTCGCTTGTTTCTTTTTTTGCTTTTTCGTGGTTCGCCTCTGCCGTAAAGTTCGATTGTGTTTCAGCGCGATGCATGACCTGGTCTTTTTACTGGCTGTGAACTAGGGTGGATCAATAATTCCCACGTTTTCACTCCGGACATCGTCGATAATTCATCTAGATTTTCGACGCCATTTTCATCTTGATATCTCCGGTGTGACATTCCCCGCGTGGAAAAGATGCGGAGGACTGGGGAAATCCTAATTGCGCTCACCGAGAGAACTCTTCCAGGGTTCCCCAGTAGTTTCGGTCCAAGCCACTGACATCGATCGTGCAGGCCGTTACCTTCTACGGTAACCTAGTTAAAATGCATTCCAGAAATGACCGGGATCTTGTATACAATGTACTCCGCATGTTCTTACTCCATACGGAGTGCTCCGTACGGAGCACTCCGTATATACATAGGCAGGTTGACCGGGGCCTCTCTTATCTGGGCCACTTTCTAAGGTAATATGCGAGATTAGTATAAATATACTGCTATTTGTCCTCCGTACAATTGACTCAACTTATACTGTAGGGCATCGCAGTGTGGATAAAGCAGGGGGAAATGCGTGGGTTCTATATTAAGCTTGCGGCTTTCGATCTATCTCATTGGTGTACTGATCGAACTCCGCAATTCCCCCGTTCCTTTCACGTGAAGCCGACATCCGAAGCCCTTCCCTTACCTCCATCCTCAGGCACAACACGAAGTCTTTTTTCCCACATTCTGATCGCGCGGCCATGCTACGATTTAACGTACGAGGTCAATTCTCTGCTCCGAAGCCTTGATGACTGGTAGAATTTAGTAATGTCATTTCCTTCTCGAAGCATTCAAGATAGTAGAAAACGAAATTAGGACCAATCTGACTGCAGCTATCGAAGGGCTCGTTGGTTGACCGTGTGTATTAGGCACAAAAGAAGTTCGAAAAGCGGCAGATGAAAGCCAGTGATGATCACCTTTATGTCGGAATGCCAAGTCAAGAGGTTGAGAATGCATGGATACGCTTTATACACGGTTTGTTTCATTTTGGCAAGGGACCTTTGATGATGCTAATAAAGCATAGTAGGGCTAAATTCAATCTAGATGCAACTGAAATCGAATTTGCGGATGATACAATTTCGTGGCCACAGAATGGCAAGTCTTTTACTGGGTTAGTCGCTGTCCATCCTATTAGTTTAGTAGATATAATCTGTGAGTTACTGACTATCTGGGAGAAGCGTGCAGGTTAATCACCAGCTCCATTGCCTTGTGGGTTTTCTCTTATTTGAACTATTCAGCTATTCAACTATTCAGGATATCAGCTCACCTCCGGAACAGAACCGGTAGAGACAGTTTCTGTGCTTACCCTACTATAACCACACACGCTGCTTTCACAAAAGAACATCTGAGAGTCTTACACAATGGGACACGCGGAATAATGCACCAACTACCTGCGGCATAGTATTCAATTCCATGCAGATCTAACTACTATGCTTTGGCAGAAGAAGGACAACTCATCCCAAGCTCTCCAGGACCGGGTGACATCGCTGGCCTTGGACATGGAGACTACGTACACGTGCCGGGAATGGGAACCTATTCATAAATGGGCCTCCAGCCGGCAGGTAAATTACGCGGAATGAGAGGACCTAGTACAGAGGCAAGTTCAAGGTTTTAGATTGATAAGCCCAAGAAATGCATAGCAAAGCATTTCCAATTTCATAAGAGTCCAAAGCCAGACGTTTATCCAATCATTCAGTTCCTGTCTAAATGATGGTCTTTTTCCTATCCAATGAGAACACTGGATGGCATGCTGCTTCACCTGTGAAATCGAGGTCCAGTCGAGGGTAATAATATCGCATTGAATAGCTATGGGAAGTAAAATTACATACAGATGACTACGTAGATCAGTCATCAAGATCTACAGCCATTTGTGAAAACACCGATCGGGCACTATCGACACCCCGAAAAATATACAGAGCACCGCTCCTGACCTCATTATGTACACGAACCGACTTGGGTAAACACCACAGCTCCTATATCCGTGGAGCATACGGCTCTCAGCATTTCACTGCTATCAGAGAGCATGGATATTCACGTCCGCCCGATAGGGCTTCACTCGTCCTCCGGTTTGTTCTCCGGGTTCTCAGGATCATATTTCCAGCGGCGGTGGTTCTCCGCAACCCACCACTTGGCTACATGGGCCGCCTCGCTGAGCCATTTCACGGCCTCGGGTCCATGCTCCTTCCGCACGGCGTCGATCAAAAACAGGAGTTGGAGATCTTCCTGAGGACTGAGCTCGAATGGGTCGGCGACAACATCGGTGAACCGCCACTTAGCGTCGGGCTTGAGAGGCACGACCAAGCGGTACGGCTGTGCGGCCGCCCGCATGCAGAACCACGTTCCACCAGGGTTCATCGTGGAGAAATGCCATTCTTGCTTGCCGTTGTGCTCGGGGATAAGTGTGCGAATCATCGACTGGCCCTCGTACATAGGGAGTAGATCTTTGATGATCTTGGTGGATTCCTCGTCAATAGAGGAGGTCTCCACGAGGAGATCGAGGATCGTGGGGAGGATTTGGGTGGAGAGGACGGCATTGTTGACCTCGATCTGGGGTAGCTTAGGGTGCGAGAAGAATAGCGGCACATGGAAATTGCCGACGTGAGGGGAATGCCAGGCGGTTATACCGCCATCGTTCGGGAGTGATAGACCGCTAGATTAAGTTAGAGGCTGGACGGGCTGCGAGTATAGGTAGAACTTACTGGTCACCAGTCATCACAAGAAGGGTCTCATCGGCAATGCCGGCATCATCGAGAAGCTCCAGGATATCGGCTATCCACTCATCCTGGTAGGCCATGGTATTTAAGTATCGGTTCAATTTCTCATTCCGTTCACTGGAGACATTCCCCATCATCTCCTGATAATCACCAGGTATATAATACGGGGTATGTGTATTATGGGTTAGATGGCTAAGGAACAGGCGAGTGTTGTTCTTCTTGGCATCGTCGATGACATCCCGGAGATACTTTTTCAGCACCTTATCCTCATGGCCATGTTCCTCTTCCTCTTCTGTCTCTTCTGGGATATATTTACCGCCAGCTGCATCGATTGTCCTCTTTGCCATGACGTCTTGGTACCCCAAAGCAGGAGAAAGCATGTAATGCTTATCCCAGTCGTCGGGGTGTGACTGCATCCACATAGTGTACCACGGCCAGGAAGTCCAGTCATCTGTCTGACTATTGCTTTCAATCTGACTAGTGATGTTTGGCTGGTTGTTCAATGCCTCGAGTATGTGCGGCAAGCAGGGCTGGTAGATATCGTGCAGGTACTCGAGGTTGGCCTCGACAGCCATAGAATTCACTCCGCATACAGTGCCCGTAATACTCTTCAGCGTGTAGGTCCCGGACGTGTAGGCGTTCCTCGTACTGATGCCACCATATGGCTTCGGATTATCATCGCTGTCCTTACGGAATCCGGTCTTATGTCCGGTCAAACGCTCAGCGGTAGGAGTGAGCTTAGCGAGCCTATCCTGGACCTCCTCGGGAATGCCGTCCGGGTAAGACTCATTGATGTGCTTCATGATGTAAGAGTCTGAGCGGAAGGGCCACACGTCCTGTCGAGTGCTCTCTAACTTAATGAGAATGACATGCTTAATCTTCACACTTCCGTTGTGAAGAAGTTCACATACAGGCTCCAGAATATCGTTCTGGAGGTTTGGCGTGTGCAAAGGATCTTTCATCGGGTTGTAGTGCTCATACACATAGTCAGACTTGTTGTGCTTATTGATACGGAAGGGAGACCAAGCCGGAACCTCATCTGACGAATTGTACGAAGGTAACCAGTCGAATGTGGGAAAGGAGTCCAAAGCGGTGTGGCCTTCCAGCCAGCTGAAATCGGCCGATAACAAGGTTGAGTTTCCAGTAGTAACATTTCCATAGCTGGCACTGTCTGGGGCGATTTTCGGGGCGCTTTCCGGGGTACTTGTCGGAGCACTTGCCGGGGGACTTTCTGGAGTACTTGTTGGGGCATTTCCAGAGGTGCTGTCTGGAGCAGCACTTGGACTCGCTGACGTGGGACGTTCATGAGCGGGCACATATTCGTGGCTGCCGAATGGCGCGAAAGACAGGGAATCAGAGAGATAGCTGTACTCTGCACCGCGTGGACGAATGCAAATGAGAAAAATTGTGATGAAGCCGAATGATATAGCGAGAGCACGCTTCAGCAACGACCGCTTCTGCTTCTGCTCGGACGGAGGCTGAGGCATATCCAGTTGCGATACGGAATCGCTGTCATTATGAGCCTCATCATAGTCATCGATTTCAATCTGCTGATAGGTCTCTGTATCTGATGGAGCTCCTCGTCGAAGGTATCGGCGGAAAGGAGAGAACAAAAACGAAGCCCAAATTCCCAGGAAGGTTTCAGTGGCTTCGAATAGACACGGCGTAGCGAAGTACGCACCGATCATGACCAACGTGTCTATGAGCATGGCGACAGTCAACATGGACAGGACAGTCTGAGTAGCTGGACTGAGGTCGTCCTCGTCAGAACTCTCCGATTTCCCCCAGGGAATCTCTGCGCCTGTATGTACATAAAAGGAGATGTTGGCGGAGGTCATAGATGAGATATATAAACTGGGATGTAATTAGCAATTTATTGTGCTTTATGAGTCCGGACGACAGCTCACCTGAATAAAAGAGTTACAACGGCGGCTACGTTCTGCCGGAGCCGCGATTCAAACGAACGCGTCAGGAAGCATGCAATCAGAATGAGGATTATGTCCACCAGGAAGAAGGTGGGGCCCCATGGGACGAGCGACGGAACCGCAAGGGACGTGAGATGGACGCAGAGATGGAAGCATTTTGACAGTATGAGGGAGATGAAAGTGATAGAGAAGAAATATGTGCGAGAACTGTCCAGATAGAGCTGAGGGGATCTGGCGACCTTGAGGGCGAAAATGGCTGACTCCTCGAGCTGCCGGCGGAGCCCGGAGACGTCTCCTCCATGCAATGAAGATTTCATGGTGCCAACAACACCCTCTGAAGGGAAAGGGATGGGTACTCAAAACATAAGATAAGAGAAAGATTACGCTAAAGATGGAAAATAGAAAATCCAGTTCAAAAACATAGGGCGGGGCATAATCTCACAGGTTCATCCGCTTTAACGGGGACTTTTTCCCTCCAGGGCTCTTCAAACCCTCTTGGCACGGAAAGTGTCCACGTGCGAAATTACCCTGAACGGCAAGTGGTACGGGTCGGTCCCCACGAAACTAAGCCAATCAGAGCAGCGATCAACGGTTCCCTCGGAAGCAAACTGAACAAACTAAGCAAACCAAGCAAACAAATGTATAGGCTTCTCAGACTGAGACAATTATTATTAGGTATCCAGTTTTTCCGGCCTAAGCAGGCAGCTGTCAATCGAGAGGTGAGCACTAAGATGGAAAATCAAATGCCGATATTTGCCTGGCATTCTTCCTATGTATGTATATATATATATATATGGGAGGGATTTCTGTGGTATGTCGTCTGTGAGAAATTTCTCTGGTGGTGATAAATAGGTTATAATATAGGGGAACTTCCAGATCAGCAGTCTCTTACGGACAAAATTTCCACATGGTAGAAAGACAGGTTCCAAATCATGTTACCTCATTATCCAAATGAGGCGAGCTAGCTGACAATTCCCTCTTTCAGCCTTGTTGCCAAGGGCAAATATGTTGATCGACATGGGACTGAGCTTGGCACACAAAAATCTGGGGTAATCTACCATTTGAGCTCCAAGAATAAACTCCAATACAATACATCTTCTATTATCACCATGTATGTAAGTCATTATTCTGCTAGCTAAATTCTTCCAATGTTGGTGTCCAGGATTGTTGTAGGAAGATACACTCATAGCAAAATCAAATTGTGTGACCTTCCATACATCATAAAATGGTAGGGCATAGCACAATGGTGGTAGCACCAAAACTATATCTATTATGAGGATCAGTCGATGCTAGGATAAGTTGAATTGTGCTCGTTGCTGTCAATGCAGGGCTTTGGTCAGACACAATCGGATCATGGATCTCTTGTCGATGAATGACCCTAAGCTGAAGGTCTCGGACGAGGGCGTACCCGCCGGCACAAAGTAGGTCGTTTTCATGTCGAACATACTGGATAGGATGCGGGAGATTCCTACCCTGATATCCTTGATAGCGAGAACCAGTATAACTGGGACTAAGCAAGTTGTCTCTATAATGTGCGAAGCCTCCTCAATCAAAACGAAGCGAGGGCAGAACCCACGAAGTATATGTCGCCCCGCGGTGTCCCGCAGTATAGAACACGACACGGGCCTTCTCAAGATAGAACTCCTGGAGCTTTCCCCACAGCTTTTGGAGGCCAGCTTGCAGCTCTCGTTGTTCAGCAGAGAAATTGTGGGCGCTCGTGCTTGCTGGATCGATAGGCTCCACCTGCAGCTTGTCCATCATCCGTATGACTTGTTGCCAGCAAGCAAATTCCATGAGTCGTTCTGACTCTTAATTTGCTTCTCTTCCTGGTGAACCCAATTCTGACATTGCCGTTCGAATCTGCAAACTACTTTCTGCGTCGACACGGAGTTGGCTCAGGCTTTCAGACACCCTTGTCCCTCTTACCTAGCTTGGTATTAGCTTTCAATTGCTTTTGTAAACCCGAAAGTGCCTGTATCACCTACTGATGACTCTGGGAGTTGTCAGCCTTCTCTCTAGGTCTGTATTGGCAGGGCTGACCCCTCTCCCTCCGTATTTAGCTGGTAAAATTGAAAGACCCAGTCGTCTGCCAGGGCGGCCCAAACCGTTCGACTTTGTCTGCCCCCTTGATCTTCTGGTAGCCTGTACTATCGCTATATAGGCGAGGATATGACCCTCGTCTGGGAAACAGCCGCGTCTCTTGGCTTCGATGATAACCAAAGGACAGGCTATATGATCCTTCTCTCCAAAAAGGAGACTGTAACCTGCCGTCCCAATACACGTATATAGAGATTCCTTCAACCGTCACATCGGCTGACAGCACATCAGGAGGGATGTGGTGAATTAGCCAGGAGCCCCATTGGGCGTTGTCGTGGGGCATGACATTGCGAACTTGGACTTGAATCATGTGGGACCTTTTGGTGGAGGACAAAGGACTCTCTAGAGCCAAAGTCACTCGAGTGCCGGTAGGGGTTTGGAGCAGTCTTTGATCTGATAGGCTGCGGAAGACTGTCACCATCAAAGCGTCGACTAAACATCTGGACTTTGCTTCGGTAAAGACAGAAAGCTCGGTCAACCCATATTTGTGCAGCCAGAGATCTAGTAATAACTAGAAAACGCCCATAACGCCCAAGGGAGTGATATGCTGATGTGTTCTCCACGAGGCTCTGTTCCGTCATCGTGCTCTTTCCATCGTGAAATTTGGAAGCGGGTCAACTCCGCTAGATCAATTTGACAAGGAAGGTCCACCATCGAAGACAGCTCCAGTAGACCATACCCATTAAAGGTGGAACTCGGAGTAAGTTGGCCGAGGAAAGATACTGTATGCCACGGTAGAGATAATTCTCTAGGAAAAGAGACTCCCTTTGGGCTCAAAGGCAAATTCACACAGAAGTGACGGGTTCACACAGCGGTGAATTGTAACCCGGGTACACACAGCGGTGTCTCGGCTTCTCGCACAGCGGCGATATGGTGATTCGGATACGTATAGCGGCGCTTTCCGATCGCTTCCTCGCTCAGCGGCGATGAAGAAAAGGTGAGAGATATAGCTTCTTGCTATTCTCGGGGAAAGTGAGAGATATAGCTTCTCCAACAAAGTGTGAGATAGCTTATACTCCAATGAAAGCTTAGTTCTTGATGAAACTAGCAAAGGGGAGAGAGGGAAAGGGGCCTCATAACCTGTTGAGGCTACGGAGGAGGTGAAAGATGGAGAAGAAAAATGAGAGAGGTGATAGATGAATCTATGGAAAGAAGCTGCCCAGGTGGTATATAAACCAGCTGTATGACTAAGATAGCAAAGAGCCAAAAGCTCAGTCTGCACACAGACAAACGCATACCCTGCATGGACTGCATGCCAAACAGATACCCTGCGTGCAGTGCATGTCAACAATTTTTCCACACTCCCATGCTAGTCATGTTTCTCAAATACTGTGTCCAAGAGCGCAAAAGGCCAGTGTGGACGTGTTTTATACTTCAAATCCTCGATTATCTCACTCATCCGTATATAGTTATACAGGCAGCGGGTAGGTAGCATCATTATCCAGCCAATCTTGGTATTCGGAATTTGGGTGTCTCCGTTCTGAGATCTGGGTATATGCGATCCAATTCCAACTTGATCTCGAGTATGTCAGTTGTCAGTTGGTAATTGCGTTGCTCATTTGACAAATACCTTTATTTCCTTATCAGTACAATGATATCTACTATGATTAGTACCAGTCAGACCCTCTCCTATAATGGCAGGTACCTAGGTAGTCAGTTACTGCCGCATTTGAGCAGCTGCCTGAGTAGTGATGGAGCCTTCCTCACCTTTTACTTTGTTTACCTT
This sequence comes from Penicillium chrysogenum, assembly GCF_028827035.1. Taxonomy (NCBI): domain Eukaryota; kingdom Fungi; phylum Ascomycota; class Eurotiomycetes; order Eurotiales; family Aspergillaceae; genus Penicillium; species Penicillium chrysogenum. Next base: position 920,804 of record NW_026622749.1, on the reverse strand, counting down.
CTTCTTCTTCCTTTCTTCTTACTTTCTTCTTCCTTTCTTCTTCCTTCCGCTACACTTCATCATCTTGATTGAGCCCCAACAACATACCTGTCTCCTGCTGTCTCGTGCTGTCTCGTGCTGTCTCGTGCTGTCTCGTGATGTCTCGTGCTTCCTCTGATCTCCCTCAGAACCAGGCCATGGCGGGCGGTTCATCGAAACACCCACCAACAGACCCAACATCCACGCCCAGTATGGATCAGTCCACTGGTCGCAAGCGTCGTCGGTCGCCCTATGGTCTGCGACGGCCCAAGCCCAAGGAGGATGATATGGAGCTGGGAGTACCTGCCAGACCCGTTGAATGGGAGAGAGAAGCAACCAGGGAATCAATTACTGAGCCGATCCCCAGCAAACCGCATGGTCGTAGCCTGCCCCTTTGGGAGCAACCGGTGAAAGTTCCATTACGAGAGCTGTCGGGCTGGAATTCGGCTTCGAAAATCGGGAGCCAGTACGGCCATTTCCTCACCACCAAGATCCTCTGGAAGCATTCCTAGGTTGAAGACCTGGCACGCATGAATATTAAGGTCTGCGAGGCTCTCGATCTCCCTAATTGGGCAAAAGCGGCGGCTCAGGAGTATCTCTCCGGTTATGAAGATCAAACAAATGATAGCTACATATACATATTTTCTTTAATTCGATACAGTATTTATGACGGCACAGCCTTAGCGCAGATGAACCCAAGATGAAAAGTTCGTGATCTAGCACTAGGGTTATTGTTGGAGAATACCCCCTGGATGGGATGATTCTTTATGCCATGCAGACTGAGCTCTTTCAGTTTGCTTGTCCTTTGTTAGTGCAGGCCCTTATAAAGACCCTGCTTTGCTAGTGTGCATAGCAAGAGTTTCTTCCTCCTCCATCTCCCTGGTAATATATAGCCTCAAGAGTTAGTAGTCAAAGTTATATACCTAAAGAGATTGCTAAAAAAAAAGGGCCATTAAAAAGATATATAAAAAGACTATCGGAGTAGACTACCTAAGAAGACCACTGAGAAGACCACTGAGAAGACCACTGAGAAGACCACTGAGAAGACCACTGAGAAGACCACTGAGAAGACCACTAAGAAGACTACGGCCGTATAAGCGGCCGATCATTTATTCTTATAGTAAAAAGGGAGGCGGTATATAATACGGTACAATCTAGGTAGGTATAAGGTCGGAGGTGTATAATATAATATATAGAGCGGTGCCAGAAGCGGTCTAAAATCAGGCATATACCAGGTATTTCAAGGCATCAAGCCTGAAAATCAGTCATTTGAGCTTTGGCCGTTATGCCCCTTCGCACAAGAGGCGAACGCATGAAGCGAAGATCAATATGAGCTTCGTCAATTTGCTTTACACAATCAGCTCATTACTGCCGACCGAGTTAAAGTGGGACAGTACCCAGCAACATCTCAATTTGCATATCGGTAAGGCTGAATACAAAGCAATTGCCGACGGTGGCCTGGTAGATCCCGATAGGGAAATGCAGGTCTTACTTGAAGTCAAGGCTATGCATCTCTCATCGAGTTCGGTAAAGGAAGTCTTGATGCAACAGGGACTTAAAATGCTAGCATGGATTACAACAACGCTCGGTATTCAATGGTCAAAGGGACCAAGAGTTCGAATAATCTTTCTTTGATGCAATTACTGCCACTAAGGTGACAGGTATAATGTGAAAGCCATCAAGAAAGAAGGATTCTTAACAGGGTGTTCATTTTCTTAGAGTAACCTGTGGACGTCAACCTTGAAAATAAGCAAAGCAGGATATCCAGCAAAATCAGCTAAGCAAAATCATCCCAGAAAATCAATTGCCACAAATCCTTGGAACATTTGCAACGGTGTTTCCTTCTGGAAAAGGCCATGCCCATTTTAGAAGCATGTTCAACTTCTCCAGAAAGTCTTTTCTGTCAACAATATCAAAGTATTTTTCCCCGTAAGCAGGCACGGCAATCATATGTCCTAGATCTAGGAGCTCCGAGAATTGAATATGAAGCTTGCCATCAAAATAGGATTGGAACATACGGCATCCGCCAAATTTGTCCATCAGAAATACTAAATGCTAATGATATGTTAGTAAAAGACTAACGATACCTAAGAAGGAAAGACAAACCGGGAAAGTAAAGTAGCACTCGTCCGACCGATCCTTATCCGACCGACTCTCATCAGACCGATTCTTATACGACCTTTTCCAGTCAACCTGCCTTATTTCTTCGTGGGTTAATGCGGCAATCGCAAAGAGCTCCATCGAGGAAGGCCGTTTATCACCACATTTCTCCTGGTTGCAGAACCCGACTATTGAGCGCTGGTGGCCCTTATGCTTATGGCAGCTTAGTGAATCCAGAGGAAATTCTAGCTTCTCGGTATTTGTACATTCAAAGTCGAGAAACTCTCGGCGACCTCCAAGAAGAGAATACGTCTCACTGGAGTGTAAGTTAGCATTTGAGAGAGATAAGATATACTTCATCCACTAACCGGTCTACTACCCATCCGCCATTAGGAATCCTAGAAGACTATTAGTAATAAGTTTATGAAGGTTAGGACGTATACAAACCCTTCACGGTGAAATTCCTTGAATGAGTAACCACTCCCTGTGAAGGTAAAATAGTTATATTGTTCGGTCATCATATCTGGGAACATGGCCATCTTGATTGTATCAAGATCCCATGGGTATTGGCGAGGACCTGGCACTTCAGACCAGCTTGCAACGTCTAGGAAGGGCGAAGCTGCTAGATCTGAATCGAGAACATCTCGAAAATCAACCCGAGGTAGGAAGTAGCTTGTAACCGATGGCGAAGAAATCGTACCAGTGCGGATATCAAACTGATGAAAATCGACTCCGAGGTCTGAAAGCTGCTCGTCTGTCATAGGAAGCTTCCTATTCTCGCGAAGGGTGTTATAGATCCCTTCCATTGTTCGAAACTGGTTTTTAGCGTAGTTAAATCTTGGAGTGTAAGAGAAGTAGAGAGTAGAGAGGAGTGTAAGAAGATATATGCAACGGTGGACATAGTAATGGATGTTTGCCGCCTGCTAAATAGGTCATATGAAACTCGGCTATCCAATCACGTTTTCCTGACCGATTATTTCTAGAAGGTTTAATTGGTATAGATGACGTTTTGGCCTGAAAAGACTAACAAAAGACTATGTATCGTAGGTTGCTGCGTTGCTCCAGGGCTGCATTGAGCGATTACCAAATCCACCTTAAAAGGTGTCGGAGCTGTGTCCAGCCCCGGTGCCGCTTGCCAAAGGTCATATGCCTGACTTTCCAGGCTTGTGACTTAAAATGCCAGGTTTATACCTGATTTTAGACCGCTTTTAACACCGCTCCATATGTTGTATTACATAGTAGGGGGACCTCCGACCTTTACGCAGCGGTATAAGGGTCAGGTCAAAACCCCTTTTACTAGGGGATCTTGATGCCTGGATGCCTTAATTGGCACCGCCCTCTACACCGCTCTAGTGTATTGTAAATCACTCGTATAAACATGAAGCTTTTCATCCCCATACAAATGCATACATCTCCATTTTGAAGGTGGTTTACAAGCTGTCTCTCTCCATGTATGAAATGAAGCCTTTTTCTCACATATAAATGCTTGCATCTCCAATTTTTGAAGGCTGTTTGCAAGCTGTCTCTCTCTCCACATAAGATATAGAGAACCCCTATTTGCACACCTCCAAACCCCTAATTGCACACCTATTTAAACTGCTTCCGGCAAGGCGCGTCTTGGCTGCCATTTTTTGCTGACTTTGTAAATTACTATGGCCAATTAGAGGTCACCCATTGACATCACGAGACCTTGCCCTTCATCTACCCAAGCCAAAAAGAATCACCCCCTATCTAGGTCCTGCGGCTGCACGAAAGGGAACCCATGAGCTTCCCTTCCCACGAGTGTCGTTTCTACCCAGGTATCGAGGGGGCTATAAACGTGCACCTTAGCCAGTTCACCCGTAAGATCAACGGTAGTCTCCAGTCTTCCATTCACCAACATGGAGATGGTGCCAATTCTCTCATAAATGAGTCCCCCATACATCTCATTTATGTTACGCATAATAGTCATGCCTCTCAACCAAGTACTCCAAGTGCATAAAGGCCATTCCGGTCGTGTTGTGTACTTCAGAGCTTCATCCTCGTCCACCTGTTCATTGCCAAACCTAGAGTTGCCAAAGTCCTTTTTTATCCAATCACTGTAGTCCATGTCACTAGGGGGAAATGGTAACTTCGTCTCCGCCGAGCGAAAGTCAAGGACGAGGTTCTCAACGGTGATAACGCGGTCCTCCAAGGAGATTCCACTGCTGCCTTTCTTGTCCAGCGTTCCATACAGCAAGAATCGTTCCAAAAACTCGTAGAAAAATCGACTGAGACCGTTGTTACCACGATACCTCCTTACTCGTCTCTCCTGGACGTCATTGCTGGTGAACATGTGTCCGAAAAGACGCACGTCTATATGTAGTGTAGATAGGCGTGTCGTAAGACGTGGAACTAATATCCAGGTTGTAAACATTTTCTCCTCATTTAGAATCGAAAGATCAAGGACGTAGGTGGTTTTCTTCATTCGATTGAGGATCGATTGAGTTTCTACCGAGGCTTGACGACTTGTCAAGAGCAGGGGCAGGCTGTTGGATGGGCCGTACGAGTCAGACACCTCATGACATAGTTTATGACGATGGCATGAGTCCCTGTATTGCCAGTATGTGATCTCTCCCCTGTGAGATTTGGATGGAGGCATGGGTGGGGTGCGACGGCCATTGATTGTCTCTTTGAAGATCATGAGACGGATCTCCAGAGGGAGATCCATCAAGGAGGGCATAGTTGTAGATCAGAGACCTGAAGATGTTTGAAGAGGTTGGCATATATACATCATGCATGTACTGGGATATTTCTGACAGAATCTGGCCCCGAGGGGGTTGAAGGTGCTATTGTAATTATCGACCCCATCCTGCCAAGGTTGGAAGACATGTTTGGCCATCCCCCCACCATGTCTTTCATGCCCACTCCTTTTTGTTGGACTAACATTCGATGTACACTCCTTAAGTGTGGTCCTCATTGTTACGACCATTTCAAAGCTACACATTATACTGAAAAAACTACTGAAAAAACATCAGAGAACATACATGTGCTGATAGTGAGTACATCGTCGCTCAGATCACAGAGAGGACAATAAAATGGTATATTAAATTAACATGATACGCCTGGAAGTATATGCACACCTTGCGAACAAGGGTCAACCCATCAAAAGAGAAACGTTGTATTAATATAGAAGCACCCCATCATGGACAAGAAACCTACCTGACCAGCTCCCACTCAGCAACATAAGCCCAAGCCATACCAACCCGGCCAACCTTCTCCTGGAACTCCTGCACTGTAACCCCACTAGCATCCTTCCGATCCCCAAAGCTAGTCAACACAGCCAACTGCAGCTTCTGACCGGGCGCACCGAGCATACGCGCACTGGGTACATCCAAATACCAGAACTCGCCACCGCCCGCGGGTCCGGAGCCCGGTACGTGCGTGAAAGGAAGCCTATCGTCCTCGCGTCCATCCACACCATGGATCATAAGCAGGAACAAGCCCGCATGCTGGATGTGGCTGTGGCGAGCGAGTGTCCAGTGCGGACAGAGGAGACCGAACTGGAAGCGCATTGCGCCCGGCGTGCTGATGGAGACGTGCAGGCCTTGCGGGTGGAAGGTCTTGCGGCCGATGCTGCGCTTATCGGCATCGCTGTAGACCTTTAGGCCTTCGACGCCGTTTGGTCGTTCCGGGTCTGTCAGGATGTATTCTTCCCAGGTTAGATCGGGACGTCCGTCCTCACGGAAGAAATGGCCTCTGTTTTCTGGGAAGTGTTTTAGACCGAATTCTTCGTTCGGAATCGAGAACATTGCTGGCTCGAATCGCTGCTTGTATGGCTGCCCCGCGCCTTCTATTGCTCCGGCGCCCCAGCAGGAGTCGATTAGCTTCCATCGGCCTCCGTCGATTTTAACGGCGTTCCAGGCGTGGTTGCCTTCGTATGGCGGCACCGGGGCGCCTGGAGCAAGAGCGTTGTGTCCGAAGCCTTTGCCGTGGCCGCCGACTACTATTGCCTCTAGGCCGGCGTGGGTCGCTAATGCTGCAAATAGTCCTGCGTAGCCTTCGCAGACTGCCAATCCAGTTGCTAGAGTACTGGCTGGCGTGGAGGGCTTCACGCAGTTGTTAAAGAAGGCATAGGTGTCGTAGAAGACGTTATGATGCAACCACGTAAATATCGCGCGTGCCTTATCTGTCATAGATGGGAAAGGTGCTGTCAACTCATTGGCCAGCCACTTCATATCCTGCGTGGGAAGCGATGCACGAGGATACTGGGCTGCATGGTTATCGGGGCCTGAGAAGTCCCGGCATGTCAGGCATTCCGTATCTGATGTAGGGGCTGGCGGGCTTGGAGACACAGCTGATCCATTCAAGCGTGGCTTTGTAGCCAGGATTTTGGATAGATCTGGACGAGAGCCAAGTGGAATTGGTGGTGGTGTTCCATTGGAGGCAGATTTACTGGGTTTAGGTGGAATTGTTGGACTTTTATCACCAAACCCGAACTGCCTAGCATCCTTGATTTGCGCAGCTGTCGGCGGAGGAGGCAATGTTCTCCGAATCGGCAGACTGACACTCGAGTCATCCCCAGTCCCATTTGTGTCTGCATGTACCCCAGGTGGCCGGCGTGGTGGCAGTCGAGGCACCGGGGGATCCTCTTGGGCCTCGTAGCGTGGAGGTGGGTCGCTAGGATGTGGAGACGAAGTAGGCCGTGGAGGTTGGGTGGGACGAGGAGGTTGACTCGGCCGTGCATGCTGACTTGGAGAAGGAACGGGTGGTTTGGACCCCGGTAGCGATATTTTGGAGCTCAATCGGGCAGATAGGCTCCCAAAGCTCCTCTTACTGCTAATCGTAGGCCTCGGGGGCGGCTCCAAGCTAGCTTGCTCTTTTGATCGGCGCGGAGGAAGGGCAGGCAGTTCTGCCTCGCCCCATGCAGGAGCCTTGATGCGGTTGTTCCCAGTAGAGTTCACCGAGGTTGTCGAGGCGCCTCGCCCCGCAGTTGTCGCTGTTGACGTTGTCGAATGTGACGCATCGGAAGTGACCGATTCAAGGGATGGCCGACGCTTTTGGTCCGTCGCTCTACGCGGTGGCAACGCAGGGCGAGCGGGGGTCGGGGGAGGCAGGCGATCTGATTTTCGCGTGGGCAATGGCGGAGGGACTTTTGGCTTTGGTTTCACTTCAGGCCGGAGAGTTTCCATTGGAGGCGGCCGCAGGACCGGCCTCTGGGTTCTGTCGTCTGCGGGTTCATTTCCGACAGATGCTCGATCCACCACAGAGCCGACTGCATCATATGAGGGAGGGTTGTTGGCTGACGCGCTCCGTTCGGGGGTCGGGCGGAATGATGGCCCAGGGCCTCCCGGTGGGCGGGCCAGTTGTGACTGGTTGAGGGCGGCGATCCGTTGCTGGATAGAATTCAACTGAGGATCCTCGGCCATGGCGCTTGAGTATATAATAAGGGAAAAGTCGAGACGTGTCTAGATAAATTAGACAGCTCTAGCTTAGGTACCACGTCCTTGGCTTGGCGGGGGCGAAAGTAGCCTTGTCGGACTCTGAAACACCTAGGATAATATGCAAATACGAATATTGCTGATAATTGGTTCAGCTACTAGAATCCCCGCGAGAACGGGGAAATTCCAGTGCATAAGAAAGAAAGAGAAAACAATAATTATTAGGAGGCTCAATTAAAGAGGGGTCAGCCCTGCCACGTACGGAGTACCCATGGATCCAGATCTATATTTGGAACACCAAGGTACCTGGAGTAAATAGCACACATAATATACATCTACAATATAAGAATTAGACGTAATGCAAACAGAAGAGGTTCGAATGTATTTCCAGAATATCATTTGGACTCCCAAACGCCTTAAGCCGGTGAAGCCCTCATCTGGAACACGAAAAAAAAAAGAGAAAGAGAAAGGAAAACTAGGTACGTTGAGAGATGTTGAAGGATGAAGATGAAGCAAGAAAATGACAAGGAGAAGGGTAGCAGTTAAAAAATAACAAGCCTCGAGATCTCCGACTGATAGTCTGCAACCTGTTCAGAAGAGCCCGAGGCTGTGATACAAACATAGGAAAGGTCAGGTACATCGTTGGAGAAAGGAAAGGGAAATTCACAAAGTGGTAAAGCCGTGAGGGTAGAGGGCCAGCGTCGATCATCAGCAGCGTCACTTCGTCCCAATGTACATCATCGTCAGGGCAAACGCGCAATTCTTAGACATTCTTGTAGAGGAGCAGAGGCTCGCCAATATTCTCGATCTCCGGAATGGTACACTTTAGATCGAATGCCTTGGCTAGAACGATCTTGAAGATCTGCAGTGGGTCAGCATGTGTCCTATCAAACTTGGAATAAGTCGAGTAGGATATGAATGGCTGCAACATACCTTTTGCACATTGATGCTGTGACTGGTGCTGCTAAATATCAGACTAGCCTTCATCGCTTTGGCAAATCGCTTGGCCTGCAATATGTTAGCTGCTGCGGGAAAATATACGAGTATCGCAAAATACCTGAATAGAGATCTCTTCCTGATCCTCACGGGGGAAGTTCACAAAGTGATCATATTTGGTGCCCACCAGGAAGGGAATGGCTGTCTTGTTGAAGCCACGTCCCTGGCGATACCACTCCTTGATCGAGTTCAATGTACTCTTCCGAGTGAGATCAAACATGAAAAGAATTGCAACGGCATCATTACAGACAAGCGGTAGCATATTAACAAACTCGCGCTGGCCACCAAGATCCCAAATCGAGAAGGTGATTTCAGTATTGCGAATTGAGATTGTCTTCTCCATAAAGTTGACACCTAGACAAGTTCTCAGTCAGAAAGAACATACCTACTGAGTGGATACAAATTCGACTTACCCAATGTCTGGATGTAATCCTCATCCCAGCTGCCCTCGACGTACTTGACCATCAAGCTGGTTTTTCCGATCTGCGCATCGCCCACCATGCCAACTTTAATCACCACGCTGTTCTTGTTAGCCTGGGAGGCTTGGCGCTGGCTGGCGTCTTGCTGCTGCAACTGGGAAACACCAGCCGCACGCTCTGGGCCACTGGAGAGTCCAGACCCGGGCCTAGAGTTGGGAACAGGGAGGGGGTGGTGGCTGAGCAATGGAGATGAGTTCTGCCGGGACTGGTCGGTATCCTGGGCGGCATATTCGGGGGCAGATTGATGAAAGTCGGTCGATCGGGAGTGATAATGCGCCTTCGAGTCGCTGTTGTAGCCATTGTTGATGGCGGCACGGCTGATTGTGTGGTCGGAAGCCGGCTCTTCCACATTGACCGAGACAGGCGCAGGCTGTTCCAGAGATTGACCTAGAGGTTGTTCGAGAGGCTGCTCCAAAGGCTGCTCGGGCGGGATTTCCTGTCCCTGTCCGTGTGCTTGCTCCTGTGCCCGTTGCGTCTGATCCTCTGGGGCAATCTGCTCAGATTCGGCAACGGCAGGAACAGCGGGCGCTTCCACCCCAGGGGCGCCAAGAGGCTCAAAATTAGGCTTATTGAACTCCATGACGTTTCAAGATCGGTTTCGGTGTAGAATTCAGAGATGCAACCTGTCAAACAAGTCCCTGGCTGTCAGCATATACATGCTAGATGGAAGATTTCAGGAGGTGACTGACCAATATCACAAACCTTAGGCTGAAATTCCAGCGCAATCTAGTGAGATTGCATGTGTATTGCCTCAAAGGATTGTTTTGGGAAAAATTGAAGGAGCCGAGAGCTGTGTTGATTCTCGGGAGTTCAAGCGGACAAGGGTTGTCCCTGAGTAAACAGACCGAATTTGGGGGGGGCGCGACGAAAGTCCGAATCAAAGCAAACAAATGCAGGAACCAGGCTGGAAACGAATGTCAAGTCTGTGATTCCTTCGAAACAGGAGGGCCCAGGCACATAAATAAGAACGTCAAGGCTTCTCAGGTACCTTCAGCTCGAGGCGGGCAACTGGGATCTGACGCTAAACCACGATAGGTTTAGCGCCACTCCCACGCTGTTGCCAAAATTTACGGAAAAAAAGTTCTTATCGCACATCCCCCCTCCTCGGTCTCGGCACTCTTATAATTAACACTTTTCCGCGGATTTCAAGATGTCCAAGAGAAGTGCTGAAGTGGACGAGCAGACCGCCGCCCTCAAGGCTGGCGAGCGGCCAATTTCAGATGCCCCGATGGACGAGGCGGGGGAGTTCGAAGACGAGTTTGAGGATGAATTCGAGAGTGAAGATGAGATCCTAGAAGCCGGAGTGGATGGTCGCCCAGATGCTGAGCGCGAGGAAGAAGAGAAGGGTGCGCGTTATTTATGGAATCTTCAAATTTGTTCAACCTGAACTGACCTATTTTCAATCTTATAGAAGCTATGGATGTCGACAAGGAGACTTTCATTCCTGGACGAACAAAATTGGCTCCTGGAGAGACTCTATCGCCCGATCCCTCCACCTACGATATGCTTCACACACTCAGCACACCATGGCCATGCCTTTCCTTCGATATTGTGCGCGATTCGCTCGGTGATAACCGCAAAACTTACCCCGCTACTGTCTACGCTGTTACTGGTACACAAGCCGAGGGATCGAAATCTAAGGACAACGAACTCATGGTTCTCAAGATGAGCGGCCTAAGCAAGATGGAGAGGGAAGGCGAGGATTCAGAGAGCGATTCGGACGACGACGACATGGGTGAACCCATTCTCGAGCACAAGTCGATCCCGCTGGGCTCAACAACGAACCGCATCCGTACCCACCAGACCCCCTCCCAGTCCGGTGATTACTCCAAGCCCCCGCAGACCCTTACCGCGACCTGGCTTGAGAACTCGCAAGTCGTCATTCACGATGTTACCGCCCACCTTTCCAGCTTCGATGTTCCCGGCACTATTCTTCCCCCTTCCGCATCTAAGCCTCTTTCGACCCTGCGCATGCACAAGACCGAAGGATATGCATTGGACTGGTCTCCGCTCCAGCCTCTTGGAAAGCTGTTGACCGGTGACAATGACGGATTGATCTATGCTACCACTCGTACCGAAGGTGGTGGCTGGGTTACCGACACCCGGCCGTTCACCGGCCACGCTTCTTCAATTGAGGAATTGCAGTGGTCTCCCAACGAGCGCAATGTGTTTGCATCCGCTAGCAGTGACGGTAGCGTTAAGGTCTGGGATGTGCGATCGAAGTCGCGTAAGCCCGCTGTGGACGTCCAGGTCTCCAACACCGACGTGAACGTTATGAGCTGGTCTAACCAGACCGCTCACCTTTTGGCTACTGGCGCCGATGATGGACAGTGGGCAGTCTGGGATTTGCGTCACTGGAAGCCCAATGCCTCGGCGCCTTCTGCTCAGATCAAATCTACCCCCGTTGCATCATTCGACTTCCACAAGGAGCCGATTACCACTATCGAATGGCACCCATCAGACGACAGTGTGGTGGCTGTTGGCTCTGCAGACAACACTGTCACACTTTGGGATCTTGCTGTCGAGCTGGATGACGAAGAAAGCCGCCAGGCCAACATGGCAGACATTCCTTCGCAACTGTTGTTCGTGCACTACATGGAGTCTGTCAAGGAACTCCACTGGCAGGCACAGATGCCTGGTACGCTCATGGCGACCGGCAGCAGTGGATTCAGGTATGTTATATTCTTGATAATGGGACGTGAACCAAGCTAACCAGCTCCGTTTTATAGTGTTTTCAAGACGATCAGTGTCTAGACGAAGAAAATGTATCTACGCTCCGACTGACTCGGGAATTTCATGTGCCATGTCTTGCTCATATACCATTTAAATTCTGTGGATTTTTTGCCTCCTCAATATCCTTATGCTCGGAGTTAGACCCTTTCCTTCAGATGGTTAGGGTGGGTGAAGAAAAAGATTTTGTCTTTATATCTGGCATAGTAAATAGACCTCTTTTCGCGAAATTCCTGGGCAATAATTCACTCCCGACTTTTCTATGCGTAAGCCTGTGATGTTGATGTACATTCCTCCTGTCAACAGCGGAATTAGGTCAAGAGATTCCGCCTCTGGAGGGGCACAATCTGCAGTGCGAAACATCAGCAGAGCAGCGGAAAATACATATCAATACTACTTCCACGGATTTACCCAGATAGCTACGTAAGTGTTTATCCTCGCCTATTAACACAAATGTACAAGGTATTAGCAGGGATAACCTGCGCCTATGGAAAGTCACTAAACAGGATGGCCCGTGTCAGATCGCCAATGCGCCATTAAATACTACATATTACATACATACATATGCAGCCTATTGTATGTGACGTGACCTAGCACATATCACAGGTCGCCTTTCGGCGCAAGTTGGCCTGGGGCCGAGTCGGGTGCGACCAATGGGCCAGTCGGGTCAATGATCCTCCAGGGCTGCGTTGGTTAGTGGCTAGTAGTGTACGAAGTAGCCGCGAACATTTTTCTTTGTTTATTAGGTTCTATGTGGAAATATATCGATGCCACTCGGAAACACAGAATATATAAGTGGTACAAGATACATTAGAGTCCAAGGTCGCGAAGATGTTGGGAGATCCACCTCTGCTGTGCATTGTGGTAATGTGGGATGTTTTCTTTGCGCTGTTAATGCGAAAAGACCCACTCAACGCTATATTGAACATTTATCGTATGGATAGTGGAATGCCATGGCATCAGTGCATATGGAGGCTGTGGAGTGGATTGACGCTCTAGGTATGACATGCATGAATTCGAATGGAGACTGTTGAGCGCATTTCAATGTCAGACAGTTTTGACTGTTGTGCTTGTGTTGCTCGGCACGAGACATCGGAATCAGTTGAGAAGTACATGTATATTGGCGTGTCTGTAGTGTCTACATCTTGAGAGTGGCCATACATTTTGAAGCAGGGTGTATACTTACATAGGTATGTACATAAGTGACTCCAAAGCTGACTGCATACTACGCAAGGTACCTCACGCTAGAAAACCAATCGATCTGATCTACCGGCCAAGTCTGCTCCTATCCAATCCGCTTAAGACTGTATTCACTTTCTCCCTCGTCATCGTGCTTGGGATAAATACCGCTAATGCACGCCCGAGCCAGTCTGGTCAATCACATCAGATCTAACTGCTCTCGCGTTGGCGTTAGCAAAGTAGAAACAGAAACAGGCTAAAACAGCTCCATTTTTACATCGGTTGTTCTCCGGTCAAAATCTCTCCGATATCAATTTGTCAGGTCCAGCCTCTTTCTTTTCTCTTATCGGAGAAATCGCGCGGTTTATTCCGCCTATCGGTAATTTTAACGTAAAGTACGGAGTATTGAAAGACCATATGACCTCAAGTACAAGGGTTGTCTAGTCCACATCCTATCGAGCATATGATGTTACATTCGATATCGGTGTGCATCTTACTGGATACTCCGTACTGGATCCAACTAAATATAAACATCTTCATGTCTGATATTAGCGCTGGATAAACTCTGGAACTCGCCACAAATGCTTCTCATTTCCTTGATGAAAATGCACTGTTCCTAGGTAGGTCCGAACACTCTGACGCAGCCGTACAATTGGCAGCTCGCATCCTGTATGATCCGACCTTATACCCACACTAAACTCTGATCGTCCACGCAGGGACTCGGGCCATCCAGTCAGACTGCGTGTTGGAGCGCCTGTCCATGCGCTGGGAAATCCTTTCCCGACTATTACTGCTGCATAGGAGGCAGCTGTTGCGATCTGCATCCGAGGTAGTATTGCTACTTACATGTACTCCGTACTCCGTTCTGCCCGGAGACATAACGTTACTACGCAGTACAGTATATATAAATCTTGATAGCTATAAGGCGTTATTTGTTATCGTTAATATACTGGAGTCATAATATCGACCATGCCGTATCAGCTCCCTTGTGCTATCAGGACCCGTACGTTATCCACGCACTGCACAAGTGGACAATAATAATTCCAAGGGCTGCCTGTAATTTCTTTCTCCAATTTCTCCATAGCTTGCGGGAGCTCCACTAGTCTCCGTATCTTCCGCTATCCACTATACTGCGATGAATTCTTATTGCTTGGATTTCGATTGCGTGTTTCAAATAAATATGTGGTTGGCCAGTTGATCGTGATCGTGTGCGACAATTGACGCCTTTGATCCTGACCGGGATATATTTTTGTTAATTGCCGTTATCCACGTCTTGGGTCCTCGTATGCCCCAACGCTGATCATCCGTGCCGTGCTGTCACCCCATGTCCTTTTGCCGCTCGATCTGGCAGTATTTACTTTTGGTCTTCACAAATTAAAAAGGCTATCAAATGTTACAAATATGTTAAAATATGGTAGGCCCGGTTGATTAAACCGAACTATTCTGGTCTGACTTGCTATCCATTAACGGTTTCATTTTGGGCCTACAATGACGGAGGCGAGACAACTCAGAGCCTCAGGAGACTAGACAGAGTCACGTAGGAGGCGGATTAACAACTAGGTGCATCAATATTCTTCTTCGGTTTAATCTGCTTACATTAAAGTCAATCGGGCAGGGAATCTACAATGTTTATCTAGACTGTTAAGGTCAAGCCAATGACGCCTTATCTCTGTACAAAAGAGTATTCTTCACAGATAATAAACCACACAACCGGGTAGTGATACCCGGTAAGGACTAAAACGAAAAAGAAACATTGAAGGCACGGCCGAAAGTCCGATCAGGGGTGTAAATTCCGCCATCCCGCGTTGATACCAGCACTGGCCACTTGGCCCCCGTGACAGGGCTAGGGTGTGCGCGCTTCGGAGAATTTATGTGGGCATTTCGTGCTTCTAGACATTGCCTGAGCCGGTGTATCATCTGTAATTTATTTGTCTTGAGTGTTACTAAAACATGACGGGGTGGAAAACGTGTATACACCCCGTCTTGATACTTGATATGCGTTGTACATATGGTATAGAGAACCGCGAAGCGCGGTTACGCAATAACGTTTGATGGACTCGGCGCTCGATATTGGCTAGTGTGGATTCAAGGATGTCCCTGCTGGCTGGTTTACGATGTATACCGTAGCCTCTAGTGTATTGCCTAGGTGTACTCCGTACTCCGTACATATGTGTACATTGTATGATCAGAGTCAATGGCGTCTGCCCCTGACTTACTGCCCGAGGTCATGACAAAGCAATGACCTTTTTAATGTGTTGGACCTGCATCAGAAGGTTGGCCGGAGCTGGCGGATGTCAGGGCAAGACTGTTTCCTGAGCTTGAGATCCGTCTAATTAGGTTAGATGGCCCGTCGTCATTTACATTTACGAGCAGCCTCGCTGGGTTGCGTAACATCGTGTTAGCTATGTTCAACACCGATGAACTGTGTTTGGGGTTTGTTGTACGATGCTTCAAATCCCTAGGTAAGACATGTCTTTGCTAGAAAAAAAAATTGCGCTGGTTCATCTAAGGAGTTAGGTTATACTCTGTGGCTCGCTGTCAGAAATATCGCACATTGCTCACGGGGTCTCAACACGGCAATTATATTGCTATGGCTAAAGTCCCTTTTCATCTAAACGTGCATGGAAGCATACAGACTATTGGAAATTGGTCGGATGCCTTTAGGTATGTCAACGTTCTTAAGGGGAAGCTCAGACCCTTGAGTTGCAGCTTATTTACTCATCCACCTAGGGGATTGGCCAGTGATATCTTAACAGCCCGGATCAACCCCAGCATCAACACAACCTAGGAGACAGCTCACTGCATTGGAGCTGGGAAGGGTGGCTTACGGCACTGCTGTTTCATTTGTCACTCGACCACCCTTGGCTCATCTCGGGTCACCTGCAGCCTCCTTAGACTCGCTCTAGTGTGCCAATTTGACTAGTGTATGTCCAAGTCCGGGGATTCTGCAAAGATGTCCGTGCGACCAAATTGCGAGCCTATAACGTATTCCAATGGCGAAGTTCGGAAAAAAGAGAGACTTTGGGAGCGAGTCGATAAATAATCCTTTATTTTCTGTGTGACCTCTGCTCTCTTTGTCCATATCCAAGTCAATTTAGTCAATGATCCAAGGGTTGGGCCAGCACCGAAATACTGGATCTCGTCATAACCCCAGATTCGACACCGATTCAATGGTCGGCTGCACGCCTAATAGGCTAGAGTATCCTCGTTCCGTGCGACCAAACTCAAAATGACGTGGCGCAACGTGCGCAATGAGTTCATACAGCGACGGGAATGGGGATTCTAGAAAACGCTCAGGGGGCAGATTCCGGGGAAGGCAAATTAAAAGTCTGGGGGAGCCCAAAAAAAAAGGAGAAAAAAAAAAAAAAGGAGCCAATATATTTCCAATGGTCCCTTTCAAATTACGTTCGCCACTTTGAGACCATGTGCTATAAGGAACCGGAGGATATCCCTTGCCGGCACGTCCAATTGTAGAACAGCCGCATGTCCTATTCCGTTTTATGGTCTCTCTGGGGTTGGGAAATCCCCCACACGAACCCTTTTTTTTTTGACTCTCCCCCACAAAAATGGCGCATGGCCTCTTTTTTGCGGATCTTTCCGCTGAATCATACCCGGACACTCCGCCCCCTTGGTTTTCCTCTTGGAAATGAGTAAAATGAAAAATAAAAATAAAAACTGAAACCAGAACCTGTCACGAGGTCCTGCCGCCTACATGATTATATACTACATATATATTACCATCATTATAAACGTGTATGGACTTGTTATTCTCAGTAACACTCGGGCCCACTCCGATACTTTAGAGATTAAATAATTATAAAACAACATGGACAATTTGGTTAGCGCAGCGTATTAGTTATATACGGAATACGGAGTATCCCAATGTACACTACAGTACCAGTGATCATAAGTTACTCCAATTTTAATCCATGGATATCATAATAACAGCCCAAATTCCCAAATTCCTTTCTGAAACAAAAACATTCTTCAATTGCATTCCACATCACATCAAAGCTGTTTCAAAGAGGATGTAAAATGGTACCTAAATAGCACAATACTAGTGAAGTCTGGCGTTACGCCACTAATCCCGAGGAGGCAAGTACGTCTCCACTGGAGACCAATGAATTTCGTTGATAACCAGAGTCAGGAACTGGTGGGCATCGAGTTGAACGTGCGTGGGCATAAGTTCCAGTCTACGCCGCATTTGGTATGACCCTAGTTAATCGTGGGGGCATCATTGGCAGACACGGCCAGCCCGTGTGTCTGGGATCCACCATCTGCTCTCTGTATCGGTACCGTCCGCTGGCTCCTCTACCACTTGTCTGCTTGTCTGGTTGTCTGGGCCTGACATCGCCCTGCTTTGGTAGTTGCCTCGTATGTACCTTCGGTGTACCTTTGCCCTCGGACCCCCTTATCGTCAGTACCTCCACTGTACTTACTCCACTGTACTTCCCGGCTCGCTCTCTACCCGCCACTACTGCCACTACCCCAACGGTGTATGTAAGTACCCTGGCCCAGGTACCTCTGCTGTAGAACGACTCTGAATACTCCAACCTTCGGAGGCAATTTCGAACTTCCCAACTACTTCACCTCTCCTGCCCATCCTCTTCTTTTTTCCCCAACAACTTCGCTTTCCCAGTTCTGTGGTTTCTTTGCTTATCGACAATTGCCTATCTGCACTCCATCGGTTATCTCCGGCTTATCCAACTTCCTCCGAGTTGCGAGATCAATTCCCTCAATGGATGCCCGAGTTTAAAGCATCCAAAGTCACTGCTCTAGCTCCGCCAGTTTGATGTGAGTGATCTGGTCAAAGTGCTATGTCCGAGCATCATTCATGTTAGTTCGGTTCGCTGATGTTTCCGACCTCCCCAAACAGACGTCAGCGCTAGGCTCCATATCCCCCATACCGGTCCCAGGTCCCCATATCTTGCATTTAGTCGCAACTCATCCATCACTATCTTCCTGGGTACGCAGCGACCTTCGATAGACCAACTGTAAATTCGTTTCCCTTATTGGTGGGTCCTCATTCATCTATCTCACGGCAAGGTTCCTGATAGCCTGCCTCGGTACCTTGGGTCGTTGTGATAGCACCCTCTACGCATCATACGAGACAAATGCTGACTTGATGTCATTTGGATGGAACAGTCGTCGATGCGGCACATTGTACAAATTTGAAACCTCAAATATCGTGCAGACGCGATCTTCGGTCAATCATAAGATTGACGCAACCTCTCTCCCTTAGCAATTTCCCGCACGTCGCAACTTCCCCCTCCAAGGCCAGTGGTCGACACTCTGGTCTTTGAGGAGTTTTTGAAGACTAGGATGCTATTGGATGCTATGGTCGGACAAGATCGGGACCATAGCCCAAAAGTGGTGGACCTTGCCAGTATCCACGAGATTCCGGGAAATATGCCTGGTGAGTTTGGCTGAGACAACTCCCTGTGTGCAATTCTTACCCATATCTCTGTAGCTCCAAAGGACTCAAAGAAGCAGACCGACCTGAATGGTCAAACGGGTGCCAATGGCAACATTCCGCCCCCTAAAACAGACAAGCCTCGGCCCCACGTCTGCACCACCTGCGGTCGCTCGTTTGCGCGCTTGGAGCACCTCAAGCGCCATGAGCGCTCCCACACAAAGGAAAAACCATTCGAGTGTCCGGACTGCGCCCGGTGCTTCGCTCGGCGGGATCTGCTCCTGCGCCACCAGCAGAAGCTACACATGACCACCACGCCGTCTTCTCGACCGAGAAACGGTCGCCGTGAGAGCACTGGCGCCGCACCCGGTGCTAACCGGGTCCGCAAGAACTCCATTGCCAATAGTTCATCTTCTTCGATGCGCCCGAGGGCCAACACCATCAGCCACGTTGACGGGGCGGCCTTGGGTATCCCCGGTGCCGGTAATCCGTCATCTGCGCCCACCCCATCGGGTCACACGTATCACCCCAGCCTTAGTTCCTCAGTTGGCTCAAGTATGGACTATAGGGGATTCGGATCTGGACACCCTTCGATGAACGGCCTTTCCAAGATCGAAACTTCCGGACTCCCCATGGACATGTCGGGAGGACTTCGGACTGCTCCCGTGTATGGGAGCTTTGATACGGGCATCGATGGCATGCTGATGGGTCACGGTAGCACCATCAACCCAGCGCAATTGCACTTTGCAGGATCCCCGCAAGGCTTCAACGATTCGCCCTCGTCTCCGTTCGGCCACTATCACAATGGACTCCCATCCTCTGCGGATCCGATGATGGATGAGGAGATGCACTTTGACTGGATGAGCGGGTTTGACACAGGTGTGGTTATGGGAAATGGCAATGACTCGGTTGTTGATGAGTCTTCGCCGTCAGCAATGAGCACTGGTAGCCAGAGCGGAATCAGCGAGGCCATGCTGGATGGCCCGAATCGCATTCCCATCTCCAATGGGTGGCATAACCCGTTCCCTGCGCACCACCCGGCCAACCAGTTCGCGATCGATTTTTCCCCGACGACGTTGAATGATCTGGGGATTCCCCCGGAGACGGTGTCGCCTAAGTCTCTAATGGCCCAGAATCCGTTTTCTGAGACGTATGCCACTCCTCCATCTATGACCTCGGTCGGCCAGCCCATCATGGGAGGACATTCGCAGAGTATGTTTTCCTCTCTGGCAACAAACGGAGAATCTCCTAATCCTCTCAACGTTCCTTTCCCGAATAGTGCCCTACGAAATGAACATTCACCAGTCTCAACGGATACATTTACAGACTCCACACGACAGGCTCTATTAGCGAGCATGTCGACCCCGACTGGCTTCAATCATCGCAAGTATTCCCAGCCCGCAAGTGGACTTCTAAACAGTCGTGAGTTGTTCGCCCGTTCGACCGGCTTCAACAGCTCCGGTCAACTGCCCAGCACCTCAGATTTGCAGCGGTACATCTCGGCCTACATCACCTACTTCCACCCCCACATCCCGTTTCTCCATATCCCCACCCTCAATTTCCAAGCTCCCCAGTACACGAACAACCTGCGCACGCCAAGCGGACACCTCAATCTCAGCTCGACCGGTGTCGCTGGAGGCGGGGGCTGTCTGATCCTCTCCATGGCAGCTATCGGTGCCCTTTACGAATACGAATCTGCCGCCTCCAAGGATCTCTTCGACGCCGCGAAAAAGATGATTCAGTTGTACCTCGAAGAACGACGAAAGGCCGACATGTCTGCTGCTCTGAATCGTTCACATTCCTCCCGCGATAGCTCCGTCCACAATACCCCACTTTGGCTGGTGCAAGCAATGCTTCTGAACGTAATATATGGCCACACATGTGGTGACAAGACATCGGCAGATATTGCTAGCACACACTGTGCTGCTTTGGTCAGCCTTGCACGCGCAGCCGAATTGACACATCACTTGGATCCCAAGAACTTGCCGCAAGACCATCTCGTTGCTGGTACCAACGGAAATGATTCTCCTGATGACTCAGAAAACTGGATGTCTTCGTCGTTTAGTCAACCGAAAGAGCGTCGAGATTGGCTGAATTGGAAGATTGTAGAGGAGAGGAAACGTACCCTCTATGCTATCTTTGTTCTTTCCAGCTTCTTGATCTCCGCCTACAACCATGCACCTGCACTCACAAATTCGGAAATTCGCCTTGATCTTCCCTGCGAAGAGGATCTCTGGGCGGCCGAATCACCCCAGGCGTGGAAGCAGATGGGCGGTCAAACCGCCTCGAAGAAGACTTTGTCCTTCTCTGCTGCTTTGACGTCTCTTCTGACCGCCAGTCAACGAGAGCAGAGTCAATCGGCAAACCTGTTCTACAACTCCGACGATCTGTCCAATTCTGAGAACCGCCCTAGTACTTTCGGCTGCCTGGTACTTATCTACTCACTACACAACTACATCTGGGAAACCCGCCAACGGCACATGGGCCGGCAATGGACCGCCCAGGAGACAGACGCTATGCAATCCCACATCGAGCCCGCTCTACGCGCATGGCAAGCGGCATGGGCCAGCAACCCTGTCCACAGCCTAGAGCGACCGAATCCGTTCGGGGCTGGACCTTTGTCTGCAGACAGCATCCCCCTACTAGATTTAGCCTATGTTCGTTTGTTCGTCAACCTAGGTCGTTGCAAAGAGGCATTCTGGCAACGCGATTGGAATGGCATGGCGGATGAGCTCGCACGCGGCACTGAGATTTTCCAACACCCAGATGCTGCGATGAACGACGTTGTGGATCCGTCTCTCACGGGTCACATTGATACGAGACGAGACTCCATTGCAGATTTGGGAGTATCAGATCTAGCGATATCGAAGACTCCGACGCAGGACGAGCCGATGCAGACTCTATCCAACATCTACAAGATTGGCCAATCCAAGCGTGAAAAGCACCTACGCAAAGCGGCGTTCTACGCAGCGGATTCCATCTCTATGTCGGATCGTCTTGGTAATACATTTGCCGAGTTCTCGTCGCGTGAACTACCCATGCAGTGCGCCTTGTGTGCGTTCGATTGTGCACAGGTGCTGGCCGAGTGGATCACCACCGTTCAAGAACGGGTGGGCCCCTACCTTGGTATACTAGGCCGCGACGATGTCGATTTGACTCAAGTACCTGGAGTCATGCTACTAGAAGACGAGGATTGCAAGCTGGTCGATAAGATAAAGGAGATCTTGGGGAGTATTGAGATGAAAATGCAGCGCCACTTCCAAAATGGGAATTCCATGTCCGCGCTAAGTGCCGTGCAACGGTTGCCCAGCCTTGTGGAAGGGGGATACGGATGTAAAATATTGATTGCGACAGCCAGTATCTTGGAACGAGCTGCTGTCTGGCCAGGTTAGTATCCCCAATTCCCAAAATCTCACAAGCCGGAATGCTTCTCTAACACCCATCCGCAGTGACCAAACTGATGGCCCGTTCTTTGGAAGCCCAAGCCATGCGAATGAAGGAGCGTACCGAGCACTCCGTGATGATGACCCCTTAATGACCACCACACCGTCCCTCTATTACCTTGTTTGAATGCCCAATGTTCGATCTATATTTATTTCCCCCATCTCCTCAACTCCTGTTTCCCGTTCGCGTCCGTGTATCATGAATAAATAATCAAAGGCAACAACATCCCCTCCATTACATCGAAGCATGTGTATCTGCACCAATAACCTGCACCCGTTCCCTCCGGCTTTATTCGCACATGCGTATCGCCTTTGATACACTTTGATACCCTGCTTGAGACTTTGATTCTGTGTCATAGACAAATTGCCTGCTCATGTCATGTCATTTCCCCGACTTGCTAGCGTTATTGTTTTGTTTGTATCACCCTGACCGGGGTCCTTGCTGTGCTCTGATGATTTAAGTGGAGTGTTTTCTATTTCTATCTCGACTTGCTGATTTCGGTCGAGGGTGAGATTTATTTCTTTTCTTTTTCCCTTTGCCTGTGCGGTGTTTGATTACCCAGAGTTTTACTTCGTGTGAATATGATTTACCTTCTCTTAAATGTCCGTTGTTATAGGAATACGTAGACTGCTACACCACAATCTATATATATGCTAGTATGAGTATGTAGTTGGCCGCGGGGCCCCTGTCTTCAGCATTTAACTAGTGGTCCAAGCGCTCTGTAACCACCCAATACTACGGGTTGCTATTTGGGTTGCTTGTGCATTTTCTCCGCACCGCTTCACTCAGTCTCCGACACACTCAAAAGAAATCTTTAAACCAAACTCATACCAAGAGAAAGACTGATTCTACAATATCCAGCACGCTGTACAGTTCTTGGACGGAAATATGGAAGTGGAACACTAGTCTGCTTCCGAGGCAACCGGTGGACAACCCCGGTGGTTAGAATATCCGGCACATACATCTGCCTGGTGTCAATCGCATATGGGCAACCTACCTCTGCACCGGGAATGAATACCACCTCCGAAAATCTCCCCGAAACCCCTCTATCGCAGCGTCCGACTCCCCCGGCTTCTCCACCCAACAATTAATCTCAGCTCAGCTCGAAACCCAACCCAATGCCCTATCCGCAGCCCGTCTCCCCGGTTTCCCTCGAAACATGCCCGCCTCCGCCCTCTGAGATAGATTCGGATGATCTGATTGCCTCGGATGACGAGCTGGATGACGTTGCCCGAGCTGCAAAGCGTCAGCGGGTCGAGAAGTTGGCGCAGTCATATCTGGAGGGCAGACCACTATTGATTCTCTCTGCGTCGCTCAGAGGCCCCTTCAATGAGGGATGGATCAATCCATGGAAGAAGACTAGGACACGGGAGAGTGGCGGACCAGCGAGGATCCGGCAGATAAATGTCCCCGAGCGGGTGGTCCAAGAAACTGATTTGCGGGCTCCGAAGTACCGAGAAGGTCTATCGGTTGGTACTCGTCGCCCGGAGATTCCTGCGACATCGTGCAACTCTCCAAGGACCTCGGTGCAAACTGGGGATCGTTCTTCGCCCTCTAAATCGCCACACAGACAATCCAAGGAACCAACCCCGCGACGATCTCCCACCAAATCGAAGCAACCGCCGTCGTCGACAGTTGACGATCATTCAATCATGCCGCCTAGAACAGTGGATTGGCTGAAGAAGAATCGAAAGCTCATGAATTTCACCAAGTTTGAACCGCCGAGTTCGCCAACAATATCTGTGGCTTCTCGTCAGTCAGATAAAGCTCGTCGACCCATGCCCCGCTCTGTTCAAGTCCAGGTCCCACAGACGCCGGGGTCACCAATGAAATTCCCTCCTATAAAAGCTGTGGCGGCGAAGACAGACCAGGGTGCTCGGATGAATTCGAAGGAGCACCCATCCCCACGGTCGAATCCATTGGGCGCCTCAAATTTACCTAAGGTTCCATCCGTTCCCAAACTATCGCCTTTCGAACAATATCATCAATCCCATTTGCCGCAGGAAGCATCTCTCCGAATCGTTAATTCTTCCTCTCAGCTGCCGAGGTTTGAATATCGGAGATGGCTCCGTCAGCATTCGAGTCAACAGGAGAAGACATCTCCTATGCAAGATGAAAGTATATTGCAAGAAGAGACTTTCTTGCAGGAGGACAGCCCCCTGAAAGAAAAATCCATAGTCGATCCCGCACCCGCCAGTCCTAGTCCAGCTAGGGATCAAGCATTGGATTCTGCTGAACCCGAGCCTGAACACTCGGCCCCTGAAGAAATATCAGTTCACAATGAGGACCCTGCGAAGAACGACGCAAGCCACAAAACTTTGTCGAAAGAAACGAGGTTCGCAGATGAGGAAGATCTCATAGAAAGCAATCTTGCGGCGAGTCAGGTCGCAGCGGAGCTTGATGCTGTGAACGAGGAAGATACAGCGACATTACAAAACACAGATATCACTGAACCAATCGAACACAACACCTACGATGATCTCCCTTCTGCCCAGCAAGTGCCACCACCTTTAGGAGTTTCAGATCGGGTAACATCATTGCACTCGACGGCTTTGCCGAGAGAAAATTCAGGGCTAGACTCACCCTCAAGCCATGATACCCAGCTTTCGACCCAGGCTGCCCTTATACATGCTCAGAAATCCTTTCAAGACGACCTGGACAGTCCAGAATATTACAATCAACATACACCGAATCCAGACCGAGCAGTGCATTCACCCAATGCTTCGTTTCACTCAGCAAATGTCACTCCATTCTACCGTCTAGAAGAGTCAATTCGACGTGATCTAGAGCGGAGTTCGAAATCCATGAACAAGGACGGGATGCCAGCAATGAGCACGCAATTCATGCTTGATGCAGCTACGCCTTTCAATTTCAGCACTGAGCAAGCTGGTCAAGATCGGAGCTTGAAACCTACGAACAGAAACATGACGCAAATGAATACGCAGTTCATGCTCGATGCAGCTACACCCTATGCTTTCAGCACGGAAAAGAGACAGCGTGCATCCCGGCCAGACTCAGGTTCACCAACAACGAGAAACTCCAAGAGGAAGAAGACGGTTAATACCGGAAGCCCCTCTCCCTCTACTAGGAGTCAATCAACATCCGTCGACAACGAAAATCACACTGCGGAATCCCAGTCAGGTGAAGATGAAGGAAGCCCACAATCAGCGGCGCAACAGTTGGATCAGCAACCAACTTATCAATCTGCCACAGAGGTCGCGTCCTTGCCCCTCACCCTAAGCGGATCGGTGCCAACAACAGGCCAGGATGGGCAAGGTGTTCACCAAGGAATGGAGAGTTTTAACCTCAGTCAGGCAATTGCAGATGCTGGTAGCTGGCTTCAGCAAAGTTTTGATTTCATGAAGGACAGCGCTCGGCCGAGTCAGCATCTCAAGGCGGTTCCTACCTCTGATGCACAGCCTTCCCCTATAAACATGGATCTATCTCAATAACGAGAGTTCCTTGATGCAATGACGACTATTTTTCTCTCTCCTTTTTGTTTCCCCATCATCCCATCATCAATAGCGTGTTGAAAGCTTCAGCTTGGTAGCGAAGTTGATTCGCATCTCATAGTCCTAGCATACATCGGTACATTTTCTTTTAGCAATACATATTGGTTATGGTAATTGCATGCTTTACAGATGCAGACATGCGAAAAAAGCTACAACTTGCCCCAGAAACGAACAATCAATCATTTGCAGTAACAAAAAGTAAGAGAGAACGTCGTCCTGGCAGCCGTAGATCGACGTCAGGAACCAAGTGGCCCGAGCGCCAGCGGGGAGAGCTCCGAACCGCATCGTCACCTCCCACACCTCTCAATGAATGGCGAGCCGAGATGGCGCTGACATCAGTAAGACGACCGGATTTCCTATTGATGGACTGCAGCTGACAGAACCAACAGTGGAAAGCATTCAACTTCATCGACGTGTCGCCGGTGAAGCTACCAGAGGACAGCTCCTCAATCTTCGATGTAAGGCCTCGACTTTCCGCTGTTCCAGCCCACAACATAGCTAACAGTCACCCCTAGAGCGACCTCTCCAGTATCTGCACCGGCTCCGCGAACCTCTTCGTCGGTACTACCGATGGCTTCGTCCACATCGTCTCCTCAGCCTTCCGCATCGTGCGATCGTTCAAGGCTCACGATACCGGCTCCATCACGCACATGCGACAGATAAACGATACCGCTCTGCTAGTGACACTTGCGGAGGATCTATCCAACGAGCCGGTTCTGAAAGTCTGGGCTCTAGACACGGAGAAGAAAGATGGAGGCCCGCGGTGTCTGTCAACGGTCTCCGTTCAAAATGCCAGGAGGCAGTTCCCGGTGCGTTTACATCCGAAGCGGGAATAATCCCGGCCCAATACTTACTTACAGTGGTATAGATATCGGCTTTCGCGGCCGTCGATGACCTCTCACAGGTAGCAGTGGGTTTCGCGAACGGATCCGTGACGATCATCCGAGGCGACCTAATCCACGACCGAGGCGCGCGACAACGGATAGTATTCGAATCCGAGGAACCGATTACCGGTCTCGAAACACAAACAGGCGCCGTTACAACCCTCTACATTTCAACAACGAGCCGTATCTTGACGTTGGTCATCGCCGGGCGAGGGCAGGGCCAGCCTGCGCGCGTTTTGGAAGATACGGGCTGCGGCTTGGGCTGCATGACTCTGGATAGAGAGGGCGGGGATATTCTCATTGCTCGGGAGGAGGCGATCTTTACATATGGGCCGCGGGGTCGTGGTGCGAGCTATGCGTTCGAGGGCCCGAAGACGTCTATTGATGCCTTTCGCGACTATGTGGCTCTCGTCTGCCCGCCCAAAGCTGGAACTGGCAAGTCGGACCCGCTAAGGAAGTACACTGCTAGTCCGGCGGAGGATATTTTTGGCACGACCACGTTCACTCTTCTCGATACAGATCTCAAGTTCATCGCGCATAGCGAAGCACTCGTGTCTCCTATGAAACGTATTTTCATGGAATGGGGTGACTTGTTTCTTCTTACGACAGATGGAAAGGTATGTAGATGCTATAATGTTGTTTTGGTCTTTCTTTTAACCTGTTTTAGATCTTCCGTTATCGGGAAAAGACACTTCAGCAAAAGCTCGAAATTTTATACGAGCGCAATCTTTACATCCTTGCTATTAATCTTGCGCAAAAGATTGGGATTGATCCGCTACAACAGAATGCCATCTACCGCAAGTATGGTGACTTTTTGTACCAGAGAGGCGACTATGATACCGCTATGCAGCAGTATCTCCGGGCCATTGATAATACTGAACCTTCTCAGGTCATTCGCAAGGTTAGTGGGGATAGGGTTTCGGTATTTTTTTCTCTTACTAACTGTTGTTGCAGTACCTGGATACCCAACTTATTCACAACTTGATTGAGTACCTTGAAGAGCTACATGACCATGGCCGTGCCACGGTTGATCATACAACACTTCTTTTGAACTGCTACGCAAAGCTCAAGGACACAAGCAAGCTGGACTCGTTTATCAAAGCTCCTGGTGAGCTGAAATTCGATCTTGAAACTGCCATTGCAATGTGCCGCCAAGGCGGATACTATGAGCAAGCAGCCTACCTTGCAACAAAGCATGGCGAGAATGACATGGTCGTTGATATCCTAATCGAAGACTCCAAAAAGTACGGTGAGGCAGTGGAATACATTTGGCGGTTGGATCCCGAAGTGGTATGTCTCAATTGTGTCATCTGGAGGAAACCAGCTAATCGGTGCCAGGCCTATCACAATTTGATGAAGTACGCTCGAGTATTGCTGACACATTGCCCTGAGCGGACAGCAGAGCTGTTCAAGGTTTACTATTCTGGTCAGTACCGGCCACGCACGGAGGTAGAACAGTCATCAGAGCCCCAAGAACAGCCTACTAGCACAGTGCAAAGTCTTGCTGCGCTTCTTCCTTTGCGGTATATGCATGTTGGTACCCGCACACAACCTCCGGCTGAGACCCCCGAGACGGCGACAGATGAAGACAGGGTTGAAGAGACTCTGCCAGATTATGACATTCCCAAGCCGCGAACAGCCTTCTCTGCATTTGTGGATCACCCCAAAGAGTTCATCGATTTCCTCGAGACTTTGGTGCAGCAGCCGGACTTGAAGCAGGACGCCAAAGTCGATCTTTTCACAACACTGTTTGAAATGTACCTGGACACAGCAAAGGGGAAGAAGGATGCTGCCGAAAGAGAGGAATGGGAGACAAAGGCCAAGAAACTAATCGAAGGAAAAGACGTGAGTTATCCTGTCGCCCATTTATCGCCACTCATATCTAACCCACCTAGATCCCGATCTCCACATCCAACGTGCTTCTCCTCTCGGACCTGTCCAATTTCAGGGAAGGATCCACTCTCGTCCGCGAGCAGGAAGGTCTCCGCCTGGACATTTTCCGTTCCTTCACATCAGCAAAGGATACACAGGGTGCCATAAAAGCGCTACGTCGGTACGGGCCCGACGAGCCTCAGCTCTACGTCGACGCACTGACATACTTCGCCTCGAGCCCGAAAATCCTCGAAGAAGCAGGCGATGAGCTAGACGCAGTCCTGCAGCGCATCAACCAAGACGGCCTCCTCTCCCCGTTGCAGGTGATCCAAGCGCTCAGCAACAACGCGGTAGTAACAATGGGTCGCGTGAAGAAGTACCTCAGTGACAACATCGACCGTGAACGCAAAGAAATCACCACCGTAAGCTCCCTCAACATGCCCCCTCAGCGATACCAAAACTAATCCGTCCCTCTCCAGAACCGCCGCCTCATCACAAGCTACAAATCCGAAACCGAAACCAAACAACAAGAACTAGACCACCTAACCACCCAACCAGTAGTCTTCCAATCCCGCCGCTGCCAATCCTGCGGCGGAACCCTCGATCTCCCGACAGTCCATTTCCTCTGCAAGCATTCCTTCCACGAGCGCTGTCTGAACAAGCTCGACGACGACGCACAGTGTCCCGTCTGCGCCCCGACCAATGCGACCCTGCGCGCCATCCGGCAACGGCAGGTTGATTCCGCGGATCAGCATGACTTGTTCAAGGGGGAATTGTCTCGCTCGCGGGATCGGTTTGGGGTTGTTAGTGAGTTCTTCGGGAGGGGTATTATGAGGCCGCAGAGTACTATGGAGTAAGATGGGTGGGATTGACTGCACTCGGTTTAGATATGGTTTTTTATTCTTTTCTTGGGCGTGTTTATATGGAGCTGGTTTTATTCGTTTGATACCTCGATCTTTGTGAATTAGATCAAGTCGTTTCTCTTGGTAAATGTAGTAGATAGTAGGGAGAGAAGCAGTTCCTGCAAGTCATTCTAAGCGATATTTTTGCACCTGTACTGTCTTGATACTAATCTTGAATAGACGTACAATGACACCGTGGATACTGCAAGGACTTATCGGTGACCACTACAACCCCGACCACCACCTAGTAACGTGTTAAGAGTTTATTTGAGATCTTTAGGGAATGGTGCTGTTTACCAGCGATTAGGATCACTCGGCCACCGAGGCTGAAACGAGCTGCCAGAGAGGGGGGTTTGCCATGGTGTCCAATCTTAATTGTTGTCAAACGGAATCAACTTATGAAGTACAAATAAAAGAGCTCACTACAGGGTGAAGACGAAATACATATTTATCTGCATGACACTTGTGGAATATGAGTCCAGCTGGTGGAGAATGACTACCCGGGACTTATATCCCAGGAATCATACTTCAATTCCTATATCTCTTTTCCCAAATAGAGGTCCATTTCGTTTTGTTCTGTAGTAATATACTACAAGAGATTTAAACCAGGATACAAACACATATGTACTTAGGAACATTAGAGTACTTTGAGAACGAGGCTTATGTCCATGTAAGGAATGCATTGTAGAGTTAAACTCGCTCTAGCAAATAACAGCAGTGACTCAAGAAAAAGGAATCATACAAGATAAAATGAGCAAGTCGATCACGGCGAGCAAGATCATTAAATGCAAGAGCAATCAATATGCACAGCGGGTGAGACAAGAAAATACATGAATATACTGGAAACAAAAGGGTTGAAAGCAATAGAAACTGAGTATATACATTTCCAGTACTGACCCGGAGTTGGGAGGAGTGCGGTGATGCCTCCTCTGTATGGCTGAGGACGACTATTAGAGACTCAGAGCGGGATAAACAATCCAGTAAAGAGGTTTTTATCCGGTTGACTGCTTGAGATACAGACGGTTTAATAGAAAACACTTGTTCAAAGCTCGCGTCCCTTCTCACCTCCCCATGAAACACGCGGGATCTGGCGGGAGGCAGACTGGGAGCCGGAGCCGGAGCCGGATCCAGATCCAGATGGAGAAGACTGGTCAGAGGGCTTGTGTGTTTCGGCGGTCTGGTTCTTGCTCGTTTGACTGGACTCGCCGTTCTCATTGTCCTCAATATCCGTCTCTTCCTCCAAAATCGCGTTATCATCCGACTCCGAGCCATCATCGTTCTCGGAATCGTCACCTTCCACACCCAGGGCAGCCAGACGGCGGCGACGCTCGGCTGGGGTCTCGCCTGTGTCGTCGTCAGCCTGGCGCGGGGGCGCGGTCAGACCAGCGGCTTGGCGGAGACGTGAAGGTGGGATACGCTCTGTGCCATCATCGTCGGAATCGCGGCGAGGCCGGTCCCGGATACGGGGTGGTGCAGGGCTGAGGTTGTTGCGGCGTTCTTGGGCGGCGGAGGTACCACGCGAGAACTTCGCCAGTGAGGCAGCCACGTTAGGGGAGCCGCGGTGGTCGCCAGACTCGTCGTCAGTAACGTCGCTATCGGTGACGGACTCGGACTCGGACTCCAGAGCTTCGGCGTCTTCTTCGGGGATGGTGCTAGCGCCGGCGGTGGCGGCGACAGCGGCAGCAGAAAGGCGACGCTCTTGCTTTTCCTCGGCCTTCACTTCTTCCTTCGCAACGCGCTGGGCCCTTTCTTTAACTGGTGCCGGTGCGTCGGTTTGCTGCACCACATCCCGGCGGCCCTTGGCGTCAAGGCCCTTTATTTGCTCGAAGAATTCCTGCTTGTTCATACGTCGGCCCTTGTGGCCAATGCCTTGAGAGGCGACCTGGGGGTCCTCGGCCAAAGTGAATCGAATGCCATCGTCGGCGGTCCAGTCGTCATCCTTTCTCCTTTCCTGGGCAGCCTGGGAGGATTCGCCTGCTTCCTCCATACCGAACCAGGTTCCCATGCGGGTAAGACCACGTCGGACAGGTGCTTCACCAGGGATGGTGGGCTCCTTCTGGGCCTTCTCGCCCTTCTCGCCCTTCTTGCTGCCGGGAAGGGTGTATTTCTTGATCACCTCACCGTCCTCATCCTCAACAATAATAGTGTTGCCGAATTGGTACGCATGAGCCGAACGAGGTTTGGGCTTGGCTGAATCGGCCTTGGGGGGCTTTTCTTTCTTCTCAGCCTTCTCTGGCTGGTCCGTGGCCCGGTCCTTTCCAAGTCCGGTCCAGTTGGTCCACTTCTTGAGAGTATTTCCGTATGAAGTACCAGCCTTCTCCTCAACAGAATGCTTGATCTCCTCTCCCTCGGTCTTCGGGTGGGGTTGACTCTTAGACGGTGCTAATTTTCCTGATTTATCGGTTTCCAGACGCTTGCGTTGCGCTTCAATGCGCGCAGCCTTCTCTTCCGGAGACATACGAGAGGTATCCTCAGTCGCGAGAACATTGCCCTCTTCATCTTCGATGACCATGTTTTGGCCCTCTTGATAAGCCTCTAGCTGTGGCTCACGACCGACACGATCCCGCTCGGCATGAGGCGTAGAAGCTTCACGCTCAACCCGATCGCGCGCTTCCAGTTCTTGCTTTTCTTCTTCGGCGCCGACCTCATCCTCGGCGGGCCGAGGAGCGGGCATAATAGCAGACTGGCTAATTGGGCCTCCGACACCGGCAGCACGCTTACGGCGACGTCTCCGCAAGGGCTTGCGGCGAGAAGACTCGAGACTTTGTGATTCGCTATCTAGCTCCTCGTCACGCTGCCGGCGGAGGAAATTGCCAGGCATACCGATGGGCGGTAACGTACCAGGAGGGTACGCAGGAAGCTTTTCGTCCGATGAGGCATCAGTATCCTCCGCCTTGCGGAAGGACATGGAGCCCTTGGCGATTGACTGCACACGAGGAAGACGGTTCATCCATGAAGGTCCCTCCTCATTGGCCTGTGTGTAGGACACGGTGAGAGTCAAGGTGTTGATGCGTTTACCCAGAGTAAAGACTGCAATAGACGAGCCGTGCACAAGAATGGAAGTAATGACCATGAATGTAGTGATGGGCCAAATGAGCCTGACAACATAATAATTGCTGGTTCCCGGCTGTGGGAGCTCGTTTTCAGGTAAAGGTTGTGTGGTGTCGTTCTCCAGCTCCGCTCGAGCGAGTATGGCGGCGAAAATCGCACCGACACCGATAGGACCGAAATGCCCTGCGAATAAAGCTTCCCGCCAGGTTTTGATATCCGGTATTATCGGTTTGAGTAGTAGCATGATTGGAATACGTCTGAAGAAGAGGACCAATATCGCAATCACCACCAGCCGCCAAGGGGTAATGCCGAGCTCGGGGGCGTTGAAGTCCTCCCAGGGAACGATGGATCCGAAGTAGACAAAGTATGCCAAGTTGAGGAGGAGATCGATAACGTTGGAGACATGAGACTCCTCTGTCTTCTCCGTGAACCAACCATCGTTACTGAACCCAACACCACAAGCGAATCCGATCAGCAGGTCGTCCATGCCCAGCATAGCACCTGAACCAGCACAGAAGACAGCCAACACAAAGTAGAACACCAAGAAACTCTCACGGTCGATCAGTCCCTTGCGCTCGGCCAACTTGATCGCATGGCGAGCAACGTAGCCGATGGTGAAGCCGAAAATAGCACCCAAAATACACTCGTACAAAACGGTGATACAGAACCAGTGAAGCCACACCTCGCCGACCTGAGGCCGATAGTGATAGATGTAGAAGGATAGATAAATGAATGGGAAAGCCATGCCATCATTACATCCGGACTCCGCAGACAGCAAGTCACGCAAATGCTTGGGGACACGCTTGGCGAACTTTCCCTTACCAACAACAGACGACGCCAAGACCGGATCGGTAGCCGTGACGCAGGCAGCGCAGACTAGAGCCTCCAACCAGTTCAGGGGAGGTACCATCCACCAGATAAACAAACTGGTGATCAGCCAACCCCAGGTCATGACGGGGAGCAGCAACAAGGTAACGGATTTCCAATGCCGTTCCATGTAGGCCTTGGGCAACTCAACGCCTACGGCAAAACATTGCACGACCAGGACAATTCTCGAGCACTCGAGGGTGATCTTATCGATATTTCCCCATTCGTGCGGATTGAACAAATTGGCCGCATGGGGACCGAAAATGATACCACAGATCGTGGCTACGGTGGCTTCGCCGATATACAGCTTCTCCTTGACGAACAAGGAGCACAGCATGAACAGGCCTGTGAAACCTCCAAGGATCATGTAAGCCAGATGCGGCTTATCGATGTCCAGATGATCCCACGCCATGGTGAGAATGTCGGTGATTGAACGCCGATTTGTATTATATTATCCGGGAACTTTTGTAGGATCCCGTTTCGGGCTTCGTACCGCAACGAGCAATTTACCGGATGAATTCCGCCCTCGAACGTTGGTTCGCGTGGCTCTTCATGCCTTGATGAATCGGTGATCGAAAAGCCAAGTTGCCGAGCCTGGTAGGGCTGAATGAGGTATCGCGATTCGAGCGTCCGTCCGATCGGTTTCGAGGTGGAGGACGGTGCAGATTCTGCGGGGCGCAGACTGTGGCCAAGGGCTTGGGGATGCCAATGGGGGGTGGAGGCGCTAGGCAAGACGTTCGAGAAGGAAAAGAACGCAGGCTTGGCTTCAGGGAAGTTCAGGCACTGATTCGGATTGGAAGAGGACGAAGGGGAGAAAGGGAAAAAAAATAATCGGAGAGTCTTGGGGGCTCTTGGCCAAACAGAAGAAAGCGTGTCTTGGGGAGATTATCCAGAAGGAAGTAGTCTTGGAAACGGCGGGATTCGTCAGCCGAGACTTTCAAGACCCACGTCGGAAGCGGAATTTGTCTTGGCTAGCGGAGGACCTCAATAGATTAGGATGTTTATGGGAAGAGAATTAGGATTATGCAGAGAACTAAAGGGAGGGAGAGTTAGGATTATATAGAGAACTAAAGGGAAGAAGTCTTATAAAATGTGAGTCCAACTGCATAAACAGCATACCGCATGTGTCTGATTTTCCAGTTGCCCTGTAATGTAGTCGTATGGTAATGGTATTGTAATCTAAGATCGACCAGCCCTGCCAAGACTCCAATCAAGGATCATCGAGATTTATTGGGTCAGTTGGGTCGGTGGCGTCTTCTGGGCTATTATTATGGAGGCTTCTAGTGGGGAATCGGGGCGCATTTTGTGATTTATGTACGAGTACGGAATATACAGTACGATATGGATTGATAACTTAATAATATCTTAGTAGACTGTTAAGTAACTAGCAAGTATGTACTTTGGTATGTAGGATTCCCCTTTACTACATGCAATAGGTACGTATCCAGGAATATCAGAACCAGAATACAATCAATAACTCGAATTGGGAATTGTGTAAAAGCAAAACAAATAGTCTCAGACGGATTGCAAACTTCCAGGGGGAATTTGATGCTGAGAACCCAACATCGTGAACATACATACGAAGTATTTCCGGGGAAATATGGAGAATAAAAGGTAAAGAAAAAGCAAAGACTCCATCAATGGGATGCATGATGCACACTGCGCATCCCGCGCCCCCCGCGCGTATCTCCGAAAAGACGATACGAAGATTTCCAAGTCCACCGGCGGGCTGTTATGTACAATGGATGTACCACCTGGGTGACGAGGCCCAATGCTGCCCAGTTACACGCCCGTCGGCATCCTCTCAACTTCGTCGCTCAAGCCACGCCAGTTGTCCGCCTGAAGTTCGGAGTACTTGACACGCTCCTGGCTCCAGTCCTGATGCAGACGGCTGATGTGATACTGGCTTTGCTGGAAGTGGACGAGTTCATCACGGATGCATTCTTTGATGAAGACGCCCCGAGCATGCTGTTGCACAATGGATTCTTTGTCCTAGTAGACAATCAAAGTTAGTATCACTGTGGGTGTCATTGAAATACGTAAACTCACCTTAAAGATAGAATCCTCCACCTTCTCGATCTCCCCGGGCTTTACTGTGCCCGAGGGTCGGGCGCGTAGGTCCTGCAGCTTCTGCTCACTGGTCTCAATGCGCCGTTCCAGCTGCGCGATATTGTTCCGTGCATAGCGATCTCGCCGATCGAACATTTCGCGCACACTGACCAAGCAATCACGTTGCTGTTTTAGGTCTTCTAGAACTCCCTCGGTCCAACCTCGGGCTTCGTCCTCCAGCAGACTTTGGCTGGTGGAGAGATGCCGAGCGGTAGCTGTGATACCTGCATTAAGGGACGGGATATCACTCGTATCCACTGCGTACGTGTCTTTCGTGACTTCCGTCAAGGACTGCAGGGCAAGTGAGAACCGGAGGTGGTCAGCAGCCAGACCATCGTTGCGCTTAGCCAATCGCTCAAGCAGAGTACAAAGATTAATATAGATCTCCGCGGAACGCTTGACACCGCTGCGAACCGTTTCAAATGTTTCGTCCAGAGTGGCGGGTAATGAGTCTTCAAGATCCGGTGGGAGGACACGGCCGACAAACTCGTCTTGGACTGATATTGTGGCCTGTTTTCGCCACACTGAAAGTTCCTGATTTCAGGGTTATTATCTGCCTCGACTAAAATACCTAAAAAGCCAAAGGGGGAGCTTACTGTTGGAACTGTCAAGAACATGATCACTAGCTGCTCTTGGCCAAGGACGGGGTGGCGAACGAGGGCGTTGGTGAATCGAACAAGTCCGTGCCGGCGCTTTTCGAGGAAGGAAGATGAATCCGCTGAGAGGTGAGTGCCATTGACTTCATAGTTGTGAGTAAGCGATTAGGTGCGCTAAACCAGCGTTGTGCATACCTGAAACCCGTTTGGGGGAAGAAGAGGCAATTGCCGGAAAGGAAATCGCTTTTGGAGACAATCCAATAGCCAGACAAAATCGCTATAACGCCGAATAACCGTGCTACCTCTCCGCGCAGACTTGACCTCATAATTTCGGTGTTGAAACATGAACAAGCCTTCTTTCTCGGGGAGCAACGTGACCGTGACAGTCTCCTCTACCTGTGGGTTTGTCGATCGGCCAAGACCAAGGGACAGGCGCCGTGGTGTAATATTGCTGGGCTCTTCCATTGCAGGACCAAAGCCACCTAGTGATTGAGGCGCTGTGCCCCCAAAGCTGCTTTCGTCGCTCGGACCCGCTCCGCTGAAGTTATTGTTCCCCCATCCAGATCCAGAACTGCTAGGCGGCGCAACCTCCGTCTGACCATTGGAATGCTCCCGTTGAATCGCGTTGCTTTGTGTGGTGTCTACAATCGGCTTGCTAGACCATGCGTTCGTCGTGGACCTCACACTACCGAATCCATTCAATATACGTGGTTCGGCGCTTCCTACCTCATGGTTGTGGCCGCGGTGTAATTCTGGACTGCCCCACGGGTCTGACTCCAATCCACCCAATGACGGTCGTCGTAACCTTTGCGATTGTGTGGAGCCGGGGGTTTGCAAGGGAGGAGGTTGGGAAGGGGGGGTAGCAGGTCGCTGGTATGGTTGTTCAGAGCTCGCGTCGCCGGCCATTCGTAGTCTGTCGAGGTAGCCAGATTTTGGCTGGGGTAATTCTACATAGACTCCGCGTTAAAGGGATTATCCCGAGTAATAAATAAAGAAATGCCGAACTGCGCAAAATCAACTTACTTTTGCGGCGATCGTCCACTGCATCAAAGGAGAGGTCCTCGCCTTCTTGCGCTAGGCCGACCAGGGCCAACAACACATTGAACTCGCCACGACCGAGTCCACTAAAGCTTTCATGGTCACCAGAAGCAACAAGATTTAGGATTTTGCTTTGGTCGGTCGCAGTGAGCTCGCTGCTTGAAAGGATCTCCCGAACAGAGGTCAACCCAATGCCGGAGCCAACCCTGTCCCCACTGTTCAGAATCAGGTCGTATGCGTCAATGTAGCTCTCAGGCACGTCGGTATTGGGAAGCAAGGTCCGAACCAGGTCGCGCCGGGCTGTTCTCTTGGCGGTGTTATGTTGGGCGTTCCAAGGAGAGGAGCTATCGTCGCCGTCGTCATCGGCGAACAGCGAGGAGCCGCCCGTAGCCGGTTCGTCGGCAAACAGCGAGGACTTGGATCTGGCAGGATCACCCGCAGAGGGATCCTCCGGAGATGTGCCGAATAAGGACATCAGGAAACCGACGGGGTGATGTTTGCGCCGGGAGAGCTGTCGGGGTCAGGTGTGGAGGTGATGGCAATGACGATGTTGACGATCAAGCGGAGCTCCCGAGGGGGGGCTGGTCGCACGAATTATACGAGCACCACTCTCCACTTCGAAAAAACAGCCCTGGGGACGCTTCGATTTTCGAACCGATGGGACGCAATAGGAAGTGTAAAAAGTCCACTGACAATTCGGGTTCGAGGAGGTAAGAGATAGCAAACTCCAATGTCACTAGTACCGCGCCCAACCGGGTTAGTCAGGCAGAGCGAATTGTACCAGCTACTTGTGGACAACTACCTACCTAGGTAGGTATATATATCACCTCGAGGCCACATCCATTACGCACATCGTGAAGGCTGAATTTGGGTTGGAATCCTGCTGGTTACTATTGTTCCCATTCTCGTTCTATTTAAATGAGCAGAATATCTGCTAGCGATGATGTTATCGGAGATCAACAGCCCTGGAGCACTGGCGAACTATAAGATACTACATATGTATGTATAGAAGTAGAAGAATATTCGGATTATGCGGCCGCAGTCTTAGTGGTCTTCTCAGATAGTCTTTTTAGATGCCTGGTCATATGGGTATTTTCTGCCCCCTCTCAGTGTATTGGGTAGACAGCAGCAAAAGATCAAAAAGGGCTTTGTGAAATGGACATTTCTGTGTATAACCTTTGATTGATATGGGATAGTCTCGAACTTGGGCATTTCAACAGCCCACGGACTACGAACTTCTAGTTGAAAGCAAGTTCAGGGATCTCCGCCAAAAGAGAGAACCAGGTTTCTATGACATGTGGTGCTCGCAAAGAATGCCGATACTTCTATACCCCAAAGATATGCCTGTCGGAGTGACTTCTGATCGAACATCGAGCATCGGACGGTTGCTCCGATATTGGAGCTTCGTCGCAAGACATTCCTCGTATTGTGAACCCAAGGAGCTCCCCGCTCGGAACGACCTCCCGATGATTAGTATACTTAGCTCATGCATGAATATCATATGTAGCAGTGTATCTGCCGGGGTGTTGGCAAAATTTTCTTGCTTTAACATTAGCCGAAATCTGTGTACCTCTGTTTCTTTTCCAATATGCGTCCTGTTACCATTACTCGAGGAATGAGGCTTAACTGTCTCAGGCCTCGCGCTCTAAATGGACCCTCAAGGCGATACCTGACCATGCTCAGCCCTCCCAAGTTCGAAAATGAAAAGATGGTCAGTGATACCAAACTATATAGCTGCCCAGGTGGACTTTGACTAACAGCGAATCAGCTCAATTACGCCAAAGGCTCTCCAGAAAGAGCTGAGTTGACCAAGACTATCAAGAAACTAAAGGGACAATTTCCTTTCACAATTCCCATCACTATTAACGGCTCAGAGGTGCGTGGGAATACTGAATACCAATTTGGGATCCAACTGACGTATAACCAACTAGGTCACTACTAAGGAATCCCGCTCCCAGCCAAACCCCTCAAAGCACAGCGAGATTGTCGCAAACTACGCCTCTGCCACCCCAGAGCAGGTCAATGCCTCCATCGACGCAGCCCTCAAGGCAAAGCCCGCCTGGGAAAATACTCCCTTCGAAGACCGTGCTGCCATCTTCCTTCGAGCCTCCGAGCTCATCACCGGCAAATACCGCTCAGAAATAGTTGCAGCCACAATGCTTGGCCAAGGAAAGAACATCTGGCAAGCAGAGATTGATGCCGCTGCCGAGACCGCCGATTTCTTCCGCCACTACATCCAAGAAGCATGGGCATTGTTCTCCCAGCAACCTAGGGTCCAGCTCGATGGAAACTGGAACAAGATGGAGTACCGTCCGCTTGAGGGATTCACATACGCCATTGCCCCCTTCAACTTCACCGCACTCGGCGCAACGCTTATCGGACCGGCTGCATTGCTTGGCAATGTTGTTGTCTGGAAGCCTTCGGACTCGGCACTTCATGCTAGCTGGCTCCTTCATCAAATCCTGCGTGAGGCCGGTCTGCCTAAGGACGTTATCCAGTTTTTGCCTGGAGATGCCGAGCAAGTCACCAGCACCATTCTCAAGAGGCCTGAGTTTGGGGCCCTGACATTCATCGGGGCCACGGCTACATTCAAGGGTATTCAGAAGAAGATCGGCGATGGCATTGGTGCCGGTATCTATAACTCCTACCCTCGAGTGGTCGGCGAGACCGGCGGCAAAAACTGGGGCGTCGTCCATCCATCCGCAGACGTGAGGAGCGCGGCTTTGAACACCATTCGAGCGGCATTTGAATACCAGGGTCAAAAGTGTTCTGCCAACTCGCGCGTTTACGTCGCAGAGTCGGTCTGGCCCGAGTTCCAAAAGATCCTGGCAGAAGAGACCGCAGCTCTTAAGGTGGGAGATGTCGAAGACTATAGCAACTTCGTCAACCCGGTTATTCACGAGCGTTCATTTGACAAACTCAACAAGTTTATCGAGGAAGCAAAGAGTGACTCGGAGCTGGAACTTATCGTTGGCGGAAAGGCTTCCAAGGCGGAGGGCTACTACGTGCATCCCACCGTCTACCGGACCTCCAACCCTCACCACTGGATTTTATCCGAGGAGCTGTTTGGACCTATTCTTGGCATCTATGTTTACCCAGATGCTGAATGGGAGCAAACATTGAAGCTGGTTGACTCAACCTCTCGCTATGCATTGACTGGAAGTATCTTCGCCAAGGATCCCTATGTCAGTCGCCAAGCGCAGACTACTCTCAAACACGCGGCTGGAATGCTTTATTTGAATACAAAGTGTACCGGCTCTACTGTGGCCCAGCAGCCATTTGGTGGTAGCCGCGATTCGGGTACAAACGATAAGACTGGCACTATGGCACACCTACAGCGATTCGTTAGCGTTCGCACAATCAAGGAAGAGTTTGTGCCTCTGGAAAAGGTCACATATCCTTCGAACGAGGTCTAGGAAAGCGGGGAAATTTAAATATAGCTCATGGTCTGGGAACAATATAAGGTCCTGACAATCTACTTCCCTGTAGACTTGGATCAGGGCACTATCTCCTCCATTGAAAAGTTTAGAGGGCTACCTTGCTGGCACATTGATGGTAAAAACACAGCCGAATATCGCACGGTGGCACTTAAAAACCAAATTCCTGTAATGTGGAAAGAGGGCACTTGTGAGTAGGGACAAACTGCAAGGCGGTTTGTTTACTTCATCAAGTTCGTCAACGAGGAAGGAGAACGAGCCTATGAAGGTAAGACAAGGTATAATCCGCGCGGGAGGCCATCTTAGGACATCATATTACATTTCTTTGGCCAGCTGGAGGATCTTGGGATGATCGGGTATGAATCGCTGCATGTTGAATTTGTGGAGCTTGTTCACTATGTGTCGGAGAACTACGTACCAGAGCCCCTTCACCAACTCCCAGAGCGATGGAATGCCCGCCAGATAGTATGGCAGAACTCGAAACTAAGTCCGGTGAGCAATTTTCTTTCAAACGTGTTACAGAATGTCAGGTAGACTCCTAAATAGACTCATTTTCACTTGATTAAAGATTACATGTGGTATTTCATACTCCAGTCTGACTTCCAAGGTTGTGCCCCGGCGCGTGAACGCAACTTCTGATAGCACGATAGAACCAAATATCAACATTTAAACCAAATCACCGAATAGAAAGATATATGAGTCTCTGGTAATACTAAAGGTTAAATAGTACACCATGAGACCGTCACTGGCCAACCCCACCTAGCCTGGAAACGTAATGGGAACTAACACTGCAGCCTCGAACGAGGTCGGTACTGGAACTGGGCAATGATATCGTGCGGAACTGCCTTCCTGGGTAGTTGAATGATAGTAAAGCCCCGTGAAGGAGATGATGAGTTGGCATCGCGGGACAAGATTCCTGGTCCGGGAACCCCTCCTTCCATCGGAGTCGTCCTCCGATGGACGACCAGCTGACTATCGGTAACCGGATAGTTGGGTAGCTAGTAGCGGTCTGGTAAAGTATTGTAGAGACTAGAAAAAGCATCTGCTTCAAATAGTATTCCGTGGAAGCGACCTGAGTTACGCGAAAGTGGTTGCTATCGTGAAT
The DNA here is from genome assembly GCF_028827035.1 of Penicillium chrysogenum. Classification (NCBI taxonomy): domain Eukaryota; kingdom Fungi; phylum Ascomycota; class Eurotiomycetes; order Eurotiales; family Aspergillaceae; genus Penicillium; species Penicillium chrysogenum. The sequence continues at coordinate 879,673 of NW_026622749.1, read as the reverse complement.
TCTTTTATACAAAGCACAAGTGCAACCTTATACTTGTCTGTTTGCGTTCTTGACTTGAGCCAATATGTTACCTCGTTCTACTCTCACGAGACCCCCTCATGGCTTCTCCGTCCAAATCTCGCCGGCCTTAGTTTGCCGACTTCATTCGACAAAATCTCATTTTCATGACGCCGCGATGCCAGCGATCAAACCACCCGTCGAGGTCTCATCCATGGCTCGAATGCCGACGAAGCTACTGCTACGGTCTTTGCTTTTGACTTCGTTAATGACATCCAAGCTATTCTTGCGACCTGCGCTAGCATTGATGGGCGTCATTGCGACATCGAAATCCCCGCTATTGAACCCAGATCAGAACCTACCCTTGAACAAGATTCTCCGCTGGACGGTCTACAACCACTTTTGTGCTGGAGTAAACAGGGAAGAAGTCCTGAGAACTGTGACAGAGGTTAAGAAGATGGGATTTCAGGGCATCATCTTGGGATATTCTAAGGAGATAGTGTTGGGTCATGACGAAATGCGTTCCACCGATGAGTCTGGCACATCTCAGTACGGCGACAAGTGCTATCAGGTAATTGAGGACTGGAAGGAGGGGACATTGGAGACACTGCGTATGATTGGGCCTGGTGACTTCCTTGGCGTGAAGTAAGTATGAAGCTCTGTACTCTTGTCCTATACATGTAATCTGATTCTTTGCTAGATTGACTGGCGCCGGCCCTATTGCAGTAGACGCAATGGCATCACGAAAGCCTATGCCAGAGGCTATGGTCAAAGCCGTGGATGAGATTTGCATCGAGACAGAAAAGCAGGGCTCACGTCTGTGGCTGGATGCAGAGCAACAAGTCTTGCAAAAAGGTCTCGATGACTGGGCCATTGAAATGATGCGCAAACATAACAGATCACCAACACCAATTGTTTACAATACTATTCAGGGCTACCTCAAGGGATCAAAGGTCAACCTTGACCACCACATCACCTTGGCTGCACAAGAGGGCTGGAGCCTAGGTATCAAGTTGGTTCGAGGGGCATATATCGAACATGAAACACGTTCTCTCATTCATGACACTCAGGCGGATACAGACCGGTCCTACGACCTCATCGCTGACACCTTGCTTTGTCAACGAATGCCCGATGGGAAGGAGGACCTCCCATTCCCTAACGCCGCTCTTTTCCTCGCAACCCACAACGCCGCTAGTGCAACCAAAGCGATTGCCACACGCCAGGATAGGCTTCTCACCAATAAACCTACAGTCATGCTGGAATGTGGACAAATCCAAGGCATGGCCGACGAGCTCAGCTGTGAACTGGTGCAAAACTACGAACGTGCTCTCGAACAATCCTCTGCTGCGAACTTGACTGTGCCAAAAGCTTTCAAGTGCTTACCTTGGGGCTCAGTTGCTGAGTGCATGGGATATCTGCACCGCCGAGCAATCGAGAATCGTGGGGCGGTGGAACGAACACGACACATGGTGACCGCATTGCGCCGTGAGTTGTGGCGAAGGATCGTCGGATGAGTCCCGAAGATGTTTTAGTGGCTAGATACCCAATGCAAAACATAGCCAATCAGCCTTTAGATCCCAACAAGTATGCACAGTTCATGCACGAAGCCAAATAAATCAAGGCAAAGTCAATGCCGTTAGGGTCTCACCAATCATGTGATGAATTGAGATAGACGGTGGCACTGTTATCTCTGATAAGAAAAGTCGGGACCGACTCCCGACTTCTACCCCGCACTCTGCAGCATTTGATATCGGAGACTCGCCCCGGAAGCACAGACTATATTCACATTCGTTCTATACATCATCCCGGCGTGCCAATCCGATATGCCACCAACACCTAGTCAGACAAGAACAAAAAAATGCCAGAAGGCGTGAGTTAACTTAGTCGACTGGCCCAAAAAGCAGAATACGAAACTTACATTATAATAAGGTGTGAGCGATGTCGATCAATGAAGGTCAAATGCTCGGGGGTCAGCCCTTGCACGAGATGTGCACGAAAAAAGGAAGCACTGCCACTTTCCCGTGGAAGAGGCCCGGGTTTCGGTGTCGGAACGGTAAGCAGCTCAACTGCCCAGGTGGCTACACTGTCCTTACTAATGCACACTAGGTACTTGCGAGAGCTAGAGGAACACATATCCAGAAGCGGAAACCCCGGGCGACATGGACCCCCGGCTCCTCTTGATCACAGTCCCTTAGGAGGAGCACTGTTTACAGGCGATGAGAATGTTGACATTCCTCCCACCCCTCAAGCGTCTAGCACACTGCTAGACAACCAAGCGGATATTGGATGGCGTTCAATGTCAATCGGTATGATGTACTCTTTTTCTGTATGTGTGTTCGCTCTTGGTGTGCTGATCATCGTTTGCTTTCAGGGATTGCAGCTCCCCTGCATACTCCACGGACCCCTCAAAGAGAGCATGAGACAGAAAGTGGCGCAGAACAAGACAATCACCGATCAAGATTCTCACAGAATCCTTTGGTTGACCGGGATCCATCATTTGCCCAAACACCAGATGGTCGATTCTGTGAGTGTTTAATCTATCGTCTCGCACCAACTCATTACTAACTCGAATATCGAAGGGTACATGGGACCAACATCGTCATGGTCCTTTTGTCGTCGTGTACTTGCTCTGATAGGAAGAAAAGTACCCGAATCAAATTGTCCACCAGATCCATTTCACATTGATGGCGTGGCATTCAAGTTAACCTGGCGACCATATCCTCCAGACGAAATACCTGATGTCACCAATCTGCCACCATTGGATTATGCTCTCTTCTTATTCAACACAGTCAAGTTCTATTTTGGATTCCTTTCTTTTATGATTGACGAACGTGCTTATTTGCAGGACCTGCATGAATTCTACCGGGACCCACCAGCGAAAGCCGCCTCCAAAAGACCTTGGTATTGTCAATACTTACTTGTTCTTGCCTTTGGAAAGGCGTTCCTGACACAGAGGAATCCTTCTGGAACACCGCCTGGTCATCAATACGCATCGCGGGCGATGGCTCTGTTGCCTGATTTGTCGGGAGTTGACGAAGATCCTTTGGCTTGTATCCAAGCACTCAGCTTAGGGGCAGTGTATCTCCAGTCAATAGATATGAGAAGAGCAGCCTTTCAGCATGTGGGTTTCATCATCTCTCACGGGTACCGATTCGTCTAATTATGTGAACAGATTGGGCATGCCCTACGAGGCTGTATCATCGAAGGAATACACAGACATGTACCAGAGGGGATATGTGGACCGGAGTTGTCCAAACGATGCAGAACAATCTTTTGGGTGGTTTATATGTTGGACCGAGAATTCTCCGCTTTAATTGGTGCCCCGAGCTCGATTAGAGATGAGGATATCACGGTTAAATTGCCAGCAGAGATGGATGATTCAGTTGAACAAGTCAATTTGACATTGCATGTTCGGCTTTCCCGGCTTATGGCCACGATTCTAACGAGTAGGTCTTTGTCTAATTGACATTAGATGAGATGCTAACAAGACTTAGCCGTCTACGGGGTTGGAAATGATTTCGATGACACGCTCGTTCGAAGTACACAGTCTATTCTCCACAGCATTGCCGAACTTTCATACGATCTAACTGAATTTTTAAATGCTCACTTCCACGGGCTAGTCAGCCGTGCTTCGAAGATGGCTATTCGGTTGATGCTGGCTCATCATCATGTGGGTTGTCCCCGAACCATTGATCTCTCGTAATAAACTAACAACAGCAGTGCGTGGTACTTACAACGAGACCGCTAGTGATGTGCGCACTCCACATGCATATTGAAAGAACAGAGAGACAAAAATCCCAAACTATCGGGTTATCCCCGCCTGTTGCATCCCTGCTACAATGCTGTGCCGACTCCGCCCAGACTATCCTCCAGACCCTTCGTACTCTAGCTGACGATGACTTGATGGGTATGCTTGACTAGCTGCATTGAATGCATCAATACTAATTCCGAGCTACAGACGCATTTTTACCATTCCAAATCGAAGACGCATCGTCCTCTGCATTTGTACTTTACCTGATCCGTGCAATTGCCCCATCGGTGATTTCTAACGATGCTTGGTGCGACAACCTGACGCTAGTGCTTGATAAACTCATTTCAAAGGGTAATCTGGCCGCGCCGCTTCGCAGGCTTGAACTCAGGCAATTGGAGCAAATACTTGCACCCTTGACGCCGAAATTGGCAAATCACAATTTGCCGCAAGTCAATCTGGACGAAGGTAACGAAATTCACGAAGACCATTATGGCTTCGATCACGAGGAGTTTGAGTGGGATCTACTGGGACTCAATTCGTCCGTCAGCCTTCCTCCGCGAGAATTATTAGATCTTGCAGATCAATTAGATGTAGAGGGGATCATGCAATCTGTTGGGGTTTGATATCTTGCAACTACTTAAACAAACTATACGATCTTCTGCAGAATTCATGAACCCTGTTGGGGCATAACCACCTACAATTTCTCCATTTTTGAAATCTGAGCCTGCAGGTGCCAAGGCTTTTCTAAGGCTATTAGCTTTGGGATCAGCTAATTGCCAAAAAAAGCCAAAAATGAAAATGACCACAGACACACTTAAGTGCAGCTGTCACTGCCAGCAACAAAGGTGCCATCCGAGTTCTCACAGCCACACTCTCCCGTCTGGGGGTCTTTAATACAAGCCGTGCCGTATCCAGTGCTGTCACCGGCATCGCTCCAGTAGAAGACCCAGTAGTCCGAATCCTCCTCCAATTCAACACTGGTAGGGGCAGTGCAGGTGTAAGCACTGCATGTGCCGTAGGGAGCACCGTTGTTGGCGTCGTATTGGTGGTCGGTCTCGAAGATGGCGAAAGTTTGAGTTCCGGATATGCGAGTGTTGTGGGAGCACTCGGCTGCTTGGATGGCAGTGGAAACCTTGGCGGCTATTACAAGTCAGTAAAAGAACGTGCCGTTCTTTCTCTTCACCACGCACCATCGCAGTTCAGGCTACTGGGTTTATAGCCCTTGGTGTTTGACGAAGCCGGGGCAAGAGTCGCCGCTACAATAGCGGGTACGGCAAGGAAGAAGATGGACTTGATCAAACGCATTTTGAGTGATAGTTGTATGAGCTTGGAAGAGGATGGTTACAGAATTACTTTGAAGCACAAAAGAGTTGAGATATATACCTAGGTATATATATGCCCATCAAACCCACATTTTGATCTCCCGGGACCTTAGAACGTACGACCCGGAAGTTAATGGAGTTTAACTGACACAAAGCCATTCCCGTCGAAACAAGCCTATTAGGGCCTGGAGCTAGTAGCTAAATTGACGAATAGGTAATTCTAGAGAATTCCTAGTCAGGGGGAGGGCCCACTTCAGCCTTTGATTAGCTAGGACCCATACAAAACGTCCACGGGTGTATCAGGCTTGGATTCGAAACAGCCAACGGCTGACAGTACAAGTGAACTCGTGGGTGGCTCTGCCAACAACTCTCTGGTCCCCCTTTTCGACCACTTAGTCAGTGGACGGGTGGCAGAGGATCGGGCACATTTGCCGCCTAGGGAAAGCCTTCTATCTACTAAAGAGGTATGGCTTGGTTCTATGTTTGAGGCCTAGATCTCTGATTAACGTTGACTATATCTCCCTCGCAAACGAATAGCTGCTGGATGATTCCCGCTAGCGGGGCATTTACAGAAACACCGATCTTGTCGGTCTCAATCCTAGCCAGTTCTTCATCCGCGTCGATAAAGTCCCGGACTCATTAAGTGTTCCCTCTGTAATAGACTCTGCCATTTGCGGGACTCACACGACAATCTTGGCATCATGCTTGCGCAAAGAACTGCTGAAAGTACAGATTTGCAGTGGCGAACTCACTTGGTTGTGAACAGATCTGGCAAGGGTAGAAGAAATACCTGGGAGGGCAACATGCCCCGGGGCACGTCTCAGCCTGCTGGGAAGCTGCAAGGCCGCTCTGGAGGTCCAACGCAGCGCCATTGCGCACAGTGGTATGAAACTGGGGAGACAACGAAGGTGGGTTTTTATTTTTCTTATTAATAACCAACGCAAATTGTCTTGGTTGAGTCGGAATTGTTTGTCTTAACACTCACCACTACTTCGGTCATTGTACCTTTAATCAGGTTTCTCTGTGCATCTGCCGGTATCTGGCCGGAGAACCAGCCTTGACCGGCGGCTTTAATCACTTGTGACTGCGAGCTTGTTAGACTAAATCTACTCTTTGGTTTTTGGTTGTATATATTTAATGAGCAAAAGCTAAACACCTTGTTAATCACCTTGCCTTATGGGCTTTATGAGTTTTATCTTAGAAGCTTACGTGCATATGCGAAATGGCGATTGTGGTCGTGATCATGGTGGTCGAGCCTTTCAAGGTCAAGATGTTATCGTGAAAATGTCGGATCGGGATCCCGAAGTCGGAAGACGTACCCGGATTCTTTTTGGATGTCTCAAAAGAGATTTCAAAATAATATGACGAGCTATCGAGTACTTTATTAGATCCAAAATGACTCCTAAGAGAACAATTGGCCGCTTTATATTCCAGTATGTCGATCTTTGTTCGCAAGCGCAGCCAGAGTCTAACCTGAAACCAGGACTTGGAATTCGAAACCCATCTCTATACCTCGCAATGGATCTCCATCACTGAACCGACTAAGAATGAGTTCCACTGCAACAGCCGTGGCATCGGAAGCTGAAACCGCTGCGGCACAGAAAAGTTATCAGATCGTCCAAGACACCGGCAATTTCGAAGAGATCCAAGCCAAACGCCCAGACTTCGATCATTCCAAGCCCATCGAAGTAACCAAATCCCCAAATCCCAACTGGGAGTATGGACAAGGAGTGCCCGATAATGGAGCCAGCCTAGCACAGAAACACCATGAAATCGATCCCTACGCCTCAGATCGACCGATGATCAATAACTACCGCCTCCTTATCTCGGGTATTGCGCCTCGACCGGTAGGATTCTTGAGCACCGTCAACCCCAAGGGCGAAAAGAATCTCTCCCCATTCAGTTACTTCCAAGTCATCGACCACGATCCTCCAATGTTCATAGTGGGGTTCTCATCTCGACCCGGTCGGGTCAAAGACACCTACCGCAACCTCCGAGAGACCGGGGAGTGTGTGATCAACACAGTGTCAGAGAACATGATCGAGGCAGTGAACGCGAGCTCCATTGATGCTCCGTACGGAGTCTCGGAGTGGGATGTATCGGGTCTACACGAGGCGCCATCGAGGACGGTGAAGCCGTCCCGCGTCGCTGAGTCCGTGTTCAACATAGAAGGCAAGGTGGTTGATATCAAGGAGTTCACGGATCACCAGCAGCCTGGGATGAGCCTCGCTGCTACTGTGCTCATCAAGGCTACCCGGTTTTGGGTCAAGGAGGGCACTGCTAATGAAGATTATAGTCATATTGACTTGGAGAAGTTGCGGCCTGTTGGTCAACTTGGGGGGGATGTCTTATGGTCGGATTACGTCGACTTTTGAGCACCCGCGCAAGAAGTGGAGTGATGAGGTGCCTAAGAGTGATATTTTGGCTAAGCTGGATGATGGTAAGCCTGAGAAATGATGAAGTAGAATCTTGTAACTAGTTAACTAACTAGTTACATATTGGTGCCTGAGGTGCTACTTCTAGCCTTGTTCCTCAGGTGCCAACTATATTTAGTGGACAGCCCCGGAGGATTGTGGTGAATAATTCCCTGGACAAAAGCGATGTACTATTCAACCCTGAGGGATATCAACATCGAAATCGGTTCCAACGGATATTCAAGGCCAATCACACCATAGTGGAACTGACAATCCCTGGAGAAGTCAGTAAGGAAGATCATTGGAGACAGGTGTTCCAAGATTCCATGTAATTGTATACGATTTTATATCAATTTTATATTAATTTAACGTTCAAGAAATCAGTTAAGCAAATGCCCATAAAAAATAAGGAATGTAACCCCATATTCCAACCAGAAACCGAAATAAGCCACCCCCTTTTTCATTTGATACGACGAATCAACTTCAATTCTGGAGAACTCCGCACATCGGTCATTAGGGTCATTAGGGTCATTAGAAGCGATATGCAGTCCTAAACATAGCTCGTTTGTGCCGTTTGTTTCTATTTTGTTTCTGTTTTTCTCCAAGACGTCTTCAGACATCGGTTGTTCACTTATTCGGATATTTCTTCCCCTTGTATTCCTTCTGATCCGAGAACCCCTTCACTCTTTTATTTCCTGGTTCTCATCAAAATACACTCTTTTAAAAAAAGGAAACATTCGAATCATGCTCCCCACACTCCTTACCGTCTTCCGCCGGGACTGCAATGGCGACGAAACCATGTCCAGCTGCACAAAGCCCACCAGCGCAGCAGTGACGATCGGCATTCCCGCCGCGATATCAGGGGTGTAAGTCCATATCACCGCCTTCATCACCCTAGTCCAAGCTATACCCCAGGGTTTATATCCCTATAATAACAGAACTAATTATATCTCAGTCTCCTCCTAACCGCCATTATCGTCCTGATAATCCTCTACCATAAGCGCATGCGCCGTGATAATCGCGAAGACCTGGAAGACCGCCAACGCGACTCAGGCTTCTATGCTCGCTACGCGACACAGCGATTCGGCACGGAGGGCGCACCGCCATCGAATGGTCGGGCCTATGCTTCTGAGTCGCGGCGTAGCTCTGGAGACTCGATCTTTGACTTTAAGCAGGATCATGGACCCTATCACCTTGCTCAGTTCAATGGTCCTGAGGTGCCGAAGCCCGTGGCTACTAGGGTTGTTTCCTAGTCAGTGCGTGGCTTGATATATCTCTTGTCAGTTTGATTGATATGACCAAAAGGAAGTTGGATGCTGACTTTCGGTAGGTGCCTGCTGGTCAGGACGGTTTCTTCAATCTGCGTCGCTTCTTATGGGCGAGCCTGCTGGTTTCTGAGGTTCTTTTCCTCTTCAATGTACTTTTATGACTTTCGAGCGATCTGGGCCGTAACACAATAGCGAGTTATTTTTTTTTCTTCCTCTGCACAATCTCCGCGTTTGCAGCGATGTAGATAAATGTCTTTGTTCGAAAGCAAAGACTGGTACAAATAGTAGATAAATAGTACATACGTAGATACTGAAACAGGTAGCTATATCATTCATCGAGATCGTTTCATAAATAATACATTGGGTCGTGCATGACACGAAACCAATCACTCGCCATTCTCCATGACCCGGTCATCCAAGACATGGTCACTGCGCTCAGGGGGATGGCTCAACCATAGGTTGAACATGGAAATACCCCATCTGGAACAAGACATGCTGCCACTCTGGTCCTGCAGTGCCTTGCACTTTGTAGTAAGGCAGGTCTAGAGCGAACCATCTCTCCTTACGCGTTGAGGCTTTGTCGCCTCCTTCGAGGGCCGCACGACTAGCACGTGTCGTGCGTGAGCGCTTCTCGCCGCGCCCTTGCTCCTGCGCCGTGAGTGCAAACAAGCTCTCGCGGTATTGCTGGAGGCGACCATCGAAGACCATGATGGCGCGGATGTATGGAGCCAGGTCTTCCGTGATAGGTGCCACTCCATTCTCGAATGAGGGGGCGTGTCGGGCGGTTGGGGTGGGGTTTGAGTAGTTGGCTCGCATAATGGGTTCAAAGATGCGCTGAAATTGAGGGAGAGTGGATGGAGGGGTTTGCGGAGGCATTGCAGACACGATGGCCTTGCTCAAGGCGCGGTTCGCATATAAAGATTCCAAGTCTTCGTCGGTTGTGGGACGGAAAGTTCTGCTTATCAAGGCATCGAAGGTAGTGCCGACAGCTTCACTGAGCGATGAATACTCCGCTCGTAGCTCTGTGTGCAGGAGTGGGTAATTGTCGAGATAGTTGGATTTATAGCCTTCTCGCGGCGGTGGGGCGGATATATCAATAACATCCTGTTCAATTATTAGCTGGTATTTCTGTGGACGTTCGATCACACTCACGTTGGTAGCATCCATTGAAATGTTGGAGCAAAGGATATCGAGAGAACTTCTCATGTCATAATAATCCGCTTCCCGGCACAGCACGTCAAGTTGCGCTGTCTTTGGAGTAGACTGAAATTGATCAGGGGGCAGATGTTCAATTTCATTCTTCCCAGCCATGTCTTCGGAATCTTGCAGGCCGAGACCCCACGATTGAAAGCTGTTGTGGATGATTTCCGTCTCTTCATCCAAGCCTTGGGTCACAATCATATCACGGTTGAACCAACCCATATATCGCTCGTAGGTGTTGAGGCTCAGAACCCGAAGTCGTTCCCCATCATGATCAACGTTCGACCCAGGTGGCCAACTAGGAAGCAGCCAATCCAAGCCGGCTTTCTCACTACCAACACCCATCTGACACCAGAAATTCAGATCCATCAATGACTTCCGAAGGTCCATTCCGGATCCTTGATAAAGTCTGGTGACGGCTTCTCTCTTTAACATATGCCCCTCATTGGCGGCAACCAAAAGTAAGTAATCCACGCAGAAGTCGGGACCAGGCTTGCGGTATCGTAATATAGCATGAAGAGACATATCCTGGGTAGGGACTAAGCTCTCATCGTTGCAAGTGACGACGATCGGTCGTTTAGATTGGCTGATGAGAGTCAAGACGCCAGTCCAGAATTGCCGATCTTCATCAAAAAGGATATCGGCTTCTTCGAGCAGGATCAAAGACTGCTTTTGCTCCCGGGGTCGTTTGGGCGTAGTGTCGGGCTTAGGGCTAAGTTCGCCAGGCTGGGAGACCGCGTTGCTAGTTTTTGAGGATGGGCCTTTGAAAAAGCTCTTCAGCTTGTTCTGCTTGGCAGAGTCCTTGTCGTTGTTTGTTGGGTTCTCGGATTCGTTGAGGAGATGAACAAGGTGATTCTGCGTCATATCTCCGACCCGCTCCAGCATATCTCGGGCACTCCGTCGGCTTCCAGCATTTATCTCAAAGACTTCAAAATCAAGCTCTTTTGCAACGGCATAGACAGAAGCGGTTTTTCCGGAGCCAGCCGGCCCGCTAAGAAGAATCACATTGGTCATCGGACTCTTTCTTTCTACTCCATGTAAACCAGGTGCTATGTCTCCCGACCTGACGACTGTCCGTTGAGGCGTTGTGGTCACGCCGCCTGCTAGCTCATCATCTGAGCCAGAGAGATTGTCCATCTCAGAGGCCTCCTCTTCGCTTGACACAACGAAACCATCGAGTTTGTCGGCTTTCTGGCGCTTTTTCGCCTTTTTCTCCCGCTTCGATTTGGATTTCGCATTCTCTTTCGACGACTTCCCGGTGTCCACTGCTGTGATCTTGAGGTGCCGTAGCCAGTCTCGAAGCATCTGGGGTTCGCGGCCAAGCTGAAGGACGTCATCAGCTGACTGAGGGGCATACTTGTGTGTCCAAAGCTGCGGTTCGTAGGTTGCACAATCGAAAGCTGAAACTGACGTGAGTAGGGCAGATCTAAGTCTCGCAAGAGGCGGACTAGAAGAATTCCAAGGAAATTGGCGGTTTGGTGAGGACCACGACATCTGTCGTTCCATTGCCGTATGCAAGACTTGACTGCTTGCAACGTGTCGGATGGGATGCCGAAGAATAGCTAGGGCATCATAGTCCTGTTTGGACAGACGAGCGATCCTCCTTGCTTCAGCTGTTCCAGCTAGAAGAACATTTTCTTCGTCCCTAATTGAGATAGCTGCAATCTTCGATTTTTTTCGGTCTTGGGTAGTATGCCAGACACGATTATTAACATCTGGGGGTGTGTGAACGTCTCTCACGTGCACGAGATCTCTCGGTGGCCAAAGGGGATCAAGCAGTTCGGGAAACTTGGAGACACGACGGGAGAAGCTCGTAAAGGAGCTGCCCGAAGCTGCTACTATCCGCTTCGCCCCAGCTGTAGTTTGGCTTGAAGGCACGTTCGCGCTCATGTCTGGATTGTCCGATTGAGACCCATTCACACTCGCGGACCCGGGTTTCTGTGCTGATTTCTTGCTGAAAAACGGATGTGTGGGCTTTTTGGGTTGGCTCTCCGTCTTGCGCGGCTGAGCAGAGGGTATAGTGGCGGGGGGTTTTTGAACCACTCGGCCATCCAAGATATCATCGATCAACTTCCCGAGGTTATTTTCTGTGGTAACGCTATACTTGATCGTCGCCACCTTGCTCACAGCCTTCCGTGGCCTCCCCCGCTTCCCAGGTGCTCGGTTTCTTGTCTCTCGGGGAGGACTAGAGGCGGGTGACGACAGGAACCCTCCCTTCGAATTCAGTCTGAGGGTTTTCTGTCTTGCCGATGTCCTTGCAACTCGACCCTCCGGCTTCTCCTTCTCGGCAGGTGCCAATAATCGGGTTTCATCTGCAGGAATTTGAGTCTCCGCCGGTGGAAGCTCGGGCTGAGGTATAGGCAATTTGATTTCGGTCTCGAGAGAATGATCGGTTGAAGAAGGGTTGTTGTTTGTCACGCTGTAGCCGAGCCATTCTGACAGACCTGCACTGGAAGTAGTCGTGGGTTCAGTGGTTTGGGTTGTGTCCGTTCTTCGCCTCTTCCTCCGATCTTCGTTCAGGTCTTCGTCAAGATTCACAGAACTCCCATTGTTTATTTTGGGGACATTTGAACCGCAGTTCTCTAGGACCTGTAGCCCCTGCTCATGCGTGGAGCTTTGGCTGCTTATCGGTCGAAGCTCGTGTACATGGGTATTCGCGGGGGATACTGGCTCGTTTGAGGGTTTAGATTTGACCGAGACACCAAATTCTAGACATTGTAAGCTCGGATTCACCTGCGGCTATGGGACACATTCTGACCTTGTCGGAAGAAGGGATGTATGACTTGCTGTCCGTCGGTTCCCATAGCCATTGGTAGATTGGATACGATGCCCATATGAGACAATCAGTTGATCCCTGGGGAGAGGTCAGGGAGCAAACAGTAGCTCAGATGTAGCATTGAAATGACGGGATATTGGTGGTAATTGTGGAGCGATTTTATAAAGCAAGAACCAAATCAAGGTCAATCTCCATGGCTTCAAACACGTCCGACGCGAAAGGCGCGTTAATGGCTTATGTCAGGCTGATTGCTCCACAAACTAACGCTAGTCCTGATATGGCCTAGGGGTGGATTAGCCGGCCCGACGTAATACCGAAAATTTTTCAGATTTCCAAATTGGATGGGTCCGCATCAAAAAGATCACACGCTTTGAAGGGACAGGAACTCAAGCCATTTTTGATTCTTGGTATTCAGTTTGTCATGGACTTGCAGCCCCCATCTGTCCTGGCGCAATTGCCTCGCCCCCTTCACGCTTCTACCGGCAAGACCCGTATCGGGGATGTCTTCAGTCTCGCCGATGCGAAAAAACGCAAGCGCTATGAAGTCGCAGTTGCCGTGGATGGCGAGGCTGTGAACATTTACAATGTATGTTTTTTACTTCTCTGGTGCTCTCTTGCTTGCATCTGACACTAATCTTCACCAGGTCCAAACACCTAAGCTCGTTACTTCTTACGCCGTCCCACCGCAATCAACTTTCTCTTGCCGCCCATGCTCAGTTCGCAGGAAGTTGTCAAAGAAATCGACAGTTCGGAGGCAAACTTACACGGCTGTAACTAAGCCAGAACATCAGATCAAATGCTTTGTGGAAGAGATCGGTAGCAGCGGCTCAAGTGCTCCGGTCATTTCTTCTTCGGCTACCACGGTGACCGACTCGACCAGCCCGACAAATTTTGTGGGAATAGTGCCCTCCAGTACCGATGCCGAAGGAGAGACGGACCCATTCGATATTCTGGCAGTTCACGAGGATGGTCGTGTGCGTAGACTGTCTTCGGATCTGAAGACCCAACGATGGAGTATTCAACACAGTGAGATTGCAAAGGTTTGCTCTACTCACAATGTCCAATCCAGCTTTTTGGTCGAATTCGATGATGCGAAGAAGGCTTTGTTCAAAAGACGGCAGGATTTGGCTTTGCTGGCGCTGGGCGATCTGACAACTTCGGGGACCAACGAGCCATCTATCTTGCTTATGGTATCTCAACCGAAGAATACCGATCGAGTCCCCCTCAAGGACATCATTGTGCAAATGTTCTCAGTCCCCGCTCATGCGAAGTCGGAGTCACGCTTGGACGAAAGCCAGCGCCTACGCCATCTACAAACTTTCCACATCCCAGACGTGAACGGCCTGGAAACCACCAATGGCAATGCTATGCAATGGAGCTTCCATTCTGGCTCGGCGGGGTTGAACCTTTCTTTTGAAAGGGGTTTCATCAACGTTGACCTCTCTCAGTACTCTCCCTGCGTAACGTCGCAATTCGTCCTTGATGAGGAGGAGTTCTCCTCGGTCATGCGCATTTCTCCCCAATCCGTGATCGGAGCACAACAATCTCTTGTGGCGGTGTATGATACCCAATACCATTCTGTGCAGCGCAGCATTCCAGGCGGTGATCTTTTGTCAAGCACTGGATCGACCCCAGAGACTCCCACAAACTTCATCAGCTACTTCGCCAAACTTGGGATTGCCGTCGCAACCAAGGGCAACACTCTTATTGCCTTTGACTTAAGCTCTCTCGCTAGTGCGCCCAGCTCTTCGCTGAAGCGGACCAGAGATAGCCTGCTGATTGACGCCATCGGCAGAGGTATTGGTTCATCTGGTGCACAGTGGGATATCGCGTCGAAGAAACACCGATCTGACAACATGGCCTCCCTTCGGCTTACTTCACCAGAGCAAGTTGAGAAATGGACTCAGCTCACAAAAACAGTGGAGGAGGCAACCAAGACAAAGAATATTGACTTGTTCGATAATGCCGTTCTGACATACTTCAGCACCTCCGATGCCTCCACAACGCTCCCAGTCCGTGGGCAATATGTTAACTCAGAAGCAACTCTTTTCTTGCTGTCAAAAATATTCGCTGTGGAGGAGTCTGCCTCAGATGACACCGTGTCGGCCTCCCCTTCATCTCAACTCCGTGTTGCTATGTGGCCCCCGACTACCTGCGACTGGCTGATTCGCTTGGGACATCTGTCACTCGACAATGTTGAGATTGCGCTCCGTCGTGCATGCAAGCCACGTATTTTGCAGCCATTCCCCACCGGATCGTTCATTCAGGCCCTCCTCGATTCGGATCCCTCATTGAAGCATGTCAACCAAGTGCTTGAGGGTCCCACTCTGATTTCCTCCGATGAGTTGGCCTACGCGCTCAAGACCTTCTTGAACCAGGCACGTTCCCACTCTGGAACGCTCGAGGAGACAGCTCGTGCGATCACCAATGGTGATATTGCCACTCCTACCCAAGAACTTACAAAACAGCTGGGGGCCGAAACGGCAACACTGAAGGATATCTTCGCTGGTCTAAACACCTCGCTCCAAAAGATTCACTCACAGCCCGCATCAGTGGTCGTTCATTCCCTCCGCTCCAACCTTTCCCGAACAGAACTCATTTCCATGGTTCACCATCTCCGCCTTTCCCTTGCTACCGGGGGTTACACTTCTCGATTCACTGAAAACCCCCCAACACCTATTACTCTTGACCAAATTACCCCCACCCTTTCTCTCAACGTTATCGTTGATCTCATCACTGCCTCCGTGGATGCCGTGGGCCCGTCCGGTTGGATCTCGGCCATCCCCGCAGTGGCTGACTTTGAGGACTCAGACTCGGTCACTGCCGCTGCTAGTCGTGAAATGGAATTGATTGCGGACATGAAGTCCGAAGTCTCCGCCGCCCTTGCAGGAGTGGAAGAGGCAACCTATCTCAAGGGTGTTTTGTGCGAGTACCTCCGCTTTGCGGACCAAGTCAGCACCCCAGCTACTACCTCCGAAGATGCCCTGGCCAAGATGGATGCCGAGGCGGCTCCTTCCCACCTGGTCCGTTACGAGAAACTCAATGGTGCCGACTTGATGGTCTTCACTCGTCCCGGTGAGGGAGAGGATGGCTACGATGGCGATGCTGGTGGCAAGATGCTACCGCTGTCACTCAAGGCTGCTTCTACTGACGTGTCCCGCACCAAGACCAAGAAGTCGACGGGTGAGGTCAAGAACCGCAGCAGCCGTGAGATTGGTTACTTACGCCGCAAAGCGGTTGGCAAGTACTCATTCGAGAGACTGATTATTTAAGATCATTGATGTGCATTTCATGTTTTATACTGTAACATTCATTATTGAGGGAGACAATATCCTAGGAGTTAGACACGAACAATACATATTTGGGTTCCTAGACAGTATTTCAATTATTTATCTTCTGTGCGAATAACTATCTCGCCCTTGCGCGTGCTAAATATATCGATATTCGAACCAAGGGATTTTGGGTCAATATGATTTGCTTTTTTTGGTGACGATCAAGCCTTGCAGATATATATATAAGTGGGACCAGGGACGCTGAAAATATTTTCGATCTACGATCAATGTTCGAAAACATTTAGACATCGCTAAACACTACGCAAGACATGATAACAGGTCAATTGAAGGACATATATTGAATGAACAAACCAGGACTAAATGGGACTAGTCAACATATTAGGCTTCAAAGGGATTCAATAGTTGTAGCTTGACATCTGGGGTGTTTGGAGATATTTAGCAGCTTTTCCCCCAAAATAAAATAAAGAAAGGGCAATACTGGGAACTAGGGTCAAACGTATAATTGATAGATCCCAAAATGTATATAATATTTTATAATATTAAGTATTCTACAAAGAGTATAGGATATTGATCTGGACGGGGAACGAAAAGGTAAACAAAAAGATAATAAACAAGGGGAGCTTTCCTTAAGTGGAGATACACTGGACACCGCATCTCCGCACTCTTACCCGTTCTTCTTCTCTTTCATTAGCTCCGCTCTATGCCTTTTCATGTTGATGTTGATGTTGATGTTGATGTGAAGTTGTTTTGTTTTGACCCGGAACGCGTACCGGCATCATAACAAAGGAAAATGAGCAACCAACCATGGCTTGACAGTCTGTCTGACGACTGGCCATCTCCAGCTTCTCCCAGCAGCCCGATACCCGTTCTACCTGTTCGATCAGAGTCGCCTAAAACCAGTCAGCAAGGCACCCCTAGTCGCATTCCTCTACCCGCCCGGCGTCCCTTGGAACAACAATCGCCGGGAAACATAAAGGATAAGGTTACCCGACCATGTCATTTCCATAGAAGAGAACCTCCGACTCCGAAAACCCCACGAACACCCAAAACACGCAAACCACGATCGCCTCACCCTAATAGTTTGAAATTCACTACACCCAAGGCCGACCCAAAGATCAATTCCAAGCCAAGTCCCAAGGTCAGCCCCAAGCCCACCCCGGGTGCGGCTCGCAGACAGCCCTCAATGGATATGCGCTCCCCTCTGCGATCAGTGTCAAACGTCTCTAAAGCCTCCACACAATCCGAATCCGATGGTACAGTTCAGATCAAACCCAAGGGCAAGGACACAAAAGAGGGTACACCAGAATGGCGCCGGCGACTAGTGCGCGGGGAAATCGCCGCTGGCGAGCAACGTGACCTGTTCGCGCCGATGGGACTCGAAAGCGTGTTCAAGCCGCCCACACCTGGTGCTGCGACGGCGCAGCAAGGTTCCACCCCGTTTACGAAGCAGGATGACAATCTGTGGGATTTCGCCGACACACCTTCGCGACAGGATAGAGACGAGCAGAACAGTCGCGCTACTGACCCCGAACGCGTCGATGATGAGGAGGGAAGGGATAATGGCGACCGATCGCCGGAGGGAACCGACAATCGCGCTCCTTGGGAGAATAATGGGGGCCTGGACGTGGATTGGGACCAGGAAGGGTTCTCCCAAGCGGGGAATTCGCAGCTACGGACAGCTAGTGGGCTAGAGGATCTGCGCAACGAGGGAATCACTCCCATAACCTTCACCCGCAACAACACCGTCGATGGCAATGGGACTTCAGAAGTCATCAAGTCTGCGCTGAAGCAGGTCACCAACAAGTTGGAAAGCCTGTCTATTAAAAATGATAGTCGCCCGGACTCCCCCGCAAGCGATAGCCTCCTCTTCTACAACCACAGTGAACCTCACGTGGAAGGGTCTCCGCGAGAAGACAGCTTACTGGACGCGACCAGTCATTCTCTACCCCAGGATCTGTCTATGGGGACGGTGGACTTCAACAGTCGGCGAGGAAACCGCTCCTTCCCTCGGCGATTTTCCCCTTCGCCCTTCCCTTCCCACCGTTTGTCCCCCACAACCCTCGCCAACTCTAAAATCCGAAGTTCTCCCTTGTTCAACCCCCACAAAACTGCGTCACCTGGTCTACCGCGTCCTTCTTCGTCTCATGTGCGGCCATCCACCGCTGGAGCGGAGAATGAGGCCAAGATGCCGTCATCAGGAAGTCCATTGAAGCTGTTTGGTGACCATGACACATTTACTAACAACAGACTTCTTCGGCGCATGAGTCAGTTTGAAGACAATTTCAGCGACACGTCAGAAGGAGAGGAACCCCCTTCGCCCTCAGAAGAAGCGCGAAGAAAAGGCGAAAACCGCAGCCTTCTGAATGCGAGACACGAACCATTACAGGAGATCTCCCCTAGGCGAAACAACGAACGCCTTGGGTCTCGGAATGCTGTACATCGGATCAGCCAGTTTGGGGGTGGCGAGTTGGACAAATTCGATTTCTCAGACACCAGCCCTTACGAGCCCAAATTGATGTACGATGAGGCCAGAGGGTTTGGGTCCCGCCCGTCTTCACGCAAGCGATCGTCAACTCGACAAAAATATTTCCGTGGGGCCTCACAGCAAGGGCTGTATAATTACACCAGATCGGCAAGTTCGGGATTCACCAGGAAACCCTCTGCATGGATGCGCCAGGATTTCTTTGATGATATGCGGCATGGGACTCGTCCGAATAATAAAGAAAATATGGCTCCTGATGTGAAGCGAGTACCCCGGGCCCCCGGCATGGATCCCACCCCGAAACGGCGCCGAACAATTATGAGAAATAGCAGCGCCGAGCCCTATCACAATGCCAACGGCGGTTCGCCTCAGAAGTACGGTGACAGCATGTCACTGTTGCAACGGAGTCTTATGCAACACGGCGTTCAGCTCGAGAATAGTGACTATCTTGCTCCGCCGGGCCTTTCTCAATCGATGCAGCGACCTCGAACACCCACGCCAAGCCAAATACGGACAGACGGGGAAAGCCATGTTGCGCCGCACAGAGACTTCTCCGAATCCAATTTCGACAATAACGATTATTCGGATTCCTTTTCCATTGATGGTGACGTCCCACTAGTTAAGATCACTGGGGCTAGTGATACCTCGCGAAAGGGATCTATAACCACCCAGGATTATTTAAACGAGGCCACCAAAATCATGGATCTCATCAGATCGAAAGGACGAGGTGCGGCTGGATTGACAAGCGTACATGAGTCTGACGTGGAAAGTGAAGGCGACGAGTTCAGCGACGACGACGAATCCACACGTGAAGCCTTTTCTCGCCCTCCGAGCCGTGATGGAACGGATCTTCGCAAGTTGAGAGAGGTGAAGGAGTTGAATCCACAGATTTTGAGTCACCTGAAGAAATACCAGGAGCAAGATGATCCGGATGACCGCGAAATGTCCCTGCGTGCTCGCCATAGCCAGGACGAGGGCCAAACCGAGTTCGGTGAATCAAACTCACAGAATATCCGAATTCACGGTCCGAGGAAACGAAAGACTAGTGGCATGACTGATGACACAGCGGAAAACATCGCCCAGGATCTGATGACTATCAACACACAAATGTCTGGTTTCAGTGTCAACTCCCTACCCACCGGCTCTTCACAAAGCTCCCAAGTCAAGGGTATGCTGGCTTCTGACCTTGTAGCCCACCTGATCCCGAATGAGGTAAATGGCTTCAAATATGACCGTTCGAAGAATCAATGGGTGAAGGATGAGGTGGAAGAACCACAGGCGCCAATCTCAGAACCCACCGAGGAGACTGATGATCCATTCAAGGATATTCCGGATCTTAGTGTAGACGAGCTCCAGGAGATGATGCGAGTCCATGGTCTCAGTTCTCCTGCAAAGAGCGACGCTCCAGCTGATCGAGAGCAATTCAAGACCCGTGGTTCTTTGGCTGCGAACACATCCCCCAAGAAACCTGATGTTCGACCACACACGAGAGACGGGGAACCGTCTCTCGGCGCAAGCTCGGTTCAATCAAGATTCACTCGCTTCACGTCCAGTGTTCCTAACACTGGGACAAGAGCTACATCATGGGGCACGGACGAGGCCGCAGAAAGAAGAATCTCCGCGCAACGGAAACTTGAAGCTCAGCGTGAGGAGCCGTTGTCTTCGAAGACCCCCGATCTCTCGGGAAACAAGCACGTGTCGCGACAGTGAATCTCTCATCGCCCCTTGTTTCACGCCCCTCTTCTCGCGGCGAGCCTGATAACGCCCAGTCTGACCCGGACACGAACCACACCTACCATGGGATTGTGCCAGACGAAGGTGCAGGCCCAGCAGACCAAGAAAATGGCTCAATACGGTCATCCGTTCCTCCCACGGGGCGTCAAACTTCAGTCGGTGGACAACCGTTCATTCGACGTCCCATCTCGAGGATTGAGGAGAGGAACGAGGAGACAATCGATGACCAGAGCCTCATCCGCAGGAATGACTCACTTCATGTTCAAGAGACACCTGCGAAAAACGAGGCAGAGCATTCTTTGATGCCTGTCCGGAGCGCCGGGCCCGACACGACCTACAGCTTCCACCTCAGTCCACTTGCGGACTTCACTGTCAACCAAGGCGATAAACCTCTGAACCTTGAAATGAGCTACGTGGCTCAACGTACACACCCTTCCTCTTTGCGACAGGTGCACGGAACGTTCGCACTGGCAACTGAAGATTTGATCAAGCATATTACCGACGTGGAACCATATGAGCCTTATTGGGAACACGTGCGCCGTCTTGTCCTGCGTCAGAAGGGATTGATTACGCTACACAAGCTGAACGAATTCTGCCCCCGACTAGAGGAGTTGGATGTTTCCGACAATGACATTGGTCAACTGAGCGGCATTCCCCCAACCCTGCGAACCCTCAAGATTTCTAGGAACTGCCTCTCTAACCTGACTCCCTGGGGTCATATGGTCAATTTGCAGTACTTGGACGTTTCAGGAAACGATATCGAGACATTGGATGGCTTCGCGAGCTTGATTCATCTCCGGGAATTGAAGGCCAATGATAATCAGATCCGTAACATAGACGGGATTCTTGATCTGAATGGCTTGCTAAGCCTGAAGCTGAGAAACAACTCCATCACTGCAGTGGATTTTGAAGGGTCCGAGTTGACGCGCCTTCGTGATCTTGACTTGAGCCACAACTGTCTGACATCTGTTCGAAATGTCGAATGGCTTCCGTCACTTGCCACTTTCGATGTCAGCGCCAACCAGATCAGTCGTTTTGACACCTCCGCTTCCCTTATCAGTCTCCGCGCTCTCAAGCTCTCCGAAAACAAACTGGAGGCTTTAGATGCACGAGCTTTCCCTTCTGTGAGCCTTCTTTACCTCGATCAGAACCACCTTTCCACTGTTACCGGCCTTGAGAATTGTCACAATCTCGAGGTACTGTCTCTCCGAGAGCAGACACCATTCAAAGAAAAGGACATTGAACACAGGCTGGATATCGATTTGGGACTTGTCAAGGATGTTCGCAAGGTCTTTTTATCCTCAAACAAGCTTTCCCACCAAAGTGTCTGCCCTTCTGCCCCGCTACTACGACTTCAACTTCTTGATCTAGCTGCGTGCACGTTGAAAAGTCTCCCAAGCGATTTTGCCTTGAGCTTCCCGAACCTCAAGGTCCTAAACCTGAATTTCAACTCGGTTGATGACGTTGAGCCACTAGTTGGAATGAACTGTCTTGCAAGACTGATGGTTGTCGGCAACCGTCTCTCAAGGATGAGAAGGGTCTGTCAGATCCTCAGTCGACTAGGAAAAACCGGGAAAGGAACTGCGTGTTCCTTACGCAAGCTTGATCTCCGTGGGAACCCCTTGACTATTGGCTTTTACCCCCAGCAGTGACTGGGAGTGGCAATGCCGATCGCATGAAATTGAAGTCTCCAGAACAAGCAGTCGTCCGGCACCAAGGAACCCACCGGGATCTTTCCGACGCTCTATCTGAGCTCGGAAACGATGACCAGGTCTCTCACCGTGCCACCATGGGTGATGAGCCGAAGGCAGATAGAGACATCGAAGTAGACGACCCATACACACTTCCGCACGCCGACCCGCAAGCGGATGTGAAGTACTTAAGGCACCTCGATCAAGCCACACGTCTACGCCGGAGGGTGCTAGAACTCCTGCTCTACGCCGGCACGAGTGGTTCTCTCCATACCCTTGACGGACTAGACCTCCGGCCCTCACTGGGCAACGAATGCTCTGATATGAACAAAGCGTGGGACAGATTGGAACATCTTGGTGTATTGCGGAGGAAGGCGATCAAAAATTAGGCTATATTCTTTTTTTATTCTTTTCTGCCATTTCTTTTTCAATCACGCGAGGAGCGCGTGTGATTTGAGCATTGTTGGCGGCGTGTACGGAGTTTTGTTCCTTGAGTTGGAGTAGGCCACGCTTGGTTTTTCGTGTTTGCACAGCATCAGCGCATTACCGGAGTTGGATATCGAATCAATTCTGGCATTTTGGCATCTTTTACTGTCTCTAGCCTATTCGGGTTTTATTTGTCTTGTTGTTCTTGTATGTCTTTGCCCTTTATTGCCGGGGAAAGCAACGGTGTCCACCGCTTGGGAGTCAAACGTGCGAGCCTTGGAGTCACCAATAAAGACAGTGGCACGAGCGTGACCCTGATGGAAGTAGAGTCATTCCTCAGCCTAGACGGTAATCTTCCAGGGACAGGCTCCGAGGGGTGTTTGTAGGTGTTGTCGACGTAGGAATCATCACCTCTCAGCGTACCCACAGGAGCCTTGTCAAGGTCTTTGCTGACAGTGCCGTTGAGAATGTAAGGGAAGTTAGAATGAACCGAGTTGAAGACCTTATGGTCAACACCAAAGTTCTTAGTGAGAATATCTCTGGGGGTGTGGTCAATCCAGTCGTCGACCATGAAGGTAGTTTTTCTAAGTCAGTATATTGAGCTTGTAAAGATGTGACTGGGACATACCCAATCTTCTCAAAGATCCCGTCATCAAAAGCGAGGAGTTACTCGTTCTCATCGTCCAGGCCTTGCACATTATACGCTACGCCCTTTGGGTAATACCATATGTCACCCGTTTCGAGAACATCGGTAGTGAAGCCACCGTTTTCATCAACACCGGGCAACAGGAGAGAGCCGTTATATACAAATCCCCACTAGGGCTAAGTACTAGAGTAAGTGATTTGCGGTAGAAAGTGTATAGTCGTGGCCACTAACCGTGCGGTGCCAGTGCAGTTGTAATTCATCTCTCGAGACTTCAGATTAACTTCAAGCACGACATCTCCTCAAGTCTAGGAAGAACCTCTAAGATTTGGCTTTACAGAGAGGGCTGAATGCGAGGACAATGGTCCAGCATCAGAGTCCGAGTCGGGGATTGCTTGGATTCTCGACTTTGAGGGTGAAATTTGCCTCTCGTCGAGGATTCCAAAGGGAAGACTACGGCCGACTAATTTGATTCCTAACAATGTATATCAAGTGGGCTTGCTTCATGAGTAAACGAGATTTTATTTAATATTGTAAGGACGCTTCACTGGGTATCGAGAGCGAATGAAAGGGGAATGCACAGTGCAACATCATTAAAGGAATCAACCAAATCAACATAGACATAAGCTCAGAGCCCGGTGGCTAAATTTCATGTGCATTTGATGTCGGAGACACCTTCGAGCTTCCATCTATCCGACGCCGACCCTCGATCTGATCTGCAGACACCGACGAACCAGCCCCTTTACTCGCAACGATATCTTCTTCCAATGCAGCGCGGAATTCCTCACGCTTTGGAAGAAGGTACCGCACATCCACGAATCTCAAAATGCTCGTCATAATAATCACAAGAACCAACAGAGCCAATGCAGACTGCCACCCGTACTTATAAAATGGAGCTTGACTCGCAGGCCAGACGAGAACCTGTGACCACGAAGAGATGGCATAGTACCCAGCAACCGCAACGCCGACAACAAGCGACCGAGCCTCGGGATCCTGCGGAATAAGATCAGAGAGCCAGGCGAAGATCAACGGCGCCGTGCCGAGACAAATATACGAGATGAAGTATGACGCATAAGCAGCAGATAAATCCACCGACAACGGATGTGTAGTCCAAACACTCATGATGATACACGGGACGATTCCAATAACTGCCTGAAGAACGATGAGCGTCCAACGGGTTTCAAAGTAATCCGATAACAGAGCCCAGATCCACACGAACACGACATTAATCGCAGACCCTCCAATGGGGATAGCGTTGACCTGCGAGACAGTCCATCTCGCGCTCCCGTCTGGGTTCTTCAGCGATTTTAAAAACAGTCCGAAATAAACATATCCGTATGTGCCAAGGACCGTTGCGATATAGAGGATCGCAATGAAGTAAACAACCCACCCGGAGAACGTACGTTTCACGCCTGCCCAGGTCATCTTCTTTGGCTCGGCGCGGCCGTTGCGCGCGAGCCGTTCTAGCGACAGCTCGCCGTGGACTTTCTTGAACCAGAATGCGCGCGGGTTAGGTCGGTTCGGTAGATCGGGGAGCATGATAAATCCTGCGAATCCCCAGATTACCGTGATGATCGCGTTGATCACGAATAGCCAGCGCCATCCTGCTAGCCCGTTGCGTCCATCGAGAGTGTCGGTTATTGCGGCTTGCATGGCGCCCGAGAGCATTTGGCCGACTGCTTGGCAGGAGTGGTAGAATCCCATTCGCTTGGCGAGTTCGGTTGGGGTATACCAGTACACTGGGGGCTTGGTTAATTCGAGCCAAGGGAAGGAAATTTAAATGACATACTGAATAATGTCATCATTCCTGGCCATGCGCTACTTTCGCATAGACCGAGGAACACACGGAGGGCGTAGACTTGTTTCGCGTTCGTTGTCATCGCGATTAACCCGGTCAGAACACCCCATGCGATCTCCAAGCCTGGGAGCCAATAACTTGGACGTACGTAGGTGAGGATGATTTGGGAGGGAATTAGCATTACGCAGTAGGCGGCGTTAAAATAGGTTGTGAATCTAGACTGTATTAACTATCATGAAGTTTGTATGTAAATTTCTCGGACAACTCACAGATTAAGCTCATTTCCGAACAAGTGTAAATCCTCCTTCATGCCAGATACGTAGGCATTGTTGATATTTTGTTGATCGAGATATTTGATAACTGACAGAAGTCAGTTTGGCCGATCCCAAGCTGTTAGAGGGGTAGCCCAACGCACCCTGTGAAATACAGCCGAAAGTCATCAGGAAGATGTCAAGGCGTCGGACCAGGGCCTTCTCCTCCGGAGATCGGACATCGACATTCGACGCATTGCGACGAAAGGGTTTGAAGGACACCATTATTATAGTGGTGTGGGGAGAGAGAAAAAAGCCAGCATTCTGGGGACTTTAGCCATTCATATACCCAAGCAGGGCCCGATGATAAGGCGCCCCTGTGACCCCTCACAGATAAAGTAATGCGTCTGGGGTAGTCTTTTAGCTTGTCTTTGGCTTCGAGGGACTAGGACGTTTCTGCAAGGTGCACGCGTGATAAGCCTTTAAAGCACCAATGGTTGTCCTTGTAACATCGGAGGAATGCCGAGGTCGATATAGAGAGGCATTTTGGCGTTTAGTCAATTCCAACTCCACTGCCAAGGTCGGCTTAATGAGTGGATCTAGAGAGAGGGAGAATCCTATCAGTTCGAAGAGTTTGAAGGGAAAAATCCTTTTAAGGATTTGAGGGGGAAGTCCACGATAGGAGAATCCCAGGGTTCCCCGCATGCGACAACGGAGAATATGAGACACTCTCTCTCCCCGACTTATATACGTTGTATATATTTCTTGAATATTTGTGGAATCCTTGACTAATTGCATATCCTCTGAAATGTCGGCTTCAAATATTGAGACAAGCAGAAGCCTGCCAAATCCCAATCCTGGCTTGAGTTACTGGCAACGAACAACTCGGGCATATCCCAATTTGCATGCAAACATCGATACAACCGTTCCATCCCACTCAAAATATGTCATTATAGGATCCGGTATTTCTGGCGGTTTAACGGCCTTCAAGTTGATCGAAGGAGGCGCCAAACCCGAGGATATCGTGGTTCTCGAGGCACGGGAGGCAGCAAGTGGCGCAAGCTCGCGAAATGCCGGACATGTGCGACCAGGTCTGTCAGACTTCCATATGAATATGGTGAGCATTTCTGATTTGCAACATAGATGCTTTCAGGGGTTTCAGTGCATATGCCAAAGTGCATGGAGAGCAACAAGCATTGAAGATCATCCAGGACGAGCGACTGGTCCTAGAAAGAGTCGACGCATTTGTCAAGGAACATAATGTAGAATGCGACTTCAACTTGACAACGACATTTGATGTTTGCATGACCCCGGAATTCGCGGCCTACGAGGCAGAGAGCCTGGAAGCGTTTAAGAAAGCAGGCGGCGATACTTCGCACATCATATTTCACGAAGGAGAACAGGCCACGCAGAAGACGAGAGTCCCGGGGGCTGTAGCAGCATATGAGTGGCCGGCAGGATCAAGCCACCCGGCAAAGCTTGCACAGTTTCTTCTTCAGGCAGTGATATCTAAGGGTGCGAGGCTCTTCACGTTTTGTCCTGCCACTGAAATTGAACGAAGTGGCGTGACCTCCGAAACATGGAAGGTGCACACGCCCCGGGGGATGATCGAAGCGGAGAAGCTTATTCATTGCACGAATGCCCATGCTGCCCTGTTACTGCCGCAGTTGGAGGCTTATATTCGGCCAAACCGTGCACAGGCTCACTCTCTTGTGCCTGTTCCAGCTTTCTCAGGGAAGAACGCCTTGCAGAAAACTTTCTCACTCCGCTTTAGCCTCCTCCATTTTTACTCCCTGGTCCAGCGTAAGGGAGATGGTACATTGGTGTTAGGTGTATCGCGGTCAAACCCAAACTTGAGCCCTGAGACAAATGCTACTCGATTCGGCACTGACGATTCCCGGTACAACGAAGAGATTGTTCAGGATGCTCTGCAGACTTTTGGTGAGATATTTCCTGCTTATTCGCCCCAGGCTGCTATGCATGGTGAGGGTCTGGATCATGCTTGGACTGGGATAATTGCCATGACTACGGACTCTGTTCCGTTCGTCGGGGCAATTGATTCCCTTCCTGGGCAATATATCTGTGCCGGATTTAATGGCCATGGTGAGTTTTTCTTTTGCGAGATTATATCCTGGAAGGACACGCTAACTGGAGACAGGTATGGCCCGGATATTTACGTGCGCTCCGGCTGTCGCTCAACTTGTGCTTGGGAAGACCTGGGACGAAACGGGGCTGCCAGAATGTTTCCAGTTTAGCGACGAAAGGCTCTCCCGGCTTTCAAATGGAGATTTGCCTTCTATTTGGTAGGGGGGTTTTATACCCCGGTTGATACGATTGAAATACATTCTATGCATTTTCTGTAATGTTTAATGGTAGAGGCTCAATAACTCTCATATGGTTGATCAATCTGGTCGCTATGTAATCTTCATTATAAAGAGCGCATTTAATTCAGCATACTAAGTATAGGGGGTAAAAGAGTAAAGAGAAAAGATCCTCTAGGACAGGATCTCTTATGTTCCTCGTTAAACATCTACCTTACGTAGAGCAAGGTTCTGATTCTGTAAACTTCGCAAACCACTCTTGCCAGCACTCTTTCCAGCACTCTTTGTACTAGTCTTTTTGAGGTCTTTTTGCTAACATAGTCTCTCCTGATCGTTAGACAGACTCGGCGATCACTTCAACAGGCTCAGAAGGGCAATGACAGAACTAGAAGGTAGTTGGCGTGAACCGAGGGACTCTTTAGAAGCAAGGAGAACAGTGGCAGAAACAAGAATCTGCAATAATATTTATCTGACAGCTCAGGGTAAACCTAGAAGAGCTGATTCGAAGTAAACTAGCGCTTTTCCGTTGGACGGAAGGTGACCCAGTCCTCTCCAGCATTTTGAGTCTTCGGTTGATCTTCGTAATAAGGATGGTGAGAGCAGTAGTTCTTGCTGAATCTCCAATTGGCACCTTGACACTTCGGATTCGCAGCACATTCTTTGTAGCATGTCTCTGGGTCGGTCACATCCTTTCGAACCGTGATCATGTCCGTTTTTGTGCTATATGCCTTTCCACAAATAACGTCAAATTCAATCCCATTGAAGACGCGAGTCGTGCCATCTTGTGTCGGGCAATAGGGCTTCGTACCTTCCTCGGTTTCTTCCTCGGCAGGACAGTCGATCTTGCCACAGCATTGGTTCTTGCTATTCTTCCAGATGCAATTGTTCTTGTCGGCCCGGATATCACATGGAACCTCAAGGAGTTCAAATTCAATGCAGGAGTCGGTGGCCTTGTTGTCAAAGGAGATACCCGGGCTGACGTCTGGACAAGCTTGCGAAAGTCCCTGGTTAAACCCTGTAAGGCAATATTTACCACAGGGCCACTTGGTGAACGAGAAGTTCCCAGCTTTTTCATAGTCGGGAGTCTTGCCGATGTGGGCACCATTCTGTTTATTGTCCACCCATTGGTTGGCATCGGTTGCGTAAGGCAGACTGCCATGAAGGTCCTTGATCTTGACTTCATCGCTTGGATTGACCGGCAGGCCTGGCGTGCATTTTTCATCCCTGCAAAGTTGGAATTTTGCAGGCCGGATATACTTGCTCAGCTTGGTTTCAGAGTACTGGCCACCGTTGAAAGTCAAATAGTTCTCCGGCCTTCCAGTGAGGAAGTAGCATTTTCCTGTATGAGATTAGTTGCTTTGCTCCAGCGTAAAAGTGCATAGTATGATGTACCTGTCTTCAAACCAGAGTCACACTTGCCAGCTTTGACGGGCTTGCAGGTGCCGTCGTCGGCCATGGTCTGGCCCTTAGGGCACTGGCACTTTCCATCGACCATCTCTTGGCCATTGGGACACTTCTCTGCTCTCTTGCACATATAGCCGTCGTAGACGGAGCCTTTCACACAGCACTCATATCCAACATCCGTAGAGCCGGTCACGTCATGGCCCTCCGCGCAGCAGTGCCATTCAGTGTCCGCAGACCCTTTAAGGCTTTCTCCCTCCAGACAACAAGTGGCGTGCTTTTTGTCCGGAGTGATAAAGGGTGTCTCGTTTTCTTCGCAGTGATAGCTCCCGCGATAACGGCCAGTTCCCCACCGGATACTGTGTCCCTCGACATAGGGCTCTTTCCCAGGTGCGCCGACTTCGTCTGGCTCGACTTTCCTGCCATATACAGCATAAGCCTGAAGAAGGATGGCGAGAATGCCGAGAGAAGAGCCTTTCATAGTCGTTTTGGTATATAGAAATTGAGAGTGATTGAGGGTTTGTGATGATAGAGAGCAATGGAATGGTCTTCACGGGCTCTTTATATCTTGTTCTCCCTGTGCCAACCCCTCTTTGCACACATGGCTCAAGCCCCGGTACCGCGTCACCTTCCTCTAAGTCAGTATCTAAGTTTGAAGGAGAAGACGATCTGCCCCATACTTGTGGAGTACATCAGTTGCCCTCACTGGAGTAAGCGGGGCCCTGAAGATTCTGACGCATTCATGCCAGCTGTGTTTTCATGCAGTTCATGGCAGACCTTTACTTCTTGCTAGATCTTCCTAGGCTTTGTGCCTTCGTCTCTTTTACCCAGTGAAGCTATTCAAATAGGCATGACAGCATATAGAGATCATCATCAGCACCATGTTCATTCAGACTGTTGATCTCCTCTTTCTTTCTCGTAATCTGCACAACACAGACACCATCAGTCTCACGTACGAAAAACCTTATTGGTCTAAGATAGCTAGCCCCACGGGCTCTGCAGAGCATTGTAGTTCGTGGTGAGTGTCGATCAGCTTAGTGATCAGTTCCTCCCCCCGGGAGTAATGGGACGGGACGAACCCAGTGGTGGGGTACACCAGATGCAGATCGGCAATGACTCCAACTGCATGCTAGGGATTAACTTCGTCAGGAGCATGGAATTGATTTGTATACTCAGTACTTGTTGAAGATATATGTCAATTTTCGGATTCAAGATCACCAATTCGGCATTTCAGCAATGCAACGGAGCATAACAATCGCGGCGAATAGCACGAGGTTGTTGGATCTTTTTTGCTAGGGGCACGCGAGGATCTACAACATACGAAGATTGTTGTAGGTACCGTCACCTAGGCGAAATGTCCCGTATGTGGAGATGCCAAGCCATGGGTTTACGTACAAAGTGCAGCCATATACATACAAGGCGATTGATGCAGATGTGTCAAAGATGGATCTGCAAGAGGGGTTCTCGTCTCCAAGTGCCCAGGTGGGTACTTGAAGAGTTTGGATTGCGGGGAAGACGACAGATCTTCCTTTGTCAAGTAGGTATATATGCAGCTATTTATGTCATAGCTGAGGTGGTGTACACGTACAATATGATCTTCATTATAGTTCATCAATTCCAATTATCTTCTTTCTTTGCTATTGGCGGAGAACGAGATCATCCCACTTTCAGGTGAACTGCAGCAAAACATTTTTGCATAGAAAGTGCGATTGCATTTTGTGACGAACTTAGCGAGAGGGATGCTCGGAGGAACTCGTACCGAGCTGTTTATAGCTTCAAGGAGGGTTCCGGAAAGCTTAGTAGTAGTTATGCCTGTTCTCCCTGTTCTCAAACTCTTGGTATAGTTAGTGTGTAGGCTTGTGGTGTAGTATGGAGAGGACAATAGTCAAAGGGATATACCCAAGGAAACTGCTAAAAAAGGACACTGAAAGACATATGAAAAAGCTGTCGAAGAAGACTACTTAGAAATGGAGGGATTGGAAATGGGATAGTTGGGGGTGATAGTTTGCGCAAAAGGGGTGCATTGTCTGTCAGCGGGGTTAAAACACGATGTTTGCGCCACGAGGAGAGGTGGTGGTTAATACAATATCCACTGCAAAAACACGCTGTAGCTTGTCAGTACTAGGGTTATATATGCTCCGTAGGTGGGCGGGGCGGTCGAGGCGGGAGACCAGGGTAGGTATGAATCAAAACAAAGCTTAGTAATGGAGGTAACGCAGCCTCCTATTTCCAGACTCAAACCCCTCCCTTTTTCGTCCCACGTTCCAAGAAAGAAGTCTAGTTCTTCACCGAGAAACAACCTTGGAAGTTGGAGAAGGTATCCCATCCATTGGAAGCTCCTTCCGACCCACAGAGTGGGGCATCGGACCGTCCCGAAAAGGCAATCATATCCACATCCAAGCTACCGTGGTATCCTTGGTATCCTTAGTGTCCTTGGAAGGCTCACAATCGGAAGACGCCAAACAAGATACCGAAAGGAGATACAAAAAGAAGTCCCAAAAAGTCGCGAAACACACACGATCCAAGCTGTGGTCATATCCTTTGAAAAGACAGGTAAGAAGATGAAGCTATTCCCATCGAAGCTTCGTACAGTTAACTCTTCAAAGCCAACGTTCGACGTCGAACGCAATCCACATGCACCCATGATTGGCTTACAATTTACAAGCCGCGTGGCAAAACGCACATTTTCTTCCCTCCGCACGAAACCGCTCCACCTCCCTCCTACAAATCCTACCTTCGCCATACCCAGCCACGAGGTCGTCGATGAAGAGAGATTCCTGAACGATGGCCTCCAAGACTTCTACCCTGCAAGACCGGGCGAGACACTTGGCGATAATTACCAGTTGCTAGCGAAGATCGGCTGGGGAACGAGTTCAACCGTATGGCTAGCGCGAGATCTCACAAGGTATGTTTCATTTCCGCGCCAATACTGTTCAATGTTGATTGTAGCTGCTGAGTCGCTAGGTACCAATGGCAGCCCGAGCGAACAGTTGCTGTGAAATTTTTGAATAGCTGTTATGGTAAATCTGGGAATGATCTTCTCAGTATCGAGGAAACCGTTGCACAAAAGAATCCTTCACATCAGGGTTATGGGTCTGTACGGACCTGTCAGGAAAGTTTTGAGCTCGAGATTCCAGGCAGGAAGAACACTTGCCTTGTATACGAGGCAATGCGGGAGCCAATGACAGTGTTTCAGCAACGTTTCGAGAACGGAAGAATGCCTCTTCCTGTTGCCAAGGCGTATATTGGATTGCTTCTTCTCGGGTTGCAGTATTTGCACGCTGAGTGCAGACTCGTTCATACTGGCAAGTAATACCCGTTGACTTCTAGTATGGCTGTGAAAGAAAAGGATTTGCTAACCAGAAAAGTTGCTATAGATCTGAAGCTCGCAAATATCCTAATGACTTTCGAAAATGAGAAAGCTATTCCAAAGTTCATTCATGAACAAGTCACCAAGTTTCCCATGCATTACCATACCGATCCAGTAACAAACCGCACCACCTACCGAAGCTACGACGGTTTTGGACCAATGGACGTTGAGGACATCGCAAACGTCCTCCCCAAGATAACCGATTTCGGCTCGGCATGGAAGTTCGACAACGTCGACCCAGAAACGAAGTCACAGCGCCAAACCGTCGTTACGTGTCCTATACAGCCAGACTACTACCGGGCACCAGAAGTTGTCCTCGGATATGGGTGGGATTTCAGCGCAGACATATGGAACTTCGGTGTCCTTGTAAGCCGAATATCATGTGCCTATCCATGCTGCCAAGACTAACACGTTGTTTTTCAAGGTTTGGAACATCATCGAAGGCACAGAGCTGTTTACGCAGGTGCAAGATGCTAACGGTCGATATGATCCGAAATTCCATCTGGCAGAAATGATCGCTCTGCTTGGCCCACCACCTAAGGAGGTAATTGAGCGAGCAGAGTATATGTCGCAGGTGGGTTATCCTTCTCCAATTACCATTGGGGCAGGGAAGCCGTGCAAAAACGCCCGGGAGGTTTTTGGTGGTCCGTACTTTGATAAAGAAGGTGAGTCTTCGATTCTAAGTTCCGACATGTGCGTTATTTTGGCTGATTGTTGGCTGAAGGGAAATTCCTTCACGAGGAGCTCATACCAAGTCGAAAACTGGAGGATACGATCCCTTCTCTTGATGACTCGGAAAGGGAGCTTTTCTTGTCATTTGCTAGGGATATGCTCACGTGGGTTCCATCAGAGAGGAAATCTGCTCGTGAGCTGACGGCGCATCCGTTCCTCAATTTCGGTGGACATATTACTATGGACCTCTTGGAGGGGCGCTCTTAGAACATGACCTGTTCGATCCATGTACACTATGCTGTTTGTAGTTTGTCTACAGTGAGAAGCTCTCCACTATGTATACTATCTCCACTATGCATTAAAAGAGCATTGAAGGATCTTTGCGCAAATGGTCACGAGTTGGAAATCGCTGTTGAACTTATGGTACATGCTCGCTGGTAAATGCCAAATATCTGCGAACGTAGGCCGGATATGACGTCCAGTATTATGTACTTATTAGCAGCGATTGGAGAATGATCCTCAAGAGGAACCCCAAAGGGAATGTCGCCGTCCTAGCCTGAAATGGTACGAGACCACCTAAGAGAAGAGCCTTGATAAGATATGTAGGCCATTATACCGGCCCAAGCAGGTCACTCTGAGTACCGTGTCCGTGGCGCCGAGACAAGCAATGACCTCTTCCTCAGTAGACCTTTCAAGCGAGCGCACGCTCACAGCCCAAGCACAATTGCATCACAGAGTCAAGGCTGAAGGAATCACGGCACATATTCATAGCGGTGCCAATTCTCCTTAACCCACCACTTCGCTACGTGAGCTGCGTCCTTAACCCACTGTACAGCATCTTCTCCGTATTCAGACAAGACCATATTCATCAAATTCTCAAGATCGAAGTCCTGCAGTGCTTCAAGTTCATGGGGGTCGGTTTCTACATTCGAGAACCGCCATTCTAGGTCAGGGATGACGGGGATGATGAGACGATAAGGCTTTGCGGCGGATCGTAGGGCAAGCCACGTTCCTCCGGTGTTCATGACTGAGAACTGCCAGTCTTGCTTTCCATCTTTTTCTGCGAATGTGGGTCGGATCATTGATTGGCCTTCGTACAGAGGTAGAAGATCTTTGATCGCAGATTTGGATTGTTTGTCGAGGGATCCAGATTCGGAGAGAATATCAAGGATTGTCGGGAGGATTTGTATGGAGGCGACTCGAGAGTTTATCTCGATGGGTGGGAGTTGGGGATGGGCAAAGACTAGAGGGACGTGGAAGCTGGAGGCGTGGGGGTTCAGATATGGGGTGACGCCGCTATTCTCAGGGAGTGAAACGCCACTGTTGTGGTTAGATTGTGTTGATAGGAGAAGGAAAATGTTGGGGTCTGGCACTTACTGGTCCCCCACCATCACGACCAATGTCTCGTTCGCAACACCCGTTTCCTCTAGGATGTTCAACAACTCGGCGAGCCATTTGTCTGCGACGCCAAGTGTATTCAGGTAGTGATTTACTTTATTGGTCCTTCCTACCCAGCCGTGACTGATCATTTCCTCGTACTTGTGATTTGGTGTATCCCAGGGTTGGTGGGTAATGCCAGTCAGGTGCGAGATGAACAGTCGTTCCTTCCGCTTCTCTGCTGAGTTGATTGCGTTGCGGTAATAATCCGCAAGCTCTGTTTCAGGGTATCCCCAGAAATTGAACTTGTGTGGTTGAGGGCCACCCTGCTTCGCACGATCCTCGGCAATGTTGATGTCGGTTACTTTGTGTTTAAAGCCCAACGCAGGCGTGAGATGGTCTTGGTTGTCGTATTCATCAGTAACGGACTGCATCCATGTGGATCGCCATGGCCAAGAGGTATAGTCCTCCGTCTTGGTCCTGGCCTGAGAGTTGAGTGCCTCCAGAATATGCGGCATGCACGGTTGGTAGATGTGGTGCAGGTATTCGCGATTGAAGTCTACGACCAAGGGAGCGATACCGCACACAGTCGCCACGATACTCTTCAGGGTAAAGGTACCGCCTGTATAAGCGTTGGTAGCATGGAATCCCCCATAGGGATTAGCTACGTTAGTGTTTCCATTGAACCCGGAAGAAGTGGCCGTGAGTCTCTCTGCGGTGGGTGTTAGATTGGCCAGTCTTTCTTCAACCTCAACAGGGAGGTGGCCATTCTTGAACGTTTCGCGAATTACGTCCCCAAAATAAGATTCCTTCCGAAGTGGGAAAACATCTGCACGAGTGCTTTCTAGCTTGAGAAGTAACACGTGCTTGATATTGACACTGCCGCTCTGAAGCGGCTCGCGGAGTGACTCGAGGGCTTCATTTTCAAGGTTGGAGATGTGAAGTGGATCATGTGCTGGATTGTAATGCACGCGCGCAGTGTGATTGGCATTTTCATACCAGTCACTGAACCCAGCCAGTTTATCGCGTGGCAGCCAGTCAAATTTGGGCGGCGCTGCGAGGGCTGTATGATTGCCCAGCCAACTGTAATCACCTGTCAACCCGAGTAGATCAAATGGTGATGAAGTGCGAGACCGGTCCTTGGCGAATGGCGTGATGATGGCAGTCTCAGATAAAAAGCTATAGGCAGCATTTGAAGGACGAATGCAACACAAAATAACCACAAGGCTAGTGAATGTGAAAACAAAGGCTCGCGTCCAACAAGACCGCCGAGATTCCTTTGCTATATTTTTTGGAGCCGCTTCCATTGTCTGTGGGTCCAAGTCCAACCCATTTCGGTTCTCATCCCAGTCCTCGGGTGCGACTCGCTCATAGCTCTTCAAGATTGGAGACTTTCGTTTCCTGCGACAGGAGGACGGCAGGATACTCCTAAAGATTGACACAATTCCTTTGGTCCAATTATATATATGCGGGGTTGAAAACCAGGACGCAGCAAGAAAGACGATCTCGACGATGATTAAACCCGTTAAGCCGGTGAGCAGCGTTTTGACAGCAGCCGTGTCGCCGTGGAAGTTGTGCGCTTGTTTCCAGTGGATCTCGGCTCCGGTTGCGACGTAGAAAGAGATATTGGCGGCTGACAGACCGGAGATTGTCAAACTATACAAGAATTTCACTTAGTGATGTCTCACGTGGGCCCCAAATCCATGCTCATACCTCGCTGGAACAGCCAAAAAGGCTGCTATGACACGTGCCCAGCGGCGCTGGTGATCAGCACACAGGCTGTGAGTGAGTAAGATACACACTACATCTTGTAAAAAGAATGTTGGGCCCCAGATGATCAATTGTCCGAGAGGTAATGAGTTCAGATGGGAGTAGATGTGAAGAATCTTGGCGCAGATCACAGCGATGAACAACAGAGAGAACCAATACTTGCGCGAGATTGGCCAACAATGATCGAACCAAAAGGATGGAGAGATAGCTTTACCCCCAAACCGGGTTATAAGTGCCCCCATTCTTTCTTTTGTCGAAATCCAAGTGAACCCCTATCAGGAAAGCAAATAAATCCCTGCAGAACGACATCTGGAGCTAAATCCTCTTAGCGTCCATTTTCCAATACAAGCGCCATTTGAAAAATACCACTAGGCAACCATGGAAAGGGTCTTGTAGTACTAAATTTGGCCTAGAGGGGCTAGATTCCGTTCTATTCTTTTCTGACATCATTTACTAGTACGTATTTGGTCTCGCAATAGCAACATAATTTTCAATGTTGTGTATGGAAATATACACCATAACGTAATATCTTCGTAAATCTTCGTAATTGTTCTTCGGTAGAGGAACCCAACCTCAAGCATTGAATACATTTAAGGACAAGCAAATCCTATAATATCACATAACTTGTATACCTAGGTAACATGTCGGTAGCCGTATTCTAGACTGGGTTGGAAATGCAGGCCACCGTCGAATCCAATGTTTGACATGGGAACCCCTGATTTATATCTTGTTCCCTCTGATTCTACCGTAGTTCCGACATTAGAGATTCCTACTATTCTACGGTCAATATATTTTAGTCTTGAAAAAAGTGCTATTTTAATATGGAGTATGGACCGATAACTGACTACTAGTACACTAACCTAGTTGGGCTAACTAGTATGTGGCCTGATAAATAAAGCACGCGGCGCACGGAGTACAACATACAGAGTACATGCATTGCACATCCCTCGAGGTCTAATTGCCAAACCCGCATGATGCACGTTTCCCTTTACAATTCTTAAACCCCCACTTGGAAAAGGAAACCTGCCGTCGCTCTAGTCAGTTAACTTGGGAAATACATGAGACGAGATGCGTACTGCCCGTGGACCATATAGGATAGTTACACTATCATCAGAGCACTCATTTCTATTCGGGGTACAAAGTACTCTCGCTATCATCGACACACGGAGTAAGATAGAACAAGGCGAGAGAATCTCGGCATACATGCAGCCTTGGCCCACACCCCTGTCATGTTAATCCAATGATCGTCGACGGGAACATCCGGACAACGTGGCTAACACTGCACCAAACCCATTCAGGCTACACGGGTGGAGCATGATGCCGCACTTATCTCCCACCACCCAATCCCAACTATTGAACCTGCGACAGGATTGCGGGACAAACGGCTGAAAACCGTTGCACATTAGTACCAATTGGCATTTCATCCCTTGTCTCCCCCTTTACCCTCTTCCCTATTCCTTTCGAGGGGTCCAAGTATCGAACCATGTCGAAATCAACACATATTGCTGTAGTATGTTTATCCATCAGTCGTTCTCCTCGCCATTCTAACAAGTTATAGGATGCGGATGTCTATCTCTCAGCTGGCTATGGCAATGATTGGCAGTCGTAAATGCTCACATTCCTCCCATTATCTCACGTCATCGATCTCTGACACGATACTAGAGAGACTACGTCTATCGGTTCGTCAATCTATCGCGGCTTGATGGAAAATGGCAGACGGTATGGTTTCATCGTACATTTGGCGCACTCGGAGGCAGGGCTCCAGGCTCGGCCCATTGCTTACCTACTATCTGCAGGTATCAAACTCTGAGCGACAAAGAATATCTGTATGCATGTCATCGTATCTACCACTAAGAAATGCATACTGATCCTCGATTCTCACCAGGGTACCGTCCGATGACCTGGCATTTGAGTCCTACGAAGCTGGGTACGTACGACCAACCTTTCATCTTGTTATTACCCCTAACACTCCCAGGCATTTGCTCGCTCTCGTTTTAGATTCAGAGCGCGAGAACCCGCTATTTAGAGCGCCTGTCGGGAAAAACCCTGAACATATCCTCGATATTGGGACGGGGAAGGGTAACTGGGCTGTGTATGTCAGAAGAGAGCCCCTCTTGAACAAACAAAACTTATACCAATATAACACTTCTATAGCGACGTTGCTGATATGTTCCCATCTGGTGGGTGTCGATCCCCAGCGATCTACGACATGGTTAACTAACACCATCTAGCGACTGTCCGAGGAGTCGACCTCTTCCCACCACCCATTGTATGGATGCCGCCAAATTGCGTTTTCGAAGTTGACAACGTCCTAGAAGAATGGACCTGGAGAGACCCTCTCGACCTAATCCACATGCGGATTATGACTGGTTCATTCGATCCCGCGGGATGGGATCATGTCTACTCAACCTCCTTTAAGTAAATAGCCCACTTATACCAGCCCTTATCTTCAACGATATGCACTAACATTACCTCTCTCGTAGAAACCTCCGAGCAGGAGGCTGGATCGAACAACTCGAAGGCAGTACAACCATCGAATGCGACGACGACAGCCTGCCGGCAGATAGCATCCTGCGAAGCTGGGGTCGGACCATGAACGCGTGCGGTGCGCGCGCCGGACTCTCCCTAGATACTATCGATACCATGCATGACATGATGCAAAAGGCCGGGTTTGTGGATATCCACGAGAAGGCATACAACTGGCCGATTGGGCCGTGGGCTCGTGATCAGAAATATAAAGAGGCCGGCATTGTTAATTTCCAGCATTGGCTTTCGGGTATGGAGGGATGGTGTTTGAGGTTACTTACGCATTTCGGTGCGCCGCATCCTTGGTCGAAGGATGAGGTTACTGTTTATTTGGCTAAGGTTCGTTCGGAGATTAAGAACCCGAGATATCATATTTATCAGAGAGCGTGAGTTTGGCTTAACTCTACGGCGTGGTTGGAGGGATTGTTATGCTGATGCTTGTTTAGACGACGTGTGTGGGCGCGCAAGCCTTTTCCCGGGGAGATTACGCCGGAGATGACCCCGGTTAAGAGCGAGGAGTGAAAGAAATGGTTGGTCTTAGCAAGTAATTGAGTTGTCGATTGGGTGTCATTATGAAGACTGTAGGAGAGGAACCGAGTCAAGTCCTTATGGAGTTTGTATTAAGAGAGATTTGAAAAGAATGCTGGAGACGTTTTCTCGAAGTCTTTCTACAATCGAGTGTATACATCTACTTACGCTCAGCCACTCGACCTGTAGTCCACAGGAGTGATCCATGGACGTGTGTATAATAGTATAGTTCATCCACGCATGGGCAGTGAAGGCGAGTTCTGCTTTCAGAATTTCCCTGGAGATATTTAGATAGCTAGGAAGATCGCAAGCATAGCGATATTATCATGTATTTCATTGAGCTATGTCATAAGCTAGCATAATTGCGACAAATGGCTCGCAATTGCAATTTTCATCGCATAGAATCATCGAAACTGGTTCGAGCTCCACGTATCAAGCTCAGGATTCCAGTTCCAAATTCGCCAACTGCGGTGAAAATGTGCGCCGAACCCACTCCATGTATGTCTTCCACTTGTTAAGATCGCCTGATGCCTCCGCACCGGGGAACGCCCTGCTCAGTTCTCGAGTGATCTTCAGAATGCCAAGGGACGCCTCCTGGGCTTTCTCCAATTCTTGCTTGACGGCATTCTCCTTTGGCTTGAAGGAAAGGACAGAGGTGTAATGCTCTGACAAAGCGTCTAGCCGCCGCTCAGTATCTTCCGGTGCGATCTTAATCAGTTTGGACGTCATGAGATTGCTGATGGCACGGATGTCCTGTTCGTCATCAATACCGGCGACAATACGGTCAAAGAGTTCGGCCATATGGGTGCGAGAGAACGAAGTGTCGAGCGAGGCATAAAGGGTTTCGTAGGCACTCTGCCAAAAATGATGTCAGTGGGGATCTATGGCAGACAATAAGAGATACTGACCTTTCGTAAATCGAGTCCATCATCCACTTTGTGTTTGAATGGACCCATTTGCACCTCTCGAATGAGCTCTGGCTTGATTTTGGTGTCACCAAGGACGGCCGGCAGCAGCTCGTCCAGGTGAGGGAGCAGAAGATCCATCTTATTATGGATTGCAGAGTTGAGGGTGGTCAACGCAAGCCGGTGGTTGCCCAGATCGCTGTCGTTGAGCATGTTGGTTAAAAGGGGCACCATCAAGGGTCGCAGCACATCGTTGTAAGCATCAGTCGAATCAGCAAGCGTGTAGCGGAATGCCGAAATCACCACGCCACGAACAGCTGGGTCGGCATTGGCCAGGTATTCCTACGGGCAGGGAGTTAGTATTGAAAACGTAGAAGAATGAGCACGACTTACTTGGAAGTGGGGAATGTAAGCAACGGGGTCAAGGAGTGCCAAGCGGCCGACACATTCAGCCCCGACAGCGCGGTTGTCTTCCTCTTCAGAGACGACAAGGAGTGCGTGCCACAATTTGTGAGCAGATGGTGCAAGATCCGGACGTACGACCTCCGGATGCTGGAGTAATTCTCGTACCGAATGGAGAAGCAGATAGCTTTGAGGATTTGATTTTTCCAACCCATTCAAGATGATTGGGAGATAGGCTTTGACGCTACCTGCGGCTGCGTTTCCGAGAGCAGTGGCGGCAGCCAAGCGCACATGATCTGACTGGGATTCGAAATGGGGAATGAATAGACTCGGGGTCAGCGAGCACTCGGGTCCCATTCGCAGGCCGATTTCGCCTAGGATAGCAAGGGCAAGGCACTTTCGGCTATCATCCCGTGCAGTCCTGAGTTCTGTCGAGAAATCTTCCATTGTGACGCCGAGATTCGGTCCACCGTGGACCAGAAGGGTACCAACGGCTCTTCCGACCACTGATGAGTCCCCTGTAATTCCCACATCACGAAGGAGATTCTGCATCAAACTAGCACCCGCACCTTCTTCGCCAATAACCTTGACCAGAAGCAGCAATGCTTTGAGAACAGTTCCGACTAGTGGTTTGGTCACGATTGAGCAGATAGAAGAGATCAGACCGCTGTTCACCATTAGCTTTCCGTTGCCAGGGACAAGTTTGGCAATGATGATCAGAGTAGGCGTAAGGGTGTGGAAATCAGCTGCAGCGAGAAGAGGCAAGGCAGCATTCTCAAGTGCTGTGATCGTCTCAGGGGTGAGGTGAGATCTTATGTTGGAATTCATGGAAAGACTGCGGAGAGTTTCCAGACACGCGCCTCTCAAGGCACGATCGGACTTGCGCAAGTTCGACCCTAGCTCAAGGGCGACATTGTTGACCCAATCACTAGAAACATCCTGCTTGCGACTGGCGAGAACGACGACGTCGTCAATCGCACGAACCGCGGACAAACGAGTTGTCTCGTTCTTCACCCGGTCGACCAAAACAGCCAGACCATTAGATCTCCTCTCGGATGAAAGGAACTCTAAGCCCAGCTCCCCTGACGTACGTGCGAGAATCACACCGAACACATGAATTGCCCGTTGGCGGACTTCGAGATCGGCACTTGTGTCGGTGATTCGAGAGTGGACAACATCATAGAGCTTCTGCAGCTGCAGAACAACATCGGAAGGGTTAGCAGATACGCGTGGCGGTGTGATAGCTTTCACAATCTGCTCCACAGCGCCTAAAGCCTCACTGCTGACTTTGTAGTTGCGGTCGTTGACGGCTGCGACCACGCCAGGTACCAGGGCAATCAGGAATGGCAATAGCGCGTCAGACAGATGGGTCTCGGCGATGACTGCAATGAGACCCAGGGTTTCAATTTGGAGGGTACCAGCGCTGACAGCAGCCCCAGTATGAGCCGCTGTGCTCCCTGAGAGAGATGATGTCTTGAGGGCATCCACAATGAGGTCTTCAATTTGTTGGAGATGGTCTGCGAGACCACCATAACGAACCAACGAAAGGCTTTTGAGGAGAATAATGGCAGCCTGTTTGAGAGGGATCGAAGCCTGCTTCCAAACCTTCACAAGGTTCTGTACAATTAAAGGTACGGAGCGAGCCAGATCAGCCTGGGAACCAGACTTGGGGGACGATGGCACAGCAGGAGAATCCATTGCTGACGAGGTTCCAGCACTCGGCTCAAAGTCAATCATTGACGCATCACTATCTTGGCGTCTGCGCTTGCGAGAATTCTTCGAGCCACCCACGGCCTCTAAGAAGTCATTGGATGTGACGATCATGGAGCCCTCGCCGGTTTTACGGACAAGCGCCGTCAATGTGGACACCACCTCAAGTTTCACACTCTCTTCTCTTTCTCTGCTAATTTGGGAGATCAGAGCTGGGGCAATTTGCTGAAACAGGGCTGAGGCGTCCGAAGCGCGACCGAGTCCGTAGGTAGAGATGACGGTGTAGAGAAGCTTGGCAGCACACCGGCGTACCTTCCAGCTCATGTCGTCGATATCACTGTAGCCACCTTCTTCTTCAAAGTCCCCGAATTCGTCGTCCTCCAGGTCAGGCTCCTCCGTGGCATCATCCCCACCCTCATCGTCCTGTGTGCCTCCCATCTCCTCATCGTCCTCCACTTCGGCGACGTTTGGATCATATTTCAAAAAGCGGAGAGCTGATCGGGTGGTGTTCGTTAGGTACGGTTGCATCTGTTTGTTGCAGGAGCTGATCAAGGCCTCGAGCGTGACCAAGGCGGTCTCGCGGAGCTCATCCACCTGGGGGTCATGTTCGTCGTCGTCTGAGTAAGACGACATCGTTATGATAGAATCACAGGAGAGCGTGAATTAAAGAAAGTGAAATCGCGGTTGACTCTGCGGACACACGCGCTGGAGATATGGTGTTGGGAGACACCGTCACGGGCCTGGAGTCGCAAGCAAGCTAGCTGCCCCGCGCTAGTCCCGATTTAGCAATAAACTCACGTGCGCGACCTCTACTGCAAAAAGTCGAGCAGATCAAGTGAGGGTTGGGCGCGTTGTTTGGAGGCTAGAAGAGCTTGAAGACCACCTTGCTTCCTTGCCTTGGCTCTCTTCTTGCTGCTCTGATTGTCACCTGCCTTGGGATCTGTTGAGGCCTGGCTCGCACCTTCCACCTCAACACCTACTG
The DNA here is from genome assembly GCF_028827035.1 of Penicillium chrysogenum. Lineage (NCBI taxonomy): Eukaryota > Fungi > Ascomycota > Eurotiomycetes > Eurotiales > Aspergillaceae > Penicillium > Penicillium chrysogenum. The sequence continues at coordinate 836,663 of NW_026622749.1, read as the reverse complement.
TAGTTGACCCTCGAGTAGACGTAACCGTAGCTCTAGACGAAGGTCCCGAGATAGGTTTCTTTGAATTCCTTCGAGGCAGTACTGTCCGCTGGCTGCAGCGTAAGCACTTGTACACTGTAGCACCCGTAGATGCCGATCCAGAGCTTAAGGATTTGCTTTTTCTCGGCCTGATCTCAGTAACTTTACTCCACTGGGGCTTTCTAATGCTACCACACGCTCCACAGTGATCTCTCTTCTGTGGGACATTCAATGACTTGGACTCCTCGTGGAGAAGCCGAGTGTGCACTGCTAGCAGATGAGCCGATGTCGATGAGCCGATGGGGACAGCCGAGGCAGCCTGAATGAGAAAGGAATCAATGTGAGACATTGCGCGATATTGTCTAATTGAGAGAAAAAGATTTCTCAATAGAAATCAAAACAATTGGCAATTCAAGAACAAAGGAAATCGGGGACAAAGAAAAGAACAAAGAACCTTGGAAGACAAAGAAAAGACAATCGCTCGTTTGGCTATTCAGAGATTTGCCGCGCGGGAGCTTAAAGCCCAGCTCCACCCGCGGCTTCTTCCCATCTACATCTCTCTGCTATTTTCATCTCCTACTCTTCTCTTGTTTACTACCTTTTTATTTCCTGCTCGGCTTTGTAACAGGGCTTTTCTTTCATATTTCTTTCCTGACAGTGTCAATCCGAGGCTTGTCTTTCTTTCTTTTCCGTGCTATCAAAATCCAACAGCTCAGTCGGATTCGTCCACAATGGCGCCGGTACGCATTGCCGTGGAGGGCTGCGTAAGTAACATTGCATGAATGGATACACTTCATTTGATATCCCACTTCACAGCTGGTTGCTAACCATCTTATATAGGGCCATGGCAGTCTGAATGACATCTATGAGACTGTAGATCGCAAAGCCGCTGAGAAAGGCTGGGACTCTGTTGATCTTGTTATCATCGGCGGAGATTTCCAGGTGGGCTCATTGTCATGTCCCATCACACAAAAAGCTCAATGCTGACTCTGACCAAACCAGGCTCTACGTAATGCCAATGATGCGACTTGTCTCTCTGTCCCCGACAAGTTCAAGCAAATCGGCGATTTTCACGAGTACTACAGTGGCGATCGTACTGCTCCCTATTTGACACTGTTCATTGGGGGCAATCATGAGGCGAGTAATCATCTTTCTGAGCTCTACTATGGCGGTTGGGTGGCCCCCAACATCTACTTCATGGGTGCCGCGAACATCGTTCGCTTTGGACCTCTCCGAATCTCGGGAATGTCGGGCATCTGGAAGGGCTACGACTACCGGAAGCCCCACTACGAACGCTTGCCCTACAACAGAGATGATGTTTCTTCCATCTACCATATCCGGGAGCTGGATGTCCGCAAGTTGCTGCAAGTACGCACCCAGATCGACATCGGCCTGTCCCATGATTGGCCCAAGGGGGTCGAGAAACATGGAGATTACGGAACCCTGTTTCGCAAGAAGTCAGGCTTCAAAGCCGATTCCGACTCAGGAAAGCTCGGAAGTGTCGCTGCACGTGAAGCCCTCAATCATCTGCGCCCTGCCTATTGGCTTTCGGCCCATCTTCATGTTCGATTCACTGCAAAGGTGCCCCATAGCCCACCTGCGGAGGCCAAGGAATTGAGTCCCAACGGTCCTCGTGTCGCTGTCGACACTGACCATACCCCTCCACTTCCCCGAAGTAACATCGACACCAGCGCCCTTGCTGGTCATCAATTGCTTGGTACTGCCACTGGAACTGAACAGGATCGTATCAAGGCTTGGAATGACTTCGGAGTCCACGCCCGACGGGCTGAGAAAGAGAAACGCGACCAGGATGAATTCATGCGTATGATCAGAGCGAGAAACCCGCAACCTCCGCGGAACATTACCTTCGAGGAAACTGTCAAGATTGGCGGCGGTCCCATTCAGAAGTTCATACGTGGCCCCGACGGAAAAAGAATTGAGTCGGCGGCAGTCGATGGTGAGAAGGTCGAGAGCACCGACACAGTCAGTCAGGAAGACAGCATTCTAAATGCGTCTTCCGAGGAGGTGGCCACCGAGGGATATCCGTCGTCGGTTGAGACGGCAAGAGAGGTCAAGGCGACTAGGAACGTGAAGGCCGAGAACGATGTCGCCGACAATACTGACAAGATCAGTATTTCAACCAGCCCTAGCAGCGTGGCAAGTGTCAAGTCTCCCCCGGCTGAGGAGGCTCTTCCAAAGGCCGACATCTCTCTTAATTGGGCTCATGATCGCTCTACTGATTCCTGGTGGACCGATGGTGCCGATGATCGAATTGGGGAAGTGGAGGCTGAACTCCCGAGCAGCCTTGCACAGTCTTCTCAACCCAAGGCTACCCAAAATCGCACGGATTTCGAGCGTCTTCCACCTCCTGATGAGATCAAGAACGAGATCACCCAGTTCCTGACCTTGGACAAGCCTCACAATCACGATGACTTTGTTGAGCTGCTGGAGATTGAGCCAATCTCCAAGCAGGATCATGCCGCGGTGGAGTCTCCCCTTCGACTGAAGTACGACCAGGAGTGGCTGGCAATCACTCGTGCATTTGCCGATGAGCTCGAGTTTGGTGGAGACCCGAAAGGAAGTGTCCCTGCCCATAAGGGACATGAATACTACCAGCAACGGATTGCCGAAGAAGAGAAATGGGTAGTCGAGAACGTTGTGGAAGCTGGGCTGTTGAACATCCCCACTGACTTCGTCACGACCGCACCCGTGTATGATCCTTGGGTCTCGATTGACACACGTGACCAACCAAAGGAGTACACCAACCCTCAGACCTCTGCCTTCTGCAGTCTGGTGGGTATCGAAAACAAGTTTGACATGAGTGAGGAAGACCGTCAGGCTCGCATGGAGGCCGGCCCACGCCCTGAAGGACCTCGTCAGCACTTCCAGGGCAACCGTGGTGGTCGCGGTGGACGAGGGGGCCGTGGTCGTGGTCGTGGTCGTGGCGGACGTGGTCCTGGGCGCGGTGCCTACGGTGGTCGTGGTGGCCGTGGCAGCTCAGGTCCCTCGGGCCAGAGCGATGCCTGGTAATTGACTTGCGCTGGGCTCTCGCGCCTCAGGCGCTTTTTGCTTTTGTTGGTGGCTTGCCACTGTTGATTCCGATAACGTGGGGATGTTCGAACTGGGGAAGATATGTTTAGCTCTGCACATGTATCTACATGCAGTTATGAATCCATACAGCAGGTCTGGGTGTCCCTTATTTCCGACTTAGGTTAGTTGCAATAGTTCGCCTCTGCTTTGCACCTAGGCGCCGGCCGTATGTAGCTGGCTAGTAGGACTTTACCGTTATTTTCTCCATGCTTTCAGTCATGTGCCTCAAGTCTGTCTTCTATTTCACTCGCCGGTATCTCTCCCCAACTTATGATATATGTCTTCTCTAGTCTGTAGTCTTCCCTTGCTTGCTGGCTGAAATGAAGTTCGGAGCTTGACATATACACTTTCCCAGAGAGTGACATTTGTAAGATACATATGTTTCCAACCTTGGAAGGTTGTACATCCATATCTCTTTGGGTTTTATTGTTTATTAGAGGATATATTTTGCGGGAGATAAAAGAGACTGAAAGAAGCCGATATGACATATGTTCCTCGAGACAGCTAGTGTGCTGTAACAATAAAATGTATAACCCCTACAGCCGTTTGCTTGGTCACCAGTCAATGGAGGAGATCCGGCCTGATCAAGTTGGCCAACAATCTTTCAAGTTTTGTTTTGAAAAACGCGTAGAGAGGTAAAAGTTCGTTAGCCATGCCACTTATAAACAGCTAACAGTATTCAGCTTCGATTGGTTTGTCGTAATCTTGTAAGGTGCAGGTGAAGACCAATGCGTATAGAGCGGACCAGCTAAATCACTGACAGCATATATTCCTAAATCATTTCTTAACATCAACCGCAGGATATAAGGAGGGAAATATAGTGGATTCTATGGAATGAAACAAAAAAGGATGTGCATCATCCGTGAATCGAACACGGGCCTCGTCGATGGCAACGACGAATTCTACCACTAGACCAATGATGCTGGAGGACCAGGTGAATCAGAGAGCTGATTCGTTGGTGATATTTGCTATTCCCTTGTTGGTTATTTGAGGGGATCTGTGCGGCTGCCGGATGTCCAGCATAACCAGCCTTTCCACCCGTGGACATATTATATCTTATTTGACAGACGTTCAATATTGGTTTACGGGAAATGGTATCTATTGGACAAATTTAACTAGCACTTGGCTTCATTCAATCTCCTCGATGCGCGGACGTCCAGTGTTCTCCCCTGCCATAGGGTCAATCTGTAGACCGGCGATTCTGTCGCCCAGTCCAAATTGGGGAGTGAAGGCATCTTGATCATCCTGGGCACCAATGCCCCACATCAAAGACTTCTCCGACCAAGCCTCCAAACTCTCGATCAAAGCACGTAGATTTCCACGGGCGAGCCCGTCCTCCTCACTACCCTCGACGAAGCGGAGCGTGCGTAACATAACAGGTATATTACCAATAGTAGACTGTCCCTGCATATTGGAACCGGAGTCGTCTAAAAGCGAAAAGCCGAACCCGATGTCCTTGTTTCCGCGTCTCTCCCGCGCTGTCTCGAGAGCTTTGAGGATGTCCAAGATCAGAACAATACTCGCCCGGCGGAGGATGGCACTCTCCGGTTCCCTCTCGAGAGTTAGGGTAGCAAGCGCGAGTTCGACAGCAGAAGAAAGAATGGCAGGGCCAAGACCGAGGATGTTGACGTTGATGGCCGATCCAAGGATGGAAATGGCGGATGCTCGGATGCGAAGGTCATCAGGGGCATCATCTCCTGATGCACCGGCAGCCCATGCAGCGACCACGTTTGTAGCGTACGCTGATTGCTCTGGGGATTCGTCGTCCGAATGAAGTTCTGTGAGGTCAAGTTCGGAAGCAGCCTTAGCTACTCCAGATGAAATGGACCAGCCTTCAGGCAAGGCCGGTTCTTTTTCCTTGCGCTGTGCACGTTCTTGTTCCCGCCTCTCCTTGGCAAGTTGCTTTCTGCGGGCTTTTTGTGCTTGTTGCTTGTTGCCACGCCGTCCGGCGACGGCAACCATACCCTCGCCAAGAATTTTGGCGGTCTCACCGGCCAGCGCGTCTCCCAATTCCTGGACTGTGCGCAGGAGAGTCTCGCCAATCTTGAGTCTTTCGTCCAATCCTCGTTGTTCACGTCTATCTGCGTACTCCTCGACCACGGTTTTTATCGTGGTCCGTGGATGACGTGATGCTAGTGTACCGACTACCTTGATTGCACCGAGGTACGTGTATTCCTCGGTGGCGGCGGTCTTAGATGTGTCGGTGATGAGTGAGAGTAGGAGTGTGAGGGTTGACCCCACATCAAGAACAGGGGACGAGTTCAGGATGAGGTTCGAGATCAGCGATAGGCCCTCGGCCTGTACGGGTGGTAGGTCTGAGTTGAGATTTGAAAGTGCTTGGCGGTGCGTGTCAAGGTCCTGAATATGAGCTGGTACTGCCTTGACAGTGGTTTCGTCTGCAGCGGCAAGCTGAATCTCTAGCAACATAGACGAGGTCGTTGCTGGTTTGGAGAGGGTAGAAGGGAGAAACGGGATGAGTTGATCGATGTCCTTTTTCAGAGATCCAAGGAGGGGTTGAATTTCAGCAGTGGGAGAAAACTCGGCAGATGCAAGCAGTGTAGACATCAAACTGAACGCTGTTGAGACGGACTCAGAAGAGTCGTTTTCTAATTCTTCCCTGTCTTTGTCTTTCGGCTCCACAATATTGGCTAAAGACGACAGCGACACCTTGCTATGTACTTTGCCTTGCCTTGCCGTTCCGTGCGCACTAAGCCTATGTAGCTCCCCATCAATGACTTGCTTGATGAGCTCTAAAACTCGGAGCGGGCGTCGAGTCAGCGCTTCTTTGAAGTTGTCAAGTAGCTTTTCCGCAACCTTGGCACTGACAAGCTTCTGAATGATGTTGTCACCTTCCCCGACGGGGCCCCCGTTCAGTGTATCGCGAGGGACTGAAGAACCTTGGGGCTGTACTAGCCAGTTTTGACTGACATAAAGGAAGATATCACTGGTTCGTTCCTCGCTGCTGGGATCGGAGCCAATGAGACTGACAAAGAGTTCAGCTCGTGATTGGAGGGAATCGATCAGCCGCACCAGATTTGAGTGCTCGTTTGCTTCCTCGCTTCGCTTCTGCAGCACAACTCCAGCGTCGGAGTCTTTATTGTATGTCCACGTCGCGCCTCCATCCCAAAGAAGATTATCAACCAGCTTTTTGAGGGGTTGCACTCCGACGGAGATACCAAAATAGGTTTGGAGTAGGGGAAAGACCCTGTCATGGAATGAGGTCCGCTCTTCCTCCTGAGAGAAACAAATCAACCCCCACAGTGGAAGAAGAATCGGATACACGATTCGTTTCACGAGACCTGGGTTTGGATGCTGTAACGTCAGACACCTTAGTCTGTCAAGAGCCAGGTCCACTGTGGCGCCATCCACCAAGACCTTAGATGCGGGATCTGCTTGCGGGGGCTGTGGCATGGAGCCTTCGATATCGGTGAAGCGGCTGATCCATCGCCTCGATTTAGCATCGAGGTTCGCGGTAAGTGCATTGAATATCGGCTCCACAAAGATGGAGTGACCAACAGTACCAGGAGCGCCATAAGCACGTTTCCCCAAAATTCCGTTACCGACGACGTATGACGCAGTTTTCCTCAGATCTGGATCATCGCCGTCTATTAATGCCAGCAGTTGGGGAGCAATTGTCTCAAAATAGACAGTTGGATCGACATCAGATGGCACAGAAGAAAGGAGCCGTGAGATCTGCATGATAGCCTGGACAGTCAGACGAGGGCCGTTTAATTGTTCTTGTGCTTCCTGGCCTAACGTTGGGGAAAACTGTGAAGCAATGAACATGATTGTTTGCACTACTCCGCCGGGCCGTAGCGGAACTTGCGATATCTGACTGGAGATTGTTGATTTGAACCACTGCGCAGTATCCGACTGAAGGAATGCGGACAATGTGGGCAGCAAGACGGTTGTTGGGGTACTGTAGGCCGTTAATATTACCTAAAAATAGCAAATTCAATGAGAACGTACTCGTCGAGTATCTTGACCAATGTTTTCTGATATCTGTTCCGCTCAGATAATGCCGTGGAATTTGGATTGAAGGCTAGATCGGATGTGCCACTGATTATGTCACTCAATATACGACCACGAATGATCGGCTGGAGACTTGGTCTCGGGTCGAAGAGAACGTCAACCAAAACGTCGATTATACGGCGCAAAAGAGGCTCGTCGTGAGGTACACTGCTAGCAACAACTTGAGCCTGCTTTGCAATTACGCCGGCCGGCAATACCGAGATCACCCGCTGCTGTAGGGGGATCCCAACGCTAGATGATAGAGAAGGATATATTCCTTCTAGGGAAATTAGGTCCAGCAACGCATGTAGGATGCGACGGCGCTTGGCATCTTCAGCTGGGGAGTCAACCTCCCCACATAATCGAAGGGACCCATATTGGTCCTCGGGCGATACAAACGAGTTGTGGATACTGGTCAAGATATCCAAAGCCCTATTGATCACCGTTGGTCTCGAAGCATCATCACCAGCAACATCATGCCCTGAATTCTGACTGAGGATCTGCAGCAGAGATCTCCCTTGCGTCTTCTGTATTTCCTCTTGAAGATAGTCAGCGCCAGAGATATGAATGTAACTTGACATCTAAACGGGCATACCTCGGTCGAGGACTGGGGTCAGAAAGTTCTGAGCAATGCCGAACGCTTCGCAAACTTGCTGTGGACCTCCCATCATAAATGACTTGAGGATCCTATCATGCCGAATTCATGCCAATGAGGATATTGGCCTCATCAACTTTGTCAGGTCCAGGAAGTGAATGAATAATCACGAACAATTGCGGTCTTGGCGCTTGTGTCTGATTATGTCATAACGGGCCCGGATTATAGTCACGTGAGAGTCGGGTGAAAATCGCGTCAGTTTCGTGTCACGTCGCGCTTGCCCGCATTGAGTTGCGCCAACCCCAAAATGGTGTTGTTGTTGTCACCAACTTCGTCTACTCTATCCACTGCTCATTACGCACCCTTTCTACAGACAACTCAAACTGCCATGGCCAGTTTTTTAACCACTCCAAATCTTGCTTGTTTTACGGCATTCATTGGACCCAATTTCTGTTCAGACCTGCCGGAGTTCCACCGCGACCGTTTCCTAAGTGTGGAGCCACTCGAGTCTCTTGCCTTCCAAGGCACACATGTACAGATCAACCCCCTCAGTTCTCCATTTCGTCTGCTGCCTTCAATGGTGAACCGTCACGTATGTCTCGCCCTCGGCGACTCAAATTGTTTCGGTGCAGAAGACATGGGAGTCAAGCCCTAAGCCTACTCCTCGGTTCAATGTCCTCACGGGCACAGTTTCACGGATTGCGTATGCCGGATAATACGATTAGCTGAAACAGACTGTGATGGTCCGAATAAGTGAAAGATATCCGACTTGGCCAGAGCTTTCGAGCACAAAAGACGGTTTACTATGCGTTATCCAAATGGAGACCGCGTCGGTTTACCTATGCTGGACGCTGCATACCGGTCACAAACGGATGGTTGCCATATGCCTCGGATATCAGTTCAGCGAGAAGAGAACGCGGGTGAAGCATGTCGGGTACTTCGGTATCAGATTTCACCTTTAGGAGCAATCACGGCAGCGCGACCAGATGGCGATTGAATGCGACATTTAAGTCTCGAATACCCTAGGACATCAAATTGATTGGCTGAGAGATTTCGCGCCTAGAACACAGCAGTATCCTTACACACAGTCATAGTCTCAGCATATCCAAAGGATCCACTCGCCGGAATCAACATTCCTCTCCCTAAAAATTGCCCAGGCATTTTCACAGTTGAAGTTGTCGCGAGGTTCTTTGGTTATGCTGCCCTATGATTCTTCAATGTTGGTCTCAGGAGAACATAGAAGATTGCGAACTGTTGTCTCGTTCCGGATGGCAAAAGATTTCCCCCAAGCGATTTGGTGTTTTCGAACTTATTCGCCTGTATTCTCTCGTCAATTCTGCTAGCACCAACTGTCTGCTCCTGCGCATGTTTCCTATTCCAGGATCCCTGGGGATCTTGCCCCTGCGTTCCAACTTTTTGGGTTCTGTTATTCCTACGCCTCACAGGCGGCTAGGCACCTCGTGTCACGGCACCCGCCACCGACTCGACTTTGTCAGAAGATCCCGGCCGACCGTGTTAACCACCTCTTCGCAAAGTAGTTTGTGAATAGATCGATGGGCGCCGACTTCAACAATGACTTCCATCATTGTTCCTTCCCTTGGGAAGAAGGAAGCGATTTTTCCGGATGTTGTTTGTGCGCTTCACAACATGCCCTCCTGCAAGATCCTCGGGTCAACCGGGAGAGGAAACAAAAACCTGTCCCAAAGGGTACTGTATCACACACGGGAGACTCGGCTTCATGCTCATGCGATGGTGTCGGTGAGACAATGGCGAGTTGACTGGTATTGCGGAGATGGATGGCCGTTTAGCAGATTCGGTTGAGCTTACTGTGTCTCGGCCAAGTTGGGCTTGGCTTTGTGAAGGTTGCGTGGGCTTTTGTGGGTTCGAGGGATCTGTTCATCGGTTGTCGTCTGTTCCTAGACATTCCTCAACTCCTGTTTGCGCCTGCATTTGATACTCGCCCTCTTGTTTCTCGAATGATCGCAATTGTTCTGGTCGGAGAAATGTGCGATTTCTATCGTTCGAACGCTTTGACGTATCAGCCCATTTCTAGTTGGCATAGGGGCGATGTCCTTAGTCGGTTCTAACGTGTATGCGTCGTGCAGTGGGTGTTGTGGGACCTCTCCCGAGTGAGGATCAAAGCTTTGGCTTGTCTACGATGCTTGTCTGCTGCTACGCGTTCCCGGTTAAGGCTCGTCCCTAGTGTCTGATTGGAGTGAACTGTAAAGCGACGAATGTGAAATCGGGCGATCTCTGTACCGCTGAGGAGCCGTTGTATTGTCACCGGGACTTGGGCGTTGCGTCAAACAATGGTTCTTTACACGGGAGCAGAATGTTCTGGCCAGGCGACAGCCGGTGGACTGCCGTTTCTACCGCCTTGGTGGTGGAAACGGCCACATTTTTTCTTATAAGTACCCCCCAACCCTATCTCAAGATGATGCTAACTACATTTGCAGATCATGTCGTTTGAGTGGATATAATGGGAGATCCAACAAAAGGAGACCGGGACAGTGAACACAAGTGGGTTAGCTAGATTCATGCACAATGCACGTACGTTGTCCATGAAGATCTGCAGTCATGCACCTATGTCGTAGCCATCTATGTAGATCACGACAGCGATCCACCTCACTGCCCATGAAAGGCGGTGACATGTGGCAGAAATTCATTACCTCATCCCACTCTTTGTCAGCAACCCCCACCTGCCCCGCGCAGAACAGGGAGGAATGTTCCTGTGGCTCCGATAATTTTTTTTGCGATAAGAAACTCTTGCTTTAGACTCACTTCAATACGGTGTCCCCCCGCATCTTCCTCTTTACACATCGTTGGTGGATATCGGAGTTACATCCTTCCTTATCTCTCATTAATTTTCTTCTTGCATTTCTCATACGATGGTCAGCAAAGCCGACAATGATGCCCTCGAGGCACAGTTTGAGTCGCAATTCCAAAAGCCCGGCGATCTTGTGGAGCGTGACGAGGACACTGGCGCGATGGCAATAGAGTCACTTTGCATGAACTGCCATGAGCAAGGGTTCGTTTCTCATATTCAATTCTTATGTTTTGCATGTCGCTAACTTTCACTCCAACCAGAATGACGCGCTTGCTTTTGCTCCGAGTCCCTTACTTCAGGGACGTCATCCTTGAGAGTTTCGAATGTGAACATTGTCACTTCAAAAACAACACGATTAAATCGGCCGGCCAGATCCAGGAGCGAGGAACTGTCTACACTTTGAGGGTCGAGAATGAGCAGGATCTTCAGGTACGTACCTGCAGCTATAGTGAATTTCCTACTGCTAAAGCTAACTGAATATTTTAGCGCCAAGTCATCCGGAGTGATGTTTCAAGTTTCAAACTTACCACCAAGCTCGGCAACGAGATTGAAGTCCCGAAGGGAACCGGCCAGCTGACCAATGTGGAAGGCAGTACGTGAAGCCTCATGCTATATAGATCGATTTCAAAACGCTAACTTCCTTATTTCTAGTGGTTCAACTCATTCATGAGAATTTGGCGGGAGAGCAAGATCTCCGTAAGGAGCAAGCCCCTGAGCTTCACGATGCCCTTGTGCCTATCATCGCCAGTCTTGAGAAGATCATGACACGCGAGGACGCTTTCCCCTTCACCGTCTCCGTGGATGACCTCACTGGAAACTCGTGGATTGCGCCTAACAGCACTGATCGTGGCAACAAGTACAAGCGTCATGAATACCCGCGTACCCGCGAACAGAATGAGGAGTTGGGAATTTCCGCTGATGCCAACGCTGTCAGCCAAGAAGACACAGCTCAGTTCGATTCCGGCAACCCAGAGGATCTCGATATCGTTGATGGCCAGGTCTACAGCATTCCTGCGGAGTGTCCCGGTTGTACTAAGGAAGCCGAGGTGAACATTAAGAAAGTCAACATTCCTTACTTCAAGGAAGTTCTGCTGTTTGGTACGAACTGTGGACACTGCGGCTACAAGTCTTCTGCGATCAAGACCGGTGGCGAGGTACCCGAGAAGGGCAAGCGTATCACCCTCCAGGTGGATAACCAGGTTGATCTCTCGCGCGATATTCTCAAGAGTGATACAGCAGGACTTTACAGTCCCGAACTTGACTTGGATGTTCAGCCAGGAACGCTCGGTGGACGTTTCACCACCGTTGAAGGATTACTAGGTTCGTTTCTGTATTATTCAACTATATTGACCCAGCTAACCCTTCTTATAGTCGAGATCAGGGATCAGCTGAAGGGCGCCATTTTCGATGTCGACGATTCCACTCGCTCCGGAGGTGACAGCATGGTCTCCTCTGATAAGGACAAATGGCAACGATTCTTCAGTCGCCTCGATCAGGCTATCAACGGCGAGCTCAAATTCGCTATCACGTTGCAAGACCCGATGGCTTCGTCTTACGTCCAAGATCTTTGCAGCCCAGCTATCGACCACCAGATCACCACTGAGGAGTACACCCGCTCGGCTGAGGAGGAAGATGACCTCGGTCTGACAGACATGAAGACCGAAGGTTATGAGCAGGACCAGGCCGATGCCGCTGAGAAGGAGTAAACGAAGGGTCCATGGTCTAGATCCATTTCACGATACTGGGGATGAACTGATTCTTTTTGGGCTTGCATAACGGCGTCTGTGATATACTATTTGTTGGTGTCATTAAAATTTTGGTCAGGGATGAAGTCATAAAAGTTGCTGTGTCTACTATGTTATGCCCTAATAAATCTGTAGAACCCCGATATCCGTACTTTCTATCCATAGTCTTCGTTATTTCAGGGTCGATTCTGGTAACTGTATCCGCTAAAACGAAACCCATTTCTCGAATCTCCTTGCAAGCCCCAGGCACTTCAAGTCAACGAAACGATTCCAAACTTCAGATGCAATCACCATAACAACACCCAACACGAGCAGGGTTCCAATCCATGCTATATAAAATGGTAGAGCGTGCTTGCTCGCCTCGATAGTACCAGGATAAGACGTTCTTGCAACTGCCCACCACAGGAAGTCTCGAACTGGCCGTTTGAGAAGGAGATAGACTGTCGGGTGGACCAGGTAGAGCGGGAACGAGATTTTGCCCAAGTATTGCAATGGCCGTGAGTTAAGCGGTCTTTGAAGCAGCGCAGATTTGCTGATTGCATATATTGTGAGAACAGCTCCAACGCTCCTCCAACACCGCGGCATCATCTCAGCATTATCCCACTCAGGAGATCGAGCCACGGCCAGCCATCGGTACTCCCGTGCCAACCGGTCAGCGCCACACATGCAAAGGAAATACATCCCTAGCATGAAAGAGACTAATGTTGGGACCTGTCGGAGATGAATGTTCTCTCTGAATTTGTTCCAAGCTTTGATAATGGGCTTTGGGCTCTCGAAAGGTGAACATGAATATGATAATGCAACTTCTCCTTCTGGTTCGGACTCAGATGCGACGTGTCTTTCTGCGAGAAGAATCCCCGCGACGAAAGCAAAGAGATCCCAATGTCCCATGTAAAACCAGTACATCGCCACACCTGCCAATGCCAGATACCGAGGTTGGGGCCTCCAAAATGAGAATGTCAAGATTAACAAGTAGACAGCACACGAGCCACGAAACTCGACTGGCATAGTCCACAGTTGGTAATTTATGGTTCTCATATCCGGTCGATTGCGATCAAAATTGATATCGACTTGATGGTTGCTGATATCCAGTAGATGCACTATCCTTGACAACACGTACTGGATATGGGCCCATGGTGCCGCCAAGGGCTTTAACCCGCCTAGCCAGCCATCTGCAGGTTTCCACTGGAACGCGTTGCAAAAGTACAAAAGTTGACTGAGAAACAGTATGGCGATGGATGGTAGATAAATTCGAAAGATTCGGCGAGTCGCAGCAGAGCATAATCGGCGAAAGAACCCCGAATTACGTGCCCCAATGTCCTCTCGGCATCGCAGAAGCGGAAGAGAGATCGCATACCCCGATATCACCATGAACAAAGCCACCATCGATGGGCCATTGAAGAGAAGTCGGAAGGGCGGGAGCTGGATAAGACGATGGTTCTCTTCGGCCGGTTCATCCCAGTAGGACCTGGTCAAAAAACCCACGATACTCTTGGGTTCCGAGCTCTTGGAATGGTGTATCACTACCAAAGCCGAGGCGATGCCGCGGAGGCTATCGAGCCAAAGGATGCGCTCCATGTCCAGAATGTAATGGGTTCATAAGGAAAGAAAATCAACGAGGTGGGAAATGCCAGAGCAGAATAGTTTAGGAAGCGTGTATGGAGTAAAATTACAGAACAGTACTTTATCAGGGTATAATCGTATAACTTAGTATGAACTCAGTTTCAATACTAGTGACACTAGTAAAGAAATCGAGATGATGCAGATCGAGATCGAGTCACAGGAATTACACGTATTGCACATTTCAAGGTTGTCTCGTACTGCGTAATACAGGCAATGGGCTGGCTGAAACCCTGTAGGTCTGGGTAGGTAGGGTGCATGATACATTATATAATATATATACCAGGTAGTATATAGGGATATATAGTACATACACGCCATGAGACACATCACAACGTAGGGGAGCCCCTATAATGCAACAAAAAGCAATCACTACTCCGTCGGTCGAATAGTATTCCCCCGTGACCCCCAAATACAGCACCCCCCTGCATATCGGCGCTGAGATGTCCTCCAGAGCTGACTTACGCCTGCGCCAGGCGTTTCTGCAATAATTTCATTGGTTACATTGGATACACAATTCAGCTCCGAAGTAATCCGTACAACATACTCGTAGATGTCCTTTCACTTCCTGGTTGATCTTCACTCGGACCTGTTCGGCTTTAGATCCACACTGGGTGGATTTCACATTCGTATTCTCCAATTTGTTCCCAAGCAAAGAAATACATAGAATAAGCATTATGATTAACCATTCACTGAGATACTTCCAGTTTGTGAAAGTATCGGAATTCCCCTTCAAATGCAAGGCAACTCTATATGCATACATACTCCCCTGAAACATTTCCAAATATTCAAATCTATATCTTTCCCGACATGGTCCCCAAGCCCACAGACTCAGTCTGCGCACGAATCTGCTTCTGCCACATAGTTGTATATCGACCATGAGAAGCTAGAAGCTGCTCATGGGTCCCACTCTCTGCGACACGACCCTCGTGCAATACAACAATGTTATCAGCTGTGGTGATTGTACTTAGTCGGTGCGCAATGACTAGCACAGTCCGCCCACGCGATAAGACAGATAGTGCTTCCTGAATGTTCTGCTCCGTCTCGGAATCTAATGCGGCCGTTGCCTCGTCAAGTAGGATAATCTGAGGTTTCTTGATAATGGTTCGGGCAATGGCAACGCGCTGTTTCTCACCACCGCTAAGTCGCAATCCACGGTCTCCGACTTTGGTCTGGTAACCATCCGGGAAGGCCATGATTTTGTCGTGTACACTGGCTGCGCGACAGGCGTCGTAGACTTCCTCATCCGTGGCATCCTGGTTGGCGTATTTGAGGTTGTACATCAGTGTCTCGTTGAATAGAACTGTGTCTTGTGGGACAATGCCAATGTGTCTTCGCACGGAGTCAATTGTCAAGGTTTGGGTGTCGTGTCCGTCAATAAGAAGGCTTCCGCCGTTCGGATTGTAGAACCTATACAGCAAGCGGAAAATCGTTGATTTTCCGCCACCGGATTCTCCTACCAGAGCAGTGGTTGTACCCGGTTTACAGTCAAAGGTCAACCCGTCGAGAGCAGGTCGTCGTGTGTCGTACGAGAATTCGATGTCGTTGAATGTGATTCGGCCGTGACAGACTGCTAGCGGTGTTGCAGATGGTGCATCTACTACAGACGGCTGGACGCGGAACAGCTCGAGAAGACGCTCTGCGTTGATTAATGCAGATTGAATGTACCGGTAGAAGGTCCCGAAGATGTTCAATGGGGCCTGGAGTTGGGCCATGTAGGTGAGGAGTGTAACGAACTGGCCGACTGGACGTTGACCGCGAGCAACTTGGTAAGCACAAATGAAGCAGGTGATTAGAAGGCCAAGCATGAAGATCACATTTTGGAAAATATTCATGAGATTCTGTGCGAAGAGGGAATGCCATTCCGCACGGAGGTAGTCTGACACCGCCCCTCGATAGCGATTGAACTCGTATTCCTCTGCGTTGAAGTATTTGACTGTTTCATAGGACACGAGGGAGTCATTCCTGTATAGGTTAGTAAAGCCCGACGGGACAAAACAGAGACAAGAAACAGGAAATGGAACTTACTTGACAGCATCTTCCTGTCTAGAGGCGTTCACCATTTGGCGTCGCATGTTGGCTCTCCAAGAGGCAATTTTGACCGTTGAATAAAGGTAAAAGAATGTCATGATAGCAACAGCCAACGCGTAGTACACGTCAAATACGACGAGGAAGTATCCGATGGCGATGGCCAAATCAATGAACATCGGCAACACTTGGAATGTCACTTGCTCAAGGAAAGTGTTAATTGAGCTGCCTTTGGTGAGAGCGGAGAGAACCTCGCCCATCTTCTTACCCAGGTGGAAGTCCAGTCCTAGGTTATGAACATGCTCGAACGCAGCGGTGGACAACTCCATGTATGCATACTGGCTGACTGAAATCCACAGATTCGAACGAACTGACTCAAGGAAACCTTGACTGCCTTGAAGCCAACGGTAGACGATGTACAAACAGATAGGCATCCAGGGCACTTGCAGAGTCCCATCACTGGTGGACAACGAGTCTGCGATCACTCCCACTTGATATGGGACTAGGATATTTACCGCTCGCTGCAAAACTAATATAGCAAAGCAGACGACGACGTCCAATTGCAACCGGATGGATTTGTAGGGCCACAGATATGGAAAGAATAGGGAATAGCCACTCAGATATTCCATCCAATTGGTGGAAGGAGTTGTCAAAGGGCGTACCCACGCTTCTACTTCGGGGGTCTGTTGGCCATCGGTCAAGCCATCACTGTCATCCGAATTGGCATTGCCTCTTGAGTCTAGCAGGCTGGTCGTCTCTCCGACATTGGCATCTTCGGCGTCCTTGGAGGTGCGAAGTTTGCGGGCAGATTTGAAAATGTAGGACGCGACCAATAGCCCGAGAACAAAAATCCGCACACAGCCTGCGGAAATCTCTAGTCCCTCCCATAATGTAATTTTTTTGCGCAGCCTCCCACCAAAAGGGTCTTCGATAGTAGGTTCACGGTGGGCATGAGAATAGATTGAGACTGAAGTCGAGAGGATTGCTACCTCGAAAGGAATCGCCGAGAGCCATGGGACGAATTGCGCGATTGATGGTGCAGGGTTCGTATCAAGTAAAGAGATGAGAATGACGGTATGAGCGAAGAAAGACCCGACAACAAAGACCTGGTTTCTTGTTAGCTTTGATGTCAATTCTGGAAGTAGGAGTCTTACCACTACTGCTTGGCCACACCACCACTGCTCTGACTTTGAGATTATGGTATGGCTCATATGAATTGCAGCCTCCGCAATATAGGTCGCCAATACAAAAAGATTTAACCAAATAAACCAGCCTTTGGATTTATTCCGCGCAAGCTCGGCGGGCAAGTCCCTGGCTACTGCCATCACGATTCGGGTTCGCCTGGGCAGTGGTTTCCCACCGGGGCCATATTGGACTTTGGTATTCCGACCAGCATCTTTGGCTACCTGGGAGGAATGGACCAGAAAGACGACGAAGAGAATCGCTATCAAAACAGGAGGATATCCAAAGCGAAGGTATTGCAACAATTCATGAGCAGCGATAGCCGAATCCATGGCTACAAGCTCTCGATAATCTGAGACTCCAGATGTCAAAGTGGGCTCCAGGCAATTGAGACAGGAAGAGTGGGAATTGCCCGGGAAGGGATGTGGTCTTCACATGGGTGTGGTCTGTGAGATTGGAAGCTGAAAGTTCGCAATTGAGCTGTCGTGTGCTCACATTTCAATCGTGACGGTGCTGTCAATCAGTGGAGCCTCGGAGACTAGTATCGCCACTGTATTGGCTAGTAATTTTGCTTCCAAGATCTTGTCGCACTAACCTCGGAACTTGCGAACACTCTGTACAGATGAGATTTTCGGTATAGGAAATATTACTTGTACTTAGGTGTTGAAGTTTGGTATGAAATGTTAATAATACCTTGCTCTCCATCTCAATATTGTACATCTTGGTGCCCAATGATGTAGTTCTGTTGTACTCCGTACTCCGTACATATCAGGACCCAGCGGTTTGGCTCGCCTAACTTTATCTTTATTTTGAACAAACGTGTACGGAAAAGTATGAGAACAGAAAGGAATGCGAAATAGTAATAGGTCAAACAAACCCAGAGGGGGAGGGAATGAAAAGAGAAGCGGATTTACTTAGTTGGGTTCAATGCCGCCAGTAAAACGATTTGGAGCAATGGCTTCAAAAAACTAACCTATTTTGTCACTAAGTTCAGCTTTATACGAACAATTTTGCTACCTTTAGTAGTACAAACTCAAGGAGCTTCTTATTGACGCCTTGCCTTTTGTCTGTACGGAGTGAAAGTTTTGACCTATTACCTCATTACCTGTCGTCGGGTTACAAATACCATATTCTAAGTCCAGGCACTTCAATCCTCCGTTCCTTTTTATTTAATTTGTCTGCCTATCTACTCGGTACATGTCTAAAAGCTTATGATTTGTCACAATCAATGCATATCTCGAGGCTGGAATGTCTATATTGTAATTATTACTCGATGGGCAGGTCGCGTGATAAATTGCCCAATTGGTATTATTTGACGTGATATGACCTGACAGTTCAGAGTTTTTGACGTTTTGACATGGTCCTGACATACAATATAGGTGCAAACGCCCCACAACTTGTTCCCGTGTGCATATTGCCTTGAACTATTGATATTCAGGACCTTCGTCATGTGTGGATAACAATGTGGAGTACAAAATGCCTAGAACAGGCGACCCAGCAGATTGGATGTACATCATACGGAGTACCGCTTTAGCGGTCTTGGTTTGGCTGAGTGCTTATAGGCTTATAGCCTGTCATTCTTCTATTTGTGCTATTCAAATTTGAGAACACGCTAATTGATCCATACGATTTGAATTGTATGTGTATCTGTCTACATAAGTGTACCTGGTTGGTACATTTATGCACGGCTCGAACCTTGTTCGGAACCTTAGAAAAGAGCACCGGCGAAACCATGGTCTTAAAGTGGGTCGACCAGGTTTTTTGTCACTAACCATATCGGACAGGTTCATGCTCGGGCAGTTCGATGCTGATTTGCTCTCTGGGATCGACTCCATAGATCTTCAGCTGTACCTACAACATACTCCGTAGGTAATACGATAGTAACTTGTAAGCTCTCCACTATTGATCCAAATATCCGGTTTCTAGTACGGAGTAGGCTTGGCACCTCGGTTTGATTAGGGCAAGCTCGCAGCCGAAATGTCCCGTGTCATTTTTTGGCTAGTTGGACTGGCGCTGATTTGACAGTATAGCTGTGCTCTTAGAAGATGGATATTACGTTGTTGATAAGCCCCTACCTCCTGTTCAGATCAGTCTTTGCAAATTGACCATTTGGGCTTCCAATAACGCCACACCCAAGTACCTGATGTATGATCTGTAGCTCCTTGCTCCTTTCAGCCACTAAGCCATAGATTGAGACACATCCAGCCTCTACGGAAGCTATGGAGAGGCGGACATGCCCGCTTCAGCCTACTATTCAGCCACAAAAGAGGTTGAGCATGTCGGTGACCCCATATATGTTACCACACGGAGTAATAGAACGCTAGCTATGCAATGCTCCCCACACGACCGCGAAGGCGCGATTTAGAGAGCATATCCTTTCTCTTGCCGATCGACCTAGTCACACCGAGATCCACCGTATGTTGCATAAGGTGGCACGGCTGAATAAATACCCTAGTATGGTATTGTGTTGATCGTCGCTGTCTCATCCCCGTATTTTGAGCTTGAGTTAAGAGAGAACCTCTTTTGCCGATTACAGTCGAATGAACAATATATTGGTACCCTCTTTTTTCCCTCTATACTCCGTTCTTCCATTCAAACCTTCTAACCCAATAGAATGGCCGCCTTGGAGTGCGCTAGACTGCTGGAGGGCGTCTTGCCAACCACCCTCGACAAGCTCACCATTCGAAAAGAAGACGACGGCAACTTCACATTGACTGCATTACCCGAGACCGGCTCCGTCACCGCAATCGTTGAATCCGTCCTCGGTCACTCCGTCGAGCTACACCGTCTTCAAGCATCCGGCGCAGAAGGCCAATCCGGCTGTTCCATCTACTTCGTTCGGGACAGTACCCACCCAGAAAAGAACGTCGCCGTCACAAAAGTATATCCACCAGCATGTCATAAGGACTTCTTCGAAGAGCTCGTTGCATATCGGAGGTTGTTATCTCTTTCCGATCCACCGTCTGCTGCTCGGCCCCTTGGAGTGGGAAGGACGCGCGATGAAAACACCGCAGAGCCTATGGGAGTGATTGTCTACCAGCTCGCAGCAGGTAAGGCAATCAACACAATAATCCGTGACATCGGTCGGGTCTCCACTCTCCGGCTGATTGCGAAGCAGCCTTGCCCGGACGAAACGAAAGAAATGATGAATGATATTGTTCGCGGCGCGCTCCATGGCATCACAATAAATCATAAATCACACCAGACCCAATCATCTAATATTCCCACCGCCAAGCTTTTGGACTGCGAATTCAATCAACTGATGACCGACCTGATATCGGCCGTCCAAGGAGTGGCATTAACACTGGCCAAGCTGCACCGGGAAAGCGCTGAATGGAGCAGCACCAGTGAGTCTGTTGTCGACAGGCTCCGCAACAAGCTACAAGGATGGGTGCAAGAAATCCAGGGCCCATCGCGAGCGCGGTATGAGCGCGCTATTGGAGCTGATCAAATACAGCAACTTACCTCATTGGTCGACCGGGCAATCGATTACTCCCGGGAAGAAGGTGTAGCGTCACTACTGCATGGCGACGCCTCACCAGGAAATTTCTTCTGGGACCCCGTTCATGGAATCACCATGATCGACTACGGGGGACTGACTCGCTCAATGGATGCGAGCGGGCGGCCTATTGGACCGGCAGAAATGGATGCGGCTGGGTTTCACGAGCGGCTGCGCAAGTACGCCGGGGATTTCGGAATGAGTGAAGCTGATATTGGCCAGGTTCAGATGGACTTCTGGAAAGCATATCAGGCACAGGGTATACCAATCAACGAAGGTCTTGCCCGGTTGTTCAAAACACGCACACAGCTATCTCGACTATGGTCTGCTGTGGACAAGCAAGATACATCACGCGATGAACATAAGGCCGTTCAGCTCAGCGAAAAGGTTAAATTTGAGTGGGAACGTCTTCTCAGTATCTCGCCCGAAAGAGTCCAACCCTGGAGAGTGCTTGTTGTTGCCAACGCCAGCGGTCCAGGTAAAGGAGGTCTGCCTCTGTTGAATCAAGAACTAGTCAAAGCCATGTCGGAAATTCCCAATGCATCAGTTACTCTGTTCATGGTAGAGCCTGACAATGAAGTCAAAAACACATTCGCATCGACGGGTCATGGTCGGGCGAAAGTTGTCTGCATTCCCTCTAGAGGAAACGACCCCAGTGCCTTGCTCTACCATGTGGCGAAGATACACCAGCCAGGGGATTATGGTCTGCCAATTCCAGACGACCAGCATCCATCCCCATTCAATCTCATCATTGGCCACTCGCGATACTCTAGCACCGCAGCTTCCTTGATCCGCGAGAGATGGTATCCCACTGCCAAGCTCGCACTCATCACACATACCAGCGCCCTGCGAAAGTCCGATGTCGCGTGGAAGTGGTACGGACAAACACGCGAGCTAGGCTATGTTGAAGCTGCCCGGCTGGCAATGCTCGACGAGAGGATTCTCCCTAAAGCAGATTTGGCCGTTGGAGTCGGGCCTGTACTCACAACGGAAGCACGCGAACGCGAGTGGATGGGCCAATGCAATCGGCCACGATCAAACATGATGGGACCCCGCTTCCATGAACTAGTTCCGGGTGTGCGCACGGGTGATGCTTGCACGCAACAACGACAGCCGAATGACCCATTTCGGGTCCTCCTCGCTGGCCGAGCAGACGACCCCGCCAAAGGTTTAGACGACGCTGTATACGCTGTGCGCAAGATCGCACTCTCCGGCAACGATATCTCCCTGGACGTACTGGGTGTCCCGGCAGAAGACGTGGGGCGCTGGCAGCAGGCAGTCGATGAGATGACGGGCATGCCAGATCTCGTCAGGTTGCACCCTTTCTCCGATGACCCTAACGCGGTCTCGCGGTTTTACTGTAACGCGGACCTGGTAATCATGCCCTCGATGCACGAGGGGTTCGGGATGATCTTTACCGAAGTGGCCGGGCTGGGCGTTCCCATCCTAGTAACGCAGGAAAGTGGTGCGGGCCAGCTCGCGCTTGATCGCAGTCGCATTCCACCGGAACTTGGTCAGGCCTGTGTGGTGATGGACGAGAGCACATATGGAATTGTACCTTCGCCGACGAGCCAGCGCGTAGCCGTTTGGGCTCATCGGATCGACCAGGCGAGATGTTACCCGGAACAAACGAGACGGCATGCTCATTCTCTGAAGCGAATCATGCGAGGTTATTCGTGGAGGCACGCCGCCAAGGCCCTGCTTCGTTCAGCGATGGAGGGCGAGGGAGACACAGTACAGATGGCTCATGGCAGCATTGCACCAGCATATTCATCATGGCCTCGTCCATCGCTTGGGATGAACGTGGTATCGTCAATGCGTCGAGCCGCACGGACGCGAAATCGCAGTGGACAGCCGACATTGAAACAGGCCGACGATGTCATGCAAAGTCTTCCAGAGATAGCCCCTACTATTTCGGCGCTAGAAGAGCATGTCTCTGCTGCCGTGGGATGTCCTGTCAACTTGCGGAGTCTGGATCCCACCCATCCGGGAGGCTTTTCTGGTGCTATCATTTTCTTTGCTTATGCCAACGATGAATTTGCAAACGGCGAGAGATCTTTGGCATCCAATGACCCATCCAAGGATCGTGTGGTTGCTGTGATTAAACTGTTCGTCCACGGATTGGACAATGGGATCACGGAGGAGTTGTCAAGCCTTGAATGGCTTCTTTTGCAGACCAAGGGTGACATCAGGACTGCTGCCCCGTTGGGCGTTGGGCGGATGACGTGGGATAATAAGCCAGCCGGTGTGGTCACGTATCAAGTTGCCCCCGGGGTCTCCCTTTACCAGCTCATGATGCAGATAGGCCGCCTACCATCGGGACCTGCGAGAAGGGACATGTTATCCGTCTTCAATGCTGGCGTGCAAGCAGTCGCACGTACCCTGGCCAGGTTACACACCCATAGCGTCGAAGGGCGACCAGGCACAGAGTATCTGGAGTGGTATTTTAACGCCGCAACGAAACGAGTCCAGCAGGCATTGGTGTACAAAGACATTATTCGTTCCGCGGGACTCGAAGTGGACCAGCTCCCCGAGAAAATGAATCAACTTGTTGTCGACTGCAAGCGTGACATTGCTAGTCGTCCGCGCACCACTGTCGTCCACGGAGATGCCCATCCTGGAAATTTCTTCTATGACAGCGCAACGGGACATGTTACTATGATCGACACGACGACGCTACACTGTTCTCTGGACGAGAATGGTGAACCGGTTGGGGTACCAGAACGAGATCTGGGTCATTTCATGCATATGCTGCGACGAACGGGCGAACAGTATGGCCTTACGCGACAGGAGATGCAGGAGAGCACAGCCGATTTTGTGGAGGCGTATCTTGGAAATGCAGCGGCGCCAGCAAACGTTCAAATTATTCGGTTCTTGATGTCGTGTTCGGCTTTGTCTTTCTTGACTTATGCGGCGCAGTCAGATCAAACAAAAGTAGAGATGCAGGTTAAGATTTTGGAGGATTTATTTTGTCTTGGAGAGGGTTGGACGCAATTGGATGGAATGCAAGGTTTATAAACAGGGACCAGCGGTTGCTTTGTACTTAGATATTCTTTCGGATCTCGTGGTCTAATTCGGGAGTTATGGTAATAATTGACACTGTTGGATATGTTCGATACCTCGATATAGTTTCACTTTCCGTCTCTCTGTGGTATCTTGATCCCTCGAGTAGATCTAATCGCGCCCAGCATTTGCCAGCAAGTGTTCATCGCCAGAGAAAATGTGCCGACCAATCTTCACGAACCAACGTCTGGCGGTAATCGCAACGGAGTGTGCCGTACTCGCGGTGCCACATAATGTTGCTGGCAGGACAGATCGAGAAAGCCAGCAGAGAGCCATCGGTACGTAGCTGGACTCAGATGACTGGAGAGTGAGTAATTTTGGGTTTCACATGACAGGATTGCAGGAGGGTCTCTAGGTTAAGCTAGCGGCTGTGTTCATGCTGAGCGTGGCTCTCGGAGCTCGATCCTGGGACACCATCCAGCTTTCATGACAGTTCGAGCGTGAAAGGTTCACTTCGCAAATGGGTTTGCATGGATAGTAATGTTATTGATCTTGAATGCTTCAAAATCATCACCCTCCTTGGGCTGAGAGACTTTTCCCTTCTTGTCGACCTTGACATTCGCCTTTTCAAGTTTGGTAAGAACATCACCACCTTCATCCTGGGCGGTCAAATTCAGCACCTTCCCAAATACAGTACTAGCGCCATCAAGATGCGGCGCCGGCGCGAACGTAATGAAGAATTGACTCCCGTTGATTGTTGCACCTGTTGCGCCCTGAGAACCAGGCGCCGTCCTGTCCTTTACCGGACGAGATGCCATAGACAGAATGCCACGCGCGTTATGTCGCAGTGACGGGAGGTGGATTTCTTGGTTCATTGCTGCCGGGTGGTAGATCGATGTGCCGCCTTTCGGAATTTCGAAATCGAGCATTGGCTTCGTACTTGTTTGATGCGCGGCGGGTCCGAGAGAGATGTCTCCACCCTGGACCATGAATCCCGGAATGAGACGATGGAATGGGGTGTTATTGTACGCGCCGCATGCGCAGAGGGCGAGGAAGTTCTCTGCTGTTTGGGGTACTGCTTCGCAGAAAAGCTCGACCTTGAGGTCGCCTTGGGTGGTATGTAACTATTGAAGCTGTAATTAGCATCATTCCATAGAAACTAGAGCTGTGGGAATATTATGGCGCTTTAATTATATGTGAACTTACCGTGACAGACATATTGATGGTGCTCTGTGAGGTAATTTGAAGTGCAAGAGAACCAGATGCGGCATTGATGCCCCGGGGCCCGATAGACTGCTTAGTCATCATTTTCTTATCGATGCGCAAGGCAATTGCAGATGCTTGGATCCTTCAGTTCAGGCACAGTTGGCTCAATTCGGAATTTAAACACGCTGAAAGGTTCTCGGAAACTTCCTTTGCTTTTTCCCTTCTCAACGATCCTTTTCCTGCCTGGGCACGGCCACATCCTACTCCGCCCTTTCCTCGATTGATCCAAAACATTTCACCAACAATGAACAACCGGCCAGTGGAGCAGGCATTGAGTACATTGGTGCCGACTCATGCTAATGACCTCCCACAAGAGCTACTCAGTTATGCTATGTCACTTGTGGCACAGTCCCGGAGCTTCTCCAGCAGTCTAAAGCCAGAAGAGGAAATCGCTCGACCATATGCCTGCGCGGAAATCGCTTGCAGAAGGTATGCCACGGATCCCGAATGAGTTCTTTCTATGGCCTGTTTCTAGAATGCTAATTGCTCGTGTCTGACTTCTGTAGGCTGGCGCGATCTCTCAAACTCCCTCCACTGCTTGGACATCCGCCATGTCCTCCACGCGTATACAAGAAGCTTTATTCATACCTTGACCGGTCTCTCATATCAAGCTCTACTGGCCTCAAACGCTCAGCAAGTGGATCGGTTCCTGGAACACCCTCACGCGCCGGCTCCACGCATACGACGCCGACGAAGGGCGCGACAGCGAGGAACACCCCTTCCAAGGCAGTAGCACCAACACCACGAGGACTACAAAATACACCCTCGAAGTCCACACCCTTGAAACGAAGTATGAGCACGGCAAACCGGCTTGAGAGCCCCTCGAAATCGGCAAGAAAGGCTACAGCCCCCCAGCCGAAGGATACACATGGGTCAACCATCATTCCAGATGCCCCCGCTTGGGTGATGACAGCTATCCGGACTGTATGCAAGATCCTCTCGACGCCTGCCCCGCGTACAAATACCTGGTCTAGGCCTCCAATCTCGAGGACGCTGCCTCCCCATATCTTTGCTGGAGTGTCGTCCGTCCTCTATCTTACGTCGAGCATGTCCAACGACGAACCGGGATGGGACAGGGAGAGCTTGGATTTCCTGGAGCCTATTGTGTCTATCAATGGTTCCGATAAGGATGATGATTTTAAAGAACTGGTCTACGCCATGGCTGTGGCTGTATACTTCCTTGTGCTTGCCCGTCGCCGTAACCCCGGGCCAGGTGCAGATGAGGATATCGAAGCGCAGAAGATGGACAAGAAGACTTTTATTGAAATGCGCCAAACGGCGTTGAACAGCCTTGGGCTGAAGGCTAATGACCGGAGACATCGCGATGATGTTGATCAATGGATCACTCTTATCATGGAGCAAGGGTGGGCCAACGGCCAGGAATGGTTCGAGAATATCCCCTATGCTGGACAACTCTTTGGTGAAGATGAGGAAGGCAGGTCCTACCAAGACCTGGACGAAGAGGACGCGACACTCAGGGGCGTTAGGCCGCCTAAGCGTTCGGCGGCTGGGAGTGGTACTCGCGCCTCGCAGTCAGATGATGCTCCCCGGGGCGGTCTTTTGCCAGGCCTGGGAACAATGATGCAGGATCGAGTTGACTGGCTGAGTGATGATCGTCAAGAGGATTATGCGAATTGGAAAGCGGATATCATTGCTCGCATTGCAGGTGCAGCTGTTTAATTGCCGCCGTGCATTCAGAGATTATTCGAAAGGGGACGCAGGGGACGCAGCTTGCTAGTTTAATTGATACCCTAATATATGAATCAACATGTAATTTCTACATTCATCCCTCGATAAGCAAAGAAATCGGCTTCACCATGTCTATGTTTCGATTGTATGCTCCTTTTGCTCTAGAGCAACCCAATGTCCCAAGTTGTCAAAGTTATCATTGTGGCAACCCAACTCCATGCGCCGCCAATGACGCCAAAACCAATAACCACTCGCCTTAGTACCAAATGCTCCTCGTCCGGTGATGAGGGATGGAATCATTTTTCTCTGCCTCTAGGCTCTTCATCGTGTCGTACAAGAAAAAGTCGATGAGGATCGCATTGATGCCACATGTCTTTCGCGGTTCCTCAGGAATCTCCAATATCTCATCCGACTCATCCGAGTTTTCGGTTTCATATTTGTTGTCAGAAATGCCCTTGGAAGGAAGCTTTTGGCGGTTCATTTTGACCTCGGGGTGTTGCTTTTCGATTTCTCTTTTGATCAACTCAACACACCAGATACTCGTCCCACGAAGCTCGATCTCCCAGTTTGAGCCTGGCTCGATGGGCTTCAGGTCGCGGATATGGCTTTCCAATTTAGGTGCGTAGCGAATGCAGTTCAGCTGGTGCAGCATCTGCGGAATGCGGTAGTCTAGGATATATGATTAGAATTGGTTTGAAGGAGTAGTATTCCTTGCGAGAGCGGTCCGTACCTGCAAACATGGTGATCTTGTCAATGTCGTGAAATTCACCAAAGTCTTCCCCATTGAAACAGGCCCAGAGATCAGCAACTAGGATTTGAGCACGTTTATAAAGTCGAACTCTCTTTCCGTGGAAGATTGTCTCGTCCCGGAAGCAGGAAAAGCTCTCTGTCAATATATTGACTAGTCCTGCGGCGGAAAGGTTGGCACTGTCAATGCAGTTGACGAAGCTCCCGCCGAATTCCTATATCGGTTAGTATAACTCATATATAATGTTGTATGAGATAATACCTCGCAGAGGACCTCGCCTGCCTCACGTAGACACTGCACTCGTTCTTGGAACATAGGAATCTCTCCCTCTGTTGCGGACCGGAATACATGTCTGAGTAGCTCGTCTGTACACCTCTCTTCATCCACCCAGAAGTCGGGGGTTGTGATTGGAATATCTGGAATTGGGTAAGCGGTCATTCCGGAAGCAGAGTTCAATCGAGGAACTGACCTTCATCAAGAGCTCTTTGTAGTGCAGCAACTAGACTCCAATAACCAGTCCACAGCTTGTCACGGTACTCGATGCAGAAACGCTTTGGTTCCTCTTCCTCCTCAGACCAGAAACTAAAGTTCAGTAAATCCATTGTGAAGATGAAATCGACTGTGCTTTCATCTTTGGTCTTGGGGTGTAATTCGTGCTCCGACCAGGTGTGTGTGGAATACTCTTTCTTCTGCATCATACGCCATATAGTTTCGGCAGCTTCTTTGGTGTGAGTAAGGCTGACAGCAACATCAATTGCATTGTCAAAAACATATTGCGCGCCCTCAAGCACTTTGGTCTCTGGTGGGGCATCCTTTGGCTTTTGGCCCAGTCCAAAATGCTGGCGAAGAAGCTCTACCAACTCAGGATCGGCTTCATCGTCGGAATTGGCCTCGACTTGGCGATTTTTTTGAGCCGGAATTGGGTCCAATGATGGCATGGTATTTTTTCTTCGTGTTCGATCTTGATTGAAAACAAATGGGGAGATATCGAGTCAGGGGTATCTCCTTTGATATGCCTCAAGAGGTCTCTTGCGGTGAGATGCTAGACCCGGCAGATATTCCACCCCGCCTGGATATTCGAATCCTTTGAGGCTGGACCAAGCAAACGTGCGATATAGAAATACTTGAATTCGACAAACCCTTCGAGTTGACTCGTGTTTTTTTTGTTCTCGCCACACCGAGATTTTGACCCGGTGGTCTCTGGATAGAGTCACCGGTTATGTAAGCAGGTAAAATACCCCAGAGATGCCCATAATGTATCTGGGAAGTTGGAGAATATGTGGTGTGGTGGTATATGCCAGTTGTATATCAACTTGTATCTAAAAGTATTCGCTATAAGCACAAGAGAGGTTGTAGTGTACAGTCAGGGTCTGCAGGTCTAGACTACCTGGTACCTGACTAGCAGAATATCTGGATAGCATCATCATGACCATCCAGGGATAAAACAGGCACATTGTCTTATGGGAGTTAAATTCAGGCTCATTCATTCTAGAAGAAGGCGATCAGAGTATATGCGCCCTGTACATTGCCGGAATGCAAAGACGATCACTTATATAGGAAAGAACAGAAACGACGTCAATTACAGTCTAAAAAGTACTATTCTTTTATTCAGTAGAAAAACAAATGTAGAAAAGGTGTAACTAGAGCAAAAGTAAGTGGAAACCCACGTGTGAGGCTCTTGGAATCTTAGCAAGTGCCGTCATCGCCAAACGGTCACTGTTTCCGGCTCAGCACTTCCTTTCGTTTACTCCTTCTTTGACCTTTCCCCCTTCGCGATTCATCTCTAACAGACACACCGCTGCAACACTTACACTATTAACCCACTGCACCACTACACAACCACCTGATCGCGATCATCATCTCCTGCCCGCCATGCGGGATAGCTCCATCAAGCGCTCTCTCGGGGTGGACCTCACTCGCTCTCTCAAAGAGGTAAGTACCACCCTTCTGTCGTGCAATCCTGGCGTCCAAGTGACGCTAGCCTGAAAATACATTCTAACAGTGCTCTCATCACGTATAGTCACGCGTTCTTCTTGTCGGCGCAGGCGGCATCGGCTGCGAGCTACTGAAAAACCTCGTCCTTACCGGGTTCGGCGAAATCCACATCATCGACCTCGATACCATTGATTTGAGCAATCTCAATCGTCAGTTCCTTTTTCGACATGAACATATCAAGAAATCAAAAGCCTTGGTACGTTCAACCGGTCCCGCGCACTTGCGACGCTCCCTTGCGAATTCGGCCGAGTTAAGCGCCGCGCATTCGCATTGCCCCAACGGTTCAGCGATGGCAGATATGGAATACTGAGACATGGATACTTTTATCTAGGTTGCCAAGGAAGTTGCGCAAAAGTTCCGGTCTGACGCAAAGCTCGAAGCCTACCATGCGAACATTATGGATGCCCAGTTCGACGTCTCGTGGTTCGAATCCTTCAACGTCGTGTTTAATGCGCTGGACAACATCGCCGCAAGGCGTCATGTGAACAAGATGTGTCTTGTAGCCAATGTGCCCTTGATCGAAAGTGGAACTACTGGCTTCAATGGCCAGGTCCAAGTTATTCAGAAGGTATGGCAAAAGTGATGTCTGGTTCTGCAGATTTGGGCCTATACTGACTTGCGCTTTGCACCAGTCCGAAACCGAGTGCTACGATTGCAACGTCAAAGAAACCCCTAAGTCCTTCCCCGTGTGTACGATCCGCAGCAACCCCAAGGAGCCGATTCATTGCATCGTTTGGGCGAAGAGCTACCTCTTGCCGTAAGATCCAGCTCCTCATATTTCCTCTTTAAATTCTTACCTTTGAATAGGGAACTTTTCGGAAATAGCGACGACGAGGCACCGGAAGTGGACAGCACAGAAGACGCTGATAACGGTTGGTTCAATTTCATCTATAATTCAGCGCTGAACTGACCTCCGGCTAGCAAAAGAAATTGCAGACCTGCGCAAGGAAGCGCTGGAGCTCAAAGAGTTACGACAATCGATTGACACAGAGGAAGCCCACCAGAAGGTCTTTGATAAGGTCTTTGGAAAGGATATAATACGATTACAAGGCATGACGGATTTATGGAAGGAAAAGGAGCCGCCAAAGCTTCTCGACCTTGCCCAACTCCAGGAAGAGTCTGATTCAATTGCCTCAACGGTTTCTGCACAGGACCAGAGAGTGTGGACATTGGGAGAGAATTTCAGCGTCTTTAGGGATAGGTAAAAACTGTCTGTCCCCGACAGCATACGTTCGATAAACTAACATCTACAGCCTGAACCGGTTGGCACGTCGTCTGAAGCAACTTCAAGAAACGAAGCTCCCAGACCAAGATTCCCCGATCCTGACATTCGATAAAGACGACGTGGACACTTTGGACTTCGTTACCGCAACAGCTAATCTACGAGCTGCTATCTTCCACCTTGAACTTAAATCCAAGTTCGACGTCAAGCGTAAGTCTATCCAATAAGGGTGCACATTTCAAGACCATCATTACTGACAAGACTTTTACAGAGATGGCGGGCAATATCATTCCTGCTATTGCAACAACCAATGCCATGACGGCTGGGCTATGTGTTCTTCAGTCATTGAAGGTGTTCCAAGACAACTTGATGCAGGCCAAAATGGTAAGAACCGAACAAGGGTTCCCTCCACTACTGCCAAAGCTAACGAAGCCATCACTGAAAGGTTTTCCTGGAGAGATCCGGTGCTCGTGCGATTAATTCAGACTCATTGAAACCCCCGAATCCCGATTGCCCTGTCTGTTCCCGTCTGGTGGTTCCGGTCGAAATTGACCCTGAGCTAGCAACCCTTGAACATCTCGTCCATGACGTTCTTCAGATGGAACTGGGTTATGGCAGAGACATCTCCCTTTTGATTGGCGATAGACTGGTCTATGACCAAGAATTCGACGATGCTCTGCCGGATAAGTTGTTTGACATGGGCATTAAGAATGGCAGCTTTATCACGGTAAAAGATGATAATGAATCTGCGCGAGTCAACCTTGATGTGGTGATCAAGACAAGGTATGCTTCGTTTTTCAATAATACTTGGCAACATTGACTGATTGATTTGCAGAAGTGAGCCATCTTCCGAAGACTCCAAGCCGGCAACGCTGCAGAAGATGGTCGAGATACCACTGAAGCCCAAGCAGCCTGCGCAGCCCCCCACCGATGATGCGCAAAATCCTGAGCAGCCTGCGCCTCCTTCAACCGACGATGCAGCTGTGACAGGGAAGCGCAAGCGTGAGGGCTCGGGTGACGAGGTGGAGCCCAACAGCCACGATGCGAAGCGTCTCGCCAGTGCATCCGTTCCCGACTCAAATGGCATTAAAGCTATCGTTCTTGACGATGAAGAGGAAGGTGCCATCATGATCGATGATTGAATTCTGAAAACGGAATTTCGCGTGGCATCTCAAGGTAATACTATCAGCCATTGCAGGTGTTTATCTTGATATCATTCTCTTCGCACTTTCGGTATTCCCCTTTGCTATTTGCTTACTATCTACCCCTCCAAACCCTTCTGTATCATATGGCATAAAGGCGAACCTGATTTCAGTCAAGCGGAGAAGATTCAAAATCCCAGGTTGGCGGGTATGCTTTGGGTACGGACATGGTAATGCATTATGGGTTTTTTGTGTCTCAACTGCTCAATGGCGTTTTCCGCGTTGATAGATTACTAGAATAAGACCTAAGAATAGCAGTATGGCCTGGGCAAAGTATTAAACTTATGTCTAGGTTGAATCTGCCGGAATTGACGAGTCACCTCAGTAGTATTTGAAGGGATGTAGACTGGCAAGGGCAAGTAAACGGGAGTTGATGTCCATTAGGTACCCAACTATAGGGAGTTGGCTCGCTTAGGACTCGAAGCGACACACCAGAAAGGGATTGGGATTTTATCTGTTTAGCTCGCTATTTCCTAGAGAACCCTACTGATATCCTTATTAGTGTGTTTAATCATGTCCTGATATTGTAGTGTAGGTGTTATTTACAAGTACACTTGCTCTGTTGGTATTACATGTCTCACTTGGATTGAATCAAACGGCACTCAATCCACCATCGAGATTCAGCACACAGTTGTTGGCATATTCATTCTGCGCCAAGAACACAGCTGCATCAGCAATCTCGCATGGATCTCCAAATCGGTGAAGAGGAATGAGATCTTTCAGCCTACTGGTCTCCCCTGGTGTAAAGTCTACCACCGAGATCAGCCAACGCACGGACAAATCTACATTAAACCAACATACCTGCAACCATGGGTGTTTCAATATACCCCGGCACGATAGCATTCGACCGAATGACAATATCTTTCATCGAAGCCGATGCTTCAACAGCCAATGACCGTGTCAGACCGAGAAGGCCAGCCTTGGAAGCAGCGTATGGAACTGCGCCAGTTCCACCCTTTAGCGCCAGTAAAGAGGAGACGTTAATAATGCATTTCGAGGGGGGTTTGGTCCCCACAGCTGGATCACTCCGATTCCGTATCCGACTCCGGATAGAGGCACGCATTAATGCGCGCGAAGTGAGCATTGCGCCTTCGAGATTGGTACGAAGGATCATGGAGATATCTTCCAGCTCGGATCTGGGCAGAATGTTCGATATCGAAATTCCTGCTGCGTTGACTAGGATGTCTACATTTGCCTGGAAGATGGTTAGAAGGGGAGTTCCGTTAACATAGATCAGATAGCTCACCATTTCCTTTTCGAGTTCACGCATCCATGACCCGGAATCTGAGACATCTCCGACAAGTAGCCGGATCTTTCCTTGCGTGCTTTGCTGGTTGTCTTCTTCTGGGGCGCGAGTTGCGACTTCGTCGTTGCTTTCAGCAAGCTCTCGTACTGTAACTGCGAGAGACTCAAGCTTTTTGGCTGCTTCCTCTAGACGTGTTTGAGATCGGCCGACGAGGACTATGGTCGATGCGCCTTCTTGTAGAAATCGTTCGGCAATGGCGAAGCCAATGCCGGATGTCCCACCGGTGACCATGCATTTTCGACCGGCCAGTCGGTTTCCAGGCTTGAATGAAATGTTGGGGTTGTTTCCACTTGGCTGAGATGAGTATGATCGCTTTATATATCCTAGAGGATGACTTGATATTTGGCTGTTGACGTAGCCTCCATTGCGGGAATTGATGGACCTTGATGAGGCCCGAAGAAACAGCATAGGCACTCGCAAGCGAATTAGAGGAACTCTCAGACTCGCCATATTGCTTTACCTTGTCTGAATTCCAAGCGAAACGCGGTATCGGGTCGGGTGCGTCACTGGCAGCTTCAGCACGGGCCAACAAGCCAACCTCAAAAAGGCTCTTTCGCTCCACAGCGGCCACTTTCCTACCACTACGCGACTACGCGTGCTTCATCATGGCGCCATCCACGGACTCCGAGTTTGTGACTATAGTCTCAAACGACGGATTTGAATTCATTATCCCTCGCAGCGCAGCTTGTGTCTCAGAGACTTTCCGGCTCATGCTTTCTTCGAGTACGTGCACTCGATCCATTGCTACATGGGTTGTACTAACCACCCACAGCCAACTTCCCCGAGGGTCGCACCGGTAGATGTGTGCTGGAGGACTACTCGTATGTCTCACGCTACATTCTTTATCTTTTCGATGGACATTGCTAACAAAGTTGTTTCTGTAGTGGGGTCGTTGTCGAAAAGATCTGCGAATACTTTTGCTACAATGAAAAACACAAGGACCAGGTTAACGTGCCAGACATGGATATTCCACCTGAGTTATGCCTGGAACTCCTGATGGCTGCTGATTTCTTGAATACTTGATTTCCATGTGGTACCTTGGGCCTTTGGTTTCTTGTCACCTCCCTGACTGAGACCTCTGGTATCCATCCTTGCTTCGGCTCACATCGTTTTGAAATGATTCACGGCGCAATGACAGATATTCGACTTTTACGACAATACCATGAGGAGTTCCGGACTAGCTCACATACACACATTTGGTCATGGCATCTTGTCGTGGCATGTATTCTATGGGATTGAACTACCATTTTGAAAATGTCTTCGTCTTTGCTGTAGCAGTATCCCGGATTTCTACAAGAACACTTTATCCCATCTGAGCATATGCAAACGGTTATTACCTCTATGGCCGAATTTGTCTAAAGATGATGGCAGATCAACACTTCCAATGATAACGCGCTTGCCAAGATACCACGGCAAAGGGTTTGGATCATAGGAGACAAATAAAATACAAAATCATATCATCATATTCATGCCATAAGTTCTCTACTAGTTAAGATGGCCAGAGTATATCCCCTCCAGGGCTGCCCAGGTGGATATTCCGGCTGAGTCAGCGAATAGCAACGGGCCTTGGAAATACCGAGGGCTGGGGCCGGCTCCACCGGGGCGAACTTCCAAGGAAGTGCCCGCCATCGTGAAGATCACTCTTCCATACGTTTGGATTTGCGGGATGCAGTTCACAGGAGCATTGCTCACTGTGGTCTCCAAACTAGTCATAACATCTCTTGACTATTAAGCATTCTATTTGCCTGTGCCCACAGTCGGATGCACTGGCCTTTGTTAGATTGCATCTCCCCCGGATCACCGATAAGGGTCACCCGCAGAGGCGCATACACCGGCTCATCATGTCAGGCATTGTTGAACCCTCAACGATACCAACCACATCTAGCGCAGCATTTTCGCAATATATGAATACAACACTATCGCCGGAAAGGTCTCCTTTGTCCTCTTTACCGCATCAGGTCTTGACCTCCCCCCTTCGCGCCTTTCAACACGCCGAGACCTTTGCCCTCCGAACAGTTCCCCAAACTCTCGCTAGAATAACCGGGATCAAAGCCCTTGGCCAAAACATCTGGAGCGGGGCTCGTTCAGCAGCTGGAGCCAGCGGGACGGCCGCAACGCATGCTGCGGACATGGCTGGCAATGAGTTCGCCGATGCAGCCGGCCAGGAGAGTGGCTACTACATTGCTGAGTTCTTGGGCGCCATGAAGAAGCTCGGTGGATTCTTTGGGTATCTGACCAGCCTTTGGTCATTTGCCTGTCTGGTAGAGGTGAGACTCTGCTCTCGATTTGTACACTTACCATGCTGATAGGTCTAGGCGCTCATCCTCAACCGAATCACCATCTATGCATCCACACGGCGACACCTTCGACTAGGCTGGGAAAGGCGCGCGGCTCTCCGGTTGATCCCTATCGTTCTCTTTGCCTCCCAAATCCTCAGCCTGCTCCGTGGAATCCGATGTCAGACATCGCCGTCTTTTTCAACAATGCGGTACGGATATCCCGGAAAGCAACTCGTGTTCGACTATTCCGGTGACGGGGGCGTTCTTTACTCAATTAGTTCGACCCTGTTAGGATGGGAATCTGAGGAACGGTCGTGCAGTGCTGTGAAGATGGCGCGCGGAAGCAACCCGGGCATCCCATATGGATCATTTTCCCTACTCTGGCCAACATTTATGCTCTTTTGCTTCAGCCACTTTATTGAAACACTCTCGTGCGCATTACAAGGCAGGCCTGTGATGACTGAGACGGGGATGTCCATCTTCGAACACT
Organism: Penicillium chrysogenum; assembly: GCF_028827035.1. Classification (NCBI taxonomy): domain Eukaryota; kingdom Fungi; phylum Ascomycota; class Eurotiomycetes; order Eurotiales; family Aspergillaceae; genus Penicillium; species Penicillium chrysogenum. The sequence goes on along the minus strand of NW_026622749.1, from coordinate 800,848 downwards.
CCATCGCCTTCGCAGAAGCCGAGTCGATGATCAGTAAATCAATCGGACTAGGCCTGTTCGGTCTTCCTAAACAAAGCCCGCTCAGTGCGCTTTCGGGCGGGTCTGATGACAACTCACCTTCGGTCTTTGAACACCTCACAAGATCGCAAGTCCTGGAACGCATGAATGTCACACCTGAACTACTGCTTATTGTATTGATCTCGTGCTGCAATAGTGCAACTTCCCACATACTAGAAGTCTTCGGGAAACAGAGCAAATATCGGTTTTTCAGCACCGCCTTTTGGGGTGCCTGCTTCATGGTTGCCATGTTATGGGGGTTAGATGGCGGTCCACCCGTCAGCCTCGAAACTGGCGTTCTCAGGTTCCCGACTGTTTGCATTGTGGGATTCATCCCTCACATCTTTCTATTGGGCGGCATCGTGATTTGTCTTTCAATATACACCTTAGCACTTACCATCACAGCTGTTTCGCTACCTACTGACGATCAACCTGTCTCAGTCTATGACCGTTTCTTGATGGCGCATGAGAATATGCAAGGGTCGAACCAGATAAGAAGCATTCGTATAAACAGACACGAAGACTTTTATACAACACTGCTTCGAATCGGCTACGTCGCCCTAACCGCGGCAAGTGACGCTGTCTTTTTGAACGAGGGCCAATCGGTCGTTGCACGGCGGATGACTTGGCTTGAAGAGGACCGACTCTCTGAGATTGAAGCTTCAAGGCGAAAGTCTTCATCTTACACTTCATCTTATGGGGATTGGCAGAGTGAGCCTAGTAGTCGGCCCATCGAAGCTATGGGTTTCTCAAGTTTCGACATGCCAGAGCAATCGGCTTGGGAGAGTGGTTACAACCGCGAAAAGAAGGTTGAGAAACCGAAGAACGGCGCTCGAGCCGTGCAATCTCGAGCCGAGCTTGGGGGAGTTGGCGCAGTGCGAGTATCCATCAGATTGTGGCATGTCCTCTCGTTCTTCCGTGCAATTTCTCTCATAATTCTCCGTTGGGTTGCATACGGGCTCAATAATGTGCTTGATCGACTGGGAATAAGCGCTCGACCAATGTGGCTCAAACGCATAGTGGGCCATCGTGGAAAGAAGTCTAACACCGGCAAGATGAATTCATCACAGCCATTGGATTTCTGGATCCTCTCGGAAAATGGAGAGCTTGAGCTCCCCGATGACCATGACTTTGACGTCGAGATCGAGATGAGGAAGCGAGAGCGCGCGAATCGGCCAGACTGGATGGGCTCGGATGAAAGCCGGTTAGACGAGAGATTGTACAGCTGGTGGAAAATTGGCGGTGCATGGGGAAACCAGGATCAAACCTCTGATTATTCCCCGCCCTCTGACGACTTCGACGCCACAAGCATGGTGTCCATGTCTACCAATGCCTCGGAGTCCGAATGGGATGATTACCCGTCGGACGATGGTCGTCGAACTCCTACCCAGTTCGAACCATACGCAGACAGAGCAAGCCCACCACTACAAGATCCCCTCATTGACATGAGCACACTTGCCCGTCTCCTCGACCCACGCGATCGCGAAAGTAGAGAAGAAGCTAAGATTCTAGCCGCGCATCTCAAAACAAACCAGGACAATCCACAGATCATGACGCGCAGCCGTTACCAAAAACAAGTTGAAAAGGAGAGATCCCGGATCATCTTCTCCTCCCGCCTCCAGCAGCTCAACGCCATGCACTCGGGATCCGAGAGGCGGAGACCTACCCCGGAAGAGGAAGCCGAACTTCTCGAGAAGCTCATCCTCGCCCGTCGCTCGGAATCATCGGGCAGTTCCGATGCCCATACGTGGGAATCCGGCGCAACAGGCCTCGGCCCCAATGGTCCACCCTGTGTGGTCTGCCAGACAAGCCCACGGGCTATTATCACCTGGCCCTGTCGCTGTCTATGCATTTGCGAGGACTGTCGCGTTAGTCTTGCCATGAACAACTTCGGCAGTTGCGTGACTTGTCGCCAGGAAGTCGTAGGATTCATGCGTCTATGGGTTCCATGAACATACGTTCAACTTGTTTCAATCGCTCGGGCTTTTAGCTTGGTTTTTTCATGTCGTTGGCTCACATAGGTTCCATATTACTGAACAGTTTGTAACATATCAATCACATTTACATGATGACTTTTCCTTCATATAGCGATTTTTCAGACCGTCACTCCTTTACTTGCTAGTTGTACGTATGAGGTCAATTCTGGGATCGCTTGCTTGATTTATAGGTACAAGGCCATCCATTTCATGGTAGTTACCTAGTGTGTAGCAGGTTCGCCTACGTGGTCGAACCCTGCAGCTGACTTTCTTCTTCCTTTCAGGAGATACCAAATAGACAAAACTGCATATTTACTTCGGGTCACTCTCGTCTTGCTTGCAGGAACCATGGTTGCGTGGGAAAATGCAGGATTTATAGTTGCTATGATATATGGAAAAAAAAAAGAAAAGAAAAGAAAAGAAAAAGGCAAAGGATCACATCAATGGAACCAAGGTAGATATCAAAGCCCTGGTATTACTCCGTATAGACCAGAGGCCGGTATTCAGCCTCCCACATCTGGATTCGAATCCACTCTCGCAGGTCGGAGTCAATGGTAGGAATGGCCTCGGCCTGTGCAAGTCCCTCCTCGACAGCACACAAGATCACAGCGGCGGCAATATCCACGCTGATATCACGCACGTCTTGCACATCAGGCAGCAACGGCTTATCAGAGTCTTTCAAGGCGGGTGACCTTGCCTTGAGTGCCTTCACGGCAGCGACTAGCATCTTCTTAGACACGAGACGACACTCGGAGAGCACAGCTCCAAGACCAATTCCCGGGAAACAGGTTGAGTTGTTGCATTCCGCTGGAATACCATGGTTAATATACCGAGCAGTCAATATCTGAGAGGTTTGAAGCCATACCAATTTCATATTGCGTGCCGTTATGCGTAACTGGTGGGAATGGACTGCCTGTGGCAACGAGGGCTCGTCCATCAGTCCAATGGTAGAGATCAGCTGGCTTCGCCTCGTGGAGTCGTGTTGGATTGCTGAGGGGGAATATAATTGGTCTTTCTACATTCCCTGCCATCTCACGAATTATATCTTCTGTGAACGCCCCCGGCTTGGTTGATGTCCCGATAAGCACGTGGGGATGAACCTTTTTGACGACGGAAAGAAGATCGCGATCACTGTCCGACCACTCGTCATCATCCCGTGCGAAAGATTGCTGGCCTTCCGTCAACTTGTCACCGAAGGATTTTATAAGGAGACCGGGCTTGTCGATACACCTAGATGAAAAGAGGAGAGTTAGTAGGGACCTTACCTCTCTCTCTCTCTCTCTCGCGGTTACATACCAGATCTGCTTAGTTGCTTCATGCTTTGGTTTTCCCGTCTCGGTGGCGATGGTATCTAGAATCTGGCCGGCAATGCCAATACCGGCCGTTCCTGAGCCGAAGATCACTACTCGCACGTCCTCCAGTTCGACTCGGCTGACTTGAAGGGCAGCCAGCATGGCAGCGAGCGTGACACACCCCGTGCCCTGGATGTCGTCATTGAAACAGGGTATCTGTTCCTGGTACCTATTGAGTATTCTCCGTGCATTCTGGAGCCCGAAATCCTCGCTGGTATTGTTAGCCATGCCTCGAATGATATAGAAAGAGGCATTTCCCATACAAGTGAATGTAAGCCTTAGGGAATCGTTTGCGGGCAGCATGGACAAATCGATCCACAAATTCATCGTACTCCTCACCTCTGACCCGGCGCTGTCGGAGGCCTAGATAGAGTTCGTCATTGAGCAGCTCTTCATTCTATACATGGCATTAGCAAACGTAGATTGAACTAGAGAACAGAATATACCTACATCTGTCCCGCAATCCAGCACAACAGGCAGCTGTCGGGAAGGATGGATTCCAGCACAGAGCGTGGTGATAACCAGTTTGGCAACCGATATGAGAATCGCGCCCACACCCTGGTCCCCGATTCCCAATATCTGCAAACAGATCAATGGTAAGTAAGCAAGATCACGCAGTGCGCCCCCTGGAGCAGATATATAATTACCTCTTCCCCATCACTGACGACGATATAATCAACATCATCTGCAGTCCCAAATTCAGCGAGATACTCTGCAAAATGATCCTGGTCATTGATATTCAAGAAACACCCTTCTGGTTTCCTAAATAACCGCGAGTAATTCTGAATCGCGTCTCCCTCGGTGGGTGTGTATATCACGCTGAACATCTCCATGAGATGGGTTTGCACGAGCTATACACATGTTAGTAATGGTGCACATGCTGATATTGGTCTCGCTGGAATGATGTCAGGACCTTGTAGTACAGCACTTCATTCTGGGCTTTCATGCTGGCCAGGAAGGTGTTCTTGGCTAGGTCATCTGGTCTGCTTTGATACTGCTGATAAGCACGCTGGACTTGCTCATCCAGGGTTTGGATGTTTGGTGGGAGGAGACTGCGGAGCTTGAATGTTGATCGCTCATGGTCTGGAAAGGCTGAGCCTTTGTTTAATTGGGATGATTGGAGGAGAGATGTTCCCTAGTTCTGTGTGAGAATCGGAGGTTATAACAAGGCCGTAGTTGTGTCGTCACCTTGTATGGGCAGGTCAGGGGCCCCGGGGCGCGGGGTAGATTGCGGAACTTGGATTTGGAGTTTGACATTTCGAATGAATATCAAAGGAAGTAATTTCAGAATAACTGGATCTAGGAAAAAAGCAGAAAGATAGAGAAAACGAAAAGGGAATATCCCAAGCAGGTAGGATATAGGTGGGTCCACCGCCATCAAGCTTGTAATAGCGAGCTACATCGGGTCAATGAGATCATCATCATCATAGCCATCAAGCTTACACTTCTGTGTATAGAAAAGCCAGCGGAGCTATTTTCGAATCAAAAGAACACGTAAAGGTAATATTCCCCTTAATTAACCTCCTACTCGACAACGGATTCGCTGTTTAGTTCCTCTTTATAAAAGGAACCTAGGCTACTTCTTGCGAGCCGACAAAGAGAAAGCCAGGTCACTCCATTCATCATGCCCTTTTACACATGCGCTGTGTATAGAAAATATAAACTGTGGTGAAGCATGCGCTAGGAATAGCCACTTTGATCTTTATGAGGGGTGATTATCGCTGACTCTTCGCTTTAATAGTTCTTGGTTAAAACAATTATTGAGCGATGTTGTCAAGTTGTGAAGTTGTCAAGTTTGCATCGGTCACTGTTAACGGACACGAGCACCACATAAGATAGATCAAACACCAAAGGTTTTCCCAGTGATCATGTTGCTGATCCATCCCAGCCATCCCGGGTCCCGGCTTTGCGCCTCAAATCTCGCCTGTTGCATACTGCGGTCCAGGTCCATCATCTGTCTCGACGTAAATACTTCACTTAATAGTTCCCAGGCTGGTGCTTGGCTCTTCTCGATGGTTACCTGTGTCCTGTATACAGCAGTTGTCCCGGCACGGGTCTGTATGGGAGGTAAATGTATGGTCTGGTTCAAGTCTGCATGATACTGGACCAACAAGTTCGCAACATCAAAATATGGATTGTCGTTGGCAGGAACATCTTTGCACCGTTCATAGCAGAACAGGACAAATAATTGCCAGGGCGCTTGGTCTCCATATATGTGAACAACTTGATTTGGGTCGGCACCGCGGTCCAGCAATGCGGCTACTATATCCGTTTCAATGCCCGCGTATTCTCGTTCATGGGAGTACGGAAGATCGCTTGGTGTGACTCTGGTCGGTCGGAGAGCATAGTCGAGCAGCGGCCGACCTCTTTTCTTTAATCGAAATGGATCGATATCCAAAGCATGCTCGACATATAGCCGCAAGCGGGCTTGTATTGCCAGACCAAGAAATGAGCACTGTCCACGCTCGATCCATTGAACAAATCTAGTGTTCGTGGGGGAATCACGACCATTTGTCCAGTGATTGAGCTCGTTCTGCGAATGGACTGACATAACAGCATCAATCTCATCCAGGATGGGGAAGTGGGAGGTGGTTTTGCTCATTTGCTCCAGTTCATATGTATAGTAGAGTATTTCATCGACCAAATTAAACAAGCTGTTTGAGGCCTTACGAAAGGTTTCGACCGGATGCATCTTCAACATCGCGAGGAGCATCCTGCAGAGAGTTTCCTTGCCGCAAAAGTCTCTCGGTACAAACTGTTGAAAGATGGCGTGGTGATTGTCCCGAAGAAAGTCTCGTGCGGTCCTATGAATGAAATCCACCGTGGTTCTGAAAAATGCAGATTCCGAATAATCTGTATGAATACTCAAAAGATCACCACATCGGGTTTGAAGTCGCGGCCTCCAGTCCATACACACGGCTGACAGTTCATCAGCAGTGACAGCTCTCACTTCCATATTAAGGGCATAGTCCTGGTATTTTGACTCTTGCTCCAGAAAGTCAAGTGCAAATAATGGAAATGGCCGCACAGACTCAACGGCAATGAGAAATATACGGGTTGTATCTGCGCAGAAGAACGGATCAATTCGGTCCATAATTCGGGCAAAGTAGGCGTTCAACTCCTGAGGCAGGCTGTTGAGACGTCTCTCCAATGTATCGTAGGTTTCTTTGGCAGTGATATCACGTAAGAGATCCCGGACAACCAGAAATACCCATAGCCAAACGCCATTTGCTCTTTGGGAAATTTCAAAGATAAGAGTGTTACAGCGATGGTCTTTTGCCGCCAGTGATTTGAATTTGTCGTTTTCAGTAAGCATGGATTCCACGTAATTATTCATGTCGTCCCTGGTGAAATGTTGCAGCACAAACATGCAGCTAGGGCTGCTCAGCTCTTCTTCAAAGGCTGTCCAGGGCCGACTGGATGCGCATACTTTGAAGTTCTCGGATTGGGCCAGGCTCTTCAAGACATGAATGATCTCCATTTCCTTACCGTCGTATTCATCAAGCCCGTCGATGAACAGGCAAAACTTTGCGGAACATGCGGTGTCAGCTAGACGGGAAAAGGTCTCCATTAATTCAGTAATGCCCCAAGGTTCTGACCCCTGGTGCTCAGGACAGATCTTAGTGACCAAGCGCGGCTCAACGCGGATAATCTGATATAATATGCTCTGCAGGAGACCGAGCTGAGACTTTTGCATGTTGACTCCAGCGTTCCAAAAGTAAAAGCTGGCAATGAACAGTTTTTGTCCTCCGGCCCAGTAGCTCAGAGCATCCCTGGTGTTCTGATGGTCGGATAAGTACTTCATGAGTGTGGATTTCCCACTACCCGCCTACATTGTGTGTTAGCTGCGTCTGTTGCATCCATAGCGTATTCTATGGATGGGTTGTCCAACCCCACCTGTCCACTGATCCAATATATTCCACCTTGCTCTTCAAGCCATTGCATGAAGCTCGTCCTGGACCGATCAAAAGCCCAGCGTAGCGTCTTGAAATGTGCGGTGTCAATTTGATCTTGTCGTTTCTTCATAGCCTTGAAAGTCAAGCTTTGTGTGACCGCTTGCCGATGGTTGAACGCCATGCCTTCGTTCACTAGCGCGAGGAGGCTCGAGTGGAGGGCATCCAGAGCAATATCATAATCACCTGTCTTTTGGGGCCGATCGCATGCTGAAGCCAGTACACCGAGGCTTTCAAGATCTGTCAATTTCTTCATTATTTGAGATGAGGCATTCTCGTTCTCATGCCGGAGGCTGTCCAAGACGAGCATAATACTCGAGCGATGATCCTTCTGCGAAGCTCGTGCAACTCTTTCGCGGAGCTGACTTTCCACAATACCCAGTCGCTCTCGTATCTTACCTAACTCGTTGGATTTAATAAAATGTCGAATGGACACCCGGGCACTTTGTAGCATACGATGGGGCGTGTCCGGGGGAATGGCTAATGGTTCTAGCTCTCGTAACAGCTCGTCAGCCAGCGAGTTGCATTTGCCAGCGAGGGCTAGGATCGCAAGGTCATCCCTCGATAATACTCGGCTGCTATGCATATTGGAAGTAAGATCTTGGTTCAGATTTTTAATGTCCTCCGCAACCAACTTCAGTTCTGCCACTTCCTCAAGCACGCCTTGAGTTGACTCTCGGATTTCTTTAGCTCCTTTGACAAGTCGGACTCCTATGTCGATAAACTGTGCGATTGAGGCTGCGAGACTGACGATGGTCAAGGGGTCGGCCATGCTGTAATTGATGAGGAAACAAGTCGCACAGCACATCATCGACGTTCTCCTCACCTGGGCAATGAAGTTGGAGAGGGGGCGGCTCAAATCACGTGTGGCCCCCATGGTTCAGCTTCAAAAGCACGGTGAGCTGGGCAATTTGGCCCCATTTCCCCCCATGTTTGTGGAACGGCCATTCAACAGGCTTTGTCAATAATTATTGAATTACATCAAGAATGTTCGTGGCAAGACCGACGGAGATGAACTTCCAAGGGAACGAGCAACGGCCATTGCTTGGAGAGAATCTTTACAGTTCAGTTCCCTGGGCTGAAGACCATCGCTGGTGGGTCCGCATGCCGGCACAACAGATTGTTATGGCGAAGTTCACTTTTCACCACTTGATTTCCACTGTCTGGAAGGACTTTACTTGGGCCCTTCTTATTTCCTTGCCATTCGCGTTGTTAGCAGTTCCATTGAGGTGGGACTCCAGATGGGTATTTGGTCTCAATTACTTTGCTTTGATTGCTCTCGAGTCAAGGTTCATTTCCACCGCAGAATGGATATGGCTGTTCTCTGATTCTACAGTGACCACCATTGTTGCCGAAGCTCTACCACATATTTTCCCCCTGATAGTGAGCTCTCTTTAAAAATTCGCCAAGGATAAATTCAGCTAATCAATTATTAGGTCGGGATTACAGCTATTGTTCACGAAGAGATTACTCTTGTCCAATCCTTCATTATTGGTAGCTTGATTGCGAATCTCCTCATGGTACATAACCTGCGTGTCAAGCTCAGTAACAGAAGGCTAATCCGTGCAGGGTACTGGGCTAAGCTGGTTTGTCGGTGGGCTTCGATTTAGGGAGCAAAAAGCGCATACAACTGCTATGAAAAGCATAGTATCACTCACCATGATTACTGTTTTCCCATTCATCCCGCCTATGTTTATCGGTCCTTTGTACGAAGCATTCCCCCAAAGCACGGCTCTTTTTACTCTGACCGTGGCGGAGGTCATCGTTATGCTAGTTATCTACGCGATGTGGCTTTGCTTTAGGTACAATTCCCATGCTGCGCTTTTCGAAGAGCTGGAAGAAACCGACGCTGGTTCAACAGCAGATGATGGCTCCCCCACCTCTGGTGCAGTAAATGGAAGATTTTCGGGGCAAGAAGACTTATCCACTGCGTCTCGCCTCAACTATGCGTTTCGGCTCATTGCTATTCTTGTCCTTCAGATTCAATGCTCGGTTTATCTGATCCAAGACATTCCCAGATTCGTCCAGGACACCTCACTCTCGCACATTTTTATTGGAGCGGCACTCCTTCCATTTACGAGCAGTCTATCAAGTTTCGCCAAAACGTGTGCCATCGCATACGACGACAGAATGGAGCTAGCTATGCATTTAACTGCTGAGACAGCCCTTGGCGTGGGGCTTTTCAACCTCCCTATTCTTATTATTGCAAGCGTGTGTATCGGTCATCGCATGTTGCTCGACTTTGATCTCCTCCTGGAAGTATACCTGTTTATCACGGCAGTCACAACCGCCTTTACAACAGGATATGGACTGTTTACTTATCTAAAAGGCGCTATTCATTTAGGACTGTATGTTCCACCCCCTGCACCAAATGATCTTGGATTTATCAGGCTAACCCAGTATAGATATATCATTATAGTACTAGCGCTGTATATATATTAACTCAATAGAAATATCCAGATAATGAAAGAATGAGTCCAGCACTCTTGCTTCGTGGAGCCACCAACCCGGTGACTCAAGAGAACTTTAGCCGCATAGCCGGAAGGTCCGAGGGCCCTGCACGCAGTGGAGTCACACTCTAGCCCCATCCCTATGTACTGAGGCAACACGGAGGCAATACTCCGTACAGAGTCCTCCGTATGGATAGATCGATCTAGAAATATAGGAGATTGGCCTGCAAATTTTTGTCCTTGATTGTGGGTCTCCGAAATTATCGAAAAGTCTCCAGAACGTCCATCCATCGCCAAGATAATTTTGTGAATGCTATGTGAACAAAAGTCCACATTTGACTATTATGTCAATGCCCAAGGCCGCTTGGTACTTTTTTTAGCCCCTAGTTCACCTCATTTTCTGTATTACGCTAGTAATACAGTCGATTACTAGCACTGTCTCTGCCAGCCACAGCGTTCCAACATCCAATGAGTGTGATGAAAGAAAGCAGACAAACGGACTCAAGCCAATAACGGAGCTTTATACGATTTAGGGCAACCGGTGCTCACTCGCTATAATGTTACCTTCCGCTACCCATTGAGTCAAGCTCCATAAGCTAAGTAAATAGCTTGGTTCTTTTCGTTTAAAAGGGCTCCTGCGTCAATTGAATTTTCTAATTCCATCTCTCTGCCCCTTCTACATTTCCCACTTCATAGTGCGTTAAGAACCGAGAACCATCGACATGCGCACCTCCTTCTTCCTCGCAGCAGCCCTTGCTACACTGGGCACCCAAGCCGACGACAGCAACACCGACGTCATCGGCTACTTCTCTCCTTCGTGGGACGGAGGCCTCCTCAAGTACGGCGGTTGGACAAGCACAGCCGCCAGCCTCGTCACCTACAACACCGCAGCCGCGACATACCACGTCAGCTGTCTGAAAGACGCCCCCAAAACGGACTGCAACTATCCGACTCCATGGACCATCGTCCAAGGCCCGGAGACAGTCAGCTTCACGGGGAAATATATCGCATCCACCTCGGGTGACTCGACCAGCTATGATATCACTCTCACCCAGTCGTACGAGTGTTCCCTGAAAGCTTCGACGGAATCGGCTAGCTGCACTATGAGTGTTGGCATGAGTGGATCCTTGGACGGAGGGAAATATGAATCTTCCACTTCTAGCAAGGCGACCTATACCACTGCGCCGATGTCGAACTCTTACTACCAGTTGACGGTAACTGCGGGATTGCCGACGTCGAGTTCCACGGAGGTGCAGACGACGCAGTCGACTGGTGGGGCTGCTGGTCCTGCTGCTTTGATTACGGCTGCTCCTATGGTTGCTGCTGCTGTGGCTGTTCTACTATGATTATTCCACGTTTTCTTTGATGATACAGTATAAATGGAACTACTTGTCATGGTTCAATTGACTCGAACATTGCCGTAAGAATCGTGTAGCTAGGTTTTTGGTAAATATAACGCTTAATATGCTGTCAGAAGAACCTGGGTGCTCACGTAAAAAGGTTTATCAATTGGTGCTGCAATACGCTTTTCTCAAATATATACATCCTATTTATAGTGATGTGACCATTAACATACGCCCTTTCGATATAAAGCCTATTCATTTAACCCTACGAGGCCAAACAGACAGAGAGATCAAAAAATAAACATCCGTTTCACCAAAAGGCAAAAGCAAGACGAATTGTATTAAGCATATCAACTATACAGGGAAGTGACCCATTCAGACGTCTCACAACCAACCCAGCCAGCAAAAGGAATAAAATCCCCTACCACAAAAGCCAGTCGCAAACACCGACAACAGCCTCAGATTAGGTATAGATATATTTACAGGACGTAAGCGGCAGCAGCGGCGAGAGCAGCAACACCAGCCAGGTTACCCTTGACATTAGCGGCACCATTGAAGGCGGGCGACGAGGCAGACGGGGTAGCCGAGTCAGTCTTGGTCACCAGCGGGGTGGAGGTGGCAGCACCGGAGGAGGAACCAACGGGCTGGGATCCAGTGGCGGTGGTACCGGCGGTGGTGCTGTCGGTCTCCGCAGCGGAGGAGGACTCAACGGCGCTGGAGCTCTCGCTGGCAGACTCGGTGGGGGTGGCGGTGGTCTCAGCGGGGACGGAGCTCGAGGCGCTGGGGGTCTCGGAGGGGCTGGCGCTGGTGGTATCGATGGGTGGGATCGAGATGGGGTGGCCGGCGGAGGAGCACTGCTCGACGACGGCGTTGGAGACAGCTGGGTGGGTGGGTTAGTGGGGTACTTGGGGCTGGGAGAGGAAGTGGAGGTTAACATACAGACTTGGTCCTTGTGCTCGCAGGCCTTCTCGACACAGGGAGTGATGCTGGTTACGAGCTCGGTCTTCTGGCAGTGGCAGGCGAAGTCGAGCAGCTCGGAGCAACCATCGCTCTGCAGGGCAGAGAGGAAGCAGCTCAGCTAGAGGCAGGTGTTAGTAGACATATTGTGATATGGGCATTGGTTTTCTTCGTACAGAGCAGGCGGGCACGTCGGGCAGCTGGGCGCTGGCGAGGCCGGCAGCAATGAGGGCAATCAGAGAGGTGGAGAACTTCATCTTGATGGATTGACTAAAAAATAGAAGATATTATGAACGGCGTGCCGGAAAAGACAGTCAAGTATGTATAGCGAGTGCGGATGAGTTGAGAAGAAGAGCCAGGTCTGGGCTTGGGAGATGGCCTTTTTATAAGCTTTGCCGGTCCTTTACACTCCACCTCCCCGCTGGAGAAACCCTTGTGGGCAAGGGTTGCACTCAAAGGTTGGCGCGTGGGACCATCACATGTCTCCGCATGCTTAATGAGAGACAATCCACCGAAAGTAGGCCAAGGCCGCGGTTGACTCAGATCCGTAATTACCACGGATTAGAACCCCGGATGCTCATTGCATGGCCAAGCCTGAAGGCTGACGCCGGATTCTGGGTTCCCGCAGCCGATTGACCATTGGAGCGAGGATCGGGGTTGGTCTATTGTCTCGTACGGCGTACGTATGCCCGCATCGCCAAGTCGAGACTAGACCAGACAAGCGAGCAAGCCACCGGAAAGACTGGACCAGTGGCAATGTTGGTAGTACACTTCTTAGTCGAAAGTTGTCATGCGGTCGAATAGCATCACAGACTTTAATTTCCCCTGTGTCGGGCTAGAACTCTTAGCGGCCTGGATGGCGGTAGGGTACAAGTTGCAGTACTTCGTACATGTAGCGGTTGTGCAGCGTGCCCACGGGCTAGAACCTTGAAGTTTGCTACAAAGCAATCAAATAAGATATGCAGACCAAAACAATTGCATGAATGTATGACAGAACTATTGACAAGCATCATAAAGTGGCAAACCCCATAGTCTCTGTTTAGAGGAAAATCCGGGGAAGATTGGACCCCGGTAGGGCCCGAAGAGAGCGTAGCATCGAACTATACCACATTGGGACTTGGTCCGACGCATTGTCTAATTAATATGAAATGGCAATCATGACAATAATACGACATAACTAGGTATAAATATATCTTGATTGAAATTGCTTGGGGTCACACATAGCGCCATAATTTGCCTCCTCAAATAATAAGAGGTTCTGCAAAGGGCCCAAACTCAGGAGACCATAACCCTGTGAGCTAACTTATTATCCAATACAGGGCTTATGGATGTACAACGTTGTACATAGTAGCTCTGATGGGTCAAATAAAGGCCTCAAAGATACCCCGGGCGCTTGCAGAGTCTCATTGAGCTTAATGGTCACTTGATATCTCCCGGCCTTACCACAGAGCAAGTTACCGTAAGGTTAGCATCCTCCGAGTGTCTTGATAAATATTGTACCTGCGTATGGTGACCACTCCGAGTGGCAATAGAGTCAAAGATGCTACTTCCGAATCGACTGTTGTTTTTCAAACCAAAAAAAAAGCACTGGCGACGTGGGAGAAGAACGGGCTGGAAAACGGGTCCACCACCCAAGTGAGACATTTAGCGGGGGTGGGCCCTGGGGTTGGGGTCAATCACCAGAATGGGAACACTAGAGGAAGAGAAAAGGAAATCAGGGACGAAAAGCAAAAAGCACCGATCACATGGGAAACAAGACTTAGCGTCGCCACCGAGGACTTTGGCGAGACACTGTTGTCCAGTAAGATATCCTGTCCAGCCACTTAATGATCACTGTTAGAAGGAAAAAAGAAAGGCGCATTGGCCGGGTGAAATATCTAAATTAGGCTTAGGCTTTCTTTGTTGACACGGAAAACTCTTGCAGTGGACAAGTTAAATAACCATGGTGCGCAGACTCATATATTAGAGAAGATCAAGTCATGTTAAGAAAAAGCAAATATATCGCGGGGTCCCCGGACAGATCCATTGTCTGAGTCCGGGGATAACACGGACCTGAATCGGAATAGATCATAAGCATCCTGGTCTTTCATCTCCGGTCCCAGATAAATATAGCAATTGCGATATACTTTGAGGGATGATAGCTTGAAATGAGGATCGACGTCACGACCAGGATCGGGAATTCTATGTACAAGTGGCGTATAAACGGAAATTGCTAGGACATTCATTCTCTTTATTCGGTTTGTTTAAGACTGTGCTCTGTAAAGCTGCCTCGGTCGGCTCACATGGAAGTCGAGATGGTTGGCAGTTAATTGCTAGCAAGCAGGTACCTAGGTAGCAGTTATGTTTCCATCTGACCTTCGAACGTTCCATGTGCCCTTGAGCTGCCCTGGATGTGCCGTTGGGTTTAGAACTAGACTACGAGGAACTGATTGATGCCGAAAATGACCGCTTTTGAGGCCCGAAACGGTCCCCGTCACTAACTTTGGACGTCCCTTTACCGCCCACTACTCTGCCATGCCACTATTCTGCACTAGTTACCCCCGTGTAGTATGTTGACGCTCGACGTATTCGGTCATTCCCCTCCATGGTAGGCGTGTAAAGCACTATTCTATCTTCGAAATGCATTCTTAATGATTTCTATGATTTCTATGCTTTCTACAGTTTCGAGTCTGTAGAAATCGAAATATTATGAATTAGCTCTATAGAAGGCGGAGGATTTATTATGGGAAAATACCATATGGCGCAGCTATACACTGCCGTCGCCAGGACTATACACACGAGCTTAGCCTCTTTGGGTACGGTTGCCCTTAGTCACCTCAATGGATCGGATATGACAATGGTCTAGCCGAACGTCGAGCCGAGCGAGTACCAAGAGTTAGTACTCGTCGGTCAGAGAGGTCAGAGAGACTTGCTCAAAGGCGGGGGAGGGAGGTAGAAGAATAGATAAGTGAGAGAAGGGGAAGGAAGAGAAGCGGGAAGACGGGTCTTTCATATCGGGAGCATTGAAGGGAGATCCGCCATTTACAATATACAACTCGGTCTCTGCAAAAGCGAACCGTTTACAACGCCTGAAGCCTGGGAATACTGACATGTCCATTCGTATCTCATTATACCTGTCGAAAACGCCCAATCCATGCAAATCTGTCAACGCCAAATCACTGTCCCATATGTCCTCAGGATAACAATTCATCGATATGTGCTCGCTCCTTTACATTCTTGCCCTTGAGAAGAACCGCAAGGACCTCGATAGGTGGGTTGAGCTTCAACTGATTGGCCCGCCTCCAACGCTTGATTCGAGCGATTCCAACGCAGGGCTAAAGAGAAAGACATGTTAGATGACTTGTTTATAAAGGAAATTTCTCGACCAGGGACAACATACCCCGTATTGGCTTGAAAGATCAAAATGCCGGAGAATCTTCTCCTCCACGTCCATACCCTGCTGATGGGCTACCGAGTGCAATCAGCCTCAATTCATACCGATTCCCTGTGTGGGAAACCCGACTTACCCCTAGGTGCCTTGCGGATCTGCTCTTGAGCCTGCCAGTATCGCCAGATATCCTGCTTATTCAACTTGAGTGCCCGCTTGTCCTCTTCAGATTGGGGCGCTTGGTGTTCGATTGCGGCCTGCTGCCGCACCGCTAGGTCTGCGACATGGGGTTTGGAGGGCTCGTTCGGGGTAACGGCCAGCTGCTGGGGCTCTGGGGTGGCGGAGGCAGATTGGTCGGAGAGCGCTGGAGTTGAGTCGAGGGCCTTGGCTTTGTGGGATGGTGCGGTGACTGGTTTAGTGACCCGGCCACGGGCCCCGAAGGACAGTGTCGACTGTGACCCGGGTTTATTTGCTGCGCGACGAGGCATAGTGATGTAGAATGTAGTCGTTACGATCTGGGGATCCTACGATGTTGAAGAAGGTAGGTGGAGAAGGAGGCGATGTCATGGTTGCACTGGCAACCAATCTTGGGAAATCTGCTAAGGTCCGGAATTTAGTCCTCCCATGGTTCTAATTGGGTAAGTTTTATCTTTTGGTATAGATATCTTCATTAACATATAAATGTATATCTATATGGGTATATATTCTAATATATAATTATGAAGTTACCATGTGTGATGACGATGATGACCATTGGCATTGGAAACTGGGCGAATATTACCCACGCGATAACCATTACGTCTGGGTATGTATGTTGTAGAGATCTGAGAGATCGCTCTATATAGGGTACAGTATACTAGACCATTTCATATATAGAACCTCAGCCCAATAGCCCAAAAGTGAGAGAGGCTCAAGTTAATTGTGGCTGTTGGGGGGCTCAGGTCACTTTTCCCCACCACTGTACCTTTTGGAAGCTCAGCTCCTTCACTTCCCCCATCTCAAACCTCTGGACTTCTAGACCTCTGGACACTTTCACTTCTCGACCTATTTTACCCTCTGGCACTCAACGGATCTATCTTCCACACAGTTTACCCAAACCACCGTCCAACCCTTATGAACCGTGCGAAAGGATCCCCCGTCCACTCGCATATTCCCCACAACTCGACCAACCTCCGCATGTCTATGGTGCGACAGGCACGGCTGACTCGAGATGGCCGCCTTTGTGCGCGTATCAGGCCCGCCAAATGGCAATTTTCTGATCGGATATCCTGGCATTTCTGCGACCATGGTAAGCGCCCTGCGATACATGCGGCGAGCCGGTCTGGCCCCCTGCTCACGCAGCCCCAATTGACTGACAATCCAAGCCACGAATTGAGGGCAAAGTCGAAATCAGACCCTGCACTGGCATTACAGCCCCCGTCAACGTCTCGCTCGTCACTATTTCCCTCCTCCGCCGCGAGACAATCCACCCTTCGGCTGACACCTTCACGAAGAAGCGCCTGGCTCCGCCGCGGAAAGAGATCACCGACATCGTCGGCAAAGAGATGCTCCTATTTCGATGTCCAGCCGGTCGAGAATACGAAGAAGTAATATCCATGGATCTGCCCTTCGTTCTCTTTATTCCATTTGGCCGTGGGGGCCGCGATGCCTCTCGCCGTGTACCCCCAGCTAGTGTACAGCTCCCGAGTCGCACCGCTGAAACCTACTACGAGATGGTGGTGATGGTCCAACAAGGGCAACAGCAGCAGCATAAATACACCTTCCCTGTCCCCATCGCGCGCTACGACACGCTCTCCACATTCGGCATGTACAATCGTCCGGAGTCGGCGGAACGCGTATCAGATCATCTGGTCACTCTAGCTATCTCACTACCACGGTGGTCTTACGGTCCTCTCGACCCGGTCAGCGTCTATGTCAAACTGTCACCGAATGAGAGCTGGATGGGCAAGGCACGTAAAGTGACCATCAACAAGATCACCATTGGCATCGACGAAGAAATAGTCTACAACCACGAAGGCGATGAGCCCCAGCGCAAAGTCAAAGTCCTAGCCAAGAAAACGGAGAACATTGGCGTGAAACTGCCCCAATCGGGATATTTAACAAACCTGGGCTTGGTATTCCCCGCCAAGGACCTCCGCGACGCAGAAGGAATCTTGCCGAGAAGTAGGGCGGCGTTTCCAACGTACGGTGTGAGCGGCTTCACAACCACAGCAAGTCTATATAAAATCGAGTACTACCTCACAGTTCGAGTTCGTTCTTCCCTAGTTCCATAGTATACCTCCCCAAAACTCACACAACAACAGGCACACTTAACCTCCGCAAGAGACATTACCATCCGACAACCAATCGTGGTCTGCCCTCTCGACCACGCCGGCTGCAAAGAAGAAATGGAAGCCATCGAGCAGGCCGCACGAGACGCCGCCCACGTCAACCCAGACAACCCCATGCTACCTCTTCCAGCAATTGTACGACCAAACGACCACAACGCCCTCAGCCATATAGGCGCCGCTATTGTCGGCAACCAGAAAAAACCGTTGATCGACTGAGATGGGAGCCGATCCTACTCTTCACACTAACAACGACGAAACCAATTAATAACTCCCCACGTCTTGATGCCGGAACTCCTGAACGGCATCCCCACGAACAGGGACTGACTGACGGCTGCCGTTACTTTTGATGCCCCAGCGGGTGCGGGGGTTGAAGGCTCCTCCAAAACCACGCTATATCACGACATGTCTTACGAATGCATACATTTTCGGAGTTGGTTGCATGGCATTCCTGGAAGCTGGCTGTTTGCTGTTTGTGTCTCTTACAAAAACGGGGATCACGGGGTGTTTGGACTACCCATTTGGAGATCTGGTCGGGGAAGTCGAGCGTCGCCTTGCCTCCCTCGATTGCTGTCCCATATCTCCCCGCTACATACGTGTATTTGGTCTTGGCCATTTACGGATTATTTCATCTGCGTGATGGTACAGTCACGCATCTGTCCCAAGGTGATGCGATTTGTGTACTCATAGATCTATGGATTCAGGAATCATCTATTTGTGGCCATGCATATTGTCATTTGGAATGTAAAATCGCTTCTACATATGCCGCCCAATGACATATAACCTCTCAATATCATCTGACATTCAATTCTCAAGTGTATATACGTAACTTATGCTGGTGTGATGTCTCCCCCCCATCCCCGCTTCCACCTCCGCGTCGAACGGAGCCAAGACTACTAGTTTCACTACCAGTGGGACAGTGCCAAGCTACTACGTCAGCCGCGGAGGGTTTCAACCGTGACATATCTTGGCGGCAGTGCTTGGCATAGAGGCAGAGCGGCGTCAGGGCAGGGAACGGGTTCAGGGACGACCTGAAAGGGTTGACGCACTTAACTTGTGCAATCGAATGGCTCAGGACAGACCGCGCTGTGAATCCCGGCTAAGTGAAGCTGCTCACTGGCAAATATGCCGCCGAGTCCAACTTGCGTTTTGGGACCCCATTTGGCTGAAATATGTCATTCGTTTCTATGATGACACTCCAAGATAGCGGTGCCTTCGTTACTTGCATCAACACTCTTTCACAAGCGCATTCTTGTGTGTATATACGCACGCCGTCCACGGTTACTCAGTACTGATTGAAGGCTCCCTCGCGGGGCTCCAGGGCCGTCACAGGCGCTCAATAGGTGGTTGCACTATAGGTAAGTTCACTCGCCTGGCCAACCCCAAAGCGGATAAGGACTTGTCATCTATGTATCTCAGCGGGCGAGTGCTAAAGCAAACCAGAAATAAACGGCGGTCCAATGAGATTGCTAATGTCTTGCTTGATCCTATACCTCGAAGCAGAATCAGAAAATGTAAGTTTGGCTCAACTCCGTCTCGACATGTGTCTCACCATTTGTCTAGAAAATGGAATTTTACCATCTGTGATGAAAACCAAAACTCAAACTCGTATCCCGATATTATTACATATGCGTTCCAAGGAGAGCGAATGACTACGTTGCAACTCGCAAACCACGCCATGGCGAAGTCATACACTGCAATCTCTCGCCAAGGAACTTCCTTCTCGACTCGCATGTCGATTCGAAGATTGCTGATTTTGGCGGCGCGTCGCTGTGTGGTTCGGATATTCGGGGTTAATATATTCAGTCTGGGGTCATTGATTTACTTGACTCTAGATTCGTAGTTTCGGGATCACAGCTCTTTGGCCAGGAAGAGTTTAGCGGCCCACGGTTGATGCCGCGACACCCCCCTAGCCCTAATTACGCTAAGGGGGACTATAAAGCGGTCTTTCTAAGGTTCCAATGAGGCTGGACTTTTCTCCGTCCACAACTCCCCTCTAAACAAGTCGGCCTATCATGTCGCTACTTCGAAAGCCGATAAAGCAATGTCACTGGCTTCCAGGTTCCATTCGTAACATCTATAAATGGCTCTATTACTCTAAGCCCACCTAGGGCTACACCATCTACCGGACGACCTACACTCCCCAATCTAATGCTGCTTTCCCGCGTATAGTCGACCTCACCACGAAGTATATGAAACACGAGTTCTACAATTATTACGAATCTTCCCGTTAGTACAACCTTGGAACTCTAGGGCAAATGAGTTTAATATCACTCCCTAGGATGAAATCTAGCCTAGTTACCAGCCACGGGTCATTGAAGATACTTCCCAGTTCGACGGAGCATCGATAGACCATCTCCGCGAGCATTTCAGGGCCGAGGCAACTAAGTGTGATATGCTCGATATATTTCCTAGCTATCGCATGTTTATTGTCATTGACGAAGAAAGTTTTCAAAAGTTACAAAACGCTCCCCTTCCAGAGGACTCGAAATACGAAGAGGAGAGACGTCATTATATGAAACTCGTCGAGGCGTTGGAGGTAGATCCATATAAGTCATTTCTAGGATAGATGAAGTGTCCCCTACCCTCGTTGTTCGAGGTGTGGTCGGATATGCAGGACGGGGCTTATATGAAGGACAGTTATTCGATTATAAGAGCCTGAATTGTTTTGTCATCAAAGCTCATTGCCCTTCAAGCAAAATTTAAAAGACATCTTGTATGAACTATATATATGTATCTATCAATTCACATGGTTACCTACTCAGCTTCAGTCTAGATCATCCGTGTCAATCTTCATATCCGACGCATCCGCGTTCAACTTATCCAGAGCCTCGATAGTAGGTGTGACATTGGATCCCGTCCTCACTGCCCATAGTCGTCTCATGTCAGCTATCTGGCTCGTGGCCCAGTTGGTATTTGTTCTTCCAATATGCTGAAGCCGGTTTCGGAACCATTGATCCCACCAATCTTGGACATAGACATCTACACCATGAATTTCCCTATCGCGACAGGTTACTGAACTCACTATCCGCGAAATGCACTTGACTGGATGAACCCTTTCCAAGTGATAGGTGTATGGGCATTGTTTAATATCCTGCGAGCTCAAAACATCCCACCTAAGAATCAAAAAGCGACTAAAGACTGACTAGGATGTATAGGTTGGGGCTAACCTTCTACTATAAATCTGTCCGTCGCCTTCGTAAGAGCTTAATAGTAGCCATTTACTTCGACTTCTTTATTATATTGCTAGTGCCTGTTATAGCAGATGTAGTGTCAGACATTCTCTGTCCTCCAAACCATCCGAACTGCCCTGAGAATGAGCGGGACGCTATCGCTCTCTTTGGGTTAAGCTTCAGATAGTGACTTTTATATCTGCTCCATGGGATTTATACCTAGATGGCAGACAACCGATTATTATGATTGTTAATGTATGGTACTATTCTCTTGGCCCAATCTTTCTCTCCTTGCCTACACATATCGATAACAGTACTTAGGTAGGGTTGCTGCATTGACTAGTGAACTTGGCGTAACAGCATACATAAGGTAGAGCGGGAAGAATGGTTCATCACAAGCTAGAAGACCGGTTATAGCACTCCGCCTATCCATTTTATCGAGTTCACTTTTATTCATTCATTTGAAATATCTAGTCTTTACCTCACCATTTGGCCAATTCCTGCCTTAGGTGTCTAAATTACTTTATTGGGCCTACCGTCTTATTCTGGGAAGGTCGGTGAGGTCCGGGCCATCGCCAGGAATGAAATCATCATTTATCGAAAAGATCGAGGGCAGTGCTCGTCTTCCCGCTTAGCGGTATGTCATATCCATTCTCGCCCAGTTCGAGTTTCCCCAACCTCTTCGCTTCCAAGGCCAAGGATGGATCCTAAGTAGAAACACGAGGAATGACTCAGTGGACCTTTGCCGCGCTCAAATTCATAGGCTGTCCAAGAAATTATAAGTCATTGCCGAGTCCTCATTACCGATAACTAGATCTCGGCATTACTT
The DNA here is from genome assembly GCF_028827035.1 of Penicillium chrysogenum. Taxonomy (NCBI): domain Eukaryota; kingdom Fungi; phylum Ascomycota; class Eurotiomycetes; order Eurotiales; family Aspergillaceae; genus Penicillium; species Penicillium chrysogenum. The sequence continues at coordinate 779,064 of NW_026622749.1, read as the reverse complement.
TCTGGGCGTTATACCATGTGTGTTTACAGTCCGCTCTCAACGAAGGTTTGCACAGCCCTGTCTAACGCACAACAATGCATTAGTCGTCTATAATAAAAACATCACATCTACCAATCAATTGATCGTTTAATGTCATTCCCTTGCTCTCCTACACCTGGCCACCGCTTGTCCCAAGCAATCTTGGCCAGACTCAGACACGGCTCGTCTCATCACCTGCGCAGTAAGGGCTCTTGGCCCGCATCCACTCCCCATAGAACCAGAGAAGTGCTGGAGCCACGATGCCCATGCCCAGGCTGATGAATCCCAGAAGACTGTTCCCCCAGCCCAGTCCAAGGGACCGGTACAGGCTGTCCGCGAAAAGAGGGAAGCTGAACCCAGCCATCGTCCGCACAAAAGCAGTCACTCCGGTGGCGCTTGCCGCATACCGTGTATATGCGTCAATCACGTAGGTCTGGCAACACTGGAAGCAGATGATAAGGCCGATGGCAAACAGCGCGGCGCCGATGTTGGGCGCTATCCAGTGGGTCTTGTACTCCGCTGTCCAGCCGTAGATGAACAGGCCCGTGGGGACAATGAGCCCCCCGGGAATCATCAGGGGAAGGCGGTATTCTGGCCGGCCAGTGTCGCCATAGTGTTTGGCGAGCCGCTCATATACCTAAGCAAGTAAGGTAAGTCAGCGAACTGAGGCGCAATATCAGTCAGGAAGCTTACAATGTCGATGAGCCGACCGCAGAACTGCAGCCCAATTACAAAGCCGACTCCTAGTGAGATGTAGTTCAAGCTGGCGCGTCCTTTGCTCTGGCCATACTTCCCCTCCCAAACCGTTGGAAATGATGCCAGACTGGAGTTGTGTTAGCGCGCGCACCCAATGGCCTCGGTGTTGAGGAAATACGTACACAAGATACATCAAGCCGTATTGATATCCGCGGTAGAGAGCAACAGCTTGAATCGCGGGTTGGGTAAAAAGCATGCGGAAGGGCCGGACGAGATTCTTGCGAAGGAGCTGGAGAAATGTGCGGTCTGGCTCATCGTACTCGGTGTACAGCATCTGATTCTGTGACTCGCGTTGCAGCATCTTTTTCTTGGTTGCTAGGATCTTGGGCGCGTAGGTCTCGCGCAGGAAAAGGAAGGCTAGAATCTGGACTACGGCATCGGCCATGGAGACAATCCAGAAGATCCATTGCCAGGACATATATTGCGTCAGGTAACCACCGGCTGCATGTACGATTAGTCGGGGTCTCTTGCAGTGGTAAAGTGGTATCATACCTATCGGCCCAATGGCCGGCCCAATGAATGGCATCACGCTGTACACCGCAGTCGCCGCTCCTCGCTCATTCTTTCTCCAACAGTCACTTAGGACACCCCCACCAATCTGCAACAGTGTCAGTTTGTGTGCCCGAGCAGTTATCGTCCTACATACCGCTTGGGGTGCACTCCCCCGAGGCCGCTAAGGAAGCGAAACGCTAGTATCTGCTCGCGGGAGGTTGCGAAGCCACACACGGTATTGAAGATCAGGTATACCATGTTGGCGGACTGCAGTACCACAACTCTTCCGTACATCTCGGACAGCGGTGCAAGTATGAAGGGCCCCAGTGCATACGCGAGGAGGAATATTGACATGACCAGGTATCGTTCAATGTCGGATGTGATGTTGAAGTCATGGGCAATCTCGCCCAGCGCTGGGGCAACCATTGTAGAGGAGACTGGGGATATAAAGGTAAAGCAGGAGACCAAGAGAGTTGCGGACCATTTCCGCGCGTGACTCCAATTCAACGGGTTGGTGGGATCCTCAGGGCCAGACCAAGTGACCTTGATGGATTGTGAGCTTGTAAAATGGGAAGAATATGTAGAGATCGTACTCACCAGCTTTAGTTCAGGGTCCGAAGAAAAGGGAATGAGGAAGCTGCCGTCGCTTTCTGCGACAGACCGCTGCTCGGGCTCCTGTAGCGAAAGGTCATTTTGGCGATTCGGAGACAGAAACGAATAAGACATTATGCAGTCTTTGAACGAATGACTTAAAGCAGTGAATAGCGAATGAAGTGGCACAGAAATACATGAGATGGTCCATGTTGAGGAACAGAGTCTCTTATATGCTTCACGACAACCATCGTTTTTTATTCCCACTCTCCCCTAGGCGAGCTATCTCGGCGTCATTATCTTGGGCCTTGCAGGTACTTGGCTGTGGCGCAGGTGTAGTCTCAGCCATGAGATCCAAGAACTGTGACAAGTGGCCTGTCAGGCAACACGATATCGGACCCTTTTTCAAAGTCAAAACCCAAATTGTACTTCGCCGATCATCTAAGCCCCAAGTGGAAACTGGGCTCGTGGAGAATGAGGTTGATTCTAAATTTGGCCGTTGGTCACGTTGTATGGGGAATATGAGTGGCAGAAGGATTAAGTTGTGGCTCGACGTCACGGAGACCCCCGGGCACTTACTTACTATACGCAGATATCTGAGACTCTGCAAGCCCAGCCTTTCAGAAATTCAGGCAGCCATAAAATCAATTTTTAGAAATAGATAGGGCTCTTTCATAGCACTAGCTGGGAGGCCTTTTACCGACTAGATGGATGTTCCAGCACACGAGATTGAGGCGAAGCATTTCCAAGTATCCTTTGCAGGGCAGGAGATGAAAGCAAAATGACGGATTTTAAGCGAAGGGCATTGAAACAGACTCCCAAGATTCCAAAGTCTCTACCCACCCCGAGTCCCGTTGGTCTATAAGAAGGCCGTCAGTTTACGCGCTTGCAGGTATAAGTTCGACATCATTGTCAATCTTAGAGCATTTGCTTAGCTTCCCTCGTTAACAATCGTTCCATAATTCAACACCTCAACTCAATTCATTCGTTCGTCCCCATCCATTCCACCATTATGAAGGTCCTCGTGTGCCCCTCCGGCTTCAAGGGTAGCGTTAGCCCAGAAACAGCAGCGGACTATATTGGAGCAGGCATTTTGCGAGCCATGCCAACAGCTACGATCCGCAAGGTGCCCCTCGCCGATGGTGGAGAAGGGTTTACCCATGCTCTTGTTGCTGCCACGGGTGGGACAATTCGTAGCCATCGCGCCATTGGCCCCATAGGCGCACCCATACACTCGTTCTATGGGATCTTGGGCAACACCACTGTCAAAACGGCTGTCATTGAGATGGCTGCCGCGGCCGGTTTAAGCCTGATCCCTCCAGAATCTCGTAATCCTTGCATGACCACCACGTTCGGTGTCGGGCAGCTGATGGCCGCTGCCCTCGACGAAGGTGTCGAACGGATCATCATGGGCTGCGGTGATTCTGGAACTAGCGATGGCGGTGCGGGAATGCTGCAAGCCCTAGGCGCCCGGCTCATAGGCCGTGACGGTCAAGACCTCCCTCGCGCAGGTGGCGGCCAGTCGCTCGTTTCACTTGCCGGGTTTGACTTCTCGAAGATGCATCCTGGTTTGAAGAAGGTCGCAATCGAGGCGGTCTGTAACTGGAAGAACATACTTTGTGGTCCCGAGGGAGTGGCTCAAGTATATGGCCCGCAAAAGGGAGCATCGCCTCCACAGACCAAATTGCTCGCTGCGGCGCTGGAAACCTATGCGGCTGTCATTCATCGCACACTTGGAATGAAGATATCTGACGCACCGGGGAGCGGTGCATCAGGTGGGTTAGGGGCAGGTCTGCTTCTTATTGGAGCCAAGCTGCGTCCAAGGTACGACGCTTTGAGAGAATACTTTCATCTGGAGAATCTTTTCATGGACTGCGACCTGGTGGTTACGGCGGAGGGGGCAATCGATGACCAGACGCCGAGAGGGAAGATCCCAGCGGAGGTCGCCCTGCGAGCAAGAGAGCGCGGGATCCCCGTTATCGTCCTTGCTGGAACCATCGGCCATAATGCTCAAGTGAATCATGACTTTGGAATTGATGCATTCACGTCGATTTTGCAACGACCATCAACGCTTGAAGAAGCGATCGAAGAAACCGAGCGGCTATTGACAGAGGCAGCCGAGGGAGCAATGCGAATTGTGGCCATAGGAAGACGCCTGGCTGTCTAGGTAGTAATTAACCATGATTATGAGTGGACGTGATGAAGATATGATTGCTATGCTTCTTTCTTGTCTCAGCCCTGTTCTAAAGTCCACAGACCGTCCCTAACTTCGTGTGTTGATCCGCCAGCGTGATTTTGGGGACCCAACGTAACTTTGATACTTTGGATAATAGCCAATACAGCAGGCTTTATGCTCTTTTTCTCATTTGACCATGCCGGCAATGGGCCTTCGGATCAAGATGTTGTAATCAGCATGATCAGAAATATGGTTCCGACTCTGCATACTTCTAGTACAACGGGAGGCCTTTCAAAGGGCCCGGTAGTGCAGATGGGTTATAACCACGGCAGAGACAAATTGCTATTTTATGCCAGATTGGTCTTCTTGTCTAGTTGAGATTTTACGCGCTGTAGTACGATATACCATCTACTTCGATGAAAGCCTTCGCGGCTCTCTACCCCTAACTTACCATACGATCAACTCACTATCCTCCTCACCCCATTTCCCTTATCGCAAGTCAAACTCTCGATACTAAAATTCGCCCCTTTAAGCCACTTCCATACTTCCAAGGCTCTTGCGACGTTGCTAAGGAAAGTCTCCTACTAGAACGTGGAACTTGTCTTCGAGGTATGCACTAGGTGTTGGCGAATCTACTATTTAGTAGGCAATACGGCTGTAGTTATGATATTATACATGCAGCTTTATTTCCCAATTTCCAAAAATCTCATGGCAATGCTTAGCATGTCCGCATCAACCACCTGGGCTTTGCTCTGCTTTTCACTTTCCTTCTCAATGTCCCGGAGACATTCTTTCAACATCTCAAGTATGGTTTGGTACTGTCTCGAGGAGGATCCAAAAGTCTTAAGGGCATTCTCAAGGCTGTTTGATATCTATCTTTTTGTTATTCCCTGCACTTGGTGGTCGTATTGGATAATATACCTTGCGTAAACTTTCGTTGTAGTCCACGATACTCTGATTTCTTTCGTCCATGTGATCTTATCCAACAGTATGTCTGGTGTTCTGAAAATCAGTGCTTGAACAGCCCAGGGGCCAGGAAACACGATATATATATAGGGTTGACCGCTCTCGTCACCGCCTATTTCAACTATACAATCTCCCACACAACCCACAAGCTCACTATATACAGTAACAGCCTATAACTAACAAATCCCAATCTCCTCCAAAGCCCAGGGCCTCTCCGCACCGTGTTTATCGCTAATCGGATTCGCAAACTCAACCAAAAACCTCACCATCCATGCATCCATACAAAAACTAGTATCAACCGAGCTCCTACAAGCCCGATGAAAAGCCTGCAGCCGCTCCATACAAATATCAAGCGTAGGCCAGAGCGCACGCAGTTTAGTCAGAATAACAAAATTCTTCTCTAGCCTCGCTCTCGCCCGGACTACACTCTCCTCATCACCGAAAAGCAACGTATGGATCTGCACCGTCGACGCAATAACAAGCACATGTCCGACCATACTGTACAGCACGTCACACCCAGGTACTTCCTCGGAGCGGTAGATTATCTCGCAGAGGCGAACGGCGTGTTCTTTGCATTGTTGTGCGTAGAAGTGCGTGCGTGGCGTGTAGCCTCGGACGTCTTCATGGAGGAAGCGGTAGAAGAGCATTTGGCCGTAGTGGTAGTAGCCTAGGTAGAGGGTTACGAAGAGCTGGCCTTGGCCTTGGGAGGCGTAGGATTGGAGATTTGAGGGTGTGTCGTGCATATGTGCTGGTAGGTTTTTGAGCCAGGTATTGAGGTCTTCGGAGAGAGCTGCGATGGTTTTTGTTTTGTATTCTTCGGTGAGGGTTGTGGTGGCGGCTTTGATGTTGAAGTCATTGATCTCAGAGAGTATTCGGTTTAGGAGGACCATTTGCGCTAGGAGGGATGAGGCGCGGTCTTTTGAGACTAATACTGTGAAGCCTTGGGCGCGGGTCATGGTGAGGAAAGTCGCTTCATTCATTGGGAGTGGAATGTTTGGTTGCGGGATCATTAGCCGTGGGAGTCGGACTCCTGTTGAGGACCAGACGTCTATCATGCAGAGAGTCCACCATACTGTATTGGATGTTAGATGCGGTGTCTTCGTGCATTTCGGTGTAAACTACAAACCTCTTGTGTTTACTTCTTGTTCCACCCGATTCGGAGCATGGCAATTCGGGAGATCAAGGAGTTGGGCAATACGGCATGCAATTGAGTAGTAGATGGTCTCCGAGGCAGCGTTACCATCTACTATAGCAATGGCGCCGAGCAAAACACAAACTTGGATTGTTGTCAAAGAGACATCATTCAAGTTGAGCAATTGCTCACATTTTTTTGCATAGCCTTTTCCTCTTTCTCGAGGATCTGTTTCGGCAAAGGAAGAGTGATTTGAGAATCTACCCGTGTCAGATTCGCCAGTTTACTCGGGCCGGGTAGGAGGCATACCGTGCCGATAATGCAAGAATGCCGTATATTAAAATTTCGGGCGTTGCTCCTCGACGTATATCGTCGATCAGACTTGGCCGATGAAAGAGGGAATGAAATTTGTCATGCACATAATCAAAATACAGCTCGACCAGTTCAATGCAGAGGGGTTGGTTCGGTAAAGTGTATTTCTCGGGGAGAGACACCATCCCAGGTGCCTCTTCTGGTATAGAAGACCCTTTGGACACGGACAGGTCTTTCCGATTACAGTCTAGTCTCCGGGCGGAACAATAGACGCATGAGCTGCCGGGTGCCGGAATGTCGCATTTTCGTCGACGTTCACTAAAAATTATGAGTACGGGGTCTGTGGGGGTGGGGTTTGGGGTTTGAGTGGCTCACCGGCATACGGAACAGGCCTTTGCTGGTCGCATTATTTTTTCCTAAAGAAGAAGAGCATTGGCAACAAGTATCCGATGTCAACAGACGTGGTCGGGATTGAAAAGGTCCAAAACCAATGAACGACGTGCAAAACCGCCCGGGACACGGAGTTTCCCCGGGGTTTCCTCCGCATTTACGACTCCACAATATGTGAACCCCCCCAGCATATATACTTGTTAGTATCTCCGAAGTTATTTCTGTTAAACGTCATTGCATTAGTTGTAGCTCCGCAGACTGGTCAAAGTCTATTCTATGCAGTTGAGAGCCATATGTATTGGGATCTACATAGTTCGAGCCAACCTGGTAATACCCACGTTGTTGCACCCCACAACCTCAGGGTAAGACATATCGGGGTAAAAACATATAAATATGTATGTATTTCCCTGATCTTGGATTCCAATTCTCTCTAGCATCACAGCTAAGATGGTTTACCTAACAAGGGGTGTGGTGGCCACAGGCCTTACTCTCCTTGCGCATTCCGTCGCCGTTACGGCTAAGGAATCGAGCGCAAGTCGTGAGTCTCCTACTTCTGTTCTTTTTTAATTGTCCGAATCTGATGAGATATCCTATAGCAATTGTGGCAGATGGTACTCACTTTGCTCTGAACGGAAAGAATGTTGCGTACCGCTTCCATGTGGACAATACCACTGGTGATCTCCTAGGAGACCACTTCGGAGGCTCCGTCGGAGATAATATCCCTCTGGAGGTTATAGGAGAGGTTAATGGCTGGGTTAGTGACATTGGGCGTGTACGCCGCGAGTTCCCTGACCAGGGCCGGGGGGATTACCGTGTCCCTGCGATTAGCATTCGTCAGTCAGAAGGGTATACCGTGTCTGAATTCCGGTATAAATCGCACAAGATCATCCCTGGCAAGCCTGCTCTACCTGGGTTGCCAGCCACCATGGGCACAGAAGAAGATGTGAGCACCTTGGTCATCAGTATGTATGACAAGTACAGCGATGTTGCCGCGGACCTCTCCTACTCGATTTTCCCCAAGCACGATGCCATTGTGCGCAGCGTGAATGTCACGAACCACGGAACGGGAAATATCACAATCGAGTCTCTGGCCAGTCTGAGCGTGGACTTGCCGTATGAGGACCTGGACATGATTAATCTTCGGGGAGATTGGGCAAGGGAAGCGCAGCGCGAGAGGCGGAGCGTGGCATACGGCCTCCAGAGCTTTGGAAGTTCCAATGGCTACTCTGGTCACCTCCATAATCCTTTCCTGGCATTGACAGAGCCCTCCACCACCGAGTCTCAAGGAGAGGCATGGGGATTCTCGCTTGTGTACACCGGTTCATTCACCGTCAACGTCGAGAAGGGCTCACAGGGTTTTACACGCGCCCTGATGGGTTTCAACCCTAGTCAGCTTTCATGGGTCTTACCGCCCGGGGAGACTCTTACCTCCCCAGAGTGTGTCTCGGTATACTCCAAGGATGGCATCGGTGGAATGTCACGCTCCCTGCATCGCTTGTACCGCAACCATCTCATCAAGAGCAAGTTTGCCACCAGTGACCGTCCCACCTTGCTGAACAGTTGGGAAGGATTGTATTTCGATTTCAACCAGAGCAGCATCTACGACCTGGCAAAGGAAGCTGCCGGGGTAGGCGCCAAACTCTTCGTTTTGGATGATGGCTGGTTCGGCAAGGAATACCCACGTCTCTCCGACAACGCCGGACTGGGTGACTGGGTCCCAAATCCTGACCGGTTCCCAGACGGCCTGGAGCCCCTTGTGAAGAAAATCACGGACCTGAAAGCCGCCAACACATCAACGAACATGCGCTTCGGTATCTGGTTCGAGCCGGAAATGGTCAACCCGAACTCAACTCTGTATGACGAGCACCCGGACTGGGCTTTGCACGCAGGACCCTACCCTCGCACCGAAGCTCGCAACCAGCTTGTGTTGAACCTCGCTCTTCCTGAAGTCCAAGACTACATCATCAAGTCCGTCTCAGACGTTCTCAAGAGTGCCGATATTAGTTACGTCAAGTGGGATAACAACAGGGGCATCAACGAAACGCCTTCCCCAGCCACAAACCATGCCTACATGCTCGGCATGTACCGCGTATTCAATGAACTCACGACCCAATTCCCCGATGTTCTCTGGGAGGGTTGCGCGTCGGGCGGAGGCCGTTTCGACCCCGGTGTTCTGCAGTACTTCCCGCAGATCTGGACATCCGACAACACAGACGCCATTGATCGCATCTCTATTCAGCTTGGTACTTCGCTCGCCTACCCGCCCAGCGCGATGGGTGCTCACCTGTCCGAAGTGCCGAACCACCAGACTGGCCGCACAGTGCCCGTGGCTGTTCGAGCACACGTTGCGATGATGGGTGGTTCCTTTGGCTTGGAGCTCAATCCGGCTGTAATGGACGAGGAGGACAAGGCTGCTGTGCCGGGGCTCGTTGCTCTCGCTGAGAAGGTGAACCCCATTATTCTCAATGGTGATATGTGGCGATTGAACCTTCCGGAGGACTCGAATTGGCCTGCTGTCTTGTTCATTGCTGAGGATGCTCGGAAGGCTGTCTTGTTTGTCTTCCAGGTCGCTCCGAATGTGAACCATTCATGGCCGCGCATTAAGTTGCAGGGATTGGATCCGCAGGCTTCCTATAAGGTTGATGACGGTGTGGTTTACACCGGTGCCACGTTGATGAATATTGGTCTGCAATTCGCCTTCAAAGGTGACTACGGCAGTCAAGTCGTGATGTTGGAGAAGCAATAGAACCTAGAATATAGGCTCGATAGGTATATGTCAAGAAAGAAGTTGTTGCATTGATTACCCGGCTTTAGCCTCCATATTAGTGGAAAAGATTAAAGGGGGCTCCGTATAAATGACAGTGAGACAACGTCTAACGAGGGCCCGGCATTCACACCTTTTCTGGCAGCGGCAACTATGGGGAGTTATAAACAATCCACATTAAGGGCGCTCTTGGCAGCAGATGAAACACCCGCTGTCCCAAGACACCTCGATGATATTTACTGAAGGCATTTATTGGTATCCGTATCAGGTCATTTATGTTCTTTCGGCTCTTTTGTGGTAATCGTTGGGATAAGGTATAAAAAGAGCGTAGATCCCGGAAGATCAACATGTAAATCAGACCAAAAAGTAGTAGCACCGACTTTCACTCCCACAAAATGCGTGGGACTTTCATTCTTTCTCTGCTTTCTGCAGCGCTGGGCGCCGCTACTGGTCTGACCACTTCCAACCTTCAAACCCACGTCGATGTGCTGGCACTCGACAGCGCTTTTAACCCCGTCAAGGAGGCCTACTGGACTGGCTATCCTCACCACCGCCGCACTCCTTTCGCGGTGTCTCCTAATGGAAAGTCTGCGTACATTGCGTATCTGGATTCTACCGAGACCGACGTTCATGTTCAGGAGTTGGACCCCACGACATTTGAGGCTACGGGAACTACGGTTACCGTCACTGGTGGAAAGGAAGGTGGGATAGCCCGTTTATATGGTTTTGAGTTGATAAAGACATACGACTGATTGAATTCATGTAGCTGGAGGTCTCGTCGCTCACAACGATGGCTTTGCTCTTCTGACCAACGAAGTTATGCCTTCGGGAACTACCAATGCGCCGCCCAGCGACACCCCCGTTGCGGTCTTGTACCGCTACACTGATGGCAAGCAGGCCTGGAAGACCTGGCTCGGAGGACCTGGAGTGCACGCCTCCGACGGGCTCTCTGCCTCCCCAGACATGAACGGAGACCTTGTTTACTCCGAAAGCGAAGGTCTCTACGGTGCATACTTCGTAGTCACTGATTACGCTGGCGACGCCACCGGCCACTATGGTGACAGCATCCAATATGTCACCAAGACCGGAGGACTTGACGATATTGCCGGCGCATCAAGCTCCTGGGGATGCAGCCACAATACCGGTATTGCGTTCGAGGCTGCAGACCAGGCTCCATTCGCCAGCATCTGCGCCGAGGATCAGGGAGCTATCTGGCTGAACACCAAGGGACAAGGCATGATGAACGACGGAGTCAAGATCTCGAACGAGAATACGACCAACGGTGCCTCCGGTGAGCCCATGGGTGGTATGTCGGGTAGCTACAGCGCGCTGGCTCGCTTCGCAGACACCACCAAGTACATCTTCGCCTGGGTATCTCGAGGTGCCATTGACGTAAGCGAAAACACCTGGATGGGTGATGGCTATACTCACGTTCAAAACCGCACCAACGGCCGAAATGTTGCCATCTCCCTGTTCACGGACAAGTACACGAAGGTTGGCACTCAGGCAACCTCGGTGGTTGGTACCGAGGATGGAGATAGCCAGGTCAACTGGGTGACCCAGGGATCTAATGACTGCTCTAACGCCCACGCTGCAACCTTTGGCGCCAGCTCGGCCCTGGTCACCTGGGAAGAGATCTCGAACCCAACCTGCGACTATATAGCGATGGGTTGTCGGGGACAGTTTGCGGGAACTTTCTTCCAAGAGGTGGGCTCGGACGGTAGCAAGGTTGGTGATGCTTTCAAGAGCACTGATGTCTATGTTGCTGGTGACATGGTCACCATGTCGGATGGTCGTATTTGCTGGCCCTATGCCAGTATGGAGTGGGATCTGTCGCAGGCAGTTGGGTACGGTACTACTTCTTCGACTACCAAGAAAATGTCTTTCGCTTGCATGAACACTGGAGAGACCACCACAGCCGCTAAGGCTCCTACTGCTGCTGAGACTACAGCTGCCGCGAAGACTACCAATACTCCAACTGTTGTTCCCGAGACTTCTGCTACCGATAAGTCTACTGCTGCTGGCACCGAGCAGGCAGTGCAGGCTGCGAGCACCTTCGCCACTCAAGTCCGTCAGGCCTCGCCGTCCAGCACGGTCATTACTACCACTAGCAGTGTTGCGAGTGCCCCCGCCATCCCAACCGGCAGCGCCCAAGATACGCTAGACTTTCTCCGGGCGGTGTTCAGATTCTTCGCGGGCAACTGAGTACCGAGTAGTCTAAGCTTGAATTGTCCCTTCTCCTAGCCCACAATGATTTAGTTGACAAAACCATAAACCGCAGAAGGTAGATGAGCTTAGATCTGATTGCTAGAGCACAAATGAAGCACAAGGACACTTCGGCTTCTTCGAACAGTTAAATTAAGGGCTCGTGCTGAAGCGAGGGGATAAATTCTTTTCAGGAATATCCGTGGATTCAATAAAACTGTACTCTGTAAACTGATGAGGTTGATGGGAAATCCCCCCGACAGGTATCCTGCCGGGAAAAAACCCGCTTATCGATAACACATTTTCTAGTCCCCTCTGACTCCGAAATTCCCTCTGATTTATTCTTTAACAATTCAACATGGCAGACGCAGACGAGGATGTCATTCATGCCCCTGAAAATGCCTCTACACAGCCCGAGGTCGACTTGTCCGATGAGACGCAGGACTTCCGCTTCTTGAACCACTTGAATTTGTATGGTCACGGCCTATTCCTCTTGCACCCAATCTCCAGTGTACTTCATCGCTTCTCCAATTACGCATTGCTTACCTACAGTCTCTTTACAGCTTTGCCGATTCATCCCCCGGTATCCCGCGCCGCGGCGAGAAGGACTTCGAACCCAATCCGACAGAACTTCAAGCCGATGTACTCGCCGCTTCGCGAGGGGCCATGCACAATGCGCTCTCATACCCCCGTCTCCATGGTGCCAAAACTCGCGTCATAGCTTTCTACGCACCCGACGGCTACGTTCCTCCAGCTCAACCCGATCGCGCGAAACCGAAAGCTGGAGAAGACGGAAAGAGCTCGGAGTCTACCCCCAAACCTGCGAGGCCTTTGCCCAGTTCCGCCAGGATATCCCCCGATGCATGCGTCTACGTACCCAGCCCGAAGGGCCAGTTCTTCAAGACGATGGGCCAGGCAGACTCATCGAGCCGTGTCTGGCTGTTGCCAGAGGAAGCCTTATATCTTATTGAACGAGGAAGTCTGGATATCAGATGGCCTAGCCCATCTGCGGGCCCAGGAGAAGAAGACCTTTCTGTTCCCATGAGCTTACAGGCTGCATATGCGTGCTTCATGGGCCGCGGTGGTCTGACGCTCGAGCGGTACTCTGTTTATACTGGACTCAAGCGCCTGGGCTATGCGCTCGTGCGAGCTCCTGGATGGTGCGACGACATTGAGCCGCAGGATGCGGATATCCCAGATGCTAGCCAAGCAGCACCCGCCAAGCTTCATGGCCCCGGCCTGGCTGGTATACTCGGGTCACTTTTCAACTGGATCCATGACCCTCTCTCGACAGCCTCTACAGCAACTGGCCCTATCATCGGCACCGGAATTCACCGTCATTACAGTGAGTCACACATCAACCCTTCCGCAGTAATTATCTTAGCTCTCCTTATTGACATACTTCTTAGTGGATGTATACCGCAAGCTCGCCATTATCCCCTGGTACGACCCAGTCACCGCGCCCGAAAGACACCCCTTTGATACCTCACCACCCTTCCGCGTCGTGTTCCACATCTACAAGCCATCAACCCCTTTCAAAAAGTCCGCCCCTCCAACTCCGGACTTCCGCATCGCAGTCGTCAGCACACGCGACCAAACCACCATGCCCACTATGACACAACTTGGTGCTTTGCTGGAAAGCACACCACTTGATCCCCCACGTGGGGAGAAAATGGAGCGTATGATGTACATGAGACTACGACACGGATACCGCAATGTTGTCATGGCTGTCGTTGATCAGGGTGTTGTCAGTTACTTGCGAATTGCTGATTCGGCGTTCGGGAAGGAGAAGCTTTATGAGAACAAGGGCGGACCACAGGGCCCTAAGCGGAGCCGTACAAATCAGAAGCCGAGGAAGCGTTGAGAGACTCGGGTTATCAAATCATCCCTAGCTGGTTACAGCGCCGTCGCTGGAGAGCACGTGCAGGCAACGGAAATGTCGATTGTGCATCGGAATGGTGCGCAGATGGACCTCACCCACATATCCATCTCATATCATCTACGCTCGGTGGTGGATCCAGAGAGCTGAAATGCTCTCCGCGATTATTGGAGCAATTGTCGTTGTTCTTGCGAGGATATCCTACACTGGTGACCGCGCTTCGACAGACACATCCATCTCGGTCTGGGTCCGGTCTGGCTACACATATCGGAGCGAAGATCTACATTTCCTATAACACGACATGAAAATGTCTAGGCATTCCACGGAAAGAATGACCCAAGCTCATGAGTTTATCATGTCTTCTAGGCCATATAAACTACCAAGGCATTTACATATCGGATACTATCATTGAGATACGCAAACCGCAATATCACTGGATCATAAATCATAACATTCCTCTGAGTAGCATCTCCACGGATTGAGCGAGTACCAGGAATCTCGCATACAGCAATGCAATCATCCATCACGTTAGAAAATCCCATCTCCCACTCACAGCCTGTACATCTCGCTCTTACTCCTAGCCCCATCAAAGACGCAAGTATTATCAAGCGGACCATACTGCCTAGTAAGCACTTTCAACGCCTCCTGCGCAACCAAACCCCCCGTCAACGAAGAGATATTATGCAACTCGCCGCCCTCAGCCCGACGCAGTTCCTTACTCGCACGGGCGATCTGCGCGCGCGCCTCCTGACAAACAGCCGATCCATCCGCCCCAGTCAACAAAGCCAGGATACGTTCCGTGTGGCTATTCCACAGCGCGTCGTCATCAACAGAGCGCTCCTCTTCACGGCTGCTAGATTGTATCTCGTCCACGACCGAGTCGAGGATCTGCATCGCGATGAAAATCGGTATCAGGGAGTCCGGGACGCCTAGTTCGTTCCGGATGGTTTTCAGCGTTGACGCGTCGCTGTCGATGCTTATCTGCGGGATGTCGCGGCCCAGCACGACTTTGATGTGTGCGGCGTTTTTGCAGAATACTTCGATGTCTCGGTCTGGGATTGCGGGGGTTTGGCGTTGGAGCTGGGATTCGAGATGGCGGACTGTTGCTGTCACTTCTTCCACGTCTTGGCGCGCTTTGGTTTTGTAGATGTTCTGTAGGGACACGTAGTCTGCGGACTGGGCTTTCATGTCTGGTAGGGAGCCTGGAAGGGGGAGGACGCCGTGAGATGCGTGGAAGGTTTTGATGGCTGAGGCAATGACCCAGAAATCTTGGGATGATGCTGATAGCTGTCGACACTGATCCATCTCGAAGATCTCGCGGATTGAGCTGCGCAGGCTGAATGGGGTAATTGTCTTCAGTACAGCGGCAGCGGCCTCATCGAAGTTCTCTTCGCCGCCCTCTGGGTTAGAAGTGCGCGCCTGGGACCGCACAAACTCTCTGAACTCAGTTTTTTCCTTGTAGTTACTCGGTGCCTTGCCTTCGTGGGAATGTTTCCATTGCTCCAGGAAGTGAAGCAGGAGAAGGAGGTAAGGTACATGGCCGTGCTGGTGGTCATCCAGGGTGTCTAGGTTGTTTAGACCGGCTGCAGCGGCGACAAGCTCGGGCCAGGGATTTAGCAGGCGCAGGTCCTGGGTTGATTCTGGGTCTGGGTGTGTCTCAACAATAGGGAATTCAGCCGGCAATTGCACGGAGAAGGTGGAGAAGAATCCAACTGAGTGCAGGTACAGCACGGGGATACCCAGTTGCTTTGCTTCCTGGGTCAGGGGTACCAGTGTCGAGCGTCTCATTGGGCCAGAAATAATCACCAGCTTGTGCTGGGGCAAGAAGTCAGGGTCTGTGAGAAGCTCCTCGACACGCTGTCTCAGAAGTCAGTCAACGATCATCTACTTTTGAGACATGAGAAATCATACCTTGACATAGTAATATCCCTCTACATCTGGATTCAGTTCTTTCAGCAGTCGGCAGGTTTCCTCAGCACGAGACTTGCCAAGAGACTCTCCTTCCAGAAAGAAGTTCACGCCTAGATCAGACTCGGTGACTATGGCTGGGTCGACGATGGTAAATCCACCAATTCCAGGCAGTACAAGGTTCTTGAGTGTTTCAACACCCGCAACGCCGGTAACACCAGTGTTGTATTGGCCGAGAGGGCCATCAGAATTCACCAGCAGAACATGAGAGTCCTCAAGTGCTTGCTGGCCTGTTGCTGCCCATAGGCGGAGTTGGCGATCATATTTGCGCTCCTTGGAGGTTGGCCCTGTCAGGGCGGCGGGGAAGGCATCCGTCATGGTGGATATCGAGTAGTGCGGAGGTGGTAGAGCTTTGTTTTGAGGCTCAAACCATAGCCTGTTTATCGGTCTGTGATCCCTCTTTTTTTGCTTACAGTATTTGCTCTTCAATCACGCAAGTTCCCAAATGATGGAGCAGTGGATGTCGACTTGTTGATGCGCGACTGCTTTTAGTAAGCGCATCTTGTGCCTGAGAATCCAGGCCAACACGAAGAGCCTTGCTGGATCTTTATGGATTTTGATATTTCACATGTAATTCCAAGTCGCTAATTAGTTATGTGGATACTGAGATATTCCCTCTTCAGTATTACCTTAGTTCCTTTTTGAAATTTAAGTGGCAACAACAGTGAGACAATCCTGGCTAACATACTAGTGACTTGACTAGTTGTACAGTCCGCGCAGACAACTATTCCCTAGTTCACATCAATCCGTAAAATTGACAGTTATATGAGGATTAGCCTAATCCACCCGGTTTAGCTATTAGGAACGATATGGGAGCTGAGAGATTGAAGATTGAATATGCAGGACATCCTCACGGAGTCGTCGAAGCTTAGTACCTATATCGACTTACTCCATAAGAGATATCTATACCACTCATTGCCCCCATCTTACCTTACCAGGGGTAGTTTAAACAATAATTGACCTATGTTACAAGTCCAAAGCATTCGCAAGAAAGAAAAGTTGGGTATTGTCGTCTCCTTTGCTACATTCGCACTACAATGTGAAATGGGGCGAGGTATAGCTAGCCTCCATGCGGCTAAAGGACTCTTCATCTGTATGATTTCTTCATTGTTTTATCCATCGCTATGGTATTCAAGGGGCGTTACTTTAAAAACAAAATACATTGTTCCCTTCCAAGGTTCTTGTCCTTGATTGCATAAGGAGTATATACTATGGAATATTTGGCCTGACGTGGCTCATTTCCCTCTTATTTATACAACACAAGACTGATAATGCTTGAACATGTCATGCATAACCTTGATAAATGGTGTAGAATGCCTGAGTCGGGGTTTTATAGCAAAAGAAATTATTTGCAAGTACTAAACCCCACTGTAACGTGACTTTATAGTGGCCAGGAGACTTCTAACCAAGGGCAAAGAGGATTCTATCTTGGCCAATACCTCTCTATTTTCCTTTGGCTCGAAAAATCCACCAAATCCGCTCCAAAGACCGTTCATAAAAACGGATTCCATGATCCAATCAGCCCTCATCTCCCCTCTTTTCATCTGCCGTAGACTCACCCCCACCATCCCCACACTTCTTCGCACCCTCCAAAGTCCCCAAAGACGCCAATCCACCATGTCCGCCGTCGAAGAAGCCAAGCGCACCGCCGCAAAGGTCGCCGTCGAAAAACACTACCCTAAGGATGCCCGCTGGGTCGGTATCGGCAGTGGTTCGACGATTGTGTACGTCGTCGAGGCCATCACGAACCTTGGCGTGGACACCTCCAACACAAAGTACATTCCGACCGGTTACCAGTCCAAGCAGCTGATTGTCAATGCCGGATTAATGGCTGTTGAGTACGATGCCCTTCCGCTGGGCACTGTCCTCGATGTGGCATTCGATGGTGCGGACGAGGTCGACGAGGACCTGAACTGCATCAAGGGCGGTGGTGCATGCTTGTTCCAGGAGAAGATCGTCGCTCTGCAGGCTAAGGAATTTATCTGTGTTGCTGGTGAGTTGAGGCTGATTTGATCTAACAAGATCTTATTTCATTTTGCATTGGGGGTCTAAATTGGGCGAGGCTCGGAAATAGAGCTAACTCTTTTTTCCCTGAGTTTTCTTTCCTCTTTGCTATCACGGTAACCACTAACTCACGGTAACAATATAGACCACCGCAAACTCCAACCCCGTCTCCTCACAAGCTGGAAATCAATCCCCATCGAGGTCGCCCCGATCGCCGCCTACCGCGTTATCCAAAAACTCAAGGAACTCGGTAGTATCAATCCCGCTGTCCGGCCATCCGCGAGCGTCAAGGAAGGTCCCCTCAAGACCGACCAGGACTTCTTCATCGTCGATGCTCCTTTCAAGCCGATGCTGATCAAGGCCGACATCGAGGCTGGCCAGGATGGTAACGGCAAGGATGGTGTGTGGGCGGTTGAGGTGTTGGCTCGCAAGATCAAGGAGATTATCGGTGTGCTCGAGGTCGGTATTTTCCACGGCCAAACTGGCCCGCAGGCTGCTGCTGCCGGTGGACTTGGTGGTCAGCGCCCTGTTGCGGCCTACTTCGGTATGTCTGATGGGACGGTCGCTGTTCGCAAGGCCGAATAGATGTCTATGTATATAGTTGGACTTTTGGCGAATGAACATGAGACTACGTAAATAATGTAGATGATACCAAGATTTTGCTTTCTGTTAAGCCTTGGAAAAGATGCTATGAATGGAATTGTGTGAATGTTTGCGATTGTGTTTTGGACTTTTTTATATTAGATTTGGTCTGTGGTATCAACATTCGAGACGCTTCATTTCAGTATGGAATCAAGAAAAGGACGCTTTCCCCGGCCTTATTTTGCGCCCTTTCCCTTAGCCTCCGTCTCGCCCAACTCCCGCACGTAGATCTTCACCGTGCCTTCCGGAACTTCATCATGGCCGTCTTCGAATCCAGGGCTGACTGCAATAGCCAGATGCTGGCCGCTCGCACTGAACGCAACGGCTGAGACGCTGTGCTGGTATTTCTGATATTGACGGATACGGCGCTTAGAGATTCCATCCCAGAGCGCAACAACACCATCACCGCCGCCGGATGCGAAGGTACCAAAGACAGGGTGGAAAGCCAATGCGTTGACAGGGTAGACGACGTCCACGCCGTCCTCGGCAGTTTGACGGTGACACTTGAAAGCGTATTTGCGGGCCTGGGATTCAGGCGACGGGTCGAACCATTCAACCGCAACACGTCCCTCAATGCTAGATGAGGCGTACCCAGCATCATCTGGCATGCAGGCAACGGCGCGGGTCATGAACTTCAAGCTGCTCTCGCGACGCTGCCAGGGCTCAATTTCGACTCGGGTACCGTTGGGGGCTGCGGTCTCTGCTTGCGCGGTGAGAAGGGCCAGAGCTTTAAGGTCGTAGATATGCAATGCGCGCGATGCCATCGCGACAATCAGCTTCGTGGCGGTTGCGGAGATTGAGAATGGCTTCGACGGAAGGGGGACGATAATCGGCTGTGAGTCGGGGTTTGTGCCGGCATCGGGTTGGTGAATGTGTAGTGTTGAGTCCCACGAGGCGGAGATGACGAGGTTGTGCTCGCGGCTGTACACGACATGGCGCACGCCGGCTTCGTGGCTGCTAAGCACGGTCTGTTCGGCGGTGTTCAGGTCGACCCTGACCAAGTTAGTATAACCCATGAAAAACAATTTTGCTGGTGATAGTAGCGGAACTCAATGATAATAACTCACTTCCTCACGTCCCAATCCAATCCAGCTGTGTAGATCTCGTTCTCGTTCTCGCCGAAGCAGACGTCCAGTACAGGAGCGCGGTGCTCGAACTTCTGCAATAGCTTCCCCTCACCGACCTTCCCATTCTCGTCTCGCAAGTCATACAGGTATACGTTCTTATCCCATGACGAAGCCACGATTCGCGCCGAGCTGGGGTCTGGGGAGAACTTTAAGGCCGAGATAGCATCTGTAGGTGGGGATACCACAGTGAATTGATCTGCAATGAGAAGTTAGACACAGTTCAAATCCAAGAAAAAGTAATGCCGAGAACTACTCACGAGAAGTCATCTTGGGCGAGCTGCTGAGCTGTTGAAGATCAACGCCCAAGCTCCTCGGGGCCTTTGGCCGTCTCCTTTTCTGCCGTCTTCACCGCCCTCTGATTCCCCGCGCTATGTCGATAAGGAAAAAAGAGACTGGCTTGACATCATTTATTTTCACCAAACACAACTGCTCGCATCTCCGTGATACTCACAAGATGCCTTTTGCCCAGCTGGTGATTGGCCCACCAGGCGCTGGAAAGTCCACGTACTGCAATGGCATGCATCAGTTCCTGGGCGCAATCGGCCGGAAATGCTCTATCGTCAACCTTGACCCCGCCAACGACAAGACCTCATATCCATGCGCGCTGGACGTACGTGATCTAGTCACTCTAGAGGATATAATGGAAGAGGATAAGCTGGGTCCCAATGGTGGTGTCTTATATGCTCTTGAGGAGCTTGAAAACAATTTTGACTGGCTGGAAAACGGACTGAAGGAGCTCGGTGGTATGTCTGACATACCCTGGCCATATACATTTCTAACTGATTTTATGAATCTTCAGAAGATTATATTCTTTTCGACTGTCCTGGCCAAGTGGAGCTATTTACGCACCACGCCTCATTACGCAACATCTTCTACAAGATCCAGAAGTTGGGCATCCGAGTTAGTGGCAGCAGAACCCCAAGCACAACACAGAGAAGACCCAGCTAACCAGACTCCCTATAAAACAGTTGATCGTTGTCCACCTCGTGGACTCTTATACCCTCACCCTTCCCTCAATGTACATCTCCGCCCTCCTCCTCTCTCTCCGCGCCATGCTGCAACTCGACCTCCCGCATCTAAACGTCCTCACTAAAATCGATAACCTGGCCAACTACGCCCCGCTTCCTTTCAACCTAGACTATTATACCGAAGTACAAGATCTCTCCTACTTACTCCCAGAACTGGAAAGCGAGTCCTCGCGACTCTCGCACGAGAAATTTGGCAAGCTGAACCAGACCATCATCGACCTGGTCGAGGAATTCGGACTCGTCGCCTTTGAGACGCTGGCCGTCGAGGACAAAAAGAGTATGATGAGTCTCTTGCGCGCCATCGACCGTGCGTCCGGGTATGCCTTCGGTCCCGCCGAAGGCGCCAACGACACCGTCTGGCAAGTCGCTGTTCGGGAGGGCATGGGCGTGACAGACGTGCGTGACGTGCAGGAGCGTTGGTTGGATGCCAAGGATGAATACGATGAGCAGGAGGAGAAGGAATTGGAGGAGGAAGTTCGTGTGCGGAATATGGCGAGCCAGGTCGAGGCGACAGGTGCGGCGGATGGCGGACCCGACGAGGATGACGGACATGACTACGACGAGGAACTGGAGAAGTGGAAGCAGAATATGCCAGACAGTGGTGTGCGGGTGCACCGCAAGTAATCGCCCTGTTCCGACGACTTCCCAGATCCTAAACATCAAACATCAAACGTCAAATATAATACGATAAATGTACAATAGCCGAAAATAGCATGCATAACACAACGCACCAAAACTGGGGTATCTCATTAAAAGTAAATAAACGTACAGTAACACGCTTCATCTTCATCCACATCCAATCTCAACCATCCATCCCCTCATCCTCACTCTCATCCATAACACAGTCAACAATAGGAGACCCCCCACCAACTAACTCGCCAAGAACACCCTTCTCTTCCGCATCCTTAACCCTAACAATCTCCCTCCTAGCCCTCCTTATAGCCTCCTCCTCCGCCTTCCGCATCGTCCCAGAAACCCTCAGCACGCGGAAAACACACCCGCGCTCGCGGCCCGTCCCCGCGCGTTTCTGCCCACTCGCTGGCTCCGGCACGCCGGACATGTACGTAAGCGCTGACCAGACAAGTCGGAAGGCAGCGCGTGGACACCGCACTATGGCGGTGGATGTTGCTGGTGAGAGGTATTTTACTAGTGTGGTGTGGTTAGTGGGTGGTTCGGTCGACATGGATGGATGGATGGATGGATGGAGGGATGGAGGGATGGAAGGGGTTGCATGTGGGAAATGGAAACTTACTTGTTATTCCGCCTGCGGTGGCGCCGCCTAGCTTGCCGATTCCGTAGTCACCGTATAGCTCTGCGACGGAGTCGCGGATCATCTTGGCTAGGAAGCCTTGGGTTAGGGTATCAGATGTTGGAGAGTGGATTGCTAGTTGGGGGTTGCGTGGTTTTGTTGTTGGGGTTGTGGGCCAGGTTTTTGGGTCCGGGTAGAGGATGTCCACGAGGAGGTAGCGGTTTTTGAGGCGGACCATGGTGGTGTAATTGTGTTGGGTTGGTGTTGGTGTGGATTGGGGATTGGGATTGATTGAGAGCAGGCAATGTCCTGGAAGCAGTACAGATAGGGTACCGTATGGCTCGTTCGGATGGTATGAGATGAGTGTTGACGTAGTGTGGTGGGTATGTATGTATGTCTATGAAGCTGAGGTTGAGGCTAGAAAAGATTGCGACTGATAAGAGATAAGGATATTTCCTAATCGGGCGCATTCTAACCTTTCCAACACCTTGAAGGTTGCATCTATCAGCTCAGATACCTCAACTACAGCGAATACTAGGCACTATGCTGAAAACCAAAATATATCATGCGGCAATGGCACGTTCATTATTTCCCAAATAGGTCTAGTCATCTACTGCAAAACGAATTAAATCAGATCTGTAGCCGGGTTGCGCCCTTCTTGAGTGTCAACCCGTCAACTTGGTCATGCCACATGAACGCAGGTACATCGATACACATAACTGCTCAGAAAACATAAAAAAGAAAAACCAAGGGATGATCCATCCGAACTCCACCGCCCTGAACGGACGGACTATATGCCAGCGGACGGCGCTGCAAAACGTCATAAACAAAATCACAGGTTGACCTCGACACGGCCCTCGGCACCACCCTTCTGCAGGGTGGGGAGGAGGTAGGTGATGTCGTCCCAGGGGTGGCGGTAGAGACCAGTGCGCAGGCGCTTCTGGTCGAGGTAGTGGGCAATGAGACCGATGGAGCGGCCGAGCACGAACAGACCGTTGAGGACACCCATGCGCATGTAGTCCTCGCACTCCTCAGGGGAGAAGGCACCGCAGTTGCGGAGAAGGTCAACGAAGCAGACTGCGACACAGCCGTCGACGTTGAGGATCAAGTTGTCCTTCTTCGAGGTGGTGACGGTCTCAACGGCAATAGCGTAGTCGAGCAGCTTGGTGCTGGGGAAGTGCTTCTTGACGAACTCCTTGACGAGCTCGACACGGAGATCAGGGTTGTTGCGGGACTTGACCTTGTGGCCAATACCGGGGATAAGCTTGTTCTCCTTACGCATAGTGTCGACGAAGTCACGGGGGCTCAGACCCTTGTCGAAGGCCTTGGTAAACTCCTCAGCGGCGCCGTCCAGGGCACCACCGAAACGGGAACCGATGGTCAGCAGACCGGACACGAGAGCGCTGATAAGATCCTTGCCAGCACGGGTGGTGATGATGGTGTTCATGGCACCGGAGACGGCAGGACCGTGGTCGGCCGTCAGCATGAGAACCATCTCGAGGAACTTGCTGGCGTAGGGGGGCAGGCGGCGACGGAACCACAGGAGGGACATGACACCACCAATGCCAATATCCTCTTTGAAGACATCGGAGATGGGCATACCGGCGTAGAGCAGCTCCTGGCCACGGTCGTCGGAGATGGTGGAGATGAAGGCGGCGGGCTTACGGACGAGACCGAGCTCCTGGGCCCAGGAGTAGTCGATGGGGATCTTGGGCACAACGGGCTCGGGGGCGGGGGTGATGCTGCCCTTCTGGAGCTCAGCCTCGTAAACCTGCTTGAGCATCTGGGGGAGATCCTCGAAGGTCTCGGGGACGTGGATGCCAGCTTCGCGCATGGCCTTGTTCTTGGTGACGGCAGTCTCGAGATCGGAGTTGGCGGAGGCACCGGCGTGACCGAACTGGACCTCGGTCTTGAACATGCTGGCGCAGGTTCCGATAGCCCAGGCGACGACGGGCTTGGTGATGGTGCCGTTCTTGATGGCCTCAATCACACGGTACTCCTCAACACCACCGACCTCACCGAGCAGCACAAGGATCTTGCATTCGGGCTCGGCCTGGTAGCGGAGCAAGTGATCGATGAAGGTGGTACCGGGGTAACGATCACCACCAATGGCAACACCCTCAAAGACACCGTCGGTGTTCTGGGAGATAATGTTGTTCAATTCGTTGGACATACCACCGGACTTGGAGACGTAGCCGACGGAGCCCTTGCGGTAGAGCTTGGAGGCGACAATGTTGTCCATCATACCACCAGTGTTACCGATCTTGTACGCACCGGGCTTGATACCACCAACAGTGGCGGGGCCAATAATGGTGATACCCTTCTCCTTAGCGGTAACCATAATCTCACGAGCACGCTTTGGTACCCGTTAGCAATTCATCCCGAGATAACACGGAGAGGCAGGAACTTACACGCTCGGGCACACCCTCGGCAATAATGGCGATGGAGCGGATCTGGGGGTTCTCCATCAGCTCCATAGTGGAGCTGTAGACGGAGCGGGAAGAGGCGAAGTTGACAACGGTGTCAACGTCGGGGTGCTTGGCCATGGCCTTCTCAACATCCTGGTAGACGGGAAGGAGGGTCTCGCTGGTACCCCAGTACATCTTGCTGACGAACTGACCACCGAAGGTGTAGATGATACCCGCTACGGAAGGAGTGGAGCGCTTGCAGATGAAATCGAAGTCGAGCATGCCCTGCACGGCTCGGGGTTGCATACCACTTGACCTCTCGTTAGTCTCTCATGTCGATGCTGCAGGTGTAGAATCCCATGACTTACTACACGAAGCATCGTGTCTTGTTGTGGAAAAGGCTGTGTTGGGAGGGGGTGAGGACACGGCTAGGAGGGGCGAAGCGGGTGATGTTGTCGTTGGCAGACTGCACGCCATTGCCGGCGGGGAGAGTAGAGGAGGGCATGATGAATCTGGGTCCCAATTAGTATGACGGGTTCAATTTCGAGGCAATTGTGCAACAGTGCAGGCAATTGTAAAGAAGGCCGCTTGGAGGGGTATGCGGAAGAGCAATGGATAAGAGAGTGAAAAAAAAGAAGTAACTCACTTTATGCGTTAAACAAGCCGCTCGATGCGAAATTAGAGAAAACAGAGAAAAGGAGAGAGAAGGGATAATACAGGAAAGGAGAAGGCAGAAGCTGTTGAGAAAAATCCGCGGGGTGAGATACTCGGAGTACTCGCAGATACACCGTACAGCTCGTCCCAGACCGCTGGATCCGCAGAACAGCTCAACACTTGGCAGACCCCAAAGTACCGGGTACTGACGATACCGTACCCACATCATCGTAAGGGTACTAAAAATACATATATCTAATACAGAAGAGTATAGGGGGATGTTGATGTGAGGTCTATAGTCCTGCAATGAATACTATACAAATATTGATATTTGAAGTGCATATGATCTTCGTTCCTTCTAATATTTGACCTGAACTATGTATGTACCAAGTCGAAATATCGTCAAAAACGATATCGGTATAGACCCAAGTCGGGATCATGTAATATCGGTCTATCGACTCAACAGAATCCAGACATCTGCCGGATGGGGCCAACAAGTACTCCCTACAATGGACGGAGTACCTCAAAATAGGTAGAAAAAGTGGTGCAATCGGAAGTACCCAGTAAATAGGGAGTAACTACGAACTCCGTAAGTACTCCGTACGGCGTTACGGAGTCCTATTTTACGGAACACTTCGAGTGCAAATTTTGTGGAGAATTTCCCAACGAAGAGCACATCTTTCCCCCCCCACCTTTGGGATCTTCCGTTCTGGTCTGTCCCTCAACAGGTGGGACCTGCCGAGTTGTACGCTGTAATCTCCAGAACAACTTTTTTTTTGTGTACGCCGTAAACTACAGTACACTCCAGATTCCCACCTTTTTCCTAATCTCCCTTTCTTACCTTCAGTTCAAAATATCCCTTTTCCTTCTTTCTCTCTCACATCTCTCTCCCTTAATCTCCATCACACATCATGTCCGCCAAATCTATCCTCGAGGCCGACGGCAAGGCCATCCTCAACTACCACCTCACTCGCGCCCCGGTGATTAAGCCCACTCCTCTCCCTGCCTCCGCAACACACAACCCTCCTGCCCGCCTCGCCTCCCTTCACTTCCCCGAGGACAAGGCCGTCAAGGATGTTCTCGACCAGGCTGAGGTCTCCTACCCTTGGCTTCTGACCCCCGGCGCTAAGTTTGTCGCCAAACCCGATCAATTGATCAAGCGTCGGGGTAAGAGCGGTCTGCTCGCCTTGAACAAGACCTGGGCTGAAGCTCGGGAATGGATTGAGGCTCGTGCCACTAAGGATGTCCAGGTTGAGACTGTCACTGGTGTCCTCCGCCAATTCCTGGTTGAGCCCTTCGTGCCTCACCCCCAGGAGACTGAATACTACATCAACATTAACTCCGTCCGCGAGGTAAGATTTCCCCGCAGTCTCGAACGCAATTGAACGGAAATGGAAGCTAATGGTCCAATTCCAGGGTGACTGGATCCTCTTCACCCACGAAGGTGGTGTTGATGTCGGTGATGTCGATGCTAAGGCCGAGAAGCTCTTGATCCCCGTCAACCTCAAGCAGTACCCCTCCAACGAGGAGATCGCCGCAACCTTGCTGAGCAAGGTCCCCAAGGGTGTTCACAATGTCCTGGTTGACTTCATCTCTCGCCTCTACGCCGTCTACGTTGACTGCCAGTTCACTTACCTTGAGATCAACCCTCTGGTTGTCATCCCTAACGCCGACGCTACCTCCGCCGAGGTTCACTTCTTGGATTTGGCCGCCAAGCTCGACCAGACCGCTGAGTTCGAGTGTGGTACCAAGTGGGCTGTTGCTCGCAGCCCTGCTGCCCTGGGCTCCCCTGCCCTCGCATCCGCTGATGGCAAGGTCAGCATCGACGCTGGCCCGCCGATGGAGTTCCCCGCCCCCTTCGGTCGTGAGCTGAGCAAGGAGGAGAAGTTCATCTCCGACATGGATGCCAAGACCGGTGCCTCGCTCAAGTTGACCGTTCTCAACTCCAGCGGCCGTGTGTGGACCCTCGTCGCCGGTGGTGGTGCTTCCGTCGTTTACGCCGACGCCATTGCCTCCGCTGGCTTCGTCAGCGAGCTTGCCAACTACGGCGAGTACTCCGGTGCCCCGACCGAGACCCAGACTTTCAACTACGCCCGCACCGTGCTGGACCTGATGCTGCGTGCCCCCATGCACCCCGACGGCAAGGTCCTCTTCATCGGTGGTGGTATTGCCAACTTCACCAACGTGGCCAGCACCTTCAAGGGTGTCATCCGCGCTATCCGCGAGGTCGCCAATCTCCTCAACGAGCACAAGGTCCAGATCTGGGTTCGCCGTGCCGGTCCCAACTACCAGGAGGGTCTCAAGAACATCAAGTCCGTCGGTCTCGAGCTTGGCCTAGACATGCACGTCTACGGACCCGAGATGCACGTCAGCGGCATCGTCCCTCTTGCCCTCCAGGGCAAGAAGACCGACATCAAGGAATTCGGTGCATAAACAGTTTAATCCTTATTTGTTTGTTCTTTGCAGCGTGTGTCCGTTGCATCGGTTTGTGGTATAATGCATGGCATGATATGACTTGTTTTTTTGCGGGATTCCGGGGGAGGTCTGCGGATGTAGATGTCACCCCGGCGTCTGTCCTATTTTGCTGAGGGTATGGCGTTACTTCCCGCCTGGGCGAAAAGGCCCGGTCCTTCTGGTGTCGACGTACATGATTCTCCGTTAGATTTCATTTTCCTATGTTCACTCCCGGCGGGTTTAGATCGTGTGATGTACCGTCGGATAATATCAATGATACGAGATATCTATTGTCCCAGAATTGTTCTATGTGTAAAAATAAATTCAAGTACTAACTGTCCAGGTACAACCTTGGAATGTCCAATGTGAAAGTGAACATTTGAGGAAAGGAAGTAAAAATTACTGCCAAAAAATACCACTGTAAATAATACATAGATATACGTGTAATTTTGAATAAGCTCAAATCCAGGGAGACAAAACAAGCTCCCGCATCAGACTCCACACAAGCTCCCCTGTACCCCGGATTGACAGGAACATCAGGTCCCGAGATCAGATCCTAGGATAAAGTAGGGACCGTGCTGGAGCTGGGGCATCATACCGAGGTGTGGACGCGACTTCCGCTGCCCCGAGATTAGGGCAAGATAAGCATCGGACGAGCGGGGGCTAACTTGTTCTTATATGAAAGAGGATTAGTGCCTACGGTGCTTGGGTTAGGGTTGCAGGGTGGTACTACTGGGGTATACCGTGTGAATTCTTCAATGTAGGTTGCTCCTTCTTGTTTGGAGAATTGGTTGACGTCGGTGGAAGGCCTACTTGGGATAACGAGCGTGTAATATAAGGCGATTGTAAGCTACTGTCATAGGGGGATGATAGTATTGGTATGAAACTACATGTGAAATAATCACGTTGTTGGCTCTGTGATATACTGATGGTGCAAGGGTTCTCATTCATGGAAATGCTCTACTTGGAGCGTTTTATATTGACAGGCAATGTACGTATAACAGGCCATATGTGCCGCCTGAGCCACATCGCAAGAGAAGCCAGGTCCCAAGTAGAATTGACAGTTATTGTTTCGGGTTTACATGTGGTATTTCTATAAAAAACGAATAATCGCTCAATGGGTTCAAAAGGGGTTGACCAGTATTGGTTAAATAGTTGCTACACATTTAGAAGATCATAGATATATAGACAAGGTCACTTTCAGTTACGGTCAAGTATATATCCTGCTCAGTTCCATCTACCATGCTACGAGTTATACTATTTACTATAATAACCGCAGGATGCTATTAATTTCTCGGTAATCGGACCCCTCTTGACCCTCGAATCATGTAACCTGCCATCCTCCTTTAACGACGCCTTTATCCCTTCAAGTGATATTCCTCCTAACCAATTTGTTGTCAGCAGTCCCTTCAAAAAGCTGAAGGGATTAATAAAATTTGAATTTATAGGGATCAAGGATATTCGGTATAATACATGCTAAGGCCAGAATGAGTGTTGCATTGTCGCTTGTGACAAAAGTGACAAAACCTAGTTCCGAAATGCCAATTGTTCACAGCGACTGATAGTAACGTTGATGAAAAGATTATCTGTAGGATTCGTAAAATTAGGATATAGAAATTTTGGACAATATACCCCAGTTATACTTGTTGCGTGATTATACTGGATAGCAGATCAGATGGCATCCCTGCCCACTCGGACTATCCGTCTCAACAAACCAAATTGGTTGAATTGGTGATCAAAGCATGGCAGTCTACCAGGTATAACCTTCCAAGTCACTTTAGAACTCCCCAACACTTCATGCTTATCGATTCAGCAACTTTTGAAGGAAACTGGTTCAGCTCACAGGTGACTGGGATGTCTAATCCGGGGCGTATATGCATAGATCGATTCGGGTTAGCCCCATCAGCCACCAAAGTCAGCTTCCAAATGTGGTTAGTCTGCAGATGAGACTTGATATCTCGTCAACCCTGGAGGTTTCAGAGAGCTGTAGTCACCAATTCCTCAGCCAGAAAAGCAAATGGCACTAGCTAGTACCAGTGAATAAAATGTTCTCCATACGTACCTATGTAGATATTGGTATGATATTTCAAGATTACATAACCTGGAAAGGGATGGATGGATTAGGGCCCACCGTGGACCTGTGCTCTGTGCAAACGCTCCGATTCACCAATCAATTAATATCATACACATCAGCCCGATCACGCTCGGTAATTATCCCATTGAAAATGAAACTGAAACTGAAAACTTCACTTTGTTCTATCCCCGACAGCCATGAGTCAGTATCAATCGAACGGGCGATTACTCGCTTTCTCCATCCTCCAGTGCCTCATCCCCTCTATGCTCCTGATCACAACACCTAAACGATCTGTTATACGATATCTGTCTATACCATGTATGATATGGATTGTGTACCATATGATGTACCCTGTTCAGAATCCGGGGTACACATCAACCAATTTCCTCGGAAGCTCTGCAACCTTTGTCCTAACAGCTCTGGATCTCCTGCTGATCAACCCACAAGCCGGGCACGACTTCGTCGATGCCAATGGACACGCCATGGGCTTCTTCTCTCGCCTAGTCGAGGCTGTTCGGCTAGTCACATGTGCGCGGGCTGTCAACACACCCCGACAAGTGAAGAACGTCCCGCCATCCCCAGAATACTATACCAAGAGGGATCCGAAGGTGATCCCTCGAGATCGATTCTTGGCTAGAGAAACTGCCATTGCTGCCTGGCAGTTCCTAGCCCTAGATATATTTAGTGTATTGGCCTCGAGACAAGCCATGAATGAGCAGGACGAAAATATCTCAGGACGAGCATTGGTAGAACACGCTATTCAGAGCCTCATTGCATGGCTCGTTGTGACTCGGATCCTGCTCAGCTTCTATTACCGCGTTGCTTCGATCGTCTTTGTGAGTCTGGGCGATTCGCCGGCGAATAGCCCGCCGATTATTGGGAGAATGGCAGATATATATACACTGCGGAATTACTGGGGGTGAGCTGATCCTACCTTTGTTTGGTTGGATCTAATATTCATGGCTACTGTAGGAAATTCTGGCATCAATTGTTACGACTGCCACTTACGTCAACTAGTAACTTTCTAGCGCGGGATATCCTCGGTCTGCCTAGATCGTCGTTCGTGGAACGGTACACGAACGTGTTTATCGTTTTCTTTTTCTCCGGCGTGATTCACGTCGTACTTGATAGTCTGCGAAACGTTTCACCATGGGAGTTCGGGACTATGGCTTTTTTCCTATCTTTCGTTGTCGGCTATATGATTGAAGACGGTGTTCAGGCTCTGTGGAAACGAGTGCCGGGCTCCGAGAACAATGCCAGCTTGCCAGCGTGGTGGCAAAGGGCCATTGGATTTTGCTGGGTCGCCACATGGCTAGGGGTCACGTCCCCTTGGTATTTTAGGTTGGCGATGCTGAAGCCGGAAGAACAAATGGTATTGGTTCCTTTCAGCGTTGCTGGGCTCATTAGCCTTCCTGTGTTGAATAGTATAGTCATTGGCGGTGGTCTTGTGTTGATGCTTGTATTCGAGGGAGAGATTTGAAAAGAGAGGATGCTAGAAATGTCAAATTTGTCGAACTTCCTCTCGTTGGCCTATATCTCCTTGTATACATGACCAGCGTTCTACGCGGGCTAAACGTCTACTCCCTTCGAGGCTGGCGGACTAAAGAAACGTAATAGAGGTCCTATCACTGTATCGATGGGTTGGGCTTTGGCGAGGTCTACCCGGACCTTAAATCTTTCCAAGGTTGTTTACAAAGAGACGTAATTCAGTCGTAATATAAAGCGTCAACTTAGTGACTTTGCCATCTACCTACTCTGCCATCTTGCCTATGCAAGTCTGTATAGATACTTATATATACATATATACCTCCCCCCCGCCACATAGCTCTTATCACCAAATTATGATGGATAGTACCCTACTCGTTCGACCCCGTCCAGCTTGGTGATTGGCTCACCTGCTTGTTCCAGCCGTTCCAACTCCTCTCGGGCCATGTTTGCTTGTATCTATAAGAAAGGGTTATTACCAATCCTGTAAACAGTAAATATTGTTAAACCAACCTCTATACGCTTTGGAGTAACCAGCTCTCGTGATCCTGTCACCTTCCACTCAGGGATGCCAGTTGGTCTACCCAGATCCATTAGGGTCTTCTGCTCGAGAAGACTGTACTGGCCATCTGCACGGTTGAAATTGAAAGGCTCCTTGAGGGCAACAGGTGGGTTGAGAATGATGCGTACGTCGCGTCGTAAGTTCCGCGAAGCGGAGTGTAGCATAAATGGATGGAGAAGAAAAACATCTCCTATCTCGCCAGTAGCCTCGTGAAATGAATCATCGCTTGAGAGATCTGGTGACGTAGCCCAATGCTTCCAGTAGCTATTTTCCTCGGTTTGGACATTCACAGCGTCGCGGGAGATGAGTGAAGGCCATGTCCCTTCGGGGTGATCGTACTGAAGTTTTCGCTGAGGTTAGTTGGAGAGTAAAAGAGTAATATAACGCAGCGAGTCGAAGGCATACCAGATGTTTAGCCACCAAGCCAATCCCATCCGTACAGATCACGGTTCCACCCCCTTTAGGCTTGATATCGCTGAATAGTGGAATAACCAAAAGCGCTTGCTCGGGACTGTCCAAAAAATGGATAAACCAGTCGCCGTCGTTGTGCCAGTCTCCTAATGATCGGAAGTCCAACGTATCCTGCGGAGTATATTCTGGTTTCCCCATATTCACAATCCATCCATCCTTCCAGTCTTTACACCAGTCGGCTACCCGATCAGCTCCACCGACCAGGTCACAGATCGCATGCCAGGCTTTGGGAGCAAATTCCTCGACGTTGACCTTAGTATGGCCTGGCATGTTAACCTTCTCCTTCGTCCAGGTTGATTTGTCGGTAGGTGAGACCCCAAGACGAGTCCAGACGGAAGAGGTAAAAGCCGCCGCTGCTTCGCGGGTGAAGCACTGAGGGACTTTTATGAAACCATGTTTGAGCCAGTGTTCCTTTTGTTCCTCAGTGAGTGCGAACTGATCTTGTGGTGTGGACATGGTGTTGCTATCTTGCTTGGTTAGATGAAGTGAGCCTCAGAAGAAGCATTGCCCTTTAAATGCCGTGGACACGGACATAAGACCAAACTAACTCCAGCTGAACATGCCGGCACTTCAGGCTGTTACGGGTATATGCCCACCATATTCCTACTTGAGATACGGAGATCTCTCCGTATTGACTTGATTAGGCACGACAATAGGCAGATTTGAAATAATACCCCGCTTCTCAGACTACCTTGAATAGTCTCTATCTCCAATGGCCACTTACAGTGACACGATCGATACGAACTGCCTGAGTATCACAATAGAACTGAAGCAATCGATGCAACATGGGGCCCTAATCATCATTGTTGTTGTTCTACTTTGCCGATTCCCCTCCTTTCAGACCTCTCCGTAAAGCCTAATTTGCTCCGATTTGATGCAATTGATGGGAAAGGGACCTGTCGTTCGAGAAACTGCCGGGTTGGCAAAACTTAGGTTATTTAGACGTGAAATATTTCCATAAACGAGTAGTATCGCCTATCATCAGACCAAATAAGGGAAGGAAAGGCATAATAAGGCAACGAGTTTCGGGAAAAGAGAAGGTAGGAAGGTAGGATGGAGAGGGAAAGGTAATATAACTTATGTGTGTGTGGTTTTCGATCATGATGGATGGTGTCTGCTCCGGAGACGCACTCTCAAGACATCTTCCAGTAATGGATGAATTCTCTATAGTATCCTTTTCAGCATTCGAATGGCAAAACAGCAAAATACTGCGTACCTGACCTTGACAGCATCAGGTTCTATTGATCGAAATTGATATTTGACAGTCTCTCCATAAAAATCTGCTAGAATATAGCGTATTCGACCCTATGTTAGCAGCTCGAAGATGTACAGGGGTCCCAATACAGGTACCTGCAGTTTGTATATAGACTACTAACAAAAATTAGTCACTCCTGTCATATCCTCATTCCGTATAGTAAGACATGGTCAAATAGATGTTTTTATTGTCATGCAGGTACTATGCAAGCAAAAATAAGGGAATCCACCGTCATCGTGAATCGAACCATACCAACGTCCTGGTCGAAAGATCGGTAGACATAACCGCTCCATGTTCATATCAAATATCTCAACCAGCCAACGAACAATCAACGCCCAAATCGCTGCGTAATAGCATCACCAGAAGGAAGCTCAGATGAGACAGTCGGTGTCTGAGAAATGCGTGGAAGTCGAGTACGATGCTGAGGGGCGGGATCTGGACCTTTGCCTAGTCAGAAGCACGTTAGCCAACACGCCTTGAAGATTGTGTTTCAATACATACTATTTCGCCCATCCCAGTTCGGCCGATCAGGGGGCGGCATTGGGGCTTCCCGGGGTGTTTTTGTCCTTGCCCTTTTGGAACTACCGGTGCCGCTCCGTTGGTACCGATGAAGCTGCTCGACCCCATCTGGGTTGACGGGAAACGTGGGGGTCTTGGGGTGCCGTGTAATTGGGGCGGGAGGCAATGATGAGGTATTAGATAGAGGCATAGAGACTGGAGGAGGAGCATTGAGCGATGATAGAGCTTGGGAGACTGTGTCCGAGGCTGCGGTCTGCATTCGGGACTTCATGGCACGAGCTTTGAGGAGGTTGTAAAGGTTGGTCATTTGAGCGAGTTTGTTGTTCTTGTCACGGTACATATCATTTAGTTCTTGGTTTTTCTTTTGGAGGTCTTCTTGAGATGATTGCATGTCTGCGGTCCAGATGTTAGTCGGATGTCCAAGTAATAGCAGACTCAATTGAACCGACCGGACAGCTTGTTCTGCAGTGACAGGATCTCCGTGTTGGCATTGTGGATGATCTTATCCATCTGCGTGTTCAGATTGGCGTACTTCTCCGTAAGCGTCTTCGCTCGGTACTCCTGGTAGAATCTGCTCTGGTCAGTCCTGGAGCTAGTTGATACTGAGGAAGTGAGACAGACATCTCTTGTGTGCTTTGATATGCCCAAAATGCAAGTGCACGACCAGCACATTCCATGATTGTGTTTGGATCTAACCCACTCAACACGCTAGTCTTGTAGTCCTCCGTCGGATTCAAGATTGTCGAAACAGCGTCATCTGGATTGAGAAGGGCCGTCTGGCACGCAGGACAGAGTCGATTGCTGGTGGTTGGACGAGAGAGCCCGAGGCTCTCTGCGCATCCATGACAGAATATGTGCCTGAAATCATCAGCCTTCGGCTTAAGCTGATCAAAGAGGGAGATACCTACGAGCAGGTTGTCACCACTGCTTTCTCTTTCAATTCTGCCCGACATTTGAGGGAATTGCATCTTAAAGAAAAATCCATGGTGAGGCTGGCGATGGGATGCGGTTGGAGAGAGCAAGAGGTGAAGGTCACGAGTTAGCTAGCCTTGAGATGCTATTGCTTTAGTCAACCTATGAAGGAAATCTTGTAATAAAAACAACAACCTGGACAGAGAGCATTTGCACATTTGGTATTGGTCTATTACATTGATTATTTTCATAAGATTTCCACAGTCTAGAAAAAGAACGTATTTCCCTGAGCATCGCGCCGTGTTGAAGTCATCTTCTCTTCAAACTCTTTCCCAGGCTCATACTCATGCCACAGACTGGCTGGGTAGATATGCTTGTTTTTCTCATACCACCGTCGATCTACGACCTTGGTCTCTGAGGAATCCTTGTCCGCACCCTCTAGCTGATCGTCACTAGGTCGGGACAGCGGATCATCAGTGGCTTTGTTGGAATCGGAAACCGGGGGTTTGCTGGAATAATCAAACAGCAAACCGCCAGCCCGAGAGAAACTGGGCACTCGATTGGCGATGAAGTAGTAAAACTCGTAATGCTACATGAATGTTAGATGGAAGACTTAACCAATGAAGATGCGGGTGAACTTACATGTGGAACAATAATATCGCCCTTGACAAGCATCAAATCGTCGACACTAACACGTGCCCACTCTCGGCGATTATCTTTCTTCGCTTTGGATGCACCGCTGGCACCACGTACGCCCATCTCAGCACCAACCTTCCGGCACCGATCTAAGAACAACCAAACATGGTCACCCTTCTTCACTTTGACAGCTCCAGCTGGTATACTCGTGCCATCATAGAAGACAAACGGAATGAGAATATCGGTATTCTTCACAGCCTCCTGCATGATCAAGAACTCCTTCCGGAGAGTGTCGCGAGCCAGCGCTTCAGCTTCCAAGGATGCCTTTGTCAAAGCTTTAGGTGGAGGGGGTGCATTCGGGTTTGCTTTCATCCGTGGCGTAGCACCATCCTCAGCGGGTGTTTTCGAACCTGACCGTGATACACTTGAGTCGCGCGGAGTTGCTGCTGATTCTTCCGCCTCGTCCTGGTCATCGCCAAATGATAGCTTGCTTTTCGCAAAGGGCTTCTTTTTCTTCTTTTTCGGGGGACCGTCACTCCGGGGAGGCGTTGACCTGTTGCGCTGCGATCAGCTCAAATGAACGGAAATAAAAATCGACTCTTGGCTTACCCGTCAGTCACATCGCCTGTAGAGGGAGTTGCACTTCTTGAATTACCAGATGCCAGTATCCCCAGAGACTTGTCATGCGCCTCGCGCTCTTTTGCCTCGAGAACATCCGCGCGCCGCTTGCGAAAGTCGGAGAGATGAACGAGACCGACAGTTTGTTCCTTGAGCATCTCCTCCGCGGAGACGCTTTGGCCGGCGAAGGACCGAGGCGTAGATGTGTTACTCTCCTCTCCTTCTGCCATTTTGGAATTGTGAGATATTGAGCTTAGACTTGACTACTGAGATGGGGGAATCGGTTTGCTCGGTGACGTCTGGTAGCACGTGACCTTGAATTTATAGCGTTTCAGGTTATTTTACAAATCAGGTAATAAAAAGCATTCAGCCTTTCTTGATAGAAGTGAGTGAAATCTTTCATCTGAAAGTTGAGAGAACTCCATCTCACATTAGAATCCAAATTATTCCAATGCTTGAATGTGTCATGGTGTGTAGTCTCTTTCGTTGTAACTGAAACGGTCTCACGGCACGCTGCAAACAAGACAAACTCAGTTCCCATGCGCGCAACCTTCGATCTCGGTCCTCTTTGACACAACTTTCTGCAGCATTTACCCGTCGAATTGAAATTCAGAAACCATGGACGAAGAAGAAGACGACTTCTATGATCCCGTCGACGCGGTGCCGACAACACAATCGCTGAACCACACACAAAATGCAGCTCCAGGTCAACCGCAGGAGAGCAATTACATGGAAGAAGACGAGGAGGTAGAAGAGGAAGAAGAAGATGATGTACGCACCTTGCTGACGCCTACCTGCCAAATTACTTGCTAATTCTATCTGCAGGATGACTTCAATATTATCACAGAAGCTCCCGAAGGCGCACCAGCTCCCGAACCGTGAGTTAGCTGCCATCGCACTTCCTGCATTCTTGCTGATCTTTCTAGCTCTCACCCGCGCCATGCAAGCTTACGACAAGAATCACAACGGCCGCCTTCCGCAGACTCGTCAGGTTTGGCAGCGTCTGTGACGCCATCCGCGACTCCTCAATACGAAACAGCGACTCCGGTTCCCGGACACCCAGCCGCGGCCGCAAGACCCTCCTCAGAAAAGCCAGGATCCGCCTATCCCGCCATTCACAGCTCCACCATCGACGTCAATGCAAACCCCATCCACCCTATGACCGGGAAGCCGATCATGTCCACAGACATGGATGCTGACTTCCCATCCGACGACAAGCCCTGGCGCCGACCCGGGTCAGATCTCTCCGACTACTTTAACTACGGATTCGATGAGTTCACATGGGCAGGATACTGTCTCAAGCAACAAGGCGTAAGACAAGAAGTCAGCAGTCAAAAGAAACAGATGGACGATATGCAGGCCTTCATGGGCATGGGAATGCCCCCAATGCCTGGAGCACCGGGCCCCGCTGCTCCAGCCAGCGCTGCGCCACCTATGGCCGGTATGCCCGGTATGCCGGATATGAACCCAGATATGATGCAGGGCATGCTGGCCAGCATGATGTCCCAGGGCTTGGACCCGTCTAATATGGATCCCATGGCTTTCATGCAACACGCTCAGTCGATGATGCCCGGTGGCGGCCAGCCGGGTCAACCTGGCTTCGGGGGCCAGCCCCAAGGTCAAGGATTTGCCCCAGGGGGTCAGGGTCAAATGGGCTACGGCGGATACGATCAACGAGGAGGTTACGGGGGCCGAGGACGTGGCCGAAGATGGTAGTTTGATATGGGATTCGTATCACTGTGATGTAGCTTTGGGTTCGCCCTCGGAATAATGGGATCTCACGGCGTTTCATGCATACAAAGGGAATAGCAATGACACTCAACAATTTACAATTTCAAGCTTCTTCCGGCAGATGTAGAGCTGTAGGTCGTGGACGAAGTGTACAACATCCAACATACATACCTAGACGGATAGCTATACCAGACATATCAATAGATAGCCAAAATTGAAAATCTAAACATAAAATATCATAAATATCCAGTTAAATTATCCCCTAGAGAGAACGCAAGTCACAGGGGAAGCAGGGCTATTCGGAAAGAAGCTCATGGTTCGGTCTTGGCATTCTGGAAATTTCTCCAGTCCAGATCTTCTTCCCCCGGACCAGTTCCATCTTCTTCCCTTTCCATCCCCATCCTCAACTCACGATCCTCACAGGAATCCCCTTCACCTTCACAATGGTACGTGGTATATCCCGATTGATCCCACAACCCGAATATCCCTATTTCCCCAACTCCAGAGCGCGCTACTAGCACCTCCACGCCCAACTTTTTCTTCCTCCAGACCGAGCCCGAATACCCGAAAACCCGCGCCGCGCAATTCCAATTCAATTCGGTTGCACTCACTGAGAAACAATCACTAACTCAACTCCATTTCTAGTCTGTCCTCCGCAACATCAAGTCCCTCGCCCCC
Organism: Penicillium chrysogenum; assembly: GCF_028827035.1. Classification (NCBI taxonomy): domain Eukaryota; kingdom Fungi; phylum Ascomycota; class Eurotiomycetes; order Eurotiales; family Aspergillaceae; genus Penicillium; species Penicillium chrysogenum. The sequence goes on along the minus strand of NW_026622749.1, from coordinate 740,908 downwards.
TCCTGGACCGCGTCCTGGTCCAGCGCATCAAGCCCGAGGCCAAGACTGCCTCTGGTATCTTCCTCCCCGAGGCTGCCGTCAAGGAGCAGAACGAGGCCCAGGTCCTCGCTGTTGGCCCCGGTCTCCTTGACCGCGACGGCAAGCGTCTCCCCATGGGTGTCAACGCTGGTGACAAGGTCCTCATTCCTCAGGTATGTGGTTCAATTCCCTCGCATTTCCGCGTGGATGCGAATGCACGGAACAATATATGCTAACGTGGCTCCGCTCAGTTCGGCGGTAACGCCATCAAGGTCGGCGATGAGGAGTACACCCTCTTCCGGGATCACGAGTATGTTTCTTTTCTCCATTCGGTTCTCGAGAACAACAACTAACCACCCCACTAGTATCCTGGCCAAGATCAAGGAGTAAATTAGTCGCTAAGACAATATTCTTATACGATTTTGTTTCGCCGCCATCTAACCTCCCTCTGTCATGTCGACTCCGACTCGCTTCGCTGTAAAATCGCGATGGGGATATTGGACGACCTCTGATGTGTATCATATGCGACGTCACGTCCTCGACCTTTCTCAACGATTTCAAGTACACCGACCAAGAAAAAACCAAAAAAATAATAGCGAATAAGGATGCTCTCACTGTGTGATATTTGACATTTGGTTGGGTATCATGTCAGTTGTGGCTCCTATTTTGGCCTGTCTTTCTATTTTGCATGAGTTTTTGAAGCGCTGGATTGGCCTTGGGTCTTGCATGTCTTTGTCCACTGTACTTTTAAATTAAACTGCGGCTGACCTTCTCCTGGTGCTTATGTCGGGGTGGGTTAGTCGGTAATTGCAGACTTGATCATCTCCTCTCCATTTGTGGCATATCTTCCAGATTCTTCATTGGGTGCCATTGATACGCGTCTCTAGATGTCTTGGAAGTCCATTGCCAAGTTCGCAGTATAGGTGAAATAATAATGGTTCTCATTATGAATACTGATTCTTGACACGCAACAGCTGATATCGCCCCCTACACATCTGCTAATAGTGAAAGCGCAGTTTCCCCAGACGAACTAATCGGGGCTAATCTGAGTACCATATACATCCTCGTCATCCTCATTCTCATCGGAGCTCGAGTGAACCGTTGATTCAATCACCTCCGATACCCTGTGCATAACCTCCTCGCCAACGAGAGATCCGTATTCCATATTCCGGAAAAAGGATCTCATACTCACAAACATATCAAAAGCTCTTGAGTCTGTGCTAGCATTGGCAACAGTCTCATGAGAGGGCAGTGGGACTGGATCTAATTTGAAATCAGTCACTTGGTTGAAACCGCCCACACGAATGTCATCCAAAATGAGCCGCGCCGCGAAAGGATTAAGTCCCAGGTCGCGGAGAGCGACTTCGTATTCTGACTCCCCTTCCGTGATGTTTTCAATCATTTCAGGGGGATACAAATCGTATCGAAGCCTTCCCATGCCGAAACACCACAATACAATGTATAACGAGTGATTCGGGATCGGTATCAGTAATGCCGTGGCCAATCCCTCCTGGGCGTCACAAAACTCAGCGAGAGAGCTGATTTCCCTTACCAGACAGGCATTCGCGACTCTGCTGACGTCTGTTCTGTCAGGTTTGCAGATGAGAACTACCAGAAGCTCATATCGATGCATGAGGCGGAAAATCTTCTCCCGGAGCGGGGAGTTGATTCCCTGGATTCCATTGAGCCTTGCAGCCCTGGGACCATGCCCGGGAAGATACCGCTGGGTCAGCTCATGAGGGGTTGTCAGAATAAGCCCACAGTCAGGTGCTAGAATGATTTCCGCATCACAGTGGTACCGGGGATCCGAGGAAGCGTCCCCATATTCCCTGTAGATCAATCTGGGTGGGTTTTCTGGCCAGCTCTCCATATCTCGCACGACTGACGGGTGAGTTGTTAGGAGGGTGGTAGACAAGAAGAACATTGGTGGGGGATTGAATGCTGACTGGGTCACCTTTTCCTGCATGGCGAAGGCAGGGCTCGGCGACGGAGAAAAAGCCGAGGGCTTCTCATCAGGGTCTGAGGAACTGTCGCCCACAAGGGAAGGGACATCAGAGAACTCGCCTTGTCCACTTCTTGTGGATTCTGATAAGGAAAGCGATGATGGATCATGCGACGAGCTAACATATCCTCCATCACTACCTCTAGTTTGCATAAACAGCGATAGAGATCCGAGGCCACCAGACACTGCTTTGGAGGATTTCGGGGTCTCTGTACAATCTATGGAAGCAAAAGTATGTGGAGGCTTGGAATGGTTCATTATCAATCCAGCGTAATGTGAATTGTAGCCCAATTTCGCGCCAAACAGCTCCTGCTGAGCGATGCAAGAGTCTCTCTTGTCCATGGACGAGGATGGTTGCGTGGTCATAGTATTGAGGTTTTGCTCGTAAGGAGTTTTGATGGTAACATGGATATCGTTTTCATTCTGCGGATCTCGTGCTAGCTGAGTGATATCTCGATCGTTTTTCGGCCGAGTTATCGACGAATTCGAACATCCCTTTGTCACAAACATGCCTTCGTGAAGCGTACTGATAGAAGTGGTCACGATTCCCTTCTGTTCACCAGGTGTTCCTGTATCCCCCATGGGCTCCAAAAGAGCCTTCGTCCCTTTCTTTCCTTTCAAGTCTCTGCGTGCTTGCGCTTCCTGGCAGTCAGCCCTGCCAACGGAGAACCCTTTTTCTTTGGTCAGATGAGGAGAAACAATGGGGAAGTTGGGTTGCGATTTGGTATGTGGACTGACATCGAAGAATGGAGGTGTGAATGGGGCGTTATCAAAATCAAATGCACTGAATTCACTTTCGGTGGCACGCTTGTCTTGGTTAGCTAGCCTTGTATCAATAAATATCTGTTGAGTACTCACCTCAGAAGCCAGTGCGGTTGGGGCGTAAGCCTCGGCCTCCAAGTCTTGAAAAGAGGAGGTTGGGTCAGGGTCAGGGTCAGACTCAATACTGACAAACTGATGGACGGTCCCAGATTCGTCCACGATGGGGTAAAAAGCGTCTCCTGCAAGATGGGATGTCGTGGGAATATTCGAGAACTGAACAGGAATATTGCCAGGCGTGGTAGAACCGTCACCACTGGTTGACTGGGACATTCCCGAATTGTATTGTTCAAAGACATCCCGCGTGTTAATAGGAACTACGGGGACATCAGGACCACTGGGAACAACCAGGCGAACTGAAGGGACTGGCGAAGACGGAGCCGGACTCTGAGCGAAGGTGGAGTGAAACTCGGACGACGTGACAATCCTCTCATCCTCAGCTGTGAGGAGAAATGTCTCGCCTTTGGAGTCAGATGTTGTCACTTCAGGCAAAATGCCACGCCAGATGTTTCTCTCCACAGAATCGAGCTGAAGACATCCGCTCAGCACCTCCATATCCCCAGGCTGGGTTTCGAGCTTCTCCATCATGAGATCGGTGCAGAACTGTCTGTCGATTTCTTTGAGGCGTTCTCCTGGATGTTCGGGTCCGAGACCCTCAACAGGGGGAATGGGGGTTTTCGGCTCGCAAGTGTCGTCTGCGTAATTAAGCGGACAATATCGGGTGGAATCCTCTGCAACATTGTAGAACCTGGCGTACTCAAGCAGACTTGGCGAGTTAGGAGCCATTTTGACACGAGGGAGAGAGGCTAGGAGGAGAAGAGAGTGAGTGGTGACGAGAGAGGTTTTGTTTACGAGAAAACAGTGGGAGTGCAGGTGGGTGGTGAATTGGGGGAAGGTGCGAGAGACAAACACAGTCCCCAATTAGGCAGGAACGCGCTTGGGAGCCAACACAGCCTCAGGAGAGATACCTGTCTGAACAGCTCATATAATGATTATAAAAGAACGTTGGAATAATTATATTTCGCTAGTTGTGATATGTCGCTAATCGCCGAGAGAAAGAATCACCATGAACCTTTTTGCAGCCAACCTAGTCGTTATAGTTTGACTGGCGAGACCCATCCTTGTTGACCGTTGGCAGTCCATACAAGGCATTCAATTCATCTTCCTGAGATTTTCCCGACTCTCCAAGCACAGGCTTCTCAGCATGGACCGCAACACGCACAGCATGACGACGGTGGGGCGTAAAGCCGTAAGAAGCACTGTGGTTAGTGGACCGGTTATCCCAGATCGCGACGTCCTCCTCACCCCATGAAAAGCGGGCATGCATCTCCTGAGTCGTTGCGATTACATCAGTAAGGAACCGAATGATGGCGTCACTTTCTGCTGCCGGGATACCGACGATCTTCTTCACGAAGCCAGGGTTGAAGAAAAGTCCGTTCCAGCCGGTGACTGGGTTCGTCCGAATAAGTGGATGTTCAGTAGTGACAGGGTCCCGACGCACTGGCCGGCCTAGTGCCCGGGAGTCGTTGGCTTGCATGTCGGCTGAGTGAAGAGCTGTGAGGCCCTTGAGGTAGTTTTGCATGTGCGAGGAGAGTATATCGTAGGCAGCGTATTGCGAGGACCAAAGAGTGTCGCCACCGCCTCCTCGGGGTGGGCCAGAGAGAAGCTTGAGTGATGTGTAGGATGGTGGTTGGATTTCGTAAGTCACGTCTGAGTGCCATAAGAAACTGGGCGTGAAGAGAGCACGGTTGTCACCGGAGTTGTCGCCAGTGTAGACGACATGGACGTCCTCTAGACCTGGCTTTCTGGGAACAGACGTGGTGGCGTGCTATACTTTGTTAGTATGTATACTCATATAAACAAGCTCGAGTCAGATATCTTACCCTGTGCAGCTTGCCCCAATATTGGCCCAATTGGCGTTGAGACTCGATATCGAAGTTCTTCTGGGAGCGGAAGAAGACAACGCCTCGGTATGCAATCAACCGAGCCAGGTCATCCCGCTGTGCATCATCAAGCTTTGAGAGATCAACCCCATGGATTTCAGTTCCGATCTTAGGATTGAGATCAAAGACGGCTGTGGCATCCCTCAGAAGGTTGCGGAACTTAGAGTCTCCTCGCAGTCCCTTGTCCTGGTAGGGAGTGTATTCAAGCGGGGCCCAATGGATATCCGGAAATGAGGGCAAGAAGTCTTCGTATGCATAGTTGTCGTGTTGAGTGACTGGGGTCCGGCCGGGCTGATAGCCAAATTTGTTGTCGCCAGCGAGGTCCTCCGCAAGGACGGGAACGGTAAACTTGGTTGTAGTTGGGGCCACAGTCACCACGGGCTCTTCTAATGATGGTGCCATCTCTAATTGAAGTTATGATGTAAAACAAATGCAAGAGATGAAATGTGAAAGGATGTAACAAGGTGAGGTTAAAGGTTGACGTGAAAGTATAAAACTAAAATTGGATAGATGGAAGAACAACCTAGGTACTTTATATAGATACAAGCTTAGTACCAAGTGAGTCAACCCCAGATAACGCCATTCTGAAATGATTATGGATCTCACATGCCCCGGAGTTCACGGAGATGGCGCAATTTCCCAGATTAAGCACCTCAGGCGAATGCAATGGAGAAACTGGACAGGGAATAACTTGTTCTGAGTGGATATTGCATTCAAGGAGAGATCCGCTCTCCTCCCCCTGGAATATTCAAGGTGATCACGCAATTTTGCTGACGTTGATGGCGGGATTTGCCATCTTCATCGAATGAACATAGGAAACAGCTGCTCAATCGATATAATAGCTCTCACCGCTGTTTCAGATGTGGTATCTCTAGGTCAAGGACTTTCAACGCGTGTTCACTAGGGATAGAAGTGTTGACGTTGATGTACAACATGCAGTAGAGTTGAGGTTGAGATTAGGAATGGCGCTAAGGGGGCGATCACGCAAGAGTGGCGGGCTTTTGCGACGGGTTACTCATCAGCCTCTTGCCCCGGGCAGTGGGCACATAACCTAGGTAGAGCCGCATGCAGCATAGCAATTGTTACTACCATATACTGAGTATGTTCTTCAATGTAAAGCTTGTATACATTGGACTGGCTCAAGGAATTTGACTTTACAATGATCTAAACCTAGATGGTCTACGTAGTAACTAGCTTGTGTTCTTATCTTACGATGTATGGCTACATTCGGTCTACAATTAAGGCTCGGATTAATGACAGTTCGGTGTTAACAGATAAACTGCTTGATGTCATGTTTCGCATGCTGAAGATCAGCTCCCATAAAAATACAGACCAAACTCGCTGAATCCTCCTATCTATCCCAGATGAAGCCGGCCATCGCCAAGCGATTGCTGCCCAATCGACAAATCTTGTACTTGCTCCGATACATTGCTCAGACGAGTGGCTACACCCATGATGCCAGCCTCAACATCTGAGAGAACACCGGAAAGTTCGCTGATGGTGGACCGAGGAGTCCCCGCAGCTCCCTCACGAGACTTGGAACTCACAAAGTCGCTAATCTGGCGGTTGAGCGTAGCTTCGACACCGTGAAGATGGTCTTCGATTTCTTTGAGGTTGCCGGTATATCTTGTAAGAACGCCTTTCATCTCCTTCGAGCGATGAGAGAAGTAATCGACCAGGTTGACGGGGACCCCATTGACGTCAGTAGATGCGTCACCCTCAACACCATCGGGAAGAGCAAGTGTGTTTTTGCGACTCGAGCGCATAGATCGCTCCGGAATCTGTTGATCCTGCACAGACCACCACCCACCGCCAGTTGACTGGTATTGTAGAGGAAGCTTCAGTGTATCAATGGCTCGGAAAGCAACTTGGGCCTCGGCCGCATCTCGTGTAACAAGGCTGCGCAGCCCATCAATATCACTGGCATCATTCTCAAGTGCGTGTTGCATGGTTTCCAGTTTGCCTTGTACAAATTCGACATCGTTAGGAATTGTAGCACCCTGCTTCTCGATGGTCGGCAGCAGATCCCCGACTTCATGGCACATCTTCATCTGGTTGAGGATGTGCTTGTCGATGGCCTCAATTTGGCTACGAATCTCATCCGCACAGCTCTCGAATTTTGTGGCTGGCAGGAGATTGCTCACGTCAACTTTCACGCCGGGGATCACCGTGCTGGTAGCGGTGCTCTGCTGTAATGGCTGTGTGGTCTGTGCCGGGGCTGGTTGGCCGAAGAGAGAGAGGGTAGGCTTTTGAGGTTGTTGTTGTTGGGTTGTGCTCTGGCCGCCACCACTGGAGATTATTAGAATATAAGCTATGAGACGGGACGAGCACAAGGACAGTCACTTACAACAAGCCTCCTGTAGTTCCTCCTGTTGCTCCCCCAGTGCCAGCACCGGCAGCCCCGAGTCCACCGAGTCCACCAAAGGCTGGCTTTGCTTGGGTTTGAGCTGTAGACGCACCGCCGCCGAAAAGTCCACCGCCCGTTGTTCCTTGAGTCGTGCCGGTGCCAGCGCCAGCAGTTGACCCGCCGAACAGACTACTTGTCCCAGAGGGTTGTGTCGTGGTATTTGCGCCTCCGAAAAGGCTGCTGCCGGTCGCACCGCTCTGCTGTTGGCCTCCGAACATGTTGGATCCGGTCGGTTGTGCTTGTGTTGTGGTTCCTGTGGCCGGGGCTCCGAACAAGCCTCCTGCTGGCTTAGGTGCTGTCGAGCTTGCAGCGTTGCCAAAGAGACTGCCGGTATTAGTTGCGCCGGTGGTGGCTGTGGATGTGGCCGTGTTGCCGCCGCTGTTGATGAGAGAATGCGGTTAGCTCTTTTTTCTGCCTGAAATCACCGTGATCCCAGCTTCCGCTCTGGGAATAACAAGGATTGGGAGAGGAAGCGAGTCGAATCAGAGCAAGGGTCAAGCGATAGGTCTGATAGGTGTAATCAGAGAAAGATGGATGGGAGCACTAACAACAAAGAGCTGGTGGAGTTTGTGTTGAGAGAAAGTCCACCTGTGGTAGGTGCTGCTGCCTTGGGAGCAAACATGATTGGGAATGTGACAATAGACTTCAAATGCTTGAATGAAAATGGAACCGATCAATGGGCCCCGTTCAATGGAAACAAAGCTGCGCAAATGCGATTTGCGGAATGCGCGAAGCTTCTCGGTACTTTGTTTATCCGTCCCGACATTTTTTCCCCTAGCTTGGAAAGGCGGTCTACTCAATTCTATACTTCATTTGTATGCCCAGGTGGCTTTTGTTCGTTACTTATATGTACAGTGGGATCTCCGAAGCATTGGGCTAAACTCTTGTACCCAGATATACCCTCAAAATTTTACCGGTTCTGCCAGTTTAAAGCTCTTAATATAGTTAGCGTGTAGGCATGTGATCCAGCACTAACGGTTAGCAGTCAAAGGTATTTATCTAAGGAGACTGTTAAAAAATGACCACTAAGAAGACATATAAAAGGGCTACCTGAGAAGACCATTAAGAGGACTGCGGCCGCATAAGCGGTCGACTATACCTAGTATTCTTATACATAGCAGCATGTTTAAGGGAGGTGGTACACAGAGCGGTATATCTACCTAGGTATAAAGGTTTATGTTAGTTAGTTATGATAGACAGGAAAATGCTAGCTAGTCTCACCCAGTCAGAGAATCCGTCTGTCTTCCTTCTCTCTCCCCCTCTGGCCTCTGCCAGATCAAGTGTCTGCGTCGTCTACGCTATAACTATATTATCTATACAGCACGTTTCTACCCTTGGACCCCTTTCTATCCTTTACTGCCTTCCAAGGTTCGTATATATTTTATATAGTATTTCGTGCTAATTACCTAGGTATTGCTCTTCGTTATATTCGTCTATTCTTTGCTACCTATACCTCCTTCTCGCTGTCGTGCATTAGTGAGATGGAATCCCTGTGATTGCCGATACATGTGTGTAGCTCGCTTGTCCTCAATGCCTGACTTGACCTATTCATTGTCCTTCGATTCCGGTCTTACTCAGAACTTTGAAGGCAAATGGGCCATTGATTAAATTAGCCGCATCTAAAATTGTTATGTATGTATGTGGGTCCACATGTGGGTCCAGGCATAGATAGTTGTGGGAGCTCGCTTCCCTTCCTCCTAATACAACTCTCTCCTCTCTGCTTTCTTGGCTCTACACAGTAGTGTCCAACAAAAATCTCTAGCGAAGACAGCTGTTCAGTCTCACTGACAGTGCTTATCGTTATGGCTGAAGAAAACGCCAAAGCGTGGACGCCAGTATGCGTGGCATCGAGCGGACGACAAAGTGGGAGACCAATCGATCCATCACGATCACGACTCGCGTCAAGTTCATTATCAACAGTCCAAATTGAGCCTGGGGCAACCTCTGGTGATGAACCAATCGATCAAGATACCGACCTCGGCTATTTCAAGAGCGCAGAATGGTAAGACTCTAGGAGAGCGATCCGTGATCAATCTTTACTAACCTGATGGTGTACAGGACTCCAGACGGAACGACTCTTTTGACAGATTCAGCAGATCATTCTATCAGAACATGGATCCTGTAAGTTGTCCGGTCATCCCTGCTGTTGATTCTTTCACTCACGCAGGCAGGCCACCGGATCTACTGGAGGACAAGCCCATCCACCAAATATCCCCGTACTCAACTCTGCCCTCAGCGGAGCCAACATATGCTACCGCAATTTATCCCTTCTATGACCTTCAAGACCCATCCTCTACCCTATTTCTCTCATCTGTTCGTGATCATCCAATTCGGCTATCATCAGCCCTGGCTCCTACATCAGTGGCGAGCTACTCCCTGGTAAATCCAATGACAGAAGCATTCATAACACCGCATTCGATGATCTATCCATCCACGATGGGCGGGACCCACTTCCTCACAGGCTCAGATAGCCTCATCTGTCTCTTCGATGTGTCCCGAACAGGCCCACAAGGGCCTATATCCTCAATGCCGACCATCCCCAGCAAACGCAAGCAGATTGTCGGCGGTGGTATCGGAATGAAGGGCATTGTTTCAGCCCTGGCTCTGAACCCCAGCGGGGACGGTATCCTTGCTGCAGGCACTTTCACCAGACACGTTGGACTGTACAGCTCAAATGGCTCGGGTGAGCTCCTTGGGACGTTCAGCGTGGCAAAAACAAGTGCAAACCGTGATATTGGCGGTCGTGGAGTTACACAGCTTGTCTGGAGCCCTTGTGGCAGATATCTGTATGTCGTCGAGCGTAAAAGTGACGGAATTTTGGTTTATGATGTTCGGGTCACGGGGCAACTGCTTGGACACTTGCGCGGGCGCAAGGCTTACACGAATCAACGCATGAAAGTTGATGTTGTTCCATCTGGTCCTGAGGGCTCTCATGAGATTTGGGCTGGCGGTACCGATGGGTTTATGAGGGTTTGGAGAAGTCCGGAGCACTGTGCAGGTGGGAAGGACCCCGATTGGGAGTTTAAGGTGCATGATGGTGAGTCTCTTGACAATCGCCAAGATGCACTGTGCTGATATATGACAGATGCCGTGACGAGTACAATGTTTCATCCCATGGGAAGTGTTGCTGCAACCTGCTCTGGGCAGCGACATTTTGTTTCAGATGATCCCCCTCACGAGGAAGTTTCAACAAAGAACACTAAGCAGGCCGATAACAGCCTCAAGGTCTGGTCAATGCCATTTCTGTTGTCAGAAACCGAGACAAACCATGACTTAGATTCTTCATCTTGAGCAGTAGGTTTTATTGACCCGTTTCCTTGGTATGGGAATGAGACCGGGTGCCAATTGAACAAATCATCCGATGGAGGACTGGGGCACAACCTGGAAGACAGAGATGAATACAAAGAAAGATCTCTACAAGTGCTACCGCGGTTGTCTCCAACATTCTCCCCGTCACATCAAAGGCTCCATCGAAGCCAGAGTCTCAGGTGAGACTGTCGTAGGATGAGTGCGGCCTCCTGACAGTCAAAACCGAAATGTCTTGGAAGACAGTAGTAAAGGATTGAATCAATATACACCTGTTGTACTGACGAGCATTCATTTTATCCAACCCGCAGACTCCTACAGAGGAGCGTTGTAGATATTCAGAAACCTGAAGGCCATTAAGTTACTACGTGAATATGTATTATCTCCTATCTAGACGCTTTACTCGCTCACATGTAACGTGTATTAACATCTAAAACCCAATGTCGATGCTATGTGCTGCCTCAGAAACCAGAGCAAGTCTTCAGGGGATGCGAATGCCATACTTCGCATACGGGAAGTCTTCCAAAGTGGAATAGAGCTGACCAAACCCATCACCGATCTTGCCAGGCGTTCCAGAACCCTGGAGACGCGGAGCCTGGAGCTCCTCTGCCTCTTTCTCAGCATCTGTCTTCTCCTCGTCCTTATGCGCACCCGTGGCCCCAGCGAGCACCTCTTCCTCCCGGCCCTTGAAGGCTCCTAGGAGACCCGGGTGAGGGCACCAGGCAACCTGCATGCCGGCACGACGACCAGCCTCCACACCCGGAACCGCATCTTCAAAGACGAGACATTCCTCTGGCTTGATCTCCGTCTGCCCTTTGTTGCGTAGCTCAATGTTGATGGTCTCCAGAGCAAGCAGGTAGATGTCGGGAAGAGGTTTGCCTCGGCCCTTGCCGATACGCGGATCATCACCAAGAACCTTGTTGGGTTCGGGGAATACCGAGAATAGCTCGGTTAAATGATCGGTCTTTAATTTGTAGTTCGCGCTGTGCGATGATGTTGCTAGTGCGATGTACACAGGCTCGTCGGTTGACTGCGTCGACACAAGGTTGGCCAAAAGAGTCGGCACACCGGGGAGCGGCTTTGACTGTGGGAAGTAGTGTCGCTGGAGAACCGATTGCTCCTCCTTCAGCTGCTCAGCGCTGATAGGGAGCTGGGCAAAGTCGTTGAAAATCTTGCCGGCCTAAAAATAGCGTTAGTACGCAGATACAGAACGATATATAGTTTGAGACGAACCTCCGGCTGGGGCCTACCCTGCAGCTGCGCCTTGATTGACCAGGGAAGAATGGGTTTGCCGTACTTCTGGAGAATTTCATTCGTGATTATGGAGTACAAATCCTCTGAGTCAATCAACAAGCCGTCCATGTCAAAGAGACATGCTCGGATGCGGGGAAGGCTGTCGACCGAGTCAATTCATGTTTAAGTGCGACCGTGATCCAAGACCACATTATACTCACTCATTAGTGGAACCCATGGCTGTATGGTCTATGTACCGGTGTAGTGGGATGTTGACAAGGCGTTTGATAAGACGCGGGGAATAAACGTTATCAGTCCTATCAGTCCCGTGATTGAACCCTTGGCAACATCTGATGTTCTCAGCCGACGACGACCTGCTCACAAAATGAGCAATTCTTCTAACGTGCCCGAACGCGACGGGAAATGTGCTCCCATTGATGCCGATGACAGTGGCGACGAGGAGGTCTTCCACGATGCCCACTTTCCAGCCGAGGAAGAAGCCGTGAGTCGTAACGGTGTGCAAACTCACGACTGGAGCCGTATGTTGACATCTTCCTTGCAATAGCAACTCCTGAAGGAATCCCACGAAATCAAATCCGAGGCAAATCAGCTGTTTATCGCGAAAAGCTATGACCAAGCCATCTCCTGCTACGATCGAGCCCTCGCTTCTTGTCCGAGCTATCTCGACTACGATGTCGCCATAATCCACAGTAATATCGCCGCTTGCCATCTGAAATTGGAAGATTGGAAGGCCGCCGTGGACTCCGCAACTGTCTCGATCGAACGTCTAAGCAAGATTATCCCGCCCACCCCACAGGACAAAGGCGACGAGTCGAAGGGGAAACAAATCCCAGAATCCAAAGAACACACAGATGCAGTGGTTGAACTATCCGGAGACGACGAAGAAGCTGAGCTAAAGGAACTACAAAGATTGCAGGAACAGGATGAACAGAGGAGCAAGGTGATGCGACTTCGAGGCAAAGTACTCATGAGACGCGCAAAGGCGAAGACCGAAATCGGTGGCTGGGGTAGTCTGCAAGGTGCTGCAGAGGACTACCAGGCTCTTGCTGGGATTGAAAACCTCCCGGCAGATGATAAAAGGGTTGTCCAACGGGCATTGCGGGAACTGCCTGAGCGCATCAAGCAGGCGCGGGAGAAGGAGATGGGTGATATGATGGGCAAGCTGAAGGAAGTGAGTACCTTTTCTCTGAGAATGTCCAACTCAGCTTGACAGAGAAATACTGATATCGAGTAGCTCGGCAATGGAATCTTGAGCCCATTTGGTCTGTCGACGGACAATTTCAAGTTTGTCCAGGACCCGAAGACAGGTGGCTATAACATGAACTTCCAATCTTGATCAGATGTGGTCGGGCAGGCACGATGGTGTCATCTATTCTTTGTACTTTGGGACATCAGAGCCCTGAGACTGATTTGTTTCTCAGCATCATATGCATATCTGGCAGAAAGCCATGAAGGCGTTCTGACTTTTGCGCACTTTTTGTTTCATTTTAACAACACATAGCTATTTTTGATAGTTAAACAGCTCCAGTCCCTTAATTGTAGGACATGCATGTCATGTCCAAGAGTCCCTACTTCTATCCACCAGTCTCCTTTGAAGCTACCACCTTAGATACATATACCTAGTTCTTCCAATCATACACAGAATTTGCCAGTGTAAAAGGGTCGGATCTAATGATTAGCTGGATTGTATTCTTTCACTGCAAAGTGACGACATTTCCCCATTTGATTTGTATATCATTTTATGAATCATGAAACATGTCTAGCAAGCTCTTTGCAAAATATTAATCATAGAAGCGTGGTTGCCTTTCATACCAGGCAAGACTAAAATATAGTTACCGATATGCAGTTAAGCGCTGCATGCCACGGCGAACCCCCACCCATTCGATCTTAAAAGCCCAGCTTTCGCACCGAAATATTCTTCCATACAACACATCCTACATCACTAACCATGCCTCTCAAAGTCTTCACCACTGAGTCGATCGGTGCGAAGAGAAACCACATTGCCATCTACATCGAAACCGATCCAAGCGAAGACAGGGGCTGGCTACACCATGTCACCGGAACAATCCTGAACGGTATGGATTACACACCTAGGCAAACACCCAACCCGGAGATGCTGCCAGAACATGTGCCAGACTCGAAGAAGCAGATTGGGACCATTGGGGAGGAGGATCTGGAGAGGTTCCGGGAGGAATGCTGTCTAGCAGTTCTTCCCCCGCGGGCCCAGGTCACGCTCAAGGGAACCCGACTGTATCCTGATACCCCGCTCTACCGCTGCACGGAGTGGCTGAAGGATGTTGAGGAGATGGCTATTAGAAAGGGGATCATTAAGCCTCTGTGAGGGTTAGTTATTTCTTTGTTTTGTGCTTCTAAAGGATTGCATGATACTAACATAACAAGTAGTCTTGTGGTGCCGTCCACGCCATATCATTAGCTCTACAGTTAGGACTCCTCTGTTGGTCTCTAGTTAGCATTTAAATCAATTGTTCTTTTCTATACTTTTCTGTGTTGTTCTGCCATTCTTCAGCACATTAGATGGGCAACATAATAGCGCTGTACAATGTATGAGGGATATTGAAATGGTAGGATTCTTTGAGGTATGTGATTGAAGCTAAGACATTGTCTAGGAGGTATTTCTTATCAAGAAACAGGTTTCTTTTTCTTTCAATCCCCCTTTGATTTCTCTTCTAATCTTGTAGCAGAATTGTGGTCCGCGAAACCCGACATGTATGTCTGAGAACCATCACTTCTTTCATAGCTGAAGCTATACCAGGCTACAAAATCCCATCAACTTTTCCCCTGCAATCAACTCATACTTGAAAGAAGTCCACCCAACAAAGATCACAGTCATCCACAACTGTCCACCATGCCATTCAACGTCTATGACATCGGGGAGGATGGATGCGTGGACTATGTATTTTACATTGACCTCAATACAGTCACCAAGGAAGGGGAGGCAGAGAGTACCGGCTGGACGCACTCCTTCGACAGCGACCAAAAAACCGGCAATCAGTACACAGCTCGGCTCAACAGGACTCTCAGATCCTACCCCATTGGAAAGGTGACCGCGACAATCGAGGAAGCAGATTTGCCGAAGTTCCATGAACTATGCTTTGCAGCAATTGGCCCACTGCCGGCAAAAGAGTCTCCAGGCCGCCCGGGCCTTCGCACCATGGTGCCTTCGCCATGGAGGCAATTCCCATGGGAGTGATGGCGATTGGTTCGCGACAGCTCCTTTGAAAAGGGGGTATTCAAGCCCCATCCCGACACCGATCCCAAGGCCCCGGTGAGGGCGCTGAGATGCTTTGCAGACTCTCCATTCGGTTAGAAATGTACTAGAAGACACCAGCTGGCGCAATTCAAGACTTTTTTGGCGATCGCAAATCTGTCATCCCTTGGTAGACTCCATTGTAACCCTTGACCTCCTCGCTCATCTGGTGGAATACGAATTGAGCCAGACGCGCCGCAGGATACAGGCGTAGCCCCGTAGGATTGACGACCTGCATTAATGCCCCGACAGCCCCCTCATACCCGCTGTCCATAACACCGGCATGTATTGTCACGCCGGACCTAAATAATGAGCTGCGCACAAAAACCTCGCCCATCAAGTCCAGAGGAACGGAGACGGTCTCGTTGAATTCCACAAGGTAAGAACCCTGCGCGAGATCTAGATATGGGTGTTTTCTTTAGATGCGGGAAAGTGTATCTCTTCAGTGGAGGCCGGCTGCCGAAGTTGGTTGTCCAAATCGATTATTCCGGGCGAGGTCCATTTGAGAATACGCTTCAGTGTGAGGTCTACACCACAGGGCTGGGCCTGCAGCGTGGGATATTTGACGTTGCGGATGATGGAACGGGTGATGAGAGAGTGCCCTGGAAAGATCATGTTCAATAGATGTTAGGATCGGTCTGATGTCCTATAATCTCTGTTTCTGTACATGGTGAAGTGTCTGTCAATGTTGTGATGGGACAGGGGGCGAAGACAAACAAAGCAAACAGACAGGGCTGCATCCGACGATACATATGGTCGCAAGTTTGAATATAGGGCCCGACATGTATACCGCTGCAGCATACAGTCGGATGTCTCAATGTGATGATCTTTTGGCCAAGTGCCCAGGTGCCCAGGTGCCAAAATGGTCTTATGTAATATCTTAGGTGCAGCAGCCTAAGTTAGCGTGCCCAGGTGAGAATTACATGCACGCTGCTTACTTCCTCAGGTACACAATTCCAAACCCACCTACCTAGGTAAGTCTACGAGAACCCGAAATGATCCAGACAAATCAAGCCGAGGAAGTCCAAGGGCCGAAGGCATCTCCAGCGAGACCAAGATTAAGCTACGACCAATCAGAACACAATGCA
The DNA here is from genome assembly GCF_028827035.1 of Penicillium chrysogenum. Lineage (NCBI taxonomy): Eukaryota > Fungi > Ascomycota > Eurotiomycetes > Eurotiales > Aspergillaceae > Penicillium > Penicillium chrysogenum. The sequence continues at coordinate 724,803 of NW_026622749.1, read as the reverse complement.
GGGACGGATTGCGGGGCACCCTTCCGTACCGAACACGTAAGGAGCTCTCAGTGCCGAGGTTGGCTTCCGAGAGTACAAAGCGTATATGACTACGTTCTACTACTATTTAATGCCATTTCTGGTTTGACTCAACGTCTATTTGGAGTCAAGCTCAGTTCCATTGATACACACAAAATGCCAACAATTTACCGCTCACCATATCCGGATCTGGATATCCAATCTGTTGATTTGGTCTCTTATCTGTTCTCCAATCCTTTCAACACACCCCTGGACCGGCCTATGTACATCAATGCCATCTCAGGAGAGCAATATACTTTTGGAGATGTGGTGCAACGTACACGCTCTCTGTCCAACGGGCTTCGGCAAAGTATAGGCCTTAAGCCTAACGATGTTGTGGCATTGTTCAGTCCCAACACAATCGATTACCCTGTGGTATGCCATGCAATTGTCGGCTCGAGAGCAATCGTTGCACCGACCAGTGCAGCTTTGACAGCACTTGAGCTTAACGCTCAGCTCAAGACCAGCGGGGCCAGATTCATCGTCGTCCATTCAACTCTGCTGGAGACTGCTCAAAAGGCAGCCAAGGGGACATCTGTCGAGAAAGTCCTCCTGATAGATGGCCAAACACCAGTCAATGGTCAACCTACTTGCAATTATCTCGCCGGTACATTTGCCCCCGATGATCTCCTCACTGTCGATCCGGCCGAGGCAGATCGCCAACCGACATTCATCTGCTTTTCATCTGGAACATCAGGTGCAGCAAAGGGTGTCATCACAACTCACCAGAACATCACCTCAAACCTCCAGCAATGGCGCCAACACATGTTAGAATCTGGTCTTCCCTCTCAGCGACCAAGAAGACAATCCGCCATTGCATTCCTGCCATTCAGCCACATCTATGGCCTAAACTTGTTCATGTGCCAATGCTTGATATGGGGTACAACAGTGGTCGTAATGCCCAGATTCGACCTTGATTTATACCTCAGTTGCATCCAGAAATACCGACCAGACGAGTTGGCACTGGTGCCGCCCATTGCCCTGATGTTGGTTAAAGACCCACGAGTCTCCAAATACGATCTAAGCAGCGTGCGCAAGATCATGTCTGCCGCCGCACCCCTTACTATTGAATTATCCTCCGCCCTCGAAGCCAAGTTCACGGAGATCTGCAAGACAGAGGTATTCTGTACCCAGTCATGGGGTCTGACAGAGACCTCACCAATGGCAACAGCCGTCCCAAATGACCGCATGGACAAGCGGAACGTGGGCGTGGGCTGTATTGCGCCGAACATGCAGTTCCGCTTTGTGGATCCCGAATCTATGAAAGACGCAGCCGTCAAACCTGACGGGTCCACTGAGCCTGCGGAGATCTGGTGTCGTGGTCCGAACGTGGTGATGGGGTATTACAACAATGACAAAGCGACGAAGGAAGCTTTCCACGTGGACGAAGATGGAACGAGGTGGTTCCGAACGGGTGATATCGGCACCATCGATGGAGATGGGTACGTCACCATCCAGGATCGGATCAAGGAGATGATCAAGTACAAGGGACTGCAGGTCATTCCTAGCGAGTTAGAGGGAAAGCTGGTCGACCACCCTGACGTGGAGGATGCGGCTGTAACTGGAATGTGGGTGGATGACATGGCTACTGAGCTGCCAGTTGGGTTTGTGGTTTTGAGTCTGCAGGCTAAAGACAGGGATCAGAAGGCTGTCCTTGATGGAATCCACGCGTGGCTGAATGAGCGCATTGCTAACCATAAGCGTCTGCGTGGGGGAATCCATGTCTTGTCGCAGATTCCTAAGTCGCCGAGTGGGAAGATTCTGCGCAGACAGCTGAGGGATTTGCTGAAGAGTCAAGCGCCTAAAGCTCGTCTGTGATTGATCGCTAAGTATCCTGTCAATAGCCTGTGCCTGTATAGATCGTGAAGTAGCAATCCCAACCGTTCAATTAGAAACTCTGGCTTACTTCTACGTATTTCAAATATCGTGTCACTTGACATAGATGTATACATGCTACATCCTACATTGTATATCTGGACAATCCATTTCTAAGTAAATTAAATATCCAAAATATCTCAAAACGTCTAAAAAGGGAAACCTCGGGAGATTTGCAGTCTCGGGGCCCGCGGGCTCCGATCGGACACCCTTTTGAGACTCAAGAGATTTACTTCTTCTTTTTCCTTATCACATGGAGTTGATCATCTTAAATCAAGCCCATTGAAAATTGCGCATACCTTGTTTACATTTTTATCTCTGTGGTGACTTCCGACATCCCAAGGCAAGGGGTAGTGCATTTTCGCCCGTGAGGTCGATCTGACCAGCTCACGCGGATTGCGATTCCTCCTTCCAATCACACCTCCACTTGTCATGGGGTTACGGATGTGGCCCTTCTCACAAGAGAAGAAGGAAAGCAGGCCAAAATTCGTCGAGTTAAGATCATCAAAATGGTTCATCATGTTCGTCGTCGCCTTTGCTACCGGCACGGACATCTTCATGTACGGTCTCATCGTACCAGTCACACCAACCGCATTAAAAGAGAGGGTGGGAATCCCGGAGGACAATATCCAGACCTGGACATCGATTCTTCTCGCCCTGTACTCAGCAGCGTTATTGGCCTTTGCGCCTGTTGTCGGGTACATCGCTGATCGAGCCGAGTCCCGTCGGTGGCCATTGCTAGTTGGTCTCGTTGCGCTGGCCGCTGCGACAGCCCTACTATGCGTCGGCACCCATATCGCGCTGTGGATTGTCGGTCGCTTGTTTCAAGGTGCCGCCGCTGCGGTGGTATGGACGGCCGGCTTGGCACTGATGGTAGACACCGTCGGGAAAGACGACCTCGGCCAAGCTATCGGCTATGTCTCCATGGCTATCAGTGTTGGAACGCTAGCAGGACCTCTTCTTGGTGGGGTTGTCTACGAGGATGGTGGGTATTATGCTGTTTTCGGCCTTGCCTTCGCTTTCATCGCTCTCGATATCATCTTACGATTGCTGTTGATCGAGAGGAGACATGCTGTTAAATGGCTTGCGCCCGAGATGACACCACTGTCTGTGGATGGACATCAATCCACGGAAAATAAGTCAGGCGAAATCCCTGAACGTCCCGACTTGTTGCCCAATGGCTCTGAACCCCGTGAATCCCAGACGCCTTCGCCGCCCTCGCGGAATGCGCTCGAGCGTATCACCATTTTATTGAGCTCGCCTCGACTCGTCGTGTCCGTCTGGGGATATTTCATCATATCAATCGTCCTCACCTCGTTTGATAGTGTCCTTCCACTCTTCGTGCAAGGGACATTCGAGTGGCAGCAAAGTGGTCAGGGACTAATCTTCATCCCCCTCATGGTGCCACACGTCTTAGACCCAGTGACGGGGTTCATTATTGACAAGTACCCCAAAACCTGTCGTTACCTCGCCGCAGGGGCATTCCTCGCTTCCGTTCCTGTCATGGTGCTTCTGCGTTTTGTCACGGATAACTCGATGCAGCACAAAGTTCTTCTATGTGCCCTCCTGGCTTGTGTTGGGCTGTGTTTTGCGGTGGCTATGCCACCTCTCATTACGGAGGTGTTCTTTACTGTGAAGGATAAGGAAGATAAAACTCCTGATATCTTTGGTCGCGGTGGGGCTATGGCTCTAGCGTTTGGGCTGTCGAATATGGGGTTTGCGGCTGGCAGTCTGATCGGGCCATTCTTTGCGGGCTTTATTCGTCAGGAGGCTGGCTGGGGCGCGATGGGTTGGGCATTAGGGTTGATAGCTGGCATATCATCTATCCCAATTCTGTTGTTCGTGGGTGGCTGGATCTTGAAGAAACCGGTCGACTCGGTGAATGAAGTTCAATTGATGGACAGCGGCCCTGTCCAATGAGTTGGCAGAGCCAAGTAAAGATATTGACCTTGTATATATACTTCGTAATTTCTTATGCCAACTATGACAGCCTCATGGGCAAAAATTACTCCAGCGTTGTTCCCTAGATACAATAGTTCCCTCGGTCTAACATAAACGAACAGGGGAAGACGATTTCAAGAGATGTGTGATTGTGGAGGCCAACGAGAAAGTTCCTATATCCGAAAAAAAAAGTACAGGACATCACATTCACCTAATAGTTCAGTGTCCAATATTCTCAATTTCCAAGAACCGATTCACAGTGTCCACAACCGTCTCTTCAAGGTCTCTCGGAGCAAACCCAAGGTCTCTGATCGACTTTCTGTTATCCCCACCAGCTATCTCACTCTCCTCAGTCCTTCCAGCAGGGAGACGCCCCTCAAGAGAGGGGAAGTGTTCCCTTATGATATCAACAAACTGCTGGTGAGAGTGAGTGCTGGATACAGTCAGATATCTCTGATTAGAGGCGATAGCTGTTTCATAAGCTCTGACATGAGCTTTAGCCGCGTCTCTGACATCAACACATAAAGGGACAAGCGTCTCTCCCGGAGATTCTAACTTTGCATCCACGAGTTCGTACACAGAGGCAAGAGAGGGGTTGGCGGATATGTCGCTGGTTGGGATGATAATCGGACCGAACTAGATTTTACTTAGCGGGTAGGATCAGACCAGAATTACAGAACGTACGATCATTGGAGGACAAATAGCAACGAGGTCGAAAGAAGGTTGCTCCTTTTCTATGAAATCCCAAGCCGTCCTCTCGGCAAACTGCTTGCTAGCAAAATATCCGACAACTCCGGACCCCGTGACTGCCTCATCCCAAGTTGTTTTGGCCCAGTCATCTTCGGTATAAAGATGATCACGGTCGAAGCCCCGAATCGGATCGATCATTGCGGCTCCGGACGACGTCAACACAACCCGTTTGACATCTGGGCCGTTTCTTTTAATGGACTGCAAGATGCCGCGAGTCCCGGATATTGCTGGTATGAGAAGATCGTTGACGTTGTCTGTCGTGGTAAATGTATAGGGCGAAGATATATGAAACACCCCGGTGACACCTTGCACAGCCGTGTCGTACGCACCCGGGACTGTCATATCTGGAACGAGGACGTATGAGAGCCGTTGACTATCCGGAGCATGTGCTTGGAGCACCTTCTTTACCATAGCCCCGGATCTAACGGTCACTCGCACGGAATAGCCTTGTTGTAATAGCTCGCGGACGACATGAGATGCCAGGAAGCCGGAACCTCCTGTCACTAAGACTGTTTCCGGGGAATTTGGAGCATCCTTGGAAGATGATTTAGGGACTGTCATCACTAGATTATGAACAATGTAATCTTAAGATATTGCTTTCAAATTTTGTAGTGGCGTTTTAAGTACTGTTCGAAATATAGAAGTGCTTTATATATACAGTTCTTGGGATCACTCAATATCCACAAGTCAAGGTATGAGATGTACTGTTACACATGAAGTTGCACATCTAGACATATTGGGCAATGAGGATGACGGGTTAAATCCCAATGTCCCATTTCAACCCATGTGGTTGATAGATGGTTGGTTTAGAGTGAGTGCAGTGGAGGGTTGCACAACAGCTGGAATGTGCTGTCAACATGCACCCAGGAAATATATTATGCTTATCCTGCCTCTTCCCCTTTCAGCCACATACTTCTAATTTATATTTTCTCATCAGACCTCAGCTGGGGAAGTTGTGCTAAGAATTGTTATATTTAGGCTCGTGTGCAGAAAAAGGTGAATAACTGCAAGCCTCCCACTTAGTTTTCGGCATATCTTACGATATTAAATTAGGTATAACTGTATGAGGACTAGGCGATCCTATCCATTACAAACCCACCATGGAACACGGGGTTAGTGTAACGTACTACGCCATAGTTTCTTCTTTGAAGTTCATTGGACTTTTATATCCTGGCATGTCCCTTTGGCTCGGGGTACAAGACTTCATATTGAGCATTTATATGCAATCATCTCCCAAACTTACCTAGTGCCTACGTACTCTGGGAGGATGTCACTTCACTTCACCTCTGTATCGAATTGAAAGGTGATTATAGACGCCTAGCGAAGCCTACGCAAACTTCCATGGGCCTGATAACAGGTACTGTCTTCGAGGGCTTCGGCCCTACAATTGTGGTCATCGGCCCGGATATACTCCTTTGTTTTCGAGCTTCCCCGAACTGGAACACGGAATTTCTTCGAGGTTGGTTCGATCGGCGATACGGGGAATAGCAGCTAGTTAGTTGCTTATTTTCCTGTCCCAATCCAGAATCCAGGCACCAAATTCGTTGGACCTGAAGGCTATACTTCCCCTTCGTAGATCGGTGGTCGGCGCTTCGGCCTCCGCCCAGGCGAATCCGGAGAGCGAGGGACCGACCCCGACAGCTCTGATTCACCTTGAGTGTTAAATTTGACTGAATACGAGGAAATCGTCACTTTGTCGCGTCAAATTGAACCCGATCTGCGAGGTCTGGGATGTCTTTCAAAGGAGAATTTAGAAGCTTGGTGACTGAACCAAAATATAAGACTTGCGAGGCCATTTGTACATATGCTGTAACTATACTTTCTCCCCAAGTGTTCCGCAGCTTCAGTCCGAAAGAAACCAATCTCTAACAGTATTACATTCTTGATCGAATGAAACATATCTAAACATTAGTGTGTACTCCAACCCCCTATCCCACAGCCAACCCTAACAACCCTAGAAAATGGGAGGACCCTATATGCCTAGAACAGCCTCAGTGGGAGGCCGACCAACAGTCACCCTCGATATCCCAATATGCGCCGTCTTCCTCGCCCTTTTCATCACCGGCGCCGCCTGCCACATGACCCTATTCCGACGCAACCTCGCAAAAGGCCACAAATTCATTCCGTCAGCCGCAACATTCGGTTTCTGCATGTCTCGCATTATCGCAAACATCCTTCGCATCGCCTGGGCCTGTCACCCGACAAACATCAGACTCGCAATTGCAGCAAATATCTTCGTCGCAGCTGGCGTGGTGCTGCTCTTCATCTTGAACTTGCTCTACGCACAGCGTATGTTCCGAGCTGTCTACCCTGTCCTGGGCTGGTCACGACCTGTATCGTGGGCGTTCAAAGCTCTCTATATTCTCGTCGGTGTGACGATCGTTATGGTCATCACTTGTGTTATTCAGAGTTCGTATACTCTCAACGCAAACACCCTTCGCATCGATCGCGATATCCAGCTCTACGGTCAGACTTATTTCTCCATCATATCGTTCCTGCCGCTTCCTCTTGTCTTGCTTGTTCTTTTGTCTCCGGAGAGAAAGCGAATTCAAGAGGTTGGCTCTGGTAGCTGGGTCGTCAAGGTCTTTATCGTTGGACTTGTTGGCTGTTTGCTCTGTCTTGGTGCATCTTTCCGTGCCGGTACCTCTTGGATGTCACCTCGTCCTGTCACTGACCCAGCCTGGTATCACAGCAAGACCTGCTTCTATATCTTTAACTTCACCATTGATTTTTTGGTCGTGGTGATCTTCTTCGTCGGCCGTGTTGATCAGCGATTCTGGGTTCCGAATGGCAGCTCGAAAGTGCGTCACTACAGACGAGATGAGGGTCGTGAGCAGAACGCGCAAGCTGCTCAGAAGATAACTTCTCTTCCGGCTTATGGTGAAAAGGATATCGAAAGTGCGGGTAGCAGCGTGTCTCATGAAGGGCTGACAGAAGCAAAATAATTCGAGAGATCTGCATTGCATTATAAGGCGTACATCATTTGAGCTCCTAGGTTGTACGGATATGTTATAACATTAACGGAAAACCCCATCTTCTATGTATAATATAATTTATGACAGACAGTCAACGAAACCACGAACTTAAAAGACAATGCTGGTCACCTACCTCTACCAGCAAGACCTGATGAGTGTGGCTTTAATACGTTGATATAGCAACGTTCAATCATAGTGAGCTGGCGTCGCAGAATATTTCAGTAAGAGTGTTACCGCTCTATCCTCCATATGATGTAGGAAACCCTGACAGAGGGAATTTTATATACAACTTTAGCATAATCAGTGTGATTGACCTCCCAGACACAGTCGTGCGTATCCTCGCATTATGTATTCCATGGATAGTTATTGTGAGGACTAGAAGGGTTGTTAATGATTGTAACGCATTCCGTCATGTGTTCAGCAAACCGGTAGAGCCGCTTTTCAGGTCGATGTAGCACTCATACGAGGGAAGTGGTTTCATCACATCCCCAGAGCTGGGCCCTTGGGACTATCAGTCCTAGATCATCGGAACTTGAACTATTCCCCGTTCAATCAGCGCCTCGTTCGAGAAGGTCCAGGCGGCCGTCTGATGCCGGTGGAGATTTAACGGGCTGCTGATACTCGACTCGCAATGCCTTCGGGGACGTCTGCTCAGAGGAGAGACTTTGTTCATGGCAGAAGAAACCGGGCCCTAAGGAGGCACCAAGCAATGAAATAGATTTCTCATTCATCCCGGGGGAACTTCTGGCCTATAGAGCTGCAGGCAGGGATCAATCGTCCAGGGCCAGTTCAGCAAGGAAATGACGTTAAGCCTTTATGCGTATATCCCAGTTTAGCAATACCAAGGGAGCCCTGTTACCTCAATTATCCAGAGAAACGTATTAATCACCAAACAGAAATATACTGAAGGTATTCCTATAGTTTCATGGAAATGGGTCTTGCAAATGGTCTTTTATTTTCATGATTGGTATCAACAAGTGGCCAGGCATCGAACCATACAGAATTAAATAGGCGAGAGCCCTGTTCGATTGCAACCCCCATTCTCCGCCAGTCCAATTGCCTCTCGAAGGACAAAAATGAAATCTATCAAAGGAAATAGTCAGGTGTGCGCCTCGATACCATAGGTTCTCCCGCTCGGGGGCAAGGGTCGAATTGTAGGCTAGATTATGTCAGTAGGAGATCCAAAGAAACGATAAACCAGGATGCTCACAATGTGTATTTCAAATGCTCGTCAATCTCCATAATAGCGGCCTGGTTGCCGCAGCGGTAACAGTAATTTGGTGCTGCAACCCGGTTAGTGCTTTGCTCCATCAGGTGTCTAGCGACGAAAACATACCTGAGAAAATAGTGACCACATTCCGATCCTGCGACCAGTTATATCCTTCCATCACCAATTGATGGGCACGTGCCACCAGAGTCAAGCCATTGTTGTGGTTGAAGGCTTCGGAAATGTCCTGTCCGAACGTGTATCCAGCACCACGGGGAGAGATTCCCCATCCACATCGGTCATCGGGATCACTCCAGAGCAAATCACACATGGGACCTTCGTGGGGTACTTCTTGAATACGATCAAGCGACCGGATGTTGTCGAGAGTGTCAATGGACGGACTCAGTCCACCGTGAAGACAGAAAATCTGGTTTTCGATGAGAGCAGTGAGGGGAAGGTAGTCGAAAAGGTCGGTGAAGTATTTCCACACGTTGGCATTGCCATATTTGCGGAGACATTCGTCATAGAATCCGTAGACCTGTGTGATCTGTCGGGACTCGTGGTTTCCACGGAGGATGGTAATACGCTGCGGGTAACGGATCTTCAGGGAGACCAGGAGGGTCACTGTCTCAACTGAGTAGTAACCACGGTCGACGTAGTCACCTATATCAAGAAAAAAAATTAAAAAACATTACCCCACAACGCGTTCATCCGACCGACGTCCACTTACCCATGAAGAGGTAGTTCGTATCCGGGTTAGGACCGCCAATGCGGAAAAGCTCCATTAAGTCATGGAATTGTCCGTGTATATCACCGCAGACTGTCACTGGGCATTTCTGTTCGAATAGGTCAGTGGGTTGGGCGGGCAGGACAACAACCCGACCGAGAAACGACATACCACTGGCTGCACATTGGATTCCTCCTGCAATACCTCTCTTGCCTGGAAGACACAGAAATGAGCAAACTCGAAATCATCATTATCAATCTGTCAAAACAAGAAACCCACCCGATCGCACAGCCGCCGCACGTCCTCCTCCGCTAATTGCTTGCAAGTCATCAAACTCTCGATCCAGCCGTCCAGAGTCGGTATGGACCCGGGGTCGTTTACTGGCGACAGGTGGTGTGGCTCGGGGGACCGCGCAGTATCGATCTCCATGTTGTTATCCATTGCGTCGGTATGCTCAGCTGGCTGAAAAGGAGGGGCCAGCTGGGGAGGGGCGGTCTCGTGAGAAAACAACGGAATTCGTGGATGGGCGGAGGTATCGTGGGGATTGGAAAATATGTGGGATAATTACGCTCCAGATGGAAATTCAATTAAAAGACAACTTCCCAAGATTGATTCAAGGGATAAGGGGATGGGACTTGGAAACGCGAGAAAGGGAGAAGAGATGGGAGTTCGGGAAGGTCAAGTTGAGAGTGGTGAACAGATGCGCCACACTTCAGCCACACACCGCTTTCTCCAAGGTTGCCTACGTAATTATCAACTACACCATTGTATAGTTACGTAGAGTCAATGGGTTTATATCTTTGTTGGTTTGTGTTGGACATATTGGCAGACAATACAATACGTGTATATGGAGATATCCCACGCAATGGACCCAAAAGGTACGGGAAAAGACACATCAAAACGGGCATTAGAATATGACTGTAGCTTCTTGGTATTCCTGCCAATTTCGAGATAGATCTGTGTCAAGGAACAAAGAAACGTCGTCATTCATAGTAATCTGCCTTTCTCATCACTCGTTAGATAATACCCCCGCCAAATCCACCACCAAACCCACCAAACCCACCCCCACCTTGTCCATTATTACCGGACGGTCCTCGATTACGACCAGCAGGTGGCTCACCAGGTCCTACGGGATCATATCTGGCGCCTGGTGGTACACGGGGGTCGTACCCACCATTACCTGATCCTCCTTGTCCGCCGAAGAGAGGGTCATCAAAGGTAGGATGCATACCCCCGCCACCTGGACCAAAGCCAGGGCCCATAGATCCGCGCAAAGGATCATTGGGACCAAGTCCTGCTGGGTAAAGATCTCGTTCTCCAATGTTGTACGGACTTCTGCCTCCAAGTCCTCCTGGATATCCCTGCGGGGGCCGGTTCATCTGATGCTCATCTTCGAACCCGGGCGGGGCAAAGTCTGGTGGGTTGGAGCGTCGGGGAGCTGCCGCTAGGGGATCATCAAACGGGGGTGGACGAGCAGGCTCGGGGAGGGTGCCATCTTGGGGAATACCCGGCTGTCCTTCTTCTTGTGGCCTTGCTCTGGGCGGCTGGCTTGTATCTTCATACCCCTCTTTGTACAAACCGGGCGCGAGTTTCTGGATGACGTTGACTCTGAATAAACTGACCAAGTCGCCTAGTCCAGGTGGCGAGATGAAAGCCTCTCGCAGAGACGCAGGGATATTGTCCGAGGAAGATAGTGGGAATGCGGAGGTGGAGATGTAGTTTTTGACGGGGATGTCGAACGAGCTGGTCCGGTCATCTCCCAAGGCCAGTGCAAAGATCACTGCGTTATTTCCCAGCCGACTCACTTTGAGTAGGTACTCCGTCGAAGACTGCGCATGTGCGTACCGAAAGGCAAATGTATCGTTAGCGTTCCATTCTGTGGGGAGGGAAGGTGTAATTGTAGATGATTCTGGAGAATATTAATAAGAGTTCACCGTACGGTCGAAAAAGACTTGACATACCTAAGTTGTGCTCTTCACCGAGACCAACCAGTCTGAAATCAACTGCCACCATGCATGCATGGCCGATCAGAGCCACAGCCTCATATGGTGTTCTGAGACTCGGCTGTCTGTCACCTGCGGGCTGGATAGCTCTCACAGCAAGGTCGAGGATATTATCCTCATGAAAGGCATCGGCTGGAACCATTTTGACGAAATATTCTTATCTCAGACGTGAAATATTGGATGAGAGAGAATATGCTATATCATGGGAGATGATGATGCGGCTCGCTGATGCCTTCGCCGTGGAGCTAGCTGCCTTGGGAAAGCTGTGGCGTCGGGACAAAGATCCCCCGCTCCAGCTATCTGCCCCACTTGCCTTTTTCTATTTTTGGCCAAGCGGAGAGCCGCACAAGTGTATGCAAAAACATAGAACTGTAATGTTGAATAGAATAATTCGATTGATACATTCGCTCAATATACTGCCACTCTATAACATCGACTTAGGGAAATTCTTCATTGCCTGCCGCACGCCCAAATCTGCCAAAATCTCCTCGGTTCCACCCAAGATGGCATCGAACTTGTACGTGCGATGGAACATCTCAATCACCTTGCCCATTCCCGACTGAGTGAGGCCGCGACCACCAAAGATGTTCGTAGCGAGGCTGGCAATCTCGCCTGCGGCTTGGGTACAGTGTGACTTGAGCAGTCCGATAGGCCCACCCAGAAGCTTCGCTTGCTGGGCGTATGTCATGTTGCACATCTGGTAAGCAATGGATTCAAGCCATGCCTGGTTAGATTCGGCGAGAGAGATCATGCGAGCAATCCTGTCGAGTGTTAGAAGAGAAGATCGGCGGTGCATGATTAAAAGACTTACTTTTGGCGAATAACTGGTTGTTCAATCAACTTCTTGCCAAAGACGATGCGCTGGTTAGACCATTTCATGGTCTCTTCCACAACCATCATTGACATGCGGACCACGGCAGCCACCATCATAAAGCGCTCGTGGTTGAAATTGCTCATGATAACGATGAAACCCTTGTGCTCCTCACCCAGGAGGTTCTGAACCGGGACCTTGACGTTGTCAAACTCCACGAAAGCAGTAGCAGCAGCGGTCGAATATGAGGTCTTGATTTGCTTGGTCTCCACGCCCTCGCCGCGAGGAATCAAAAGCACCGAGAATCCCTTCTCGGTACGGCAGCCAGTGACAAAGTAGTCGGCGAACATGCCGTTCGTGATCCATTTCCTAGACATAGTTAGCGCAAATCATTTATGAAACCAACAAATGTGACCAAACTAACTTTGTTCCGTTGACAATATAGTGTTTCCCATCAGGAGTCTTCTCTGCAGTAGTCTTCAGACCCGCCACATCGCTACCAGCAAAGGCCTCCGTGATAGCCAAACACATCTTCTTCCGGCCCGACAAGACCTCGTCATTGAGGCGCTCCTTGAGTACAGGATCATGCAACCATTGCTGTACAGCTGTCAAACTAATAGCCATACCGGCCATGTTGCCGTCCTGGAAGCCTCTGGCATTGGCACGGACCATCTCCTGTACAATGATCATATCATGAAGATAATCAAACTCCTTTCCATCCACAACCCCGCCGAGCAAGGTGCGGCCGTGCAAATGCTTTCCAGGACCCAGTCGCATAGCCAGGATATTCGTCTCCGCCATGCGGTTGATTAGCTCTTGGCTGATGTAGCTGCCATCCTGCTCCTTCTCTTGCGCTTCGGGCGTCACGTATTTATCCGTGAACTCCCGGATGGCCTTTTGCAGGTTTCGGTGGGTTTCCTTGTAGTAGGGGGACTTGAACTGTGGTCGCAGCCATAGGGGTTCTGCGTAGGGCACGGGGCTCAGAGCTCCAGGGAACGGCCGGATGACCTCCGGCTTTTCGCCTTCGACAACACCAATGCAGAGCTGGTCACGGTATTTCTCCAGTACCTCCTGGCGGTGCAGGTTGTAGAAATCGGATGTTGCGTCCTTGCCAGCTACCTGAGCAAGCACGACGCCACCGCCGGGGTGGGCGTCGACGAAATCGGTCAGATCATAGACTTGGTGGTCGATGATGCACCAGAGGGAATCCTCGGTGTTGTGCTTCGCAACTTCCGCACGCGTGAGAGTTTCTGAAGGCATGTTTTTGTAGGGATGAAGGGGAGAAGAATGGCGGGCTACCCCAGATTATAAGTCGCCAATCATGCAACTGCTGTTTCAAATTGAGCCGAGGCCCGAGAAATGTGATGTCAGCATCGTCGGTTTCTTGGCTGCAACCCCCAGCCCCAGCCAACGGGGACCTCGGGATCAGATTCTGATTACTGGTCTCGCATACGATGTACAATTGGTGTTTTCGCAAGGGCAAGCTGTTGAATTATAATCATTAAGGGGGTTATAACATCCTACGACCCACCGTGGATGTGCCCAAGTGCGATCGGTACGAGCCATTTTCAGCTTCAACTAGGCCTGGAAAGAAGAAGCAACACAACGTGGAGTACATGTACGATGGATATAGTTTCAGGTGGGGAGATATTGAAAAGAATAGGCTTCTTTCTATGTACTATGTACATAGAGGCTATCAAGATGATCAGATCATTGATACCAACTATGTTTCTAAAATATATCTCAAATCGATGGAGCAACAAGTGGAGTGTATTCATGGGCACATCTTGACATGTATGTCTACACGTCGTCAATGATCCCCCTTCGAACGAGCAGTATTGATATCTTTCACTGCCTGCTCCATTAGCCACGCACAAACAGGCTGCGCATCGCTTCCAACGCGCCAACTGCCCAGCACAACGCCGTGCTGTTCTAGCACTTCACTTGCGCGGTCCCAACGGCGTCGCCAAAGCTCCTCACGCTTATTAGGAAGGGGCGCAGGCGGCACACCCGACTCGTTGGACCCTGTCCTTCCGAGTGATTGGTTTGATGGAGTTTTTCGTAGAGAGGGAGATCCCGAGAAGTTGAGCCGGTCGCTTGCATATTGGAACCCTTGGTATGCAGCCTGGGCGGCTGCCGCTGGGTATGATTGAATGCCACTCGCGGCAGCCGGAGTCCGAGCCGGCGTAGTTGGTGCGGTTGATGCACTTGGATCTGAACTAGTTGCTGCAGACCCGGTGTTTGTGCGACGCGGAGGGGGACGAGGCGGGGCTGGCTTGGCGCGTGCAGCTTGCGATGGACTCTGCGCGCCTGCAGAACCATCATCGAGGCCTTTGAGCCACGAAGAAGGAGCTTCATTCGATGATATCCCAGCGCTGCTCTGAGAGGTTGAAGGCGAGGGGTCCACATCAATCAATGAATCTGTCTTGGGCACTCCACGTCTGGGTGGCACAGGCGGGACTGGTTTGCGTCTGGGGGCCTCTGGCTCTGGTGCCGGCTTCGAGCCTTTTTCTGGCACATCGGAAGGTGTAGCAACGTTGCGCAGAGAGGATGGCTTGGAACTCTTCGCCAAATCAGCCGGCGTAGAAACCATGCGCAATGCGGATGGTTTGTTTGGTTTCGCTGGGCGTGGCCGTGGGGTGGTGGGGTGAGTAAGCCCCGCGGGAGGTGGCTGATCGTCGATTATGAGATCTGTAAGATCAATCAAATCCTCAAGGTCAAGATCCTTTGGGTCTGGCTCATGATGGGCTACGGGCACTGTAGAGTCAACAGCCGTACCACTTCGAGGCGGTAGCGTCGGTCTGTTGGTGGCGGCATCCGAGTGGTCTACCACATCTGGCGAACTGTAACTGCGTTTAGACTGGTCAAGATGGCCGACGGACTTGTCGAAGAACTTCTGGGTTTCTGAGGTCGTAACATCACGAATGAAGATACCCAGAATCTGGCCAGGGTTTGCCAAGACAATCTCAGTGTAAACCTCCAGATCAGCTTCGCCACTGTCGCCGACAAGAATGAATTTTCGTTCCGGGAAGTCCCGCAGAATTTGTTCTAATGACCCTCGTTTCCTCTCTGCGGTGGGCTCAAAGATTCCTTGAAGCATGCCCGAGTACTGCTTGAGATGGAAAGACCCTGGAGGCAATCCCACCATCTTGAAGTACCGCTCAAGGAGGGGATACAATTGCCAGGGAGCATTCGACACATAGTGAATTTGCACACCTTCACTGGCCAGTTTGCAGTACCAGTCGCTGACTCCTTCGACTGTAAGTTCATCCAATTCACGGATGAAGGTGTTGCGGAACATCTCTTTCGCTCCACTGGCAATGGCTGAGTGCTTGACTGTATCATCGATATCACTGATCAAACTGATTCCAACCGGATCAATGACCTCAATCGGCCTTGCGACAGACAGGTCCTCAGATGCGAGTACGCGAATATGAGTTGGCACAAAGGGCAGTGTAGCGCGAAGAGTAAAATGGCCTGAGTCATCCGTCATGATATTCCGAGACTTGCTTTCGTTGTCGTTGAAGAAGAACACTGTTACAGGCATGCTCCCAACGGGATTCGTCAAGAATGGACGAAGTCTTTCCATCAGATGGGCGTTCGCCATGGATAATTCATCTTTACTCAATTGTGCAGCAGGCTGTTGTGTTTGCTCCGCATTCGAGCCTCTCCAAGCCGGATCTGCTTCCTTCTCGGCATTGGCGACTAATGTTTGAATCTCCTTGTCGATGTATTCATCATCTCCCTTCCCAGTGATCTTGTCGTTACTTTCGTCATTTCCATTTCCAGATGGCGCAGGGACGCCGCTCAGCTTCCTGGCCAGGGCAATCATCAGCCGGTGCTTTCGACTCATCGGTCCCCGACCAGGAGAGTAAATCCAGCCACGCACGTCAACGGCCACGACTGCATCTTCACTCTCCGTCGCATCCCATGTAGGCGAGGAGAGATCATCATCCTCACGGGTTTCACCCCGGTATTCATCGATAGTTTCTGACCACGAATCGCGTCGCGGGCGAGGGCTGGTACCGGTGTTCTTCTTCTCTGTCAATTTCCTAGCATAACTAGGGAAAACCACCATCTCCTCATCGCCTGACCGTGCAATTTCCACATCCGGGAATGCACCAGGGGTATTGTAGTAGTCCTCATCGTGGTCATTCCTCTGCCCCGACCATTGCGAGGTATAGGTCTGGCGTAGCTCATTTGCCGCTTTGAAATATTCGTAAACCTTCTTTCGGCGGCTACCAGGCGCAGCAGTACCATCTCCACCCCCGGTCCCCATGATGAAAGTCCAGATTGCGACATCGGGTCTATCGTTGTGTCCTTCGGTCCGTGGCGGGGTTCGCGGATCGACTTCGGGTGTCTTGCAGCTAGGCTGCTAGGGGATACTGCAGTGGATTTCCACGACCTTGATCGTCGCTGCGTACCGAGAAGATAATTCACAAGACGCCCGCCAAGTCTGCTATCGCGTGCAGCGAGTCGCGCTTGTCGCTGGACGATCGCTCGATAGACTCGCGATTGCGCCCGGTGTCGGAGCGCGGGCAGGGTCTCGTGACGGATACCCCAGAGACGGGAATGGGCTCGTCTGGCTGAGTGGGCGCCAATGATCAGACGGAGTATACGCGAGAGTCTGCTGGGTCGAGGCTCGCGGGGGAAGGAAGGGAAGAGGGTGGTAGGCGGGCGTTTGAAGAGAGAGGGCCTCGACCGGGGGATTGGCCAACGGAAACGTGATTTAGGCGCCAGGGTCTCGTGTGGTATGATATATGGAGAAGGTAAGTGTATTCCGAATCAGAAAAGTCAGGTCAAGTAAGGCTGCAGAAAGTTGATTGCCTGCGGGGAAGAGATCGGCCATGACGATGATTATTCGGATGTTCTCACCGCGTTACAACCGAAGATTCTAGGCGAGTATTATAGCCACAAGTATTTGTCCATATTTACTCTGCTTAGATTACCAGGTACAATCATCCAATACTTGTTCATTTTATTCATACATCTCTATAATATGTTGTTGTGTGGAGGGTGTACAGGTGAAGCCCATCGTGGAGGAAGCATATACCCAGGCGCTTTGCATTGATCGAACATAATTTTGATCTATAATCTAGCCATAGAGCCTCTTGCTAGATAATATCTGCGAAATAAAATAGTATACTAATATACATGAACTACCAGGTGCCAGTTATTCACTGTCCTCGGTGTAGTTCACTTTCTTCGCGCGTGAACTTCGTCGCGAAAGTGATATCGAGGCCGGGGCGCTGTCCACTTCCACTGAAATCTCTTCGGTGTTTCCAGTCTCTTCCGACTCTGATGTAGACTCAATCAACGATGCCTTGCGCTTGCGAGACCTGGACGAGGGTGTGCGTTTCGTGCCCCTGCTTGTTTTCTTTACTGGCGTTTCCATCTTGCTGGGTATATTTAGGGGAACATCTGCGACAGACTCAATCTTGCCCTTCTTGGAGGCGCTTTTCTTGGGACTTGGTGCAGCTTTAGGCTTCACGATTTTCTTTGCCGGTCGGAGCCATTCTTCCATGCCCTCGGGCCAGTAGACTCTGCCGTCAGGTCCACCCATTCCGACTTCTTCCTCCGGGATGGTGCGAGGCGGCGGTATTGAGCCTTCCAAGTCCACGAAGCCGCCATTCTTCTTGGACTTTTTGGGTGGCTTGAATGGTTGGTTTTCGTCGAGGCGCATGAAGGGTATTATTTCGTTCACAAGATTGTGGCCGGGGAGTTTGAAGTTTCTCATCAACTCAAATACGGCCTGTTCTTTGTCCTTGGCCTCGATCATCAGGTCCATGGTAGGTGGACAAGGGGGTAAAGTAGTAACACGGGCACTGTGCTTGCGCCGTTGGCGCGGGGTGATGGCAGATGCAGTCTGTTCGGAGTAATGCATCTTTTGGGTGATATTCTTCCGAGACCACGTTGCTGATATACGATCGTATAGAGGTATGATGTCCTCGGTGCCTTCTCGGAGCTCATTGGCGTCAAAAATGATATTATGGTGGTGATAGTCGAGAACAAGAGGGATATTGAGCTCCTCGCAGATAGGCAGTAGATCGTGAACAGACCAGCTCACATCGTCATTCTCTAGAACCAATCGGTTCTTGATGTCCTGTGACAACGTAGCGTAGTTCTCTCGGAACCGATCCAGTGTGGCAGCCTTATCACCAAACACTCCACCCATATGAAGGATCATGACCGCATCCCGGTCCTGCTGTGGAGGGAGTTTGAGTAGCTGGAGCATCTCCGAGTGATACTCGAGATCGCGGACAGAATTCTCGATAACTTCTTTCCTCGGTGATCCAAATTGAGTGAATTGGCCAGGGTGAACCGACACCCGATGTCCAAGCTCTGCAACCACACGCCCTACATCTGCCAGCGCCTCCGAGGCGAAGGGCGCCAGCTTATAGCCATATTCCTTGTGACTTGCAAATGGGAACATCTCACTGCTTAGTCGCATGAACTTAATGCCATATTTGTCGTTCCAACGAATGATCTTGGTCAAATCGCGTACATTCGCCAAGGCCAGCGCCTCGACGAAGGCTTGTCCGCGTGCAACATCGGCTGGTTGGTCGCGGTCTGGACGATTCTTGGTCGGGTGTGTGGGCTGGTCGGGATCTTGGAGCGGGTGTCGATTCTCGAGTATAGAGGCGATTCGACATGTCCGAGAACAGAATACGGAGGGCGTTGAATAGCGAAGGTACGTATTTAAACAGGCCTATTCAAGTCAGAATCGATGGGTCATCGGCGGGGTATATCGTGTCCAGCACGGTGTAACCCACATATCCTAATCGGCCTTTCCAAGGGAGGGGAAGGTAGCTGCTGTTCACCGGAGGTGGTCGGCCGAGCGCCTCCTTCAGCTCTTCAGAATCAACGGGGATATCTTCATCTGATTCTGGGTCCAATGCAGCTTCTGCCTGACCAGCAGGCAGGGGTATGTCTCCATTGAGGATATCCACCGGCTTCGCCTCCGGTCCAGGCGTCTCAGTCGCCCTGACCATATCTTCTGGACGATGCCTGTCAATCTTCTGCGAATATGCACGTGACTGTGTAGACCTCGATGTGTTTAGGGGATGCGCAACCCTTTTAAACGAGGAATACGAGAAGCGCAGAACATGGTGAGCCGCATGATGGGCATTGTGAATTGGGGCGAGCGATCTGGTTCTCGCCACAGGAACGGATTCAGGGATCAATGACGTATGTCGAACCTTTTGGCTAGCTTCCAAGGAATGGACACGGATAGACAGACCCTGTAGCACCCGAGGGAAAGACCGACACATTCAGCGGGCTTTTGGAGGTATGTCAATGAGTGTTGGTTTGGAGTTCGGGATGTTCCACGCGCTAATTGACGCGACTCACCGCATCAACGTTATTACCTCAATTAGTTAATTAATTAACCTAACTTAACCAACCTCCCCAACATCAAAATGTCGATTCGATGCAAATCCATCTCAGTAATATCTTCAAGGCTGGACATTCCTGGTCTGTAGTAACTGTAATATACAACAAATGCAGTAAATCATTCCCATCCACCTGTCAGATTTAGTAAAAGTCGCACGAACCTCTTCACCTGCAGGAAGTGGGACGGCTTCCCCCCTGAATAAACTATGTTGTATAACTAGTGCCTGCATATGTGCTCCGCTATTATTTTATATTGGACACGTCACAATGTCATTGTAGAAAATTAGATCGTACAACGGTTTTGTCTGCAGGGGCTATATATTATGTACAACGTTGTACAATATGCAGGTTGTTCCTGTTATATTTCCTACGCGGGTACAATGTCTCTAAGGGAAAGCCCTTGTCTACCGGGTTGATCCGAGGGACGTACATATGTACGGATCTGCGTCCAGAGTCCACACCAACTGCCCATCTGGTACTACATGTAGTATCCTTTCAGTGTCCTAAAGTATCCTTCGGCATACACACCGCTTCCCCAAGGACTGAATGTGGACATGGACCAGGCTTGCACAAATGGCATTGATTATAAAAGCTAGGAGGACCAGAGCCCAGAGATCAGCGGGTTCTAGGTCTCCGAGACAACACACGGCTCGAACTGAAGGCAAAACGGGTGTAGTTGTTAAAGGATGGCTTTGCCAGTTACCCAAATATCGAGTACGCTACTCTCGACATTAGCAAGGATCCCTCAGATCAGGGTTTCGATGGCCGTAAATACGCCCTCATTCTGGCCACTAATGTCATCCACGCCACTGCATCTTTGAACGACAGTCTGAGTAACGTGCGGAAACTCCTTTCTCCCACGGGGTGGTTCTTGCTCCATGAACTGACACCCACGTCCAAATGGATCAACTATATTTTTGGAACTCTAGCTGGTTGGTGGTACGGCGATGCTGACAGTCGGTCGGATGAGCCGTATATAGGTGCCGAGCGCTGGGCAAGAGAACTCCAGGCAGCTGGATTCCGCACTCCTGAGGCTGCAGTTTTGGATTCAGATCATCCATATCAGTTGAACGCCATGATCGTGGCTAGACCAGAAGTTGATATCTCACCTAAGAGATGCGTCACGCTCTTGGCTTTCTCTGAATCAAGATCGATTGGCCCTTTGCTTCAGGTGCTAGAGGGCAGGGGACTCCTCGTTCATCATTCGTGGTTTGGTGAGCGTCTGCCTGACGGACAAGATGTGCCTTGCTTGATGGCGAAGCCCCATTCTTTGAAAACATGGATAACCACCGCTTTAATACATTCAGGAACTTGATTGAGAGCCTAAATGGATGTGGTATTCTCTGGGTGACAGGCTTATCACAAGCCAAGTGTCAGGACCCGAGTTTTGCCCAGATCAACAGCATAGCGCGGACGATTCGCAATGAAATGCTTGCGACTTTGCTACTTGTGAGGTTGACAAATTTGAAGTCTCTTTGGAGAAACTCATCGACGTATATGAGAAGTTCCAAGCCCGCCAGGAGGACGAAAACCTCAAGCCTGAATTCGAATACGCTATTGTTGACAATACTGTCAAAGTTGGGCGGTACCATCCATTCTCATTGAAAGATGAGCAACAGACGTTGTGTTCAAATGGTAGCATGGCTCTTCAAACGAGTAAGCCCGGCCGCTTGGCTGCGTTACACTGGGCTTACGAAGATACCAAGACTCTGAAAGGAGATGAGGTGGAAATCGAGACGTATGTAACGGGTTTGAATTTCAAGGTACGTCCGAACAACGAGTGGGTAGAATACCAAATACTGACACAAATTCACAGGATGTCTTATGTGCTATGGGCATTGTTGAAGCGAAGGATGATGAATTTGGCCATGAAGGCGCTGGCATAGTCCGTCGCATCGGTCCCGAAGTTCAAGGTCTGAAAAGAGCAAGCGGATTGCGTGATGTGTGATTAGATATAGTATAATAATAATTCACTTCAAGTGTGGCGCAAGTCTTAGCTGTGTGGCCAAAGAACAAACCAGGGAAATAAAAGCAGCGAGGTATAACAGCCAGGTTTCGCCACTTCCTACACTTTATGCCCTTAGAACCCAAGATGTTGTGGCCCAGGGTCGACAGCCGAGGGATATGAACCGTACCAGGTCGACCGTTTCTGATTTATAATTTTTCTGCTCAGACTTGATGGGATAACCCGTGCTGAGGGAGCCGAAACATGGTTGCCCAAATCCCCAATGATACAGCCAGCATGGCGAGCAAGATCGGCTGCAGCACCGTCACCCCCTTAGCCTGAGCAATAGCACCAATCATAAAAGGGAAAACAGCACCACCACCCATAGAGAAGGCGGCCGCAAATCCAATAGCAGCAACGTGGAGATTCTTCGGTAGCAATCGTGTCGCCACGATCACAACTCCCGGGAAGATAGTCCCCATAAAGAATCCCACAAATGCAACCGCAACCGCGGACACGATGAACTCAGGCACGAGCCAGAAGACAAGCTCAAGAGCAATTGCAAGCAAGATGTATATAGCAATGGACAGCTTCTCTCCAATTCGTGGTGATACAAATCCTAGCACGAATCGACCGACTGTGATGCCGAGCCAGAAGCCGGTCTCTGCCATTCCGGAATCAAATGGGTCGCCGTGTCGGACATTCGTCATAAATACAACAATCCAACCACCGATTGCTACCTCGATTCCACCATAGAGGAAGAGGAAGATGGCGCATATCCAGGTGACCTTATATGTAAGTGCAAGACGCGTTTGAGAGAATGCTCCTCCTCTGTCTGGGAAACTGGGATTCTCTTGTTGATATTTGCTTCCAGTTTCAGCCCAAAAGGCGGCAGTGGAATAAATTAGCGCGATAACAGCTGCTCCGGTCTATATGTCATCGTTAGTTTGTCGATGTCGAGTGGTTGCAGAGAGGGCCGAGATACCATCAGATAGTAATAACAGTACCATTCCCACCCAGCTTTGATAATCAGACTTGTAGCAACAAGAGGGCTTATTGTAGCCCCCACGCCATAAAATCCATGGAAGAAACCGAGCACTTCATGCGAGTTCGCCATGTTCCCGATCCATACATTCCATGCCGCATTGTGAAATCCGCTCCCCAAGCCAACCAGAACATACATAACCACCAGTACAGGAAAGGGTGGATGAACTGATATGACTGCAAATGCAATTGCATGGCAAGTTGGAGCAATTGTTGTGATTCCTCGTCTGCCGAGGGTCTGATGAACTAGGTTGCTTAGGACAGCGGATACAGTATATCCCACAAAAGGCGAAAGGAACACTAAGGAAACGACCGTGTAGCTTTTCTGATAGTAAGTTTCTAGCTAAATAAAATTCAAATAGGATGGTCAGCTATTGTATACAGCAGATATCAAGTAAACCTGAGTTTTGGTGACACAAACATAGGGAATGATTGCTCCATATGCAGCATCATTGGACCCCATCACGAATGCACACCAGAACGTGGCGGTCACCTTCCATATTGTTGTTTTCGACTCGTTCCACCTTGGTGCAACGTTTACTGCGTGCAAAGGAGCAATGTCATCGGTCTCTGAAGGCGTTGCTTCGGGCGTATATTGGTATTCTGTAGGTTCGCTTGGCGATGGTGGCCAAGATGCACCTGGGCTCGAGCTTGCGCTTCTGTTCATTTCTGTAGTGACACCTCTAAAGACTGAAAAGTTCTTGGTGTGAATAAGAATCGTGAGATTGAGGGGTATATGAGACATGTAATCATGCGGGGGAAACAACTGGCGAATGTAACCCCGAGATCCTATATGTGTAGATTTATAGAGCTATCCATGTCCAATAACATGGCTCGTAAGTTCTATATCGTTCCGAATGTAATACTTCCATTTTTTAAGTCTATAGATCCTATACTCACATCTAATTAGTACGTCTAATAATCATAAGTGGAGTTCGAGGGCAGCATTCCGTGGCTAACACCCAACCCTAGAGGCCAAATGATGATATAAAAAAGCAGCAGGGACCCTAAAGTAGAAGCAGAAGTATATACCGTCGAATCCTGTCAATCTCGAAATGTTCTAAATTATAAAAAGTAACACAATAAATATAGTAAACGCCGGTCACGTGGTGGTATTCCATCAGCGCGTGTTTACCCGACCTCGGATGCCTCAACCTTTCCATCTTAGGCAAAGCCACGTCACGTCAGCATTTTCGAGTTGAAATGGCAACTTCGCAGGTCTCCCCGAAAGAGCCTACTTTCGAGGAGTTTCTTCAGCCCCTCCGGGTCGAACTTGGGACCTTGTATGATTTATCCTGCCGGCTGTCATCGTCTTATAAAAAATTGGCCGCGGAATCTTCAGAACATTTCATTCCAACGGCCCTTACACGTCTTCCAACAGGTCATGAAACAGGACGCTATCTTGCTGTCTATTTTGGTCTATACTACCTTCGTGTGGCCTTCATCGATCTCCTAGGAGACCAACAAGTTGAAGGACATGCACGCGTACGACGCACATTAGAGAAGGCATGGCCCATTTCCGAGCATCTACGAAAGGAGCATTCTATTGATCTCTTCACATGGATTGGAGACTGTATCGCCGAGGTCGTGGCAGACAGGCTGGCCAACCCAAGTGAAGAGCGGATTGACCAAATAACAACAGGCATTTCCTTTTGTCTTCCTATAAAGTATAGTTCGGCCCCAGACTTGGCTGTGTGTTTCTGCGGCTAATTTATTGTAGACAAGATTCCCTCGATGAAGCTATCTTGATGCCGACAGGGAAAGGTCTTTCACTAAACTCAGACCTCAATCTCCGCCAAGCCCTGCTGAATGGATATGCACGCCACACATATTCAACTCACGGGGATGAAATGAACATGCCTGCTAAGCGCCGCAGGCTGTTTTCTCTTCCTAAATTGAAAGTCGCTGTCATGATCAATGACACGACAGCGACCCTTGCTTCATTGGCGTACTCTATCCCTTCCTTGCCTAACACGCGTGTTGTTATGGGTCTGATCGTGGGTGCGGGATGCAACGCAACCGTTCCTATGAAACTTGCCGACTTGCACGAATCTAAAACTAAAATCATTCTTGAGAAACACCCCGACGCACAGGAAACACTCATCTCGACTGAATGGACTCTCTCCACTGCGGCGGCTTCGTTTGATGAGCTTGGCATTCGAACGAAATGGGACCTTCAGCTGGACAAAAATTGCAAAAGACCTGGTTTCCAACCAATGGAATATATGGTCGGCGGTGGTTACACTGGCGAGCTCGTCCGCATTGTGTGTTATGATTGGTTCCATGGGGTCTTGGGAATACAACGCTCTAAGTTACCGCTGAAGTTGGTTGAGGAATATTCCCTATCAACGGACTACCTCTCGCTTGTTGTTGCTTCTTCTCTGTCCGATGAGCGCTTAGCAAGCGAGTTGTCCAAGACACTTCAGCCATCTCCTGAGAGTGATTGGACTTGGTCTCCTGAATATGCCCGTGATATTCGGGCTATTGCCTCGGCCGTGCAGGATCGAGCGGCTTCTTTGGTGGCTTCTGCGGTTGTTGGTCTCCTAGACTGCATCGATGAAGTTCAATTGTGCAACAAAGCGCCCAAGCACGTCAATGGGGGAAAAATCAATACGGATACTAGGGCTACCGAGGAAACGGACCCCGAGTCAGTCCCATCGTCAACGCCAGGTTGGAATAGCGGACCCGAGGAGCTCGCGGTGGCCTTCTCAGGTGGTGTGATTCAACACTATCCTCACTATAAAGAAAATGTACAGAGATATATTGATCGACTTCTACTGCGGGCTGGTCCTCAAGTAGGAGGAAAGAGTGTCTTCTTGCGAGAGGCCAGTGATGGTGGGATCATTGGAACTGGTGTCCTTGCGGGAACGGCGTCAGGGGAAATTGGGGAAATTAAGGTTACCACTAATTGATAGTCATATAGATGCATTATAAAATCTATATCTCGCCTTTTACCCCTCGGGGCTTCACAGGAAAGAAAAAACAACCCCACCCCACTTTCGCCGCCGACATCGGTAGCATTTCCATGTTGTCCTGTCAACTAAACAACTTGTAACATCATCTGAATTGAAGGTCTACTTCAAAAACTGTGTGAAGCCTGCTGGTTAGCATTTCATTGCCGAGCCTCACAAATCTTACGATTGCCAATATATATCAGCCCTATTTGGTTGGAACCCGCCAAGAACGCTAAACCCACGATTAAGACTTTTCCTTTTCTTTCCCTTGCGATATCCCACCCGAATAATGACAATGAAGTTCTTCGACGTAAGTAAATTTCTTCCGTTGTTTCTAGAAATTTAACTAAGACTGGCGACAGGTTGCCGTCACATTCACAGCAGACCAATTCCAAGGCATCTACCGAGGAAAGCAATATCACGAACCAGATTTTGCAGAAGTCCTAAAAAGAGCCCGAGACTATGGCTGTGAAAAGGTCATGCTCACCACCATGAATCTGAAAGGCGCAAAACAAAACCTGCAGGCAGTGAGGGAGTTCCCGGATATGTGCAAAATGACCTTGGGCGTGCATCCGTACCACGCCGGCGAGATCTACGAACGGCCAGAAGCAGAATATCTCAACTCGCTGCGCGAACTGGGTGAAAGTCTCCTAGCCGAGAAGCCGTCGCCTCTAGCTGCGTTTGGGGAAATCGGGTTGGACTACGAGTACCTGGATCGGGCAGATAAGGAAACGCAGCAACGCGCATTCCGCGAGCAATTGGAGCTGGCCGTGCAATTTCAATTACCGCTGTTCTTGCATGTTCGTGAATCAGCTGAGGATTTAATTTCTATCATCAAGCCTTTCCTACCAAGACTGCCGCGTGGCGGGCTGGTGCATTCTTTTGCGGGGACGAAGGGGGAGATGCTCCAGCTTGTCGAACTGGGTCTTGAGATTAGTGTCAACGGTGTCTCGTTCCGGACGGATGAACAGTTGGAAATGGTTAGGAATATTCCATTGGACAAGTTGCAACTGGAGACTGATGCGCCGTGGTGCGAGGTTTTGTCTAATGACCCCAAAATCGCGGTTTACTTGGAAACTGCGAGGCCATTGCCGGCGAGTCGGAAACATAACAAGTTTATACTGGGGCAAATGGTCAAGACGCGCAATGAGAGTTGTTTCATGGAGCGTGTGGGATTGGTTGTGGCGGGGTTGAAGGGTGTCGCCTTGGAAGAAGTCGCTGAGGCCGCTTGGAATAATAGTAGCCTGATGTTTTGGTAAATTTTACGGATAATAGATTAGAAACTAGAAGTGAAAAGCAAAAAGAGACTTGCAAGCCTCTTTATGATCTAGGTTAGGGCATGGTTCCGGATCGTCTTCAAGTGAGCCAGTTCTTTCTAACTAATTCTTCGTGTATTCTTACCTACACTGCGTGGTTTCTCCCACCTGTACCCGATAAATCTATCCATATTGTAGTGTTACCCGCTGTAGTCCCTTCTTATACTTGCTACAAGGACCAAAAAAAAATCAAAAAAGCCCCGGGCGCGGATCGAACGCGCTACCTCGCGATGATTGCCAAATTTGCAATCGCACGCTCTACCAAATGAGCTACCGGTGCTCTTATTTTAAAGAGAGTAATCTTTTTGAATTAATAAACAAGCCCAGGAACTTCTTCTTTCTGCAACTCTAGTCAGCTAAAGAATTTGGAGTAACTAACTATTGTTTCTTGAACCAAATAGTTATATAGCATATTCAACTAGCAGATACTGTTGTAGTACCTCGAAGTCCAACGTGCGGATCCCAGCGACAAGCTTTTCCACGATATAAAAAGAATCCTGCTAGGTTTACTGTGGATGTAAACAAAGCCCTTATCTTAGGGAATCGTGATTGGTGCCCTGGATGGGCATGCAGGGGGTGGCACCCAGGGGCTCCAACCACCCCTTAGGGCTTGCCCCGGCCTTGAGAAGAGCCCCAAACTGGTTGTATTCCGCAGCTCACGATTGGACGAAAGAAACTACACAGAATGGATTTGCGTCTAAGATGGGACCTGATTACCGGACAAAAATCGGCATTTATAAATAAGTGTGACGCGTCCTTTTTCGCCTTCCCGGCAGTATGTCGAGATTCCTGAACAGAACTTAGCTTGCGGAGATTTACACAGGTTGGAATGAAGGAAGACATGGTGCTGTCTTCTCACATTTGGTCCCTCGGCGTCCACTATGTTTATAATCCTATTGTTCCACGAGTTGTTGCCACTAAACAGCGGAGTTTGTTCTGCTGGCGATCTACGGAGTAGGTATTTGGACAATACAAGGTCGAGCGGAGATCCGTGTGGCTTTCCTAATGCTCGTATCGGGATTGAACTTGGACATGTTGATTCTGTTAATATTAATTATTTTCCCTTGACCTCTCATGCGACAATACTGCGAGATTAAGCATATATGCTGGCGAGGGCTCCGATTTGTTGACATTCTTTACGTTGCGAGGGCCTTAATTAGGCCATAAGCTAACGGGAAAAGGCCGCAACATGATGGTATCTGCCATTCCTCCGTGGAGTTATGCGGAATGTTATGGATCGCTGGCTATGTATTTATACTAATCGTTGTCGACAACCCGGATTTTCTTCCCTTCTCTCAATCTTCCATACTGTGTGATAATTGACATTGGTGGCTAAGAAGTGTTTAGTATCATTTCAAGTGATCAAAAGTCTATACACAAAACATTCCAAAGACGCTGTAAGTAGAGCACTGGCAATTGCTTCTTTCTTTCCTCGGGCAGTCGTTCGATATTGCCATTATCAGAGAGCTTTGAGACTAATACACGGCATAGAAACACCCCAATCAAAATGAAGGGCACATTGATCCTTTCTGGCCTTTTGGCCACCACTGTCTCGGCTCATATTCAGATGAGCAAACCATACCCTATCCGCAGTCCCCTCAACAAGGAAGCCAAGGGCCAGAAGGATTATTCTTACACTAATCCTCTCTCCACCTCGGGTAGCGACTACCCATGCAAAGGATACGCCGATGATGACTTTGAGGCTGTGGCTACATGGCAACCAGGCTCTTCCCAAGAGATACAGCTGGAAGGAAGTGCGGTCCATGGTGGTGGCTCATGTCAGCTCGCCCTAACTTATGACAAGGGAAAGACCTTCAAGGTCTTCCAGTCGATGGAGGGTGACTGCCCTATTGATAAGAAATACGAATTTGAGGTCCCCTCGGACGCGCCAAGTGGTGATGCTCTATTTGCTTGGACCTGGTTCAACAAGGTCGGCAACCGCGAGATGTACATGAACTGTGCTATGATCACCATTGGTGGTTCCGGAAACCGTGAGGCCAAGGAGGCCCCCAAGCCGATGCTCGATGAGAAGAACACCAAGAAGGAGCACAACAACAAGTCGAACAACCAGACACCTAACAACAAGCCCAATAGCCACACCACAAACGCCAAGAGCAGCTTCGATAGCCTCCCTGATCTCTTCCTTGCCAACGTCGACCAGGCTGGCAAGTGTGTGACCATCGAGGGCGAGCCCGTTCACTTCCCCAAGCCCGGCCCCAAGCTCATCGGCAAGGCTGAGGGCCCTGGCTACAAGTGTTCCGAACACGCTCCCTTCCTGGACAGTGGTTCCAAGTCTGTGTCCACGAGTACATCGTCCTCCAAGTCCGAGACCAAGTCCGAGACAAAGCCCACCAACACCGACACGTCGTCTACCACTTCGAAGTCTGAGACGAAGCCCACCACCACTAGCGCCTCGTCCACCACCGAGTCTGAGAAGAAGTCCTCCTCCACCAGCACTTCCTCCTCCACTACTACCAAGGAGGCATCCAAGATTGCCAAGGTCTTCGGCACTCCCGCCGCCGCTGACTCCCGTGTGGCTTCCACCGAGGCCTCTACTAACAACCAGTTTGTTAACTACGTTGGTCAATGGTCCTGCCACTCTGGGGATATCATCTGCTCACCTGATGGCTTGAGCTTTGCTATGTGCACTCACGGTAAGCCCATCTTCATGGGCCCCGTCGCTGCCGGTACTATTTGCCGCTGGGGCTTTATCACTGCTCGCCACTAAGGGCGCTCAGTTTCCTAATTTCATTTCTCTTGCCGATTGTTTTCCCGTCTTTCCCTTTTTTCCCTTTTCTTTTCGGATACATCCCGGTGGATATTTCAATTTTACCAGTTCATAGACTGACCAGTCGAGCGATATGCTCGCCAGTTCCGGTCTTCGGACTTGAACAGTCGATGTCTCTTTCAGTCCGGCATCTGGGCGCTCTATATTGTTTCTCGTATCCTTACCCATGACCTGTTAAGCGATGAGTTAGTTGATGTCCCTATATTGACGGTATTGTCATGCCAAAGTACCTAATGATTCTGCTTGTTAATTCAATTTTTTGGAAACTTCGGCTTAATACTTATATTACAACTAGAATATGACGACCTGTGAAAATGACGCCGCAAATGACCACTTTTGGCGCCAGAAACGGCCGTCTTTCCTGTGACTTTGGAGGGCGAGCCGGCGCTTCACCGCCCACCGTCCAGTACAGTACTAGGTACTTCCAAGGTTTGCACCCAGCGCCGTTGGTCATTCATCTTCCGGCTGTGATATTTAGCCAATTTCTGGTTTTCCTAGCATCCCAGTAAACTCTTCTTGGGTTATATTGTCCCTACGTTTTGGAAAATCCAACTGGCTATTCCAAGCTACCGAGAGCGCAATTAGGCGAGGGCCGCACGACAGCTGGGGAAGCTCAAGCCAAAGCTCCGGATAGAACTACGCGGCTCATCTCATGGCTTCCTCACTACTACTTACGGCGCTTGAACCGTACGTTGATATCCAATTCAACGTATGGCTTACCATCATCCTCATCCTCACCTATGGGTGTGCTCTTCGGAGCCCGGGCTTGCTTTTGCTCGTCGTCCTTGGGACCAGCGCGACTATCTTCTTATTTAACACAACGGCTACTCTCGGCGAAATGACCAAAACCATGTGTTTGCTTCCCTTCGGCCTCGGCTCTGTCCTAACGTTCCTGACTGCGGATCGGTCTTTGCAGACGAGATTCCTACCCGCCTTTACGACCTATGTTAATTTTGCGGTGTACGCAAACATTGGCATGATGGTCGCGACTCCCGTAGGCGGCACCCTTCGGGGAATATGTAGCAAATTCACTTGCGTTGCCCTCTTCGTTTGGATCATCCAAAAAGGACGCCGCGTTGGATGGAAGACAGTCATGGTTCACGATAACTTGTTCGTCTTCACTGCCGTCAGCAAATCGTGGATATTTGCACACGCATGCTATCGATTCGTTCTCTTGACATTGCCGTGCTTTGGATCTGGACGCCGGTATCGCCTTCTAGAGTTGTACTCTCTCGCTTTAACGTTCGCCCTGTCGTCAACTTCAAAACTTCCATTCGAGTATTTCTTTGGAATGGCCGATACATTGGTTGTTCCGGCGATTGCAGGGTGGTCGGCAATTGCAACGACGTTCAATCTAATACCGCGCGACACGGTAAACGACGACGTACTCTCGAATCGTATCGGGACTGGTGCAGATGCATTTCTGAGCGCAGTGTCCCTGGCTGTTGCCGCTTTTGCTTGTTTTAAGATAGTTAGCGCATCGCGATGAAGTTTTGTGAGGGTGGTGGACTCGTACATTGATGAACTTGTACAATTTGCTATAGTTCGACACTCCCTCAGGTGAAGTCATTTAGTTAAGATTAGTTGTGCACGACAAAGTGGATTGCTGGATAGAATTTAATCGAAGCATATCATGGGATCTTCGACATTGTACAACATAGGTCCATAAACAGCAGATCTGCGACCCGCGCTGTTTAAAAGCCGGCTAGGTCGCTAGTTGGCGGTCTGCGGTCCGACTGGGACGTACGTCCGCGGCCTAAGAGCCAGGTCGGACTACTAGCTCTTGTTTTCAATCTCGTGACCAGCGTCATTAGACTAGCGTATATGTACTACGGATCATAACCATTAGTCGACGGTCCGCAGAACTTTTTCGCATCTGGGAAGTCATCATCACTTCCCTTTCTCGCACTGACCTTATTAGACTAGAGGGCACTAGTCTCTTTGGGAAATCTTGCTCCAGATTTAGCGCCGCAATGGGGTCGTTGCATGGTCGTTCTTTCCGTGATGGATAATGGGGTTTCATTGGCTACCCAGTGAGACCACCGCTGCAGCAGAGGGGCTGGCGCCTCAAGCTTCACAGCAATTGGCTAGCATGAAGGCTCTCCGAACCAGGGACTCACATCACATGAGTCCGCGGTCAGTTGTGTTTCTTCCTCCTGACTCTTGTCCTCACACCATCCTCGCAGTGTATACGAAATGGACTTCGACAGTCTCGCGAAACAGCAATCCGACCGGATTTTTCAGGTGTGGATACAAAATCTACTCAGAAATTCACCGGAGAATTTGGCAGGAAAGCTTGCTTCCCGGCATTGTCATGGTACGCCTATGACGGCTTTGCGGCTTCCAAATGGCGCTTTTAATATTTGCTACCGAGTCACTTTTGAAAACGGACATCGCGTTTTGGTTCGCTTTACTGCCCTCGGTCGGGTCATTGCTCGCAATGAAAAGGTTGAAGATGAGGTTGCTATAATGGGATATGTTGCTCAGCACACAACGATCCCTGTTCCACATGTCTTAGGATATGGCAAGTGTGTGGTTGGTCCATACATTGTGATGTCTTTTATCGAAGGAAATCCGTTGAGCGGCTACCTCAGAGACTCATCTCAAGAGATAGTTACATTGAGTTCGGATATCCCTATGTCGGTCTTGAAGAGAGCTTACTTCGGCATGGCTGAAGTACTTCTAGAGCTGTCGAAGCCTACATTTCCGTCTATTGGGGCTATCAGACAGGATGAGTCAGGCGGTTGGATTGTGTCAAAGCGTCCGCTCTCTTTTAACATGAATCGGCTTTCTCAATTTTCCAATATTCCACATAATGTCTTTGGACGACCGCATTTAGTAACGCGGCGGATTATTTCGAGGAGCTCGCTCGGCAACATTTCCATCATCTTGAGTTTCAACGCAACGATGCCGTGACAGATGAAGCCGACTGTCGGAAGAAATATATCGCGCGCTGCCTTTTTCGCAGAATTTCACGTCAGATATCCAAGCACTGCAGCGGACCTTTCCGGCTCTATTGCGACGACCTTCGCCCTGATAATGTTCTTGTTGATCCATCGAGGCTTATTGTCGCTGGGGTGATCGATTGGGAGTTTGCTTACGCTGCCCCTGTTGAGTTTACATATGCTGCTCCTTGGTGGCTCCTATTGGAACGTCCGGAGGACTGGGAGCCGGATCTCGATCAATTTATGGTGCGTTTTATGCCGAGGTTTCACACGTTTCTTGAAGCACTTCAAGATTGTGAGGCAAGAAAAATCAAAGACGGGTCGTTGTTACAATCTCAGCGTCTATCGACTGCCATGGAGAACTCACTAGAGACTGGACTATTTTGGATTTGTCTTGCCTCACGACATAGCTCCATGTTTGATGAGATCTATTGGAGCTTCATTGATCAGAGATTCTTTGGTCTTCTTACAACAATTGACGATCGGCTATGTCTACTAAGCGCGGAGGAGCGTGTAGACATTGACGCCTTCGTTGAGAAGAAAATGCACCAGACACGTGCGGGTAATTTGGATTCTCATTACAGCATTGATGAACTGGTTGATTTATAAATATCATTTGCAGATTTTTCTTAAGCTATGGGTCACTAGGGAGACAGACTCTACTGACAAAAAACTCAGAACTACCAGCTGATACCAAAAGTAAACCCAACAGGCTCCAGGACGCTTCAAGGCTCAGTTGAAATCGCCTCCCGAGGTCTGGGCTTATGCTCACTAATGATGCGCTTGACATGCAGTGCAGTCTAACTATTCATTGTCAAGTCTTCAATGGATATTGATACAGAGACTCAGTATTTCATGCTATTACTCTATTGACTAGTGCCCTACATGCTTAACTACTCTTATTCATATAGTATTCTAAAAGACCAAGCCATATACAGAATAAAAATTGTGTCAGTGTATTACTGTGATTCATGTAATGTTATTTCAAAACACCACAACTACTATTCATATCTTGAGGACAGGAACTGATGGAATCTCATTAAGGAAAGCTTGTCAGCTCAGTCAGGTACATCCCTACGCTCGAGCGTATGATGTAAACAACAAAAACAGGGTACGTCTGCGTCGCGCGCATAGAGCGATCTCGCTCCTCTCTTTCATGAATCGCATCGAGTGCCGCGGGCTGAAGGACGTCTTGCACTAGCTGAGTCACCTCAACGCTGCCTGTCTGCAGCTGCGCCGGGCTCGAGCTTAGAGAATCATTCTGCAGCTTACGGATTCGTGTCTCGACGTCGTCGAGGAAGCTGTTAGCAGTCTCGCCATCTCCAACGTGAAGTGCGACTGTGCCAATCTGCTCGCGCGCCTGCTCTCTAGCTCCACGGTGGCAGAAGGTGGTAGTGGAAGGTGCGGTTGTGAGGCTGAAGCGTTCGATGGTGCCGTTCTCGGGTAGGAGATGAAGAACATGGATTGTGGCACCAAACTTGCCAATAACGAGGAGCACGGAAGGACTGGTGGAGCGGGTGAATATGTTCGTAATACTGGCAAGCATGATTATGTGAGTTGAAAATCGTTAAATGGAGAGATATTGATTCTTAGTAATAGTAGAAGTAGTAGCCGTCCTACACCGCCGCCATAGGTACCTTTCCAGTGTGACAGTCAGCAGAAGCCTGATCAGATCCATCAAGAAGCATCAGGTAATATTACTACATAATGTCTGAATTACTCCTATCTATTTGCTGCTGCTTCTAATACTCATTGAACTATAAGGCAGAATCTGTCTTTTACATCTAGTAGGCCGGTTTCGAAAGTCCATTCGCAGTCATTGTCGTATCCCTACGCGATTCTCTCAATATCGACGATAGCATCCCATGCCGCTGAGGTCCTCCTATATCTTTCCTCTCTATTATCGATGTATACTACTTCACAGTCCAATCGTACGGTGTTAGTACCGTTATAGTATTGCTGGGAATGAGCGAATCTTGTGCTCAGAACCACGGCAGAACACTTTACACTACCATTTATCATGGCTGGAATAAGTGACTTCCCCTTTTGCTTGTGATATTGTTAATAGTAGTGCATTGCTTTATGTCTCGTTGCTCGGCTCGTA
The DNA here is from genome assembly GCF_028827035.1 of Penicillium chrysogenum. Classification (NCBI taxonomy): domain Eukaryota; kingdom Fungi; phylum Ascomycota; class Eurotiomycetes; order Eurotiales; family Aspergillaceae; genus Penicillium; species Penicillium chrysogenum. The sequence goes on along the minus strand of NW_026622749.1, from coordinate 689,969 downwards.
ATGTATTTCTTAAGACCTAAGGATCCCAGGAAGTTGTCAGGCAGCGTTGTTCAGCTCCCTGCACTCCAGGGGTAATTAACATAAGCTATCAGTTCTCTAGGTGAAAGCGCTATGCTTTGAATTCAAGTACAGCATCCAGACTTGTAATGCCAGAGCCCCACCCAAGCCCTAATGTGAGCGCTAACACTAACAGCCATAAGCAGAGGCATCCATTGTTCGAACCACATTATATGCTCCATTATTGAGCTCAGGATATATCGGAAAAGAGCACAAACAAGTCACAGAAGTTGTTGTCTCCAGAACACGCGAAATGTAGTTCCGTGTCTTGTGGTCACATCGCCGATCTGTTCGCCAAGCTGCTTGTTAATCTGCCAGGAATAAGATCAGAGTTATCTTGCTTTGCAATACTCTATACTCTACTCAGTGCTGAGTATTATTTTAGGTCGCTTGCCTACGAGGTATTTAGAGACTACAAGGACTACACGGGTTGGTGGGGGGGGGTTTCTATAAGTGTACTTGATGAGGTTGAGTTGGAATGTCGTCCGGTTACCAGCCTCAAGAGTTGGCTTGCACGTGGGCGTGGGTGTAGCCTGCGATATCAAAATCACTCGTGCTGCAGTAGGGAAGCTTAGCGTTAGTACAAGGGGCAGTTGCATACTTCAGGACTTTTGCCCAGCTTACCAAGTATTCATCCAGCTCACATAGACTTATGAAAGGTGATTACGGTGGTGGCATCTCGCAGGCAAATACTAGAGGTGTGTGATCGAAAGGTAGCAGCATCGTCGGATCAAAAGTTTGCCCTAAACCGCCCCCGCGGCTAGCCCCGGCTTCCGGGGGCGCATCGGGCCTCGGGGGCGATAGAGATAGCCGGCGATACCCGGAGATGCCCCCCGAGGTTTGTTTACTCCTTTCTTCTTTATCTCTCTTCTCTATCATTTCTTCTCTAACTCTTCATCTCACAATTCTACTCATCCCACTGCTTTCATCGAATTATCACGATAGGATGCATCTTTCGGTTGAGCATCCTACCATCCTACCACCATTTTACCATCATCTTTACGGCAATCTTCTAGTGAAGGCTGAAGGTTTTGACCCGAATTACCCATCTGAGTAAGAGCAAAGAGGTCCATGGCTCGGGTAAATCAACTGACCAACTGTAAGTTCAGTGTCATCTATTGGCAAACTCTTGTGTCTACGAATGTTTGAAATACTAATCAGAACACTCTGCACAAAACAGGTGATCTCGTGCAATACAGCAGGACGGCTTGCTGCGCGACATACCCCATGTTCCTGCTGGTCAAGATCTGCGACATATCAATATGTCGACATAGATCAACAATTTCCTAGAAATGTGACTGATCACGGACTTGTGCCCCGACCTACATCGTCAGCGAGTCTATGTGAAGCTTGCAATGGGAACACAACAATCGATCTTCAAACCGAACGATGCAACAACAAAAAGACAAAGGACTATAAGCTCTTGAAACCACCAACGATGGTTTTTCCTGGATGCTACTATGACGGCTGTCGACTCGCTGTCAAACAAAAGTTAGGGCTCTGCAGCCTTGCCCATCAACGAGCTCCTTCGAGGGCAAACGACAAAAAAGGCAATTTCCCGTCTGTTTCGGAATGCTTGACCACTTCCAGAGTGCAATTCATGCCGATTTTGAACCCATGGCCTCTGGTGTGGGGGGAAAGACTCCCAAGCCGATGAGTACAGCGGTCAAGGTATAGCAAAGAACCATATTCGGTGTCTTTAACTTTCTGCGGTCATATGGCAAGCAATCTTTCTTCGCCGACGATCATCCCACAATCATCGGACATACAATGTACTACAAGCGCTTTGGGGGGAAATCAACCGTGATGTGGTGACTCTGGCTGTCTTCTCTCATCTCTCTTCTAGCCCTGATTTCTCAGGGCAAAACCTGAAGTCTTGGGGCATAAGAGGCTGCTCTTCAGGCTATGTTTATCCCGAGGCCGAGGAATGGTTCTATGGTCTTGCTACGCCTAGATATAGGTGCTTACCTTGTCTTCTATCGCTTCTGCGAGAAATTCTGGGAACAACCAATCGGGAGACCTTGTGCCTACGGGGTCTGCCCGGAGCAGAGCTGACTATGTACTGCATACCCTTTCGGGAGGAAATCGATCGATGCGGTGCGTCGCGCTGACTTGTCTTATCTCGCTTCTGAATCCGGGTTCTGGAACGAACCATCCGGAAGATATTGGTGCTTACCTTGTCTTCTATTCCTTCTGCGAGGAATTCTGGGAACAACCAATCGGGAGACCTTGTGCCTACGGGGTCTGCCCGGAGCAGAGCACACCATATACTGACCGCGCTTATGGAAGGAAATCAATCGTGATGCGTTGCGTCTGCTTGCCTTGTCTAGTCTCGCTTCTAGAGTTCAGACAACCAACCATCCGGAAGATATGGTGCTTGCCTTTTCTTCTGTCTCTTCCCAAGTGACGAAGAATCAACTATTCAGAAGGTATGGTGCTTACTTTGTCTTCTATTGTTTCTGTGCCGAATGCCGAGATCAATCAGACGACCTTGTACTATGGGGTTTGCTCGGAGCCTTGGTGATAGGCTACGTATCGCACACGCTATTGAGAGGAAATCAATCGTGATGCGGTGCGTTGGCCTTCCTTGTGTAGTCTCGCTTCTAGAGTCCTGACAACTAACCATTCAAGATATGGTGCCTGCACTTTCTTCTGTCTCTTCCCAAGTGCTGAAGAATCAACCATCCGGAGGATATGGTGCTTGTCTCCTCTCATTTCTTCCCAAATGCCGGGAACAATCGGGTGACCATCGTGCCATGGGGTTTGCTTGTTGCCCTGGAAGCTTCATAGCTTTCTTGGTCGAGTTCCATGGTCATTTTTGTGATCTTGGCTCTAGAAGTGTCCGCTTTCACCGTGACCCCAGTACAAGAGTTCTGACCTCCACCCAACTGATCTTGTGTTCTCCCTCCTGTATACCTATCTCCTGGAGATGTTCAGGGAACAAGTAGGCGACCTTGTGCCATGGCGTCTGATCTGGGACCGTGCGGAGTCACGCCTCATGGTGCGGGGAAAGAGTTCCGCGAACAAGATCTGTGATCCTGGGTTCTTATGCCGGAAGAGCCTAACAGCGGGTCTATCAACCCCGTCCGGGAGGAAGCTAGGACGCGTCACAAAATATTGGCGTCCTTCCGGGTATGGTGGCCTACTTCCATACCGGTGCTGAGGCATGGAGTATGGGATCTAGAGAGGCAATGCTCCCATCTCCGGCAGATTTCTCTGTGGACGAGGTATCCCAAGGGAACTTGTTACATGCCATGTCGCATTTAGATCGATCCTAGCACCGAGTTATGAGGCCTGTGTTTACCTTCCGATCGCAGATTCTAGTCTGTGTCTTTAGTTATATTCTCCGGTTGTGTATTGAGCATTTTATCTTATTCTGTTCACTTCTGAACTTCATTTATGTACATTATACAGAGCGAATCCTCTCCACGACTTAGCTTATCATCTCTTTAACATCTTTGTAAGGTGTGATTGGAAGTCCATGATTTTGTTTTTTTGTTTTTTTTTTTTTTTTTTCTGCTCAGACAACCTATCTCATGAATCCATGATATTATCGTCCGAACGAGGTAAACTGTAACGCGGGGGAGATAGGCATTGGTTGGCGTACAAGTGTCAAGCCTAACATGGATGTAACCCGTGCCTCGTAAATGACAATCAGTTAATTTATTCGCCACATGATCGAATCCGGTACGTTGCCATATTGACGCATGCGGAAAATGAGGCTGAAAGCCATTGTTGCATTGCGCCGAGGAACACGAAACTCAAATCTAGTCCTTCCGAGGCTCCTGCATATAGTAGAAACATATTCATAAAACAGTATCGTATTGATTAATATTAAATGGTGACCAGCTAGTCTTGAAGACCCAGTAAGCTCGCCAGATATCCTCCATCATTTTGTACAATCCAATCTAATCACAAACATAGCAGTGGTATCTTGGCTCTCAAATAACACAAAAGGGGCATAGAATCATCAACCAGTGCACGGAGCACCAGTTCACTCAGATAAAAATACTCGGAAACAGCAAGTACCCTACACCAGCAACCTAGATGTTGCCAGTGTACGCCGAGTTACCGTAGCCATAGCTACCGGGAGCCGGGGCAGCAGCCGGGGCATTGGCGGTGTTCTTGTTTTTGCCCCAAGAGCTGAACCACCCCTTCTCGGTCTTGGGTTCGCCGCCCATCTCGACTTCGTATGGGGTTGGGTGGCCAGGCAGGGCATCGGCACCGCCGACAGGGGCTTCGGGGTTATTCTTGTTGCGACGCCAGAAGGCCTTGCGGCTACCGTGGGTGTAACCGTTGGTTGGGGAGGGACCGAAACGCTTCTCACGCTTGTGGTGGCGGGCGAGAAGAATTTGGAAGAGGATGGAGGTCAAGTAGAAGAAGCTGGGGGATAAGTCAGCATCACCATATCTATAGGTAGATAAGAATGAAGATCGGTAATCTAGGATCAACTCACATTCCGATAATTGCCACTGCGAAGACAACCTTTTCCAGTTTGCAGGCCATGCCGAATTTCAGACCCTTGGAAGCAGTGTCGTCGTTGGCGTTGCCAGTGCCCATTGGTGTCTCGACTATCCCGGTGCATTGGGAAACACCCTTGCGGGTCAAGATGGCGATGGCGACCATCGCGCCCACGAAGCACACATCCAGGGCAACGCCCAGGAATGCAAAGAAGGCCACACCGCCCAGGCAGCAGGTGAAGATGACTCCGAGAAGACTGTAGGCGGTTGCTGCGCCTGCTAAGCCTTCGACTGCCTTAATCCATGTCTCGATGGTTTGGTTGTTCCTGGATAAGACAGCCAGGAAGTACGAGAAAATGCCGAGAATGACAGCAGCATCAAGGAACTGCAGAACACGCAGTCCGAGGTTGAAAAACCGGAGGACTACCCCACCGGCTCCCATATTGTGTTGGATGGATGAAAATGGTGAATATTTGGGGGTACAAAGGTGAGGTCCAAGGGAGAATATATGAAAGGAACTCAGGCAACAGGATTTGAGCGAGTTATAAGGGACCAGAATGATTTGACGATCAGTGGATGGCGGCACGCACGTCGATCCTGGGAGAAGCTCTCAGCTTAATGGCTGGTTACCTGCGCCACACTCTAAATGACCCCAGAGGACCCGCTCGGTGATGTCAGCCCTGGAATTCCATGGGTTGATGGGTTACAGGGTTTCCACCTTGCCGTCTCCGGTTAGAGGAATTTGCCACCGTACCATGGATACATGGATGTTGCATGTGAAGAAAAAAATAGAACCTTGGAAATTACCTATTTAGGTAATAGTGTCCCAGCCACACTGCCAAGACAATTTCGACGCATCTTTCTACTACGGACTATGACCCTTACACTTTACGGAGTATACTATTCATAGATCATTCAAGTACTAACCTTGGATATTATAAGGTTGCTGCCTACTTTCTGTGCATCCTAGCCACATTATCTACTGTTTTCCTCCTTGGAATCCGCTGATGTGAGGTGCTCATCGAGCTTTCCAGTTGAAAATAAAGTTAGAAAGAGCTACAATAAACTGGGACTAGTGTGGCTTGGAATACTATTAACTATTCTAATATCCTTCCATGTGTCACGCGACTTCCACGTACCGCTACTGGTATCATCTTTCACGAACACCGGCTGCTTCCCAGCGCCTTCAGGTTACCTATTCTAGCTTATGTGTCATTGGCCCTGACGTGTGGCTGTGCTGTTCTGCTACACATCGCTTATTGTTAAGTATGGCACCTGGAGTCCATTGTACGAACCCGCCACGCAGAAAATGACGTCTGCATCCACCCGTCCAACTGGTCTGGGTCTTCTGCGCCACGTCCACTTGCCGTGTACAAACATTACAAACATACGATGTACAATGGGGAATATGTGATATTAAAACTGGGTCTGCCGCGTATGAAATGGTATATCATCATCTTGGTGAGGTGTGGTCCAGCAGGGATGAGAAAAATTGAAACAACAAATATCTGCCCAGATCCTAGGCTGTGACCCGGCATAACTCCGGGCTAGTGCGTGTCACCTAGATAATTCCGAGTACATGGTGCTGCTGCCCGGACGAAGGGCAGCTTTAGCCACGAGTACGTTTGTGCTCCCGATCTGGATAAAGAGCCAGACGTCGAGCCGGACCGGACAAGGGGGCCTTGGTGACAAGGTACATCGATCAATGGAGGCCGTAGAGTGGCATTACTGCCGCAGTACAGGCTCTTGCGCCTGTTGGTACCCATTGCCTAAGAAGCTGTACAAATCGAGCAAGCTTCTTGGATAATCGTCAGAAATATGATCGTTAATGCAGGACGCTGACCTCATCAATGTCCATGGAGGTCTTCTAGCAATGAACCCTATTAGGATCTCATGTTTTGACTCACATTTTACTTTGTTAGATATCTCGAAATTGAAAGCGATACAATCCTCGACAGTGGCCTGTGAGACTGCGTGGTAGGGAGGATATCTTCTTATCAAAAGTGGCTAACAGCCAACCCTTCAGGGGTCTTCCTGGCGTTGTTTTTCTTGTTCAACGAAAGCACGGAGAATCGAATCCAGTCCTTCATTGCGGCGAGCAAGTAGCATCACATCGGAGACATTGACGGTAGATCTCCCTGCGTGTCTAGATGAGAAGATGGAGTTAGAACATTTCTTGTTAGAGGTACTACCCCACGGGAAGAAGAGTAACAATCTCCTGCTCATTTGCTGCAATAATGCCTACTTACTTTGCAAAGGATTCGAGATCCTGACTGATCGTCTCTGCGCATAGTTAGCTACAAGAAATAAAAGTCAGGAGCCTGACATAGAACCATGGAACATACCTATCTGAGCCCAAACCATCTCTGTCAACGCACCGATGAACTGCGGAGTGGCATTGACGCCTAGCTTGATAGTCTCCTCATCCACGATCTTGCCAATGGACAACCACAGCGCGGATTTCAAGCGCTGAAAAAGGGAGTTAGCTAGGTACACGACAAAATCGTAGTGACACCGACCTCCTCCAAACTAGCCTCTTCAGTCTGCGCCATAGTGATGAGGGATAATGCAAGACAACAAGCCAAGCGCGTCCCCATATAAAACCAGCGATATCTGATTGGCCAACGACGCGTCCGCGGAATAACGGCTAATCCGGCACGCAGACCACGCTAACCCCAAACGGGCATCTCTCGTTGCGGGAGCCGCGGAATATCAAAGAAGCGCAAAGCAATCGCAGATCCTGTCAATTAATCCCTCAATTCTTATTTCACAAACCTCCCTACTCAACATTGCTCTACCTCTGACTGTGCTCTTCTACAAACTCCCATTCATTCCGCGGGTAGCCACCGAGCGAGCTCCCACCTCTCCCTTGAAACCCTGAACCAAGCCAAAAAAAATATCAATCATCCACCATGTCCACGCCCCAGGAAGATCTGAGCGAAAAGGCCGCAGCCGCAGCCAATGATTTCTTCGGCCAACTCTACTCCGTCTTCGAGCTAGCCATAACCCGCTTCTTCAAGAACGGCTACGCCTCCATCGCCCAGATGAGCGGCAAGCGCTGGACCAAAGTTATCGGTAGCGTGGTCTTCTACATAATCATCCGGCCGTACATCGAGAAGTTGTTTAAGTGGATGCACGACCGCGACCGTCGCAAGGAGAAGGAGAAGCGCGATAAGGAGAGGGCGCAGTTCGGGAAAGTCAAGGTGTCGCCGAACACGCTGCGTGGTGGTGGGGACGGGAAAGGGAAGGTCATTGGTGAAGTCGATAACACTGATGATGAGCTTGAGGATGAGGAGGATCTTATGGCTGCTGCTAGTGGTGTTCCTGAGTGGAATGATATGGCCCGCAAGCGTCAAAAGAATTACATTAAGCGTGTGAAGAAGGATCAGCGCGCTGAGGATTTGAGTCGGGATCAGATTATGGAGTTGTTGGATTGGAGTGAGGAGGAGGAGGTTGATGTGAAGGTCAAGAAGGATCTTTGAGATTTGAGTCTTTTGTCTTGGGTCTTACGTCTTGGTCGTTGTGTTGTGCATTGCATGGTCGGTGGGGTTTTGCTTCTTGTATTTTTTATTAGTAGATTCCAATTTAATAGGACCCCATGGCCCCTCTGTCTTTTAAGTGAATTCCCCGAACTACTCGTAGCATCCGCCATTCAAGAACTTTCAACCTAACACAGTAGCGTATACTTGGAGACTCATAAATCTACTATCTGTACCTAAAGCATGCATCCAATCCAGTCATATCCGAGCCAGAACTTTCATCCTGGGCCCTTCTAAAACCAGCCATCGCCACATCTTATCCGTATTCATGAACAGTCGTAACATGTCGCCAATGCCCCGAAGAACTATGTCCCTCGCCAAAAAATCAGTGAAGCCTCCGCAAGGCCTCAATCATTCTCTTAACCTCCACGACGTCCGAGGAGCCAATCTCCTGCACAATCTCCTCTTGCATGCTTGGTGAGCAGCTCAAAAACTGCTCAATAAGCTCACCATCCACGAACCGGTACGGGGCCTCAGCGCTGCGCACCATAGTTCTGAAGCTTCGGAACTTGTCGAATGACAAGTTGCCCAGCGAGTTGATTTTGGTCGATAGAGAGGCTTGCAGAGTCATGAGGAAATCTTGATGTTCGGGATTGATAACAGCGAAGAGGAAGATGGAGCCCTCGACCTTTAAGTAGGTTAGCGAATGGTCCTTTAATGCTGGTCATCCCAGTTAGCTGGGTGAACTTACTGTTGCCATAAACGCCCGCGGCGTCACCATGACGTTGGAAAGCTGTGGAATATTAACTGGTCGGATCCGATTGACCATCTCCCCTAGTGAAATTTCGCTAGTAGGCATTAGCCTGTGCTTGTCCTGCGCGGTAACTCCGTTCATATTCCGCGAGAGAACGATAAGGTTCCCTTCAGCGTCGCTCTGGAGGAACGTCTCATCTCCAACGCAGGCAATTGCTGTACTCCAGACGGTCTGATAGTGACGACCGACTTCGGTCAGCTTTGCAGGTTCACCAGCGTGACCCGGTGTATACCTGACAAGGCAAAGGCTCTTCATGAGATCTGCCACTGCGATTAGGTCGTCGACGACTATTACGTCGACCGGTGCGGTGGAGGTCCGGTATGCAGCGAGCTTTTCGAGCTTCATCGGTCCAACGTTATTGATTTTGACTCTATACACAACGACCTGAATATTGTCAGTACAGTGTTCGCATACACAGTCGATGAGTACTCACAGTCTTGACAAGTGCCGCAACAACACAATCGCCCATCATAGCAAGAGCCCTACAGGCGCCCATAACTGGTAACTCGGCGACTTGGCTCAGCTTGCGGCCGTGGTCAACTTCTAGAATGAGGATCCGCCCGCGGATCGACTCATCTTGCTCTTCGTCTGCGAATGCCGTGCCGACAACAAATCGGTCCTTCATGATCTCTTTTCCATTTTCATCTTTCCCTGCCGGCAGCTCAGCGCGAACAACACTCTCCACCAGTTCGTCAGGACCCAGTTCTAACGCATCAAGGCGCCGGAACATGATCTCATCAGCAAGGACAAAGTGGCTCTTGACGACCTCTGCGCCATTCACGAGCTTGCGATCAATGGTGCCAATTCCAAATGCCTTCTCGGAAGGAGAGTATGCAACACGTCGAACAGTAGAGCCCATTGGTAACGTTTGAATTTGCGTGGTGCGCTCTTTGTCAACGAGCGCGATCTTCAGCTCTTTCTCGGTTGCCACAGCGATGGAATCTGGGAATGCCTCTGCGTTCAAATGGCATACCCGTGATGCGCCCTCGGAGTTCACTGCAGAGTAGATGATCCGGCCTTCGGAGCCGTAGATCAGGCTGGGGTTCTCGCAGGTAGCGAAGACGTTGTATAGGCCATCACCCTTGGGGAGTTTCTTGAATGTGGGTTGCTCGGAACCAAGGATCAGCTTGTTCATTTCACTTAGCGAGTAGTCTTGTGGGTTTAGCGAGAATGTAATGACGCAGCCATCGGCCATGGAAATGAAGAGAGTAGGATGGCTGTCTGCGAGCACTTCGGCTACAAGAACTGATCGAGGGAAGCTCTCCCCAGTAGGGCCCAAGGATTTCGTTTGAAGAATAGCGAAGTCCTTGATAGCCATGATTGAAACCTTGGCTGATTGGGGGAACCCTGCGATGAAAACCCCAGTTGGTGATGACGGGACAGTTAGACCAGAGATTTGCTGGTCGGCACCGAGACCCTTCTGCGTGATGATCTGGACATTGTCCCTGATATCAAAGGATGCCACAATTTGGCCGCTTATAACGAGAACCAGATGGTCCTCATTGGCCGACGCGGCAGTGATCAGCTTCTGGTCTTGAGGTGCCCATTCAAATGTCACCATTTCGCTTTCTAGATCAGCCACCAGCACCCGTTGTTCTGTGACCTGAAGTATGCGGTCACCCTGGAGCCTTGTGACGAGAAGAGTACATTCCGTGAGTGAAAGCCCCAGGAAGTTATCCAACTCTTCAACTTCACCGTCAGTGCTAAACTGGAACACACGCGTTTCGTCAACAAATGTAACAATAAGCGTATCCAGGAAGTCGTCTTTGCTTCGAGTTTGCAGTCCCCAGAGGTCAGTGATGTGCTCCATTTCTCCCAACACACCTAACTCTTCCATGCCAACACCACTACGCACGCTTCGCAGCGTCCCGTCGTCAAAGGCACCAGAACCAGTCACAATTCGAGCCTGTCCGGATGAGAACTCATGTGTTTGGCTCTCACTTGTACGATTTCCAAGATCCATGATAGTGAAGTCGAGGATTGGTGCGATGTTAGACAATGTCTGGATGACCTCAAACGAGCTTCCATCCAGCCGGAGAACCTGTGAGTCGCCGTGATGCGATCCGACAAACAACATGCCTCCACCGAGATAGACCAGCACGGATGCACGAGACGTCTTGCCGAGATACTCGAGCTTCCAGTCATCGATTTCGCCCATGTTGTTCAGAATGAAAGACAGGAAAAATAGCCTCCCGTAGTCATCAGCCAACAGCCACCGCTGACTATCGACTTTCTCCCAGGCCACGAAGACCGTCGCCTCGTCAAGATTCCGCGTGATCACATCATTGGCATTATCGTCGATATACTTAATCGAAGTTTCCCCAAGCACAATTAGCCCGCCCAACGGAGCAGGAATAGGGATAAGATGCGACGACCCAAGATCAAGTTCCTGTCCGAATTCACCCCCCTCCAACTTCTGCACCTCCTTGAAAGTAGCATCTGCCAAAGTCCCCGCAGTGCCCGGCGTGAAATCCAACTCACGGATTCGAAGCCGCACCTTCTGCTGGTTATCTTCGTAGAGCAATGCCAGCCAGGGATTAGATTCCGAATGCAAGAATGCCGAGGATCGAACGAAAAGCTCATCAATGCGGGATGTAGTCGGTTTATCGAGTTCTCCCACCTGCAGCGGCAGGTCAGCCTGTGGCCCTCCCATCGACATCCGACCTCTTTTCTTCGTCGGTTGTACGATCGGCACAACGACTATCACGCCCTCGTATACTTCCAGCGTCATGAACCGCCCGGTGGGATCGATCAGACATCGCGGTGCGCATTGGGACTCCCGAGACGAGGGCTCGGCAATGTCGACACAGCTGCGCGCTGTTTTGATCTGGTTTGATTCGCGGTCCCATGTTATTGTAAAATAATTGTACTGGTCTGTGCCGACGAAGAGGTGGTCGGTTGGGGAATTTGTTGGTGCGGGCAGGCGCGCGAGCATAGTGACCCGCGCATTCAGAGCACGAGTCGCGGTCAGGACGATTCCATCCGCTGTGAGAGTGTAAAACTCGAGACGACTGGCTTTACTGCGGGTTCGAGGGAGGGTTAGCTATTGTGCTTGTCGTCATCGGGTGGAAGGTCGCTTGGGTTTGGTGCTTTGCGGGAGGATGGGACTCACGCTGCGACTAGGCACTCCTCATCTGGAGAAAAAAAGTTGAGCTTCACCGCATGGCGAATACTGCTTGCCCGATGAATGGGCACGACATAAGCCATCGTTATTCAGCAACCCGCAGTATCTGACAGCGCGGAGCTGGTTGGGTTCGAGGTTCGGCGCACCAGTCTGCGGGAATGGAATCTCAGGTAGTAGAATGTACAGTGGGTTGAGATGGCGAATGTCGGTGCAGCTGAATTATGGATTGCACATATCTCTCAATCGACTCTGTTGAGGAAGGGATTGCTCGGTCGGTGTGTGGGGATATGAGAGTCGAGGTTCCCGTGCAGATGACGTCTAAAGTCCGCGCTTACAACCGAAAGCATCCAAACGTTCATACTTCCAATTAAATAGATACATAGTTAAATACAAACATAATAATTTGAAAGAAGAGAAGAAAAAATAGATTCCTTTTAAAATCACAAGTCTAAAGTCATACCCCGCCCAGGCAGCAGTCCGTAGCTAACAAGCCCAAAATCCTCAACAAGAGGCCAATGCTAGAGAAACATGCAGCGCGAATCAAACAAGAGGCGTATCATATCGAACAAAATGTTAATATATAGGCACGATCATCTAAGCGTGGTGCAAGTGCAAAGAAGTGTTCATCAATCATGAGATCATGACCAGACGTCCTCCTGGTAGCTGCCGCTGCTACGCATGTGCTTGACCATCTCCTCACCCTTCTCGGCGGGCAAACCCCGTTGCTGGGCAATGATGTGACCAAGAACCAGATTGACCTCACGGGCCATGTTGGCAGCATCACCGCAGACGTAGAAGTTGGCCTTTTGCTTGAGAAGGTCGCTGACGAGCTCGGCGTTCTCCTTCAGACGGTGCTGGACGTAAACTTTCTCGGATCCCTCGCGGGAGAAGGCAGTGATAATCTTCAGGGAGTCACCCATTTGATCTTGGAAGGTCTGAACAAGTCATGTCAGTGTCAAGGTCCGGATTCCAAGTGCAAGGGGTTGTTTACATACCTTGAATTCATCCTTGTAAATGAAGTCCTCGTCGCTTTTACGGCATCCAAAGAACAAAAGGGTTGTGCCAACCTTCTCTCCCTTGGCAGCAAGAGCAGCACGTTCTTGGATGAAACCACGGAAGGGCGCGACACCAGTACCGGGGCCAACCATGATGATAGGCTTAGATGGGTCGGAAGGCAACTTAAAGTTAGAGTGACGGACGTGGACAGGCACGTGGATACCATCGTACTTGTTGCGGGGACCGTTGATTGAGTAAGTCAGGCCGTGAGGATCGGGGGACGGGTCGCCGTTCTGCTTCTGCTTAAGAGCCAAGAGGTAGTTGGTGGTGACACCCTTGACCACGTGCGAGGCACCCGGCAGACGAACAGACTCAACGACAGCGGTGATGCTGATCTTATCCTTTTGAACCAGAGATGACGAAGAAATCGAGTAGTACCGGGGCTGAAGCTTGTTGAGACCTTCAATAAGCAGGGAGAAAGGCACGGCAGTGAACGGCTTAGAAGTAATGCTTTGGAGCGCCTGAGCAATGGTGAAGCACTGGTTGGTGATCTTCTCGTGGAAGTACTCCTTGTCGTTACCCAAACGGACAATCTCGGCTTTGCTCTCCTCATCGGGGGCGAAAGCAGCAAGACTTGAGACAAATTGACGTGAGACGGGAGCACACACTTCCATGTAGTAGCGGACAGCGGCATCATAGGTGGTCGGGGTTGGAATAGGGACCTTAGCCGTGACATCGATACCCTTGATGTTGATCACCGAGTGGCGCTTCTCCTCAAGACCAAAGACTCCAAGGAAGCGATCGACCTCGGCGCCGGCGTTCGTGGGCCAAATAGCGATGTGATCACCGGTCTGGTAGCTGAGATTGCTGCCAGCGATGCTGATCTCCATGTGTAGACAGTTACGGTCCTTGACGGTGAACAGTTCCGAGGATTCGACAATAGGGGCAATGTAGGGGTTGTGCGCAGAGAAGGGGCCCTTGGGTTGACCCTCACGGTGGGAGGCAGTGGGCTCACCCAGGTAGACAGACTCCTCCTCGGGGGCTTTTTCATCATCCTCGTCAACGGAGAATACGGCCTCGTAGACAGCTTCACGTTCCTGGAGGTTCATGGCGTCCGACAGAGCAGCCCACATGGGCTCCTTCCAAGACAGGAAATCCTCTTCCATGGTTCCGGCGCCATCGTCGCCCTCACCAGCAGTTCCAATGCGCTGCGCACCAAGTTTGGTCAGGGCGGCATCGACCTGACGGACCATGGCGTTGTAGTGCTCATAAGTGTTGTTACCCAGACCGAATGTGACATACTTCAACGAGGACAGAGGCTTGTCTTCAGCGGAAGCGCCGCTCTCGAAGGCGACATCCTCACCGGTGAAGAATTGGTAGAACTCGACGGCGTTGTCGGTGGGCTCACCCTCGCCGTAGGTGGCCAGCACGAAGAATGCAACCTTGTCCTCGGGGAATTTGTCCAGGTTCTCGTAGTCATAGTCCTCAATGTCGGCGACCATAGTCTTCAGTCCGAAGCGCTGGGAGCCTTCCTTGGCGAGTCGAGATGCGTAATCCTCTGCAGTACCAGTCTGGGAGCCATAGAAAATGACACAGTTCTTGTTTGTCTCCTCCATCTTCTCCACGATGTCACGGGTCTTGCCGGTCTTAGCGGCTCCATTGAGGGTGGCGGCCGAGGATGCATATGGGTCTTTGGGGACGGCCCAGTAGCTACCCTTGGTGAAGTAGGCAACGCTACCCACCAAGAGGGCGACCAAGACGACCAGGTCGAGAGTATCCAGTTGCGCCATTATGGTACGTGGTGCGTATCTTGCGGGGAACAGGGGGTTTGTTGTGGCGCGAATTCCCGCCGAGAGGGGGAGAATTGGTTGAACGTGTTCCAAGGCCAGGGGAACAAACACAAGTAGACAAAGAAAGGTGGATCTTTGGTGAATAGGCCCCCCGACAGAGAGCCGTAAATGAGAGTGTATGTTGTACAGGATAGAGAGAAGAAGAAGAGAAGCCAACAGGTGGTCTGATCCACCAGTCCTGGGCTCCCGGGCTTTCGGTGGATCTTCACGGGCAAATCTCACCGCTGTCTACTTACGTTCAATCTGGTAAACTCCGAAGTACATGTAAAAAGTACCGAAAGCCTTTTAGAAATTGGAATAATTTATATAAAGAAGGTAAGAAGATAAGAAAATAAGAAAGACCCTCAGACCACCCAAGACCTAGTTTTATATATTATATATTGTGGGGGAGGGCAATGGCCGAGGGCAAGTCGGAACCAAGATCGGCCCCAAAAAGCCTACACAGTCTTATTCTCCACGGCAGTTTTCCCAAATGTGTCAGAGGCATTCCCCGGGGGTCAAACTGGAAAGAAAAGGCGGAGCTCGGGTAACAGAGGAAAACGGCAAGGCTGCTCGGGAGATCACAGGCCTATCAGGTCGGTGTCTTGGGGTGCGGAATGATTTCCGCACTTCTCTTCTCTTCAATCTACAACATATAATTGTACTCCGTGCCTATCTACAACATAGATAAAGACTTAGGATAGTCCAACGTGGTGAATTGCCTTTCTGGGCTCGGATCCCGGCTTTGCCATCCCTGACAAGTGGAGAAGATCGCCTAACATATATAGTATATCGGAGAATGGAGTGGGTTGTATGTCAATCTACTCGAACTCTTAACTCCTTAAAGGCAATTATGATATTGCCTTTGAGCCTCGGCATGTGCCCAGGTGCTTCTTCTTTGTCTATTGTAGCCCTGCTAAATAGCGAGAAGTATATAGTTCAGATTGTATCTATGGTATAGGCACCGAGCATAACATCGAATACTTTCGTGGCATTCAAAAGATGATATTTTAAGGATTTATTACTCTAAACACTCCAATTTGTGCGATGGGGTGAATGGTGTGCCTGGCTTGATATCTTGCAGGTATATATGTATATATATATGCGTGGATCCAATATAGGGCCGAGCATGCACTTCTCCAGAAATAGAGCTATATATCAAGGCAGACATACCCAATGACATGCGTGTACTACTCCCTTATATGTAGGGGGTTTATAACTTTCTCTCCACCCGTTCTCTAAAACAGACGTTTGTTTCAAGTTCAAGTTCCCAAAACAGTTTCATCACTACTACCCCGCTCGGCATTTGAAACCGTTCGATTCCCCTGAGATCCTTGTTCCTTACGTCAAACCTGCAGCTCATCTATAAGAAACATATGATATATAATATTAAGGAAAAGCTATGGGACCATACTATCTTCCTCTGGATACATCCCAATTTCTAATTTCTGCCACTAAAACAATATGTTGTATAGAAAATGAAAAAGGGGTTAACCAAAAATTCCAGTGAATAGAGTGAGGCTCTGTGGGGAGAAGAGCCAAGGCTAAGCAGCCTTGGAGTGCCCAACGGGAAGGGAATCAGATGAATACATGTATGCACAATATAAGACACAAAGAAACAGGGCTAGGAGACTATAGCGAGATTCAAATATCTCTTAAAAAATTTGAAATAACTAAATATATAACGACCTATCCATCGAATATGAGGCTTAATAATAATCCCCAGACGTACCCGTGCGCCCGATAAAAACATCAAGGTCTCTCACCCCAAAGTCTTCACACCCCTTGGATTCTTGAATTGGCTATGTGCAGCTTATATCAGAATCTTGACACGGCTGCTTGCAGGTTTGAGCAATGAGGTTCTCATAATCTCCAACAGTATGTCTTACAAACACTGTCGCTATCGGAGCAAACGGACTCGGTCTGACATTAGAATCTCACAGTGGCTTCACACCCTGCCAAAGCTGGCCCAGGCCAGACAATCCTGCCCCTCATTCCCGACGACCTTAAATCCGCATCTCAACATAATCTCGCATCCCCGTCGGAACGCCGAGGGACCAGGACCGCCCAGTCCACTCCTTTGCACAGTCGCGAATCTTCTACCGTCCGAGGAAGACCAGTCGATCCCTCCACTCTCGCCCCTATCCAGCCCCGACGTGGTCATTCCGGTTCGAAGAGCCCCGACGTATCGGGAGCCCGCCCTCCAGGATATGAAGTGGGATTAGAAAGACGGCCCTCCAATTCGTATGGTCACCACCGGCAGACTTCCATCGTACACGGCATACAGCATTCACGGAATACAAGCATGGCCGGATCAACCGCTTCCACAAGCCCTTTGAGCCCGGAGCTCATTGCCTCCCTCGGCCGTGGTGCGTTTGACGAGGCAACCCTTCCTGCCAAGTTCGACCCTCTCGAGGCACACTCGGGTTATTCGACACCATCCGGGATACCCGCTAGTCACGCGATGCCACCGACATTGAGTACAATCCAAGACAATGATACGACATTGAGGGATGTGAGCCCCGCCACCGTGATTCACAACCGAATGAACTCTGGAGGAAAACCAAGACGCGAGCGGTCAGATAGTCGTTCACAGTCTAAACATCACTCGGAATCTAAGACTGTTGGGGAATATGCATTGCATCATCTGTTCAACTCGTTTGTTGGACAGGCAGACAACAAGATCAACCAGGCCATCATGAAGCTGGGGGAATCCGATGCTCCCGTGGAGGAGGTCTGCGGTCCAGGAGCAGACCCGACATTTGATCAGTTGATATCGGCTTTAGGACATATCGCTCGGCAGAAGCCGAAACCTCTGATCGATACAATTATGTTCTGGCGCAAGGCTAAAGGAGATGCTGCTATTGCAGCGAGACAGATGTTGAATGAGCAAAGACCCTCGCCCGCTGCCACAGAGAATGGCCCTCTCTTGCGCCGCAATACCGAACCGACGCAGCCTGCTGACCCCACTGCTATTGCAGAACGGGCGCAGCAACAGCCATTTATCGGTCGTCCCGACGAAGTTGCTTTGATAGAGCGACGCGCAACTGTCTCGGTGTACCTAGTCTGTAGGGTCTTGATTGAGATCTTCAATCAGAGTAGCCTGGCTTCAATCACTCTCGACATGGCAGATCGCCTAGAAGACATCGTGTTTGGCCAGGTGAAGACCTCTGACCCGGACCAGATCTCGGCGTCACCTCTGCGGATGGCTAATTGGAGGATCTATGGCCAGTTGCTGGGTATTATGAGTGAATCCAATTTCTCCGGCGTCGCTGGTCGCTACTTGACGGAACTCGAGCGCTATCAAAAGGAGGAAACTGCCCGGGGGCCATCTCGTGAAAGCGATTCGAAGTCGGAATTGCTGATCCTCTGCATGCGATATCTGCGTTTGCCTATGACTTCAGAAGGGTGGCCCAAGTCCTGTGATTTCATGCGATCACTGGCACGCCTGTTTGTCAATGCGCACGGGCAGCGTATCAAACAGGCATACTGCTACGTGATTGAAAAACTTCTTCTCCCTGTTGCTGCCAACCCGAGCTGTGATCTCTCACTGCCCCGGTGGAGGGAATTCGTGGACCTCATCCAACCACGCCTGACACAACTCCTTATCAAGCCTCGTCATTGGACATCTTCATTCTCCTTGAATGTACTGTTGCTGTGCATCTCCAACAAAGAGACTTTCTCTTCCCAATGGCTCTCGATGATCTCGAGTTTGCCTGCACGCCTAAAAGACCGCCCTACTCGTGCACCCGCCCTCCACGCCATTTGTCGTCTGGTCTGGACCTATTTCTTCCGCTTCTCAGACTCCCCGACAACCACTCTTCGAAAGGTTGAAGAAGTGGCAAAGATTGCCCTGCCGACGGGCAGGAGAACATACATGAGTGCAGAGCCGGTCTTTGCCGATCCGTTGATTCAACTGATACAGATAATTGGTTTCAAGCATCCGGATGTTTGTTTCCGTAACATTATTTTCCCTTTGATCAACTCAGATCTGTTCCTATCTGGCAGAGAGTTGAAGATAGAACAGATGGAGCCGGAGAAAATGGTCATTGGTATCCGCGCTTTCCTGGCTACAATGTCTGATCTGGAGACAAGCGACCAGCTATGCCCTCCGATCCCGACTGGCTCACTCCCGAATCCTTTCACCGACGTTTCAACCCCCGTGTATTTCCACCGACCCCAACTGCTTAAAGAGTACAAAGTGCCCAGTGCTTCTCAGAAGCAAGACCCAAATTCATGGCAACCTGTCAATACTGCGAGACTAAGTGATAATGTGAAGGAATACTATTTCCGATTTTGTGAAGTTTTAGGCAAGATCACATTGCTGTGTGATAACACATTCGGCGGACAGGCAGTTCTGGATGAGAAGTTCGGTGGAACTACACCCAAAACTCCAATATCAGACGCCTTCAGCTTCGGTCGTCGTGGTGACGACCATGTCACCACACTGGATCAGAAACAAGGATTCTATGATCTGCTTCATGTGGCAGTCCAAGCCCTTCCTCGCTGTCTCTCCGATCACATCCCATTCAATTCGCTCATCAATCTTCTTTGCACCGGAACTGCCCATGTCCAGTCCAATATCGCTACTTCCTCAGCGGAGTCGTTAAAGGCAATTGCCCGGCAATTACACGCCCAGCAAGTTACCATCGGATTTGCTAGGTTCATCTTCAACTTTGATGAGCGCTATTCCACCATGTCAGATGAAGGAATGCTTGGATCGGGCCATATCGACTCTACTCTGAGACTATACGTCGAGTTACTGCAGATCTGGATTGACGAGATCAAGGAAAAAACAAAAGGCGCGGCAGCAATGGATCAACTGGAGAGATCCATTTCTGGTAGCCGAGCTCTGCACCTCGATTTATCGAGTGTCCTCGCCCATGTGGATGAGATTGAGTCACATGGGCTCTTTTTCTTGTGTTCTCAGTCAAGACGGGTTCGAGCATTTGCTATCACTGTCCTGCGGTTGATCACTGAATTTGATCGTGCTCTTGGAAAGGAAAACACAAGGATCATCCGGATTCTTGAGGATGCTTCTCAGGAAATCTTTGATGTGAATGATGAGCATCTGACCGTGGCAGAGTGGAGCCGAATTCAAAAGGGTAAAAGAAGGAGCGCCTCTCAAAATACCCTTATCGAACTGTGTAGCAGTGAAGTATCCTATGATTACACATTGTGGGGCAAGGTATTTCCCAACATCATCCGTGTCAGCTTTGAGACTTGCCCGTTTGCTGTAACCCTAGGAAGGGAGATCGTATGTGCACGTCTCGTCCAGATGCACAACATCATCACATCTCTCGCCGAGAGTACAAGATTCCCGCAATATGCTCCCATGGATGCATACCAGAATCGCCCCCTTGGGAAAAACATGGCAGCTGAGATCATCATCGAGCAATGGAAGCTTTACTTGGTCATGGCCTGCACCACTGTCACCAGTGTTGGGGCTCAGTCGCAAAGTCAGCTGGCAAATGCGCAGCATGCGCGCAAAACTTCAAAGGGAGCCCATCAGTCTCAAGATAAGATCAGCTCTGCCCGAAGCCTCTTTGCATTTGTTATCCCTCTCCTTTCTGCTGAACGGGATTCCATTCGCAGTGCTATTGTTGTTGCTTTGGGATCTATTCAGAAAAACCTCTATCGCACGCTTCTAGAGTCTTTGCAGTACGCGGTCACTACCTGCAATGAGGAGGCGAAGATGAGAATTGGAAACCACTACCGCAGCCCCAGCAGCCCGCGTCGAAACAGGAAGACCGATCGCCTGCGCACCGAGGTCACAAACGTTTACAAACTCACGTCTCACTTCCTTCAAGAACCTGAAGTGTACAATGACGACTGGATCGTGAACAATCTTGTCACATACGCAAAAGACATCCGCATCTTCCTTAGTGATGCCGAGGTTCAGAACGACTGGGAATTCCAGCGCCTGCGATTCCATTTCTGCGGGCTGATGGAGGAGATATTTGAAGGCATAAATCGTACTAAGGATCCTTCCCGCTGGATGCCCTTCGAATCACGAAAGTCTGCTTTCTCCCTTATGGAGGACTGGTGTGGATACTCGCCAAATCAATCCCAGATCTCTGAAAGGGAAGAGAATACGCGCAAGTTTTCCGTGGCCCGACCACATGAGACCGCTGAAATGAAAAACACCCCTGCTGCTATGGAGATTGAGAAGAAGAATCTACGCGCAGCAGCCTTGAGTGCAATGGCTTTTCTTTGTGCTGGCCCCATCAGCATCACCACCGAAAGTGGTTCTGTCCTCCAATTTGATGTCACTCGCATGCTTTCATGGATTGACATGATCTTCAACACCGAGCCTGATAAATGGCATGCCATTGGCCGTCGGGCTCTCAAAAACCTCATCATTCACAATCAGGAACATTCCTATCTGATGGAGCGATCAATAGAGATGTGCTACGTTACCGAGAAGCCCAAGACCATTGAGAGCTACTTTGAGGTGGTATCGCAGGTGCTGTTTGAATATCCAGACTATCCACTTGAATTCTGGAGAGTTCTAGGGGCGGTCTTGGTGACACTAGGCAACGAAAAGCGTGAGATCAGAATGAAATCTGCTAAGCTTCTTCGAAAACTTGAGGAACGCCAGCAGAAGAACTCCAGGCTCCAAGACTTCGATATCAGTATCTCGGACAAGACTACTGCAGTGTACAAGCTAGCCCAGTTCGAAATCTCGAAAAGATTAGCTAGTCAGCACTCTGACTTGGCATTCTCTATCTTTTCGGAGTTTTCTTTACATTTCCGAAGTCTTCGACCTGACAGTCAGCGAAATATGGTCGCTGCCATCCTGCCGTGGGTTCAAACGATGGAGTTACAGGTTGACCCGAATGGTGGCCCTACAGCCAAGTCATACATGTTGCTCGCGAACCTTTTTGAGATAACTATTCGTTGCAGTACGGTCCTGCCTAATCAAGTGCAAGCGCTGTGGCAGGCCCTGGCAACAGGCCCTCACGGGGGAAATGTGCAGCTGGTCCTCGACTTCATTATTAGCATATGTCTGGAACGCAAAGAGCAAAATTTTGTGGAGTATGCCAAGCAAATGGTTGTGTTCTTGTCTGGAACACCAGCAGGATCAAAGGTCATCGAGTTTTTCTTGTTGCAGATTGTGCCGAAGAACATGGTGCAAGAGCGGAAAGAACTCACTCCTCCGCCTCCTGACATCAAAAGCCTACCATACGTCGCAGACCTTGGGACAGTGCTCCCAGTTGGGAACAAACAAGCTGGTTTGTCCCTTGGACAGGTTGCACTGATATTCCTCGTTGATCTCATGGTCGCTCCGGTGACTCTCGCTCTAGGTGATGTTGTCAAGCTGATCCACATCGTTCTCATCCTCTGGGATCATTATACAGTCACTGTGCAGGAGCAAGCTCGTGAGATGCTGGTGCATCTTATCCATGAACTGATAGCGGCCAAACTCGAGGATGATGCCCCGGCAGGTGCCCGGCAATCAGTCGAAGACTTTGTGGAATCAATACGGAAGAGTGACCCCGCGGTTGTCTGGAAATACGAAGAGAATCATGGCAAAGAGGAAGAGACTGATGATCGCCGGGTGCCTGCATCTATGGCTTCTGTCACCCGTGATGTCGTCAAGTTCTTCAGCTTTGCTGACGAAGGTGTCGGCGACTTGTGGGCGAAGGAGGCATTGAACTGGGCCACTTCGTGTCCGGTGCGACATTTAGCATGCCGCTCGTTCCAGATCTTCCGCTGTATCTCAACATCATTAGACTCGCGAATGCTGGCCGATATGCTCGCTCGCCTTTCAAACACTATTGCGGACGAGGAAACGGATTACCAAACCTTCTCGATGGAAATTCTTACTACGTTGAAGATCATCATCACCTCCCTAGCACCGTCAGATCTTCTGGATTATCCTCAGCTATTCTGGACGACGTGTGCTTGTCTCAACACAATCCACGAGACTGAGTTTATCGAGAGTATTGGCATGCTTGAGAAATTCCTCGACCGGGTCGATCTCAGTGATCCGGTTGTGGTGACCAACCTTATCGAGGGCCAACCACCAAACTGGGAAGGTGGCTTCGATGGTATCCAGGACCTTGTCTTCAAGGGAATGAAATCGTCGGAGTCCTTTGATCGTACACTCGATCTACTTCATACTCTCAGTGGTCTTCCAAACAATGATCTCATCGGAGACGGAACTCGACATCTGTTCACTGTACTGGCTAACCTACCCCACTTCCTTCAATGCTTCAATGATGGGTTTAGTGACCCCAAACCTATCGCTCGTGCTAGCATACTTGCCCGGGTGGCTGAGAACGAGCGATGCCCTCGCCTTGCAGCATCATTGTTTGGGTTTGCCAATCAGCAGTACAAGACCGCTGGCGTCTTCCTTGACCATATTATCACCGAGATTAAGTCATACTATTTCCCCCAGCTGGACTTCCAGTGTCTCATCTTCCTCATGGGTCTCCTCACCAACACCACGGATTGGTTCCGCATCAAGACAATGAGGATCCTCTGTGTCTTGATTCCCGAGGTGGACATGCGGCGCAACGAGGTCACCTGCCATGGCCCAGATCTGATCTCCCCACTACTTCGGCTTCTGCAAACCGATCTCTGCCCTCAGGCTCTGGAGGTTCTGGATAATATCATCACGGTCTCAGGAAATCCAATGGAGCGCCAACATCTTCGGATGAGTATGGCATCAGCAGCCTCTTCTCGTGCTATCCGCAAAGAGTACGAGCGAATCCAGAGTCTGTACGGAATTCCTGAACCGACAGGATGGTCGGTTCCTATGCCTGCAACCCAGTCAAACGTGACCCGCCACAACGTCCACGCTGTCTTCTACACCTGTGTTGAGGCTGAAGACAGGCAAGAGGAAGATACCAGAACACCAAGTGTAGCCTTCCATGCGGATGACTACAGCGACTCATTCTTCCCAATGAGAGCTGATACCATGAAATCAATCGACACGCAGGTTGATGGCAACATGGGGGATATCGTACAGAAGTTGGACAGCCTAGATGACTTCTTTGAGGATACTGATACAATCACGCCTGTGCTGAACCCTATAGCCCCTCCCATGCTGCGAGGATTTACTGGTAACTATGTGGATACCAACGCACATCTGTACGACCAGCAGACCGCGCCAATTTTGCGGGAATCACTGGGTCGGACAGGCTCTACATCATCCTTCCATAATGGTCTCGCCGAGTCCCGCCCACCCAATTTCCGCTTCGACGGCCCGGGCGTATACTCCCCAGTAACGGCAATACCTCCAAATGCACAGATACTTCGATCTGGTTCTCATACCCGCTCTGTCACCTCCCCTACCAACAATCTCTATGTCCACACCGCTTCCAATGGGCCCAATTCCACACTGCCCGTTGGATTCAGCGATTCCGCTTTCCTGTCCGATGAGGACCCTGACGACGTGCATTCGGATCTGGAGGAACGCCCGACGATCAAGAAGACGATTACTCCACCCGCACCCATGGTCCGCAGTGCAACCGATGGACCACACTCCCTGGAGTCAATGATTCGCAGCGGCATGCGGAGACTAACTGGTGGCGCAGCCAACAGAGAAAAGGAGCGACAGCGGGACCACCTACGCGCGCAACACCGCGCCATAGTGCAAACGGCCAACTCACCCCGTGTCCCAAAGGTGCCTGAGGAATATCTCTCAGCACCTACCAGTCACCCGACATCACCGAGGTGAAATCGCTACATCACTCTGGGCTCTATCATATCACTCTGTTTTATCGTTTTGCTTTTTCATTTCTGTTGTCAGTCTCTTTCCAGGCTGCCTGGCATTTCTTGGGAGTTTGGATCACTTTACATACCCTTTACTCGTCCGTCTACTTCGCGATCGGTCTTGTCATCTAGCGTTGATCCGCGCCTCTACATCCTGTAAAGTCCATGAAGTCATATCTTGAAAATTGATGGACTTAACATAGTAGGTGTTTCGAATTTCAATATCAAAGTCTATATATTTGCATTTATGTTCAGCTCCAAGGTTATCTTTTTGTCTTTTTCTAGAGGCTACCTTCAAGGTCCGACATTCATGATAGGTATCTAGTATCTACATTGGACCAAATATTGAGTATATATACCCCACACATAACACGTGATGCGCTTCCCCACGGCTTTCCTATTCCGGTCTTCCCCGCATTTCAGGCTGTTGCGATGCATGACGATCTCGTGCTCCCTGGCATCTCGGAAAGCCACGGTTAAAGGCTGCGCGGAGCTGGAATGGTGCATCCTGGATATTTTAAATACCGCATCTCCCCATTCCAATTTCCTAGATTCAAACGATCCAACATTGTTCTACGCCCATTGGACTCGGCAATTGTTGATCATTGTTTACGCGTATTAACACTCGTCACTTACTGTCTCTCTTCGACATCAGAGGGAACATCATATTAATCAAAAATGAGTCTTCGAACAGCCATGTCCCTCCCACGGAGGGCGACTTGCTTCCATACGTCCGCAGTGGAGCCCCGACGCTGGCCGTCCAGCAAGGCCCGAGCTTTCTCCACAACTATGCACCGTGATGCGACGTGGGGCTTTGTCGGACTGGGACAAATGGGTACGTGATTGACAGCGAGGGCCTCGGATACACAGCCTCGGCTATACAATGGCCTGTGGGTTGTTTGTATAGCGTTTGCTAACTACCCCAGGCTACCATATGGCCAAAAACCTGCGCGCCAAGATCCCGGCATCCGATACCCTGATCGTGCGCGACGTCAACGAAGATGTAATGAAACGGTTCGCCGCAGAGGCACGGGAGACCGCACAAAGCAATGGCGCAGGCGCCAATGAAGCCCAAGTCGAGATCGCTCAGAGTGCGCGCGAGGTCGCCGAGAAATCGGTAAGTGGTTATCTACCGTGCAGGCTCAGCCTGTGGCCGAGCTAGTGACTTTCCTGCATGAACTGTGCCCCGTATACTTGTGTTGTTCTGGGGACTGATAACTATGTTTATTTCTGTCTGCTGTTTAGATAGTCACCGTTACCAGTCTTCCGGAGTCTCAGCACGTCATTGATGTGTTCCACTCTATCCTTAAACATGGACCACTGCCACCGCTCGAGCAGGAACGTCTCTTCATCGACTCGTCTACCATTGACCCCGTCACATCCAAGGATATCGCAAACGCCATCCACACCACGCAAACCGGCCGCTTCGTGGACGCCCCCGTATCAGGAGGTGTGGTTGGTGCTCGGGCAGGAACGTTATCATTCATGTTCGGTGCCTCTTCACAGTCAGGCGAGCTGCTTGAGCGTATCCGCGGTGTGCTTGCCTTGATGGGCAAGAAGGCCTGGCATCTTGGCGAGCCCGGTGCTGGCGTGTCCGGCAAGCTCGCCAATAATTACATATTGGCTCTGAATAATATCGCCACTGCTGAGGCTATGAACCTCGGTGTTCGCTGGGGACTTGAGCCCAAGGCTTTGGCGGAAATGATCAATTCGTCTACTGGTCGTTGCTGGCCCTCTGAGGTTAACAATCCTGTTCCTGGTGTCGTTGAGACTGCCCCCGCTTCGCGTGGGTATGAGGGTGGATTCGGGGTGAGTCTCATGCACAAGGATCTTCGCTTGGCTCTTGCGGCTGCGGAGCAGTCTAATACGCCTCTCGCCCTGGGTGCTCAGGCTCGTGAGGTTTACAAGGCCGTTGAGGAGGAGCATCGTGGTAAGGATTTCTCGGTGGTTTACAAGTGGCTGCAGGAGAAATCTCAATAAATTCTTTGCATTTCAAGTGATGGTCCCTGAGTATTTTCCTTTTCTTTGGATATCTCCCCCATTTCGGTACCTGCTGCTCTTTCTCATAGATATGGACTTCAGGATATAAAACTGCAGTTTAGCATTCTCCTTCAATGGATTCAAGTCTAGAATATCCCTTCTGGGGTTCTATGTCTTGAGAACATAATGAACATATACTGAATATTCGAATATCAGTGGGTGATATTCTACAGTCCTTAGGTACACGTATATAGTTGTCTCTCCCATGTGACTTCCCTTTCCCTTTCCACCACCAAATCCCCGTAGCTCCTTCTCTTCTTATCCTTACGCTCTTTCCTTACCCGAGATCTGCCATTCTTTCTTCTTGAGGCCTTTTCCCTCCTCATCCTCCCATCCCATCTCCATTCTATTCCTCCATTCCCCTATCCCACCATTTACTTGGCCATCGGTGTCGACCTGGCCCATTTATCCCATTTTCGATTCCAAAGCCGTCAGACTTTCGTTGCCGTATACCTCATCCCGACGTACCTCGTCTTTGCTTTGAGTTATCATCAGACGCCTTCCAGCCTGGGAGAACAGACGGCAGGTTCCATCTCGACAACAGGTAAGCTTTCCACTTCATTTTGGTCATGTTCGATTACCCTTCCAGTCTCCGTTTTGGCTGACCCTGGCATGCTTGGACAGCAGCCAGACTTTCTTGTCAGAAGTGTCTATATAAT
The DNA here is from genome assembly GCF_028827035.1 of Penicillium chrysogenum. Lineage (NCBI taxonomy): Eukaryota > Fungi > Ascomycota > Eurotiomycetes > Eurotiales > Aspergillaceae > Penicillium > Penicillium chrysogenum. Next base: position 662,788 of record NW_026622749.1, on the reverse strand, counting down.
TTGGTGCAGGAGCTGAGGTGAGAGTCGTGCGGCTGAGCCCATTCAATTGGGGCATTTGGTCATCTGGAGGCTTAAGGCCGCTCTTCAAGCCCTTTTCCATTACCTGTCTATCAACCACGGGGAACTAGCTGACGAAATTGATCTCTGTCAGTGTATTCCCTTCATCATGCACCCCCAGGGCTCCCAGCACACGAGCTCCTCTGGCTCGGGCTCTGGCTCGGGCTCGGGCTCGGGCTCGGGCTCGGCCTCTACCCAGACATCAATCTCACAGTCTGGATACTACCACCAAAGCGAGCCTCGTACACCCTATGGCCCCAGGTACCAGCAATCCACCAACCCGAGTTCCAGTGACGGCAGTGTTGCAGGCCTGACCAATCTTTTCAGAGGATTGAATCCTCGCCCCAAGTTCAACGGCCCAAAAGGTACCGCGCCCGTTCAAGTGAACGCAAACATGGACTGGTCGAATACCAACCGTGCGTACAACAGCCCATTTATCCTGGTCCCTAATTCAACCGTTTTCAATGGCGTTCCGACCGTCTCTTCCTTTGTTCCAAACGGTGTCTCTGGTCAGAACGATCAGATGGGTCAGTTTTCTTACCTTCCCACGGGAGTCTATCCCAACGTCAACCCTGTGGTGGCTGGCGGATATTCATCGTGGCCCTATATGATGAACTATGACATGCACGATGGGACAACAAACAAGCAAGCTACATGGAATATGCCCGAAGGTCAGAAGGCAGCTCAAGGGGAGAACACCGGTCAGATCCATTACTATCCTCCCGCTCTTGTTTCTGCCATGGATGGCGGTTACTCTTATGGGGGTATGATGGCCTCCCAGCTTGGGTCGCTCTCGCTCCCCCTCCAAATGATGAAGACCCCCAACGGATACGTGATTCAAGACCTGGAGGCTCTGACTCAACAAGAGCCTGCCATCCCACGTGCGGTGCCTGCCATGTGGACAAACCCATCTGAGCTAACACTCGCCAAGTGTCTGGAGAACCGCGAGGGTATAACTAATGTCTACATCCGAGGATTCCTGCCCGAGACCACTGATGAGATGCTGCATGCCTACGCGGCCCGCTTCGGAAAGATCGAGCGTTGCAAGGCGATCGTGGACCTGGACACCAGTCTTTGCAAAGGGTACCTAATCCACGAAGCTCCTTTCCATGATCTATCCTAACTTTTTGCAGATTCGGCTTCGTTCAGTATTATAGCTTCGAATCCTGCGAGAACTGTATTCGCGGTTTCTTTTACCTCGGCTACCAAGCTAGCTTCGCCCAGAAATCTCGCAACTCTCGCCTGAAGGATCTGGAGGACAAGTCTTCTACCAATATATATTGCACCAACATTCCAATCGATTGGACTGAAGCTGTGAGTTACACAAACCCCCGCTGTTTGCCTGTCTTGTTGAATTCTAATTAGCTTGTTCAGGACCTGCGTCGTCATTTCGAGCCGTGGCGTGTTGTATCAGAGAAAATCAGTCGTGATGAGAAGACAGGTGTGAGCAAGGAAGTGGGCTTTGCACGGTAACAAAGCCCCAATTGCTTGACTCCCATGACTTGTTCTGATCTGAAACTTGATTACAGCTTCGAAAACCGTGAGGTTGCCGAAAAGGTCCTGGCGGAATTCCACAACGTCACCAAGGGCGACGGGGTGAAGCTGCTTCTGCGCTTTGCTGATACCAAGGCCCAAAAGATCCTGAAGCAGCAGAGTAACGAACGTCGTGCCTACCGCGCCGGAGAGTACAATTACTCGGTTGAAGTGGTTCAGGGATCTACTCCCTCCCCTGGAATGAAACGTGGCTCTCACCTTACTCCAAACTCTCAAGTCAGCTACACCTCTCCAGCTGGAGTGGGCTCTAACTGGACCCCAGCAACCTCGATCTCTCCTTGGTAAGTCCGAATGCTACACTATATCGTAATGCAACACAATCTGATTGAGGCCACAGCCACCCGCGCGTGAAGAATCCATCAAGCAGTGCACGGAGCAGTTCCTTGTCCTCCCGGAGCCTCAATGCTCTTGACCACACGCCCGCCTATCGCAGTCGAGCTTTGTCCTTGAGCCGTCGCTCTTTTACTGACCTCTCTGGCGGTTCTTCCAAGACTGTCATGCCCGGCTCGCCGACTATGGGAACCCACAAGGAGAACATCAGAGCGGGATCTGTATCCCCCGCTTCGTCTTCTCCCATGATCATTCTCTCCCCGGCTCGCTCGTGCAAGTAAAGCCGTCGTGCAATATGCTCCCACGAATATCTGTATTTGCACGGGATGCTTTACAACATCTTATCCCCGGGGTAAGATGATCGGCACTTCCTCAGGGTGCTCTCCAATATCCAAATGCGCAGCATCTGTTACCATTCGCAGAATGTATTGACGATGTATGGCTCATCCTCGATTTTTTTATGATTGTTCCACGATTCACGACTTATGATTCACGATATGATATTCGGTTGCTTTTCTGTTTTCGACCCTTCGTGGTATTCTTAGACGACTCTACACGGTATCATTACGGAGTTCGGTTTGCATTTTTATGGAGTATGATGGGAGGATGGGAAATGCCTTTTTTTTTCTTTCGCAGTTATATGGGCTTTGCATGTTTTCAGCATATGTGACAGACAAGATGATGTTTCAAGACTTCGTTCAAAGAACGCTATCGCACCTTATTGGGTCGCGCAGTCTAATATGATATTACTCAAGACCAAAACTACTCCACGTAAGTGTTCATGTTCAAGATCCAAGGTGCGCGAGCACAACTGTAACGTGCAAAGCAATCTATCCGAAAAGGCCAATGAGAGATGAATCTCAATCTATACACAGGTAAGACAATCCACACTATTCAAATCAATTGCGCCCAAGTCTCTCCTCCAGATCCTCAGTGAGCTCATAAGCAGGAAGATACTGGCCATCAGCTTGAGCCCCAAGCCGCAATCTCGGATTAGGATGCGTATCAGACGTGCCGCCAAGACTGGTATATCCCTCATCATAGAGCGAGCAATACTTCAAGTCCAGATGCCGAATAAATGCCCAAATCTCCGCATAATGCCAATCGATCACGGGATGCACGCGCACAAAATCCGGCCACCCCCCATCCGTCCGATCAAAGTGCGTCAGCTGCGCACCATGCGGGTCCGTCCGCCTTGTACCAACAAATATCGCCCGGATCCCAGGGTGACGCGCCAGATAATCCTCAAAACTCGAGCGAAGCGTCGAATCTGGCGGCGCAGTCGTGTACTTCGTAATAGCAAGATGATAGGCTTCAGCAGAGGAGATGACGAAGTCTTCAACTGCACCGAAGGGATCAGGCGGGAGCGCATAGATGGCCGGGATGACCGTCGCAGCAGCTATTTGGGCCTCTGCGTCGAGGTCTGCGGGGGAGGAGTTCGTATCATTTGCGGTTGCAGTGGTGGGGTGTGAGTCGTTGCGGACGCGGCTTGGATGCAACCCGGCCAGAAACAGAATTAGTAGGACTAGACAGTCCTTCCCGCCGTTGTAGGAGACGGAGAGCTCCGAGAGCTTGTATCGCTGCAGCGCGGTGTTGACTACGTCTAGCGAGATGCGCGTTTGTCGTTGCACCGAGGCTAGCAGTGTGTCCGGGGCGTGGGGTTCGTTTAGGAAGGCTTGTACGCGGGCGTGGATTCTTGCGATCACGGTTGGGAGAGGGGGGGATTGGTTCGTCGTCGGTTGAGTCGTTGGTGGGTTGGTTGGTGTAGGCTGTCCCATTCTGGTTCGGGTCGGGGACTTCATTGGGAGGGATCGGTTGCTTCAATGGTTGGGAGGTTGTTGGTGACAGGGGCGGGAATGGTTTGAGGTGATCTTGCGGCCGGTATGGCGCATTCTTTGCAGTGGGTTCAGTCATGCTTGTGTTTTGAGGTGAGGTTGACAGAGCGAGGTTCGGGGCGGGGTGTGGGTTTCTCGGGGAGACACAACTTAATCCACTGCGGGGATACAACGCATGTCAAGTAGATATCTGTATCTGTAGATATGTCTGTATGCCTAGGCAGTATGAAGCTCGATATAAAGAAAATTGGAAACTTGGCCGGAATCCCCGCGCCTCCCCGCAGTTCCTCGGTGGAACTCGGTAGATTCTCATGGATTTGGGATATCGGAGATACACCTGCGCATGTGTAATTCTTAATACAATTTACTAAATGCACTTTGAAAAACGCTTAATTGCGACCATGGCTGTGTCAATTCATAAAGTAGATCCCCAAACGCCGGTAACGCTCAGAAGAAACAGAAAAAAAAAGGGTCAAATCAGCCCAACACTTTCATCTTCTTCTTTTTCTTCTTCTCGTCACCACCAGGTTTGCGCCCCTTCTGGAAATCCCGCCAGCTGCCAATGCGTTCTTCGCGCGTATCCTCCCACTTCTTCTCATTGTCGCGCTTCCGCTTGCGCGCCTCAAGCTCTTCTTCTTCCTTGCGCTGCTCACGACCTTCCTCCTGCAAGCGCGCCTTGAGCTGTCGCCGGCGTCGCGCTTCTTCTTCCAATAGGACTTGGACCGTCTTCTTCCGCCATTCGACCTTAAACTCATCGGTCTTGAGCTCGGGGGAGTCGAGTGTGTACTTGTGTTCGCGGATCAACAGGCGGCGCGCGTCGGCGATACATTCATCCAGGTATTCACGTTGTTTCTCGTCCAGAAGAGCTGTCTGCGCTTTTTTGAGTCGATCGAAGGCATCTGGAGCAGCGGGGTTCTTCGTCTTGTCGGGGTGGATCAAGAGTGAGATCTTGCGGTATTGGATTTTGATATCTTTCTCTGTAACACCGGGTTGGAGGTCCAGGACGGCGTAGCTGCAGTGGATTAATATTTGTAGAATATATAGAGGGGAAGTACTCCATTGTAGAGCTCCAGGAAGATTGGACTTACGAATCGAGGCTGAATGCCTTGCGAATGCGGTCGATCTCGACATCCTGTGTCGCGTGTCAGTCGGAACATAGATGTATAGCGTGCAGAGGAAGACATCATACCTTACTATACTCAGAGGCCTCTTTCTCCAGAGAGTCGAGGAAATCCTTGTCGTCGTCCGACATGTTGCCTTGTGCGGATTCTTTTGAAGTAGAGATGTTCCTGGCGCTCATGAGACCAAGACCTCAAATAGATAAGACAGCGGGCCCGGGCTTATCAGCCGCTGAGTCAGCGCGAGATCGCGCAGGACATAATCGCCAACAAACATAAGAGTACTCGTCCGCTTGTGCTTCTCTCCTTCATAACAGCTTTGGTAAGCTGAACATCTAGTCAGTCTAAATTAATATCGAATTCTCCATATAAGACACCAAATTCGTTGAAGACATAAAAGGTCTGGTTATAGATATCGCATGTACCTGCTTAGTTCCCACCGCTTTCCCCACCGCCTTCGTTTTTCACCCCCAAGTGAAAAAAGATGTTTTCACCGCCCGCCAACTTTCAAGATTCAACTCAAACCACATCATGGCGCCCCGAGCAGTTAAAGGGAAGTCGAAGCCTCACCAGGAGAACGGAAGGGTCTTGAAACGAAAGCGTGGCGAGGATAGCTTGGCAGCGCTCATCAAACAGGTCGAGGACCTCGATCTCAAAACCCCCGTCAAAAACTTCTCCGATCTCCCACTCTCCGAACCGACAGCCAAAGGCCTTGCAGCCTCTCATTTCAAAACCCTTACCGACATTCAATCGCGTGCTATCAACCATGCATTCAAGGGACGCGATATCCTCGGTGCGGCCAAAACCGGTAGCGGAAAGACTCTCGCATTCCTAGTACCCATTCTCGAGAATCTCTATCGCAAGAAGTGGACCGAGTTGGATGGTCTCGGCGCACTCGTTCTTTCGCCTACACGTGAACTAGCGATTCAGATTTTCGAGGTGCTTCGCAAGATCGGGAGATACCACAATTTCTCTGCCGGTTTGATTATCGGCGGAAAGAGTCTGCGCGAGGAACAAGACCGCCTGGGACGTATGAACATCCTGATTTGCACACCCGGTCGAATGCTGCAACATTTGGATCAGACGGCTATGTTTGAGACAAATAACTTGCAGATGCTGGTGCTGGACGAAGCCGACCGTATCATGGATATGGGCTTCCAGAAGACCGTGGATGCTATCATCGACCATCTCCCAAAACAGCGCCAGACTATGCTGTTCAGTGCCACACAGACCAAGAAGGTCGGTGATTTGGCTCGTTTGAGTCTGCAGGAACCCGAGTATGTCTCGGTCCACGAAGCAGCCGCCTCCGCCACTCCCTCAACTCTTCAACAACACTACACCATTACTCCACTCCCGCAGAAGCTTGATACCCTTTGGAGTTTCATTCGCAGCAACCTGAAATCTAAAACAGTGGTCTTCTTGTCATCGGGCAAGCAAGTTCGATACGTATACGAATCACTAAGGCAATTACAGCCTGGTATTTCCTTGCTCCATTTGCACGGGCGGCAGAAACAAGGAGGACGACTAGATATCACGACGAAGTTCTCTCAAGCCCAACACGCTGTCCTTTTCGCTACCGATGTTGTTGCTCGTGGTCTGGATTTCCCGGCTGTGGATTGGGTTATCCAGTTGGACTGTCCCGAAGATGCCGATACCTACATTCATCGTGTCGGACGGACGGCCCGTTACGAGCGTGTTGGTCGTGCTGTGCTTTTCCTCGATCCTAGTGAGGAGAAGGGATTCCTCAAGCAGCTTGAGCACAAGAAAGTGCCCATTGAGAAGATCAACATCAAGTCGAACAAGCAGCAGAGTGTTAAGAACCAGCTACAGAACATGTGTTTCAAGGATCCAGAGCTGAAATATCTGGGACAGAAAGCTTTCATCTCCTATGTGAAGTCGATTTACGTGCAAAAGGACAAGGAGACATTTAGGATCAAGGAGCTTCCGTTGGAAGAGTATGCAGCCAGTCTGGGTCTTCCCGGTGCTCCACGTATTAAGTTCATCAAGGGTGATGATGCGAAGGAGCGCAAGAACGAATCCTGGAGAATGGCACAAATGTCCGGTGATGACGACTCAGAGACAGAGAAGAAGAAGGATGAGAAGGAGGTGCGGACACGGTATGACCGTATGTTCGAGCGACGCAACCAGGGCGTGCTGGCGGAGCACTACTCGAAGCTCATCAACGACGATGGCACGATGGTGGCTATCAACGCGCCCAAGGACGCCGACGCGGACATCGACGACGAGGCCGACGAGGATGCCGACTTCCTCTCAGTCAAGCGCCGATTCGCCGCAGGCGACGCAGACCTCGGCGGGAAGAGCGATTCTTCGGACTCGGAAGATTCAGATGCCGAGCCAAAGACCAAGGACGTCAAGATGGTGCACTTGGACGGCCAGGACCCACTACTCATCGACTCAAAGCGACGCGAGAAGCTGCTCAAGTCGAAGAAGAAGCTCCTCAAGTTCAAGGGCAGGGGTACGAAATTGGTCTACGACGAGGAGGGCAATCCCCACGAGGTGTACGAAATGGAAGACGAAGAGGCGTTCAAGGCCCGCGGCGACGTCGACGCTCAGCGCGAGAAGTTCCTCGAGGCCGAGGCGGAGCGCACTCGCCAGGCTGATATCGAGGACAAGGAGGTTATGCGCGGGAAGCGACGCGAGAAGAAGGAGAAGCGCAAGGCGCGCGAGCGTGCCGAGGCCCAGGCCGAGATGTCAGAGGAAGAAGGAGAAGGTGGTCTCTCGCATCTCCCCCATGTGCCTTTCGAGATCCCCGGCTCCGATGCAGACTCTGCCTCGGAGCGCGACGAGCCCCGTCCCAGCAAGAAGCAGCGTGTCTCTTTTGCCGAGCCGGACAGCGACGACGACAAGCCCGGCAAGAAGAGCCAGGCTCCTCCCAAGTCTATCGAAACTCTGGGAGATTTGGAGGCTTTGGCCAGCGGATTGCTTGGTTAATGTACATTTTCATGGTTTGGGTTTGTGAGGTCTTATATGGCGTATGTTTTCCAACCAAAAATCTCTTTATTGAGGTTTAAAAGCACAGTGAATATGAAAGCGATAATTTTTAGACATAGCATATAGTATTTTTACATTCTTACACTTTACATTTTCACACGTGGAGATGGTGTACATAAGATGTCTAAATAAGCTCTAAAAGCCGCCTGGGCACTTAATTAACGTGCCATGTGGTTAGAAGCTTGGAAGTCACCTTCGACCTATAAAATCCCAAATCGGAAGGTGGAGCCGGACCTCAGATTTCCTTGACACATCAACGTCGCATTTGAACGGTCAGGCCCCGCCGACTCATCGATGGCTTCAATCACGCCATCGGGGAAAAACCTGAGACTTATTTGGAGGGAATTTTTCCCCTTTCCTTGTATCCATCTTTATCTCGACTAGTCACGGTCGATGTTGGATCGATCTAAATAATCGGGTACCAGAAACGTGGGTTTCCACGTGGGGGTCACGCGACTTAGGGCTTGGACACCTGAAACATCCTACCTAGCGTAGTTAGGTAGGTACATACATACCAAAAACAGGTGAGTGACGATATCAGATAATTCGAGCTTTCCTTTTTCATATATATTCATGATATATTGTACTAACACAAATCTAGTGGATACTTCTGTATCAATATCCATTTCCACGTCATGGCCGACATCGAGAAACACCCGGCAGCTGAGCCCTCCAAAGGCCCAGGTGATGTTCAAGCAAACCCATTTGTCAATGCAGACAAGCTGGCTCGCCGCTTGTCTGGGCGTCAGGTGCAGATGATCGCTATTGGCGGTACCATCGGCACCGGTCTGTTCCTTGGCACGGGCTCGTCACTCGCCAAGGGCGGGCCTGCTTCAACGCTTATTGCCTACGCTATCTGCGGTGGCATTGTCTTTGTAACTATGTTATGTCTCGGTGAAATGGCGGCGTTTATGCCCGTTGCTGGATCTTTCTGTACCTATGCTGGGTCAGTGTTATCTTTTTCTTGAAAAAGAATACCTGGACAATTGCTAACTTGTTTGACAGTCGCTTCGTGGATGATGCGCTTGGATTCGCATTAACTTGGAATTATTGGTTTAATGATGCCGTCTCTACCGCATCAGATATCATTGCTTTACAGCTTTTGTTGCAATATTGGACAGATAATTTCCCAGGGTGGGCAATTAGTCTAATCTTCTTGGTTGTTGTCATTGCATTGAATGTCTTATCTGTGAGGGTTTATGGCGAGGTATGTGTATATGGCTTCCATTCCATTGCGGCTGATCTGATGGTTCCTGTCTAGATTGAATACTGGCTGAGTTTACTCAAAGTCATCACTATTGTTGTAAGTGCCATCCCTTGCAAACACTCGCACACCCAGCTAATGCCATTTCCAGATCTTTATCATCCTCGGCATTGCTGTGAACTGCGGAGGAAATACAGATCACCAATACATCGGCGGCAAAAACTGGCATAAAGCCGACGCACCCTTCGTCGATGGAATTGGCGGCTTTGCATCAGTATTTGTCACAGCTTCCTTCGCATAGTATGTCGGCTCATCTTACCATTCATTCCGTTCAATGACCTCAATTCTAACAACCAAACAGCGGCGGCACCGAATCCATCGCCATCACAGCCGGCGAAACTAAAAGCCCCGCGAAAACAATGCCAAAAGTCGTCCGCAACGTCTTCTGGCGTATCCTTCTCTTCTACCTTCTCTCAATCCTCATCATTGGCCTGAATGTACCATACGACTACCCAGGTCTCTCAGACGGCGACACAAAAACCAGCCCTTTCACCATCGTCTTCCAGCAAGCCGGCTCCGCAGTGGCTGGCAGCTTTATCAACGCCGTAATCATGACGTCCGTTATCTCAGCCGCAAACCACGCCCTCTTCGCCGGATCTCGTCTTCTATTTACTCTTGCAGTCGATGGTTATGCGCCTAAATTCTTCGGTCATCTCAACCGTTTCCAAGTTCCGTGGGTGGCTGTCCTCGCGACATCCGTGATCAGCGGTCTCTGTTTCGGAGCCAGCTATATCGGCGCTGGAAAGTTGTGGTCCTGGCTGCAGAATATTGTCGGCGTCTCGAACCAGCTCTCGTGGATTTGTATCGGTCTTGCTTCTCTGCGGTTCCGCTCGGCGGTCCGGGCTCAGGGCATTGAGCATCTTCTTCCTTTTAAGAATTGGACGTATCCGTATGGTCCCATCTTTGCTGTTGGGCTTAATATTGTCCTTGTTCTTGTTCAGGGATGGAAGTGCTTCAGTCCGCATTTCAAGAAGGTCGATTTTGTCTCGTTTTATATTGAGATTCCGATCATGATTTTCATGTTCTTGGCTTGGAAGCTGATCAAGAACACTAAGTTTGTTAGGAAGTCTAATATGGATTTGAGGACGGACCGTTATGATCCTTCTCAGGAGGATGGGCCTGAGGGCCTGGTTACGGAGATAAAGACGGGTGCTTGGGGTAAAGCCCAACGATTTGGGCAGTGGTTGTTCTTTTAGTCTTGCCTTATTTTCTTTTATTGTGATACCTCCTGTCTACTACCATACCCTGCATATATTTACTGTTTCTCACCATGTTTACTGTATTTTTCTTTCTTTCTTTCTTTTAGGTTACATTGGGTGTCATCTGAACAGTCCTCGTCAGTTACAGAGTATGGAGCTGCTTTCCATGTTGTACTGCTACATTCAGTCTCCAGGCTATCACGCTTACGCCGGGAAGATAACTAAAGCACTTTGAAGAGAGTGTGATGATATCGCTTTGCGTGATGATCACTAAGTTTCACAGGAGACTGACAACGGTGTGGGGCTTAGCATCCTACCTACTTCGTCCCAATTCATGGTCATTTTCCGTAATATACAGGTAGACTACTGGATCCATGGGAGTCACAGCATCGACTGATTACCTAGGTAACTTGCGGGAAGAAATGGAGTGGAAGGGAAAAAAAGAGACTCCGATAGGGGGAATCGAACCCCCGGCTGCCGTGTGAGAGACGGCGATGTTAGCCACTACACCATATCGGATGGTCAGAATTTCTTCCACAAATTACACTTTTGGACTAGCAGCCACCCTTCGGGTTTAGCGTAATTTCACAATGATAAAATTCTCTGACTAAGTAAGTACCAAAATGGTCTGGTCTTGACAATCTGTTTAGACCCAAATTAGTAACCTTGGTTGGAATATTGGATTCCGATATTATTAACCAAGACCTGTTCGTTTTTCTTCACTGACCAGCTCCAACCTCCTAACATCCAACAACACGAAAAATGCACCCCAGGAACGATCTCTTAACGGATGTGGATCCCTCCAGAATCAATATTATTAGGGAGATTACGCGCTCTGATGCCTCTTCTATATTTGAGGTAGATCTGGACGGACAAAAGTATGCATTGAAGCTTTTCCATGACAACGGTGACCCTGGATATACCGAGAAAGGTCGTGATCTGAACCGATTTCGTTGCGAATCTAATGCATACAAAAAACTCCTCACTTCTGGTGTCTGTGATCGCAGCTTCGTTCCAAAATTCTACGGCTATATCGACCGAGTGGATCCGGCTATATTCCATCCTGCTTTAAAACATTTCACCCAGGACAAGTTGAAGCCGAGAGCAATATTATTAGAATACCTCCCGAATGCAGAGAGTCTAAACTGCGTGAATTACGTGGATACGCTCTATCCCCAGGCAATTAAGGGCATGAAGGAGATACATAGGGCGGGCGTTCACCACCGAGATGTCTACCCTAGAAACCTTCTCCTTGTTCGTGGAAACCCAGATAGGTTGGTCTGGATTGACTTTGATGTTGCAACGACCTTACACCGACTTTGGACCTCAACAGCTAAATTACTGTGACCACGAAATTGCACTTGTGAAGGGATTAGGGGAAGTACTTGTAAGGCTCCGTTGTCTCCTATGTTATAGGCATTTAGCATGCTGACTGACGAGAATAGAAAGAAGATCAAGCTGAGGGACTTCCTCCAAATACAAAATTTTATTAAAGGCATCATGATTCTCCCTCAAAATAATGAGGAGACGCTGCATCTGCTCGCCACATCAACCATCAGCGCCAAACCAAGCAAAATGAATATTGTCAACCTCATAAAGCCGCTTCTCATCTCGCTCAATGAAGCAGATATTCCGGTTTGTGTGATTGGGGAGGTTGTCTTAAACTACTACAATGTACCTCGAGTCGTTCATGTAAGTCTTCGCTATCACGACACCGCCAAAGGATTATACTTTTCTCACGTCTGGTAGGATATCGAGATTTGTGTCCCTGGGTTATCGCTGCCAGAGGTCGTATCCAATGTGTCCTCGACCACCGAGACTACGATCTATTCACAGAATACAAGAGAGGATTCCCAACATTCAAGGCATCAAATACCAGTCTCCGGTTAATCGTCTTCCCCGACACGCATTTCGGCATCGCTCCCCTACGCCAGAGCATTGTACCGAGCGACGAAAGAGCATCGACTGCCTGCAGCAAACAAATACTTGATTTAGTCCCTCAGTGCGAAGTTCAGGATCTTCCTATACCCCGTCTGCCTAATCTGTTCACTGGGCTCTGCTCGAGATTCTTCGAGTCAGGAAATCTCATGGCTCGCATAGCCGTGGAGCAACTGGTCGATGGGATGAACCTCGATGACGATTGGATCGAAAGTAATCTAGGTGGGGCGACGATCAAAGTGAGGAATTTAGCCGCTCAGCTTGTCCTCGAAAAAGGATTTCGGCATGAAGAGGATATGGCTTTGGGAGCAATGCATTCTGACTTCGATGCTATCAGAATGCAGGATCTAAGCTCGATACCTGGGTCTGGTTTTTAATAGCTGTTGAATCGCTGGCTTGTAATAAGACTAAATCTTCATTGGAGTGTTTGTTTGTACTGGTTTCCGACTGAGCGCCAAAGTCGATTTTATCCTATAACAAAATGTCTGTTGGCTTTGGTTATTTCGTGGCGTTCCTAAGCGCCTAATATCTTGTGGGAGTTTACGGCCGCTAGGTCGAGCATTGCCTAGTTGGAAATCTCATTGCACATCACAAACATTTATCCCAGTGACGACTGGCTTGCCGCCCAGGATGTTGAGAATAAATTTCGGGCCGCTGTTGTACCTAGGTACGCTATACGTACCATTTTCCCTCTACCAGTGTCAGCATTAGAGGAAGCACATGGGGGCCATTTTGCATGGCATTCAAATCCCTATCTAGCGCTTGTGAGACTATTTTAAGTCCCACTATTTATATCGCAAGTGTGCATTGATGACATGACAAGCAACTAAATGTTTCCCAACCCCATCGACTTGCCCCGCAGATCCCTCCAAAGCGTTCTAAATGCCGGCCACGAGATCGACACATAAATAAGACTATTCCAGAACCCCTGCAAAGGAAGCACAAAACTTGACGCATAGTTAAGCCCGAACGAGAAGTCGTTGGGGCGAGCAAACGCGTATACTCGGTTAGCCGTCGAGGGAACCTGTACCAGATTAGATTTGGACGCTGCAATGAATTGAATTGAGTTGAGAATGTAACCACATACCCACGTCACAAGCAGCGCAATAAAGAACAGTATCGCGTATTTCGCATACGCCCACGCCGCAGAGCTCGCCTCTGTCGCCTTCCGCCGCTGCGTATGCGAGTCCCCGCCTTCGTGCCGCGCCGATTTGAGAGACCCCTCTGTGCGCAGCGTGATTGGGTCCGATTGGGGGCGACTCAGACCCTGAGTAGGCGCGGAGCTTTCCTCTGGGTCATGCTGTATGCTGAAGGGATCGATGGGGCCGTCCTCGATAGAGCCGGAGTATGGGCTAGACGAGGACACTGTGAAGCTGCGAGTGGGGAAATCACTGGCCGATACGGGCCGGTGCGTTGGCGCGAGGGAGGCAAATTCGTTGGTGACATGGGTACCCGAGCGTACGAGGGGGGCATCGGGCTGTGTGTCAGAGCCGAGGGACTCGATACCGCTGAGGTTACATAGCTCGCGGTGTCTCTGGTAGATGACGGATCCTGCGCGTAAGTAGATGGTGAAAGTGAGGAAGATGACGAACCACACAGGGCCGTAGAAGACGGCGATGCGGAGGTAGTCCCATGGCAATGTGACCCAGCACCAAAGCTATACAACGAATGTTAGAATTTTCAGAAGCTTAAGGAAAAGTTATATGGGTCTATGTGTGGTCTTACAATTGAGGAGCCGTAGACCCGGCCTCGGGCATGAGTGTGGATGAAGAAGTATATGAAGGATGGGATGAAGGGGAGGCCGTAGCAACACACGACATACACCCACTCGATCTGGCGCAGTTGCTCTGAGCCATACTTATGAAAGAAGGTTAGATAGACATTGCACGCCATGGCAAAGGCCCATAACGCGTCAGCGGGCATGAACCTATCTGCCATTAGATACGCACTTGACTATCGACACCTAATGAATCAAGCAAAGGGGGGGAGGGGGAGGGTGGAACTCTCACCACTGAATTAAAAAAGCCTGGAGCTGGCATAAGGGGCTACCAGACCCAGCCTGGATGCCCGATTGTGAAATCATCGTCGCTATATTAGCCATCATATTGCCCCAGGATGCATAGAAAACGAGGCGGTTGATCGGTTTCCGAAATGAGCGCGAGCTGATGAAACTAGCTATGATAACAAACGTGCCGACCAGCGAGATGGCAGAGCAGACGCGCTCCGTGACTGAGATAGCGACAAGCTGCCGCTGCGAGGGTGCGAGAGCCATGATGTCATGACCTAGATGGCGGCGGGCGCGGTGAGAATATTTCTAGCACTATAGGGTTCGGTCAAGATCCCATGCCCACCAATTCTATATAGAAGGAGGGGAAGAAGTAAGGTATGCAGCTGTTTTTACACAGTACAAGCGGCAAAGTCAGCCCCAGATAATGGTCGCGTGGTTTCTTCCTGGGGAGCACCCGTGGACCCGTGGACCCGGGAGGCAGTTAGTAATACAACACAAGCTCGGTGGCGCGGTGATAGTAACAAGAACCCATGGAAGCAGCCCGATTCACATAACTCTGTGGCGACTACGGATGCCAAGCAAGTGTCGAGACAGCCAGACAAATCAAGCCAGCACTGGAGCCGTTTCCGATAACGAATACTCGTCGACGTTAGTGTTATTCGTTATTCGCTTTCGCAATTGTAAACACCACGAACAATATTCGCAGTTATTATTCGTGAATTGAAATCATGCGGCTAATCATTTGCAGCACGAGCTGCGAATACGCACACGCTTCTCGCCCCTGCATGACAGGATCCTGGAGGCTTTGGATCGTCTAGCATATCGGGGCGGGCCGATATTGTCGTGCCCCGCTATTTACTTCAACTAAATAGAAATATTTTAGTACAAATATTAACTGGCGCCTAGGTAGTATTTGATGATTCATGATGCCAGGGCCTGTGAGTAAAATCAGTTCGAATCTGCTAAGTTGGGTATAATATAAAAACATCGCTCGATCCTAATTCCGATACCAACATATCAAAAAGAACCCAAAAAAGCCAAAGTCGATATTCGGAAGCTTTCTACGGAGTTACTTAACTAATGATTTTCTATAATAGTGACACTAGGTGTATATACTACGTAGATAACTATATAGTTCTGTAAGAATAGTAGATTTATTATCGGTATAGTTTTGGGGATACGGTCGCCCGTATCTTTAGAGATCTACGTACCTACCTAAGTAGTACCGAACCCTATTACTAAAGGCGCCTAGCTTCACAATTCCGCGTATAGAATCCTATTCTCTAAGCTATATGGCGATATATCGAATTCGACGTATTTAAATTGGTTTAAGAAAGGCGTTTAGAGGAGTTTTATAGTTGTGTGGTTATACCGATATACAAGCTATTTAAACTGCTAGTGAAATGTCGGCCTAGCGATATAAAAGTGTGTATTCTCGCTGCTATAAGCTCCGCCAGTGTAAAAATGTGCCCCGCAAGATAAGATCTATATGAACAAACGTGCTTTGCAGAGGTTTGTGTTAACAAAGTGTCGAACGGAATGCGGAGCATTATACCACTAGACCATAACAAAAACCAAGGTTAATTATCGTAAGTCTAGTGGGTTCATATGGGTTTGACACAAAGTCTCTAACAATGTGCAAGCACCTCTTTATGGTGTTGGAGACTAGTATTCGAGCGTTCGATAGTATTAAAAGAAGCAAAGACCCACCCAGCTTCCTCATAATCCCGTTTCTTCTTCGGGGGAGCATCATCGCATACAGTCACTAGCGAAAACAGCTTCCACCCTGAAGATTCAATAATCACTGCGGATTCCCCAACTAGGATTTACCCGCCCGTTCATCACAGTGGTCTAGGCCGATTACAAGCAAACAGTCTCAAAGCGGAGCAAACACCTTCATTTCTCTCCATCTGCAATTTGTCGCATCAGCGTGGCTCTAAATATCAATCCGCAGCTGCTAATACCAGGTTTCAGCATAAAGCTAAATCTGCCACCTAGCGTGAGAATCCGAGGTCTCTTCTTAAATATGGAAAGATGCGCTGACTGGCGGCTTCATGGCTTTCCCAATGCATTGGACATTCAAGCGGAGGGATGGCTACTTGTCGTATGCTTCAATAGTATTATGTTAGGCGACGGGTTACTTTTCTTAATTACCTTACCTAGGTCGGTACTCTACGAATTATACAGGTATCGCTCGGGGCCCGCGGCTCCGCGGCTCCGAAAGTGTAATTGTCAGCATTGGCGAATATCCAAAATGCCTTTGAAAGTCCTAATTATGAAAAGACAGGTCCCTTTCTTGAAGGAACTTGTCTATTTTCCTTGGTTTATAATTGCTCTGGAACCAAATCCTCACTTTACGGCATCGCGATCTAGTACACATTTCGCAAAGGGAAAATGATTGGGAGTAACTAGAGCACAGTGGCACCGCAAAAGTCGGTGACCCCAGCCTGACCGCCCTTTTCTGCCACCTGTATCCTGCCGTATTAAAAAGACTCCAACAAGTGGCGAGCGTGTCATTCTAGTCCATAGTCTATACATATGTAATATGAAAGCAGTAGGTCGACGTCCGCGGTGCCACTATATGTCATTTTTCTATGAGTTACTTTGGCAACGGGAATGGTAAGTAATCGCCGACTATACTCTGTACTGTATAGAATGAGGGAACCACCATTCTCTTCTCTTTTTTCCTCGGTTCATTTCCTAAACTCCACACTATCTCTTCAAACCGCTGCGGTATAAATTCTAGGGAAACTTTACCCCGCGTTCACTAACTAGTGGCGAAGATCTGAGCTAGAGATAAGCCCCTGCATTTAGAGAATCCACTTCCTTCATTCCCACTTTATCATCCTTCTACAAATGTTTCTGTATGAATAAACTAAGATGGATGCCACTTCTATTGCTAGTATGATCGACCCTCAAGAGGATGATTATATGTTGTCCGCGAAAATGCCAGCACAATTTCCGAGAGAGATACCCCAGATGCTCAGTGTTTTGGAGAGCAACAATTTCCCCAGCATGGGACACAACGACAGAGACCATTTTGCGAGATATATCACACCCTTGGACGATGAGATTAGAATGCAGCTTGAAGGAGGCGACGATAATTTAGATTGGAGCACGATCTCGAATCATATCCTAAGCCAGCCTCCTGCACACCCTGTATCTGATGTTGACGAAGAGATCGAAGGACTCCTCTTTCAGGATATTGCTACCAGGCCCCAGGCCAACTCCGACACCCGTCGGATCCATTCATCAAGCTCCACGCCTACCAACAATGTGCAAGATTCTAATGCACGTATTTCTCGATTGGGTGGATCTACAATCAGGAACCCTCGCAGACAAAACCATTCCTGCGACCAGTGCAGGTCATCCAAAAGAGCATGCAGTTTACCTCTCCGCGTTGGAATTAGTGGACAAAAGCCCTCGACACCTTGCGCAACTTGCAACGCACGCGGCCTGGAGTGTACCGTCGCATGGCTCGCCAGCAAGAAGTTCGAAAAGCAGAGTAGGAAGAAAGCAAGAACTTCATCCTACCTCCGAGAAGATAGTCATCCGCTCAATGCGGCAGACCTGAGCATCGTGGCAGAAGAACATCAAAGGATCGACGACCATACACGCTCCCGGTCTGAAAGCTTATCGACATTGGAAGTCGATTTAGCCCGACAACTAACTGCGCATGAAACCTGTGTGCAGCAATTCAACCTTTATGTTGATGTCTGTGATATGCCGCTATCACAATGCCTTTTGCATGGGAGCATGCCGCCCCGCTACTCTCTGGGAATTGCCGCTTTGGCACCATTGAGCAACAGTGTCCATCTGAACACTTATCTCGAGAAAGCGAATATGTGGATCGAGAGCTGCTGGGAATTGAATTCCAGTCCGTGGTCTTCGACCACCGTGGCACCACATACCTTTCGAACAGTTAGTCTTCTCGACTCTTTGTTCCAAGGAAAGTGCACGGAGCACTCTCGCCCATCACCATCGCGTGATGCCTCGATCAACGAAGCCTATAAATGGGTTGCAATAGCAACTGCTGCTCAATATGCTGTCGATAAGAGCCAGAGTCAAGGCAG
This sequence comes from Penicillium chrysogenum, assembly GCF_028827035.1. NCBI lineage: Eukaryota > Fungi > Ascomycota > Eurotiomycetes > Eurotiales > Aspergillaceae > Penicillium > Penicillium chrysogenum. The sequence goes on along the minus strand of NW_026622749.1, from coordinate 644,400 downwards.
AGAACATAGCCGTGATCTTGCACTCACTACATGGTGCAAGGCCCGGAAGATGGTCTTTAAGAATATCGCAGCATCTGGATCGTTTCGGCAGTCTTTGTCCCTTATACTCTTCGGCCTCATTTTGCGCCCCAAAGGTGACCTTGACGATGATGCCACACTTGAAGACTCCCGATTTGCGTTATGTGAAGGGATTCGCCGCCTTTATAATCTTTGCACTCGGGCATATGATTACGTTCATGAAATGCAAGAGGATGATCCAATGCAAGACGATAGAGGGATCGTCAACACTCGTTCAAAAATTTCCACCTGACGTGACTGCGAATGTTCTGGAATTGATAGGGGCGATATCATGGTTGACAGACATGACGAACTCTGTAATAATCGCCACGTCGCATGGGGAACTCTCTCCTATGGATCTCTCTATCTCCAAGGGTGATCGCAATCCTGATATTCCTCAAATACCTCGATTCTCGCCACATTCTCCCCAAAACGATAATTCGCCACCTACAGAAAATGAAAACCAATTAATCGATGATTCGATTTTATCACGGGCCATTTCGTCGGAGCAGACGATGATGACACTTCGGCGCTATGACATTTCGGATGCCAAATTGGGATATACAGTGAGACAATCAGGCTCACTTGTGATCCTTCTCTGGAAGTCACTGGCTTCCTTAATACTGGCCGAGAAGAATGTCCGAACAGGAAAGGTCGACTATGAAATGCTTCACTGGAGGTATAGAAGCACTTTGAAGCTTGTTAAGTTGTGGAGGACGACATTTGGAACTTTTGATGGTGCAACTACAACATTTCTCGAACAGTCATCCTCGGAAAATCGACGTATAGTTGCCTTCTGTTTGAATGATGGCGATCTAGCAGTTCTTTTATTCCATGAAACAACAAAGCAGCTTGAGATGAGCCTCTCTCAACTGCCCTCGACACCTGAGATGGAAAGGCTGTGCGAAGTTCTTCGATTGGACAGATTGGTTCGACAAGAGCAACGGCTCATGAGTGTGGCTCAAGTATCTACCATGGCCTCCATATGTCAAGGGATTTCGAGCCCTGGCTTCCAGGGCGAGAGTGGCATGAAAGCATGTGTGCAAGGCATTGGGGCACATCCTGTAAGTGACTTAGTCCATTAATTAAACTTCCTACTAATATTTTCGAAAGTATCCTACCTTGGTCGTGCAAGCAAATACGTTATCTGCCAAGGCTCTCGCTGAACAGGTGCATGTCCGAGTCAATGAAATGGACATGAAAGGGGCTTCTGAGGTGATGAAAGGACTGGAAACTTGCCTGCAGGCTTTACGTGGACTTGAGGAGACTCTTGTCACTTTCCCGGATGTATCGTGCTACAACAGCCAAATCGTGGTCTAATGGCCTTTAACCGAACTGTATAATCTCAAAGCACAGATATTTCCAGTAAGCTTGCCGATTGGACTTAACGACGAAGAATAGAGTATATTGCATCCAAGGACAAAAATGATACACGTGGACGCGCCCATTTAGTGCTCACAAATTTGCAGTGGGAGGTGCGGATCTTTTACGTTCGTCCCTGATCATGTCGCTCAACTTGTAGGCCATGGCACCGATGGGTGCAGTTGGATGTCCACTGATCTGCTCAGGGAAGACACTGGAATCTATAACACGGAAGCTCCTCACTCCGTGTACTTTGCATTCCAAGTCGACCACACTGGTATCACGCGATGGACCCATGCGTGCGGTGCCAACTGGATGATACAATGTAAAAGCTTTCTCTTTCGAAAAGCGGATCAGGTCATCGTCTGAGATCTTCTCAATGTGACTGCTCGAGTAAGGCCACCAGTACGACGAAGGGTCATCGTTAGTTGCAACTGGCTCAAAAAATTCCCGGAAGGCCGGGCTTCTTATTATGCGAAGGCAGACGCGGAGGCCCGTCAATAAAACTTTCAGATCATTGTCTTCCTCATCAGACAGGTACTTTGGATTTATTATGGCTAGGAAAGGAAGTGGTTAGCTTAGGAACTAGAAAATATAAAATTAACAGATTGAATTTTCTGGTGGACTCACGAGCATCAAAAGAGCTTTTGCTCTGCAGGGTAATCAAACCACTGCTTTGTGGGCGCAGGTGAATTGGGATGAGGCTAAAGACACTACTCCCATCAATTGCAGCTTCTTCGCCATGATGAATGAATGCAAGGGGTGCACCAATAAGTTCCAAATCTGGCCCAGTAGGACAAGATGTATGATCATTCGGTGGACCGGTTGTAGATTCAGGGAACCGGTAATCTGACGATCGGATAAAAGCAGCGGCCTCTCCTATATTGCTGGTGAGAGGGCCCTGTCCAAAGAGCATCCACTGGACGAGATATGGCAGGGCTCTGATATTGTTGGAAAGGTAATCGAGAGTTTTTCCCGATTTGGCCTTGCAGAGAATGGCAGTTGTGCAGAGATGGTCTTTCATATTCTTACCAACCGCATCATTCTCCCGAACAACCGGAATGCCATGGGCCTTTAGCTCCTCAGCCGGACCAACCCCACTCAACATCAGAGTCTGAGGTGTATTAACTGTGCCCCCACAGAGAATGACCTCCCTTCGCGCATGTACTTGGAAACGGGCCCCCTCGCGGTTCGTCTGAAGCTCGACGCCGATGGCTATAGGTTCTTTTGCACTGAGGCAATCGAAAAGAACACGTGTAACATGAGCATGACACGCAACGCTAAGATTCGGTCTTTGCAGGACACTAGGGGATAGGTAAGCGGTGGCAAGGGATGAGCGTTGCCCTTTCGGATCGATGAATGTTTGAAATCGAGTGACACCGAGGGTACCGTTCGTAGTATTCACATCTGCACTACGAGGAATACCTGCATCTTGACAGGCTGGTATAAATCCATCCTCGATGATCTCAGATAGCCAGGAGTACCCGGTTTGCCAACAGCCCGAAGACCCACGGTGCTCAGTATCGATCGCAGGGCGTGCTGAATCTGGAGTAAACATCTCCATGCGTCGCAGGTAAGGCGCCAGGTCATTGAAACTCCAGCCCTCACATCAATGAACAGACGCCCATTCGTCGAAATCGGAAGGCGAACAATGATGATACATCATAGCATTAAGCGAAGTACTACCTCCGATCAGACGTCCACGAGGCCAATAGAGCCGGCGTGCTGCCAGGCCTGGTTGCTCCACTGTGTAGTAATCCCAGTCATCTTCGGTGTGGAAGAGCTTAGGGAACATCAGTGGAACCTTCGATTCCAGGACCTTGGTGTTGTCGCCGCCTGCTTCGAGAAGGAGAACAGAGGTGTTCTTGTCCTCGGACAGTTTGCTGGCAAGGACGCAGCCGGCCGCGCCTGCGCCAACGATGACTTCTGAAAGGTTAGCCTCAGCAACCTAATCCAAAGATACTTCACAATTGTTCATACCGTAGTCATAGCTCTGAAGCGTCCGTAGAGCTGAGGCGTAGGTCACCGGTGGCCCCGTACGAAGCTGGGGCGTAGCGTAGTGGAGTGGGTTATGCAACGGATTCCGGCGTTGGCCCATACTGAGATAGTGAAGGAAGGAATTGCTTTAGAAGCCCTATATTTCTTATGTGGAGATTTGTCGTACTTATAATATCTTGCCCGACGTTGAAATTCGCCGACACACACTCTGCCCTCAATCCAATCCATATTCTCCTCGTCCCTCCTCCCCAAAGCATATCATCACCCTATCCTCAGACAGAAAGGAACTGCAATCTGCGAACGAGCAAAACCGCGGAGCCGCTGGGGTTACTTTACCGCTTTGCCATTTATGAATTTTGCTCACTGCGGTTCCGCTGCGGTTCCGCGACGAAGTGACATCCTCACGGACCGAGTTCGCCGAAAATGTCTCTTATTCTTTGAAACATTCTTCCTGGTTTACTGTGACTTCCTAACTTTAGATTCGGACGCCATCCTCACGTCCGTTGTCGTATGAACCCATGAACCCGGGACAAGAGTTTTACACATTATTGGGGGCGAGACAAGACCACAGTAAAATTCATTTCTCATTGATCATATTTACCACCGAATTACTACACCAACTTTGCCTTACACGGAGAAGACACCATGGAGAAGTTTGACATCGCCGTCATCGGAGCCGGGATGGCTGGAATCACCGCGGCCCGCGACCTGAGCAAGAAGGGCTTTTCGGTGGTTCTACTCGAAGCGCGGGACAGAATAGGCGGCCGAACCTACCTACAAAAGGTCCTTGGGGACGACATTGAGCTCGGCGGTGCCTATGTTCACTGGACCCAGCCGCATGTGTGGCACGAACTGCAAAAGCATGACATCGGTCTGTTGCCCCCACTCCCTTCCAGCAAGGCTTACTGGCTAGCGGATGGGAAAATGCACTCCGGGACGGAGGAGGAATACTACGAGGTCCTCAGTCCTGCAATGGCGCAACTCTTTGCCGACGCGCGCGCGCGCTTCCCCCTACCTTGGATGATCAATGCTGTGGACAACAGTGACATGGAACGCGAAACCATCGAGAGCCGCATCAACTCGCTAGGCCTAGACTCTTATCATCGAGATGTCCTCGATGGTGCCTTGGCGGGAGTAGTCCACAACTACAAGTATCACGGCATCGCGCAGCTCCTGCACAACGTCGCAACCTACTTCGGTGACTACAAAGCTTTCTTCGAGACAGCGAGCTTCTGGGCCATTGAAGGTGGTACCAAACGCCTACTCGACGCTATTTTCTCCGAATCGACTGCTGAGCTCCGCCTCTCAACCCCCGTCAGTTCTATCCAGGATCATGGCTCGAAGGTCTCGATTATCACACGTGCCGGCAAGAAGATCTTCGCGCACGCGGCGATTGTTGCTGTGCCGGTCAACACGCTTGGCGATATTAAAATCTCGCCTAGTCTTCCGCGCCTTGCGAGAACTATGGTCGCGGAAAAGAACCCAGTCATGGCAAGCAAGATCTGGGCCCGGGTGCGAGGCGAGGTCGAGCCCTTTACGGGGTACGCCCCCGTTGGTAAACACCCCATCAATGCGGTCCGGACAGAGCGCTACCATAAAGGCGATACGCTCATCATGTGCATTTGCTCTGACGCGGCCGCAATCCGCGCCGATGACAAGGAGTCCGTGCAGACTGCGCTTCGAAAATTCATTCCGGATATCGAAGTGGTCGACACAGCCTCTCACAGCTGGGTCGAGGACGAATTCTCGAAGGGTGGCTGGATGATGCACCGGCCAGGGCATATGACTGGTGGTGCAGCTCATATTCACCAGGGTCATGGTCGCATTCGTTTTTGCGGAAGTGATATTGCAGCCCTCGAAGTCGGTGCCATCGAGGGCGCAATGCAGTCAGGAGCAAGTGTCGCTCGCGACACCAGTGCTGCATTGTCCGCTGCAAACAAGGGAAGCTCTCATTTGTAAGATGCGGTGTTCGGCTCCATCTATAGGAGTCGAGTTCTTCTACATGTTCCTCAGATTGTTGTTCCTTAAACTGTCGTTCCTTAGATTGTTATTCCTTAGAGAGTTGTTCCTTGGTCGTATCTTTAACACTGCAAGTCTGTTATTTTGAATAAGAGTTTGTTGTCTAATCACAGAAATTCCGTTGGCACTAGTGCCGAGTACCGAGGGAACCAATTGAGATTAGTACCCGAAGAGCTATCCAGGAGATCGCTTATAAGAGCGTCTAATAGCCCGCGAGGCTAGTATTGGTATATTACCGCTTGGGCATTCTGAATTGATCCGAGTTACCATACAAAAGCTTGGAGACACTAGGTGGAAGTTGAATCAGTCTGCTAGAGGTAACTAAATAGCACCGCTCAGTTTAGAAAATACATATTACGGTACCCTGGACAGCAAACGAAAAACACGCCAAATGTATACACTTGTCGCAGGTTGAACTTCACGTAATTCAAGTTTGTCAGAAACATAGGTCTAAGTTCTCAAGCACAGATTTCTACCGACAGATTATCTCCTAGAAAGCAATTGCCGCGCTCATGTTATCCACTCTAAGCCTTTCTGGAGGCTCCCATACATCGCGTCCGTAAGATCTTTCCAATAGTAGGACCTTGGTTTCCAGACAGAGCGGTCACCCACGTTTGGCAGGACATTCTGTGCTTCTCGGACATAGGTAGCCTTCAAGTTTAGGAACGGTAATCTTTTGACGTGCTTCTTTTCCTCGGCTCCCATCCGGGGCACCACCATCGTAGCGTGGTCCTTGTTCATCTTCTTGAACAACCGGCATGCTAATTTGGCTGTGGTGTCAGCGCCGAGAGTCCAGCTAGCATCGGTATATCCGAACGCAAACACAGCGTTCGGCAGGTTATCCATCATCGCAAACTTCCACAGGAAATTTTCACCAATGTGATACTGTAAACCATCAACAAAAATCTCAATACCGCCAGCAATGCACAACTTCAGGCCGGTAGCTGTGACAATAATATCGGGATGCAGCTCGCCACCCGATTGGAGCTGAATACTCGTTTCCGTGACGTTCGCAATCGTGTCCGTCTTCACGTCGGCCTTGCCGGTCCGAATGCTTTCGTAGAAATCGGACTCCGGGCACATGCACAATCGCTGCTCCCACGGTTTGTAGTTGGGGTTGAAGTTGGGGTCCAGAGGCATGTCCTTGGGGAGTTCTTTGGCGGTTAATATCATCAGCAACTTTCGGGCCAGGCGAGGAAAGCGCCGGCAAAAATTTACCAACACAAGTGGGACAATAATCCATTTGAACCGGATGAGCTTTCGTGCCAGCACTTTTGGGAACAAGAGCCGAATCAGCTTCTCAACGAGGTCCTCATTTGAGACCGATAAAATATAGCTGGGGGAGCGTTGTAGCATCGTCACATGTCCTGCGTCCTTTGCAACGTTCGGTAGCAATGTGATGGCAGTTGCTCCAGACCCGATGATGACGACCTTCTTGTCCTTGTAGTTAAGGTCCGTGGGCCAGTACTGCGGATGCACCAGTGTTCCAGTGAAATTCCGAATTCCAGGAATATCAGCCTGAAGCGGCTGGTGATAGTCATAGTAGCCTGTTCCCAGAAGGACAAACCGGCTTTGGAGGTTGCTGGACGTTGTTTTGTCCACGGTCAGGGCCAGATTCCAGGTCTTGGACTCGGTGGACCAGGACATTTGGTCGACTCGATGATGAAACTTGATCTTCTTGTCGATGCCTTCTTCTACCGCGCAATTCTGCACGTATTCGCCAATCAACGAGCCATCCGCTATCGAGTGTTTCTGGGTCCAGGGCCGCCATGCGAACCCGAAGGTGAATAGATCGGAGTCCGATCGGATGCCTAAGGTTCGGGAAAATCAGTGAAGGCTCGTTGAAGGAGAAACTCTGACAACTCCAACTCACCAGGGTATCGAAACAGACTCCATGTGCCTCCGATCTCATGGCGTTCTTCCAAAATGCAGTAGCTCAATTCCGGATTACGTTCTTGCAACCGATAGGCAAAGTTGATGCCGGAGATTCCAGCGCCGATGATGATAACATCGTAATCCACGTCTTGCTGCTTTGCAGACATTGTGCCAGAGGTCCAGTCTTGCTCGGGAAACCAAAAAAAAAAAAAAAGGTTCGTCTCTGGAGCTCAAAGCTTCAACGACAAGGGACGTTCTGGTCCTCAATGTCACTTTCCAGTTGATGTAAAGTCTATCTTGAGCAACGCAGCAGACTAGAAAAGTATCTTATTTCCCCAGGGCAGGCCCAGATTTAACCAGAATGCGGAAGCGATCCATCTCCACTTCAGCCACGGGAAATGACCGACAGGGTTAGTGGACTCAATTCAAGACTTGGGATAGGCATAGTCCATATCATATCAAGACGCGGTTTTTCCATCATCGATTTCTCGGAGCCGCAAAACGCTTGCTATTTGCAATTAACTAGGTTTCGTCTGAATATAACTAACGCATTAACCTTAGGTAAAAGTAGCAAAAAGCTCGGTGACAGCCGCTGCGGCTCCGCAGGGCGGAACCGGATGATCAGGTCTCTCTATCGGGTCCGGATCTTATGTATTTCATCGAAGCCACAGGAAAGCCTTTGAACCCTTCTCCAGCGGAGCCGCCGAACCCGATTCGCGAAATCTACCGTTTCCCCGTAATTGCCCCCCGTACGGGGAGGTCACAGCGGTAGTTTCGAACATTCTATCTAGGTGCGCGAATTATGATCCGAATGGGAGGGGTACTTTGGGTAGTGATAGTGGAGTACCGTTACTACATCAAGAGCATGGGTTAGATATAAAAGCAATGTTGCAGGTCTTCGTCTGATGTTCATTTTCAAACGCCCCTTCCTCTTCGAGTAACATTTCTCAAATATACCACCCTCATACGCATCATTTTTCACTATGGCTAGCTTTATCTCCAGCCCCAAGCGGGTCGTTTTCATCGGCGCAGCTGGAGAGATGTGCCGTATCGCCATCGAACGCTTTGCGGCCGCAACAGATATTTCGCTCGTCCTCGCTGATATTAATGTAGCTGCCATCGAGGCACTCGCGGCAAAGCTTCCTGCCGGACGGGCAACTGCTCAGAAGTTAGATCTGTATAATCGTCCTTCGCTGCTCGCTATCACCAAAGGCGCTTCACTCGTCGTTCTCGGCGCCGGTCCTTATGCCAAGACTAGTGAGCCTGTGCTCTCAGCCTGTCTTGAAAATAAGGTACGTTACCTCGACTTCGACGATGATGTGGAGAGCACCACTGCAGCCCTCGCCTTGCATGAGAAGTCAAAGGCCGCAGGCGTGCCGTTCTTTATTGGCTGCGGCGCCTCTCCCGGAATGACGAATGTCATGGCTGTCGATGCTGCCAAGGGCATTCAAAAGGTGGATACGATTGATGTCTGCTGGCTTGTCGGTGACGAGCGACCAGGTATTGGCAAGGCCGTCCTGGAGCACCTCATGCATATTGCAGCCGGCCCCTGTCTGACCTGGGCAAATGGTAAGGCCACAGTAAACGAATATTGGGTCGAGACAGGCTATGCCCCAATCGGTCATCACGGAGAGATGCTCCTGCACGAGACTGCCCACCCGGAGCCTGTGACTCTCCCTCGCCTCTTCCCCAACGCCGACCGCATCCGCTGCCTCGGTGGCCTGCATCCCGCACCATTCAACGGCGTTGCCCGTGGCCTTGGTGTCGCTGTGCGGAGTCAAAACATCACTCTGGATGAGGCAGTTAGTTTCCTGCTGAACCTGATTAACAACCCTAACCCCCTCGAGGGCTGGGAGGCCGGTCTGGGGAAGGCCAGTGGGTACCTCCGTGGCGGGGACATCTCTCTCAAGGAGCTTTGGCAGGCCATTACCCATACCGCCGGTGCGCTTGGACCATGGCGCCACGCTATCTTTGGAATGCTTGACCAGATCAAGACTGGTGAATGTAGCACTGGAGATGTGCTCAGCTTCCTGCTCGACTCTGCTCGTGGAAATATCGGACCGTACTGCGCTGGTCTGACTGTGCGAGTCACTGGTACTCGCAATGGCATGCCGGTCGCTCAGGAGAAGCGCACCGGCGTGAGTGGCGAGGGCTCCGTGCTATTTAAGGATATGGCTGCCATCACGGGAGGCGCTTGTGCCGCGTTTATGCTTCTGGCACTGGAGGACTGTTCCGAACTTAGCGGAGTCTTTGCCCCGGAGGACTGTTTCGAGCCGCAGGTCTTCTATGAAGCTCTTTGTCGTGTGGGTGTGCCCCGTAATGAGCTCGCTAACCTGCTTGAGGACGGCGCGGAAGCCAAGGCGCACCTCTAAATGGAGTACGATACTGAAGAGTCATGGAAATACTACGATGCTAAGCAATGGAGAAAGTATCGTGTGTATTGAAATGGACGGAGAGGGGAAAGGAAGAGACTGAAGGTGAGAGGCTGTCTGGGACTATCTACATGTGAAGGCATCACGTGATGTCACGTGATCCTTCCAACAAAGAGACTATCCTTGGATTTGCAATTGCAATGTACATAGACGCAACACATTTGATTTTCAATCAGTATTTCGCGTACGGTTTTTCGTTTGATCATCAGTAGCTATGGTTTTCAACATTAGTTTTACCGCTTTGAGCACTGAATAATTACAGGATACACGCCACCAGGTGGTGGGGTTTGGCCCCAGATTCTGTGAGACTTTTTTACTGGCCTTGTATTCTAAGCAACCAAGGCAGCAGGGCCTTGGCTTTAAAAAATGCCACCAGACTTTACTCGCACACATCAAGTACATACACTCCCTTTTGAAGACTCCAGTAGCTGTTGCAGACTACATATGTGGTCCCGAACGGATGTTAGGGCCTAGTATATATACCGCTGCAGTGGCAATCGGAGGTTCCGATTGTCCCTACGATCTTTTGGCCGAGTGGCTAAATGCTCTTATGCAATCACCTAGGACACCTCAGGTAGATAGAACTAGATAGTCTCTCTCCCTATGTCTCTCTTTTCTTCCCTCTTAGTCCGTCCGAATATATACGTTGTCTTCTCCATTGATTCCTGCATTGTATTCCATGACTGTATCAATCCTCTAAAAATATTTGGGGACTAAAGCATAGTGGTAAGTTTGGACATTGTCAAATTGATTCCAGCGTACAAGCAAAGATCAGAAGTACCTAAGTTGAGCCTTCCGCAACCATCCATCCTTTTTCAAGCTTTCGCCCAAGGTAAGTGGCATAGCCCTTCAAGGCCAATAGTCCTACCGCAATGAAAAATGCCAGATAGTTAAATCTCCGACCGCAAACCTCCTCAGTGTTCTAATGGCCACACACCGAGAGAGAGCCAAAGAGAAAAGCTAGGAGTGCAAAGGTGGTTCTATATTCCCAATACATTTAGCAATTATCACCAATGGAGGTATTTATTTGCTTACAGGAAAGGATGCTTGCCAATCGGGGCTACGAGGTATTTGACAACGAGGTTATCGGAATAGGAGTCCACAATCAACACGAGGGGTGAAGGAGGTAGCTCATCGTGCAGCTGGCTTCCCGCAGAGGATCCTAAGGATAGGAGAGATTTTTTTTTTTGAAGATGTTCTTTTTCTCCATATTAACAAGACCGGAAGTTCAGAGAGGTATGCACTATTGTTATTATAAATAAGCTTAGCTTCGGTCGAGGCCGTGCCGCAGTCTTGAGACAATACTAATGCACGGGCGTATATTACTAGCTTAGTTGTCCTCTAGTAGGATGCCAATAGTGGATATCCAGTGAGGCCATGTATTTTCTTTATTGGTACCCTTCTCCGTTGTGCGGCTCGGGAAAAGGAGCCAGCGGCTAGTCCACTGCGGCGTTCGCCCATGGCCGTATACTAACAATCAGCCAACAATATAGCCTTAAGCAATTGGTTGATGCAGCATATTGCTTTTTTAGAAGGACGCTTGGCATATTGGAATGGCCTAAACGTTCCTATGTACCTTACTATAACCGAACGGGCCATACATCATGGTGTATGACCCAGAAGCCAAGAAGAGGAATTCAATCGACAATTAATGTATGATTATATCTAACGTATTGGTCACAGTATCGAGTTTAACTGGAAGTCCCATTAACCATGAGACGACCCGGGGTATGATTTCACTTTGAGCAAATTGACAATCAGCTATTGGGTATTTCACGAATAACCGAGCAGGATGTTCAAGAGCTCGTAAACAGGTTTTGGAAGAAGCACTTGACTAGCGGCTCGTCTCCTTCACCTAGACTGTTTTATGTTTAGGTTTTGACCCTGTCTAATGCTATATAACTAGTTATGCGTTTGATAGAATAAACTCCAAACGATGCGGATGTGGGAAAAATTTGAATAAATACTTTCTCATTTCTTACACTGTGTGGAGGGAGGCTTTCTACGTCTCGCTTCCAATTAGATACAATTATCAATATTATCAACTCGAGAAATGGCCACGGGGGTTAGGGCCAGACAAGAATGATAACATACACCTAAGCTTCTAATAGTAAAGAGCGCTAGCGTCTTGGGTCCTTGCAAGTGCAATTGGCAATTATTTCTCTTATTCTAATCTAAAAAACCGAAATTCCATGCCGAGAAGTTAATCTCTGCCACTATTGACTGAGATGCGCCCATTCCTCTAAACCCAAGCCAATGCCTTCAGCATGTTGAAGACACCGGGGTCTTCATATGATGTTAGTATCGTGAAAAAAAAAAAAAAAAAAAAAAAAAGAATCAAATCATAACTTACGCAAGATTTCATCTGTTGATGAATTATTTCGTTCGGTAGCACCACAAGTCGCTCCACCCCGCGACGCATCCTGTGAAATACCCTCCGTTGCCGAATGCATCACAGCAATCCTCACTCGGCAAGTTGCTGACCTTGTAGTAGACGTCGTGCTGCGGGTTACACTGTGCCGAAGCCGGATAGTTCCTGGTCGTTGCCATTATTTTGCTTCCGTCGGAGGCCTCGTATCCGAGTCTGTGGGCATCATTCGATCCACAGGCTTCCCAATAGCATTTCATTGCCTGATTGTCCTCATTCGACCACTGTGAACACCATCTGGAAGCACCGGCCGAGGCGCCAATGGCCAGAATCGCAGGGACGAGCAGGCTTTGTATGTGCATTCTGTACGTAGTATGGAGCAGATCTCGTTGGCCTTTGCGGGAACTGGAAGCTTGAATATCCTAACCTTGTGAATATGGCATTAGCAAATTCCAACAAGTCGTGGAACTAAAAGATGGCGACTTACTGGTGACCAGTGCTGGAAAATAGACTAGCGATGTGATGATTCTACTCTAGCCGGACGGACGGTGACAAGGTATTTATAATTTCCTTGGTCAAACCCTTTTCTGGGAGCTTCCCTTGGCAATGGTATCTAACGTGCCTATACGACCTCTATTCAATCGAAAAATGTGTACATCAGCCAGCCACAATCTTTAGTCTACAACATAGGGCTGTGAAATCTGATTTGCACCTAGTATGTTGTACAACATACCTAGGTAGTCCAACCCCCACCGGGCCTGCATAATTATTGCAGTACCCACTTATAGCTCCTATGATCAATCCACCGAACAGGTCGTTCTCCTCAAGGGCTTGACTAATGATAGTCCCCGGGATAGGGGCAAGGAGTGAATCTAACATTCTTACGTAGGGGCGCTAAGTGGGTAACTGTTGACATGCATGGTATGGTATGTCTTTATGCCTTTGTCCCTTTGTGCAGACTGAGCCTTTGCTTTGTCAGTTTGCTATGTCTTTGTTAGTACAGGCTTCATATACAGCCTGTTTTTCCATAGATTCATAGCACGCATCTTCTTCCCGATTTTCCCTCCATGCTAGTTCTCACTAGCAGTCCTCCTTCGTAGCCTCATCAGGTTATGAGCCCTTGCTCTCTCCGAGCACATCTTTGTTAGCTTTAGCAGCAGGGGTAGTGAGGCTAAATGCCTCCTACCCCTAGCACCGCTAGCACCTTACCGGAAATATGCATTTTCCACCAGCCAGTCACGATGATTGATTTCGAAAACACCGCAATACCCCTTTCACAAAGATACGACAGCGAAAAGTACGCTAGATGCTAGATGCTAGAGCGGGACGCTAGATGCTATAGCGAGACGCCAGATGCCAGAGCGCGATGCCAGATGCAAGATGCCAGAGCGACCAATCGAAATCCAACCTCACCCTACCTACGACTACAGGCTATCATACACCGCTTAAGAGACCTAGCGAGTGTGGTACTGAATGGTACGCCAAGACGGCTGATATGGAGCGGATCTAGTGTTAGGAGCTAGCACGCCAAGTTAGTCGAGGAGGGGGATCACTGTTTAAAGGACAGACCCGGGAGGTATGGACAGTCAGGTATCGGTGGTGAAGAGGAGGTTTATGCGGAGGGGTTTTTCGAAGGAGCTTTTTGATTTTTACTATGCAAACCAGATTGATTTTTGCTTTTGATGCTCAGTCTGGGGGGGGTGTGTTGACATGCATGGTATGGTATGTCTTTATGCCTTTGTCCCTTTGTGCAGACTGAGCCTTTGCTTTGTCAGTTTGCTATGTCTTTGTTAGTACAGGCTTCATATACAGCCTGTTTTTCCATAGATTCATAGCACGCATCTTCTTCCCGATTTTCCCTCCATGCTAGTTCTCACTAGCAGTCCTCCTTCGTAGCCTCATCAGTAACGCAACAAGCAAGGGAAATATCCACATGTAGATTGAATCGGCGATTATGTAGATTAAAAATATTCAGCTAAAGAATCTCGCGCCATGTAGTCTCGATCTAAGGATAAGCAGGGGCAACCAAAACTCTCTCCCATCTGCTTTCCTGAGCCAACGTACAGAAGTCTCACCAACATACAATCACATACCTAGCGTATAGCACTTTGTAAAATACATTTAGTCATGTCTTACCACTGTATCGTAAAATACCTCTACCATTTAAAAGGCGGTCTACAAAGCGGGACCTTATATCCTATCCAATCAGAACTTATAGCGGCCCGGTTGCCCCCGGGGTCCCGGGGCGGGGGGCCCGTCGGGGGGCTCACCCCCGAAGGCACAGCCAAATTTGACTATGCCAGGGCGCTTGCGTACACTTTGTGCACGAACAACAGCAAGAGCAATACGATATGCACTTATCACCTGATAGTGCAAAAAGAGGCTTTCTCAAAACCTGTTACTAAATACTCATCAGCTGTTAAGAGCTCCCTTGCTTCATTTAATGAATTCTAGATTCGTTACGTTTAAGGGCGACCTAGGGAGTACGAGCTAATGAGTCTAGTTATTAACAAAGTGTAGAGGCTAGCTGAGGGCGGCCCTCGGAACGGCCCTCGAAATTACGGGCCGCCCTCAAATCCCGAATGCCTAAGAATGATCCTGGCCAGAGAAGGGATGCATCTGAACTCCGCATTGATTTTCAACAATGCATCACAAGCAAATTCGGTATTGTCCTGATCCTCTGTAATCAGGTAGCTGGGACTTTGGTTGTATACGAGGACTTTCAGTGTATTCAACTTAGTGCACTCATTTTGAAGAAGCTGCAAATCCTGCAGACTCTCTTCTTTGAGACGGATTTCTCCTGACTGACCATCCATCCTTTCTGTGGCCGGAAAAGTGATGCGTAAGTGTGACAAAAAGCCTGCATTGACAGATCCTCCGTTCCAGTCCTCTTCGAACGTAATCCATAGCCCGACCTTCATCAGACGCTCGCCAAATTGTGCGGGAACCTTTGAGATCCATGAGCTTAGCAATATTCTAGTAAGATATCTAAAGGACTTTACTTGCGATCCATTGGCCATAGCGGGTCGTCCCGAGCTGGTCCGCCGAACACTTTCAGGGCCATAAGGACCGATGATGAGTGTTGGCTCGCTCGAGTGCCATGTTCCGTGAGGTGTAATATACTCATTGAGGAAAGAACATATGAGTACCGTTTGGAATGATATGACCCTGGAAAAGTTGGCATGGCATGGCTTACTATGCTGGAGCGGGATCATCGTAGACTGGCCGTCCAGTCAAAACCCGTCGACCAGAATGCGGATAATTCACTGGAAGAGCAATAATACCGGCTCTTAGGCAGGGGGTCTCAAATTATACCAATAAGCGGCTATAGAAGATCTGATGCAAGAAAATGACAAGGGACGCTTCAAGGACCGCCAAGAAGGGTAGAAAATATACGGATTAAATTAAAACAGGTATCTCTTCGTTTACTTATTATATGTCTTCTATACCCGTCAGAGAAGCAAAGACGCGAGAGGGGAAAATAGGCGCCACTAATATTGGAAACGAAGCCATCTAATTTTGGAGCTTTTTAACGAACATCGTCGAACCCCGCAGCATAAATACCAACTTCCCTTTGCTCCCACAAGTCCAAAAGTCATCCTACACTTCGGCTTGACTGCCATTTTACAATATTCACTTTTACCTGCTTGTGTTGCAATATGAGTGATGCCGACCCCGAACGCGAGGGCCGCCCTGAAGGTGCTACTGAGGAGAGCAAAGCAATCAACTTCAAATGGACTCCTGAGCTTGTGAAGATTGGAACCTCTCGCGGTGCGATACATCCATCTCTCGGTCCTATTGAAGAGCAGAACGGCTTTCGTATTTTCAAGTACCGACCTGGCATGACCCTACCAGATCCTGCTGATACGCGTGAATGTTTGAGATGGGCGGGACTATCTGACAAGAGGATCATAGAGGTAGAACAGAAGTTCAACCAACTATACCCAGATTATCAAGGACCCAGCTGTGGATATGCCGAGAAGTATCACCGGACTGGCTACACTGAAATCATATTCCCTAAGGTTGAGAAAATGTTGGATATGTTCATTCAAGGAATGCATGATAATCACGATGAGGTTGAAGAAACTCATAGTGAGTGTCTTTTAGTTCGTGCGATACGTGGTTCTCAGCTGATCAACTCAATATAGAGGCTTTTATCGAGAAGGGCATCCAGCTTGGACTCCGCCTGGAATTTGCGATATTTTGTGGACTACACAAGGGTGATCCCCGGGCTATTGAAAACCCCAATCTATTCGAGAAAGACTGGTTTTGGATGGGCCCAGCAAGCATCATGACTGATACCCTAATCTCATTTTGGAGGGGAGTCGAGAAATGCATGGTGTCGAAACTGTTATATGATGGAAAGGCATTCACGTGTGATGGGACATGGGTGGTCCGTGAAGGAGAAACTATAGATCAAGCAAAAGCTAGGGTGGACGACCGAGAGCGTGAGAGGCTAAGAGAGCAAGCGGAAAAGGAATACAAAGCAGAAAGGGAGCGTGAGAAAGAAGGGTTGGAGAAATTGTGCGCCGAGGAGGATGCCATATGGGCAGAACAAGACAGACAGGCGGAGATTCTGAAGCGACAAAGCATAGACAAAGCTGCTCAGCAGAAGGATGACGAAGGAACGCAGTAAATTGATGTTGATATTGGAACCGACAAGCTTAAGACAGAAATACCATGAATGACATCAACATCCCCACGAATCTAGTGGCTCTATATGATATGAGCGAAATAGCTTTGAAACTGTTCAACTTCGTCGATAACTCTTACGTGTTTAGCTTAGCTGTTGGATCGGTCGGAAGCCAGCCGATGGGCGTTGGCATTGCATCTATAAGACGCCGCCCTGGCCGATAGTTGGATCAGTATCTGGACGATCATGAATGAGGTAATCGTTCTCTCCTAGGCGGCTCTCCCATTGGGTGATTCGGTTGTTTCCCCCGGATCCTTTCGTGTGGGTGGTTTGAGGGCACTATAACCTAAGGATATCATTTCTGCCTTGTCGGTATTACAGTCGGCCTTGTCCGTGACCTGTGGTCGACAGCCGGATGGTCGGGGTCAATCCTCGACTGGCTGGGATGGATGGTCGAGGCGTGAGAGCGCTGCAGTATCGTCATCGGATAAACCACAAAATTGCCCGAAGAAAATGGAAGAACGAAAATAGGGAGACGAGAGATCAGAGAAGAACTTCCGACGGGCAGAAGAGAACGAGTTGATCCCTATCCGGATGTGAGAGGAAGAGGACCACATTGTTATGCCCCACGATGGTGAGCAGTAGCATCACGAATCTACCCGAACCGAGGTTAGTTCCTATCAAGTAAAATGGCCAGACTAAAAGCTTACTGGATGCAAAATTAACGAGTCTGCGGCTCTCTCAAGATTGTATTCAGTAGAGGCCTGCAAGAAGTCGTCCGTACCTAGGTAGTCTCATATTTTCTTTTAAAAGCAGGATATACTGGGAATTTCGGCATACGACAGCAAAGCGGAGGGCAAGAGCACACCGGGGCGGTGCGCACGAAGGAGGGAGGTTAAGTCCTGCGGACCTCTCTATGGAGAGGGTCGTGAAATTCTCCTATCAATTAGTACCTTAGCCGATCGTCCCCAATAGACATCAGCATCCGAGAAGACAAGATCAAAGAGGCATTCGGAAGAATCGCTTTGTTTCACATAGACCCGACATGAAAGATCGAACCACTACGAATAGAGTTGAAAGCGAAGCGAATATAACTCGAAAGCACTGCATGTTTCATCTGATAGTTGAAAATAGTTACTTGAAAGATCTCCAAGACAAGTGGATATATCAGTGACACTTTGTATAGTCGAGGCCACCGTTTATTGAAGTCCGTTTATTCTATTTAAAGACATTGTAAGGGAGCATGTACGCGTATAATACCTGGTCCGGCTGGTCTTCTGAAAGGCCAACCCCCAATGATTCTGGAAAAAGAACTCGGGCATTTGGGCCCCACTAGCACGATGGTATTATTCTGAGTCTCAGGTGCTTTCACCAAGGACTAGCATATCAGATCAAATCGTTTGCCCGTAGTATTTTTAGGTATCAAGTACCGCATTGAACAAGCGCAGCCAACAAACACCGTAGTCAACAAGCGCAATATCTTCTAACAAACACATCATCCCACAAAAATCAACTGAATTGGACAACTAGTATCAGAGATGGAAGTTGAAGACCTCGCAACCGCGAACTTGTCGTGGGACCTCTCAAAGGGACCCGTGCCCCATCAGCTGCAAGGAAAAGCCGTTGACCACTGTCTGTTAGAGGTTTTGGGGTATAATAACGGAGCTAATCATGCGACTCTGAGGCTGGTTTTTGAACGCCCACAAATACAAGCATCTCCGTACGCACCTGCCAATACCCAGGGTGTTAGGATGGAGCTCGAAGTGCAAGATGATACTGGACCAGGTCCAGTGGAAGGTCAGCTGGTCGTTACGACTTTCACTTTCACGGGAGCACACAGAAAAGCCCGTGTTTCTCATGGGTTACTCGTCAAGAGCGGAAGGACCGTTGGCGATTTTATTAATGTCGCCAAGAAGGTTAATTTGACTCCCTGTGACTTTAACTCAGTGGGTTCAGAAGCTGCCGGATGTAGAGACTTCATGTAAGTCTCTGTTGAATTCTTTTACTCTGGGCACATGCAAACGATTTCGGTAGATCGCAGTTCATCTACCACCTAGATCGCCATGATGTCCTCCTCCTTCCAAACGACAAGGCCGCAAGTGTGTATGACATTTTCAATTGGCGGTACAGTGCCGGTGGTGCAGCGAGAATTCCCAAAGCCATACATTACGCCGCCTTCAACCACAACTACCAACATATCGACATCGCTGGATGTGTTTACGACACGTCCACTTGAGCTGCAGATGTTGGGGCTCTGGGAGTCAACTCGCCAGAGGGGCTGGAGAGGCTGGCACAGCACAAGAAACCAGCTTATTTTGGTGCATGGTAGAACAATAGGAAAGAAAGGAGAATTTTTTTGGTTCATACCGTGCAGCAGGACGGTTGTTTATGGCTGCAGAAGTAGAAAATGAAGCTAGCTAAAGAACGTAATCTATGGGTCATTGGCGAAGAGCACCTAACATATGAATACAGGTGAGAAATGTGTCGATGTCCTATCTACGTGTCTGCGAGAAGGCTCGGTGACGGGATGACAGAGTATCCGAAGGCGATATCGTTTCCCCATTCTAATAGCCTAGACATACATGCCGCAGACCTAAATTGAGGCTTGGATCCAACGGGTTCCCTGGAGTGTGGAGCAAATGGTTCAGCTGGAGGGAGGAAATGTGCATAAGGAAGGCAGGTATCGCGTTGAACAGGCTGATGACGGTGACGGTGACGGTGACGCTGAGGTTGAAGGTGCATAGTGACCAATAAATTTAAAATTTAAGAATAAAAGATAGTGGCTATGAAGGCCTTACTAAACTAGACCTAGTAGACACATGAATTATAGGCATTGGGATCCGAAGTGTTTGTATCAATTCATCAGTCGCCAAATGTACTTGTTCGAGGTTTGCTCCTACACACATTAGTTGATCTCATCCGCAGATAGTTTCTTTCTTCCTCACGCATCTATCACATTTCCCAGAGGACTCCACATTTCCACTGTAGTCTCCCTCTATCAGGTTATGAGCTCCTGTCTCCGAAGCCTCTGTCTCACAGCAACCTTGGAAGCTTCGAATCCCCTTCTCGGCGTTAGCGTCACGCCAAGCCTGTCGAGATCCGCGGATCTCGTCATCTCAACCCCACCGAACCTTTCTGGATTAACCAATCAGAGCTCACTATTCATTTCCTACATCTAGGTCGCATCAAAAGCGTCTATTTGCATCGTCTTTGCATCTTTTTTTTCGACCGTTCTCACGCCGGCCACTATCAGACCGTTCGTCTACGAGCCAGATCTTCCCCTTTGACCGTCAACATCCTCTCTATATTGTTTCTCGACCGTCCAAAAAGCCGTTCGACAAGACCGTCCAGTTTTCGGACCGTTCTCGATCTACACTGGCTCTATATCATTTTTCGACCGTCCAAAAGGCCGTGCGACAAGGCCGTCCGTTCTTTAGGCCGTTCTCGCCGACCGCTATCAGGCCGTTCGTCCTCGGTCTAGATCTCACCCCTTCGACCATTCGATTTTCTTTTCGACCGTCACTTTCGCCTTTTTCGCAGATCAGCCTCTATCAATTCTGATTGCTATACAAAAATACACTGGCGTGTTGCTGGATGTCTTTTTGGATGTCTTTTTGGATGTCTTTCTGGATATTTTTTGGGTTAGGGGGGTTAAAATCTGCATTTCAAAGCTACCATACTATCTGCTGGTTTTCCCATTTAAGGAGGATTTGTTCAAACTATAGAGGATCACTATATGTTTTGTCGTGAGGGTTGTCCGAGGTCACGTGGCCTCGTTTGCTCCTACACAGTTTCATTCTTCCTCACGTATCTATCACATTTTCCAGAGGAGCCCTACATTTCCACTGTAGTCTCCCTCTATCACTACTACTATACTGTAGACTTCTATAGTCTTCTTTTCTTCCTCCTTCACAGTTCTATGAAGTACACACTGTCCACAATACAACTATATTGTGCCTTCGTGGTCTCGTCTACTTTGTAGATTCTAATACGAAGTTCTCAAGCTGACCTCCAAATGATATATGCGCTATATCATAGATGAACTTCTCTAAGTAGGATCTTAGAACATTTCATACATGTTTGACCTCGGTTGTATGTATGGTTTCATCACCAATTAGGGCCAGACCATATTCTTACGACAAATCCAAGTCGGATCAAATTGGAGAATTGAGCATTCCCCCGTGATCACATCCTCCGTCCGATATGCCTCCAGGCCCTGCAAATCAGTCTATTGGACCTGCGTTGACCTTTAATCAATGTCTTCTGTATCTTGCTACCATTGCTGAGTCCCAAGGGCCGATTGCCAATCCCACTCTTCGCAATCAATGGATCAGACGATGTTAATCACAGTATGCTGTCCAAACAATTTCCTGTTTGCAATTACAGTCATTCAAGCAAGAACCTGAGACAATATGAGCATGCAATTGGCCTACCCCTATGATCATACGGTAACTGGGGCTAAATTTGGCAATGAAGACACTTGAATAAATCGCATGTAACATTCGACATAGGACGCCTTTATTGCACCTGTAGCAATCCCTTGGTCCATATTCTTTCTACTAAGCCAGCCACAGTATGACGGAGCATACTTCACGCTGTATTCCGCTGTGGTTGTTTCCATATTCACCACGTCCAGCCGTTGACATCTTGGATCCAATCCGCCGTTTCGGGTGGTGTTCCTTCCCAGTAGAATGGGCTATCGGAGGGTTGGATGAGTCCGTATAGGGAGTAGTTAATATCATCCCACTGTTGAGGTTCGTCAAATTCAGATGCGAGCTTGAATCCGCAGATATGCCTAGTGAAAGATGTTAGATTATCATAGTCCATATAGATGATCTTGTGTAGACACACATTTGGCCACTAGACTTGTCATAAATAATCTTCGATTCACCAGCCATACATGGCATGTACCCGCACGGTAGAAACCTTCTGCTCTCTGTTAGCCTAATGTTTCGCCATGGTTACTAGATACTCATACGTATAGACTTCACGAAACTTATCGCGGATGGCCTTGCGATCGGCAAAGGGGAGCCTCCAGAATTCGGTCAAATTAAGAGACTCGCCAGCGACTTTTTCCCATAGAATATATGTGATATATCCTCCAGGAACACCCTCATCGTGGTCTTGCCGACGCTGTTGATAGCCTAGTAGCCGAGGAACAACGTCACAGTCTAGCCTCATAAATGTCCGGAAAGCTCTCAGTTCTGGGTGGTCAGGAGGGGTGTCGACAGCCTGTCTAGCCCGTATAGCGGCCTTCTTCGCTTCTGTCCCGGCTATAGGAACCTGCTGGTAAATACGTAAAAATGCGCGCCTGTTGTCGTCTTCCTCAGTAGCAGGTCGGCATAGGAATTTCCCGGAGGTGTCTGAAGGCCCGAGATCCGCGGCAATGTCTTCCTTTGTCAGGCAATTGGAGTCTTCGCCGAGCTTCTCAAGTATCATCCATTTCTGGGCAGGGAAGTTAAAAGGTGGCTCCGCAACAGCATCAAATGTGACCTGCGTTCCTTCAAGATCGTCGAGATATTCCCTTGAGGGATCCATGGCAGGCAGCTTGGAGATGGGGACAAAGCGTAAAAATAGTGTGAGGGTAGATGTTGGCGATACGACAACAAGAAGCAGAGTGGAGAGACTGTATCGAAGACTAACAGAAGACTGAGAGAGAGAGGAAGGAGGTTAGTTAAGTAGTTAAACAAGCAGGCATTACTAGCCTGACAGATCAGGCAGCCTCCCAGATTACGTGACCAGGCTCCAACACCTGTACATTTAGATCGGCATGTGATGACACTACTACGTAGGGTAGGGAAGCAGAAGGGAGAGAGTTATATTGGAGAAGGAAGACGCGCTCCTACAACTATCTATCTAGACTATGAGGGGTCGAAGCCTGGCCCACATGTGGGGCGTCCACAACAGCATGACATTGATGATGTTCCCTCGGCCACGCGCTCTACTAATGTGGATAATGTTATAACGACCCAAGCACTCCGATTACTATAAGATTGATAACTCCAAAGCCTCTATACGTATTGCCGTCGAGCTCCTTATTCTTAATCGGCTTAACCACCTTTCAAATAGAGGGGCACTCGAACGTCTATAGCTCTATCCGGACGTGGTCGTCGAATACGAGTCGAGTGGAGACGATGAAGAGGTCGGAGATAACGAAGAGGCCGGAGAGAATAGTGCTGGTACTGATTGACATTAATCGGAACCATGCAAGTAACGTTGCTGTCAAAAGAAAAAAAAAAAAAAAAAAAAAAAAAAAAAAAAAGAGGGAAGGTTTCAAAGATGCTATTATTCATCACCACACGGCCGGCTGTTTTTGAACCTCATCAGGTACACTGAATACCGTCTATTGGTCAAGTGCCGTTGAAGTTCTCTAGACTTGCTACGTAGTTTAGCCTTCCTTTCAAGATATCAATTTCCAAGTAACTTAACCCAAATGCCTCAGGGAGTCGCAGGTAGCACCATATGAAACACACGGCGCTAGAGCACAAAAACAAGAAGCATGTGTAAGCACTGAAGGCAAAGGCAAAGGTAAGGGGCGGAGACTCGTTCACCTTCCCCGAGGAGGTTGAGTTTCCCAGGGAGGAACTCGATGTCTGCAAAAATAGGAGGGATGTGTGACGCAAGTCGATACGTTAGGCGAGCTTGGTTGGAGCTGGTGACAGTTTGCCTTTGTTGATGGTAGAACACCAACAACAAGGGCTGGCCGCGCGGAACGGGAATCCTTGCCAACATTGAATGGAGAAACCAGTTGCCATTTGGTTCCAAGGGCCTCGTCTAGAAGCCAGACGATGTCATCCTTCAGATGGTGGAACGCAACGGCAAGCTCGGCTGTTGACTGGATCGGGAATAAAGTAGGGACATAGAAGTGGTCGCCGTTGATCACCTCCACCTGGATCTGTGAAAGGGTATGGTGGTTGAGAAGGGTAGTGAGATCGTCTTTGATGGACCCTAGAGGCATTGAAGCCGAATGATTACCCGCAATAACAACGCGAAGCAGAGGCAAGCTAGCACCGGGGATGGTTGCCTTCACCACATGAAAAAAGTGATGTCAAACTGGGATATGGCCTCCATTAGGCTATATACATTAACCTTGGTTTTTGTGTTGGTCGAGTGAAATAATGCCGTATTTTATTCCAAATTCCAACAAGTGATTCCGCTGGGAGACCATACTGGTCGAGGGTGCTGTAGATCTCACGGTGCAGATGCTGTGTAGGATCTTCCTCAGCGGTCACGGTGGTGACTTTGAGGGCCGTCGGATCGGGTTGGGAAGCTGATGCTTCGATGGGTCAGTGCGATGCAGGTATTGTTCGATGTTGATCTGGCAAAGTCAGAAGGGGAGAAAGAGAAGAAGGAAGAGATGGATTCTCTGACAGATGGAAGCTAGCTAATATAGCTAGCAAACAGTGAGGCCTGACACCTAGGAAACCAGGCATCAGCCTGGATGACATACATATTGCCTTCATTATCCTCCGAATCCCGAAGGAGGCAGCGTCGCTTATGCGGACTTGGGGGCCCGCGAGAGAGATGAGGCGAGAGAGATGAGGACTTGGGAACGCCTCTGCCATTTTTCTTGCGAACTGGGCACCGAAAGATGGAGGTTGAGGTAACGGTGTTGAGGCTGCGGAGGAGGTGAAAGATGGAGAAGAAGTGAGCGTGATTAATCTATGGAAAGGAGGCTGTATAAATAGCCTCCGAGAATGACAAACATGACAAACCAGTCCTGGAGGCAAATGCTCAGTCTGCACAGAGACAAACGCTTACCCTGCATGCATTGCATGTCAACAAACGGGAACAATCCAGAATCTCTGAAGAAAAGTGCTAGAGACAGATTTGGTAGTAATTACGATGGAGAAAAAGGCCACCAGGTTCCAACCTTACGGTTTGTCTGGGTCACCTCCGTCGACAACTACGGATCTGAGGAAAGCGCGGTGAGGCTCTGACACCCCGCAGTGGATCTCGCAACTCTTCGCCTCGGCAGTTTGCTCCTGGCTTTGTTGCGGGGTGTTTCGGCAGTAATGTAGGGCACCTGCCACTCTGATCATACATCTAAGACGCCTTTCCAATAGGGTCGTTACAGAGAAGATCGAAACGGAAGTGAGCTACTATAGTCGAGTCTACATCACTGTATTAGACAAAAGCCAATGGCTTATAATGACATTTTTTTTCACGATTGTGGTGGACATCGGTCTGATACAGACTTGATTGCATATCCCAAAATCCAACAGAAGTGTCCTAATACGTGATCGGAGACCGAGATCTTGCTCTTGGAGTACTATGTAGATCATCCGCTGTGGGGCGCAAACGTTTGATATTTGGGCTTTTGGCCCCGAATACTTTTCTTGCCGTAGATTTTTCTCAATTCTCAACTTCCATTTAACTTTCAAAAGACTCAATCGTTTGTACCTTTTTGTATCTCAACACCACCAAATCGGAGATATTGGTGCTCTCATACTACACAATGACGTGTGTGATAAGTCCGTTGACAGCATTGAATCTCCGTTGGCTCACCTCGCATACATACATGTACCCCATATTGTATTGAAGTAGCATCAGTCGTGACCTAGATTACAGGACTTCATTACAGGACTTCCAGTAGTCAGTTTACATAGCTTCCTCTCTCTTCTCTTTTCTCCAGAGTTCAATACACAGTTCCCTTGCGTTACTATTATTCCTGCGTCGCCTTCTGCTTCACTGACATAAACCCCAAAGAGGAGGATACCAGTTTCCGATCTCATTGAAGGGAAAGGATTCGTACGACCCTGACCGAAACCCCATTGCACGCATTTGAAGTTAGGTCAATTTCTACTATTTGTGCAAGGTCGGTCATATAGTCCAAATTGTATTGCTCGCAGGCGTACTTAGAATAATTTTGATGTGACCAAAATGCAGTGGCGCCGTCCGCCGCCATGGTAGATGTCTAGCTTTGCTCTTAACTTGTGTGTCTCTGGGAATAGATATAGACATGTCTTCTAGTATTTATATGGACTTCGGTTGTCGAGCAAAAATGTCGATAATTTATTGGTCTTTGATGAAACTCGTGAGTGCCACTGCATCTGCGGAGACAAGGAAAAATGACAAGCAAGAGGGGAAAGAAAAAAAAAAAAAGATGAGGGCCCGAAGCGCGATTCGAACACGCGGCCTCTCCGAATTTGAGATGCGAACCCAAACGGAGAATCATACCTAAGATGAGTTAGCAGGGAAAATGATGTTACAGGGCATTCAATTGGAACGTACCACTAGACCATCCGGGCAGAAGATTAATTGTGGGGCAGTGTAATGGTTGAAGGAGTACTTGAATATAATGAGCATTTAGTCCTTCGCATTCCTACAGCCTATCAAGCAGAATAACATTGTACTGTTGTAGGTATCGAACTTTTGTAGTGTCTCGGCGGAACTGAGGCGTGGTGGAACGGTAGAAAGTTCGCCGCCTTACCGATAGAACAGTCTCTTCGCCCCGCCAAGACTTGCTCTCTTTTCCTTTCCTCTCCTGTACTTAGTATTCTAGTTGAAATGCACCCTTCTGCTTGAAGATCTGCCTGGTCGTAGAGCTGTGCGACTAAATAAGAAACTATCGGTAAGTAATCCTATAATAAATAGATACTAGCCATGTGTGAAATACGGAAAAAATTTCTCGCCCCACTATATATTTCTTGGTACAGGTGCGATTTAAACAGTTCCTCGGACGAATGAATACAATCGACGAAATTATCTATTGGACAGATTGATAACTCCATCACAACCCAATTTTGGTAGAGTTGACTACCTCGATGTAAATAGATTGATCCATCATCGACCAGGTATAAGAGTAATAACCTCTAGATTGGCCCACGTTATTTTGAGCCTTGGAATCATAACGTGTTTTTACCCAGTTAGAAATGAAAAGGCTCACCCTATCTACCCTAAGCTACCAGAAACGTTTGTATATAAAGGAGATCAATAAAGGAGCGGACTTGGCCTAGTGTACGATAGTAGCGGCAGAACGAAGGGGATATCCAACCTTGCAAGTAACATTTCAACGTACAAACTTTATACGGCTTATATGTCCATGAAGGCCTGATTATCTCATCTATTGCCCGGATGGTCTAGTGGTACGTTCCAATTAAATACCGTGGAACACCATTTTCACTGCTAACTCATCTTAGGTATGATTCTCCGTTTGGGTTCGCATCTCAAATTCGGAGAGGCCGCGTGTTCGAATCGCGCTTCGGGCCCTCATCTTTTTTTGTTTTTCCCTCATATTACATTTGTTATTTTTAGTTTAATTTGTTTTGCTACTGTAAGCAATTAATTGGGGAAGTGGTTGTTGTCGGCGTAAATTCTGCTCCAGGTGGAAAGGAGGACTCCTATTGCAGGTCTTCCACATAAACCCGCTTTGCTAGGTGGAATTTTGAGGGTAGGTCTTCCAAGGTTATATGTATTGATATTGCATAATTCCCACAAACAGAAACAAGGTGCTAACACTACAAAGGAACTAGCCCCAAGCTGCAGATAAGGAGCGAAGCAGCAATGCATCAAGTGTCCAGAAAAGGAGCCACAAGGGCCCGGTATCTCTCAAATCTCTTAATCTAACTTAGACACCAACCACCTAGTAGCAGCGCCAGCGTCCGCAACGTAGGTGAAGTGGGCAGCGGTGATGACAAGAGTACCTTGGCAGACCATATCTCCAACGGCACAGTAGATCTTGGTCTTATCCTTGTCAAAGCCCTGAATCTGGCCCCTCTCTTGGGCGTTACGGGTGTAACCGAACAGAGCAACACCCTTGATCTTGGCCTGAACA
This sequence comes from Penicillium chrysogenum, assembly GCF_028827035.1. Classification (NCBI taxonomy): domain Eukaryota; kingdom Fungi; phylum Ascomycota; class Eurotiomycetes; order Eurotiales; family Aspergillaceae; genus Penicillium; species Penicillium chrysogenum. Next base: position 616,879 of record NW_026622749.1, on the reverse strand, counting down.
TCCGAGGAGAGCTTTTTGATTGAGCCGTCCATGACAGCGGTACCCTGACTGTATTTTGCATATCAGTATGGTTCGTACTTTATTCTTTTTGTATGTAAGAACAAACCTATAGCCACCAGCAAGAATCTGGGTGTCGGGACACTTCTTCACAGCCTGCTCGAATAGGCCTTGGGCCTCAGCAATGGCGGCTGGCGAGGTGTTGCCGGGGAGTGCATTCGACGGCAGATCCGCAGTGTACTTGGGTCCAACACCCTGGCAAGCAACCTTGCCGGGCTTAGACATCTTCAGATCGTTGCAGATAGCGGGTCCGACGGACATACCCTGTCATTTGGATGTGTTAGTATCTACATAAATTTGAAGGAGATGGTAGAAACATACCAGAAGGCCAGGCTCGGTACTGGCACGGGCAAAGATGAACGTGATATCCTTACAGTCACCATTGCGCAATTCATTTCCCTCGGAAACTAAATAGAATCGATATGTAAGTTAATGTAAAATATCCGCAGAGAGCCTGAACTTACGAGCGCGAGCATCGATATCCATAGGGCTTGCAAAGGCGGCAGTTGCCAGAGCCAAGGTGAGAAGAGAGAACTTCATGATGGGCGCAAGGGAATAACAAGCAAAGAGCGGTTTCCAGTCTCCTTTCTAGTGAAAATAATTCAGACAGGTGCCAGCGCTAGCCTTATATCCGTTCGCCGGGTATACTTCGGAGTCAAAAAAGTAGCCAGATGAAGGAAACTTCGGTACGACCATGTTCATTGGATATGATTAACCTGTCTGCTTTCTTAATAATTGGAAACTTGTTTCCTCTAACAAGAAGCCGTTTCATGTTCTTCTTTCTCCGGATCTCGATACCTGATCCAGTGGTAACGCACAGTAGTGGGTCAGGATCTGAAAAAGAGGGTTCTCGATAGGTGCCGAGGTAATTGAAGTCGAATACCACAAACACGATCTCTAACATAGCGTGATTGGACGTGTCATTCGCTAAGGGTTTACTTTCGTCAAAACGTTTCAAGCGCTGTCTCGGATTTTGGAATTAGATCCGACGCTTTGCCGGAACGGGGAGTCCCGAGGTCTCAAATTTGAGGCCGTAGCCCCATACCGGTCCACGTGGTTTATGGTACCTGCCTAGGCCAGGGGCCTCAAGAAAATGAAATCAAAAATATGGTAAAAAAGATTAGTCCCTCATCCCGTACTCCGTACCGTCCGCGGTATTGTGAGTCGGCTCTTGCCTCCCATACCGGGGGCGATTTTTCATCGGGCTAAATCAGATCCATTTGTAATATTTCATATGAGTTCCAAGGCTGATTTGCTTTGTCATGAAGCATGTCTCTTGAATGACTTGAATTCTGAAACGGGTTGTTTCACGATACTGCACAATACCCCTTCAACATCCATGCCGGAGCCATCCTGAATCTAAATGCTCACCAGGCTACCTACGGCTAACGCCATTAGCTAAAAGATATAATGTACAAAATCGTAGAACTGGAATATATGCGTAACATTCCCGCGATTTAATCGACAGTGAATCTGGAGTCTTCGATCGCGTAGTGACCTCCGGCAATACGCCTGCTAGGCGTGGCATATAGGAAACGAAAAAGTGAGGGAGAAATGCCGTTATAGATCGCCGATTTTTTGGGAGCAACCCTAGAAACACGATCGCTTGGGATTTTCGCAAGAACATGTTCGTCCGCGAGATATTAACACCGGCGCTAACTATTAGACTCCCCGGCCTATGCCTCTAGTGATAGAGAAACCAGAAGTCCCACCCCCTCCCCAACAATTGGCGATTGGAACGTAGGCGTACAAACAAAAAAAAAAAAAAAAAAAAGAAAAAAAAAACATACAACAGTGAGGATTCGCTGGTGGTCACCCACCCAACTACTAACTCACCGGCGTGTGGCTTAAGTACGGCTGAGCGGACGGGAAGCCCTGTTTTCCACACCCTATGGTCGTATGTATTAGTTTATGCGTAGGAGAGAGTTATAGAATGCGATTATGGAGTGGCATAAAACGGTAAGTGCGCTATAGATAGAGTGAGAAGTTAAGGGTACGTGAGAAACGCCCTCGGCGCTCATCGCACTGATCCTCTCAGCTGAACACGAGTAATAGTATCATTGGCTTCGACATTCATGAAATATCTTCCTCCTTACACCTGGTTGAACTACTCAGCGTAAGGTAAGCCAAACGAGCCGGCCAGGCTGACTTCAAGCCTTGGACTGACAAGCATATGCTGGCACGCATCGTTGTCGCGGAAGCCAAAAGCCTTGGCGTAGGTGGATAACCAGCTGTGGCCTGTGCGTAACTGTGTTAACAGGTCCGCCCGGTTCCTGGGCAGGCTCCCGTATAGCTTTCTGATGTACGATGCGGGCAGAGTGCCGTCGATTTTTCGTAGGTGGCCGCATTTGGCGGATGTCGTCCAGTCTTGCTCCCGCTGAGCGTTGATGTTGCTGCGGATGTGTGCCTTCTCTCGAGAGAGTAGCAGACGGATGGGATGGGCCAAGAAACATAACTACATAGCCAAGATTGCCCGTGGCCAAGCCTTAACGAGACCTTGAAACCAATGTAAAGCAGCTTCACAAGGCCCGCTTGTTCAGCCCACTGCCCTGGTTTTTAGCACGCGCAGCTTTCGATGGACGAAGCACGAGTAGCGACCGCGAGTTCTTGCTTGGTGAAGCTAAAAGGGATAGACGTTCTGCAAGCATTGGCTGAGAGAGAGCTGTCACCTATCGCATTTTGACTTGTAAGAGTGAATATTGATAGGAACTCATACAGATGGTTCATCTTCGGACTAGACTTACAAGCCATCAGGTCAGGCATACGATTTTGATCACTTTCGATTGACATGTGCGCATGTGTTTGATGGGTTATTGGGCGACACCCGCTCTTTGAATCCATCATGAAGGCCTGTTCTCATGCCGCGTAGCTAAATATACAGCAGCGCCTAGGCATTTACACATTTTGCATTTTCCCTACGAGAAGTGCTTCTCCATACTGCTTGAATGAGCATCCGGCTTGTTGCCGGCGCTGATCAATGACCATTGCATGCAGTCCGTTTGGTGGGAGGAATGAACGTCACTCGCTGGCCGCAGTAATGTTTCGTGAGTTTGGCACGCGCGGGCGCGTAAGCGGGCTGATATCCTCAAAGTCGTACTTAGCCAAAATCTGGTCGACACTCTGTTTCTGGTGTATTTTTATGTCTCCGGGCTTTTGCTCCACGTGCATGCCCAAATACCAGGAGCACTGGCCTTCTGGGTCATTCGAAAGGTTTCTCCGATCTGAGCCTTAAGCGAGAGGATAGCCTGTAGATCGCTGCCAAAGATGATCATATCGTCGACGTGCAGTTGAAGAATGAGCCCGGTGCTGGGTCATACGCGGATATCCGCCCATCCCAGCTTTCCACGGTGACCTTGAACGTCTGGTACCACTGTTGAGGGATTGTTTCCATAGATCGCTCGAAGTACCCGGAAGCATACCGCGTGGAAGGTCAATACCCTTCGGGGCTTGCATATGCACGGGTTTCGGGAGAGTGCTGTTGAGGAAACGGTCCTGACGTCTGCTTGATGTATCAACCATTTCGGATCGCAGCGATCGCAAACAAGATGCGCGATCAGCGCTAAGCGAGCTGGATGAACCGGGCTCGTTTGGGCGCTCGATTGAGCGGGTCGCTCTGGCTCCTTGCCTGTAGCTCGCTGCTGGATAATTGGTGCTTGGTTGAGCACTGGCGGATTTTTCTGACCGGCCGGCCGCTGGGCCCGTCGGCTCGTCTGGCTTGATCTGTTGGTTAGGGAGGCTCGGGCCGGTGCGGGTCGGGCCGGTCGGACCTGTCGATCCGCTGGCCGAGCAGCTGGTGTGCTACCTTGGGACAGGTAGTGGCACTGCCTGTTGCAGTCTCCCTTTGGAAGTGCCGTGCGCTGCCTAGCTTGCCAAGGCCACAGGTTAGGCCAGCCGCGGTCACAAAGTCAACGCACAGGTCTAGGGGCCTTGAAGGACGATGGCCTCAATCGTCGGAAAGCAGCGCGGCAGACTAGGTGGGGCTGTCAGACTTGCAATGTAGCTCTTTGTAACTCAGGAAATTGTTGGGACTTATATCATTGTGCAAATTAGGTGGCAGCTTACATACCTTGAACATTGCGAGTTTTTATTGGCTACTACCCTTGTGAGATACCAAAGTGCAGCCTTAGCACTGTCAATGGCATATGGAGCGGCATTTGTCACGGCGCATATTTTAGATACTAAACAAGGGAACGATACAGTTAGCGGCGCGCATAGAGTCGAGCGCATCGCTGGCAGAAGGATGGTGTCACACGCGCCGAGACGGTGTCGCTCGCAGTCACCTTCCAAAACCCCTATCTTCAAACGTGCATGACGAGAATGGCACTGAGCACTTTCTTCCCTTGCGCCGCCCATATTGACACACCATCCGAGGAAGACATCGGAACCTTGATCGGTATGATGCGACTCAAATGGTTCGAGTGTGTGAAGCGAAAGAGCGTGCGACTGAACTTAACCGCATTGAAAAACACGTTCTCGACACCAGGATAGAGAGGGCACTCCTACGCCTACGCTTGGTCCAATCGGGTTAAATTTGGATCCACTTGCAGATATTATCTGGTAGTACTTTTGGCTTTTGTTGTGTAATTATTGGGGTCCTGGTTGTTGAGAAAATCCAAAAAATATTTGCTGCGTTGAACAGAAATTTAATTACATGGTCAATGCAATTAGATGGTGGCGACCGGTATGGGGTCGCAACGGACTGGGTACCATAAGAAAGGCTATCATCTATCAGGTAAATAGCTCCAGACAGAGCCAACGCCCAAATTGAAGAGAAAATAGGCAGACTGTCACTGCTAACGTTCAGATCATTGTGTCTTCTTTGCCTTCACCTTTTGCTCCCTTCGGCGCTTCAGGGCATCCGGAGTGTAGTCGGTGTCAAGGAGGTAGTCCCACCAGCGGAAACTGCTTGAGTAGTTCCCAATGAATTTCTCATGGTGGAGGTCGTGATGATCAGCACCAGCCCAGAAAGGCAAGAAATGGTGAAGACTCCAAGGAAATTCGTAGCCACTGTGGGCATCAACAGCCTGGAACAAGCGCAACACAATCCAGATGTACATAGTGAGAATATGCAGGTTACCGGTGAAAGCACACCAGAGGATCGGGGAGCTGACGGTCCCGAAGCCGAGAATCATCACTTCAATAGGAGAAGCATATTCGGCGGCCAAACCAAATGGTGCGGAATACTGATGGTGAACTTTGTGAATAGCCTTGTAGAGTGGACCCCAATGAAGAGCTCGGTGGAAAAAATAGTGCCAAGTGTCCTCCATCACGAAAAATATCGCAATCTGATATGTCATAGTCCAGGGAGACGGAAAAGGAATCGATGTTGATAGACCGAAGAACTGGGCCATTGGGTGGAAAAGCCTAGAAGAGCCGTTATTACTCAATCGGGCCAGACAGGCAAACGTCGGGTAGAATACCACTCCGTCGAGGGCAGGAACATACCAGATTTGAGGAAGTTCGACGGTGAAGTGGCTCAGAAGCACGAACTTGGCGCAATCCCATTGCTCGCGTAATGAAGGTACTTTGCTCTGAAGCAGAATGTTATTTTCGATGGCGGCTGGAATTGGGTTGATTTCGGCTAGTGCCAGGTGTTAGGCTTGCCACTTACACTTTGAATCTTGTATCTGTTGAAGAAATCCAAGCTATCAATGAAGATCCACGGAAGAGAGCGGCCGAAGTAGAACAACTCGTGGATGAGAAAGGACATGATGCCGGTGGCCAGGACATCGTTCTGCACCCACGCATACCATGCGACCCACAACCTCTCTGCCACGCTCAGGTGGGTATTGGATTTGGTGATATCCTGATATTGGCCCCAATAGGTGCCGGGGGGCAGCACGGTAGAATTCCTAGGAGAAAAAGGGTCAATATGCGACAAATTCCACAAAAGAGTATAATTCAACCACCCAGGGGGAGGGGGTGCAAAAAAGTGGAGGAGATACAGACATTGTGGTTCCTAGCAGGTCTTGAATAAGAGAGAAGAAGCAGGGGCTGAGAGAAGGAGAAGACTATTTCGTGAAAAGGGGAGTACTCCGTAACTAAACAAATAAAGTGATCTGGGGGAGAGTACTATGTGGGGCTCGGATGGCTCCCGGCCCGTCTGTGGCCTGACTTTTGTGTTCCGGCTCCCGGTCTCACCCCTTCGGGGAATGGCCCGCTCTGAGTTATGGCAAGCAGCACTGGTTCTTACAGTATATTTGCAAAATCTGGTAGGGCCAACAGTTTCCGCAGGTGTTACCCGCGCGGGGATACATCATCGCTTTCCGGAGCCGTTCGTCCAGGAGGACGGTGATACATTTCTTGCCCGCGTTATGCAAGGGCTTCAGCAGGGTATAGTTGAGCAGATCCGTAGTGTGGTCGGCGACTAGGTTACAATTGGTATCCGGAACCATGTGCTGCGGCTCGAACGCTTCGACCCAGATTGCGATTTCGTCGAGCCAATGCAAGCCGTCTGTGAAGCCGGGTTTGTACGACGGAAGGTATTCGTACGAAATGCCCATGGCATCGCCAGCGGATTTCCAGAACCTGCCGACTATGAGACCAAACAGCATCATTAACGACCACTCGCAAGACCCGGGAAGTGCGCAGCAATCGTTGCAGTTGGACCAACTTACAAGCACAAAGCTCCATCTCGTTTAGCTTCCTCCATTGGTACTGCTCGATCCAGCGCTTCGGATCCAAGGCCAAGACAGCGAGGGGGTACAGCATGTCGTCGTTGCTGATCTTGCCGGCTTTCTGGTAATGGCTGGGAAGGAAATTCAAGCGTGCGAAAGCGGCATTCGCGCGTTCGCTCTCCGGTGCATTGTCGATCCACTCGGTAAAGAGGCAGCGCGTGTCGGCGTAACGCTACGAGCGGCGTAAGCTTGTGGTCTTCGGACGGATCACTCGGGCTTCATCGGCCCAACATACCTTAGCAGCCTTTATGGGCGTAGAAAGCTGCCAGTCGATCAGCCTCTTCGCAAGCTGCTTATGGCCTCTACATACTGCTGCGTTAAGCGGACATCTACATTCACCCCCTTGAGCATTGACGTTCGATCCAGCTTCCAGCAACTTGATAGCTACAGCGTGCAGTCCTGTAAGACATGCGTAATATAGGTCAGATTCTATGTCCTCCAGTTTACCGATATATCGAAAGCTAGTCATCCTTGATGGCCGATGCACTTAGGAATGACACCTCATGGGAGAAGTCACTAGGATCCTCGACCTGATCGAACTTAACCACCTCGAGGCTTTGCATTCGTCGCAAGAGCTTAATAGTAGACCGATGGTCTAATCCATATGAGCTAATAACCATGCGTTGATGTTCGTCTGGTCGGTAGTAGGTGCATAGATGGTGCTCTGAACTTGAGACTGAGCGAGTATTATCCTTTTAAGGCTTAAAATGGATTTATATGCAACCTTGACCTTCAAGTTTCTTCTAAGATAGCCAAAAGCGTGACTATTAAGGAGTTTTGCAGTAGCTGTATGAATTGGAAGAGATAATGAGCTAAGATTCGTAGCCAGGTGAAGAATTGGCCGAAGGAGCCGTGTGAGAGTTTCCATATGATGAAGCTTATGGAGACGACAACGTCAAGGTCGACTTAAGGCGTGGGCAACGAGTATGAGCGAGAATGGGAGGTGTAAGGACACCGGAAGAGAGGGAAGACGATGCATCTTATAGGAGCTCAACTGGACAGGGCGAAAAAGGAGGGGACTTGGATTTAGCTGAAGGGGAGCCATTTCGGCGTCGTTTTGGTCCCCAGTGGAAACGAGGGGAAGAAGTGTGTATGACTAAAAGTGCTAGGCGGGTGCAGAATAGTGGTGTACGGGTGGAAAAGCAGCCGTTTATGGCCTCAAAAGCGGTCATGTTGGCGTCAATCCCACAGGTTCTCACATTCTAGTTGTAAACTTGACCAACATATCACAACCATGGAGACGTCAAATGCAGCTCTCCAGAACAGAGTAGGCTCTCGTAGATATAATACCTATATATCGAGTATATTTATCAAGTAAGTTGAAAATCGCGGTCGGTCACTAGGTATTATTTAATAGGTGCTGGATGATTAAGTATAAATAGCTACTGTAGTAGAGGAGGATATTAATAGCTTATTAAAGGAGGACGTTGACGAATAATTAATAAGGTTCCTCACTACGTGGAAAATTGCTTCTTAGAATTATAAGCGAGCTCTTCTTTAACCTTAAAAGGAGCCCGTGACTACCTAAGTAATATTTTAGCAGAGCTTTTTAGCGAGAATATCGATGAATCATCACCTCTGGGATGACCAGGGACAAATGCTTGTTACGACTTGAGACACCGCTTCGTTTTATTGGAGCACCGAAAAGCTGACTCGTATTTTTCGGACAGCCCTCAAGTATCTAGGTACTTCGGGCGAAATACGTGATAAAGCAGGAGATTGTCAATGACATCATTCTAGGCAGCCCATAGCTAAGGCTATGTTGGCAGGATCGTGTTGTTTTTGGTTTGTGGCTTCGTATTATCCGGGCAGCATTGCAGTCCGTGCAATTCTTGATTTCTTAGATGCCGACTTCGTATTTCCTTCCCCTCACATGTATAAATAATATAGGAACCTCTGCAAGGGCAATTTTCCTTTTGTTTCCACTGCTCTCCCAGTTGTAACTTGATTACTCGAATAATCAACAGCCATGATGTCCAGCAACATCGACCATCTTGGCATCACTGCCCCGGATGGGCATTTCGAGTCTCTTGTCGAGTGGTATAAGAAGGCCCTCTCTCCACTGGGTTACAAGGAAATCATGAGGTTCCCAGGTATGGTTGGGCTGGGCAGCGAGATTCCTGACTTCTGGATTACCCAGAAGGAGACGCATATTCCTTCCGGGTTCCATTTTGCTTTTACTGCTCCGAGTATGGTGACTTCTCCTAGACTTTCCTCCTATGACTTTCCATTTAAGTTCCTAGGTTATATATTCATAGACTAACCCCAATAGACCGGGCTGCTGTCGACGCGTTTCACACGGCCGCTATCGACGCTGGGGGCACTTGCAATGGCAAGCCTGGGTTGAGACCAGAGTATCATGAGAACTACTACGGGGCGTTCGTTTTGGATCCAATTGGAAATAATGTGGAGCTGGTAAGTCCAGGTACCTTGTTTCTGCATTCCCGTGGCTTATTTGGGGATTCTAGGTTAGCCATTCTCCCGAAAACCAGAAGAAGTAATATGCTCGGACGGAGCCATTGTAGCTGAGAAGTAATTGGGTTACTACCCCGCTACGGCGTGTTCCTATCATTTCTTTTTGTTTCTTTTTAATTTGACTAGTTTTCGTTTCCATTTTTCCTTGCTTGGAGAACGACCCAGCCCGGACGCTAGGGCCAGTTTGGGAGAAGGGATGCTAGTTCAATAGGAAGTCTCTCGTAGTTTAATTCCTATAGTTAGGAGGTGATGTAATTCAAAGTCTGAGGGATGTGAAGATAGAACTCTCGCGATTTAGCGTTCTGTTCTTTAGCACTCTCTTGAGTGGTGTTTCTGGACCGACTATCAGGCCTGCTGAAGTCGTTATATAACTAAAATGTCACATTACACATTCATAAGTGCAGGGCGAAGTGCTTGAAGTGCCATCACCGCGGAATATAATACCCTCAGGAAAGATAAGTGTTTACAACGTAAAGGGGCAAAGAATTAAGTCAGAAGAGACCCAAAATCATTTATTTTATGCTGTAGGCAGCTCAAGCTTATGTACTAATTTCTAGCTTTTAGCAATGTGATTCTCAATACTATGATTGTAATGGATAAACCATGCAAGTCCACAAAGTGGATCATCTCGGTCGCAATTGGAAAATATGTGGGGTATATCCAATTTGCGGGTATAGTGGAAACTCTGGTATGATAACCGGATGGTTATCATAAGTGGTCTTTTTGGTAAACGTTCGTTTATCGGAAGAGTATCCTTGGCGGAGAATTTGGTCCAGAGCCCAAATTCCCTTACAATTCGGGAGTTAAGACGCAAGAGTGGAGTTAAAACTGAATTCGAATATGACTGTACCCTTTGCGTCAGATTATACTTTGCTTTTGTGAAAATAAGTCAAGCTCCAGTTGACATAATCTCTTGCGAGCTGTTTTAGATGTCGCAGATTTTCTTAAGGACCAAAGGCTACCCTCCATTTTACAGCCTGTCAGCTTACAAATGCGAACATGGCAACTCAGTCCCCCAGTCATCCGGATACTCAAGTCGTTGGTTCGACTTACGAGTCCTTCGAATCCAGTTACATGCGGATGGTCATAGAAGCGGACGGAATTTCCTGGCAAGACAACGTTCTTGCTGCAGTAGTTTTCGAAATCAGCTATACCACCGTACTCTTACTACTTGATTGCCGGAAGACAACTCCGTAGGATGCTAGCCACTCTTGGTCACCGCCTGATAATCCCGGCAGTACAGTCTTCGTAATACCTATATTGTCATCAATGAGTCATCGTTAGTACAGTAATATTACATGGAACCGTCCAGAATTGCTTGTAGATCTGGCGAACTGGCAAGATCGCCTGCTAAGCTTCCGTCAGCCACGTTTTGCCTCTTCCTCTCATTCTTCGTGGTGATGATGGTACCATGGTGATGGTTTGATGGTGACGGGATCAGTGAGCCAGCCCACATGTTGATGTGCGTTGCGGCGCGATTGCCGAGCGGTGAGGTGGCCGCCACCGGTGACCACCCATCGCCGTCATATTATAACGTATGATGTTGGAATAAAATACGGCATTATTCCACTCGACCAACACAAAAAACCACGGTTAATGTGTATAGCCTAATGGAGGCCATACCCCAGTTTGACATATGATCTTCGTTCCGTCACTAATAATTTGAAAGCTGATATACAGTGTAAAACGATGCTGTCAATCAGCTTCAATTTGGCAGCACGGTGAAGTGCAGTATATTCAATACACTGTATATATAGTCTTTTCTGGAACAATTCGGCTATGAATTAGGGGTTGCGTGATGGTGCAATCAACGTAGGTTACCAATTCAAAAACAATGTTGAAGTGTATGGTAAAGTATATCCTCCTCCGTAGGCCGGTCGCTCTTGTGTGCAACATTCTCTCGGTTTGAGCTTCACCGCGTGCTCTTTGACGATATTCTGTATCTGTTAGCAGGATATACCGCCGTAAGGTGATGTCACCATATGTTGAATTTATATATGCAGTCCCCTATATATATCTTCAGACCTGTATATTATTGGCGGTGAAATATGGAACGAACCATCAGAATATGTATCAAGGACAAAAACGCTCATACTTTTAATCATTCTCAAATATAATTTTCCGTTGGCATGATCAAACGAAAAGACAGTTAGGAGTACAAAACGCCGATTAGGCTGGGCACTTGCTAGGAATAATGGTCGGTATTAGAGCTCGGCACTAACCGCGGTCTGACCGCTGCGGTGGGGTTAGGTAACCGCGTTTTTCGCGGTTGAGGGTAGGGATTCTCCTGACTGCGGTCGGTTATGCTGCTGCTAGGAACCGCATGTGGTTAACCTTGAGTAACCCGCGGTTTGACAAATAGGTCAAACAACTGGGGGCCAGGGACATGGATATTTCATGCATTTTTGGGGCTGTCATTACCCTTTGTTTCTTAGTTAGGAAAGTCTGCGTGTATTTTTTCGAGGAGCAAGGAGAAATGTGATCTATTTGCAAATTCCCACATTCTGAGCGGATTGACTTGACCTGAAATAGCAGAAGTACCTGGCGCGTCTATCGACGTTTATTTGCACATCGCATGCTGTAGATCACGGGAACCAATTAGCGATACCCTGTATAACCTGTTGTCTGAAACCTGATGACACGGGTGAGAAAAGGGAAACACAATCTATATATCATTGCCGATTTTGGTAACTCCACGCTGTTGGAACATCTACTCATCGGCCAAGACAATATATAGGCTCTTTAGACCACCAGTGAAAATCATGGGCGATTAAGATCCATGAATGGAGCATGTTTCACTTCTCTTGATGCTTTAGTGATGTAGCTATCCATTTTGCCCCATTCCATAGTGTACCGACGAATCCCAACATACTATCATGGCGGTGAACGGATATTGTAACCCCGGTCTCCGCATTTGCTGAGCCCAGCAAAACTAGGTCACTATAAATTAGTGCAAGAGCGCCTACGGCCTTATAGGTTACCGTAGAAGAAATGGCAACGGTGCCTATCTTATTTAGCGCTATTTTTGTTAAAAGGAGACCAATAAGGTCACCCGCAACTAGATAAGCTATGATCTGTAGAAATTCTTCGTGGATGGTCACTTATTTTTTAGTCTGTACGTGAACTATACAGTTCAGTGATATTGTTATCCAACAGAATTGATCATGGTAGACACACCTCCACAGGTACAGATACATTTTCGAAATATTACATCTTCCGGAATGGTTCTAAAAACTTCAAGTTGAAATGGTGAGGCGAGCCCGCAACAGCAGTGGCCATTTTCTGAAACCTATTATGAACACCCACTAAGCGTGCCATAATAACGGGGATCTCAAGTTGCTGGCAGGGCTCAGAAGGCCTTAGCGTGCCCATCGCCGCAAACAGTAGATAGGTACATGACAAGGGTAGTTTGGAGGCCCCGCAGTTCCTATATACAAGTTTGGAGTTCAATGGACAAATCTGAAATACGTTTTGTATCAGCTACGGGAAGGGAGTTCTGAATTTCTTCGGCAAATGCATTGGCAGCTAGTTTGTATGCTTCCACCACCATAGTAGGATGCTGTGTAATATTCAGTGCGGGAACGGCTGGTCTAATGAGGGGTTACTTACCGGATGTGCCCGAACGTCTTCGATGTTGGCCTTTAACCCAACTTTCCCCTGGAAGCCAGGGCTCGAGCCCCCATAGCTTGTTAAGGCGAGGGAAGAAAGTTGCAACGCACTTGTCAATCGCTATAAATCTCTATAGTTACTGGTTTGCTTCAACTTTTCCCGAAAAGAGTCCTCTGGCAGTTACGGCTGGTCCGCCATACGTCTCTCAATTTGGCAGGAAAGTCCATAAAAGAGAAGGACAGCGAGATCGCCGTCTGTAGCGCAGAAAATTGCACTACGCCGCAGGTCCGTCATTGCTAACTACATCCTCATAGCTATGGAATGGTCAATTGTTCCGAAGGTTATTCTCCATAGATCAATAAGCATTATCGTCTTATTAAAATGCCGGTGGATATCTGCATAGTTAGCTGCCCCGCTCCGGGCATTTTGTGCGGCTAAGGTCAAACAAGCAAGTAATTTCCACAATAAGACGACGAGAGACCCTGACTCAGACAAAGCATCATACACAAGATATTCCGCAGATCCTAGAGACCATAGCACTATCACTAGCTTGGTCTCTAACTTAGCTCGTGCAATAATAGCATCATCCACACCTTTCGTATGCAACCCTTGAACTACCTCCTCCATTAGGCGGTTGATGTTGGTGTTGAGTTTGGTGATAGTCGGTGCAACAGTAAAACTTCGTCTTAGGAAGAGAGCAATTGCTACTGATTGAGACATCTCCACGAGCCATTCAAACGCTACGATCAGTTCCAAGACGTTCTCAAAGTCGTCAGTGGACAAGTTTTGCATCAGGGGTGGCTTTTCATCAGAATGACGCCGTCCGATCAAAGGTGTAACTATATCCGGCAGGTCATCACCATAGCGGAAGAAAACACATACTTCAGCGCATAGCATTTGGAGGCGGCAGATGCCTTCGTGGAGTGCATAGGCAGCATCCTCTTCAAACTCGTGGCTCTGACCAGTTTCAGTGGGTGGTAAAAGTGTTCCAAAGAGAAGCAGCGACAATCCTACACGGAATGATTCACCTGCTACAATGTTCGTGAATACCACATGCTTTGCCTTACACCATATAGCACTTACGATGTCCTTAGCCCGCTAGTGAGACTTTGCGATTTCCTTAGCGTCACCGTCACGGACAGCAAATTGCGATCCGGTCGCAATAGCGACCCACTTATACATTTCGGTCAGGGCATTATCGCGCGAGGTAAGTTGTACACATTGTGGTCGGGACCGTGCGTGCTGAAATAACGCATCAAGAATGCTAGCCGTAAGAAACAAACTTGGTACTATAGAAACTGGTGGTTGTGGGGAAGAACCCATTTCCCAACAATTTCGGATACTTGAGAGGATGAGATTGGTTTGAGCAGCCAAGTGTGGATTACGGGTCAATGGCGTTAAAGCTGCTATCCCCAAGGAGTAGCAAGGAGGCATGCACCTTTCCGAAAGAAGTTTCGACATCGGGATATCGAAGATGTCAATATATAAACTCAATCTCTGTGAGCGTCTTTCACGGGACATCATATGGCGGGCTAGACTACACTCGGAGCTCGCCAGAATAGAGGTCGTGGGGAGGACAGCATCTTCGCAGTGCTCGATGACGTCTGGGCCATGGCCAGGTTCGAACTTTTTGGCATTTCGAGAGGATTGCTTGCTCGCGCGCCATATAACTATACAGTCCGTGCCCCGTAGCTTGCACATCGAACACGGCGATAAAGGAAGGTTGTTTGAAATAATGGTACTCAAGGGCAAATCGCATGCCCTTTTCGCTGAGCGGCAACAATCACATGAACGGTTTTTGTCGTCGAATTCTCGCTGGCTTCCGCTCACTCGCGAGGTTATTTGAGGCCGCAGAGAAATTTCCTTTGGCATTTTGACCGGTTTCGGCGGAAGGAGACCTGAGGCTGTCCGGACATTGGGAGAGGTCGAATGGGCCTACGGTATCCAAAGTCCCACCCCTCAGCTGCAGCGACTCTGCCCTGTTAGGCAAGGGGTCGGGGTAAGTTGAACATAATCTACCATCAGGAGAATATGACAAGGGAATTAACCCAGTATCCCCAATGAGCCCAAAATGATTAGCAAAGGCGATCAAGCCCTGGCGCTCTAGCCCGTCTGGAATATGACTGTAACCGTCATCTCTATCGCCAAGCGCGTCGAAAACATTAGGATAGCCAGATATGTTGGCAAGCGCCATATCGTCGATATCCATACCTTTAGTAATACTTCAATTGTCAGGCATGTTGTACCAAAAAAGGTAGAAGTGGATTGCTAGGTGTAATGGACAGACTACGCGACCACGGAGGTTCTTTGCATACGGAGCTCGCGATGCAATGCCTACCTGAATGCGGGGTTGCTACTTACTGACCCGCGGACCCGCGGGTCCCGATTCAAAATTGCAACCGATGGTTCTGGCCGTTCGGTAATGTCAATTCAGGGCAATTTAAGTAACGGTTTGAGGTCCCAAATTCCGGAAAGCCGTGGTTGATAGTTTTGCGGCGTTTAGGTTTTGATTAACGAGACACATGGTAAGTTCGTTCACTTTGAATGTTTCAATAGCTATAAGCTATCGAAGGTTGGGTTCCATTTCTCCCTAATTAGATCATTACCTAAACCTACCTAGACGTTTATTATTGTTTGTATAAAATGTTAATAGATTTGGTTTTTTACCATAT
Source organism: Penicillium chrysogenum (assembly GCF_028827035.1). Lineage (NCBI taxonomy): Eukaryota > Fungi > Ascomycota > Eurotiomycetes > Eurotiales > Aspergillaceae > Penicillium > Penicillium chrysogenum. The sequence goes on along the minus strand of NW_026622749.1, from coordinate 601,389 downwards.
GAATACTGTATTTCTATTGAAGGATTCTATTAGTAATGGATTTAGAAGAGAGTTCGTTTTATTAGGTATACTTGCCATAAGTTGTAGAAATCCTGTAGTTTCTGCTGTGTTTTTAGTAGGCTTGTTTGTTAATGTTGCAAGTTTACCAATTAGAGTAGGATTGATTTTACAGGATTGGCCTTTTCTCTGCGAGTTGAAAATCGGTGCTCCAAAATGGACCGATATCCAAGGAAACTGTGGCTGCGCACCACACCAGATCTGGGGACTCCACGGGCTAAAAGTTTCCGCCGAGCCTAGCCGTACTGACGGCAATGAATTAACTTAAACGAAAGCTTTAGACCAGGTACGAAATACCTATTATCCTTCGCTCATTATAGGCTGATCCTTGTTATAGGCCTAAGGGAACACGATCGTTATTGTGTATTTGGGACTATATATATCGCCTCTGTGCGACTAGGATACTGAGATATAGAACACACATACTAGTAGCGGTTTATTGAGCAGCGCGGGGTTACGAAGTGGTGTTAAAGTAGTTATACCATCTATTTCATGGATTAGTCGTAGTGCACGTTGCTATAATAGAAGCCTTAGCAATGAGCCGGAATAGGGATATCGGTGTTATCTATATCACTCCATATGTTATCTATGAAGTAGCCTAATCGCCCTTGGAACAACGATAGCATAGGGAATCCCAAAGTTAACCGCTAAGAATTAGAGCTCTGTCGTGCATGCTCTCGGAATAGGCCTAGTTATATCTTCTCGGTTATTGCCTTTCTGATCTAGGAGCATGTCATCGGTGTCTCGTGCTTTCTACTAGATACTACGAGATGTGGGTTTCCCGTTATAAGAATATGATATAGTAGCTGTCGAGGGGTTCCTAGGAAGCTTCGGAACTGCCTAGACTCTTATCGGCTCGAGATAATATGCCTAGTTGAATGGGTGGTAAGTTGGTCGAGGGTAAAGTGATCCCTAGATTAGAGGTTAGGGTATAAGATTTATTTTATTTTTAGTACACGTCCTAGTCATATTTAATATGGGGCAAATCTTTTCCTAGTTAACTCTAGAATGCTAGGGCCCTTCGACGTAAGTTATAGGAAAAAGGTAGCTTCGCACGACCGTGGAATCGTGAGAGGGACCGTCAATTAGCGGTAAGGCCCTAAATTATCCACAAATGAGTTTCGATGAACCATTAGAACGCTCGCTCGGTGAGAGATGCGGCTATTATGAATGATTGAGTGGAAGGTCACCCTCAATAACAGAATAGTTGCAAAGGATATATAATAAGACCTTGTTCTAACCTCTTAGTTTTACTGGAGGCTTGTCCTATAGCCGAAGCTGAATGAGCTGCTTTTTCGAAAGTACCCACAACGGAATCTCGAGTAGGATGACAGGTCCGTTGTCGTTTCAGCCACACGGCAGAACGGCCTCACTCGGTAAGGCGAGTCATGGATGGCCGTGGCCGCCGACTTCTAGAGTTAATTAGGTAGCAACCTGGGTCGCATAGCAATGATTGAAAGACTCATATCTGCGAGGGTTATTCCACAATCTCTAGGCGTTCCGTACTTTGAAGGTTTGGCTGCTGGGGTCTGAATGAAACGAAGGTCGCTGTCAAGGCCAGGGAATGGCATAGCGGCTATAGGCAAACCTTCCCTCGGTTACTTTTGTCCGTGCTCTAAATGGTAAGCAACGACGTTAAGGATACAACACGAGGAAATGGACACAACACAACATTAATTCTACCGCTTCCGCGCCTCGGCTCAAATCGGGAGCCGGGTCCCGCGGGCCCCTAGTTTACCCCATCATGGCGTAGTGATTCGCAAGGGGCGGCCACTGTATCGGCCAATAAGGTGTCCCAATATACCTTGTCGTGGATTGTCGTTACACCGAGTAGTATGACTTGGCTGCAACAATACAGGATGATGGGCGAGGTTGTATGGAAGTGAGATTAATTCAACAAAAGTGCCCCATCTTAGTATAGCTAGTATTTTATCTCGGATTGGAGGCATGATTAAGTGACAGGCCATTGTAGATAGTGCACTACAAAGCAAACGTTCCGCCAGCAAGGACGCGGCTTGCAGATAGCCTAGGAATAAGAGTCATTTCTTTGAACCTTGGCGATATTTTAAATTCCACATTTCGAAAGTAGCTAGGTAGAACAGAAGAAATGAATTATTTGCCCGAATGATATTTATCCGCCATACTGGTCGTTATTCACCCCCTAAACCGACTCAATTATCTGATCCCGCGGGCACCCCAGCTTTTCCATGCACTTGAAGAACGCGTCAGGTTCAGCCCAATCCTCCGGACAATACACACCGACACGCCCCTGCTCCTCATGGTCAAGAGCCAATAGGGCAAAAGCAGCGCAGGACGCTCCAATTGAAGTTGCCATGCTTTGTCCCAATGGCGAGTCCTTTTGCAAATTGCGGGTGCGCTTGATGACCACTGCGGGGTGTCCATTGCGGGTGCCAACACCTCGAACAAGCATACCAGAGTGCGGGGGCGCTTTCTTCCCTCGCATAGAGTTCAGTAGAAAACCCAGGGCCTCGCCTGTTGTACATTGGCCTTTGCGAACTTGACCAACCATGCCCCAGAGGGCGAAGTTTGCCGGTTTCAGTGATGAGACGCTGTGGGACGCCAGCTGATAAAGCTGGTTCAGGGTGATGTTGCCATTCTGGAACTGCGCAGCAACTGCGCTGAAGATGTCACTCCAGCTCGCAAATGGTTTGCTTTGGATGTGCTGTAGAAAGTCCACGGCGGCATCCATAGACAGGGCACCGGAACTGACCGCGGCACCTAGTCCCCGTGCAAGACCATTAAATGGTGCCGGATTTAAAGCGCCTAGTGTGCGAATTCGGCCCACATTAGGAAATCGGCGAGGGAGTGTTACTGGCTCCGGGTGGATGCTTTCGTAGAAAAGCTGATTTGAACCTCCAGCAAGAGGGGCATGAGATGTCTCAACCCAGTTCTCATGGACTGTTGCCTTCCCATCGGCCCAAGTCAGACAAGGTCCCCCAGTAATGTCCATAACATGCTCGAGGACCTCTCTACCAAGTTCTCCGCCTTCCTCACTAACGAGCCAGCAGATATCGATGGACTCAGCATTATCGAGTTCTTGAGATATCTCGGCAGCGAGAAGGTTTGTCATACCAGGAGAGGAGCCGCAATTTATGTAGCAAGGAATTCCGGCGTGCTTTGCCCGCTCGTGTAGGCTCAGAGACACCTGTGTGCTGTGGACGTCGTCGGAATAGTCGAGATATGGCACCTTCGCATCGATGCATGCGGTGATCACCAGTTCAGAGGTCCGTTGGTACGGCTGTGCACCCTGGATTACAAGGCCGGCGTCGGCAATCGCGGCGCGGAGTTCTTCAGGGTTGAATATGTCCACAGCCCCTGTAGTAACATCTCTACCGGGCAACTTGGCAGCGACATCTCGAAGGGAATTCTGGTTGGCATCGAGGAGAACGATTGGGCGATCTGTTGCTTTGGCGAAGATTTTGATAGCTTCACCGCATATCGCATCTGCAGCACCGACAAAAATGACAGGCTTCTGCACGTTGGAGTTTTCACCCATGTTGAGCAATTTGCTTTGATTGTTTATTTGGTTCTAGATGGAGATAGCCTAGCTGTGACATTCGATTTATGCACGACTAAACTTAAAGTGGCATTTCATTTCAAGAATCCATGCGTGTTTTTAAACACATCATAGACTGTTGCCAAGGCATGTTGCAAGCTGACCCGCGGCTCCGAGGTCGATATCGTGGGTGCCGAATATCATGCTCCAAAAATTGTAGCAAGTTTTTCAATGATCCGAACAATGGGCGACGATGACATAAATTAGATCGATGACGGCAATGTTCGGAGCCGCGAAGCCGCGGAGCTGCTGCGGTCCTAACACAGGCCGTCAAGACTTCCTAAAGCAGGAAGGAACCTTTGGCAGGATCACGTGATCATACACGAGAGTGGAGGGCTGGCGGTGCCCCGGATGAAGCTCAATTTCTCCGTCTGAATATCGCATAAATAACAGACCCTGATCCTTTAGTATCAGATAGATATCCTTCATACCCAGCCAAAACATAACGTCAGAGTCTGTTTCCATTTTCAATCCCCAATATGGCCAACTCGGATCTCCCACATGAGCTTTTGCTCAAGCTCGCCAGCCAAGTCATTCAAGACCCCGGGATTCCAGTCCCGAACCCGACTGTTTCAGCCTGGCAAGAGCCTGCGCATCCATTCGCGACTATCCAGTCGAAGGACCTACCTAGGTATACTGATTGTGCAATCATTGGATCCGGTATCACCGGCTGCAGTGCGGCCAAGACAATCCTTGAAAGCGATCTGGGGTTCGATAAGAAGGTCACCGTGTTTGAAGCTCGTTCTTTGACCACCGGCGCTACAAGTCGCAATGGAGGATTTTAATTGAGCCATGCCCCTCAGTTCTATGAGCGCTTTGCGGACGCGTACGGTGCTGAGGCAGCAAGGGAGATTGCTGAATTTGGCGATTTCAACCTGGAAGAGGTCGTTCGGATTGCTAAAGAGGAGAATCTCGAAAATGTTAGCGAAATTAGAGACGTCACTACGATTTCTAGCTTTGACGACAGGGAGGGCTTCGACGCTGCTACTCGGTCTGTTCAAATGTACGAGGAAGCTGTTCCTAAGTCTAGAGGCAGATATAAAGTCCTCGAAGGGGAGGTGGCGGAGAAGGTACGAAACTTTATGGAGAGCTTGACTCACACTCCGGCGCAGTTCTAACCACCTTCGATAGGGATATCATCTCAAGAGCTCGAAGGGCGCTTTAGTGGTGAAATCAAAGGTGTTTTGGCCGTATCGGCTGGTGACAAACATCATTCAACGCCTTCTTGAACGTCACCCAGATCGTTTCTCTGTCGAGACCATGACAGCCGTCACTTCGATCACTATCTCTAGCGATGCCGTGACTGCCTATCCATATGTGCTCACTACACCCCGCGGGACCGTCAGAGCCGCCAAGGTCTTCCACTGTGTGAATGGTTTTACCGGCCACCTTCTGCCCAAGCTCAGGGGCCCTCTCTTCCCCTGTCGACTTTCCATGTCAACGCAAAAGCCTGGGCCCCAGTGGGGGAATGTTCCGTATTCTTGGCTCTTCCATTCGAAGCAATCGTGGGACCCGAATACTACCTTGGTCGAGCAGGGCCTTTACTGGATGCAACAAAATGCACAGACCGGAGACCTTTTTGTTGGAGGTGACCTGCAGAGACTGGACGACTTTTTGTCCCCCGACGATTCAATCATCAGTGCGGACGCTGTGGGTAATCTGACCAATCTACTTCCAAAGAAAATTTTCACCGAGGGCTGGACCAACGAAATCACCAATACTACGCTATCTTCTACGACTGCAATCCAGAGGGTCTGGTCTGGCATTATTGGGATGACTGCTGATCAACTCCCCATTGTGGGAAGTGTTCCCAGTAGCGTGAGTGACAGGAAGGTTGAAGGGGGAGAGTGGGTCGCTGCGGGCTTTAACGGATATGGCATGTCTCAAGCCTGGCTGTCTGGTCAGGCTATCGCGCTAATGGCATTGGGACAGCCGAAGCCTGACTGGCTCCCTGAGGTGTACTTGAGTAGTGAGAAACGTTTGACGGACAAGGCGAGAATGGGTGATGAGGCGGCGCTGGCTTCCTTCTTCAATAGATAAGGACAGATGTGGACCTTTGATGATATTAAGCCCTAAATTAGACGTCAAAGACATGGGCCACAATAGTTGAGGATACAGGATCTCCGTAGCAAAGACCCCACTATAGGTTTCGCAGAATACTATGGAACAAACATGGGTCTCCACAACCCTGCCCTAACATTGTTCGTAGAAGATCTGCCAGCAGGCTTATGTCCAGGCCCCTCTCAACCCGCCCTTTCCTTTCAGCTCGGGCGCCGTACTTGCCCCACCCAGGCGTGTTCCGCTGAACTGCCCATACCCAGGCCAGCGGACTGATAACCATTTCTCTTTATGCTTTGCTATTGGGCTTGTGACTCGTTCTTGGAGGCAAGGTTATCAGATTGAATAGAAGACTCGGTGATGCAGCAAATAGCGACTGTTCGTTGCGGGGTCCGAACCCGCTCGGCAGCACCGGGCTCTCCCTACTATCCCTCGATAGCAGTGGCGTGCGCGGGCTGTCGACCCTGTCCATCCTGAAAGAGTTGATATTGAAGGTAGTAGGTACGGTGCAGGGTAACGCGCGATATCCTGTCTTCAGTCTTAAGACTTCTCACCTATATCACCCGCACTTACCCTAGAGTGCCGCTTAGGTGCTAAGGGCACATTGAGTATTGGCCGTGTAGAATATATAGCTTAAGTACGGCCAAGCAGACGGGAAGCCCTGTTCTCCACACCCTATGGTCGTATATATCAGGCTTCTACCGGGAAACGATTAAGAGTGTATAATGGACTGAAAATCAATATGAACGGGACAATGCTAAAGTTAAATTAGTTAGGCATCCTAATCTCTACTAAATGTTCTATCTAGAGATCGGGGTACTATAGGCCCGTACGTTAATCACTCTACGCTTTTCTCCCTTAGGTATAGTGTAGGTAGGGGCTAGACATTTATATGAGTCAGATGGTACAAACGGTAGGCAGTGCGGGCGAAGAAGTGAAGACGGAGTCGGATGAAGCTACGTACAAAAGATGCATTGGCTCGTCATGAAGAGCCTTCAAAGCCTGGCGTTGAGCGCAGACCTCTCGTCCTCCTCGTCAAACCGCATGACAAACATCTCATCAGGGTTGGTCGGCCGGCCAAGCCGCACCGTTGCCTCTCTACGGGCATGGTCGTAGATGATATTGAACAGAGTCGCGCCTCTGCTCTTGCCTTCCTCGTAAGCGCGGCAGATGCTAAAGGGATAATTGTCTTCGTCCGCCCAGAGCTGGGCAAATGCCTGTTTGGTGCCGTCGAACCCGTCGAGGAGGAACTCCATACGCTGGTGGCGATTCCACGAGTCCGGTAAGGGATCGAGCTCTTTCTCATTTTCGCCGTGCTGAAGCAAGCAGTGGTTGGTGTGCACCATCCTACCATTCGCGTCGAGCACCTGCTTTCGGATGCTGGTGGGGGAGAATTCCAGACCAAATGCCTCGTGCCCATTGCCCACCATGATAAAAGCGCTGGCGGCCATTCCGCCTTGCTCCACGATCCGGTCATAGGCCTGGGAAGGAGAAGTGCTTTCGAGCGCTATGCGGAGGGCAATATGCGAAGGAACTCCGGTGGGTCGAAGACCCTGAAGGTGAAGGGCGTTGTAATTGACGGCGACCCCCGCACTGTTAAATCCAACCTTCCCGATGATTCCAGCCTCGGTTATGAATTTGATGGTGGGAAGTCCGGCCTGACGGATCGTTAACCGGATCAGGTTCTCTTTGGTGGCGGAAAAGAACTTGAACAACCAAATTAGTCGGCGCAAATTCGATGGAATAAAATGGGGAGGTAAAATCTCTTAACGTACATCCCAGTTTTGGCCCTGGAGGGCTCCATTTGGAAGTTGACAATAGGCGGTGGTGCAGCCATCACGGGCTGCCTTGAGCCCGTATGCAAATTCCGTGCGGGTATTAAGCATGACAATCTCGGAGACATCGCGTTCAGCGCCCTTTGCAATACCTGGTTTTTCGGGGGTCATCGGTCAGCATTGGTGCAGAAAATGTAGGAAAGACCGAAGTGGCACTCACCGCGAATCTCCTCGTAGTATTTGGGCCATCTTTCCTCGATCACGCGCCCCAGTTGTGAAAGTACCTGTTTAAGCTCTTCGTCCGTCTTCTTCGTTTTCCCTCGGATGAGATCGACGGCGAAGTCAATGCTTCTGGCTATCACGGCTTTGGCAGCAGAGCCATGTTTGTAGCCGATCTGGATCAGGTCAGAGCTCGGAAGATTCAGAAGGAAAAAATCTGGTATTCAGTGCAGCACTTACTTCAAAGGGAGTGCCTTGACAGAGGATGTGAAGCATTTCTGCTGCGGGTTGGAAGATGGGTAAACAACTGAGGTCTGGCTAACGGAGATGACAAACGCGTCCTGGGGATGATCATGCAGGCGGAACTGCATGCTGAGATTTATATTGGCCGTAGCCACCAATCTGGGACCATAGCATGACACTGATGGGACATCAACTGGGGTACCTCGAGTATCCCTGCTGCATCCGCCTAGTCTTGCCGAGGAGCTGGATTGAGCATGGATGCCAAGTTTCGTCGAGAACGGTGAAGCGCATTATTGACTGACCTTTTGCGTGAAGAGGGTTCACCACGGAGGCGATAACAGCCAGCCTGGACATGCCAAGACAGGAATAGAAATAGCACAACTCTGTAGAGCTTTTTGCCCGGATGGTAAACAATGATCGAGCCAATAGCAATCGTCCAGACTAGATAGAAAGCAGGTGGGCCTATCACTTGGTTCCTATTGGGTTGCCTGGGTTGCCTGAAAGCTTGGCTGCAGCCCAGGCTAGTGCCTGCCCCACGGCCCCACGGGATAGGCGGGTACTTGCTCCGGGTTTGCACTATCTTCACTACATTAGGTACTCTGTCCATTCCCTTACCAACTCGGAGGAAAACACTGGAACAAATTTTAGCGGTACTCTAATGAGTATGTTGTACGGAGTATATGCATCATTTCTGGTGCGCAGCAATTGCTAGACGGTACATATAAATTACGTAACTTTGATCTAAACCTGGGGCGTACGCTAATGCAGGACCTGCATTACCCTCGGATTTGGGAAGACAGTGTAATCCGCCGCAAGGGTTCGTAATTTTTGTAAGAAATCCCAGGATGACTCTTCAGGGCCCATCTCGTATCTTCCATCCCCACGCATCATGCTGCCAAGGAGAGCTCGTGCCGAATCTGCTTGGCCTTCCCGCCCGGCTGCCCATCCCCAGGTCGCGCCTGGTTTTCATACGGGTCGGCAAGAGTGGTGAACAGGGGGCGCAAACACTCGTCTACTCCGGACTCGTATTTCTGTGAAGCAGCTCCACCCATGCCAAGTTCCAGACGATGCCAAACTCCCGGGTGGTATGCGCACTGGTACAGATCTGTGGTCCTTCTGCTGATTCGTACTAATTTAGTTCAATGCAGGTGGTTCCTAAAACAGCTCACTACTACGCAAATCTTCAGGAGCCAGAGCTGAAGAAAACGAGGTGACCCCACCCATCGTGCTACAACAATAAGAAAAATCTTGTTATCTCGAAGAGGTTCAGTCTTCTACTGGACCGGGCCAGGCAGCTATGGAGTCACTGGCATGGTCTACGTGGTCACATAGGAACGATGCACGTTAACCATTTTGGCATGGATGGTGAAAATAATAACTATTCGACGACAAGGTCTATCTACCCTTCGGCTATGGATAATTAGGTAGACGAAGGTGGCGGCATGGTGGCGGCTCCTCCCTTTTTTTTCTCGACTCGGTTTAGCTCAGAGTCCGGGATTTCCATCCCGGTCCCATCCATGGGCCCTTTCAGGTCTGGCCGTTCTTGTTGATTAGACTAACTAATCCGTTCTGCAGATAGTCGCCGTACGAGATTGGCCGCTGATCGGTCTTGCCGTCTTCCTTGCTAGGATCCCACGGCTGGACGGTATCATTAAAGCCCAGATTGACGAAGAACGGGAGGGATTGGCGCTCCTCGTTCACCCACTTGACCCGGTGGATGGGAGCGGGGTAGTAGTTGTTGGTGATGTGTGCCATGTAGCTGCCGCAATTGACCAGGTAGGCGTTGTCGTCCGCCTCGATATCGAGGTAACCCTGGGGCGTCTCCACCTGCAGGTTCGCCACGTCTGACTGGTACAGGACGGTAATGAGCGACACGTCCTCATGCCATTCGAAGCTCAATTTGGTGCCGTCCTCCGCCGTCTTAATGGCGGCAGGTGGGTAGGGGTTCAGGTACGGGTAACGAATCAGAACAACCGAGGAGAGCGCGTCTTCCTTCTTGAAGTGGCGGCTAAAGAAGTCCTCCTCCTTGCCCAGCGCCAGAGCATAGCCTCGCAGCAAGGCAGACGAGAGCCCGAACACATCCCAGTAGTATTGCTCGGCGAACTCGCGGAAGCCCGGATGCTTCTTCTCGTCCGGCCACACGTTGACCTCGTGAGTGGGAGTCTTCGACTGGATGAGAAGGTGGTCGGGCTTGAAGTTGGGGTTCAGGTAGCAGAAGGATTCCACGGCCTTTTTCTCCGGAATGGACAGGTAGTATCCGGCACGGATCTGGTCCTGGTGCTCCTTGTTGTAGGCGCGAATCGCGAGGTCCCACTTCTCTTCGTCTGTGATAGAAAAGTGGAACTCCCTGGTCTTGTTCGAGAGTCGCTTTACATCCACACCGTGGTTGACCGCGTAGAAGAAGCCGGTGTCGCGCGAGGCAGCGTCAATAGCGCGGGCAACCTTCATCTTCTCCTCCATATTGTCGCCGAACAGGGGCGACACGTCGATCTTGGGGACATTGGCCTTGGGGGCGGAAGCCATGGTGTCTAGAAAAATAATGGTGAAAACTTGAGGGCGTGGACAACGACGAAGAGAGGGCTTGGCAAAGGGACAGGGGAAGTTCTCCTGCAGATGACAATGAGTGAAGAGTATGGACGCAATGGAAACGACCTGAGCTCTCTTCCTCTGTGCCTGAGCGGGGGCGGGGTGTTTATGCTGAGGCAACCTGGAGACCTTATACGCTTGCAGCCCAGATGCTTACTGGATGGGACCGCTGGAGCCAGTGTAAAATTAGTAACCGTATCTCGAAGTCGGAGGGTCTTTGGTGGTCTGAGATTTCAGTCGGTCCGCACCGTGGCATTTGCAGACGGTGCGATCAGGCCAATCGTTGATCCTCGGGCAGAGCAACACTCCCCCGATCGAAGGTCTAGTAAGTACTTATCATTACCGTGCCAGAAAACGGGGCCATAGATACCCAAGTAACACCGTCGAGTCAATCGGGCTCGTGGGCCCAGCCAAGCCACGAGAGAGTAGGCAACGTGCACTCAACGACGGCGATGTTCCAAGGTAAACCGGCACGTAGAAAATGTCCGGACCACCTTGGCTCTCGTTGCAGCGTGTTGAATCTTCAGCCACCATAAGTCGATAGCATCCGGTTAGAGTGCAACGTGGGTCTGTCTCATTCTTCTCGGTTCTTGGCACCAGAATCGGGCGTAGTTTGCCCACTGCCAAGTCGCGGGGCCGCTTGGCTGTCCTTGTGGTGGGATTTCCCGATGCAACATGCAGATACATGTAGTCGACAGTTGACAGAGCCAATGGCATCGGATCTGCCGTAGACCGTGCTAGACGAAAGTCTCCATCTTGTCTGCGGGCAGTGCTTCAGTCGCCCAGATTCTCGATGGAGATTGGCCAGGTCAGCCATATATACCCTGCAATGGCAGACCAATGCAGCAGGCCCAGTATAAGGAATTCCCCTCGAGCTTGTCTGTGATTGCGTTTTTTCTAACACTTGTTGTTGCATCCGATCCGTCCCTACCAATTATTGGTCATTGACAGAGATGACTCAACTGAAGCCACCGAACGGAACCACGCCGATAAGCTTCTCGGCCACTACATCCCTGAACGCCAGTGGGAGCTCGAGTGTGAAAAATGGGACCATCAAACCCAGCAATGGCATCTTCAAGCCCAGCACTAGGGACACCATGGACCCTTGCAGTGGGAATGCGGCCGACGGCAGTATCCGCGTCCGTTTCCGTGGAGGAATCGAACGGTGGAAGGAGTGCGTCAACCAGGTCCCCGAGCGCTGCGACCTGAGTGGTCTGACAACCGACTCCACGCGATATCAGCTCGCATCGACTGGGTTCGGTGACGCGAGCGCTGCCTACCAGGAGCGCTTGATGACGGTCCCTGTTGACGTACATGCCGCGCTCCAAGAGCTGTGCCTAGAACGCCGTGTGAGCGTGGGATCCGTCATTAATTTCTCCGTGCACCAGATGCTAAAAGGGTTTGGAAATGGCACACACACTATCACCGCCTCTCTGCACCGTGAGCAGAATTTGCAGAATTCTTCGCCATCCTGGGTAGTCTCCCCCACAATCGTCACCCATGAGAACAGAGACGGATGGTCCGTCGCGCAGGCGGTCGAGAGTATCGAAGCGGGGCGCGGTTCCGAGAAGGAGTCAGTGACTGCGATTGACTCCGGGTCAAGTCTCGTGAAAATGGGGTTATTTGACTTACTCGTCAGCTTTGTCGATGCAGACGATGCTCGTCTTCCGTGTTTCGACTTTCCCCTCGCAGTGATAGTGCGGGAGTGTGATGCCAACCTCTCGCTGACTCTGCGTTTCTCCGACTGTCTCTTCAACGAGGAGACGATATGCAATTTTACCGATGCCCTAAACATCTTGCTCGCCGAAGCAGTGATAGGAAGAGTGACCCCGGTTGCCGATATCGAACTACTATCCGCAGAGCAGAAGCAGCAGCTGGAAGAGTGGAACAACACGGATGGCGAGTACCCTTCATCAAAGCGACTGCATCATCTCATTGAAGAGGTGGTTGAACGGCATGAAGACAAAATAGCCGTTGTCTGCGACGAGCGAGAGCTCACTTACGGCGAGCTCAATGCCCAAGGCAACAGCCTCGCACGCTATCTCCGTTCCATTGGTATCCTGCCCGAGCAGCTAGTCGCATTGTTTCTTGATAAGAGCGAGAAACTCATTGTTACCATCCTCGGCGTGTGGAAATCCGGCGCCGCCTACGTGCCCATCGACCCGACTTATCCGGATGAGCGAGTGCGCTTCGTGCTGGATGACACCAAGGCACGGGCCGTCATCGCCAGTAATCGACATGTGGAGAGGCTCCAGCGAGAGGTCATCGGCGATAGAAACCTATGCATTATCCGTCTGGAGCCCTTGTTGGCCTCCCTTGCTCAGGATTCCTCAAAATTCCCCGCGCATAACTTGGACGACCTACCCCTCACAAGCCAGCAGCTCGCCTATGTGACTTACACCTCTGGGACCACTGGCTTCCCAAAGGGCATATTTAAACAACACACCAATGTGGTGAACAGTATCACCGACCTGTCTGCAACGTACGGGGTGGCCGGGCAGCACCACGAAGCCATTCTGCTTTTCTCGGCCTGCGTATTCGAGCCGTTCGTTCGACAGACGCTCATGGCACTCGTGAATGGCCATCTCCTCGCAGTTATCAATGACGTGGAAAAATATGATGCCGATACGCTCCTGCCGTTCATACGCAGACACAGCATCACCTACCTCAATGGTACTGCCTCTGTCCTGCAAGAGTACGACTTTTCCGACTGCCCATCACTGAATCGGATGATCCTGGTGGGTGAGAACCTGACAGAAGCCCGGTATCTGGCGCTGCGGCAGCGGTTCAAGAATCGCATCCTCAACGAGTATGGTTTTACCGAGTCGGCCTTTGTAACGGCCCTCAAGATTTTCGAACCGGAGTCGGCCCGTAAGGACACGAGTCTGGGGAGACCGGTGCGCAACGTCAAGTGCTACATCCTCAATCCATCCCTTAAACGTGTTCCGATTGGAGCTACGGGCGAGTTGCATATCGGAGGGTTGGGCATTTCCAAGGGATACCTCAACCGCCCCGAACTCACGCCGCACCGCTTCATTCCCAACCCCTTCCAAACGGATTGCGAGAAGCAGCTCGGGATCAACAGCTTGATGTACAAGACCGGTGACCTGGCCCGCTGGCTTCCGAACGGCGAGGTTGAGTATCTCGGACGTGCAGATTTCCAGATCAAACTGCGAGGTATTCGAATTGAACCTGGTGAAATTGAGACGATGCTGGCTCTGTACCCTAGGGTCCGGACCAGTTTAGTGGTGTCCAAAAAGCTCCGCAACGGTCCAGAGGAAACTACCAACGAGCACCTCGTGGGTTATTATGTTTGTGATAGCGCCTCAGTGTCCGAGGCGGACCTGCTGTCATTTTTAGAGAAGAAACTGCCTCGATACATGATTCCCACGCGGTTGGTACAGCTGTCGCAGATCCCAGTGAATGTGAACGGGAAGGCGGACCTGCGCGCCTTGCCGGCCGTCGATATCTCCAATTCTACGGAGGTCCGTTCCGACCTTCGAGGCGATACGGAAATCGCCCTCGGGGAAATCTGGGCCGACGTGTTGGGAGCCCGCCAGAGATCGGTCTCTCGCAACGACAACTTCTTCCGCCTCGGAGGGCACAGCATCACCTGCATCCAACTGATCGCACGCATCCGACAACGACTTTCGGTCAGCATCTCCGTCGAAGATGTCTTTGCAACAAGGACACTTGAGCGCATGGCAGACCTTCTACAGAACAAGCAGCAGGAGAAATCCGACGAACCCCATGAGGCGCGGGCAGAGCTGCCTGAGGAGAAAGCAGCAACGGACAATGTCTATCTGGCAAACAGTCTTCAGCAGGGATTCGTCTACCATTACCTCAAGAGCATGGAACAATCCGACGCCTATGTGATGCAGTCCGTTCTACGATACAACACCACATTGTCTCCAGATCTGTTTCAGAGAGCCTGGAAGCATGCAGAGCAGTCCTTTCCGGCGCTGCGGTTGCGGTTCTCATGGGAAAAGGAGGTTTTCCAACTGATCGATCAGGATCCACCATTGGACTGGCGTTTCCTCTACTTCACCGACGTTCCCGCAGGTGCTGCCGAGGACCGGAAATTGGATGACTTGCGGCGCCAAGACCTTACGGAGAGATTCAAGCTGGATGTTGGCGGACTGTTCCGCGTATACCTGATTAAACACAGCGAGAATCGCTTCACGTGTCTTTTCAGCTGCCACCATGCAATCCTCGATGGTTGGAGTCTGCCACTCTTGTTCGAAAAGGTTCACGAGACCTACCTGCAACTGCTGCATGGGGACAATCCCACTCCGTCCATAGATGACCCTTACACTCGCACCCAGCGGTATCTCCACGCTCACCGTGAGGATCACCTCGACTTTTGGGCCGGTGTGGTTCAAAAGATCAACGAACGGTGTGATATGAACGCCTTGTTGAACGAGCGCAGTCGTTACAAAGTCCAGCTGGCAGACTATGACCAGGTGCAGGAGCAGCGACAGCTGACAATTGCTCTCTCTGGAGACGCATGGCTAGCAGACCTTCGTCAGACCTGCTCCGCCCAGGGTATTACCTTACATTCGATTCTCCAATTTGTTTGGCACGCCGTGCTGCACGCTTATGGCGGTGGCACCCACACCATCACCGGCACGACCATTTCTGGAAGGAACCTGCCCATCTTGGGAATTGAACGAGCAGTTGGTCCGTATATCAACACGCTACCGCTGGTACTCGATCATTCGACGTTCAAGGATAAGACCATCATGGAGGCCATCGAGGATGTGCAGGCCAAGGTAAACGTCATGAACAGCCGGGGCAATGTGGAACTGGGCCGTTTGCACAAAACCGACTTAAAGCACGGATTATTCGATTCTTTATTCGTGCTTGAAAACTACCCGAATTTGGACAAATCGCGAACACTTGAGCACCAGACTGAACTGGGGTATTCGATTGAAGGCGGCACTGAGAAGCTGAATTATCCACTGGCTGTCATCGCGCGCGAAGTCGAGACGACTGGCGGATTCACAGTATCCATCTGCTACGCCAGTGAGCTATTTGAGGAGGTTATGATCTCCGAACTTCTTCATATGGTCCAGGACACACTGATGCAGGTTGCCCGAGGTTTGAATGAACCCGTCGGCAGCCTGGAGTATCTCTCATCTATCCAATTGGAGCAACTCGCCGCGTGGAATGCCACGGAAGCTGAGTTTCCCGATACCACGCTTCATGAGATGTTTGTAAACGAAGCGAGCCAGAAGCCGGACAAGATAGCAGTGGTCTATGAGGAGACGTCCTTGACTTACCGCGAGTTGAATGAGCGGGCGAACCGTATGGCACATCAGCTAAGGTCCGACGTCAGCCCCAACCCCAACGAGGTCATTGCGCTGGTGATGGACAAGAGCGAGCATATGATCGTCAGCATTCTGGCCGTATGGAAGAGCGGCGGTGCCTATGTCCCCATTGACCCTGGATATCCTAACGACCGCATTCAATACATCCTAGAGGACACACAAGCCCTCGCAGTCATCGCGGACTCCTGCTATCTGCCTCGCATCAAGGGAATGGCCGCCTCCGGCACGCTTCTTTATCCCTCTGTCTTGCCTGCCAATCCGGATTCCAAGTGGAGCGTATCGAACCCTTCACCGTTGAGTCGGAGCACGGACTTGGCTTATATCATCTATACCTCTGGAACGACAGGTCGGCCCAAGGGCGTCACGGTAGAGCATCATGGAGTGGTCAACCTGCAGGTGTCGCTATCCAAAATATTCGGCCTACGGGATACTGACGACGAGGTAATTCTCTCCTTTTCCAACTATGTGTTCGACCATTTCGTGGAGCAGATGACCGACGCCATTCTTAATGGCCAAACCCTCCTGGTCCTCAACGACGAAATGCGCGGGGACAAAGAGCGACTCTACAGATACATTGAGAAGAACCGAGTGACCTACTTGTCTGGCACCCCATCCGTGGTCTCCATGTACGAATTTGGCCGGTTCAAAGACCATCTACGCCGTGTGGACTGCGTTGGGGAGGCGTTCAGCGAACCGGTCTTCGACAAGATCCGCGAAACGTTCCATGGCCTCGTCATCAACGGCTACGGCCCAACAGAAGTTTCCATCACCACCCACAAGCGGCTCTATCCATTCCCAGAGCGGCGAATGGACAAAAGTATTGGCCAACAGGTCCACAATAGCACGAGCTATGTGCTGAACGAGGACATGAAGCGCACCCCCATAGGGGCTGTCGGCGAGCTCTACCTGGGTGGTGAAGGAGTGGTACGGGGCTATCACAATCGCGCAGATGTGACCGCGGAGCGTTTTATTCCTAATCCATTCCAGTCGGAAGAAGATAAGCGAGAATGTCGTAACTCCCGTTTGTACAAGACCGGTGACCTGGTACGCTGGATTCCTGGAAGCAGCGGGGAGGTCGAGTATCTAGGTCGTAATGACTTCCAGGTCAAGATTCGCGGACTGCGCATCGAACTAGGCGAGATTGAGGCCATCCTATCGTCTTATCACGGAATCAAACAGTCTGTGGTGATTGCCAAGGATTGCAGAGAAGGGGCCCAGAAATTCCTGGTTGGTTACTATGTCGCCGATGCAGCGCTGCCGTCCGCTGCCATTCGGCGCTTCATGCAGTCTCGGCTCCCTGGCTACATGGTGCCCTCTCGTCTCATTCTCGTCAGCAAGTTCCCCGTCACTCCTAGTGGAAAATTAGACACCAAGGCTTTGCCCCCAGCCGAGGAAGAGAGCGAGATTGACGTGGTGCCGCCGCGTAGTGAAATCGAACGCTCCTTGTGTGACATCTGGGCGGAACTACTCGAGATGCACCCAGAGGAGATCGGCATTTACAGCGATTTCTTCAGCCTGGGAGGTGACAGCCTAAAGAGCACAAAGCTTTCCTTCATGATTCACGAGTCCTTTAACCGCGCTGTCTCAGTCAGCGCCCTTTTCTGTCACCGGACAGTTGAAGCCCAGACGCACTTGATCCTGAACGATGCTGCAGATGTGCACGAAATTACTCCCATAGATTGCAATGATACGCAGATGATTCCCGTGTCCCGTGCCCAGGAGCGGCTCCTCTTCATCCACGAATTTGAGAATGGCAGCAATGCATACAATATCGACGCTGCATTTGAACTGCCTGGCTCGGTTGACGCGTCGGTTCTCGAGCAGGCGCTGCGTGGAAACCTTGCTCGGCATGAGGCGTTGAGAACTTTACTGATTAAGGATCACGCAACCGGCATCTATCTTCAGAAGGTACTGAGTCCCGATGAAGCCCAGGACATGTTCTCCATCAAGGTGGACACAGCCAAGCAGGTGGAGCGGCTGGACCAAGAGATAGCCAGTCTATCCCAGCATGTTTTCCGCCTCGATGATGAACTGCCTTGGGAGGCCCGCATCCTTAAACTCGAATCCGGGAGCCTGTATCTCATTCTGGCGTTCCACCATACCTGCTTCGATGCATGGTCGTTGAAAGTCTTCGAGCAAGAGCTTCGGGCCTTGTACGCAGCGCTCCAGAAAACCAAGAGTGCAGCGAACTTGCCAGCCCTCAAAGCGCAGTACAAGGAATATGCGCTCTACCATCGCCGGCAGCTGTCTGGCGATCGCATGCGCAACCTGTCCGACTTTTGGCTGCGGAAACTGATCGGCTTGGAACCATTGCAGCTGATCACGGACCGCCCACGTCCTGTGCAATTCAAATACGACGGTGACGACCTCAGTATCGAGCTTAGCAAGAAGGAAACGGAGAACCTGAGGGGGGGTGGCCAAACGTTGCAAGTCGAGTCTGTACGTCGTGTTGCTTTCCGTTTATTGCATTATGCTAGCCTCGTACGCGAACCAGTCCGAAGTTTCCGTGGGTATCCCAGTCAGCCACCGAACGCATCCTCAGTTCCAATCGGTCATTGGATTCTTCGTCAACCTTGTGGTGCTAAGGGTGGATATTTCTCAGTCAGCCATTTGCGGGCTCATCAGAAGGGTAATGAAAGAGCTCGTGGACGCCCAACTGCACCAAGACATGCCGTTCCAGGAAGTGACGAAGCTGCTGCAGGTGGATAATGACCCCAGCCGGCATCCGCTGGTACAGAACGTGTTCAACTTCGAATCCCGTGCGAACGGAGAACACGATGCCAGGTCGGAAGATGAAGGGTCGCTTGTATTTAATCAATACCGGCCGGTTCAGCCCGTGGATTCCGTCGCGAAGTTCGATCTGAACGCAACGGTCACGGAATTGGAGTCGGGATTGAGAGTCAACTTCAACTATGCGACCAGCCTATTCAACAAAAGCACGATTCAGGGTTTTTTGCATACCTATGAGTATCTCCTGCGCCAGCTGTCCGAACTGAGTGCAGAAGGGATCAATGAGGATACGCAGCTGTCGTTAGTTCGCCCGACAGAGAATGGCGATCTGCACTTGCCATTGGCACAGTCCCCACTTGCGACGACTGCTGAGGAGCAGAAAGTAGCGTCGTTGAACCAGGCCTTTGAGCGCGAAGCTTTCCTCGCCGCAGAGAAGATTGCCGTCGTGCAGGGAGATAGAGCACTTAGTTATGCTGATCTTAACGGGCAGGCTAACCAGCTCGCCCGGTACTTACAGTCCGTGTCCTGTATTGGGGCAGACGACCGAGTAGCTTTGATGCTGGAAAAGAGTATCGACACGATTATTTGCATTCTCGCGATTTGGAAGGCCGGTGCAGCATATGTGCCCTTGGATCCGACTTACCCACCCGGACGCGTCCAGCTGATTCTGGAGGAGATTAAAGCGAAGGCTGTCCTTGTGCACTCCAGTCATGCTTCGAAATGTGAACGCCATGGCGCGAAGGTGATTGCAGTCAACTCGCCCGCCATCGAGACGGCGGTCAGCCAACAGTCAGCTGCTGACCTGCCCACAATTGCTAGCCTCGACAATCTAGCGTATATAATCTTCACTTCAGGCACTTCCGGTAAGCCAAAGGGAGTCCTAGTTGAGCAAAAGGCAATTCTTCTTCTACGCGATGCCCTCCGGGAGCGGTATTTCGGTCGAGACTGTACCAAGCATCATGGCGTCCTGTTCCTGTCCAACTACGTCTTCGACTTCTCCGTCGAACAACTTGTGTTGTCGGTGCTCAGCGGACACAAGCTGATCGTTCCCCCAGCTGAGTTCGTCACAGATGATGAATTTTACAGAATGGCCAGCACCCACGGTCTCTCCTATCTCAGCGGCACACCATCCTTACTGCAGAAGATCGATCTGGCACGACTGGACCATCTGCAGGTTGTTACCGCCGCGGGTGAAGAGCTTCACGCCACGCAGTACGAGAAGATGCGCCGCCGATTCAACGGTCCCATCTACAATGCCTATGGTGTCACCGAGACCACGGTGTACAGCATTATCGCGGAATTCACAACGAATTCGATATTTGAGAATGCTCTTCGGGAAGTGCTCCCTGGTACCCGAGCGTATGTGCTGAACGCGGCACTTCAGCCCGTCCCCTTCGATGCTGTCGGAGAACTCTATCTTGCCGGCGACAGCGTTACGCGTGGTTATCTCAACCAACCTCTTCTAACGGATCAGCGATTCATTCCCAACCCTTTCTGCAACGAGGAGGACGTCGCTATGGGGCGCTTTGCGCGGCTCTACAAGACCGGCGACCTGGTTCGATTGCGTTTCAACCGTCAGCAGCAGCCGCAACTGGAATACCTAGGAAGAGGCGATCTGCAGATCAAGATGAGGGGATACCGGATCGAGATTTCTGAAGTTCAGAACGTGCTCACTTCAAGTCCCGGTGTCCGGGAGGGTGCAGTCGTTGCCAAGTATGAGAACAACGATACCTATTCCCGGACCGCTCACTCTCTGGTCGGTTACTATACCACGGACAATGAAACGGTATCGGAAGCCGATATTCTCACTTTCATGAAAGCAAGGCTTCCAACGTACATGGTGCCAAGCCACCTCTGCTGTCTGGAAGGCGCACTGCCTGTGACGATTAACGGAAAGCTCGACGTCCGGAGATTGCCGGAGATTATCAACGACTCCGCGCAGTCCTCGTACAGCCCACCAAGGAACATAATCGAGGCCAAGATGTGCAGACTGTGGGAATCCGCCTTGGGAATGGAGCGATGCGGTATCGACGACGACTTGTTCAAACTGGGTGGCGACAGCATCACATCTTTGCATCTCGTGGCCCAGATTCACAACCAGGTGGGCTGCAAGATCACCGTTCGGGATATCTTTGAACATCGTACCGCCCGAGCCCTCCATGATAACGTCTTCATGAAGGACTCCGACCGGAGTAATGTGACTCAGTTCCGAACCGAACAAGGGCCGGTCATCGGCGAGGCGCCCCTACTGCCGATTCAAGACTGGTTTTTGTCAAAGGCTCTGCAGCATCCGATGTATTGGAATCACACTTTCTACGTCCGAACGCCAGAGCTGGATGTTGATTCCTTAAGCGCTGCTGTCAGGGACTTGCAACAGTATCACGATGTTTTCCGCATGCGACTCAAGCGAGAGGAAGTCGGATTCGTGCAGTCCTTTGCTGAGGACTTCTCTCCTGCCCAGCTTCGGGTGCTGAACGTAAAAGATGTCGACGGGTCCGCGGCCGTCAACGAGATATTGGATGGGTGGCAGTCTGGCTTCAACCTTGAGAACGGACCCATCGGTGCCATTGGCTACCTACATGGGTATGAAGACCGATCCGCGCGAGTCTGGTTCTCCGTTCACCATATGGCCATTGACACCGTCAGCTGGCAGATCCTTGTCCGTGACCTGCAGACGCTGTACCGAAATGGAAGCCTCGGAAGCAAGGGCAGCAGTTTCCGGCAGTGGGCTGAAGCCATCCAAAATTACAAGGCGTCAGACTCTGAGAGGAACCATTGGAATAAGCTCGTCATGGAAACAGCTTCCAGCATATCCGCATTGCCTACGTCAACCGGTTCGCGCGTGCGCCTGAGCAGAAGTTTGAGCCCTGAGAAGACAGCCTCGCTGATCCAAGGAGGAATCGATCGACAGGATGTCTCCGTGTACGACTCCCTCCTGACTTCAGTTGGATTGGCGCTCCAACATATCGCTCCAACCGGCCCAAGTATGGTTACGATCGAGGGACATGGCCGTGAAGAAGAAGTGGATCAGACACTGGATGTGAGCCGCACCGTGGGTTGGTTCACCACCATGTATCCATTTGAAATTCCCCGTCTCAGCACCGAGAACATTGTTCAAGGAGTCGCCGCTGTGAGCGAACGGTTCAGACAGGTGCCTGCCCGTGGCGTCGGGTATGGAACCTTGTATGGCTATACTCAACACCCGCTGCCCCAGGTGACCGTCAACTACCTGGGCCAGCTCGCCCGCAAGCAATCGAAGCCAAAGGAATGGGTCCTCGCGGTGGGCGACAACGAATTTGAATACGGACTCATGACTAGCCCAGAGGACAAAGACCGGAGCTCTTCTGCCGTCGACGTCACGGCCGTGTGTATTGACGGCACTATGATCATCGACGTGGACAGTGCTTGGAGCCCTGAGGAGAGCGAGCAATTCATCTCGAGCATCGAGGAAGGACTGAACAAGATCCTCGACGGCAGGGCAAGTCAGCAAACCTCGCGATTCCCGGATGTTCCTCAACCGGCGGAGACATATACGCCGTATTTCGAGTATCTGGAACCTCCACGACAGGGACCGACGCTGTTCCTGCTGCCGCCGGGCGAAGGAGGCGCCGAGAGTTACTTCAACAACATCGTCAAGCGCCTGCGTCAGACAAATATGGTGGTCTTCAACAACTACTACTTGCACAGCAAACGCCTGCGCACGTTCGAGGAGCTGGCGGAAATGTATCTCGACCAAGTACGCGACATCCAACCACACGGACCGTACCACTTCATCGGATGGAGCTTCGGAGGAATTCTCGCAATGGAAATGTCGCGGCGACTGGTAGCCTCGGACGAGAAGATTGGCTTCCTCGGTATTATCGACACCTATTTCAACGTGCGGGGAGCGACACGCACCATTGGCTTGGGGGACACTGAGATTCTGGACCCGATCCATCACATCTACAATCCCGATCCGGCCAACTTCCAACGCCTGCCCTCTGCAACAGATCGCATTGTGCTGTTCAAGGCCATGAGGCCGAACAACAAGTACGAATCCGAGAACCAGCGTCGCCTGTACGAGTACTATGACGGCACTCGACTCAACGGACTGGACAGCTTGTTACCAAGCGATTCCGACGTCCAGCTGGTCCCGCTTACGGACGATACACACTTTTCCTGGGTCGGAAATCCACAACAGGTGGAGCAGATGTGTGCGACTATCAAGGAACACCTCGCTCGCTATTGATCCGTCACTAGCAGCACAGTATATCGGACGATGGAAGTGATGGAGTAGGGGGGATAGGATACGATCAAACCAGGGTGGGGTTCTTTTTGGGAAGAACTATGTCGTCTCTGGTTGAGGAAAGCGAGGTAGCAAATAAACTACCAAGGTCTAGACCCACATAGTCTGTCATTGTTTTCGATCCTAAATTGATATATAATAGGCGACACCTTTAGTTAGCCAAAATTTCTATATAGAAAGACCATGGTTTTTAGGAGTTAGGACCACGTCAGACCGTGGCCCTTTCACTAACGCTTCCGTTTACATCCATACCGGATGTTGTTGTAGCACATTTATATGATATCATTTAAGACTATATACGCCTATTCCCCCCCTATCTAATAGGCCCCTACGTATTTCTTTTGTTTTTTTCTTTTTTTTTTTTTTTTCGCTCTCTCCCCTTTTATACCCAATATCGGATCGAGTTGATAATATCAATATCTAAAACTTCCAATTAAACCTACAAAGCCTATCTTAGTGTAAGTGAATTTGGGCTCTGGACCAAATTCTCCGCCAAGGATACTCTTTCCGATAAACAGTGGTTATCCGGTCATCATAGAAAAGGAAAAGGTACTCCGTCCTCGATAATAAAACGTAACATAAGCATGTCGTTCACCATAGACAAGAGGAATCAACATCATTAAGCAGGGGATAGGTTCATCCGGTCTAGGGCGTCGAGTGCCACCGCCCGTAGGTTGTCAATCTTGAGCTGGATTTGGAGATCCCGTGCGTGCCTCGTTAGAGATCAGGCGACGGCCAAACATCTCTTGGCGGCTTAGCTCAATTACCTGCGGTGTGGTTATCCTAGTTGGCTAGGGGAAGAGCTCCTAAACGCTGTTAGTAAATATTCTAATTAAACTCGAGACCTTAGACATACCTCTCGTTGCCGACAAATCGGCATTCCGTTTCGGTCACGGACGTAAGAGTTCAACAAAGCCGCTCACCTGTCCCGTTCGGCGCTTGAGTTTCCACTTCAAAAGCACAACCGCTCCGATATTTCCATTGCCACCGACCAACAAAAGGTTCATATCACGCAATAGTCGTCCAACTCTCACTCCGCCCGCACTCGATGGCGAAGGATGGAAGAATATCCGAGCGGCATCGGATAAAGAGATCTGGTTCTTTTCGTGAAGTAACGTAGGTTTTCGTGAAGTAACGTAG
Source organism: Penicillium chrysogenum (assembly GCF_028827035.1). Classification (NCBI taxonomy): domain Eukaryota; kingdom Fungi; phylum Ascomycota; class Eurotiomycetes; order Eurotiales; family Aspergillaceae; genus Penicillium; species Penicillium chrysogenum. Next base: position 577,389 of record NW_026622749.1, on the reverse strand, counting down.
GCAACCGACGGAAACTGTAGAGCTATAGGAATTTAGTATATCAGAAGTCAATTGAGAGAAGTGTATAGTTAGTAACTCACTTGTGCCAACAGGTACTTCCAACCGTTCTTGTTCAAATTTCGTCAAGTCACCATCTCTATGTGCAAAACCGGATCATACAACAGCTCTTATTGTAGCTGCATCTCGCTCTCAGAGATCATCCTATCTTCGTCGTCATCCACCAACACAGGCGGGAGTGCTAGTTGATCCATGCTGAGGTCAAGGGACACAGACGGAATGGGTGTAGAACGCCTCAAAACAGGTAAGGTATCAGGATCGGTTGTCCAGGGGGAATCCAAACTAGGTTCCGTCTTGATTCAGAGAATAAGTATGACGTCTTCTTGGCAATGTTTAAGCTTGAGATGAGCCGATGCCAAACTGGGAGACATGATGAAGGAGGAAAGGTTGCTTTGGTGGGGGAGACACTATAAATACCAAAGAGTGAATGGTTGATACCATTTGGGGAAGGAGTGTCTATCGCAGTCTCTGCAGACGGTATATCGGATAGTGAGACTGGCAATGGTGAGACTGGCAGTGAGTTATCTCTCACTTTGCTCTCACTTCGAATTTCGCTTGCCTGGTTGTTTGCTAACAAACGAGGCCTTATCTGCGGTCCCAACCTAGTTGTCCCCTCTGTCACTTGCGGTCCCATCGTCTTCGTCTCTGCATGATCCGCATCTGCATGCTCTGTATGGTCTGCACGTTGTGAATCCGGGGTTTGTGATACCGCAGATAATGAAAATGGGGTCTGTTCTGGGGTAAAAGGGTGGTTTTGGATAGTATTGGATGGTGAGGTTGGTGATGTAGGTGAGTTTGGTGATAGAGAGGTTGGTGATAGAGAGGTTGGATGGTGCTTGTTTGCTATTTGCCTCGTTGGTCTGATCGATGTCGGGGTGAGATCAGATGGTTTTTCGATGACAAATAGTGTTTGCTGTCTATGATCCTCCTCACTTCTCTCTCACTTTGCATCTCTCTATCTGCATCTGCATCTACATCTAGCATCTCTATATCTTGCACTTCTGCATCTGTATGCTGATTATAACCCTGCTGTGTGTGCTGCACATCGTCATGCAGAGCGATACAGGCTATATATGATGTCATCTGTATCTAGGTGCTGAGATCAGACTGAGCTTCATCCCATATAAGAACTGTTGGCCATCTTATTTCTTCTAGCTGATTTGTTATCGTTCTAAAGGCTTCTTCTGTATACAGCTTCTCCGCTGCTTTATGCCGCCGTGTTTCGTCAAAAATAGCATCTCTAACGATATCTATCCTTCTATATTGGCCCCCTTTGTGCGGGAACCAGATCCGATATAGGTTGTTGGAGATATACCCCACTAGCTATCCGATCTCTGCTCTAGGAGCCATTTTATTAGACTAGGTGCGCTTTGAATCTAGTATACGTGTGTATACTAAGTAGCTATATACCCTAAGGTTTGAAAGGTTAATACGCTAATCCTTAATCCTATCTAGTGCAGCTAGTTTTATTAGCTCTATCTATAGGACGATACACACTTTTCCTAGGTGGAAATCCACAACAGGTGGAGCAGATGTGTGCGACTATCAAGGAACACCTCGCTCGTTATTAATCCGTACTAGTAGCATAGTATATTGGACGATAGAAGTGATGGAGTAGGGGGGATAGGATACGATCAAACCAGGGTGGGGTTCTTTTTAGGATGAACTAGTCTCTAGTTAAGGAAAGCGAGGTAGCAAATAAACTACTAAGGTCCAGACCAACATAGTCTGTCATTGCTTTCTATCCTAAATTGATATAAAACAGTGCGACACCTTCAGTTGGCCAAAATTTTCATGTAGAAAGACTATGGTTTTTGGAAGTTGGGACCACGTCAGACCGTCCACGGGTGGCCCTTTCACTGACGCTTCCGTTTACATCCATGTCGGATGTTGTCGTAGGAACATGCAGATTTATATAATATCATCCAAGACTACCTAGGTAGCGCCGCTAATCCTGCGGGCGCGTGGTTATACATGGTTGTCTGTACATACACCTATTCTCCCCCTATCTAACAGGCCCACAAATCTTTCCCCGCCCCCTCCCCTTTTATACCCAATGTCGGATCATTATCGATATCGGAACTTTCAAGGCTGTTAGAGGCTATCATAAAGCGATAAAGCCCATCTCACTGCGGAGTAAATTGGCGCGGGTGTTCGAGTTTTTGTATATACGGGTCCATTGAAAGGACAATTCCACTATTGCTAGTCGAACCTGAGCATTCAAGTTAATTCGATTTAGGAAACGGCATTGCCCCACCACTCCACTGTATGAACGTAATGGGGGCCAAAATAGTAGTCCTGTAATTTAGCCAAGCCAGTGAGGAAAGTTGTCTCGTTATATATAGGCTAAAACTTAGAGCTACCAGCGGATACTTTGTCGAGGATTCTGCAAAAAAATATGTCATAAGGAGAGCCGCATAATATCCCTAAATCAAACGGGGATATCTGCTTGAAATTAGTTTAACTGTGACTTTCTTAGCGGAAGGTACTAACCAAGCCTCCACACTAAACCGGTCTACATACAGTACATACCACTAACGGCGCTTTGATATTGCACGAATCATTGGCTTCCATCCTCCGCGCAATCCACACTGGACCTTCATTGCCGAGTTACCCGACAACGGAAAATGCTAGTATATTACATTTATATTTGTGTTCTCTGCCCTACGGCCTCGCGGCCTCTACGATCCTGCCGGTGCTAGCGAGTGAGCCACACCACACGCGTTCTGGTCATAGGCAAAATACCCACCTAATTCAACCATCAACCATGCCATCAAGAGCATTTTCAAGAGTCAAGAGATCTAATTAAGAAGGAAGGATGAACCTTGGATTAAAAAAGCCAATAAATCTGTCTTGTGCATTTACATGTGTGTATAACTGCCCTCATATGATACTTCAACGGTATTCAAATGGAGTGTAAAAGTAACTATAAGAAGGGAAGGGGTTATATCCATAATATGTATTATCCAGCATTGGGTTGGCTTTACTACGTTTAAAATTGAAGAACGACATTAAGGGGGTACAACATATACCTGCGACGAGAAAGGCCCCCAACATCGGTAGAAGCCTATTCGGGTAGGGCTTGGTGATGATCATATCAGGCACCCGTCGGAGTGCATCTGCGAGATCTGCTGCGGGATGTCAGAGCCTCACCGCGCTTTCCTAAGCGACGATCGCAATTTCTATAGAATATTGAGCCTCCGAAAGCTCTAATTTAACATAGCAGTTAATATAAACGCCAAAACATCACCCGGAATCCCGACTGGCAGCTGGTGTCGCGAGGGTCCACCGGCTTGATGATCCCCATCAATACAGCCCAGGTGCCCACTGTGGATTACATATACAGAATCAACATTCGAATTACTAATGAGGCAGTGTAAATTTCAGCCCCCAAACTACGATGTGCATTACATGGCCTCATAGGGTAGAATGACCATCGACATGAACTTTCAGCCCCCAAACTACTTTACGTGGCCCCGTAGTGTACTCCGTAGAATGACCATCGACATGAAAATATTTGAGACTCGGGTACAAAAGACTCGCGGCCTCCTCGAGTTCAAGCACGCTTTGATTATCAAAATCAAACTAAGGGTTGCAATGTTCGCCAAATATTCTCTGCTTCTCGCGGCTGCGGGGAGCGCTTTTGTGGACGCGGCCCCTAGCACTCGCTCGATACAGGGCCCTTGTGCCCAGATTTCCCAGCAGCACGTGCAAGATGTTAAAGCTGGCAGTAAGAGTGACCAACTGAGAGGGTCAATCTCAATAGACATGCTGATTAGAACTAGAAGTACCCAAGTTCCCCGGTGCATTAGCCTATGAATGCTTGCAGTCCATGCCATTTGACCCGAAAAGAGGAGCTGCCTTTGTCGAGGACGTGAAGAAATACATGCAGTGGCAGTCTAACGCTGATGTGTTGAGCAGTACGTATGACATGGGTATCAGAAGAGTCGAAGAGACATTTTAACCATCTTTGTCTGTCATAGACCCTCCGACTTCGTATCTGTCTCCTCCAGTTGATATATGGGGTGGATTGGACTATTTGCAGCAGCAGGCCGCCGACAACAAATTTGGCAACCAGTTTGAGTTCGACACTGCTCTCTCCGACCTCTTTATTTCTGCCAAGGATGGGCATCTGTCCCTTATACCATGCTCGTATATGCCTTTTGCATTTGTTGGCCATGAGTCCTTGGTCTCTGTTTCCTCTGATGGTCTCCAGTTGCCTCAGATCTACACTTTTGGTATGTTTGTTGGCCTTATATATGGTAATGGAGCTGACTTGCCTTCTCAGGTGATGCCGAAGTCCTCAAGAGTAACCCCAACGCCGTCTCACCCATTGTGACCATTAACGGTAAAGAAGTTGTCTCTCAACTGCAGGGAGTTTCAGAGTCACAGTTATTCCAGGATCCTGATGCCAGGTACAACAACGTGTTCCTCTCGCGCTCTCGCTATACGAACAGTGACCTGATGGCGGGAGCATTCTCCATCGGTCCGAATGGAATGTGGCCGGGATCTACAGTGTACAACATAGCGTACGCCAACGGAACCACGTCAAAGTCCGAAGTGAATGCCATTGTTAGGAAAGACGAGTTCCAGTTTGTGGACGGTGAGGCGCTTTACGAGAGTTACTGCCTGCCTGCGTCTGATACCACCACCACGTCGTCTCCTTCGACAGCGACCCCAACGCCCAGTAAATCCGCCCCGGCTTCTTCAACTCCTGCCTCCCAGACCCCATCGAGCACTGCGAAACCTGCTCCAACAGGCTATCCCAAGGCCGCCATTCGCGACGACAACAACCTGATCTCCGGCTATCTACTGAGCGAGCCCGGGCTGGAGGACACTGCCGTGCTGTCCGTTCCTACCTTCAGTGTTAGCGGTGTGGAGGGGGGGTAACAAGATTGTTTCCGACCTCGCCATTGAGTTTATCCAGAAGGCTGTCGACGCGGGCAAGAAGAAGATGATCATCGACCTAAGCTCCAACCCTGGAGGCGACGTCATCTATGCTTTTGATCTCTTTAAACTTTTCTTCCCCAACAAGACCCCGTACTGGTCGACGCGCTTCCGCGCACACGAAGCATTGAGGCTTATCGAGAAGGTCGGCTACTCGGTCCCGGAAGGTTCCCACAATGTCACATTTGCATCGCTCGCCAGAGTTGGCTTCTACGGCTTGAAGACCCCCAGTCAGAACTACACCTTTAAGTCGCTTGAAGAGTTCTATGGACCTCACAATGTACTCGGTGCTAAGATGACCGCGGCTAACTCGCTGAACCTGGACCTGATCTCGAACGAGGAGAAACCAATCCACGGCTTCGGTGACGTCAAACCCGAATGGACGACGCCCCCCTTCGCCCCGGAAGACATCTTGATCATCACAGATGGAGCCTGTAGCTCCTCCTGCCCTATCTTTACCGAGATGATGAAATACGAAGGTGTGAAGACCATCTCCTTCGGTGGTCGTCCCCAGTACGGACCTATGCAGGCGATGGGCGGCACACGAGGTGCACAAGTCATGCCTGCAGAGACTCTCATGACGATTACAACTGCCGTGCTTGAAATGGCCGCCGAGGAGGAATTGCTCTCGGAGAGTGAGCTCCAGCAGCTGGAAGCGCTCTCCCCGGCTGAGGAAAGCCCGCTTCAGTATGGCTCATTGCAGGTTAACTTCCGCGACGGGTATAGCAAGCTTGATAAGGACAGCGTCATGCCTCTTCAGTTTGTCTATGAGCCGGCTCACTGCCGTCTGTTCTACACTCTGGAGAATGTCCTGCAGCCGGCGACTGCCTGGAGTGCCGCGGTCAAGGCTATGTGGGGTAGTGGGGATTGTGTTGCGGGTTCGCGAATGTGAGTGACACTTGAAGCGACCTTTCAATTCTTGCACTGTATTATTTCATTGCAATACCTGTCCTTTATTTAGTTTTCCTTTACTTTATCTTCATACTTTCCTTCACTTTGTATTTATACTTTCCTATTTCTTTCGTCGAAGCTTGCACATATAACAGCATACTTCATCCTACGTCAATATATTGGAACTTGAAACAACTTCCGACACGCGCATTTATATATCTTGGAAGGTCATTTAGGCGTAGCTGAAAATAATATATATCCCCACAGAATTAAAACGTGTAACGGTATCCTTCTAGTCCTTGCAATATCTTCCCCTTTTTACTGGCGGCTTGATTTTCACGGTGAAAGAACGCAGTGATAGGGAGAGTTACCAAAATACAAGCCGCCAAACAGACAATGAAAACACATAGCCCAAGGGATAGCCCTGCAGTCGAAAACACCTTCCCAATCTCACCCATGCTGCTTTGAAGAGGACCTCGGGAACAGCCCTGGAGCATCCCCGGGGCCATATCCGAAGATGACTCAGCAGGGCTCGCGATGAAAAATATCACCATAACAAACGACTTCTACAAAGAAGAATTCCCATATGAGATTTTAGGGAGATAATCGACTATCACTATTTCGCATGACTCTCAAACGCCCCCTTCCCATCTCTGGGGCGTGGGAGCACCCTGATGCCTACATAGAGGCCCTACTCTGCTTCTCTACTACGTCGGTGCTCTTTATGAATTTGTGCGGTGGCGTGCATATGGTCGACTTTCTGACCCGGGAGCCTGACCTGTATACAACTATTCTACCAAAAGATTGGATATCTTTCTTCGAACAGCACGATGTTCAGGATATCATCCGTCTACTCCTACGAGAGGACATTGAGAATTTACGAGGCGCCGGCGAGCCTTCCGTAGATCAAAGCAGGACTTGGAATGGGGGGGAATTCCCTCCCCAGAGTCTCCTGGAGTACATTTTCAATATCCGTTCACTGACGCTCCAACGAGAAATGTGTATCTCATCTTCGAAGAGGATTGAATTACCAAAACAAGTTGCTATGCATATGAACCGGAAAAAAGTACACGAGGTTGAATGCTTTTCTCAATATGTCGCATCTCTATCAGACACCGTTGATAAGCGCCGTGGTGAGCCAGTCACTCATATTGTGGATCTTGGATCTGGACAGAACTATCTTGGACGAACACTGGCCAGCTCGCCTTACTACAAGCATATCATTGCAATTGAGCGCAAACATCAGTACATCAGCGGTGCCAAGGGCATGGATGTTCGAGCCAAGTTGGCGAAAAATCCGAAGGCTCAATATTCTCGCAAGGACAAAAGTTCATGCGATGGCTACGACGGAACTCCAGAAGTGACTGTTTCTGAAATGACAGATATTTCACAACCAATGATAGAGGATTCGCGGGTCTCAGATGCCCCTTTTCCAGATGCCCCTTTCTCTCAGGTGCTAGGCGAGATTAGCCTTCAACCTGGCGAGCTATTCGGATCCCCCACTACAGGCCCATTACGAGAAATCCTTCCGAAGCAAGAGATCCATAGCCGTGGTACTCTAAGCTATGTTGAGCATGAAATTCAAGATGGCCACTTGGAGTCCATTATAGACCACATCACCTCTCCATCCCCTGCTGGAGCTTCTGACGGGAAAGGGAAAGAAGAAAGCGATGCTAGATTGATGGTCGTTTCCCTTCACTCTTGTGGGAACCTTGTTCACCATGGATTACGATCCCTGATTCTAAATCCCTCGATTGTGGCTGTCGCCATGATCGGCTGTTGCTACAATCTGTTGACAGAACGCCTCGGTCCAAACACACACGACCTCCCTATTCTGCAATCCCTCCACCCTCGGCTTAAAGAGACTGGAACATCATACGATCCGCATGGGTTCCCTATGTCTAAATACTACGAGAACTACCGAAGCCCAGGGGCAACGACCGGCATGAAGCTTAACATCACAGCTCGGGCACTGGCCGTGCAAGCTCCATACAATTGGGGCTTAATTGACAGTGAACTGTCCTTTACCCGGCACTTCTTCCGTGCTCTACTCCAACGTATCCTCGTTGATCGAAATATTCTTCCTAAGCCCTCTGTGCCGGAAGATGTCTTCTCTGATGGACCTCACTCAGAAGCTAGAAGCAACTCCTTTAATATTGGCTCATTGCCAAAATCCGCCTTCAAGTCCTTTACTGCATATGTTCGTGCTGCGACCGTCAAGATGAGTCGAGACCCGATATATGCTTCCCAGGTGCAGGAGCACATTGCTACCCTGACTGATGAGGAGATTCACTGCTACGAGACTCAGTACCTCCACGCGAGGAAACACATGAGCGTTGTGTGGAGCTTAATGGCGTTCAGTGCTCAGCTTGTCGAGGCGATTATTGTTGTGGATCGGTGGCAATTCCTTCGTGAACAGGATTCGGTCAAAGACTGCTGGGTTCAGCCAGTATTTGACTACAGTGAGAGTCCGCGTAACCTCGCAGTCATTGGACTAAAACGGTGATGATTTATGGGAGGAAGAGTGTTTGGCATGCATTGAATTTGAATTGATTGTAGATACATACACAGCAGGACATAGCAGGAAAATATAAAGTCAATTGAGAAATAATTCAGGCGACCAGGAACCCTTTAGTTCCATTAGAGAGCGTTCACTCACTAACTCCTAAGTTGATACCAGTGCCATAATAAGTCGTGTATGGTGTATGTGCCAAAACAATGTAATTTTTATTCATATCACATATTCCTTCTATACAGGTCTGCGCTCCTCTAGAGTGTTGGGAAAGAGAACCTAGTGCCGGGAAGCTGTGGTAGAATGGCCCTGGGGCCGTACGCATAAAGACTTAGAGCAGGTGATCTAGGGCATATTCCTTCTGGCTGGGCGTAGGTCTAATGTGTGTATATACTGGGTTTAAATTTTCTTATATACTCCCACTCAATCCTCGCCCGGAACGACTCACCTCCTACGAGACAAATTCTGAATTTGCATCAGCAGGATAAGCTTACTGTTTGCTACAATGGCAGGAGGGCACTCGTAAAAGAAAGGCCACGTAAGATCTATCGATCCGCTCATGCCTGCGTAGAAATGAGTGTCCATGAAAAAGGCCATGTCCATTCTCATCCACCCAACATCCGAGCAGCCTTCAACAGCGTCCGCTTGATTCTGCAGCTGTTCGTGATCATTTTGTGCGGCACGGCTGACATCACCAGAGCGGCCTCCACTCGACGACCAAAAGCCATCTAAGAAGTTGGCATGGCCTGAACCTCCGGAGCCACAGCTGCGTAATGCATCCTCGTCAATTTCGAAGAAGAATCGATATCTTGAAACTGGTTCGTTGTCATATAGGAGCTTTTGATCAGCGCCTGGGTTCTCAGCAGAGAAATTATTAGCTACCCATTCTTGGAAGTGGGCGCGTAGCTCCTCCTTGGAAGCTCCATCAAACTTTGCCTTGTCTTCCATGAAGACAAATTCGAGTTTGTCGAAAATGGCTTCATTGAGTTCTGATCGGGGGTCAAGGTTGACAATTGAGCGCACTGAAATGTTGAGCTTTTGCTTAAAGATATCCCAGGCTTCGTCATCTTTGTATGTGGTCCGGTAGAAGACCCAGCCCCATTTTTCTATTTTTCGATCTTTGAGCTCGAAGAGTATGACCTCTGATGAAATCCATTTCTCTCTGGGGGTAGGTGATGACTGAAAGCTTCGTGATGTTGAAGGCAGAGCCAAATTGGGGAATCCTACTCTGCTTTGGAACGCAGCAGGGGCTGGCTTGGGGCGCACAGAAAGAAACGGGCGAGCGGGAAGTAGATAAGCAAGCGAACGCCTGAGAGTGAACGCTCTCATCATTGAGTATAGAATCCTTTGATCAAATTGGGTCGATAGGATGCGGTTGATGAAATATAGGGGATTCGGGCCGCCTGGAACACGGCGTCGGCCCCTAGGGCCGAATTTTCAGCCACTAGTCCACATGCGCTCTAGGACGTGTTTCATTGGAAAATTTTGAGCTAGTATTTTGGAAACATGACAGTTAGCAAAGTAAACATTATTCCGGTATGTGAATTGCATGTCTCAGGGGCCGATGTGTTATTGTGTGGTGTTGACATAAAGGCGTGCAGATTAAAAATCTCGGAATAATTTGTTTTCGCTAGGAAGTAAGAAGGAAAGAGAAATTTTCCTCTTCCAACAACCCTCACTTGGTAATTGGCTTGAAGCTCAACGACCGCATTATAGATGCAGATGAGTAGTATACTACATCCGCGGATGGTGCCGCAACATACCCCACGCCCATATTCTAGGTTGAAAGATTAAACATATTATGAAAGCTTTAACAACATAGGTACGATAATTCTTTAGTCAACATATCTTATTATTACGTGTCTTAATAGCTTCATAATAGGTAACGAGGATAACTTGAGCCAGTAGGGCAACATCTTCTACAGAAATGGCGTCATACGGTTGGATACGAGGGGACCTCGCGCTTGCTTCCTGTTACTTCGAACTTGGCCGGGAATAGGGACGACTGGTAAACAGGTCTTGTCTGATCGCGATCCTGTGGAATTGTTTTTGCCGTCTTAAGTCTAAGGCGTAAGAGAAACACACGAGCTAGAGAAGGCTCCTGCAGAGACCTGACAGTCGCAGCTTTTCATGCATAGCGAGGTTTCAACGATCTCTTATCGTTTTGCTTATCTGTCCTATTATGAGTAGCATTGCTAATTTGATTATTTATTTTATGTGTTATTTATGTGTCTCGTGGCTTCCAAATAGTAAAACCCCTCACAGCTCGAGAAAGTCTTTTACGTCATGGCTGATCTCGGGCCCGTTCTTTATTGACTATTATCTTATTCCATTCCCAAGGTTAAGAGGCATCTCATGTGTCTGATTAATATAATCTCAGAATGGCCTTGACTAACCTGAAAGATCCGTCTTGGGAGATGCCACTGCATTGCGTGACTGGCAAGTTGGTCAACCCTAGTTCTCTGACGCTCTGATGAGATAGAGCCTTCCCTGTCAATAGAAGACTAAACTTCTGTTTTTTCCTTTTTCCTTTTTTTTATATACTTTAATATGTATTGGATCGTACATCATTCTCGCCACATATGATACGCCAAGCTTGCTTTGTCTGAAGGCGTTAAACATGTAATGGACATGGTGGCGATCCTAGCTACACTTGGTTTATCCGTACCATAACTATAAAAGTGGTCATGAGACCTTTTTCTTCCAATAAGGTCGTGTCATGTCATGGACATTGCTGTAGCTCAAGTATATAGAGAGCTTCCGTGAGCAAAGATTCTTGTTTGGTTGTTATTCACCTATGAATATCACCAAATATCCTGGGATCATTCGAATCGATTTTATCAGAAACATCAATATCCACCTTATCGGAAACACTTACATTCACCATGTCAGACTTCTTCCGCAGAGCATCTGACGCATTCCACCATCGCCAGCGTCAAAGCTCAACCGATTCAACGGAGGGAGCCAAATCCCCTGACCCCCTGGCGCAGCAAAGCCTCCCGAGCAACAGCCGCTCAATCAAAATTCGCAGTCTGCTCAGCCTGAGTCTCACGTAAATGAGGCTATTGCTGGTACAGCGAATGGTACAATACCACTTTGTCGCTTCCTTGCGCTTGGTATATATTAACAAGATTATATAGATAATGTTGCCCAACCCAAGCAACACCGCCTTTGGGGATGGGGCCGCCACCAGGGAAACAAACCTGCGACGAATCAGCAAGGTAGCCAGGCGAAAGAAGATATTGACTGGGTTGTTGGCACGTAGGAATCGTCGTTCTCGACGGAGTGGCCGGGTCGCTAGGATCGAGTTTGTGAAGAGACCGAAGACCGACTACCAACACCTTCGTTCTGCGTCCAACACAGTCGCGCTGGATTACTTCAGTATTATTATTTAGTCGTAGTTCTTTCTGTCTGTATTAAATTAATATGGGATTCCTGTTACGATCTGCCTCCTAACCTTCGGCAGTTGCACGTCCTGTAGGCACAAGACGACTTCCTGGACAAGAACCGTCCTCGAAACACTCAAGGAAGGGACGCTCATCCACATGAGCAAATATAATATACGAGGAGTCGGCGGGCTGGCCATCTCTATTATAACGGTCTAGCTCATATTCAAAACATTCAAGACATTTCTTTACACCTTGATATTGGCATCTTGGTGTTGTAGGAGGAAGACCTTCTTCTGTGAGAATATCTTCAGCCATGATGTTTGAGGAAAGGCTTGAGGACACAGTGGTTGTCATTTATGAGGTTACAAGGGATGGTTGCCGTATCTGTATTTTAGTTGACATATGGCATAGCCACGAATCCGTTCGTTTATATGTTGACGTTGTATTGATTCTTAAATATGTTGGCAAACCATAAATGATTCTCTCAACCAGTATGTTTAGAATACACCATTACCTCTCCACATCGTATAAAGCTTCACCCATATTGTTGCCTGGGCCGAACGATGTCCGTTGCGCCCTTGACGTCAGCAAGCCTCCCTACAGAAGTCGACATACTGCAAGGATCCAGACCAGTATATGTTGGGATTTCGACTATATTCAGAGGCCACGATGCTGCATGATGCGACAGTTCATTGTGTAGCTCGTCCAGCTCATGCTCAAAGGCATTCCGTTGGTGATTAGGGAAGGCCGAGTTCTCAAATAACAATTCAACATGTTCATGGCGTGCATGGTTTGGCAAGTTGGGAGTGTTCCTCACTCTAATTTTTGCCATCTGCAAGAAGGTTTTGCGGCTCTCAATTCCGCCGCTGGTGTTGGCCAAGACATCGAATGCTGGCTGGGAGGTATGCGAGAGAGCGATGAGTTCGGCAACCGAGCCCCAGCTGCGTGATGTGCGGTGGCTACGAATGACGTATATAACGTGGACAGTAGCCATAAGGAGGTGAGTGAGGAGAACTGTCATGGCAAGATATGCTGCCAGGGAGCCTTTAAATGAGAAACCGCTTATTTGCATGCTCGCCTCAATTGTTGTGAGATTCTCGGGGTTGACGGCGGGAATTTCCAAGGCAAGCTTGTTTCCTAGGATTCGTTCCTCGAAATCAGGCAAAGGGTTGTAATTTGCTAGCGGCCACTGAGAGCTTGCTCCTGAAGTATTGAACGCTCGATAACTTCCGGTACGGCTGAGACCGTCCACAATCACGCTGCAAATAATGGCTTCAAGGAGAGCAACCTTGTCTTGACTCCCAGATCGCTTGTCAAGCCAGTCTGCGATAATTGCATTAGGGGAGGAGCCTAGGCCAGCATTGAGGAGGATACTCTCAATCGTGGATGGTCGCCAGGAGCCCACATCAAGATAGGTTGCCGGAGGCGTCAGGAGATTAAGCCAGTCATCCCCAAGGGATATCCGACCATTATTAGCGGCTTGTGATGTGGCGGACCATGCAGGCGTGCGATCGCCATATTGAATGTTCCACGGGTACCATCCGGTCCAGAAGTTGTATTTGTCGGTGAACACCGTCGACGGGACCCATCCAGCTTGAGCTGTGCAGCTGACCACAACTCTGGATGCCTCGTTGGGTTCCCACGGTGTCTCAAACACTCCTCCAATACTAGCTGCGCCAAATTGAGGCGGCAGATGAACCCATTGGAATCGCAAGTGATCGACAGCAGTATTGGTGAGACTTTGTACGGCAAGTGGTAAGCCTTGGGAGAAGTGGAATCGACCATCGATAGACGGGAAGTTCACGGTGTTGTCTGAGTGCAACAGCTCCTGCGGATTTTCACAGCGGACGACTGTAATCCCACTCTTGGCATTGGCAGAAATAATCCGGTCATCAACTTGATCGGGGGACATGCCTCGTTGCGATACCGAAGCCTTCCACCAATCGGTTGCGAGTTTTTGCAAAATTACCACAGCAGCTGCATGTGGTTGAATGAGCGTGGTTGCATCACTGTCGCCCTTTTTGCTGTTTCCTAGCGCGTAGAGAGGAGGGACTTGGGACGAAGCGCTGGATACCGGCCAGTAGAAGTTCGAGCCAGAGAGATCCTTCGCATAAGAGCGAACATCTTGCGCACGAAGGTCGGTGGAATTGACAGTTCCCCAATGCTTCCATAGAGAGTGAAACCCACCTGCCGGACAGATTCCCAGATGAGTCGAGTCGTTGCCGCTGCAAAATGACCGAAGCTCCGACAAGTTTCCCGACAAGTCGGCTGGCCAGAAGTCGGTCTCCGAGCCATTCAAATAAAAGCGAGTGCCTCCAGCGGCCCAGTCCTGGGATTCGGGCACGAGGAGCACCGCACTTGCGGGCCCAGCCAGTGCAGCCGTGAGCCCAGCCACAATGACGATCGTGACAAACATGACCCTCCTAGCTTTATTGCCATGATCGCCGATGTATTTCAACGAGCCATAAAATTCTTTCTTAAAGAAGTATTCGAAGTTATTGAAGCTCAAGCCGGACCCTACCAGGCCGAGAGGTAGTCCGTCCCCAAAAAGCAGCTCGGATCGGACGAAGTGTAGAACAATAAGGCCGAGACTATTCACAATCATGATCTCGTGGGCTTTCGCAGTCAACTGGAGGAACATGAGGTTGATGGTCTCAGACCTCACTGGCGACATTAGATCTGCTCCCAAGTAAACGCCTTTCAGGTTCAAGGTTATGATTGCGATGGTGACCAGGATCGTGATCAGGTGGCAGGTACAGCGTCGCAGTGCCGTGAGCACTGATTCGGTTATGATGACTTTTGGAGGCTCTTCTAATTCGTCGCCGAGCGTGCTGAGATCGCTGGCATCACTTTTAGCTTTCTTACATGCAGCACGAGGAGTCCACATCCTCGTCAACAGTCAGCCCAAGGAGAGAGAGGACAAAGACCACCCAAAAAAGGGGTTGGGATTGAGCGTAGGAAAGGAGCTCCAAGGCAACTAAAGAGCAAGAGATAATATTTATTTATTCGAAGCAATATCGTAGCTAGAGAGATTTCCGTTTCGCAGCCCAGTCTTGAGCGGCTCTTGCCAATGTTATATTGTTCATTGAAAGACAAAGCACTCAGACGGGTTACGGGTTACCACCAAGTTGTTAGAGATCTTACAATCTGTGAAAGCCATTACCATTCCCGAGACATCCTCACACGTGCAATGAGGACCATGTCCAGAAGTTCAGATAGGTACGCGGGTAGGATGATGTTCTATTTCATGATAGGACCGGTCCTCTTCCACGTAACCTTCCATTGGTCGGTTTCATTCCCCCCTTCCCCTGGGCTCCAATCTGTCACAAACAGGGTCTGAACATCACCAATTACACACCATCCTCTATTTTCCTGAAGTTTTAAATCTCTGGGCCAAGGGCTTTATGGCTTTTGGGAAGCGTTATCCCTGTCTCATCTCAGAAGTGGTTTGATTTTGTTGGTTACGTGGGCTGTCTTTCTCTTTTTTTCATTTCTCTCGTGCTATGGAGAGTGGAAAAAGGATGGTATTTCCTACCTAGCTAACGATGGCGGATAACTGAAGAGAGGCGGTGAAACCCGCAACATCTCGGTAGGGAAGCACCATGTATGGGACAATCAAACAGCCACTCCATCTCTTTAGGGCCACATTATTAATAAGGATGTGTTGAGGATGTAGAATCGATTGAAGATCGGGAAGAGTCCACAAGAGCGATAAAAGCTACGAAGAGGGATTGGGGCGCTTCTCTGTGACAGGAACGCATGCCCATCCGTTCGAAATCAAAGGGTCCATCGGGTCCGCGAAGCAAAAGAAGTTAGCGTTCGTAGAGTCCTTCATGGCCAAACCGGCCAAATGCATAACCCCACATACTTCTCCATCCTCCAGGCAAATCGATTCCTCCCCTGCACGCTGTAGCCGTACAAGGACTGAGCCACAGATACCTGCACGGAGTTGTGGAGCAGACGTAATCACGGGGTCGTTGGTCGCATAAATGCCTTGGTACATGGTGATATATTTTCCGTCGGGCGGGTTCTCTTGTCTATCACGGAGGAAATCCTGGCCTCTCTTGCGTCCCAGCACCCGCACTCCGGCACACAAAAGGCGCTGCCGGCCGGTAACGAAGCTGTCAATAAAGAATTTGTCTCCTGTCCGAACCCCGGTGAATGGGATGAGGGTTTTAGCTGCTGTTTCGATATCTAAGAATCTATTGCTAAACGCAAAAGTATCGTCCAGCTTGGCAAGTCCTATATCGGTTTCGTCGACACGTTCAGTCACATAGCCGACCCTCGACTTTCTTTGTAGCACTCGGAAATGATTCGGATCTCCTAGGTGATTCAAGCTTTCGTCGAACTCCCGATCCCAGCAGTGACACACAACGGTAAGCCTCTGCTCCGAATCCTTCTCCACCAAGACCCCAGCGGAGGCAGCATCCTCTTGATCAGAACAAATCATCGCTCCAGGATTAAAGCACCCTGTAGCAGAAATGTAGTCGGAGTCGTCTGAAACAAAGGTTTTCAAATCTGCTGGCTTAGGGGCTATGAGCTGTTTCCACTCGGTATTAGCGAGCAACCCATTTGAGTAGCTTAATTCTAGCGCGAGATCCCCGAAGGAACACGGTAGAGCCCCGACTCTCTCTCTCCACGTATCCTCATCGACCTCGTCGAATTCAACCACAATGGTGTTGAATATGAAGGAGATAGCTGCCGCTTGCGGGAAATGTTGCGTGAGAACCATAAGGAGCGTTTCTGGCTTTGGCATCCTATACAGTTTCAAGTCCTGAACCAGATTTTGGTCCACACGAACGAACTTGTCTATTTCTGTCTCCCCTCCAGAAGAACCAGGTATGAGAGTGGGCAGCGGGTCATCCATTCCTAGCCAGAAGGCTAAGCAGCCCGATATGGTAAAAGGGCGTTGACTGGGATCCGGTCGGTCAGAGCAACGAAGGAATATAAATAGCTGCATAACCCACATATCTTCCACCCCGAAATGCTCTCGTAGGTATTCAAAGAGCAAGTCATGACAACTATCCCCTAAAGATGGTATCGATCCATCATGATCAAGCAGTGAAAACTCGTTAAAGTCGAGGGCGGATGTTTCAATACAATACGCTGAGTTGATTGCAGATTCCCCAGTTTTCACGATTGGGGACTTGGACCTGGCCCGAGGCGGGAGGGATGAATGCCTAGTCATAACTGGGCTGAATGATGGTCGCTTTCGCCGGTTCTGCTTTAATGTCAAAGTTGATGGGCTCGCCATGGTGATATTTCATCAGATGAGATTAATGGCGGTGATAGAAAGATGGTATAAGAAACGGGTTCCAGTTGGCGGGGACTAGGAAAAAGGTGTGGGTCCAGGGCTCCACCTGGGCACCTGGGCACCTGGATGGGCAGGAGAAATTGCTTACCTAATTTTTAGTCCGGTTGCTAAACGGGATCTTCCAGCCCCACCGCCCCTCATTGGTCCACCCTGATCTTCCAGCCCACATGATCCCCGGATCGCCATCTCAAATCTTCCCCTTTTATAACCTAACCTTCTCCAGGGCTCCGATGGATTACAGATGGACCTCATTCCTAATATTTACCACCCAGTTGCTTTCTGGGAGCTTGACACGCTAAGCTATCTTCCTCACTGGGCCCTGTGACCACCCGACACACGCTCTTGTCATTGCGCGCCGGCCGAACCAATTGGCTCTCCCCCATATGCCTTTCGCTCGAACGAGTCGAAGTCGACATGGCTGATTTCTTGCGCCCTCTTCCCTTCGGCAGAATCTCTCGATCGACCACTGGCCTCTTATTTTACACCTTCTCCCTTCTCTACCTTCTCTCCCTAGGCTACTATCATTTCGCTAGCTACCGAGATCCCACATCCTATTTTTTCAACCCCCTTCGGGCCTACGAGCGGCGATATTCGTCAACGAGGATTACAGAGGCGGAGGAATTTTTGCGTGATGCCGTTACCATCGATCAACCAACAAGGCCGGAAAACGGGGTCCCTACGATCTGTGTTGGAATAGCAACTGTCCGTCGGAGGGGAGAGCAGTATGTGGGCTTGACAGTGGCATCTCTCCTGGCTGGCCTGACCGAGACGGAGAGGGATAGCATCTTCCTGGACCTTCTCATCGGCAACACAGAGCCATCGCAACATCCAATCTATTCAGAAAAGTGGGTTGAGACATTGCCAGACCGCGTACTGACGTACCGGCAAGACGATCCCGACTTCGAGCGTATCAAGAAATGGGAGGACGATGGCTGGTATCGAAACAAGACGATCTACGACTATACGCATCTGATGCAGGACTGTTACGATACTGGCGCGCAGTATGTGGCGATGATCGAGGACGATACGTTAGCGGTGAAGGGCTGGCTCCCATCCGCCTTACACGCCCTCGATATCGTCAAGCAACGGACAGCGAATGAGAGATGGATCTACCTGCGACTCTTTTACGTCGATGACCTCCTTGGCTGGAATTCGGAGGAGTGGCCGAGATATTTGACTTGGTCGTTCGCGATTTGGGCATTGCTTACAGGGATGATGGTGGCGGCCAAACGAGTATTCAAGCGCGAGCTGAAGACGTTTCCAGCGAGCGCGATTTGGACCACGTCCTGCGTTTTCATCCCCGCCGCTATCGCGCTCCACTTTATGGCGGGGAAACAGACAATGTGGCCCATCTCTCCCGGCGTCCATGAGATGAACAGATACGGATGCTGCTCGCAGGGTCTTGTGTTTCCTCGTTCTATTATACCCGACTTTCTTGAGCGGACAGACCTCACGACCGATTGGCTGGTGGACATGATGGTGGAGAAGATCGCAGATCGCGAGGGATGGACACGCTGGGCGGTGGTCCCATCCTTACTGCAGCATATTGGGGCTACCAGTTCCAAAGGACATGGGTTTGATGATTCGGCGAAGACTCTATGGAACTTTAGATTTGAAGAATACCCCTACATTGGTATATGAGAATCACTCTGGTACAAGACCCGAGTTATTATGATATAAGACTATATAACCATGGTGCCATTAAAATAATACCATCTAATATGGTTTTGCATTGAAATCCAAGAAGATCTTTTTGGTGGAGGAAGTCATGTGCGAAAGACGATGTTCGAAAAGAGACGGATGGATACTACTTGGCCCAGTCGATGATCAAGAGCTCTAGGAAGCTTATTCCTCGTTGGGTCTTAGGGATCAAGAACGGTATATTCGACGGGACGGTGAAAGAGCTACGCCAGAAGGTCCCAAAACCAAGGCTATATATAGTTCTTGTTGGACCAGATGATCTTTATATTGCCTCACTTTACCACTCGCAAGTTTGGAGGCCAGATTTCTTTGGATTCCCTATATTTCACAAACATCA
Organism: Penicillium chrysogenum; assembly: GCF_028827035.1. Taxonomy (NCBI): domain Eukaryota; kingdom Fungi; phylum Ascomycota; class Eurotiomycetes; order Eurotiales; family Aspergillaceae; genus Penicillium; species Penicillium chrysogenum. Next base: position 558,241 of record NW_026622749.1, on the reverse strand, counting down.
GAGTCGAGGGTGCACTCACTTCCACCTCGTACACCTCTCACTTGTTCCCTTGGAAAATCAACGCCAATTGCAGGCATTGACAAGTTTCACCTAATAACCTCCACATATACAATCACCTCTCACTTCTCCCTCCACAAAGCGAACAGAAATTGAGAGCATTGACAAGTGCCGGGAACAAGGTAAACAGGTAAGGGCCATAGGACCCGAAGGATTTGGCCGTGCGAGATGAATATAAGGCTAATATCCCAACAGTCATAGAAGCACCGCGAGCGAACGAGTGCTATGCTGTAGGAGAGAAGACCTCCTCTCCTCCGGGTGACGATATCAAAGAGAATGTATACCCGGACCCAATATATGGAGGCTTCGGAGAAATCGACAGGGTGCCGGCCTACTGGGCAAACAGAGCCCTGATAGCCCCGTGGGCGAGGTGTTATGTCATCCAGGCTGATGCCTGGTTTCCCAGGTGTCAGGCCTCACTGTTTGCTAGCTATATTAGCTAGCTTCCATCTATCAGAGAATCCATCTCTTCCTTCTTCTCTTTCTCCCCTTCTGGCCTTGCCAGACCACGAGGGCAACAAATCAGAGAAAAACCGCAGGAAGCCTGTTATATCACATGGGATCCATACCGCTCCTTCGGGAGCCAACCTTGCAGGAAAACGGAAAGAACAACAAGCGGAAGATAGTGGACGGGGAACAGTTCAACGCCCAAGTTGGGAGAGCCCGCCATACAGCTGAGGCTATGATTGCATACGCCGTGGGACAACGGCTTCCCCTTACGGACTCATGTGAATGCTGCCAGCGGAACGATGGAAAATTTGCTGCGTGCGTGCTTGTCCCGGGCCAGGAATACTGCTCAAATTGCCTATAGGCGCGAAGGGAGGATCGGTGTGTGTTTTCGGGTATGGTCAAACGTGGTGGCGCCTATCAGAGCTCAGCTTACACGAGACTGGTGACTTGACGACATTTGAACAAAAACAGTTGGAAGTACTTGTTGGCACAAGTGAGTTACTAAATATACACTTCTCTCAGTTGACTTCTGATATACCAAACTCCTATAGCTCTACAGTTTCCGTCTGGTCCCTACATTACTTCGCGAAAAGAACCAGATCTGTTTATCCGACAACTTCGCTAAAGTAATAAAGTGGTTAGATACGAGGTATCACTTCGTTTAATATATAGTCCGGTCTAGTATTATCTCCCTCACACTAATCGTAAGCGCGGAAAATGTAGCGGATATATTAACAAAGCCGCTCGGAAGGGAATAACTCGAGAAGATACGAGGATCTATAATACACAGCGAGAAGAAGTGTTAAAGCTTATATATATTAAAAAAGAAGCTTTTAAGAGTAACAGAAAAGGTGAAGACAACGATTGAAAAGCCGACAAAAATAAGTAGTTTTTCACTATAGCAGCCAGAAATGGGGAATTGATAGTGCTAACTATGGTTTCTGCTTCGGGATGAGCCCCTACGGGGGTGTGTTGTGGTACCTAGAGACCCCACATGTGGTCTAGGTCTCCACCCTTAGCTAGGCAGTAGATAGTTGTGGGAAGCTCGCTTCCCTCTCTTCCTAATATAACTCTCTCCCATCTGCTTCCCTGAGCCTACATACTATAGTCTCACCAGGAACTTAAGAGCCGAACGGGATAGGTGAGCGGCTTTGTTGAACTTTATGTCCGTGACCGAAACAGAATGCCGATTTGTCGGTAACGAGAGGTATATCTAAGTATCCACATGTCAACAGTCAATCTTTCTTAGGCAAACATATGTGGAGGGCTTCAGCTGCTGTTTTGATATCTAGGAATCTATTGCTAAACGCAACAGTATCGTCAGCTTGGCAAGTCCGATATCGGTTTCGTCGACACGTTCAGTCACATAGCCGACCCTCGACTTTCCTTGTAGCACTCGCAAATGATTCGGATCTCCTAGGTGATTTAACCTTTCGTCGAACTCCCGATCCCAGCAGTGACACGCAACGGTAAGCCTCTGCTCCGAATCCTTCTCCACCAAGACCCCAGCGGAGGCAGCATCCTCTTGATCAGAACAAATCATCGCTCCAGGATTAAAGCACCCTGTAGCAGAAATGTAGTCGGAGCCGTCTGAAACAAACAGATCCTAGACGGAACCACCAGAGATGATTCTTCAGGATGGCGGCTTTAGTAGTACCACGGCAGGCATCGAACGTCACTTCGGTAACACAGCCCCGTATACTGCAGCGGAGTTTGCGTTGTATCTATCTGGTCAGCTTCAATGCTTGAAACTGGGAATTCTCTTTGAAAATGAAATGAAAGTGAAAAATAAGTCAAGTGAGAATAAAGTAACGGGATGGACGTGGGTAAGCTTACCTTGGGATATTCAGAAGGCTGCAGACCTCTGGACATCGATCCTTTCTAGGAAGGGGATGAGAAGGGATCTCCCTCCAGTCTCGCTGGGACTTAATTGGCAGCAAAGGACACACACAAGGGGAGAGAGACGAAGGTTGAATTCTCTATCTGTGTGAGACTAGTGGTCTGGCAAAGCCAGGAGGGGATAGAGAGAAAGAAGGAAGAGATTGATTCTCTGACAGATGCAGGCTAGCTGATATAGCTAGCAAACAGTGAGGCCTGACCTGACAAACCCTGGCTGACCTAACAACTAGCTAATCTACTAGTCAAACATGCGCAGCTTGACAAATAAGGCATCGGATAGATGGCCTGTCACAACAAATACTACTCTCATCCCTCAAATACAGGGTTGTTATTCACCGCTGCCTCTCAATCAACACAGCGATATTTCTTAACTTCCACGCCTGCCTCAATTGCAAAAGGGGAACCTCGACGCCGATCTCGTAATAGCCAACATGTTGCACGTGAATCAAAATGAAAAAGAACCCGACCTAGTGCAAGGAAGATGGTGGACAAATTGCACCCCCTGGAGATTCTCATGCCGTTTTTTACAAACTCAAAAAGGGCACGCAGAAAGGTAAATCCAAGTTTAGAAACCACTAAACCCCTGGAATTTGTACTTAGGTACGACCTTATTAATTGCCTCTGGTGGACACCTGGGAAATCATAGGCTTCCGGGGTAGATCTGTTTCTGAATGCCTATCGGGGAAATTTGGCAACGAGTACGTACGCGGAGATGAGTGTGCCAAGGTTAAATATGATAAGCTTACGAGTACCTAGGTACCCAAATATTACCCGATGAGGTAGCCTTGTATCCACCTAAGCCCTAGCCCAATGAAAGCTTCGCTTTATATAGTTCCTAGGATAAACCTTCTTCAACGGCTGTTTGTGGTAACTTGTGGCACTGAAGCTAAGAGCCCCATGGTTGCTGCCTACTTGATATGGAGCCCTACTCCATTTTTTAGCTCCGGTGGGTACCGGTGCCCAGTCATTAATGGAGCCTGAAGATCGTCGGTCGGTCATTACTAGTTTGCGCGTATATCGTATCCGTATCCAACATACCGAGTACGGACTAGCGGTTAGTGGACAATAGTACTGCATATAATGCCCATTCTTTATCCTCTCTATTGTTAAACATACTTTCAAACACTACGCAGACGAAGTTCTCATCTAAAAATGCGATCGTTCCTCCATACACATGTCTTTTATCTGCTGGCATCGGCTGGCCTCCCAGCCACATCTGCCACGCAGCATTGTAAAGCTTCACCGGGAGACTCGACTTGGCCATCCATCAATGAGTGGAATGCCCTGAATCAATCTATCCATGGCACCCTCATCAAGACGGCGCCTGCTGCTTCGTCCTGCTACCCGGGCAATCCATTCGGATCGTCCGAAAACTGCACGGACGTGAAAAATCACTGGTCGTATGCCGCATATCATGCTATGTGGCCCGAAAGCGTTGATTACTCTATCTATGCGAACAATTCGTGCTTGCCACCTGGAGTTGATGGATACTCGAAGAACAAGGGATGCAGTATTGGTGGTTTGCCACAGTTTATTGTGAATGCCACAACTGAGCGGGATGTTGCTACTGCAATGAAATGGGCTTCTGACCGAAACATTCGCATTACTGTGAAAGGAACTGGACATGATCTAGGCGGCCGGTATGTTATTTCCCCGTACATTGGTTCAAATATTATTATTTTTTTTTTTTGAGTGTTTCTAACTGGATCCTAACAGTTCCACTGGCGCCTATGCACTTTCTATCTGGACACATAATTTCAAGCACATCGAACGGAAGCCAAACTGGCGGCTACCCGGGGCCAATAGTACCGCCGATGTGGTAGTGTGTGGAAGTGGAAACAACTGGGGTTCAGTCTATACTGCCGTACACAAGATGAATCGAACAGTCGTGGGTGGTGAGGATGCCACCGTCGGACTGGGAGGCCTGATCCAAAACGGAGGACATGGCCAGCTTTCGAGTCACTACGGTCTCGCGTCTGACCAGGTATACCAAGTCACGGTGATAACCGCCTGTGGCCAACGCCTCGTCGCAAATAATGTCCAGAACCAGGACATTTTCTGGGCTGTTCGTGGTGCTGGTGGAGGCCAGTATGGGGTAGTGACCGAATTTTTTCTGAGGACACATCCTGTGCCTGAGAACGTCGTGGCCGGTGGGTTGTCGTTCTACCCAAGCCAAAACTCGAAGGCTAGTGAGATTGCTTCGTGGGATGCGTTGGCTGAAGTGTCGGCTCGCATACCCGACCTGATGGATATCGGTTTTACGGGCACGGTGATGGGCCTGACCGAGGAAAATGCAGTAAAATATCTTGGGCTGAAAGAAGTGTTGCCTGGTGCCTCGGCTGTTATCAGCTTGACTGGCTTCAATATGACTGTCCAAAGGATGAATGATACTCTGAACAAATTGGCTGCCCGATTCGACTCTGACCATTTGAAGATTACCTTCCAACCGCTTTCTTCGAAGAGCTACTGGTCCTCTACGAAGCCAAACCCTTTGGCCAGCGCCTCCTCTGGAGCCGTCAGCCTGATGACTAGCCATCTTCTGGGCAGACGCGAGCTTTCCGATATCCCTAAAGAGCGCCTCGTTACCTATCTCCAGGATATTCTAGCCTCCCAGGAGCGTAATGCAGGCTCCATGCTGTTGTTCGGGCTGCAGGGTGGAAAGGGAACCGCTCATGTTCCCGAGTCAAGACAAGGAAGTGTGCTTCCCGCCTGGCGTTCGGCATATGCTCACGCTATGGCATATGGTGTCTCGGTGAATGCTACGGGTAATCCGAGCCAGTCATTGAAGGCAGGAGCAGAGTGGTTGAATGCCGCCCTGGAACCTGTTTGGCAGAAGTGGGCTCCTGAGAGTGGCTCATATATGAATGAGGGCAATCCTTTCAGCAGCAACTGGAAGCATGACTTCTATGGAGATAACTATAACCGCCTTCTGGAGATCAAGCGCAAGTATGACCCGCAGGGCAGCCTTTTCGTCTGGAGCGGAGTTGGGAGCGATGAGTGGAATTACGACTTGAACAGTGGTCTGTTGTGTCGCGTTTAGAACCCACAATACTTTGCACTGGAACCTGCTCTGGTTGTTCACGTACCCACATCCAGCCGTTAATATCTTTGATCTTCCGTCGTGTCGGATAGGGTTCCTTTCCAGCACAATCGGCTATGGGGGCGTGAGATACGTCCCTATTAGAAATAGTTATAATCAGCCCGTTTTCGAGTTTATCAAACGAAGGTGCTGGTTTGAACTCACAGATGTGCCTAGAGATAGTTGGATTATCCTCGTCCATATTAATAAACTGCGCAGACATATAGTTGACCACTGAACTTGTCCTAGACGATCATCGATGCATCTGGTATGCATGACATGTAATTGGAGGCTTCGGGTAGCCTAAAAGCGGTCCACGGATGACAAGTGGGACCTCCGAAATATTGGACCAGACCTTTGTATCTCTGAAATTATGCCAGTTCTGCCAATCTAACACTGCCAATGTAGTGAGCATATACGCAACATGACCTGGCGGGTACAGGTTGACGGTGTATGGGGCGGTATGCCGGTTCAACGGTTTAGATCAACACTTCAGAGATCCCACTGTCCGCATCTGATCATCAGATCCGCTCGGACCCAAATTTAATTTAAGATACGAAGTACTATGATAATTCTGTAGCTCTGTGGCCTTTTCAGCAGAAATAAGTCGAAGTCCGATACCCTTTAGGTGTGCGGTGTGCGAATCGAACAGAGACAAGCAATACCAAGCAATACCAAGACATACATACCCCTAGTGGAGCCCGTGGTCTTCCCCAAGGAATGAATTGCTCCCGGTATTCCTGTATGTATACATTATGTAGCTTCGAACACCGAATCTTGTATGGTATTCCACCAAGGGACTTTGTTCACGGGGACTCTACTCCGTCCTCCGTCGTCCGTACCTACCTAGGTAAGGCCCTCTTCTCCTCGGCGCTGGGTACTTTCCTCCTTTAATCCAGCCTTGAGCCCAACCAATCACAGCAGAGGGGAATCCACGCAAATTCAAGTAGGCAATCACACTGCATTCTGACTCCGGACTCCTACCTAGTTAACCCGAGGTCGACTCTTTCGACTCTTTCCACGGCTCTGAGGATCCAAAGTTACCTAGGTATCCTTACCTTTTACGCTTCCGGACTATGTATTTTTCCTTTTCTACGTAAGTCCATCTAGAACCCCCTTTAGGAATATTGTTCAAGTTTGTTCTGTCTTCTGCTTCGTCTCTTGGAAATTTTGTCAAATTTTGTCTCTTTCATCTATTAATATTCTTTGCCCATCTGATCCTCTCCCACCTCGCGATTCGTCTTTCTCGATAAATGCAATTTCGAACACAATAGGCGTGATGGCGGAAAATTCTCGAGAAGCGCAACAGGAGAAGCAGACACCAATATCGAGACTATCACCGGATCATCAGCAAAAATCTGTTGAACCCGAATCTGAAGTCAAACCAGGTTCTCCAGGTCCTTCAGGTCCTCCAGGTGGCCCAGGTGGCCCAGGTGGTGGGAAACCCTTTGGGCCGGGTATGGGTCCCCCGGTTGAGTATCCAAAGGGTCTCAAGCTCTACTCAATCATCGTCCCCCTTTACTTTACAACCTTTCTCACGGCACTGGTATGATATTTTTTCTCCTAGAAGGTCGTTCAATTGACGTGTTCGATCATTGATTTGCCTTTCCACGCTAGGATCGCACCATCATCGTGAACGCCATTCCCAGTATCACTAATCAATTCAACTCCATCGATGATATCGGTTGGTACGGTAGTGCCTACCTGCTGACATTTTGCGCCTTTCAACTGCTTTTCGGCAAGATTTACTCTTTCTATAATCCGAAATGGGTGTTCGTGACCGCCGTGGTCATCTTCGAAATTGGATCGGCTATCTGCGGTGCCGCGCCCAATTCGACAGCCCTGATCATTGGTCGGGCGATCGCGGGCCTGGGATCATCTGGGATATTTGGTGGCAGTGTGATCATCACCTTCTTCACCGTCCCATTGCACCTGCGGCCCATCTTCTCGGGCATTGTCAGCCTCGTTATTGCCCTCGCATCCGTCACAGGCCCCTTGATCGGTGGTGGATTTACGGAACATGTTACCTGGCGCTGGTGCTTCTACCTCAACCTACCCATTGGTGCGGCAGCCATAGTGGTTGTCATGCTGGTACTCAAGATGCCTCCGGCGCGCAAGGCCGGAACTCCTATACGCGAGCAGTTTTTGCAGATGGACCCGCTGGGAAATCTATGCCTCATGCCGGGGGTTGTTTGCCTGCTTCTTGCTATGCAATGGGGCGGGGCGACCTATCCCTGGAATAGCGGACGCGTTATCGCTCTTTTAGTTCTGGCAGCTGTGTTCCTGCTGGCCTTTGTTGGCATTCAGATCTGGCTTCCAGACACCGCCACCATTCCACCCCGGATCATGAAGCAGCGCAGCATTGCCGCCGGAGTTGTCTTCACCCTGATGGTCACTGCAGCGATGATGACTTTCAACTACTACCTGCCAATTTGGTCTCAGGCCATCAAGTCTGCGACTCCTGTCCACTCAGGTGTCATGATGTTACCCACTGTCATCTCATCTGCAGTTGCCAGTCTCATATCGGGTTTCCTAATTAATCGTATCAGCTACTATACACCGTTCATGATCGGTGGATCAGTGCTTATGTCTATCGGGGCCGGTCTTATGACAACCTTTACGCCACATACGAGCGCAAGCAAATGGATCGGCTACCAGATTCTTTGGGCGGTTGGATGTGGAATGAGTTTGCGTCCCGTCCCCTCACTTTTATTCGAGGCGCTTCTAACATATATCCTAGGCATGCAACAAGCTTCTTTGGCTGCTCAAGCCGTCCTCCCTCGTCCAGATGCTCCAATCGGGATTTCCTTGGTCTTTTTCGCGCAGTCGTTAGGTGGTTCTGTGTTTCTTTCCGTGGATCAGGCCATATACAGCAACAAACTGTCTGCCAACCTTGGTGACCTCGCCAATGTGACTGCTAGCGGAGTAACGAGTATTCACGATCACGTCAGTTCTCGGGACCTGCCACGCTTCTTGGCCGGATACAATGGGGCGGTAATGGACGTGTTTCGCGTAGCTTTGGCGGCTTCCTGCGCATGTGTTGTGGCTTCTGTTCTTATGGAATGGAAGAACGTAAGGGCCGAAAAGGATGCCACGGGAAATCCTCCTGGCCCCGGTGGGCCGGGTGACCCTGACCGTCCTAGTTCAGGAAAGGAACCGTCAACTGCCAGTGGAGAAACAACTGTGAAGCCAAACGGTGATGCTAGTGCTCAAGTTTAGGCCATGGCCATGCCATATTACTCTGTCTACTTGGGCAATGCATTTTGTCTGCAAGGCTACTACATGGTGAAGTAAAATTGGCTCTAGCTTAAGTGTGGTGAATTCTTTCCGAGACACCAATTGCTACTAATTGCCATATTCGCTTCTGCCCTTCTCTGTTCTATAGCAAACCTCGCCAGATAGACCGATTTATTAAATAGATCCTTCTCAGCTATCGATTTTAGTGTCATTTTATCACTTCTACCACACCAAAGGCTTGGGATCACCTTTCCCAGCCCCCAAACCCAGAATTAAATAGGTTTTGACTGCTACTCTATCTTTATGTCTGTTGTAAGCTTTCCAAGGGTAATATCTGATTAGCAATACATTCTGAATAACTAGCCCGTCAGGTCCACGCGTGGGTCGACTCGGACGTTGGAGTATCCGAGGAAGTCTCGGTGTCCGCGGACCCCGAGGGTTTCATGGACCGATATAAGTATCACGAAATGTCCGTAAGGTACGTTCCATTACAACCCTACATCTCTCCTGTTCTAGCAAGGAACAACAGATCTAATGGCTGATCCACTTCAGCTCGCCAATGCGGCAACCTCGGTTTCTCACAACTACTATCCACCTACCATACATCTACCCCAGTATGTGGACAATGAAAGCTCTGCAATTTCGATAATTATTCAATTCGGCTTTCTGTGGGCAGCTGTATTGGGACTAGCCTTGATTATCATATCTCGTGCGCGACCGACTGCTAGTCAATCAGATAAGCTTGCTTTCGTTTGGATGTGCCTGAGTGAGTTCTACATTCTCCATTCTCCTTTACTAAATAAGACCTCCGACCATAAGCTTACCTATATACGACAAATTAGCGGGATTCATCCATCTCTTTTTCGAAGCATATTTTGTCATAAATCACAAAACACTCGCAGGCTCCCAAGAGCTATTCGGTCAGCTATGGAAGGAGTATTCTCTTTCTGACTCTCGTTACTTGACATCCGATCCCTTCCTCATCTGTATGGAAGCTGTTACTGCAGTGTGTCCATATGCCTCTTATTCAAAGACGCAATTTACATGTTACTGACCACCTTGCTAGTTCGCTTGGGGCCCTCTTGCCTTCTGTATCGCATATTGCATTGCAGTACAGCATCCCGCACGTCATGCGCTACAGCTTGTGATTTCCGTGGGGCAGGTGTATGGTGATGTCCTTTATTATGCAACGAGCCTGCTTGAAATCTCATACTGTCGACCAGAAGGATATTACTTCTGGTTCTATTACTTCTTCTTCAACTTCATCTGGATGCTTGTTGGTTGCTGTACGTATTTGTTCCCATCTGTGGTAGGTACTTGATTTGCTGACATATTTTCCTTAGACTATGCGACGCAGAGCATTACGGAAATAACGAAGACTTTCGCGAAGCTGCAAGAATTTGGGAAGAGTCAGAAAAACTTCAAAACGGACAATGTTCTCAAGAAAGGGGACTAATTTGGAAGGAAATCAATCCGCTACAAATTTGTAATTTCAATCTACCGCTGTGTTGAATTGACGAACAGTGGTTAAGCACCGTCCTACGATTCCTACGAGAACAGCCCATGGAGAACTGAAGCAGAAATTTTAAGAGGACGATGACAGCGTGTGATTAGAAACAATGAACGGAAAATTATATTTCAAAGGACATATCGAAAGTTTGGGTTCTGTCAGCCGGTTAGTGAAAAGATCACAGAAAGGAATGAATTATAGACAGTCACCAACCTCAAAATCTGTTAGGTCTGCCCCAGCGCTCTGGTCAGTAGATGACTCGACCTGGCCTATAGCAGCAGCCGCAGCATCTCGCAGCTTGTTTCTGCGAGCCAGCATAAGACGCAGCAAAACAGCCAACGCTGCTTGCGCAGACGAGCATGACAGGATGAGCTTGACTCCAGTCTGGTATATGGGCGCTTCTTCTGCCAGAAACGCGTGTGGTCCGATGATATTTCCGGCACAGTACGCGAAAAATACAAATGCAACACTCGTTGTACGTTTCGTGTACCCACCCAGATTGGTCGCTGGCATCTGTAAAGCCAGTACCAAAGAGCAGACGTAGGCGCCAATGATATAATAACCAAACAACACGCCGATCTTGTACGTCTCATGGTCCAACTTCCATAGGAGGCTGGCGCCGATTATCGTCGGCATCAGGTAAACGAACATGACGACTGTTCGGAAGTTTTTGATTCGAGAGGCGAGATATGTCCCTCCCAGGATGTAGAAGATCTGGAATCCTCCAAAGGGAATACCCAAAGCGACAGCAGTGGCCGAGTCATCGGTCAAACCCTTGATAATTAGTTTGCCGAAGCTTGCGATCCCACCATTTACGACCTCGTTCAGGAGGGTGAACAAGAACAGGATCCAAACCTGTGGATCCATCAAAGCTTCGCGGATCTGATACCATTTGATTTGGTGATTTATGATACCAGTCTGACCGAGTCGACCGCGGCCGATAAGGAGGGCCTTCTCGTCCAGCGTGAAACGCTTCGATGAGATAACATCATCCGGGAGGAAGAATAGCATCACAATTCCCCAGACAAGTGTAATCCCTCCCAGAATGAGATAGATAGCTCTCCATACGGCAATAGTGTCGATTTGTCCAATTCCGTACGTGAGAATGCCACCCACCATGGCCCCCAGGCCGTTACAGCTGTAGAAGACACCGGCACGGAAAGGCTGCTGAGCACGTGTGTACCACATTCCGATCATCATCATAAAGCAAGGGGTGATGGGGGCTTCGAAGACTCCCAGAAGGAAGCGGCAGATAGCCATTCCGGTGAAGGAGGAGCAGGCGGCGGTAATCATGAGCATCGATCCCCAGGCAATAATGTTCCCGGACACGACTTTGGCAAGCTTTGTTTTCTGCGCGAGCATATTCCACGGGTATTCGGAGACGAGATATGCAAAATAAAAGATACTGGCGAGCCAGCTGTATTGCTCGCTTGACATATTTGTCGAAGGGAGAAGGTCGAACACCGCAGAGTAGGCAAGTGCTGATTTGTCGATATACTGAAGCATATATGTCCCGGAAAGTAAAGGCAGCAGAACAAGGTCTACTTTGCGGACCAACGCCTTGTTGCGCGGCGCGTCGTCCAGGAGGGCCTGGATAGCCTCTTGATTAAAGCCATGTTGGCGGAGGAAGACCTCTCCTTCATCGAGATCCGTTATAGCGCCAATTTGCACATCTTTCTCGTTGACAGTATCATCCACGGGTTGTTTCTTGTCGATCTCCATATTCGCAGCTCAATGAATAATAGTAAATAGTAAATAGCAGAAAGAGAGGGGAATGATGCCCATATAGTGAATCAGATACCCCTCAAGGCCGTTTAGCCATCTTTTCTTTATCTTTAGGGTTTATCGGCTCCACCGAGATAGGAAATCCCCGCACGGTGTAACTTTCCGAGCTCCTCTTCCAAGATAACCCTCACGGTGCTATATCTTACTCCCGACTACACCAAGATACCAAGATAGTCCCCCGCACGGTATAACCTCGGCGCTACTTTTGACCACCGGCGAGATAGCAATCCCCTTGGTCCTATATCTTACTTCCGACCCCAACTCTTGTCGCTCTTGATTTCCCTTCATTGGTTTACCATTGAACCTTGATACGCCATGACTGCTGATACCAAACCCCCTTCCGTCACCCTGGCCCAAGGCCGCGTGGTGGGGACCCAGCTCAAAGACTCTTTTCCCCAACCCGTCGACGCCTTCTTGGGAGTCCCGTATGCGCTTCCTCCTGTAGGGGATCGACGCTTCAGACCAGCATTCAAAGTACCCAGCTCATCAGATACCATTGATGCGTCCAAATATGGCCCCGCGGCTCCTGGAAAAGCACTCCTCTCTGGAGGACCCAAGCTTGTGCAGAGTGAAGACTGCTTAACGGCGAACATATTTCGACCGGCTGGCAGCAATGATATGGAAAAGCTCCCTGTCGCGGTCTATCTCCATGGCGGTGCTTTCAATCGGGGTTCGGCAGCTATGCACAATACTGCGTCCATGGTGGCATGGTCACAACACCCCTTCGTTGCCGTGAGCTTCGGTTATCGCATTGGAGCTCTTGGATTCCTCCCTTCGAGTCTGTCGCAGAAAGGAGGATTGCTGAATCTTGGATTGCGTGATCAGGTGCATTTATTGCAGTGGGTTCAAGAGAATATTGCCAATTTTGGCGGTGATCCCGCCAATGTCACTTTGTTTGGTCTTTCTGCGGGGGCGCATTCGGTGACTCGCCCAGTTTCTGGTTTCTCAAATATTTCATTCTAACCAGATTTAGATTGGCCACCACCTCCTCAATTACGACGATAACAAAGCACCATTGTTCCATCGTGTCATTATCGAGTCTGGAGCACCAACCTCCCGCGCTGTTCGGCCATATAACGCCAAGGTCCACGAGGACCAATTTGCGGACTTCCTCCGAGAAGTCGGTTGCCCCGCCGATCTACCCGAAGCCGAAATCTTCCTATTCCTACGTTCGCTCCCTAGCTTGACTGTTACAAATGCCCAAACGGCTGTTTTCGACAAGTACAACCCTTCCCTTCGGTGGGCATTCCAGCCGGTAATTGATGGAGACGTTATCCCTCGGAAGCCGCTCGAGGCATGGGAGTCCAAAGTCTGGAACAAAGTACCCATCATGACCGGGTTCAACAGCAACGAGGGAACAATGTACGTCGACAAGACAATGTCAGACGCCTCCCAATTCCGCGAGTTCTGGCATAATCTTCTGCCCGAGCTCTCGTCTTCTGATCTCGACACAATCGAAAAGCTCTACCCTGACCCCGCTGTTGATCCCACATCACCCTATATTGAAGGAAGACAGGGCGAGGGCCTCGGACCTCAATATAAGCGTATCGAAGCTGCATACGGGCACTATGCGTATGTGGCACCAGTCCGCCAGACAGCACAATTTGCATCGTCCCAAGGCGCTCCGGTTTACCTTTATCACTGGGCGCTACCTAGAACGGTCGTCGGTCGGGCAAACCATGCCGATAATATGTACTATGAAACGTATAACAGTGATATTACGGGGATTTCAGAATCGCAAAAAGAGCTGTCTGGCACACTTCATGCATACTTGACTAGTTTCATTACAACCGGTGATCCTAATGCTGTGCCTGGTCGATATGCACAAAGACCGGAGTGGAAGCCCTTCCAACCGGCTGATAAAAAGATCATGATTTTTGGAGAGGGAAATGAGGAACTGATCGGAGGTAACGTTGCTCCCCCTGCGAAATGTGTTGCGGATGATTGGGCAAGAGAGGAGACCGAATTTTGGTGGTCAAAGGTTCCGATTTCTCAGCTTGCTTAATTGATATAGAACGGATATTTCATTGTATACCTCGGCCGCAAGGTCAAATTCAGTTATTTTCTTTTACTTGACCTTTTCCTTCGTGGGAATCACCTTCGCTTAGTTCATACCCTTGCATCCCTTAGGCCATAGATATTTACAGACCTCAGGAATTACAGCAACTACAACATCGATCATAGCTCAGCCCCGAAGCCATGCGTGACACCGCCATGACATGACACGTTGCTCCAATCTGGTACATATTCGGCGACGACGCGTCATATGATGCACCGATATTTTGAAATTTCTCCCCCTTCGATAACTTGGTCTCTTTCTCGTCAACAGTACTGTGGCCAGATGATTGGCTGCTTGGTGCTTTGGGGGATAGTCTTGCCCACTCCAAATGCAATGAATGTTCTTACAATTCAATGCTCATATAAGCTCATTAAAAGGATAACCGGGTCCAGCTCTGAATTTCAGTACATTAAAAGGCAATCAAACTGTTGCCCCGCGTTCTTCAAGGAGCTTTATCACTTCTTCATTATTCTCTTGTGCTTTAGCAGCTGCGAGCGCACTGCGGTAATCTCCATTTTCGAGTGGCATGTTGACATCAGCCCCTGCTTCGAGCAGGACCTGGACGAGCTCAAGATCCCACTCGCTCGCTGCAACAGCAAGTGCGCTGCCGTAATTCCCATTCTTGATTGGGAAGTTGACATCTGCTCCGGCGCGCACTAGGGCCTTCACCTTGGCGGTGTTGGTGCCACACCCGGATACTACGGCTGCTTCAAGGGCACTGCCATAGTTTCCATGCTGTGGCAAGGCATTCACGTCTGCTCCTGCCTCGATGAGACACTCGACGACCTCGACATTGCAATTAATTTCCATTGCTGCTGTGAGAGCACTACCGTAATTTCCGTGCGGCAATGACAAATTCACATCAGCACCCTTTTGGATTAGGTACTTGACACCCTCAGCGAATCCGTTCTTGATCGATTGCTCGAATTCCTTTTCCACATTCAGCTCTCCGCCTACTTCAATCAAGTATTTGAGAACCTCGACATCATGAGCAAGTACTGCCAGGGAAACAGGGCTGCTCTCATCATCCCCTTTATGAACATCTGCCCCTGCATTGACAAGGTACTTCACAATCTCGATCGAGCTCGCATTTCTTGCGTTGTTGGTTCCGCGAGCTGCTGCTGCGAGAGGAGTGCCATTCTCTCCGCATTCCGACGGATTCACCTCGGCGCCTGCTTCAACTAACCATTTGACAATGTCCAAGTTTCTGCTGTCGGTCGATGCCCGTTCCAGGAGAGTGCGGAAACTACCCTCCGAGATTGGCAAGTTCACATCAGCCTTTGCCTTTTGAATCAGATACTTGGCACCCTCAAAGTTGCGGGATTTGATTGCTGCGGAAATAGGGTTGCCAGATTGTTCTGGCACATTAACGTTGGCTCCAGCATCCACCAGGATCTTTAGAAGCTCGGTGCCCTTAATTTTGGCTGCTAATGCAATTGGAGTCAGAATGACGACTGGATCGAGATCTTCATCCTCTTCTTCCTTCTCAAGGGTGTGAGTCTTATTCACATCTGCGCCCGCCTTTTGGATCAGGAATTTGGCAGTATCGACTTTCTCAGAGGCAAGCGCTGCGATAAGGGCATTCCCGTGTTCACCGTTTTCCACTGTCATGTTCACATCTGCACCTGCTTCTACCAGATATTTCACGGTTTCTGTGTGTCCCCTGTGAGCTGCTGCATGAAGGGCACTGCCATAATCTTGACCCTCAACCTGCTGGTTCAAATCCGCACCCTTTTCGACGAGTGTTTTGCAAATTGACGTACAGCCAACCCGAGCAGCGATCGTGAGAAGATTATGACCTCGTTCGTTCACGCGTGAAATATCAAATTCTGCATTTTCCCACCACTCTGACAGTATCGCAGCAAATGAAAGATGGCACATCGCATAAATGGCAGCATCCGATGGTCCTAGCTCGCTTTCAAACTCGCCATACTCCGGATGTTGTGCCTGATTGAAGTCGCATGTGTCGAACTCTTCTTTGTCAAAGCCACCTGCCTCCAGGTAGAAGTGGAATTCATCCGTGCCTTGAGCGATGTCAACGATTCTCTCCAAATCGTCCTCAATCACTTCATACCATTTCCGGTATTGCTTGCTGCTTTCCTCGGGAAATCCAAGGAAGGTTTTCAAAAGGGACGACAACGTAGCTTCGTCGTTATCCTGCGCCTTTTGAACATGTTTTGCCCAGTGGTGCCTCATGTATAGATGGAATGGGTGCATGAGGTGGAAGATATCACCTGGCTCCGGTTGTCCCTCCCAATCTGACAAATCAATTTCGTCATTGTCGTCTTTGTCGTACATCGTGATGAGCCATGAGAGACAAGCACTAGCAGCGTGGAGACTAGCCCGTGGAAGCGTCCATTGCATCTTGGTTTCGAGGTATTCGCGGACCGACAGATGTGCGAATCGCCACACCTTTTGCTGAGAGTCAATTGTGAGCAGGCTGTTACAGAGTGACAGCAAGCTTTGCTCATCAATCTCATCGGCTAATGTAGGTACCTCCCCCTTCGTGTTCACGCGAACAGCGCAGATAAGCTGGGATGTGGAGAGCGGTTGCTCAGCAGCCATAACCCAGAGCATAGCGCGGTATGTTAGGACCTTATCAGGTTCCTCGAGGTCTTCGATTTGACTCCATGCCTCGTCATATGCCTTTTGAATATCATCCGGAAGATTTTCAAGTCGTTTCCATATACTAGACTCAGTCTTACACTTCTGGATCTGATGAACTTGTAGAGCCGCCCATTGGAACATTCCTTGACAGCGCTCAAGTAGAGTATCCAGAATCTTGACCTTCAGACGTCCGATGGAAGGAGTCTTCTTGGCAAGCTTGTCTAACTCAACATCGAGATATTTCTGAACGTCGCCTCTGTTGTCACTTGCGCTGATGTCGATATTGGGTGCGGTTTGCAATGGGACCTGAATGTCGTGGTCCGGTCGGCTTGAAATGAAGACTTTTGTATGCCGTCCGTTGGATTGAGAGACGAAAGAATTCAAGGCATCGATGAGCTCGTCGCGAGTATCTGTATTACACTCGTCCATGGCATCAATCACGATTGTGGTTTTCTCGTAAATATCCATCGAGGCCTGGATCTGCTCCTTGCACTGCTCTAGGCTGAAGGTTGATCCTGCATTGCGACATCTATTGTATAATTCACAAAGCTTCTTCTGTGTGGATTTAGGACTCTTCGCAGTAGTCGAAAGTTGACGCACAATACTTTGAAGGATCGATAGTGCCTGTGCACGTCGCGGTTCGTTCTTATCACAGTAGAAAAATGCGAAGCCTTCATTCTTAGGCGTGTTACTCAATCGGTCCTGGATTCGGTCGATGACGGCTGATGTGAGGTAGGTCTTTCCGGTGCCGGGAGAGCCCTGGAGCCAGAAGATAGACGAGTCGCTTCGCTCCCATGTGGCAAATTCATCAGTCTGTAACAACCATTCACCCGTGCCGGGCGTCCTCTTCTCTTTGACGTTGTTATGATTTTTGCCGAATGGAATAGAGGAGATCCATTCCAGCATTTTGATACGCTGTTCTTCGTCCATGTTTTGAAGGAGATGTTGGATGTTCTCGTCTACCCGCTTCATTGGGGCATTCAAGGCATTCAGCATTTCAATCATGCTGTCATCCGCGTTCGCACTGCGTCTCACTTCGCACGCTGAGACATCGCGCAGAAGATCATCTTCTTGCTCACTTATAGCCGAGATACTGCCAGAGACCTTGCCCGGATTGAGGATTGCTTCAAGCGTGCGTGCGGCTGTGCTTTTGGAGAACAGACTTGCCGATTCAGCAAGTACATCCAACGATGTAGTATAGATTGTGGTCAGTGCAGATTGAAGGTTCTTTGAGAGGCTATCCGTAGCGGGTTTGTTCCTGAGATACACCGACTCGTACACTTGGCCACGGCTGATCACGCGGACGACTTTTTCAGTGGTCGCAAGCAAAGCAGCCATTTGCTCGCCTTCGATGACCGGAATCTGTTGCCATGGGTTAGAAGGTTCAGGAAAGAGTGGAAACCCCTTAAGAAATATTGAAGTATCGCGAAAGACGACTTGGACCAGAAACAAAAGCAAGGCATAATAGTGGGGGAAATTACCTGCATGACAGATTTGATGACAGACCAAGGTATAGCTGCTTGAGGCGGAGCAAATTGCACTGCAATATCGCCAGCCTTCCCCAACCAGTCGACAATATTGTTCGTATAGTTCCTTAGGACAATCTCTTCGCCGTTGAATTTGACTTTCCAAAATTTATTCTCGCACTCTTCTTGTCTTTGGTTGACCACACCGACCAGATCCTCAATGCTGGACTCAACAGATCCAGATTGAGCACTGGACTGGTTAAATCCCATCTTCTTGAGAGCTTCCTGTTTGGATTCAGGGAGAGAGTTCAGGGCCTCTACCCACAAATCCTTTGGGGCATCTGGTTTCTCAGCTGGCTTTTCCTCGGCCGGTAACTCGGTGCTTTCCACAGGCGGCAATTTGGCAGCTGGTGCGGCAGGAACTGGCACAGGTTGGGGTTTTGCGACGTTCCCTTGCGCTGGCTTCGCTGGTGTGGGTTTGGCCTTCAGAAATTGAATGTATCAGCCTTGTCAACAGAAAATGCTTCTATGGTGGCCTCTCTCGTAATTTGAACCCTGTATCAATGCCGGTCCAGTGTATTTATATAGCTCACCTGTTGTCCATTCTTGTGCCTGTGGCGGCGAATCCTATCCTTGAGTCGGTCAAACATCTCGTAGGATTGTGTATATTGATGGGAAAGGAGAGAAGTGCCAGGTGGTGCGGTACATGCAAAAGCAAAGAGGGGAAAAATCTAAAGTTGAGGGACAATCGAGCTACAGAAACCCCACTGAGTGCTGGGGAGCTGAACACACAGATTTAGGAAATGATATACAAGGGTGCCGTATGTGGACCCACGTAATCTCAGCCGTCCACTTCATGACGGAAACTTAGACTTGTGGTGACAGCTTACATATATATTGACTATGCTAGAGGGAAATGACATGGGCTCTTGCGCATGCCAATTTCATGGCGTTTTCCTATAGATAGTATAGCCAATAGAATCTATCTCTAGTAGTTGTAGTTTCGGCGCTAACAATACTTAGTGGGTGGATATACTCTAGTCGTATACTAAGACGTGATTGGCCAAAACTAAGTATAAAAGAGCGCTTTGCTCATAAGTGCATCTAGAACGTATGGGCCAAGTCTGCCTCTCAACAAAATTTATCTCTCCCTCATTCTCTCATTCGAAACCCGACGAAGTCTACGATTATTGGAATTGCTTGTGTCCAAGGGTCGGGCCGAAAACCGAGGACGATATTGGGGAGCCGCGAAAGCCAAGGTCCGGAAAGCTCAAAATTCCTTTCGGTGGATAGCATGGTTTCTTCAAATTTATTACTCTCTAGCTAATCTAGAGGGGAATATACCTGCGCGGACTACCATTTCCATCTCGAGATATCTTGATCCCATCCCCCTTTGCGCCATGCACGCGAGCCCGGTTTAGCGAGCTCGAAATGCGCTATCCATATAACGTCCGTGACTAGTTTTCCTTTATACTAGCCAATGGTACGGCGGCGAGTGCCTGCCGGTTCAGAAGGGGCTGAAGACGGAGATAACCGGTATATGAAGCGTCGCAGAGAAGCAAGAGAAAAGAAGCGATGGATACATATCGACGCCCCCCGGGGAAATTCTACATATGTATGCACAGAATGGTGAATTAAATCTTCCCTTTCTGTTAGCTCCAAGAGCAAAAGTGTCTTCTCTCCTTTCCCCATGCTTTTTTTTCTCCTTGAATGATTTGCTTGGTCATTTTGTCCATCTCTCCCTTTCAGGCTTCGGTAGTCAAAATCTGCGCAATTCCCACATCCTCTGGTGCCATGGTCTAGTGGTATGACGACACATTGTGGTGTACGATTCTGTGTTAGCCCCGGTTCGATTCCGGGTGGCGCCATTTCTTTTTTCTTTGTCTTCTAATTTTTCTCGCCCTCTCCCTCTCAGTTGCATACTACTACAGTATACATGAGTAGATCTTGACGACAAGGTTCTATCTATATATGCTAGCAAAGGTTATATTATATATACGAAAATATATGTCACAAATTAAGCCCTTTTTGGTTCTTTGCTGCCGTCTACCCGACAGACTGAGAAGGGGCACAGACATCTAAACAGACTACATGAGGAGACTACCGAAAATACCGCTAAGAACTTGGAGACTAGGTCCGTATAAACGGCCGCCTGGTTTATCTATGTCAAGAGGGGGAAAAAGTAAAAAGAAAAAGAAATGGCGCCACCCGGAATCGAACCGGGGCTAACACAGAATCGTACACCACAATGTGTCGTCATACCACTAGACCATGGCACCAGAGGATGTGGGAATTGCGCAGATTTTGCCCACATCAAGGATTAATGACTACGCCTGATCTTATAGTTGCGGCTTTCCAGATATGTACGCGGCACGCTCCCCTGGACCCCTCCACGGCCCGGCCCGCGGGTCCCTGGGTACATACCTTGGTATGTATTGAATAACCCAAGCAATCCTGATTTCTGGATCCGGAAGTACTTGCTGTTGATAAACTCACACGCGCTCTTTTATACCATGGCTTCTCCTCGCCACTTTTAACCTGGTAGGGCTGGCTTCTCATACTGTGACAGGCTGAGCTCCGCTACGAATATGGATCTAAAGCGCGATGCTATGTCCAATCCAGAAAAGGTCATCGAGGAGGACTAATGAGGTAGTTAGGTGGGTTTTCCTTACTGGTAACTTTCGGTACCGCTTGGCCGATCAAGGCCTCCAGATTTGGGCTTGCCAATGTTCTTTAGTCAGTGTAGCCCTCTGGCTGGTCCTTTGGTCTTTTAGGTAACGGCCTTTTCCGCTGAGCACTCGATTCCGCAGTCACTTCCTCTATAAGATCAGAACGGACAACGTTAGTCGTCGCATTGGCAGTTTCGCAGACCGTAAGCGTAAGAATCGATGCTATACGGTTGACATTGTCGGTTAGGTTCTTCTCGGTACCCTCAACAATATACACGATAGCCTGGCCGTCGAGCACACTGTCTGACCCGACCCGTGCTGGCCAGCACTACTTCCGTGCATGTCCGTCCTTGTCTGTCAAGCGCTTCTTCTGTGGTTGACCCACTGCCTCCTCCTCCCTTCCACTCTCATCCCTAGTGTGCATACCACGCTTCCGACATGCTCCACGTATCTGCGGCTCCCTTGACACAGCGACAGAGGGGTGAGGCAACTTCGTCATAAGATCATTGGGTATTTAATATATATCTGGCTCAGAGCAGAAGGAACTTTCCTATGAAGCGAACGTCTATCTACGATAAGATCCACTCGATTAGGGGTGCAGATGGCCTAACAACAAAAAGACCACTAAAAAGACACATGAATGGACTACCGGAGAAGACGACTAAGGAGACTACGACTATGTATTCTTGTGACAGCATATACCATGATATTGTAGCTTCTGCATACGTATATTTATTTGAAAATAATATCTAGGGTCAACCAAGCTTATCTGCCGTTAATTATAGGACATTAAGTGAAAAGCAAAAGCGGTCGTTAAGATATAAATGTAGAATATATGTCGTCTACCGTGCACATAGTAGTAGTTTCGGAGATACAAGTGGTGACAGGAACATGAAGCCAAGAATGGACGCAAAAGTATTCAACGGGTGCCATGGTCTAGTGGTATGACGACACATTGTGGTGTACGAGTCTGTGTTAGCCCCGGTTCGATTCCGGGTGGCGCCATTCTTTTTTGCCTCATCCCCTCCCACTTTATATACCACAATAAGTCCTCATTATCTTTTTGGAATATTTCGATTCCTTTTTTTCAGTATGGTGAATGAACGAGGGTAGTCATGACAAGCTTTTTTCCATCAGAAAATTATAATATGCCCAGGTAGAAGCTTACATCCCTTTCTAGACCAGAAAGAAGCATGATGATTTTTTATTCGCATGAACAGAACTATATATAGGCGGTGAATTGTAGCAACAGTAACTATAGCGCAGGAATTCCAAGGTTGATGGGGGTAAGATGAAATTCAACCAATAAAATCGCACAAAATGGCACGAAGGCGGTCTACAGACCTGGATTTCATTTCACGTACACACGAGTGATTAGTGATACCCTCTCTACCACACACACCACCACCTCGCTATGGCGCGGGACAAAGAGCTTACCCCTGCTATACGTGAGCGCATATGTGAGCTGCATGCTATTGGATGGGGGGTATAGGCGTATTCATACGCGCTATCCCGACATTTCACTCTCTACAATCCGATACACTGTGAAAAAGGAGAGCGAGCGACGAGATGGCGTGTCAAAACCGCGCTCTGGCAGACCAAAAAAGCTCACCGAGGCTGATAAAGACCTAATCTTGAATGCTGTCCGTGAAAACCCCAAGATCACGGCAGAAGAGCTCCTTGCTAAGGTTGATCATAAGGTCACTTACCGCTCTATAACACGCCTTTTGAATGCCGAGAATATACGCAAATAGCGATGCAGCTAGAGGAATATTCTAAGAGGAACACGCGCCAAAAGGCCTCCGATCTACTGTCATTTTACCCGAGTGCACTATTGAGCCTGGGATTGGCGTCCATCATGAATGAACTTTTGTCCATCCGAAGGACCAGCCAACAGAGGGACGCTGTCGAGGGACCGAATCGGGGAAGCAAGTCTAGCAGATGTTTTAGGCTGCTTTTTCCCGGCGCTATCAGGCACGGGGCTTATATATCCCGCTCTTCGTAACCCTGATACTGAGCATACTGGTATCACGGGCCTGGTTATTGAGGAATTGTACCACCAGTTCATATGCTCGAGAAAATGTTATATGGTAGTGTTGACATAATAATGTCTCGATATCTTTGTCTGTGCAGACTGAGCCTTTTTGCCAGTTTGCCTAGTTTGCCATTCTCTTTGTCCATGGAGGCTTCATATACAGCCTCCCTTCTATAGATTCATTATCACACCTTTCTTCTTGCCGATTTTCCCCGTCACTAGTATCGTAGCCCTCAACAGATAGCTATTATAAAGATTACAGCGATACCATACCGATTGCGACGAGTAGGCTGAGAACTGCGGCCAATGGTGGACATACGGACAGACATACATAAAGTATGTAGTTTAGCACGGAGTGTGTCGCAAGATAAGACAGCGTCCGTTGTCGCTCTCTCTAGTGATTAATGACACAACAAAAGAAGGTTTTGGTGGCTACTGCGCAGCAGACATGCGATGAATTGGAGTCGCGACACGACACCTAGAGCATGTCTCTGAGACGATGCCGCATCGGGTGGAGGCTATTGTTGAGAGCCGGGCCTCGTGCTCGATTCCAACCTTGGAACCCTCCAAGGTTCCTTATATATTATCTAATCAGTGGTGGGGCTAACACTGTGCAGAAACTTATGTCCTGTCACTCACTGGCTTAGTCTGTATCACACACAGCATAAGCGAGAGTAGAAAAGACAAAAAGGAAAAAGAATTGGCGCCACCCGGAATCGAACCGGGGCTAACACAGCATCGTACACCACAATGTGTCGTCATACCACTAGACCATGGCACCGAGTGGATGATTAAGTAATCCACTTTATTAATCTACCTAGGTACTTTCATGTATAGGTAGTATAGATCGAGATCGAACCTAATGCGCCAATAAACAGCCCTGGAGGAGAGGAGGCCGCGGGTGAACGATAAAGATAGTGGTGGAGGTAATAAATGTAGGTGATTAGAAGTGAACTGGTGTAGCCAACCGTTGCTTCTTGTTGCTTCGTTCACAAAACATTCGATAACCGTAAACCGAGTGGGGTTGGAATGGCCGCGACTTAGCCCTAAAAATCCGTAGTGTTTCTTTCCGTCTAGATATTAAAGCCTGTTCGGTATGGCACCAGCTGGACGCTATACCCAATTGATGTTAGGATAATTATAACGTATATTATTTCCTGCTCATTTTATATGGACCATATAACATATTGAAGCTAACTATAGGGGAGTATATGTCTCCGCCATGAGCTCTGCCCAAATGAGGCAGCAAGGTATCAAGGCACAAAGGCATCAATATGACGCATCTCCCCTTCTTAACTAATATTCTAGTATACTCAAACTCCCTTATCCTTGAATTCCTGATTGATCGTTAAAGTGGATTACTTAATTATTCAACAGGTGCCATGGTCTAGTGGTATGACGACACATTGTGGTGTACGATGCTGTGTTAGCCCCGGTTCGATTCCGGGTGGCGCCAATTCTTTTTCCTTTTTGTCTTTTTCTCATACTCTGACTTATGCGGTGATAAGTAAAGCCTCTATTATACAAGATACTTCGGAACAAACGAACCGCGCGAAGGGGCCTGCATAGAAGGGCTTCACCAACTCGCGTGCATCTTGACATATTGAAGAGGGATAGATACCACTTTCTACTCTTTCCCGGATGACCTAATAAGTGATTCGGATCGACAAACGCTTGCTCTAACTGGTGGAGCATCCCGTAGATGGACCTGATTTTTGATAGATGTAGGGAAAAATGAGATCGATGGAAGATCAGACAATACCGCTACATATCCTCTACATCTCCCGAGGAGAAGCGAGCAGTACACTCCTCCTCATATGCCTTCAACTGCTCCATCTTAATCTGCGTAAATGGCTCCATCTCTGCGCGCGCCTTATCATCAAGCAGCTCAATACCGGCACCGTCTTTATGTAATGCAGCCCAATAGATGGTGTCTACATCAAAGCTCTTTCTTGCTGCATAGTCGAACCAAAATCGCCCAGTGGTCCATGAATCACGCATCCGGGTAGAGAGAGACAGTCCACCGGGTTGTTTGACCTCTAACGCCATTTCAGTTTCCACTCGCTCTAAAGCTCGCAAGAATTGCTCCATTCTAGGCTTATAGAGAGTCACAAATTCATCCATCGCGCAGCGCTCAAGCCACACTTCCGGTCCAGAGAGCAATAGCCACCAGGGCGGGTCATACGTGAACTCAGCTGGCATGGCATTCGTGAATTCGAAATCGAGAACGGCAGTGATCTGGAGTGTTTCTGGGTTTATGAGCATGTTTGAGGGTCGCATGTCGTCGCAGAAGGGTATAAATAGCTTGCAGTCTTCAGGATAGTACTTTGAGATCAGCTGTGCAAATCGATGACGGGCAATGAACCGCTCCTGAGCGATTTCCGCATCGTCGGCAAGGTTGCGCTGGGTCCAAAGGTGGATCAAGTGCTCGTTCGCTACCGATCTCAGATAATCGCTTGCACGGTCAAACGGTGCGGTTGGAAATTGATCATCGGGATAGCCGGCGACAGTGACTAATTCGTTCATGTTGTACGTCAGGGGTCTTCCGGTAACATGCCACGCACTTGAAGCATCGTCCTTCGAGATAGCCCCGATACTGGCAAACGAAAGTTGAGAAAGCTGGACTATATAATAGGCGACTTGATAATAGATCTTGTCCAATGTCGTGTCGTCGATATTCGGACTCAGGACCATACCGTCTTGATCGGGTTGTTTTAAGATAGTTGATAAAAGTGTACCATTGACATAGTCCATGATGATGAATGGACCAAGGTGCTGTGGACTCTCGGCAAGTAAGCCCCAGCTGTGAACACGAGGAATGGGGATATCAGTGTTTTGGCGGAGATATTCCATGACCTGGACCTCATTCACGGTTTTTTCGTCCCTATAAGCTGTAGCCGTGTGCCCGGGCTTCGGAAACCGAATAATGACATCCGGCCGTCCATCGCCGAAGCTGAAGCGGAAGCTAATGTTGAAGGATCCCTTAAGGAAACCAACATATTTTCCGGTTCCCCCTCCTTCCCGCCGCCCAGCGACAAAAACTGCCAGTTCAGCCTTGGAGTCAAAAGCTCTGTTTAACCAGGCCTTGCATTCGTCATCGCCGTTGGTCTCTTCTAGTTCATCAAATAAAGTCTTGAGCGGGGATGTCTTCTGAGCCATCTGAGCAACTGAGATGCGGGGTTGATGGGGAAAAGATGCAGACCAGGGGGAGCAAGAAAATGTGAGGGAAATATTGCGTTAGGAGATTCAAATCGCACTAGCGAGCTTCGACCGTATCAGATAATATAATGGTGGAATAAGAGGAAAGCAGGCTGGTTTAAGAGAATGGCCAAGTCGGGTAGCCCCTGAACACGCTCGATTTGCGCAGGGAGCGCCCTGTGCGGTATCATATCTGTCTATTGGTAACGAACTCATCGGGGGAGAAAGCTCGCAATGCAGGAAGGAACGACTGGACTCGGCAGGGTGACAGCTGGCGATTGAAAGATTTTTTTTTTTTTTTCGAACTCTCCATATATACCATGCTATAGCTTCATAGGCGAGTCTCTTAACCTCGAGAGTATCCTTGTTCAAAGGCTAGCAGGACAAACGGCTCAAAACACGAACACAGTAGTGTCACGTGATACGCGCGTTTTCAATAGGGAATGATTCCTGAATTGGTGGGTCTTGTCACCTTGTTTGCCTGCGACCAACTTCGTGCGACGATTCATCTGTGTCTTTCTATGTTTACTTCCAAGGTTAGTCCTACAACCACGCCCAGGGTAAAATACTTCATAACATTCGATCTATTGAAAGCTATTATGAACGCGCAGACGACGGGTGAGAGAAGGTGATACTGACATGGTGTTATCGGTACAACCCCAATACAACATTGAAAATCAGTTAGAACAAAACATTCTATGAAAAGGTTGAGACCGCCGGTAAAAGAAAATAGGCTAGGTACAACTGGTCTTTATAAAGGGATGATCGATGGTTCCCTTTGCGTGCGACGGCCTTCGAGTATCCATTGCGGGGACAGATTGGCTGATCAGGCTTTTTCAGCATTCTCAAGTGCCACCTCCGAATGCTTTGTATCTTCATCGATCGACTTAGTGTGGTGGATATCAGAAACAGAGGCCGTGCGGAGTTCGGAACGGTAAGCAGGGCTCTTCCAAGCCTTCGGAACATTGTCATAGAGCTCATTGACCTGCTCAAGGGCCAACCCCTTAGTCTCATAGATCATGGTGTATACGAACACGAAGGCGATCCAGCAGAAACTACCCCAGATCCAAAACACGTTGGACTGGGTTGGGTTGAGTGCTCCAGTGAGGTATGGCGTAATGAACGATAGCAGCCAATTGAAGAACCAGTTCGCCGCAGTGGTCATGGAAAGACCTTTCGCACGCGTCTGGAGCGAGAAGATCTCTCCCGTGACAACCCAAGCGCAGGGGCCAAATGTGGATGCTTTTGTGGACGTTAGCAAAGATTCTCTGGATCGTGACCGTGTTCACTTTACCGAAGAAAGAGACGTATATGCAAATAAAAGCGAACTGGGCGCACTGCGAAGTGAAATTCGTGATCGGAGTTGCGGCGCCACAGGCCGAAACAATGTATTGGGACACACCCATACCGAGTGCCCCTGTCAGAAGAACTGGGCGCCGTCCGAAATGGTCGATTGCCCAAAGACCCGGAAGCGTCATGACCACATTGACGAGGTTAACGATCACCTGCAGGATGAAAGAGTCTGGCAGGCCGTCGACATTCTCGGCAAAGTAGCTTGTACCGTAATAGATGATGAAATTGATACCGACGAGTTGTTGGAGTGATTGAAGTACTATTCCAGTGATGGTGCGTTTTCCCATTGTACCCTTGAAGCATTCAAGATAAGAAGCAGAGCCAAGAGACTGTTCATACTCCCAGTTGCTCTTCAACTCTGCAAGCTCGGCGGCAATATCTGGATCATCAGGACTCAAGCGGCGGAGGAAAACCAAAGATTTGAGGGCTCGGGGGTCATCGCCTTTTTTGATCAGAAAACGAGGGGTCTCCGGGAGAAAGAGTAGGCCTCCAGCCTGTCTCAAGTCAGTTATACATTGAATCGCATTGCCAGGGAGGAGAGTAGTTCACCAGAATCAAAGCCCATGCGAATTGAATGGCGAGCGGGATGCGATAGCTTCCTACGAGCCTGTTAGTTCTTTTTGATCGAAACTCAATCCGAACGTGCATTGAAAAATACCGCTATCGTTCCTGTGCTGGGTCGCGTAATTCACAATAGCGGCCAGGAAGAGGCCGATTGTGATGCAAAGCTGGTAGCATCCAACAACAGCGCCTCTAATCCATTTCGGCAGAGTCTCGGATTGGTACATGGGAACTGTGAGCAATTAGCAATGGATCCTCAAGCTATTTCCACTGATTAACACACCCTGGGCGGAGACTAGACCGACTCCGAGACCGGCGAAAAAGCGACCAGCGATGAACAAAGGCTGCGATGTAGCTGCAGTTTGAAGAGCCACACCGAGATTGAAAGGCAGCATGACTGACAGGATGATCCCCCATCTTCGGCCAGTAATGTCTGCCATGATACCCGCTGCGAGTGCGCCAACGAACGTGCCAACCGACAAGATAGAAACAATTAGGGCGATGCGGCCTGCGTCAGGGCGATCGAATTCCTCGATCCAGTAGGGCATAGTCTGGATACCTGAGATGGTCCCGGTGTCGTATCCATAGAGAATGCCGCCGAAGGATGCGAACAAACCTACCAAGATGGCTGGCCACGCGGCTCCCTTTTCATTTGGGGGGCGTTTGAATAACATAGTTGCGGTTCGGTGAATGATTAGTTGCAAACTACGCGACAGCGGAAGAGATGTTCTTCTTATGCAAATCTTGACGAATATGACAGTGGGCGCAGAGGCTAAGCTTAAGTACTTAAGAGCCAGGCTGTGGCGCTTCGTGTGCTAAGCCAAGCAACGCCCAATGACAGACTTCGCAGAACTCATTACCTCAGACCCATTTCAAGGCCCTAATTGTGTTTGCGGAGAATGTACGGAGTATCTTGTCGCCAAGGTAGTCGTGTGGGGTTTAATTACCCGCCCCAAACATCCAAAGGGAAGATGCAGGAGAAATGGTGTAGCCTTCAGGAGAGCGACAAGGTACGGTCCCTCCAATGCTCCTTCCCCTTGCCATCCGACCTTCTTCGAACCAGTAACCATGGAGCCGATGGTGGAGCTTGTTCTGGGCACAAAAAGGTTCGCTGCCAGGTCTATGCCAGGTTTGAGCGTATGGCAGGTTTGAGCGCTCAACTTACCTCGCAATGTTTCAGGACCCAGTTGTGCCACTCAGCTTAATCCACTCCAACACCCCAGATACGACGCCACTTGCGAATAAGAATGTGACTAACTTTTTTTGCGGGATTCAGTTACGGTTCATTCTAAGCCAATGAAGTTTGATTATATGGGCCGCTACGCTTCCCCATGGGAGACGTCTCCGCAAACGCGGAAGGTTTCCCAAGCCCCGCAAAACTGCTTTGCCAGATATCGGCCCGCTTTTCGCTTTATATTGGTGTGAAATGGGTGAAGTGGCGCACTAAAGAACCCATTAACCATTATTTTCACTGTTCTCTTTCATTACTTTCATTAGAAGAAAGGGAATAATACACGGGGAGGGAACAAGAGATGCGTGGGGGATTAACTTTGTGTGAGGTCATCTCTGCTTTAACCTTGGCGATGTTGAGGGATAACTCAGGCTTGGCAGCGCACTGATCCAGAACTTCCATACGGACTATATGTTTCCAATGGAAAGTCTCAGTACGGAGTATACAGCACTCCGCTAATAACATGTATAGGGGGAGCAGGGCCCGCAGATGGGCGAGGGGTTTCCCACGAAATTGGGCTGATCGGCATGCCACTCGGTGAAATATCGGGGCCATCTGCGCTGGTCATGGCCAGTGAGTGCGGGGACAAGTCTAGATTAAAGTTACGTGTGGAGAAGGAGAAACCGACCCCGGTGCTATTCGGAACAACCGGAAGACTCAAAACTCGGTGTGGTTCTATTGCTCTCGGCGAATTCCACATGATGGACGACTTCGGAGGAGGCTACTCCGAGCAGGCATGGTCCGGCCAAGTGTGTTCTCCGGGAGCCCGTCGATGGAGTTATCGGTCCGCCAAGGACTCGTTTCCCTCGAAATCCCGAAAGGAGAACACTTCCCATGGCACTCGCGTTCTGGGCGGCCCCTCGGGTCGGCCGCGAATGTAAGTAGTCCCGATCTCGGATAGAGGGACCCAAACCGAATCTGATTGCCCCCGGCCACGGGTTCACTCCGGCTGAAGTGGTAGATTAGTCATGATTTAGTAGGAATCCCGAGGTCGTCCATGGATCCATGGATCCATGAATCTATGGGCCGAAACGTTCTGCGGACCACTACCTAGGTACCTATGTCATTTGACATTAACTACTGCATCATCAGACCATATCATATCTGGGTATACTTGTGGTCTCTGAGGTTTGTTTGTTTTGGGGGGTGTTACAGCATTGATACAATTGGTGCCTTGTTTTCGTCAGGATATTCAAAATAAGATTGACCAATAAAAACCAAAGTATGACAAGCGTATTAGTGAAATCCACAATGGTAAGGTTCTCTAACAACAACGTAAAATCACAAAGTCCCCGGGGCCGAATTTGACAATCTGCAGGTGCCCAGTGGTCGGGCATGATTAATAAGTGAAACGCCTAGCCCTACCCTCCCTCGAGCCCTTGGGAATCACCTGGGCATCCACGAAGACCTTCGGCATGTTAATGTCGTTTGGAATAAAAGGCTGGGGTGGGCATTAATTAGCAACTTTCACCATTATAGGTTGTAATGTTGGCAAGCTCCAAAGCGATCACGTAAGAGACAGCATTGTGAACAGAGCCAGAAGATGCAAATCGTTTATTTGTTCTATGAAACAAACGGTGTTTTCCCTTATATTCTAATAGCGACTGCATATTGCATGATAATGAAAAGTTTCTACCATTAGCACCGTGCACCCCATTTCCTTCGCTAAAACAGCGCTAGACTATCTCCGAGGGAGAGCTTTCATGCTTTGCTTTCCTGGATCTTCTGAGAATGATACGCTTGGCCCATTTCCAGCTTTCCACACCGGCGAAAAATAAAACAGTCTCGACACCAACTATGCCCCATTCCCATGATATACCAGAGTGCTTGAACACATCATGGTTAATAACAGGGATATAGACAACAGGGAAGACCAAGATAAAACCTGCTATGATAGCCCAAAACAAGAACTTATTCCGCCACACATCGAACATCCACTGGGTGAAATACCGCTTCGAGTCTGGTTGCATCCGAAAGAATGATCGGCGCATATCAACCATTTCCCATGCAAGAAATAGGGCGAACCAGGTAAGTGAAATAAAGGTTGTTGCGCGTGCACGAAACACAGGCTCGCACTGTGAATTGAAATCTCTATTACAGTTTAGGCCAAGGTCACCGTCGCCGAAACCCCACATCACTAGTGAGAATGACGAGAGACACAGCGCGGCCATCCAAAGGCCATAAACAAGGATATCCACGATCACCTCCCATGTGAAAATCCCTTTTTTCTGTGAAGGTGCCTGTTAGTTATGCCGACAAGCTTGGATATAGGAATAAAAGGATAAAACGCACGCTTTGCGGAGGCCGATCCATGATGTCCGGAGCAGCGATTTCCATACCAAGCCCCATGTCTGGTAGGCCAGAAGTAATCATGATAACCCACAGAATCTCCACTGGTGATAGTGGAAAGACTGACTGGTCACTTTCATCCTTAAACGCGAGACCAATTAACAGAGTACACGCCTGGGCGACATTCTCTGATAGTAGGTGAAGTACAAATCTTTGGATATTGTCGAAGATCCGACGACCTTCTTCAATTGCGTTTAGAATAGAAGCGAAGTTATCATCAGTTAGCACAATGTCCGAAGCATCTTTAGCCACATCCGAACCGCTCTGTCCCATAGCAATCCCCACATCCGCTTTTTTCAGGGAAGGAGAATCATTCACACCATCTCCTGTCATTGCGACAAAGCGCCCGCGCCTATGAAGTGCGTTGATCATGTTGACTTTGGTTTGCGGCGCACAGCGGGCGATGACTCGGGGTAAAACAGGAAGGGCGTCAATTTCTTCCTCAGATAAGTTATCGAATTGACTGCTGGTAAAGATCATAGCCCGTGCAACATCTGTAGCCACCTGCTGAAGATCAGGTAGTATGCCCACCTGCTGAGCAATCTTTTCCGCAGTTCCAGGGTGATCGCCCGTTAACATATGCACTGATATGCCTGCGTGGTGACATAGCTCAACAGCTCTAGTGGACTCGGGTCTAGGTGGATCGTAAATCCCGACCAAGCCTAGGAAGCAGAGATCTTTCTCGACCTCCGCCCGGTCCTCCGTATCTGGAGCAGCATCTCTCTTCGCAAGGGCGAGAACGCGAAGGCCCGACCGTGTTAGAGCTTCCATATTCTTCATGATCTGGTCACGATGATCGTCGGACAGGGTACTCGGCGGGGAACTTTGTTCGAAGACAGACTCAGAGCATCTCTCCAGGATGCGCTCAACAGCGCCTTTGGTGAATGCCACGGACTTTTTCTGGGCATTATTCGTGTAAACAACGGTCATCCGCTTGATATCCGAATCAAACGGGAACTCCACTTGCTGCGTCCATTTTGCATCCTCGCCTTTGGTCAGGCGGTCGCGGTCCCAAGAAAATCTAGATGCAAAGACTTGGTTGGCAATTTCAGTTGGCTCTCCCCGAGCATGCCATTCATTCCCTCCATCGCCCTCATCGCCTTCGTGCTTCTTCTTGTAGACATGTGCTAAATTGGCCAACGAGCAGACATTGAGGTAGTCTTCAAGCTCTTTGTTGTCGGCCAGCATTTCTTCAGGCTTCTTGGTCTCTGCAGCCGTCTTCTCCTCAACAATACTCCTTGGAGCCAGTGCCTGGAAGCTGATTTCTCCAACTGTCGGGTTGAATGGTTCACTACCTCCCTCGAGGGAATAAGTTCCCAGTGAAGCAACCCATGCCTGTTTCACAATCATTTTGCCCTGTGTCAACGTGCCTGTCTTATCAGAGCAAATGTTTGTTACCGCTCCAAGCGCCTCTAGAGAGCTTAGTTTTCGGACAATAACATGGCGCTGCACCATCCGTTTTGTCCCGACTGCCATGGTAATCGTGAGTACTACCACAAGGCAGGCAGGGATCATACTAAGCCCTGTTGCGACAGCGTAGAGAATCACTTCATTATTGTCTCTCCAGTAGTTGGCGCTCATCACCACAATAGCAAAGACAACTGCAATACCGAATAGACCAACTGCCAGCCAAGACAATTTTCTTTGTAGGGGGGTCCCAACATTCACCCCGAGGAAGCGGCCAATTGTATCAGTACCAGTTAATGCCCATGCTTGAACATGCCATCGCTTTTTAGTCTCGCCACTAGGTCCACGCTTCACGGGTCGGCGTTTTTGCCCGCTAGCACGTAGTGCCGCAGCTATCTTTCCGATTTCTGTATCCATACCAGTTGCAATAGCAATCCCCCTTGCTCGCCCTCTCGTGACAGTACTCGAGCTATATGCGATATTCAGACGATCACCAGGCCCTGTATCCTCGTCGAACGTTGCTTCGGAGTCCTTCTGAACAGGTAGAGATTCGCCCGTCAAGAGTGCCTCGTCTGTCTCGAAATTGACCACCTCAATCAGCCTGCTCGTTGCACATCAGCACAAATTCTACCTCTCTATTACAGACAAGGGTTAGCAAGTAGCAGCCGTACCTTAGATCAGCCGGGATCATTTCACCTGTCTTCACTTCGACAATATCCCCGGGGACGATATCAACGGCAGGAATGATGGCCGTACTGCCATCCCTAGACACCGTCCCGCTGGGCGTTGTCAGTGATCGCAGAGACGACATTGTCTTCTCAGCCGCGTACTCCTGGAAGAAGCCGACGACGATATTCAACCCAATAATACCAGCAATAACGCCGCCCTCGATCCAAGACTGGATGCCGAAGCTGACGGCCATTGCTAAGATCAAGACCTGCCAGCAAACAGTTTAGAATGGCTCATTTCTGATCTTCATTTTTCGCAATGTAAGAGGCAGGAAGCCAAATTCTGCTAAAGCAAAAATTAAGACAAACAGGCTGAACTCACCAGCATCATCGCATTCGCGATTTGTCGCAGTAGTATTTTCCCAATCGAGATTCCCTCGCCCTCCTCCAGGCGGTTATGTCCGTAAGTTTCCAGACGTGAACGAGCCTCAGCGCTTGCCAGCCCATCGTCTGCGTCCGTCGAAAGTTGTTCCAAGACTGCAGTATAGGACAAGCAGTGAGGAGGCTGACTCAGTCCTGGTCCTCCGGACTTTTCGGTCTCTTGACGTAAACCATCCATTGCTAGCCAGCTCAGTCTTTCTTTTTACAGGCTGCCAGCTTATTATGGGAATTCGTAAGTGAATTATTGCTTTTCCGCGATAGCCATTTGTAGACCCCGTGTTTTGAGAAAACTTCAGTTAATGTCCCTTTAAAAAAAGCTATGCCTAAAAAAATTCAAAAACAAAAGACCAAGGAAAAAAAAAGGGAAGGCCATGCCAAGGCTCGTAATCATACTGATATCATCACTCATTCAAGTATAGAGCTCTGCTCTTGTGAGAGCCGAGAGTGTCAACCTTCCTTGGTTCCAGGTGACTTTCCCCGGTTGAAGTGGGTCGGGTCACAGACCACCGCACAAAGATGATTGGCTGACCTTGAAATTAAGTGCGTAGATGCGGGGCAGATTACCCTGGCCCACTTTATATGTGCTGCTTGCTCTTGAAGACTACCCATGTAGGTCGTAGGTAGGTAGGTAGGTAGCTCTGTAGAACAAGATGACGTCAAGTACGGCAATATTACAATAAAGCCAATCAGGAAAATCAGGAAAATCAAGATAAGGCATGCAGAACAACTGTATCCTAGCTAGTAACGAGATCCTTTTTAACACCAAAATGTAAGGCTGACGCTCCTTGTTGCTTTAGCATTGAGCACCCCATGGAAAACCAAAATTCTGAGTCTCAGTCTGGTACATCTCCCCTATTGAGCAGCATTAGAAGTACCGAATAACATTTCCCTCAGGGAGAATCATTGGATACTGCTTCATCGCGATCATACCCGTCCTTCTATGCATGGTCTTTGTTACCTTAAAGTCGCAAGCTCCCCGACGAGCGCGCTGCGAATTTTCAGGCCCAAATTCAAATAACAGGGGCCCTGGCACACCGGCCTCCTATCGAAGAAGCCGAATAAAGACACTATCGAGAACAGCTTTGAATGAAATACCCACGTACAGAACTGGGGACTTCCCCGGCAGCAGAACACGCAGCGGTACCCCCGACGTGGAAAGAGGCATCACCTGCCAACACACCAGCAGCAGTCAGTCCAGCAGGACATTCAGTCCAGAGCTCGCCGATCAAAATCTCGCATTATCGAGGCCGGATGGCTCGGTAGGTGATAGGTGAATCCATCCATCATTCAATCAAATCTAATTCTCAATAGCACGCTTTATGCGGAAGCAGCAAGACGACCTGTGCAGTCTGCTCTGAAGATTTCACGGGGGGACAGCTCCTACGGAGTCTTCCCTGCCATCATCAATACCATGCGGAATGCGTAGATGGCTGGCTGCTCAATATATCAGGATCCTGTCCTCTGTGGTATGTTCAGCATGGATCCTTCAAATAAATCCTCAGGAACTCAATCGGTTCTAACTTGCTTGACTTAGCCGTATGGACGTGCACGATACTCGAAGTAGTAACGAGACCAATACGCAGCAAAACCTCCCTATTCAACCTCCACGGGCGGTTATCGCGCGGCATCCTTATTCGTGATGGAACCTCCTTAGAATACAATAACGTATTTCACAAGCGAGCGGTGTAGTCCAGAACACATAGTAAATGCGATAAAATACAACTTGGTATCTCAACAACCACGCTGGTATTTATTTCCATTGTCATTCGATAGAAATCGATAAGAGTTCTTAACAGTATATATCAATTCCAAGAAAATCGAAAAGTTGGATTATCATGGTAACTATTGAAAATTACGGCGCTAAAACCTAGAAATATATATTCGCAATCAAGTCATATATATTCCCCAAACTCCCTAGAGAGGTTAGATATCACCTAAAAAGCATAGGTCTTAGAGGAAAAGCCTCTATAGACACCTTTGTTAAGATATCGGGTTGTAGTTTATCACATTTACTACGCGTTTTGCACTGTACCGCACGCTTGTGAAGTACGTTGATTAAATCTCAAAGGCCTTTGTAACCAAGTACATACGACCATAGGGTGTGGAAAATAGGGCTTCCCGTCCGCTCAGCCGTACTCAAGCCACACGCCGGTGAGTTAGTAGTTGGGTGGGTGACCACCAGCGAATCCTCACTGTTGTATGTCTTTTTTTTTGGTTGTTCTTTTTTCTAAGCTATTAGAAATGCGTAACGAAAATAAAAAATAGAAAATAGAAAACCTTAGGAACCCATACGCCATCATTTAGACCCCCAAATGCAACGGCGAAGAGAGGAAATATCAAAGGTGAAACAGCAATCAAGATAGTGACCAGCACATTCTAGGCTGCCATCATCCATGGCTAATACCGAGTCAACTCAATATCCGGCACCCGATTCTCACCCGTCAGAGGCTCATGAAAATCAGCTACCTTCCTCACTCGACGGGCCTTTTTGATTAGGAGACCGGGATGATAGACAACTAACACAAGCATAGAAAAGAACATAAGAAACCCATCAAAAACATAGATATACAACTCTTTTTGGTTGACGTCTGAACTCTTATCCGCCCCGAACTGAATCGTCCGAACAAGATT
The DNA here is from genome assembly GCF_028827035.1 of Penicillium chrysogenum. Classification (NCBI taxonomy): domain Eukaryota; kingdom Fungi; phylum Ascomycota; class Eurotiomycetes; order Eurotiales; family Aspergillaceae; genus Penicillium; species Penicillium chrysogenum. The sequence continues at coordinate 521,549 of NW_026622749.1, read as the reverse complement.
TCGAATCATCAATGCAAAACAGGCAACATACAAAGCCAGCATGTACCGCCGCCAATGAATGTTGTGCATGATCGAAATCTCGGTAGGGGTTTTTTCAAGTCGTCGCTGCAGTGTTACTGCAATCCAAATGAAGAAGGCAAACACAGCTAGGGAGAAGATCAGACCTGCTAGAACGACCTTCTTACCGATGGCCATGACATCCGGGTCTCCGGTAACTTGGACACCCGCACCACCTAATTGCGTGCAGAACGTGAGTACGTCGTTTAAGACGAAGATGGCTGTGATTTTCTTAGGGGTCATGCTGGCTAGATGTTCGGCGCCGAAGGAGCGAATGATTCGACCGAGGACCATGTAGACTGTTGCGGCGATGAGAGGCGGGGCGCAAAGGATGAGCATTTCTTGGAGGGCCCATGAGCCGATATCCGTTCTGTCTTTGTGTGATAATGCTCGGCCGTAGTATCCGAATACTTCACCTGGTTAAGATTGTGTTAGTCAGGGTTCCAATCTAGCACCTTAAGGACGGGGGAATAATACAAACACCTCCCAGAACAAGAGGAATAAAATACGCAGCGCGATATGGAAACATCAGGACAATATGGACGATCGTCATGATGCCGAACATGGCCATGAATGCATAGCCTGCTGTTTCGGAGGGCGTATATGGGTAGAAGACGACATAAGGTTTGGAGCCGTTGACACCGGGGTGGAAGTCGATATCCATTGCGAAGGAGTAAAATTGGCAGTAAGAATTAGCAGATACTCTACAAGCGGAGGAATTGTCAAGCCTTTATGAGACGACCCGCCTATTTTTAAACCAAGCTTAAACGCCCTGTTCCTTGACGATCGATCTGTGGTCGTTGCCTGATTAGGAAATCTTTGGAACGAATACGCGTTGCTGCGGACCCACCCGATCCATGGATCCATGGATCCGTTCCATGCTTATCTAAAACATACATAGCGCGTTCCGTATTCCGTAGACGGAGCATTATAGATTTTTCGGGTATAGACAGCGCAGCGAAACAAAATCAACGCGGTGCTATCACAACGTATGCCTCTAGTCACCCCTTGACAGTTGGTAACGGCAGGATTCACAGGTAGTTATTGCTCTTGAATAGTTTTCACTGTGGAAAATAGTTCAGAAAATCTTTAGTCATGACCACATGCGGGCTTCCCCAATTGCTCAGGCAATGAGCAATAAGATGACTGCTCGAATTCTCCTTCTAAATAATCAATTTGCTAAGACTGCGCATTTAGAAATCAATGCAGACTTTCCCGATGTGCTGGCCACTGGCAAGATAGTTCAACGCCTCAACAACCTCATCACGACCAAACTTGAAAGTCTTCTCCACCGCCACAGAAAGATTGTGCATACCAATGAACTGAGCCGCATCCTCCATTTGCTGCTTTGAGCCGACCATGATACCACGGACGACAGCTCCTTTGGCCAAGGCAAGACCAGCAACATCAGGCATATCCTCTTGCTTCGCAGCAGAGAGGAATCCGATGACTGAAATCACACCACCGAAAGCAATAGCATCAAGGGACTGCTTGATTGTCCCGGAGCCACCGTTCTCCAGAATAAAGTCCACGCCCTGTCCGTCGGTGATCTTTTGGACCTCGGCCGCCCAGTCGGGAGTTGTCTTGTAGTTAATCGTGTAGTCAACATCATACTGAGCTTTAACGTGCTGGAGCTTCTCATCCGAAGAAGACGTGATAATAGTTCTAGCACCCGCAGCCTTTGCTAACATAAGACCGGTGATAGACACACCACCCGTGCCTAGATAATGGAGATGAGTTGCTGTTCTCTGCGTGGGTGAATACGACGGATATTAGACTCACCCTGGAACAGAACTGTCTGTCCTGGCTTCAAGGGGTTGTTTCCATACAACGAGTTCCAGGCGGTTGTACCCGTGCAGACCACACTGGCCCACTGAGCGTAGCTGAGCGTGGAGTTTGCAGGGAGCTTTACAACAGCTTGGGCAGGAACTGCAATGTATTCCCTCAAAACACCGTCCACCGGCCCACCCAAACCGTTTCCCCAATCCTTTATCGGTCCGTACAATGTAGTAGGGTCAAAGGAGATAATAACCTTATCGCCACGTTTAAACCCAGAAACACCCTCTCCTGTCTCGACGATGTCACCGGCCGCATCAGAGCCAGGGACCACCTGGTCCTTGACTGGGAACGGATATTTACCGGTTGCGATAGCTATGTCTCGGAAGTTCAGGGACACACTTTTGACCGCAATGAGCACTTCATGCTTGCCAGCTGTAGGGATAGGCTCTTTGGAGTGGACGAGGTTCTCCCAGGAGCCCTGGGCAGTGAGTCGGAGGACGTTTTGCGTGGCCATTTTCGTGTAAAATTGTATGAACGATAATCTGAGTATTGGAATATATAAAAGAATCCAGCAATGTCAACACACCTTCTTATATACTGGCCATCTGTTAATTTCTACTCCACCTCAATGTCTATGCTCCACTTGCAGTGAGGGGTAGAAATTCACAGGCGAAAAAGTCTCCGACATTTCGAAAATTTTCCCCGAATTATGACAAATCTACCCGGACAGCCCTGGAGTATGGAATAGATTAGGATATGTTCTATATTGAACTCAGATATCCCACTATTTCAGGTTCAAAGATGTGCGCTCGCTAAGTTCATCCTCTGTGCAGGTCGTGATGCCGAGAATATTCATACACCCGTTAAATTACTCAATCTATCTAGATTCAGAGAACCACGACTAAATACAAACTAGTACTGGTGCCACGGGGCTCATTACCGTTAACTGCTTAGACATCATACCCCAATTTGGTTTGGTGGGCAGATGATGTGAGCTCTACGAGTTTGGGATCCGCCCAAAGAGCATCGAAATTGCTGGGACGGGAGCCCAAGTAAAGAAAAGTTTTCGAGGATATTGAGAGAACGTTGGATGCCGAGGTCAAATTTCTGTGTAGAGACATTTTTTTTTAGTTCTATACGAGCCTGTCGTAGATCCAAACGAGGCAGCTAGGTAGCAGAAAGACACGGTGCGGGTAATTGAGATTCTAGAATATCAGCAACAATCGACAAGGAGGCCCCGATACGATGTACAATCTCGAAAACACGGCTGGCGCCCGATACTTCTGCCCATAGCCGAGCGGTGGAAGCCGCGAGACGGTTAATACGCGTTGGCAGATCTTCGCGATATTCCAGCGTCTCTTGTAGGTGTGTCTCTTGAATCAGACTTGTCACCATAGCAAGCAGCTTCTGCTCATCTTCACGGAGTGCTGCCATGCCTCGGATGCTAACAGCTCTAGCAATTTCTTGCATCCACCTAGTTAGGAGAAAGGCACATTCGAGGCTGCATATCGAGTGCTGAATGCTCCAGTGCAGGCTTTGCGTCCGTGACAAATATGGAATGCCGACACGGACCGGGATGCTGAGAGCGTGAATGCACTGTAAGACTGCCCGGTCCAATGATGGAGAGCGGGAAAGGCAGATTGCATCGGTGCTAGTGAAGATTTGCTGGATGCGAGCAGGATCACCGGAGATGAGGTCACGGCACGACCCTAGGTTGGCATTAAGTCGGATGTATGCCAGGCGTAGCAATGCGGTCGCATTGAACCCAAGTGGACCCTTCGGTGAGCAAGGATCAAGTGTTGATTCGTAAGTTGCCTCCCAAGATGATTGCCAAGATCTCAAGGCCATCTCCATTGACTTCAGAAATTGCGGGCGCATTGCGGAACTATCTTGGGGAAGGCAAGTGGCGGTTTGGTGCTCAAGATTGACCTTTTGGACGAGCCCGTGTACGAGTACATAGTTCGAGAAGGCCGAGATAGCACCATAATCAGATACACTGCGGCCCTGCAGTAAACGATCCAGTGTCACAGTGAAAGCATGCTCACGAAGAGACGAGACTTCGCGGTAACGTTTCCATTCTGCCTGTGATTTTACCTTCCATTCTGCCTCGCAGGATGGCAGGCAGAGCGCGACGTCTTGGTTCAGAATCAATGGCGGGACATTAAATGCGATGCTGTGAAGATTAAACAGGATGTAGGCGACGAGCAAGGTACGTCTACGCTGCTGGTGCGCAACCCAGGATGTCCATGACAAGTCCATATCAGTGGTGTCATCCGGTTGGCTGATCCCTATTTCTCGCACAAGCGCTGCGAGCTGGCTTCCCATCACCAAACTATCATGAACAAGCGCTTGCTCTCCCCAAGCGCTTATGGCCATAAGAACGATGAGTGTTTGGGCCCTTTGTAGACGTGTATGTGACTCTTGCGCGTCGTGGTTGCTTGAACTTCCAGCTGGCGCATCGGAACCCCTTGACGGGGAATACGTATTCCCTGTTATATCCACAGATGCCGGGAAGCCAAATCGCATGCTTGCTATGGTGCGGCGCCGGCGATTGTAAAAGCTTCGGTCCAAGAGACATCGGGCGGCATCGTACAGTTGATAACCTTTCGTGTGTTCGAAGCGATATAACGCGCCGCAAGCGGTCAGCGCAAGAAACAGCTCAAGCTCTATGTTTTGCGGGTCGAATGTTGCCGGATGAAGGAAAGGTAGGTGGTCATGGAACCCACAAAAGTATCCTTCAAGGTAACGAATGAGGGTGAATTTGGAAGGAAGCTTGAAATCCGGTAAAGCCGACTTATTTTGTGCCACCTTTTCCGAAATCTGCCTGTAGGCCGCAGATGATAAAATCCAAGGGCATGCTACAGTGTCCGCTTCTGCGTCGAGGTTGCTATTGTGCAGCTGGTCATCAGTTGAAGGGAATCGTGGTGGAAGTGGCGGGTTCTGGGGGGCTGGTGACTGTGTAGGCGCCGAAGACTGGACCTCCTGAGGCAGTGTACACTCTGCCAAACCCGTTGTGGGTCGGTAAGCTCCTTGGATTGCAGGCTCATATTGCGGGGGAAACTGTTGGAAAAGATCGCAAAGCGAGATATCTGTGTCCAAAAAATGGGACGGGACGATGTCGTTGAAGGAAAAGATATCTGTGTTCCAGGGGTCGAGTTCATTTGGCACTTCAAGACCAAGGCCCATCTGATAGTAGGAATCATGAATATTAGAAGTATCAACAGGAGCATAGGTTTCAGGCGAGAGTAAATCTGCGTCCTGAGTCTCCACGACTGATCTATTGTAGATCGGACTGTCCCTAAAGTGTGTGTGTGGGTCCGATATCAAGCCCCCCACGTCCTGTTCTTGGGCGTTGGGGGTGTTATTAGGCAATGGGGGTTGATTTAGGGCATCATTCGCCCCAGACGGTTCTTCAACACTACCGGGGGAGTGGCACAGTCGTCCGTGGCGACTTAGAAGGTCTCTAGGAAGCGAAAGTTAAATATAGCTGAAGATATTGATATTGACAGGTAGCTCTTACTGCCTGGAAAATGAGCGGCCACATTGACAAACAAATGGCTTCTCCTGCGTATCTACAGCTAAGTTAGTATGGAGAGAAATCGAGGAAGTGCCGGTACGAACGAATACGCTCATGTCTCTTCAGGTGTTCTAACCGCTTGAATTCTTTCTTGCAAAAGCGACATGGGGCCACCTGCGATTTGGGTCTCCCTCTAGCCATGGGGTGTTAATGAGGGGGCTTATGGAGGTGAAAATGCTATGGAGGTGAAAATGCTATGGAGGTGAAAATGCGGGAGCTGCATTTTCGTCTCCAACAGATTACATAATTTGCCACACGACCCGTGGACCGTGGATCCATGGATGGATGCCACTTGACTATTTTGGTAAGGAGTTCAGCACTTTCAGAATTATACTGGTGAAATATCACTCCAATGTATTGAACTCAATAGTATACGAAACTATTCAATCTGAGTTTGGTACACCTTTTTCAACGGCCACTCAATCCACTGACGAAAGTCCTCATGCAGATACGTAGAAATCCCCGATAGCATATGTTCGGCCCAGCCATCCATAAACCAGGCCGAGTCCATGTACTTCAGAAGCACAGCCCAATGTGCTAGTATTACAAGGATATGTGGCTCCTTCTGCTCTAAGGAGCCAATCCTCTCTTCAGAAAGACGGTAAAATCATCCCATTACAAGATCCATCAAGTCCACCCCAGAAGACCCGGCAGGTCGTCTCTCGTAAACCTCGCGCATGATTTCGAAGAGATTTTCAATAACCTCTAGGTGTCTACCACGGGCTTCATTATTGGTGATATCTCTCTCAACGAGTTGTTTGACTGCTTCTGTGTGGATGGTATGTTCGTGCAATTCATCGCGCATCGCGGCTGTCAGGTCCCGACTCTGATCATTGGGCCTTAGCTCGAGAACCCCACTGAAGACTTTGGCGCGGTGAGATATAACAATTAATCGCACTCCGCGCATAAGGACCACCCACTCGGCCGGTCCGCTGTCGCTGAAGATGAGGTATTGTCCTGGCCGTGGGCCTCTGCCGAAGTATATAAAACATATCATAACGGCGGACATGTATACTCTCTGGCAATTGTCGGCGTTCAGCTCGGAGAACACGCTTGTAACTGATCGGACTCCGAAACTAAAATGAACGTCGGCTTGTTGGATGTATTGCTCTTGGAGATATGGCTGTTCGTGGGCCAGATGTAGGGCAGATAGAGCGAGAATGAGATGTAGAATGTATGGAAACTCAATCCCCCACTGCACCAGGGTTTTTTGCCACATAGTCTGGAGATCTGGACTAGACGTCATGGTCTGGTATGTGTCGATTGTGTAATGGTGTAGGAGTTGAAGGTCGGCCAGGGAAATGGTGCTGGTCAAGTCCGATGACAGGCTACTTTTTATTCCAGTCGACTGGGTATATTGCGGTGGCTGAATCTTGGATAGTTTGAAAGAGTGTTTGACTCCGCCTGCGGCATGGCAATAATTTCGGTGTCGACCCCGATGCCGCTCAGTGGCAGATCCTGGGGTTTGTGATCCAGCTGACTCTGAAGTGTCATGATATCCGCACTCGATCCGATGGCTTGAACAGTTGGAGCAGGCTGGTCTTTTTTCGTCGCACTGAACCGAGTCAGCTTTGGGTAGCTCGATGTATCGTTGACGGAAACAAAATAGCGCTTGCAGTATTCCCAACATGGTGATGATAGGCGTGTATAAAAGATGAGAATATGGTGAGTTGAAAATGTGTTAAGGCACAAAGTGAGGTGAAATAAGGACTCAACTGAAAAGGATCTAAGATGTATAACAGCAAAGGTCTTACCTTTATGTGACGTTTCTTGCAGTTGGCGCAACCTAGCCGCGACTTCCGATGCGTTCGCCGAGCCTTGATGGGCTTTGCGTTAGAGAGATCTGACTCCATAGACCCCGCGAAGGCGCAGTAGAGCGACGTCGTATTCGTTTTGGGTAGTAACTATGATGCGAGGGACACTAGATATAGACTACGTATTGAAACTGGCAGCCTAGAACCGACGCAAAGATCGATATATCTATCGGTGATTGGTCTCGTTCTTGCCATCTTAGGTTATTGAAAATAGATTTTGGGAGTGCGAATACGTAGAAATTTCCTATTTGAATTTAGCGTACAACGAACCCACAGATGCTACCAGAGGTCCACTAAATTCGACAAATTGGAGCACTGTTCTTTGTTTTTAAATGGGGAAGAGTGATATGGAGTGGAGCATCTTATGACGTGAATGTGGAATTCCTATTTCGCTTATGTTGTAGTTACATTGAAATGCTATCTATTATGTCTAGTCACTTCTTATAGTGCTTTGCTATAGCTTCTCCAACAAAGTGTGAGATAGCTTATACTCCAATGAAAGCTTAGATCTTGATAAATCTAGCTATAAAAGCTTAGTTCCTTGATGAAACTAGCAAAGGGGAAAGAGGAAAAAGAGGGCCTCATAACCTGTTGAGGCTACGAAGGAGAGGAAAGATGGAGATGAAGAGAGGTGATAGATGAATCTATGGAAAGACGCTGGTATATAAAGCAGCTGTATGACTAAGATGCAAAGAGCCAAAAAGCTCAGTCTGCACACAGACAAACGCATACCCTGCATGGACTGCATGCCAAACAGATACCCTGCGTGCAGTGCATGTCAACAAGAAGGAACCTAGAGAAGTCGATACAACTTGCGTAGTCAGAGGCAAGTATGGTTAGAAACGCTCAAATTCATAGAAATTGTCGGACTGTTTGACATACGGCGTGCTATGGGATTCTGCACCCTCATTACATACGTCCGTTCTTGACAATATATTTGGCTTGAAAGCGAGAAACAAGCACGCTGAGAAAGCACGACCAAGTCAAATGGCATGTCGCTTGCGAGGAGAGACTGATTCTTGGACGAGACAACATATATGATTGGGTTGCTCCGGGAGACAGATTCGTGGAAAAAGATCATCCCTCTTCTGCCAAAGGAGATGCCATCTGATTTGGTCGTGCACTTTCTCATCGTGCTTGTTTCTCGCTTTCGAGGCACGCGTCTTGTCACAGGTGACGGAATGGACGTGTATACCGACTATGGTAGTATAGATTATGTAGGAATGGAGTGAGGAATGGAAAATGTCTATGGGGGGAAGGGGAAAGGTCGACGGGAGGAAAATGGAGGGTTTTTGTCCCTGGAAGTCTTTGTGTCTCACCTAGCGTTGTTTGCCTGGTGAACTTCTCATGCATGATACCGCCTTGCACGATACTTCTGGAGCCTAGTAATCTGATTTATTGGTTTATATTGAGGGTTTTGTTATTTGTTCTCTCACTCAACATTGATTTATTATTCTGTCAAAGTGAAATACATAATGGAGTAAGATGTCGGTGATATATATTATTATGAAGCCGTAGTAAGAATGACATCTGGATAATTGTTCCTGACTACACTTTACCACGAATAAGTTACAAGCCATTGCAATTACAACATTACTGACATCCGTCTTGGTATTTATAGAAAATAATTATTGTACATAGATTTCCGACAAGTCCCAAATCTCAATACTGATCGCATGCATCAACTTTGCTTTAAATGAAACATTGTGGGCTATAGATTGAACAATTAATGAAATACTATAACAAGCACTAATGGTGTAGTGGTAACATATAACACTTCCAGTGGTCTTTCGACTACAAGTTATGTTGTGCCGGGGGTTCGATTCCCTCTTAGTGCAAATTTTTTATTTTTTTTTCATGGTCGTCAGGATTATGATATCATTGCCCGACGGTTACTATTGCGCTCAATACGATTTGGTTTCAATCGTTATACCTTCGAAGCACGCATAATTGACACAAAAGCGAAAGCTGTACGGAGTATATACTCTATCCATCTCTATGCAAAAAAGAAGAATAAACTCCTCCATCACTCTATAGAACAATGATATAGACTTCGTTGAGACTGACATAGAAAGTCGTCTTTCAGTTCCTACATGTACCTAGGTATGTACATACACTTACACATGTATACAGATAGCTACAACACGCAGACACAAAGCCAGAAAAAGCCAAACCAAGGTGAAAATGACATTCATACAATTCATTCATATACGCCAAAAAAGAAGAAAATAAAGAACAAAAACCAATGCAAGACCACCCCCATGTTCGCCGCGAAACGCCATGCCATGATATCCTGGGGACAAAAAATCGCGCATCAACTATAGGGGTACTCGCGAGAAGGGGAATCAAAGATCGACAAATGAGATGCAAGTGACAAAAGAGACGGAGATATGACAAAGGAGATAGATGGTAGACAAAGAGATCCTCAACTAGCCCCTCTTCTGTTTTGTCCAGAGACAAGCTAATCGGAGACACCCGTCGGGTGATGGGATAGATGATTGCAAATGCAAGACCAGAACCAGGAAACAATGCGGTTGGGATATCCTGGGAAATAACATAGGAAAAGCCGAAAAAAAAAGGAGGAAAACACCGGGAAATGAGAACGTATGCTTTTCATGTCCTGCATTTTGGAAAACAAGACGAAGAGAGGTATGGAACGGGATTAGACCACGAAATGAAACGATGAAATCAAACTGTCCATCAGGTCATTTGCTCAGTGCTCGCACCGAAAGACCCGTAAACGAAAATGATTAGTCCCCATAGGCCCTGCTACAGGGGACTCAACAGTATGGTTATACAATACAAGGAGGAACTCCAGCCTCCAATGAGTATCAACGTCAGGTTGCAGATGTGATCGAGAGAAGTGCAGTTATCAGCCGTTATCAGCCGTTGACCATATCATCCAAAGCCATCTTGCGCCGTTTGATCGGTCTGTTATCCTGGCCTTCAGCTTCGGTACTGGGTGGCTCAGCCCTCGTCATGGAAGGCGAGTTGGCAGAGGGCATCTGGATCGGGGATGGCAATTCCACCGGCCCGAGGTGGCGGGGTGTAGGGTCCATAGTTGCGCTTGTTATGGAGGAGGAGCGTTGGTGAGGGATGGAGTAGTTGAAGGCTGGGCCTGCGGATCTGTGGAGAGGTAGAGCGCGGGGGTCGTGGAGAGGTTCTTCTCGGCCCGGGAAAGTCCAGTTCATTGGGTATGGGTCGCTCAGGCGATGGACATGGTGGGGAGGCGGTGGTCCGGCTGTGGCCTGGTGGATTGGAGGGAGCCGGACCGGGGATTCGATGTTATATGGGTCCCGAGGTGATAGCGATACTCGTGGATCATTCGTTGGGCGGATAGGATTGCCAGGTTCAGTATACGGTAGAAAGGGGATGCCGACGGGTGGCTGATGTTGAGGGGGTGATGTTGGCGGTGGTAATGCTGGGACGCCGTATGCTGGGAATCGCCGCTCCATGCCACCGGGCATGGTGTTGACTTTCAGGGCCGGATTGAACCCTGCCATTGGCATGTATGGTGAAGGTACATGTGGATGTGTGGGTACTGTATGCGACGGCGGTCCAGATGAAGAGAATGGGCGTCGAATCATACCCCCCGGGACGGTAGGGGATGGGTCCATAGGCCGTGTCAGAGGAAATACCGAAGCCGACCACCGATGTGGTGTCCGTACTCCTGAACTCATATCTCCCAATCCCTGTAGATCCGTCATGGGCCGTAGTTCTCGTGAAGACGTGGCCCGGTGCATAATGGTCCGCCGCGGGGGCATGGTTGGTTGGGCCTCTGCAGGAATAGTCGGGTTATCCAAATGTGTGGTATAGGACCTAAGGGACGAATCCTCTGCTTTCAACGGGGGTCGCCCTCGCTTCTTGTGCGTGACATCCACACATGTTGACTTTTTTCCCCTGCTCGTTAGTTGCGATTCCACGGTTGGGGGATTTTCTTCACACTTACGGCTTTTCCAGCAAGTACACATCGTCGACACGGACGAGCTGGGTCACATCCAAGGTGCTTTTTCTTGCAATTGACACAAGCCGATGCCACATGGGCTTTTGTGCGTCGGGTTGATTTCTGTGCCAGCGAGCGACCTGCGGGATGCGTTGGGTCCAGTGTTGGGAGTGGACATGGCGGTGCTCCTGGTCCTGCTCCTGGCAGTGGAGATCCATATACCGGCCCCTGTTCGTTATATCCCAACCGCGGTAGTGGCTCATTAACGGGTGCTTGCGATAGATCCAATTCAGACACAGCAGACCGCTCAGCCGTAACTACAGGAGAGGAAGGATATCCCCGAGGCTTGCTCTCTGCGGATAGCTCCGAGGGTTTTGCTGGAGGGGATCCAGACATAGATTGATGGTGTAAAGGAGCCCGGGGGCTACACCCTCGAGCATTGGGAGACCAAGATCGATTCAACGGCCGCTCTGGGCCCTGGTTGAATCGTTGTCCGAACTGGGGGATAGTGAGGCTCGGAGGGTGAAGCACGAGTGATTGCATCGGGTGTCGGACAGGAAAGGGAAAGGGCCCCCGGGGCAAATGCTTCTTTTTCTTTTTCTTTTTCTTTTGGTTTCTTTTTTCTTTTTCTCTTATCCGTGCTCCCTCTTTTCTTTTCCTAGGTGCTCAAAGTCACAAATAGGGACTAGATTTTGCGGTACTTTGAGGCAGCATGTCTGAGCCAATAGATCAGGGAGTACCTAGGAGAAATAGAAAGCGCGGTGTAGGGAGAAATATACCAAGGTGGAAAAGAAATAAGTCATCAAAGGTCCAATGCCGAGAACCCAAGCTTATAATCAATGGAGAGATCCGCTATTGGAGGAGTCAGAAAATAGACTGCATGGGAGATTTCTAGATGACAGCAGGGCACAGGGTTACTCATACGCATGTCTTCCCAGGGCGACTTATTGCAGGATGGCGGTCGATCATTGAGCTAGGATCAGGTAAAATGTCAAAGCCCCCCCCACGCCTTACCTCTTGATCACACGTCCCACGTTCCTTTGTATGTTTGTTAAAGGAGAGGGAAATGTACGGGAAAGGGAAAAAAAGTACACTCGTACACCCCACTATGTTCCCAAGGCGTTCGATAGTCAGAACTTGGGAAGAAATTGATGTGAATTAGAGAGTAGTGGTCAATGCAGAGACGCTAGTAAACTGATAGACTTGATCTTCACCAGGTAGATCATTGGGGAATAATGGGTTTAACGGTGCCCCTCCTTAGGCTCCTGTCTTTTGAGTTACTCTGTAATACGGAGTAGATGGGAGCTAAAGAAAGAGAATAACTATAGAATACCGTTTTTCCCTCCCCCCTCTCTTCCCCCCTCTCCTATCTGGACCTTTGGGGTGGCTTGCCCAGGTGCATTAACCAGACTGTCAGTGACACCCCTCAAGAGCGGGTAAAAAGGGAAAGGGATTGGATTCCACTAGTGAAAGGAGAGTTCTTTTTTCCCTTAATTGTTTTTCTTTTTCTTTTTTCTTTTTCTTTTTCTTTTTTTCCCTTTCCTTATTTTTTCCCATCCCGTTTGGAGAGGGGCAGTGTATACCAAATCAGGACTAAGCAAGGTGGAAGATTGACGGATCGACGTCGGTGCCCGCAGCCATTGCCAATAGTCGACCTCGGCGTTGGATGTGCATTCCGAGTATGGAGTACGACAGGACAAGTACGTGTTTTTCTTTAATCTAGAACATATAATATGGGAGAGTATGTGCGGAGTACGGAGTACATAGTACATAAGATAGTAACCTGCCTAGGTAACTTAATGGTTTCTTGTTAGGGTTGCAGTCGGGGTCTGCACTATTACCTTTTTACTATAAAATGTTCTTTTGACTTGTCTTTGATGTTTAATTTCCATTTAATGTTCCTAATGTTCCTAATTTTCTAATTTTCTAATTTTCCAATTTTTAAGCCAATTAATAGTCCACAATCCAAAATATTTCGACTCCACAAAATCTCCCGGCAGTTCAATGATCTCTCCCGCTTAAACCCTTTAAATCCTCCTAAAAACCCTTAAACCCTTCAACCCTTCTACCCTTCTACCCTTTTAGAACACAATTTCCCTTATTCTCCGATCCCGGGAAAATCATTGTACCTAGGTATGACCGAATCTGACCGAATCCTTTGGCTTTTATGCTCCGTCTAGGGGTTACTGTTACAATCCGTAGATCAGAGAAGAAAAAGGTCTCACAGGGTTTGGACCTTCCAGTCGGACAACTGCAGGTCCCTTTTTCTCCCTTTTTCTCCTTTTCGCTTTTGGGTATTTTCTGGAAATAGATTGCGTGATACACAATAATTACCTAGGTAGTTTCCTGTGATACCCACCGTTCTTTTTTCTCTGGACTCGGACCTTTTGAATAGTTATCTGTATGGAGTAGATCAAGAGACGGTCTTAAGAGGTCTAGGGTTCAAAAGAAACAATATCTCGGTATCTACTTTATTTTCCGGGGAACCCAACAGAGATGTGGCTGCAGCCTTTCTGCCGCCGGGGGCGATCACATTCGATCACATTGCCCTTTGCTTCTGCGCGTGCGCATTGCTGACGATCATCCCTGGCTTCAGAACTGCAGGATTCCAGTGTCTACATATTAAGAGGGTACGTTACGGGATATGAGAGAGTACGATACTCCGTGCCCTTGGTAATATCATATAATATACCTTATATAGCATATAGCATACGGAGTTCAGAAACAATAACAATAATTCATGTATAAACTCGGCAGGATCCGATAAGACTAGGGGAAAAGGGGTGTGGAACATGCGGCACGCGGAGCAGCAAGGGGTCTGTCACCCCGTTCATGCAGGATTAAATAGTCTGTACAATTATACAATTATACCGGTTGATTTGGGAATCGGCCAATTATAATCATGTTCATTATTCGTACTATCTGTACTATATACCCTATTCAGTTTAACTCGAGAACTCCTACCCCTCCCGGTATAGTGTCGACAAGTGGACTTTATTAATTTGTCAGGGTAATAGACTAGTTAATAGATTAATAGATTAATAGACACTATTTATTATTTTATTATTTAGTCTTTTACCTATAGGTAATTAATGATCAGATCAAAATTCGCCGATTTCTTAGCGTTAAATAGTCCCGGTTAATACGGAGATTATTCGGGACTGAGAATTCTCCTAGTCTCAACGTCAAAAATGACAATGTCGATAGTCTGGTCTCTACGGAGTACGGAGCATATAGTCCTATTTACCTTTAATTCAAAAGTCAGCAATTCTGCGAACTACCCGGGCATTTCAGATGAACATCCTCTAAACGGTAACTTAAAGGGGTCCGAGTCCACTAGGGCGTGATTGGGCTGATATCACATCTTGATCACTGCCCACGATGCACAGTTTAAACGTGATGGCCTGCATGGCCAAGTTCCAATGTTGAGTTGGCCAAATTTTCAATCTGTCTTCGTACAGCATCGAGTCTAGGCTACACAACTTCCTCCCATGTGGTGAACTGGACGGTTCCTAAATCCTGGATTCATACTCTGGACGACTACGGAGGGACTGAGTAAAATCTCCGAACACAAATTGTGGTATCTCTGCAATATAGACGTCTATTCTACAGTAATTTTTTTTTCCGTCTCCCTAATCCATTACCGTTTCTTCGACGGCCGAGCATTCTTATCGCGACGCTGTAGCTTCTGCTTCCGCGCCTTGCGAATATCATCCGTAGACCGAAGCTCGCTCTTTCCACCATACGCCGCACCACCAAGTTTCTCGTGCTGGCGTTCCCGCGCTGCCTCGTTCTTCTTCTTCATCTTGTCGTAGTCGCCACGTAGAGGATCAGCCCGCTTAGGCGCCCGGTCTTGCGTGTGTCGGAATCGCCCACTGCTCATGCGCGAGGTGATGTTGTTCGTAGCAGGCGTCTCGGCCTCGCCAACACGAGGCATCCGATCCACGCGCTTCCCCTTCTTCCAGGCTTGGAAGCGACCGCTGCGGAAACTGGCCGCGATCTTGGCTCCACTCTCGCCGCGCACCAGTCGGCTGCCCTTTGAGCCGTCCTCGTCGTTCTGTCGCGCAACGTACTTCTTGTGTCGCTTGTCCCAGCGCATGATGGAGCGTGCTTCGCCGAACCCGCGCTGGCCTTCGTCGCCGTTGAGGTCCATCGTCGCGTTGCGCGAGTCGCTAGCAAAGTTCGAGTTGGTACCAGAGTGCACACCGTAGGCTTTGTCTTCGGCCATGTCGTTGTTTTGAGGTGTGTAGCCCATGAAATAATCGGGGTTCTGGAATGCCGCGGCGTCATCTTTCTTCTCTCCTTGCTTGGGCTTGGAGTTGTAGGATGAGAAAGTGACCTCGAGTTCATCGTCCGATGCCTCTGACATGTTCTCGCCGGCTTTCTCGGGGATATCATCGTCCTCTACCTCACCCTCCTCGCCAGGAGTGGGCATTCCAAGTGCTGCCATCTCGGCCTCTGCTTTGGCATCCGCCCGCTTTCTCTTGTTCTCGACAGTAGTGCGAATTCGGCGAATGGTGTCGACGGCCTCGTTGTCAGCTACTTTGCCGCCTCGTCGGTTGTTCGCCTCGAAAATCGTTTCATGGGGTCGGTAACCACCAATGCGGGCCAGCATACTCTCTCGCTCTACCTCCCTCTGACTGGTTGCGTCATTGAAGAGCGGGTGAATCTCAGCCCAGTGATCAGAAGAGACAACCTCCTTTGCCCGCTTCGCACTCTCGGCGGAGGCCGAATTGCGGGTGCGTAGGTATAGCTTCTCTCCCTTTTGAGACACTTGCTTTTGTCCGAAAATATCTACATCATCGTCGAGCACCTTCTGTACCCATTCGCAAGAGCGAGAGATAGCCTCTCTCGACAGCGTTCCCACGACAACATCCTCTGCAAAGTTGAGATCAGTGCCATATTGACGACCGAGAACTAGTCTGCGTCCCAAGAACAGCTGAAGATCCAGAAGATACGGGGCATCTTTGTCGCGAACAAGACTGTAACTCCAACCCTTTTGACCGGCACGGGCTGTACGACCCACACGGTGAATGAAGATCTTGGGCTGTGATGGGAAATCGTAGTTGATGACGTTGGCAAGGACAGGAATATCGATACCTCTGGCGGCCACATCGGTGACGACCAGGATATTTGAAATGCCAGATCGGAAGTTTTGGACATGGTGATTACGAGCAGTCTGATCCAGGGAACCATAGGCATAGGAGGTGGCAAACCCTGCCTCAACGAGAAGAGAATAGAGGTAGTCGACGTGGTGCTTAGTTGCGGCGAACACGATGGTTGAGTGCTTGGTAGGTGACTCCTTGAAGCCGCTCGGGAGACGGACATCCGATCTCTTGCGCTTCCGTGAGGGATTCTCGGCTTCTTGGCGTAGTCTTACGCCAATATCTGTTTCGCCGGTAGGCATTTTGATAATGTCGTGCAGAATGTGTAGTAGGGCACCTTCTTTGTCTGATGACTTGATAGCAAAGAAAGCATTTTGTAGATCAGGCGAGACCTTATTTTCCGTATCCAGACGAATAAGACTTGGCTCTTGCAGACCAGCGCGTGCGAATTCGACAAGTGATTTGGGCAATGTAGCGGAAAAGAGAAGAGTCTGGCGGTTGGTGGGGAGGCCGTGCAAAATCTCGGTCAACTGTGCGGCGAAACCCATTTCGAACAGTCTGTCGGCTTCATCGAAGACAACATACTTGATGCTGGAGAGATCCATGTCCATTTCAACCTTCAAGTGCAGGAATCGACCGGGTGTCGCGATGATGATATCGGGGTTGCTAGCCATCATGCCGAACTGATCTTCCAGACTGTCACCACCAATGAGAAGCACCGATGTCAAATTCGTTCCCTTGCCCATCTCCTTAACGACCTTCATGGTTTGCAGAGCCAATTCACGGGATGGGGACATGATCAGAGCACGTGCACCGAACGTGGTGCTGTGGCTCTTCAACTTCTCAATCATAGGAATAACGAACGAGGCAGTCTTTCCGGAACCAGTTCGAGCCATGCCAACCACATCCTTGTCATCCATGATCACGGGAATAGTCTTTCGCTGAATCGGGGTAGGCACGGAAAATCCTTTGCGGGTAATTGCTTTCAGCAGAGTCATGCTGAGACCCATTGCCTGGAAACCACCTCCCTTCTTCACAGTACGGCCCTTGAGGTTTGCGCCCTTCCGGTTGGCGGATGCCTGCGAGTTCGCAATGAAAGCTGCATCGCCATCGTCTTCGTTTAGGAAGTCAAGAGTTTCGTTGGTATCGGGCTTCTGTGGCTTTTTCTTGAGGGGTGGCTTTGCGCCGTCATCGGAATCGCTGTCATTTTCAAAAAGGGATTTTGTGATGTCGAATTCGACCTCCGACTCTGCGGGAGAGGCAGCACGATGAGGCATTGTTGCGGTATGCTGTGAGGCCTCGACTGATATGGAAATGCAGTGATAAGCGTTAAACCGTTCGGCCCTTCAATGGCCGGGGCGAAAGTGGAAACACAAAGAATTTGCAGTGAGTAACTATTATATCACAAAAAACAAATCATCGACTGCTCAAACTTCAGACACCTGAAGAAAAGTCGAGTCGCTTATCTCGCTGTCTTTCTGTCGCAAAAAAAAGTTGAGAGAATCGCAGGCGGTGAACCCGGATCAACTATCGCCCGCGTGCAAACTAAACAAACATAATCTATACAGTTTGTGCTGAAGAAACATCACAGAAACCGGAAGACGTCGTAGTATTCTTAGCGGTCTTTCTTGGTAGTCTCTTCAGGTAGCCAATATGTACCCAAACTGTGGTTCGAATCTCCAACGGTCCTGGGTACGCAGTTCAGTGGGATTAAGGCGGATTGGACATGTCTTTTTGAAAAACTCAAGGCAATATATAACTTCACCGATTGGAAGGTGCTACTATGAGAGCAATTGATTGATTTAAAGTAAAAATAGCCTATATCAAGCTTGAAACTGCGAACGTAGACGACTGCATGTATAAAGTAGAGAGCGCAGTCCAATCTGGGAGGCGGTCTACACTGGCAGAACACGATCCCCGCGACGCGTGCAACACGCTCCCAATTGAGTAAAATGGTGTTGAAGAGACGACTATACCTTGACTTTTCCCCTTCACAACACAACTCACACCATGGGTATGTGTTACTCCCAAACTAACCTATTGGCTGTGTTGTAATCTAACAATATCATTAGACGGCAGTTACAACAATTATAACTCATTCGGCGGCGGCGGTGGTGGAGGATTCATGCCCGGCGAGACGAACAGTCCCGCCGGAGGCAAGGTATATTAGTCTCAGGCTTCCCTATACAGCAAAACCAACTAATACCCAATACAGACCTTCGACCGGGACAACAAAACCCTCCGTCCCGTGACAGTGAAGCAAGTCCTTGACGCCTCGCAACCCTTCCCCGAAGCCCCATTCCAAGTCGACGGCGCCGACGTCGCCAACGTCCTCTTCATGGGCCAAGTACGCAACATCAGCTCGCAGAGCACAAACGTGACATACAAGATCGACGACGGCACGGGCGAGATCGAAGTCAAGAAATGGGTCGACTCAACCACTGCAGACAACATGGACACCGACGACGGCAAGGCGCCCGGCGATGGGAAGACTGAGCTTGAGCTTAACGGTTACGCACGGGTCTTTGGATCCATCAAGTCCTTTGGTAACAAGCGGTACATTGGTGCTCATTCTGTCCGGCCCTTGTCGAATATCAACGAGCTGCATACTCATCTGCTCGAGGCTACTGCTGTGCACTTGTTCTTCACTCGTGGTCCGCCCGGTGGCGCTGCTCCTGGCGGCAATGCTGGCGGTGACGCTGTTATGGGTGGTGCGGATGACTACGGTTCTGGGCAGAACAAGGCTCTTGCTTCCATGTCGCTTGTCGCGAAGAAGATTTATAACCTGCTTAAGACGGAGCCTCAAGATGATACGGGTCTACACATGCAGGTCATCGCTTCTAAATTGAACATGCCTGCGACTGAAGTGGCTAGGGCTGGTGAGGAGTTGCTTGGTGCTGGTGTGATCTTCTCCACCATGGATGAGCAGACTTGGGCGATTCTAGAATACTAGAGAGATGTGAGTGGTCATGTCTGTGTTATTCGTTAAAAGTCACATTCGGACTCCAATGATATCATGATTTGTCTTGTATAACATTTGATAGAGTCGCAGATTGCTCTATCTGGGTGCTTTTTTATAAACATGTAGACAGAATTAACGACAGGGTTGGCGTTGACAAGGGGGCTGAAACAGAAACCACTCGAAGCCACCGCTAATGCAGAACGAAATACAAAATCATACATGCTAGAAAGACTTACCATTTTGTGTCATGAACCACATGGATATCAAGTCATGTCAACGCTTCTCGCATATACCAAAGGTCAAGTTAAGTCAGCTCATTCCTCTTTTGAGCTTCCTCGACTGAGCGATTCCAATTAGCCCGACTAATAAAGATGGCCTCAATGAAGGAAACAAGGGCAAGCGCAAGGGCAACCCCGGTCCACAAGCCCATAACACCCCAATTCAAAGCAAACGTCGTTCCCATACTAAGAGGCATGGCAATAACATAGTAACAAAAGAGTTGGACATAGCCGCCCACTTCCTGGCGACCCAGACCACGGAGAATACCGTTGCAGTTTGCCGCGAGAGCATCGAAAAGTTGGAAGGCTGCACAGAGTGGAAGCACCTGCGCTACAATTTCGACGACTTCGGTGTCGGAGCTGAACAACCTGGGGATATACGACCGCAAAGTCGAGAGAAGGACCATGTTGAATACGCCAACCATGACTGCTCCGCAGAAGCTCACTCTCGCAGAGGTCTTTGCGGCATCGACCAAGGTAGCCCCAATCAGATTTGCTATCCGCGTGCTACCGGCAATAGAGAGGGGGAATGGAATCTGCCATGTAATGCTGGAGATTGTTGCGAGGATGGATTGCGCTGCGAGTGCTGATGTGCCGAGATAGCTTGATGCCAAGGTCAAAATTTCGAAGGCTAGGCACTCTGCCTCGACCATGATCAGCCCAGGGAGTGCGAGACGGACCATTGGGCCCCAGTTCTGGAATGCTCGTTTGGTAAATCCGCACCAACACTCGGATCCCACGAAGAAGTAAACGTAGACGAACAGGCAGAGCGGGAGGAGAGTTTCTGTGATTACGACGGCGATCGGTGCCCCAATAAAGCCCCATTGAAGTTTCTAGTATCCAAGTCAGTTTTATCCTTGTCAAAGGCCTGGATATGGGAAATACTTACCCAGACGAAGAACCAGTTCATGAAAGCATTCAGTGGCGCACAGATAATGAGGACGTATAGGGAGGCAGAAAACACACCCTGGGCCTGGAGATATCGCTTACCACTCTCGAAGAGAGCGAATCCCGGGGTTCCCAAGAGAGCAATCTTCAGATACAGACCTGCCATCTGAGCGACTTCCTTCTCTGGCACAATCTTGGCAAGGATATGCTCGGAGAAATACCAGAGAATCATAATTGGAATGGTGATAGTCCAGAGGAAATAAACCATACGCAGCATCTGCAGGCCCACCAGCTTCCTCTTCCCAGAGCCATAGGCCTGCGCACAAAGCGTGTCCAAACTAGTCGCCAGACCCGAGTACACCGCATTTCCGGTGATTGTCACAGTCATACTAGCAAGACTGACAGCTCCAAGCTCTTCCTTTCCAAGATGGCCAATAGTAAAGATACTGGCCACAGTCAAAGAGTACTGCAGCAAGAAAGTGACCATGAGCGGCAAAGAGTATTTCATAATAACCTTTGCTTCACGCTGCCACGTCGTCTGGATCAAACCAGCTGCGACGGCTTCTCCCCATTTCCGGTCAATCTCTTCCAAGTCCAGGTCACTGCCTTCGGCATCTTCAGTGCGCTCTCCTAGTAGAGCAGTGACTTCGCTTGCACCGTCCGTCTCAGGATCCCCGCTTCTAGAACGTCGAGATGACCCACTCGGCCGTCGCGACTGCGATCCTTGGCCGATAGCAGCGGATAACAAGCCGCTCATTTTACGCTGCAGCCCGTGGGACTTGCCATGCACATGCTCGGGCGCGATAACATGATTATCACTCAGTAGGTGCCTTTCTTCTTCGATGATTTGCTCGCGCTCGCTTTGAGACAGGGTTTGTTGTTCCCCAGCCCAGGGAACTACAGTCGCATGGCTGACAGATGTAAAGTAACCGGGGCGGCGATATGAACCAGCTAAAGAGCGGGGGTTGGTGCTGGCATAGCTGCCGGGCGGGCGGGCCGTTGAGGTGTCGGAAGCTTCATCGGTGGGTGTTTGATCTTCGTCGCTGTAGTCTGCGAGGTCTCGTGCAATTGCCGAGGCGGCAATGGGCGAGCTGGATGTGAAGGACCGGCTAAATGAGCTTTGATGCTCGGCGGAATCCACCGAGCGGATGTTTCGAGCCATGATAAAATGTGAGAGATGAGGCTATGGGTGTTTTACGGCCACCACATTATTTACAGCAAGATAAATTGAGCTATACCTCGAGTCGAGTCTCTAGATCCTTGGAGCTTTGGAGATATTTCAAGAAGGCAAAAAGCGAGGTGAAAAGGCGGCTCAGAGCTGGATGCGGAGATGTATTTGTAATACCACCAATACGAATGGTGCGAGTTCAGGGATTGGTATATTTTGTAATTTACTGTAATTTGCAGAATTACCCCCCACAAGACGATAATGCAGACACAAGGTTCACGTAAGGAGTATGAGTCAACTCTTTGTCTGGAAGTACGAGGTCCATGGATGATTGAGAGCCATTCTATGGATGACTTACCACTATGCTGTCCATGTAGTAGGTAAGTATAGGATCCTTCTCATCAGGTCGGATTTGTTTCAATAACCGTGTCGCTACATGTACAACCTTGGGTGAGGCCCTACATAAAAAAAGGTATACATACGAGAACCTGACCCTAGTCATCCTACCAATAGTGTAGACGCTGGGGCTGTCGATCATCAGATTCAGATCTCACTCACAAGAACAAATGAGAAAGCAATAAATAACCATGACATCATTCCGAAAACAGTATAGAGCATCACATGACCAGACGCAGATGGGATGCTCCCCAGGTTTTCTCCAGATTTCCGCGATGATCGAGCTTCAAGTATCAGACCTTTCACCATGTCCCAGACGGTGACACAGAACGGGGTTGTTCGACCCCCCTTCAACCCTTTGATCAACCCAATACATTCTAAGCCGGTCCTCGTGGAAGAGTAAGTCCAACTGTCCAGTTCCGTAGAAGTGGCCGGAGCGCGAAATGGCCGGAGAGGAAAACACGTTGTCCGGTGGCTTGATCCCTTACATGATGCCGTCCTTCGAAGTCAAGCCTGGCATGTTCCATGGCCATGATTCCCACATGCCCCACTCCACATTCTACCCCAGCAATGACAGTCCAGTTGACAATCTCGAAGACACGTCGAGTCCCAACGCCACATATTCCTCTCTCGTCCTTATTTCGGCGCCCTCCTATTCGAAAACAGCTCTTCCGACGCCCGCGACCACTGCGCCAACGAGCGCACTTTCCTTTCATGGCTCCGTCTGTCCATGTATTTGGCCGTGGTATCCTTGGCCATCATCATATCCTTTCATTTCCGTGATCAACCCACCAGCCTAGAGAGACGCATGTCCTTGCCGCTCGGGATCATTTTCTGGCTTTTGAGTTTGACCTCTTTGGCGAATGGATTTGCGAATTACTCGCGCACGGTCAAGAAGTATGCGCGCAAGGCGGCTTTGGTGCAGAGTGGCTGGAAAACGCAGGTTATTTTTACGGTCGTTGGGACGGTGATTTTGGGCAGTTGCATTTTGTTTTTGTCGACGGATCCAGCGCAGTAATGGTCATGCTGGGATCTTATTTCTCGATTCTTCATTAGCGCTGGCGTTGGCATTACTCTTGGGCATTTTGGTTACTTGTTACATCCGTTATTGATTATTGTATTTATGTCTTGACCAGATCTTACTGGGACCACTGTGGGAATACTCTCAAAGCACAACACGAAGAACATCAGAACCAAGCATTGGGTATGTGTTGATTTCCTAAAAGTAAACCGAGAGGGTAAAAATATCAGAAGTGATGTCGTGACAATCGTCTCGTGTGCAGAGGTATATTTCCATGAGTCTCGTAAAGGAAGCGGGTTCGCCCCGAGGAATGCAAAGATGATAAAAACAGACCGAAATGGTACCGAAATATGCAATATACTATGCATCGGGCTTTTTACATTCGACGGATGTCCTGCTCGTTCTTGTACTTATCCAGGGCCGGGGTACCGAGGTGGCTCCACCACTCAAACAGCATGGAGTTGCAGATAAGCTTGAACCACGGGGTGAATTTCAAACCGGGCTGCTCGAACATTGCCTTAAGCTCATCAGCTGAGACATAGGTGGTGTCTCGGACCTCGTTGGGGCTGGGGCTCAGATCGACATCGGCCTGGATGAAGAGGATATAGTCCACTAGCAGAATGTCAGTGTTTCCATTTAACAAGTCAAATATAAATGGCACCATGCAACGTACCCTCGTGTTCACCCCACTTTCCATCACTGGGGGCCTTGTAGTGGATCCTTGTGAAGAATTCGAACTTGTCCAGGGGTACTTGCTCTGCCTTAATTCCCAATTCGTGGTTCAGTTTGCGCTGCGCAGCACGCTTCACGCCCATTACGGCAGCATCCAGCTCAGATCCAGTCTCGCCGGGAATTCCAAGGGGGTGTGAGCAGCAGGTGTTGGTCCACATGTCGGGGAAGGTGATTTTCTCGGTGGCGCGCTGTTGGAGCAGAAGACGCTTATTGGAATCGAAAAGGAAAACCGAGAAGGCGCGGTGAAGGAGACCCTTATTGATGTTGGTCATCAAATGGCCTATGCAAATGCATCTGTCAGCGTTCTATCTCGCATGCTGTGCCCACTACCCCGCCATTCTGTATCTCTGCGGGTGATTATGGGGTCGTGGAACGTACAGATCTTCTTGCTGGCGCTTCCAATGGGCCGGTCATTGTTGTCCAAAACAATGCAGACCTCATCCATTAGGCGGACCTGCTCTTCATCGTAGCCCTCGAGTTCGCTGCCGCGCGCAGCATTTGTTTGGCTTGTGGGGAGGACTTCACGGGCGAGCGATGTATCGACCTCGGGGAAGAGAGTGGCGACATTTTCCGCCGTGATCTCAGGCGGACTGGTGATTGTCGTTGTTGCACTCATTTTGGCCGAAAAGTGAAGTTAAAAGAAAGTAATCTGGATCCCAACAGAAAGAAATCAGAGGAAATGCGGCGTTGGGTCAAAGGCGGCAAGGATCGGCAAATTTGCCTTCTCCGTTGTTTGCCTTTATCGGGAAGTTCCAGGGGAACTACCATAACATAACTACTCCACTAAGTTCTATCGACTATCTCTACTTAGGGATTATAGCTGGCTATTGCAATCATCAAAATTGCGTTCATGATGAGGCCTACCAGTGCACGAATGACAGATGCCGTATCAATTCACACTACCAAGACATCATGTGCGTCAAGATAGCATCTTTATCACTTCAGCTCAAGGAGACTAGTCAATTTCTCCAATTCTGGAACTTCCTCTGGCCCGAGATGGCCCAGCTTCTCCCGTCGAGTTGGTTCATTCAGATCGAATACAGGCTTCTCGGCGAGCGAAGTCACCCGGGTTCCGTGTCTGGGCTGGAATCCAGCTTGCGTTATGGATCATGATGCTATCGAAGAATAAGCTTAAATTCAAGAAGTTTTCCAGGATACTGACTTAGCGGTTATTCCACGATGCACCCGGGCGTGGACTCCATTTAAGCCGGACCTAGATATCACTGTTCTCATTCATAAACGTCATACAGATATTCCAAGATCACATCACTCTCGGCCTTGTCAAGCCCAACGATTCGGTCTCGCCCGGTTCACCCACATGCCTTCCAGCCTGTGCCTGTATGAATACGGGCAATGCTTGCGCTCCATATATTCAGGGCCGGCCTCCAGGCTCTCACGATCGAGGTATGGGTGAGCTAACCATCGCTGAGATCAATCCTGGCTTTTCCCAAGCATTCTCGTGCAGGCCCAGGAAGACCGATGGTGTCTTTCTTGGGCACTGCGACGATGCGTGAATCCATTGGAGCTGGAGCCATGTTAATAGAGAATCTTTGGAACCTTTTGATTCCTTTAGTTCTAATCGATACAAAGCCTGTACTATATACATATTTTAGAAAGACTTGATTGCTTGATTGATCAAAGTTGTACTTTGCCTGGGTTGAGCACATCATCACCGTCAGCCATTGCGCCTTTTGTCGGCCATTGTCAATTTTAGTTATTCCCGGTCATTGTCATCCCCATACCCCTCTTTCAGGGTTAATTCGATGTATATTGTCCAAGGTGTTCTTGCTATGTAGTGCCACTGCAAGCGGGGAACCTCCGATTTCACAATCCGCGATCAAAATCACGATCATTCCTAATGCCCGACTCCCATGCCGGTTGTTCCGATAAGAATTGCGATATATCACCCCATGTTGTCGTTTAGAGGGCCCATAAGTGCAGAGACAATCCATCTGGACACGGATAGGCAATTTATCTCTTTTATTTTTCCCCAAGTGGAAACCATGAGTGGCTCTGTTCGAGTTGCTGTTATTGGGGCTGGTATCAGCGGAGTTGTCACTGCTGGGCATCTTCTGGCTGCCGGGATTCAGGTGATGGTTTTGGAGAGAAACAATGCAGCTGGTGGAGTTTGGTGAGAGCTTGTGTCTAGTTTGATCTGGACCAATACGCTGAGACATTGTAGGCTTTATGATAAGCGTACTCCCATCGAAGCACAGTACCCATCGCCGAGACCGTCTGCTTCACAAGAATATGTGAAGGACGGGAGGGAAGACAACGAAAGAAAGATCTTGCTTCATGCACCTCCAGGGTAGGTTTCAGGTCTTCTTCTCTTTTCTCCTTTATACAGTAGTCGTGCTCACCGTTTTCCAGGCCTTGTTATGAAAGTCTCACGAATAATGTCTCGACCCCTTTACTACAGACGAAACTCAACGCATGGCCTGAAGGGACTGCCTCTTTTGTGAAGCATCATGTACTCAAGGAATATATACAAGACACGTCGAAGAAGGCCGGTGTTGATGATATAACCAAGTTTGGCGCCCGAGTCAACCGAGTTCATAAGGATGGGCCAACATGGACAGTCCACTGGACCACTTTGAGTGAAGATCAAAATCCCATCGAGAGTTCAGAGTCTGCAGTAAGTTCTCATCTCCATATAGTTCTTTATATTCATTTTCGGAAGTGGTTTTGACCGTGCCCTAGACGTTTAATTCGGTTATTGTTGCCTCGGGTCATTATCATACGCCTCTCATCCCGAATATACGGGGTCTACCTGAAGCAAAAGCTCGATGGCCCGAGAGGATCTTCCATTCAAAGTCCTTTCGAAGGTCAGAAGTATTTAAAGGAAAGGTGAGAATGAACGCATTGTAGTATTGACACTGGACTGACTAAACTACAGAATGTTCTATTGATCGGTGGCGGCGTTTCTTCCCTCGACATAGCCATTGAAATCAGCGGAACCGCAGAACATGTGTATCAAAGCACTCGAAATGGTGCCTTTGACCTCCCCGAAAGTGCACTTCCAGAGAACGCCTCGAGAATCGCCGAGGTCGAAGCATTCGAATTCTCCACGTCGACATCCGCAAACACCGAGCACTTACCCTTAACCGTACATCTGAAATCCGGGAAGACCTTGCACGGTATAGATGCAATTATTCTCTGCACAGGATACCAAATGACACTTCCGTTCCTCGACGAATACAACGATTACAGCGTGTCTGCCGCCGAGGCAAATGACAGGGTACTTATCACAGACGGCACTCAAGTCCACAACTTGCACCAAGACATTTTCTACATTCCAGATCCCACGCTTGCGTTCGTCGGAATTCCGTTTTACACTGCGACTTTCTCGCTATTCGAGTTTCAAGCTATCGCTGTCACAGCCTTCCTGTCTGGAGTTGCGAAGCTTCCATCTTCTACAAGTCTCCGGACGGAATATGAGAATCGCGTCAAAGAGAAGGGGCTTGGACGGAGCTTTCATTCACTCAAGGACCAGGAGCAACCTTATGTTGAGGAGTTAATTAAATGGGTCAATACTGGAAGAGCTGAGCGTGGTTTGTCTTTGATTGAGGGTCATACTAAGACCTGGATTAAAGAGAGAGCGGCTTTGAGTGAGAGACTTAAGTTGATTCTGGCAGGGAAGCTTCCTCGGGCAGATATTCTCAAAAGTCCATTGGAAGTGGAAGTGACTGCGTGATGTTGAACAAGACAGCGTGAAAAAACATCGCTATAGTACCTTTGATGTAACATCTTCATCATCTCGAGCTAGGTAACCATATCAGATTATTCAAGTGCTATTATCAAGTGTAAACTGCCCCAATTAGCCGACTGTCTACTTGGATCCTTCCAAGGTTGGATACTCTGCCTCAGGCAGGTAGGACCTTGCTCCTTCCCCGTCTCTTCCTCTCTACGCCAATATCTCACGAACTGGGGAAAGAACTAAACAAGCAGCAGCTGTTCTCTCTTTTCCGAAACGTTTTTCACAGATGCATCAGACATGTTCTTAGGGAATCTCCTTATTCTAATAAAAGCACTATATAGCTTGAGCTCGGACACTGTCCGAACTGTCTGGTGTGATGAGCCGTAGTAGCCCATGTGATATGTGACTGGATGTCTATGCCAATATCCATAGCGCAAGATCACCCAATCGGATACCAATTTTGTCATGATCCTGAGACAAAATCTCAGCAATCCAACTCATACTCCGTAGACATCTGACATTTACCGATCTGATTGATAATCAAATCGGGATTATCCCTGCATATCCGATGCTAGCATAGATCCTCAATCAGCGAGAGAGCATCCACCTTGGATTGTGTGAATTTTTCCAATGTCCAAATCTACTCAGGGGTAGGTAATAACAGATCGATAGGTCTAGGCCGTGTGTGCCGACTGTAAAGCCGTTGGCAGTACTCAGTAGTGTTAGTGGCGCTGGTACTAGTGATGGAACAACCGGACACATTCCCCAGATGAAGAGCGACAAACTATATTGTGATAAACCTTTTCAAATTGGGAGAGCCCGAGAGCCCGAGAGCCCCATCACAAAAACATTGAGACGGACCAGGATTTCTTTGTTCCTATTCCTTCGTTCATTGCGGATATTGCGGATACGTACGGAGACAGAGGGTATACTCCGTAAAGATCGGCAATGATTTCTTTTAGGCACGGTCCCTTTTGTTTTTCCCTTTCCTTTTTTTAGCTTGAGGCCATAGCTTCATGGAAATCATAGGGATCTGCAAATTGGATGTCATAGAAATATCGTGCCGAGACAGCTTTTCATCAGCTATCTCTACCTACGGAGTACCTACGGAGTCAATGTACTACCTTTTTTGCTTTGCTCAATACGATCATCACCTCTTTCGGGACAAACGGGAAATTGGTTGCCGATAGTGTCCTAAGTGCAAAGGCCTCACCTCTCAACCGGAGAGCCTACTCCGTCTCGTGCTAGATAATACTGGATCTTTCGGGCCCACTCCAAAATTCTCAGGGGCAGGATCACGGCCCCGATATTTGAACGTGTAAATCGTACTCCGTATATTAAGCTAAAAGCATTCGGATGTAGTGCACAGATTACGGAGTACGGAGTACGGAGTAGTTTATGATGGACCCATTTTTTAGATAGGCGAACAGACGCGATGTCTCCTCCGCGGCTGCACCGGAGGCACAATTCCAAATGGCCAGTTGTCTTTTCGTCTCCACTTAAGACGACTAGCTTCAAGGAGCAGTGGAGATAGGGTTGAAATTGAGAGGGCAATAATAATGTGATTTATTATCGAAGGGCATAGAACTACTATATTTTCCGTCTATTTTCCGTCTATTTTGACTGAGCAAGGATTAATAGATTGCAGGAGGTCAGGGCTAATGTGAGACATACCCTACATGTATACGGTGCGATGCCTATTCCTCCGTAGACATTTTGGATTCGCGCTTTTTTCGGGATTTGCAAACTTCGAGAGTAGTGGACTCTGTACTCCGTAATAGCTCAATAAAACTAAAGAGAGTTAGAGTTGTTTCACCCTTCGATCGTCTGAATGTCGAAGATCCCTCTTGGTTTTAGCGTGTGATTTGGCGTTCCTGGGGTGGAGCGCGGCAAGAGTCGAGATCCAACGGGCCTCGGGGAGTCGGAAAAGAAGGGGAAGGGGGAAATTCCTTGGAAATTGGAGAAATTGGACTTATTTCCACATTCTTTTGGGCTTGTCTAGCGCGTTGGTAGTCAACCTGCATTCATACAATATGTCCATACATGTGTACAACATATGTTGCGAGATTCTGATCTTCAGTCTGTCCTAAAGTCCATGTCGATCTTGAGCTGCAGATGCCGTGATACTGGCTGTTACTACATAATATTCTCGTTACCCGCGCGCCAGCTCATGCGGTTGCATGCAAATGGTATCACATTCAATGGGAAATATATACGTAATATATCAAGTTGTAGAACGAAATAAATTGAAACAATGCGAGAAAAAAAAAAAAAAAAAAGACCACCTGCAGTACAGTAATTCAAAATTCCAACCAAAATGCATCGTAAACAAACCGACAACGCCAAGGAAATGGACTTCATGCCATGTGGGATATGTCAATCCCAATAGGAATCTCGCATATCATGAAGCCCAGTAAATAAAAGCAAGAAAATCCAACGTATCTTTGACCAGCAGACCCCATGGCAAAACTATGCAACCCGCAAGAATCATAGCCAATGTAGACGATATTTCCCTCCAATATTCATGTAGACATGCAAGCATGGGATCAGCTGTCTGTGCTGTTAGCTAGCTGAGCGGCGGTGGTTCGACGCTCGCTGGCGCGGCCTGGGCATAAGCGAAGACTCAGCCTGGCCGGTAGACTTGCCGGCGGTGCGGTGCTTCTCTACACAATAATGTCTATCACATATTAGCACAGTACACATCCACCGAGGACAGATGTTCTGGGACCTTACCTAGCCAGACTGTCATGGCGACTGAAACGCCGGTCGCAAAGGTCACAGCTGTACTTCCGTAGCCCGTGATGAACCTACAATCCTCGTTAGTACCTGTTCTTGGCTCCTTTGGTCTTCCTACTCACGGTGTTCAGGTGTCTTTTGAGATCAGAGCTTCGCCCGAAAGACTTGTGGCAGATTTCGCACGGATGGTTGTTCCTCCATTCAGGGTTGTGCATCTTTTGGTGCTCCTTGCAGTTGGAGCGTCGGGTGAACTTGGAACCGCAAATGGGACATTCCAGGCCGCTGGCAGATACTAGCCTGTCATTTGATGAGCCGCGTTCTCTTCCGCTCGGGTTGGTGACACCATCGGTCCCTTCACACGCTAGAGATTGGGACACGACGTGTCCAGTGTTCATGCCCTGTCCAGGGGATCCGTCGTATCCAATCTCCTCTCCCATCGGCCCAAGGTAGGAAACATCGTTGACTGACAATAGGGGCATCGTGGAGGGCATGCACGCATCCGGAAACACACTCTGGCCCCACGGTCCTGCGGCGCCGTTCGCTACAGTTCCCGGAGGAACATCCGATGGCGTTGTCGGTCCCGAGCAAGGCGTCTGCATCCACATATCGGTCATCTGGCCCGGGAAGACGTTCTGGCCAGGGACAACATCCATGGTGGAGTTGTAACTGGGGGACGCGCTCATCGTCGTGGGGCTGTAGAGCCCCAGTGAAGTCTCCGAAGCACTGTTGACGAGGCCATTATAAACTGGTGGGTAGCATGCTGCGCCGGAATACTCGTCATAGGATACAGCGAAAGTGGGAGTTGGCGCTCCAGGACCTAGTTGCGGTGGTAGTGTAGGCGCGGGAGGGAAGACCCTCAGTTGACCGAATGCATTCTCGATTTCGCAGTGGGAAATCCCCAGACCAATAGGGGAAAGGCCTCCCTGAGACGAGGTAGAAATGGGAGAAGAGTATACCGAGGATGTTTCGCGAGACGGTACATCCTCTCTTCGCGGGGATGTGACTGAGGTGGGATGAACTAAATTCCGATTCATGGTGTAGAGAGCCGGATTCAATAAGACAGAATAATAAGTGTATTCCCGTCAAATAACCAACCAAAGGGCTAGTCTATATCAGAGTGAACGAAGGGCGAAAAATCAAAGTATATATAGTAAAGGCCTTTGAGTCAACAGCTTCGCTGTTGGTGATTGACAGCGGCATACATCGGTGGCTGAGAGGAGGGTAGTGGATAGGGTATGAATTCATTGGAGAAGAGCTTGCGCCGCATCGACACCGACAAATGTTGAAGATTCAACGACTTGACGCCGTCACAGACAAGGCAGATTTGGAGAGGAAAGGGTCTGTAATTGCGGTGGAAGAGAAATTCGGGTGGGGGGCATTAAGGGCCGGGGGCAAGGGTAATCCGGACGAGATCGATGGCAGTCCAGGTCTAGCATATGGGCACTCACAGAGGGTTAGCTCCGGAGAGATCAAGATATACTACTATCTCAATAGGCAACTAGGGCAAATCATTGCATTTTCAGCCTAGTTTCGGGCACTTTTGGAGATCGTAATACCCGGTAATGAACTGATAGGTACATAAGAGATATATGACGATGCATAACGGCGGCTGTTGGGTTTGTCTGGAAAAGGCTAACCATCCCTTTCACCACCGTTGGGCTGGTCTGCCCAACCGAGACGTGTCCCATGCAGGTAGTAGCCATACAGAGACATCAGCAGAGCCCGAGTCCCTGGATCGGCTTGGCGAGGTGCATTGGGGTGTGTGTGTCGAGGGCCTATTGACCATGAGCACAGCCCGCATAATGCTGAGACGGTGGGGAATGGTATTTTCTGACGAAGTCCCGAATTGGATGATGAAGTTGATCAATATTTCACGAACTGAACTAATTATCGTGACCTCAGTGGTATGCGGGCCAGCCCTTCCGAACCGCTCGATCCCTTTGGCTTCATGTATACCATAGCGCGGAAACTCCACATTGACTCCACAGGTAATTGACGCGCCCCCGGACAAACCGTCTCTATGAGATATCCGAATTCAACTTCATGGCCATGATGATCATGATCTAATTACTCGCTTTTCCCCCTCTTGTGGATCGAACATGAAATTGATTGGAAAGGAGAATCAATCTTGAAACGCCAGGGACAGGGGGGAAGCCAAAAAAGAAAGGAAAAGAAATAGGAGAAAAAGACCGAACCCCGAAAAAAAAAGCCACCAAGCCTGTTTGGATTAGGCTATTAATCGATATGGTTGTTCACAGGAATATCGAACGGTTTTTTTGGAGTCAAAGTGGCTCTGCCACTAAACTGACCCGACGTCGACTAGCGCCTCCAGTCCCGCAGGGGCGTGCGTGGCCCTAAGCGCCAGGGCAGTGACCCCTCTACCGCGCCGTTCTTTTAGAACTCCGTCAACTCCGCAGATTAAAAGTCAGTGCGGAAAAGACGGTAAACACGGTAACTTGCAAATTCTGTTGTTAAACCGTAATCACTTTTGCTGAGCAATAGCCTCCACTTGAGTTCGTAGTCGCTCTATTGTGTCGATCAGGTCCGCGAGTTGCGGTACTTGCCCGAACTGCCCCATGTCTAGCTCACGCGCGGCTTGCTGATCCACACTGGGTGCTTTTCCAGGGCCTAGGCGATTTGTTTCAACTAAGGAGGGGTGGTGTGGGTCCTGACACCTTGACTCAGTCGGGTTTTCAGAAGTTCCTTGATAGCGTGCCGACATTGGGCCAAGTTGACTGCTCTGTCGTTTTGAATGTTGCCATTTAGACTCGTATGCCCATATCAATGCGACAAACGGGAGGTGTGTGGCTCGAAGCAAGACAATGCGTACGCTGCGAACTGTTCCGGCAGAGAGAAAAAGCCGCATGGGCCGGATACAGAGGAGGGGAATAAGATTCTGCTCAGTGTTAGCTTGGAAGTATTCCAGAACATACAACGAAAGATTCAAGTCGAGGATCAGACGCTAACTGACCAGGGGTGGCATGAAATATGTCAGTCGTCGAGAATTGCTGCTTTCTAGGACATAAATGGCCAACCTGATTGGCTTGTCAAAATGGAATTTTCCATGGGGCAGTGCCAAAATTCAGAAGAGCAGGGATGTCTGTATACTTACTGGAAAAGGTATTCT
Source organism: Penicillium chrysogenum (assembly GCF_028827035.1). NCBI lineage: Eukaryota > Fungi > Ascomycota > Eurotiomycetes > Eurotiales > Aspergillaceae > Penicillium > Penicillium chrysogenum. The sequence continues at coordinate 488,269 of NW_026622749.1, read as the reverse complement.
TCTCGGGCATGGCGCATCACCTATCACAATACCGGAGGAAATGGAAATTAATCGGCTGCCACACAACTATAGTAGACCATATTTACTCACCCCTTCAAGGCTCATGCTCATCAAACTAATCAAGGATGAGAGAATGAGAGTATTGGTCATTAGAGCGAAAGTAAGCCTGTAAGTCATCCTAGCTGTCAGCATCTTTTTCATCCATCGTCTTACGAAAAGAAATCTTAATGCGTGGAAGTTGCAGCAGATCCCCGTGTGCTCATGGCACCTCCCCCAAAGGGGGACATGCAACCAAACGTCACTTGCATATTAGAACGTGATCAAAAGCACATGCGACCCTTTTTTACTATGTGGCGCAATAAAATCAAAGAAAAAGTCAGGGAACTCACATCAAGCCATAGCCGAAGATGGGGGAGATCTAGAAAAATTAGCGTGTAAGTCAACTTAACACGATAGCCAACCATTTTGCCAATACTCCGGGATAATGCGATTTGAGCTGCAGGACAGCCGCCTGGTGCGCAGACTTACTTCAGACGCGGTGTCCTATCATCCAATCAATTCAGCCACTGTCAGTGCACATCCCTAAACGGGAAAGGAGACATGAACCCACTAATCCAAGAACGCTCGATCTGTTTCAAACGGTCAGTAAAAAAAAAAGAAAGAGCGGTCTCAACAGGGATTATTTCACCGTACCCAAAGAACACTTTCACTAACAAATGTGACATTGTGCTGAGCGACAAGCGGTCACGGGCGAGCATGGTAAATGTGGTCAAGAACCCTGCAGCGGTTCAGTAATTTGGCACCGACATTGATTCACTGGGTATGTGCTTAGCCACACTTACCAATATACAATACTACCACCACTGGGAAGAACCTGAAGAATGCTTTCGTCTGAAACACATCCTCAATCAGCCTTGGGTCCCAAAGCCAACCCAAGCAAGGATTAGGGGGACATCGCACCATCTCTTTCAATACTGGTATCTGTTCATAGCCACAATCAGTTAATCTATTTAAGTATAGGACAATAATGTTGCATGCAGGATCCACTTACTAGACTGCCGAAGTATGAATTCAAGCTCACGAGTGAGCAGATCCTGTTCATTCCGTGTCAGCCCTGTCCTCCCAGGATGTTTCCACGAATAGCCATGCCTCGGTACAAGAAATAGAGCCTCCAGGGATAGGATGTCGAATGAGAGCTCAATAATGGGGTTGTCGCCCTTCGCTAGCCCGATGACCCCTGTGGTCTCCTGATTAGTCGCATGGTTGACACAGATGACCTGCTAACAACGAGCCGCAAGGCAGAATGAGCAATCAGTACTCACTTGTTATGACAAATGCTATCCCAACACCAATTATGCTTAGGTTCCAGAGACTCCAGAAATCCATTTGGTAGAAAATGACTCCTGCGTCAATTATTCCACTCAATTCATCGTATGCAAAAGCAACGATCCACACATACATCACCGCCTCGAAGATGCCAACAGCCTCTTGTCTCCTCTCTACCAGGACTGCGTAGTAGAGAAAAAGGAAAGATATGAAGAATGCTGCTTCAAAGATTTTCCGATACAGAGGTACTCTCAGGCGCGAGTAAGGATCAGCCGTTCTAATCGAAGAAAATGGTCAGTATGTCTGCAAGACTATTGCTTGTTCTGTCTAACCTTGCGTTGAAAATATGAGGTTTCTTGGTTGAATTGACTGTCAGAGAATCCCAGAAAACGATTTCGCCCTTCCAAATACCGTCAACCACTCTTTGCACAACTCGTTGGCTCAGAAATCTCTTTGCATGAGCAATCGTTGCAATCTCCAGTGCATTCAATCCGAAGAATCGGGAATATCTATGGGCGGCATAGGTTTCATCATCTCGGTGTGTATCCTGCGAGGCTCCGGATAACTGTGTCTCTGTGGTTCTCTTACCGCCAAAAAGACGATAAAAAGAAGAGTCTGGCAAGAGAGGAGTGGTCTCTTCCGTCTGGCTAGTATCACGTTGAATAGATTCCAGGCCAGGGTTACCTGCTTCCGATTCAATGATATTTGCCGAACCGCGCCGCGGTGCTGGTAGCTCTTCCAATAGAAATTCAATTGTCTCGCGCTGGTTCAGGTGACACAGGAATTGCCAGGCAACAAATTCGCAGGCTGCACCACGACTCTCATTGAGTCCCCAATCATCCTCGGTGGCAGTGGTGAAGTCCCATTTGAGTATCCTGGGTTTATTGATCAACCAATCCAGTTCCGCGTCCTCTTCGTCGTGAACTTACATCAATGCCACAATGATAAAGGGATTGTGGGTATCATCTGCCAAAGCATGGACCAGCTGTCTAAGACGGTGTCCTTGGGATCCATACAGCATTTGTTCAAACGTGTAAGCCATATCACCCACGGCCATGCTAATGAAGCTATAGGGGGGCTTCGTTAATTCTGTTTAATCAAAAAGGCAGGCAAGACTTACTTGTACAGCTTAGGAAGTACATCAAATAGCGGTTCATTGGTTTCGATCACCGGAATTTCCGTATGATCCATGTGTGAATCCATCTGGAGGAGTTCTACTTCGATTAGCGGGTCTCCCCGTGGCCGCCAAAACCAGCCACATACCGACGTCAAACGTTGAATGTTGAACGTTCCAAAGTTGATTCAGGATTTGATTTGTTTTTCAATGTATTTGGCTGTTTGTTTGTTTTTTGTTCTCCTTTTTTTTTTCATCTAGCGTATCTCCCTTCCGGGATAGGGCAGAACTGCAAGTATTAAGGCCGAGGTATCGACGGAAGGTCCATGTCGTTTGACCAGTGGGGTTTCAATTGGCCACAAATAACATGGCAAAATGACCTTTTTCAGTTTAAGATAAAACAATTCAAAATATTTAGTATGTAATAGGAAGAATTGCAAAAGAGAAAGGTGACGAGCTGGAGGTTGCCAACGACATCTCGCTGACCGCCTTGCGCACGTGTCGACGCGTCTAGTGACTTCATCGGCTTCAACTCGACTTTCATTATCGCATAGCTCTCCCCAATCATCTCCATCTAATTTAATCGATCTCTGGCTCTGGATAACCACCAAATCTCCAAAAGGGAGATGAGGGGCAGTCGACACCATGGGACAAGGCTACTCCCTCACAACCCTGTCCGCGGGGTCGGCGGGGATCGATGTGCCTGAATTAGCTGACCTGGTGTATGAAAAGTCGATGGGAGGTGGTAGGTTCATGAAAAGCATTCGCGCACGGCAGCCAAATGGTCTGGTGATCATCAAGGTTATTATGAAACCGTTCCCAACCATGGAACTGGAGCCATATATCAAAGACATTACGAGTATGTTTGAGTCCTTTCTACTATTATAAACTTCTAATATTCATGTCCACTTCAGGAGAACGAAAGCTCTTGGCGGATGTGCCGAATGCGCTAAGCTACCAGAGGATTCTTGAGACTGCCACGAGTGGATACCTTGTGCGCCAGTACATGCACAGCTCTCTCTATGATCGGATGAGGTATGTCTGTCGCAGCTGTTGCAGCGAATGAAGCCTGACATGAATATAGCACACGACCTTTTATAGAGCATATCGAGAAAAAGTGGATTGCCTTCCAGCTGTTGTGTGCTCTCCGAGATTGCCATTCACTGGATGTCTACCATGGTGACATCAAAACTGAAAACGTTTTGGTCACCGCCTGGAATTGGCTGTATCTTTCTGACTTCTCGTCATCCTTCAAGCCCACATTTCTCCCGGAGGATAATCCGGCAGATTTCTCTTTCTTCTTCGACATCTCCGGAAGGCGAACCTGTTACTTAGCCCCCGAGCGCTTCTCTGTTGCCGGGGAAGAGCCCAGTGAAAGCGGCGTCAACTGGGCAATGGATATCTTCAGTGCTGGCTGTGTCATTGCAGAGCTCTTTCTCGAAGCGCCGATCTTCAACCTGAGTCAAATGTACAAGTATCGCAAAGGAGAATACAGCCCAGAACACAGTCAAATAGCCAAAATCGATGATCCGGACATTCGGGAGCTGATTCTACATATGATACAACTTGAGCCAGAGTCTCGGTACTCAGCAGATGAATATCTGAATTTCTGGAAGGGCAAGGCCTTTCCGGAATACTTCTACAGTTTTCTCCACCAATACATGTCCCTCATGACCGATCCTTCTTCCGGGCGAACAAATGTGGATGCAGAATCAGCCAACCGAGGGGAGGCAGATGAGCGGATTGAGCGAATTTACCTAGACTTCGATAAAGTATCTTACTTCCTCGGTTCCAACACCCGTGGCGTTGGGGCTCTGTCTAATTTGCCTGTCTCCAAATTGACAGGCAACACTCTCCCTGTGAGGATTGATCTTCCAAATGGTGAGAGTCAAATTTCAGCACCGCAGTCACAGCCAGAGGAGGGTGCTCTGATTTTCCTAACACTTGTGGTATCCAACTTGCGAAATACAGCCAAAGCATCGGCTCGGATCAAGGCCTGCGATATCCTTCTTGCATTTGCAGAAAGGTTGTCAGATGAAGCTAAATTGGATCGCATTCTTCCATACATCATGGTCTTACTGACTGATCGGACCGATACTGTCAAGGTCGCTGCGATCCGCACCTTAACCCAATTACTAAAAATGGTCCAGGTGGTCTCCCCAGTCAATGCCTATCTGTTCTCCGAATACATATTCCCAAGGCTCCAGCCATTCGTCGCTGCCTCCAACAGCAAGCCAAGTGCCATGGTGCGTGCGGCATATGCCTCATGCATTGCGTCTTTGGCCCAGTCGTCCTTGAGATTTTTGGACATGATCCAAGCATTGCGTTCCGATACCCGTTTGGCTGCGATGATCCCGGTCGGCTTTGAGCCCCGATGGACTGAGGATGCCACTTATCACAATCTCTACGACGTGGCTCGGGTCGATCTTCTGGAATACTTCGAAGTTCACACAAAAATGCTGCTGACAGACCCGGATGCATCAGTCCGGCGGGCATTTCTGGGCTCTGTGTCCAGCCTCTGTGTCTTTTTCGGAAATCTCAGAACAAACGAGGTTGTTCTTAGCCATTTGAATACGTACTTGAACGATCCAGACTGGATTCTGAAATGCGCGTTTTTCGAGGCTGTCATCGGTGTCGCCACCTACGTGGGGAGCCTGAACCTGGAGCTATACATATTGCCGCTGATGGTCCAGTCCATGACTGAGCCTGAGGAATTTGTAGTTGAAAGGGTGATTCGATCTCTGGCAGCTATGGCTGACTTGGGTTTATTCCAGCGATCAACAACGTGGGATCTCCTAAACACGACTGTTGGATTTTTGGCGCACCCGAACGCCTGGATTCGTGAGGCAGCAGTCAAGTTCGTGGTAAACTCCGCCAAGTTTTTATCAATAGCGGATGTTCATTCTATCCTGACTCCTATTATCCGGCCTTTCCTCAAGATTAAGATTGTTGTCTTTTCGGATACCAATATGCTCGATGCACTCAAGCGGCCAATGTCGAGGAGCGTGTATGAGATGGCCTTCCTCTGGGCTTCCAAATCAGAGAAAGGTGTTTTCTGGAAGTCGCCAAGTCGCGATGGCATGTTCAGCTTGTCTGAGCCTGGATCATTTAGTCCACGCGTGGGTCAACGGAACTCTTCCCTCAATATGGCCGCTCAATCAAGAAATGATGAGGATGAACAATGGCTTGGTCGGTTGCGAAACCTTGGAATGAGCCCTGAGGATGAATTCAAGCTTCTCGCACTCAAAGACTACATTTGGAGGGTCTCATTACGGCAATCGAGAGAAACTGATGTCCATGCAACCCCACCTGTGAACGACATTGTCAGTTTAACACAACATGGCGTCAAGCCCCAGACTGTGTTCTTCGATAAAGAAATTAAAGACCAGCCGCGAGGAATCTCTTCGGGCGCAAACGATGGCACCGTCGATGATTCAAGGCCGAGAACAATCGCAGATGCTTTGCTTGACGCTTCCACAACCATTGAGCGAATGCCCAGTTCTCATCGCAAGCACTTGCGGTCGAAAAGCCAACTTTCCAAAGAAACAAGACGTGCATCGCACGCTCCGATCTTGGATGGAAATGACACTTCTTCGTTATCATCATCTCCGGTAGCATCATCGCCTGCCGGGGGACCTGCATCTCGTCCATTGTCCCCTCCAAATTTCGATAATGATCAAAGACTTTCCAGTCGCCGACCGAGCCCTGGACAAGACGGCTCATTGGCATCGGCTAACGCAGACACCAAAAGTCTATCCGATCGTGTACATAAAAAGTCTAGCGCGATGAGTTTGTTGAGCCGGAAAGACACTGCCAAAGCCTACGCTGAAACGGGCACAAGCTCCGCAAACGCCTTTGGAAAGGTAGACGCACCGGTCCAAAGAGGCGGCACACCCCGACCATTGACACCATTACTCTCAACCGAGCAGAAAGCGACCCAAATAATGCCGCAGAAATATCGTGCACATCATTCATATGGGGGCAACGACCCTGCGGTTCTACGACTGCTAGACAACGTCTTCGAGGAAAACTACCCGACGGACCTATTTGACCTAGGTCCATATGTCAAAGAAGTTGACACCCGCCAACCGATTCGCAGTGCCACTGATCAAGAGCCGAGTAAGGTTTGGAAGCCCGAAGGGAATCTGGTCGCGACTTTTGGCGAGCACAGTGCGCCAATCAATCGTGTCGTGGTAGCACCAGATCACTCTTTCTTTGCTACCGCATCTGATGATAGCACGGTAAAGATTTGGGACACAACTCGTCTTGAAAGGAACTTAACTCCTCGATCGCGTCAAACTCACCGTCATGCAACAGGCTCGCGCGTGAAGGCTTTGACATTTGTTGAAAACACCTACACTTTTGTCAGTGCGGCCACTGATGGCAGCGTCCATGCCGTTCGAGTCGACTATCAGAAAGCCAGTCAGACGGCCGTCCGATATGGCAAGCTTCAAATTGTTCGCGAATATCAGCTTCCCATAGCCGAAGACGGATCACCCGAATATGCAGTCTGGATGGAGCACTTCCGTGACGAAGGGCAGTCCACCTTGATTATTGCGACGAACACTTGTCGCATCATTGCGTTGGACATGAAAACCATGCTACCGATCTACACATTGGAAAATCCCGTTCACCATGGAACTCTAACTACATTCTGTTGCGACCGCAGACACCACTGGCTATTGGTCGGCACAACTCATGGGATCCTCGACCTGTGGGATCTCCGCTTCCGCGTACGGTTGAAGGCATGGGGTCTTCCAGGTTGGGGCGCTATCAACCGGATCCAACTACATCCCGTCAAGGCCCGCGGACGCTGGGTCTGTGTATCCAGTAGCGGTAGCCACGGCAATGAAATCACAGTGTGGGATATCGAGAAGTTCCGCTGTCGCGAGGTTTACCGAGCGACCCCACTAGGTGTCGGCACCAATGGCCCCAATGGCACTCATCATCCTTCCCGCACCCCTCACGCTTACCCGACCCCTGTTGTGCCAAGTGACTACGAAGCGTGGCGGGTCGACAGCGACCGGCCAGAAGGGATGCTGAGTCGCTTTGCAACAAACGGCCCTGAACCAGGTACCCCATCTTCTAATAATCCGGCCGGCGATCGACTCGGCATCTGGGCGTTTGCGGTCGGCCTCAATGCCCCTGGCGAAGATAAGGACTCCAACACGAAATGTGGGTACATCATTTCTGCAGGATGCGACCGGAAAATCCGGTTCTGGGATCTGGCTCGGCCGGATCTCTCCTCTATAGTCAGTGGGTTAGACGTCGTCTCAGATGGTAGTGCCAGCGGCAAGCCATACTATGAGCAGTCCCAGCCCGGCCCCAGTCTCCTGGTTACCACCGAGCACCTCCCTAGTTCGTCCAGTACTGGCAGTTCTCGAGATACCAGGAAGGGAGCCAGTCCAAGACCGCCGCGTAGTACCGTCATCAGCCTGCAGCAACAGATGTTGTTGAAGAGCCATCTGGATATTATCCAGGATGTGACGGTTTTACGTGTGCCGTATGGTATGGTCGTCAGCGTGGACCGCGCTGGTATGGTGTACATCTTTTCTTAGGCTTTCTTAGGCTTTCAATTTATGATATCCTTGGAGTATGGAATTCTACTCTATCTAACATGAGATGTTTTCGAATTGTGTTTCGCGCGCGTACAGTGTAAAGAGGTTAGTCACTAAGTACTTGGTACAGTAAAGTAACTGCATCCTGCGTCTTTTTATAGGTATTCTTCTCTAGACGGAATGCCGAAATATATATTAATATGGCTGCTACTCCGCACTCCGTACAAAGTACATATCTCACCCCTCCCCCTACCCCTATCATGGATACGTAATATAGAAAATGGTTAAATGGTTAAACCACCGAAGCTATTGGTAGCTTAACAGTACTCAGTTATATTGTGCAATATAGTATTCCTAGAATATCTATTCACAATATACTGCGTAGATAAACTCCATTCCGGAGATTAAACCCTCTTGCCACCAGGTCCTAGGTACCTGGGCAAAGAGTACCGGATACCTCGGCCCATGCGGGTTCCAGTTGCATGAACTAAGGTACCGGATACTACGCCTATTGGTACTAGAATTTTGCTGGGGAGAGCTGTGGTGTGGGTCCTTGCGCGAAACATTGGTGGGTCGGATTTTGGATCGACAGGCCAGAGACCCTAATGAGGCTTAGAGTAAGGGGAACGGAGGATTCTGGAAAGACTTCGGAGGGAATTCCAGGAGATTTATATTGTACGGAGCCCTCCGGATGGAGTAAGCACTATTAAATTAAGCTTGCATGAGGTTTCTGTTTATTTTAGAATGTTCAATGTACTTCTCCGTAAGTACTACGGAGTAGGGAGTAGAAAGGAACGCATCGGTTATCTACAAATAGAATGGGAATAATAAATAACGCATAACCTTAATGGGAAAGATTTGGAAAGTAAGATTGACAATTTACCAGAAGATGGATGGGAACAAAGAACTTGCTCTATAATCTCGGACATAGGAACTCTCCGATCCATATTTATACAGAGTAATGTACATACAATGTACAAAGTACTAGTACGATATCGAGAGTACGGAGTGCATAGTACGGAATGAAGGGTGTTCGCCAGTGGCCCTATATATTCAATGGCTGGTCCATGCGGTCTTCCCATGTGCGATCTTGAGTCTTCGCCAGATCTCTGCCGTTACAATGTATATACATGTACTCCGTACTCCGTACGTAGTTCCTTACCACATGGATCCAGAACCTTGCAAAATCGTGCGTGAGGGGCTCATCCGGGAAATGAGATCTCCGCCGAACCTGCCAGACTGAGTAGCTCGGTAGCTTAGCTTGCCCGCTTTGACGGGCTAACACGAGTCCGGTAGAGTTTGGGAGGAGAAACTGGGAAATGGGAAAGGGAAGAAGAATTGGTATAAGTATTATACATAGGGGTTTATTTTATATTGCATGTACCATATTTCTTTTCTAAAGTGTCAAATTTTTAACCAACATTCAAACCTTGGAATCCTCTTCAGGGGGTCAAATAGCAGGCCAACCACGGTTGGAAGATCGAACAGATGGGGACTGGTCAGGGGAACGGACCAATCATGTAAATCCGTTTACCCAGTTCGGACGGGTAGTCAGACGGGATATCCATGGCTCACGATCTTGGAATTCGGCCTCAAATGAAATCAGATGAAATCAGATGATCGGCACGGTAGGGATATCTACATATTTGTCAAAGGGAAAGTGGTAAAGTGGTTGAAGTGGTTGGTGGGCTCCCTAACTGCTCGCAGGCGAAACATAGGAGCTTTGCATATATATGATCGCACTGCAGATTACCGAGGGAGAGGATATGAATTGAGTATCAAAGTTGTCTAAAAGTGAAAAAGGTGGAACGAATAGATCAGAAAAAAAATTGGCGAAACCTAACGTCGCCAACGGTGCTTGGATGTATCATTTCTATCTCTTTCTTTACTACTCCGTAGCATAATAATATTATACTATCCTGAAGAAAAAGATAAAAAGACAAAAGCAAAAACATGAAACAATAAATACAAACATAGATACCACGTCTGTTGTAAATAAAATACAGTACGGCTAATTAAAGTGGAGAGAACTCCTTTGGCCTTAGTCTTTAATTCCCTCGATTCTTCTTCTTCTCCTATTTGTCCCCCTAAACCCTCCTCTTTCTTGGGTTCTGTTTTTCAACTGCATAAGTTGGATGCACATGGCGGGTGTGTTCTCGAGTCTCGAGTATTATTGAAGTTTCACCCGGATCTTCTTACACTCTCTACAATATCTCCCCGACTTTCCTTGATCTTGGGTAAACCCTCATTTCGAACTGCACTCTAGCAGTGCCTCCATTCCTCCATTCCCCGATTTCTACATTCCTATATTTCAAGGAATTCCCAAACCCGGACTTATCCAACTCGACATACTCTTTTGAACTCGACAATACTCGACCCGAAATATAAATCTACATCGCAACAATGGTCCATTCTCTGCGAGATCATGGGTCCTTTGTCCGGCCATCCACTCGGGATCGGCCTACGACACGCGGCGAAGGGGAAAATTCGCTGGTCGTTCCTAGCCGCACGTCGTCGTTGCACTCGCGCATCACTCAACCTATCCCGTCCTCACTCAGCATCAAACCCGCTCAGCGGACACCGAAAACACTCACTCATGCTTACATGGTATGTGGTGTCGGACGCGAACCTTCACAATGGGTCAAGGCGCCTGCTCCCGCCCAGGGTAAGATTGGCCACATGAAGGGAGCCGTCGGTCAATTCTGGCTCCCCGAGATTCTGGGAAGTAGCCCTCGACTAGAGCAGGACAACGAGATCGCACGAGCCCTACACTCGGCTATGCGAGCATGCTTCCCTCACGACGTGGAGATCTGCACCGGCAAGAGCCAGCCTCACTGTGCACACCACGCGTTCGTCTTGCAACAGGACTCTTCTCACACTCTATACGGTATCGCGCTGCGCGTTTGGTCCCGTGCCGACGAGAAGCGCGCAGAGACAATCCGCGAGCTGCGCAAGAAGACGGAGCCGGACTTCTATGATAACCCTGACGAGACCTACTGGATTCCTTACTGCTTGAGCTTCCTCTCCCGGTATCCCCTCTACGATCTGCTGGGTGACTACCTTCGTGGCATGTGGATCCACTGGAACAAGGCCACCAACCTGTTCCACGCAGAGGAGGTCTCCCGTATCCTCAGCTTCCCAGCCCCGCGTCTTAACGACTTGGTCCGCATTGATATGAAGGATTACGCCCTGTGCTATCAATTCCCCTCGTCGCCCACCGGCTTCCAGAACTTTGCCATGTGGCCATTGTTCACTTGTCTGTCCATCCCCAACATTGTCGGCGTGATCGAGGCTGCTGTCTCGCCTACTCGCCGCATCATTTTCGTCAGTCACTACCCAGCGATGCTGACTGTCGCTGCGGAAACCATTCGCTACTGCGTTCGCGTCTACGAGTGGAGTGGTCTGTACGTCCCAGTGGTTCACGCCCGCCACGTCAAGGAGCTGGTTCAGGAGCCTGGTCCCTATATTCTGGGTATCACTGCCGAGTGCCGGACTTTGTTCAACGCCCCGTCTGATGCTCTCGTGGTCGACCTCGATCGCAACTTTGTCCTCACCTCCAGCCCGCCCAATGTGCTGAACCAGGGCCAGCGCACCAAGTTTATCAACCGCATGACCCAATCCCTGAACGGAGATGTCTCGCCATCCGGTGTGCCCCAACACCTGCGCACTGCCTACGCTGGCGGCAAGCTCATTCCAGCTGGCCAGATCATCGTCATGAGAGGTGAGGTCGAAAGCGTTGAAGAACCCCAATGGTGGAACCAGGATGCTGTCATGGGCGTCATGGACCATGTTTGCGAGAAGCTGGTACGTTTACCCACCTCAATTGTCACTAACCTCAATCAAAACTAACGTTCTATCGATTAGGGCCGCAACACCGGTATGAAGGCCATCTTCGGTGGCTCCGTCAAGAAGCCCCTCATGACCAAGGTTTCTATGCGTCATCTCAATGAGATTGTTCGTGAGCGCAACCAGTACTCTCGGGATGCCATGGAAGCTTGGCAAGACTTCATCAACCTCAAGGGCAGAATGGACACCGAGCTCAGCAAGGTCACCAAGCGCAACAACTTCTTGGTCGAGGAGCTCGAGACCTGGAAGCAGCAGTTCCTCAAGTTCCAGGCGTTTGCCGAGCAGCTCACCAAGGAGACCTCGGAGCTTAAGGTCAAGATCGAAAACCACAAGCGCGAGAGCCGTCGCCTCACTGGCCTTATTGACCAACAGAAGGATGATGTGGCTCGTCTTACTCTGCGCCTGTCTGGTACTGAGAAGCAGCGTGACGATGCTCTCGAGGCACTCGTCCTTCAGCAGGAGATTGCCGAAGAGCTCGAGCGTGAGCGCAAGCGCAACCAGAAGGAGATCTCTGCCCTCACGCACGCTAACTCGACCCTTTCCCGCGAGCGCGAAGATGCCCAGCGCGTTGTCATGCACCTGCGCAGCCTTATCAACGGCCAGAGCCACCACATGGAGCACATCGTCCGCTCCATTGGTAGCAGGTCGGAGATTACTGAAATGGTCGAGCAGGGCTACGAAGACGCTCCCGAGGAGATCAAGGAGGATGTGTCAGTCGATGAGTCGAAGGAGTCCGTCAAGACGGCTAAGGAGGTCAACGGTCAAAACACTCTGGTAAATGACATGAAGCCCGAGCTAGAGCAGCATTTGCTGAACATCGGCAAGGATCACAAGACCCTTGCGCGTCTCAGCATCACAGATGTCGCAGACCGCTACCTGCGCGACAAGACCGATGCCATCGCAGATATCATCCGCAGCATCAGCGACCAGTGTGCCGCCGCCGTCGAAGGCCTGCACCTGGCCCAGGACGCCGAGGATCAGCAAGACGCCGAGATCTCTTCCAAGAACGACCGTCTCGGCTCCGACTACGACAACCTGGAGGACCGCTCCACCCGCGCCCCTAGCGAGATCAGTGACGCTGACAACAGCTCTCTCCACCCGGACAACCGCCACTCCAGCATCCCCCCGACCCCGGATCTGGTCCACAACCGCTCCAGCACATCTATGTCCATGGTCAGCAGCTCGACTTTCCCCGAGCGGTCAAGTCAGCAGTATGGCCCCGGCGATATCCCGACCCGGATCGTTGAGGATGATGATGAGCACGCTCACGAGACCGAGAACGTTGACGACCAGCAGACTGAGCGCGGCACTCTGTCCAAGCAGAATAGCGAGGATCTCATGCGGCCCACTACCGCACGGGTGATTTAGATTTTCCATCAGCTTTTCAGGTTAGATGACTGAGACGATCTTGTTTGTGTTTTTTCTTCTCTTCTCTGTCCATTCCTTGTTCTCCTTCTGTTTGGCGAGGCCTTTCCCCCTTTTTCTTTCTTCTACTTCACCTGTGCAGTATCCTGAATACGCACATACGCTCTGGTTGTCTGGCGTATTTCTCGTCGTGTCGATTATTTTTGATCTTCATTATATCCACCCGACCGTCTATGTTTTTCTTGTCCAATAATTTATGGTCCTTTTGCCTCCCTGGGACTTGTTTTCTCTCGTTTTTCTTTTTCTCTTTGCCCTGTTCTTCCCCCGAGGAATTCATTTATTATATGTCGTGCCGTCTGGGATGGAACGGCTTGATATGTTTGATTTGCGCTCATCTCGAAGAGCCTTCCACTCTGCACCCCCTTCCGCACTGTCTGCGGATTATATTTCCTATTTATCTACAGTCCTTGATCTGGATTGATCCGATCTACAAGGGTTTATATAGCTCCCTCTCTAAAATGGATTCTGTGAAATTGAACTTTCCTAAAATTCCCACAAGTTACACACATCGTAGCTAAGCAACTTCAACATGGAGTCATGCAGGTCAAATCCTCCTAGGATTTATATGCTAATCATGAACTATGTACATCACTCCAATCAACCCAATTTCTAGGATCTTATTTCAAGCCAGTTTCCCTGGCACAACAGGATGTCCAGCACTCAAACCACCACAAACCGCCCAAGCCTGCCCATTAACATAGCTACTCTCATCACTACCAAGGAACAGCGCAACACGCGCAACTTCGTCAGCAACAGCACCCCGCTGCAACGGGTTCAATTGCCCGACCTTGCGCTCCGTGCCGCGCTCCCGTGCCCGGTCAAATACAGTCTGCGTCATCCCCGTCTCAATCAGCCCGGGACAGATCGCGTTAATGCGGATACCCGACCCAGCAAGCTGGTACGAGACCGTCTGCGCGATCGACACGACTGCTGCTTTTGAAGCGGAGTAATCAGTTGAGCCAGCGTTAGAGCGGAGACCTGCAACAGACGCCGTGCCGATGATTGAGCCGCTGGGGTACGGCTTTGAGGCTGATGTTATTTTCATTGCTGGGGCGGCGTGTTTGGCTGCTAGGAAGACGCTGTTTGTCCGGGTTGCTTAGTTCAATTTGCATCGGGGACAATTGCGTTTGCTTTGTTTTCGGGGAAATGTACGTACCCGAGAGCATTTACTCGCATCGTGTTTAGGAATCCGTCGCCGTCGATCTCGGTGAATAGCTTCGGTTGGCCTACTACGCCTGCGTTTGCGAAGAAGATGTCGAGTCGGCCGTATTTGCTGACTGCTTCGTCGATGACTCCTGTCAGGGCTTTTTCGTCCGCTGCGTCAAATGTCCGCACGTGCACGTCTACGTTTGGGTAGAGCGATTCCATCTCCCGCTTGTGCGTTGCCAGGTGGGTGTCGCTGAAATCGCAGATGTAGACTGCTTTGGCGCCATTGTTGGCGAATTGGTGGGCACTGGCGCGCCCGATGCCATTGGGAGAGTTTGCGCCTGGAACTTAATGGGTATAGGGCTTTAGGATGGCGTCGGGAATAGTGCTTACCGGTCACAATTACTACCTTGTCCTTGGCCCGGCTGTATGTTCAAGTGTTAGTTATGCACCTAAGCTTGCAATGTATGCAGCGCTAGAAGCTAAAAAAAACAATAATAGGGCTATAAAATCAAGGCTACTTACGGTCCTGCTGAATCAGGGGCAACATGACGGATCTTGGGGATATCCTCGAACGTGCCCTCGGAGGGAATGCCCTCAACGAGCTGCTTGCTCAGAGCCTGAAGACGTTGCTTTGCTGCTGCAGACATATTTTTTTAAAACACTCGGTAACCTTAAAGAGTAGTCAATTGGAAAGCGAATTGTCAACTCAAGAAGAACCGCTTCAATTGCGGCGGCTTTGTAGTTATAACAGCTCATCAGCTTTCCCCACTATGTCGGTTATGCGGAGAGCCGAGGCTCCAGGAATACGTTAGGGCATAGGGACCAATATGGCATGTCAGTCACGTGCCAGAGAACATAAGCACTGAGTCACATGACATCTGTCCGGTCACGTCATGTGCCGTAGGGTATCAAAGCTGTCTTTGTGGGTTTCAAAACGAGACAAATCCGTGCTCTTTGTTTCCTCATGCTTTTGTTGGTCTTAAAATAGGGTATCTAGGGTCGAATCCGTACCCGCCCCTGAAAATCACGGTCGATCTCCCTTCATTCCATCCACGGATCACTACAGCAAGGATCGCCAAGCACGCGCGACAAGACGAGCCAAGTATCCGGAGCTACATAAGCTACGTGATTATTTGTGTCATTAGCTCGGACGTCATTTCCAACTTGCGCAGTTCCAAAATTCCTAAGAAAAGCCTTCATGAAGCCACTAATCAACGATTCCACTGTTCATGCCATTGCCCGGTTGTTGAGTCATGGCAGATTCCGACATCCACTCCCAGCGGCGTTCTTCGTCCCAAGCGTCAAGCGCCTCGAGCAGAAGTCGAAATGCTAAAGTCGTTCGCGCCAAAATGCAAAAACGCCATTCAGGCTCCAACACAACAACTGATTTGACCTCGTTCCCCTCGCTTTCGCCGCCAGACAAATCCCCGACCCTCGCCCGTGGCCTGACGAATACACTGTTATCCGGCGAAGACGGGGAGGAATCAAATGGTGGTGGGACTACCCGTGGGCGGAAGGCGACGCTAGCAAAGTTGACGACTGGGCCGTCGCACAAATCAGGTCGAGCTGCTCTCTTCGCCGACTCTGTCCCTACACATGATATCCCAGGCGCCCTACATTTGGCCGATGATGCGCACATTGAGCGGTTAATTGCTGGAACAGGAGCCGTGAAGATGGTGAGACAGTTCGCTCGCGATCTGGCTCAACGGGACGCTGAGATCTCAGCCCTCCGCCAACGCGCCGATGCAAGGGAGCGAGAGCTGAAGAGAATGCTACGAGACGTGTCTGTGTCCAACCAAGACATTGAACGTCGTCTATATCAGTTGGAGAACCCGCCGGGCGATCGTGCATCGGATGCCGAAAGCACTCATAGTAGCGATCATGCTGGTCAAACCTATTCCGGCCTGAATGGGTTGATGTCTCAAGCTATGGAAGACACCGTTGGCTCTCGTCCTCATGATGAGTCTGCAGAGACGCAGGCCACGATTCGTGCCCAGCGGTTAGATAATGACTCCCGAGGCAGCGGAGCCACTGACAACCGGAAGCGTCAGAGCTCGATTCGGGGCTGGCAGGAGTACATTTTTGGCTCGACCAATACAAGCCGGAAAACCAGTCGCGCCAGTAGCATTATGAGTGATGTTGGTGAACGTGGAGAAGAAGAGACCGAGCGTCCCCGGGTGCCCAGCAATCCTGCAATGCGACGCAAAGCGCTTGATGAGCAGCTATTCCAGCCCCCGGATGGCCCAGCACGAGACGGACCGGCGAAGCGCATTGCTAGCACGTCCGCAAATGGCGACGATACAAGCATTCATTCTCGCAAATCTTCACGATCTCTCGGCTCTTGGACTGTTAAGTTGTTTGCTGGCAATCCCCAGTCGAGTAGAGATGCAAGTGATGCTGAGTCTATCCACAATAAACCCCAACACAAAAGGCCGGACGGAGACAAGAGTGCTTCATCCACACTATCTGGCAATTCTAAGGCTTCAATGTCGGCAGTGGCCGCACTGAAGAAGATCAACAGCAACGTCGGTACGTCTGCTACTGGACGATCTGCTAGTGGATCGAGCGTTCAGGCCAAAATGAACCCTCCTGCGTCGCGAAGGCCGGCAGCCGGCAGCGTGTCCCAGGGCGCGACGTCGGAGACTGCAGATAGAGGCTCGACAAATCTTGGACCCGTCGAGATGGACGCGATTTTGCCCATGGAGTCGAAGCCTCCGACGCTCACGCCTATTTACAACAATTCCCAACCGGGTGAGTTCCTCACCGACCGGTTCGGTTTCATCTATGATCAACATAGAAAGAAGCGCCAGAGGGAAGCCAATACTGCCAAGAGCAGCAATCACCGTTTAAGTATAACCGAGACTCTCGGCTCTCTTCGGACCGATGCGTCAGATCATGAAGATGACCCCGAAATCACAAAACTTCGGCAGGGGCCTTCCGAGGCCTCGCGTTCTCTGCCTGACTCACCAGATGACCCTGACAGCGGAGCTGTTTCCATCCGCCGCTGGCAGGACTATCTGAGGATGCCGTCCCGTCCCACGGAGCTATTGTCCCACACACCCTCTGCGGGCCCGATTGTCTCTTTGACTACCGCGGGAGAAAATCGCTCGTCTGTTTCATATGACAAAGACGGGGCGTTGGCTGTCGGGTCCAGCGCACAACCATCGGCGTCTACATCGGCTATCACAGCCGACAGCCCCGAATTCGCTGGGTTGTCCTCGGATCAGCTCAAAGACACAGCCTCCAGATTCACTGTCGCAGATATGGAGCCCGTAAAACTATTGTTGGAACAGTTGACCGATCTCCACGATACCTTGCAACGCGATCGAACCGTCAGATGGAACGAGTTCCTTCGTAAAGTGCGTGCTGAACGCCGAAAGGAGGGCGAAGCGGCAGCCGCTGCAGCAACTTCCGATCGTTCTCTTGCTGCCGTTGACACACCAGAAGTCTCACTCGCCGACGGCGAAGTTGTAGGCATCGCAGGTCTGGGCAACAAAGGCAAGGTTGGCCGAGCGAAGTGGCGAGAATTCCGCCTGCTCGTACTCGGCGGCATCCCAGTTGCTCTTCGCGCCAAAACTTGGTCGGAATGCAGCGGGGCTTCGGCAATGCGAATTCCTGGCTACTACGATGACCTTGTGCATGGCGTTGGTGGATCGGACCCCGACCCTTCCGTCGTCGCACAAATCGACATGGATATTCGCCGCACCCTTACCGATAATGTCTTCTTCCGCAAAGGGCCTGGTGTCAGCAAGTTGAAAGAGGTTCTGCTTGCATACTCGCGCCGTAACCCAGAAGTAGGCTACTGTCAGGGCATGAACCTCATCGCAGCGTCTTTGCTGCTCATCATGCCGACTGCTGAGGACGCCTTCTGGATTCTGACCTCGATGATCGAGATTATTTTGCCTCAGCACTACTACGACCATGGCTTGCTCGCCTCCCGTGCCGATCAGGTAGTCTTGCGACAGTATATCTCAGAGCTGCTTCCCAAGCTCTCCGCTCACTTAGAGGAACTGGGCATTGAACTAGAGGCACTCACCTTCCAATGGTTCCTCTCTGTCTTTACAGACTGTCTCTCCGCTGAGGCACTGTATCGTGTGTGGGACGTGGTTCTATGTCTTAATGTGACTAGCGCAGTCAACAGCTCCGGGTCAAATGCCTCTGGTACTAAGGAGAGCAGTGACAAGACCGCCAAGGCTGCCGAAAATCTTGCCTCTGGCAGCGGAGGCGGAAGCACATTCCTGTTCCAAGTTGCTCTCGCACTGCTCAAGCTCAACGAGCAGCAATTGTTGACGACCTGCTCGACGCCGGCGGCACTCTATACATACATCAACCACCAAATGACTAACCACGCGATCAGCATTGATGGCCTGATTCAAGCTAGTGAAGCACTGCGAAATGTGGTCCGCCGCGAAGATGTCGTTGCACGTCGTGCTGTTGCTCTGCAAGAAATGCGTGAATTGAGCGGCGGTGCAGGTGCCTAGCTGCTCTGATGTGGAAGTTCTCATCATAGCGTTAGATTCGTTTCCTACATTTTTTTCATGCGATGCCGATACGACCTGAGCATAAGGCAAGGAGTTTTGGCTTTTCTGTTCTGTTCCTTTTCTTCTCATTGCCTGGCGCTATTCCCTCATTATTCGTTTGTTTGCGGAAGTTGTTTGACATAGCGATGTTCTTGTTGCCCGTCTCATACACCCAGCATTTGAGATACCCCTGGATTTTATATTGGGCGGCAGCACTGTTAGACCTGTTTGAAAGAAATCAAAATCTTTTTCGATCATTGTTATTATCCTATGCATTATTATGAATCCTACGGCCTGAAGTGTCTGAACATGGCTCACTCCAGAACTTTCAATTTATCATACGAATTCCGATTCTATGATAATACAAGGGAGAACAAGCTAATATGAATCATTTCTTCATTTTCGCGAATGAACGATGGGAAACCCCAAAAGCAGAACAGCCGGCATTACTACCAACGACAAGCCTCATATCTCCAAGGAAAGCACGAAGGAACGCATTGACTCAATCACCTCGACTATTCAAACCGAAGACCATCAATGGTCTGCTCAAACATGACTATTTAGTTATCCTGTCTCAGGTCTGGGCTTCCTCGTAGTCGTCTCGAAATCAGCCAATGCCGGCCCATCAGCCCTCTCCATATACCGAAGGACCTCCAACTGGTGAAGCTTGTATTCAAAAGTCTGCGCATCCGAGACACTCCTGCAGAGCTCCCCATCAGAGCTGATAGGTGCTGTGATAGGATACGGTGCGGTCGGTACGAATCTAGCCTTCATCTGAGGCTTGAAGGTCTGCCGGGCTGCTTTCATTCTTCGGCCATCTTCGGTGCCGGTGTAGCCGTCATATTTGATGTTGGATTGGTCCATGATGCCTAGGTTCTGATGTCAGTGATTATCCGGCTTCTCAAGGGTTCTCACGAACATACGCTCCATATGCTTGATGTAGAGGCACATTCGCTGATACGTGCGTTGGAACTCGCGCTTCTTGATTGTTGCTCTGACATCAATGTCCAGCATCCATGCGACCATTGCGCAAGACAGTCCTGTTCTATCTGTCAGATTCTTGTCTTTGAGTGATTTGGGATTATTGGCTTACCGTCTTTGCTGTAGCCATATTGTTCGCTCAGATACGGCGCTGGGACCTTTTCCATGCGATTCACGAAATCTGGGGGAAGATTGTCTGCGGCCATTTCGAGCAACACTAGGAGGAATGATCAGAAGATATCGAAGAGGAGTTGAAGAAGAGGGAATTCCTTCGCTTTTTCTTTTTTCGCTCTTCGTTCTCTTTGTTCTTCCCCGGTCTATCCCAACCAGCCAGTCTGACAGGACCGTTCTTTGTCCTCACATATTTCCAGGGCTCTCCGAAGGCAAATAATTCGTTGGTATGAAAGAGGGAATTGGGGGGATTTGAGACGTTCTGTGGTCAAATTCTTTGTTCTCAAAATAGACCCTGTATCCTTCCGCTTGGGCGCTTTGTTCAAATCCCAAGCCCTACTTTCTCTGACATTGACTGGATAATCCAAATATTCAATGACCGTAAGTCAGACATTCCCGGTATTTCTATGTTCATTTGGTCTATATAACATCCTTTCTCTTCTACCTCTTCTGCCCATTCCCTTTGGTCCCATCTTCGTCTCGCCAAAATGAATTACGAGCGCATGGCAGCCGACATCCCCGCCCTCTACCGGCTATCCAGGGAGTCCAAAGGTAGTCATCTCTCTCTATTCCTGTTCAACCCTCCATCCCCTAGTCCACCAGAACTAACAAGTAACCAGAGGCCGATCTCCTCAACGGTCTTCTAGGCTGGATCCGCAACGACACCTTTGGAAAAACGGCCGATGTCTGTGCCCTCTGGGGTTCAATCGTCGAGGCCAACAAGCACCTTGCCAAAATCGATCGTAAGACTATGCGCTCTATATCGTAATAACCATTGACTAATTCGGGTTCAATTTAGGTACGCTGCAAGCGCGTAAGATTGACCATGAGCACTTCGATCTCAAAGAGATTCTGAATTCGGAGTTGAAGCAGGCTAAGGAAATGATGGCTGATATTCCCGGTGGTAGAAGTGCGACTACTATCACTACTGATGAGGATTTTTCTCTTGCTGTTAAGCGGTTGAAGTATCTCCGCGAGTACAGATAGTCCTGGTTTTGTTTGGGGTGAATTCTGTTGATGTTTCGTATGTTCCATATTTCAATGGATAATGCTGTTCATCTACAGAGATTTAAACCTGTCTGTTGTAGATAGCCGGTCTCTCGCTTCATCAAAGAAGAGCGCAAGCAAGGCAGCTGTCTCAACGAATGAGAACCAACCGTATTTCCTATAGGCCCTGTTGAGGGCTGCCTTTGGCTATATGCTTCAATCCAACACGTTCTTCCACATTAATAATATACAGAACATTTCCAGTCCAAAACCTAGGCCCCCAACTAAGGCGCTGTCTTCCAGACGCCCTCGGCGACATCCCTCCAATCTCCCGCCCAAGCAACCACCCAATACCACATAGAGTATCGATATTCGACTTCATAGACGAGTGCTCGGGCCAAAGCATCCAATGAGCATGCGGTATATATGGATAAGTATCTAGACGAGTAGCAACGCCATGATCACGCACGAGTTTCTCATATATCAACCCATCATCACGCAGCGTGTCCAACACATCAACCTGTACATGAGTCGGCGGCATACCAGCAAGCTCAATGTACTCTGGATTCTGCAAATTCATGCCGCTATCTAGAAACAGAGACGAAGCCCTAGTCTCAGTTGGGAACTACCTTTACAAGTCTATAAAGGTAAAGAGACAAATCAAATGGTCTGTTTGATATATACAAAGCCAGGTACCGGTGGAAAAGGCATTCCCGCCGACAATCCCGGTCAATAATCGGGGAATCGGACACAGATTTATACTATTATACTCCGGACTTGGGTCTGCTCAGCCCCAACGGGGGTCAGAGCCCTGCAAGGGGGGTTAGTGGGGCGGTGAACACGCCAGCCGGTCGATCAAAGGTCGGTGAGCATGCTGGGCTCGGAGGATCTCGACTTGATTCAACGACTGTTGAGAAGCCGCGAATATCAGAGACGATGTGAGACGTTGTGTCGGAAAGGTCGCGAGAGGCTGTCATATCTTCTTTCCTCAGCTCGGGCCCTGATCCACCCAGAACTGACTGTTATCCAACACCGTATTCAGATCCAGCGAGTCCATTGTCGGACGCAGTCCCAGATCCATCACATCCCGTGCAACCGCTTTGATCTGCCGCATGATCGACTGGGAAATGGCCCAGGTGCGAGCCAACGACTTGAAGACACCGATCGTCAACGCCAGACGGTCGCGGCTGGGGTCTGGCATTTGACCGGCTTTGACAGAGCAGGTGGCCAGTTGCACAATGGAGCTCAGAGTGAGTGCGCAGATGAAAAACGGGGTGTGCTTGATAACGGGCAAACGGAAGGCAGCAAGGCGGGACAGCTCTCGGGCGGCCTTGGCGGCCTTCATGGCATGCTCATTGTGGGAGAATGCAGGCACACTGATCGGGCCATGGTGGCCACAGATGACTTCCGCGGCAACGGCGGGAGATGAGAGCAGATCAGACCGCGGGAAGTTGAGGTAGATGGCTGCGCCGTTCAAGATCATGGTCGCCTGGAACATGATCTCATCCACGCTCCCGTCGGGTCGCAGGAGCTCCTCCTTGGACTCTGGCAAGTGATGGCCCCAACTACCAATGCGTGCATCAAGAGCTTCCACATGGTCCTGCTGGCCTTCGGTCATATCTTGCATCGCCACCACACGACCGAGAATCCGTATGGATTCAATGCGATAACAGTATGAAGAGAAGTCACGCTCTTCATCCGCAAACACGCGCTCATCAAATTGCGCAATGGTCGGGGACGGTGGCGGTGGTAGGGCGTCATAATAAATCCGCTCCTCGCATGGAAGTGGGACCTCGAGCGGTACTTGGTTGGTTCGGTATTCACGCTGCACACCGAGAGCAGTCATGAGCCCCTCGATTATGAAGAGCTCCCACCAGGTGCGTCGCAGAGACTCTTCGCGGATTGGATCCCCATTGCCTACAACGATTGCGAACGTCCCTTGATGCATGCCAAGCTCAAAGGCTGAATCTACTGCTGCGGCTAGACAAACGCCGGCCTCGCCACGCTCATTGTCTGAGTGAAGTACAATCGCCAGCAGAAGCAGGGCTTGCACCTTTTCCACCGACAAACTTTGTTCTTGCACCATTGCGACAACCGTAGGCCGGTAGGTGTCACTCGAGGCAGCAGGAGTGAAGTGGGCACCGATGAACTTCATCACCTGCTCCAGGTATGCGGGGAATACGGTGCGATATAGGAGCCGGTGAGGTGGCAGGATTGGATGGGCGGCGTGGAAATAATTATAGTAGATATCGAGTAGGTAGCCATCCCCGCCGGCAGCAGAGGAAGAGTCCGGAGTCAACGGTCCGCTGATTGGGCGAGTGTGTGGGACAATTGGGGTTGAAAGTCCCTGCAGTCCAGGACTAGTCGACGCAGAGGAGGGCAATGGTATCGTTGGCGCATAAGTGAAGCCAGCCTGCAAGGTCCAATCCACGGGGATATCGAGCATGCCTACCGGGTTGGGATCCATGGGCAGGTAATCCGGCGAGTTAGCCCGGCGCTTTTTCGAGGGGCCCTTGTAACCTCTCCGAGACTTAGTATATTCGCAAGCTGATCCGGTCTGTTCACAGCGGCTGCAGACGGGAGTCCTGCTGTCGCATTTGAGATGTTTGTGACGGCACTGAAGACAGGCCAGTAATGCAGGGCCCGGTTTGGACCCAGAAGTAGCCTGTAATTCGGTCATAGTGAAGGAAGATGCATATATGAAATGGCTAAGGCGATAAAATAGAATTGACTGAGCAAGACGAGTAGAGGGGAAGAGAAGAGGGGGAGGATTGAAGATGTTCCAACGTTCCAGTGCTCCGGCCCGAGTGGTAATCCGCAATACGCACTTAAGGGGTGAGCACTTGTTGAACTAAGGGCGCGTCTATCTTAAGGAAGAGTGTATGTATTCCTCGAGAGGTCAACAAGAATATTGATATGTATTAATATTCAAATGTTCTTGAACAAGGACGTAAAAAGATACCAAAGTACGAAAGTTTCAAAGTTATGAAATATTTTATACGGTGTACTGACATTACTGACATTAGACTGACATTACCCGATTAGCTCTCACCACCTTATCAACTACATCACATCTCTTGACCTTGACTCTCTTCCAAGATTCCTCTCTTCCTTTCAAACTTTTGAATCCTCTCTGAAGAGAGAATCCCCCAATTCCTGCTCTTTGAGACACCCGCAATTACACTACACCGTGTAGTGTCACTCGAACTACTGGCCGACGTGTCTTCTCCGATTATATCACCCATCCCTTAAACGCTTTGTCTGTTGTCGTTTTCTCTCTTGGTTTCCTCCGTGATTATCTACATTGCTCCTCCGTGGCCTCCTTTCACAATGATCTCCGACGACGACCTCTACCGCCTCGCTATCTTCCTTGGCTCCTGCGCCATGCTGATGATTGTCCTATACCACTTCCTCGATGTCAATGCCAGCGAGGAGGAACCAGAGTCTGCCGAATCAGCAAACCAGATTAAGGCCGAGGGTGCTGTTCCGGCCGTGTCCACAGACAAGGTGTCGGCTTCAAGGAAGGGGAATTAAATCCGATATGCGACTCGAGTAGAGAAGGAATACAAGAATCCGACGGGGAACCAAGATACCAGTACCTACATCATTTGATTTTACTTTTACCAGCGGTTCTGGCACAAGCCAATTGTACACTACCGTCCATTCAGTTGGAGAGAAAGGCAATCATCGCCAATCTCATGGCTTGATTCATCAATGCTCTTTGAGTAACTTGAAATTGTGGGTTCCCGGGAATTCACCGCGTAGATCTCGATCTCGTAGGCAATGTGGAACCGTGTGCAAAATATTGTGAGCCATGCCAGGATGGCAGATTATGATATGCTTTCAATGCCAGTTCCCATGCAAGCCGCTCGCCATGCAATGAATCGAATCCCAAGAAGGGCGAAAATAAAAGGAAAATAAACGAATATTTGAGCCCCTCTCAACACATTGTCCTAAGTATCACAAAAGTCGATCCCAAAGTCGATCCGACACATCAACTCTCCCCCACAAATGCGATTTCCCCAGTGTGTACCCTGCGCTGCCGAGCTGGTGTCGACAGACGACGGTCACTCCAGTCCATCTCAGGTCCAATCTGCTGCTTCCAGTGTCGACCAGCTTCGATCAGGGCTTGGGCCTTCGTCTTCTCGGTCGACTTTCCATGGGCCTTGCTGAAGGCCTTGACCTGATGCTCATCGACCGGCAAGACCATGGTCCCTTTGCGGGCACTTCGGTCACCCAGAACGGAAGGGTGGTTCGGGTTGTTTTCCGCTAGAACGTTCATCCGATTAGACATTTTCTTCAAATCAAAAACAAACTTCGTGTAGATCAGCTCTTGGAGGAGCGTCAAGCGCAAGCTAGTTATGATTCTCACCAGTTACTGGCACCGTCGGTCCATCCCCAAGCTCCCAAGCAATTTTAGAAATGTGCTCGGTCGCCAAATGCTGAAACATATCAGCTGCAGCCATTGGCGTCTTATTGCCGCAGACTTTCCATTTGCAAACAAGGGAATGCGGTATATGCACTTTTATCACGTGGGCTCGGACCGAATCAATGTTGTGAAGTTGGGCAGCGCACCCCTCCCATTTGCATGGGAAGATTTGATAATCAACAGGCTGCTCACGGTGAATGGCAACTTCAATGTTGCTCCCAACGCTCTTCGGGGCTCGCCCTCGTCTTTTTGTGGGCATCTTGGCAGGTGACAGTGGAATGACAACTTCTGGCTGGGGAAGACGCCTTGCCTCGGGGGATTTGACGGTCCGACCAGAGTCAGACTGGTTCTCGACCGTCTGCCTTTGAGGTTTAGGCTTTGTTGTAGACTTTGGGCTCACTTGTTTCGTAGTAGGCGGCGGTTTTGGTGTGGCTGCACTGTTCGTCGTCGAGCGTCGTCGCTGTTCGGGTTGCGGCGGTGGGTGCGGCGGTGGGGCAGGGGGAGTGGGTAAGGGGGCGGGCTTTTTGGATGAGAACTTCGGCGATGAAGGTACAGCTTCGACCCTGGGAAGTCCAGAAGGCAAGTTTGAAGAAAGAATATGTTGGGGAGAATGATAAGTCGGAGGTTTGAAAGGCAAAGTACCCCAAGCGCTCAAACCACCAGGCGGGGCGCGCGCGTCGATCCTTTCTGGCAATGCGACTTGGCGATTTGGCGGTGTGTCACGTACGGGAGCGTGATCCCGTGCCATCACGTGATTAGGTGTAGAAGTGGGGTCACGTGGACGTGATTCCCACTGAGGGTGAGGAATTGGTCGAGGTATTTGGGGTGCGGGAACCGGAGGCACTTGAGGTTCAGGCTGCTCGGCGTCCACCAGGTCCCAACGAAAAGTTGCCAGGTCTGCATAGTAATCAATTCTGGTAAAATTACGGCGTAATGGATCAAGATGATGGTTTAGATGCTTTTCCTTCGGGTGTCTTCCCGCAGCAATCAGTACATCCCGTGCGATCGTGGTGGGATCATAGGATTTTTTGGGTAGTGCATCGCTCGGGTTTATCTGCTGGACAAGGTCGCCACGGTTTTTAAGGATTCTACCGTGGCCTCGAGGCCGAGCATTTTCCATAGGAACTTGGGCCCCTGGTGCCGAACTACCCGCTGATGGGTCGTTTGGGGGAGTTATTGTTTGTCTCTTGCCACCATCCAATAGTCGCTTCTTTGCGGGTGGCATAGAATCACTATAATTCTCTCCGGCTGGAACCCACGGTATTTTATGATGCGGTGGTGGTACGGGCAGCGGGTACCGCCGCGACTGCGTGTTGTCCACAGCGGGCTGTTTAGCCACGGCCGAGTGAGAGAAGGTATCCAATCGAGGTCCTGAGGTGAATGAAGACTCAGGCGGTATTGGGTTTGAAGTGTCAGAACTGGTAGCCGGATTCTGTGCTGTAGGGTTGGAAGACTCTTGATTGATTATGGTCGACTGGCGGGTCTCAGAGACCAGACGCGCAGTGTCCATCGAATGGGGGCTTGGCGGTGCATTCGGATGAGATTGTCTTTGGACCTTGGCTGGAGTCGTGGAATGACTCTGATGTGGGCTCTGCAATGCTTGGGGCCTTGCCACCGGTGTATGTGTCCTTCGAACTGGGGGCCCCGGCCACTGTCTCTGCGCTGCAGCTGACCAAGATATTTGCTGGGTATTCTGAGCCGAAGTCATCGAGTGGCTTTGGTATGGTCTCTGAGATCCTTGGGGCCCTGCCGCTGAATGTGTCCTTTGACTTGGAGGCCTCGGCCTGGTTCCTTGTGCTGCAGAGGAATGAGGTGGCTGCTGAGTATTGTGGGCTGGCATTGTAGAGTAGCTGTAAGAAGGACTTTCCGTGTGTGTTCTTTGAACTTGTGTCATCATCCTTTGTGGCATGTGCATTTGGGACAGCACCTGGGGATTCTGTTTTGGGTTTGACGAGAGCCTTTGATACGGGCTTTCGTATGTGGGCACAGCCCGTGCCATGGGTTGGTTCATTCCCTGTGTAGTGACTGTCGGTCTTGTAGTTTCGTAGACCCTATGGGTGCTCTGATGGGCCGAGGAGTTTGGCATAGAGCCGGAAGGCCTCTGTGGGGGGCCAGCGGGACCCATGCGAGTTTGAACATGGCCATGTGCACCCTGATGTGCCTGAGGAGCCAAGTGCTGCTGTTGGGACGGAGCGGGGGGATTTGGTCGGTGATTTGAATCGTGGGAACGACCTGTTGGGTTTGCGGAGTGGCTAGAAGGAGGATTGTCGAATTGAATATTGCTGTTTTGCTGGTGTGTTTTTCCTCCGGACTCTGCACCCGAGGCATGCGAGTACATCTGATGATTCAGGGCATGATTCGTCCCAGAATTGGCTGACCTCATAAATGAATATGACATCTGTGCCTGCTCCTGCATAAAGGCCGCTTTAGCGGCCTCCTCCGCATCGTGAAACACCTGGTGTGTTTGATAAGCCTCATTGTTGATATTGGGGTCGGTTAGACTATCGGCAGGAAGAAAGCTCTGGAGCCAATCGAATTCGTCCATACCTCCATTAGACATTTCAAATTGTGCTGAAGCTGTCTAACAGCTAGAATCTCATGGCTGGGGATGTTGTGGGACCGAGCGAAGAAAAGGCTTGATCGTAATCCGTTGGGCATGGAGGGGTTGAATCGCGGCCGAATAGGGAAAGGCTGGGTATAACAAGCAATCTCAAAAAGTCTATGAGACGCAAAATTGCGACCAAAATTGAAGAGTCAGGAAGGAAGTCCTTACAGTCCCGAAGAAAGCGCGGCCAAAGAGCTGGCCTGGCACAGATGTTGTCGAGGCGCATCGCGAAGCGCGTTGGAGGTGGGTCCCGTCATCAACCAATCATATAACGAGATGTTTATGCCTTGTTTATTAGGTGTCTAGTTGCAAGCCCTGAGACGGCTTAGCGGGAAATTAGTAAGCACACAATCCGGATCCAAGTTGGAATATTCGGCTACACAAGAAAAGATCCTCTCTTCGACCAACGCCAACGACACCCGTTCAATTCCCACTCACGACCTTTAAGATGGCTGTCCGAACCCACGGTGCGTACTCTCTCGCATCTCGCCTTGCGCCGATTTGATTTACAACTGCCCGAAACCCCTATCGATACGAATTTTCGCCAATCTTCAACTTTCAATACTGATGGTGTCTCCTCCAGGTATCGCCTCTTCGCGGAGCAAGTCTCGCAAGGCTCACTTCCAGGCCCCCTCCAGCGAGCGCCGTGTCATCCTCAGCGCCCCCGTCTCCAAGGAACTTAAGGAGAAGTACGGAGTATGTACCACTTGAACATCCAAATCGAATCTGCGTCGTTCCGAGTCGAGTTTTCGGGATTGGAAACTAGGACGACACATTCGCCAGCATCACGCAATACAGGACAATTCTAACCAGTGTTCTGTAACAGATCCGCTCCATTCCTATCCGCAAGGACGACGAAGTCGGTGAGTTTTATCCTTGATGCAACCTAGGATCCTTCTCAAGATCATGAAACTGACTATTGTATGCAGTTGTTGCCAGAGGTTCGCAGAAGGGACGTGAGGGAAAGATCACCAACGTCTACCGTCTTAAGTTCTCCATCTTCGTCGAGAAGGTACGATTCGAATTCACATGACAGTCATTGCGGTGGATACTTACTGCGGTTTTAGATCGTTCGCGACAAGAGCAACGGCCAGAGCGTGCCCATTCCCCTCCACCCCTCCAAGGTCGTCATCACCAAGCTGCACCTCGACAAGGACCGTGAGCAGATCATTGAGCGCATGGCCAAGGGTCGTGAGGCTGTCAAGAGCAAGTCGGCTTAAGGGATTTCTTACGTGTGGGGTATAGGTTCATGTTGCAATGGCGGTTGACGGCGCGGGTTCATTTGAAGGACTCTTGAGAAACGGAGTTTCCCACCTGCTATGATCAGGGTAAAGTTTCTGAAACCAGGTGCATTGCGATGAATGAAAAATGAACAAAATTTCCTTTTTCTTCTATCCGGAGTCGGTGCTCGCAAGGCAATTCACTTTGCGCAGCCGGCGTTCTTTTTCCTTACGTCTCCCGCGCACATAGGAACGTCCGTCAATGCTACAGCTCAATCTTCAGGCCGTTTCGTTCCGTGTCCAGTTTGCAGCTCGTCCGATCTAGCATGTCTTCCTTCACTTTGCTCGGTTCTGTAGCGACCTCTCCACTCGCTTCCAATCCCAATTCCTCCCTATTGGAAATATTGGAACTAGACCGCCTTATTATCTCCTCGTCAACCCTGCGCCTTTTAGGACGGACCCTATGGTTGGAGAGGTAAACACTTGGCGTAGACAAAACCACAGGGCTACTGGGAAGCTGGTAGCCTCTGTCTTACCTGCAGACTCGCTCTGATGCTTTCGGGCAAGGACGAAGTGGGTTTGATGGTGAGGTACATATCTTACTCCAGTTGGGGGATATATAGGCAGTAGATTGTAGGAACCGGCTCTATATCTCCGATGCGGGGATAATGAATACTTCTTATCAATCAATTGATGTACTTTACTTTGCATCAATCTTTCCTTTCAACTTTCCTAGCATTTGTCTTGTGCAATTCTTATGCTTCTGCTACCTGTACATCGTGCAGAGCGCCAGATTGCAATGGATATAGAGATGAGCAAAATGTAATGCGCCCTCGATACTAGTAGCTTTGCTGTTTTATTGTATATCCACTCGAGTAAGATCGTGGTTTCTTTTAACAAATTGCAAATTGGTAGGAATACATGCGATTCAACTTGGATGTACATATCACCCTGGATCCGTATTTTTCGCCATGCCTAGCCGAGTCAGTGGTAAAATCCAATTACATATGATAGCTAATCGGTCCATCAGATACTATGGCTTATTGAATAGATTGTACTTACATGCCAATAAACAAGAAATCCATCATTTACACAGCTAAAGCCTTGACAGGACGGCGACGTGAGACATACCAAACCCACAGGTTAGACACCAAACTCTTTCCATCACTCGGTCCTATAAGGGGTATGCAAAATCCAATACACTGAAGGATACAAGTCAGATAGATTTAATATACAAATCCGAGTAGGAAGATAAACCAGGACTAAAAGCGGAGTAAACTCAGAAAGTAGGAAAGCAGATAACCATCGCATCATGTCTCATGAGGAAGTCGGAAACCGAAGCAACCCCAGAACCTGGATATTTGAAGAATAAAGCACGCTCGCTGAAATGTTCGACTAGCCATCCGAAGCTGCGCTAGTGTCCAACACACTTGCCCCATGCAGGTAGTCCACATCCCATACCAATGAACAGATATAGCAAGAAAATGACGACCACCACCATCATGATCATTAACTTAGTATTCTTCCACCACATCCGCCTCCGCAGTCCCCGACTACGGATCCGGAAATCATGCGCACTCCCGCCAAGCCGATCCGTCTTGTCAACCAGCAGATCAATGCGCTCGCCGCGCTCCAGGACCCGCTCAATATTCTCGGTCATTATATCGCGGACGCTGTCAATCTCGCGTCGGGCTGATGCGAGCGAGTCCGCTGGTGGGGCGGTGTTGTAGGCTTGTAGAAGAGAGCGCAGCTCGTTGTTGAAGGCAGCGCAGCCGTAGGCGGGCAGTGAGGCGAACTCGGTTGTGGTTGGCTCGTAGGTGGTCAAAAACTTGCGCTTCATTTCTAGTAGGTAGGCGAATGGGATGCGGCGGCCTTGCTCTGCCGATGCAACCACCACAAAGCTCAGGGGAGCGTGTGAGTTGGGCTCTGCGATGTTGCCATCCTCGGATTGGCTGCCTGTTGGCGAGTCGGCAATGTAATGGACAAAAAGCCGTTCATGGGTGAAGGTGAGCTTTTGCGGCTTGTCGTGTGTGATCTTTGGGAGGATGATGGAGGCTAGTGAGGAGGCAGCGGTCGATGAACTACCCGGCGAGGAGTGTTCGGCCAGAATAGTAGTGCGATGGGCGATGCACGAGCTGAAGTAGATGATATGTTAGTACAAGAGGAAACTTTTTGATCGCTCAGATATCAGGCGGGCAAGACTTACTAGAGCAACGAGCTCGTCTTGGAGGATGAAGCCATAGTAATATGATGTCAGTGGCCGTGACCTCAAATACAGACGGTTTGTAGCGAGAAAAAGGAGGAGTAACGGTCAATGTGGCAGAAGAGCCTGCAGTTCACAAACGCTTGTGTAATACACAGTTATAGGAGCTACTAGTAAGTAGTTTGAAAGGTTCTTGAAATCTGGAGTACCATGCACCCGTGGACTGGGGCAGTTCGCGCAAAGCCGCTGAGTCAGCCCACCTCAATGCCCCGGCGCCCTCCAGCTACCTATGTAGGTACCTAGGTAGCCCTGGAGTTGTTGCCCATGTCTTTCAGAAAGCGTCAGTACGGCGATACAACCCACACAGCCCAGACTAAGCTTCTGACAAGGCCCGTAGACCTACCCGTGGACATCGCCTACATATCTGGAACACTTACTGTCGCCTGGCAAGGCATGGTACATTGCAGACTACCTACTTTGAAGGACTTTGCGCGCTATGAACGACCGAAGCTTAAACATCAATTCACAAATATTAATTTACTATTTCTCGCAAGCACTAACTCCCAATCACCAATGGATCACGAAGGAATCAAGTGTGTACCATCCCTACAGACGTCTTGAGAGACTAACTAAATAATAGTTCTCCTTACGTCGTCGGAAACGAAATCAAGTTACAGTTGAAGACACCGTATGGTGGGCAGACAACAGACGCCAGAATCATCAAGGTCTTTGAACCATTCACCCTTTCCTCTACAACGGTCGAACGACTAGCATCTTCTTCTTTGGACTCGCCCTCCACTTCTTGTCCATCTCGTTATCTAGTTCGGGAACTGGAGGGTGTCCTAAAGGCGAGGACCCTCTGGACAGTGAGTCGGGAGCTCAGACGGACCAAAAAGCAGCGCCAGGGCTCTCAGTAGTTGGTTTGGCTCTGTGTGTTATATGCAATCCTCTATTGATTTTATGTCGCAGTAAAATTTCAAGTCCTCTTCCAAAGGAGAAAGAATCTTCTCTTCCACCTCATTTTGGAACTTTTCTTCTGTCAGTGATGTGTATACCGCGTCTAGTCCAGATATACACCGCAAGACACTGTTCTTATAGTTCGGGCCGGAGTCCATCTCATTAGCCAAGCGTCGCGCTGCCAAAGGGTCGGAGAATTCTGGTGGCTAGATTGTGAAGTCAGACCTGTAAGCTACCCGAGGTGGCTATGGATGGTACGTACCATCTTTCTTTCAGCTTCGTTTTTCAGGTTCTCAAACACTTCTCGGTACCAAAGCTCTAATAGAACAATCCCCAGTGAAAATAGACATGGAATCGATGCATTCAACCAGGGTTTTGGAAGACTTTGGGATATATCAGTCAAGCCCAAATTCCGAGTTTCAAAGCTGCGTCGAATCAACGGGCCGTCGAAGTCAACTGTGGCATCCAAGGAACGGAGGAACAAGATGTCATCTTTGCTCCAGAAATCTGTCAACCAATCTGTAGTATGCAGCTGCATCACCGAAGAAGCTAACTTTAATCCCAGCCTCGATCGTTGCTCTTGACGGAATGATTTATCACGCAGAACTTGGGCCAGGGATACCGTATCAATCTTGTTGAAGTCCAGTAGTCTTTGATGGTAATCCATAGACCTGATACGATGCTGTCGGCCTTTCTCACTTGTGATGAATCCCAGCCAATCCCGTGATGAGGATGGCCTTATAATGGTTGCGCATAGGTCGGAGATGTCTTCATAATCGGACGCTGTTGGTGAGGGTGGATCGGCAAATCTCACATGGCTATGACGATCAGTATCCCGGCAGAGCTTTGTTTCATTCGTTTTCCAAGGCTCCATCTCAATCTCTCGCCAGTTTCTCGGTGAAAACGCAATATTGGAAGTAAATATAGCGTGGAAATAGAGGCCTTTTGCAGTGGTTTTCGCACTGCGGAATTCTAGTTTCATATTCACATCGTGCCGCAGCATGCATTTGCAGCTAGGTGATGCTGGAAATCTGTTCTGAAATATCTCATACAGATCAATGGCGTGAGAACGCATCCGCACATAGTGCTTGGTGCTTCTGCGTGAAACACGGCGTGTAGCAGTCGTAGGCTGATTTTGCTCTGTCAATCGCGCTAGAAAGGTGTTCAGGCGCCCGGCTTCTTCAAGGTGTCGGGTGATATCATCCTTCTTGAGCACGAGGATGATCTTCTTCCACTGCCGACGACGAGACTTTTTATCGAGCGGTTTGGACTAAATGGGATATTTAAGTCAGAATCAGCAGCGAAGCCAATTGACAATAAGCTTACCTGGCCGTCGTCTGCATCTATCGCAGTCAAATCCCTGATCTTCGCCAGCTCTTCGTTCATATCCTCCACCGTGTCTAGATATTCCTGCACAGACTTTTGACGGAAGACATGTTCCTTGACAAGATCTCCTTCCCGCCATCGGGGATCTGTTGGATCTTGCATCATCTCGGCTATATCTTCTTCCCCAACTCCGCACTGATTGGCAACATCCTCCATGAATCGCCTGCAAGAGTTGCTAAAGCTGGTCTGCTCGCGGGCCAGACCTCGACCGATGCGTTTCAAAACATGTTGATAGTGAAATAAGTCGTTGACTAAGCCAGTTCCTTCCGAATAGAACTTGAGGCCGTGGGTTATAACCGGAAAGACCGCCAGAACAACTCCAACTATCTCGAAACCACTCATATCGAGAACGACATAGACCAGAGGGCAAGAGCAAATGCCTTGAAATGCCTTGAAATTCCTTGGAAAATAAAGATGGAAGGTATCTTGGAGCGAGATGGGGGTAGGCGCTATGGACAGCACATCAACCCCGCTATGACAATTACGCGCCAACCCGAGACAGGCAATTGATCTCAACTTCTCTCATTCCTTCATGGCCGTACACTCTCTGTGACCACCTACTCCGGCATTCAAAGCTGTACCGGCAGCAGACATCTCATTTTCGCCTCAGCATCCGCCTTCGTCCCGGGCTGGTGTTTAAGATGGAGTTAGAGAGAGACTCATCGACGAGTTCCCTCATTGCGCTATGTATTCGCGACTTCCACAAACTGCTAGATTGTATCCCAGGTAGACAAGACAATATCCGACTGAAGGTGCAGGATGAATTGGGCATGCTACGGGTGTGGGCTGGAAATTTCGGTGCACATCGCAAACAGACAGACCGATTATCTTTGGATCACCGGCTCCGAGAGGCCCCGGACTTACATCGAGAGGTTCAAAATCATATCAGGGATATTATCGAAGCCATCCAAGGAGGTATTTGAATTCCCTCAATTTGAACACTCGAATCGTTACTTATTCTGTCTAGCGATCTCTTTTTTCTCGGCAAAAGGAGAGTTCCTCAATCTCGATGATACCTCTGCTGGCTCCGAAATGGACGAGTTGGACGCAGATGATTCGGATTCAGACGGGTTTTGGGATCAGGTCAAAGCAGAGAGTAATGAGCACTCGAGGCTGGACGAATATATGCTCCACATTCAATATACAATTGCCAGCCTGTAAGTTACCCTTGTTTGAAGAGCACTAGCACTGACGCAATGCAGTTACAAATTCTCCTTGACTCTTCAGAACCCAGCACATCGGTATCGCACAGCTCATGTATCGCGTATTGAACTTAGCCATTTCGAATTCTACGACATCCAACATGTGTCAGACGAATACAACATTCCACAGAGCAGTACGCTCGCTCAACGTCTCGGCAAAGCAAACACAAAACGCCGTCAACTCCTCGCGTATTACAAAGAGCACGCCGAAGAGACTTCCAATTATGTTGGCGTAGCTGTGCAAAAGGTCACAAAGGTCCAAGGGGATTCAACCAAGGACACAGGAACCCGAAGCATCTCTACAAAATTGACACAGGATGACACGGTCTACCGTAGGGATAAAGATGGCGATTCGGATTCGGGAGAAACAAAGTTCTCTGCAACGACCTCGATCGCCGGTGGCCAGGCACATGTCTCGATGCCGCCACCGCCGCCAGCAGACGTGGTGAACCCAACCCAGAATCAACCATTTATCTGCCCATATTGTCGCCAGTCAATCCAACTCGAGGATATGGACAAAGACTGGAAGTATCATGTATACAGTGACTTGCGGCCCTATATCTGCACATTCGGCGACTGCGTCAAATCTAACCAGCTGTACGACAGCTACACGGAATGGAGTGAGCATGAACGACAATTCCATCGGCGAGAGTGGATTTGTAATATATGCTCATATGCTTTCAAATCCGAGGCTTTATTCCGGAATCATCTTGGGGATACTCATACCGGAGTACTTCCTGAAGACCAGCGGGAGGCGGTGGTGAAACTGTCCGAACGATCTACATCTTCTGCACAGCAATGCCCCTTGTGTACGACACCTCCCACTTCGAACCCGAGTCACTTTCAGCAGCATCTAGCCCAACATCTCCGGGAACTCTCTCTTTTTGTTCTGCCCCATCCCGATCCAGAAGAAAATGAGGACGCAGCCCGCGAGGGAGAGTCAAATGAGTTCCAGCAAGTTGTGGTAATTGACGATCAAGGGAGAACATCATGGGAGTATACATCAACAAATCAAAACTCTTCAGTGATGGAGAGAGGTCAAACTTTGAGTGAGGGTTCGGAATCACATGATAAACTCGAAAGCCCCGAGGCAGAGAATCAGCCAACTCAAGGCCAAGTGGACAATGAGCTCCGGGAAATGGAGAAAAATAAAAGGATTCTGGGGCTGGAGCACACATTGACTGTGGAAAGCATGAACAGGCTCGTGTCAACTTATTGCAAGCGGGGCCAATTGGAGGAGGCCGCTAAACTTCTAGAGCAAGTGCCGGCGATAAGAAATACGAAGCTCGGCGAGGACCACTCCGCTACATTGACGAATATGAGCGACATCGCGTGTTCATACAAGAGCCAGGGGAATTGGGTCGAGGCCCTGAAGTTTGATCTAAAGATGTTCGAGAAG
The DNA here is from genome assembly GCF_028827035.1 of Penicillium chrysogenum. Classification (NCBI taxonomy): domain Eukaryota; kingdom Fungi; phylum Ascomycota; class Eurotiomycetes; order Eurotiales; family Aspergillaceae; genus Penicillium; species Penicillium chrysogenum. Next base: position 451,791 of record NW_026622749.1, on the reverse strand, counting down.
AAGAAGCTGATGCTTGGTCCGAGACATTTCTGGACCTTGGATGCTATGAATGACATAGCCGACTCATATGCAAACCTTGGTCGCTACGAAGAGGAAGAATTGATTGCGCGCCAGCTAGTCGACATCGCTGGGGAAGTACTGTCGCCAACGGATGACTCGCTATTAATATGGAAAATGAGCCTCGTTTCGACGTATCGGAACCAAGGGAAGCTGGACCATGCCAAAAAGCTTGGACAAGAGGTTGCCACTACTTGCCAAGTGTCATTTGGAACGAACGATCCCTTAACGCTCACAGCTCTAGTAAGCCTTGCATCTACATATCAAGATCAAGCTCGATGGTCAGATGCCGAGGATCTCGGAAAGGAGGTAGTGAGAATCAGCGAGATTGTGCACGGCGAGACACATCCCGAAACACTTGTGTTTATGAGGAAACTGTGCTACACAATCAGAAATCAAGGCCACCTTGAAGAGGCTAAGGACCTCGGAGAAAAGGCAATAAGCGGGATGGAAAAGGCTGGGATGGGTCGTGATAGACGCATGATCGTCGCCATGGTCGATCTCGCAGTGACCTATCGCGAGCTACGATTAATGCCCGAGGCCGAAGCTCTAGTATCTCGGGCTTTACGTTTAATGGAAGAGACCCTGGGCAAAGACCACCCACAGACCATCTCCGCCATGCTTGATCTCAGCGTCATATACCAATCGCAGAACAAGCTGGATGCTGCGAGAGAGTTGGCGGAGACGGTGCTTGCGCGCCGAGAGAGGATTTTTGGGAAGGATCATCCTGACACCGTTGAAGCGCTGGAGAATTTGAGGAGTGTCATATAGAAGCTGGTCAGAGGCCTATCTCAGGTCGCTGGAGGACCAGATGAAGGTAACGGAAGAATAGGAAAACTCCGTATATAGATTTATTATAGATGGGCCTACGATAAAGTCCGGAGCTTTTGCACCTGGGCAGTTCGTGCAGGTGCAATAGTGAAATAACTTAGATCCCATCTTGAGCGATGTTCTTTCCTGTGCTCTTTCCTGTGCGCGCATTCTGCTTCTCTACCTCCTGTCGAAACTAAAGAAAGAAACGGAAAAAAGAAAAGAAGGAAAAGAAAGAAAGAAAACCAACGGGTTATTCAATGGTAGTTGTGGACATCGACAAATTCGAACTCAGCATCATTACCTTCGTCTTCCACCTTGTCCACTTCGATATCATCGGAAATACCAGCAAAGGAAGGCTCAGGCGATTCCACATCCACGGTCATGGTGTCATCGCTCTGTGTTTCGTATTCACCATCGTCGGTAGTCAGGCCAAGATCCAGCGATGACATCTCACCCTCCGACCGGGCTTCATCATAGTTCTCATGATTCTCACGCTTGAGCCTAAACTGTGAATAGTCGGTAGAATCCACGGACATGATATCCGAGGCATGACTGTAAGTGGCATTATGAGATGCGCCACAAATAGTGCTCTTCGCGTCACTATGCTCGATCTCGCTGAGAGAATCATTCGAGGCAACACTGCCATTGTGCACGGCAGGCCCCGGGGCTGAGAATCCGCCGACGTCCGTGGCGGGAATGATCAGGTCGGTGAAAACACCGCCCGTTTCATCGTCGTTACCGCCCGCCCATAGAGGTAGGTACTGGAATTCGTTGTATGTGAGACAGGTTAGGATATCTGTGAGTCCGTGTCGAATTGTGGGTGGGCCAGTGTGCTGCAACATCCCCAGTGCGTATTGACTCAGGAAAGAGCTAACCTCATCTTTGAATGTCCTTTCGTTGAACACATCTGAGATGTCTGTCTTGGGTGGCATTGGAGATGCAGGCGGAAGACATGGGTTAGGAGTGGGAGCAGGAATGGGGTTGAGGAAAGGGCCGTTGTTAAAGGTACTGTTAACCTTGTTTCCGGATTGTGGCTTCCGGGCGTTGATAGTCATCTCCGTCGTAAAATGGCCACCTGCATGTCTCACAGCCAGAGCCTCGTCCTCCTGACGAGCCTGGGCTCTAGTTCTCACCGTTTGGTTGAACACATGGCTCATCTGTCGAACTTCACCGGGCGACACATGGCGGATCATTGCTGCGGTTTCGCCATCAAAGGCTGGTGAGCCATTCCCGATTTCCGCTATTGAAGAATGACACTCCTTGTGAGTGGCATCTTGGTAGAGATCTAGGGATAGCAGTGCGCCCCAGAAGCTCTTCCCGATTAATCGCTGAAGGACAAATCCCTTGTCTATGCCCCATCGGTGGTATGGGTTTTCGGATCTCTCCAAGTTTGGCGCCACATGGAATGAGCGATTTGTGTCTCTTTCTTTGATTAATGCCCCATAGATGCGGTCACGAATGAATTCCTTCAGCGACACGACTAGTGGATATACGATTCCACGGTCTGCAGTATAAAGTTGAAGATGGCGGGTAAGCTTCTGGAACTCAGTAATGTGTGCCAACCAGGACATTTCACGCCCGGCCAACTGCAAGAAGCACCGAACGACGTAGTCACCAAAACTCTTGCTGGCATATTCGATACGCTGCACCTCTGTGTCGTCTAGGACGTCGGAAATATGACTTCGCACCAAGCTTTCCATGGACCCGATTGGTTTGAAAGATGTAGTCCGGATCAGGTACAGCAGGGCTTCATCTCCAACCATTTCAATGAAAGCATCTCGGCAGAGGTAAGGAGACTTGATACCGCATGCCACTCGATATGCCACATCGGGATGAAGCTCAATGAACCGACTGTTGTTGAGCTCGTAGAACCACGAGATTATGTGGTCAGAGATGGCCGGCACCGTAGCCACGTCCAATATTTTGGCGAGCGCAAATAGAGTCCACATCTTGCAAGGTGTGTCTATTCTAGGGTTTAGTCCTTCGAGAACGTGGAGAATGTGCTCGATGCCTTCGCGATGACGCGAGGCTGAGTATTCCACGGGCAGGACTTTCTGCTCTACTATATTAGGCTGTGATGCTGAAAATTGGTCCTGCGGTTCGGATGAGCCTTCACTTTTCATACGTTCATGTCGATGGTCGACACGGGTATCGGTCCCCGGCTCAGGCGATGTTGTAGGGGGTTGCGTGAGCTGCTCGACGGACTCCAACTCATCTTGTCCTCCGACACAGGACAGTGGCAAGCTCCACATATTCCATTTCGAGGCCCAAGTCCTGATACTCATAGGACATGAGAGCTCCGTTAGGAAGATGACTGCATCTTCGTCTAGAGTTGGAGGTGTGAGGTCCAAGACATATTGAATTCCATCAGGTAATTTTCCAGTCAAGCCGCGTCGCTTTTGGATCCGACTTTGAATTCGCGGACTGAAGAGTCGTGTGAAGTAGGCCGAGCCTGTAGCCAATAATCTTTCACTGTGGATGCGATGGGGAACTGTCTGTGGGGAGAGCGGCAACTTGGATTGGATCGTCTCCGGAGAAGGGTCAATAAACACTAGTGTATCTGCACCATGGAGAAGAAGTAGAAATGGCGTCGTTGTAAGGTTGAAAGTCGATTTTTGAAAATGCGGGGGACTCTTTGGGAGCGCTATGGGGGTATCAGGAGTGTTTGCAAGGGTTGAGATAGTGTCAGGTTCGCTCCCAATGGCAATATTGGGTTCTTGCTGGTTTTGCTGTTGCTGATGTGGGAGTAGAACGCTTTCAATTTCTCCCGGGAGAGTGCAGCCCGGACGGTGAGGAGGTGGCTCCATTCTAGACAGGGCTTCAAGAGGTCAGTACGAAGAAAATGAGATGTAGATGGAGATTACTACATGTGAAGATATGTAATAAGCTGAAATTAAGTCAAGAGTAGTAAATTATGATATCTAGGAAGTTCTCAGGGGAGAGAAAGTGGGAGTGGGGAAAATGTGGAATGAGGCTCTGCTGCCTAGCACGAGATACAACGCATACATACAATTGCCTAGGAGGTGACAAACAAGTCCTTGCCACCTGGGCATGCCCAGATGTCTTTGTTGGTGGTCTTTCAGATCTTCTTTCGGATATTACTGTAGGTATATTTTCAAATATATAAAGCCGTGTGTAATGGTTCTAATATTGAACGTTCTACTCGTGACACTTAACTTCAACAACTTCAATACTGATTCTACTTGAGCCACACCAAGCATACGTACTAACCCCCTGCCAGAAGAGATATCAAGTAAATGTCTTCGAAAAGGATCATATTTGAGTATTGAAGAACTACCCATGGAAGTAAGTGTATTCGATTATCGAGATTCAACCCTCCTTGCAAGGTAACCAAGATTTAACCTCGACTACTACCTAAATATGCCCAGCCTGCAACCCCTCCGGCCGGCCCCTTTCTTTAAAGACAACCTCACCTAACTATGTCTATACCTTAGCTAAATGTGGTAAATTAAAATATCTCAACGACAATTGTCTATACCGCGTTTACTATGTAACCTGCGCAGCTCGTTTGCTCGTAGAGGATCGCAGATCTTGGTGCACACCGACTTTATCAAAAGAATTGAGTCCCCCGGGCCAACAACGCACAGCCCAGCTCCGAGACACCGGAGCAAAAAAGAAAGCAGTGACCGTGGATCGAACACGGGACTTCAAGATGAATGCAATGTCCAAGAAGGGCAAGATTGCAATCTCACACTCTACCGCTGAGTTACCACTGCAGATTATGTCTAATTGGTGTAGTTTACAGTTCACATTCGATTACTTCTTTTCCTTTGATTATATTAACTGTTGGTGACCTCAACCTACCTAGGTATTAGGTTTCGGACTGCGAAAATATCAGCCGGTTAGAATTGTTTATAGTGATGTAGTAATTCGTATAAATGTAAAATGCATAGTTATATAGGAGATACCGTACACGATCGGCCCGTGCTGAGCAATGGGACTATCAAATGCCCGCTTTGGGGCAAGGCGGTTCTGTCGAGACGATAGTGTTTTTCACTTTAAATGATTCGGTAACTAATGCTGTTCTAATCTTGCGGGTTGGTTGGGTTTGATTAGGGGGCTTCCCCTGGTTCTTCTGCGTTCCCTTAGTAGTAGCCGCAGGATATATAATATATCGAAAACATCGTAAAATGATTGAAACAAGGCACCACTCGTAGCACTAACTTCGATATCATATAATAGCGTCCATTAAACGTAATTGAGCCGCAGCAAGTGTACCAACGAAAGGACAGAAACGAGGGATGTAGTAGATGTTTTTGAGAAATATTATTGTTGAAGTATTGATCCAGGCGGAGAAATGGTACTGCCCACGGATGTTATCCAGGTACTTCCTAAACTCCCATCTTCAGCACTTCAAACCTTATATAGCCATGTTCAATGCCCAGGTGTTCACATTGTTTTAGTGCGCTACCTAGTCAGGGCTAGTAAAAATAAAAATAAGAAGAGAGAGTACTCTGCAAAGTGACAACCTGATCTCGGGAAGGCCCGCGAGAACCTTGGAAGTGGCGGATACCATTAATCACCATGTGCTCATGTGCATGTCATTCTTTTTCTATAGATATCCAGGAAATTTAATTTTGTAATTGAATCCTTTCGAAGCATCCTGCGCTATCAAAAACATATACAACCTATCTACAGACCATCTACAACCCCATCATGGCTACCATGGCAGACGCCGTTTATCAGGGTCGGAAGCCGATGAAGTCAGTATCATGCCCATGACTACACATAGATGCCCATTCGTATTAACACAGAAGGAAACAAGGACCCGCAACGTCGCCGTACTAAGCGCCTTGGGCGTCATCAGCGGTGCATATATGGTGTTCCGCTTCCTAGCTCCCCAGCGAGGCACGCTCAATACGAGCGAAGAGGTAGCAGCGTTCCAGGGCTCCCCTGGTCAAACAGCCCAAGGCGATACGACTGGACACACTGCCCGGGCACCACGAAAGGGATAGTTATCAGCGTCCAGGGAAAGGGCAATGCGGCCTGAGAGCATGGACCATACTAGGAAATAAAGCATTGAATTGGATAGGAAGTTTGGAATACGAAGATTTCATGTACTTATGGACTGATGAACATTGAACCTTGAAGCCGTTATGTACCCCGAATGAGATGGTATCTGGTATCCGCAAAATAAAAAACAACACCCCAGGCCAAAACCAGATATCCGCAAAGTAAAAGAACCACCCGATCAATTTACAGGAATTTTTACACGGTGCTACCGCCGGGAGGCAGAAACAGAACGTATGGAACAGTTAGGTAGACGGCAGGGTATCATCATTGGGTCCGTTTCCTTTGAATGGGCTTCCACCACTAGCCCGGCTTCCGGGTGAATTGATACTCCTCTTCTTCGAGTCTTTCTTGTCACGCTTCTTCTTCTCACGTGTAGCCCCCCGGGATTCATCGGGTCGGCTTGGACTGCGACTGGATTCGCTGCGGCGGAGATCTTTGAAATCTTTGAACTCTTTAATCACCTCGCGGAATCCTTCTTCGATGTTGTTCATGCGAGCTAGAACTAACTTGCTAAGCATGTCTTGGGTTTGGGTTGGTGCCTCACGACGAATAACGGGTGGGGCAAAGCCTAGTTGGGTCTGGAAGCTAGACGGAAGGGCACCAGCAAAGCCACCCGCCACGGCTTTGTTGTCGCCAAGATCGGATCCAAGATCGAAGAGAAGGGATGATCGAGGCCGGGTGCCTGTGGGGCGATCAGATAGGTAGATGCTGTCCATCTGGGGAACGGACATATGATTGAGTCCAATCGGAGCATTCCGAGGACGAGGTACGTCGAGAATGTGACGCTTCATGGTACCCTGGTCTACCGAGGTAGAGGCGACAGGGGGTGATTCTCCGTCGGAAGAATCGGCATCTGGCCGTGTAGGCGTGACCCGGCCTTCTGTCTCTTCATTTGGAGATCCAACGGGATTGTACAACATGGTGACCCCGGAAGCATTTCGCGTATGTCTGATGCGACGCGTAGGACTGTTGCGACCTGAGATAATTCTTGCGGTGGATGGGCGAGAGCTGTAGAATTTGGGCGAGGGCTTGTCTGCACCTGCAACAGAATCGGCTGTTTCGCCTGTGGAGCCTGGCGCCAAGTGCTTGTCATCATTCGAGTCACCATCGTTACTGGTAAGCTCATCGTCGCCCTCCATGTCTGTATGATGCGAGAGTTGTCGTTTCTGACTGGGCGAGACAGACGGTCTTGTACGCCGAGGCCGGATGACTGGGCTTGCAATGCTTGTTCGGTCCTCGGGATTCGAAGCAACTGATCGGGTTGTTTCAGTGAAATCTCTAGGTTGGTTGGCTAATCTAGCCCGGAATGGAAATTTGGGTCGTTGCCGCATCCCACGATGGTCCACAACCAGCGAATCTCCATCATCCGGTCCATTGGCTGGCCCAGAGCCAATCTCCTGCATCCAGTCCTTGATGACGTTATTGGTCTGGCGTTCATGCACAGTGCTCGGGGGCCCTCGGATCCGATCGTCACTGTATGGGCGTCGAAACACTTCCTCCAACGCTCGATCTTTCTGGTATGTTGCCACAGAGGGCTCTCGCCTAAAAACTGATGCACTGGTGCTGAAACCACGGAATCGACTAGGCTTCCATTTCTGCGCATGAGCTGGAGCCTCATCTTGTGAGGCAGGTTCAATCAGATCCATCGGCTGAACAACGCGGGAACAGAGGATTGTCTTCTCGTAAAGACAGATTGTGAAGAGTATGGGTAAGTGGGTTATCTTGATGATGGTCCGATTGAGCCGAATGAATTCGCGGAACGGCATCAGGTATCGGAATGGTGTCACTAGCCAGGCAATGACGTTTGTCGGCGCCACGTAGGAGAATAAGGCATCAGACTTGACCATCGAGATAGTATTGACAGCGAACAAGAACTGATGTTCTTGATTTGCGTTTTGGACAATCCTCATGAAGGAATTGGTCAGAACCGTGATCAAGATAGTGACGACGACAAAATGACAGATGAATAGGAAGACCGTCAGGATCGTTTTCCCTAAAAAGTCGTATTCATCCCACATTGCCCATGCGGTTGGTGTAAATCCCATCAGCATCTGGAACAAACCATAAGCCACCACTTTGGGGGACTTGTTGTCTCCAAAGTATAAGAAAGAAACAAAGAAGCCAGAGCAAGAAATGACGATGAGTATGAAAACTGCGATCAGATCCGATGCCATTATTCGGAAAGCAATGAGGAGCTGAGAAAAGTAGCGATAATGATCCAATATGGAAAACAACCTCGGAAAAAGCAAAGGAGCTGTAGCCGTAAGAACATCGAACTGAAATAAGTTAGCATATACCGTGGATAGAACAACTTTAGTACAGACGGAGAAACTTACAGCTTGATCTGCGATAAACTGACTTCTAGGATAGGTCAGGAATGTACCGTATATCCTCAAGCAATAATACGCGAAGAGCAATAGCAGAATCCCTACGTCGAAGAGATTCCAAAAGCTCATCAGATAAAGACTGAAGCCTTGTTCATTGAACCCCACAACTTCATCAAGCATGAATCCGGCACTCCAAAACCAGAATACAATCTCAAGGGATGTGATCCTGCGGCTTCGCTGTTCCAGAACAGCCAGGAATAGTCCCAAGAGCACCGCAAAGGATACCGTGGAAAGAAACTGTCGGTAGCGCGGCACTCTCAGCCGCGATAACTTGAACAAAGATGCATCCCGGGGGTTGTAGATTGTCACTGATCGCCGAAGGGTCTTATTGCTGGATTCAGTTGCAATGTCGCCATTGGGATCCATCGTTGCTCCATAATCCAGGTTCCCACCTTGGTTCATGTTCCCGGAACGATGGAGATTGTCGGCGGCAGAGTGAAAGACAATAGTTCCCGCCCAGATAGCCTCCAATTGTTGTACCACGACAGGATGGGCCAAGAACCGCTTGGCCTGGGCGCGGATAGCGACCTCCAAGCATGAGACACGGGCAGCAACCACCCGTTTCCGCTGCGCCCCAGTGACTAACACCGTGGAGTGATCCTGACCCTGGAGTGGGTAGAACTCGTAGGAAAGCGCATCGATCAATTCTCGGGTCGAGTATTCCCGCAATAGCTTTATCGCTAACAGCTCACTGACCATCGCCCGTGTTTGATTCGCCCCGCTATTCCCCGGGCTTAGGTGTATTTCTCTCTCGAATTGGAGACAATTGGCCATCAGTGCATAGAGGGTCGCGCGCGAAAAGTGGGCCGACATGATCTTTTGCAGGATCGGCTTGATCAGGAATTGGGAGACCTGCGGCGAGCGTAATTGGTCCCATGTTAGGGTGGTTTCGCAACGGGAGGCGATCAAGGGACGGATGGCGTGGGTGATGTTGTAAACGGGTAGCGCATCTAATCATGTTGGTCAATTGTGAATCGGCTACATTGTACCCCAAAGATCTCTGCGTACCCAAATGCGACGCAGAGAACATAGGCAGTAGAGGTGTAGACTCAAGTGGTCCATCCTCTTCTTCTTCCTCCCAGTCCTGGTCTAGATCCTCTTCATCGATTTCGCGAAGCTCTGGCGCATCGTCGCTGCTTTCATCGGCTCGGGGAACGCGTCGCGAGTTGTGCGCGCGAAACCATGGGGAGGGGGTCGAAAATGGGGACTGCTCGATCTGCCCGCGCTGGCGCTTTGGACGGAGCAGCGAGGCGAACATGGCGAGGAGATTCAAGATTTAGATCAGCATCACCGAGGTCGTCTGTTGGGAGGTTGTGGGATGTTAGATCATTGCGGAGATAAAACGCGAAGACGCGATAAACAAAGGAAAAGAGCAAAGCAAACGAGCAGGAAGTTCAAAGTCAAAAGTCCAGGCCAGAGCGGGATTTAATTTAGTCCAACGATCTCCCAGATGTATCTTTTTTTAGTGTTGGAAAATCTAAGCTCCCACTATGGCCAACCCCCCACGTCATTGTGCTGATTACCCCGGTTCATCCCTTGCAAGCTTATCTAGTTTCCAGTATAACGTTGATATTCTTTGTATATTTATGTCTTTAAATACATAAGCTATTAGGTGTTATATCTATGCTTCAATCTCTAGGGATATCGATGGTTTTTTTTTTCTTTGGGCTATTAATCCTGTTGTTTCAACAATATGCAGAGGATATACATACAGCACGCCGACATATAACAGTACTCGATAGGTCAGAAATACTCACATGTGCAACATAGAAGGGTTGACAAGCTTTGTGCTACACATTTATCTTCTAAGATGAGACGATAGTAATATATCTCAATCAATTATAATTGATATATCTAATGCTAGTCTACTCCAGATATAACTTATGGTATACCTAAACCTAGGTATATACCCACTGCCCACAGCAATATATGATCCGTTATCGGCCCACTGCCCGTGCATTGCATCATATGCAGTAACGTCTACATGTATATAGAGAAGATCAGATTTACACAGAGTATCTAGAAATCCCCCCAAAACTTACCTAGTTATCAATTGACCATATAATAAAAAATTGAGTCATACAATAGCATAATAATTCCATAATAGGAATCAGGGCAGCGGAAAATCTCTGCGGTGAAAAGGATTACCGAAAGCAGAAAAAAGAGTGGGGCCAAGGAAAAGCTTTTTGCATGAAAATATTTTCTGCCGAACTCGCCTTTCCTCTCTTCCTCCTCCACAGCTGGTTGCAGCACTCGTTTTCTTTTTCTCATTTTTATATCCATACTCCTTTTTGCGGTCCTTTTTTCCTCTTGCAAGCCAAACAATCCAAATTTCGCAGATGAACTAGAGTGACCTGCTCGCACTAGATCGCACTAGATCGTCCTCGAGAGGACTTGCTCCCTCAACACCAACTATGTCTCCCAATTCCCTTGAAGATCCGGCTCTGCCTACCAGCCCACACCTCGGTAGTGTGGTTGGTTACCCAGAGACCCTGCCCAACATGGATTCTGTCAATGGAGTGATCAAGCCGGCCGCCATCCCAGTCCGGGGTGGCTCAGACCGGTTGGCTGCCCTCGAACTCGCAGACGGCACTGTCTACCAGGGTTACAACTTTGGTGCTGAAAAGAGCGTCTCGGGTGAATTGGTCTTCCAGACCGGTATGGTCGGTTACCCCGAGTCCATCACCGACCCCTCATACCGTGGCCAGATCCTGGTCGTCACTTTCCCGCTTGTGGGTAACTACGGTGTCCCTTCGCATGATCAGATGTGTGAGCTCCTGAAGGACTTGCCCAAGCACTTCGAGTCTAGTCAGATTCACATTTCGGCCTTGGTGGTGGCATCCTACGCCGGTGAGGACTTCTCGCACTTCTTGGCTAAGTCCTCCCTGGGCGAATGGCTCAAGTCCGAGGGCATTCCGGCTATGCACGGTGTCGACACCCGTGCTTTGACCAAGCGCCTTCGTCAGACCGGTAGCATGCTGGGTCGCATGCTGCTGCAAAAGTCTGGCTCCACCCCCGATGTTGCTGGTGCCGCCGGTGCCGACTGGAAGTCATACTTCGAGGAGACCGAATGGGTGGACCCAAACACAAAGAACCTTGTTGCTGAGGGTGAGTTATCTGCCAAGCTGATACAATTTTTTTTTTTTAAAAAAAAAGCAAACAAGGAATTGGTTTCTGACAGTACATTTTTCTTGCAGTCTCTATCCGCGAACCTCGCCTATTCACACCTCCCGCTGATGTCGCCCTCAAACACCCCTCGGGCCGTGCAGTCCGTGTCCTCTGCTTGGATGTCGGTATGAAGTACAACCAGCTGCGTTGTCTGCTTGCCCGCGGTGTGGAGGTTCTGGTTGTGCCGTGGGACTACGATTTCCCTACCCTTGCTGGAAAGGATTTCGACGGTCTGTTCGTGTCGAACGGTCCCGGTGATCCTGCGACCCTGACCGTTACCACCAAGAACTTGGCCAAGATGTTCGAGGATGCCCGTACCCCCGTCTTCGGTATCTGTCTGGGTCACCAGTTGATTGCTCGCGCCGTCGGTGCTCAGACTACCAAGATGAAGTTCGGTAACCGCGGTCACAACATCCCCTGCACAAGCATGCTCTCTGGCAAGTGCCACATCACTTCTCAGAACCACGGTTACGCTGTGGATGCCAGCAGCCTCCAGAACGGATGGGAAGAGCTGTTTGTCAATGCCAATGACGGCAGTAACGAGGGTATTCGTCACACCAGCCGCCCCTTCTTCAGTGTTCAATTCCACCCCGAGAGCACACCCGGCCCCCGGGATACCGAGTACCTGTTCGATGTGTTCATCAGCACCATCCAGTCTACCATCGCCTCCCCCGAGGCTCTCAAGCTGCCTGTCTCTTTCCCCGGCGGCACCAAGGCTGAGAATGTCCTGGCTGCCCCCAGAGTCTCGGTCAAGAAGGTTCTGGTTCTTGGTTCTGGTGGTCTCAGCATTGGTCAGGCTGGAGAGTTCGATTACTCTGGCAGTCAAGCCATTAAGGCTTTGAAGGAAGAGGGTATCTACACTATCTTGATCAACCCCAACATTGCCACCATTCAGACCTCCAAGGGCCTGGCTGACAAGGTTTACTTCCTTCCCGTCAACGCCGAGTTCGTCCGCAAGGTCATCAAGCACGAGCGTCCTGATGCCATCTACGTCACTTTCGGTGGCCAGACTGCCCTTTCGGTCGGTATCCAGCTCAAGGATGAGTTCGAAGAACTCGGCGTCAAGGTTCTTGGTACCCCTATTGATACTATCATTACTACCGAGGATCGTGAGCTGTTCGCGCGCAGCATGGACTCCATCAACGAGAAGTGCGCTAAGTCTGCTTCTGCTTCTACCCTCGAGGAGTCCCTGAGTGTTGTCGAGGAAATCGGGTTCCCCGTCATTGTTCGTGCCGCCTACGCTCTTGGTGGTCTGGGCAGTGGTTTCGCAGAGGACATGGATCAGCTGAAGGAGCTCTGCACCAAGGCTTTGGCCGTCAGTCCCCAGGTGCTGATTGAGCGCAGTATGAAGGGCTGGAAGGAGATTGAGTACGAGGTTGTCCGTGATGCACAGGATAACTGTATCACTGTCTGTAACATGGAGAACTTCGATCCCCTGGGTATTCACACTGGTGACTCCATTGTCGTTGCTCCTTCCCAGACCCTCTCGGACGAGGACTACAACATGCTGCGAACCACTGCAGTCAACGTCATTCGTCACCTCGGCGTTGTCGGTGAATGTAACATTCAGTATGCCCTCAACCCCTTCTCGAGGGAGTACTGCATCATTGAGGTCAACGCTCGTCTGTCTCGATCCTCCGCCCTGGCCTCCAAGGCTACCGGATACCCTCTTGCCTTCATTGCTGCCAAGTTGGGTCTTGGTATCCCCCTGAACGAGATTAAGAACTCGGTCACCAAGTCCACTTGCGCTTGCTTCGAACCCTCGCTTGACTACTGCGTGGTTAAGATCCCTCGTTGGGATCTGAAGAAGTTCACTCGCGTGTCTACTCAGCTTGGTTCCTCTATGAAGAGTGTCGGTGAGGTTATGAGTATTGGTCGAACGTTCGAGGAAGCTATCCAGAAGGCTATTCGCTCGGTTGATTTCCACAACCTTGGTTTCAACGAGTCTGATGCCCTTATGTCCATCAAGGGCGAGCTCCAGACTCCCTCTGATCAGCGTCTGTTTGCCATTGCCAATGCTATGGCCGCCGGTTACACTGTTGATGACATTTGGAAGCTCACCAACATTGACAAGTGGTTCCTTAGCCGCCTCAAGGGCCTCAGCGACTTCGGCAAGTCCATGTCCACCTTCAATGCTACCTCCGTGCCTGTGCCTATGATTCGCCAGGCCAAGCAGCTTGGTTTCTCCGATCGCCAGCTCGCCAAGTTCTTGGACTCCAACGAGCTTGCTGTGCGCCGCATGCGTGTTGAGGCTGGTATCACTCCTATTGTCAAGCAGATTGACACCGTGGCCGCCGAGTTCCCTGCCGTGACCAACTACCTCTACCTTACCTACAATGCTTCCCAGCATGATCTGTCTTTCGACGATCACGGTATCATGGTCCTGGGTTCTGGTGTCTACCGTATCGGTTCGTCGGTCGAATTCGATTGGTGTTCCGTGCGTACCATTCGTACGCTCCGCGAACAGGGCCACAAGACGATCATGGTCAACTACAACCCGGAGACTGTCAGTACTGATTACGATGAGGCTGACCGCCTTTACTTCGAGAACATCAACCTGGAGACTGTTCTGGACATCTACCAGCTGGAGACTTCCAGCGGTGTGATTATGTCTATGGGTGGTCAGACCCCTAACAACATCGCTCTGCCTCTTCACCGTCTCAATGTCAACATCCTTGGTACCTCCCCCGAGATGATTGACGGTGCTGAGAACCGTTACAAGTTCTCCCGCATGTTGGATCGTATCGAGGTTGATCAGCCCGCTTGGAAGGAGCTGACTAGCATTGACGAGGCCCGCGATTTCTGTGACAAGGTCGGCTACCCCGTGCTGGTCCGTCCCTCATACGTGCTCTCTGGTGCTGCTATGAACACTGTCTACTCCGAGCACGATCTGGCCAGCTACTTGAACCAGGCTGTCGATGTCTCCCGTGAGCACCCCGTTGTTATCACCAAGTACATTGAGAACGCCAAGGAGATTGAGATGGATGCTGTTGCCCGTAACGGTGTTATGGTTGGCCACTTCATCTCAGAGCACGTTGAAAACGCTGGTGTTCACTCTGGTGATGCTACTCTCATCCTGCCTCCCCAGGATTTGAGCGCTGAGACTGTCCGTCGCATTGAGGAGGCTACCCGGAAGATTGGTAATGCCCTGAACGTTACTGGTCCTTACAACATTCAGTTCATTGCCAAGGATAATGACATCAAGGTCATTGAGTGCAACGTCCGTGCCTCGCGGTCGTTCCCCTTCGTGTCCAAGGTCATGGGTGTCGACCTGATCGAGATGGCCACCAAGGCCATGATTGGAGCTCCATTCCAGGAGTACCCCCCCTGTGTCCGTTCCCAAGGACTACGTCGGTGTCAAGGTCCCCCAGTTCTCGTTCTCGCGTCTGTCCGGTGCCGACCCCGTCCTGGGTGTTGAGATGGCCTCTACTGGTGAGGTCGCTTCGTTCGGTCGTGACAAGTACGAGGCCTACCTGAAGGCTCTGTTGTCCACTGGATTCCGTCTGCCGCGCCGCAACATCCTCTTCTCCATTGGTTCTTACAAGGAGAAGCTCGAGATGCTGCCCTCGATCAAGAAGCTGCGCGATCTCGATTACAACCTGTTCGCCACTGCTGGTACCGCTGATTTCCTCAAGGAGAACGGTGTGCCCGTCAAGTACCTCGAGCATCTTCCGGACCACGAGGAGGAGGACATGAAGTCTGAGTACTCTCTCACTCAGCACTTGTCCAACAACCTCATCGATCTGTACGTCAACTTGCCGTCCAACAACCGCTTCCGTCGCCCCGCCAACTACATGTCCAAGGGTTACCGTACTCGTCGTATGGCTGTTGACTACCAGACTCCTCTGGTCACCAACGTCAAGAATGCGAAGATCCTGATCGAGGCTATTGCTCGCCACTTCCCTCTGAACATCATCCCTTCCGACTACCAGACTAGCCACCGCACTGTGGTCCTTCCGGGTCTGATCAACATTGCTGCGTTCGTCCCGAACCTCGTTTCCGCGGGTTCCAAGGATTTCGAGGCTGTTGCCAAGGCCTCGATTGCAGGCGGTTTCAGCATGATCCGTGTGATGCCGGTCGGCGTTGAGAGCTCGGTTACCTCGTCCCGCGACCTGAAGATTGTCCAGCAGAACGCCCAGGGCAAGTCGCTCTGCGACTTCAACATCTCTGTTGCTGCCACTGCCACCAACTCGGACCAGATCATCCAGATGACTGGTGAGGTTGGCTCTCTCTTCGTCCCCTTCAACCACCTGTCGGGCAACATCAACAAGGTGGCCACTGTCACCAACCACTTCAGCTCTTGGCCCTCGAACAAGCCTCTGATCACTGATGCCAAGAGCACTGATCTTGCCTCGATTCTGTTGTTGGCCAGCCTTCACAGCCGTAACATTCACGTCATGAGTGTTAGCTCCAAGGAGGATATCAGCCTGATTGCTCTGAGCAAGGAGAAGGGCCTGAAGGTGACCTGCGATGTTTCCATCTACTCCCTCTTCCTTACCGGCGAGGAGTACCCGGCCTGCAGCTCCCTGCCCACCGCCGAGGACCAGAAGGCTCTCTGGGATCACATGAGTACCATCGATGTCTTCTCCATTGGCAGCATTCCCTTCCAGCTCGCTGGCAAGGAGGCTACCCCCGAGTCCGGTATCGCCGAGTCCATTCCTCTGCTGTTCACTGCTGTCGCAGAGGGCCGCCTGACCACCGAGGACGTCACCACTCGCCTCTATGACAACCCCAAGAAGATCTTCGAGCTGCACGACCAGGTCGACAGCTCACTCGAGGTCGAGGTCGACCGCCCCTACGTTTTCCAGAGCCCCCACGCCTGGTCTCCGTTGAACGGCAAGATGATGCGTGGCTCCGTTCAGCGTGTCGTTTTCCAGGGCAAGACCTCTTGCCTCGACGGCGAAATCACCAAGGATGCCATCAAGGGTGCCGACATGTCCACTCACCGCATCGTTCCCACCTCGCCTGTGCAGAAGCCCGTGACCCCCATGGCCCGTCCTGACAGTTCCCTCGATAGGCACGGCTCTATCAATGGCACTCCCCGCCGCTTCCGTGCCCTGGACAGCGCTGTGCCGAGTGTCGGTGAACTTGGTCCTCCCCTCTACGCCCCCTCCTCGCAGATCTCCCCCTCGCTGGCTGATATGCTCTCCCGCTCTCCTTTCCGTGGAAAGCACATCCTCTCTGTGAACCAGTTCTCTCGCGCCGACCTGCACCTGCTGTTCACCATCGCGCAGGAGATGCGTCTTGGTGTGCAGCGCCACGGTGTTCTTGACCTCCTGAAAGGCCGTGTCCTGACCACGCTCTTCTACGAGCCCTCTACCCGCACCTCGGCCTCGTTCGACGCTGCCATGCAGCGCCTCGGTGGACGTACCATCCCCATCTCCACTGAGCACTCTTCTACCCAGAAGGGTGAGACCCTCCAGGACACCATCCGCACTCTCGGCTGCTACGGTGACGCTGTTGTCTTGCGCCACCCCAACTCGAACAGTACCGAGATCGCGGCCAAGTACTCCCAGGTCCCCGTCATCAACGGTGGCAACGGCTCCCTTGAGCACCCCACCCAGGCCTTCCTGGACTTGTTCACCATCCGCGAGGAGCTGGGCACTGTCACCGGCCTGACCATCACCTTCACTGGTGACCTCAAGTTCGGCCGCCCCGTGCACTCCCTCATCAAGCTGCTCCAGTTCTATGATGTCCGCATCCAGCTTGTTGCCCCCAAGGCCCTCGCTCTCCCCGAGGATGTCCGCCAGCAGATCATTGCTTCCGGCCAGCTGGTTGTCGAGTCTGAGGAGCTGACTCCCGAGATTGTCGCCAGCTCTGACATCCTGTACTCCACCCGTGTGCAGAAGGAGCGCTTCACCGACCTCTCCGAGTACGAGCGTCTCAAGAACACCTTTGTCATCGACAACGCTCTGCTCAAGCACGCCAAGAGCCACATGGTTGTCATGCACCCCCTCCCTCGCAACGCCGAGATCTCTGAGGAAGTCGACTTCGACCAACGGGCTGCTTACTTCCGCCAGGTATGCTTTGAATTCCCCCTGCTTTTCTTGAACAATATACTAACTACCTTCTAGATGCGCTACGGCCTCTACTGCCGCATGGCTCTCCTTGCTCTCGTCTTGGCGCCATGAATATAAAACTCTTTTGCCATTATAATCATCTGGGAAAAGGGGCCATGGATTTACGCGAGACGTTTGTTTTTCCTGTTTGAAAAGTTATGTTTTCGATACTCCGTACGCAGCGTGAATAAACCGCTGTATAGATTAGATGAATCTCCGTTTCATTTGACGGTCCCGTTTAGTGTATGTCTATATTTCTATGTGTGTATATTATATGTGTGATATACGTGTGTTATGTGTTATGTGTTATGTGTGTTATGTGTGTGTCGTGCTTTGCGTGTTTTCCGTTTTGGGTCATTTGGGGTATTTCGGGGTATGTCGGGTCATTCGGGGGGTTTCGGGTTTATTTTGGCATTTTTGGCATTTTTTCTTTTTCTTTTTCTTTTCTTTTTTTCCATCTTTGGCATCTTCT
This sequence comes from Penicillium chrysogenum, assembly GCF_028827035.1. Classification (NCBI taxonomy): domain Eukaryota; kingdom Fungi; phylum Ascomycota; class Eurotiomycetes; order Eurotiales; family Aspergillaceae; genus Penicillium; species Penicillium chrysogenum. The sequence continues at coordinate 433,801 of NW_026622749.1, read as the reverse complement.
GGGGTTTGGGACTTGGGACTTCGGACTTGGCGACTGTTTGCATTTTTATATACCCACTCTGGCAATACACTTCATGAATTCATCTGAGCCTGACCTTCTTTTCAAGTCTGGAATACCCAACGAGGATCCTTATCCCCTTGGAACTCTCCCTCTGCATCACCCACATCTCCCATCAACGGGCTCAATCCCTGGGCTTCCCTAACACGCTGCTTTTCAGCATTTTCCCGTCGGAGAATCTCCCATAGGATCCCAACGACCACAATGTTGGCAACCAGGTATCCCAAAGCAAACCCATGACCCAGGAAGTATCGCGGGCTACTTTCACTACGGTATAGCTGTGTTCCAAACACCGCACCCAGATTCCCAATTGAGATCTGCATGGCATTGGCAATGCAACGTTTAGTCTGGCCAGACACATTATTAGCAGGCCAAGACAGCACAATAGCCACAGCTGGGTAAATCCCTGCGGCAGCGAAGATAGTTCCGACATAAGACACGCCCGCGCGGTGCTGTGATAGCAGGAGAATGTATCCGATGCATCCAATGGCAGACGATCCCATGATAAACGGGGCGCGGCTGCGAGTCTTCTCGGATGCAATGGCAACCCCGATAGTCAAGAAGAATGCTACTGCATACGGCGGCACGGAAAGTAGCTGGGCTTTTGCGGCTGAGTACCCGAGTTCTTTGATGATTGTCGGAAGGAAGAGTGATAAGGTATACAGTGGCAAGGACATCGTGTGGAATCCGAGTCCGTATAGCCAGACTTTGGGGTCCTTGAATGCGTCTCGTACTGCCGACCAGGTGAATTCCTCATCCCGAGTGGCATCGCTGTCATTCTTCAGACGAAATTGGATGAATTCCCTTTCTTCCTTTGATAGGAATTCCGCTGTTGAGGGGTAGTTGTATACCCAGAAATAGGCGATGATCGAAACAGCAACAGTCAACAGCCCTTCCTATTGATCGTAAGCTTGTGCATAACAGAATGACATGGTTGATCGGGACGTACTAGGATGAAGATCCATCTCCAACCATTCAAGTTTCCCACCCCTCTCATGTGAGAAATTGCCTAGGGAATCATTAGCTGTGTTTATCTGTCGGGAGAAGAGAACCAACCCAAGCCAGGACTCCACCAAAGGCACCTGCCAGTGAGGCAGCACTGAAAAACAGAGCCACGCGATAATGTTGCTCGTTCCGCTTATACCACATAGACAGGTAAAACACCACGCCGGGGAACAGTCCACTCTCTGCAACGCCCAGGAAGAATCGTGAAGACAGATATCCAGAGTAATTCTGTACTACTCCGAGGAGTGTAGCGACTATTCCCCAGACGAGCGTGAGAGTCGGAAGCCATATTCTCGGGGTTGTCTTTTTCAAGATGATCTGAATGCAGCTGTTCAGTATATGTATGATCATTTCCACGGGGTACTATTATCAATAGGCATTGCTCACATTGCAAGGAATCTCAAAAAGAACATAGCCGATAAAGTACAGAGTCAGACCTGTGAGGTACTGGTTTTCTGCTATGTATCTCCCAATTAGCCTTGGGATCGATATAAAACACTCAAAACATACACATCTTGATGTCGGTTGTCATTCCTTCTAGACGGGCATTTCCCACATTGCTGCGATCCAAAAACGAGAGTAAATAGAGTAACGTGAGTGGTGGTAAAAGACGGTAGTCCAGTTTCCGTAACAAGGCCTTCTCGTTGATGCCCTTGATACTTGAAGCACTGGCATCGCTCTCGGTGCCAATACGCACATCGTGCTTTTCTGATGTAGTCATAGTGACTTACAGGCAAATTGTCTTGAATTGAGGGTTGAATTAGAGCTATGATATATGGAGAGAGGGGGATATGAGAAATATATAACATGAAGCACATCATCCATTATCCCCGCAATAAAACATTTTCCCATGGAGACAGCGAATAAGATCATTGATATAGGGGAACTAAGAAGGGAATGAGCAATATTGGGGTTGAGATGACGAGATCGGATTCCACCTGAAGATCGGCGAGCGGCATAGATATTGCGTGTTTTCAGGTGCTGAAGTACAGAGAGTCCTTATTTTAACTAGGGATCTATAGAAATTTTAGGCTGAAATGATGATTAATGTGTCTATACTGTTAGGATCACTTTGAAGAATGATATGATCTATATTGTTTGGTATATTCACTTTCTCATGTCTATGTTCAATCTACAGTAGAGTGTATGTTCGCTAATTGACTTGAATATCTCCCCTTCACCAGCTCATGCCTTATCCGGCCAGTACTTTTGCACAATGACCTTCTTATTCACCTTGCCCATAGCATTGCGCTCGATCCCATCCACAACCTTCAGAACGGTTGGGATCTTATAAGGAGCCATCTCATTCTTGAGCTCAGCCCGTAGAGTAGGAAGTTCCATCGGTGCAGTCTGTATCAGTGTTAGCCATGCAATAGAACAGTTTCCTGGACACAACGCAAACATACCCCTTCTCGGAACTTGACAACTGCAGCGACTCGCTGTCCCCATTCTTGATCGGTCAACCCGACCACTGCAACTTCCTGAATCGCATGAATGGCCAGCATCTTGCGCTCAACTTCCAATGCCGAAATCTTATATCCACCGGATTTGATCAGGTCAACAGAAGCACGGCCTTGGATGAAGTATGCACCGCTTGAATCGCGTTTAGCCACATCACCCGTCTTGAACCATCCATCCGCCGTGAACTCCGAGGCCGTCGCTTCCGGTTTCCGCCAGTACTCGCGGAAGACATTCCCGCCCTTGATCTCGATCATGCCGTCCTCATCCACTCCGTCCACAATCCGACCGGTCTCTTTATCGGTCAGTCGTACCTCCACGCCGGGCAACGGCCACCCCACACTACCGTCGATTCGCTTTTGGACTTCCAGCCCGCAACTGAGCGCCATGCCGATCTCGGTCATTCCATACCTCTCCAATAGAACCTGGCCAGTGATTTCGGCGAATTTTTCTTTAATGGGCGTCGGGAGGGCCGCGGATCCACTGACGACAAGTCGTAGAGCACGAGCTCCGGCACGCGCTGCATCTTCTTGTTCCGTGCCGCGGATATGAGCATCGAAGTAGTCATTCAGACGGGAGTAAATGGTCGGCACGGCCATGAACAAGGTCGAGGAGCCGTGGTCCTGCCACCGGCCCCAGATCACCTTCGGATCAAACTTCGGATGCATCTCCACTGTCGCACCACTTAGGAAACTTGCAGCTAGGCCATTGATGATGCCGTGGACGTGGTGGAGTGGCAGCACGTGGATAAGATGGTCTGAGGGTTTGTACTCCCAGGCTTTAACCAGACAACTCGCTTGGAAGGTAATGTTCTCATGTGTTGTCACGCAGCCTTTGGGGTTTGATGTGGTTCCGGAGGTATAGATCATCAGGGCGCGGCGCGTGAGCGCAAACGGCGGGGAGAAAGAAGGTAAAGTCGGGGTCTCATTTCGAGAGAATGGCTCCAGCCCTATGAATGGTATATCGGTGGTGCAGCCTTCGCGCAGCGAGGGTGCGATCTTCTCGAACTCCGGATGCACGATAATCAATGAGGGGTCCGAATCTCCGATGGTGTATAGCAGTTCTTTCACTGGGTGGCTGATGCCTAGCAGATGTCAGTATTGAATACAAGTGTTTCGCATTGCGCTTCATGGTTTCAACCTACAAAGTGGAACGCAGACACCTCCTGCCGCCCACACGGCCCATTGCGTAGCGACGTAGTCATATCCATTCGGGACTAAGAACGCAATGCGTCGCTCTTCCAAGTCGTCCGTTGATCCCAATTGCTCAATTATGAGCTTCCTTAACGCTGCTGCGTCGGCCAGCAATTGAACGAATGTGAAAGATTGTTGTTTCGTGGTGTCAATGACCGCGATCTTCTCGGGATTCTGGCGCGCATGCTGCTCCGCTGCGGCGAAGAGGGGTAGGGTAGGGATTGGCATATTTGATTTGACTTCTTGACTTCTTGACTCCTTGGCACTTGAATACTGCGACTCTTAACATAAATCAAATAGGCAAGGTAGGCATAAGAAACTGGAGGGGTAAAAAGAAATTGAGGAACATCATACGTGATTCCCCCCAGGGCTGAATTTAGCCGATTGCGGAGAAAACGCCCCTGTGGAGTATTTGAGCGAGAAATACAGTGTTGTAGAACAATATGAATAGTTCAATTGTTTAGAACAGTTAATATATTCAATAGTAGAATAGTAATGAAAATCAATTACTCAATCCAACTACAGTCATAATGTTGTACTAGACTCTTAGATCTCACCTAACACGGTTGAGATCAGCATTCTCCCATATACTCTTCTTCCCACCCTTCAAAGCCAGCTCAAGCGTGACTCCAGCTAAATTATCCAGCTTCACCGATGGCCCAAGTCCAAACACAAGACCGTGTAGACTCATACCCGGGGCCAACACCATAGCCGGGCGCATGATATGAGCCTCGAAACCAGGGTGATCACCAGCAAATCCCAAAAGCTCATTCTCGACTTGGCCCTACAACTGGTCAGTGAAATTCCCATACTTCCATCGAGGTCCTCGTACCCGAATGCGCCGGTACTCCTGCATAAACCAGAGCGGCTTAGTCTGATCCCTCTCAGCGGCAGCACCGCTGCAGTATACGAACCGGAACGGTTTCTGGCACGTCTCTTGGAAGACTTGCGCTGCTGCAAGAGTATAGTCCAGACTCACTTGTCGAGCGATATCATTATTAGGCATGTGAGCTTTGCCCAGTGTCCTACATGGAAGAGAAGTCAATATCGCCCTGATCCTGACTCTTGGCAGGGATCGTACCAGATACATGCCTCGGCATCTCGAATCTCATCCCGGATCGAGTCAGGGTAGGTCATGAAATCCTCAATTAATGTGACTTTGAGCTTTTCATGTGCTGGTAGCTCTCGTCGAGTGAGCGCTACGATTGAGGTGATCGCAGGATGTGCAAGACATTGTGATAAGACTTCGCGGCCGATGAACCCCGTTGAACCTGTGAGGATGACCTTCATCATTCGTATGGTTGTTGGGAGTTGACGGTGAGTGATGCGCGAAACAAAGGTCATGGGAGCAAGTCGGGGATAGCATGTTATCTCCGTCTGCCTCGGGTTTAGGGTGAGATCATAGGACGCTAAGTATTTGTTCTGCCTAAACGTAATCATAGAGTAAATTCCAAATCAAGATCGCTAATTCGGCATCGGCATTCAATATTTCACAATCGACTACAGCATGGATCCCGGAGTCGGTGCTTGTGCCAGCTCGCCCGGTTGGACGGTGCGTGGCCCATCCAGCGATCCTTCGCCATTCTCTTCCAGTCCACGAGCTACCAAATCTGTGAAATCGACACCCACTTCAACCAAGAGAGCGACATGATCGTGTACAATATCGAGGCATTTCTGCCAAACAGATGTGCCACGCTGCACGCTGCTGAGCTGTCGGCTGAGCAGAGCATTGAACCCGTCGAGGTGATGCTTCGCCCAGCGAATGCAGGAGCTGCTCATTACGCTAGGGAAACATTGTTGATAGATACCGATGGTGTTCTTGATCAGGGTAAAGTAGACGTAGGAGATCTGGAAGATGTAAAGAGGTAGATCACCCTCGAAGATACAAGCCCTAGGAAAATAAAGTCAGCATGTGAACATAAGCTTGTGTGATAGAATATGAACATACCGGATGCGTTGGCCGATCACGTCCGAACGTGCCTTAAGGTAAGTCTCACGTGCCTGATCCTCAAACCCTAACCGAGTCAACCAGGTAACGTGAGTCTTGGTAGCGACCGGGAATGAGTGATTATCAACCAATGCCCGGGAGAGGATGCCAGCAAGCCGAGTCGCTCGTCCGTCGACCTTGAAACTAATAACGTCCTGTGCAATGGTGTTGCCTTTGAGACCCTTGGCCAATTTCCGTAGTCGCTCGATGCTGAGCACAGAAGCCTCGAATCGTTGAAGCGCAATATCGATATCAAGCTCGTCAACCTGCCCTTCAACCCAGCGAAGGTTCTGCTGTTTCCCGTCCACATCAATGCGCAGATCAGATTTGTCTCTCGGGGTATCAGAGAGGTCGAAAGACTCTGGCTTTTTCGAAAGGGAAAGGTGCCGACCAGCCATATATCCATATGCTTCTAAGGGCTTGCTGGCCGCTTCAGTCTCCGAGCGCATGGTTCGACGCAGGTCCTCGACTGCCTTGCGGAAAGTTGCCAAAAGTTCTTGTTTCGCTGAAGCGTCGTCATGGCGATATGTAAAGGGCTTGGATCCCACGCGGATGCTGATCGACCTCCCAATGCCCCGATCCAAAGCCTCTTCGCGCGCTTGCCCCGTTCCCAAATTGGCCCCGAGATCAATCATGTCAATATCGTTAAGAAGCCAGCAATCTTCTGCCACTAGCCTCGTTGGAACAGGTCCTCGATGGTTGGGGTGACTTTGATCGACCCGCTTACGTTTCTTCGCAGCCACGAGTAGGTAATCGTTCAACAACACAATGTGAACAGGGCGTCTTGGTTTCCAGGTGGCTGAGTCCAGCTCAACCCAATTACCAGTTTCTAGGACAATGTGCCGTCCCGGTGCAGCTGGAAGCCACTTTTGCGACCCTTCCACTGTTTTCCACAACGTTTGTAGCTGTACGCTCCACATGCTCTCAAGGTTGGCGACCGAGCTGCGATTCGCATTGCGTTTGGGAAAAGAGTCCTCCATCGGTGACATGGGGTTAGGTGAATTTCCTACGCTTGTTTGTCCAAGTGCCGTTGTGAGTTCCGCCATGAGGGTACGGAGGGTTCGCATTTCATCCTTGAGCTTCTCTGCCTCTTTACTGATCTTGATGAATTGGGTGCGATTCTGGTAGACATTTTGCTGTAGATCGGTGGATGTTCGATTCTTGACTTTGCGTAGGCTTTCTTGGTACTTTCGGATATCTTCCTCGGACGCATTGGCAAGCAGACCGGCCACATCTAGCATCGGAAACTCCTGGTTAGCTTTGACAAACGCAAATCGGCAGCCCAGGGAGCACTAACATCGATCAACTGGAAGACTGGGATCTCGGAGAGCATTAAGGTCGACTTTCGGTGCTGGTGAGTTCGGGTCCGCTGGTGATGGTATTCTCGGAATAGCTCCCGGTGCCAATCCGCCGCGCCCCCCGGGCGTCTGAGTTGGAAGTGCCGGAACAGGAGGAGCCTTGTTATCAAATTCCGGTGCGCTATTGAACCGGGTCGAGTATCGCCGTTTTACCAAATCTGATGTCGCATCGTTCTGGGGTGCCCGCTCACGTGTGGGGATTGCGGATGGGCCTGACTCGGGAGACCTGGTATTGGGAGGTAGAGGACCGGAGATGGGTTTGGGAGCACTAATCTGAGGGCGCTGTCGACGAGACTTGCTCCTCAGAGTCAATCCTCTGCCTTCCATGGTGATTTCACTTGGCAATGTAGCAATAATCAAGGAATGGAAACGTCGCGGGAGGTCAAGGGGATGACGCTCGGGCTGCGGACATGATTATATAATACATAATACGCTCCGGGCATCTCGACATCCTTTGAAACATTTTTATCACCCAACCATCACTCTACCACTATCGCCTCTCCAAGTCCCCATAAGCTGCTAGGCCGGGACAAATCCTACACCTTTAATTTGATCTCATCACACATCTTCACTATGGCTTTCCGAAACACTGCCATCGTGGCCGGCACGATTCTGACGGGAGTTCTCGGTATGTAGCATTCGTCTCGCCGCGTTCTTCAATTGTTAACCCTTTGTACTAGCCTACGCCGTTTATTTCGATCACAAGCGCCAAAGCGACCCTAGCTTCCGCAAGTCTCTGAAGAAGAACAACAAGAAGGTTGAACAAAGCGTGAAACAGGAGGCAGAGGCCGGCGCCGCAGCCAGACTTGCAGAGCTCAAGAATGCGCTCGAACAAGTGAAGAAGAACGGTGAACTCCCAACAAATCTCGAAGAGAAGGAAAGCTTCTTTATGAACCAAGTCGCACTGGGCGAATCTCTTTGTGCCTCGGAAGGTAAGTTGCATCCATTGTTATCCTATCTGGATTCCGAAAGACGGGATCGAGATATCGGTTACACCTCGGGAACTGGAATAAACAGATCGCTAATTGAATCTCCAGGCTCCCAAGTCGAAGCAGCAATCGCCTTCTGGAAAGCATTGAAGGTTTACCCTCAGCCTCAGGTAAGTACAAGCCATATCGACGTAACTTATTCATCGTCTTTATGATTCTAACTGCTATGATTACGCAGGATTTGATCGGAATTTACGACAAGACCGTCCCCAAGGAAACCCTCGAGATCCTCGCCGAGCTTATCGCACTTGATGGTCAATCCACCGGCGCCAAGGCTGGCCCTGACGATAACATCGAATAGAAAACTGAACCCGACCACTCAACAACTTGTATTTTAGATGGACTTCTCAAATTTGTATCACATAATTTATATCGCGGAGAACTGTTATGTTCGTTGGCCACGCCCCGTGGGGGAGGCGGAAAACAAAAGGGATGTGGATGAAGGCTACTATCCAAGTTGGACGGATTGATGGCGGTTCATTGCCAAATATCCCAATCAGATGGAGCAGATGAGATACCACCAATCTAAAGCTACCTCTCCTCTTTTGGTTTGTTCCGTATGAGGTATATAAGCCTTTCCATCTTGTACCCAAGAAGACAATCTATAGACTGGCGCATTCTTAGAAGGAACTTCTTTCATTCGGATCCTAGCAACCAAACCTTCGAACATGGATCATAGGAAGATGATTTGGTAGTGATATGAAGGATCTTCCGTGACTTTTCTGTTTAGTGCACACTAGAGCGGTCATCCGAGACAAGGCATATCCACGCCTATTAGCATCGAATGCATTTTCTCTCCTGTTGGCATCGCATGCGGGTTGCGAAGATGGGATGAGAAAGAAGAAGAGACCAAGTATATCGAATGCCAGTGGAACAGACAAGAGAGGCAGTGTCAGTTATCCTCAATGTGGATTGGTCCGGCACACCGTAGAGCGACATACCGAGCTATCTTCCGAGGTCCGCCGTGCTAGAACCCAGTGCCAAGACATGCCTTGATTCAGGACTGATTCAGTTCTACAGGTCAGATTTATTCCAGACGATTGGAAATGCTATGGTTGGAGAGAGATATATATGTATATATATAGAACGAGAGTAGGATAAAAGAAGTATGAGAGAAGTTAGGAAGTTCCGAGTTAGGCAAGCTGTTTGACGCCTGAAAAACAAGACCACAACGTACAAGCCCTAACTCCACTATAAAAATTACTCCATAGTTTGCATAGCTCAGGATGGAGCTCAGGATGGAGTACTAACTTTTTATAACAGAAAAGAGGGACTTGGATATTTCTGTCTGTAGGGAGTACCCCCTGAATGTAACGCATTTCAACACAGCCCAGGTAGCCCAGTTTGCCCAGACGTGGCGTCCAAGCAGTCATTATTGAAGGCATCTTGGCCCTGAGCGGGATTCTTGGCCGGACTTGGCCCACAAGTTTGTTTTGGGGAAAGGAATGACAGTGGGAAAGAGACGAGAAATGGACCTTCCATCTTTTATTTTTTGATTTTATCATGGCAATTACATACATAGTAGGATACTCCGTATAATTTAGTTGTATAATTGCTCTTCAGTACTAAGTAGTGAAACGACATGAAACCTCCAAGAACCCCCTAAGAACCGCCCAAGACCCCCCAAGACCCTCCAAGACCCCTATTATTTGTGTTATTTGTCCACAGACTGCCGGTCCCCACAAAATTGAGACCGCTGATCAATTGACTTTCTCTATGAAATTACTGCAGTGAACTAATTTAACCCATTTAGTTAACTAACCCATTTAATCCCCATTTAAGGCCTTAAAAGTCCTTAGGAGTCCGTCTTTTTCTTCTTCTCCGTTCTTCCGTTCCAGTCGTTCCTTCCCAAATCCGCGCCGTTGCGCTGTCTCTCGTTATTATATCGACTTATCCCATTCTAAGGTTCCCTTTTATATCGTCTTTCTACATATTTTGATTGATCTTCTATACCCACTTGGTTTACAATGATTGTATGTGCTGCCATATCCCCTACTATGACCCAAAAGCTGACCTTCTATTCTAGTCTTACACTCAACTCTTCGCATCCGTGTGTGCGCTCGCCAGCACCGCGGCCGCCTTGACCCCGCTCGAAGTCAGCGGCAAGGACTTTGTTGACTCCAAGACCCAGGATCGTTTCCAGATTATCGGTGTTGAGTAAGGCTTGCCTCTGTCTTGCCCACATTGTACAGTGACTGACCTCTCAATAGCTACCAGCCCGGTGGTGCAGCCGGCTTCACCAAGAAGCTAGACCCCCTGAGCGATGCAGATGTTTGCTTGCGTGATGCTGCCCTCATGCAGCGCCTGGGTGTATGTCCAGATCCTATCTCCCTTAACCGTACAGCAACTTATTTCCATAGATTAACACCATCCGTGTGTACAACCTGGAGCCCTCTCTCAACCACGACGAGTGCGCATCAATCTTCAACGCCGCCGGTATCTACATGATCCTTGATGTCAGCAACCCGCTGGCGGGTGGCTACCTGGACCGCAGCGCCCCCTGGACCACCTACAGCGCCATCTACTACAAGCAGGTCTTCGGTGTTATCGAGGGCTTCAAGAACTACGACAACGTCCTGGGCTTCTTCGCTGGAAACGAGGTCATCAACGAGGATGCTCACTACTTGGTTCCCAAGTACGTCCGTGCCATCGTTCGTGATATGAAGGATTACATCGCCAAGAACTCTAAGCGCGCCATTCCCGTTGGATACTCTGCTGCCGATATCCGTGAAATCTTGATGGATACTGCTCACTACTTCGAGTGTGACCTTAAGAACTCGACTTCTTCCCGCTCTGACTTCTTCGGCCTCAACTCCTACTCTTGGTGCGGTGAATCCTCCTACAAGAAGAGCGGCTTCGATGTCCTGACCGAGGACTTCACCAACGCCACTGTTCCCGTTTTCTTCTCCGAGTACGGCTGCAACGAGGTCCAGCCCCGTGTCTTCACCGAAGTGCAGGCCCTCTACGGCGAGGAGATGACCCAGGCTTTCTCCGGTGGTCTCGTTTACGAATGGACCCAGGAGGACAATGACTACGGCCTGGTCAAGGTCAACAACTCCAACACCGTGACCACTCTTGTCGACTATGATAACTTCGAGAAGCAGGTCAACAAGCTGGACATGGAACGCATCACCTCAAGCAACGCCACACAGACCAGTGTCAAGCCCGAGGCGTGCAGTGCCTCTCTCATCAAGGACAAGTCCTTCTACAACGCCTGGGATCTGCCCGAGGTTCCTTCCAAGGTCGCCGACTACATTAAGAACGGTCTCCCCGATGCCCCCTCCGGCAAGTTCGTCTCTGTCTCTTCCACCACCATCCCCCAGAAGGTGTATGACCACACCGGCAAGGAAATTACCGATGTCAAGTTTGAGGTGAAGAGTGGTGTCAACACCCCGTCTTCTTCCGGTTCGGGTTCCTCGGGTACCTCCGATTCTTCATCCAGCGAGACCTCCACCAATGCCGGATCTCCTAACGGCGCTCCCTCTCTTGCCCTTGGTGGTGCCGGAGGTCTCTTCATGCTGCTTGCGTCCCTTCTGTAATTGGCCTTGATGATTTGTGATTATTTTGTTCTTGGGTTTCACTGTTCGGACTGAAATGACCAAGAGGCCAATACCGGGTCTCGAGGATCTATTTTCTGTATGGGATACTCGTATCTTCTTTGCCCGGCTTTCTTGTGATTAGTTGTTAATTTGCGCTTGAAACAATTCACGTCCTTGCGTCCTTTTCGTATTTTCCAGCTTCCGTCATCAAAGCATGGCGTGTACATTTGTAAGAGTTTGTAGCCATAAATAATGCAGACATTCTTATTTCTGCTCTTGTAAATATCACAGCTTGGAAGACCGATCGTCATAGATTGAAGCACCAATAGCCTTCCCTTGATCGACACCTTCTGCCCTAGTCTTCAACACCCGCTTCAGAATCTTCCCAGCGGGACCCTTGGGAATCTCATCGATCAGGACAATCCCACCACGAAGCCTCTTATGAGGAGCCAATTTCCCACTAACATAGGCCACCAATTCCTCTGCAACCTGCTCAGCCGGTTTATCCGTCTTCTCAAGAACCACATAAGCAACCGGTACCTCGGTCGCAATCTTCTCAACAGCAAGTCCAATCACAGCGGCGTCATGCACAAGCGGATGTTCATGCAGGGCACTTTCTATCTCCGCCGGGGGAATTTGGAAACCCTTGAATTTAATAAGGTCCTTTAATCGATCTGTGATAAATAGATTTCCCTCCTCGTCTTGGAATCCAATATCACCGGTTTTGAACCATCCATCGCTCGTGATAGACCGTGCCGTGGCTTCAGCGTTGTTATGGTAGCCTGGGAAGAGGGTCGGTCCTCGGAGACATAGTTCGCCGTCGCCTTTTGTTACGGGGTTTCCTTGGTCGTCGATGAACTTCGTTTCGACTGCGGGATATGGAGGGCCGCTTGATCCCATTGCTTTATCCCATTCGTCCCATCTCTGTTGAATAAGTTAGTCGAGCTGGCAACTATTGGATACTTCGGATAGAGGTACCTGGAGATGCGTGACAGCCGTCGACTCGGTCAGTCCGTACGCCTGGCGGACTGGGACCTTCAGACGATCGTACACAGCGTGGATCAGATCTGGTGCTAGTGGTGCAGCAGCTGAGGTTACCATTCTCAGTGATGATAGTTGTTCGCGCGTCATTGCGGGATCTTTGGCGAGGTACAGGACAACAGGTGGGACGGCGTAGATGTGGGTGATCGATTCGGCTTTCACATTGTGTAAGAAACCTTTGACGGAGAACTTCTCCATCACTATTGTCTTTATTCCAAGGAAAAGAGGGAAATGTACTAGACATGTAAGTCCTTTGAAGTAGACTGGTTAGCCTGCAAATGAGGATTCTCCGTCAAATATTGACATACCATATATGTGGTATGTTGGTAAGAATGACAGGAACCGATCCTGTCTCCAGTTCATGTGCGGACCTTCAACTCGTCCCTGCAAGACGAGGTTCGTCACAAGATTGGTATGAGTTATTCTTGTCCCCTTGGGCCGTCCGGTAGTCCCGGACGAGTATACCAGGAAGGCTGTATCGACGACTGGGTCTATCCTCGGACGTCTTGCTCCAGGAGCTCCACCTCCCAACATGGACTCGACATGCTGCAGCTCTGCTTCTGAGGAGGGAGGGCCAAAAACCAACATGTGCGCAATAGGAAAGTCAATGCGCTTCGCAGCGGTGAGTGCAGTGTCTAAGAGCGAGGTGTGGACAACCATTGCCTTTGCCCCTGTGTCACTCAATTGGTATTTCAACTCATCAGCAGTGAATGCCGGGTTGGCTGGTGAGACTACTCCCCCAGCCCAATGGCATCCCCAAAACAACGTGGGGACATCGATGTCATTCGGCGCAAAGAGTAAGAGGATATCGCCTTTTTGCCATTCCCATTGGACTTGGAGATTGGCGCCGAAGCTTAGGGCTTGGGACCGGATGTCGTTGAAGGTTCGGACTTCGCCCGGCGGCGATTTGAAGATGACTATGGTTGTTAGTATCCGGCTTTGATGTTGAAGGAATGTACGTACTGTGGTCATCTGGGAAGGGTCTGTCTTCTCTTTCGAAGAGACAATCCCAAGTATCAATTGGAGGGATATCTATGTGGTTCATGGCTGTGATGAGTACGGGGAGTTCAAGTAGCTACCTACCTAGGTATGTATATGTAAGTAGGTAATCCCAAGCCATGACGCAAGGTCTTCCTCATATCCGACCTGGAGGCGAAACCACATTTCACACGTTTTTCAGTATATTCTAGTATTTGGGCTAACATGAATTGCTGTTTCGGTCTCATTGACGTTGCTGCTGATCACAGACGTTCCACCCCAACCCGTCCCAAGGAGGGAAGATATATCCATGAAGAACACTTCTGGAAGATCACCCGAAAGGAGATCCACAGGACCTCGAAAGACTACCAAAAAGTCCTTAAGCCAAGCGACAGTGTCGTCTCACGAAGATGGGAACTCGGCTTGCAAGGTTGGTCAATAGCATAACATCAGGAATGTTTCAATTGATACAAATGCAAACACTTGAAAACATTAAGCAGTAGTACATCACAAAATGAAAACGCAAAACGCAAAATGCAAAACAACTCAAAATCCACTCTACACAGCCCTGGCTTTCCCCTTGCCCTTGCCTGACGGTGAAGCAGGTACTGGCCCCGGGGCAAGGGATGGGAATTCCTCCCACACCTCCTCACCGTCCTCACGACTTTTGCCCTCGGCTAAGCTGAGTTGAATCGCAAATTCCAGATCATCCATCTCTTGCTGTCGACTGCTCTCAGCCTCAGCTCCGGGCGATGGCTGTCGAGGCGGCTGTACTCCCTTGGCATACTTGATAGGAATAGACGACGTCTGGTCAAATGGCGAAGCAGCACATTGCTCGTCAAGCAGGCTCAGACGAATTGCCTCGGCAAGTTCGTCATCAACATTATCATCCGCGGGATCCTGATAAGGAGACGAAGAGGATGAGATCTCGCCATAGCCGACCGAACTAGGAGCAACAGTACTGAATGAAGTGCTTGTGGCCGAGCTGGAGACTGCGGCACTGTCCGTGGGTTTAGGCACACTGGCGGAGCAGGCCTCCTCGCTCAGGAGTTGGGCATACGCCAAAAGCTGGTCCTCGTCGATATCTGGACCGAGAAGATCGATTCCGAAACGCGCGCTCAAATGGGCTCGCTCTTTCTCATCGGCAATCCTTTGACGCTCCATATCTATGCGTTCGTCTTCAATAAAGTCCTCGATTGCACCCCGACCACTATTGTTGAAGCGTTGGCCTTCCCCAGCCCCGTTGCTGCCACGCATTAAGTGGCGAAGGCGGCGTTTGTTGCTCTTGTACTGATCAGCCTCGGAAGAACTGTAAGACCAGTATCGTAAGTGGCTGCCAAGCGAGACCATTCCACGCAGAACGGTCGGGTCTGTATCAAGGCAGATAGCGCCTGTGGCATAGTAATTGTTTCCAACACCTAGGATAGATGCCTCAGCTTGCACAAGCCGACGGCGGGCCCGGGTCGAAAACCGGGAGTTGATCGTCCGGATTGGCTTGGTAGATGACGCTAGCGGATCCCACGCTTGCACGAGGCCATCATTACCGCCATGAACAAGGTACAACGACGTAATGGCCACGGAAGACACCTGGGGTGAGTCTGTTTGGATGGTGCGCAATGAGGAGATGGAATTGATGATCTCCGCAGATTTCGCCGCTGGAGCTCGGATATCCCAGACAAACACCATCCCAGTACGGGTTCCAACAGCTAGGTATCGAGCGCGTTGCCCAGGGACTTCTAGGCCGGACCGTGGCCGATCCATATGTGGCAACATTGGGGATGATGTTACAGACGAAGTAGAGCTCCCAGACATAGCCAAAAGAGGATCCTCTTCGGCCGTGAGTGTAGCGAAAGTGGATGTATCCAACGCGCTAGTGCTCACTTCCGTAGATTTGCGATCACCAAAATCAAAATCTGACAGACGCCATCTGAAGTTGGTTGAAGGTGGGCCCATCCGCCCGGAGGACCGAGAAGGGGGAAGACTGCTGGTGAGGGTCGGACTTGATATGTTCATTGGGCCGCCGAATAGTGATGGCGGAGCTTCCGGTATACCCGACAAGGGCTCTGGCGTGTTCGAAGAGCTAGAATCAGACTTAGAAGCAGTGCGCATAAACCGCCGGATCGATGCCTTTGCATCTTCGCCCGAGCCGCGAGCGATGATAATGACCGACTCGCCTGCCCCGCACCCGTCATCGCCAGCAAAGTCCACCTTAAGATCGCGCTGCATGTCCCAGCTTTCACAGACCTTGCGGAAGTGCTTGGGCTTGAAAGACATAAATTTTTCAATCTCCTTTGTTTCAGCGGCAATCTGGTGCTCACTGAGCCCCATGGAATCCGACGACGATTGCGGACTGTAGCTGCCGTCGACCAATTCACGATTAAAGGGGTCTGGGCGTGCCACACGTCTGCTCGCTTCGACCATATCCCAATGCACACTTCTACCCGTCTTCCAAGCCACCTCGTCAAGTTGCTCGGTGTTGAGTTTGGCTGTTAGTGGGATCTCAGGTGCCCGAGGAAGTTCGGTCAGGTAGAAGATTTCTCCCAGGGCATTGAGAGCAACAGCCCAGATTCGCTTTCCTGAATGGCGCCTGATCGAGTACTGGTCGTCCACAGCAATGCCAATAATCGGAACACCGGGGCACAGTACCCATCTAGCAGTCACTTGACCTGGCTCGTATCGTCTTTCGTAAGCCGGGTGAGGGCCTAGAGAGTACGCGGTCAACACGCCCGAAGATGATCCAGAGAGCATCCCTACCAGCCCCTGGGTCATCTTGAGGATGTCAGGGGACTTCGCAATCCACACCGAACAGACAGCATGTGTGATCATGTTGACTGCGGGTATTCCGAGCGGTGGGTGGGAACCCAAATCCGAAGCTCCCAAGAAACGACCACGCTGCTCCGTCGATGAGATGAAGTAGCTACGGCCCTGGGGACAGCCTTCGCCGTAGACCATGCCATATGGTTGACTGACGTCCATCACGTTGGGCACACCGACTATATCACCCGACCCAAGGCCGTATTGCGCCTCGCCAGGGAACATATCTGCAAAATGGCGGAACATTTGGTGGTCGGAGACACCCCAGGTGCCAACTTTTACGGTCGACGGGTCACTGGCAGACGCAATCCCTTGCTCTGCCGCGCCATGGATGAAGAGTGGGTTCTTGTCAGGCCTGAAAGAGGCGTGTATGTGACTGACTGGAAAGAGGAGCTGTGATGTATATGTCGCTATGGCACTGCCATGGCGAGTACTTGCCGCACGTACAGTTCCATGCTTCTTAGACGGGTTGAACTGCGCCGGCTTGCCCCGAGATAACGATTGAATCAAGCGAGTGCGCAAGATGTATTCGCTGCGCCAGGAGGCTAGGGCGGTCAGCCTCGTGAAGAAACGCCTGTCCGACTGTAGGTCTGCCGCATCGGTATCGCGACGCCGACCATCCTCAACGGCATGGGGTCCTGGGAAGAAACGCGAGAAGGCGATTCTCCAAGCATGAGGGGTAGTCACTAGTGCATGAAATCGACGAGACACTAAGGTAATCGCGGACAAGGATTGAGGTGATAGATGCGATAGGATATGTGTGAGAACCTCTGGAAATTATGGTAGTCAGTAATGATTGCGCCGCGGGGTTGCAGGATACCTACCATTTGGAAATGCCTCAAGAGTTGTTTGTGACTGTCCAATAGAAGCCACTATGCAAGATCCAGAATTTGGTGCCTTTCTGGGGCTAGTCCAAGCATTCTCATGCTGGCTCACTCGATCGACCGAGAGCGGGGCATCGCGACCGTCAACCTCGTTCAAGGACGCGTCAGGTTCGTCTTGTGTCGACATGCTCGGGACGTCTGCAGAGTCTCCGATCTCCCCACGGTCGAGGAGATCAGAGACTTGAGCGTCGTCGAGGTCATGTCCATGCTGGGTGGGACTAATAATGACTGGGTGTGAGTCAACGGGAGGTGTATGTTGAGATACGGCAGTAGGCTCTGGTTGCATATAAAGGTCTTAACGGGAAGATAAGGTGGTAGCGACTGAGCCAGCGAGAAAGCCTGGGTCAGTCGAGTTAAGAAATGCAGGACGAAAAGAAATTATATGAAAGCGAAGCGGTGTTGAAGAGAAAGGAACGGGAGAAGCAAAGATACCGAAGGCGACGCAAAGTGGCCATGCCGCACATTCAGCAGATGCGGCTATCGCGGACTGTGACCAGGGAACCGGGTCCTATTGGCTGTTAGGATTCACCGCTTAAGTCTCCGCCTTTTTCGGAGTATTCAGTGGTAAATCACACGTTCAGAACGATATAGATATAGGAGTACCCTAGGTATTGAATATCTAACTATCCGGAAAGAGACTGCGCAAAACAGCATTGAATCACATCATGTCCTCTCGTCCATACCACATATTGAAATATTGAATGCCGATAAAAAGCCGCACTACCTACCGGTACCTACCTAGTACCTACAGTGACGCCGCAATTTCCCTTCCCCTCCACTCACGTCTCCATACATCTGAGATCAAATATCTCATTCCCGATCACCGATATAAGTGACATCGTTGATTTCGTTTCTCCAAATGTCCGACCTGCCTAGCAAGGAGCAAGTTACAATACTTTGCAATAAACAAGGTCGGAGGGACAATCATTTCATCCACAACAGCGATAAGTTTTTCATCAAATATAAGGTCGCTCGTTGCGAATAGAAAAATCAACAATTCTAGATTGATCGGATTAGGGCAAGCGCCGCTATCCGTATTCCTAAAATTTATGCCGTGTTCGGTGCATCAGATAGACTATGTCTGATTATGGATTCATTCAAACCGACCATATTGCATCCGATATACAGAGAGCAAGAGCTATTTCTGATCTCGTTCCTATCGAGGCCCCCTCCCCTTGATATAGCATAGATAGCTTCATTTCCTCTCTTTCTCCCTTATCTCTTCTTTCCCCCAGTTTTTGTCGGACCAATACCAGATCGTATTGCTGTTTCTTTCTCCTGCTTAGACGCGGTCAATTCCCGAAATGTCTCAATTCTACATGGACGTCTCGTTACTACGATGCATATTCGTAATGGAAATTTCAATATCATCCAATAACTTTATGGATGGGACCTTGAATACACAGAGCCGTCGAATCCTATGGAATCCTCCAAGGTAGAATTGATTCTACGTGTTTAGCATAAATAAATATGGTGATGTTCGCCAGCAAGATAGCCAATATATCCTCGCATCTACGTACACCTGTATTCAAGATCACATCAATTCATGCCTAGCTATTAGCACTCAACAGTTTATAAGCTCGACTGCTTAAATCTGTCGGGGTCTGTATCATTCTTTCTCTCTTATACAACCATCTGCTTCCAAAGCACCCTGCCAGTTGAGTGAACGGACTCCTGCTCGAACTTTCAGCGCTCATTTCTATATCTGAATACATTACACAGACCCGGCGATATAGCCCCATTCAGATCAACGGCGATAGCATCCACAGGTTCTTGATGTTCAAGGGTCGCTTCGTTTACGCACTTGCACTAAGTAATTTCTACCTACTCTATACATCTGTAACTATAGTTCAATTCCAAGGTTGATCTGATGGAAAATTTCTCGTTGACAAGATGAAGCACAATTTAGACGGACCCATGCTTCCTGCATCATTATAAGTTCTCATTCAATCAATTATTGAGCTACCATGACCTTGAAGATCTAGATAGCCAATTTTCTGCTGGCAGGAAGGGCCAATAGGTAAAAGTTCCCAGTGGTATAACATACCTAGATATAGGTATGCCATGCAATATGCGGCTCTGCTCTACTTTGGATATTACTGGGGCTATATGCAACATACGAAATGGGGAAAAAAGGCATTAACCGCTTGACACGGTTGAATTACACGATCGTGAATATCCTTTGCCGGTTATTATCGCCCTTTTGGGTTTAGCGCCCCAATACGCCATCATGTAAACTCCTTACCTGACCTCGCCCTCTTCGTTCTCTGTTTCTCTTTGGCTTCCCTCAATCCAGATGCCCCTCTATCAAATACCACTGCAACCTTGCCTAACAACAGGAACGCCCGTCCTCGCCACCTTCTTCTTTTACCGGTCGCAAACTGCACTAAGTCCTAGTTGCCTCCACCTTTACTCTAAGATCAGGCTGAGCTGGCGGCTTCTACGCAGATGGCGCTTTTAGGAAAATGGCTGGGCATCGGAGAATTTTTTTTTTTCAGCGATGCGATACATTCGTCTTATAGAGAGTTCACTTGACCTATGTAGTTCTCCCGTTTCAAACATTGGTTGTCCTGTCCGTTCTACTCATTTCCCTCATTCTATTCAGTGAGACGCTAGTCCTCGATTCGATAATCTATTATTCTGCCTGATCCTGTTCTACGTTCATGTGACCTATTCCCTCCGTCTAGCCTCGTTATCACTCCTACCATGTTTTGTCGCGGCTTGCCCAAGTGATAGATCTGGCTTGCTATCCATCATGAAGATTGAAATAAGAAATTCAACGCGAATAAGTCGTCGAATGAAGAGGGTCGTAACCCTAACTGATCAGTTGCAAGGGATAAAATATACATACAGGACACTGTACATATACACCGGATTTTAGGCCGCGCGAGATGGCTCTCCCTTTCCGTTTTAGTGCTCACCCCTTGCCGCTCTTTGCTCACTGAGTAAAACTGAGCACGCCCCTGAGTATTACATAGTCATCGAACTCCCGAGGTCGCTCACTGAGCGTCACCTGAGCCCTCTGATTTGCTCACTGAGTAGCCTGATCTTACTCACTGAGCTCCCAAGGTTGACCTGAGTGTTATATAAGCTCAAGACTTACTCACCGGAGCGAAGCGCAGGGAGCAGCTAAGTCAGTAGTTCAGTCCACCTAACTGTTACTCTGAGGCTTGTTTAACGACGGGATATACCTCTACGGATGGAGAATGTGGTCCCAATTTTGCGAACAACATGACATGTGTTGGATCATTGTTTGGTGATTACTGCTCGGGCAGAAATTGTTACATTGCTTCTTGTGTCTCTTAGAGGTAGCATAGGAAGCCAGTTAATGAGCATTCTGAAGCTGCTCCCGGGCCGAACGATCAGCTAGAGGATCTGGATGAACAGTCGGAAATTAACCTCGAATTCTGATAGCTTGTGCTCATGCTTCAAGCGAACATTGATACGTAAAATTTAGGCGTAGAGGTGCAATTGAAAGGAAAATCATCCACTGCCCCTATCTATGTATATATGTGTAGTTATCTCTTTATATCTCCATAAATAACACATAAGAGCGATAGAAACCTCACCAGCTTGGTGCGATCGAATATTCATTCCAGGCACCCCTATCCGCATCTCCGAATTTATCGATCCCTCCTTCAACGCCATCTTCACCCACTGTCCATATCCCCCTTTCAACCAGCACTATCCACCGTTCAAACAATCTCTCCAATCTCTGCGATCGCCGTTCACCCCCAAACGGATGGAAGTAACCATGTTGAAATAGTCCCGTGAATGAGCCCGAGGGAACTGGTCTCCCATCACTCATCCTAGCCCCGTCCTCATCTCGGAAGAAACCAGGTCGTAGTGCAAATGGAAGCACAAGACGGAAACCTGCCTCCTCCATATCATAATCTCTTCGGCGCACAGGCTCACTGTAGAGTCCAGTGGGAACAGGATCGTTGTCATTCATGCTCACATTGTCATGTGCGGTGGAGAACAAGCGACGAATCTCCAGGTTGAGATCCACCAACCGGTCTGGAGCTGCAAATAGTAGAACTCCTGGGATGCTATCCTCTTCATAAGGTATATTGGTAAACCTCTGGCGCCTCGCAAAAGCCTCCTTATCATGCGGGACCTCTAGTCCAGGTGCAATGAATTTAAAACGCGGGGTCTTAACTCGTGTTAAGAGGGAGCGAATGAAGCAGTCTTGCGGCACGGCCGCTGCATCTAGTTCTGCACCAGTAAAGAGCGGTGCAGAGATAGGCAGAAGTGAGTTAGGAGGCATTCGAGATTCGACCGCAGCTAAGTAGCGCTCTATCGCAGCTATAGTGCTATCAATCTGGGCATCGCAGTAAGGGAGCCACGACCACAGATAAAATTGCGATCTATTCGTCGGGGAATCACCAGAAGGGAGTTCTTCGGGAAGCCCAGGAATAACTTTACCAATCCGAATCATATAGATCCATTGGGTGAGAATAGTCTCTAGTGGGAACCACATTTCCTCGTGCTCGTCAATAGGCTCCACACTTTCCATATTATCTGTAGTCATTGGGAACGAGGCCCGATTGAGCTGCTGGTCATAGACAACGCCGAGGTTATGCCCGCCTAGATCCGGAATAGTGCGATAAATTAAAACAAATCGCTCCTTATCCTCCTCCATCTCGTTATCATCAATAAAATACTCGTCGCTAAGCTCCATCACAAGGCCGTCAATCCAGTAGAAGAAGGGCGGTCTAGGATCATAAACTAAATCCAGAAACTTGTTAAGTGGCGCATTAAGACGCTCCTGAGTAGCTTCGACCTCCTCGTTTACGTCATGGAAAAACCACTTTTCGCTAGCTAGCGCATCAACGTCGGGCGTGTCTTTTCCGTTGCGGGCCATCCAGCCATATGCGACCAGGTAATTGTGTAGTCTGGCGCATCGCTCATAGTCGAGAGTGCCGTCATCACGGGCTGGGTTGTCATCGGATACTAGGGCGTCTTCAATATCGAGGATCTGTTGTGGAGTGGTGTTCATCGTCACGGTGATGTCGAAGGGCAGGTTTATTAGCAGAAGAAAGTATAGAACATTGGAAGTTGCTTAGACGACAAAGGTTGCCATGGCACTGGAACAGCTAGAAGCAATTAGACTAGTATTACT
Source organism: Penicillium chrysogenum (assembly GCF_028827035.1). Classification (NCBI taxonomy): domain Eukaryota; kingdom Fungi; phylum Ascomycota; class Eurotiomycetes; order Eurotiales; family Aspergillaceae; genus Penicillium; species Penicillium chrysogenum. The sequence continues at coordinate 411,376 of NW_026622749.1, read as the reverse complement.
GGAGAATCATGGAATGCACCAATCAAGATGGCGTGCGGCAGACCCTAGGCTATAGTGACGCATCAAAAAATCCCCTGAGCGCTCACTGAGCAGACCTGAGTGCTCACTAAGCAATCACCCTGTACTGTCGAATACTTAGTGAGCAGAACCCTGAGCGCCCTCGTAAAGCGGCGGCACCCCGATCGGGAAATCCGCATCAGCCTACAATCTGATACATACAGGTACATACATGTACGGGTACATATGTATAAGAACATTGGGACCCACTCAAATGGACCAGTGCGTAATCGCCATGAGACCATGTTGCATGTTAGTGTTTGAGTTCGAAGATCATATCCAGACGTGATGATATTCTATCTTCTGCAGTAGTTTCATGTATGCTCTTGATGCGATGCAAACCAATAGTGTGTGGGTTTTGCATGAGAAGATCATTCAGCTGGCGCCACACAAGCAGTGGCGCGCTGAGCCTAGAGACATTGATCAACAACAGCTAGATGAAAAAGCAAAGAGCTCTGTGTTTTGTGACCGACCTTTTTTTCCCTAGAGTATTTTTATTATGTCTTTACAATATGATAGTTCTAGTCGTGTTTCCGCTAATTGTTTATAGAGCTATCTCGAACTAAAGTTGTAATCAGATATTTTGGAAAGGCTTAGGGACTAAAACTCGAGATACATGTGCCTACTTGTACATACTTGTACGGGAGTACAACCTGAATATATGCTTTTACCCCAGTGCATAGTTCATACCTGGGTTCATGCACCTACCTGCATGCTATGCCATCAGCTCAGCTCATGCACCTGCATGCATGATATACCATCACCTCAGCTCGTCAGCGCCCACACCAAGAAAAAGAAAAGAAAATTAAAAAAGGCTAAAGAATGTGACTTGTATATATTACAGTAGGAATATCTGAGTATAAATAATATATCTAAGCTAGACAAGCTCCCTAGATGTTTCTTCTCAAACACTTCATCCATACCAATCAATCCCAGAAAAAGCCATCTCAAAAAATGACCTCTACCGAGTGGAAGTATTACCCCATCAATGGAATCTCGGTGAATTCCGAGGAGCCATCCAAGTTGGGTCCTGAGGTTCAAGTTCCTATGCGTCAGAACATCGACACATGGAGCAACAACCCTGCCAACGAGAAGCAAGTCAAGCTATTTGTGATGGCATTGTCTCGCTTCCAGAAGATCGACCCCAAAGAGCGAGACTCGTACTTCCAAATTGCTGGAATCCACGGGCAGCCCAATGTACCGTGGGATGAGCCTATTGACGCCAAGGATGCAGAGGGAAGAGGATACTGTACCCACAACAACATCCTGTTCCCCATTTGGCACCGTGCTTATCTAGCACTCTACGAGGTAATGCACTACACTCATCTCCCAATTTGAAATGAGCTAATAGATTTCAGCAACGTATATCCGAAATCATGCGCCTGGAGATTGTCCCTGGTATTGCGGAGGACATCCGTCCTGAGTGGAAGGAGGCCGCTGATGGATGGCGTCTGCCTTTCTGGGACTGGGGTGTGACTACTTCAGTTCCGGATCTTTGCAAGTACCCATACGTATTTGTGCCGACCTCGGATGGTACTGGTGAAGAGAACATCCCCAACCCCCTCTTCCAATTCCGCATGCCGAACAACCAGCCCATGTCCTCTGGCGGTGTTGATAACTTCAAGGACCCCTGGGTCGATAATGGAGATACACTCTATGTATGTCCCAACTCTACAAGACTAGGAATCTATTCTAACTGTGACAGTTCGGTGAATGTGTTGGAACTACCCGTTGGCCTGATGAGGGTGAGAGCGCCTCTGGTACTCATACGTGGAAGTACGGTGTGGTAAACAACTACAAGGTTCAGGAAGCAATGAAGAAGCCACAGTGGGTGGCCGATTCTCCTTACGGTCAGCCTGCGGAGATGGTCTACCGTCTGCTCACTGTTCCCATGGAGTATTCTACCTTTGCAACAACGGCCCAATTGTCCGATAACCAGGACGTCACGAACGACATCAACATTGAGTACCGTAAGTTACCCTTCAGAGTAGACATCTATACATCTTTTTTTGACAATTCCCAGTTCACAACAACATTCACGGTTGGGTTGGCGGTGATCTCAATGGACACATGTCTCAGATTCCAGTGGCATCATTTGATCCTATGTTTTGGCTGCACCATTGGTAAGTCCATTCCATCAGTGCCATCCTCAACTGCTAACGAGTTTTCAGTAACATCGATCGAATCTTTGCCCTGTGGCAAGCCCTCAACCCGGACAAGTGGTTCGAGAAGGCCAAGGTCAACGCTTTCTTCCAAGAGATAATTGGCCTTCCCGATGGCACAGAGATTACCCCAAACACAGGGTTGCGCCCATTCCACAAAGACGCCGCTGGAACTCTCATGAAGCCCAAGGATGTCCGTTGGACTTACAAGCTCGGCTACACGTACCCGGAGTTGGATACCTGGAACTTCAAACCTGAAGGCTACACTTCCGAAAACTTCATCTCAAGCCTCCGAAAGACTATCAACGACCTTTACGGTGTATCGAGAAAGCAATTGATCGATGCCGCCAACAATATCAAGGGAGTGGAGTACCTTAAGGACGGCACCAAGTCTCTCGATTATTCGTTCAGCATTCGCTACCGCAAATATGCACTCGATGGCGGCGACCCCTTCTGGATTCGCGTCTACATTTCGAAGGATGGAAAGACACAAAACACGTCTCTAGACTTGATTACTGAAGTTTACAACTTCAGTCAGAAGCCTGAAGACAAAGCAGGAAAGCTTGCATGTGGGAACTGCAAGGACAACAAGAACAAGAACATCAAGTCCACTGCCAGCATTTCTCTTACTCCGATCCTGATTAGTCTTCTCAAGTCAGGCAAAGACCTAGCCAGTCTCGCCAAAGAGGATGTCCTAAAGTACATCCAGAGCAGGGCTTATTGGAGAGTCTTCAAGGGCGGTAAGGAGGTACCGTCTTACCAAGTTGAGGCTCTCGAGCTCGAGATCATCGGAAGCACCAACGACTCGACAGTCTACAATGACGCCACGAAGGCTCCAAAGCTGGAAAACTTCAAGGAAGAGCCTACCATCTCTGGCGGAGCTGGCGGTGCCCTGAACCCTGGCCTCAAGCAGCCCGTCACAGTTGCACCTCCAGTGCTGCCCGTGATCCCCAAGGCCGGCCTCAAGGTCGATTCCTTCCTACCGTTCAAGAAGGGCCTGAAACCCGACGGCGTGGTGATCATCGACTCAACCAGCCTGAACCTGACACCAGCCAAGACTTCTGGCATCGATAACACCCAGATTTATCTGAACGAGGGCAAGAACGGAGACGGCGACGTTCTGTTCCTCCTCTCCGTTAGAAGAGCCGAGAACCAGATTGTCTTCAACACCAAGATCAACAACTCCTTTGGAAAGGAGGTTCGTATCCCACTGGAGAAGAGGTTCAAGGGTACCACGCCTTCTATCCTCGTTCATGACCAGGATGATGGTTATGAAGTCTTCATTGACTGGAAGCATGCTCTGTACTTCCCTAAGCGGGCTGCTGGCAAGGTGGCCCAGTCAGTGTCGTACACTGTCAATTCCGGACAGACACCTGTCTGGTCTTCTAACCTGAAGGTGAAGGTGTACGATTCAATGAAGGAGGTGTTCCACCACTAGCCTAATACAAGGTGGGTCTCCACTCTAGGCTATTTGTGTTTTCGGAACTGTGCGAGGAGAGCACTTCTGTCTTTACCGTTTCTTTTTGCTTTGAGGTTATCCGGGTGCATGTTGGAACAGAACTGTATTTGTTGGGATTACCTGTATACGTATAATTTCGGCATTAAATTACATTTTGTTTAATATTCTGCTTCCAGATACTTTCTTTTCCCGAGCCGCTGTCTCTATAATATGCCGAGATAATCTTCCAGGAAATATCAGATTTCCTCAGATTTCCATACAAGCTGCTAGTGGTAGTCCACTCATTTTTCATGATTTAATAGTACAGGAAATAAGCCGAGAACCATCCCTGAACTTATAAACCCGTATAGCCCACAATCCAAGGGGTTTGCCACACAGTAGGACACAAATCGCTAGAGGATGAATGCGGTTGGATGAATCTCTCTATAGCTCTACTCTATTTCTGCTTTCCGGCTTCTTCAATGCAGTGTGTTTATCGAGGCCTCAAGAGTTACAACTGCTCGGTGCAGAACAGTGGTGCCGTTTCAGGCCTCGAAAGTGGTCATTCTCGGTGTCAGATCCACAGGTCCTTAGGTTCTAGCTGTAATCCTTGCTAAATCTTATTAGCCGTTATCATGTTCCCCTAAAAGGAATGTCACCGTGTAATTTCTCTTATCGAACGGTTTATACTCAAGTGGCCGCTATCCAAAACGCGTTACAGCACGTGACAACGTGACAGAGCCAAATCAGCGAGTCCCGAAGTATCATCAACCCTCCCCGTACGACTTGGTCGCGAATTTCATGTGATTCTCCTAGAATGGTCCATTGATACACTGCATTCTTTGAGTTATTCCCCCCGGTGCCTCACGAACCCGAATACCCCGCATAAACGCCATAACTGGGTGAGACAGGTGAGTTCGGTCAACCAAGATGCCTGGAGCGCATGGTAAGACACTCTCAATACCGAACGTCTATTCAGCTTACTGATATTTGTAGAGGCGGAAACCATTCGAATTCTCATCTCCACCGATAACCATGTCGGCTACAACGAGCGAGATCCCATCCGTGGGGACGACAGCTGGAAGAGCTTCCACGAAATAATGTGCTTGGCCAAGGAACGGGATGTTGATATGGTTCTCTTGGCTGGAGACTTGTTTCATGAGAATAAGCCATCGCGGAAATCCATGTACCAGGTCATGCGGTCGATTCGTATGAACTGTTTCGGGGACAAGCCGTGTGAGCTAGAGATGCTCAGCGACGCAAGTGAGAACTTTCAGGGTGCGTTCAACCACGTCAACTATGAGGACCTGGATATGAACGTGGCGATTCCTATCTTTTCCATCCACGGAAATCACGACGATCCCTCCGGGGAGGGTCATCTGGCCGCACTAGATCTACTGCAAGTGTCCGGCCTCCTCAACTACTACGGCCGGACTCCGGAGTCAGACAACATCCAAATCAAGCCTGTATTGCTACAGAAAGGCCGAACGAAGCTTGCCCTGTACGGAATGAGCAATGTTAGAGACGAGCGACTGTTCCGCACCTTTCGCGATGGCAAGGTTAAATTCTTCCAACCATCTGTCCAGAAAAGCGACTGGTTCAATTTGATGTCTGTGCATCAGAACCATCACGCTCATACAGAAACTAGTTACCTGCCGGAGAATTTTCTTCCCGAATTTCTCGATTTGGTCGTCTGGGGCCACGAGCATGAATGCCTAATTGATCCTAAGCTCAATCCAGAGACGAAGTTCCATGTTATGCAACCAGGATCGTCTGTCGCAACGTCCTTGGTACCTGGAGAGGCTGTTCCAAAACACGTCTCGATCTTGAGTGTAACAGGCCGAGAATTCAAGAACGAACCTATCCGATTGAAGACCGTGCGACCGTTTGTGATGCGGGAAATTATATTATCCCAAGAAAAAGGAGCCCAAAAGCTCGCACGCAAGGAGAATAACCGCACGGAAGTAACTCGGTTCCTCATGTCCATCGTCGAAGAACTGATCGAAGAAGCCAATGCAGAATGGCTAGAAATGCAAGGCGACCGCATTGACGAGGACGAGGATGACACTCCGGAGCCTCCGCTTCCTCTTGTTCGTCTCCGTGTGGAGACTTCCACACCTGAAGGGGGTAGCTATGATTGTGAAAACCCACAGCGATTCTCCAACCGTTTCATTGGCAAGGTCGCTAATGTGAATGACGTGGTGCAATTCTACCGCAAGAAAAAAGTTGCTTCTACCTCGCGCAAGGATGATAAATCTATTGATGAAGCTGCCGTTTCTCATCTCTCAGCCCTTGACACTGTGAAAGTCGAACAGCTAGTGCGTGAGTTCCTCTCATCACAGTCATTAAGCATCCTGCCTCAGAATTCTTTCGGAGATGCTGTTGCCCAATTCATTGACAAGGATGACAAGCATGCAATGGAGATGTTCGTCAACGAATCCCTTGAGAGCCAAGTCAAACACTTGTTGGCCTTGGATCGTGACGAGGACGAAATGGACGAGGAGGAGAGAGAACAAAGCTCGTTAGTCACTGCTATGGAAAAGTATCGCAGTCAGATGGAAACCATGTTTTCAAAGGGAATCAAGAAGCGAACCCGTGGAAAGAAGCGATTTAAACCCAAGCCAGATGGTTGGGATTCCGAGTTCGATGGCGTGTGGGAGGATCAGCCTGGCGCACTTATTCATTCTGACAATGAAGGTGGAGATCCAGTAGAGGAAGAAGCTAGGGAGGATGGGACAGAGCCCGCTCGCGGTCGTGCCGCAGCCCCTACTCGCGGTCGTGGTAGGGGTCGTGGTCGAGGTGGAACAGCCGCTCCGCGGACATCCAAGCCCAAACCTACCGTGGAAAAAAAGACTACAAAGGGTCGCAAAAAGCAAGCAGTTTCAGACGAAGAATCAGACGTGATTATGCTGGATGATGATGACGACGATGTTATAGCAGATGCCATCTCCGATGATGAGGACGATGATTCGCAGGCACTATTCGTCAAGCAGCCTCGCTCTACTACCACGGCCAAGCCAAAAGCTGCCCCTACGACAACGACGACTCAGCGCCGTGGTGGACGTGCTGCTGCCTCGCCAGCTCCATCATCGGTTACTGTTGGTGGGACTGCTTCTCGGCGAGCTCCTGCGCGCGGTAAGACAGCCCAGTCTACACTCAACTTCTCCGCTTCGCAGGCCAGTGCGCCTCAGTCATCACGGCCTAGCCGCTCCACCCGTAATCTGAGTGTTATCAGCGATGGCATTGATGACGATGACGATGACGATGACGCTTTTGAAGAAATGCCGACCACCTCGAGGCGTCGTAGGTAATTTGCGATTTATGTCCGTGGACGTTTACACCTTTATGCATGTATGGAGTTATCGGAAACCACTCGGGAGTAGCATTAGCGTTGTTGCCGTCAATCCTTCAATGATATGTTCAATTGACACTCAAATGTCAAACACGATAATAAATAATAATAAATTCAACAGGGGTAGTAACCTGGAGCTGCGACCTTTTGAGATGAACTATACCAAACACGCTAGTCTCAATCCAGTAATCAGCTTATATCCCAGGGCACCTGGGCAGTTTCCCTTTCGACTCAGACCCAGACGCTTCAATCAGACCAATGCACTGACGAGGTCGCTTTCGAGCGACAGAAGGTGACCTCCCAAATCGATATTTTGCCACAAAGACCAAAGACTGGATTTCTGCTCGTTCTTACCAACCCCGCATTCACAGCCGAGGGACACAAACACCTCGGCCGTGCAACGCAAGCGACGCGAAGGAAATATGGGGGAAACCCCAGGCTCAAACCCGTATTGCCTGGTATTCTACTACATCTGTGTACAAGTATACAAGGTAATACTGACTACAGCACAATGACATACAAGGGCCGACCCATTCGCATTGCAGGTTAGTCTACTTGTTCAGGCACATTCCTGATACTCCAACTGACCTGACCTATTAGGTGCCTCGGGCTCTGCCTCAGACCGGCGTCATGCTATCGCTGATTTTGCGCGCCACCACCCGACCGATCCTATCGATGTTATCATTGCGGATTTCATGAGCGAGTTTAACATGGCCACTGCCGCGGGTCGGCGCGTGGACCAGGCGACCTCTCAAGGACCAACAGCTCCGGCTTACGATCTCTCCTTTCTAGAAGCACTGGAACCAGCTCTGGATGATTTGGCCAAGTATGGGATTAAGCTCGCAGTCAATGCTGGAGTGACTGACACAAAGGGTCTCTATGATGCGGTGATGCGCATGGTTGAGGCAAAGAAACTGGACTTGAAGGTCAGTCGGACTCGTGCGTAAAAGTGTTCGACAATTGCTGATTGGGTGCCCAGATTGCATGGGTTTCTGGAGACGAAGTGCTATCTACTGTCCAGAAGGGGTTGACTTCTGGGTCTGAATTCCGCAACGTCTACACAGGCGAGCGATTGGCAGATTGGTCGTTCGAGCCCATCTATGCCCAGTGCTATCTCGGTGGTCTGGGTATCGCGGCTGCACTCGCAGATGGCGCGGACATTGTATTATGTGGGCGGGTCTCGGATGCTTCGCCGGTTATCGGAGCTGCTTATTGGTACCATGGATGGCACCGAGACGAGCTTGACAAGCTGGCGAACGCGTTCGTGGCGGGCCATCTGATCGAGTGTAGCAACTATGTCTGTGGTGGCAATTTCACGGGATTCAAAGCCCTAGAGCACTCAGATGGAGATGGCTGGACCAATATCGGATATCCCATCGCCGAGATATCTGCCGAGGGCGACGTTGTGATCACCAAGCAGGTGCATTCTACGGGTGGTGCGGTAACTGTCGATACTTGCACATCCCAACTGCTGTATGAAATACAAGGACCTTGGTACTACAACTCCGATGTCACAGCGGTCCTCGATGGTATACACTTCTCACAGCGCGGCGTCAACCGCGTCGCTGTTCATGGGGTCCGATCCGGTCCTCCTCCACCCACCACCAAGGTTGGTGTCACCGCCCGAGGGGGGTTCCAGGTAGAGGCGTGGTGGTTTTTGACTGGTCTGGATATCGAGGCCAAAGCTCGCATGCTGGAGGCACAGGTCCGCCGACTGTTGGCGCCTTATTCGGACAGATATACATCGCTCAATTTCGATTTGCTGGGCTCTTCACTCTCTGACCCATCCAACCAGAATCGCGCTACCGCGCCGCTGCGTATCGTCGCACAGGCACGACACGCAGAGGATCTTGCACCGACCCGGTTCCTTAAGCCTATCACCGACAATATCATGCAAGGCTACCCTGGCGCTACATTCCACTTGGATATGCGCCAGGGATTCCCGCGTGCCGTATTCGAGTACTATGTCACGTTGCTGCCACAGTCCGCAGTCCAGCACCGCGTTCACATGCCCTGGAAGCCGACGACATCCACACAGACTCTGGATATCTCGCCTCCAGCAAACACCAGGACATATCCATCCCGTCAACCCTCGCAGCCCATCACCCATACTGACGGACCCGTCGACCTTGCTCGCGACTTTGGGCCCACGACTCGTGGCCCGCTAGGCTGGATCGTCCATGCTCGCTCTGGGGACAAGGGCGCCGACGCTAACTGCGGCTTCTGGGTGCGTCACCGTGACGAGTACCAATGGCTGCGGGCGTTGCTGTCTGTTGACAAGGCGCGTGAGCTGCTAGGAGAGAATGGCCGCGAGAACACGAAGTTGGCGATTGAGCGCTTCGAGTTGCCTAGCCTCCATGCTGTGCATTTCCTGTTTCGCAATCTGCTGGACCGGGGTGTTGGTGTGACAACCACGGTCGATTTCCTAGGGAAGAACGTGGCGGAATATCTGCGGGCACGGCACGTTGATCTTCCTGTGCGATTCTTGAATCGTGGAAAGCTATAGCAGAGAGTCCATTGCCCCGTTTCCTAGGCCTGTACAGAATCACATGAATATCATTAGCCCGGGTACATATCACTATGATCTATTCTTCTACTGTTTATGTTTCCTGGTAGAGGTGTGCTCGTCAAAAGAGAGAAGAACGTAGATGTGAGCCGTTTCGATAGAGAGACACGGTGTGGTGGTTAGTGTAAGGGAATTCTGCGTAGTGGCGCCGGGTTCATTCTGATATTCAGGGAAGGCACAACCCGCTCGAGTGAGTTCCTTCCACATTTGTTCTGATGGCCATTTCCCTCTGAGTTCCCTCTCTTCCTTTCTTCCTCTCTTCCCACTTCTCTCTTCTCTCTCACGCATCCGACTCTGCTACAGGTGTCTGTTTACTCCTGTTTATCTTCAACCTTGCAAATCTCAAAACGACAGGATTGTTCTCATCTTCGCTATGCCAGGAGATAAGGGTAGCGCTGCAGTATGTCTTCGCATCATCCCTAGCCGTCAACCCATCAGATCCCACCCATTTCCTCTCCTCATTGGCCTTGGTTGTACTAAAAAGGCATCACCCTCCTACCTCGTGGCAAATCTGTCCTTCTCTTACCCTACAATCCCTGCTACCTCAGGTGCCGTCCCAGTGGTCTATCTGTAATGGATGCCACACCTTTCCTCTCTATGCTTTGCATACCCGTCTATCATTCGCAGAAGCAAATACAACACAGGAGCAACGAAAGAGATGGGTGCTAACTGCGACACTAGGAATGGTGTACACACTGTAACGCCGGTGGTCATACCCTGCAACAGTGCGAATACTTCGCAAATTACACCCGCGGAATTGCGATCGCCATGCAGGCTATCGCTGAACATTCAAATGTGAGCAATATCTTGAATGCACTGCGAGTCTCGATCAACATATTGACTTCTATCCTTTATAAAGCAAACGGGCAGGAAGAAGAGGAAGGCCCACCGGAGATCAAAAGGCGCTAGGAGGGGCAAGGCCCGGAGTAAGTCTTCTATTCTTCACATCGAGATGTCCAATGATACCTTCATTTAAATTGCTCTGTGAGGGAGCCTATATTGAAAATCGGATTGACTGAGTCCATTCGGTCATTGTGTACCGCTTAACATTTGAATCGCACTGAGAGCTAACCAGCCGAAGAAGATCAGAGCAAGGAAGTCCGCCAGGGAAAGAGTACCGGGGCAGCCGACCAACGTGGTCAATCATCCGGTATGTTCATTTTCGAATAGTCATATTGGAGAAATCGAGCTGTCACCCCAGGATGTGGGACCCTTCATGCGATTTGATCCGTTGATGTATCTGACATGTGCTAACGATGTGTACCTAGACAAGTCCACCGCCTCCAAAAGCCCTGTCCTCCCGTCGACGAACACTACAAACACTACAAGCACTGGCAAGTGATGCTTCATCCTGCAGATCAGTCTCCGGGCTTCTGCTCCTACCAGAAATTCCCATACGGCAGAAGGAGACATGACGAGGAGGGTGTGTTGAAGACACAGTGAAACTTGACATGTGTCTTCCAATATCCTTTCGGAGGTTGCGTGGATTGGTCTTGTTTACGTCTGCTAAATGAAACAATTCCAGTGGATTTCAAGCATAATTTGTTAAGCAGGGTATTTATCGCACCTGGTATTGATCCATTGCATACCTTAAGGCAATTCATGGGTATCTGCTCTACGACTGATCGATATGTCGAAAGATAATAATTTTATTGTGATGCTGGGCCCTAGTACATAATCCTCTACGGACATTTCATGTCAAAAGACACAAATCATTTCACCTCATCAGTAAGCAGAACTCACAGGTGTGTAGCCTCATTCTTGTAGACTATCCTATCGTGACCTGTCGTGACCTATCAGAACCACCCAACACTGAAAGCACATGGAGTAGGCTTGGCCTCTCATACAGCTGCCGGAAGCTCGATGTCAACAAGCCACGGTGGTTGTATCATAAAGTCCCGGGAGCCCTCTAATGCGGCATTAATAAAGAGAGTTTCAGAGCCCCGATTCAGCGGACGCGGATCGCCAGCGCAATGACTTGTTGCGGAGCTTTCTGTGGGATTCCCATTACGTTTGATAGTGGACAGTGTGGATATGGGGACAGACTGATCATGGTCAATATCAGTCAAGTGAGAGGGCTCCGGGCTGATATCGTCGCGCCATCGGACAAGCTTAGCACCCCATGCTTCATGGATATGGCCAAAACAATGCATCAGCGGTCGAGGTTTGGCTCGAGCTATCGCCTCGAAAAGTCATTGGCAGCCGGCACGCTGGCTAGAGAGTGTGCGGTCCAAAATACCCTTTGGCGGACCATGTGTCATCACGACATCGACATGTGCCCGTGGTCTCGGCGATACTGAAAACCCCAATCGCCACATGATGGGGTGTATGGGCTAGCGTAAACGTTCAATAGTGCACCATTCTGTAAGCGAAAAGTGTGGATGCCTTCATCCAGAAACGTAATACCCGTCGCGTCTTTCTCCTTACCGAATAAGTCTCGAGCTTCTTCGTACCTGCCATAGAATTTCTGAACTAATTGAGGATCCAAGGGTTGGGCTTCTGCCACTTTTCTCTGAAAAACAGGGATGTCCATCGTGAAGTCATGGTTTCCGGCTATCACAAGTTGAAGGGGAGCATTGACGGCTCGTAGGAAACTGATCGAAGCTTTGAACTCGTCGAGTTTCGATTCTGTGGTGAGGTCTCCACAGTGAATCGCGACGTCCGCATATTCGCGCGACACAAATTCTGGTGGAGTATCGAGTCCGTGGGTATCGGAGAAAACTAGGAATCGCGTTTTGACGTGTGCTGCTACATTCTCCGGCATCTCATGGAACTTGAGAGATATGAAGTATGTTTTTGCTTGTAGTCAAGTGGGTGAAACGGAGATGGTAGATGAAGAAAAATGGAGCTGAGTTACGAACGTGTTTCATAGTGACCGCATTGTAGGCAATCCAAGCCGAAGCGTTGGGCAGAGGTTGATGCCTCAGGCCAGAATGCTTGATATAACTAGTTAGGATAGACTGGTCGTGACTACAGTTGACTTGACTAGTAAATCGAAAATAATATAAGACCGCTAGAAATATGTGCCGAACACTTCTACCACCCTGACTTCAGCGGCAGAAGTCCAGCAGAATATTACACATGTACCTATTTCTAATCCATCAGCATTATGAACCTTTGCATATCCGGGACCCTTTTGGGCTGAAAGTTCTGCCGAAAACAATTAGAGGAATTAGCGCAGTGTATAGATCAGAAAACCTCCAAAAGCCTTAAATTGTCGTGGGAAAAAAAGCAAAAATCAGCAAAAGCCACATATCATCAAATCAGAGGAAACATGTCATCTAAGCCCTTTATCCTCTTCTTCAACCCCGTGCGACATGCCGTACCCTTCTTCGAAAAGCTCCAAGAAGTCGCGCACACGGAGGTTGTCACGAGCAAAAGCAGGGAGGAATTCTTCAAGGATGTGGCAGACAAGTATAAGAATATTTTCGCCATTTACCGGACATCCGCTAGCGGCACTGTGAGTATTGAGCTAGTATCACCTAACAGACCTGCTGCTCTCTGTCGGAGGCACGGGCTGAAGGATACTACGGTGGAGGCTAACATGGTGTATAATATAGGTAGCGGGCAAGTTCGATGCCGAGTTGATCGAGCGCTTGCCCCCAAGCTGCAAATACATATGCCACAATGGTGCCGGTATGTATGGGCACGGCTCCTTCATACATAGAGGTCTTTCGCTTAACTCATCATATAGGATATGACCCGATCGACACGAGTGCCTGTGCTAAAAGGGGTATCATCGTCACTAACGCTCCGGATCCTGTCACGGACGCGACCGCCGACTTGGCCATCTTCCTCATGCTAGGCGCCTTGCGCCAGCTAAATCCAGGTATCTTCTCTCTGAGAGCGGGGAGTTTCAAGAAGGGGATTGAATTTGGCCACGATCCTCAAGGCAAGACCCTGGGTATCCTTGGAATGGGGCGCATTGGTCGTGCTATCAAACACCGCTGCGATCCCTTCGGTCTCAAGACAGTCTACCACAACCGGAACCCCCTATCGTCTGAGCTGAGCGCGGGTGCTGAGTATGTGTCCTTCGGGAAGTTGCTTTCGGAGAGCGACATCATCAGTATTAACGTACCTCTAAATTCCCACACGAAGCACTTGATCGGTGCGGCGGAGATTTCCCAGATGAAGCCTGGTGTTGTTCTCATCAACACAGCACGAGGCGCTATCATTGACGAGGCTGCTATGGCTGATGCGCTGGAAAGTAACCATATTGCTGCCGTGGGGTTGGATGTTTATGAGCGGGAGCCGGATATCAATGAAAGGCTCATGAAGCAAGATCGTGCTCTGATGGTTCCACATATGGGGACTCACACCACGGAGACACTTGGTAAGATGGAAGAGTGGGCAATGGAGAACGTACGGCGTGCGATTGTTGGGGAGCCGCTTCTGTCACCTGTTCCGGAGCATCAGGCTATGGTTAATAGCAAGATAAATTAGAGCCTGGCGATAACTAATCCTAGTATATACACAATTGTAAACAACGAAGTCATATTCACAAGGTATGCTGTATCAAACAATCAATTTGAGAAATATAGAGGTGAGACTGCACATGCTAGACATCTACTCGTTCCATGAGCGGTTAACATGTACATGGGCTGTTCGGTTGAACTATCAGCCGATACTATGAAACGCACTCATTCCGAGGGTGTGAGGGTGTGGAGTTCGAAGGCAATGACTGCTGGGAATTTTGAGACAGATGACGGTCATAAAAAGCCCCATCCTCTTCATCACGTCAAGGCGAATGCATCCATATAGTCTACAATAAAAAGCGAAACAAATCCCTCCTACCATCGTCGCCACCAGCCCTAAAAATGGTCAAGATTGCTCTACTCGGCGCCGCTGGTCAAATTGGAACCCCACTAAGTCTGCTGTGCAAAGCAGTAAGTCCCTCCTCCCTAACAGATCAACCTACGAAGCCTGCCCAGGTGATGCCAACTGACTGATCAATGAAAGAGCGATCTATTCGATGAGATCTCACTATATGACATTGTTCACGTACCCGGTATTGCCACTGATTTGAATCACATCGACACCAGGGCCAGGGTCAGTGGCCATCTTCCAGATGACTCTGGTCTCAAGAAGGCCCTCACTGGTGCAGACATTGTCGTAGTAACAGCTGGTATTGCTCGTAAGCCTGGAATGACGAGAGACGGTGAGTAAGGCATTCACATAATGCACTTTCGAGATGGATTACTGACAGGGTTTACTTAGATTTATTCAAAGTGAATATACCCGTAACCTGTCGGAGTGGCTGTAAAACATGGGAAGCCAATTGCTAATTCCAACCTAGACCAATGCTGGTATTATTCGGGATATCTTCACAGAGATTGCAGCCACATGTCCACAAGCGATGTGCTGTGTTGTTACAAATCCGGTCAACTCAACTCTGCCTGTTGCCACTGAGGCCCTGAAGAAAGGTGGTGTTTTCGATCCCACACGTGTCTTTGGTGTTACCACCTTAGATGTTGTTCGTGCCTCTACCTTTGCCGCCCACGCCTTGGGTGACAACGCCAATCCTAAGGACTTCAAGGTCCCGGTCATTGGTGGCCACAGTGGTGCCACCATCCTTCCGCTTTATAGTCAGGCCCAGCCCCTGGTCAACTTGGATAGTCAAACTCTGGCGGGTGTTATCAACCGTAGGTTCCTCATGTTTAGCGCGTCCAAAGATGGCTTTACTAACTATACCAACAGGTGTTCAGTTCGGTGGCGACGAAATCGTCAAAAGCAAGCAGGGGGCTGGAAGCGCCACGACGTGCATGGCTTACGCCGGTTTCCGCTTCATCAAGGCTCTCCTTGCTAGTATGGACGGAGAGGCAATTACCGAGGAAGCCTATGTCTACCTGCCGGGTATTCCTGGAGGTAAGGAGATTGCCGCCGAGCTTGGCGTTAACTACTTCGCGGTCAAGATCGAGCTTGGTAAGACAGGTGCTACGAAGGCTTTGCCTATTAGCAAAATATCTGAGCACGAGACTAGGTTGCTCGAGGTGGCTCTCAAGGAACTGAAGACAAATATCGCTACAGGCCTGTCTTTCATGGCATAATATACAAGAGTTTGAGGGGGACTGTCTAGGGCCAAGGTCCCACTTGGCCTGCGAGCCCTGGAGCGAAATACAACAGTTGAATTATAACGCCCGCGATATTGAACACATGGCGGCATTATATTAACAGATCTAAAGAAAATCACAACGTCTAGAATTCCGAATGCCTTGAAAGATGGGTGTACTCATAGTACTTGGCGTAATTAAGAACATCACGAAAGGGATTCATTGAGGGAGAACTTGAGGTTCTCACCGCTGGGGGTGAGAACATCGAGGGCTAGGCACAAAGATCTGTTTAGTAGCATGACTCTCAAAATCAGGATATTATAGTGCCTTTGAGTGTGAGAAATTTCGGCTCGATCGGCACATGTGATGATATGTTGCAGGTCACACCAGGGGAGCCGCCTGACCTCGAGCACTGATATCCCGATTAGCTAGCCTCGGGCACTCGTATGTAATGACATTAGATGGAAGATGGCTCTGCCTCTTCTCTCCATCTCTCTCTTCCTTTCTGTCCCGTCCATTCTTCTCGGTAGGTGCGCAGCCCTACTTCCTGCCTTGTCCCTGGTTCCCATCATGCCTTCAAGAAATGATTCTCCAAGGTTGAAGTCAATCCCGCATTACCGTGCAATGCGCGATGTATAACGCGAGAATTCTGTGAGGCTAACATACTAAATTAGACATTGTTCCCTCCCCCAGAAGTCCACCCCCAGACCCATATACTATTGCGCAATACGCGCATTATCCACACACTTTCTACGTCGTCCTCTATGAAACCACCACGAAGCCACAGTCTCCTCTTTCTCTTACTCATTGCAAGTACTGTCGCCACATCGACAACCCGATACACCGTACCGATCCCCGAATCAATGGATGTACTGGAAACCCGCCGAGAACTCATTGAAATGACAGAACAATACCCATTGAGCACCGTGGACGCCAGAAACGGCGGCTGGTATATTCTCAATTATGACGGCACCGTACTAGCCGTTGTCACTGATTCCGTGTGCGAAGACCTCGATGCTTCGATCGAGGAAGCAATGCGGCTATACGGCCTATTCCGTGAGCCTGATGACCAAGTGAGCGAGGGTGTTATACCTCAAAATGACCAGCGACCAGGCACTGGGATCTCAAACAGCTGTTCTCACCCTCATTGCCTTGCGTCGTCCGCATGTCGGACATACAGTGATTGCTACGTGTGTGAATGGAATCTTGGTATCTGTATTTGAGGGGGTTTGAGACTGCGAAGAATTTGATTCCCTGGATTTGTGCATGCCAGACATTCAACACCGATGGGCTAGCCATGCGCTGCACCAACTGCATCTGCGAAGGCAAAGGCAGCCGCAGGGAGGCAGCCAAAAGCCGCGACGGAGATGATTCTCATCCTGTTTCTCACCTTGAGAACCAATTGAATCTAAGTCCATTGCACACTATCTTTCTTTTCCGCATGTAACCTGTTACATACGACCATAGGGTGTGGAAAACAGGGCTTCCCGTCCGCTCAGCCGTACTTAAGCCACACGCCGGTGAGTTAGTAGTTGGGTGGGTGACCACCAGCGAATCCTCACTGTTGTATGTTTTTGTTTTGCATTCTTTTTTCTTTAGTTCGGGAAGCCCAGTATCTTCTGCTCTTCAGCCCATTTACCTGGATCCCCTGACGCCCCTCTATTCTTCACCCGATCGCCCTGAATACCCCTTAAGGCTGACGTGGCCCCTCGGCTAAACTTTCCCTCCCTCCCCGTATCGGGATTGGGTAATTTGCGCGCCTGCTGCCTTCCTTGGATGTGGTAGCCTTTCTCAGGCTCCCTCTCCGGAATCGAACCCTAATTCCCCGTTACCCGTTGCCACCATGGTAGGCTACTATCCTACCATCGAAAGTTGATAGGGCGGAAATTTGAATGAACCATCGCCGGCGCAAGGCCATGCGATTCACTACGTTATTATGATTCACCAAGGAGCTTCCCACTCGTGTCTAAGTCCCAACTTGGTGGCCTGAACTGATCCTGATCGGAGCTGATAACGGAAAATAGATTCGCCGTGGCTATTATGGACCGGGTAGTGAGACTAAAGAAGAGGCGCAGACGAATGCCTTGCTGCGATGGAAGTACCCACAATTGAAGAGCTCTCCTGTGGCCGAATGCATGGGGTACTTCAACAATTAAACCTGAATTTAACTGATGACCTTTTTTGTTCTCCCGGATGGACTACCACTGAGAAGGACCCTAGGCGTACAGAACTTATATATTATATTTCTAACAGGTCAGCATATTATGTGACTAGAAGTTGGAAGGGGTTATTAGTGTTTCCAGATGGAAGGCAATAACAGGTACCTACCTAGGTAGGTATGACTGTAGCCCCACCCTCCAGGTGGCCCAAGATCAGGCTCATCCGAGCGGACCGAGCGGACCGAGCCCCCGGTCCCCGGCCCCCGGCCCCCGGCCCCCTCCTGGAATTGATCCACTTATCTCCTAATACGATCCACAGTCTTTCTTCCCGAAGTCGGATATATCGGTTCGTCAATCAATCCAAGAATACCTCCTTGCAAAGCTACACAAGCGCCTTTCTTGACCTTCTCCAACATGAAATTCTCAAACCTTTCTTCCATCCTCTGTGCTTGTGGCCATGGGGGCCGGTGTTGATTCCTGGGCGTCTCCTACTGGACCGACAACGGCAATTGCAACGGAGCCTCTGGTGACATCATGCCTCTGCAAAGTTCAGTATTGCACCTAAGATGCTCCGGCATTGCATGTGATAGAGGTCGCTTGACGCTTGATCATTGTCCATCGGCCAATGAATATTGCCCTTCTATATCAGCAGTGGACCTTTTGGGCTATGCTTTCTCCACCGTGGAATGTCCATTATTGCCCAGGAGACCTTGTTGCTTAATGTACTAAACCTAGTGCTTACCTCCCGCATTTTAGGAGGGCAAATTAGGAATGGGTTAACGGAGCACCTCGGGTTCTAAAGAAATTAATGAGGTCAACTGGAGTCTCATTCCCGACCCCTTAGTAATCACTCAGTAGCTCCAGGGCTAGGGTCGGGTATTCAAAACCCAAGTGCTGCAAGTCGCAACACTTTGCTTCCTCAGTTTATTCCAAAGTCTAAATCAGCCATCTTTCTCAATGCTTCTCAACATCATTCTCGCCCTGTCGACTGTCTCGCTCTCAGTGGCTAAACCCGCCGCAAACTTCAATGCATCGACTTCAACTCTCACATCCCTAGGCTGCGATGCTGCTTGCCAACGGGCCTTTAGCGAGGGACGAAAGCAGGACGTCGAGATGTTTGGAACGGATTTTGATTTCGATTTTTACGCCACTGCTCGCAACTTCTCATCGTCAAAGCCTGGCGACCTCCTCAAGTTCCAACCTCTGAACGGTTCATCCCTAAGTGTAGTTTATGGGCTTGCTGCCTATCAATACCAGTATACTTCCGTCAGCTTGAATGGAACCGTGGTGCCTGCTACCGGATTTATTGCAATTCCATACACTTCGGCTCGCCAGGATGGAAAATATCCTGTCATTGCTTATGCCCACGGATCCATTGGCATTTTCGCGGGATGTCCGCCTTCCTCGACATCTGAACTATACGACTACGATACCTGGAGTATTCTCGCCCAAAACGGATATGCCATTGTTGCCCCAGACTACGCGGGACTTGGGAACAACTATATCGAGCACGAATACAGTAGCTTCCCGGCGCATGCCAATGATCTCTACTACGGCATGGTTGCTGCTCGCAAAGTATTCAAAAACACATTCACCGACAACTGGGCAAGTGTTGGCCACTCTCAGGGAGGGGGAGCTGTCTGGAAGCTATCTGAAAGTCCCCTTATCAAGTCTGGAGCAGCAGCTGGTAACTACATAGGAACCGTCGCCGTAGCGCCAGGTTCGAAACTTTATGACTTGATCCTTCTTACAGCGGAGACAATCTTCCCCCAGTCCAACTATAACACTTACTATATCACGTATATATTCTTATGGTTGTCCACTGCCCTTCGACGTGCTATTCCCTCGGCGGATATGTCAGTCTTCTCGCAAAGGCTCTTGCAACGAGCTCAGATCGCGGACCTCACGCAATCCTGCAACAATGGCGCTTTGGCCCTTGGACTCGGGCTCTCTCCCCAGGAAATAATAACCAGCACAGCCGCGCTCAGGAACAGCACAGACTTCTCTAACTGGCAAAAAATGAATGCTCCGGCCATGGGATCCAAAGCAGAGCAACCTCTTTTGATCGTTCAGGGGTTGGCAGATACCACTATTTTACCTCAGATCACCATCAACGCCTTCAATGACACCTGTGGATTCGGTAATGAGGCACATCTGAATCTGTATCCAGGCATCGATCACGGTGATCTGCTCACAGCTAGTTCCCCTGACTGGCTGCGTTTTCTGCGTGAGCGTTTCGAGGGGAAGAGCACAAGTGGTGAATGCAAGAAGGCTGTTTCTGGCCCGTTTGATGCTGCTCACATGGCCATACTGAATCAGTCTAGTATAATACTAGATCTTTGATATGGGTAGATTATTTCTAGCTCACAGACGACTAGTTACTGCTTATCCTAACATATCGAACTCAGAGGTCTATTCCTTATAATAAAACAGCTTGCATTAGTGCTATACATAACATGGGCTAGAATGAGAGCCACACTAGAATGAAAAACACCAACAGATACTTATATTTAAGCGACGCTGTATCCAAGGAGACTGGGCTGTTCCATCTAACTCGGTCTTCGCAAATTAATTATATCCATTTACTTGTTTTATAATTCTATTGTGATAGAACACTTCCGTCTTCCAGGCCCACCCAAACGCCATGTTACAAACCTCTATATGTCCAGCCGAATGACGGACTATAGCTATAATTTGATAAAACTAGGGATAGAGGCATAATTTAGCGTGATCCTTTCGGCAAGATGAGCAACTTTTTTCAAGTGGTGTCCTCATCTTCATGGTTGGTTTTGCGACGCCTGTACTCATTCTTTGTTCTTTGATGGTGGGTACGATATTTGCGGAAAGAAAAGCTACATTTGACGACAATATGAAGCTCGTGTTAGGGCTATACAGCGTGGCAATTATGTTATGCCAAAACTATTCTATTGCTGCGACGATTGCCTATTGCGTCCCGCCGCTTGCCATTATCGGTGCTTTGGTGGCTCGATTTCGGAGTTGATGGTCTGACATTTCCATTCCTTTTTATCCGAGACGCGGACGCCTTTGTGGTGGTTAGCGTATCCGCTCCATTTGGTCGTGAGTGCCATTGCGGCTAGGGGGCTGTTAAAGGCGAAGCAGAGGCAAGAGAGACGAGTTGTGGGGAGTTGGCGATGAGAACGTTGGATATTAATGTGCTTGGCCAGGTTTAGCCTGTTATCAGGGTGTCGGGAACGATGGTGCCTAGTTGTTGCTTCTAGATGTCCACCCCTAGTCCAAGCTTGGAGAGTCCGTACCTGAGGGGGCAAACACATGACGAGATGGCCCAGCTGCTTGAGGCGTGAAATAAAGGTATAAGGGACCAAAAAGATTAGTATAAATTAGCATCGCTCACGGGATTATACTGAACGTCCACCGCTGTAATTACAACAGGATTATATTAACATACTAGAATCACGTTAAGTTGTGAAGTAGATAAACATTCTATTGCATATTTTAACGGCACCATACTGTTTGTACTCGGTGCCTGCGTCTCGGCCCAGTCCAATGACGTATTTATTGGACAGTATCATGGTTGGGTTCGTATACCACAACCTTTTGAAAACCTATATAGAACCTCGTCCTTGCCCGTGCGGCGGCGGAGCATAGCGACCAACCGCGAGGGAGTAGAAGGGGAGGACCTGGTCGAATTGCCTGGAAGATTAATATTAAGGATAAAGTGTTGAGGCTACGAAGGAGAGGACTACTAGTGAGAACTAGTATGGAGGGAAAATCGGGAAGAAGATGCATGCTATGAATCTATGGAAAAGCAGGCTGTATATGAAGCCTGTACCCGACCCAACGCACGGTCCAATTCCCGGCGGGAATTGGACCGCACGGGTTGAATGCAAAAACGGGTTGAATGCAAAAAACAGATAAAAATCAGATTTAAACCCCCCATTTAACACCCTTCCCCTATAGTATCTATAATAATTTTACTATTTACAGAATCCTCCGTTTCTGCACTATCTTCTGCAGCTTTTAAATCCCCCCTTTCTGCATTCCTGGCTGCGAGAATTGCATCTGCAGTTGCATTTGCAATCCCTTTTTTTTGGCCTGCTGGATCAATTTCTTCCTTTCTATCTGATCTCTCGTTTTTATATGCCGATTTGTATCATGTATAGACAAAGGACCACCTATATTAACCCTACGCTTGCTTTTACCGGCTTCCTAGCGTTTTTTTAGGTCTAAAATGTTAATATTATCATGCGCATACTAAGCTCCCGCTTCCACTATAGTGAGCGCACTAGTTAAAAACGGAGCTAATTGACGACGTAGCTTCGGAGAAATAGTATTAATCTTATCTCCAATTTTATCTATTTTTTTTTTTTTTCGGCGTATTTCCGGATGGATTTAACGTCTTTTAACGGCGAATTCGGTATAGAGCTGGACTCCGGAGGGGGGTATCACTATCCTATATTTGTAATACTAGCTTAGGGAGATTAGGATCCTTATTCTAACCTAGCTTTTTAAAAGTAGGCTCTGTATCTATTAGATAGATACCGCATTTTTTAAATCTAGATCTAATTGTACGGCTTTTAAAAGCCTATATCCGAACCCTATAGATAGTAGAGAAAAAATCAGACTTTTACTTTATAGATCTACCCTATTGTACTAAATTATTATTATTCTTACGAAAATAATGTTTTAGTACCTAAAACGGTATATCGTTAAGCGGCTGATATATATACGTTATATAGGGTATAAAGTAGTAAGGAATAATCTGATAATTCTTATAGAATTTAATAAATTCGTAGGTGAGATAAGAGCTATAATTATCTATAAGAAGTAGTCGAAAACCCGTTTTTATATAGCGGTTTTTAGTACTCTCTTTAAAGGATTGAAGCTATTAGAATGCTATAGTATTATCGGTCTAACCGTTAGGTGTAGGGCTAATCTAATAGTCCTCGGGGAGGTTAGTATTCCTATACTAATTCTCTATATAAAATTCACCCTTTGTGATCCCAGAAGCCCATTTCCTTATGTAAATATGTCTTATGCCTTAGTGGCCGGATCCATATGGATCCGTTTCTACACTTATGTACACTATCGTTACCGTATTCCGCAGTACTTAGTCGTTGGCAAAGCCAACTTAATACAAACTATGCGATCCTTTCCGAATCTCATCTAGTAGCATATCGGTATAAGCCACCTTCTACGGTTGGCCTAGGGAGGCACGAGATAGCACCGTAGACGTCTATTAAAGACGGAACGGTGCTAACACCCTCTCGTCCTATCCCGATAACGATCCTATAGACCTAGGATACTAGGTAGGAAAGCTTATAAACCCCTATTTTTACTCTCTTTTCCTCTCTCCTTTCCCCCCGGCTCTCTCGGTATAATAGAGACCGAGAACGGAGGAAAAACGGAGAAATACGGAGATAAGGTCTCCCCTCTGAAATATAGAGCGGGTCTATTAACAAAAATCGCGTAATTATAAGGTAATATAGATTTATAATAGACCCGCCCGGCCGGACGACACCCTTCCCCCTAATAAAATATAGGGGATATATCACTCCGAGGAGAACTCTCGGATCTATAAGCGTCCGGCCGGAAGAAAACGTCGATCCGTAAGGAAATAGACGTCTTACTACCTAGTAAGATCCGTATCTAGGCGCTATTAAAAGAAAAACGGCCCCCTAACCTAATAAGAGGAATATAGAATTACTATTTTCCTACTTCCTCTAAGAAAAGAAACCCCCTATTGTCTCTACTAGGAAATAATTATATCCGCGTAACCTATCTAAGGAAATACCGAGGCCGAATTTATAGCTAACCTCCTAGTAGAGGTCTATATAGCCCTTAACCTCTTAGAAGTAGAAGAACGGAATATCTTCTTATATATATATTCTACTATTAACCCCTAATAGGTTAACCCCTTAGTTAAACGGGCTACGTATAGGGCTTAGGCCCTTTAAGCGGAGCGATCTGAAACCGAGCGGCTTATAGCCGCCCTTAATATAGTAGTAAACCTATCCCGCGGGTTAGATCTCCCTCCTAGAGGAGAACCGCCGCTACTAAACCCTACTAAGAAACCTCTCTCGTCTATAGCTATAGCCTTCTAAACTATAGATAAAGATACCTATAAAAGGTTCCTTAACGATTTATAGGTAATCGCTAATTATAATAGCGCTATCCTTAATAACGCCGCCTATAAATAGACCTACGACTATAATCGGTACTTTTTAGAGCTAGTAAAGCTTATTAGTTACGATTCCCCTAATAAGGTAAAGATACTATATACCTTAGGAAAACTTATAAAGGTCGCTCGGTAACGCCTAGAATAATATAAACGATAATATAATCTACTCGGTACCGATAATTTCCCGATATAGACTTTATTTAAAGAATAGCTTAGATAGGAGTTCGCGGAATACCTATCTATAGAAAAACTCTATAAGCGTTACGAAACTCTTAAGTAGGGAAACTAATCTATATAAGAGTATACTATAAACCTCTAATAAGTTATATCCGACCTTAATTAGGATATCCTAGACCCTATACTAATCTAGCGATTCGTCACTAGTATAAAAGCTATATACTATACTAAATAGGCCGAAGAACGGGACTAGCCTAAGATAATTAAAGACGTTATCTTCCGTTTCGCCTAATATAAATAGGGGCGAGCTATCGCTTAGAGATATAAAGGGTTATTAGTAAGACACTTAGACGCTATAGATATTAACACCGCTATTAACTCTATTAAATCTCGCCCCGCGAGAGGTCCCCCTAGCGTTTAAAGAAACTTATAAATATTATAATTACGGAAAATAGGGATATCTAGCCCGCGCTTACCGGAAACTAAAGATAGAGGAGATAAAGTAAAGGTAAAAGGCTACCTCCGGGCGTCTCTACCGCTAGTCGAAAAACTAGTATAGCCGTATAACGTAGAAGCCCTTATCGGCCGCCTTACCTAGGCTCCCGAGCTACCGCTATTTAACGCGGATAATATTCTTAACCCTTATTATACTATAAACGCTTATATACTAGCCTAAACGGAGCCTCCTCTATACCCTCGATAAAAATAGAGGAAAGAATCCCTTTATCTATCCGCTTCCCTAAACGTCTTTAATAACTCTCTAATATTTTATCGGGGAAAGATCTATATAGGAGACGCCGACCTAATATCTATTCGTATACTCTTTAATAGCGGAGTAAGTGATATATTCGTCTCTCTATAGGTCCTTAGGAAGTTAGATAGATAGATCTAGGTACGAAAACCTAAGACCCTATTACTAGTTACTATCGTAAATAGCGAGCGGCTAGAAATAGGTGGTTATACTATCCTCCTAGTTAAAATCGGTAGTTAGATAGGACGGATTAAGGCCTAGATTCTCCCGACCGATTACGATATAATCCTCGGCCGAGATTTCCTCTAGACTAAGAACCTATATATCGATTAGCGTATATCTATTATAACCTTAATAGATTATAATCACTATATATACGCTATCTACCCTATAAATAACTCTTATATAGTTATAAGAGGAAGCGTATACCTTAACTTAATATCGGCTAAATAAACACGCCGACTCCTCCGGAAATCGAAGAGCGAAGCCTACCTCTTTATAGTCCGCCCGACTAATCGCGGATATAAGAGTGAAGAACCGGGGCTATCTAAAAGCGACGACCCTAGGATTTAATAGATCCTTATAAAATATAAGGATCTCTTCCGAGCGGAACTATTAGTAGCACTTCCCCTAGAATATAATATAGCGTATAAGATCGATACGGGAGTATATACTCCTATTAATATTAATATATATAGACTCTCCGCCGAGAAGCTCGACGAATAAGCTAAATAAGTCGAAGATCTTATTAAGAAAGGCTTAATCCGCGAGTCTAATAGTATATAGGGATTCCCGGTAGTATTCGCCTATAAACTATATAGGAAATAGCGAATATATATTAATTATAGAGCCTTAAATAATATAATAGCTAAAAACGGATACCCCCTCCTATAAATCTAAGAGCTTTTAGATATTATCGGAAATATATAAATCCTCTCTAAGATCGATCTAATAGCCGGATATTAGTAGATCTATATAGAGGAGGGTTCTATCGAAAAAACCGTATTTAACACTATTTAGGGGAAATATAAATAGCTCGCTATACCGTTCGGACTATATAATACACCTACTACCTTCTAATCTATTATAAACTATACGCTACGACCCCTTCTTAGCTATAACGTAGTAGTATATCTTAACGATATCCTTATCTTCTTAGCTACACTCGAGGAGTACTAGAAATATATCGAGGAAGTCCTTACGCTTTTAAAGAAATAGTAGCTTTACGTATTACTAACTAAATATACGTTTATAACTTATAAATTAGAATTCTATAGCTATAATATCGGAAACGGGATAATACGACCCCTCCCGGCTAAAATTAAGGCTATATAAATATAGCCGCGACTCTAAACTATCTATAATATCCGCTAATTTCTTAGTTTAGCCACTTATTACCACCGATTTATTCACGACTTTTTAAAGGTATATATACCACTCTATAAGCTCCTAAAGGAAAGTGATAGTATATTTTATAAATAACGTTTCCGCCCTATTATCTAGACGGAGGCCTATAAGAGCGCCTTTCGGAAAGTGAAAGACCTCCTCGCCTCCGCCCCGGTCCTTAAATAGCTAGATTAGGACCGACTATACGTTATCGAGATAGATACCTCCGAATAGGCCCTTAGTATAGTCCTTATATAGGAGGACGACAATAGGAAACTCTACCTAGTGGTATACGATAGCTATAAACTATATAGTATAGAGCTAAATTATCCTATATATAAGAAAGAGTTACTAGCTATTAAGGAAGCTATCCGTATATAGGATAGGTATATCGATAGGGACCGGTTTAAGACTATTATTATTATAGATAACGTATCCCTATAGTACCTAAATACTATAAGAGAATATAGTAAGCGCCTTATCCGGTAGATCGCGGAATTCTAGTAGTATCGGCTATCTATTTAATACCGGAAGGGCTCTAAGAATATTATAGCGGACGCTATTAGCCGACGCCTAGACTTAGTAGAAACTACCTAAGCTAATATAAGCCTTAAAAGGCCTATTAGTGATAGATATCTTACGCTTATAACGATAGTATATAGTATCTTAGAAGAAGAATAGCTTACGGCTACGATCTAGTTCCTATAAGATAGTATAGAACCGGAAGACCTAGCTCTTAGGAGAGCTATAAAGAAATATACCGACCGCCTTAGTTTCTAAACTACTAAGATATTCTCTCGAGCCCCTATAGAAGATAACCGATAACTTATCTTTATATATAAAGACGGAGTTATCTCCCTATACCTAGATCCTCTATTCCGCGCCGAGCTCCTCTAGAAGGCTTATTATAAGTTTAGCTATCTCGGGTTCCTAGGCCTTAATAGTATAATCCGCCCCCGGGGTTAATAGCTATCGATCCGAGCTGATATAGAAGAGTCTATAAGGAATTGCCCGAACTACTAAGTTTTATAAGGTTCCTATAAAGGCTTTAAATAAGAGGTAGTATAATATATAGTGATAAGCGGTATCTACCTATTCGAACGATAGGGTATCGACCTCGTTAGCCCACTTCTAGCTACGCTAAATAGAAATCGATAGATTATTATAGTAATCGACTATATAACTAGCTAGCTAGTCGCTTAGGCGGTCCCCGATATAACCGAAGAAACCCTCGCGGAATTCTTATTCCGCGATTTATATACGTACTATAGCGTATTTAATAAACTACTCTTAGATAATAGCGTAAACCTCTTATCTAGAGCTATAAAACACTTTATAAGTCTACTAAGAGCCTATTATAGGACGATAACCCCCTACTACCCCCGTACTAATAGTAAGGTAAAGAACTTTAATAGTCTTATTAGCCGTATACTTATAAAATACCTTATAGATAAGCCTATAAGACTCTAGGATAAATACCTTATAAAAGCGCTATTCGCCGCTTATATTCGGGAACACGCTATTATAAGAAAGAGTCCCTACTTTCTAGTCTATAGTATATACCCCCGTATCGTCGCTAATAGAGGTAAATAACCTAACGCCTAGGAAGGAACTAACTAAGATAGATAAATCTAATAACTTACGGATACCCGCTCTAAGGTAAATAAGCTCTTACTTATCTATACTATCCGGAAATAAAAGGTCTAGGACTCTATAGTCACTAAGACTAGCTTTAAGATCGATAATTAGGTCCTAGTGTGATCCCACAACATGTGTTAAGAATATATGTTGTGGGGCGCCTATATATATATACCACTGCAACAAGTCAGTTCCCATGAACTGACTTTGTTATGACCTTTTGGTCTAATGGGTAAACGTGCGGAGCAGTGGCTGCCGGATCTCATAAAGTCAGTTCATAACCGGGTCTTAGAGGGTTGTGGTTCGATTCCGGCACGTGCGGAATCTTTCTACCTGATATTATGAATTATGCCGTTGGATTAATTGCATAATACAGCCTCTAATACACAACCCGGAAAAGGTCCACTGAAAGTAAGCTGCTCCGAGTATTGCCTCGCTCTTACTGTGGAATCAACCTTTTAAGGCGATATATATATATACGTGGCCTCTCTGATTTTCACTAGGAAGCCGGAGATAGTGATCTTCCGGCCTGGTTGACTGATTCCGGCCTAAGGTATCAAGAAGTGGATACCTTAAAAATCAGGCAAGAAATCTCAGGAGTGATTTCGCACTTAGTGGGGGAGGATGTGATCCCACAACATGTGTTAAGAATATATGTTGTGGGGCGCCTATATATATATACCACTGCAACAAGTCAGTTCCCATGAACTGACTTTGTTATGACCTTTTGGTCTAATGGGTAAACGTGCGGAGCAGTGGCTGCCGGATCTCACTAGTAAGGAATAAAGTAAAATAGAAGTTCGAGAGTATATAGTTCGGGCTATATAAGGTTATATAAGCCTATCTATTAGGGACTTACGCCCTCGCCGAACTAAATAGATATATTCTCCGGAACCTTATTAATAGTATAAGACTAATAGATATAAACGTCGGCGATAATCCTAGCCTATAGGTATCGCCGGCCGGCCGGTCGGCTCTATAACGAGCCGGCTAAAAGATCGGCCGCCTAGAAGAACTCTATAAGATCCTCGATAAGATAGAACCCCCTCCGCTAACTTACGTAGATCTCTCTACGTTTATAAGAGAGGAATAGTAGGAATTTAGGCGCTTAGGAGCCTATATAGAATTCCTAGGGGAGGAAGTTATAGCTAAACGTGTTATTATAAAGACACGAGTAGCCGCGCGTAAGGGATAGAAGAAAACTATCGATAAAGCACTAGAGTAGGGCCTACTAGATACTAATAAGTGGGACTCGGAAGTAAACGACTATAAATCTAAGGATTTTAAATAAGATAAATCCGATAGGTATAAATCGGCTAAGGACGCTTATTAGAAGCCTAAATAAGGCTCGAGCCGAACCTTATACCCCTTTATAGTTATTATTCTACCCCTATCTAAAGAAATCTAAGAGCTTACGGCTATAAGAAGCTAGGTATTAGAAGATTAATTATATTTCTAGTAATAACACCGAAGGAGTCGCCTATAGAGGACTAGACTCGAAGAAAAACGAATCGCGTTACTATATAAATAGAGATATAAGGCCTCGAAACGTACGCTCGAACGTATAAATAGAGGTATAAGACCTTAACGAGAACTAATATAAGTAGAAAGAGGGTATAAGGCCCGAAAACTAACTATAAAGATCCGTCCCCTTTATCCTTAACGGTTTAGAATATTACCGGAGTCCGAACTACTATCCTCGGACCTATTACCTTCCGCTTTAGTAATATCACCCTTCTTTAGCTAACCCTTTTTAAGCCCTAGATCCTATATAGCGGTATAATTATACCGGACGCGCTTACGCACTTCCTAGAGACGTTTATAAATATTATAAAACTATAGCTTATCCTCCGTATAGTAGATATTAGGCTAATCTAAGGGAGTCGTGTATATTATACTATCGAAAGCTAGACTAGAGCGGGGTATAGTATATATAGTATTAGGAGGATTAGGTATATCCTTAGTACGCTTTTTCTTCTAACTACCTTTATCCTTACCGCTAGGGGCGTTACTAGCTATACGTTTCTTTATAGACTTAGAGGGAGTGGTAATAGTACTACCGGCTTTAGCTAGACTAGCGGAAGCCGGGATAGCTTTACCCTTACCCTTATCCTTAGCGGGAGGTATAGTAATAGGATTAATAGGAGCCTTACTAGGATTAATAGCTCGTCCCTTCTCCTTACTAGCCTTCTTCTTACCTATATAAGGAGGTCTATCGGTATAAACGAGTATATTCGGGGCCTTAAGTAAGATACTATTAGGCTAGAAGCGGCGAACGAGGTTATATACCTAAAACGGAGTCTTATAGTTATTATCGGGATTATTAGTAAGATCGCCGATCGGGCCTAGAAGACGTTAGAAAAGAAGTGAAGATAAAACTATCCGAAAAGGTACTTATAAAAGGTATATTTATTAGCCGTATTAGACTATTAGTAGTAAGTATATAATAACGACCACTAGAAACCTAACCTAGCGAGGAAAACGATCCGGTAGGAGGAAAACGGACCGTTACCTTTCTTATAAGACGCGTAAGCTTTACCTAGAGGGGCTTTATAGCTAATTATTTAGCCTAGGGCTATACGTATATTTATAACTAAGGACACTATATAGTCCTTAGTGGCGCGCTAGTTAACTCTAATACGCTTAGGGTCTATATAGTACTATAATTAGTCCTACGAACTCTTCGAGAGAAGTATAAAGAGAGGTATCCTAGTAGCGTCCACTCCTTTACCTAGAACGAAGTAGTTAGCCTCTAAATAGGTATAGTTAGAGTAGGGAAAACTTACTAGCGTCGGTTTAGGCCTATAAACAAATAGTGGCGGCTAGGATAGGAAGTAGAATATATAACTAACTCCTATCGCCGCTATAGTTAGTAATAACCGGAGTAGTAACCACACCTCTAGCACCTCTACCTATACCTATAGGTCCGGCCGTAACCGTACCTACTCCTACACTACCGTTATCACCTCCGGCGCTACTATCACCGCTAGCTATACCGCTATCACTACCGGCCGCGCTACTATTACTATCACTATCACTATCACTATCACTATCACTATCACTATCACTATCGCCGCCTATACCTCCGAGAGCTTTAGGAGAGCTTAGAGGAGGGGGAAACTTATCGAAAACGCCTAATTGCTTCCGGGCGGCTATCTAACTAGCTTAATAGAAGTCGTCGCCTCGGTATCCTTCCTCTAGGAGGTTCACGAGAACGAGGCTTACCTTACTAATATCGACCTTACCGGACCTAGTTACCTTAGTGTTCCCTAGGGTTACGTATAACTCTCTCGCCTACCGCTCGATACGCGCGGTCTTAGTTAGCTCTACGTCCTAGGGTCCCGACTCCGCGTTATAGTACTTACGAAAAATAAGTGATACACGCCTAGGCTTAGTATCTATAGGCTTAATAGGATCCCGCGCGGTAGTAGTAAAACTCCTAGTAGTCCCCGAGGACTCGCTAGGGCGCTTATAAGGACTTTAACGAAGTATCTTCGATATAAAAGCGTTTATATAGTTAAAAATCGATAAAAATTGATAAGAAAGGGGGATAAAAAGGGGTGAAAGTAGAGTAGTAAAGAAGGGAAGAGAGTAGAAGTGAAGCTATATAGGAAATACTACACTATCTCGAAGTGGGAGGGTCCTCTTATTTATAAAGTCGGAAGTGAGAGTCCTTTAGGTAACCTACGGACACTAATAGGTAGAGTCTATACCTTAAAAGCGCCCTCCTTTATCTAAACACCTCTTAGATCTCCCTTTAATAACCGCTAATAAGCTAATTTTACACTCTCGCTACCTATTTTAGGCCCCTATTAGAGACCCCGAGTCTTATAAAGGCCTAAAGACCTTTATTAATACTATTCTTAGAGACTTACTAAGATATTTCCTTTATTTATACCCCTACACACCTATACTATCTTTGACGGACCTGATTTTATACGCACGCTTATTAATAGTGTCTTTCTAGGATCTTAGGGGAGTTTTTAAGCTCACTCACGTGACCTTCGGGAAACGGAGGACCTTTTTCCACTCGGTGGGGGAGGATGTGATCCCAGAAGCCTATTTCCTTATATAAACATATCTTATACCTTAGTGGCCGGATCTATATGGATCCGTTTCTGCACTTATGTACACTATCGTTACCGTATTCCGCAGTACTTAGTCGTTGGCAAAGCCAACTCAATACAAACTATGCGATCCTTTCCGAGTCTCACCTTCACTAAAAACTAAGGTGGTATAACCTAGCTATTAGTAGTAATACATTTAATAGAAGTAAGCCCTTTAGTAGGTCCGCTAGTACTAATACTAGTAGATTGACTAGCTTTAGTCTTAGTTAAGATAACTTTTCGAGGCTTTCCTTCGCCGATTTTAAACCCGCTTTTATTAAAATTGTAGATGTTTTTAGGCCTAATTTGTAAGCGCGCCGTAGTCTAGCTTAGACGAGTATACTAGGTAGAGAGATGACCTAGTGTAACTATTTCTAAACGGTCCTTTTCTATTGGTTTTTGCTTAATATAAGTATATTTATTAGGTAGGCGCTTGATAAAGCGGTAGGCCTAATTTACACTAATACTAAGATCTGGATTATAACGACGAAGGATTTATATTGCACACTTCTAGATCATCTCTGCTATAGGTGGTGCATTGGTAGTGTTTAAAGTATCAATCTATTATATCAATGCAGCCTCTTGCTCAGCATTTAGAGCTCTGTTGGCGCTAGGGTGGCCGTTTTTAGATTTGCGCCCGTTGATTCTACCCCGTAAGGTATGGTACGGAATGTCGAATTCTAGCGCCAATTCTGACATTTTAGGTTTATCTCTCTCGGTGTATGTAGAGATAGCAATTTTAATTCTATCTTCCAAATTTTGAGACGAAAAAAACATTTTTGGTGGTAGTAAATTGATGTTGAAAATGGTGGGTAGGTGAAAATTTGCATTCAACCCGTTTTTGCATTCAACCCGTGCGGTCCAACTCCCCCTGGGAGTTGGACCGTGCGTTGGGTCGGGTACTAACAAAGACATAGCAAACTGACATATCAAACTGACAAAACAAAAGCTCAGTCTGCACAAAGGGACAAAGGCATAAAGACATACCATGCATGTCATACCATGCATGTCAACATAAAGCAATAAATTTTAAGAAAAAGAAAAGAAACAAGGAAAGGCAGACCCGCTCGGGCGGATGTTGAACCGAACTGTAGCGGCAAAAGATCATGGAGGATCGATCCACTTGATTGGCCCAATAAATACCTAGGTAGTCGTCGACAACAAGATGGCTAGAGGAACCAAAACCCTATTCTATTCCAGAAAAAACAAAACATATATTTTCTGCGCGCAGCTGAAACTTTTTGCACAGAAATTCCCCACGCAGGTGGCCACCAACCAGAAAGGAAGCAGTCGAGGGAAAAAGCAGCAGGCAGGCGTTGAACTCGGTGCTCACCGCCTTTTTTTTGGGTTGTCGGGTCCAGATGCCCCTACCTAGGTACAACATAGTTATCAATTGCCCTGTGCGCCAAACTGGGATTCTCCGAACGCAACTGATCCAACGCAACTGATCCGCTGATACATTATTCCACTCCGAGACAAAGGGTTGTAAGAGCACTGCTCCCCCGGGGCCGGTCAATCTATCACAGACCTTTGTTATGCTTATATGTTCTACAACCTGTCCAGCCTATTGTACGTCTTAAATGCGAGCCTATCCCTTTACTGACTTAAGTCTTCAATTAGTCCGACCCAATATGTTTCGCAGCGCTTTTCGCCCCCTCTCTTCTTTTCCCTACCCTAGAAGCGCTCGTAGCGTGCGACTTCTTCATCACGTCATAACAGATTTTATTACCTATAACGCGAGAGGAAATCTGGTTACTAGAAAGGTGCCTGTTATTGTTGGCGACCCGGGAGAAACTTACGTTTTGATTGAGCAAGAGGTTGGCAGTGCACTTCGTGCTGCTACTCCCTTTATGTCAGCCTCTGCAGCTAGTGCTGAATATCGCTGTAAACTTACATTTTTCCACGATTCTCAACACTTTGGATTTGGTACGTTGTTAGAGTGCGAGAGTCTTATGCAGCCGAGCCTTACTAGATTGCTTTTATTGCTAGGATCAACGAGTTATCCCCGTCTCTATACCCCAAGCCAAATTCCTCGCCAGACAGAGTTGAATACAAGCCCTGCAACTTTGTTCATTGGCGGAAAGATGCACCATCTAGTTCTAGATGGAACACCTGATGGTAACCAATCACAAATCCTTCCCGTCTTACGTATACTTATCTATAATGCCTACCTAGCAATATTCGCGGAGAACGCAAACGCCACTGGACGGAACCTAGCGAGCGTACTCGACCAGCTGAAGGATATGTGATGTCGAGCTTGTTTCCCCTACCGCCATGTCGGGAATCCTTTGATACAGGACCATCGAGACGGGTTGTAAATCTACGACTAGAACCTAGGAGAAGGATTATCGAACTCGCTATTCCCT
This sequence comes from Penicillium chrysogenum, assembly GCF_028827035.1. NCBI lineage: Eukaryota > Fungi > Ascomycota > Eurotiomycetes > Eurotiales > Aspergillaceae > Penicillium > Penicillium chrysogenum. The sequence goes on along the minus strand of NW_026622749.1, from coordinate 377,008 downwards.
TCTTCCAAAACCGTAGGCTTAAGAATAGTTCGAATATTTCCTCTTATTTAGATATCCCGATATACCTTGTCTTTGAAAGGAACCCTCCGTACAGCCGGAGGTTTAATATCTAGTTCTATCAGTATATCATGAGAGCCTTTGACTACTCACAGGCTGAAAGTAATTTGCGAATGCCTGGGGTACAGCTGGACTGACGTGAATTCATATCGGCTACCGTTCAACGAGGCATTGAAAACTTATGATAATAGAAGACCCAGCATATCGGAGGAACCAAGGCACTCAAAAAGGCGAGGTCAAGGCCAACATAACAAGCCTGGTAAGTCTATGTCCAGCTTCATAAGTTACCAGTAAATGACATTTTCTGGATTGCGACGACAACACATTGCGACCAATGGAGCGACTATGTGATTTTCTTTCAGGCGCCGAGGCAAGACAGCAGGTACAGGCGAACCAGCAAGGCTCAACCAATCGAATACGGCTAGGCGCTTTAAAGCGTCGTCGACCTCAAACACCCCCGAGCAATTAAGCTCGGAAGACGAAGGATCCGCTGAGATAACAAGAGAAAACAAACGCGGGCGTCAAAGTAGCGACTATCGTCCAAGCTCTTTGTCTGATGATTCGAAGGGTGAACTACCTTGAACTTGTTTCGCTTAAAATAAGTGTGTTAAAAATGAGAGGCTTATGTGCCTTTTCTCCTCAAGTTTTATTCAATGTGGATAGATATGCTGCAGTAATTAATGAAGGTCGACTAGGTGACAAGATGGATAGACTATCTATGAATTAATGGTGTCTTATATAATTCAACATTGACCCAATTATGACTTGCTCTGCAACCGGGTGTTCTAGTGTGAAAGAACTCTAAGAGTAAAAAATCGTGATTTTTCAATATAAGCCACGCCAATGATATGGTAGCCGCCCAAACACCCCCGATATCTCCGCCCCTCCTGGTCGTCCTGGTTCTCTTTTTCGTATCAGAAGCATGATCAAAGCGCTGATATCACGACTGAAAATAACTATCCTTTTCGTCGTCAACTACAGTTTGGAAATCGAATACTTGCTGCAACATGTCAATTATTGTAGACTATCATAATCTAGACAGTGGGGAATTTGGGACTTTTAGATTCGGCCCATCGCGTAAAGGTTATGGGGCAGCAGACGACGAATAACAAATGGGGCACTACCCACGGTTACTCCCTATGGCCGAATGGGGTGGGTAAGAAGTTCTGCACCTACTTATAATCGTATAATTTATGAGACACACTTATGAACAAAATTCCTAATCACAACAAATTGCCAATGCGGTACGTATTTTGACCATGAGACAGTTTGATACGCACTCTCCGGCAAGCTCCTCAGTCCAATCAAGTCTTCCGTTAAGATAAATCCTCGACCCACACAATAACAGGCACAGAAAAAAGAAATTGGAATCAAAGCACGAAGGGGGATTTCCAAGTTGGGATCCTGCTCAGGATCAATATTCCTAAGCCTCGCGGCAAAACGGCTCCATCTGTCTTTAGACCCTCTTTTCCGCTTCAGTGTAGCTTGCGCCCTTGCTTCTGTGAACTCCGGTTGAAACATTTTTCTGTGAAAGTATAGCGAAAGAGAACCTGCAAGCAACCCAAAGGCCAAGATATTCACACTAGCGATACGCCAAAGTAACTGCTCTGTCGCGGACGGAAAGGTGGAATTCCAGGCAATAAGAAATATAGAGCTGAAGAGAAGGATTGTTGGGGCACAGATTATATCCGCCTGGGTATCCACCTTTAGAATGAAATAACTTGGAATGCGATCATATGGTCGTCGCTCCGGCCGAGTAAATAGCGGTATATGCATATAGTGTAGGATTTGGACGTAGTATTTCCAAAATCGAGCACAAAACCACTCATCCCGCGAGAGGAAGTCGAGTGGTGTTTCATACCACTTCGATCCGGCGGAATCTCGACTAAGATTATTCCGTATAATAGCGACGGATATCTTGGGTTTTAATATGATTGGTTTGTCAATATCCATAGGTTTGTGATACCAGCAGTAGGATATCACAAGAAAGACCAGAATAAAGGAGAGGGTAGTGAGCTCGAGGGTGGTAACAAAGAGTCCCTGGGCAAAACGAAAGGCGCAGTTCAAGGAGAACCATAGGACTTGCGCTATTGTCATTAACCTACCTAAGTAAGTATAGTGAATAAATAGAGAGGAAATTAAGGTAGACCGTGACCTACCGAGCTATTCCATCTGCTTTACTCTTATCTTCAATTTCCCCTTCTTCCAATATGGGATATTCAACGTATCCCTCCTTGGCTAGGATATAGAGCTGCTTGGCGTCCAAAGGAAATGAAGGTAGAAGATCGATTTCCGGGGGCTCTATCCAAAAGCCCCCCATATTGGCAAAGAACGCATGCTTAATGGTCCAGTCTTTATATCCAGCTTCGTAGAAATCCTGCTTCCGTCAGCTTCGACATCGCACCAACGTATGACTAATTTATAACCTACCTTAACAGAGCAGCGCGCAGATGACCATTGGCCCAGAGCTAGCATCAATAGAAATTCGGATCCGAGTATTGCCATACAAGCAAGATCGAATTTGTACCTCAATTTTCTGAATGCGCTATCGGATTGGGCAGGCAGATTTGGAGCCACGGATGTCCAGCAACAGAGAATGATTGTGAGGACGCAAGTGGATAAAATGCCCCACGTCCCTCTCCCGTCGGGCTCAGGGACCCAGCCATAGGTGGTTGTTATAGTGTCATTCATGATTGATATACACCTGAATAAGATGTAGGATCAAGGTTTAGTGGAAGATTAATATAGCTTATTGAGTCTACCTAGCGGTAGCGTACTTTCAAGCTAGTGGCCGACGGAAGGAGCCCGAAATAGCATTTTTGGCACTACGGTTTGAGTACGCGCCCCTAAGATTCACTGATATGCAGGAGCCTAGGAAATGGGCAGCTGATCGGCCTGAGTTCAGTACAGTAATGGCTAACTAAGTCTTCCATGCGATAATGTAGAGTTCTCACCGTCGCACACTAGCGAGGTGAAAAATACTAGAGAGATCTCGTGAAGCGATGTCCTCGAAGGTCTCGATACTAGATGCGGACTCGCTGATCCGAGTGTGGGGTGCGGGACAGGCCGATACGCGCCCCACATATGTGAAGGCTCTGATTGGTCGAAAAAAGGTTAGTTTGGGTGCTCGGAGTAGGTCGGGGTTTGCACTGTTTGCACTGTTTGCACTGTTTGCACTGTTTGCATAGATCTCGGTCTGACTAGCTCTCTCCAGAGCTCGCCAGGTCTTGCTTCTTCTCTCTCCCCGTCTTTAGTATTTTGAACGAAGTACTCTCTTGCTCTCGTTTTGCTTTGCTTGTAGGTAGACCTGTCTCGTAAGACTAGGCAAGCCTATAGTAGATTAAAGGCCACTCTCTTTTTAATACCTGTGTTATAACCTATACACCATGGCTATCTCTTCTCGCATGTGATAAGCAGGAATTATCGCATTTCATGCAGATACAGTCTTCTGTTTGAGGAAGACGGAAGTCGGATCTAAGAATAATTTTAAGTTCGGAATGACATTGTTAGGTTGTTGAGAGTAGCAAGCCCAATTCCGAGGACAGACATTGTCACAGTCCCCTCTTAGTTGGCAGAAATGCTGATTGGCTAACAAAATGTATATTCACGTGGCTATCATGTCTTGCTTGGCAGGACGAAGGGGCTGTTGCGAAGGGGGCCGTGTATGTGATGCGATCTGGGTGTCCGCTTATCGACTTCACCAACCTCATGCAACACCGCGACCCTGCTCATAACACATCGCTTCGAAGGAAGCAAATCTCGATCGACCTTAGTTACAGTCATGCTATATATTGTCCGAGACTTCACTATCATTTAGAAGTTCAACACGGGCCATCCTTTCTAGTTCCTCTAAGCCCACTTGACATGGCGGGTCGGATTCACCATGGGACAATGCCAGCTGCAGCTGTATCCATTGTCGCGCCTTTGCCACCTGTAACTCCCATAGCCCCTCTAACGTCGCATGTCGGATCGTGATATAAACAACTGCGAGAATATTAAGGTCCACTGAGCATAGTTCATGATGCTGATCGCTGACTGGAGACTGATTTGCGAAGTGGATGACCGTTTTGAATTGCTCTATAAGAGGGAGTTGTATATTCGTCCCATAGAGATGGAATTCCCCATCCGCGCCTTGTGAGTAGAGGAGTCGTGACAAGGAGAAGATGTTTTTCGGATCTTCTGGAACCATGGGAGTGGCTCTTGGTGATTTGTCTTCCGAGACAGGTCCGACTGAGCCCCCGACCATTTGAATTTGAGACTCCCCCCCAGAATCACTGTCTGGTTCGCAACCCTCCTTGGAATAGGACGTCATAGGATCAAAGGCTGAGAAACTCCCAGCTGCCGAGTAGGTCGTCGAGGAAACAGTGGGAAGGATGGTATCCTTGTCTTCAAGAGCCACCTCACGTTGGCCTATGCTGAAGTTGAGTCTAGGATCATATAGCGCGTGCGATGTTGCCTGAATGTCGGAGGGGCAGTCTGTAGCTGTCTGTGATAGCGTGGGAGAATATGATTGAACTTCATCAGTACGTTCAGCTGATATTTCGCCATTTGAAGCTTTCTTGTGTAAGTCCTGGCTGGACTTGGGCATGGTATGCGGTAGGCCTTTCGAGAGATTGTCTGCAGCATTGCTACTACGCGTGAGTTCAGCACCCCCACTGCACCCTAAGGAGTGGTAGCTGCGCCGAGAAGCGCGCGCATTAGCATCATCTGGGCCGCGGGCTCGGCGAGTACTGACTGGCTGGCCAGAGCAGGGCTCCCAAGGAACACCAACTTGGTCGCATGCGACTGAGTTTCCAGAGTCACCAGAACGATCGAGATGCACTTCAGATCCAGTACGGTTGGCAGGCTCTCCTGAAATGGGTTTGTCAAGGCCTCGCTCTCCGCCTTGACGTAGTGCATGACCCCGCTGACTGCCTAGTCCTAGAAGCTGTCGTGGGAACGGTTTGGGCAGAGGTGGATGGCTTAAATCCCGGCGGAGTGGTGACTCACTTGAGCTCACTGGCGGGGAACTGCTGCGGACCACGAGAGAGCCAGCCCCCCATCTTATCTTCCGCGGCCGTGTTAGCTCTGACACATCGACACCATCGGCTTTCCAGAGCGATATCTCATGGCGCTGAGCGGTCTCACGGTCGATAGCCACAAAGCTCGTCCACTTGCTGGTTATAGACCATTGCTGACCAAGCCGCTGTGCCTCCTGTTCTAACAACCTGTCAAATATTTCTGGCTCATTAGACCTGAGAGCTGAGTTTGCTGCATGTATCCAGCTCTGGCCAGTCTCGTAGTCATTCATCAACGCTTTAGCTGCAAGATGGTGTACACCAGGTTGATAGCCGGACTTCTGCAGTGGCAGCTGTGCAGTCAATTTCCCTCCCTTGTCGGTTACCCCTGTTACAGTAACTGTCTCAGGTAGGGCATCCAGTTCACATTCAAGCATGTAGTAAAGGGTGAATTGCGAAAACGCATTCAGCACAGGGATATGGTGCGGTGCCTGGACGCAGGGCGGCAGTTCCAGTCTATAGTCAGATATCTTGCTCGCCTCAAAAGTCCCCGTAGTTGCCGGAGGCCATTCGCCGATGCCTACATCGCACCGCAGGTAAGGGGGCGTCAACGCCGCCTTCAACATCTGGATCACCCTCCCTTGCCATAACCCGGGGAAGACTCTGCAACGACCTCTGCGCATCCACCGCCCTGTTGTCCAATACCCTCGACCAATCGATGGGATACGCGATCACCAATACCAAGCGCAAAGAATCTTATGTTCACATTGCGGTCTGAAGCAGTATCTCGCGCGAATCGAATCACCTGATCCACATCCCACACTTCCCCGTCCGTTAGCAGTATCACATTCGTTGGAACTTCAAGCCCTTTGTCATGGTGGTCAAGCACACTCTGTAGAGCAGACAAGATCTCCGTACCCCCGAAATTAGCCTGGAAAGCTGCGACATGCTGGGTCGCGATATCTAGCTGATCCTGGTTATAGACCTTTGAAACAGGCCACAACCACGAAACACTTGAGCCGAAAGAAGCAATGTTGAAGGAGCAGTTATGGGGAAGACTCCTCAGGAAAACGTTCATCACATCGATCAATGAGGGGATGTTTCCTGCCATGGAGCCGGATCTATCGGCCATGAAGATTATCTCGCCGGTGAAATCATCAGGATTGACCTTTTGCGAGAACAGATTTCCGGGATTGATTGTTATGGCGACGGTGGACCGACCGGGAATTTCGGGTTGTGAAGTGGCAACGGCTTGCGACTGCATAAACTCCCTCGGGCTCGAAAGGGTGATAAATAAGATAAAATCTCGATGGAGAGCTGCTGATCTATCTGCCAGATTGGCGCGTGCTTTGGATGGGTCGAACGTCTCTGATGAAGCCCCTGCGGCGAAGGTGGGGAAGCTCCGGTGGGAGACTGCTCCGATCTCAACTGAGATAGGATGTGTACCCGACTCCATCTTGCGGATAGCCGCTGGCATCGACGCGTGGATACCGACTCGCAGACCTTCGGTGGGTAGAGGATCGGCTGCGCTGTACTCATCCGGGACATTTCCATATCGTGGCGCAACAGAGGTCGGGATATTGAGAACTAGCCCTCCCGTGCTGATGTCCACTTTCAGAAGACCGGTGTAAGCGATCTCAACCTTGACAGTTGTCTGCGCAGGAATGTTTCCAAGGTTTGTTTCAAATATCTCTGGCGTCACCTCTTCAACGAGCACAGCTGCTTTGTGTCGTGAGACTGCTTGCTGGAAGTCCGCACGCGCAACTTGCTTGGGCTTGACGTCCCCTTCAAGCAGCTTATCGTGGCCGATCCAGCACTTAAAGGAGGTAACGACCGACCCATTGTATATGGGGAACAGATATCGAGCGTTTTGGGCGGCGCTGGCACTAGCGTTGGTGAATTTCTGAGTGACCTTGGTGGTGGAGAGTCTTCCGTTGAGGTCAACGTCAATGGAGACGCTCAGCAGTGGGAGAGGAGTTTCTCGATTAGAGTCCAGACTGGGGGTTGAAACTGCAATAGGTTGACCAGCGCGAGGATATTTTTCTATGCCCGTTGAAGGTTGTGGCGAGATAAATCCTGGATTCACGTTCAGCTGGCGGACAAAGAGCCCAGATTGGAATCTGTCGATGACATCCATTATCGGTTCATTTTCAGCATTCTTGGGTTGAAGGCACAGAAAAGGCTTTTTATTTAACCAAGTCATTCAGCCTCGTCTGCCTCGTCTACCTCGCCCGACTTTGCCCCAAATCACCCCGCTTCGCCTCACTGCAGGTTATACTCGGCCCAACGCCCGAATATGCACACAGCCCCAGATGGCTTGGCACTGTGAAGATCTGTGTGCTGATGATGCCGGAACTCTCCATACGTTCCTTGCGTTCCATCCCTTCTGTCCCCTTTCTACGCACAGGTCCGCAGCCATGGCGTTCCAGATATCGATTGGAGATGCCTTGATGCTATCGAGACTCGCCTATGACATTGCTCTAGCATTCACATCGGGCAGGAAGTCGGCGCCCGCAGAATTTCAAGAAGTGCAAAACCAGCTTTACTCACTCAGCACAGCCTTGGAATCATTCAAGTCGCTGTCCACTGGAGACGAAAAACACACCGATCAACGCCCGGTGGATGGAATTTCAGCAATCATCCAGAACTGTCACATGACCCTGAAGCATCTTGAATTGTTAGTGAACAAGTACATGGTCATACAAGATCAGGATGATAAGTCCAAGCCACACAAAAGGCAATGGTGTGCTGAGATATCCAAAAACTGGAAAAAGGTGAGATGGACAAGGGAGGGAGGTGACCTAGCGAAACTGCAGCACAACCTAGGAGTCCATATCAATAGCTTGAATCTTGCTGTTGCCGTCACAAACAGGTAAGCAAGGTTGTTCCTATCTTATTGATTCTCAGACAGCTCAGCCCCCCAGGGTATTAAACCAGAAGATAGACCGCCAAGTCGATGACGTCCATCAGAAGCTTGACGAAATTTATGGCTGGTTCACAAGCAACTTGAAAAACCGAAGTGATTTCAACGAGCCTCGCCAATCGTTTCGACCAAAGGGAGATGTCTCATCAGTATTAACCTTTTCGTTGTACATGGAAAGCCCTGACAATCACGATCTCGTTCCTATCTGCGAAAATGCATGTTTCGACCCGGGATGGCTTCAGTCCTCTACCAATCAGCGAGTGTTCAAATGCCAATGCTATTTGGTAGGGACAGCATATGGAGGCGGACACCATGAGCATCTGTCAAGCTACTCATGTATGCATGCACCTATAATTACCTCAGAGCCAGTAACTCATTCCACAGTATCCTCTATGAGTCTCATCGCCTGTTTGTACGGACCCTCTCAGTCTTGGAAAATCTGGCTATCCTCAGCTAAAGTATCCAAACTTACGCCCTTGGTAATACGAAATATCAACCCATCGCGTATGTGGCAGAATGCAAATTCGGTGCCATCAAAATGCTAACAAAAAGAAGAACTGGCTGTCTTTGAGGAAGCAATAGCCGATCTGGCAACTACCACGGCTCGACAAGCTGCCGGGCGCGGAGTGGGCTCGTTGATGGTTTTTCCATCCGTCAATCCATATACAAGTCGCACTGTGATTTCAGTCCTCAATATGATATGGTACGCCAATAGTGTATCCCTGAAAAACCGTCATTCTAATCATTGTCCAAAGTGATACACGCATATTATACAACCAGGTCACCAACTTGAGACTTGCTGCTAACGGGCATAGCTATTGTCCTGGCTCTATTGAGATGATTCAGATGGTTCATTACCGGAATTTGAGTAAAAGCCGCGAGTGGCTATTTAATGAGACCGCTGATGTTGTGTTTTATTTACAGCCAGAGAAGGGCCATGTTAGCTCATTGGACGATCGCATTGTCAGCTTGCACCTCACTGGTGAGTGATCATCAATATCTTATTCTGTGTACTGGCTTAACCGTTGCTAGTTGACTGCCAAACAAGGTTCACCGTGGGAGCAAGCACATCAACTGTTTGCGTGCACCAAACAGATTGCCTCTGTGCGACTGAAGCTGGCCAAGAAAACATGGCCAAGGGCGTCAATGCTGAGATTGAGCTTTGTGACGACAGTGGTAAGAGGATTTTTGGGTTTTATCTACTCTCCGCTAATACTATTAGCCGCAACCTATTTCTTTCGTCAGTTGAAGTATTTGCAAGAGGGCTTGCGGTTCTTCAAAATCCAACAAATCCAGAGATACGAGAGACTTGTGTTCCAATTGTACGTTCGATATTAAAGATCGATTTCAGCGAATTCTAATTGAGGCACCGGGGCAGAGAGCTTGGTCTCGTAATGATCTACAACTACCACCTTGCCGACGCAACCCTAAGACTCGCGGTAAATGTCGAGAATGACGTATATCGTCTCCTCCTCTCTAATGGATCGAAGTCTATCTCCCTGAGCATCGAGGGTATGTTCCTATACCTATCATTGATTGATTGATAACTTCCTTCCTAATTCCCAACAAAGTGCCACCGGAATCGCTAAGCCAAATTGCGGGAACGGAGGAGCCATGTATCTCCCTGAATGCTTCATGCTGGATTGCAGAAGCCGGCACGAATGTCACACATATATACGAGAATCAAAAAGACCCTACTCTTACTTGCGCTGATCAAGATAGTATGAGGACTCCGAAGCAATATGTTATCTCGCATACTGACAATTACGAACAGCCCAACAGTTACTTGCGTTACTGTTGCAGTCCGCGGCAAGTGGTAGGTCGCTTCCATGTAGCTAATTATATTCCTCATATGCTGAACCAGAAAAGGAGGCCATAGGGGCGGTCTACCGATTCTAGGGGACAAGGCATAGTGATCCGGAGATGGAAGACGGAGACTAGTGACTACAGACTTTATATGAGTGAAAGGATGCTGACGCTGGGCAACGCGCGGTTTTGTCATATCATAATCGAGAAAAGAGTGTTTCCAGATACAAGCACCACCAGCGAATCCTACTGTTGTACGTTGGATTTGTTTTAGCTTGTGCATCCCTCCAGAGTGGCTCTGGGAAATTTTGTTGACCGAGTGAGAACGGGGTAAGAAGGGGTGACATGATGATGGATGTCCCTCCATCCCACTAGGTACAGCGTCCTTTGCTTGGTATTTCAAATTGCACCATTCCAAATTGCTTTCTGGAAGGATTGGCATAATTAGCAACTGAACTTACATTCTGGTAGTCGGGGTCTGTTCTAAAAGGCAGGTGTTGGCATATCGGGCTAGACTGCTATGAGCTTCTCACAATGAAGTTACTGCTCTTCATGAAACACATGCTCAATGGGAAGTGATACGGGAGTATCTCTATTCAACGGGTCTACCCTGAGATACTAGATTATGGTTAGTCTCGCCAAGATTGAAGTTATCACTTGTAATAGATGAGAGTATTGCATTCAGTCCTATGTCTTTGGAAATGCGACATGCAATAAGAGGAAACCACAGATCGCTCAGGGACCTGGGCCAGCAACTATCTCGATGTAACACCCAGCGCGAGATGCGAAAGATCTCCAGCACCCAGCAGCAAAAGATCCACCCGCCTTTATCTCCTTCACAACAATCCATTAGATCGCAAGTCGCTCCACCTTGTCCCGAATACGCTCGATCACTGGAGCCAGGTCACTAGCCTCGTTGGAAGTGATAGAGACCGCGATAATGGGCCGGGCGACACCGCATGCTCGACCAATAGCGAGCTTGCTGGGCAAAAACACGTATGGGACGTTCTTGTCTTCGCAAAGCAAGGGGAGATGCATCACTATGGGGAGAGGAGAAGTATCGGCGGCGAGAATGACCACCTCGGACGTGCCTCGAGTCAGGGCCTTCGTGACTAGGTTGATGTCAGCTCCATGAGTAACTGAATGATTGTGAGAAGAAATACCTTCGTTTGCACCCTTCTTGATCTGGTTGTAAAGCATGGCTTGTTGCAGCAAGTCCAAGAGTTCCTGTGTCAAGGCAGGATCCGCGTTCGGCCACGCTAGATTGTTGGATTAGAGAATCGAGATGGAAAATGCAATGCAGACAGACTTACGGACACACTGTGGAGAAGACTGCATCATTGTTGCGAAGATTACCGCGGTGCGCACTCGGAATTGGTAGGGTGAGAAGGTAAAGACAAGCTAGCCAGAGATTGGTTGGCGAAGTTGACAACTGTATTGAGCGAGTGAGTTATTTGTAGTAGGACTGAGACCATGAAGGGAAGAGAGCGAAAGAGAAGATGTAAGGTGGAATCTGCCATTCGAGGGCAGATTCCTCGGGCGAAACACTGACAGTCACCTCGCATGACACGTGCTGTTTCTCTTTCTGTTAGAAACCAAGAAATATTCAGTGAGAGCCCTGGGCCCTATGTTACATACAGCTACTAGGTAACACTTTTGGGATTATTAGCCTCTCAAGTGTAGGGGCTAGGATCCGAAGGGTCAATATCCCAGTTACCTGGACATTCCCATTTGGGAAGATCTCAGTCCTCAGTTCAAAACTAAAATCATCTATCCTTTACTTAGAGACGAGAAGATCGGGGTTATCGCCCAGGTCATACCCGGGAGAAGACTGTTCAATCTAGACATTGTATTTTATTGACTTGAGTCTAAGTCGAAGACCTCTATGTAAACTGTTCTAAACATGATAACACGCTAAGCAAACAAGCTCTCGGTCTAGGGAGTTTCTACACTTGTGATAAATGGTAACTGAAGGCAAAGAAACTGATGCAACAAATATTCACGTTCCTATCCACTCACAAGGGGATCGGGGGTGAGATGGGAGGCATTGATAGCAGCACCATCGCCTGGCGTGACAGTGCCATCAGAAGGGGTCTCAGTCTCCTTAGACGTATTCTTCTCTTCGTTCTCGTTCTTGGGTGGAGGCTTTGTGCCCTTTTCACGCATCGCTCCAGTTTCAAATGCCTCTTCGGGAAGAGGACGGACATGAGGCTGGCAAATCCACCAAGGCCTTCCATATTCCGCAATCACTGCTTTAGATCCTTTCAAGGTCTCATCCGGCTGGGTTTCGAACTTCTCGGGAGAGGCCTCGTACTCCTGAAGTCCACCTTTGATGGCCTCCTCGAGGAGAGTCAGTGTGTGCTCAAAAGCGGCCATGTCGCCCGGTTTTGATGTCGCGAGAGCATCTCGAACGTTGGTATGCGTTGCAACCATCGGCCGCAGGACTTGGAAGAGGTGACCCTGCATGAAACCGAGGCTAGCAGAGTGACACTTCTTACCCTTCTCGGCCTTGCTGCGCTTTTGCTTTTTCTTGAGCGGGCCCTCCTCGTGGCCGGTAGCTTCGGCATCATTGGTATCTGCGAACTCATCAACTGGGTCGGATGGAAGATAGAGTGGCTTCCTTTCTGGAACCGGCTGTTTGAGAACATATTTATAGATAATATCAAGGTATCGTCGTAGGACAGCGTCGATTCGGTAACCACCCTTTCCATCCCGCCCGCGCCAGTATTCTCTTCCTTCCTCGCCGGGTGGAGGTGGCTTGCTGAATATGGACGGGTCTGATAAATTTCCTTCTGCGCTCATCACGGCGTCGGCACCAGTCGCCTCAAGACAGGTATCGATGTCGCCGTAGTTAAGAATGTTTCCATTGGCAAAGATCACCGTATCCGCCGGTAGATTGTCTCGTAGATAGCGGATGTAGCTCCAGTCTGCGATACCAGTGTTGTGACCCTTCTGTTCCCGCCTGCGTCCATGTACAGCGATGATGCTAGCCCCGGCGGACAGGATCATTTTAGCGTACTCCAAGGTCTTCTCCTTGGTCTCCTGAATACGGAATTTCACCGTGACAGGGATGGAGAGTTCAGTGTGCAACCGATTAACGAGTCGATAAATCAAGTCCCAGTCCTCTTGGAGGAAAGCTCCGTAATGTCCCTTTTTCGCGATACCCTGCGGGCACCCAAGGTTCAGATCAACGGCGTCGCAGTGAGGTGCCACATGGCGCGCAGCCTCCAAGAACTCATCCGGATTATTCGTGCAAAATTGAACGAAAAGTGGTCGGTCAATCGCGGGGTTTCCATCAAGGAACAATTCATCCTTGCTACCTCCGATAGCCTTTCGGGTAGGCTGAAAATGTTTGGTCCGGACATTCTCTTGTTCGCCGAATAGACGTGCATGGAACATCGGGCTGTATGCGAGTAAAGGCTTCGGGTCGTCTGGTGGCATGAAAGATCGAGTGAGCATGCGCCACGCCTTTGGGAAACGTTAACATTGGTCTGCAGATGTTGCTGTTTGGATGGAGAACTCACGAACTCGGATCTGTCGACCATTGGGGCGACGACATATTTTGGACTGCCAATGCTTTCATAGAACTTCCTTCCGAAGAGCTTCTCCTTAGGCTGAGGCGCACCCGCGGAGGTTTGCTCAGCGCTCCTCGGTGGGCTTGTTTCAGAGGCCATTTTTGAGAGGTGGGATCTGGAAAAGTGTCGACAAAATCGGCCCAGCAAAGGGCTGAAAGGCTTTAAGATACCTATGTTGACACTTGGAAGCGAAGAAAGGCGGTTATGGTCAATGATCGCAGCCTGTCGCATCCCAATGGAGGAACAACTTTTGCGAAAAGCACCGTATCTCAGCCGGAATTACCATTATCCGCCTTATCTTATCGTGGTTGAGATTAGCCCTGAAATTGGAAGCTGCGAGCGCGTTGAGCCGGTGTTACTGGAGAAATTGGTTTTACATCTGATATTTCATAGATTACATTGTCATAGTTATTCTTTTTTTCCTATTCAAGAGCAAATTGACCTACCTCAACTGCCTACATAGGCGACCCCTTCGAAATTGCCCAGGCGGACCCTCTCACGTGTCAATTACATAATCTGATATGAATGCCCCGGCGGCGACCAAGTAAGTCCTGAAGTCTTGCAATGAGAATCGAGATTTGAAAATATACATGCACTGGCGCGTGTTGAACAGGGTTGATATAGTGAAGCTAATGTGTTGATATCAGGAATTTGTCGTAGTTCCTTTTTGAACAATCACAACTACCATCTCTCAACCACCAACAATGGACGCGTCAACAGGACCAGGAGGTAAGTCCATTGATAGTCCACAGAACCATCTATCTAACTAACTCTGACTGTGCGTTAGCCCCGTTAAATCTCTGCCTGTCGGAGGATGGGCTATATGCCGCCCACGTGAGTGGAAAGGGTCTGGTTCTTCACTCGGATGTAGCCTCAGAAAACAAAGAAGTACAGATCGCAAGGATCAAAGAGACTCCTCTCAAGTCACTCAAATACTCCAATGTGGAAAGACCTCCTGTCGCGTCGGCTGATGAGAGTGCCTCTCAGCGGCGACTCCTGTCCGCAAACGACAGCCGAATCTCGGTCTGGCAGCTGACTCCCCTTGAAATATTCGCCGAAATTGAAAACCTCGAGCCAGGGTCAATAGCCGCTGATTTTGGCGCTGATGAGAATGAAGTTCTTGTATTTCATGCATGGAACACCAAACTTAGTGTCCACTCATTGGAGACGGGGCGCAGCTCAGTCATCAAAACACCAAAGTTTGCCCATCATTTCGGCTTTGGGTATCGCCCACAAACCCGACAACTCGCCATTTTGCTGAAACCAGAGACTTCGGATCTACTTACCGTCCACGAGCCACGGTCTTACGAGCTTGTGAACAGGACGGTACTTCCAACCATTGATGCACAAGGGTTAAAATGGAGCCCGGATGGGAAATGGATTGCCATCTGGGATATCGCTAGTGCAGGCACAAAGGTTCTGGTGTTCACAGCGGACGGTCAACTTTTCAGGACATATTCCGGACCATCTGGTGTGGACGATGCCTTCGACCTAGGAGTGAAACAGATTGAATGGAGCCCTGCTGCCAACCAGGGCCTTTCTGAAATATTGGCCGTGGGCAAAGTGAACGGGAATATTGACTTGCTCCGAACTCGAACGGTGAGCTGTCTTCTAAATACGTGCGGCATTTTGCTAATCCCTATTCCGGTAGTTCTCTTCCGCAACAACACTCTCACATGTCTTCCAAACAGACCAGCAATGTTCCAGTATTTGGCGCGAGCGATACACCAGTGCGGCGGGGGACGCTGAATATGTAGAGACATCCTCCTCATCTGCATGGAGCATGAGCCCAGAATCAGCAGGGCCGCCACGGGGCGTCTTGACAATGACCTTCAGTCCGGATGGTCTTCTCCTTGCGACTGTTGACACTGCACGGCAGAATGTCGTTTGGATTTGGTCACTAGAGGGCACCCCAACACTTGCATCGGCTCTAGTTCACGAGCAACCGGTTCGACAGGTTGCTTGGCATCCTTCAACACCACAACTCTTGATTAACACTATCACGAATACATTGCCTGCTATTCGATGGTGGTCCCCACAGGATCATCCATTGATTGCCCGGGTTCCCATTCAGAGGAACGAGAGTGGAAAATATGATGTGAGATGGGCTCCAGGGTCAGACATAGACTCACTGTTCTGGTTTAGCTCACCAGAACAACACATCATTGGATATTTGTCCACCCGTTCCGGTGCTGTTGAATTTGAGGCGTTGAACTCAGTGAGCAGTAAGAGTTTGTCTTGATTGAGAATAATAGTGCAGTGTTCACATTCAATTGCGTCGCCTAGGTCCGCAATTAAGCAAAGAATAAGAGAAGCTGCCCAAGACATTGTTTTTTCAAGGCGTAACATGAAGATGTAGATTATATGGGTTCATAGACCGGGGCAAGCGAGACAGGCAGGCTACGCTGTGCAACGTTCGTCTTCTCTCTGTCTGATCATTCATCCATCTCTGTACTTATGAGGATTCTTCGTATGTGTGTTCGCATAGAGGGCGGTCCTGGAGATCTTCAAGGGGTGCTTGGATTACACTGGACAGACTAGACCAGACCAGTCGGGGTGTGTTGACGTATGCATTTCCGCGGACTTGTGCCATTCTCTATATGATTCTCTGGAGAATTCTCAACGCGCAATATCGTAGTAGCGTCTGAGTACAACAGCTTGAATAAAGCCCGTTAAAAGAGCAAAAAGAAAACTCCGATAGGGGGAATCGAACCCCCGGCTGCCGTGTGAGAGACGGCGATGTTAGCCACTACACCATATCGGACAGGTACATAAATCATGTCGCTTTTTGATTTACTATATCCATGCGAGGTTCAATATAACCCCTTCTCTCGCCTTATACTCCTATTGCTCGTGGAGAGATAATACGACTTTTTCTAAGTATAGTGGCAACCAGTGCTCCGATCAGACGTAATACCGATCGATCGGTTCCCCATCGAAGATCCCATTGCAGAAAGAGTTCGTCAGATACAGCTTGGTTTCAACGAGCTCAGGCTATATGAGACACACGTCGGAACCCAGGAGGATCCTAGTCAGCACGAGGCCCTCGGTGCATTCCAATTGGTGAGGGAAGCTCAGCTGGAGGTTGTTGACATAATACATGCAGGGTATGCGTTTGTCTCTGTGCAGACTGAGCATTTGCCTCCAGGCCTGGTTTGTCATGTTTGTCATTCTCGGAGGCTATTTATAAAGCCTCCTTTCTATAGATTCATCACTTCACTCACTTCTTCTCCATCTTTCACCTCCTTCGTAGCCTCAACAGGTTATGAGCCCAGGCTCTCCCCGAGCACATCTTTATCAGCTTCAGCAGCAGGGGTAGCGAGGCTAAATGCCTCCTACCCCTAGCACCGCTAGCACCTTACCGGAAACCTATATAGAGCTATGCTATTAACAACATTCTTGCCTTATAGCCTTAATAGGTTATAAGGCCCTTTTTCCTCTATCCCCTTTGCTAGTTTTATTAAGAACTAAGCTTTTATTAACTAGAGAATAAGCTATCTTGTTGGAATAAAATACGGCATTATTCCACTCGACCAACACAAAAACCACGGTTAGTGTGTATAGCCTAATGGAGGCCATACCCCAGTTTGACATATCTCTCACTTTTCCCTAAGAATAGCAGAAGTTATATCTCACCTTTTCTTCATCGCCGCTGAGCGAAGAAGCGATCGGAAGTCGCCGCTGTGCGTACCCGGATTACAATCGCCGCTATGCGAGATCCCGAGACACCGCTATATATACCCGGATTATAATTTACCGCTGTGTGAACCCGCCTTAAGTATCACCGCTATATAAACCCACCTTTGTGCAATCACCGCTATGTGAATCTGCCTTCGTGCACTAAAAGGAGTCTCTTTTATTGAGAACTTTCTCGTTTATCGTGGTATATAGTGTCTGTCTTTGAGAACTGTGTTCATATTATCTTATCTTGATCTTTATCACTTTGTATCAGCTATTGCTGACCCACTTTCCACCGATTTTTACTATAGGAACCATATTGATTTATCCTTTTGACATAGACTTATGTTTTCTATGTGTTAGAAGTCACGTGACTTCCTTTGCTCCTTCACACTTACCTAGCTCATCTTCAGATAGTTTCTTCCCTTCTCCACGCATTTTATCACTTTTCCAGAGCATACTACATTTCATCGTAGTCTGTATCTATCACTATGATGTTTTATGGTGCTCAGTCTGGGGGGGTGTGTTGACATGCAATGCATGCAGGGTATGCGTTTGTCTCTGTGCAGACTGAGCATTTGCCTCCAGGGCTGGTTTGTCATGTTTGTCATTCTCGGAGGCTATTTATACAGCCTCCTTTCCATAGATTCATCACCTCACTCACTTCTTCTCCATCTTTAACCTCCTTCATAGCCTCAACAGAGGTGCTTAATATTACTCCAGGGACATCCCACCAGTCCGCTGGACCAGCATTCCGACCATCCCGCGCCGTACGGGTCCCTGGCTCTCCATTCGGCGCGAGTCAATCTAGCGCAAGTCAATCCGGCGCGAGTCACACAAGTGTGGGACCTGGGCATGCCCAAGGCTCAGGAGTGAGCGTCGCTTCTACAGTGACAAGCGTCCCGACCATTCTTACAGCCGCGGCCGATGTAGACTACGTCGTGCCAAGCAGAATGGCGGACGAGCAAATCGTGAACGAATCGTTGATGAACCTTCTGAAGACGCTCACAATGCGTATATGGCCTGTCGATGGAGCTCTGACCGGAGACCGTTTAATGCGGTGTCTTTCGGTAATAACCGATTGATTGAATGCACGGACGGTTATCTCATTACACCCCATACCTTGGAAGTGTTTGCCGTCGTGGAGGTAAAGGCAATGATCAGGGACCGTGAGCAACATCCCGAAGTTCTGTGGCAAGAAGCTGCAGAAATGGTTGCATGGATCATGAGTGATGTCAACTCCCGGCAATGCCCCCTCGAACGGTAAGCTAAATGAGAATTTCCCATTGAAAGTTTCCCATGCTAACCAGCCCTTATAGGCGCATCATCGTTTCACAGGCGAGAGATGAGATTTACATAACCATTGCCAACTATGATCAGGAATGCCTCGATTACCTGCAAGGGCGATTCAATCCAAGGAGATACGACAGGCCAGAGTTCTTCTTGAGGATGACTGAGTACGGGCCATGGAAAATCGACAGTAGAAGCAATATGCATCACCTCGCCCGGGTCATCATGGCCTTCTGTCTGCAAGTGACCGATGATATTAATCAACTTCGGGGTAGCCCAGGTCAGTCAACGTGAGATGGTAGAGCCAAGATGCCGAACCAGTTACTTGGAATATTGTTCGGACAAATCACATGTATTGATCGCCTTAGCCTCCAGGCGATTCCTCGGCGGATACTTCTTGCAAAGAAAGAACATATCTCAGAAGAATTCTGGGGGGATATTGTGTTGGATGCGTACATTGATTTGCAAGACGAAGTTGTTTCCCCCTAAGAAGCTTCGCCTCGGCTTTTCTCCGCCTCTTCATTTGTTCTGCTTCCGCTTCTTCTTTGGTATTCGTCACACTGCCGTTTTTAGAGTTCCTCTTCTTCGCTCGAGGACTCTCCTGCTTGCTTTCGGTTTTCTTCTGTTTCGCTTCTTACACTATTTCCCTAGCTTTTCGATCTCCATATAGCGGGATCGAGACTTTATGTTACCATGTTTTACCGCTTCCTTTTTATCCTGAACACATGTTGCTTTCAGCCGTCACCCTTATACCTATAGCTATGCTAGTTATAAAACTGTGATTATTCCTAGAGTTGCTCTACCATGATGAACTCGGGTGCGAATATAATGTTGACGAAGAGTAGTACGTAAAAGCGTGATAGTAAGGACGGACTGTTTCAGGTGATATGCGTGAACGAGACTACGGATTTGTGAACGGCGAACTTATCAAGGCTAGTTTATAGAGGGAGAGACCCACTATACGGAATCGCCACGATTCTACCCCGCAAATCCACGCACAACCCCGGGTCTCTGTGCGTGCCTGTGCGTGGTTGTATATAGCCCCCGGCCCCCTGTACACATTGTAGCTAAGGCATTTTTGCTATTGATCCGGATCACCGAGCTCCTGAGCTTCGTCGCCCTAGTTCCCCCGAGTGTGACTCGTCACCTCTACGATCCCGTGACTACAGTGGTCCGGATTGCCCTCCTTCCGTCAGGCCTTAGACGCTCCCTCAGCTCCGACCATGGCGCTCGCACTCGAGACGAGACTTAGAGGTTGATGCGGCCGTGTGAGAGCCGCCAGACCCAAGAGAACACAAGGGCGACGGCGAGGAGGGCAAGAGTATCAGCCCAACCCCAGCGCTCAATTAAACGCTCAAGGATACTGAGCCAGGTTGCAGGCGGGAGCGGGGGGTCATCCCTAGTACGGGGGTCGGCGTTTGTGGGGGGCTTATGAATCATATTAGCTACATCCAAGCAGCAATGGATCTGGATTTCCCAAGTAACATTACCAGCATCTTGAAGAGAAAGAAGAGGGCATGACAGTGTAGTCGACGCTGCTAGAAAGCCATGTTCTCACTTGCAGTGAGAGAGTATGCCATTTGTCTGCATTTGGATCGCGGAGCATAAGCCAGGGTATGTCTTTGTTGATCAAATTGTGAAGCTTTAGGCCTCGGAGGACCTTCTCGACCCGGTCAATCCAGATGTCGAGATCTGCTCGCTCTTTGAGCGGCGGCGTGAGTTTGTATAGATTGAAGCTTCCTATCTCAGGAAGGTTCACACTCTGGTTGTCAACGACAGCGTCTCTGATCCGGCAAAGGCCAGAAGGAGAGAGAGAGAAAGAAGGAAGAGATTGATGATCTGACTGACAGAGGCTAGCTAATATACTCACTAGCTAGCAAACAATGGAGGCCTGACACGTGTCAAACCAGGCATCAGTCTGGCTGTCATATCAGTCTCGCTTCGAATGCCAGTCGCGACTGTCGTCAAGCTGCATGGCAGCAGAGGAAAAGGATTCAGCCACTGTAGCCAATGAAAATTAATGAAGATAAAGATGGAGGATGAAGACAGTCCTTAATGAAAGACACTGTATAACACCCATTTGAATTTTGTCGCACACAGGCGGGTTTGCACACAGGTGGTTTTGGAAATTGCTGCACAGCGGCGGCTTCGCACGCAGGCGTCTTTCGACTTTGGATTCTCACACAGCGGCAACTTTGGAAAAGAAGTGAGATATAGCCTTTTGCTATTCTCCACCATGAAAATCTCTCGCGAAAAGCTCGTCAGATGAACGATTAGATCTTGATGAATCTAGCAAAGCGGAAAAAGAGAGAGGGCTCGTAACCTGTTGAGGCTACGAAGGAAGAGATATCGATCGAAAATCGTGAAGAAGAAGAGAGGTGATGTTGCATCTATAGAAGCGAGCCGGTATATAAGCCGGCGACATGACAAAGGAGACGAGCTAGGCAAATGCTCACACAGAGACAAACGCATACCCTGCATGCATTGCATGTCAACAGATATAAGTCTTCTTAGAGATAACACGAGGCGCTAGGGCTTCGAGGGCGGCAACGAGAACAAGGAGAGCGGAATGACTGTATTCACTGCCTAACAGAAGACTGGGGGAGGAAGAGAGAGAGAAGAGAAGAAGACTAAGAGAGACAGGAAGGAGACAAACAAGCAGGCATTACTAGCCTGACAAAACAGGCAGCCACCTAGGTCACATGACCAGGCTCCAACAGGCTTTCTTCGTTATACTGGCCCCGTTCTCGTCTCATATTCTACCTAGGTGCTACGACGCTGCCGGGCCTACTAGGACCTCACCAAATGCCCGGCACCAGTCGCCAAGGGACCCTCCGGCAATACTCCTCCCAGAAAACCCCATACTTTGCCTGCCCTCGCTCCTCGTCCCGGAGGCACCGATGCACGAGCAATACCGCCATGAATATAATGTAGAACCAGACCAAGAGCGACGTGGTGTGGACGAGCGCACACATAGAAAAGCTCAGCATCAAGTCCCCAACATAATTTGCATGACGTGACCAGCCCCACCAGCCGCTGCACAGCAAGAGACTCTGGTGCTCAGCACCATCCGACGTCTTGTACTTCGCGACGATGAACTCGGCGGGTTTGCCCCACACCAGGGCTTTCCCGTCGGAACGCCGCACGCGATCTTTCTGGTCGTTGACGGATCGGAACAATGCATAACCCGCAATTCCAATGCTGAAGATGAGGATTAGAAAGACCGGAGACGCTGATGTGGGGTAAAGGCCGAGGAATTGGGTCTGTAATGTGTACATAGACGGGACCCAGGTGAGGCAGCCCCAGGCGAGATAGAAGCCGTAGTGATCGTGGGCGATGTCGATTGTGCGGAGATACCAGGCTTCGTTGATGAAGAAGTCGAGTACATAGATACCATGGAGAATGGTTACTAAGATCAGGGATGGACTGGTGTGACGATGGATTTGATAGTGGTATGCAATGTTAGACAAGTCTCTGGAAACATTTTTAGCAGGAGTTAAAGAATCACGGTAAAACAAGAAAACTGACACCAATGTCCATGCGATCAGACCAGGTCTTCCATTGGTATAAAGCTTGAGGTCGAAGTTATCCCCAATCCTGGGGTTTAGTTCGATGCCCATGTAGAAGTCATAGAGAGCGCAGCCTGAGAGAATCGTTAGGCTGCAAACAGGAGCCAATAACAAGAGAAATCTTGGAGAGCGAGCTCACCACTAAACTTCCGATCCTCTGGGTGCGTAGGCATCAGGTATGCCTTGAGGTACGCTAATAAAGAAAGACCAAACCCAGCAAGGTTCATAGCAGCAAACAGTCCTTCCCAATTACGCGGAATAAATGCCGGGTCTAGAAGGTCCAAGTAACATAGGGCGATGAAGGCAACGTGAGTTATTACCCACGCCAGGAGACCGTTCATCCGATATGTTAACAGATGACCGGCTGGAGTACGCTGGCCCGTATTGGTAGGACCCGGTAGATAGTGGTATAGCACAGCCTGAAAAGCAAGCCAGAATATAATTGCGGCCATAGCCCGGAGAGTGATCCTAGGACCATGAGTATGTAGAACGGGCAGAAATCCGTCTTTGAGAACTGCTGCAAATAGCTTGAAGAGAGATCCATCATACCCGGCCAGCGCAAGAAAGCATGACAGAGCCAGCATTGGAGCAATAACCACTGGAGTAGACCAAAAAAGGGTGCGCAGCCAGGATTGATGATCGCAAGTCCGCCCCCAGGTGACTCTCTTCGAACTTGTAGAGTGCGCGAGTCGGCTGTTTTTGCGCGAGGTTCGACGGTAATTCTTCAAGCTCACCGTTGCTGCAATCGAAAAAGGTTCAACACTTGGGGTTACGTGAAGTCTTCTCATCTTGTCTCCTGTTACTACCTGCGGTGCTAAATTTTGGCTGACAGACAGATGCTTCCGGGGGTTGAGATATGTGTAATTTGACTTAGCTGGGAGCTGGGCTGTCGGCTTTTGACAATTATCATTGAATGGCTGAGGATTGTTGGGCATCTACCAAATACCGTATACCTTTCCGCGCGAATGTGGGTTCCTGCGTTCTCAATGCTCATGTCCTGGCGATGGACTACTCCAGTTAGTCTGATATATTACGAGTATTGTTTCCTGATAACTATTTCTTTTTTTTGTAAATTACTATTGATTGCAGGATGAATGTTACGTAAATGGTCTCGGAGTCCCAATCGGCAAGAGGGCCGAGGGACAAATGAAACGGCTCTCCAACTAGAACGAGGCAAGCAGGCTCGTCGGAAGGTCTAGAGGGCCGACTAATGCGGGAATGTAAGGTGGAGCTAGTTAGGTTCTCGCGCGGGGTCTACTGGCCCCCGGGGTTGTGGGGCCCAAAAACCCTCTAAAACGACTTTCTCGGTGTGATCCGTTGCGCATAAGACTCGGCCCACTAAGACGTACCCGGTAGTAAAGATAGCTCCACATATTCAGCCCGAATTCTACAATACCCACTTCGGTGCTTGGCGTATTGATACAAGGTCGAAACGTGAGAAAACCATACCGTACTATTTTGGTACCAATGTGGCCAATGCATAGGGAGACGTGTACAAGTTGTGGGTAGAAGGAAGGATATCCCATGTGTGTGCGGCCTAGGCCCTGGAAAGTATAGTTTCCCATGACCTAAGAACCCCTGCATATACGATTCTGATAATCTCTAGGATAGAGACGTAACGTGTGGCTAAAGTCCGAGACCCTAAATTGCGTTCTACCGTGCCTATGCGAATCAGCAACGCTAGTTAGAGAACTCACTAACCGCCTCATCAATATCTCACTAACGAGATGGACGGATACGCTGCTAGCTACTAATGCACAGCTGGTGTTCATGGCGGTCTCGAGTATACTGAAATGTGCTCCATGGAGAGTACTAGGCGGCATTCTTTGACGACTGGACAGCATATATACTACATACAGGCAGGCTGGTCTAAGACCAGCCTGGTATACGCTGGCTCCAATCAAAGTCTGCGGGACAGGAGATCTCGCGTCACTATTCTCACGGTCTGACATCTGTTGCTCTGTGAGTGCGCTTGGAAATAGTCCTCACTTGAATCCTGTAGCAGCATAGTGTCAACGAATTTAGTGTAGCATATTTGTCGTAGCAAACCACTTAATTTATCTGCAGTTTGATACCTCAAGCCCATTTCAATTTCAATCATGACAAGCCTAGCAATAGAGTAACCAGCAGGTGTTAACTCCGAGATAGAACCATATATATCATGAAACTACGCAACAATCTTCCAACTAATCCTCTGCAACCCCTTCCTCGTCTTAAGCCGCACAGGAAGCCCACCTCCAGCCCTGAGATAAACCGGCTTACCAACACCTTGTCCCAGCCTCGCCGGCTCTAAAGTTGGAACGTTTATCGGCTGCTGCTGCTCGGCGGGGCACGCGCCATCCTCTATTTCAAAGGACAGGAGCAGCATAGCGACGATGCCCAAAATCTCCGCTTTTGCTAGGTTTCGCCCGGGACACAAATGCCTTCCCCCGCCAAAGGGCATGTAGACGAGACGTCGATCCCGACTGGCCTTGTTGTCGTGCCAATCGAGGAATCGCTCCGGGTCGAAGTCGTTCTTGTTGGCGCCCCAGACGTCGCCCCCCATATGCCCCGTGGCGGGCATCACGACCGAGCACCCGGCCCGCAGAAAGTATGTGCGACCTCCCCCGTCCGTCACCGTCGTGTTCTCCATCACTTGGCGCGTGGACATCGCTTGGTTAGATAGCCGGATTACCTCGCGGTAGGTGGATAGCAGTAGCGGGCAGGTGGTCTCGAGGTCTTTCAGTGAGATTTGTGCTTGTGTTCGAGCTTGTGCTTGAGCTTCACCCCCCTCCTCGGCTGCTCCCCCGCGAGGAAGAAAGCTCACAAGGGGCAGGATCTCAGCGCGGAGACGAGCCACCAAATCGGGCCGGGCAAAGGTATGAGCCACCGTCCAAAAGAGGGTGGGGATGGTGTTCACCGTAGCACCGTGCAGCAGAGCCAGTTCGATACGGGCGATCTCGCGCGAGTCGCGGATCCCCTTGCTGCGGATCACCTGTGCTCTGCGGCAAGTCAACTCGGGGAGACCGTCCAATGGTGGAGAGGGAGAGAAGAGAGGGGAAATAGCATCCAGAAGACGCTCTCGGGCGTGATATGCACGTCCGGCGATCACTCGGGGAAAGAAATTTAATCCCAGGGTCCGTAGTCCACTTTCAAACAACCTGAATTTGCCCATGAGACAATCATGGAGTCATTAGCAAAGGGGCTTTAGTAATTCACATGCATCAGGTAAAGGTTCCCAACTCACCAGACATCCTCTACCAATCTTCGATTACCGTGCAGAGGATTTACCGCGCCATACAATGCTTCGGTAGTCGCCAGCGTCCCCATTGTCTGAATCCAGTGGTAGAGATCCGGAATCTCAAGCGTATCATCTGCAGCAAGGATCTCATTTAGCGTCTCCGCCGCATGGTTCAGCACCGACATATTGATGGTGGCCAGTCCGCTACCCAAAAGAAGCGGTTTCGTGACGTTCATCAAATCAGTCAGCAAGCCATCGCGAGCAATCACAACAGATTCATCGCGCAGACCGAGAAGGCCCTGCGCATGCTGCAACATGATCGCGTCGAATGACATGGTTCTTGCGCGCAATCCGGCTTGGACGAGCGCAGTATCCCAGATCACGTATATCTTGCCGCCCAGGACGGGTAAGCTGGCAATTGGCATCCCATTTTGTTTGCTGATTGAGTACCATTAGAATATATTGACTTGCGGAGGAAAAGAACAACATTTCGACAAGATGCACCAGTCGTGACGGAGAGGGCTGAGTTGGGGAACTGACTAGAGGTCATCGAAGTACTGGGTATGTTTTCTCAGCATACCAATCAGATGCCCTACCAGGGGGAATGATGATGGGAGCTTGGGAGGTTCCTGGGAGTCCGTGAACAAGGCATAGCTCAATTTCTCGAAGATGAACGCGCCAACCGCGACCAGGAGGATATATTTGAGATATTGACACAGGTGGACAAAGTCAGGCAAATAATTGAACATGCAGACTACCAATGTCATGATTACACGACGAGCCGGATTGTGCGAGCCTTGCGAGGCTAGTTGTGGTGAAAATGAACTAGAAAGCAAGAATTTGCTATATTACTCGTAAACGTGCGCTTTGGATGGCGAAGCTACCGTCCAGAATGACTTATAATGGAACCTCAAAGGAACATATACGCTGCTAACTGGGTGAATATAGTTATTCCTGTAATATAGGCTGATAGAGGAAGAATGTCCAGGCCATTGTTACGATATTTTGAGTCTTGTATTGGTCACTGAGAAGAAAAACAGAAAAACTCCGTCCCGATTTGTACCAGTATTACAGACAGTGTTGAAGATGAAGTGGTTGCCTTCCTGCCCAATCGAGTCTTTCGCCAATATGAACACCTAGTATGGTAAATGGTAGATCCTGTGAAAGGATTCGTATAGATTCGCCCCAAAAAGGGGGGTCCAGCCGCACTCGGATTCATTCAATTTTCCACATTCTTGCCTACACCGGCATACCCGTAGATTTATTACCTAGGTAATCCTAATCCGCCATGTTTGTAAATTAAGTCATGCAGTGGAGGCTCCATATAACCTTGGAATTTGGAAGCAGAGCCGATATAGAAATATCGAGCATCGAACACCATTTATTAGACCCCTACGTTTTGCAATACAGTACCACAGTTCGTAAAATTTTATATCTTCAAAAAATCATAAAAGGTCGAATGTATTATAATCAATTAAGAAACTTTTTTATTATTCGATTAAAATCCACAATTATTTTTTTATAATTATTTTTTAAAAAAGAAAAATATATGTCAAACCGGGATATGGCCTCCATTAGGCTATACACATTAACCGTGGTTTTTGTGTTGGTCGAGTGGAATAATGCCGTATTTTTATTCCAACAAGATACAATATTAGAACCTTTAAATGCTTGAGGCACGGCCCGGCCCCCCGGCCCACTGGTCCACTTCTCTCAATTGCCCAATTCGACAATTCGACCGTTTTCTCGAAAATTACGCAACGTCCCAACAGTCTGACTTCTCCTCAATGATTCCTGATGTGGACTAGTACTGGCTGGATCAAATGAAACGGAAGCAGGCCTGTGGGGTCCAAAGCCGTTCTTTGCTGTGGGTAGAACCAAGTTGGGGTAGTCCACACGAGAAAGACCATGACCCACGCATAGCCTATAATCTGACGCGTGCGGACTCGGCCTAAATGAGATGTGCTCAGAATGTTGCCGGTAAGCATTTGAACTCCATCCTCAAGCATGATTCCCAGCGGTTGTAGGAGAAAAAAGCGGAGGGAGCCCGCCTCGGCTCGGGGAATTCCCATGGCGAGATCGGAGCTATGATGGATGAATCCTGATATCAAGAATGCGACAGACAGGCGCATATATCGAGAAACAATCTTCGACTCCGAGAATATCGGTGTTAGCCTGGTGATAAGCCCTGCGTGGCCCGTGAGACCGCGCCGCAGGCATTGATGCCACGTTACCCTAGGCGGATCTTATCAGTAGGCTCTCTTTAGATGAGGGGATCTGTAAATCCTGTAGGATTGCGTACCCCCAAAAATGGCGAATGCTGTAAGCCTCGCTCAATGGACCGTACAGGGGAGGGCAGTTTTGGGTCGAGCTGATCCCCGTTGCAACGCAGAAAATGGCGACAGTGTTGGACATCACCAAATTGACAAGGTACGTGCTGGCCCAAAATGCAGCCGTACCAATGACACGAAAGATAATATCCTCCAATGAGAGATCGAACGGATGCATGAGGGTTTGTTTCCGTGGCCCCACGAGACTGGAGTCTAGGGTTGGCGCTGATACCATGGCATCAATGACGATGTACGCCAAGAATGTGGTTAACAGCCGCTTTAAGATAAAGGGAAGCCGTCCTTTCGGTGGATCTTTGGCCCCTGCATCGACTCCGCTACATGCAACCCTCCACTTTGTTCCAACGCGGCGCAGATTCCAGAGCAGGGCTATACTGCGTATCACTAGGGAGCCCCTCCCAAGAGCACGGATGTCGCTGAAGTCCGTGTTGGTGACCAGTATCAACTCGGAAGCACTCAGACATTGGATCCATAGTAGTGGCGCAGCAGCTGCACGCCAGTGATAGTTTTCGCATAGCTGAAAAAACGCTTGCTGAAGTGAATATGTCAAAAGGCACAGGAAGATGCCATGGATGACTCGCAACCCTGTAGAAGTGCGGGGCACGTGTAGAATTGTTGTGACAAACAATATTAGGAACACCGACAATAATACCGGGAAGCTCCAAGCGCTTCCAATTTTGAGAGATAAACAAGAGAACATCGAAAGCATCGGACAGATCTGCGAGAAAGCAATAGGAGCGCACATCTACAAGCAGTTCTGATGGCGGATTATATGCTAATCTTGGACAGCCCATGGGATGCAGGCAGTGCAGGCACTCACAGTTCACCGTATACTAGGTCACGATTACTCAATTGGAAAAGGTGCATTACGAAAATGTACACCCATCTTGAAAGTCAACAGGGTCTGTCTCAATCTCGGCGCATGTCCGTCGGCAAAATTCCGCTGGCTCACAGCCAAGTACTTTTACCCACCCTAAAAGAAGTCCATCGTGACTAGTCTCGTAAGGAATCTGGCTAGAACGTCCGACATCACTGATTCCAGCCCCATGCTCGCTACTATTTAGCCCCACTAAAGGGCTGACCGGGAGATTACTCTGTGCGCTCTAAAACGGCAGCCTTGGGCATTTCAGCCACTTGGGGCAGACATTGTACATACAGTACCCCCGTCCACCCTCGGCTGGGATGAAATGTACAACCTAACCCGGTAGAAATCAGCGGGAATATCTCCCATATTTCAGCATGTAAGACGAATGTACTGTGTAGCATGGTCGGGCATTCACCTTGACCAGTGGATGGCTGCAAAAAGTCTGATGGGGGTTTTGGCGAGGGAGCTTTGGAAAGTGTAGTAAACATACATACCGTGGGTGCAGTCGCCGATTCTTCGACGTATTGGTTCCGACCAAGCTTTTACTCTATCAGGTAACCTAGCTACGACCGTAAAATCGGAGTAGAAAATATAAGTTGATTTCCATAGCACTTATGATTGCCTCGACGCGGCTTCTAATCCAATACTGATTTTGTTGATCTTGCTGCCTTATCACCTTATTCATTCAATGAAGATAACATTTGGGTTGTATGACGCCAATATGAACTTGATCCCACTGCTAGTGCTATCCATTATACTCTACGGCGTGCTGAGACTGCTGGAAGTGAGAAAGTGCAAGATTACCACCTCAGAGCCTCCAATCGTCTATAGTCGGATTCCCATCGTTGGACATGCCCTAGGGCTCTTCCGCTATGGTGTGTCCTACTATCGCATGTTGAGGTGAGTCAATGATGGAACCAGTCGGACTCCCAATTAACCGACAACAATCTGATAGGGAGCAAACCAATTTACCTATCCTCACGGTGTTCCTGGGACTTCAGAAAGTGTATGTGGTCACCTCGCCCGCGCTCATTTCCCAGATCAATCGGCGTCAGAAGGTCATCGACAGCAATCCCCCCTTCCTGACGATTGTCATGGGTAAACTGTTTTCTTTCCACAAGAACGACCTGGCCGAGCTGTTGCGAAACCCCAATGAGACCGGATCGCTACGACGAGACACAAGGACCGCGGAGCACAGTTTGCTCGAGCGCGGGGCAGCTCCCCTCCTCGAGATTTTTACGGGCATGATGGAGGAGATGGTTATTCAGCTGAACACTCTCGCTAGCAATGGCCCGGTCACCATTAGACTCGAGGGTTGGCTGCGAGAGACGATCACCATGTGTACCGCCAAAGCCGTTTTTGGGCCCAATAATCCATTCGCACAAGATCCGAGTCTTATGCAGGACTTTTGGTACGGCCATTCCCCCACGAAAACCGGGTCAGAAGAAGATTCAAGAATGTTCAAACTGAAATATATAACTAGGGTGTTTGAGAGCGGACTGAAAGGCTTGACCATGGGGATATTCCCGGAGCTGACAGCGTCAGGCCCAGCGAGAGCCCGCCGTCGGCTAGTGCAGGCCTTCCACCGCTTTGTACAAGGGGAATTTATCGCTCGCGGAGAGACCTGTGAGCTCTTGCGACAGGTCGAGGATATCGCACATCAGCACAATCGGGGCAGCGACTACCTCGCGCGATATTACTTGGGGATTTTCAGCGCCTTCCTCCTGAATACGGTCCCGGTCACGTTCTGGACCATCTCCCACATTCTCCAGCGTGCCGATCTGCTTGCTCATATCCGCACAGAACTGGATGATGTCGCTCGGGAGTCAGTCAGCACCAATGGTATCCGCAAGAGATATTTGGATGTAGCCTCGATTCGGGAGCGGTGTCCGCTCTTTCTGTCAACGTTCCAAGAGATCCTCCGTTATGTGGGGGCATCTACCAGTACACTCCTTGTGCACGATGATGTATGGCTGGATGGCACGTACTTGCTCACCAAAGGCTCCCTAGTGCAAATCCCTGCGACCGCCATCCACTCTGATCCCAAGATTTGGGGTCCGGATGCGACGACCTTCGATCCGGAGAGGTTTCTCAAGGCGGCGCCAAATCAAGTCCATCCATCGGCCAGCCGAACATTTGGAGGGGGCGGTACCCTCTGCCCCGGGAGACACTTAGCGTCGGATGAGGTGCTTGAAGTCACGGCACTATTCCTGTCTACTTTCAAGGTGGGGTTCGAGGCGGAATCTGGCCGGCCGCGGCGAGACGAAACAGGTATGCTGTCCGTCATTAAACCGAAGGATGATCTATTGCTCCGCCTGACGCGGTATCCGGCCACGGGAAATGTCGTTTGGGGTGCGTGAAAGATGTTGCCCAAGGGAATGCCGGACTTTTTCTTGGGGCGCATTGTGGGCTGAGACTAAGACCTCCGTGTATTAGCGCCGTCCATAGTCAGTCTTACTTGGGCAGTCTTACTTGGGTAGTCTTACTTGGGTAGTCTTACTTGGGTAGTCTTACTTGGGTAATAGGTTGTTATCCAAGTACGTCCTATTCATGCAGTCTGTAATTGCACAACACAGCCTCGTCAGTGGGGTTATTCTACACAGTAGACTAGAGGATACAGGTATGATAGCCCATTAGTATTCAGCCGAGGAAATAAGGAACAGGAAAATACCAAAATATCTAGAGATTTATTCTTGCATGAGACGCTAACCAGTGAATTTGAATAACTGTAAAAAGAAAAAAGAAAAAAGAAAAAAGAAAAAAAAAAAAAAAAAAGGAAACTCCGCTCCAATGCGCCCTTCAAACCTGACCATTACACGTGCACATGCTCCATAGCATTGATACCTAGCATCTGTCGGGCTTCAAACTTCATCTTCCACTCAAAGTCATTTCTTACGTTCCAATCCGTTATGGCAGTCCAACAGATTATCACATTGTTCTTTGGGCATACGTTCCCGGCCGATTCAACATCATGGCCAGTAATCGCGGTGCTGCTGGTGTTTTTCGTTCTTACAACCAGGAACTTCTTTTCTTCCACCAAGGCTGCGGGTCATATACCACTCGTCAACCCGCCCAAATTCTATGACATCGGTGCGATATGGGCCAAGATCGACTGCATCCTCCATGCCCGACGATTGCTTGCCCGTGGGGTCAGCTCGGGGCGGCCCTTCCGGCTGTTAACTGATCTCGGGGAGATGATCGTCTTGCCAGCGCATTTTGCTACAGAGATTCGAAGTGACCCTCGGTTGAGCTTTGCGGAGGTGATTGAGCAGGTACGTACGCGCGCATACAACCAGGAGTCAAGAAAGGCGTGCTTTACACACAAGAGACTATACGTTATCTATCTATACAAGGATGGACAGCTGTTTTGGCAGAGAATTGAAAATGAGTTCAATCTAATTCTGTGTATGAGAATGAGTTAGAACTTCCACTCGCGATTCCCGGGCTTTGAAGGATTCCGGATGGGTACTACGGATGCTCATCTCAGTCGTGATATTGCGAACAACCAGCTCACGCATACGCTAGGTATGTGTCTTCCTGTCATAATGGGGATGAGGATGTCGTATGGCAGAGAGTGAAGTGGGCTGCTAACTGAGGTTTCCAACACAATAGCCAAGATTACTGAAGCCCTGTCTGAGGAGTGTACCGCTGCAATGACTGATCATTTTCCTGCCACGAAAGGTTGGTGTTAAACCCACGGGCCCTTATATTTTGCTTCTGGGCTTGGATTAGGCTGACATGTAGTATCTGCCTGACAGAATGGGCAGAGATATGTCTGCGAGAGCATGTCCTACAGCTAGTGGCCCGACTTTCCTCGCGCGTTTTTCTGGGCGATGCGGGCGCCAACAATTCGGCCTGGCTCCGGATCACCACCGAGTACACCAAAACCGCGTATATTGCTGCATATCTGCTGCGCCTGTGGCCACCGGTACTGCGGCCGTTTGTGCATTGGTTCATCCCCCATTGTCGAAAGTTACGTGCCCAGGTCGCCGAAGCGCGACACATCATCGTCGGGATCATCGAGCAACGCCACCAGGGCAGGGTGGCGGCAGAGCTGGCTAGCCAGCCAGTGCCTCAATATAATGACGCCATTGAATGGTTCGAGCAAGACTACGCGACCACGCGGGACGGTCGACATGACCCGGCCGTGGCACAGCTCATCCTGGCTCAGGCGGCGATTGAGACAACCACCGATCTTCTGACACAGGTGATCCTTGACCTGGCACAACATCCGGAGCTGATTGGGACCCTGCGAGAGGAGGTGGCCGGGGCCATTCAGGAAGGGGGTTGGCGCAAATCGTCGCTCTACGACATGAAGTTGCTGGACAGCGTGCTGAAAGAAAGTCAGCGTCTCAAGCCGTTAGCCATGAGTACGAACCTCTTCCTTCCCTCCTCACGCAGTAGGGACTGACAGAAGCCTCTCACATCAGCATCAATGCATAGACTTGTCCTCGAGGAAATCACTTTATCCGACGGAACCCTTTTACCCAAGGGAAGTGTTATCGGGGTGTCCGCTGATCGCATGTGGAGCCCCAGCGTTCACGAGAACCCGGCGCAGTTCGACGGGTTTCGATTTCAACGTATGCGCGATCAACCCGGTGGCAGCACCAACCAGGCGCACCTGGTCAGCACAAGTGTGAATCATCTGGCCTTCGGCCACGGGAAGCACGCGTGTGCCGGTCGCTTCTTCGTCGCCCATGAGGCCAAAATCGCGCTGACCCATCTATTGCTCAAGTACGACTGGAAGCTTGCCTCGACTTCCGCCAATGCCAAACCCATGGAATTTGGACTCGTGCTGCAAGCTAACCCAAAAGCCAAGATTTGTATTCGAGGACGCCAAGAAATATCTAAGAGTCCCTTCTAGCTCGAGAGAAAAAGGCGTGATTGCAAGCGTTGTATGAATTCCGTGGATTCCATGTATGAACATTGAGACATTCCGGGTCCCAGTTTCATTGCCATCTATCTAGTACCCATTTCCCCAGAGACCTCTATCAGTACAGCCTCCTCACGTGCGCTCCAGACCTACATCCGTTGTAAGGTGTCCAATGACTCCCTTTAGGGCTCCTTGTCGAGCTGGTACTGAGGGAATCCGTCTGGACTCTAGCCCACGAGCCCAACACAATCGAGCACGTACACATACGTGCTCAATAAATCCACGGCACGATTCTCCATCGGACCATCCGCTTGTACTCTTTCCAGTCGTCCCCATACTTTTTCGCGCACATGGCATCATCTCGACGTTCGCGGTGAATCAGCAAGATCGCAAAGTAGAGGACATAGAAGTAGGTGAAAATTATGCCCCAACCAGTAGCCCGCCCTTGTACCGCCACCCGGCCATCCAACATCGGAATTGCAGCCTGGGAGGCATCCAGCACGGCGCTCCCCGCCGGGAGAAGTATGTACCCTGAAAATGCCGTCGGCAGGCTGAACGGGAGCGCCTGCAACCAGTCTCCCAAGTAGTTAATATGTCTAGCTATCCCCCACCATCCAGCCGTGAGGAGCCGTGTGCCCCGTCTAGTCTGGATATAAGAGAGTTTAGCGACGGCGGAGTGGTTAGGCTGGGTCCGGAACATGTGTTTCTGGTTATTGGCGGCCTTGAAGATGTAGATGCCGAGAACAAAGATTGCACTCACGGCCGCGATCCGCATCCAGCCTAGATGCACGGGGTAGACGGCGAGGTAGCGGCACTGGGTGGAGTACAGGAAAGGAACCCAAACGAGATCACCGAAGGAGAGCATAAAACCCATGCCGTCAGTGGTGATATCAATCATAGTCAAGATACCAGATTCGTTGTATTGGCTGCTGAGCACATAGTAAGCCTGGACCGCGGCGGTGAAGATGATACTGTCGGAGATGTAGCCGTAGTTGCGGTACTGTTGGGCAACAAAGGCCAGATCCAGCAGGATCCACCCGGTAAGACCGGGGCAGACTTCGCACCAAGTCTTGATGTCGATTTCTCCGAGGAATGGCAATGTGAGGCGGGGGTTCAGCTCGCGCCCAATATAGAAATCATAGATCATGTGCCCCGTTGTCCCTCCGGCGGCTAGCTCGCGCAGATCCCGGTTGGGATATTTCGTGTCCACAGTAAAACTGTTCATGTAAAGGAATGCGGAGAGAATGTATGAGATGAGGATATTAGCGGTTAAAAGCTGCACATAATGGTCGGTAATATAAGTCCAGACCGCGAAGTGAGCACCTTTCAGGAAGGTTCCCGCAGCACAGATGGCCAAAGTCACCACACTTGCAAAGAATGCTGGGATAATAATTAATTCTCAGTCCACACCGATGTTCAGAAGACGATGTGATGGGACTCGTATACATACCATTGAAGCGATACAATAGAGGACGACCATGATGCACTAGCTTGGTGCCGTAAACTTCTTTAGCAGGGAGAATTCTCCAGAGACAGAGGCCGTAAACATAGTAGGCGACGGTAATGAAGATCGCTTCCCAGCCGATGAAATTACTTAGACTGAGATTCAGTAGACCTGTGTCTGCTTTCACATTGGCCCAGGTGAAGGGGCGAGAGGGTAGAAGTGACGGTATAGGACAGCCAGCGACATCATTACAACCAAATGCAAATAAAAATAGCAGCAATGGCAGGCCAAACGTGATGGCTGCGGCACCCAGGCTGTAGCGAGACATTAGCTTTGTTTTGAATCAAGAGGTGAGGGCTTGCCTACGGTCCGCCAAACTCGTACTCAACTGTCATTGGGAAGACCAATCCTAGGAGGATTCTTGTGGAAGATGTTTAAAATCAAAGTCGCAATAGGGGAATGGTCGGCCTTGGATGATTGGTGAGAGTGTGGAGGGTCACGTGCCATATCACGTGGTCCACCTAGGACCCCTGACAGAAATCAGGTGTATTATGAATGTATGGTCAATTTCACGATGATAAAAATCTCTATCTCACTAAGTACAAAAATGGGCAATCTGTTCAGACCGAAATTAGTAGGTAAGCAATTGTGCGCTGACTAGGTATTTGAAGTCATGTAATGGACTCAGTAATCCATCTGTTTTCCGATTGGATTAAACGGCCAGGGATGTAGAAGAGGACGCAATCACTGGGAAGCTCGCCGTCTGTAAAATTGTCGGTTTGACCAAGTGAGTCGCTCGGCTGGTGGACGTAAGTGAAGTTGGGCGATTGGCTTTTAAGGAAAGAACGAGTGAGACGACGGGAATAGGGCTGCTGACTATCCCCCCTGTAGATCTGACGAGACAACAGAGAATCGTCCTTAATTCCCGAATGGTCGGTTTTATCCTGTGGAGTAGCTCGCTGCTGGGCTTGAGCAATCATGGACTTTTCAGGCCGGCGGAACTCTATATCCATGATCATGCAGAATTGCGTTCCTCCTACATATTTATACCTTGGTATATTCGAAGGGAGGTCTTGTAAGAAACTGTTCTCGTGAAGGAGTTCACCTGAGCTGGAAAGCATCTTCTCAGTAGTGAATTCCACGGGTATCGATCGGACTGTAGACATATAGCACGGGGATGTTATGATACCCATAATCCTCACTCTTCTCTCACTCTTCTCTTACTCTCCTCTCACTAGGCAACTAATTTCTTATTGATTGACTATCTAATAAATCAGGCAGCGAGTCAACAAAGGAAGCTTAGCAATGACGTTATTATGTTCGTAGAAAGTGTAATTGACGGTTAACCTTGGACGTTACCGGAAAGGGAGTGGCGTATGGAAGCGTGGCTAAGCGATGTATCAGAGTAAAGGGTCAAGGCTTTCCTTCAGCTAAAATACCCATCTGGTCCTGTAAAAATTGCAAAGTCGCACTGGTTTCCTTCCCTTTCTCCAGAAGGTACTTCGAACAACCGGCGCTGAATTCAATCCTTCCAACCTGAGGCGCTAATGTGATACGCCAAGCCAACAAAAACCCCGCCACGTTCCAAGCCACCTCCTCGGAGGCGGTTAGAAAAACATCAGCGTAGTAGTTTTCAGTTTTTTGGCGTCTTTCGCTGAAGTTATCGGTGTACGTGTCTACCCACGCATTGTATAATTCTAAGACCGACGAAGGGAATGTAGAGAGCACTTCTTCAGCCTCTAACATACAGTCCCCTTCATCAGGCCTAAGGTCATCGGGATCGCGCCAGATAAAATCCGTGCCATAATCAGCAAAGATACGATAGTGCCGCGGACTTTCTGTTGATGTAGATGGCCCGGCTGACAGAGAGGTTGTAGATGACTTAGTCGATAGAGATAATTCAGATGAAACGTTCAACAGAGATGTGGATGGCTCGTGAGCTGACATTTCGACAATGGTTGATTCTGACTGGCATTGCTCTTCCAATATATTCGTGATTTTCAAAACAAAGTCAAAGTTGGTTTGCACCAGAGAAGAGTCTTCTTCAGACTTGGACAGAGGCTTTTCAGCAAGGCTACGCCATGCATCGCCAATGTTTCTGACACCTTTTATGTATCGTTGAGACTGCGATTGACTGCAAAACACCGCTAGAGGTTTGAGAAGACCAGAAGCCATGGTTGCAGAAGAGGTGTCGCGAGATAGAACAAGATATGAAGCGGAAAGAAATGACGATGCAGAAGAGGGAATCGCGTGATAGAACGTGGTATGGAAACGGGACATGGTCGAGTTGTGAGATGCTTCGCAGAAGAAGTTGAATACCTCTTGTAGGTGCCCAGGTGCCCAGGTGCCCAGGTGCCCAGTAGCGGTCAATTAGTAAGCTTCACATGAGTGGGCACCTGGAACCCCCTAGGCATTCATTCGGAAACACTCAGTCGAACAGAGAGCGCTTAATCTATGTTTTTGTGTCTTTTCAATCCTGTCCGATGGGTCCCTTTTAGGCGCCAATCTCCAAACCAATTAACCTCTCTATTTTTAACATGACACGAGGCGTTAAGTAGAACCGATGCCTCTTGAACTGAGATCCGGGGTGCTATCGCTAGCCGCCAACACCCTAGCCACCCTCCTCGTGTGACAACTTTACGACTGATTTGAGACTAGTTATGCAGGCGAAACAAATATGTGACACAGATACATATATAGTATGTTTTGTGGAGCGGGCGCCAAAATGATTTGCGTAGCTTTCTTCGTTAAGCATCTATCAGCGTCAATTGTTTCAATCAACATTGCATTTTACAACGCTTGTCATTAGTCCCTATTTTTGGTCCTTGTATATGGTGCATTTTACGTGTAGTGGTCTACCACATGCAAATACTATAAGTGTCTAATATACCTTGGAGAAACAGGCAAATTTCAGAAAGACGTTTCTCACACAGCAAAAATCATTGTTCATATTCAACTTTACTTCCCCTTTCAGCCGTATATACACAGCAAAGCCTTCGGCGGAGCAACATTATATCAAGGACTTCAACGGAAGAATCAGGCATCACAGAGCTGCCTCTTCCAAATGAACGGGAGAAAGGCGTTAAGGTAATCTCGTTCAAGGCGCGCAATGTTGGTCAGAATCCTTCAGAGTTTACACCGCTGCCCTATTGTCTAGACCTTCGAGGTCGTGAGCTTATCATGCACACGCTAGGTAGGATGAAACCCTCCCTACCAGGGGTGGTCGCAGTTGAATTGGTATATACTGATATTGGAGTGTCTGTTCTCTCTGTTGCTTCGTGTTTAAGCCTTTGTTTCTTCCCAAATTTATGCCATGCACCATTGACACTCATGCATATAGCCTGAGTAGTGATCCAGCCTAGCATAAGTCTGTTATTTATAATTGACTACACTGTTGTCATGGAAAGCTTCTTTGGATCGGCTAAAAGAAACCATAGAATTTAGAGGAAAATATCTCCTGGCGGAATCGATTTCCGCTTGCATCTCGTCTACCAGGGGCCGTATGGTCTTGAAACCAACTCCAAACTTTCAACTTTCAACTTGCGCCCTAAGCTTCTATCCGATACCAACCTAAACCTGTAAAGATGTCCGCGGTAGTCGGGGTCGCCCGAAATGCTCACTTTATCAATCCTACGAGGATGGAAATCCGACCACTCCACTAGCAGCGACCTCGCGACCGGGTCAACAGAATGGAGTAAATCGCAAGGGGAGATCGCAAAGCCTATATGGGACTGAGAATGATGGTCTGACGAACAACGGCAACGGCTACCTGTAGGACTGCTCCATATTTCTGTTAAAGGTAGCACGAAGCTAGGAATCTAGAACAAAATTTAACCATTGGCTGGTTAATATGCTAAAATATAAAGGGAAAGTCTGCTGGATACCAATGTGGGGCAGGACTGCGCCCGGTGGAGCTGTGGAGCTGCGATTCTAGGCATGACGTCAATATGCGCCACTGAAATAGTACTGTAGAAATAGGGACCTGAGCTTGGGCGCGTTAAGGTTTAGCCTCGCTAAGAAGGTACAAGCTACATTCAGGTTAACCCCTGATCTACATAGGTACGTATGTGTAGTGAATACGCATGAACTCGACGGCCGATAGCGACGAGTGAAGATCAACAGATAGAGAAGGACGCTCGATGAACAAACAAATAACGGATATTTCCCATCGTAAAGTTGAGGGTGGGATAGACAACTATGGGGTGAATAAAACATGTACATTTACTATCGACATATGCATCGTGAGATAAACGAGTGACAGCCTCGATATTACTTCCGAGTGGTATACGGAAGCACGATGGAGGCGGCGATGCATCAATTGAGATCAGATCGCGACATTGAAAAAAGTGTTCAGTTCTCCTCGCTGGGGCCGAGGTCGTCGGCGTCGCCGCTCTTGCCGTTCTTGTAGGTGCCCCAGTGCTTGGCCTTCTTGCACCAGCCGTAGTGGTTGCCGTTGTCGCCATCGGAGTCGACGCTACACTCGGGTACCTCAGAGGGCGAAGAAGGCTTGGAAGTGAAGACAGGGGTCGACGAGACGGGGGTCGACGAGACAGGGGTCGACGAGACAGGGGTCGACGAGACAGGAGTCGACGAGACGGGGGTCGACGAGACGGGGGTCGACGAGACAGGGGTCGACGAGACAGGGGTCGACGAGACAGGGGTCGACGAGACAGGGGTAGCTGACGAAGAAGGAGTGCTGACCGGAAGGATAGAGTAAGATTGAGGCAAGGCGACGGCAGAGCCGACAAGGGCCAGAGTGGCTATGAAGAACCGCATGGTGATGTTCGTTTCTGGAGTTGCAACGGTTGCAATGAATAGAAAAGAAAACGAGACTTGTAACTGTTTAAATATCCTGGCTAGATTGCAGTGTTGTGGGCCAGATGTATCCACTTCATTAAAGTTCTTTAAGAGAGGCGATGCCAGAATGTCTTGTTGTAGAGCATTGCGAGCCACCCATTCGCCTCAATGGGATCCCCACGGCATCACAGGTAGGGTGGATGTGGAACGTGGTATGGAGCTACATTTAATTGGAGGCAAGAAGGGGCCCACAGTTATAGAGTTAAGTTTATCCCGCTCGGAAAAGGTACATAGAACGGGTCTAGGTTATTAGAGATATATATCAGCTGCAATGGCTGAAAAGCTGATCGGGAAACATTGTCCCTCGTAAAAAGGATATCTTGGATCTATATATCGGCTATTGCAGACTATGGATGTGAGGCGCCGCCTCGACCTGGGCTCAGGCCGCATTTCGGGAAATGCTAAAGTTGCTACCGGTTGAGAGCACGGACAGGATCGTCAGACATCAAACGCAGGCACCGTCTGTAGTGTTTAGTATGGGCCAGTAACCAGCTGGACGGACTTGGAGCCTGTAGGTGGCTAACGGCTCTCCGACGAGATATTGACCCGGAAGCTAAGACGGCATCTCTCCGGGCCAACGAAAGTGAGAACTGGACACACCAGAACATAGTGAAAAAGAAGCGAGAGAGGAAGCGGAAGAAGGCGGTACAGGTGGATTCTGTTACTTGCCTCAGGCCACGACAGCTGAACCCACCAGCCCCTCCATAACTCTATCCTCCTCGCGCCCGCCTTGGAGATACAGTACGGAGTAGTATACGAGAAATAGTAAGATTATTGGCAGCTCATTCAGGTTTAGGAAGCGACGACCTTGTTTCGATTTTCGTTGCTTTAGCCTCTGGATTTTAAGGGTACATCTTCACTGACCTGGTGGCAAATCTTGTATTAAAATTTTGGGAAGAGTTTTATGTCATCCGATATGGGGACCTCGGGACACTTAAAGCCGGACCCTTATTGATATTACCGTGCCGATCGCAATAAAATGCAGAACCAGGGTCTGTGGGGACAAAAGAAGAAAACCAATAATATCCAAGCAATGTCCATGGACCTAGAATTGCCTTCAGGTCGTGAAGTCGTCTACGGAGTACAGATTCTGATCGTCGCGACGCGTCATTGAGGGTTTATGCCAGGGTTTAAGTTTTACCTTGTCTTCGGTCTAAGTGTGAAGTAGGAATTAGCCACGGAGTACTCCGTATCCCAACGTGTCAATCTCTTCAAGCGCATATACATTTGCAGGGGGAACGCTTATCATATACTGCCCCTGTATCAATGATGTTCACGGTGAAAGAAAATAAGTGGTGCTCTCCGAAGGCGGCTAGTAGGCGGAAATGATATCAATGGTGATGACGAAGAGCGACACGGTCTGGCTTTTGGAAATCATAAATATACGTGTTTGAAAATGGGATTGGGAAGTAGGGTAATATAGTCTCAATTAACAGACCTCTTCCGTGGCTGTGTACAGATGCCAAGATATACTTACTCGAAGTTTTAAATCTGCAAGAAGAGAAGCAAGGTGCTACACAGATTACCCGGTCCTTTTACCGTTGAAACATGTGCCTTTTTCACTGTGTTTTGCTTAACTATCAATTATGTCCGACCAGATTGTCAAATCCGGACTTTCGTTATATTAATTAGGCAATTTTAGACTGTAGATATTACATTTCATTGGTTCTTAAGTACCTAGGGTTGTCCACACCTGAGTTACCAATGCTTAACTATATGGGA
Organism: Penicillium chrysogenum; assembly: GCF_028827035.1. Classification (NCBI taxonomy): domain Eukaryota; kingdom Fungi; phylum Ascomycota; class Eurotiomycetes; order Eurotiales; family Aspergillaceae; genus Penicillium; species Penicillium chrysogenum. The sequence continues at coordinate 335,784 of NW_026622749.1, read as the reverse complement.
TAGGAAAAAGGGGAGGGCGCGATCATTGAGAAGCTAAGTTTGAATCTGGCAATCTGTAAGCTAAACTAAACATACTGTAAACAAGATATAGTCAAATGAAACTGTGAGGCCTGCTCGTTGAAAAAAGAAACAACGAGGAGAAAAAAAAATGTCAGGTTTAGTATCCCCTGTCGTCGACGGGAGTGGCGTTTCCGGGCCGAATCGCTTTCATCGAAAGTTCCTCGTGGACTAGCGTCCCGAATTCGAACACTGCGTAGCTCTCCAGCATTATATCGACGTACCTTATCGGAAGCGTCTGGATTCTGACTTGCGAGATTATCTTCATACTCATCCAGACCTTGATTCTCACCTTAGGCTTTCTCAGTTTCTTCGCCTTCTGATATATCGTATTTATCACCATCCAGATTTGATCCCATAGTAACTCGCATAATGAATGGTCTTTCTTCAACAGCATGAATCCCATCTCTCTGGTGACTATGCCGTACACTGTCAGTTAATCAGGCGGTGACTTTGAAGTACATACCACATGAATTTCCCGAAGGAGAATTACATTTTCTAAATAGCCGCTAGGTACTGCCTGTCCTCGGAGGTCGTCGGTCCAGACTGCCAAGGCTAGAATGATCCACTCCGACGGATTCAGTCGAGTGTGGGGAAATCGAAATTGCCGGGAGGCCGGCACTTGTTACTAAGTAGGATTACCGTACGATGTGGGGTAACGCAACGGAGAAATAACCAGAAAGCCAGGGTCCCAGACATCGGGGGATTGTTGAGATGGTGACTCCTGTAGAAGCAGACAAGTACCCCGGCTATGGGATGTATTTCCCCGCAAGTCCATCCCCGATATGTTTGCGGGGATCTACAAGTCAGGCCGCCAGATATAATCCCCTCAAGTAGTCGCCTGCGCTGGTTCCCAACCCTAGAAACTTGAGTCAAAATGATAAATCGAATCCATACCGAAGTCTCCTCGAGCCTAATAATGGCTGTAGGGGTAGTCGTTGTTATTTGGATCCTCGCATACGTTATAAATTTATTACTGGATCCCCTTCGAGACATCCCAGGTCCTCTAGGGGCTAGATTTTCTCGAATTTGGTACCTGCGTGCAATCAGCAAGGGAGACTTTGAGAAAACGAATATCGACCTCCATCGAGTCTACGGTATGGGCCTATCTTCCCTGTGGAGGTTGAGTCGGCGCTTATACCTTGTGTTGGTTTACAGGACCAATTGTCCGGATAGCTCCCCGGCAATATAGCCTTGACGATCCTAAGGTCCTTCGCACAATCTACTCACATTCCTCAACGTTTATCAAGGTATGTATCTTGCTTGGAGTCAATGGCCTTGTCCAGACCATATGATAACCATGTACACTCAGGCAGCATGGTACGACGCCAGTGGGAATCCGAATCCCGAATCCCATGACCTGTTCACGGATAGGGATCCGCGACGCCATAGTGCCAATCGACGAAAAGTCGCATCGCTGTACAGCATGACCAGTCTTGTACAGATGGAGTCCTGCGTAGTGGAGTGTTCTGCCCTGTTGATACAGAAGCTCATAGGGTTTGCGGAATCTGGTCGCCCATTAAACCTGCAACAATGGATGCAGTACTATGCCTTTGATGTGATTGGGCTTATTACTGTAGGATGAACCACCAAATGCATATCCGGGAAACAGAAATGCTAATAGCGAGCCCAGGTCAATAAGAGATTCGGATTCCTCGATAGCGGTACAGATCAGAACTCGTTGATTGCTGCCCTCCACGCTTACCTTATATATGCTGCCAACGTTGGCGTTTATGCGGAGTGGCATCCATTCCTGGCCAAGATCGTCGCTCTTCTTCCATCCCGAGGGATGGGGCACCTGCAAGCCTTCACATCGCATCATATTGCAGAAGGCCAAGCCAATTCTTCGGCGAAGGCGAGTAACCTGCCCTCCTCTGACAGTTTCCTGGAGAAGCTTTTAAAGATGCACGCGCAAAATCCGGAAAAGATTAGCTTGGCGGACATCTTCACTACCTGTATCACCAATGTCGGGGCAGGTTCCGACACAACCTCCATCTCGCTTACAGCGCTTCTATACAACTTATCCAAACATCCAAGTATCCATCAAAAGGTACCTTACTTCGCCTTTGTCTAATATAGCATGCTAATGACCCTAACTCTAGCTACGCGAAGAAATCAAACTAGCCGACAAGCAGGGCAAGCTGTCTTCACCTGCTATAACTTTCCAAGAGTCTCAGAATCTACCATATCTCCAAGCCTGCATCAAAGAGGCACTGCGTTTACATCCTGCAACCGGGCTCCCTCTTGCTCGGGTCGTCCCAAAGGGTGGTGCCACTCTATCTGGCAGATTCTTTCCTGAAGGTGTAGGTTGATTGAAACTCTCGTCGCCATTCATATCAACCCCTACGCATACTAAGATCGAACCTGTTTAGGAAATTGTCGGTGTGAACGCATGGGTTATCCATCAGAACGAGTCGGTGTTTGGTCCCGACACGGCATCGTACCGCCCAGAAAGGTGGTTAGAGGACCCAGCCCGGTCCTCGGAAATGGACCGTAATTTCCTTGCTGTGAGTTTCCTTGATCTTCCTACTCCTACCTACATCCCTTCTAGACCTAGAGTTAACCACTGCCGTTCGTGTCAGTTCGGCGCCGGGGCACGAACCTGTATCGGCAAGAATATCAGCTTGATGGAAATTGGCAAATTGGTTCCTGAGCTCGTGAGACGGTTTGACTTTGAGTTGGTCGATTCTAAGGCACCCTTAGAAACGCAGAATGTGTGGTTCGTTAAGCAAACCAATGTTGAGTGCCGTGTTAGACTGCAGAGAGAAGCGTAGGGTCTCAATGATTGCTGTCGGTATTCACTGCCACAATGTATATGTGATGGAGACGGAGATTGGCCTTCGGCAGATTCCTTGCTTGACAGGCCCTGCGCCGTTTGTTTAGCCTATAAGAGGCCTCAAATTTTCATGTGTCCTCCTTCTTCCCTAGAGATCACTAGATCTATCAAAACTTGGATTTCCCTGATTGGTTCTAGACTGCCTGGGACTTCACCTGTTTGGCACGTCAATTACGACTTTGGTCGGGGAGCAGCAAATCGGGAGTATCAAGAAATCGATAGGTTCCCGTACCGTAGATGATTTCTCGGATGTGGGAGTTTTCTTAGTGTCCAGGCGTGGTCAAACTGGGCAGTGGTATTTTCAACGTATATGGGGTGGGACATGTGGGGAGCCAAGACTGGGGATCCTCTCCGAGCACCTGCACCTTGCCCAATTGTCATGTTACCCCAAAATCCATACGAGTAGGGGAATGGCACGACAAAGCCGAAAAACAGTGGACGGGATATACTGGCTATTCACATACCGAGCCCCTGGCCGTTCGACATTGAAGAACACAGAAGTGAAAATAAAGAGCCATTCACCCTCTTCTATTCCCTCCCTTTTTTTCATTAGGTACCTGTTATTGCAGTATATGCTCCAAAATGCCTTCCGCCGAGGCCTTCATCGAATTAAACAAATGCAGCCTGTTCGTTCAGAACTCGGCCTTTATTGGCGGAGAATGGGTGAAGGCGACGATACCTCGTGATCACGTCTTGGGCACCAGATACCGTGGTCATGACGCCCAAGGAGCCAGTCGGTGCGTGCGAGATTATAACGCCCTGGAATTTTCCTGCGATCATGATAACTAGGATTGCGCCTACATTGGTGGCAGGATGTGCTGTTGTTGTCAAGCCCCCTTCTGAAACACCCTGTATGGCACTTTCTTTGACCAAGCTGGCCATTGAGGCTGGGTTCCCTAGGAAGGTAATCCAGCTTGTCGCGAGGAAGGACCAAGGTGTTGCTTCTGAGTTGGAGGTTAATCCGGAAGGTAAGTTTCACGGATTCGACAGGGGTCGGGAGGGCATTGGCGAAGTTGGCTGCAGGGACAGCGAAAAAGGTTAGTCTTGTGTTCGGAGGGTATGTGCCAATTGCTGTGTTGGAGGATGCAGATCTGGACTTACTGTTGAGGGGGCTATGTTTTCCAAGTTTCACTGCTTGGGACAGACTTGCGTCTGCGCAAATCGGCTTTACGTGCAGAGTGTTGTTGTTGAGGAGTTTTCAAGGAGGTTTGTTAAGGAGGTTGAAGAGCTCAAGTGTGGACCTGGCCTTGACGGAATATCTCCCTAGGGCCCATTGATCATCAGAGCTGTGGTGCAGAAGGCGGAGGAGCATATTCTTGATGCTGTTAGCAAGGGTGCTGAGATGCGAAGCGGAGGAACTGTTGACATGCATGCATACATGCGATGCGTGCAGGGTATGCGTTTGTCTGTGTGCAGACTGAGCATTTGCCTAGTTTGTCTCGCTTGTCAGTTTCGGTGGCTTCATATACCGCCCCCTTTCTCTACGTGCATCATCACCCCTCTTCTTCTTCACGATTTTCTCTCCATCTCCAGTTTCGTAACCTCAACAGGAACTGCTCCAAAGGGACTTGGTAATGGGTTCTTTACCCGGCCCACTGTGTTGACCGGGGCAACGGTAGACATGGCGGTAGCAAAAGACGCGACTTTCGGGCCCCTCGTGCCGATTTTTGCCTCTGAGAGTGAAGAGGAAGTCGCAAGGTTGGCGAATAACACGGAGTTTGGCCTGGCCGGGTATTTATACTCAAAGGACATCGGCCTGATGATGCGAACTGCGCAGAAGATGCAGGTTGGCATATACGGCGTGGACACGGGAAAGGTGGCTGCGGCGGAATCGCCATTTGGGGGCACCAAGGAGAGTGACTATAGGCTGACTATAGGCTTGAAGGGAGCAAGCACGGCATTGCTGAGTACCAAGCCATCAAGATTGTTACCATTGGGAACATAAATCACTGGTCTGGCACAGGCCAGAAGGGGGGGAGAGAGAGAGAAGAAGGTCGAATTCTCTGACTAGGTGAGACTGGCTAATATGCCAACTGCTAGCAAACAACTGAAGCCTGAAACCTGACAAAACAGGCATCTTCCTGCCTGCCATAACTAACAATCACTCATACGAGACACCGGCACCAGGATATTGAGTATCTTCCAGGTTGAATATCACAACTCCATGCTTCGCCCGAATCCCGTGTAACCCTAAATTTAGTCTGCGTGAGGTGAAGTTTCCTGTATGTTGCGATTGATTCCAAACTGGTAATCCGAATCACGATGCTAAGCGTTGGCGTCTGTTATCGGAGTGTTATGTACACGCGTCTCTCATGATCTTGGATTTTCCCTTCTCTTCTCTCCTTAGCTTCGATACTCTCATACAGTAGGCACCGAATTCATCCGTTCCTTTCGAATGGCTCGTAATACCGCCACCGTCTAAAAATCCGATCAAATTTAGTTAGCGCTATGCACTTACCTTTGGCACACAGAATTTGTTCGATGGTGGGGTCACTGGTGTGTGCCATAAGCGAGAGTTGACTGTATCCGACTTTTAAGCCATAACCCCACATAATTTCACTTGCCATCCTGACCAGGTATGGGTTGGCAATCTTAGCTTGCTGATTTGATCTCTGGGATGGTTGGAAATTTGCAACTAAGTTTGAGCACGCATTGATCCCACTGGGTCCGATGTTGGACTGGTCAAGTCTTGCGTTGCACACAATTTGTAAGGAAGCTAACGACGGTTCTGCTTACATACAGGTCCCGATTTCCATGGGTATCGTCTGGTCCATCTATACCTAATCCTTTCTATCGTCTGGCATCGAAGTACGGTGCCGCAGGTTTTCGCGTGCGAAAACTAGTCGTCACCCTGAATTTACTCTTTAAACAAAAAGTGGAGCAGTGATGTGGGGTCACGTCCTATCAGAAATTGGGGAACGCTAAACCTTTGAAGAGAACAACAAGTATAGGTGGATCGACGGGTTGTATCGATGTATAGTAATCACACCTATAGTCCTTTGTTACAATCAGCCTGATACATACGACCATAGGGTGTGGAAAATAGGGCTTCCCGTCCGCTCAGCCGTACTCAAGCCACACGCCGGTGAGTTAGTAGTTGGGTGGGTGACCACCAGCGAATCCTCACTGTTGTATGTTTTTATTTTTGTTAACTGTCGTGCTGTTCGAAGATGAACAGACCATGGCAAAACGTTGTGTGCCGTGTCAAGTGGGGATACGCAGAGAGTGATTGAACTATTATTACTGCCTGGGATAGCGTACTCGGCAAATTATAGCGGAGCCCCATAAGGATTCAAACTCTATCGCCGAGAGATGCCCTTGAACGCTCAGACAAGGCTTAGCGAATCACAGAGCTAAGAACTTGTGCATGTACCCCGGATTATTTGACTGGTTACCCCAGTAGAACTTCGTAAGTTGAGCTTATTACCCCACAGATCTGTCAACATCCACTATCGTACTTGGGACAATCTAATCCGCCTTGCTGAAACCTTACGTCTGCACATGACCAATGGGACCTTGAGTCCTTGGAGTTAGATGCATTGGTAGTCGAAGAGAACACCGGCCTGTTGATATTACGCGACGCCGCCAGAATATTTTATAGGTATGTCGCCACCCTTGGCCTGTTGAATTGCAGTATATATATATATAGGGTCAATAATCCCCCTCAAGTGTATCCAGGTCTACACCACCTACACCTCCCGATTTTCGAAACAACCACACTTTCCTCATCTATCATAATGGCTTGGGGAATATTTGAAACTCGGTCTCGGCAGCAGGTGGCGGGGACTGTCTTGCTAAGCGAGTCCAATGATGACCACACTGTCTTTCACAACGTTAAGACGACCAAACATCGCGGTAAAACAATCATCCTAGTGCCACAGCCTTCGGACGACCAAAACGATCCCTTGAATTGGCCGCTTTGGGTGCGAGACCTGGTCGCGCTTCTTTACGGCTACTGCACGCTGCTTATTGTCGGAGGGTACGTCTTCAGCTGAGGGGCACATAATTGTCAGAGCTTGGCTGAATGTTCACTTCCTGCCATGCAGTATAGGGCCGATCCTGTCGTCTCTGACGCTCGAACTATCGCTTCTCTTCAACGTCTCGTTCACAAAAATCTCTCTCCTGACGGGCTATAGTCTTTGCGCAACTGGGGCTTCTGGTATCTTCATCTCAGCCGTCGCCAACAAGTATGGCAAACGCTTGATCTTTCTGTTTTCGTTGGCCTGCGCCCTTGGTGGCACTATCTGGGGAGGATATGCCACCTCTTACGACTCGCTCCTTGGCGCTCGTATCCTCCAAGGTCTATCGGTTGCCGTGTTTGAGTCCGTCATATTTTCAATCATAGGGGATCTCTACTACGTTCATGAGCGCGGTCTCCGTGTTGCTGTCATGACAACATGCATCGTCGGTATTTCCAATCTTCCGCCCGTTCTTGCCGGGAAGATTTCAATGAGTCTTGGATGGCGGTGGGTATTCTGGCTACTGGCTGTCTTTCTCGGGATTGCTCTGGTGTTGGCGCTTCTCTTTGGATGGGAGACAGCTTACGTCCGCAAGACGGTCTATAACACAGACCTGACTCCAGAAGATGTAGGTTGCTACAGACGCTGAACCTTCATTCAATGACCTTTCTGACCGATCTTAGAATTTGGATACCAATGATGCGAAGAGTACACGAGCAGATGCAGACCAAGTCGAGGACGCCAGAGAGGCTTGCGACACTATTACTCGTCATACCAGCTCTTTACTTCCTCGAAAATCGATTACGCGACTATTAACTCCCTGGTCTGGCGAGTACACATCGAAATCTCTCTGGCGGCTCCTTATTGAACCATTCATTGTCCTCGCCAACCCGGCCGTCATTTGGGCCGTCCTCTTGATATCCTTCCCCACGTTGTGGCTTGTCGCTGTCAACCTCCTGATTGCTCAGATTTTTTCTGCTCCCCCTTATCTGCTCGATACTGCGGAGCTTGGCTATATGTCTGCCGGGCCCGCAGTTGGCGGCTTACTTGGGTCAATCGCGGCGGGTGCCATGTCTGACCCTATTATCGAGTGGGCATCACGCAGGAATAAAGGCGTTTACGAGCCAGAATTCCGTCTGATGCTCATTATTCCTGCAATTATCACATCCGCCATTGGATATTTCCCTTTTGGATATCTCGCTGAGGCAGGCAAGGGCCCTGTTATAATGTCAACCTTATGGGGAATCAGTGCGGCAAGTCTCCAGTTCATCATGACCGCTGTCGGGACTTACATTGTTGACTCCTACCGGGACATGAACATTGAAATCTTCATTATTACCATGGTCGTCAAGAACTTTCTATTTTTTGGGTTCTCATGTAGGTTATCCAATTCGCTAACCCTTCGAGTTCAATTCTAACTACCACAGTCTTCCTTAATACATGGATTGTCGAATGGGGTCCCGCCAAGATGTTCTACTGCATAGGCGGTATACAGGCTGCATTTTGCCTCACAACCGTTCCTATGTGGAGTTTTGGAAAGCTCGTGCGGGCATGGTGGTACAGTTCGAAGGATGGAATTTAGGTTATACAAGAGCACCACATTGTGGCTAGATACCTAGCGTCAAAGGAATATGTACTTTCAAGTGCCCAGTTCAACAGCTGGTAGTTGTACCCCATTCTGACCTGGCGTACAGTATGTATTGTGGCTGTATCAATACCATCGATACCTTCTCACCTATCTTCTTCCTTGGAAAGTGAGCAGCCGTCAGACTTTTGACTTCGAACAAATTTTAGAGCCATTGATCCAAGCAGGTGGTGGATCTGACACCCAAAGTGCACTACCCTCTGTGTCCTTTATACATAGCACGGGCAACATTCAATTTCAGGACAATATGCGTCCTGGGGCTGGCTTTGCGCATATCTGCGTGGCCAGAGCTCATATCTGTCTACATGTCTATATTATCTCGGTGTTCTGCATAGGCCCATAGCTTGTGATACTCTATGAAACAGGAAAAGGCGGGCGCGTGATGATGTTGGGCTGCCATTCAATATTCACTGACGTCAAGAGCCAGTCCAAAGCCGTATGGAATGTGGATGCGAGTATCGCTTTGAGACTATATACGCAGATTGACCTCTCGGAAGCATGACAAAGAACTTGCCCTCCTGCTTGTCCTCAGCAACGAAATTCGGGTTGGTGCTGACGAAAGATGAAGATTCGCTGTGACCTTCTTCTCCTTTGCCGTATCTCTAATAATCAAAACATCACAACGGAGCTGCCCTGTAAGCCTCTTCCCAGAAGCTAGCGGACTCTTCTCCCAACCAGCGTTGACTTTCGTTCGGATAGTCGGGCTTGGTGCGGAAATACAGCTGATCCAAACTAAGCTCCACAATCTGCCCGTAGATGGTGTTGTCTCCGAGTAAGGTATCATATGCTTTGATAACGGTCGACATTGGAGTGATATGCTCATTCGGAAAGCGATCTAGCATGTCTTTCGGACATAGAGCAGTCGGTACAAAGGCTGGACAAATGGCATTTACCTGGATATTTTGCCTATGGAGGACCGGTCCCAGTGCCCTCGCAAGCCCGACCAGAGCATGCTTGGAGGCCGTGTAAATGGGATTCGTTTCCATAGGATATAGCCCTGCGCATGACGACGTAATGACGACTTTCCCGCCAATAATTTTGCTTTGCAGGGCGTAGTGTTTGAAGAGCCAAATCCCCTGTATGACCGCGTCGAGGTTCACATCCAAGGCTTTGAGATTCAGGGGCAGTGGCAACCCATTTTCGTCATAAGAGTATTCATTTTGTTGGAGAAATTGGGTGTCAGCAATGCCGGCATTCGCGGCGAAAAGATCTAGCCTCTTCCCTCCCCACGAGAAGGCCTCTTTGAATAAATTTGCTTGTTGCGAGTACGAAGAAACATCGGTGTGGCAAAAGAGCACTTGGTCTCCAATCTCGGTTGCAAGCCTTCGTCCGGTTTCTTTATCGAGATCGGCCATGGCGACTCGCCATCCTTTTGCAACCAGGTGTTTCGTCACGGCAAGTCCCATGCCCGACGACGCGCCGGTGACGACGGCAACTGGAACAGACATTTTAAGAGATGTGAAGATTTTGAAACCTGAGGTCTTCTTAATAGCAGATACCTTGATAATGAGGTTTGGCCTTCAACAGATGACGGTGATACAAGTAAGTGGTGGTAAATGTGGGGTGAAGGTAGCCATCTGGCCAAAGACGAGATACCCCACCTCTGAGACCGAGAATTGTGTGCATTTATGACACGTGGGGTATGGGGTGATTTCAAGGGCAATGAACATATCATCTGTTAGCGAGCTAGATCTGGAAGAGTGGGATTAAGTATGGAAAACCTTTGTCCCCGTTCCGTTTCGGAAGCTTGAATATATAAGGGCCGTCCACCAATTCGGATTTTTTTTACGTGTAGTCGAATCTTACGAGCTCGAACCATTTACATCATGTCGTCTGATAACCCAAGTTCCATTCCCACGCTCGAACAGAAGCACAATGGTGTACCAGTGCGCCTGTTGCATAAAGCGCATCGCGCAAAAGGTCTCATACAAGATATTGCGACCAAGCGCCTCCGGCCTAGACAATGTTTGCCCGTGATACCACAAGGAATTGAGCGATCGCGGTTTTTCTTCGCTATTGACGAACTATCAAACCAGTTGGGCAATGAAAACGTCGAAGTTAATGATAAACCTCTCGATGATGGCTGGTAAGATACCTATACCCCAGACAAGACAATCTATAAACAGAATACTAAGACATTAGACAGGTACATGGAGCGTAAGTGACCGTTCCTGTAAAGGCAGCGATCATATTTTAACTGAGATCGTTTGAATTAGCTCCAAATACACATGACGGAATGGCTATCACAGACGGGGAAGACCTAGTGGCTTCTGCGGTGGTCTATCCGGGTTGTACGGATGATGTACAGAAAATCGTCCATTGGGCAAACAAGTATCTCATTCCTTTGCATCCCATTTCAATGGGCCGAAACTGTATGTCGACTTTGAATCCTCCCCAACGTGATAGTCACCCCCTAACCAGAAATTGTCCTTAGTTGGTTATGGCGGAGCGGCGCCACGCGTGCGTGGGGCTGTCGTGATCGACCTCGGGAAGCGCATGAACAAGATTCTCGATATCAACCCCGACGATAGTACCTGCCTGGTCGAACCAGGTGTATCCTATTACGCACTATATGAAGAAGTGCAGAGGCGTGGCTACAAGCACCTCTGGATTGACGTTCCTGACCTAGGAGGTGGCTCCGTACTAGGGAATGCCCTTGACCATGGGGTTGGGTACACACCGTACGGAGACCATTGGGCAATGCATTCCGGCCTCGAGGTCGTCACGCCGACCGGCGAGGTGGTCCGGACAGGGATGGGCGCCCTACCAGGAAATAACACTTGGCAGGTGTTTCCTTACGGCTTTGGTCCTTTCATCGAGTACGTTCAACCCGGAAAGTTTTGCTGATCGGATTTTTCTGATATACCTTTCCAGTGGCATATTCTCGCAATCAAACTACGGTATTGTCACTAAGATGGGATTTGGTTTGATGCCGAATCCAGGTGGCCACGAAAGCTTTGTGAGTGGGTCAGTAATTGCGTTAAAAGTCTTATATTAACGTTTCTACTCCAGCTGTATACCTTCGAGAAAGAAGAGGATTTAGAGCAACTTGTGGAAATAGTACGCCCTCTACGAATTTCTATGATCCTTGAGAATGCGGCAAACATCCGTCATGCGTTGCAGGTTCTCGCCCTATCGGGAAAACCTCGATCGGAATTTTATGAAGGTGAAGGGGCTTTCCCTCGTGAGAAAATGAACGAGTACCTGAAAGACCACCCTTATGGTGCATGCACCTGGTTATATTTCGGTACATGCTACGGGCCCAAGGAAACACGCCAGTTGAAGCTTGATATCATCCACCGCGAATTTATGAAAGTTCCTGGTGCAAGACGGATTGACCCTGAGGTGTTACCACCTAGCGATTACTTCTGGTCTCGCGACAAGATTGCAAGTGGGGAGCCAGACCTGGAAGAGCTTGCTTGGGTGAACTGGTGACCTAATGGCGGACATGTCGCTTTTAGTCCCGTGGCGCCTACTCGTGGTGTCGATGCGCTGCGATTGTGGCAGATGGCCAAGAAACACTGGATTGCATCTGGGCTGGACTTTTTCCTTGACTTTGTCGTTGGATTACGCGAACTCCATCTGATTGTGGAGTGTGTGTATGACCGGGACGACCCCAAGCAGCGCTCCAAAGCACTGGAGGTAATGAGATTCCTCATTGACGAAGCTGCGGAGAAGGGGTATGGTGAGTATCGTACTCATTTACTCTTGAGTGATCAAGTTGCAGGAACTTACTCCTGGAACGATAATGCGCTCATGAAATTCAACGAAAAGCTGAAGGACTGTCTGGATCCAAACGGAATCCTGGCACCAGGGCGGAGTGGCATCTGGCCCGCAAGATACAGAGGAAGGGGCTGGGAACTCACTGGAAATAGGACGTGGTCTGAGGGTAACGGAGTAACCCCCCCATCATCGACCACGAAGCTGTAACTACTCTAGCCATGTTAATATTGGTTCATTCTGTTAAATTTTACTAGTGTTGCATGATCTCTCTCCATGTATGTAGTTCACTCTTCTTCCTTTCCTACACTTTACATAGCTCTGTTGCACAGTACAATGCCATTTTGTACAGCCTTTCATGATCTCGTTTACATTGTAGATCCTATCACATTCGTCATTTTGTATCTTTTCTGCTGAGTCCGCGTGGTCCCTCTAGTACTCTTTGTCCGCTACTCTGTCAATGTAATAGCCGAACGCCAGCCGAAATTTAGTTATTGTTATTTGCTTTGTTCAAAGGCACCAGTACCTTTGACCAGACGTTAACATACCGCAGAAGATCCATTCCGGTCAGATGTGAAAGCTGTGATGCATAGGCATAGCTAATCTTCCCGCCGTGATCCCGAGTAAACCAGGTATGTAGAGGCTATTCGACGTCAAGGCTTAGTCAGAAAGATAAGAAAGACAACCAAAAAGAGTAAATGGATTCTCACGTTCACTGGCTGGGTTGAGCCTTTTCCTCCTGTATCTCACGTAACACCTTCTCGGCAATACGGAATCCCTCCAGCCCAGCAGGCATACCAACATAAATAGCCACTTGGAGTAGTGCCTCCCGAATCTCCATCTCAGTTAACCCATTATTAACACCGCCACGTACATGGACTGCTAACTCAGCACCTCGGTTGAGTGCGCATAGCATCCCGATGTTCAGCAACGACCTCTGCTTGCGATCAAGACCAGGTCTTGACCATATGGAGCCCCAGCATGCTTCGGTGACTAACTCTTGCATAGGCTTGGTGAAGAAAGAAGCGGAAGATAAGGATCGGTCCACGTAGGGCTTGCCCGCGACTTCGTACCGGATCCTTAGGCCCTCGTCGAAAAGCCGTTTATGGGCGTCGTCGAGAGAAGGAGGGGTTTTGTCGGCCATTGCTTTGAGTTGCTCAGTAGATGGAGGTGGCCGAAAATGCGGTTTCTGCCTGCAATTTTCTGTCTCCAAGGGGAGACTTTCGCCTATTATATCTCTATGTCATTGGGCGGAAAGCATGCTACCACACTCAGTACCCTAATTCCCCCACATGCAAATTCCCCCACCTGCTGGGCGCACCAGCGCCTTTATATGCCCCCAACTCCAAAGGGCACACGATATTATCGCAACCCCGTTGATATAGAGAGTTCTATCAAGACAATGTCACCACCTGCACTTGGGTTCATTGGTCTGGGTGTCATGGGATATCCCATGGCCCTCAACCTGCTGAATAGACTTGAAACGGGAACAAGACTGCATGTGTACGATGTGTCTAGCCAAGTTCTGGACAATTTCAAACAAGAGGCTCCCAATCTGATCTCCATTTGCTCGAGTGCTCGTGACGTTGCAGAAAAATCGGTAAAGTCTACCGATTCCGTGGTGATGAAGACGCGTGACTGACTATAATTATAGGATGTCCTCTTCACAATTGTCCCAGAAGGAAGGCACGTACGGGCCGTTTACCTTGACGAAGACAACGGAGTGTTATCTACGGCGGTAGAAAATAAGATATTTATTGACTGTTCCACAATTGACGCAAAAACTTCAATTCACGTCAACGAGGCCCTACGGAGGAAATCTACGACGGCATCCTTCTACGATGCTCCTGTGTCTGGAGGGTCTCTCGGGGCCGCCTCTGGGACCTTGACCTTTATGCTGGGCTGCAATGAGGACGATCCAAAGCTGCCACTATTGAAAGAGCTGCTAGGTGCGATGGGGTCGTCTATCTTCCCTTGTGGCGGATTCTCCCTTGGATTGACGGCAAAGCTCTGCAATAACTATTGCTCCGGTCTTATTGCCATTGCTACAGCGGAAGCATTAAATATCGGTATCAAGTCGGGGATGGACCCATCGGTGCTAGCTAGGGTTTTCACGAAAAGCACGGCACAGAGCACGATCAATGACAAGTGGAACCCTGTGCCAGGAGTTTGCCCAAATGCTCCAGCTAGCAAGGACTATCAGGGTGGATTCAAAGTGCAGTTGATGAAAAAGGATTTCAATCTTGCCGTTGAGATGGCCAAAAGGGTTGGAGCTCAGCTGCGTCTTGGGGAGCCCGGGCTGGCTGTGTATAACGAGGCGAGCGAGGATGTGGCATGTCGAGATCGAGATTCACGAGTCGTATTTCGCCGAATTGGTGGCGTCGAGGACTGGAAGGAGAAACTAGGATTACCAAAGTAGGCTAGCTTGATCATGAACTTGAGTTTTACTCCCTCAATGGAAAGTTCCTCCACGGCGGGTTGCACTCCCACAACCATGTCACAGTAATAGGAATTTAAGCTTTGATGACACATATATTATTTCTTATTATCGCTCTGGTGGACGTACAATTCACCCAAGATCCCCCTAACGAGACACTGGGAAGGCTCGATGTTGGTTTTTCTTCCACCACTGCACATCATGCGCCATGACAACCTCTACTTGTGTCTCATCCATCTGTTGCAGCCTCCTAATATTCGAAAGAGTCTCTTTTGCTCGCGCCCTGTCTAGGTGTATGCAGTTTGTGTCTCCATGCACATCCACCCATGTAGCAATCTCTCGCTCCCCACTAAGCAGTCGTAGATCATGACAACTATCCCCCCCTAGATAGACCCACTGACGGTCTCCGAGGCGACAGAGAAGATTGACATGACCAGGAAGATGGCCTGGTGCATCGACAATGTAGATAGATTGATCATTCAACAAGTCAAGCGTTGCCTCGAACGGACCAAGCGGTTTCCAAGCAGATGTTCTGAGGCTCGGAAGCTCGACCACGCGTGAAACGTCATGGAATAGGTTTGGATCAAAGAATTGATGAGAAGCGGTAAGCCCAAGTCCATTCTGAAGGAGGTCGAGGGAGCCGGGTCCGACAAAAAACTGTGCGCTAGGGAAGTCTGCTGGGTCGCCGTGATGGTCATAGTGGAGGTGACTGAGGATGACGGTACCAATATCAGTTGGAGCCAGCCCACCATCCCGTAGAGATTGAGCAACTCCAGGGCCAAGTTGATAAGGGGCACGCGATTCCAAATGGGATTTCTGCTGTTTCGTATAGTTATCCGCATGGGCACGGAGACCTAGGTCGAAGAGTAGGTACCCGGGTCTGCGTTGACCCTCAACACCGGGGTGTGTTATCAGAAAGCACAATGATGGAACAGTAACCACCGCCTTTGGATCACTTGGAGAAACAAATGACCGTTCGGGGAGTGTGATTTCGCCGCCATTGATCGGGGTCACGACGACGTAGTTCTGTCCGGTAGAAGGAGGCGGGAGTGTATGGGTCGTCATTCTCCTTTAGCTCTCTATGGAGAGATAGGAATGACTTTGATGAAAAACGCAAATTATATCCCCTTTGCTCCGCAAGTTCACGAACGATAGGTCTGTTTGGGTGGGGGTGAACTATGTGGGGTGAACGAAGCCGTTTTACGGATACTGAAAGTACGGTGGCCCCCTCCACAAGACGCCTTTCAATCATCAAAATAAGGCGATATCTAGTTCTGAATGATGGCTTTGCTTACTGCTGGAATTCTGGTATCTTTCGCTACGTCCGGTATCTTTCGCCTTATCACCACTTCTCTTGCATCGAAAGGGGCACTAAAAGGACTGCAAAATATATATCCCTTGATGCAATGGCAAGCTTGCAGCACCTCTCCCTTGGCGTGTCAAATCCCACCTCTCGGCTTTCAGAAAGACGGTCTCTGCGAAAATAGCGGCCACACCAACCTTTCTGTCTCGTGGTAAAGGTCAATTAGTGAGAAAGCTTTATAAAAATACAAGAGATTCCTACATCTAGGAGGTTATAGGAAGTAAAGCAGTATTGGAACCTTTTTGGCAATACCGAAGTCTCACGGTATTAACTAAAGCTTAGCAATCCAATCCAATAACACTTGACAGGATTGTTGAGGCTTGTGTACTGAAGAAGTTGTGTGGGGTATACCCCATTCGCAGTGAAATGTTTATCTGCACCTGCCTAGCTCTGGGGATCTATAGCTGGTGCCAGCTACTCACTTAATACACACCACTCTAACTTATCCTCTGTCTTCTATTTTTTTTATGACAAACATTTTTCAACCAAAAATGCAACCCTCTGTTAACTCTATCTCGCGTCTTCTTAAGCACCCAAGCGGGCAGACCACGCACCTAATCGTGGATGACTACACTGATCCCTGGGTAAAGCCACAGACGGTCCTCATTCAGGGTGGCTTTGCACGACATTCCGCGTTCTGGTACCATTGGATTCCGTCCCTCGCTCGCTCATATCGGGTGATTCGACGAGACACTAGAGGCCATGGAGAGTCATCCACTCCGAGGCCGAGCGACAACTACGCTTATACCCTTGATACAATCTTATCTGAAATGGCCGACACCCTTGACCAACTCGGTCTTCACAAAGTACACTTCATTGGGGAGAGCACCTCCGGCATGCTAGGGGAAGCATTCGCCGCAAAATTTCCAAATCGATTGCACAGTTTGACCATCTGTTCGAGCCCAACCCACCTGCCGCCTGCCGCTCTGGAGCTATTTTCCTTCGGCCACTCTAGCTGGCCAGAGGCATGTCGCAAACTCGGCTCCAGAGGGTGGGGAGAGCATCTTGCCCGGCTCCCGGGCGCACTCTCAGCGACAGACCCTACGTACGAAGCGTGGTGGATATCGAACATGGCACTAAGTTCCAGCGAGGGACTTGCAGGGTATGCCGCGTTTCTCTCGTCGTTAGACGCACGGCCCTTTCTGTCGCAGATTTCAGTGCCGACACTAATCCTTGCGCCGGCGAAGAGCGCGGCTACTGGCCTGGAGGAGCAGCTGGAGATTGCGAGACAGGTGAAAGGGGCGAAGCTAGTTATTATCCATGGGACTGGGCATGAGATTTACGCCAATAGGTCCGATGATTGCATTACTGCTTTCATGGAGTTCTTGTCTGATCTCGACTTGCGCGGTTCTACCGACAGTGCCTAGATTTGCTCCATCGTGGCTAATTGTGGATTTGCATTGGACTGACTTAGCAATATGACTACCTGGCCCTATTCTTGACATTAAGTGTTCAACTTCGTACCAAAATTTGACAATGAGCATTGGATCCTTATAGCTAGGGGTCAAAGGGCAATTCACTCAACATACACACACACACATAACCACCCGCCCTAGGATGGGGCTTGTATTCCCATAGCGGTACGTATCTCCCATTCCGCATCCAAGTGATGCCATGGGCCAGGACTCGAGCCTCAGACTCTTTATTGCTCTCATTCGTACCAGGATATCCTTTGCAGCCGACCGGTCGTCGTGGAGATAGAACATAGATCCATAAGGGAGCGTAAAACCCCCAACGTCCTAGGTACCATCCAACAACGCCCTGTATCAATGTTAGTCTAAGCTTTTAATGAAATGATAAATTAGCATAGACCATGAATGGCAAGAACCAGAGCCTAGCATGACCCATTCACCACTTGCTACCTAGGACACGCACCCAAATTACTTGGCACATAGCCAGCACCTTAAATATCCCAGAAGGCAGGAATTGCGAGAATGTGTGTTGATAATATTAGGCATCAGACTCTAATTGGTCAAACACAAAGGGCGAATGTAGCCAGAAGCAAATAATCCCAACCCCCTCTCTATTGACCGGGGTCTTCAGTCCATTCTGCTCGTGGCAGGGCAAGCCAGCCGCCGCGGGTCAAAGAAGCCCATGATCGCGCAGGCTTTCCCGATGCAAATCAATTTCATACGCAGCGATAGCAGCTTTTCTGGCCATAGCCGGATTCCACAGTGGATCAAACATCACCCCCAAGGGGAGAGAAACGTCATGCTGAGAAGAGGAATTGCAATGTCGGGGCTGCCTTGTGGTGGGTGATTGGAAAGGGGCCGTAGGAACTGCGAAGTCAAGTTCACTCCCGGCACTATTTGGTGTTTCGTATTTGCAAAATGATGTTGAGCCCTCCCGCTTGTAGTTGCGGTCACTACCAGACACCGTTTCCCTCTGGGTCAACTCAGTTTCTGGAAGTGGTTCCGGGTGCTGTACTGTCAAATGGTTGGCAGAAAGAGCCTCTGAATGAAGTGTAGTGAAATCCAGAATTGCGAGAGCTTGGCTGATTCTCTCGTCCGCACTGAGACACGTATGACGCCTGCAGATTGGCACCGGTCGCTCGATTACTGGGGATGCGGTTCTATTCCCCGATTCATCCTCGCTGGGTCCTCGTGGATCGGCGTGGGGACCATATGGGTGTCTCAATGTGTCTTTTGGTGTTGGCGATACAATTCTACCTTCATCAGGTATAATCCTCGGAGAGTATTGTCTCTCATGGGCGGCTTTCTCGTGGCGGACGGCTGTATCTCTGTAAACGGGTTGTTAGATATGGACGAGCCTTAGGGAGCTGACACGAGGCATCGATGACGATACGAATATACATACAATCTACGGTAGGCTTTGTGACAATACCTACATGGGAAGGGCGTCTCTCGCGTATCTGCATATTGGTGTAAGCTGTTTTCTTTCAGTTATGTCGACCGGAAAGGGACAGGCACTGACGACGAGTGCGTTCATGGCGAGCACAATGCCCACGCCGTTTGAACGATTTGTTACAAATGGAACAAACGTGCCTTTTGCATATTTCTGGTTGTTTACTAAATGGTTTGGGAGGCTCATCCATCGCGCAATGTATGTACGGTTATGAAGAGAACGTCCCTACATGGAACGAAAGGCATAATACCCAGGGGGAAGTATGCTTTATGACATACCAGTAACTCACAAAGGCTAACAGACCTACACATAAATATGAATGTGGCAATGAACATAGATGTAGTCGTCTCTTACCATACTAGGAACAGGCGAAGGCTGCACTGCTCACGAGGTACCCCACGACCATGTGGGGATGTTTTGCAACGGTACGAACACAGAGAAAAAAAATATAGGTAGATGATAAAGCCCAATACTTAGGTTGAATACATATGCTTACAAGGTGCTGTACCCAGAAAATCATGACTACTGCACTGGACATACCATACAGAAGTGCTTATTACGCCTTCTCGTCATGTCCATCGGGGCCCTTTACTTTTGACATTCTAGCTACGGAGTTGCATACTACAACTGAGATTATCCATGGATTGTGGTACCAGGTTTCCATCAGATAACATATTATGACACGCTGATTCATCTACATAGAAATTATTGGAGGTGGACTTAGCGGTGGATACTGACTCCAGGCGCCCAAGGAAGAAGGCCGGGGGGCGGCAATTAGGATGTGCTGGTCCAACCCAAGACCGGAAGTTAATCGTGAAGGCATGCTTGAATATTGATTGGATAGAATCTTTATAAACCGGGGAACATTTTCGATATTTCTATTTATGTGTTAGTTGCCTATCACTATGGAAGTCTCTCAATGACCGGCCATGAAGCTGCCCCAAGCCCTCGACAAGTCGTCCGCTGGGATACTCCGCATCAGATTGGAAATTGTTTCACTGCGTTCCGTACGGGTATGTGGTATCAGAACGGTGGCGACTTGCCCTGAGTTATCTGTGCCTTGCCCCCCATACACTCGAGCATAGAAGTCCTTCGTCTCGTATTTAAATACGGGCCATGGTGCACGTCCACAAGAGAACGCAACCAAGTCACGCGCAAACTGAGATGCAACTGCACGCTGAGGCTCTGAAAGCGCCTCATTATAGTTCTGGAACAGATAGGAAACGTCCAGGAGGTGAGTTGCATAGCCCTTCCAGGGACCGTCCCAGGAGTTGGGCTCGTTGAAGTGGTAAATAAAGGCATTCCCAGACCAGCAGTGCCCGTAGTTGAGGACGGGTATGAAAAAGGAGATATCGTTTGCGAACTGGAGAATCGATTTAAGTGCGTCTTCGCCGTGCATATCCTCAGTAATGGTGTATGCTGTGAGGACCTCTTTTGCTCGATCTGCCGAGCCCAATGATCGCGTTAGGGATTCTCGAAAAGCGGCTGCAATCTTGTCATCCTCGTAATTTAGCATTGTAGAAAGGATGCTTGCCTCGTTGCTCGTTAGTGTATCTTCGCTTTTAGTTAGATAGGGATCTCACATCCATCTGGCAGTCGCCAATCATGATTTCTTCACACCACTTGCGGCCTGGAATATCGAGCGAGTCATAGGAGCCTTGATGAATTTCAGCGTATGTATGCGGTTTGAGACCCAGGTCTCCTCCAGCTGCTGGAAGTAGGGGATGCTTTGGTGAACTGGCCTGAAGCAGCTTTTGAGTATCCATTTGCACCAGCGCATTGACTCGCTCAGTAACTGGCCGCGAGGCTAGGCCTAGGCGATCAACAATGGCTTTGTATGTACATTCGGTTACCTGCTCAGGAAGCGGTTGCATGAGCAGGTTCGTGCCACTCATGCTGACCATCCGTTTGAACAAGGGCACTTCCGACTGAAGATGGTGCGTTGCGGAAACTATAACGACAACGCCAATGTCAACTCAAGGCTCTTATAGAAGACAGGGATATAACATACCCCCACCAGCGCTCTCACCAACAAGTGTGATCTGATCAGACTTGCCGCCGAATCCGGAAATATGCTTTTTTATCCATAAAAGGGCAGCCCGTTGGTCATGGAGCCCATTGTTCGATTTGTATCCGTGGGAAGCCAGCTCGTTCGATGTTAAGAACCCGAGGGCCCCGAGGCGATAGCTGCGAACACCTGTCAGTGAGAATCACTATGATGAACACTGGCCATACTTAATGTTCACCCCAATTACAGGCTGTCCTTCCCTTACTGAAAGTTCAACGAGACGACGGAAATCATACTGAGGCCAGGAATTGGCGCCAATGGCAAATCCCCCTCCATGAATAAAGACAATCACCGGCAGGTTGACTCCGGTTGGAATATCCTTTGGGGTCGTGATGTTTAGATTGAGGCATTCAGTGTCGGACTGCTGGAGCTCGGGAATTGGGAGTGTTTGTTGAATGTGACTGAACTCGATGTCGATACCGTTTGATGGCGATGGGACAGAGGGGCTGTGATCATCAGCACTTGCTCAGCATGACTTAGACAGAGGGGACATTACCCCATCGTTGTGGCATCCACGATCTTGTTGGGGTCGCCCTCTAAAATGACAGGGGCGGCCCACTTCCCAGTCAGTGTCGCATAACGAAGACCGAGAAATTGGCGGGTGGAAGGCGAAGTCCAACCTCGCACGATACCCAAGGAAGGGTGGTGGAAATCAGCAATCGTCTCCATGTCAACGAAGATACTCGCACCACTATGTGTTCGCAATGCTACTGCGTCCTGAGAGTTAAAGCTGGTTTTATGTACCTCTTCCCCTATTCAGGTGGGGTGTGGGGAACATACGGAAAATATATCCTGCATAGTACCACCAGAAGGGAGATATCAAAAGGTCGACATCTGTCCTTGACCTTACAAAAATATGAGTTTTACTTTCCGTCCCAACAGAATGACAGTCGAGAAACTCTCTATGCTGCTTTCTGACAGAGGCCATCTGAAACTCGGAGGTAAGATCGGCCTTATCTCTATTGTGAACCTATATCCTCTTCTCGTGCGAGTCAGTCAATCCACACAGTGTTTTCCCCATTTGATTTCCATCTGTATCGCATCTCCAATAGAATCGCTGCAGTTGATGTTCGACCTGTTTCAGACTCCGGATAATTTCTACCAGCATAATCGCCGATATTCCCCAGCATCATCATGTGCGTTACATACGGATATCGACTGGCTCCATGGTACCATCCGCTGATCAAGAACATCTACAGCGTCCTTGATAATTTGACCAAAATAACTGCCCCGGGCGCGTATGCTGTCGTCAAGCCTCTCAAGCCTTAACACATCCCCAATGGCTAGCGGGAAACTGGAACGGCTTTGCGCAGCGGGTATTCGAACATGACTTGCGGGTGTATTTGGGGCTATGGCAGGATCTTAAAAGGCGAGTTGACCAAGGCACAGCCTCTGACTGCTTCTATAAGACCATCTATCTTAATCTTCCAGAGAAGACGGCTATCGACAGTGGAAGTGGGACGACGGCTTCGACATTGTAACGGGCTACTTGCTATGGTTCTGAATCCGGAGGCAGTAAAGATGGCCCAGAAAGAGCTCGACTGGGTAGTCGGATCTGATCGCCTGCCAACTTCGGAGGACGAGCAGAATCTTCCCTAAATCCGAGCAATCATGAAAGAAAGCTTCCCACTGGCGGCCTATGAATAAACTGGTAGTAAGTCTGCCCCAAGTCCTATCCGATCTTGACGGCGGTTGCATTTCTCTAACACCATCATCCAGGGCGGTCCATAGAAACGCAGACATCCATCCAGACCGCGAAATTTTACAGCCTGAGCGATAGCTGAACCATGGTCTGTCCGCCGCAAAGTACATCAACATTGTGGATCCATATGCCCCCGATCACTTCACCTACGCAGCTGGCCAGCACGTTTGCCCTGGAGTGCATATCGCAGCGTGGTCCCTGTTCACCACCATAGCGGGTACACTCTGGGAGCTCGGCATTCAGAAAAAGAAAGGATATACGCGGACCATCTAGATGGTTGATTTGGGACTCTCTATTTTCGGCATTTTCTTCGCCACGAGCCCCTGCTCATCCTCTACAATGAACGCCTTCCACGGCCTGCGCAACGGGATATTCATGGCTAATACAATTGTCGAGAACTTTCTGTGCGTTATGCACATTACTTCATTAACAACTTCGTTGCGGTCGATGGGCCGGCGGCTACGTTTTATATTTACAAGGGTGTTAGTGCCGGATATCTGGACCCCAGACGCAGTACTCCAACTCCGGACATTCATTCTGAATATTCATGGAAATACCATACAAGTGATAATCAATATGAGAAAGCACTGTATGGATTGGAATGGACGAAGAGGGAAAAGAGGGAGAGAGAGCCGGCGGACTATACTTTCCTTTTCCAAAAGAAAAACCTATATACAATCTGTTCTAGCTAACATGTGATGCCTGAGACATCCAACAAATATGACGCGAATCCCACCTCCCCCACCTTCTCCATCCCATACCTTGAAAATTGGCTGTGGGGTACAATGTGGGGGTTATTGAGCTGCTTTGATCAGTGCAAGTCAATGTGGCTTTCATCCCCACCACGAGTATATAAACAGCTAAAGAAAGCTAATAGATGCAGAACATTCGATCGATCAAGAAGGCATGTCTGTTTATTCTTTTGACAAGGAGCAGCTTCGGAACCTGCGTGGTCGAACTATCCTGATCACTGGCGCTGCTAGCGGAATTGGACGAGCGGCTGCTCAGATTGCGCATGGTAGACAAATCCAAAAGTTGAATTGATATTCCTGCTAACGCAAGCACATAGGCCATGGCGCAAATCTTGTATTGGGGGACTTGGATGTAGACGAAGGGAACAAGCTTGTGAACGAACTCCAAGGGTACCACCGCCGATCCACAATGCTGCGCACTAAAAGCTCAATCCATCTAACACCCTCCCTGATAGACCGGTTCTGTTTCGTAAAACCGATATATCCAAATGGAATGATGTTCTATCGCTTTTCGAAGCAGGGGTCAAGGAGTTCGGCATAATCCACTCCGTTCTTGCAAACGCGGGAATGAATAAAGAAGACCTACTTGCAGAATCTCTTGACGGAGATGGCAGGCTCCTTCCACCCAATTTAGGGAGTATCTCCGTGAACTTAGTTGGTGCAGTCTACACAGTCAAAAGTGCTGTGCATTTCTTCAGCAAGTGGCCGGAGACAAAGTGCCAGATTGTCTTGACAGCAAGCGCAGCCAGTTACCTCGAAACCCCTCCACTGTACCTATACTGTGCAGCAAAGACGGGGGTTCTGGGCCTTATGCGTGGATTGAGGTCTCAACTTGTCAGGCAGAACACCACCATAAATGTTGTGGCGCCATGGATGACCAGTAAGAACATCCCAATCGGAAGGTGATAGAGACACAGGTGAAGTGCAGCTCTAATCTTTACTCCACTCTAGTTACGAATATGGTCCCTCCCTCGGTGGTTACGTTGTGGGGTAATCTCCCCGCCAACCAGCCCTGGGGAGTTGCTCATGCTCTTCTCCTACCACTGCTGCAACCTGAGATTAACGGCAAGGCCTTCTTTGTGGCAGGCCATAGAATCGTAGATCTGGAGGAGAAGCTGATGGAGACACAGCCATTGTGGATGGGGGAGCAGTTGAGCAGTGATATCGCAGAGGGACAGCGAAGATTGACAACTTAACTCATTATGCGAAAGAAAGATCTAAAACTAGGCCTAAAGGCCCCCCTTTTCCATCTACGGAGCTTTATTTGTTGCCAGTGCCATGCAGAACCCTATCTGAAACTTAGGAAGCCTCTATTGCGACTTCGGGCTTGTTTCTGTAGTTGTTTTTATCATATTCCAGACTGCCGTTTCCACTAGCGTTTCGACTGACTACTATATGGTGTTTCTAATTTCACCAGCTATGTAGGAGCGAGAAGATGAGAAGTTCGTGCTTTTTGGCTAGCGACAACCTAGTGGGGCTTGCTTTCTGAACTGCGACGACAATGAGTTAAGCTTGACACATAGGGTGTCCTATTATGTTTGCTTCTCAATTCTGGTAAGAGTCACATTACCTCCACGGTCCATATGCTTCTGACTCATGAAAAACACAACAAGGTATGATTTGGAAACAACATCCTCGTACGGACGGATTTGTTGAGGTCCGGTCTTTACAGATCGGCAGTATGACCAGGCCTCAACACATTATGACGACCAACGTGGACGAAATGTAATGTTTATACGACTACACATTTTTTATGTACCATGCAGTCCCCGTACGTCATATCCGTGTGGGGTCGGTATCGCCAATGTAAGTATAGTAACTACATAACTACATTGGACACGAAATGACTAACTAGCCTATCACTTGGAATTTTAGACAGAATAAGGATCATTATAGTATGGTCATTTAACACAGAGCTATGCCACGAATAAAAGTTTATTCGACTGTTTACTTACTTGTGTATTTGCCTGAACACTGCTTCCTAGAAGTTATCGACAAAAGTAATTGTGAATCTCTATCTGCTGCCATCAAGTTGATTTAAATAGCTTCGTGGGACAAGGAAACAACAGCACAAAAGCTAGAAAGATCTAGCGAAACGAGACCAAAGAGAAAAGTAATATCTGACAAAACCTCATGAAGGCATTGCCCGCAGGAATGCATTAGACTGTAGTCTCATCACAGGTTTCCCGCAATGTCTTTCGGTTTCTTGTAGTGTTGAGTGAAATCATACTTTAAAGCATTGATACCCAACGCCATCTCTTTAGCAAAATCAACATCATTCTCAGCCTTCTTGCACAGTGTCATAAGGTCATCCTGGCCTGGGTCAAGAATTGTATCAGGATCACTCTCAAACATACGTCGCAAATTTTCACTGGACATAGGGTCAACCATCTCGCTGTACTTGTGTCTTCTCACTTGATCGTAGACCTCCAAAATATCCGGGCTTGCCTGGTTGTTCCAGATACCAACTAAGCAGTCACTCAATCCGCCGACATCAACAACTCCACCAGTCAGTCCAAGTCCACCGCTGTCAGAAGATTAGTCATTGTTCAATTTGAGTAACAGAGAACGAGGGTTTAGAACAGGGAGAGCCTTACAAAGGGTTGCATAGATGGGCAGCATCCGCAGCCAGAAGAAACCTCCCCTCTCTCATTCTCTGGGCTAGCCGCTGATGCACACGGTAGGGACTGAAACTTGCGAGCTTGTATTCCTTTGGAGATGGATTCCCGGGGAGCATCTCTCGGAACTTCATAGGCTGGCGAGCGACAAGCTCGTCATGCGTCAGGCCACTCTTCTCTCCGTATGAGACACGCCACATGCCGTCCTTGCTGATACGAGACGCCATATGCCAATGTTCCGGATGGATTATGAAGTTAGCATCCTCGTATCCATACTTATCAAAATCATAGTAGACGTTGGTTGCGACGATCTGCTCGTCCCATGTAGTTCCAGGGAATGTCCAGTCACCATGCAAAGATCGCCGGATTTGAGAGCTGGCCCCATCACATCCGACGATGTAATCAGCCTCCATGCTAACTTCGTCGGTGGGCGTAGTAACTTTGACCCATGCTTTATCATCATCCTGTCCTATGTCCGTGACACGGTGGTTCCATTTGATTTCGGCACTCTTTTCGCGCTCTAGGTGTCGGAATAGGATCTTTCCAAGCCGGTCCAGGGGCAGACAGGCCACTCGATCCGGATGGTCACCGAGGACTGCGTTGTCGATTCCAGCCAAGTAGGTTCCATCAAGCTTGCGCCAGCACATCTTTCCAGGAAGGAAGCCCTCGGCTAGAACATCATCGATGACTCCTGCACGACGCAACTCATGGACGGCAGGGGGCCCGTAGTGAGTCGCCCGCGGTCGATCGTCCAGTCCTTTAGCTGCATCGAGAATAGTGACACGGATGCCATGCTGGGCCAACAATAGTGAAAGTAGTAGTCCGGCGGGACCCGCACCGACGACGATGATCTAGTCGCAGACACAGTTAGATCGTGAGACAAGGTCAACGCGGGTGAACTCCAACTCTGGTGCAACTACCTTGAAAGGCGGGCGTGTCATGACGAAATAGGTATCTCGGTGTTTATCGCAGTATTTGAGGTCTTCAGATGTTGGATTGTAGAGTAGTAAGTATATGTAGCAACCTTGGAATAGTAAGCAAACGTTCTAACCATCACCGGATAAAGAGTGAAATTGTGGGGGAGCCCAGCAGTGCCGAAAGTAATAACGCCCACCTAATTATTTCTTTCGAGGAAAATGGAAGACTCAATTTGGGAAATGGTACTATGCGTCAGTTGAGGATAACTACGCCGACCTAACTCCCCCACATTGCCCAAATCTTTACCCCACGACACAATCCTGGATGAGTCCATATAAAATATTGGCGCGAAATAGGGACGAAAAAATTACAATCTCTGTCATCTCAATTGGTGTGATAAAATGGATACAGATGGAGGCCTGGTTTTTACCACTGGCGTAGTCGGTATCATTGCTCTACTTCTCGTCCGGTATGCCTACACGACCTTCCGATGGCATAAAAAGTACAAATTGCCACCGCAGGTACCAGGAGTCCCGATCTTTGGAAATAGCTTCCAAATTCCAGCCATACAACAGGGACCATGGGGCAAAAGACTAGCAGAGAAATACGGGGAGATGTATGACTATAATTCCGGGCATCGAGTTACCTCGCTAACAAACTGACCTTGTAAGGTTTACATGCAAATTTGGAGGCAGCACATGGGTTTTTCTCAACTCGTCGCGCGTGGTCACCGATCTCATGGAACGTCGCGCGGCGATCTACAGTTCCAGGCCCCCTTTTCCTATGACACAAGGAATCATGTCAGGGGACTCTCGGATCGTCCTCATGCCTTACAACGATCGATGGCGGCTTCTACGGAAGATCATGCACCAAATTCTAAACGGGAAAAACCAGGATATTTTCCGGCCTTTCCAGGATCTTGAATCGAAGCAACTTTGCTGGGACTACCTACATGCTCCGGAAAGATGGTGGTCTGCGAATGGACGGTACGCTAACTCTGTTATCATGAGCGTTGTCTTCGGGCGCCGGTCGCTTCTTGATGACCCTGAAGTGACAGAGCTATTCGAAACAATTGAGCTCTTCCTAGAGAACCAACAACCCGGCGTCAACATCGTGGATGCTTTCCCAGTATTTGCCAAACTGCCCAAATTACTCCAATGGTGGAGGCCAAGAGGAGAGGCAATTTTCGAAAAGACCAAAAGGTAAACAGCGTTTCGTCCCGAGGAGTCTCGGGTCTCAAGCCACTGCGTTGTTTAAGTGACTGACCCCAGAGTGCTCCATAGAGTTTACAAGCGAGAACTCGCCCGGCTCGAACAGAGGATCAAGGACGGCACTCAACGAAGATGCTTCGGGGTAGGCTTCCTCGAAAGCAAAGAAATACAACAGATAGACGACACCCAGAAGCTCTTCGTGTTTGGATCACTGATGGAAGCGGGAAGCGACACTTCGCGTGTCACTATTGGTCAAATCATTGCCGGGGCTATCTGTTACCCTGACTGGGTGGTAAAAGCGCGAAGGCAACTCGATTCCGTGTGTGGTGCAAATGCTGAGCGACTGCCGCAGTGGGAAGACAGATCCCTACTTCCATACATTACGGCAGTCGTGAAGGAAGGATTCCGCTGGAGACCCAACATTGCTGAGATCGGTGCTCCGACTGCACTAACCAGAGATGATGAGTACGAGGGATATCGTTTCCCTAAGGGGACAATCTTTACCTGGAACGCGTGGGCAATAGCCTTGAACCCAGATGAATATGAAGAGCCGGAACGATTCTGGCCCGATCGGTTCCTCAATGATGATTTGGACAATGCTCTGAAAGGTCACTGGGCTTTTGGACCTGGTATGTCCTGCTAATGTGGCTTTGAAAGTATGCTAACTCACTTGCAGGTCGACGAGTGTGTGTTGGTTGGAAGGTCGGGGAGACAAATGTGTGGATTGCCATTGCTCGCCTGCTCTACTGTTTTGACTTTCACGAGGTATCCGGGGAGCCAATTGATACAATGCGCATTCCTCAGCTAACCAAAAACTCCCCACCATTCTCGGCTAAAGTGACCGTTAGAAGCCAGGCACACGCTGCCTTGATCCGAAAGGATTGTGAGGCTGCTGCGAATGCGGTGTACTAGCCCTGCCATAGGTAGACACGCTCACTGTGCCACTTTCAATTATTACTCAATTCCAATTATGCAAGTATCAAACATAGAAGCATAGAACAAGTAACTGCATCAATACCATTTGGCCTCCGTCGTATTTATTCGTGAGCCTAATCGGGTTTAGTTCCCCGCATTTTCACATTCCCCGCGTTTAGGCGAGACACCGCCAACTTGATTTCCCCACACGTTCTCTCTTTGGCCCAATATTCAATTCAGTCCTAGCGCTTGAGACGCCCATCTATTGGACGCTGTAGCTACGAACCCTCATAGCCTTGGGGACCGGGGTAATCCGAACTCATTAGCACGGAGGGAGAGCGTCGTGGTTCCCCTTTGTTGGCTAACTCACTATGGCACCCACCAAGCAACCGAGGATCAGCGATAATGGCAAAGAGCCTAGAAGGTTCACATGCATGAGCTGCAACAAGTCCTTCAAACGCAGTGAGCACTGTGCGCGCCACGAGTTGATGCATACTCAGGAGCGGCCATTTCCTTGTCGGAAGTGTGGGAAACGGTATGGCCGGAAGTAAGATATCCTTCTTCAATTTCATATTTCCTGCCTGCTTCCTATTCTACGGAGTGATTCTGATCGATTCTCAGGGACCTCCTGCGTCGCCACGAACGTACGATTCATGCAGAACAGTATGTCAACAATGCTGGCCATGATATGCCAGAGAATTCTCCTTCCTCAGACGCTTCCGAGAACCCCGACCCCTGCGACCCCCCCAATATGGAAGACTCCGATAGCGAAGGTCCCGCACTGCATAATATATCGTCAAGCCTACCGCAGCCTCTGGGGAAAGGTCCCCTTCCACAAGAGACTCAGGACAACGATGTCCCCTCTATGCCGGGCGAGGTAGAATCAAGTCTCCAGGTTGCTCCACTAATGTATCACGCCAATGGGCTTTCACTCCCTTCGGGGCCTTCCCTTTACCAATACGGGCTTCAGTTTCCATCACTATCCACTGTCGGTGGCCACGATACTCCAACCGGATCTGACCCTTTATTTATGCATTTATTACTTGGAGGCACTCCTGGTGCGACCCGGTATACTGGCATAGACGACATAAACGGGGTTGTCTCAGCCCCGAATGGAGAGCGCGAGATACCACCCACCTCCACTTCATCCCAAGATGTTAATCACACAAATCCAGCAGCAGAACATCCAATAGGAGCAGCATGTGGCACGACACTAGGAGATGGCTTTCTCGACGGCCTAGGCTCTTTGGACTTTCAAGCGGATCTAGGGACATCGCCTTCACATACGTGGTCTAGGGATCCAAGTAACCTGACACAAAGTCTCCCCACCATTCTCCAGGAGAAGTCTGATCAATCTCCACGATATATAATCAACGAAACAGACTTCGAAAGAATTCACAGAGATGCCTCGGTGCAACTCGGAAACCCTGACCCCGATTGTAACTTTTTTAAACTCAATGAGCTGCAGCAGTTTATCAAGAGTTATATCGAATGTTTTCACATACATCTGCCATTCATTCATTTGCCATCCTTCTCCCCCTCGATACGCCATCTCCCTTAATACTTGCAATGGCAAGTATTGGTGCACTGTACCGTCTGAGGCGGCGTCGTGCGTATGACCTTTTCAGGTTGTCAGAGACAATAGTAAGCCTTGGGATTCGGCATCGGTCTGCCTCCTGGATAAAGGTTAACTGACTCCCATATATGTTTCATCTGCAGCCACCTCGAAACCAGATGGCACGTCTCGGCCTCGGTTGTGGGTCTTGCAAACTAAGATCCTCCTAACTATGTTTGCTGTATTCAGCCATCGGCGGAGTCTTGCTTCGGAAATGTTCAGCAAAATTGGTTTTATGATGCTGGTCCGTTCATCTCAGCCCATTGTTCACATTTATTTCATTTTGATGAGAAACTTACCCCTCAATAGGAATACCAATGGAGGAGGATTGACTTGCAAAACCTTGCTACGAACCGCAAAACAATGACATGGTCTGATTGGATCAATTTTGAACAAACGAAAAGGGCGCTCTGTGTCATGTTTATCCTAAGTGATTCGCTTATGATCACATTTAATATGACGCCCGGTTTTGTAATTGACCGGGATCTCATGATCGAAGCCCCTGCTAGCAACGAGTTATGGGCGGCTAAAACATCCGAGGAATGGGAGGAACTGCAGAGATCCCACCCCAACAGCCCACAGCATACCATTCAGAGCATTCTAGAGTGCATGATTCGTGCCCCGCCAACTCCTCCAAACAGTGAGCCTTACTGTATAAGCGGATTCACAGCACTAGTCGTCATGCACGCCATAAACATCTACCTTTGGCACCTGAACCAGCTTGCGCAAACCGTCAGCCGTTTCTCTCTGGGCATTTGGCCACATGAAAACTTACGAACCACCTTGCTCCGAGCGGCGATCTCAACACTAGAACGGACTGAAGCTGCCTTACAGGCGGGTCGATCTTATGATTACAAGGTAGCTTGGGATGACCCAGAGCATACCCTTGTTTTCAACTGCAGTGCAGTACTTCGTGCTGGCTACTCGCGGCTTTTACCGCCATCGCATTCATTCAACCGCTTAGCGCTCCTTGTGGATGATCACGAGGCGCTGTCACGGGCAGTAAAGACATATGTAACTACACCGCTGGAAAGGAATGAATTTGTGACCAAAGCTGCAAGCAAGGCTTACGAAGGGTTCAAAGGCCCAGTTACCATAGGTGCTACGCTTGTTAGCAAAACCGCTGCTTTCTCCTGGAGTATTGAGCATGCGGTGGCTGGGTGGGATAGTGGTGAGTCTTGTCGTCTCTCCTTCACATTCTCATTCATTCGTTTCGTCCTATTGGATCGACTGGCTAATTGATCTCTCTCCTCAGCCCTTCTATTGACCAAGTGGGTCCATAGCATGGAGGTAGATGTAGCCGGGCAACAGCCCTCAAATGAAGAATTACAACTTGTTGACGACCTGAGATCTCTACTCGCTGAGGTGCAATACGAGCACGAACCAAATATCGAAGGTTATTCATTGGCTGCGCTTCTGGCTCGCGCGTGGGCGGCCTTACTTGGCGATGTACATTGATACCTACTTCACCATCTGATATTTGCGTTATCTAAGGGTCTTACTTTAGGTTTGGGTTTGGGGGGTTACTCCCAGGATGGCGGAAATCTTGAGACTGCTCGCATTGGAATACCAGAGGCAGGCTGATTCTGTCCTGGGAGGTATTGAACAATGATCACATATATGTCTTTGTTGCTGTTGTTGAAAATAAACTCATATCCTAGTCGGGGATGAGTCGCCAAAGCCATTCTTGGTGTGCCCGGGTAAATACCCCACATGCAATCCCTTCCCCCTTTCCCCAACACCAACCCCAATTGTGACAGTTCAAATGAATACATATGTACAACCATTTCAACAGTCGTCAATAATTGTAAATATTGTCCTCTTTCTTGCCTCCTGCACTGACAGGCTCCACACGTTTCGTGTACCTCATCTATGACAGCCTGGATAACCTTGGAACCTTCTTAATTCTCTATATGCTCCCACTTTTATGTCTCATTTCAACAATATCCCCTAGTTATAGTAGAACTGAGCATATTAGAAGAAAAGAAAACAAATCAAATCATGTTACGGATAGTTGTATTAATTTCTCCCCACACGAAAAGAACCCCACCCCAGCAAGTGTTCCCGCAGCCCCACGAAGAGTATGGGCATATCAATATAGTCTCAGGATTTGTTGAAAGACCATGGAGCTATGTCAGCTAACCTTGGATGTTTTCCCATGTTTTCAAGCTGCTACCTATCCAGTTCTAACGTTTGAGGATTTATCATGGCAACTCCGGAAATCCAGCACCTCGCTCTGAATGCCACATTCAAGGGCATTCGGCGTGATGATCAAAATGTGCCGGTGTACCAGTTCCTGGGTATAAAATATGCTAGTATTCCGGCCCGGTTTGAGCTGGCCGAGCCTATGCGCAATTTCGACAGAGTTGTTGATGCCTCGAAATATGGGTAACATGAACCACGTATGAGGTACAATTGAATCCAATACTGACATTGGATACAGCCCAGTGTGTCCTCAACCAAGTTTAGATGTCCGCCATCTACTCCGTATTCCAGAGGACTTCGCCATTGCCCCCGAAGTAGAGGATGAATTCGAATGCCTGAATCTAGATATCACATCTCCTCCCAAGTCGAACACAGAAGGCCCTCTTCCTGTCCTCATCTGGATACATGGTGGCTCTCAGATCGTCACATTCTGCTCCGCTGCCTCCAAGTTTTGTGACCCGACCAAAA
The DNA here is from genome assembly GCF_028827035.1 of Penicillium chrysogenum. Lineage (NCBI taxonomy): Eukaryota > Fungi > Ascomycota > Eurotiomycetes > Eurotiales > Aspergillaceae > Penicillium > Penicillium chrysogenum. The sequence goes on along the minus strand of NW_026622749.1, from coordinate 302,430 downwards.
TTGTCGCAGACTCTATCAAGGCCAGAAAACCTCTCATCTTTGTGTCGATCAATTACCGCCTGAATATTTTCAGTTTTGGAGATGGCAAAGAAAGGAATCTGGCTCTGAAAGATCAGCGTCTGGCTATCGAGTGGGTGCGACAAAATATCGCAGGTTTCGGGGGTGATCCTGTAAGTCAAATGTACAGCTTTTTCTGCTAATATGTGACTGTGCTAAGTATGTGTAGGAGAATATCACCTTGTCGGGCGAAAGTGCTGGTGCTGTCTACATCCATGCTCATCTCATAACCGGGCCTCCTGTGAAAAGGGCCGTCATGGCATCTGGAACTCTTTTTTTGTCATCGCCACTACCAGTCGAAAAGGGAGAGGGTCTTATTAAAGCATTAGAGGCAAAGGTCCGCGAGCTTGGTCAAACATCACTACGCGATTCCGCCGTTACAGTATTGATTCAAGCACTGAAAGAGTGTAATGTGAATACAATGTGGATCCAAGAGGAGCCTGAACTGACAGGATGGGAAACTCGACCAGAGCAGGTCGAGGAAGTGATGATTGGTGATGTTGAATATGAGGTAAGTAAAGCCCTAGCTTTCCCTAGCCCTTGAGCATCATTAATATGTGCCTCAGTCGGTTATTTGGCGAAATGGCATCGAGCTCCTCGACGGAGAGACAATCGCAGCTACATTTGACAATGCTAAACAATGGGGCACCAAGCTTCGCAAAATGTACCAAATAGTCGGTGATCGCCCAACTGCTGCGAAGCTTGGCGCTTTAGATCTTGTCAATGATGCCCGGTATACTCTCCCAGTTGAGGTCGTTGCGGACAAGTTACGGACCGCATCCAAGCGTGTCTTCCGATATGTGATAGATCAGCCCAATCCCTGGCTACCTTCGAGTCGTGCACACCATGCCGTTGATCTACTGTTTCTCTTCGATGGGGTTGATCTATCGTTTAATCCTGCGGCTAGCGCTGTTGGAAAGGAGATGCGGCAACGTTGGATTTGGTTTGTCAATGGTGATGAACCTTGGTCTGCAAATCTGAGATTTGCTTATGGACCTCTTGGGGAATGCAAGGAGATTGATGAGTCGCAGTTCGCTGGTCGTCGGAGAGTTGGGCATTGCAATGCGCTTAAGGAAACAGGGAATGACACGTTTATACCTATTGTCATTTCTCTGACTGCTGGGAGAATTAGTCTGTTAAATTAGTCTGTTAAACTGCATAGTCTGAGTACCAGACTGAAAATAGACAGAATCCAGTCGAGACTAATCGCAAAGTAATATTTTCGTTATTCTATATATTTCGCCAATTGCCGGAGTACCATGACCATTAACAACACTGAACACCAATTAATGACCCTAAGACCTCACTTCAGATTCTTAACATCTCGAGAGTTGAGCAATCATCCTAATCCCGACAAATTTCAACAAATCGGCCCTTAACTCCTAGTCTCTCTCCGCCCGCGCAGCCCCCACCGGTACTCAGCTCTTTCTCATGTGGGGTCATCTGGCCCCACGTCGCCTGCTCGCATGTGAACGACATTTCCCCTAATACATCGCCTGAAGCTGGTCTACCATACGAGCCCGGTAGTGGATTGACCATACCTTGCCGAGATTTGTGGGGGGAGACCCACCGGTAAGTCATTCAATGCACCAAAATGGCGCATCCAGATTATGCTTCGTGGCCGTGCCGGGTCTTCTACGAGATATCTTTGCCTTGCTACACATTTACGCCCCGGATGTAGACGGATGAAGTGGATAATTTGGCTGGCCGTGTTGGGCTGCGTTAGTTCCATATTGACTGATTGGTCTCGCATGTATTTGGCCTATTCACCCACGTTGAATCACACATATAAGACTCTGTCTTGCCCCCCGCCCCCATCCCGGACTTACTTAAGAAAACGAATAGAACAACCCCTACTTTGTGGATTGTTTTTTACTACCTGATATCTATCCATTTTTCACCACCATGTCTGCTACTGAATACTTGTCGGACAGTGGGGAGTATCAAAAGATATTTCACTGGGCTGAGACCCAAAAGGATGGAACTATCCCTTCCTTCAACACAAGGCGCAACGATCCTTATGAGGTATGTTGGCCGGTTATTGTATCCCCTAAGTTATTATGCCTTTTACTAACCATTATATAGTATCAGTCCGGCTTTGGGAATGCGTACGTATCCTTGCATACATATCTAACGTCGGCGACTCGAAGCTGATTTAAGAACCCTTGTAGCTTCACATCCGAGGCAATTCCTGGAACTATTCCGCAAGGCCAAAATAACCCTCGCAAAGTGAGGTTTGGTCTTTATGCCGAGCAGATTACTGCGACTGCTTTTGTGGCTCCACGACAGTGCAATAAGAAGGCGTGGCTATACCGTATCCGCCCTGCTGTCGCCCACCAGGGTTTTGTAAGTAGTTCTGCTTTATTTCTCTTCTTTTTTATTTGTGGGTATCACTTCTGACATCTGTTACAGACGGAGATGCCAGATAACGAGGATATCGAGGCAAACTTCCTATCCTTGAATCCACGAATCCACGTATCCCCTACCCAGCTGGCATGGCACCCCTTCGATATCCCTGAAAGTGGGGAGGTCGACTTTGTCTCAGGATTGAAGACTGTCGCCGGCTCAGGTGATCCGATGTTGCGTGAAGGCCTGGCTACACATGTCTATGTCGCCAACGCAAGCATGAAGAAGAAGGCGTTTGTTAACTCCGATGGTGAATTTCTCATTGTTCCACAGCAGGGAGCACTCGACATTCAAACCGAATTCGGGCCTCTGTTTGTGCAGCCAGGTGAGATTGTTATTATCCAGCGCGGTATCCGCTTTACCGTCAGTCTTCCAGATGGTCCCTCTCGTGGGTACGTCCTCGAGGTCTGGGGCACGCACTTTGAGCTGCCAGAGCTAGGACCCCTTGGTGCTAATGGTCTTGCAAATGAAAGGGACTTTTTGAGTCCTCTTGCCCGGTATGAGGTGGGCCAAGAGCGGTGGGAAATTATTTACAAGCTTGGGGGTAAGTTCTTCAAGAGTACTCAGGACCACAGCCCATATGATGTTGTAGCGTGGCATGGAAACTATGTGAGTTTTGAGGCATTCTGCTGTTGAATTCGGACGTTAGTCAACTGATCCTGTTTAGGTTCCCTACAAATATGACTTGACCAAGTTTGTCAACGTTGGCTCCATCTCCGTGGACCACATCGATCCGTCTATCTTCTGTGTCCTGACGGCTAAATCCCGCGATCCCACTGCACCCCTGGCTGATTTCCTCACTTTCTCACCTCGCTGGGATGTTGCCTCGCGTATGTTCTGTAAACATATTAACTCGTGAATATCGCTAATAGTCTCAAAGACACATATCGCCCCCCGTATTACCACCGCAATGCCGCATCCGAACTAATGGGTCTGATCTATGGCGGTTATGGTGGTCGTTCGGACGCATTCCAGCCGGGAAGTGTGTCATTTGAATGTGGCAGTATGATCATCGTGGAATTTCCCCGACCTAATATGAGTCAATGCTGATACTTTCATAGTGGTGCCCCATGGTGTTGCTTACGACGAGTTCAAGGAGGCCACAGATAGTGCACCACCAGTGATGCAGATATCCGAGGCATCAATTGCGTTCATGTTCGAGTCTTGCCGCCCCTTCGCAATTACTGATCATGCGTGGAATAGTAATAAGAAGCATGAGCATGAGCCTAAGATGTGGAATAGCCTGGTGGATAATTTCTCGAAGCACGCCAAGGAGGTTGATGAAATCATGGCTAAGGCGAAGAGCCAGAGTTCTTCATGAGTAATTCAGATGTATCAGTCCCTTCTGTGTCATTTGAATCAATTACTCGACATTGCTTGTCCTGGATGGCATTCCCGAGCGCAACTGATCCGCTAATATTCTTTTCCGCCCCGAATCAAGTTCCTTCCAAGATGGGTATTTTAAGATCACTGGTCCCACTCGTATCTATCATAAACCTCTTATTTTCTTGTGTTCTATAGCCTATACAGCCCAGATACCTCTTAATCACGAAGGTATTCCTTGTCACTTCACTGATCTGAGCTTTTGACTAGCCCGATCACATATTTCGCAGTGGCTTTCCCTGTTTTCTGCATTGCACTAGAAGCGCTTTTCAGCAGGTCACGGCAGATCTCGTGGCGTCTAGTAAGGCGTTGTGTTTGTCTTCGCCTTGAAAAGTGTGGTTTAACATCACTCTCTCAGCGATTTTGCACCAAGCCGGAAAACATCTTCCTCTGCGTAGTGCTTCATGATCATCGTCCATTACAGATGCCAACATATAGGGGTGGACTGGAGTAGCACTGGGGAGGGCGAATCTCGCATGAAGTTGCTGAACTCCGGAAACTGTTAAACATCGAAACATCTTTCGAACAGACGTTGCAAGAAAATGAATTGTAAGATAAAAAGCAATTTGTAATTTTCAAGATGACAAGAGACACAGTGAAATCAAATGAACCAAACAAGGTTAACCCCGGAGACACTCAGTATACTTATGTCATCCGAGGAATGAAAATGATCGAACATGTAGAGCCCCAAGCCCCAAGGAGGAGACCCGGGCTATGCACTGCCGAGGTAGGCATTTGATTGCTCATTTTCGGTACCACATCCGGGTGATCCTTGTTCTTCTCATTTTCTTCTGCAACTGGAAGATCCCATACATGAGAGCCTCAGCTGTAGGTGGACAGCCGGGCACATAGATGTCCACAGGAATGAGTCTGTCAACGCCCCTGACGACGCTGTAACTGTAGTGATAATATCCGCCACCGTTCGCACAACTTCCCATGCTAATGACCCACCGAGGTTCTGGCATCTGGTCATACACCTGTCGCAGCGCCGGCGCCATTTTATTCGTGACTGTTCCTGCTACAATCATGACATCCGATTGTCGGGGAGAGGCGCGAAAGATAATTCCCAGGCGATCCTGATCATAGCGCGGTATCGACAAATGCATCATCTCTACCGCGCAGCAAGCCAGACCGAAACTGAGTGGCCATAGTGATCCCTGTCGGGCCCAGTTGGCAATGCCATCTAGTGATGTGCTATACGTGCGTAAGTCAGTCCGAGGTTAGGCTCAGTTGTCGGAGTGGTAATCCTTACAGGACATAATCCACTGTCTCTTTTGGCTTTTCGTCATGTGGTAATGCAGCTTCGCGGTGCACCCTTCCAGTTAAAGGTGAAAGTGCCTGGGAAGGAGTCGTTGCATATTTCGCTTTGGACGTGGATGAAACCGACCTCGAATGGACCAATCCGTATCGTGGAAGCCGAGGCTTAGGAAAAGGTTTGGGCTCTAGAGATAGCCACGGCAACCTAGGTTCTTGGAGCTGTTAGCGAGAAGTGAGGTTTAAATTCCCTGACCAGTATTCGGGCGTTCGCACTGTTAATTGGAAGTAACCTTAACATGGCTCTTAAGTGACTTGATTTGGATACGGTAATATGGGTGCCTGTGAAGTAGAAGAAGATGCGTTTAATCCCCCTTTTTTGCTCACTTATTGTAAAATGCCAATAATCGTCATGGGCCACTTATAAAGGTACCCTTGATGTGGGATACTTCCGATTCTGCCTCTTGGTGGGATATACCCGGTCCTGAGCCCCACAGGAAAATTAGAATTTCTCGTATGGCGACTGTATCTTTCCCAAACGCGAAGCTTACTATTCGACCTGGCAAGAGTTGAACAAGTAGGTCTACAAATCAACATGATCCACCGGTATGTTGAAAAAGATCTACTTCCGTCAAGTCGCACCATAGAGCCATCGAGCCTTGTCAAAGTGATGTAAATCAAAAGGGGAATTCTTGGTACTTTCCCCTCTATCGATCTCTAAGAGGAAGTGCTCCATAGTCGCTCTTACTTACCTATATGTGTACACACTAATCCGTCCACGCTACGTTAATTCGATATCAGAAGTGAACCGTCCACCGGACGGAAATGCTGTAGCTACTTATACCTGCCTTCAAGCTAGTCTACTAACAAAATTACTAACCCACGAGGACCCACGATACCCATACGTTAGATGGGCTGAAGGGAAACGTTAGGCAGAATGGGCTCCAAAGTTTCGATACGCGTAAGACCAGACTAGCTACGAAGCTACGTAATACCTAATGCAATATGATCAGGTGCGTTTGTGTGGCTTCATCTAGCATGGCCTTTGTTCTATTTTTGATTGCTCTGAACGGACCTATGCTTTCTGAGTCAGACCGGTTCTCTGGAGTCGCACAAGATCCTCATGCAGGGACTCCCGTAACCAAATAGCTGTATGGCCCATTGATAAGCCTTCGTGGTCTACACGAAGCATAGCTTCTGCAAGCCACCAGAACTCCATTGCATACTTCATGAAACCAACCTCATGCCTTTGCTGGTCGGTCGTTCTTTCCATAAGATCATCCCACAGTTCTCGCCATCTGCTGAGCGCCGTCTCGATCCTATCTGAAAGATAAAGAATAGTCTGGTTTTTCTGTGCCGTAAAAATTATGTTATGCAGGCCTGTGATTGGCTTGTTAGTGGAATTCTGTCCAGGGGAATTTGATCTTCGGCGTACCTGAAATTCCCATAAAAAGGCTACGGATATTCAGGCCTCGCATTTCCTCACTGTCTATGCCGTGCCACACTGGCCGCATAAGGATATTGAGTAGCTCAGAAAGGGACAGTCTTGTCGGCCTCGCCATTGCCAGCTGATGCATTTCAGACTGTGAGCCGAAGTTCGTTGAAAAGTGTTCATCCACACATGGGAGGCCACCTGTCATTTCAGCAGGAGATAATCGAGGGTGTATGCGACGGAATATCAAGAACTGCCCATCCAAAAGGAAGGTCATCGCAGTGATCCTATGATCGGAAATAACGCTTAGAGGCCTCGCCTAGTGGAAACAAGCGAGGAGAACGAGGAGAAGCAATGACGCACCTGACCATGATTTCGTTTTGGACAAAGGCCTCATAGTCCGTTTCAATACCCATTGTTGACGGTATATCCCAGTTATTTCGAATTGAAGTAAGTGAGAGCACACGGACGGCGCTTAATAACTTGGGGAAGTATTGGTCGCAAATCCTTTGCTGTACCAACCAACTATCGGTAACAACATCAGCGGATATTATAATTGCCGCCGCTTGGAGAATTTCCATCTTTGTTTGTACTGGCAAGGTGGACCTTTTAGAGATGATGTCATCTATCGCATCAGTCTCAAAAATGAACCTTTGAACCAGATTGATAGATTGCCTGCATCGAGGCGAAAGAACCAGTGATCCAGCAATGTATATTGCCAGAAGCAAGTGTGTCGATATATTGTGGGGGTCAAATGAAGGCGGGTGAACTAGAGGGAAATTATGGTGAACAAATTCAAAATATGCATCAATGGTAATACATAAGGTTTGTGTGGACATCTCGTGTCGAAACTGATCGATGTCAGATGGTTCGCTGTTTGAATTTCGCTGGCGGAAGCCCTCTTCAAAGTCCTGGAGATCATCGAGCGCCCGGTTGACACGGTCCTGAAGAGGGTCTTCGGGCAGGTCAAATATCCAGGACCGAGTATGGCTACCCATCGATCGCTCCTGGCAGTCAGTCGTGTCATGCCAACCAAACAAATCCCAAAATCCATCGAGATATGGCGAGCTAGGTACGTAGTCGGCTGGGTCAGTGATCTGACCACCCAAACTCGGTATCCCATGATTATATCCGGGCGATCTTTGAGCTAGGGTCGAGCTTGGTCCAGTAGTGTTTCGAAAATCGCAGAATGAATTTTGGGGGTCGGCATAAGTAAGTAAAAATGGAATGGCCATCTTTGACCTCCCAGGTCGCTGGAATGGTAGGGTACGACGGTCCGTTGGCTTAGAAGATGTTGTCTCGCTGTTCACTCTGCGCATAGAGGCAGAGGGCTGAGTCGACTCTAGAAGGGCATAGTGACAGGCTGAGTCCGATTGCTGGCACCTTGCACATGGGTGCTCTTTATTGCAAGCGACCTTGGCGCGAGCACATCGTTCGCATGCGGTGCTCTTAGGTCCACGCTTGTTCCTGCCCGGCAACCTACGGTTGTTCCTCTGGGAGCACCTTTGGGCATGACGACGCATTGTGTCCCTAAATCAATGTTAATTGATGATCTGATGCTGATATCGACATATAAGATTGGCGATTCGACGTCTTCGCAAGTTGAGAAGGGAAGAAAAGAGTGAAACTACCAACAGAGTAAGGGGGAGCAAACTTACGTCCTTGCAAATTCCCGAAGGCAAAATGCACAGGCGAACGGGAGTTTGGGGCGATCTGAAACAATGGTCCTTGTTAAAGGCTGGGTCGGATAAGAACGGAAAGGTACTACGTACGAGTTGTCTGGTGACGATGTAAATGACTCAACGACTTATACGATTTCGGGCAGTCTGAGCATTGGTGAGAGCTCTGCATCTTTGGGGAGCCCATGGCGACACACCTGAAAGTGTGGTAAATCGCGAACGGGAGCCTTGGTGATGTCTCTTGCCAGACCTGGCGGAGAAAAATGGCAGAAAACTAATGGCGCAGTTTCCGTGGCTTGTCACGTCGAGCTATACAAGTCCTTAAGAGATTCAGTCCTAAAGTTCACAATAGGGTATTATCTCTCTTTTATATAATTGAGGTAGTATAAAGGCTTACTATCCGATAGCCGAAACAAACTAGTCTAGATTAAATGACTTGCTGGTGCTACTCTCGATGCTAATCTCGATAGTTTTATCCCAATGAGAGGCTCTACCTCTCGTAAGTCGGTTACGCCGTTAATCTCGGTGAAAAATTCGGTAAAGGCCCATAAACAAAAACTCTCGACGAAAGTACATATAGACGTTAAGGCTCTGATCGGAGCTGTATACATGGATAGTGGAATAGACGCGGCGTAGGTTGTCTCTATCGCTTCCGACGCAGGTTTGATTCGAGCCCATGGGTTATTCTGTCGTGCGCTCAACATCCTATTGTCTTAGGCGCCCGACGACCAAAATTGTAAACATGGCCTAGCCGTTTATCCTGGCTCACTCGCCTGCTCTACAGACCGGAATGGCCCAACAGCAGCATATTGAACAGTCGCCTTCTTCGCCTTCTTCAAGAAAACCCATAATTATTTTCTGCAGTTCCCTCGATGCTCGACAGAGAGCAGTCGCCTCTGCTTGGGGACGCCATTCGACGGCGCCTCCAACCCCTCCGTCGAACCACCAATGCGAGACCCTCGGTCGGCGAGCCTCTGTGTGGATCTTACCACATACTCTTCTCGTTAACGTTTGATATCGGCCTTCGCTGGATCGCAAAATCCCTATCATCGGCACGGCAAGCAAATGGGATGAGCTGTCTGCCTCGCCTCTGATCTCCGAGGCGAACACAATGCCCCTCTTGAAGCATGAGACCACCATCCCTCCATCTAATGTTTTGGACTTCTCCTCAGTCGCGCAAAACCTTGGAACACTCTCCGATGTCCTTATATTATCATGACGTTTATTTCGGGATCCCTTTATACAATGTCTGGTTTGGGCACCGCCTGCAAAGTGCCTGCCCCGACACCACCTATTTACGCGCAATGGTGCCGCTAGACATGTTTCATTTCGAACCGGCGGTCGTCTTCTCTTTGGAAACTATGGCAACCAATCTCATATCGGGTCTATGCGACGAGTCGATCACAAGATTATACATGCATGCTGATACAACATTTGAGGGAGTAGGGACGATTCAGACCGTTTCACTATGTAAAACGCTGTATTCTTGAACTTCAAGGCGTTACGTTACCACTATATATTTTCATGCGCGTTACAAGGTTCGATTCAATTATGGTCACGGGCCGAACCGTTTGGTGGTATATCATCCTCCGTACGGGCACATATTCAATTGAAGAAGCATGCGGAAAGTAGGAAACGTCTGGTCGCACACTGCTAGCAGATGCCATGTAGTGAATATAGGATCATTAAAGTATATCGGACGTTGTTCTTTTGCATCTCTATGATTGCTAAGGGTGATAGTCTCATGACACGCACAATATATATCGGAGCCTGGTATATCTGAGCGTGACGCTCACGCTCAGATATAGTGGTCCTTTTGGCTTAGTGTGTAACTCGCCAGCCCAGGGGCAGGCTGCAACAGATAGTAAGCTTTGAATGGTACCTACGTTACGCCTTAAGCTCATAAAATGAACAGGTTCCTGAAACTCAAGTTTAGCTCTTCGACATCATATTCCTCGTCCTTATTCTTCACAAAATCACCAAAACCCGTATGAAGTCCGGGTGTTTCAGTATCAGACATGTTAGTGGATGCGACACTGTCAGCGCTCTGGTATGGTGAGAATTTTGGTTGGCAGAGACCATTTACCACCCCACCCGTGGAGGGATTCCGGTTTTGCCATAGGAACTAGATGCTAGAAGCTGTCCATTATGAGAGATACTGCTCGAACTGATAATGATGCCCGCAAAGAGTTCTCCCTACGATGCTAGTAATGGGATCCTAGAGCCGGATTATGGTGTCCCGGGAGCCTGCCGCAAGTGTCTCACCATCGGCGTAGAATGAAACATAATGAGTCCAGTCTAAATGTCATATTTGACAAAACGCATTCTTCGTGAGGCCATGTAAGCTAGGGTGCGATACTTCCTAATACACTTACGCGGATATTAAGAAATTCGATGACCCCGAATTACCAATGAATAGCGTGGAGTTAAAATTGCCCCAGCAAGCTTTGAAAACAACCGAAAGGCTCCATAAGCACAGAAGCACGAGCAATGAGGACACTTGAGGGCTATAGTACCGATGATAGTGATGATGAAAGCGACCAGCTTGACGGAGCCGAAGTTGGAGATTGTGAAGACATACTGGAACATTCAAGACCTATATTAAGATATTTGATGGATCTAAGTCCATCTTTGGAGTCACCAGCGGAGGACTCTTCGCTAAGTGGCTTGGAGACCTCGACACATCCGACGAGCCTAAACGCCACGGACGTCGAGCAACCGTCAACGAGCGCATCGCCGCAACCGTGTTCCATATCCGCATCAGAGTTATGGAACAGTTGAAAGCAAAAACCACCCCTGTCCCTTCACCGATATTCATACACACTGCGCCGCCTTCGCATCTCATACGACGACTAATTCCGCATCAGCCCAAAAGCGAAGGGGGCTTTGAATAAGGTATCGAAACTTCTCTTCCTGGGTCTCATCCCCCGCTAGGTTCTATTTTATGATATTGGACCGTGTATGGCTGACTACCGTGTTTCCTGCAGAACGAGGCCCGCCCTCATCGTTGCCATAGCTCTAACCGAACCCAAACATCAGAATGGCGCCCGGGTCCAGACTGTGACCAAACGCTTTGCAACGCCTGTGGTTATGATGATACTCAAGGACCGTGCTGGGACCTAGGATAACACCATAACCACCAGAGACCTATCATTTCCACGGATGAACACGACACCAATCTAGGGTGGTCTTATTCCACAAGGGACAAGATCAAGTACGATTCGCCGTAACCTGACTAGGTCCTAAAGAGGTCATGAGCTCGAGTTTGTGCAGTGGTGTCACTTCCTAATGGTCGTACAGTATCCTCTACGCATCTACGCACACCTTGTTGTCGCTACCCACATTCTGCGACCGCGAAACCAACACCTTACTCGGCCATCCCTGAGATTTTCGAACTTGAAACCGGTTCTCATTGGCGGAATATGCTGCGCATTCCGGCAGGGCTAACCTGCGTTCTCGTTTACACCTAGATCATTCAATCCCCAGCATCTCGGCTCTTCTTCATCACCGCCGCCACGATACCTTCCTCCGATTTCCAAGACCCCTCGCTCTCCGAGCTCGTTCAGACTCTCGCGGGTACCGACGACTTCAACCAATGGCCAACCAGCCTTCGACAGGCTCCCAACACCTGTGACACTCGGATATAACAGGTCATCATGGACAGGAAATATAGCGATTTACGACCAAGCCAAAAGCTCCATTGCCACGCGCACCCTTCTCAACACCCGCGACAAAACACGTACCCCATCCGACCTACGCCATCATGTACTGAATCTACAACATGGGGGTTCTCGCTCACGTCAGTTACGCTATGCTTCTGGGGGGTTTCTGGAACAAATGCTTCTCTTGTAGCTTGGTGTCGTCCTCTATCTCCTTATTGAACAGCTTTCGTGACTCTATCAATCAACTGAACTTTCATGCTCTATGGTCTCTGAGTAGCTCCAAAGAGTTTACATGTGGATTTCTCATCTCCCAGGGTTCAATTGGTATCCCTCTTCCTAGACATTCTCAACAACTCACATTCTGGATTCTGGCCTACATTTCCCAATTGGCCGCATCCCTCTATCCCATCCACCGGAATACTCACCCTGTCGACCTCGTTTACCAAAGCCCGCCATCTCCCCGCATTGCTTTATGTTTCATGAAGCCCACAAATACGACCACCCCGTCTTCGTGTATCCACAACGGCCTGCTCCCAGCCACCTTCCTCTTCGTTCGCGTCTGATGTTGCCCGCATAACTAGCCGTCTCAATGGGTAAACCTGGTGCCGAGGGGATATGATAGACCCGGCAGTTATTCCCTTTGTGGTGCTCCCTCGGTCTCCGGGCATCTGTGTGTCCTGGTCTACTTGATTCTTCAGAGTTGCTAATGTTGTCGTTTGTGACTGCGTACCACCCTCACCGGCAGTCGCGGTTGTATCCTCTTGTCCTATCCCCATAGCGATAGAGTCCACTGACTGAGACTGTCCCTAGTGCCCCCGTTTCTCTCGACGCCGTTTTCGCCCATTCGTCCTCTCCAGTGTCCGGCCCTGGCCTTTTTAGATCAGCTCTAGGGCCATTTCAATACCTCTGAGCTCGGCTACATACACGGTGGATATGTCGTTGTCGCCTATCCGCCACCCCCTTTCGACACTCAGTATGTCTGTCACGGCTGCAAATCCAATGCGCCCGGTGCCTGCACTTCCACTGGTGAGTATCCCGGTGGTGCCTATATCTCTCGCTTTATCGTGCGATGTCCTCGGTATTTCACAGTCTTCGACGAACACCTTTAATGACGCAGACCATAGTGCCTAGACGAACGCTTGTTCGTTTCCCACTCACCTTGTGGAACCATAGGTATCAACCCTTCTCCCATACCTGCGCCTCCATTGGTATCCATACTCCACTTTCCCCGTCCCCTGTGCTTCGAGCGATGATCAGGAGGACTACTACATATTGGAGAAATCCAGATAGAGATTGCAGACGGCCTTATTGTATTATACCACAAGTGTCCTCAGCACCTACCAAAAATGAAGCACCGTCCAGAGCGTTTTCCCTCGTAGACTGTATTGCCTATACTTACCTGGTGGGGCTTCAAATGCCAAGGTGGTACTGCATGACACAAGGACCGTGCACGTACGTACCCGTGGACGCCATGCCAAACATAGTTTAGCGTGTAACCTTAGCGATCTATAAATCTTACCCCGAGGCCGCATCTCAACGACCTGTATCTTCAGTCGACGCGTTTCCGTGAGACGTACCTAGCGGGACAGGATCAGAGCTGGAATATAACCGCGTCGGTGTATGGTGGTAATATTATCTAGTCGTGTAAGCCTACAGAATGTATGCACTGTCGCATCTTCTCATTACGACTCTAGGGACTACATTAATCATAAGAAGTGGGCTAGACTCACAGAGCAGGTAGTTGTAGAGGGGAAGTTGAGAAATGGGGGATAACCTGAAGGACACCCCAGGCAAGAGCTACTCCAGACCCTTGGGGTATAAATACCCCCTCCTCCCCCCCATCTCGTCTTTTTTTTTTTCTTCCTTCTTCATCTCTCCACATCCCCATACCACGAAAAACCTTTCATCAAATATTTCATCCATCCCATACCTTCTATCAGGTCCTTCATCATCAACTGGTGTTTTCCATCATCAGATTAAGCCTTATTACTTCTCCCATCTTTCCACATCGATATCCGGTGAGATGAAGCCTACTGTCACCATGAGGTTGAGACATTGGCCTTCGTCACGTCCACATGCATCACGTCCACATGCATCACGTCCACATGCATCACATGTAAGGTTAGTTATGCCACCCACTTCCGACTTTGTTCCTTCCTTACACTGACCCTTCAGACAACCTTGGAACTCAAATACATAACATGACATCCATGGACGTCTGGCCTACCTACCATGCCCATCGTCCATCACATGACTGCGTGGTTTGTTTATTCTCGCTCTCTCTTTTCTGTTCTTTCCATCTACTTACATCCATCCTTTAGGCAACTCAACCACACAACATCATTTCCTTGCAATGTACCTGGCACCTGTCATGTGCATCGTCTATCATATGACTTGTACGTTCTGATTATCTACTTTTTCTCCATTGTTCCTTCCACATACTTACATTGGTTGTTCAGACAACTCGATCATATGCTCTTTCCATCTTGGATCTCCCACTTCATGAGATCATTTCTTGTTGTCTGTCTCGTCACTCAATTCCTATGGTACGTGTGGTTTCATCTTTGTCCCACCATACCAACATGACATGGGGCTGACAATACAGACATATTTACTGAGTCACATGCAGTCTTGCCATGATTTGTTTCGGCTCCAGGGCAGTCTGAGTCGGCAGGCTGGCAATGACAACAAACGCGGAAAAAAGAAAAGAAAAAAAAAAAAGGAAAAAAACAAAAAGAAAAAGAAAAACAAAAAGAAAAACCCCTCAAACGACATCAATGAACAATCATCTACTCCACCATCTACTCCACCATCCATCCAAGTCCACCATCCAAGTCAACCAACCATCCAAGTCAACCAACCATCCAAGTCAACCAACCATCCAAGTCAACCAACCATCCAAGTCAACAATCCACATCAATCATCGAGCCAATTCGATCCGCATATCAGGTGAGAACTCTAGCATCAACCCCAATGGTTCTTTTGGCTCGCATCAATGAGTGGAAGACCTCACCAGTCCAGTGGCTGACGCAGGGAAACTGTTCATCCTCTGCTTTTTAGGGATCCACCAAGTCAACTTCCATCCAGTCAACCATACAGTCAACCTCCCATCCAAGGGAACCAGCGAAGTCAATCATCCAAGTCCACCATCCAACCCGTCATACGAGCCACCCAGTCAAACCATCCAACCAGACAAGCCACCCAGTCAATCATCCAAGTCCACCATCCATCCCGTCACACCAACCATCCAAGTCAAACCATCCAGCCAGACAAACCACGCAGTCCACCAATCATCCAAGTCAATCAACCATCCAGTCAAACCATCCAACCAGACAAACCACCCAGTCAACCATCTAAGTCAACCAACCATCCAAGTCAACCTCCCATCCAAGGGAACCAGCGAAGTCAATCATCTAAGTCCACCATCCATCCCGTCATACCAACCATCCAAGTCAAACCATCCAACCAGACAAACCACCCAGTCAACCATCCAAGTCAACCAACCATCCAAGTCAACCAACCATCCAAGTCAACCAACCAGCCAAGTCAACAATCCACATCAATCATGGAGTCAATTCGATCCCAATACCAGGTGAGAACTCTAGCATCATCAACCCCAACCGTTCTTTTGACTCGCATCAATGAGCGGGAGACCTCACCAGTCCAGTGGCTGACGCAGGGAAACTGTTTCTCCTCTGCCTTGTAGGGATCTACCAAGTCAACTTCCATCCGGTCCACCATCCAGTCAACAGTCCAGCTCGATTAGGAGGAGGTCAATCAACCTACTTCAGTCATCCACTTCCAGTCTGACCGTGTCGGGCCTTAGGGCTTCAGGACAATCGGCAGACTGGTCAAGCAACCCACTTCCATCAACCACCCTCGAGCAACCACTTCCAGTCTGACCGTGACGGGCTTAGGCTTCAGGACAATCGGCAGACTGGTCAAGTGCCAATTCATCCATCCACTTCGATCCACCGCTTCAACAGACCACTCCAACAAACCACTTCCAGTCTGACCGTGGCGGGCTTAGGCTTCAGGACAATCGGCAGACTGGTCAAGTGCCAATTCATCCATCCACTTCGATCCACCGCTTCAACCCACCACTTCAATCCACTTCCAGTCTGACCGTGGCGGGCTTCGGCTTCAGGACAATCGGCAGACTGGTCAAGCAACCCACTTCCATCAACCACCCCAGTTAACAATCAACCCCCCTCGAGCAACAACTTCCAGTCTGACCGTGGCGGGCCTTAGGGCTTCAGGACAATCGGCAGGCTGGTCAAGTAATCCACTTCGACCAATCACCCCAGTTAACAATCAACCCCCCTCGAGCAACAACTTCCAGTCTGACCGTGGCGGGCTTCGGCTTCAGGACAATCGGCAGGCTGGTCAAGCAACCCACTTCTATCAACCACCCCGATAAACCACCGCGATAAACCACTTCCAGTCTGACCGTGGCGGGCTTCGGCTTCACGACAATCGGCAGACTGGTCAAGTAACCCCATCCATCCATCCACCACTTCAATCCACTTCTAGTCTGACCGTGGCGGGCTTCGGCTTCAGGACAATCGGCAGACTGGTCAAGTAATCCGATCCATCCATCCACTTCGATCCACCGCTTCAACCCACCGCTTCAACCAACCACTTCAATCCACTTCGATCAACCACTTCCAGTCTGACCGTGGCGGGCTTCGGCTTCAGGACAATCGGCAGACTGGTCAAGTAATCCGATCCATCTATCCACTTCGATCCACCGCTTCAACCCACCGCTTCAACCCACCACTTCAATCCACTTCGATCAACCACTTCCAGTCTGACCGTGGCGGGCTTCGGCTTCAGGACAATCGGCAGACTGGTCAAGTAATCCGATCTATCCATCCACTTCGATCCACCGCTTCAATCCACTTCGATCAACCACTTCCAGTCTGACCGTGGCGGGCTTCGGCTTCAGGACAATCGGCAGACTGGTCAAGTAATCCGATCCATCCATCCACTTCGATCCACCGCTTCAACCCACCGCTTCAACCCACCGCTTCAACCAACCACTTCAATCCACTTCGATCAACCACTTCCAGTCTGACCGTGGCGGGCTTCGGCTTCAGGACAATCGGCAGACTGGTCAAGTAATCCAATTTGATCAACCACCCTCGAGCGACTATTCCAGCTTGACCGTGGCGGGCCGTTTGGCTTCAGGACAATCGGCAAGCTGGTCAATCACTTCGCCTCGATCAATCCACTTCCAGTCTGACCGTGGCGGGCTTCGGCTTCAGGACAATCGGCAGACTGGTCAAGCAACCCACTTCCATCAACCACCCCGATAAACCACCGCGATAAACCACTTCTAGTCTGACCGTGGCGGGCTTCGGCTTCAGGACAATCGGCAGGCTGGTCAAGCAACCCACTTCCATCAACCACCCCGATAAACCACCGCGATAAACCACTTCCAGTCTGACCGTGGCGGGCTTCGGCTTCAGGACAATCGGCAGACTGGTCAAGTAATCCAATTTGATCAACCACCCTCGAGCGACCATTCCAGCTTGACCGTGGCGGGCCGTTTGGCTTCAGGACAATCGGCAGGCTGGTCAATCAACTCACTTCGATCAATCACCCCAATTAACCCCTCCAATCAAACCGCCTCGAGCAACAACTTCCAGTCTGACCGTGGAGGGCCTTACGGCTTCAGGACAATCGGCAGGCTGGTCGATCAATGGGCTTCGATCAACACCTCGATCAATCAACTCCATCACCCACCCCGATCAACCACTTCCAGCCAGACCGTGGCGCGCCCTTGGGCTTCAGGACAATCGGCAGACTGGTCAAGTAATCCACTTCGGTCAACCACTCCAACCATCAGTCTTCTCCAATCACCCTCGTCAAATTATCAGTCTTTCGAACAACCATCCTCCCAGTTCAATCAACTATCCACATTTGACCACCCACCCACAATGCTTGAACCTTGAAGAATGCGGATGAAAATGACAAGGCCTTGGACGATAAGAGCTCCGCAGGAGGCTGCTCGTCAGAGAGAGGGGGATAGGTTGCCCGATATCCATATTCAGCCACCGACGATGCTTGCCCTTTCGAGAGGAGGAACGAAAACAGGCGGCCTTGAACAACATCTCTCTACGGGAGAGACTGTCATATACCATGTCACTGTTACCCTTGCTCAATATATCACATTTCGTCCATCAGCCTACATATTATGTAGCGTATATAAACCTTTCTGTGGGTATACGCTAGAGGTTGGAAGTAATCCTTCAGCTCTCATATCGACAAGCATTGGTGGGGTGCATTCAAGGACTGGCTGAAAACTCTGTATCTTTCTCAATATACCCTTCGATCGTTTTCCTGGCCACTTGTAGACTACCTTGGACAAATCCAGTACTGCCATTCCTCTAGGCTTCACCCGCAGGATCAACCTCTTCTAGGCTGGGGATGTCCCGGGCGGACAGTCTCAGCCAAGCTCCATTTTGTTTAAGAGACATTGTTGGAAATAGGTTTCATTAGTTTTATCCCTTTTAATCATTTTCAGACTCTCACATCTACCATGACCCGACTTACTTTATTGCCAAAAAAGTTGTCACTAACAAGGCCGAGCTGGGCTAATGGTAGGGCGGGTATACCGTCAGGGGGTTGTGAGGGGAGTGGGAAGGCGGTCTGATAAAGGCGGTAAAGCGGGGTATTTATAAAGAGCACCCGCTTCTCTTCCCTACCTAGGTAGATACATATATTCTCTGAGCATCGTACCATCCAATGAACACAATGACTGTCGAGATGCATTTTTCCTAACTGCCTATTCTAGATGATATTTGTCCACTTTAGAAATGCTCCAAATATTAATAAATCAGTGACTGATAGAAGCGGGACATATGTACTGAATAATATATTTCTGGATTTCAGCGACGTGATGTTCCATAACTATGTATGTATCACTCCCGTAGACCTAGTTAGTCACAGCACTCTACGGCCGCAAAAGCGTAAGTGCTCCCCCAACCAGGTGTAAGCTTCCGGTCACAAAAGCCTGTATTCCACCTTCTTGTGCACTGATTCGTTTTGCGAGATTCAATGCCCCCTCAATAGTCGGCTCACTGAAGACCTTGGCCTGATTATCGAAGTCTTGCCACGACGAAGAGTATGTAGCGTAAAGATTGCGTAATGGCGTTTTGGGCACGGTGACGGTTTTATCTGTCACCGGAATAGTCAGTTCGACACCTTTCTACAACAATAGCTTGGTTACTTGCCTATTCTCGTGGACTCATCCATTCTCACCTGGTTTATGGTGAAGATGATATGATCTGGTCTCACATTGTATTCCAAGAGAGCATGCGCTAGACAGTTCATGAGGCTCACTCTATCACGTTCCTTAGATAGGTGGCTGAAGATAAGAACACAACACCTGGACCAATTCTTAGTCGACCTATGATGCGAATGAACTAAGCTGACCAACTAACCTCGGCGGATTTAGGACGTTGATGTTGTTTGAAAACCATTCCGCTGCTTGTTTGACGCTCAGATCGTTGTGAGCCCCATCTACAAACCATTGAGACGTCCCCTCTTCTATAATCTCGAATCGCCCGGCCCAGGAAAAGTTGTTGATGCCCCTAGCAATATCCTCGGAGTTCATTGTATGGCCAGGTGCTTTGAGCTGCAGAAACATTCTAGATAGCGCGAGTGCCAAGGAGGAATTTAGGCGCTGTACTGGGATACTCAGCACTCCGACATCAGTAGAGAGACAATTATCAGGCGGAACGAATGTCAGAGTCGTTTTATTTTCGGCGGCACGATCGCACAAGACTTTTATCGCTCCTGTTTCCTGTGGCACCGAGAATGCAGGTGCTTCAGCCTTAAAAATCCCTGCTTTGTGCCAAGCAATGTTTCCGAGCGTAGGGCCTAGCTGCCTAATATGGTCTATCCCAAGGGAGGTAATCCCTGTCACGATGGGCTTCTGTATGACGTTAGTGGCATAATACTCACCGCCATGGTGAGTCTCGAATATTGCAGCGTCAACATTCTCTCTGATGAATACATGGAAAGCCAACAAAGCCAAACACTGTAGGTACCGAGGCTGTTTCGTGGTTTCGACATCCTGTCCTGGACCCAGAGAAGCAAGGCCTTCCCATACTTCAAAAAAAGTACTGCGTAAAGAGATCCTCTGATATTGGCTGGTTGTCAATCTGTATCCTCTCTCGGACGCATTGTAAGTCTGGTGAGGTATATAGCCCTATCCGCTTTGGGAATCCCGTTCTTTGACCATGCGCATGCAGGAATGAGCGGGTGAACGCGCAGGTACTCCCTTTGCCCTTGGTCCCGGCGACGTGGATGATATTAATGTCATTAACATCGCTCTCCTAGGCCTAGTCAGAACGACAGCCGTACAAATGGAATCTATCGTTCATTTATACCGAGTGTCCCAAAATTTGCAGCCACTCTCTCATTCCAACTAAGCTGGGCACCCCTCTCATATTGTGGTTATCGTTAGGAATCGCTGTTCCCTGATGGGTTGGAGATACTGCTGGGGTTTCGGGTCGGGCTTTACGCATTCGCGTCGCTAGGAGTCTGAGGGCATTCTTTGATTGTTAGATAAGACGTTATACACGTTGGGAAATAGTACCTCGTAGCTGTGATTCATAGTTATAGTGAATTGGAATATACAGGCTTGAATATCGACGGTTGTCTTGAAATAGGTGTTAGCCTAGATGAAGATGCCTGCTCTCGGCTGTTGGTGGCGTGGGTTCTTTCTTGAAATATTGCCAATATAACCATTCAGCATGGGATGATTGAAAAATCTCTTGCAAAGATAATAGTATGAAAAAGACGACGCAAGAGGTATACTAAAAAACTGTTTAATCTCTTTGTCCATGGGGGAAAAGGGGGAGAGCCCATATTTATGGACTTCTTCCTCTCACGTCAACATGGCAGATGAAAGGAGTCAACGAGAATCAAGAAGATGGGGCCGAAATTACTAAATGTAGGCGGGATTAAAATGTTGGGACGCTGTTTCAGTGTGATGATACGAAGAAACAAAGAACAAGACCAAACTGAATACGGCCGAAGATGCTAGTCTAGCTTTGGCAGGAGTCAGTGTTTCTTTCAGGATCAAATTAGGGGTTAGTGTTGAAACAAAATAACATGTTAGTCACTGAGCAGGGACACCAATGACTCTTGGGTAAACAGTGCCTTATTCTGAAATGTCTTCGAAGGCATATCCGATAAGATTAACCGTGACAGGGTGTACGAAGTACCTACACTGAGCTTGCTAATACACTTATTAGGTTCTTATGTGGTCTCCTGAAAATGAATTACGTTTTTGGGAAACAAAGAGAATATCCAAGCCAATCAGTCGAGATGCGGAATGGAAAAAAAAAAAAAAAAAAAAGAAAAATTCATCAAAGGCCCTCTAATCCACACCCGCCTTCTTCAGAAGGTCAAAAATCAAATCGTGCCATTGGGAATTGAACAATGGGATCCAGAATACTCGCGGCTCTGATGCGATATTTGCCCTCCCCTCTTGGAGTAAATCTTTGCTTCCCACTTCGCCGGTCATCATCAGCGCATGGGCTATGGAGCATCGAACAAGACCGGCATTAAATCCAGCATTCAGCTTGATACGATCCAGGACCCTTAGCGCATGCCTCCAACATGATATGGCCTCTACCCACTCTGACTTTCGATGAGAAATCCTCGCAAGAGATACCCAGGTATGGAAACTATTGACATGTGCCTTATAGTCTGGGAAGCCAGATGACGGCAATTCTCGCTGAAGATCTGTTAGGAGTGAAGCCGCTTCGGCGTACATGCTGCGTTGCAGGTAGGTCTCCGCCAGCGACACCTGCAACCTTCTCCCAGTGGGACTGTTTTGCGTCCTATTTTCTCTCATCGGGTTCAATTCTTGCTGCAGGAGCTTTTCAGCATCGGCAGGCTGACCTAGTTCGCAATATAGATCTGCCACCCCGGAGAGAAGAACATGATACCAACCTGTGCCTTCAAAGTAGTCGTCAAGGAGACTGTCTCGCAGAACGCCTTCCAGGAGGCCAAATGCTTCTCTAAACAGACCCTAGTAACGAAGTATCTTCTCTATGGTTGTATCGCGTGCCCTTAATGTTATTGTTTCAAGTGTAGATGCCTCCCTACCCAGCGGCATCCACTCCATTAATTCCGCTTTCGCCTCGTTAAGCTCTCCTTGGCGGATGGGATTCTCGCAAAAAGAAATGATCAGCTCCCCACGCTGCGCGTTGAATCTCCTGCTAATATCCAGTTCCTCTGGGCTGGATAAAGCGACGTCTCTTAGAAACGTCTGCAGGGCGTATTCTGACTCTCGCGGCATCCCAGACATTCTCATAACGGAACTGTCTCTGTACGCAAGCCATGAACTTAGATACGGATCACGATCATTCTCGAGTAGCTTTTTGGTACGACTGATTGCTTCAACCTTCCACTTTGCATCCGAAAACCGTGACGCGGCAAGGAGAGTTGATGCAAGTTCGTGCCGAAAGGAGGTCTGATCTCCGTGTCCCAGACACATGGAATCGTATTCGAAAAGTACTCGACTCAAGTGAGGTAGTATGATTCTTCCGCTTTCTCCGCATCTGTATGTTCGGTCAGACCTTGAATTCCGCACTGTGAATAGACCGGACTTACAGTGGTTCAATGTATCCGTTTCTTGGAAACGCGTGACAAACTAGTAATATTGCTTGCCATCGCCACCTACTCACATCTGATGGCGGCAATCGGTGTACTGCACAGTACTGAACCAGAGGGTGGATAGAGAAGTTCCTTAGTCCGTTCGATTCCTGGTTACAGGAAATCAACGAAAACGAAAGCAGCTTTTCAACAGAATTATCGAATTCGAAGTCAGCCTGTATGATCTTCGTCAAACATTCATCCACGCCTTCGTCCTCCGCACGAACTTCGGTCACCTCGCCATCAATGCCCTACCGTTTCTGGGGGGACGAGCCTCGGTGCAACATCAACTCAGGGATGGACGCCTGGTCTAGAAACGAGAAAAGAAGTAGAAGGTTGGTAGCAGCTGGTGATTCCTGCTCCACTTGCTTGAAATTGATCTCCCACGCTGTCAGGATGGCTTGATTAGTGTCTCCAAGACGGGTCGAAAACCGCAACAACTCGTTCCGACGAGTTTTGTAAAGTTGATGATATTCCCCAAGAGTTCTATGCCTTGAGCGTAGAAATGCCCCTGCATGTACCAAAGCAAGGGGAAGCGATCCAAGAAGGTCCGCAACGTCCCTGGCTTCTTCCATTTCGTTGTCTGTGGCGTGTCGAACACCAGATCGCTCGAGCAGTAACTGCGCCGCGTCTTCAGTAGTCAAGGGTTTGAGCACGTGGCCTTCCTGAGCTATTTCACCGATGATCCCTTGATCTCGTGTAGTGAATATGACGTGACCCCAGTTCACAGCAGGCAGGTACTTTCTAATTGGCACTGAGCTAAGATCGTCCACGTTATCAAACACAAGCAGCCACTGGGAGTTCTCGGCTCTAGATAGCCAGCTCCTGACCGAGTTGATCTTATTTTTCGATTCGCCGAGCTTGAGGAGGTTATGCAAGCGATCAAAATATGCTTCAAGGGAAGCCACCGAGGCTGCGTTCATCAAGGCCACCCCAGTCTTGTACTGGGACCTTGTCTGTAAAACGTAGTGCAGAGCTGCTTGCGTCTTGCCCAGGCCACCTGTGTTCAATTAGGATCACATCGAGGAAAGCCGTAAAAGGACCGTACTCACCAAGACCGCACAGCGCAAATGTTCGCCTCGTTGGAGATTCACTTGGGTCGCCGTAGAAGAATGTCTTCATGGTCTCCAGAACATCGTCCCTGCCGCAGAAAGACGGACATGGCAATGTTGTAATATCGAATGGTATTGCAAGCACTGTTGAGTATTAGCACAAGTTGGGCTGAGACCTCATAAAGGCAATTCTCAGACAGGATCCATACCCAACTCTTGACCAGATGTCGACTGTGCCGTGGAGCCACCTTGGAAGTCCTGGGCAAGCTTTTGTAGTCTACGTAATACAGGCCGGAAAGTACGGTCTTGGAGAGACGTGAATCTAACAATATTCCGGTGGTCGGCAAATTGAGGAATGGCGATCTCATGAGGGACGTTCAGAAGTGCGGACTGTTGTTTGACAATCTGCGAGCTTATAAGCAATGCGTTAGCTCAAGTGCCGGGGGTTAGTTACCAGCTTCCTTAAGAAGGGGCCAATCGACGTTAATTCCAGTTCATAGAACGAGATGAGCTTGACTTTGTTCCTTCTTTTACAAAAGTCTTCAGTGATTTCCAGTAGGGCTTGCGAGTCCTTTTGCAAGACCCCAATGAGAGTGCGCGGCGGTCTCATTGGCGAACAGGCCGAAACAATGTTCGCCATAAGCTTTCCCATCACTGCAAGGCTGCTACCATTGTGAGGGGTACCTTCATCAAGTCAGAGTAATCAGAGTATCTTGGCCGCGCGGATCCTACCAAGAAACAGAACCCCATATACTGATCGTTGCACCTGCTCTTGTTCTTCGGAACAGCCAATCAACAACGCCTATATTTGGTGAGTACCGGCTGGAGGGCTATACAGTGACCGAGCTCACCTTTTTCGCCACAATTCCACCTAAGCTGTGGCAGACGAAGACAATAGGTCGTGATTTCTCCTTTACGCGGGTTAGTAAGGACGTTCTTTTTCTCTTCTTTTCTTCTCAAAGAAGTGTTCTGGTCTTCTTACTTCTTCTGTTGTTCTGAAATCGACCAATTCGTTGAGGAGTTTTGAGGATATACTACGCAAATCTTGCTGCGCTGTAAAATTCTTGAAACGGGCATTGTATCCAAATGTCATTATCCGAATATTGGGTAGTGCTTCAGGCAGTAGGTCCTTCAACCACATAACCCCCGTTTTTTGGTGAGTCCATGTGTCGATGGCATCCCCATTTAATCCATGAATGGCAACCAAAGTACAACGTTAGTCATACTTCTTTTTCTTTCACTATGGCATCACTCTTTGGGAAATATAACTTACTCGGACAGTACCACACTAGAAGAATGATTCTTCTCCTGCGTGGTGAAATTGAAATTAGGATCATGAAGAACAGTCAACCCGTATCTTTCTTCTCCAGTCATTGCGCAATTTTTATGTAGGGCTCCTAGGTTGCAGCGAATGGATGGTCTATAATTGACGGGCATTTCAGTGATTAAAAGGGAAAGGCACATAATAAGGAGGGAGACCTGTGTCGATCAACCAAGTGCGTTTTACTTGCATCAGTGGCATTAAACCAGCACACGAATGTCTCACAACAATCTGAGTCGCAGCCTTGATATGTCTTATATTTGTCCAGAGACACTACATTTTCAGTCACCGCGTTGTGGTATACCAGTAATACCCATCTGCCTACCTACGTAGGTTGGTAGAAACCTTGGTGAATACATAGTCACCAGCCTTACCCATGGATAATAACACGGCTTCATAGCAGACTTTACATGCGATCTGGACAACGCGAAACACATAGTAATGCCTATATATGAATTACAGCATAGTATAGCAACGATTACCTATATTAACTTTCCCTTGTAGACTGTTTTATACGATATATACCTAAAGATAGTCTCTGGAAAGTTTCAGGAAATTTAATCAGTTGCCGAGACATACATGAGTGTATATTTCTAGCGTTCAGTGGCCTAATTTCCGATGCCATACTAATGCATGTTTCCGGTTGCTTCAAAATTGAGATATACAGAAGAAAATAGGGATTTTTCTATTCGCCAGTATCCGAAAGTAATGAAACAAGGTAAAATACAAGTTGTTGAGGCTAGGCGCAAAATATATGGGGGCATAAATAACCGGATAACGTCTGGCGGGTGTGGATATGACCAAGCTAGACCATGCTCCTACATGTACTCCCTAAGCGTAACAGCCCTCCGGTCATGGAGTGACTCCTCTTTCCCTAAATATGAATACCCAGGGATGCCTAGTCTGGTTACATCCCTATAGAATGCTGGATGTGACCGGATTATAGATACGCTGATTGGTGACCATAGGGCCGGCTGGCATGTCCGAAACAGCGGGACCTTGGAAACGTCGATCTTTTTGGAGAAAATGAGCATTTCTTTGTTCTGTACTGTATAAGTCCTACGTAAGCGTAACCCTATGGTGCATGCGCATAGTATATTGTATTTTCTACTTAAAATGGGAGCGGATGTTGCAGATCAAGGTATGTATGTAGACCAACAAAGAACTAAATCCCCCGCTCCCGCCCCAACCCCCAACCCCCAAAACCACATAGAGCTAAGTTTCTAGAGTGAGCATATTATACTCCCTCGTCAATTAAGATGGTTTTTTTTCCTTAACGCCCCAATTGCGAGGTAAATGTGGGCTGTAAGAGTGGCGTCGGCTCTTCCCTACATGTAACCTCTGGCCTATCAATGTGTATTTGACGTGGAAGTTCAGTGGCAACGAGGCAGTATCTAGTCTAGTGTGCTTCCGAGCGCTATCCTAGCGCAACTATTACCAGAAACTTATTCCAAGCGCTTAGAATAAGGTCTGCTGGCTCAGATGGATCAGCCGTGGGGAAGATCTCTGAGCCAAAAAAGGGGTGAAGTATGTGCACTTCGGGCTTCTCTCCCCTGCATATAGCAATCGACCTATGTAACAGCTGAAGAGTGGAGTATATGCATGTATTAGCAAATATCAGGATGTGCATATCGCTAGTCTATGCAATCCGAATCCAATGAAGATCACCTCTGCAAGCAAAATAAATGTTTTGTGTAAACAGAGGGAACATATAAATTGCAGAATTCCTGACCGAGCCCACTTCAAACCACTCAACCTTTTTGAATAACTTCAATCATCTCCATATATCTTGTTTCCCACCATCGATTTACTATTTTACCGATATGAAGACCTCCCTTGTTGTTAGTGTCTTGGCAACCTTTGCCAGTCAGCCCTCAGTCTTGAGGAGGGGAGTTATACAATCGGATCTAGTCTCCAAAGCAATGAAGTCTTGACCCAGACCGGGATCGGCACGCCTCTGACATTCTATCCCAAGCGGGATGGTGGATCTTCCC
Organism: Penicillium chrysogenum; assembly: GCF_028827035.1. Lineage (NCBI taxonomy): Eukaryota > Fungi > Ascomycota > Eurotiomycetes > Eurotiales > Aspergillaceae > Penicillium > Penicillium chrysogenum. Next base: position 275,513 of record NW_026622749.1, on the reverse strand, counting down.
AGACTTGGCACTTCACTCTCAGCAGCGCCAGCCAGCGCGATTTCCTGATTTCCGACCCTGCCGGTAACTTCATCAACTGTGGCGATGAAGCAGGTTCTCCTTGCATCGTCGGATCGGAGCAGGAGATTTACACCACCGAGCTTGTTGGTGATAACAGCTATCAGCTCGTTGCAAAGAAGTCCGGATACTTCTTGCGCACCGATGGGGATGGTTTACAACTTGCTGAATGGGATCAGAGCCCTAACGAGGTATTCGTACTGGAGCCGGCTCAATAGTAAGTCATGAAGGTACCGCTGTAAAACAGAACAATCAAGCTGATCCAATTCAGGAAAAGAAAGAGATATTCTGTTCGACTTGGTCATACGAGATTGGTTGTTTGACGGAGGAAATGATGGATCTTCCACGCAGCCATTAACCTCGACGGTCCGTGGAAGACTTGAAAGTCACAGACTGAGGATGATGTATGGTTATGCGCGCAACTTACTCATTCCCTTCATGATCTCCTCTCAAAAATGCTTAGAGTATATGAGCTTCATTTGGTTTGTTGTCAAAACGCACATTCGCATTGTACGTAGGTTCATTGTAATATCTATACCAAATAAGTGCAATATATACACATGTCGTAGGTGATGTCAGTAATAGTCTTGGGCAAACTTTTGGTTAGGATCCGTGGAAATAAAAACCCAAGTCCTCTCGTCGGTCGTCTTGCACACGGGCATATCTGCAATACCATAGTCAGCATCACGATGGACTTCCATGTCGATGAGCACCCTCGAAAGGAAGGACGTACTCTAACATAAGCCGGAACATATAGACGTCCATGTCATCATTCCGGAGTGTTTTAGCAGCCCATGACTGCCCTTCCTCACCAATAGTCCGAGCAATCTCCATGCCAGCAGGATCGTGCTCGAAGAAGCGCACAATCTCAGCGATTTCGTTGCCGTCCTTGTTGAGTGGCACGTAGTGGACCCAGGGGAAGAGAAGGTTCTCGTGCCATTCTCGGAAAAAGGTCAGCTTGAACGGAACGCTCTTGCTATTCAAAAACGCATAGAATCTCCCGCTGTAAGCGTGGCCATCCATATCCAGTAAGTAGCGGTATTTCCACGCCTCATTTTCGTCGTCTCGACCCACGACATCGAAAAACATCTTCTCGTCAGAACAGTCCAGTCCCTCACAAAAGACAATAGCAACGAAATGGGCGTTGAAGTATCCGCTGACCTCCGTTTGATTCGCCCTACGAACTTTCCATCCTTCGTCACCCCCAGTGCTGCATGTAGACTCTGCCATGCGTTCCAAGATGGGATGTCCTAGTTTGTGTTCTAGCGATGCAACCACTCGCTGGCGCTGCAGAGTACGCCAGGATCCATCATGGCTGAGCCCTCCGGTACTGCCTCCTCGCCAGTAGATTTGCCCCTTCCTTGACTCCCACGGGATATCGTGGTCCGATTGATAGCCTCCGACCTTCTCGTAGTACCATGGCGACGGGATAGGAATATCTTGGAAGGACGATAGATGTGATGTTGAGAACATGGGGACTAGCTCGTTCGTGAGCTTGAAGGCATTGGGCCGGTCAAAAATCCCAAGGATATGCTTCAGTGAGGGACTATTGCAAATATCGCTAAAGGCTGTTTGATTGAACACGAATCCTAAAGGCTCCATAGCAAAGGTGCTAGAATTATCCGGCGCATTGCCATCGAGGTTCATAGCCGGGCTATCGGGTGGGCACGACAGTCGACAATAAAGCCAGGTTTCTTGCTGTCTAAGATTAAGATACCTGGTTGTGAACACTTCTTGAATGTGTTCCGTAGAGATATTATTGTCGGAAAAACGATTTACCAACGAATTGCCATTCAAACGAGCCTGGGCTGTATAGCCTTTTGTTACCAGTCTGTGTAACTCCTCGTGAGGAACAACGACCCGCGGCTCATCGTGGACGTTGAACACGAGATCCATGTCGGGCAGCCATTGGGCAAATTTGCTGAACTGTTTCATTGTGGCATTTCCTTGGTAATCTCCCTGGCCATTGCCTAGGTGAAATGGCTTGCCATTTCGAATTGATATACCCATCACTCCATTGTCTCGGCCTAGATCCTCCCTGACACGGGAGCGGATTGTACTTGGGGAAAGCCCCCAGAAAGGCTGTAAAGAATGGTATATCATGTCGTATTCGTCGATCAATACCGTGTTCCGCTGCGTCGCAAACTCGTACCATTCATCGAAGTAGGGAGGTGGCGGCATATTATATCGTCGACGATATTCTGTGGCTGCATCTTCCAATGATCTGGACTGGCGCATCAATGTTTCGTTGAATGATTGTGAGGCGTCGGACGTAAGTTTGGTGATGGGGTGGTCGCACCAGCGCTTATTGGCAATGGGGTTCAATTTCGCCGGGAGTGGCGGGAAACACCGAAGGAAGAAAATCACCGCTGCCACTGAAAAAGCCACGGTCCAAGTCTTCTTTGTGATCCGGACATGGTAGTAGGATGTTTTCTCTTGAGCTCCCCCAAAGAAGCTGGTAGTTCCGTTGACCCCAGGGCCCTGCCCGAAGAGCCTCAAGAATAGACAAAATGCCGGCTCGTAACGCCCCGAGCAATGCGATAACCCACATTCGAGGCCGACAGGCAGTAGACAGCATGGTATTGCGCGCAGTCAACCTCGAAACTGTGAAGCGCCTAGGAAGAGGAAAGACAGCCTTTGGTGAGAGACTCGAGATTGGCAGGCTATGGGGATCCGGCGCTTAATTATCGTCACACGTCACATCAAGTTTACGAGACGGGGTGGAATTTCGTCGGCTCAGCCCCGAACAAAGAAATAGGAATTCTTTGGCTCGATTGGGTGAAAAACAAAGCCAAGCGGCTTAGCTCGTACCCATGCGGGACGGTCACATATTCGTCTCGGCTTTCATAACACAACGTCGCTTCCAAGGTTCCCTTGTTTTCCACATACTGAGGACGGAGCGTATGTGTCTAAAAGAAAAGAATTCATATATTTAGAATGGTTGTCTCCCGAAACAAAGGAGATTCAAATACATCCGAATCCCCTGATCATAATGTGGGAGCCAAAGTACGTTGCTCCACTCAGCCTGCATGCACGCCAATGCAGGCTAGCTATAGCCCAGCTATACTCCGTACATTCACACACGAGGCTAACTCTTCGCAGCGACTAGTGAGGAATGCAGGAAGCCTAGGTGCTACAGTGTGGAGTGTAGTATGATCGCAATCCTCATTGCACAAAGCTTCTTAAACTGTGTGTAGGACTGGTCTGTGTAAATTGGAGTCTTTCACATATATATATTTCATACTCCTCTCAATAGGTCGACGACAATGGCAATGGTTTATCTCACTCGAAGACAATTCGCGCCTAACAGGAAAAGTGACAATGAACGAAAAAAGATCTAAACATAACGATTGAGAAGGGAAGGTCACGACCTCAAAATCTCCTTGACTATATCCACCACATCTTCAATCATCTTTGCCTTTGATTGGGTAGAATCTAACATGAGCACATCCGGCTCGTCAGTTGGGTCCTCCATCAGATCAAACTGTGAGTCCACCATCGAAGACTTCATGTAGTGGTTTTCGGTCTCAGACCGTGCCATCACGCGATCCTTCAACTCCCCGCTGTCGGGCACAGACAAGAACAAAAAGGTTATCGTAACAGGGAAATCAAACAGCTGCGACAATCGTCGAAGCTCGTCACGGTACACAGTGCGCACTGCTGAGCAAGTCACAGCCAATGCGGGGGACTCTGAGTGCTGTAGGCGATCCATGACTGCACCGCGAATGTGAGCCAGCCAGTCCCAGCGGTCAGAGTCTTGCAGGGGCATATTTCTAGTCATCTTCTGACGGGCGAGGCTGGAGTGGAGATCATCACCCTCAATGACAGGGACATTCAGTTGCTGGTTCAAGGCCTGCGCGGCGGTACTCTTTCCGCAACCACAGGGACCGATCAAAAATAATACATCGCGAGCTGCAGCGGGGGGGCGAGGATTTACCCCAGCATTCTGTGCTGAAGTAGTTGGTGAAGCGCGAGGTGAAATCTTTGTCCAGACCCTTGGCGCGACCGAGTGCCAGTGACGCCGCCTGGGCCTTCTTCGTGTCGTAGAACAAGGCTCGACTGGGGTTATCATTATCATACTTCGAAGCGAAGAACTCTAGCAACTTGGTAGGCGGGTTGACTTCGGCATCCTGGTCGGAATCTCGGAGACGGTGCAACCAGCTTTGTTTGGGGAGTTGCTCAAACTCCAACCCAGCCTCCCTAAGCTGGGGCAGTAGGTCGTGAGTCCAGTGGACTAGCGTCGGGTTCGTGACATTCATGACCTCATCTGCGACGGGAGCTAGACTGAGCTCGATAATACTACTGGCCATGACGTCGACTGGAGTCCAGCTGAGAACATCATCCAGTTGAGGCAAAGCGTTGATTGTCTTAGCAGTCTGCAAGATCATAGGAATTGCCTCGGTAGCATTCCAGATACCGTGAGTAGTATCCGCGACGATCTGTCCCGCACGAAGGACTCGCGCAGTCATACCAGTGGCATGAGCAGCTCTGTTTACAATGTGCTCCGTGACCAGCTTGGACTGAGCGTATCCCATGCCCTGCGCATAGGACAGCGCCTCGGGAAGCGCCTCGGGGACCCAGTTACCGGGAGTGCGCGCGACAGTACTAACTGAGGAACAGAAGGAGAAGGAAGCCGGGCGCGGACCTTGAGCACTCAAGCAAAGATCCAAAAGATTGCGGGTCGCGGCAATACAAGGCCCCTCGAAACTTTCCAGGGCCCAGTTGAAGTTCACTGACCAAGCGCAGTGAATCACGGCTGTAACCGACTTCTTGATATGTGCATAAACTTCAGTGCCGAGGCCCAAGTCGGTAGAGTTGGACAGGATTGAAGGAAGAGCAACAATCCTGCGCTCCGCGGCTGGTGACAAGGTAAACAACAATCCGCGAGTGCGGAGACTTTGGGCTACACGTCTGCGGGCAGCAATTGTGGTGTTAGCTCGCACGAGACAATAGACCTTTTTCACTCGGTCTGACTGGGCGAGTTGAACAGCAATGTGGGCACCCAAGGATCCAGTAGCACCGGTGAGCACAATGTGGTCGCCATCATCATCCCGATCAACGGGGATATGTGTCTTGAAACCACTGCTGTGCTTCTCAATCAGATGCTGCATCCTATCCTCCACTGGGACCTTTTCCTTCGGAGCCTGGCCTGACCACAGGTCCACGATATGCTGTGCCATTGCCTCGATCGATGGGTTCTCGAAGACAAAGTTCCGCGACAACTTGTGACCACCGAGGTCTATGGTGCGTGCGATGACAGTTCGCATACGAGTTGACTGCAAACTGTCCATGCCCAAGCTAAAAACATCGGTATCGTTCTCCAAAGTGGCTGGATTAACGGATGGTGCAATCTCGAGAAGAGTCTCCCGGAGGAATCTTAGAAGCTCAGCGCCATCTAGAACCTGGTCACCCTGCACATCAGGCTCCTCATAGGTCTCATTAATCTTTTCAGCAAAGTCCTTATAAAATGCAGAGCGAATGACCGTTCCTTTGTCGGTCTTTCGATAGACAGAGTCCTTGGGGAGAATGTGGACCATATCGCGAGACACATAGGCGTAAGCCGGCATTTCCGCATTGCACGCCTCAATATCGGGGAAAATATTGTCAATCAGCTCATCGTCAGTCTTGAAACTGCATTTATCGGAGGGGATAATGAAGAGACCAATACGAGGCTTGGTACTTCCAAACGCGATAGCTTCACCAACGTTAGGGTTTTTGCGGGCAACTCCTTCGATGGTCAACGGGTTTGCCTTCTCGCCATTCTCAAGAACCAGCGTGTCATCCAATCTGGCGTAATATCGCCACGCGTTTGGGGTAGTCGGGTGCTTTTCGAACAGGTCCTTGGTTGCGTACGAGTTGTCCGGGCGGTTGCTAGCAACCTTGGAAGGCCAGCCCTCCAAGACGGAAAGCTCGTAGATTCCAGGCATACCTGGCTGCTCCTCCCATCGAATATATGGCAGCAAGGATGGGCCCGGGCGGACATAGTCCCAATCCAAGTCCGAACGGTCGCGGAAGGAGGTCATGAGCTGACCGGTCTCTGTTGTTCCGTAATGAGACACAAGACGGACACCATTCTGGACCAATGTGTCTCCGATAGGCTTGGGGCAAGATGATCCACCAAACATCACAAGCTCAAGGCGAGCCATTTGTTGTAGGCCCTCGTCGATCTCTGCAAGTAGTTTCAGGGCGTACGGCACACCATACAGAACCTGAATCTCCTGGTACTTCTTGAGGGAGCTCAGCAGAATAGGGGCTGTGAGGGGCAAGCTGGAGTTGTACATGTAGATGATCTTCTCGGAGTGAATGGCTCTGAAGAGACAGCTGATTCCGTGAGCATGGAAGAGAGGTAGGGTGATGAAGCCCTTAAGTCCGAAGTTGTTGGCGTAGTTCCTCAGAGCTCCGGAGTGAGTCTGGTAGATGGGTTTGGGGTGACCAGTTGAGCCACTCGAGTGGATCACCCAGGTAATGTTATTGCTTTCGGTCGGACCGTGCAGATTGGACGCAGGAAGACAGGCGTTCGCTACTTCGTGCGAGGCTGCATCTGCTGGGGCCACAGCAGAGATATGAGTAGCACCAGTTCGCCTGGAAACTTTATCTCCGACAGCCTGGAAGCTTGAGTGGGTCACAAGGAAAGTGGCCTTAGTGGCCTCCAACAGACTGACATAAGCATCTTCAACGATTCGAGTTGACAGCAGGAGCACGGTATGCCCAAGCCGGGAGATGGCAAGCAATGAGATCAAGTATTCAAAATCAGACACACCCAGAAGACCGACTACCTGAACAGGGTCATTTGAAGACAGTCTCTGGGGAATGCCTTTGCAGTAGTAGACAGCCGCGGCTTCAACGAGAAGATCCAGCTGTTTTGGTCAGTATATCCGTGTGCACAAGAACGGGCGAATGAGGTCTGTACCTGGTGGGGTGTATAATACACATAATCGGTGCCAGATGATGGATATCCAACTATAGGTTTATGTGCTGCCTCCCCTGAAGCTTTGGCGCGCAAGAGGTCATTGACAGTATAGATGTCTTGCTTCGGGAGGGCAACCTGGCCAACTGACGTTATCGAGGGGGTATCCACCGGAAGCGCTGAGATAGCGGGTGTTGAGAGGACTGATGCTGCCATATTTACATATAGTGTGTCTCACTGAGTAGAAAATCTCCAAGTTGCAAGTCATGGAGATGGTGTTCCTTTTTACGTCGGGCTATGAATCCAGACTATCCGCCCGGGATAGTCCAGTCACCACATGAGCCAAGAGTACATGATCCATGAGTCTGTTTTGCCATGAAGCGAATTCCGATAAGAAAACATTGCATCATTGGCAGCCTTCGATGTTTGCGGGGGTTCTTTTCCGACACGGTCTCAAGGATTTCCGAAGTGGCGGAGAAACGTCCACGTGGGTCTCGGGCGGAAAAGGGCCGAGGGTGCATTGTGGGGCCGACCGCACGTACTAACTGGGTGTTGGCCATCGATGTTGATTTCACCGCGAGTCCACAGTAGATGCTGATAATGTCCATCACAAACCCCTCAACATTTTGCATGTTCTTTGTGAAATAGCCGAATTTGTAGTTGAAATGGGTTCTATTTGTGACCTCTGTTGCAAGTACTCAACGTGCATATTGTTCATGAAAGATATATACAGCGGAAGGTCGCATATTTCTCGCTGAGTGTTACATAGTTACAGGAATACAACCTTGAAATTTTTGGATGAGACGATTGTGATGTATCTAGTAATCAAATTCATAACATTTCAATGTGTGTCTATAGTGATCTCTAAACGGTGAACTTGATCTTGTTGGCTGGACCCGCTTCGACTGCAGCCTTGCGCACAGCTTCCTGTCCCACCTCCTCGAAAATATCATAGCCCCAATTCGCAGGGAAATTAAAGCGCTTGTGGCGCTCAAGATCGGTCAATTTGGCATACGCGCTATCCGGCAGAGTTTTCACCTGGAGGTTGGCCGCGATGCGCGACGGGGTCACACTCTTTGACAGTACAACAGTGCCGCGCTGTACACCCCAGCTGGCAAGAAGAGGGCCAGGGTCCATGTCGACCTCCCTCGCGACCTCGGCGACAACAGGGTCATCCACAGTACGAGGCTCTCCGGTCTGGTTATTGCCGAGGGGAGAGTAAGCTTCGATGATAATACCCTTGCTGCGGCAGAAATTGACCAGCTCGGGCTGCTGCAAGTATGGATGAGCTTCGATTTGGTTGGCTGCAGGCACAACATCGACCTTGCTCAATAGCTCTTCCAGGCGGCGAATGTTGAAGTTGGAGACACCGATCGCCTTTACTTTTCCCGTCGCCAGAAGCTTCTCCATCGCCTTGTAGGTGGTAATATAGTCGATGTCTGTTAGTTCGAAAACACCGTTCTCGTCCAGGGGGAACCACTTGTCGCCGCCTCGGAATGCACTGCGTGTATGTTAGTATCCTATTTCAAATCATTATTGGACATCATGAGTGGGCAGATAGCTTACCAAGGCCAGTGCATCAGGTATAAATCCAGGTAATCAACATCAAGATCCTTAAGGGTCTTGTTCAAGGCCGGCAGGACATCCTCAGGAGCGTGCTTTGTGTTCCAAAGCTTGCCAGTAATGAAGATCTCCTCGCGAGGCACACCGGACTTCTTGATACCAGCGCCAACCTCGGTCTCATTGCGGTAGATGGCGGCGCAATCGATGTGACGATATCCCTGCTTGAGTGCAACTTCGACCGCGTTCTCAACCTCAAGAGGTTTGGCTTGCCAGGTGCCAAAACCAACAGCTGGGATCTTGGCGCCGGTGTTAAGTGTAAAGTCTGTCTGGATGGTCATGGTGGATGCTAGGAGGAATGGAGGGAAGAGGAAGAAAGGAAAATAGGGCGTCACTGGCAATTAAATTGATCAACTGGGACTTATAGCATCAGTTGCGTCTGTTCATCTCAAGGAAAATAGTAGGAGCTGAAATAAGAACCATATTCGAAACATGATGCCCTTGGGTACAGCCAAGACGAGGTCGGAGGAAGGGTGGACCCGCGATCGGATAAGGGCGGAAAATGAAGAAGGAAAAGAACCCAGGCTCCTTGGCTTCGGCTAAGCAATTCGACAAAAAAGACCACGGATAACTGCCGAGGTCCCGGGGAAAGTCCGGGGTTGTGTCTCTTGAAATTCCCCGGATTTCTGCGTTGGCACATGGTCTGGGCAAATAATGTAATCTGTTACTAGGTACCTAGGTAGGGACACTACGTTGGTTCTATTCTTCCCGTATGTACATGCCTTGACTCCACATGTCTGAATCCCATGGCTAATGAGGGCAGACAAGTACTAAAACTCTAGGCCATAGTAACGATATCACGTCGCTGATTGTTGCCTCGGTTTATATTCTTGCCTTTATAACTGCATCGGGAATTCTTAGAATGCAAGTCACACTTCTCAACGGGTATCACCTTTTCCGCCTTTGCTGCTTAGGCAATTGTGCTATCACTCAACATCTCGGTGGGTTACCTCCATTGACTGAACGTGAAAGCGACAAAAGCGGACAACACAATTGGCCAGAGACATTACAAGTATATTTGGTACATATGATAATGGGGGGTATCGAGGATCCATAACTACTTGACCTTACTCGGAGCTTAGTATCACTGTGCCCACATCTATTCAAGTTCCGGAGGTGTTGACCAGACAGTGCCTTAACGGTGCCTCTCGAACCAAAACGCAGGTCAGAAGGCAACCTTTTACCCTAGATGAGCTGGACGGGTCAGCAAGGTCACAAGCAGCGAAGTAATAGATCACTCACAAATAGGCAGGCTATCATACTGCGGCCAAAAATCAAGGGCTAAACCATCGTTCGTACCAAGATGGTCCAGTAGAAATTCGGTCTGTGGATCAAGTAAAGAGGTCGCAGCATGATTGTCGACCCCAGCCATATTACCTGCTGCTTCTTCGCCCGGTCTTGTGAAAATAGCTTGCGTGGCTATTCTATCCCCCTCCATTTGTCCAAGATCAAGTACCTCGCGGTGATATGCGGTAGAAGGAGAAAATACACCGGCAGTAATGCTTTGCTGGTTGGTCCCATTATCAGGATGGATATGGGGGTTTCTCAAAGATGAAGGTTGCGATCTTGTCAGCTCTCGACGCAGACCCTGGAGTATGACACTGTATCTCCACGGTGGTGCATTCCGAGCAGTGGCATCGGCAAGGTGGGCCTGTGCTCTCTCGCATAATCTGTAGAGCGTGGATTCGTCCAACGGGGAGGAGACAAAGAGAACATCCGGGCTCTGGTCAAAGCGAATATTGACTGGCGAAATCCGACCCCGTTGGACTTGAATGAGATAGAGGTAAATGATGGATAATGCGTTGAAAGCAATATATTGTGAGTACCAAAAAGATGAAAAGAGCTGCTTCTCCTGGGCAAAGGTGAGAATCAAGTCAATCGCGTCTCGTGCTGCCGCCAGACATGTGCTGAGATAATATTGGAAGCTTGCTTCGCATTCGGGCCAGATACGTGCATAATTACGGAGCAACAGAGGCCGGGTGATGAATGTCAAAGCGTGGTACCGTGCCAGCTGTAAAACTGTCAGCTGGCGTCGCATCCCAGGCATCAAGCTGTCCGGATGGACAACACCAGACAGGAATGCCGGCAACTCGGCATGCCATTCGGCGACCCTCCCACACGAGTCTCGAATGATATCAATCTGGCCCTTGGTTGAGACCCCCGTGACCATATATGGCTCCTTGGCAGCCTGTGTCAGAATGCGAGCCAGCATGGTATGAAACACAGGGGCATCCATTAAGCAATCCCGGTTGGAGATTTTCTTTTCGTGCCGGGTCAGGTCTCGATCATTAATGCGAGTGGGAAGCTCTTCGTCCAAATCCTCATCTTGCCATAGGCGGGGCCGACCAAGAATCACGCTCAGGTATTTGTCCAGAGTGTACGAGCACCAGAGGACGCGGCGTCGGCATTCCTTTCGTATCAAGTCCTCTTCATCAATTCCAAGTCGTGGCCGCTTATTGTGGAAACCCAAGGCCATCATCAACTGAACTGTAGTCCCAAATGTGAACCATGCCTTGTGTGCTCTCGACGAGCTTAGAAGGTACAGCACCATCAAAAAACGAGCCTGAACCGACCCCAAACTCGGCGCCCCTGTCTCTTGCGACAGAAGGGATTCTGCCTTTGTATAATACAGCTCGCTTATTTGCCAGCCTGATTCGTCAGCATCTGTGATGTGCCCCTCTGAGTCTGGCTGAAACATTGCTGAGGTACAAAATATCAGAAGCAGAATTGCCCGAGAAGCTGTGTCTAGCAAGGCTTCTCGTGCAAATGTACCGCCTTCGTATAGATCATCGATCAGTAGCTCGACTGTCGGTCTGTGAAGGACGCGATAAGTCGGTGCTGCAAATTCAAAATATCGCCGGACCAAAACGTCCGCGGCTCGCCGATCAGGCCATTTGAATTCGGCTAGGCCAATATTGGGGACTATCCGGTCGCCATGGGAGAATATCGACACAGTTGATGCTGTCCCCTCACTCTGTTGGTCAACTAATAGCTTTGAGGGTGTTGTAGGCAGGTCCTGAACTACACGTCCAAGAAATGAATGCGCCGAGGTGGGCCCCAGGTATTGAGAAGCAATGTTAGTCGATCCTAGTTGACTTGGCGGGTCGACAGGAGTCACTGGCACAGTCTGCTCAAAGGCAGGAGCCGGAGATCTGTCGGAGACTTGGTATTGATTGCTGCCTCCACTCGAGCTTGTCGGCCGCTCTCTCCAACGGCTGAGAGAAGGTGGACTCACTGCGGCGCCTCTTCGGTAGGCAGCATCGTAGGTGCAAGACAGCTGCCGTTGTTCACAGGGCCCACAAGGCAATGTCCCCGTACACGCCTTCTTCTTCACTTTGCAGGCATCACAGGCGCGTGTCACCTTGCGCAGTTTACGTGCATCGCTGGCCATTTCCGACTACCGCAAGAGGAGCGGAAAAGTCAATGCACAGCCAAGCCGTTTTCAAGATTATGTACATGGGAGTTCGTTTAGTTTCTCCGACAATATTATCCGCTTCTCCGCTTCTCCGCCTCACGTGAGGAGGCTTAGACCCCAAGTCGGATAAAGTGCACATATATAATGGCGGATAAGCGGAGGACAAAGCAGGAAGGGGCGGGTAACTGATTTGGAATCCTCGGCAGGACCAACTTCCCCCGAAGAGGGGAATTGATATTCGACCGCCACTGAACTCTCGTTCTTTTTTACCCAATCAAAAGGACCCAAATGGGGCCACTTAGCTGGGTCGCGGGGAAGATATCGCGGGGGTGGGCTCGTGGCTCCAAGAAAACTTGACATCCCGTAACACGTGTAGCAGATGTGACCGCCATTAAGGAATAGTTAGGAGAACAAAGCAATCGTCTACGGGGTCTTTCCCTACGAGCCAACTTTGTTTTTCCGCATCCGGGGCGTATATATGTGGCTCGTTGCTAGGCTCGGTAGATAGTTTGTATCAACCGAATCTTTCGCCCCTTACTTCTCACCAAAGAGTGTGTGGTCGCAACTATGCCCCAAACTCAACTTGCTCCAGTGCCTCAAGCAGACAAAGACAATGAAAAATACTTCGGTTCCGAGGAAGTGGAAAACTACTCCAACATCATCACCATCGACGACAACCAAGTGTTGGGTCTAACTCATGAAGATGCCGAATTCTATAACAATTTCTCAGTTGAAAGGAGGAAAAATGTGTTACGGAAGGTATGCACCCCTAATATTGCACTACAAGGAAGTCAGTCACCTGGGTAACTAACCTTTTCTAACCCTACAGGTTGACATCCGACTAGTCCCCATGTTGGCAGTATTGTACCTCGTGTCCCATTTGGATAGGGCAAATATCGGAAATGCGAAGATTGCAGGCCTGGTTGAGGACCTAGGCATGAGTGGGATTCAGTATAACATCGCACTTAGCCTGTTCTTCATCCCATACGTTCTTCTTGGTTCGTTTCCTTATCACCGGGTCCCTGAGCCCTACCCTTGCTGACCCATGATAAGAGGTACCCAGTAACATTCTACTGAAGAAGTTTGCCCGACCATCTGTTTATCTAGGCTTTCTGGTAGTTAGCTGGGGAATCATCGTGGTCTTAACTGGTGTGGTGCAGAACTTCGGTGGCTTGGTGGCTGTTCGTATCTTGCTGGGTGTCTTTGAGTATGTCCGCACTGATCCATTCCTTAACCATAGAGGACTTGGAATGCTAATGTGAAAAATAGGGCAGGATTCTTTCCAGGCGCAATCTACCTATGTTCGCATTGGTATATGCCTAAGAACCTAGCTACCCGGATTGCTTTCTTTTACTGCGCAAGTGCATTGTCCGGTGCATTTTCCGGCCTGCTCGCGGCCGGAATTGCAAGAATGGATGGTGTTGGTGGTTATGAAGGCTGGCGCTGGATCTTCATCCTCGAGGGCCTACTCACCGTTTTGCTCGGAGTGCTTTGCTTCTTTCTTCTGATCGATTCCCCCCGTCTATCCACCAAGTGGCTGGACCCCGACGAGATTCGCTTCTTGGAGCTACAACACTTTATCAAAGACGGTGGCCGGTTCAAGGAAGAGCAGAAAAAGGCTTCATGGAAAGATATGCGTGCCGTGATGCTAAACTGGAGGATGTACTTGCTTGCCTATATCCTGCTTTGCCAATCGGCTTGTTCCTATGGTTTGTCACCTAATCCTAACCGAATCAAGTGTGATTGACACTTACCTCCCCCGCAGGAACAAAGTTCACCCTCCCTACTATCACGAAGGGAATGGGTTTCGAAAACACCAATGCACAGCTCATGACGGTTCCGCCCTATGTTGCTGGTGCTATCTCTGCGGTCGTTTTCTCAACGTTGTCTGATCGATTCTACTGGCGCATGCCGTTTGTGGTAGCTCCAGTAATGCTTATCGTGATTGGCTATTCGATTATCATGGGCCTCAAGGGCGATCTAGAAGGCACCAACATCGGGCCGGGCTTCTTCGCCATTATCTTGACATGTATGGGCATATATCCTACGCACCCGGCGACAACTTCGTGGACTATGAATAACCTGGCCCCATCAAACCGCCGTGCCATCGGGAGCGCATTCAACATATGTATCGGCAACATTGGTGGTATTATCGGCAGCTATATGTATCTCGATCATGAAGACCCGACTTACCCCACGGGCTTTGGCTTATCTTTGGCATTTGGAGGAACTGCTCTGATGGCAGCTTTGATTCTCGAACTGTCCTTCTTTTGGGGAAACAAGCGCAAGGCCAAACTCAGCGAGGACGAAATACGTGAGAATTACACCGATGAGGAGCTCCTGGACATGGGAGACAAGTCACCGCTGTTCAAATATACACTGTGAAGCAAATTTATCTTATCCTTGAGCATAATGTCCTCGACGACAAGACCAAGCGGGTCTTCGGAAATCTTGAACAATTCCGGGCCGGGGTCCATGGACATTGGGCGGAGCAATGCTCGCCACAGGAGGAAATGTACATGAAGATAGTTGGGTTTCATGTTGACCATGAAGTCACGGTCCACCAGTCGCCGGTCGCATGTCTTGAGGTTACATTGGAGGCGGTAGCTTTGAGGGAGAGCATCCCATTGAGCATAAGCATCGGTCCCTATGAGTCTGCAGTATATATTAGCAAGGTGAGAAATAATGGAAATGAACAAAACGTACTTCCCCCGTCGTGCCCTTGCCTCGTAGCTCTCTCATCGGCGAAAACATCCACTATATCCTCTTTCAATATTCCACATAAAGCAGGCCACTTCGAGTCTGTCACAAGCTGAGCCCCCTCACTAGGATCCCGGACCGCTGGTCTGAGCTATGCTCTCTGGGCAGGCTGTATAAGTGTTCCTGGAAGATCAAAGTGACAAAACTTCTGTAAGATTCGGGGAGGTCGGCCCAGAACTATTGAGCAAATATTGGGACATTATTATCGGCGGGGTACGTACGACAGAAAGAAGGCTGCGTGATGAAGTCCACAAAGGAAATGAAGGGCGGTGCGAGATGCCTCCGTCTGTTGCTGGTGGTAGCCAAGGGCGTAAATCAAGGCTGTCACGTCTCCGAGTTTCCGTAAAGAGAGATAACCTGGCATGTTTGTTCAAACCGAATGGAGTCTAAGCCAGAGATCACTTACTCTGGCCATTATCTGCCTGTGAATGAGATCTAAAATTCTCATACTGCAGAAAAGCTGTAGATCTTTCATACGAAAGTGTAAACCTTTTAAGGTTAAGTCATTTTATCCCTCTGAGTCATAATGGCTCTGCACAAGCTAAATCCAGAGAGGCTCAAGAGAAGGCTCCCTGAATACTCTCGGAATTGTCAGGACCGAGCTGTCCCTGGCCGGAGTGAATGTACGTCCGGTTCCGAAACGGGAATCTTCATCCCAAGAGAACTATTCCCGGCTACGAAAAAAGCCGGCTCTCCGAGCCCTATTGGAGTCGTGTTTTGAATGATCAATTGATCGTCAAGGTGTTGGTGGAGAAATGTCAAGCCTGGAATCTGCTCTCCCATTGGATACGTTCTGGATCTGGGGAATGGAAGGTACCCCCGCCCACGGGTGGACCAACTGGGAAAGCACTCTCTCATTGGTTGTTTAGTCTGGAATCCGCCAAACTGGACGATGACTGGTCCAACTCCTTGGCTAGTAGCTCCACTCCAGTTGTCCAGCAGCCAGCCATTTTCGCCGGAAATTCACTGAGTAATGGGATCATCACACTGTTCGATCAGTAAAATTACTAAGCCAGGGAATTGATGAAGTCATCCATGGATGTACTGGCCCTCTTGGCCCATTTACCTTTTTGAATACACGTTATGTACATGTACGCATAGGTAGTTGGAGGTGACGGCTTCTGGTTTGCGGGGGCCGGGGGTTTATAGTTTCCAGGTTATTTCCTCTGTTAGGTAGCCCCTTCCTATCCGCATGGGTCCATAAACGGAAGGAATAAAGTTAGGATGTGGCAGATTGAGAAAGATCGTAGTCATCGAGGAAAGACTTGCTTAAAGGGGAAAAGTTTGAAAAGGGAAAGCAGGTCCCTAAACCTGGCACATCTAAACTCTAAGGCTGCCTGCATACCCGTGAACATCCATGAATGTACTTAAACAGATTGGGCAGATAGCGAGATAAGAGGAATCGCGCTAGTCTCGATTTAGTGATATTATTGACAGTCTCCACGTATGTCTACCTACGTACGCACGTATGTTATATGTACCGAGATGGGCAAGTACAAAGCATGCGGTTAAAGGGATAAATCTTCAAATGGTGTATGCCCACGGGAAACAGCTTTGCCAAGAGAGTCTTGGAAGCGGTAACAAACCTACTAACTATAATTCCACCACCTTCAAGGCTGGGCGTAGTTATCACTTCCGGATTGAAGAGCTCATTCTGCATGTCTTTGCTTTTTTAGGTGGCAAATCTGGTATGGCCTTTCCGGTATAATATCGCGGCCAGCGAATAGTATACGTATATATGTAAGCTGGTCAGAGCTTTGCTTTTTGAATAAAAATTTGTTTAATCTGTTTCGGAGAGCCAAGCCACGTAGACTTGGTCTCCCCAATTCACATATTTCGGCAATACAGGCGGGCTTAACGACGCCTACCGGGAAGTTGCCCGATAAGCTTCGCCAGTAACCATCCCCTCGCGACCTCACGACCTCGCGACCTGCAGGTAGAAGTTCTTCCCCGCAGCCGAAAAGTGGAGTTTCCGGTCTTGGAAATCCACTCCAATTGAGGGGAACAACATTGAAACCGGGTGATAATCGCTTCTGTCTGGGGTTATTGAACCAAAAATTATGAAATGTCGAGAAAAAAAGAATACGTAGCTAGGGAAGGAATCGGGAATATAAGGTTGAGAGTGAGCGCGATTTACTTTGGGCGAGATACGACACCGAATACCCCTGATGCCCACGCCACCCTGATAACGGACCCATTAGGCCCTAATTCCGCTGAAACGTTGAGACGTGAGGGTTAAATAGTCTGTCCAACCCCAGGAAATGGATACCCAATTCACTCTTATTTTCTTGGCAGATAGACAGTCAATATATGAACATGTCACCGGACAAAAAACAAGATGAGCCCTCAACTCCCACTGCTTTCGATGTCGGCCAGGTCAATGAAAGCTCTCACGATGCCGTCTTCGGTACTATCACGGAGGACGGCCCAAACTATCGCAGTGTATGTGTCCCCTGTGACAGTAGTGGTCGTGATTCTCGCTAACAATACATTAGGTGGGTTGGCTAGGCACAGCCGTGCTGATGATGAAAACCCAAATAGGCCTCGGTGTCCTCTCCATCCCAGTGGCCTTCGATGCCCTAGGTGTAGTTCCCGGTGTGATCTGCTTGTGTGCCATCGCTGCGATTACAACATGGTCCGACTATATTATTGGCGTCTTTAAACTTAGACATCGCGAGGTGTACGGCATTGACGATGTCGGTGAGCTTCTTCTTGGCAAGCCTGGTCGAATCGTCCTTGGAGGTGCCTTTGTTCTCTGTAAGTCACGTACATAGCAAACGCTTGACACTATTTACTAACATCTCATAGGGTGGATCTTCGTCGCGGGCTCTGGTATGCTCGGCGTCTCCATCGGTCTTAACGCAGTCTCCTCCCACGCCACTTGCACCGCCGTCTATGTTGCCGTTGCAGCCATCCTCGGATTTCTGTTCGGCAGTATCCAGACATTAGGACGCATCTCATGGCTTGCGTGGCTGGGACTTTTTAGCATTCTGACTTCCAGTGAGTGATGCTCTCCACGCGGTGTATCCAAGCTAACCGTCTTATTGTCCTCATCGTGACGGTCGCCGTCGGTATCGAAGATCGCCCTTCCGCCGCCCCACAAGACGTTGTCTGGGTACCCGATTACGAGATTGTGAAGAGCGATGTATCCTTCACCGATGCTATTACCGCTGTCTCATCACTCGTGTTTGCGTTTGCCGGCACTCCAGCATTCTTTTCTATCGCATCTGAGATGCGCGAGCCTCGCCATTACAACCGGTCTCTGATCATTTGCCAATCCGTCGTCACTGGATACTATCTCGTGATCGGCATCGTTATCTACTATTTCTGCGGATCATACGTCTCGTCTCCTGCCCTCGGGTCGGCTGGCCCAACTATCAAGATTGTCAGCTATGGCTTCGCGCTCCCTGGGTTGATCGTGAGCACACTACTTTTTGTCCACGTAAGTCCTGTTCAAACGCTACGTGTCGGTTTATCAGGACTAATAATGCCTAGATCACGGCGAAGTATATTTTTGTCCGCATCCTCGGTAACTCGCGGCATTTGGTAGCCAATACTGTTATTCACTGGGCCGTCTGGCTTGGCTGTACCTTAGGTACTACGATAATTGCATATATCATCGCCAGCGCTATTCCCGTATTTAGCGACCTTGTCTCACTTGTCGGTGCCTTGCTTGGTACGCCCATGTGCTTTCAACCGATGGCCGGTATGTGGTTATACGACAACTGGGGCAAGGGCAAGAACAACAGAACCACTAAATGGTTCATCATGGTTGCCTGGTGTGCCTTTATTATAGCAGCTGGAACCTTTTTGATGATCGGGGGAACTTATGGGTCCATTGTTACCATTATGAACACTTACAAGGAGTCTGGGGGTTCGGCTGCCTGGTCTTGCGCTGACAACTCAAGCTCGTAGAGCGATGCTCCTCAGAGGCCGGAGATCGACGGCTATGGTTATTGGATAACCACATAGTATCGCCTCTTTACATCTACCAATGTACAGTAAAACTACCGAGAATGTTACAGTTGCATGAAGCTCTAAGGATACCCAGAACGCTTATCCGTGAGGTCGGTTAATGGCTCTTGTAGCAACTAGGCTTCACCGAGCAACATCACGGACGGCGAAGTGTCATTATGGACGTGGCAACATGTTAAAAGCCCCCGAAACTGCGAAACAGGGCCCCAATGAACAGCCTTCTGCCCCGAAGGTTTTACGCTGACTCCGCCCGTCGGTTGCCGTATTTAACCGAGCGAAGAGAGGGATGGGAAAATAGGTGGTTCATAAGCGCTGAATATGATTCAACCAACGATCATGGAATTCGACTGGCATTATTAGACAGATACGTAGGTAGTTTCCTTGGAAGGTTGTACTAACAAATTAGTAAGCCTTAGCGGGTGCCCAGGTGCCAATGGATGTAAGATGATGACCGGGTCCGGCAAGCCGGGAAAAGTGATAGAAGTTGCTTGATTTCTATTCGTAAGGAGGTCTATATATGTGCTGTTTGCTTATAACTTTGTAAAGGTTGCTTGTTTATTGCCCTACTAACAGAGTTTTCAACCGACAACGACTCTCATGTATACTGCAGGTCGTGCACATCTGCACCTTCACCTTCACTTTTAAGTCACATCATCTTCATCTCACCGTTGTCCACATCTACCGTACAGTGCCTCAAGGGGAGGTGAGCTTCCCCCGTTGTCTTTCATTATCAGCTGTACGCAGGATGGTGGTCGCGTCTTTATCTTGTGTTCTGGTCTTACCGGCCTCCACATCTTCTCCATCGCACATCCTTCACATCGACCGTATAGCGTCTCAGGGTGGGATGCCGTTTCTACTGGATCAAGCCTTTCCCGGTGGGCCTTCATCCAAAACGAATCTTCATCTACATCACATCCGCACGTTGGAACCCCCCCACCCCCCATACCCTTGCGAAGGTGCAGAGCGGCCAGGGGTCAGATGGGTGGGTGGTTTTGACAGTTAATATCTGGATCATGTCTGGTTTTATACTGGGCGAGATTAATATAGTGTAGGTACGCGAGAGGCCTTAATGATCAAAATGCTAACTTTTTCTACCCAGATACCTCCCTGTGGTTCAACGACCCGCTACAACACTGAGATGGGAAACAAGGACAACCAAATGAAAGAAAGAAAGACACCAGGAAAGACACCAAGAAAGACACCAAGAAAGACACCAAGAAAGACACCAAAAAAGACACCAAAAAAGACACCAAAAAAGACACCAAAAAAGACACCAAAAAAGACACCAAAAAAGACACCAAAAAAGACACCAAAAAAGACACCAAAAAAGACACTTCAACTATTGGAGTGTGGTCGCACCTGCCTACTCCCAAGGCTTAAAATAGGCAAGAAGGTGAGGCTACTAAGCCTAATCGGGGATTCCAAGGCTAGCCTATTCTCTCCGTCACTTCTTATTATAACGACAGTATTACCAACCTTGGAATTACCGACCCAAGTCAACCTCCGAAGCTATCATGCCGTCCAGGTTCAATGTGTGATGTAAGGTTTTTGGTCTCATTTTCGAGACCTCCTCGGAAAGAACTCGAGGGTGTATCTACCATGCCGCATAACTCGTGAAGACCTCGAAAAGACGAATGGCGGTTTGCGAAGACAAACCGAAAATTTCCCAACCCTTGCTGTGGGTGAGTTTAGTATGAACCATATTGAGACGATGCTTCGGCTAACACCATCCGATCAAGACAAGGAACATGCACACGTCACAAGTATTATTCAGCTTCTTATCTACGTACCTAGGTAGGCCCTAGGTTTTTTCTCCTAGTAAGCCTCTTTTTTTGTTAAACCTCGTTGTTTCCTCTTGTTAAACATCATCAGTTCCCATCTAGCTAGTCCTCGAAGTGAAACCTCAAACCATCATGCCATCAAGATTCAACCTTCGACAAAAGGTCTTCGACCTCATTTTCAACGCTCATCACAATGAACTCGAGAAATGTCGACTATAATAGAAGACTTCCTTGAGGGTCGCATGACTCGGGATGAACTCGCAGAGAAGTGTGGTGTGACACGAAGGAAAACTCCCAAGCTGCCAACCCTCGCTGTCGGTGACCTTGAAACCAGACAAGTCGAGGAGATCCTTCAGCTGAAAGCAACTCAAGACGACGATGAACTTCAGCACATCCCTCACATTCAGACCCCGATCGAACTCAAGAGTGTCCTGGCTAAAGTAGAGGCCGCTCGTTCTAAAAGCCCGCTCAACGAAGCCAGCATTCGCTGGACAATCGATCTGCTGCTCGTCTACGCCCATGATATTGCCACTTCCGGCCATCCCAGTGCTGGCCAACACATTGGCATACAAACCGAAAGACATTGGGTGCTTGAACCGGTCAAGTATGATAAGAAGAAGTTTGCCCTAGTCGGCAAACCAGATTATGCAGTCTGGTATGGCAATATCGACGACACAGCTGTGAATATCGTTGTTGTTGAGGCAAAGTCTCAGAATTCAGCTGGTCAAGGAGTTCCACAATGCCTTGCCTATATGGGTGAGTACCTTATGATATAACCGATGTCACACTACCGAGGTTCTAACTGGTTTAAAGGCATGGTTCACCGACTAAGACAACGGGAGAAGAGACAGAACTGCACAGTATACGGTGTGGCGGCGGACGCGCAATATTTCTTCTTCCTCAAGATTAACGAAAAGTCAAGGGTTAGTTTACTTATCTCCTTGCTAGTTGCCTTCTTCTAATACTCGAACAGTGGTCCGTTGCCATGGTTGCAGCTGTTGCTGGAAAGTTTGACCGCGTTCTCGGTATGCTCGTTTATCTTCTACGGAAGGCGAGAGAGGCGTCCCCTTCCCACTCAAAGCAGTCCTGCGCCCAGTCGCACGCTAAGCAAGGATCTGGGGGGTCCCTTTATGCATCCGAGGACTATACAATGGGGAATACTTAACTGGGCAAATGATGGAGGTGCAATCTGGATGGAAATGGAATGAATGGAGAAAAGCACTGTCTGTATTGACGATCTTGCACGAGGAGAGGAGGAAGAGAGAAGGAAAGGAGAGAGAGCTATCATACATGGAGGTTC
The DNA here is from genome assembly GCF_028827035.1 of Penicillium chrysogenum. Classification (NCBI taxonomy): domain Eukaryota; kingdom Fungi; phylum Ascomycota; class Eurotiomycetes; order Eurotiales; family Aspergillaceae; genus Penicillium; species Penicillium chrysogenum. The sequence goes on along the minus strand of NW_026622749.1, from coordinate 253,698 downwards.
TATCACATGGTGATGCCTTAGACATCCAACATCCCCCTCATAGAACCTGCCTCACCCCTATCTGGCTGGCATACAGTGTAAACAAATAACTCCAAGCTTGCGGTTAGACCATCCATATCCCCCCTTGTCCCGTCCCCTTTTGAATCTGGCGTGCCTCGTACTGCACTAGCTTACTCTCAAGCGAAGGTGGGATCATAGACGCTGCTCTCATTAGCCGGTGTCTCTTACACCACGCCTAAGTCCCTCCATAATGCATACTAGCCGGTAGTCGTAAAGGTAGAGACGGAGGTGATTGGAATTGACGATTGTCGTAGTGTAGGCATCTAGTATGTGGCTCTGGCTCTGGCACTAGCACTAGCACTAGCACTAGCACTAGCACTGGCATCTGGCATCCTAGCACTGGCATCCTGGCACTGGCATCCTGGCACTGGCATCCTGGCACTGGCATCCTGGCACTGGCATCCTGGCTCTGGCACGGGCACTGGCACGGGCACTAGCTCTAGCTCTAGCTTTAGCACTAGCTCACTATACGCTATGCGCTATGCACTACGTACTTCTCGTTGGTCGAAAATGTGTGAAAAAGGGTACTCGGACGTTCGAGTATATAGGCGTGCACGGTTATATAAAGAAATCCGATGAAAATCCCGGTGAAAACCCCGGTGAAAAACTCGGCGAAAAACTCGGTGAAAAACTCGGTGAAATTTCGAATTTGTGATATGTGAAAAAACTGCACTGCGGTAGGCCGAAAAAATGGAAAATGCGCGACGGTGCGCGAAAAAGAGAGAAGTGCTTTCTCCGAAGCGGGGAGATCTCGGTGTGCGGGTGCCGGAGATCTCGGTGCGGGCGGGGGTTGCCGGGGGTAGCGACCCCGCGGGCCGCTACCCCAGCTGTAGGGTATCGAAAAAAAAAACTCGCTCGGGCTAGAGCGAAGGACTCATAACCTGATGGAGGTGCAATCTGGATGGAAATGGAATGAATGGAGAAAAGCACTGTCTATATTGACGATCTTCCACGAGGAGAGGAGGAAGAGAGAAGGAAAGGAGAGAGAGCCATCATACATGGAGGTTCTATCACATGGTGATGCCTCAGACATCAAACAGCAAAGACTTCGAGTTCCTGTTCTCTACTTGCTTTTGCTCTTGCTTGTTGCTTCTTGCTTTTACAATGAATGAAGAAAAACGTGATCCATAAACACTGAGTGGCATTGAGAACATTAGAAATCCAGGCTTGAGATGACCTATCTATATGCAAAATTCAAAGGCCTATGCCTTAAGTGTATACACAACACGGCCACGCGAGTCAGTACCCTTAAGGACGATCTCATCCCCAGTACTCGAAACGACGCGGCGCTCATCGCCGTTATGCAAAATAATGTCCAAGTCCTTCCAAGCAGGAGTAAAGCCAGCCTCATCACGCTCAAACTTAACAAGTACCTTCTCATCCGTAGAGCTGTAGCTGACCGTATACACAGCAGTACCAGGCTGGACAGAAATACCATCGTCTTCGTACCAAGTCGTAGAGAAGACCGTACCGTGCGAAGTTCCCTTGGGCGGGAACACTTCCACACCACGGTAATCGTCAATCTCTTGAACAGCCACTGAGGCAGCGGTCTCATCACCAGGAACACGGGTGTGCACGCTCTTGCCGACGGGAATGGCACCACCGACACGCGCAATGAGCGCAATGCTCTTCTGCCATTCTGAAGAGATCTCGGCCCACTGCCCGGATGCGAGGTACTGGTACGGAGCGTTCATGTTGACGTAGCCATAGTCGAAGGCGCCGGACTTGCGGGGCAGATAGACATTTGCGACGTCGATACCGGTCTTGTAAACGCCACCAACGAGCACGGTCTCACCGAACCAGAACTGTTCTTCGCCTGCCTTGAGTGCTTTCGTCCACACCTCCGGATCAGACTCGTAGCCCCAGCCAGTCCAGCGCTGTGGCGGTGTTGCGAATTTGTGGCTCTCCAGGCCGAGAGAGTAGATATACGGCAGCATTTCGTAGCGACGCTTAATGGTCGCGCGGACCTGGGGTGTGATCTCGGGATACATGAAGGGCTCGATGACATCGCCGACGGAAGAATCCTTGGGAGAAGTCTTGAAGCAGTTGATTGCGAAGCGGGGAGCGTGGCAGCCGAGCTGGATCCAGCGGAGGAGGAGTTCCGGGGAGGGCTGGGGGCCTTCGAATCCACCGATGTCGTGGCCTTCGCATTGAAGAAGGGACATACCGGCGTTAAGAGATAGGGCATTGGCGCCCTTCATGTTCTCCCAACTGGTGACGTTGTCGCCACTCCAAGAGGATGCGGCGTAGCGAAGAGTTCCAGCCGTAGCGCTGCGGGTCAGAACGAAGGGACGCAGCTTGGGTTCCATGTCTCGCAGGGCATCGTGGGAGGATTTACCCATCAGCTCGGTGTGGATGGCACGACCCCAGAGACCGACCGAGTTCTTGACGTTACTTGCTGCGGCGTTGGCAACGGTAGGCTCATTGAGAGCCATGGTCCAGTCGTCGTCGGGTAGGGTGTATTCGTTGTTGTCGTTCCACATACCGTCAATGCCAACCTTTTTGAGGCTCTGGACGCCGTCGTACCACCACTTGAAGGCCTCTGCGGAGGTGAAGTCAATGTGAGCACCGTCGCCGCCAGTCGCACCGCCAGCACTCCACAGACGCATGTATCCAGGCTCCTTTTCGGCATCCTTGAAGAAACCACCGGCATCAACGAGCTTCTGGAAGTCGGGATGAGAAGCAAGCAAGAAAGGCTTGATGTTAGTGAGAAGTCGGATACCGTACTGGTGCATCTTGGCGATCCAGTCCTGAGGATCCGGGAAGCGCTCCCGGTTCCATGTAAAGACATTGCGAACCTTGGGCTCGGTCTCAGCAATTGAATAACCCGAGCTCATTTGGTGAGCGGAGCAGGGGATGCCATGGTACTTGAGCTTCTCCGCAAACTCCAGGAGGGCCAGATGGGCCTTTTGTGGCTCATCTAGCATGGTGTACTTATAACCACCGGAGATATAGCCGTAAGCCCAGCGGGGTACTAGAATGGGGAAGCCGACCAACTCGGCATATGATCGGACAACATCCTTGATGGTCCTGCCGACAATGTAGTATTGCTCAATACCACCATAGTCCTGGCGGTATACCTTGAAGTGTCCCCAGAGACCATCGATCTCGGCTCCTACAGACCATAAACCGCGGCCATGTGTGGTCGAGAAGATGGCCACACATCCCTCTGCAGAAGCCTTGATCAGGAGCGGGATGTGCTTGTAGAGGGGATCGGTGTTGTATACATCATAGCCAAAAGAGTCGGTGGCCGAGAGTTGGAATTGGCGACCACTCAAATCCATGGGAGCCGCCTTCTCGCCAAGTCCGACATGGAGGCATTCGCGGTCATGCACGGAGTAGTTGGCGACACCCTCTCCGTCTGCAACATAAGACCGCAGTGGCAAATCCTCGTGCAAGGGCTTCTCAGAGCCAGTCCATGACAGTTTGACCACAGGGGAGTATTTCCAGTCTACCGAAGCAGTGACACCAGCCACATCCATTGTCTTGGAGGAGGCACCCTCCTTGGCGAAGACATTGGCGCCCTGGAGGTTGGTTTCGGGCTTGGTGACGCTAGGATAGGGAGGGATAGGGTGGTCTGTGGAGGAGAAGGTGGCTCGGAATAGGTTGGGACGAACAGCCTCGAAGGTGAAGTCGAAGGCACTCTTGCTCTTCGTGCTACTTCTTACGTGGAGAGAAGATTCCTGGTTGGTGGCCTGGGGTACTTGGGAGTAGCCCTTGGGGCAGCTTTCTTTTTGAGGCATGATGAATGTGAAAGACAATGCAATTGATTCAGAGAAACCGGAGAGAATACCAGGATATTCACTGACAGGGTGGTGTATTTGAATGCTTGTCGAGCTCCCCTCTGCCCCATCTTTCACCAACCCCGCGGTAATTTCGATGATGCATTGCAGCTGTATAGAGTCGGAGATCGGGGATAATCACCGAGACGCGGAGACGCGAAGGTTGTGAACGGACAAGTCCCGACGTGATTTTGCCGTAAAACTCCGAATTGCCGTGTCTTCCCCCACAAAAAACATCCCGGGGCCCCAGATGGTCGATCCGACAATGTTACTTGCGCTAATTTTCCTCTCGGTTTTGCTCACCGAAACCCGATACTAACGATTCTCGGCACTTCGAATGACTCCTCTTCTCTTCATCACCCCTCCCACGGCATTTGTCTCAATGAACTGATTGGATAAAACATCCCGAAGTCGGCTCCGTGCAGCAATGTGTCTTGCCATTTCGCTCCAGATCAACTGACCGCGTGGACTGTACAAAGTTTCAGTCGCCGACTATGCTAAGCGCAAAAAGGATAATCTACCGTCTGTGGCTTTTACGCTTCGGGTTTGGATTGTCTTGTCCGGGGAATGTAATATACTTCCTTCCCCACGGGGTTTTCGCATAGCCGTTCTATATCCAACCCCTATTCCCTCTTCCCTTTTTCACCTTGATTCATTGCCTTTCTATAACTGCTCAGTATTTTGCTATCTCCCAGTGTCCCTCGGCGAGTGATCAGCTATGTCACAGCCAAAGGGTCAGCAGGAAGAGTTCGTGGAAACCATTGAGGCCGAGCAGCCACGGACTATGCCTCCTAATAATGGCACAGGAAGAGAAAATAAGCCCAAAGGAGATCACGCTTTGCAGCTCATAGAAGAGGCAGGGCACTCAAACATTCTGACCCCTGAGAACAACGCCAAAGTTCTTCGAAAGATCGATTTGCGTCTGCTTCCCATTCTGCTCGGAATCTACTTCCTCCAGCAACTCGATAAGTCGACCATTTCGTATGCCTCAGTCTTTGGAATTGTCGAGAAAGCCAATCTCCATGGCCAACAGTACTCCTGGTTAGGGGGTTCGATCTATCTGGCTCAGCTGGTATTCCAACCCCTGGTCGCCTACCTTCTGGTTAAAGTGCCCCTGGCAAAGTTCCTCGCTGCGTCCTGCCTCTTATGGGGTATTGCTTTAACGTGCATGACTGCAGCTACAAACTTTGGTGAACTTCTTGCTTGCCGACTCTTTCTTGGTATCTTTGAGGCTGGGATCGGTTCGTTGTCTCCCGATCAAGCCTTATTGTCCCTCCTAACGATGGGTTTTACCAGCACCGGCCTTCATTGCGGTCACTCAAATGTGGTACCGGCGTCGTGAGCAGCCTGTAAGGCTAAGCTCTTGGTATGCGATGAACGGAGTCGTGAATATGGTGGGTTCTCCCTACATCGCTCTCTTGGCACTTGTGTTGACGCTCAAGGAAAGTTTGGAAGCTTGATTGCTTTTGGACTCGGCCACATCAAGTCCTCTATATTTGCACCCTATCAGGTGAGTTATACCATATGATTGTCTGTCCAGGTAGTAACATCTAACACTGACTAGATCATCTTCCTCTTCTTTGGTCTAGTTACTGTTGGGTTCTCTGCCGTTATTCTGTGAGATTTCATCATGTCCCCTTTTTGCCTGGATTATGCTAACCCAGTCCTGCGTAGTATCTTTATGCCCGATTCCCCCGTGTCAGCCAAGTTCCTTGGAGAGGAGGACAAATTACTATCTATTGAAAGACAGCGAATGAACCAACAGGGTGTCGAGAGCCACGAGTGGAAATGGGAGCACACAAAAGAAGCATTCCTTGACCCCAAATCATGGTTTTGGTTTGCGCTAATGTTCTCGATTTCGTGAGTTGACCGAAACAAAATGGGCATGTTGGACGAGAGATGCTGACCAAACTTCAGTGTTCCAAGTGGAGGTATTACTACTTTTGGGCCACTGATTATCAAGTCCTTTGGCCTCAGTGAATATGATACCATGCTTTTCAACATCCCCTTTGGTGCAGTTCAGCTTGTCGCCACAATGGGAGGTGCTTGGCTCGCGACCGTTTGGAAAATGAAGGGTCCAGTCTTAGCATTGCTTTGTCTCCCACCCATCGCAGGTTGTGTGATGCTGCTGGAGATTGCCCACGACAATGCCCACAAGGGGCCTCTACTTGCGGGATACTATATCGTAAGTGTTGGATTGAGAACACCATCGTGGAAGGAATACTAATTATTTTCATCCAGATCTCTGTGTACCCAGCCATTAGTAAGTGCTTACTTTATTCCAACCTTGGAGCGTTTCCAAATCCGACCCCAATTGACCGTCTCTAGCACCGTTGATATACTCTTGGTCCGCAGCAAATACAGCCGGAGAGACAAAAAAGAAGGTTACTACGGCTATCCTGTATGTCGGACAGTGCGCTGGTAATGTATGTACCACTCTACGCCCCATCTCGGGTTTCGTCCTGACATTCTTCCCACCCAGGTCCTTGGTCCCAACCTTTATACCACAAATGAAGCACCACTTTACCGTCGTGGCCTGCTTTCAAAGTAAGTCACAGGCACAAAATCCTTTGAGCATCGGATACCTAACACCTCTAGCCTCGCGATGTTTTGTGTCTTGATAGGTTTGACCGGGTAGGTTTTGCCCATTTCAACTGATATATATTTCGCTAATTGTGACTCCTTAGGGCAAACATCGCATACATGTACTTCCTGAACAAGAAGCACGAGAAGAAACGTGTGGCTCTCGGAAAGGACGCCAAGATTGTAGACCAGTCCATGCAAACCATTCAAGCTGTCTCTGACGATGCTAAGGAAGACCTGCCTCAACAAGCAGCAGATGACAATTCCTGGAAGGATCTGACTGACGTGCAGAACGAGGACTTTGTCTATGTCTTCTAGGAGTTGTTCAGTTTAATTAGTCTGCGTTTTAGTGGGTAGGACTTCTGTTTTTGCTTTATTTGATATGCCACCATTGTATGAATGGAATGTAACTCGGAATATATTATAACTACAATTGTATCTACAAAACTCACAGCACACTTGGAAGTCCCTAAAAAGCATAACTTTTCCTTTATTGGACTATGTTCGTTGTGGACCTGGTTGGTTGTGTAGCCGGCTCGGAGAAATAGCCGAACCCCGCGTTTCTCCAGGTTTTCCCCTTTCCGTCTACCCCGAGAATCATCGGCACAAAACAGAAGACGGCTGGCTCTGCATGGACAACCAATCTGGCTGTAGTCCGTACAGCACGGGGATAGAGGAGGAATCCCTGCATCTTATCCCTGCGCCAGCAGGGAAAAAGCGCATTCCGGTACGTCGTTGTTGAACCTAGTGGGACCCTACAACAGCGGACACGTCCTAATGATGTATGACGTTCTCAATGCATAGAAAGCCTGTAGTGCTTGTCGACAATCGAAGGTCTGTGCTCAAGCCTTCCGAGCCTGAATTTTCTGCGGTCTTGGCTGATCGTCTCAAGGTGAAATGCGACGGAGAGAGGCCGTGTACAAGGTGAGTTATATTCCTTGGTTGATCATTGTATGAATTCTAAGGTCGATACGGATAAAATAGGTGCCAAAAATTGGACAAGCAATGTGTGTTCTTCGAAATACCGAAAGACCCCGTCTCAGAGTACGACCTTGTCTTACATTGCTATCAACCAAGCCTAACATCCCCTAGGCGGATCGAAGGCGTGGAGTCTGAGGTGCAATATCTCCGAAAACAGCTAGATGAAATGCGAGAGTTGCTTAAAAACACCCGGTCGCAGCCCAGTCCCAAATCCCAACCAACACACTCCCCAAACCAACACTGTGATCGGCAACAGCAAGTACGTCACGAGAGTGCTTGTGCATCCTCGGGCTCTCCGTACCCCCATCCACAGAATCATCCCCAAGATGAATTTTCCAGTGTACCTATCCCGAGCTCCGCTGGTTATACAAATGGTCACCAATACCAAAAATCTATGCCGGGATCCATACCAGCACTCTCTCCGAATGAGACTTCAGCTCGGCCTATCTACGCGTCCGATCAGATAACTACTAGGCCCCCTAAGAGAAAACGATCAGGGTTCGAGATTCGAGATGAGCCCATTACCGACTTCATTGATAAAGGACTCATCACGCTTGAATGTGCCGTGTCATACTTTAATACGTATGTATGATCCATATTTATTTAGTGATTAGTGATTTTGGCTGACTAGGAACATTCAGCTTCTTTAGAGGATGCGTATGTATTGTCTCTCACTAACTCTCTTCACATACTCACATTTCGCGAATCATACAGGACAGGTATATCCCAATCTTTGACCCTCAATATGACACTTTCGACTCCATTCGATCTCGGAGTAGTATTCTTCTCAACGCAATATGTGCCATTGGCTGCATGGTGGAGACCAGTAAATCTTCTTCCCTTGTCTATTTATGCACAGTCTTATCATACTAAGCTGCTCTTTCCAGGATCCGGAGGTTCAATGTCCGACATTCTGCACGCCGAACTCAAGAAATGGATGAACGTCATAATCCAGAACAAGGAATTAAACTGCTTAGAATCGGTACAAGCAATGCTTGTAGTTGCTTGTTATTCCGCAGAACGCTCACTAATCTTATCCTTTGCCACTCGCATGGCCCTGGACCTCGAATTGCACGAGGCCTTTGATGAATTGATTCAGCGTCTCGCCCTTCAGAATGGAGATATGGCTTATGCATTGCCAAATCAGATGTTTGAAGAAGAGAGGGCTCTTATGTGGAACGCTCGGACGTGGTTCGGGCTTCTGGTTCTCGAGCATATGTAAGATGACCTTGGTCCTTTTGTTTGGATCACTCGGCTCATGTGGTTTATCCTAGATTTCGCGTTGATGGAGGAAAGCCACCTGGCATTCGACTAAAAGGGAACGTCCGCAGATGTCGGGTTCTACTTAGCCATCCATCATCGACAATTTTGGATTTACGGCTATTCTCCCAGGTCGAGGTATGTTAATACCTAAAATAGACTTGAAGAAGTACTGATCTTTGCTGTTAGTTAAATATCCTCAGAGGTATGGCCCGTTCCATAATTTCAAATGGAATGCCTAATTTACTTTCTATAGCCAATGTCGGTGACGCTCTAGGAGGAAACACATCACTTGATGGGCAAAGCATCCCGGATTATGTTCATGATATGAAGATTGAACTAGATCTATGGTTCGAGTAAGTGTTCCCATTTTCTCGAATGTCAAAAAGCCTACTAACATTGGACAGTGACTGGCTGCGCATTATTGGTATGACTCCGATTGCCATAATGCGCTAAAATCTTGCTAATAATTTGAAGAAAGTTGTATTGCCGCCGCCGAAGAGAAGCCATCTCTACTCGTCGCTCTTCGAGTACAGAAATGCTGGGCAGAAATGATGCTCAACTGCAAAGCATTACGATCCATGGGCGTTGAGAACGTAGCGTAAGTACTTACTCAACATAACGTGCTTCCCTCTGTGTTAACACGGAAATCAAGTGCCATGTCCACAACGGAAAGAACAATACTCCTCACAGCCAAAGCAAGTGCCCGACGACATCTTCGCCTCATAATTGCCGATCCAGACTTCTACCTCGCCAAGCTGAGATATGCAATGGATTTCGTCTGGGCTAAGTGCGCGTTCTCCTTCCTATTGCTTCTCAAGTTATCCCGGCTCATCCCCGAGCGCGACGAGGAGCATCAAGAGCTCTTGGAACAAGGTAATCGACTTGTCGATGAACTGAGTAAAGCTGGAGCCAGCGGAACCCAGTCTGGAGCCGGGAATATTTATCTGCAGATCTTGAAGGTCAGTATTGAGAAATACGGGCGTGCCTTAATGGAAACACAGCAACCGAACTCGGATGGCCCTACGGTTACGTCGCCGTTCTGGGAGTTGTTTGATGCTCAGGCGGATCTTCAGTGGTTTGTCCCTGAGCAATTTGTCTCCGAATGGGACTTTCCGGGCCTTAATCTGTTCTATTTCCCCACTGCTTGGCAGGATTTCTTTGGGGACTTTTCGTTGGCTATGTAGTAGAAAATGTATGTTAGTTTTCTAATTGCTTAAGGTCAGATATAGTTAAGGAATCGTAATCTTGAACTGTCGTTTACTTCTGTGGCCAAAAAGGGGCAAGTGATGAGAACTAGAAATGAAAAGGGACATATATTACATTGGTCGGGTGCTTGTAGTAGTTCGTTATATGTAGAAAGACAATATGTTTCATCCAAACAAAAGAAAAATAATTATGAATGCCCCACAGAAACAGAATACTCCACGTCCTTCCGGATAATCATCCTCGTACTCCCATCACTCCCACTACGCGTACTGCCCCCGTCTCTGTCGGACCTCCCTTCCCCCGAATGTGACGGTCCCGTAGCCTCACAAACAACCGTCCCATTCTCCGTCCCATCGCCCACATCCGGCCGCTTGTTAAACAACCCACTCGCCCGGTGCCCGGGCCGTCCCTTCAAGGTCCCCATCTCGTAATCACGCGACCGCCCCGAAACGTAGGGGTCTGTATCACCCCGTCTCCTAGAACCAGACGCGTAGCCGCCGCTACTACTGCCGAGGTTGGAGTCGCCGGCTGTACCGTAATGAGTTGTCAGGGCGTTCATAAACGGGCGCAGACAGAAGACTGTGCATGCTATCAGAGCATAGTTGAGGTGGAGCTGCGTGAAAACGGTGTGGCTGATTGCGGTAAAGGTTGGGTTTTCCTCGGTGGCATATCCTTTGAGAGCGGAGAGGTGGAGGGCGGAGAGTATTATTAGTCTGTGAGAATCTGTGTTAGAGATGGGGCTGGGGAAATGGAAGGGGAACGTACGGTAGTCTCGCCGCGAAGGAGACCATGATCACGACTTTATGTGAGATGTGCATCTGGAGACCCCAGACTAGGGCAATGCAGAACGTGAATAATAATATTTCGGTCGAGATGTCGAGTGCGGTGATTGCTTGCCAGCGAGGAAACTTGTCCCGTTAGTATATCCGATTCCACGTCCGTATATGTCGTTGCCGATTGGCTCTTTTGCAGTTGTAGACATACCAGGTTATGACACTGCTCACCAGGTACAGCCAAAGGCTTGTTCCCCTCGCAATCGACTGCGATAAGGAGCACCGATACGATAATGCCCACTGTGCTGAGCCCGAACGTCGCCCAGAGGATGCTCTTGTGGCGCCGGCGCGGTGTTAAGCGCAGGTAGATGGCGATGATGCAGCATTTCGAGAGGTACAGGGTTAAGAGGTAGAGAATGTCGGCACCGAGGAGGGACTGTGTTGTCAGTTATTTTTCTATAACCCGAGCTGGACGGGTGGGGTGTTGGATAATGAATACATCTTGTATGCGATTAACGGCCTTCTCAGTGAGCAGAGATATGTCCGTCCCGAACCCGATGCTCGCGGCATGAAAGATGATGATGGACTCCGCAATGGCGGCGATCTACCCCGTTAGCCTCATTTACAGAACAGGTCGATTTCTCTCAGTTGCATACCGTCGCTCCTAATAAGATGATATCGTCTGATCCCCATGGTGGATTGAGGAATACACGCACGTACACGCGGATCAGTAGACAGACCAGTGATATCACTAGGCAGATTGCGGCGCCTATAATGACAATACCGGCATGGTGTTTGTCGTCTATCGTCTCGAAAGGCGGCGACTGGCCGGGGGGTACCTTGATGGCCATTGCGGCAGGGAGACCAGATCGTGGTCTGTGGGCTGGAAGTGTCTGGGAGGGAACGGTCTAAAAGAAAATGGAAATGAACTGTGATCAGCAATCATGTTGGCGATTCCATGGATGGTCGTCACACAACTCGGGCAACTCAAGTGGAGAGACCTAGAAGGATGATATCCTTAGTGCTAACAGCTCGGATGACCCGAAACACTAGAGTCTAGGTTCCGGAGAGAGCCAAATTTCTATCATCATTAAATGTAAAATCGAATTTTCTGTAAATCCCTATTCTAATATGTCCGTGAGAGAGAATGGCCCAGGAGATGTGAGATAAAAACGGGTCCATTTCTTCCAAATTAACTGAGTCGATTTTTCGAGGCTCCTCAGGCTGGACCGAGGATCCAATGCAACATGATAGATTAAGTTTACAGTATTGTGTCTTTATCAGCCAGCCATAGGGCCGAGGTCTGTGGGTACATGTGGCCATATGGGTGCTGAAAGCCTTCCGCCTAAAGTATCTCTACCGAGCTGCCCCTCCGCCACCTTAATATCTAATAAACTAAATAATCCATGAGAAACCTTGGAAGCAGTCCCAACTGGATAATATCCAATCAGGGTAAAGTCAGGACAACCGGCCGACTTCGGGAATTGTTCGTGCCTCCAGACATACTATAGAGTTTGCGAGATGGGGCTGAATGGGGGCCGAAACCTTGGAACCCTTCCGCTTAAAGTAACTCCACATGCCCCTCCACCATGTTAATATCGAATAGATTAAAAGAATTCCATTGAGCTTATAGCCACGACCTTATGATTCTCCTTTTGGGCATTTAATATATCCCGAATACGTACTAATAATAGGGATACCAAGTCGGAAAGATCTGGTGCACGGGGCCATACGTAATGCATACTACACCACGGAGTACTCCGTAACTTCCTTTGCTTCCAAGGTTTAGTTTTGCTCGTTAGGCTTAGGGTTTAGATCCAATCATCTGTCCCAACCTCTTTTCTTCCCTAAATATATCCAGACGAAGAAAATTTCTATGGACTTCTGACGGTGCGAATGTTCGCCGAACACTCGGGATGCCGAGATGACCGACCACCGTTGTGGCTTGTTCTTGCCAAGAGCCCCACTATGCCCTCAACTTTACGATGTCGCATCGAACAGTGTAGAGAGTCTCCATTTTTATTATTTGAACATAAAACTCTTTCTGACTATTTGCATACCAAATAACCTTTCCTCCCTCTAGCGTAATAACTATACAAATGGGTAGAGATCACATCTCTCGCTTGACGAGCGCCACGGGCGGGATGTAATAGTGCCGTCCCCGCAACGCATAATATACCACTGCAATGATCAGAATGCCCCCGTACATCACCACGCACCAGTTCATGGTGTCTGGTTCCACCGTCGAGGTGAGTGGGAAGAAGGCGAATACGAACACCGGGAGCAGGAAGCACAGCGCCCCGATGTTAATCGCCATGCCGAACCGGCCGAGCGACCATTTGTGCGGTGGGAGGGGTTGTCCCCTGATACGCTTAAGGAGCACGCAAGCAATTGTGATAATGTACGAGGACATCATTGCGCCGATGGTTAGGGTCACGACAGCGAGAAGCGCGGTGGTGGAGCCGATGTTGATAAGCGATAAGAGGACTGTTACTGCCAGCGAGACCATCACGGCGTTCAACGGGATATTCCAGCCCGGGTTTACCTAGTGCTGTTAGTATTGTTAACCCAGGGCAAGATAGGGGAACGTACATATCCGAAGAAATCGGAGAAGGGAAGGCCGCGATCGCGTGCAAAAGACCACAACTGGCGCGATGCCGTTGCTACTTCCGTGATCGTGCTCGCCGTCAGGGTCAAAACCAGAATGGCGGTCATAGTGTTCGTCCCCGGCAAACTCTCCGTGGCGTTGTAGAACACCTGCATAAACGGGTACCCTGTCGGAGTGGCCAGAATGTCGTCAATGTCACCTAGTGTAAAGCAGACCGTTACCAGCATCACGAAACCAGAGGCGGCGTTGATAATGACAGAGGTAATCATCGCTTTTGGCAGGGTCTCAGATGCATCCTTAATCTCCTCAGCTGCACACTATTAGTGAAGTTCATCAATTTTAGGAAGAGACGTACACATGTGCACTGCGCAGTCATATCCAATTAGCGCCGTGATAGTGGTCGAGAACCCAACGAGAGTGGCAGTGCCAGCACTGTTCCACTCCCCGCCGTTGTTGAATTCGGTAAACACCTGCTTCGCGCTACGGCGAGGGCCAAGCACCCACAGCGGAATTATAATGGCGAACAGGCCGCATACGTGCAGAATCAGAATCAAAACCTCCACGAAGGGTAACCGCTTGGCTAAAAAGGTGTTGAATATGATTGAAAACAAGGTGATAGCGATCACCAGCAGGGTGCCGTGCCACCGCTCCATGCCGTATTCCGGGTGGTTCAGTACAATCAAGCCTTGGATGATAGTTCCTGCCAAGTACGCGATCGACACGATGGCGCATTGCCAGCCCATAGCGCACAACCAACCTATAAAATTAACATAATTAGCTTCTTGGATAGACAGGAAGCGGGGATAGGAGAACTTGCCGGTGATGTAGCTGAGGAATTTCTGGCAGCTAGGAGGGGCAAATTCTGATACCCAATGGTATTGTCCGCCGGAGGTAGGAGCCCTAGGGAGTCAGAATGGACAAAAGATCGCAATCGGTTAGACTCACATCGATGCCATCTCGGCCAGACTCAGGAACACCAAAAGAAAACCCGCCGCGACGATGAGGAAACCCCAGATCAGACCGGCAGTTCCTCCATCAGTCAGGCCTTGTGCAAGCAGACTAGGCAGTTAGCTATTGAAGCAAGGAGTAAGTATGGATGGCATACGTCAAAACAACCTCCCACGTGGCGATCAGCGTGCAGCCAAATCCTACGATGGAGATGTATCGGAAGTTTCGCTGCAGGGTCAGCGCATATGCATCAGCCACAATAACATGGGGAGCGTACCCGCAAGACCTGGTCTCTCCCTAGAGCGCTCATATCGGCCTGGTCGGCCTGAGTGCCGCGCCATTTGGGGGCGACATGGCCTCTGGACGGAGCTTCATCGGCCAGAGTCATGGTGACTGTCGAAGGATCTTTGTCCCAGGCCATATTTTCATGTAGGCAATCAAAGAATTAGTACAAAAGACAGGGGTAGTGGTGGGCCACGTCGGCACTTTGTATAAAAGAATGGTGCTAATCGTTAGAATATTCTCCGTTCCTCATGGAATCCATCCGGCGCACCTGTCCGACAGTGGAGTACGGAGTAGCTCGCCTCTACGGAATAACAGAATCTGCATTCTTGGCAGCTGCGGCAGTGGAACTCTGTAGTAGGACTAGAGCATGGTTGCAGCATCCTTCGGCTGAGTGTTGAACTTGGGATGCTTCGTGTTGATTGTGGCTCCACTGTTATTGCCACGCAACGAGTGGGGTTGGACACTGTATTGGCCTGTAGTGCGTGTATAATCAAAACCGGCCAATTTAGCCCCCTTAATATTAGAATTAGACAATCTAGCCAGAATTGATTAGCTTACACGGAGAACTCCGTATGCTATGTAGTTATACCTGCATGCCTATGTAGGAATAGTTAAAGGGCGCCACTCCTCTAGATTAGGTTTAGCCCCCCGAAGTGAGAACCTTGGTTCGAAAATTATAGGCTCCACCGCCCAGGCAATCTAATATACTGCCATTTCTTGATCACATTCCCAAACAAAATTAAAAGAATCCTTTACTCTACTCGGCAGTCTTGCATATTAACGGGATTTGACTGCATATTACCGTCCACAGGTGGCTGATCTGCTGGTTCAACCGACCCACTCCCATGGCCATATGGACATACGGACACACGTCCTTTCCGGTCGGGAGTACATGCTCTACTCGGAATATCAGGTCAATCAACATGCCAAGAATCGAGAATCCTTTCCAACAGATTCCTTTGTCGATACTAGCTTTTGTTCGGCTCAATCAATTCAGAAATCAATGATTGGTTCCCTCGATACTAGTCCGTACGGAGATCCTGCTTGCTTTGGCGGGGAAAACCTTAGAAGACTCCCTTACATGAGGACAGAGAATGGTTGGAATTGCTGTTAATTGAAATAACCGTCGTCTGATTGGCATTTTATCTTTTTCCTCTTTACCCTCCCGCCTCACCATGATTCCCCTCATCCCCCTCGCTCTCCTCATCCTCACCTCCTACCTCATATACCACCATGTGATAAACCCCTACTTCCTCTCTCCGATATCTTCCATCCCCAATGCCCACTTTACATCCCCCCTCTCCAGCCACTGGATTGACCGCAAGCGCAACACGGGCACGGAAGTCCTCGCCATCTACGCCCTGCACCAAAACCATGGCCCCATCGTCCGTCTCGGTCCCAAGGAGCTGAGCGTCAATTCTCTCCATGGTTTGAAGACAATATATACGGGCGCTTTCGAGAAACATGCCTTCTATAACGATGTCTTCGTCAACTTCAACACCGAAAATATGGTCGGCATGATGCACAATGCGCCGCACGCGCACCAGAAGCGTATGCTCAGCAAGACCTACTCCAAGTCATTTCTCCAGGAATCCAGTGACCTGCGCGTGATCTCGAAGGTTATGCTGTGGGAGCGGCTTATGCCTATTCTCAAGACGGCGGGGGAGAATAGAGAAGTGTTGAATGTGCTGCCACTGTTCCAGGCTGTTGGGATGGACTTCACCTCGTCTTTCCTATTCGGATTGAGACAAGGGACGAGATATCTGTTTAGCATACCTGATTGGAAGGTCTGGTTAGAAGAGTATGAGCGATTCAAGTATTTGAGTCGGAACGACCGGTATATGGGGTTCATTGAGAGGTGGTGCTTGGGATTCTGCGAGCGGATGGAGGCATCTAAGAAACAGGACGTCTCCAGCGATGAGGAGAAGCTGCCGTCCACCAACGCAGTCGTCTATGACCAATTGCGACAGAGTCTCCTGGGGCAGAAAGAACACGATCCACGCCCGCTCAAGCTAGCAATTGCATCTGAGCTGCTGGACCACCTGGTTGCAGGCCATGAAACGACTGGCATCACCTTCACCTACATGATGTGGGAGCTGTCGCAACATCCGGAGCTTCAGGGTGAGCTGCGGAAGGAACTGCTCACCCTTTCTCCATCCCTCCGATACCCAGACGCAGACGGAGAGAGGCCCCTTCCCTCTCCTTCCGCGATCGACGCCCTCCCCATGCTGGACGCTATGGTCCGTGAGACGCTCCGTCTTCACTCCCCAGCCCCAGCCCAACTCCCCCGCGTCACCCCCTCCACCGAGAAAGGCACCTCCCTGCATGGGTACGACAACATCCCGGGCGGCGTGAGGGTCAGTTCAACTGCCTATTCCCTCCATCGCATCAGTGAGGTTTATCCGCGCCCGCTAGAATGGCTACCAGAGCGATGGCTCGAGGCGGGTGACAATATCCACGACATGAGGCGGCTGTTCTGGCCGTTCGGGAGCGGTGGACGCATGTGTCTGGGGAGTAATTTCGCGTTGCAAGGTACGTCTCCCAGGTATGCGGTTTGGAGAAGAGACTAATGGATGCAGAAATCAAATTAGTCATGGCGGCTGTGTATTCAAATTACACGACATCTATTGTAGACGACGAGGGTATCGAGCAGGACTATGCGTTTATTTCGCTGCCACGCGGGCGGAAGTTGATGTTGAGGTTTACCCCGGTCGATGAATGATGCAATGCAGTCATGATAATATTGAAAGTAACAAAAAGAATTCTTTGATCCCTCCTGGACTTTTCCTGAGCTGTCGCATAAGGTTTTCCTCGGCTTTGCATACACACACTAAGTGAGAATCCCACACATAAACCGCCAGACAGAGGTTTTCGGTATTTGATCCAATATTTCAACCAGTTTCTTAATTTAGCCATGTCTCACCAAGAATCTTGTCCCCCACAATACTTGTCTTAATCTCTCCGCAACTGCCGATCGATGGAGGACTAAATATAGAGGCGTGGCAAGGCTTAGACTGGTTAAGTACATATATGTATGTAAAAGCGATCCATCGATGTCACGATAGTCCGCCAGGGACAATTACAAAAGTCAGATGATGCACACGTTTTCGTTCGCTTGTTTGTTTGAGTGTGTATACATTCAACATATATATATTTACACGATTGTTAACCGGACCTTGCCAGATCAGTTTAATATTGTCGTTTACTAACATATATATGAATAAAGTGGTTAGACGCGTCAACCTTTTAACGTTGAATCGTCATTCGTATAGAACATAAAGGCTAAAAGGCTCTAGCAGTCCACAAATTAATGATATTGCGGTAAAACCAACAGACAATCCTCACCGAGTGCGGAAAATCAACAGCATTGAGTGTTATTGTCTGAACAAACGATTTACCCCAGTGCCGTCTATCCAATCTATCGTCTCATGATGATTGGGCAAGTTTTAATTCCAAAGACCTTGACAAATTCCGAGCCACCAAAAAGGCCATATCGGACTTCCTTCCGAGATATTGAAGTGCACGGATCGAGAACTCACAATTCTGCCGTAGGCACTCAGTATAAACATCTTGCTCTGCGGAAATATCGAAGCTCTCTAGTAAGATATATCCCGCTTTGGCAAAGGAATGGACTAGCACGGCCGTCCACGGTTCAACCAGGAAGGCCACTTCACTGAGAGAATCATGGAAATAGCGGTTCATAAACGAGTCCTGCCCTTGTATGGAAGCCCGCGCAAGTCCGCCGACTGCCAGTGCGTTATTAGTCCTAAGCGTAGCAACCAAATGTGTAGCTTGTCGAGTGTCACGTGCAGCATCAGAGCCGAGTCTGCATTTATCAATGCTCTCTAGCACGTCCGCCAAAAGCATCGCAGCGAGGTGCCAGTGGCCGTCGAGGATGACGTACCAGGACTGTATGCGGGAAGGAAGTAGTTCATGATTGGTAACGCAATCGAGCATGAAACTCTGGTATGTAGAATCCCAGTGTTGGCAGACCAGGAGGGTCTTCTGGATGACATTTTCAATTTGATCGGGACTTGCACCTCTGTAAACCAGAGTTTGAAGTTGTGTCACCCGACGATAGAGCAGCACTTTGACAGGAGTCGCCTCTGAAAGTATTGATGCCGCTTCTTCGTAGGAACATGGCCACCTGGGTTGGACTTGGCTTGATCCCTGGCGTTCTATTGCAGAACGAAGGAATAGATCACCCCACACATCCTGCTTTCCACGTGTGTTGCTTCTTGGAATATTCCAATTATCAAAATCAATCTGATCCAAATCAATATGATTTCCGGGCTCAACTATTGACGCCGAAGCCGATGAAATTTGGCTATCCTCATCCGACACTACTAAAGGGCGCTGATACATTGCAGAACTCAGCGTGTCAAACATAACGCCTAACCAAAACATGAGGTCTAGCGTAGTGCGGTGCTCGTGGCTAGACAGAAGTGGATCGAGTTGCGGAGACTCGGACGGCTGCGGCATTTCCAGAATGTTGGCGGTTGTCGGGTCTACCGAACCCCTCCCAAGCTCTCTTACTTTGGGAGCAGCCTCTCGCTGTAGTCTTGTGAACTTGTGTCGAAAAGTGAAAATTTGGCGGTTGGCGTTTTCGAGGAAAATTGGTGCACGATCATTCTCCAAAAGTTCTCCCAAGCTTGCTTCCTGTCCTTTGTCCAGCGGACTTTGCGTCAAAGAGAAAATTATATTTGCGAAGGCGATACGAAAAGACGGAACGGTACTCGAATGCTCTAAAGCGTGACGTGCTTCGTTCCAAACTTTTTCTCGGATTGATCGCTCATCATGGTCGATTACCGAGGGAACTGATGCACCGGCGCCCTTCTGTGCATGTTGAGTCCACTGCGATGCAAAAGCCATAATTGCTAGATGAAGTGCTCGAGCCGCCTTCGTATCTTCTGCCGCACTTAAAGCTCTGCCGCGGATTGAGGATGATACACGATCCAACTGACAGACTCGAATGCACATTCTGTTTGACCAACTTGGACCCCATTCTTTCATCCCTCGATGAGGGACCACCTGACTAATTGAGTCGCTGTAAGGGCAGTTGTGCTCTGTCAACCAACATGACAAAGCATTCTCCATGCTGTCGTGGTATATGCGGACCAGGTTGCGTGACATCGTCGCACGAGCGCTTTGCTTGGCTGCATTTTCTGAAGCGATGCAAAAGGTCCACTGGGGTTCTGTGGTTGAGCTTCGGTCATACGCAGAATCTGATGGATGTTTTTGTTGACTCTGTTTCCACGACGGAACCGTTGACACGAGATCAGGAGTGGGTGTATAGTCGTGGTGCGGTAGTAAGCTGTACGTGCTCTCGATAGAGCTTGGTGGCAAATCCAAAAGTTCAGCTTGGGCGTCCGAGTCCATGGAAGAGTCTGGAGATCCATGTGGGTATAAGCTATTAATTTGCAAACCATATGGGAGGGATACTCGTCGTCCAAGGAAATAATTGGGACTGGTCATTATTTGAATTCTGAAGTTGGAACGGCTCGAAAAAGTGATTCTCCGGGTGCGAAGAGGACGAGGACGAGGCGTAATTTGTGGTTCCAGGGGAGCCGAACAATTCCGGCAATTCTGCCAGATTGGCAGGATGAGTTTGCGCGGAGCGCAGTATCTCGTCAAGAGCTTCATCATTAGAGCCTACAATAGTTGCGCTTGTGGCCTCTGTTTTGGCCCGTTTTCGGCTTCCGTTCGAGTCCACGCACTTTGACGAAATCCAATTGAATGTACACTCCTTTTTCCATCGCGTGCAGTTTGAGCAAGTACTGAAAGTGCCCTTTTGTCGGTCTTTCTAGGTACTGAAGTCAGCATCCGCTGTTGATAACACAGAGATATGTTAACAAACAGGTGCGTCGCAGCCTCTTTTGCCTTTGCGACATGGATCACAGCTATGAAGCTGACGTCGGCGGGAGTCTTCCATGCTAAGCTATTGCGAGTGTTATTGGTTGGTCAATTGTACGTGCTGGAAAGAAGGAACATGTATCGACCCCTATATGCAGAGAAAGCACGGAAGGGGTCTTTAGATTGGGATGGTATTTCATATTTCGTGGGGGCCACGTGAAACTTTGTAGAGTGCGGAGTGAGTTCAAGTGGGGTAATAGTGGAGAAGGTATCCACGGGTCGACACGAGTCATCTTCGGGCCAGTGGAACTTCCAAGGTTGTCATTGTACTCTGCTTCAACCATTGACTTTGATAAGATGATGCCTTGAGACAGTGACACAGATACTACTAAGTGTGGCAATGGTGAAATGAACAAAACTACACGGCCATGTACGAAATCCGAGACTGTATTACACAGACCAACGGCTAATCTGCCCCTGCAGCTCAGGACGGCGCAATTTTAGGATGACGCGCCAAGAGGGCCGAAATAGGACCGGATAATCGTTCCACCTAATCCGAGCCAATTGTACAAAACCCCCTAACGGAATGCGGTCACGGGCTCACCCGCCGCAGTTACAATCGCACATAAGATCTTCAGTGTGATCGACCAATTGAATTTGGTAGGCGGCAGAATTGTTTCGATCTACATTAAAGGGGTGGTACTTCTCCCCACAGCCTTACCGGTTCAATTGCTCTTTGACCTGATCTACTGAACAAGCTTTCCAACCAATTGCTTGATCTGGTTGTGGTCACCGTCTATGATAACTCCTCCAGGGCTCCAGCTGGGCAGCCATAGCGAGTTACTAAAGAAATTTGTGCTCCAGGGCTGGAATTTCCACATTTTGTGCAATCGATATGTAGTATTGATTTTCTATGATATTTACAACTTGGAATCGAAAAGCAAGTGAAAACCTCTCAGCGACCGGGAGCTTATGACTGAGAAAGGTGCACGCGGACTGTCTTCACCTCAGTGTAGTTCTCCAGGGCGTATGAACCAAGCTCCCGACCTATTCCCGATTCTTTGAATCCACCGAAGGGCATCTGGTAGTGAAGGGTGTTGTAGTTGTTAACCCACACGGTGCTATTATAAGAGAGGTCAGTGAATCCGCGAGCCTAGAGACAAGCTTTCCTATCCAATTGACTCACCCAGCTTTGATAGCGTTGGACACTCTGATCGCAGTGTTGATGTTGGTGGTATGGACAGCTGCGGCCAAGCCTATTTTGATCACGCAAGTCAGACTATGGGAGGCAAGTTGAATGTGAAATCTCGTGGTACTCACCGTAGTTTGTGTCATTGGCTACTCGAATAGCCTCCTCCTCACTCCGGACCTTCTGCACCGTACACACCGGACCAAAGATTTCTTCTTTCACAATCGTCATGTCCTCGGTGACATCGGCAAAAATCGTGGGTTGGATGTAGTATCCTTCACTGCCATGGCGATCGCCGCCCGTGACCACCTTGGCACCTGCTCCCTTTCCATCCTTGATATAACTCATAATCCGGTCATATTGGATCTGAGATACCTGGGGTCCCTGGAAGGTCTCAGTATTGAACGGATCTCCGACCTTGTTTTGCTCTGCTCGCTTCTTGAAAAGTTCTAGGAACTTCTCATAGACAGCTTCATGAACAAGAATGCGGGATCCTGCACAGCAGCATTGTCCATGATTAAAGAAAATGCCGAGATTGACCCATTCAATTGCTTCATCCAGGTTTGCATCTGGGAGAACGATGTTCGGGGATTTGCCACCCAGTTCGAGAGTCACTTTCTTCAAGTTGCTATCGGCTGCTGATTTCATGATCTGGCGTCCAACCAGAGTCGAACCAGTGAAAGCAACCTTGTCAATATCCATATGAGCGGCGATCGCCGCACCGGCAGTTCTTCCGAATCCTGAAATAACGTTGACCACTCCAGGGGGAAATCCCGCTTCTTTGATAAGCTTAGCCACGTAGAGCCCCGAAAGAGGGGTTTGTTCGGCCGTTTTCATAACGATTGTATTTCCAGTAGCCAGAGCAGGGCCAATCTTCCAAGCAAACATCAAGAGCGGGAAGTTCCACGGAATAATCTGGCCGCAGACACCCACCGGTTCATGGCGCGTATAGGTCAAGCTGTTAGTATCGGTGTCAATGGTTTGACCATAAATCTTATCAGCCCAACCACCATAGTAGCGTAGGCACCCTGCAGAGGCAGTGACGTCGCCTTTGGCCATTGTCACTCCCTTGCCATTGTCAAGGGCTTCAATGGCGGCCAGCGTTTCGATGTCGCGTTCTAGGAAGTCTGCTAAACGAGTAAGGAGGCGACCACGTTCGGACGGAGTGACCTGTTTCCATTCCCCGTTCAGTGCAGAGCGAGCAGCTTTCACAGCAATATTGACGTCCTCTTCCGCGCCCTCGTGCACGGCGACAATAGGTTTCTCGTTGTGAGGATTGATTGTCTCGAAGGTTTTGCCATCGACGCCTTTGATAAATTCATTGTTGATGAAGCTTAAAAGTTTTCGTCAGATTATTGGCCAGACTTGTAGATCTTTGTTGTTTTTGGGCCCAACTTACAGTCCCAAAGGTTGCTCATACGTGAGCGCAGGGGTTTGAACGGTTTGGAAAAGAGACATAATTGCAGAATAGGAGACAGTGGATTGCATAGACCTAACGGAATGTGAGATATATGAGAGATGTCAGAGCTTGAGATAGGATAGGCAATCTTATATAGCTACTGGGGAGGGCCCGGGTAGCGAGAATTGTCGGGATTGCAGAGCGCGGGGGTCGCATTGAGATCGATAAAGGCCGGCCCGATGTTTTTCGCTGTCTGTCCGGGGTAGCAGGCCCCACGGGGTTTCCCTCTGATTTACAGTTCCCTTCGCCCGGGCCAAGAGCACTAGTCAGAAGCTAGCGGGAATGATGAACCCCGTCTCTTGGAAGTGTCTCGTGATGGACTTCGACAATGGGAGACTGGCTACAGAGCAAGTAAGGTACCCTTCACGGTACTGTTTATTTCCTCGCTATTCTTCGGCTGGATTTAATCCATCTCATATTCCTATCCACACAAAGATACAGGCGATTATTCTCGTTGAGTAGACCGTATATATGCATTCGGTACTAATATCATCCTTCTATAACAACCATTATTTGGAAGCTAAGTCGATCGTTGCACCCACAACAATTCCTGATGTAACGCATTGCAGGTGGTCTGGTCTACCTCGGCCCCAATTTCCGAGTCCAGCTAACTCGATGACAAGGCTCGTACCTAGGAAATGCCCACCTCGGGGGATTGTGGAGACTAGCTGAATGCGGAATACAGCTCCCAAGACCCATCAACATCAGTTCTACATTGAATGGCATAACGGAGACGAAGCAAAGATGTTTCTTGTGTATCAATCGTTGAAAGCCCGTCAAATTCAGTAAATCAATTTATATATCAAACGGATTGGCAACCAAGTCTCCACACCTATATACAGCATACTCCTCGTCCATATTCCGTGCCATAGCACAATTCATCAGTGGTAAACCGCCATTTACTCCGGCAACTCAAGCACATAGCGGCCGGCAATCTTTCCTTGTTCTATTCCAAGTTAGCCTTCTCCGTCCAGTATACAAGTGGGAATGTGTAACAAACCCATAAGCTCGAAGATCTTGGGAAGATCCTTGAGAGGAGCCAGCTTGAATGGAGCTTTGATCAAGCCTCGGGCGAAGAAGTCGAGAGCTTCAACGCCATCCTGTTGATTTCCAACGTAGCTTCCCTTGATAGTGATCATACGAACAACAGTATTGATCACTGGGGCCTTCAGGAATGCATCGGGAGGTAATCCGATCGCAACAAGCGTTCCTCGAGAGCGAACGTATTCCGAGGCTTGCTGGAAAGGCTTCTCCGAAACAGCCAACAAGATAACGGCATGAGCACCAAGACCACCGGGAGTTGCCGCTTTCACGTCAGCAATAATATCTTTGGACTTAGTAAAATCGACATAAGTCTGATTTGTGGTTTTTGTTAGCTCCCACGTCTGATATAGGGGAATGTCAGGGTGAAGATAGAACGATCATACCTCAGTACCAAGCTGGTGGCACATCTCTCTTTTCTCGTCGCCTCCATCGATAGCGATGACTCTAAGACCCATGGCCTTTGCGTACTGCTGTGCAAGTGATCCAAGGCCACCACCTGCTCCAACAATAGCAACTGTTTGGCCAGGACGAACGCCGGATTCCTTCAGTCCTTTATAAACAGTGATACCGGCGCAGAGTACCGGAGCTGCGGCATCAAGGGGGACACCCTTTGGAATCTTAGAAGCATGGGTGGCTTTTCCGAGAGCATATTGCTGGAAAGTACCATCGACCGTGTACCCAGAAAGTTGCGCATTAGCGCACAGAGGGGTATCGGATTGTCTGCAGAATTCACACTCTGAGCACGAACCATTAATCCACTTAATTCCAGCATGGTCGCCGATATCAAAGGTATTCACAAGATCACCCTTGGCCACGACCACTCCAGCTCCTTCGTGGCCACCGACCAGAGGCATCTTGACTGGGATGGGCCAGTGGCCCATCATCGCATGATAATCGGTGTGGCAAACACCCGAGTAGCGAATCTTGACCAGAATCTGATCAGGACCTGGCTTAGGGACGGGGATTTGCTTGAGCACGAGTGGCCCTCCGATCTTCTCGGCCACCTGCGCCCATTGAGTCTCGGGGATGGACATGTTGATGAGATGAAAATGAAGTTTGAGTTAACTTGAAAATTTGTAGGAAGTAAAGAAATATTCTTTGCTGAGTTGGTGAACCTTTGCTGGGTGTGAATTGGAGCTTTATATCCAAAGATGTCGGGTGGGGATGTCCGGGGTAACATAAGGCGAGGCGGGGCCTGTCGCCTTAATTCTCATGTTTCCTATGACCTGGGGAGATTAGGTCGGACCACCGGAGTGCACCATGGACGAGGAAGGATTCAATACTGCAATAGGTTGATTGGTTGGGATAAGCGTGTATGCAGGAACTTCCAAGTCATGCGTCTAGACTTGGGACCATGGAACGAACCAAAACTAATGCGGGGAAACTTTGCGGGGATCACGCACGGCCCATCATGCGGAGCCGCACGGGTAGCTAATGCGATTGGATACAATATTTTCACCGAAATACTCTGTTGTCCGGTCTCAGGAAGATCTCGGGCACGCAAATGCCGTGGGGGAACACAGTTGCCTAAAGAACGAAAACAAACAGAAGAAGGTTTATCGAGAACGAAAATATCCAAGAGGGATTGAAAGTACTATATTGTAGTGCCGGTGGGGGTTGTGACCACCCAAAGCCATCACAACAAATACATCCAGAATATGTTGACTAAACCAAGACTACGCAGCGGTATAGGGGCCAGGGTTCAAAACCCATTCTATTAGGGGATATTGATGCCTGGATGCCTTAATTAGCACCGCCATATACACCGCCCTATACAGCGTATTGTAAATCATCTATGTGAAAAAATGAAGTCTTTTTCTCCCATACAAATGTATGTATCTCCGATTTTTGAGGTGGTTTACAATCTCGGCATGGAAGAACTAACGCCGGTTACCCAAAAATCGGAGATGCGTGCATTTGTATGGGAGAAAAAAGCTTCATTTTCATACTGGAGAGAGACAGCTGGCAAACCACCTTCAAAATTGGAGATGTATGCATTTGTATGGGAGCAAAGGGCTTCATTTTATGACAACCCTATAACATCAGCAGAAACACCTACCTGGGCACCTGGGCACCTGGGCAGTGTACTTTGATTATTAAGGCATATGTAATAGTAATTCAGGTATCTTAATTTTTCTGCCGTTCCAAAGTGAGGCATTAAGGCATCAACACCCCCCAAAAGCGGGTTTTGAACCCTGGCCCCTATACCGCTGCGTACCAAGACCTCCTAGCGCTCGACACTATGGTTGTTTATAATAGATATTTCTAAAATTATAATGCGAAACATCAACTGCATAGCTAGTCGAACAACAAAAACAGAGGATGACGCCTGGAAAGCACAAACAAATCCTTGCAAGCCAAGCACATAAGATACATTCCGCTTTGGCTACTAACCCATTCTGTCCATATTGGGAAAGTATCGAGAACTTTTCATTTGATGCTTCTTGTAGGTGTCATATTCAGTAAGTGTGGGGGTCTTCTTCCATTCCATGAGGAAAGAATGTGCTTGACCAGCCACTGCTGATAGAAAATCCAGAATATCGTTCGTCTCTTGCATACATATGTAGCTTCGCTAATTTAGCTCCGAAGCCGTCCTCCAGACCTTGGTATGACGTCCCAATTTCACTCTCTTCAGATACGCTGGAAGGTCTCTCTGACCACGTCGCGTATTCAGCATCTGAGATGAAAGTCATGAAATTGTCATTTCCTTTGACAATTGTTCCCCTGGGGGTTTGATTTCCAAATTTGAAACTTGGCCTCTCGGTATAGAAAAAGTTTGGATCAATGACTGAATCAAAGACTTCCTCAAACGGGTCGCTTCTGGGGTTGTGGATATGTTCCTCATCGTTGGCTGATTGTTCAGTGATTTTATTGCTATATACGGTATTAACATAAGGATGCAATAGCCCTGATAGGGACCTGGACTGACTCGTAACTTGTGGTATTCAGAATCTCATCTTGGTGATGCCTGGCTTTCTGCGGAGAAGTAGCATCGCGATACACGCCGGCCTTGGCTGCTTTTTTCGCACACTCATTAAGATATTTGGGTGGTTTGCAATGTCCATCGACACATTGAGATGGCATTTTGCGCTTCACGCACTGCCCACAAGGACGTTCATTTCCTACCGCCTTTTGTCAGTTTATTGTCCTCGAAATATATTTGCTCAAGGCAACAAGGCGTTGTCCCTGAGCTTACCGCATGTTTTATGGGCCTTTTGGCAATATAAGCAGGATCTCCGGGCCTTTTTGCGGGGGCGCGAGAGCTGAAATTCAGTGCGAGATGTCATGTTCAAGCTAGTCATCTTGAAATTGAGTAGTGAGGAATCTTCAAGGTAGGAAAACGAGATAGGGTAGCGCTTAGCGTTTCGACAAATTTGGCACTGGGTCTTATAGATACCGAGATGAAGCGTTCGTTATGAAGGTCGCTAACGCCAAGGGTCCTCACGAAATATGGCCACCAAGGTGTTTATCATAACGAATACGCACATCGAATGCCACGTGAGATCCGAGACATCAACTTGAGCGGCTCCGCATGTCGGTATGGCCATCGTCTGTTGGGGCTGAAAATGGTTAGGCCCCTTCCCCAGGCCGAAATATCTGGGCCGTCCTCCGTCCCACAATAATGCGGGGTAAATCCCGAAAATGCCCCTAATCAGCTTCCAATGATTTTAGCCGTGCGGCTCCGCATGAAATTCCGGAACCGCATGGCCCGAACCACACACGTTGGCTCTTGGCAAACTGTAATCCCTTGCGAAATCCAAATCCATGAAGATCCCATGGACTGCATCTCCCACACAGAAGAAAATTTCAAACTATCAAACTCTTTTGCGCATCCGAACCTCCGACGGGATTGTTTCTGTGGGAACTTGACGAACGGAGAGGAAAAATAATTCAGGGAAGGTAACGATCATCATGATTGGGATCCTGGTGAACACGGGGTATAGCACCTTGAGATGCTCCATTGGTCAATCCCTGACCCCGGCCATTGGATCCACTGTCTCTTTTCACCTGCTATTGAGTTCACTTCGCGTTCTGGGCGCATCCGACCTTGCTCCAAACCACTACATCCTACACTGACCGTCTGATTGGACGCGGTGGAATGGAGTATGATTATGCTTTCCCCCTTTTTTACAATGTCGTGAGCGAAAATGAAAAGGCCCATAGTGGACTCCAGCCATGAACCTTGGAAGTCCGGGGTAAGCTTAAAAGTCCCACATTCCCCGCGTGTTGAAGACCAGCAAGGCTTGTTTCTCAGAACGTCTATTCTCATTACCTCCTACGGTATATTACTTTGCTCTTGAATAATTGCAAAAGATTCATCCCAGCAACAACAAGATGGACAGTGACATCAGTCAAAATGGCGAGACAAAGGCGGCTTTCCCAAACAAGGAGAGCACGCTAAATGGTCTCACCCCAGTCCCAACATCGGTGACACTGTCGGCTGAACAGTTTGAAAGGCTCTATTTGAGTCCTATGACGGTTCGCCAGTCATCCCTCGCCAAGAAGGTTGGAAATCCGACACCATTGTGAGTTTTCAAATAATATCTGCTACGCATAGCACTTCGATCTAACATAACATCCAGAGCACTTGGAGGTTTTGTTATCACCACTACGCCCCTTGCATGCTGCTTGATGGCCTGGAGAGGCGCTAGTGGAAATGGAGTTGCTTTCATGTGAGACATTAAGATACTCGGAGAGGGAGCCCCATCTAACGAGCTGAACAGTGGACCAATCATCTTCCTTGGTGGTCTTTTGTTGCTCATAACGAGTATTCTTGAGTTCATTATCGGGAACACGTTCCCCTGTGTTGTGTTTGGCACTATTGGTAGGTTTTCCTATCTCATGAGAGAAGCCTCAATTACTCTTTCACGTTACTGATACTTTACCAAGGCGGATTTTGGTTTGCGTTTGCGGCCACAATGATTCCAGCTTTTAATGCAGCCGGTCAGCCCATTACATCCCAGTTACGATACAAGTATGCTCACGTTTTATAGCTCCGTATTCTTCGACTTCTGATACAGCTGCCGGGCTAGCCAGCGAGGGCTTCATGAATACCTATGGTAAGTGCAACCAGGTTGTCGAATTTTAGCAATGGCTCTGACAATACCAGCGTTCCTATTCATAACCATGGCTGTCCTCATGTTAATCTTCATGATTTGTGCAACCCGCATCAATGTGGTATACACGCTCATTTTCCTCTCCCTGCTGCTAGTTTTTCTTCTTTTGTCTGCGGCCTATTGGCAACTAGGCCAAGGAAATGCAGCCATTGGTGATCGATGTGTGAAAGTGAGTATTATCCCAAGTCTGTGATTTCGCGGCCACTTGGACTGGATTCTGACCCAATATCTCCTTGTCTCAGGGCGCCGGAGCTTCGCTCTTTGTTGCAAGCTTGCTAGGCTTCTACCTCTTAATTGTTCAGTTGTTTGAGTCCATTGGATTCCCGTGCTTTTTGCCCGTTGGAGACTTGGCTGCACTTTGGACTCGGAAACAAGCCAAGTAAGTCCCCTAAAAGCCATAGAGTAGTTCGATCTGACAGAATATAAGAGAGCAAAACGATATCGAACAGCGAACCGTTCACTAAAGTTGAATCGGTACGATGCGTCTAGTGTTGTTGTTGGTACCAGAGTCTGGCTATCTTGGATCTACAGAGCAGCTTTAGGCTCGCTTTCGTGGTCCATTTATTGTTCTTATCGGCTGTCCAAATTCTCAGATGTTTAAATACCCCCAGCACCTTGTTATGAAATCTTTACATACGTGGATTAACACGACCCCCTCCAACAGAATGTAAACCTCGGATACGACCAGGCTTGAAAGAAATATGGTGAAGCACCCAAAGGTATGCACAGACAGTGACGAGTAGACCGATGTTATAGACATAATTATCCCACAACAAACATTTTAATTTCCTAGGTGGCAGGCGTGAAGTCTTAACGTCGAAAGTTGCGATTATGGTAGTAGTTATTCAGGTGATCGGAGTTCGCAGCCTGACGCATGTCGGCTTCATTGGCGGGCATGTCCTGTTCATTGTTGGCAGCCTGACGATGATGGTAGTAACTCTGATTGGCAGCGACCGCGGCACTTTGGACTGGCTCCCGGCTATGATAATAGTGCTGTTGTTGTTGCTGTTGTGGCACTTGTCCAAAAAACTCGGTCGTCTGATTGGCGGACATGCCCTGTTTATCGTTGGCAGCCTGACGATGATGGTAATAAGTCTGATTGGCGGCGACTGTGAATTGTTGTTGCTGTTGTACTCCTTTTCGCTGGTTACGCTGAGGTACGCGGTCATGATAATATTCATGTTGTCGTTGCTGCTTTTTTCGCTGTGCTGATGATTGTCGATTGAGGTGATCAATGTGTTCCTGACAATGATATGTTTGGCGCCAGAACTCATCGCAACTCGCCCGCAAAAAGGCTTCGTCTTTCATCGGATCTTCTCTCAGTTCGATCTCCATTTTGTGCCGCAGCGCGGGCGGCATTACTGCCAGATAAGCTCGCCAGATAGCGCTGTGAGGCGATTTATCTAGTGCTTGCTCCAATGAGAGTATCGGCTTTCCTTCGTTGCTTTCTGCTCTATGAGAGATAATGTTCTCTGAAGCAGCTAAAGGCGAAGGTCGGGAATATTGGGCGTTTTGACTCCAATAAATAGGTTCAACTGAATCGTGTAAAGCCAGTTGGAACTCTGCCGCGTAAGGAGAGTGGACAGAGGCATTGGCAAGGTTTTCAGCATCGCTATTCTGCTTGGCCGTGGACCAGATACGACCAAACCCGTGAGGATACCCGGGATCCATTATAAGAAGGTGAGAAATTTTTTTGATGCGGGTAGTGTTAAACACTACTCCGTACGGAGTATTTATTTTGTGATTCGGGTCAACCCCACGCACTAGACTAGCCCCCTGAGGCTGTGTGTTCACGTGCACTTCACAGCCCCCTTTCCCGACGATCAGCAGTCATCGTCAGAATCCCACTTATGTTATGAAAAATGTCATGACGAACTGAGAAAGTGGCAATGGACCCTTTGTCTTTGACTGCCAATATCGCGGCTGTAATCGGTCTGCTTGATGCGGTATGCCGGCTCGGGAAAGAAACGCATAAAGTGATCTCCGGAATCAAACATGCGCCAGACGAAGTCAAACGGTTGAGTCTGGAGCTGGAAGGAATTGGCTCCCTCCTTATCAGCATTCACAAATACTGCCAAATGTATCAGAGGCAGCACCCTCTAATGGTGGCCGAAGCCGAATCAAATTCAACGATCAGCCATCTCTTCGCACTCCTCCACGACTTGCAAATGGAGTACGAGGCTATGATGGAAATTGTGGAAAGAAACACCGAGAGACCCAATGTTGGAAGGAGACAGCGACTACGGTATATGGGTAACAGGATGAAGCTGGTGTTTGCCGGGGACTTGAAAGTGATATTCGGAAGACTTTCGAGACACAAGGCTCAGCTAAGTATTAATCTTCAAGTCCTTGCCGGGTAAGTAAGGAAAACGGTAATCCTCTCATTGAACTCGACCACGAATCATCTGACTCACTTGCTAGGTTCAATGACATTGCCGTGCATGACTCTATTCAGGAGCTGAGCCGCGCCCTTTCGCCTATAAATATTGGCACAAAGAAGAAAGGTCTGACTGATGTAGAAGGCCAGTCGCTTCCCTCAGAGAAAGGATATATCGAAGAACACCGCCAGTCACCAAAAGTTGTTCGGCACCAGGATTCCACCAGCCTCGCTCCATCTTCAGGTTGGGCGGTACACGAGGGTAGCCTTGACCAGGCGACTCTGCCATTGATGCTTCTGAAGCCAAAGATACAGGAGGCATTATCTCTTCTAACACTTTGCAAACCGGGCCAAGCACATCTGTCCAAGCAAGACACCAACTGGATTCAAGAAGAGCTTGAGAGCTTGCTTGTGGTTTGCCATGAAACGGCTGCGGTAACCCTGAAGAACCCAAACAGCACATTCAAACATAATGCATCGCATACCACACAAACTAACGCGGATACCAACGGTGCTCCCCGGTGTAGAGCTGAAAAGGCGCGCCAAGTAGGGAAAACTAATCAGATAGCCACCACCAAGTTTCTTGTTCGGGAGTCTCCGGCGGGTAATGTTTCGGCCCGGGTCCAGTGCATTCAAAATCCTGATTCAGGGAACACAGCGGTATCTGATACCGTTCTCCTACTCGCACCTAATCCAGCAATCCATAAACATGGCTTCGCCATCTCGCTAGCACGTTTGAACGAGAAGCTCCGACAGCCCAGGATCCATCGGTCCATTTCGATGTATACTGTCGTGGAGCCGGATTCCCCGATATTTGAATGTGTTCAATCAAATAATATCGGCCACCTCCGGCAATTGCTCGGAAGTAGGCAGGTAACTCCTGACATACGTAATACAGAGAATGAGAGTTTGCTATCGGTTCGTTTGGTACACTGCATATCCACCATACTGACAGTGCTAAATAATTACAGGTTGCTGCTCGACACCTGCGGCTGGAACTATGTGAGCTATTAATTAATGAAGGAGCAGATCCCAGCCACTGCCGCTCGTGAGTCACTCCCACTATTTTCAATTCGTACTTTTGCTGAACGCCCTCGGTACATAGGGATGGGGCCAATGCAATCTATGCCGTTCGTAACGCCTTCTGGTATCGAGACATGGCCTACAACGTACCAAAATCCACTCTCAACCAGCTACTTAGGCTTTTTGTCCGAGCAGGCTGTGACATCAACTCTGTTGCTCTTGGTGGAAACCCTCTCCATTTCACCGTCAGCCACATTTTGCCAGGATCCAAAATGATCGATGAAGAGGAGATTTCATGTTTGGTCAATCTCCTGGTCTGCCTAGGTTGCGATATAGAGAATGAGAATAGCGACGGTCTCACTCCCCTACTATACAACGCCTGTATTCCTGGATTGCATGGTGTTACAGTGTTGAAAGAGCTTCTGAATTGGGGAGCAAATCCACATGCACAAACGCATTTCGGAGAGGGGGCTTTGCATCTCGCAATTGCCTTTTCGATTCCCGGGACCGTGCATGGTGATGTCGGATTCCGCTCGCTGCAGGCGCGCCTTGCCCTTTTGCTCAACGCTGGCTGTGACCCGAATCTCCGGGACCGGAACGGACGTACTGTCTCGGATTTTGCTCTGAGTAGCCCTAGAACCTGGTTTCAATGGTGTCTGGCGGTGGGAAAGAACCAGGCATTACCCATCGAGGAAATTATAATGAAAGAGGACAATCCTGGAGGCTATGATGCAGCATCATCGAATCCTCGGGGCTCATCGAACGACTGCCCTGGGAAAGGGGACCTGGATTCTGATTGGGAGTCTTGTGGTGACAGTGACACTGATGATGATGGTGATGGGACTTACTCCACCTACAACTCCCCGCTTAACGTTTGTTCTGATTACAATCATCCCTTCCTCTCGTGGAATGGATTCTTCCCATGGAGTATCTCCCCATCATGCTGGGATTGCGATCTGCCCGTTCAGATGCAAGACATTTCCCGGAAGAAGTGGCAGGGACTGCAAATTTTCAAGGCTCTTAGATCATAGACATTGACAGAACCCGATGGTTTTACTTGCGCATAGGCTCCTGGCTTAGGTGCGCCACTCATATTTTATACCTTCATAAATACCTGTCCCTCTGGTATCTTATAATCGATAACGCATGTAAGCTTCTCGACCTCGCCTTCCTCATTCCTCTTCAAAACAATAACCATGCATGAGTTCCATAGTGAAAGCGACTTCGCTTCATCCGTTCCTCGGCCGAGGGGAAGAAGGAAAATATATCATTGTGACACTGCGTTAGTGTATGGGTTTGTGAGGTTTTCTCGTTAATGCTTAATTTGAGAAAGTCATCCTCCTCAAAGACCCTGAAAAACAAGGCGTTGGTAGAACGGACATACCTTCCGATGAGCTCTTTGCCTGATGGCTGAGGGGTATTCGGGATTTGCTCCTTTTCTAGTGTTTCGGCAACCTTCTGATATCCTGCCCTCCAGTTCGTGGTTGCTTCTCGAGCGACTGGGAGAAGGTCTTCTGTGGTTTTGGGGTCCAAGGCTGCCTGGGGAAGCGTTTGAGCAACCCACTCGGCAATATCACCTTGCGAGATCGAGTTTGTCAGGACCACGATTTCTATTTGTTTGCTCGGCAGTAGCATAATACAATGATTGTAACCGTGGAGGGCACCGTTGTGATATAAGACAAGGCTACGATTGGATCTAGATACAATGAGCGGCATTGACTTTACCAGCCCTGGGTTAAACCCTGGTTTCCCAAGTTGTGCTGGTAGAGTGACTTCCGCAAACCCCAACCCGTACAATTCGTCGAGTGAAGCTGATTTATTGGCGAAGCTGTGACCGAATAAAATGATGTCTAGCTGATAAAGTGGCGATTTCTCACCCTGAATGATCGATACTAGGAAGGCCGGAAAATGGTATTTTAGGTGGTTGCTTGTAATTCAGGTATGTCCGTGGCCGTAGTATATATTGATATCCTTGGTCTTGATGCTGACCCATATGTTCCCGAGACTGACTGATATACTTTGTGCGAGACCTCACCCCGACTCGCTCGCGAAAGGCCTTCGCCTTCATTGGATTTCCCTCGGTTTAGTTCCCATTGATTCGCAGCTCTGGCGGCATTCTTCCCAGATAAACTCGTCATATATTGCTGTTGGCCCAATGAGAGTTTCGGCACTCTTTCACTCGTTTCTGTCCGTAGGGGAAAGCACGGTTT
Source organism: Penicillium chrysogenum (assembly GCF_028827035.1). Classification (NCBI taxonomy): domain Eukaryota; kingdom Fungi; phylum Ascomycota; class Eurotiomycetes; order Eurotiales; family Aspergillaceae; genus Penicillium; species Penicillium chrysogenum. Next base: position 218,937 of record NW_026622749.1, on the reverse strand, counting down.
CGTGAGGCAACTATTGACGAATGCGGCCACAACGAAGGAAATAAAACGTCTCTCTAATCAATATGAGGAACTATTCTCGTTATCCATGGCTTCCACTTGCCCGGTGCGTGACTCTCTGGCCCGTGGCGGGTCTCTGTAAAGAGTGTGCCATAGAGCAAAGGCAAATAATATCAGCATGTTTGCAATCTTCCATGCTGTCGGGTATTGATCCTTGATTCCCATGTAAGCGCCGATCACCCTGGTGCTGAAGATGACCACAAAAGTCCCAATAGCCCTTTCGACGCATTTTCTCCAAAGACTGAGGCTCGTAGGTGGGGACATGATCTGGTCTAGTTGGTTTGGTCGATTGAAATGAATCCATGAACGTTCAGTTGGAAAAATACGGCAGGGAAGGAAATAACGAATGAGGGATATTCAGAGGTTATATGAGTAGAGAGCTCCATAATCGAGCTGGACATGGGGGCGTTTCATAGCTTAAGCACCGAGTCCACCGACTATCGGACTTAGACGTCATCGGGCTATTGCCCTAACCAGGTAAGGCAGTAACAGAGAGTCGATGCTAGCGTGCGGCTGAGAATGCGGGATTTTATTCCTTTGAATGTATGTGCTCCGTAGTGTAGATTACCAGATAGCTTGCCAGTGCCACTAGTCATTGTCAAACGATGCGACAGACGATTGGAAATGGGGGCGGGCACAAGGGGTTGGGCTTTGGCTGCACAGTCTAACCGCTTCAGGTCAAATGTCGAAACCTCCCAGCAAGTCTCAGCCCAATCCACGTTTATTTCTTTATACTAGTAGAATACTTAAGTTTTGTCAATATTTTATGAAAGGCTTCTAATGTACACAGTGAGTCACTGTGCGTAATATCTGCCAAGTGATTCCTCGGTGGATCTGCACATGCCCAGATGCGGGCCATTCCCCACAATAAGACACGACTCTTCATGACTCGAAAACAATTGATATATAGAACTGCTCTTCCATCAGTTAACAGTTCCAAGCAGATTACAATCGAATTTACCGCGTATATCACGCTCTGCCACTCCACCACTCCCCTCCAATTCCTCGTCAAGATTCTGGGCACAGTGGTACTCACCACCTCAACCTCAACCATGTCATCCACTACGACTACGACCCCAATGACCTTCTATGACATAGCGCTAGCACCCCCTGCCCAAAAGTCCGCCTGCTCCCCAAACCCTTGGAAAATCCGATTCGCCCTGAACTTCAAAAACACACCGTACAAAACAACATGGGTACCCCTACCAGACGTTAGCGCCGTCCGGAGCGCTCTCAACATCCCCGCGTCACGCACATTCGCCGACGGATCCCCCTACCACACCCTCCCCATCCTCTCCGACCCAGCGACCGGACGTATAGTGGGCGACTCCTTTGAAATTGCGACATACCTGCAGGAACAATACCCGTCGTCGGGCGCGGGAGACTTGTTCCCGGTGCAGGAGTTGGAATTCGTCTTTGGGCGGGACTTGGGACTGTACGCGCCAGTTGCGGAGGTGCAGGTCTCCGAGGGGCTTGCGGCGGCGTACGTCAAGTTCAATACGCATGTCGATTCTTTGTTCAGTGCGCATATGCGCTTGATGGTACATGGATTTCCTTTCGATCCCGCTGTTGCAGAGGAGTGTAAGGCGACGTTCTCGAAGAGAATAGGCGTGCCGTGGGACAGCTTGGCGGTTAGTGGGGAGGAGAGGGAGGTGTTGTTGAAGGCGTTTGACGAGACCCTAGGTGGACTTGCGAAGTTGTATACAAGGGATCCGAGTGGGCCATTCCTGATGGGGAGTAAGGCAAGTTATGCAGATTTCATTGTTGGCGGTTGGTTGCGCATGAGCCGGATTATGTTGCCAGGTGAGGAATGGGAAGCGTTGAAGGGGTGGCATAACGGTGTATTTGGAAGGTTAGATGAGGCCCTGGAGGTATTTTCGCAGATGGACTAGATTTGAATAGATCAGCTAGATAATGGAAATTGTTGTGACGAAGAATGAGGCAAAACAAAAAGAAAAGGATGGATTTCAATGACCTCGGGCGCGAGATCATTGTACTCCCGAGGCCGGCCCGATGCACGGTCCTATAACCGTTCAAGGCGGAAGCGAAGGGCCCAATATCCATCTGCAATCTCCTGTAGTATTTAGAATAGTATAATATCAGCTAATATAACTGTCAATTTATCCCTCCTACTTAGAAACAAGTATTGGACAGTGATGCATCATCTCCGTATGAATTAGTTGAACAAGTAAATTGTTATACCATATCGATTAGCGCTGAATACTATCTAATGGGATCGAATTGTACATATGCTAGAATATTCTGGGTTAATGATGGATCTTTTTATAAGTATTGATTTATTGATTCGTTATGAGTGACCGAAGATCATGACCCGCGCTTGCTGAAACTGAGTTCATGTAATAACCGTCCCTATATGGAATTTGAAACGTTCGGTGTTTGCCAAAAGTCTTGGGTGTTATGACTTCCAACTTGGAACGTTAGAAGGTTCCATGGTAAATCGAATCGCCCCGGGGCTGCACCCGTGCACTGACCCAGGGGTGGAGGGCGGCTCGGGGGTTTAGATCATCAAAAATAGCCGCCCGGGCGGGCTCTCTCCAGGGCTTGGACAGAGATATCGCGTGGTCTTTCATATTTCCACCTTGTCAATATATTTATTGGTCTCACCTCAAATTTTACCTCGCTCTTTCTTTCCACCCTCTCTTGGCTCTCTTTTTCCTGCTCAAACCCCGCTTCATGTCTCGAAAGCCATACCCCACCCCTTTGGTCGTCCCGGCACAAAATGAAGAGCACACGCATACTATCATATCCCTTCATGGAAGAGGTAGTAATGCTGAGCGCTTCGGTTACGAGCTCCTTTCATCGGCAAACCTACAAGCCCGGCTTCCTACAGTGAAATTTGTCTTTCCCACTGCGCGCAAGCGGCGGTCAACTGTACTCAAGAAGATCCCAATTCATCAGTGGTACGACAACTACTCCCTTGAGGATCCTGGACAAAGAACAGACCTTCAGGTGGAAGGGCTTTATGAGACGGCTGAATTTATTCGTGGCTTAGTTGCCGAAGAGGCACGGATTTTAGGCGAGGAAAACTATTCAAAAATCATCCTATGGGGGCTGAGCCAAGGCTGTGCGGCGGGTATCTTCACGCTTTTGGGTGGCTGGGCCGACCCCAGTGAAGCACATCCACTTGGGGCATTTATTGGCATGAGCGGATGGCTTCCATTTGAACAGCAATTACGCGAGATTCTCCGACGTGACGGAGACCAAGTCTCGGCTAGAGACAATCGTCATGAAATGCAATCGGGAGACGACTCGTGCGAGGAAAGTGAAAGTGATGAAGAGTCGGAAGCAGATGCATATTCTGAACAGAGCTCCGGCGACAATCCATTAGAGGAAAACGACCCTCCCGGTGGTGATCTCAATTCCTTTAATGAAATGGAAGAAGACAGTCCACGGCTTGATGATCTTAATCCATTTGAGGAAGACGAGGAAGAAGCTCCGTCGGTCATCCAGGCTATCAATCACATCCGTGATATCCTTGCTCTGCCTTTGATTCCAAGCGACACTGAGCTATCGCAAGATAGCTATCCACCGAGCTTATGTCACCTCCGCACTCCTGTTTTTCTTGGCCATGGCGCCGAAGATCCTAAAGTTTCTGCGGCTCTTGGTAAAAAAATGTCTAACGTTCTGTCAGACGGTCTGGGCATGGACGTGGCATGGAAGGAATATCAGGGATTAGGGCATTGGTACCGTGTCGAAGATGAGGTCGAAGATATTCTGAGCTTTCTTCAGGACCATGTCAACCTACCAGTGATATCATCATCGTCCCTAGACAGACTTGAGGGGCAGGAGAAATAATTGTGACCCACATGCATCCATAACAAGATTGCCCTTGAGCCGCTCATTTCGAGCTTAGCCAACATAATGTCTTCCCAAACGATTTCAAAACGCACACATGATCTGCAGAGACTTGTTCGCCAAACCCAGATTCAGGCCAATATCGAGGCCGTTAAGTCCATGACTTTTGAAATTCTTGCAAGATACCTTAAAGAGATATAGGGATCATGCTATCTAATATCGATACACCGGCCTACTCCCAGCTCTCGGGCAACCTGAAAAACACCTTATTGAATTGATTGGTTTCGATTGCTCAATAACCCGTAGGCCCTTCTCTAGTGTCCTCCATAGACCTGCGCGACAGGGTAGAATGACGGAAGGAACAGAGAGCAATTCTGAAGATGAGGGAAGGAGCAAGGCAGTATCAGCCTGCGGCAGAATCTGAAGCTCTACTAGGAGACAGCTTTTTTTCCGCCTAAATCGTGCATAATGTACAATGTCTAGGCATCAAGTGGTATCCGAAACCCCAACTGCCATTTATACCAACATACCAACTAAGCTGTAAGTTGTGCCAATTTCCCAGCCATCTGCTCAACATCAGTGTCAATTGGCCTTGCGTCAATGGCGTCATCTTCAACCTTCTTGCCCTCTGACTTGGGCTCATCTTCTTTACCTTCCTCTTGCTCCTTGCCCCCTGAGCTTTCTTTGCTTGTTTCGCGGCGTGAGTCTTCGCAATGTCTATATGGGACAGGGTATACTCATCCGGGTCCCAAGCCAGAACCCTACTTTCCATCTCCTTAACCTTTTTTGCCACTAGTTCTTCCATCTCGTCTTTCTCCTCGTCACTTAAGAGACCAAGTCTCTCCCTCCACGCATCGTCGGCATTCTCCGTCTGTCCAAAAAAGCGCTGATCAATCTTGTTCCAATATATCGAGTCAAAGGCATTGCCTCTCCTGGCGGCATATACAATCCAAAAGTCACCACTCTCCCAGCTTTCTCGCATTGGACCAGACAGTCGTTGTTCTTCCTGTACGGAAGCAGCATTTTCACAATCAATCATCGCCTGTAGAAATGTCTGGAGACGGCGATCAAACACGTCTGTCCAGTCGTCGAGACCCTGGGGCCAGTACTCGGGTCTTTCAATGAGAAGCCACCAAGGCGGTGCGTAGGTAAACTCAATCGGAGCCGTGTACGTGAACTCCCAATCGACAACACCCGTGATCTTGAGGTCTTTGTTGAGGAGAACGTTGGTTGGCCGGAGATCATCGCACCATATTTTGAACGGCCCTTTGTCGAATGCTATCCATCGCTGGGTGAGCTTACGCTCTCGTGCTAGTTTGCGGAAGAGATGTCTAGCAACAAACTTCCGTCGACAGTCATCTACAGACTCGATTGCATCGTTTCTTTGGTGTGTGAGATGGGCAATATGAATTTCCGCTAGGGCTTCAAGATATGAAGATGCTGTGGTAAATGTTGTCTCGGGACTTGGTAGTTTTGACTGGGGTAGGGACCCCACCCGGACGAGCTCGTTTGAATCTATTGACAAAGGACGACTTTTCACTTCCCACGTAAGGTCATCGACCTGACTCAGCGATCCTATTCGTGAGAAGGATGGTTTTGAAAGCTGCAAAAGAACGCCAGCTAGCTCCCCATATAGAGTTTTGAGAATATGCTCATGAATGTTGGGGTTAAGCCTTCCCCTTTCCTCAACTGGACACTCTGGAAAATTGAGCAAGTCGTACATGCTGGTGTCATGCCCCATGTATTCCATGATAATGAAAGGCCCTATCTCCAAGGGGGAGTCTTCCTTGGGCCCCCAATGAAGAACTAAGGGCACTGGGATTGAAGTCTTGTCACGAATGTATCGCATAATGGCAACTTCCTTTCGGAGCTTTTCTTCGGGAAACATAGCCGCACCCGGTTGTGGGAAACGAATTGTGGCGGCAATACCGGATTTGTATGACATCCAAATGGCGATATTGAATGCGCCCTTGCCTAAGATAGCAAAACGAACTGGGTCATCTGGTTTATGATGTTTAAGTAGGAAGTCTCCGACCGGTCTTGCGACGTTGTGGTCAAAGAACTGGAGAATCCAAGTATCAGCTATTTCCTCGCTTTTTTCCCAAGCAACATCATCGTAAGGCATGCGGGATCGCATGGTTGACTTGCAAAAGAATGGCAGATACGGTGAGGTTTAGCAGTAAAAAGGGGAATGCAACTCGAATAGGGGGTGTTGTCAGGGACACGGGGCTTGGGCTTGGAGAGTACAATCACATGATCTTCAATGATCCCTGTATAGGATATATCACTTCTGAGATCTTTTTGCCAACCAAACTGGTGTTGTAAATGGAAGTTGCGTTGGCCTTTTTAGCTGTACTATGTGTTCATCCAGGGTGTGGATGATTCTCGATCTTGCAGGTCTCAGGATTAACACTCCTCGGCTAGTTCCACCAAGGTACTGGGCAGTAATATGTTCGACACGCTCCTCGCCCCTAGCGGTTTTTCTCTGATCGCAGCCAGAGTTTCATCTGGGAGCCCCAGATCTGGAATGCATCGGTACTTACCATTACTCCTTCCTCTTTCCGACTGTGATTCTGAAGTAGTCGTATTCGAGCTCGATGGCTTCCCTATATCCATGGATGAATTCAAAGCCACCTATTACAGAGGTGAGATGGCTCGGCCCAAAACCCATCCAGCACCAGCTAATGATGGCAGGTAAATCGAACGAGGCTCTAATGCCTCTGCCTGCTTCACTTCCCTAGCCTGCTTCCGTTTCTTCCTTCTCTTATCGCACTCAAAATTCACAACCTCGGACGGACATTTCAAACGCGTTCAGTGCATAGTAGAGCCAAAAGATGGAAACCCTTGCTATCTCTGAATTTGAGCTTCTGCGGAATTGGCGGCGAATACAGTAAAGGTCGATTTGACAGATGAGAAGATATATCTCAACTATCCAGAGCAGAATTATCTATACCGCTCAAGACAGCTGGAAGAGGAAAAGTAACGGAATTTCGGCTTTACGTTCGACATTTTTAATATCTGAGGGATTGTCACCACGTCCTAGCACGTTCTAAGGCAGAATTCATCTATGTTTGGACAGATGTAGAAGTCAGAACAGTCTTAGAAAAAATTTCAGCGATTAAATTCAAAGCGAAAAGAAACATGAGAAACATGAGACCCTGAATGAAAGGAAATGACCAACTATATAACCAATTGGGAAACAAGCCAAAAGGGGCAAAAACATAAAACAAATCACAAATCACAAATAAAAAAGCAAAAAGTCAGACAAAACCAAACAAAACTGTAATAGATAGTGCTCGAGCTTCCTTAGTGGGAACCATCAACTCTAGCTCAGTGCCATAATATGCGGTATATGAGGAGACTTCTGTTGACCAGGTTCTGCTTCCCATGAACGTCAAATATTGGAGGCAGGTTTGCAAGATCATTTTCCGGCCATCTTCTCGGCCCAACGGGTGTGCTTGCCAGCCAGGACGGTCGCCTTCAGTCGGAATCCCTTTGCTCTCTCTCTGCTTTTGGTAACTTCGTTGTGGTGTGTGGCAGTGGCGCCTAGATCTTCATACGATTGAGGATACTTGTGGGCAAAGCCATCGCGAGCTTGACCAGCCCTATAGATGCAATTAGCTTTCAGTGGACAGTTTTCCTGTTCAGATTGATAAGAACATTACCTATTCGAATGAGCAGCCCAAGCCTCACAACCAGAAATTCCAGCTCTGATTATAGTGCCTTGTTCTGGACGAGCCTTATGTTTGCGGCCCATTCCCAAGTCAGATGCAAGACGAATGGCTTCGCTGTCCTTATCCTTCTTGCGGTCACAAAGGGCATGGTAATTGCTCCGCTCAGCCCTCATCTGCCCTGACCATTGTTGAGGTATCTTCTTGAAAGGGTCGGAGTATTTATGGGGCTGTATGGGTTCGTGGAACGAATGAGCCCGGTCACGGAGATCTGGATGGCCGGCAGGTATATTCTCGCCGTCTGCCCTTCGGTCATATATCTCCTCTTGCACTGATCCCTTCTGGAAGTGATTGCCAAATTTGCTCTGTTGGTTCTGAGCATACCGGCGTACCTGTGGCTGTTGATCGTATGTTGGTGTCTCGTATGTAGGCTCGGAAGGCTGCCTTCGGGGTCTCGAGCTGGAACTTCCAGTGAAAAAGCTCATAATCGCGGTTATAATATGAGCACAGGCTTTTATGTCAACTGAAGGATATTGAACAGACTGGTAATAGTACATGTCTTCTGGGGTATAATACGGGGTTATATAGGGACTCGACAGACTCCTAAGTCGTACTACTTGCTACGAGTCGGCCAACTCGAAATAGGCCTAAATCCTTGGACGTTTCAGGTCGTTATTTACGCGCGCATTTAAGGCAAGTATGGTAGCCATTGGGACACTTTGGGGCTCGCGGGTTGTTGTTGTCTCGCTCTTCCATTATCCCTGCAATGTGATAGGCACGTATGCAAAAGGACAGGGATGATGCTCATAAGCAATCTCAAGATAACCGCCAGGGTAATACAGCACAAGCTCCGTTTATTAGAAATGAGAACGGTAAATAGATTAAATCTAGGCTTACACCAATCAAAGGCACGACTAATATTCATGGCTGGCGGCAAGACAGTGGTTGCATGCCTAGTGGTTTCAACCAGAGTACTCCGTACATGCGCCCGAATTAGATTGAGTGGCTCAAAGTACATTTTCACTATAGAAGTTAGATGACTGGATGAAACACACTTGATCCTTTAGTCGCGCGGCTTCGTTAGTTCGGGCTAAAAATACATCGGGGAACCTTATGTAAGACCCCGCCAGCTCCACCTGTGTACTTATCAGGTTTAACGAGTCTCCCTGTTTGTCTGCTTCCTCAGGTTAACCAGTCTCCCTGTTTGTCTGCTTCCTCAGATTTCCATATCCTGTTAGACATGGTAAGATGCAAGCTGCAATTTTGAAAAATTATTATACTCACAGTTTTTCCAGGCCAAGCCGACATTAGAAGGTCTCCCAACGGAGCTGCTCATTCTCATCTTGCTGGAAATACCCGATCTGGCTTCCCTTAAGTCTATCGTGCTTTCATCGCCAATATTTCATCAGGCCTACCTTCCTGTGCGACAGGAAGCTCTCTGTGGCATTGTCAAGAATCAATGGGGAGTGCTTCTAGCTGATGCAATTGCTGCTACACGGTCTCGTGGTCTCCTCTTCAGTACTCACAAACACGAAGCAATTGCGTTGTTAGACACGTGGCGTCGTAAAGAAGAGATCAGGGACCTTAGCTTGGGCTCATCCATTCCGATAGACGAGCCCAACAGCCTGGAAGAAATTCTTCACGTACTCTACCTTCATAAGGTGTTCCGTTTCTTTCTATGCGATTTTGCGAAGAACTTCCCACGGCCCCCGTGGATGGAAAGTGACGAATGGGAAACCTCGGTTATTCCCATTGAGTTGTCTCAAACTGAAAAGCACCGGATCCTCAGAGCCTTATGTCGACTGCAAACATACCAGAATATCTTTGGTTCCCCTGAAAGCCGGGATGAGGAGGTCTGTAAAAACAACTACTGGACAGACAATGTGAAGCCTTCCGAACCCTGTCATAAAGAGGCATATCGCGTGTTTTTTGTTCCGATGCCTCCTTGGGAATTCCATGAAATAGGGTGTGTATGGAAATACTTCACGACGAAGTTCGACCCTATCTACAAGGAGATGACTGCCAGCCTACGTGACCTTGTGGAGAAACACATAAGCAAAGATGATTATCCATGTTTTGAGTTGCTCCCTGAAGACGTGCGGCCTCCTGCAGGTGGCTTAGAGACTTTCCATAGTCTTCAGAATCTTCCGTATCAGTCAGAGTCACTTGCTTCAATGGGGCCAGACTTTGTCTACCGCCTTCTTCATGGGACACCCTTGATGCAGCGCGATATGGTGATTCTTAATTCAAGGGATGGTGCACTGGGGTGCTTCCCTCTTTGGGGTCTGATGGAGGAGGACAAGCTTCCTTTTCTTTATCCTGCAGATCGACATGCAGTTCGAGATTATGAGCAGTTTTGGTCGACATTGCCGTCTGTCGAACAGCCTAATCTTGGGTGGAAAAAATTGTACTTGCTCCGTGAACCTGATACACAAGGCACACTTGAAGATGTGGTTGATTTGGAACATCCCGATGTTAATACATGGCGGCCGGGACTTACTATATTTGATGATGAAAGATTGACTGCATGGAAAGCACCTTTATCGGAATATCGTCCGTATTAATTCCCTGTAATTCCAGTTAGCTCGTTCCGCTGAATTTTATGCTTCCGACAAGTCTCAACTATTGGTGGTCTTTCTTTCTTGTTATCTTTTCAGCTACTACTCGGGGTTTCTCCTAGTATGTGCTTGTTGAGCAGGACCGGATGCTATCGGCTGGGGACGATTGGTGTGAAAATACATGGTTCACTTGCCTCACCTGAAATGGCATGAAATCTCACACGTCCTGACATTGTTCCATTATTCGAAGGTTATATTTGGATCTCCCTTTCTGTCTATACCTTAGCCTCAGGGCCGCCAAGCCATCTCGACCATTGACCCTCTAAGGAAATGCAATTAATACAAAGTTGAAGAAGAGTCCTAGCGTGTGTTTTCCACCTTGAAAAGAAAGTTGATCTTAGTAAATATCGTACTTTGAACTGGGATAGCATTCATGTGTTCCATGGCGGCTTAGCTGTATCTAGGATTTCTTTGTTCATGTCTGCTCATCCTTACGGAGTGCTACTCTAGCTTTTTCGCTCTTTGTCTTTTGATATATTGATCATAGATCATAGTATGTGATTTTATAATTACCATCAAGTTCGTTAAGACTTTTGACGGGGACAAGCCTTGTATAGCTTGGAAGGGTTTGGATACGGCTCCTCTGTCGACTCTTCTAGAGTCCTTGATACTTTCCACTCCTTAGGCGTGTATCCACCCAAGATTGAGTACAAAGAATTGATGGAAAGCAATCCGAGTTAAAGAAACACCTCCCTAATCAAAATGGTTCCATTCGTAAATAGCGGGCTTTCACACTATTCTTTTTGTCAACGGAGCAATCCCCAGTCTATTAATGGAACACATTCATTGGAGATAGAAGAACGCCAATTTCTTTGAAAAACCCCCTTGACATTCAATGATTGTTTCTACGCGAATGGCATGTGGCATGGGCATGGGCATAGGCATAGGCATAGGCATAAAAACAATATTTAGGGAGGGAAATATCCCATACAATGCCTGACTTCGGCATCTTCCACATCGTTCGACTTCGACTTGGAACACACTCTCACAATCCATCCTACCAGTTCGAAATAAGCTTACTCTTTTATGCTGCGGCCATCATCTACATCTACCTATAATTCCTCTGCTAGCCTCCAACACCGTTCATTATGGGGAATCTTTCGCAGTCTCTTTCTCAGCACCTCCGGGGAATCGCTGGCGGAATCGTTTCATTCCCATTATCAATCGTGAATTGTCTCATGCGACGTGGAACTGAGGATTCTGACGACGAAGGCGACGATGAGTCGGATTCCATCGATATTGACCCATTCGAAGCAGTATTGGAAAGGGTGCAAGTGAAGCATATTAGTAGATACGTCGCAGCAATTCGAGCGAAGAAGCACCCAAGCGGCAAGAAAATCCCCGTCGTTTGAGGTTGGAACTCCTGTTCCCGTTTGGGAGCATCTTTGCTATAGGGTGAAATTTGCCGACGGGGTTAGCTGGATGCTCAAAGTCCCAGCTATCGGAACCCCTGATCAATTCGACGAAGATGATGCCGAGGCCCTTCGCTCGGAAGCGTTGGCAATGATGATGTTACGGCGCGAGACGACCATCCCAATTCCCGAAGTCTTTTCATACAACAATACATGCAAAAACAAGCTCAAAGTTCCCTTCATTCTCATGGAATTCATCGATGCTCGGCCTTTGGATGAAGTTTGGCATGATCGGGAATCTCCGAAAGAGGTTGTACAGGCTCGGCGCACACGCTGTTTGCAGGATATTGCTGCGGCGTATCTCCAGCTTGGAAAATACACATTCAACAAATGTGCGCCACTGAAATTTGACGATCAAGATTGCCTTACCGGTGTTGTACCCGTGGAGAACGACCCATTCTCTGGCTTCAGAGAGGTTTGCACTTCTCGTCTTGACCGGTGGGGGCAAGAGTCTGAGTCCGAAAAGGGGTTGCTGAAGCTTCTTCGGATGTTCGTCGACTGGACTCCGGAATCAAGTGACGGAAAATCATTCGTTTTATGTCATCCAAACCCCAATATCTTCAACTTCCTTGTTGCAGAGGACGGTTCTGTGCGGGCAATCCTCGATTGGCACGGCGCGCACGCCAACCCGCCGAGTATAGGGAATGAGCAGTATCCACTGTGGCTGATGCGCGACTGGGATCCGACCGTATATATGTGGAGCGAAGATATGGAACGGAGAGAACATGACGAGGATGATATGTGGGAAGACTCGCCGGACACGCTGGAGTTCTATCGAAATGTCTACGCGCAATGTATCGCAAATCTACGACCAGAAAGCGAGAATGCCAAACTGACCCGAAATTCCCCTCTCTTTCAACACTTGATGACGGCAACGAGCCACACGCTGTTTAGTTTAGGCCAAGCGGGAAAGATCTTTGACGAAGTTGTGAAGCGAGTGGAGAAGCATGTGGATGATAACAGCTGTCCTGCCTCAGTCGACTCGCCCAACGAAAATGAAAAAGACAACAAAAAAGATAGTTCTTCCAAAGAGGATGCGTCATGCGATCACAACTCACCAGACGAGACTGAGGACCACGTCGAACATGGTAGTATCGAAGCGGACACGGATGAAGATGAAGACGAACATTTTGACATGGATGAGTTTATCGAGGCTCTGGGCAGAGACGGTCTGAGTGAACATCGAAAAAAGCTTTTCAAGGCGGGCTTTGAGGCTTTATTTATTAGTTAACGAGATTTGTGTTGTTCGGTGTATGGGGTGATGCACGATGACTTCAAAGTCTGAAGTTGTCAGGCATTATTGAAGTTGGAGAATAAACAAGTACGGGTATTAGAAAAACATAGAAAAACATAGTTTTAGTTGATTCCTTTGATCCCAGACACTTTTTTCACATCTCCAGGAGCACCACAAAAGGATATCCCGTTGGTCGTAAAATATAAAAGACACCTCAGGCGTCAACCCTCTGGGATGATGTCAGCTATATTATATAATCAAACACACCACCTGGGCAGCCTTGGAGCCAATGACAACATGCAGACTAACCGATCAAGGGCTTAGGGCTCACCTCAGTCACGCCCCACTCCCTTTTCGCACTTGAGCGGCTTCTGGACGTCGCCCTCTTCCTTTGAACATCCACCTCATCCGACAAAATGGTGAGTTCCCAAGCACCCTAATATACAACCCGGAAGACACCAATACTAATCGAAATGTGACGAACAGGCGCCCGCAGCAACCGGAGGCAAGAAGCAAAAGAAGAAGTGGTCCAAGGGCAAGGGTACGCAATCACCAACCATGCGATCGTGACGATTTCCGTCGAGTTCTCTCCCATAAGGCACGAAAGAAATCGTTGGACGAGCTGGACATACGCAATATCCGAGAAGCAACATTTACTGACATGTCTTTCGCCCTACAGTCAAGGACAAGGCCCAGCACGCCGTCGTTCTCGACAAGGCCACCAACGACAAGCTCCAGAAGGATGTCCAGTCCTACCGTCTGATCACTGTCGCCACCCTTGTCGATCGTCTTAAGATCAACGGCAGCCTTGCCCGCCAGGCTCTCAACGACCTTGAGGCTAACGGCCAGATCAAGAAGGTCGTCGGTCACTCCAGCCTGAGCATCTACAGTGCGTTGCTCTCCAATATCCTCCCGCGAATTCTCAATACTGATAACCTCTCTCAATAGCCCGTGCCGTCACCGCCGAGTAAACTTCTCGTCTCTCGTCTTTTCTCGCGGTTTTCTTTTCCTTGCTACGAATGATATCATTTACCATGGGAAGCCCGGCTGGGCATGATGCATAGTGGATTAACGTCGACTCTTGAAGAGTGTGGAACATTCGCACTCCTGGTAGTGCGAACTGAATCAAAAAATCTACAAAACTTCATGAAAAAGAACATACGTCATATTCCGTAGACTTATCTCGACCTCTACCACCTACCATTTACACTACCAACACCGCGAAAAGGAAGAAAAAGAAAAGAAACACAACGTAGTCCTACGACTTTTCCATCATCGCACTCCTCTTCGGTCGCTGCTTCTGCGCACTCTCACAAAGCGGCCACGGCTCTCCATGCACACCTCCATCTTCAACCACCCTCCCAGCCTCAAAATATTTTGCATGATTCGCAAAGAACCCAGTCCACCTCTTCACAGTCTCCTCAACCCGCGCTCTGGCAGCACGTAGCTCCTTCTCGCGACGGATTTTCCTCTGCGCAGACGTCACGCCCTCATCCTCGACATCCTCAACGGGCAGGAACATAATCTCGACACCGCGCAAGTCGTTCGTAAGATCCTCCTTAAAGCAGCCCGTGACGAAAGCGCGCGTTGCGTCCCGCCCCGCGAAGAAGTTGTAGCTCCCGCCCGGTCCGTAGATCATACGGTTTGCCGACACATCGAAGATGGTCCCGTTCACCGCAACGTAGAGGGGGAGGTTGGTGTCTGTGCCATTGTAGAGGGATAGTTGGCTCGGTGTCAGGGTAACTGGGCCTTGCTTTATTTTTGAAATGCAGGTGTTAGCTTGAATCGTTCCTTGACTTTTTCTTTTTTTGTAAACTCGAGCGCTGGGTTTGGCATACCACCCACTGCTTCACCACCGGCCATCTTGTATACCATGGTCTGTACCCCCACAGAACGGACTCGGAGGAGGTCATGTAATAGGAGAGACCGCCGCACGCTAGGAGTAGGGTGACAATCACCCGGATTATGTCCAGTAGGCTTATGCCGTGGTCTTGGTCGGTTTCATCATTGATGGTGTGCTGTCTGGGGTTTGACTCTTTGTCGGGCCCATTGCTGGACTTTGACGTGGCTGTTGGTCGCTGGCGGAGTTCTGACATCTCACTCGAATTTTGAGGCAATTGAGTTGTAAGATCAGACGATGACCATTTAAATTGTTGTCATTGGAGTTGCACAGGTGGAGGGACCTCAGGACTTGGCTGACAAAACCCCAAGGCCGGGCCCCGAGTGGACTTTCCAAGGTTGACTTGTGCACAACTTCGCATTCATAAGACCTGAGCTGGATTTTCTATTCAACTTCTTTCTTTCTCCAAGTTGCATTTGCTAAAGATGCAAGCGGCTTGAATTCACAGTGGGAAAATACACCCTGCTC
Source organism: Penicillium chrysogenum (assembly GCF_028827035.1). Classification (NCBI taxonomy): domain Eukaryota; kingdom Fungi; phylum Ascomycota; class Eurotiomycetes; order Eurotiales; family Aspergillaceae; genus Penicillium; species Penicillium chrysogenum. The sequence goes on along the minus strand of NW_026622749.1, from coordinate 203,761 downwards.
TTTGGTTCTAACGTGTTCTAACGTCAAATTTGTCTCGATTTTAATTTCTATCATTTCTTTGCAGTTGCAGATTCCCCTCCTTGGGCCCCGGATCCTTCTTCCCAACTGCGCGAGAACACTTCATTCAGGGCGTCTTGGAAAGTACGGCAGTTCATGTCAATCAGACCTCGCTTGTCCTTGGCTTCGGGGTTGCGAATCACCGAGACTAGACAGAGGTACCTGGGGAATAAAGTCAACATAGATAATAAAAACACACTTGCTGGGAGACTTACTTGTTCATCTCCATCAAATGAATCATGGTCTGATCATGCAGCACCACGTGGCTTTCCGCTTCTTGGATCTGGTCGCCCAATCGCTTGCGAACTGGATGGTCCCATGAGTACAACTCGGAGATATCGACAATCACATCGATATAATCAGAGCACATCTCGTAGCAAGCCATGTCAACGGGTCGGGTGTCGGAGGCGATATAAATTTTACTGAGAACATCGAAGAGGTATGTCTTTTCAAACCCACAGTTGTTGGCGAGGGTGTTGATGAGGTTCTCAAGTGTAGATAGGTTGGGGATCAGCTTCTGGATCACTTTGCTGAAGGCTTCAAAGACGGAGTAATCATAGATGGAAGTCAGATAGTAGTGCACGGGCGCATTCTCATATCCAGCGTCACTGAGCTCGTCGGAGATGCGCTGCACAATGTCCTGGAACGTGTCGGTGCGGTACTCATCTGACAGTCCGTCGACTTTGTGAATGAAGACTTCGATGTTTATACCGGGATAGAACTGCTGGACAGTCAATATGGTGCGGTTGAGCCGCGCCACCGAGTCCAGGTAGTCGTCCTGCGCGTCGATCACCCAAACCAGGGCTCCCAGACTGCCGAATATGTCCTCAAGATCGAAGGCAGACTCAAAGTACTCAAGCTGACCTGGGAAATCCCAGACTTGGAAGTCCATAAAAGAGCTGCAAGCTCCAGGTCAGCGGAAAGCGCATTAGGTACGTTCTTTCTTTGGGGCTTACTGGATCGAGTCCTTCTGAATCCGGGTCGTGGACTCCAAAAAGAGTGTCTCATTTGGTGGCATCTTATGGAATACCACACTAGCAATGGACGACTTACCACTCCTAGTACATGGTTAATATCTCTGTTGTGCGAGATCTGGCAGCGAAAACTTGCCGGCGGAGTCCCATTAGAAGAAGACGAGGTTTAACATCAGGACCTTTGGTGTTGGGCACAGAGGCCGATTTGGCCTGGGTAGGCGCAGCCACTTGACTGTTTCCCTGTAAATTATCCAGAAGGCTTAGCTCGGCTTCAGTCTTATGGAATGGAATTTCACGCCGTCGCTTCCAAAAGTCGAACTCGCGTCCTATAAAAGGAGCACGAGGCCAGCTCACGTGGGCTAACGGTGAGTCGGACATTTAATCAAACAAGCGGTGTATGCATTTTGGGGAGAATTGGTGAATCAAGAGACAGGCTATGGTTATTAGGATGAAGGATTCATGAGGTAGGGGCAGGGTGGAATAAATCAACGCATCACATGTCGGGGGCGAAAAAAAGAGGGCGTTGGGCAGTCAGCGAACCCAACCAGGCTAATATCCCTTAGAATAATAAGGAAAGGCCCGAGGCTGAAGACGGAGACCCGTGGATTCAAGATGGCACTGTCTTGCAACGGCCCGTTCTGACAGCAACCGTGACAGACGCCCCAAAATTGGAAATCCATGTTCAGTCCATCCCAGAGCACATTTGCTTCCAAGAAAGGTCTCCGGGGCTTCTTCCATCCCCTGGGAAATAGCAAAAAGGATCCGGAACCAAGCAGATGTCTCACAACGGCCCGTGCATGGATGCAGCGGGACACGGTAACTAACCGAGCTTCGCCGAATGTCCCGGCCGTGATTTGAGGTATTTATAGGGAGGATTGTTTGGTGGGATGTATTTTGAGCGAAAAAGAGTTTCTTACCTCCATTGAACGGGCAGACATCTAGATATAGAATGTTAGAATCCGAGGTATGCATAGAGAACGGACTGGGTGTACTTGCTGCGCAATTTAATTTGTATTAGACGGGGATAGTCAGACCAATGCAAAGTCAAGATGCTCCTTTGATCACGAAGAATATGGTGAAAGGAACTGGTCGAGCTCAATTTAACGGCAAACACCGACTGTTGACATCTGCATGTGCTAATCTCGCCTAGGACGAATGCCGGAAGAATCCCAGTTTATGTCTGGGATGGTGGTACAGGGTCGGATATCTGCAGTCAGACCTGTATCATTGTCTGAATGTTGAGAGTTTCAATTCGCAGCGGAATAGGGTTGGTTGGGGTGATCGTTGAGTAACCGTTGTGCCGTTCGAATGCGGGGGTTGGAGTAGCTCGGGAGCTACGAAGCGAAGCGAAGGGCGATCGGGCACTGATATCCAGGGCGCACAATAGCGCAGTAAGTAAGCTGGGAAATTTGGTCTCAAAGATGTAAGAATTTCTGTGATTTGAAGGGATACTTGTCAAGAAATTGTGCTAAGGAGGAGAGGATGGGGGAAGAGGAAGAGCAGAAAGGCGGAGCCGTTATCTTCGAGCTCCTATCTTATCGGCTCTAATCTGTGCCAGACCGCCTTTTGTATTCTGCCACTCTATTACCGCCTATTCCAGGGCCATCACACACCTCCTTAACACCTCTTATTTCATTTATGATGCTTGACCAAGGGCAGAAGAGATGGCCCAATGGATGATTGTAATATTTTGTAAATGCTGTTCTATTATTGAGCATGTGGATGTAATTGGAAAGGAATAACTTTTTTTGATCATTAACCTCTACAAGTTCATACAGCAACCATCCGGTGGCTGTGTCCATGAGCATGTTTATGCCCATGCTGATGACCCAGATAATCGCTGATCCGATGCTTCCCCTGCTCCTGGGGCTCTTCCTCCTCTTCCTCTTCCTCGTCCTCGAGTGCAGGCCACTCTTCCCAGCCATCTTCCCACATCTTTGCTATCTTATCCGTCTTCTCCTCTCTGCTCATTTTCTTGTTCTTCATCACCTTCTCCCACTTCTTCATGTCCGTATCGTCTAGAAGACACTCATCCAGCAAAGTACTGATCTTGGCACTGTCAATACCTTCCCCGATAAACACTATTTCCTGGCGACGATCACCCCAGGGACCTTTGAAATCATTTTGGATGGATTCCCGCACATCCTTGTCTTCTGGCCAGTTCTCATCGGGGACTTCAGCAAACCAAGGCCCACCGCATCCGACTGTCATCATACCACCTGCTTGACTCCATTCTCCAAATTGCCAGGGCCTGGTTGTGAGCCAGAAGAAGCCCTTGGAGCGGAGAACTGGACCGAAAGCCGGGTTGGTACGTTTGTTCTTCAGAATGTCTGCTGGGTCAGGCTGGTCGAAGTCTTCCACCGACTCGGAATCGGAGTCTGTGTCCATTGCGTCTTCTTCCTCTCCTTCCTCTCCTTCCTCGTCGCCTTCTTCTTCTTCTTCTTCTTCTTCTTCTTCGACTTCGTTGTTCTGAAGAATGATGAATTTGTCGTGAAGAAGCCCGAAGAGGCGGCGCGGATGGAAGGGTCGCCGGGCAGTGTAAACGAAGTTGTTGATACCATACCTGCAATGGTGAGCAAATTGTCCATAAATGAATTGTCGGCAAACTTACTCCAAGGTCTCTGGTTTCGGTGCCATCCGTTCACCGTTGCCTGTCGTCTGTAGTGTCATTTCGTGCAGACTCTGCAGCCACCCAGGGCCAGAGGCAGCACGGACAAAATCAAATTTGTTTGTGTTGATGATTTCCCGGACATCTATTTGAGAGTAATTTGACTCGAGTATCTTTGCGGCTGGGTTCAGCAGCTTCAGCAAACTCATGACCTTATCGCGTGTTGCTTGATCAACCGTCTCGATCTTATTGAGAATCAACACATCGGCGAACTCAATCTGATCCACCATGAGATCAGATATTGTGCGCTCATCCTCGGGGATGATCTCTTCTCTCCCATAGCGGTCGGAGAGGAACTCTGCTGTATCGAAGCTGGAAAGCAAGTTGAAGGCATCAATGACGGTAACAGTAGTGTCTAGCCTAGCCATTGTGTGCAAGCCACCTAGATCCACGCTATGTCAAGACATGTCAGCAAGGCTACAGTAAGGGGAGTTGTGGTGACGGAACAATACATTTCGTTCAGGATCTTCTTTGCATCGGCATTATCATTGGCAATCTGATCTTCAGCTTCCAGCATAGCCGAACTGAACTCAGCCGTGAAAGTTTCAGCCACTTGCATGGGCTCGCTTATACCAGTCGATTCAATGACGACGTAGTCCACCTCATTCCGTTTGGTCAGAGCTGCCAGTTCAGACAGCAAGTCTCCACGCAGAGTGCAGCAGATGCATCCGTTTTGAAGTCGAATGAGCTTCTCGGTGGTCTGGGAGACTTTGTGGTTTTGGATGAGGGTTGCGTCGATGTTCAGCCTAATGGAACGAAGCAGTTAGCTTACGGTCTATACCCTCCGTTCAATGTGGAACTCACTGGCTCATATCATTGACAATGACGGCAATCCGTAACCCATGGTCAGGGGACTTAAGGATGTGTTTGAGGAGTGTTGTCTTGCCGCTTCCCTGTACACGGGTGTTAGTGTCTATGGAGATGACTCAACGTTGATACAATTGATCCCATCTCATACCAGGAAACCGGAAAGCAAGGTGACAGGCATCTGCCGTGTCTTGGGCTTTCGCTCTGTAGGAGCTGGGACATTGTAGGAGACTGTGTCTCTTCCAGAATCGATGACCATAATGAAGAGTAACTTTTGTGCTTAGGTATACAACCTAAGAAGAAAGAAGAAAGAGAAGGAGAAGAGAAGAAGGAGCTGAACCCCTGGCAATTCTAGGATATTACATTATATAGCATCTTCTCCAGGGCTCTCCCAGGGCGTCTCCAAGTTCCTCACGCTCCAATGCTGTTGCATCCCTGATGTGGTACAAGTGTCAATACAGAACCTCCAAGGTTGAAAGTATACCAGTGGAGCTATAGCTGAGCCAATGAAGTGTATGATTTCAAATGGCGATGATAATTGCTGTGCTCTAAGTGGCCAGCATGAATCGTCCGCAAGGTACCTGGCTGGCGCCGTGGACTTTCACGGTCCTCATTTAATGACATCGGTTTTTGAAAGACAGTATTAAGGCGCTTGTGATTGGTCTTTTGTTGATTTCCGGACTGGATGCTCATTTCCGGGGAATCGACATATGTAGGGTTAGACCACTGGATAGACCTAAGAATGGGATAAATGACATATTTGGATCTCTTAATATCCCACATAAAGGACTTTGACAAGATAAGGCTTCAACTATTTCATCCAAGATGATTTTCAATACTAATTTCTTCAGTTATGACATTCTCTGATAATAGTCTTCCATCTTCTCTAATCAACATCGGTGCTCGGCTCGATACGCGGGCCGATAACAGCCAAATCGCCGATCCGAGAGGAATGCGGAGGTGACCTCAAAGGAACCTATAAAAGGGTGTTTTGAACTGACAGGATAGAAACAACATCATCTCCATCAAAATGACCGACCTGGGAACGTTCACCAAACCCCCTAGCCTACCTCGGCCTCTTCACCCTGGGGAAAGCCGCGTTGTCCCTAACCCGTCAAGCAACAAACTTCCTTCTCCCCAGTACACTCTGCAAGCGCTACAACCCCACCAAAACAAACTGGGCCCTCGTCACCGGCGCAACAGACGGCATAGGTTTCGGCTTCGGTCAGGAGCTCTGCGCGCGCGGTTTCAACGTCATCCTGCATGGCCGGAACGCTGAGAAACTCGAGCGTCGGCGTCGAGAACTGCAGGCCCTGTTCCCCGCAGTCTCTGCCCATATACTTGTGCGCGATGCGCAGAATGTCACTGCGGATATCGACGACGTTAATGCCGAAGTCCGCGATATAATTCGTCGCAATAATAGGACGATCGGTTCCCAGGGTGATCCCGGCAGGTTGACTGTCCTTATTAATAATGTCGGTGGTGAGACGAGGCCTTCTACGCTCCTAAAGGAGTATACTTTTGAGGATGTGCAGGCGACCATTTCACGGAATGCCACATTTGCCATTCAGATTACCCGTGTACTGGCCGGACAGCTGGAAGAGAATGCGCCTGGTCTGGTGATGAATGTCTCTTCTATTGCGGCGTTCGGATTGCCGTATATCAGTATTTATAGCTCAACCAAGGGATTTGTGGATTCCTTTACGAAGTCGCTGCGCGCGGAGTTTGCCGCTGAAGGGAAGAAGATCGAGGTTATGGGCCTTCGAGTCGCCGAGGTCAGGACTGCTGGGTATGATGTGGAGAGTAACTTGTTTGTTCCTGAGGCGAGAGTGCTGGCTTCTGCTGGCTTGAATCGGGTTGGGTGTGGTCAGGAAATCGTGTGGGCTTATTTCTGGCATTGGTTGCAGGGCTTGTCGTTTGAATATCTACCGCGCTGGATGCTGATGAAGGTTGCTGCGATGAAGCTGAAGGCAATCAGATCAGATCAAGAGGCTAAGGCGAAGAGCAGCTGAGATGGCTGCTGATGTTTTGTGACTCTGGCTTTCTACTTTTCACCCGTCGTAAATACATTGCACAGTGGATTAAGATACACGAGAAACAAAAATATCTCCAAGACAACAGCATTACAGTCTATAGAATATCTAGAAGCCAGCCGGGGCCTTCTCGCGATTGTCTGGGCCGTGGAGCCCTGCGCCAAGATTCGCTGTGCACTCGCCTTGCCAGTCCTTTGGCGTAAACTTATCAACAATCTCCTTGAAGGCGTTCAAGGTGCAGAATGTCTCGTCGCCAGGCAGGTGGTTCTCAGGCTTAGCAGCACAGCCGGGGATACGGATGGGTTGGTCATTGTAGCGAATACGGACATAGTGCTTCTGAAACGCCTCGCGAGCGCCTTCGGGGAAAGATTCCAGAGGCGTGCGTGCAGTATCGGAGGTGGTGAGTTGCTTCGATGCGGACTTACCGAAGAGGCGGGAAAGGACACCAGGCTTCTTGGCTGCGACGGATGGGTCGGAGAACTCCTCGAGCACGACGCCAGCGTTGGGATCGGAGCGGGGCGCTTGGGAGAAGAGCTCAACTGCAATAGAGGAAGTAAACGGAGGCCATGACTGGTCCTGGAAACCACCAACACTGGACAGGATGGCTGCCAGTGTGGTGTCGTGACAGCCGCTCATAGCAAACTTGATAGCCTTGCCAGTCTTCGGGTTGCCTGATCCGGACGCAGCGGTCTCACTGCGCCAGCCACCCTCCACGGCGGTGCTGACCATGCGGTCAACCACATCACCCATGAGAGCACCAATGCCTAGCTTACGGTACTCGCTACTCTCGCCGTAGCCAGCAAACCACTCCTCGACCGCAATTCGGTCAATAACAGCACGGCCCTTCTTGTCATAGAATTCGGATGGGAGCTTAGTGGCTGGGCCATGGGCATCGGTTGCGTTGATCGTGTCCATGATTCCAGAAAGACGAGGGTGGGAATCGACAGCAACCTTGGGCGATTCCTCGGGCATGTACTTTGACCAGAGGCTGTTCAAGTACGCCATTTGTTCAGAGTCGTTCCCTGCATTCAAATCATTAGCCGTGACGCTTATTTTCATGTCCCACTGATAAGCCCATACATCGTGCAGCGGCGCGGTCGGCAAAAAGCCGGGACAGTTGTCGGAACCGTCTACAATTTCCCTCGTTAGGGAATAGAGTCTCCTCATTGACCTGGCGGGCCACAATCACCGGGGGTGGGAAGTCAAGTGTGCGCGCACTAGCCGGGTACATGCCCCAAAATGCCTCCTGGAGCGACTCGAGAGCGCGGGGGATCGACGTAGCTCGCAGATACATATCCTCGGAATCGCTCTTGATCTGTGGCATGAACCCGAGCTGGTCAACGTATAGGTGGCGCAGCCGTTGTCCGAGCGCATAGGTCGTCTCACGGCCCTTGTCTGTGAGCTCGCCGTGCAAGCTTCAGATGGAATTATTTAGCTTTTCTCCACGTACATCACAGCTCCGTAGTGAACTTACCACATGGCTTCGACTGGTCCTCCTGGTCCTGTTGTGATCACCGCCTGGTCATTACTGCCGAATGATTCCATTTTCCGGCGCCATTGGAACCCGTTCCATTCCGAGAGGTCTTTGCTACTCGAGGCCATCTGCACCATGCGTCTTGCGACATTGCAGTATGGCCAGTCTTATCAAGTCAGCATATACTCGGGCGATACCGGTATTAGGGAATTGGCCATACATGGACTCAAGCCTGTCTTTGGGAAGTGTTAGCGGAGACCGTCGGAGAGCGGATTTGGGGCATTGGGGGTAGTCAATTGCGACATACATTTGAGAATCGGGATGAGACCGGTGTGCGTTCACCTAGCATCAGTTAGAAATGCTCTCAGGGGTAGCATCGTAAATGGATCTCTCACCATGACGAAGGAACTGTAGCGGTTAGTCATGTTGCGTCTTCGTCGATGTGGGGACCAAACCACTTACCACTTGCACCAGCTGCAGCTTCAGAGCTGGCGGGTACAGGCGAGCGAGCTCTTCCTGGGTATAGGGCTCACGGGGAATGAGGGTGGTCATCTCGAATTGGCAGAGAGATATCCAGGAAGCTATAAGATGGAATTGAGTCAAAGGAGATAAACCCCCATGGGGGCGGTGAGGGGATGAGTTGTTGGGGTAGAGCGGCTATACCGATAAGCCATTTACGTTGACGTCCAATTTACTCTCTGTAACTACCCGTGGACCATTTGCCTAAGTATGTAAGTAGTTTAGGATGAACGTGAAGATTTATTCTCTTTATATACACCGGTATCTAAAATAACAAGGGGAAAGCTGGTAATAGCTGGGAAACCTCCAAGAATCCAGCGGATATACGGTCTCCACACCTCGGCAAGTTCGCCGAAGCGTACTAGCCCTCAGATTAGTATTCTCCAACATGGAAAAAACCCTCCAAGCTATGCATGTTTGACATGGTATAATATATACAGTTAGGAACAACACTCCTCGTAGTCACTCGTCTCCCACCCCTCCTCGCTTTCACTGGCACTCCAGACAGACCGAGTGGGCACCGCCTCGCTAGTCTCAGTTGCTGCAGCTGCAACTGCCGCGGCCGTGGCAGTAGCCATTTGCTTAGCCCACTTCTTATTATTCTTCGCCTTGCGAGCATTCTCCTCCTCCTGGCGCTTCTGCTTCACGCGCTCGGCTTCCTCGGTCGCCGCTCGCTCCAAGAGCTCGATAAGTTTCTCCAGTGCTGGCGCATATGCCTGTGCAAGAGCGAAATCCCCGACCTTGATACGCATGTAGTCCATCGCTCCGGCAACGGGGCCGGTATAAACGCCAAACCTTTGGCTGGATGTTACCGAGTTGAAGTCGTCGGACAGTTCGGTGTTATTGGGGCCCACTGGTTCATCTTGAGGGTCATCGAATGGGATATCCGCATCTGCGGGCTCCTTTGCAGCCGCATCCCGTTTGGACGGGAATTTGCCTGAGTTTCGCTTCTCTACAAAGGCTACCTTCTGGTACCGCTGGCTGAAATGGGTGAGCAGGACAGCGCGCGCTTGCATGCGGCGGCCGACTTCCATTGCCTCGGAGGAGGTCGAGTGCCGTTTGGCCCTAGCCGATCCGACCATGTCGGGTTGGAAGGTGGCCTCATGGATGAGCACAGTTGAACCCTGTCCAATGGCGGCAAATTTATCAGATGGCCTGCAATCGCCAGAGTAGGAAACCTTGAATCCATTCGAGAAGACAAGGGAGACAGCGAGCGCACCCTTGCAGTGTTTGACGCGGCAAGTGAGTATGTCTGTAAGGCCGGTGGCAGACTTGAGGAGAGGAGTGAGGGGGGGAGGACTTGTCCGTGAAGTCAAGTTGAGATCGGCGACGATTAGGTAGCGGGTGTGAGAACACGGTGGTGACTTTGGAACCTTGTACATCAGGATGCGCGGAAAGAGTAAGCAGCTTGTCATATCCGAAGTCCTCAACCTGTGAATACTCTTCCAACCAGGAAATCATGGCATTGTCAGACACAACAGCCAGCCGCTTCTCCTGAAGAATCTGGGCCATATCGGTTTCACGGCTAGCAGTCGAGCCAAACCCATCCTTAAAGTTCTCCGCGTGCCAGGCCTTGATCACAGAGACCGTTCCTAGATGGTGATCAGCGTGCAAGTGGCTGATCCAGATCATTCGCAAGTTCTGAAGCACTTCACGAAGTTCTTCGGGCTCGAAAACTCGCTTTAGTTGACCAAGAGTATTCTCGCCACAATCAAGCAGATAGTAACCATACCCGGGCACCTTCAACAGTGTGGCAGAGACATTTCGGTATTTTGATGGAACAGAGGAACCAGTACCCAGCGCGATGATCTCTGCATCCGCTCCGGGCCATTCTCTGCGTTGTGCCTGCAACTTTCTCTGGAAATCAGGCTTAGCAATGCGTTTGCGAATGACTGCCATCCGTTGCTCAACAGAACGCGGGATGCTATGCAATGCAGTCGCTGGATTGAAGCGGGACATCACTTCGTCACTGTTCAACCCGAAACTAGGCTCCATGTCGATAATGAATCCGGGTTCAAGAGGCTGCAGCGGAGAATTCTGACGAGCGGCAATTGCAGATTTTGAATTAGCATTGGAGGTGCCGGGTTGGGGGAGGGACACATTGTCGTGAACAGGAACCGCATAGCTATCGCCTTTCAGTCGGGCGAGTCGAACAGTTGAGCTAGCGCAGCTGGTCAACGCCAGATAGTTCAGGCAGTGATCTGTGCTCGACACAGTATGCTTGCAGTGGGACATGCTAGCAACAAATTCCTGGAATTTAGGATGCTCAGCCACACCTGGTCCAAGAATCCAGATGAAGGCTTGCAACTCGGTCGTCACAGCCGGGGACTTCCATTCGGCCCGGCTAACCAGGTCCTCGACATACTCGGACGATGGCACTTCCATGATAGCAACGCCTTTGCCCGGTCGTGTCTGTCCCAGAACCATATCTGGAGTGATAGTCTTGCCATCCAGAGATTGAACGCTCTCGCCCTTTGTCAGAGCTGCGTACTTAACACCCTTTTCAACTTTCAATTCTTGGGCCTTCTTCGGGTCGAACTTTCCGCGGATATCGTGGTTCCGCACGATATAACAGACTGACTCCTTGGATGGAGAAGTGGACGGTAGGCTCTCGACAGTCGCACCGGGCCAGGGCTTTCGGACGAGCACCTTGATATCTGGAAGAGCATCTGGGCCACCCGGCACGGGGCCTTTGTATTGCTCAAGGTCCTTAGTTTCCGGGTTGCGAATGAATATAGCGGCCGGCATCATGACCTCAGCCAATGGGGTTTCATGAAGGGCATCCATTTTCCATGTTGAGTTGAACATATCCTGCACAATGGACTGCGTCACTAGCAGGTTCTTAGTACGCTGGTCCACATGATCTTCGGTCTGCACAGACTCCTGGAACTCGTCCAAGCTTCGCTTTCGTGGACTCTGTGAGCGCGGCTGCGTAACTTGAGAACGAGCCGATGGGCGGGGGCTAATAGGCATGGCCCAGACTTTAATGTTAGAGTCGGACCATGAGGGCTTCTCAAAGGGATCCTCGGCGCCGACAGGAATCTGCTTAGTGAGGGTCTCCGAGTCATATTCTTTCAAGTACACTGGCATGCCCTTTCGGAAAACAAACCGCCGGGCCGTAGCAAGTGTATGTGTAAGATTCGCAGGACCATGAATCGTCAGGTTAGCTTTCTGCAAGGCCGGTTCACCTTCTCGCTCCACAGTGGCCCTGCCATGTTGCTGCTCCTGGGGTGCACGAGGCTTGTGTTTTCCGCCTTCTTCCGCCTCCCTCTGCGCCTTGCGGGCAGCCTTCTTCTGATTGTCCTCTTCTATGGCTGCCAAGGAGGACGACACCGTATCGGCAAGTGTCAGAACAATTCCAATCAACCCGCCTGTGTTGGCCCATTCCGACCGCCCAGTGACAAACACATCGGTGAGGAGAGCAAGTTTAACCCCGCGCTCAGTGCATGCTCGTTGCGTGCCTTCCGATAGCTGGCCGAAAAAGTATCGCTTGTCTGGGAAGTTGAGGCAAACGCTGGTGCCGGGGGTATCGGCCGTCGGGGTCGTGATGACCTGGTAGAAGAATTTCATTGGGGAAATTCCTGCTGCAGGCGGAGGCAATGAAGTGAGTTGGAATTTGGATGGTTCACAAATCAAGTAGTCGTCTTTATCGGAGCGAAACCTGTGAGAGACTGCGCCGGCTGGAAGAAAATATGCGTTTGGGTCGATTGTAGGTTGTCTGATGCGAAGTGGCAAGGGTTTCTCTTGAGATTTCTTTTTGTCTGCTAATTGCGCCAATGACTTAGGGAAGTGTAAGCTCCTCGATCTCCGCGTTGAGTCACGAGGTTTTTGTGAGTCACGGTTTCTGACGCTGCGATACGATCGAAGGGTGGATGGCGAAATTGAGGTTCGAGGGAACGCGCTCCAGGCGACTGCGCGAGTGGTTGCCGTTGACAAGGCACCGCGCACGCAAGAGGAAGCCAACTTGCCTAGAATGGAGGGTATTGAAAGGGAAATTAATGATGAAAGGCCCCGAGGTGCTGTAATGTCAAGTAGGAAATTGGTGGATCCACGTTAGAAAGAGAAAAGCGACGGTCGAATTTTGCAGGATGGCCGGACAAAAACTCCATTTGGACCCTCTACGCATTACTACATGACCATTTCAAAAAAAAAAAATTGACAAGCATTCTATTTGGCTAAACTACATCCAGAGTACAGGCTATGCAATAAAATAAGACAATCATATGGCCGTAAATATCAAGGGTTGTGCTTTTACTCCACAGATCCTTCAGATACGCCAGTAAGCTCCAAAAATTCCATCAAGATCCTTCGTGGGAGATACACGATATAGTAAGAGACACGCGCCTTGAAACTCCCCAGGGCATCTGGAAAAGACAAAAGAAAGAAGCAACACCCCCGATGATTCGCAAAATATGGCAGGTTTCACCGTGGTGTATAGTCACAAGGCGATGACGATGGCGAGAAAGAAACGAGGGATCACATATACAAAGAAAATAAAGGCCGAAAGGGCAGGACGCTAATGGGGAATCACTGAAGGTGGGACGTGACAGCTGAGACACGCTCGAAGGCAGCGTCGATGCTGTTGCAGAGGGCATTGAAGGTTCTCTTGGCCGAATCGCTAACCTCAGAGTCGTCAACGACGAGTGTGAACTGGGCAGTCTTCTCGTTCGAAACACCTTCGAAGGCGATATCAGCAGTGGGGGGAGGAGAATCAACAAAGAGAGCAAATGCAGGATCAGACTCATCAATCTCGACATCAGGGTTCGCAACACCAATATCAGACTGACTAGTTGAGTCGCTAGCGGGACTGTCGACAACAGGAGCCTCATTCTTGGGGCTCTCGGGGATGCTGAAGGAAGAGGATTTTCCGGACAACACTTCGGCATCCAGGGCCGGGCCCTCGGGAACCTCCATCACAGCAAAAACGGGAGTGTTGCCGTAGTTCATGTCGATTCCCGAGTTCCAGCCGGCGGTGTTCATGGCCATGCTGGAGGGGTCCATACCCTGGTTGGGAACCATGACCATGTTGGCCTGGGGGTTTTGCTGCATCTGGAACTCCTGGCCACGGTTGGCGTTCGTATCCTTGGGCATAGCCTGCATGTTGGGCTGGGGTGCAGCCTGCTGGACTGGTTGTTGTTGCTGAGGTTGCTGTTGAGGTTGCTGCTGGGGCTGAGCTGGCATAGTGTCACCCATGTCGTTCAGGAAGTTGGAGAAGTGAGGAGATCCCAAAAGCATGCGGGCCAAGTCGTTCAGGCGGGCATTTTCTTCGTAGAGAGCACGGTTCTGAAGGCGAGCCTCGTGGGCCTCGTTGGTTCTAGCGGCCACCTCGCTTTCGAGCTGACCAATGTATTCTAGTGGGAGGCGTTAGCAAAAGGGACACTACACATAGTCAGGTGTTCAGATGGTCATACCCTTGCGGCGAGATCGGAAAGCGCGAGCGGAAACCTTGTTTCGCAACTGGCGGCGCTCTTTGCTGCTGAGCTTCTTACCCTCCTCGCTAGCCAGAAGACGCTCATCTTCATCCATATCGGCCTCATCCTTCCGGGCCTTGGCCATCTGTGGCATACCGCTAGATGGACTGGGGGAGCCCTCGCCATTGGCAATGGCATTCTGCCGCATCTGCTGGAGTAGACGAGAGATACGCTCTTCGACCACGGGGTCCGGGTTGCGAGGACCGCGGGCCTGAGGCATAGCATCGGGAACTTGATCCGGACGCTGCTGCTGTATCTCAGGGCGGACCATCTCATTCTGCTTTTGTTGCTGGGCCTTGGCCATCGCAGCCTGCTGCTGATGCATGCCGGGGTACATACGACCGACCTGCGTGGACGGACCAGCCTGAACCAGCTCATGCCCTCCGAGGGCGTTGGGATCGACATATTGGCCCTTGTTCCCCGGGTTTGTCGGGTAGAAATATGGCGAGGGATTCATGTTTTCGGGATCAATCTCCATCTCCGACGGGTTACGGCCTGGTGCGGTGTTGAAGTCGAATTGTGCGTCCTCTCGCTTCATGTGATGACCAGCATACACGTCAGCGTTCACAGGAAATCCTTGACCATTGTTGAAGCCCATCGGGATCTGGCTGTAGGACATGGACAAAGCACCGGGTGGGAGACCGGTCTGTTGTCTGTGTTCATCATACTGGTGGCTTGGGGCCTGGAATGCGAGGGGAGACTGGCCACTTGAAGCGAAGCTGGCACTGCGGGCGTCACTGGCACTGAACTCGGTGCTTGCGACCGAGGGCTGGCTGACCATGACCTTTGAGCGGGAGGGGTCGGATGTGTAGGTGAGTTGATCGAAGTTGATGAATGAGTCGAGATCTTGGTCATAGTTGGCAACTGGTTGCATCGGGTTTTCTGCGAGAGTCGCCATGGTGATCTGAATAAGCCCCTCGACTGTGCAGGGGGGTAGGTATGGCGTAAAATATGGCGTGAGCTAGATATAATAAGTGAGATAGATGAACGAGAGATAAAGAGGGCAAATATATGAATAAAACGGATCCGAAAAACGAAGGTCTAGTAGAATATGGATTTGGATCTAGATGGATCATGAAATTGGAAGTGAGATGGGGAAAGGGACAAAGTGTTCCGGAATAGCAACAGGGGCTTGCGCGTCCTTTCTGAGTCAGCGGGGGCCTGAGGAATGCAATCCCGTGATTGGCTGGATTGCCACTCGACGGGGCTTGTTTACCATACCGTATCCAGGGAATGTTTTCCAGATGTTCACCTGGGCAGATCTATACAGTAACATACAATATACCTGGTATACATAGTTATATGCTTCATCTATTTCCCAATATGTACTACTCTATAACAATAAATCAATTGCTTAAAGCCTTTCTCTAAATCTTGATATGTGATAGCCTACTCGGCATCCAATAACCACAGAACTCCCCTGTTAATACTTTTGCCGGCTAAAACCTTCGAAGTGGGCCAATCTCAGGGCAGGAACCATCCGACCCCATTGGCCATCCGGTCAAACTTGCCAGGGCTAGAGTGTGTTTCAGGTGTATGGTATTGTAAATGTATCTATTTTGTCCCTTTTGTGACGCAAGTGGCTGTGCCATGTCTCTCCAGGGCTGTTTATCCAAGCCCGCTTTAGTAAATGTTGCATTCCCGTTGACTTCATAGTTGAATTGGATCACCTAGAGAGACGAGAGAATTTCTCATGTGTTTAGGAGAGTTCAATCTTCAAAAAAAAAATTATAATAATAATAACCTACCAACCTTGTTCAGACTAAGAGTGACTATCACCGCAGCTAACGGCTTTCGGGGCTGAGCCAATTACTATTTACTTTGGTTTTAGCGACAGTGCGCCAAGTGGTGGGCTCTCATTGAATACATAGAGTCCACCTTTCTCTCTAGGAAATACTCCGTACGTATGTTGTACTCTGTACTTTCTACAAAATACTTCGTACAACATACATACAATATACCCGTGGACAGATACACACATATTCCAAGCAGATTGTGGTCCAGGGTGCATATTGCATTTTCCCACGTATTGACAAAATCCCTTGTTTCATCGAAACCAGCATGTGCGTATGCTGGCATCTCGCCAGGCCATATACAGCCAATCGAGACAGGCCCCTGTACCGGCTAAACCACAGTGAATCAGTCAGAGAACTAGATTGGGGAATCCTGTCCTCTCGTGCTCCCACTTAGGAATCGCAATAAGCTTTTCTAGAGTTGAAGCGGGTCGGCAACAAAGGATCCCATGGAATAGTTTTGTGATTCTCGGTGGATGTCCGCGCACGTGAGGGGCGAGCTATTCTCAATCAGGCTAGCCGGTCCGACTCTATCAAACACTAAATCTCTTCCAGCTAATCTCCGAGGTCCTTCCCTTTGGATTCCAAGGTTGGCACCATATGTTGTACGGAGTAGAACTTTTCTTCATTTCTATAGACTTGCCTATTTGGATTGCCCCTGAACCTTAACACTTAACAAGGCGAAACACTATGGGAGACAGGGCAGACTCGGTGGAGTAACTCATCACCCCTTTTTGTTTTCTCAACCAAAGAATCGACTTTCCCCTGAGTCTCGACTCTTCGACAGCCCGCTTTTTTCGTGGCCAGCGATCCTCTCGATCTACTATTTAGGGCTGACTTGGATTAGCGTAGAGTGACCGCGTGCAAAGAGGCTTAGTTAATTCTGCGCCTCAGCCACAACAACAGCACTAACAGGAGGCAGTAGCTTTTTCCTTCTTAAAAATAGACGTTAGAGAAAAACTCAGGTACGGCATTTCGCTAAGGTCGATAATGCCCACACGTAAACGATAACAACTAACTCAGAGCCGAACTATATATATACATTTGAAGTTTCTGCAGGAACGCCTCTTATGCGGATCTTTGATCAAACTGTCCCGTGTCTTGAACAGTGGATCTAGGCCACCGGCTCAATCTCTATCCACGCCCGGTAATCACTCCTTTGTCAACGATCATATTTGCCCGAAGATGCATAACTGATTCCCGTGGAATTGGTACGAAAAGTGACTCTGCCATATTCGCCCCCGCGCATTACTTACGTATGTCACCTACGCCTCAATATTTCTTAACGCAATCACATAAGTCTAGACTAGATCTGTTCCCTCGACCCTATTGTCTGGTTGTCTGACGTCTCCTGCTATCGAGACCCGCCATGCCCTGATCTCCCAGGTCTTCAAGGCCCTTCACTGTAAACCCAGGCAACGGGTCTGCTTTCCGGTTGTCTGACGACTCATCAGGCCCGCTCAAATTCGAAATAAGTGTGAGCTTGTTCGAGACTCTTGAGCGCTTTTGTGGAGATGCAGAAATTAAGGTCCAGATCTAGATTACACCTTGTCGTAGACAACGAGTATAATTCTGGCTGTGTCGCAGTCGGGTGCTCGACTGGAAGTTTTGATCGGTCTAGACTTTGCTTGTTTGGATATTCGAGGACTCAACCTGGTCTTCCCCAGTCCCCTGGAACCTGGAGCAAAATGGAGCACATCCAAGTGTCGCTATGGACTTCTACTTTTCACTTTGCTGACATCGGGGCGAGTTAACGTTGATAATATGCCATCATGATATAGGGCTAGCCCTCGAGAACCTAGATCCAGGCGTCCTCCTTTGAACATATTGAAAGGTTCCCGGTCACTGCCATTGTAGGCTTTTTGGCCGAGTGGATTCTCAAGATCTCCAAGGTGCTTAAGGGAATAATAGGAAAGCATTTGATTTTTTAGATTTCTAGTGGTGCAGGGATGCACTGTTCCCCCGATATATATTTTTAGTTCAGTTAGATCAATCACAACACGACACAAAATCCGAATGAGTCACTTTGGGACAAAGGATACTTATATGCATATAAGTATGACCTCTCATGATTTTCCGACTAAATAATTCATATGGCAAATACGAGCACAATGATGCAAAGAGGGACTCCGCCAAGGAATGTGAGTAACTGCCTCAGGCACTGAACTATTCCTCTTTCGGACCCCGACCCCAGAACGGTCGTCCAGCAGCATCCAATTTGTTCATGTTGGACCCGGTGAGTCGAGGAAAGAGAGGTTTAACGGATCAGAGTGGCGCACTTTGATCTTGTGTAAGGGCTCGAGTGACGTGGTTGCCCTTGCTGGTTATTTTATATGAACTTCGCCTGAACCTGTTTCGGGAACCCCTTCAGATATCTAACACTTGGACTCTGGCGAAAGTAACCCAAAGACCAAGAATTCTGATCATTTTCTGAAGTTATGACTTCTGCCCCGACAATTCTGGCAACGTGCAAGCAGACACGATTTCATCTGCTAGATGATAATCCTTCGCAGGAGGTATAGGTAGCCACAACAAGCATCCAGATGACCACTAACGCTGGAATTTATTTATTGACAGATCGATGTGGATGGATTAAATATTATGGTCACATCATCTCCACCTGGATCTATCGAAGATGCATCGAAATCAAAGACCAAAGGGAAATCAAAGGCCAAGGCTGCAGGGAGAGAGCTCATCTCAGACGGGCACCTACGACTCAAGGCAGGCATTCACTATGGGTTGATAGGTCGCAACGGAACTGGGAAGTCAAGTGAGATAGATCTCCGCATATACCATTTACAAACCTCAGTATATTGATTTTAGCAGCGCTCCTCCGGGCAATGGCAGAGAAACTCATCCCTGGCATCCCGCATTCGACTCGCATGGCGATCTTGCAGCAGACGGACGAACATGATGACAAACCTTTCGGCGAAGACCCTAATCGAGACAAAACTGTTTTGGAAGCTGTTCTCAGCAGTGATGAAACGAGGAACGAGGCTGTTCGGATGGCGGAATGTTAGTACACCTCTTCAATTGGAATTGTACTCGACTGACCATCCAAGTTCTATCGAAGAGTTTTGAGACTGAAGATCCAATGCAGCCCGTGTGGGCGATCCGCAAAATACGACACCAGAAAGCAGAAAAGCATCTCTTCCTGGCACACAAGAACGCAAGCTTGAAAAGCGGTGCTCGAGGTCTACAAGCAAGGAAAGACTTGAAGGCTGCGGAGGGGAAGCTCGAGGCTACATCGGAAATGTCAGTTGCATCCATTCGCGCTATTGACTATATCTGACTCCTGTCAGGTTGTCCCAGGATGTAGACGCCATAGATGCGGAGGCAGTCCAGGCCGATACCCAAGCTGCCGCCGAGACATTACAAACCCTACAGTCCCAACTTGAAGATGTAGGCCTCTGAACGGTGGCTATTTACTTACTCCGTTAACGTGAAACCAGATGAAACTTGCCGATATGGAGCAACAAGCTCGTCGTGTCCTCCTTGGTCTCGGCTTCAAAGAAGACGGACTCGAGAAGAAAGTCTCTACGCTCTCAGGAGGTTGGCGTATGCGATGTATGCTAGCCAGCGTTTTGGTCCAAGATCCCGACATCATGATCCTCGACGAGCCGACCAACTTCTTGGATCTTCTGGGAGTAGTGTGGCTGGAGAACTACCTGAAACAACTCCGCGACACATCAGAAACAACCATCATCTTGGTCTCACACGACAGAGATTTCATCAATGCTGTCTGCGAGGAAATTGTCATCCTCCGAGATCAGAAACTGACGTATTTCCGAGGGAACCTCTCTGCCTATGAGCATGATTTCGAGGAACAGAAGCTCTACCTGGGGCGCATGAAAGAGGCTCAAGAGCGTCAGGTTGCGCATATGGAAGCCAGTATCCGGGAGAACATGAAGGTTGGGAAGAAGACTAATGATGAAAACAAGCTGCGACAAGCGAAGTCGCGACAGAAGAAAGTCGATGATCGGATGGGTCTTCAGGTTAGCGCGAGCGGGGGGCGTTTCAAGCTGAACCGTGATCTAGTCGGATGGCATGCCCACAATCGGGCTGAGATCGAGGTCCCGACAGATGAGAAGGGCGCGACTATGAGTCTGCCCGATGCGACGGAGTTGCGGTTCCCTGGACCGTTGGTGTCGCTGGAGGGTATTGTTTTCCAGTACAAGAAAACCGACCGCGTCATCCTGGACGACGTGAACTTGGTCGTTCACCTAGGTGACCGTGTCGGGATTATGGGTCTCAATGGCTCGGGAAAGACGACCCTGCTCCGTGTTCTGACGGGACAGGTATCTCCCTCCAAGGGCAAGGTATCGACCCACTCCCGGTTGAAAGTGGGCTACTATAGCCAGCATTCTGTGGAAGAGCTGCAAGAGCGTGGCCGAGGCGAACCTAGTTTAACTGCGCTGGGCTTATTGACTATTGAGACCGAAGGATCCCTGAATGAGGGCGCTATCAGAGGTCTACTCGCCTCGATGGGGTTAGCAGGTCGTATTGCATCTGATGTCCCTATCGTCAAACTGTCAGGTGGACAATTGGTATGTGAAATGCGAAAAATCGACATGGAACAGTTGAGGTAAGCTAATAATATTGGCAAATTTAGGTCCGCCTTGCATTGGCTCGAATCGTCTGGACTGCACCACAGCTTCTCATTCTTGATGAAATCACCACGCATTTAGATTTCCACACTGTCACTGCATTAGCTACGGCTCTCTCCTCTTTCAATGGTGCCGTGCTTCTAATTTCACACGACCGTTTCCTTGTTCGATCCGTAATCGAGGGCAAGCGTGACACTGAGCATAAACTCGATGAAGATTTCGAAGGGCTGGAGGAGGAAGAGACCGAGGAAACGCCAAGACGTCGGTCGGTCTATGTGATTAAACAGGGCAAGATGAACGAACAGAAGGATGGGGTGGAGCAGTTCGAAAAGAGCTTGGTGAAGCGAGTGGAGAAGTTGTTAGGGACGATAGATTAGCTGGTGTACATACCTCATCTAGAATAGGTCCATGTAATGTGAGTTGATTCTGAAGTCACCAATTGAAGATGACTCAGCACGGAGCCCGCCGAACGGCATGTGCGATAAGAGACCTTCCCCTCATTCCTCCGCGGAGGATCGCGCTTGCATATATATTTGCCAACATGCAACATTTGAATTGAAATAACTTCCTCATGGCTGGCCTGTGCAAGCGAATTGTATCCTGCCCTAGGGTGGCCCGTCAGTGGCCCGTACAGATTCGACCCCAGAGCACTCACGCCGCATCAAGACCCAACGCCACCGTCCCCGCTGGATTTCCCCCTCCTCCCTCAACTGAACCCTCTAGACTATCCACACTCAAGTCTGCGAAGCCCTTTTCCGAATTTCTCACCGACACCTTTAATCGCCAACATGACTATCTCCGCATTAGCGTCACGGAACGGTGCAATCTTCGGTGTCTGTACTGCATGCCCGAGGAAGGCATAGACCTTTCGCCCTCTGCGAAACTGCTTACGTCCCCAGAGATTCTATACCTGTCCTCGTTATTTGTTTCGCAGGGTGTGACAAAAATCCGATTAACCGGTGGGGAACCGACCGTCCGCAAAGACATCGTGCCGTTGATGCAGGACATTGGCAAGCTACGACAAAATGGGCTTCGGGAACTGTGTTTGACAACCAATGGGATCTCGTTACATCGAAAATTGGACCCAATGGTGGAAGCTGGGCTGACAGGAGTCAATCTCAGCCTCGACACGCTGGATCCGTTCCAGTTCCAGATCATGACAAGACGTAAGGGGTTCGATGCTGTGATGAAGAGCGTCGACCGCATTCTGGAAATGAACAAAGTCGGTGCAGGGATCAAGCTGAAGATCAATTGCGTTGTCATGAGGGGAATGAATGACCGAGAGATCCTCCCATTCGTGGAGCTGGGCCGCGAGAAACCGATTGAAGTGCGCTTCATCGAATATATGCCTTTCGGCGGGAACAAATGGAACCAGGGAAAGATGTTCTCTTATCAGGAGATGCTAGCTGTCATCCGAGAGAAGTATCCCGCATTCGAAAAGGTGGCCGACCACAAGAATGACACCAGTAAGACATACCGTGTTCCTGGGTTCGAAGGCCGCGTGGGATTTATCACGAGCATGACTCACAACTTCTGTGGTACCTGCAACCGGTTACGCATTACTAGCGACGGGAATCTCAAAGTCTGCCTGTTCGGTAACTCCGAGGTCTCCTTGCGGGATATCATTCGTAAGGAGAACGGTGGGAACCCAATTGACGTGGATGCAATGAACAATCTGCAGCTGTTGGAAACAGTACAAAATGCAGCACGCCTTAGTGACGAAGGCGGCTTGGTCAATGAGCGTGAGCGTGAGATTCTTGACATTATCGGCATGGCTGTGAAACGAAAGAAGGCGAAACACGCCGGCATGGAGCAACTAAAGGACATGAAGAACCGCCCTATGATCCTGATTGGTGGGTAGTTATCTTCTTCTTTTTCCTTTTTCTCTTCATGATCGGAAACGCTTTACGACCTGTAAATCATCTCGGATGAACATCTCTTTTGGATATCATAAATTGGCGGGATCTTACTTGATACCATGTATACATGCAATTGATGTATTTGGACATTATTCACTGAATCACCAAGCTGATAGATGAACTAGATAATAAACCAAAACCATGGGGTTTAGGGTCTCATTCCTGGTCAACCATACCGGTACATATGCTTCCGCATCTCCCTGCAGCTTCCCAAAGGCGTCTTTACCACTCTGGGCGTTCTAAACCAGAGACCGATGACTGTATTCCTCGCCCATCTCGCTCTCTACCCACAACCTCAGACGCCGATCTCCCTCACCTCACACCATCTAAAACCGTACACATGACCCAGATCACCGAAAAGCCCGAAACAAAGCGTGTCGCCACAGCCGCCTGCACCGTCTCCTTCTCAAACTCACGACCCTGGGAAATCCTCCGCGAAGGTCAAACCACGCACAAAGGCGACGTCTTCAGCGTTGCCCGGATCGCGGGTATCATGGCCGCAAAAAGGACGCCCGATATTGTGCCTCTTTGCCATCCCGGCATTGGTATTACCGGGGTCGAGGTCAGCGTGGAACTGGTTGAGCCCGGGCAGAACAGGGATCACGGCGCCATGAATGTCGTGGCATCGGTCAGCTGCTTTGGTCGCACAGGGGTGGAAATGGAGGCTATGACGGCTACTATGGGTGCGGCTTTGACGGTTTACGATATGCTCAAGGCTGTGGATAAGGGGATGATGATTGATTCTGTTCGATTGTTGGAGAAACAGGGTGGGAAGAGTGGGCATTGGGTACGGGAATAAGCTTGTATGTAGTTGGTGTAGAGTGTAGAGTTATCATTCGATATGTAGTAAAGGGGATGTACTATATACTCTTCTTCAATAGCCCTAATAGCCCTGCCTAGGTTTAGGGGATCTACCTATCCGCGATCAGCCCTACGGGCTAACCGTTTAAATTCTCCAAGTACTCGAATGGGCTAGCGTTTCAGTTGGGGTTTCATATTTTTACCTTTTCCTCGTTCATATAATAAATCTTATGTATCCTTCTGTTTGAGGCCGTTAGTCGTGTCCATTTGAGACTTCTTGCGTTGTGTGGGTTCTCTTGAAAATCCTGCAGAACTTCGTTTTCAGTTCGACGCCTCAACAGCCAAGAATTTAGCACACAACACGAACTACGCTTTACCAACGCTGGCGAATTATGTTGAATTATGTCGTCAAATTAAAATGCATACACTGCTAATCCGTATGTGCGCCTGAGCTACTCGTCATGAACCCAACTAACCGCTTTATGCAGTCCGCCGGTGGCGGAGGAAGACTGGGAGGATCATAATGGCACTGTGCCCGCCCTTGAATTTCTTGACGCTACACTATTTCTATTTCATTGCTACAAGCATAATCGCCAGTATCATTTTCTACCTGACATCGACGTCATGGCGGAGCGTTGCCTATGTGGACTCGATTTTCATGTGCGTCAGTGCTATGACCGGTGCTGGATTGAATACGGTATTGACGCAGCCCCCCATATATGGCTATATCGTAGGCTAATAACTCGACGAATAGGTGGATCTGTCGGCTCTAAACAGCTTCCAACAAGCAGTTTTGTTCACCTTGCTTATTTTGGGCCATGCCGTTCTCATTTCCCTCACTGTGCTTCTAGTACGTAAAAGGGCATTCGAGGCAAAGTTCAAGGGTGTCTCCGATGAACGGGAAAGAGAGCGGTCTACTCGTCACCACTCGGAAGTTGAACTGCAGACCAGGGACCAGGTGCCTGTGAATGAAAGCACTGGAACTGATCTCCCCGGCGAGAGCACCGAAGGACAGGGCTGTAAACCACGCCCAAAGACACATCTGCTGGTCAAAGTGGCCCCAGGAGAGCCATCATCTCGCAATGAACAGCCGTGGGTGGAAGACGACCAAATAACCATCGGCGGCACACCCCGTCATCATCACCACCGAGTCTTCCCCATGGCTGGCATCGGGGCGAGACCTGATCTGAATAACCACCCCCGCGATGCAGCGCCCAATGTGCCCTTGGTCGCGAAGGATTCTGTGTCTGGCTTCAAGGGAATTCTCCGTGGCACACAGAAGTACATGGCCTCCAAGGGCCTTGTGTCCCGCAACTCCCAGTTCCACGATCTCACCCCTGCTGAGCGTGATGAAATAGGTGGTGTGGAGTATAAGGCTGTCTCGTTTTTATCTGTGATTGTGTTCCTTTACTTCATCCTGTTTATTGTGTTCGGCATGATCGGTATCGGTGGCTGGCTGGAAGCTAATGATCCCGCCGTGACGCGCGCGAACGGCCTCTCGCCGTTCTGGACGGGTGCTTTCTTTGCTGTTTCTGCATTCGTGAACAGCGGCATGTCGCTCTTGGATACTAACATGACCGCTTTACAGTTGAGGTAGGTGATCTAGACCCTCATTTCTCATAGTCAAGCTTGCTAACCTTGTTTAGAGCTTACCCTCTTCTCACAATGGGATTGCTGATTCTCGCTGGGAACACCCTCTTCCCATGCTTCCTGCGGTTCATTATCTGGATTATGAGGGCCATGCTTCCCGATCGGCCGAAGTGGCAGTCATGGCGCATAACCCTTGATTTCATACTGGAGCATCCTCGGAGGGTAAGTCCTCTTGCATTATTCTAATGGTTTGCCGAATATAGACGCTTATCATAAAGCCAGGTCTATACGAATCTCTTCCCTGCTCGCCATACGTGGTATCTGCTCGGCACGATTATCATTCTGAACGGTATCGACTGGGCGGCATTTGAGCTACTGTCTATTGGAAACGAGGACATCGAGAGTCTTCCTACCGAGTATCGTGTGTTGGATGGACTGTTCCAAGCCCTAGGTTTGTCAACCGCAACAGCGTCATATTCGACTCAAGCTAACGAATTATTTCGAGTACAGCGGTACGCGCTGGTGGATTCTACGTTGTAACCATTGCCGATCTCCACCAGGGTCTCTTGGTTCTCTATGGTAAGTGAATTCAATATCCTCGCTGGACCGAAAGATCATCATACTAACATAACCTCCAGTACTCATGATGGTAGGACATATCAGACTCATACCCCATAAACCGAACCCCTAACTAACAACTCACCCAGTACGTCTCCGCGTACCCAGTAACGCTCACGATGCGGTAAGTACCTCGTGGAATCAACACACGTCAAGAAGCCGCAATCTAACCACCCACACAGCAACACGAACGTCTATGAAGAACGCTCGCTAGGGATCTACGCACATGACGAGACCCCCGACTCGCCAGCAAACACAAGTCGCAGCAACGTAGCAATGGACCTAATCCGACACCATCTTGGCCGTCCAGGTCTGTCGGAGACTTCGCGCGGCTACTTCGTCCACCAGCAACTCCGCTCCCAGCTCAGCCATGATCTGTGGTGGATCGCGCTGGCGGTGTTCTTTATCGCCATCGCCGAGTCAGACCACTATGAGTCTCAGCCCGTGGCTTTTTCCACCTTCAATATTATTTTCGAGGTTGTCTCTGCCTACGGATGTGTGGGTGTTAGTCTTGGGTTCCCTGGGAAGAATTACTCGTTCTGCGGCGCGTGGCATACTATTAGCAAGTTGATTCTTGCTGCTGTGGCTTTGCGTGGTAGACATCGTGGTTTGCCGGTGGCTATTGATAAGGCTATTATGTTGCCCAGTGAATCTTTGGCTTGGGCGGAGGAGGAGGATGCTGCTATGCGGAGGGATAGGTCTAGGGCTTGGGCTCAGGAGCGTGGACCTGTTGGGTCTGTTTAGGTGTTCAGATGGTGGTTCGATATACCCCTTTTGCATGCTAATTTAGTGTTTAGACTGTTCTAGAGAGCGTGGATTTATGAAACATATGATGATATGAAGTTTTGAAGGTAATAAATTATCTTGTAGGACTAACTACCCATGGTGTATCCTGGTAAAAAGAAAGTAGACGTATGCAATAACCGTATGAATGTAGATGGACATGGACGTGGAACAAGGAGATATACAAATTAACAAAAAACTAGACGACCTACTCGTCCTCCATCTCCATCTCATCCTCGTCCTCATCTTCACTCTCGATCTCAGCTTCCTCCTCGCTCTCCAATTCCTCCTCATCCTCGTCCTCACTGCCATCATCACTGCCAGCAACACCACCCATATCCTCATCCTCCCCACCGTTCTTCTTCGCCTCCTGTCTCCGCTTCTCTTCCTCAATACGACCTTCTTCGAGGACAGCAGCACGCTCCGCACGCAGCTTGCGTTGCGTCTTAACGAACGCACCGACAGGGGTAGTCTCCCAGTCAACATCCTTGAGGAAAGATTCAACGCCAGAGCGATTGCGGGGAGCATAAGTGACGTTAAGACGGCGCTCTTCGATCCAGCGGGCATTGGTCTCAACCTTCTGCACGAGCAGCAGGATCATCTGGTTGATCTTGGCATTCTTGTTTCCACCGCTGCGGGCAGAGACCTGCTTCAGCCAGCGCTTGAGGGAGACAATGACGGGCACGGACAGTTCCGGGAACGCAATGTGCTTGGACCACAGAACGAAGAACTCGGAAAGGAGCTCGGCGACCTGCTCACCAACGCCGTCCTGGTAAGTGCGCGATCGCAGGTAAGATTTGGGCGCGCGGATAGCTGTGTTGAAGTCCAAGGGCTTAAGCGTGCTGGACTTGGGGTGCTTGCGCATCTCCGCTGAGGTCAGGACCTCGAGGAGTGAAGCTGAGAGCGGGATGTAGGTGCCCGTGGCGCGGGAGATACGGAGCAGGGAGCGCGTCAATTGGAAGCGCAGAGGGAAGTACGTGGCGGTTGGGATGAGGCGCATGGCGCCTAGGGTGATCTGCACGACGGGGTAGATGAGGGGACGGAGAGCGGACTGCTTGCCGACTTGAGCCTCGACAAGGCCATCGCAGTGCTGCGAAAGTACTCGGGACCAGAAGTCCAGCGAGTGCACGTATTGCCAGTTGTAAATGGTCTTGTAGGACTCCTTGGAGGTGTTGGTAATGCTCTTGCGCAGGTGCATAGCAAGCTGACGGATGAAGGAGAATCCTGCTGTGTATGAGACGTTCTGGTCAATGCCCCAGATTTCGGCTGCGGAGTTCTTCATCAAGTTCACGCCTGCTAGCGTGTGCACCGTTGTGTTGCGGCTACCCTTGACAACACCCTCGTAGGTGGCCTTGAGCACACTCTCCCGGATACCTGCATCTCCCAGAACCATAAGGCGGCGCAGGATCAAGAAACCTGTGATACGGGTTGCATCGGCAGTCGACACATCAGCCCAAATTCCGACGACAATCTTGACGAGTGTCTTCAGCACCTTACGGAACTGAAGAAGGTAAGGCAGCATGGGCTCAATGGACGCGAGGGTCAACTTGAGTGTGGATGCATCGGACAAATTAACCAGAAGCTGGTGAACTGAAGCAGTGTGCGATTTGATCAGAGGTGTGAGGGTCTTGAACTTCTTCGAATCCAATGACACCCTGATCTTGCCAGAAGCGCTCTCCTTAACGGGAAGATGATGGGCCAAGACCTTGGGGATGGTGTTGAGGGCCGTGACAAGAACCTGGTGGTACACGTTCTTGTCGGAGATGGTGTATTTTTGCTCGGGGGCCTCGGGGTCATTGACATAGGCGGCCGCACGGAAAGCGAGAACAGCCTGGCGCATGGCTCTGATCGAGTTTTGCTCCTCCATCAACTTCTGCCACTTCTTGACCATCTCAATAGTCAAGGTCTCATCCTCGGGCTCCTCCTCTTCCTTCTTCGACTTCTTCTTCTTCTTCTTGGCTGGTCCCTCGTCTTCGGGTTCTTCGCTTTCACTCAGTGCATCAACCTCTGAAAGATCGCCTTGGTCACCGAACTCGAGCAGCTCAGAATCATTTTCCTTGAGGTATTTGTAGAACTCGGGGTCCTTCTCCTTCAATGACTCCAGCTGATCCTTGTGCTCGTCGTAAGCATCGGCACTGTCCGCGTCGTCACTGTCACCCTCGCCCTCAGAAGCCTCAGCATCTGCATGTGCCTTATCTTCTGAGCGCTTGCGCTTGCCGATTTTGGGGGTGGTATCCTTCTTGCTGGCCTTCTTTCCCTTCTCTTCGGGAATATCGAAGCCACCAGCGAAAAAGTCGTCGACGTTCATTTCGGAAAAGGCATCTTGTTTCTTCAGGTCCTCCGGGTCCTTCTCTGCGGCGGCTTCGGCTTCGGCGCGGCGAGCAGCATTTTTTTCCTTGCGCTTGTCGTTCATTTGGTGTCTCTGCTTGATCTTGGCATTGGCTTTGCGTCGCTCAAGAACGTCCGGCAGACGGTTCTGCACGAACTTCTTGGTCGATTTTTTGGCTCCAACCATTTTGAGAGATTGATGCAGAAAAGAGTCTGCAAGTGTAGCTTGGTCGGAAAATGGCTGGCCAAAAAAAAATTGGGGAGAAAATCGGCGGGTCCGCTCTTCAGACCGCCTTCGCTTTTGGCATCGGATAACATCCAGACAATCCCATCATCCCATGATTAGCAGTGAAGGCAGTACCTACCTAGGTACGTATGGTTATTCTTGTAGGTATCTACCTATATACGTATATAGGTACATATGTAGGTACATGTCCACGGGTAGGTATTTTGTTACATACAAAATACCCCTCTGGAGCCCTGGAGCTCAGGCCTACTTATGTAATCAGAACCGGAAACCCTTCGGACTTACGACTGACAACTTACAGCTGACAACTGACAACTGACAACTGACAATTATTGCACATAGCGAGAAAGTTTCCAAAAATGTACTCGCAGCGCCCACTTCCTTATGCGCCGACCCCGTACAGCTACACACCCAATCCCGCCCGGTCAGCCACAATCAATCTCGATGAAGTATGGATCCTTGTCTCCGCATTGATAGTCATATTCACTAATGCCACATGTCTTAGGAAGTCAAACTAGCATCCAGCTCAGTCGAACGTGACTTATATGAATCCCTAGCCGAAATATACAGCATCATTGTCACCCTTGATGGACTCGAGAAAGCATACATCAAGGACGTGGTCACCGAGGCAGAGTATACCGAGACATGCACACGGCTATTGAAGCAATACAAGTCCAGTCTTGGAGATGAGACAGTATCGCGGGAATTTGTGGATCTGGAAACGTTCAAACGGACGTGGGGGGTGAGTGTTCCCTCTCCATTTTACCCCGCAAACCTCAACGCATCTCTGACGCCAGATGCACAATATAGCTAGAATGCCCACGAGCCACGGAGCGATTGCGCATTGGTCTTCCAGCCACAGTCGAGCAAGCTTCTCACGGCGGAGCAAGCTCTAGTATGGGTGCAACGGCGACGGGTCCCGCCGGCGGTGCCTCGGGTAGTCTCATTCTGGCAGCAACCGAAAACTTCATCACCTTCCTCGATGCATTGAAACTCAACATGGTATCCAAGGATGCACTGCATCCACTTTTATCGGAGGTGATTCAGTCTGTGAACAAGGTAACAGATACTGATTTCGAAGACCGCGGCAAGATCATTCAGTGGTTGATCGCATTGAATCAAATGCGAGCTACTGAGGAATTGAGCGAGGACCAAGCACGTGAACTTGCATTTGATATTGAACAGGCTTATCAGGGCTTCAAGGCCACGTTGAACTGATTTGGAGAATCATTTACTTGGTGCCCCGGCAAGGCGTTCATATGGACAGTAGAGATACCATTATGTTTTTATGTATTGACATGATCATCAGTGATTGCTAGCTAAATATACCCACTCTTGCTTGTTTTGGATCGAGTGTTCTTGTATAAGCACGACTATCCATGGGCATAGACTATGTCTCGAGCTGCATCCAACTTAAGTGGTGTGTATATGCTGTTTGACCCTGCTCTTTTTTATTTCTCGTTCGATCATCTATTTGTTTCCCAATTGCAGCAAGTCTTCAATTTCACCATTCCTGTTCTTTGATGGTTTGATGCCTGATAATCTAGGCGACAATCAATCCGCGGAACGGCAGCGCCAGCCTTTCCTCTTTGGGAATATTTTCTTTTTCTCCGCCACATTTTCGTCCGATTCTCCTGGCTGCGAGGCCAATTTGTTGCCTTGCATTCTTTACCAGCAACAACTAGAGAGCATACAGTTATCGCCATGATTAGTGCTACAGATGAGCCTCTACATGGTTAGTTCACAATCTACCCCTCTGATCCATCCGGTCCACAAAAGATAATGGGACTGATAAGCGCAGTTCTTGACCTCCCGCAGCTCTACCAGAAGCCCTCGGGAACCGATCTCGTGAAGGCTTTGGCTTTGTTGAGCTTACAGCCCCGCACGTTTGGCACCACCGCCGATGTCGTCAAAGGCCCCGCGGTCCAGCCTGCAGGAGTGACTCGATATCTCACATCCCTCATCGCCAGTCAACTGGCATGGCTCGAGACGGATGAACTCCGGGAGGCGATCTGGGACGCGGCCGCTGCACGACTAAGTGAACGGTCTGGTCGGACAGGTAAGCAGGCCACCATCCGTCTGGCTGTGTTCTGTTATCCCGCTGACCGTGACTCATTCTCTACCAGCTATGCCGGCAATGTCTCGAATCTTCAACGTGCCCACCTCCTCCGGCGAAGAATATACACTAACTCTCCACGAACCGTCAATCACGGCGGACAACCTCGGTATGAAGACTTGGGTATCTTCGTATCTTCTCTCGCGCCGACTTCACAACATTGGATCGCCACCAGCACTTGTTCCCTCGGCATCGGCTACTCCCTCCACCTTGAGCCAGAAACCTCTGCGGGCACTCGAGCTTGGTGCCGGAACAGGCTTGGTCGGGCTTTCCTTTGCGGCTCTGCAAGGTGACTCTGCCACTGTTCACCTCACCGACTTGCCTGAGATCGTACCGAATCTCGCCCACAACGTTGCCTTGAACGTAGAACTCCTGAACAGAACTGGGGCGACAGTTACCACCGGTTTGCTCGATTGGTCAGTCGCGCCGTCTCCTCTTCCAACTGCGGAAGAGCAGTTTGATGTGATTCTCGCCGCAGATCCATTGTACTCGCCCAATCATCCCCAATGGCTGGTGGATACCATTCAACCCTGGCTTAGCCGTGGGCTCGATGCGCGAGTCGTGGTGGAGATGCCGCTACGAGATGCATATCTGCCGCAGGTGAAGGAGTTCCGGCAGCGGATGGGCGAGCTGGGTCTGGCTGTGGTTGAGGAGGGCGAGGAGGTCGGGTACGATGACTGGGAGAGTGCAGATGGAGGCGCACTGGCCGTCAACTGTTGGTGGTCGATTTGGGGATGGACTGAAAAGGTATAATGGCAGTAATGCCGGGTCATATTGGGACTGGTGACCAAACGAAATGACGAATAATAAACGATACACGATAGATTAGAATAGTGATCTCCTAGACGTTGGTTATTGAGCAATGCATGCACCCTGCATCTGATTCAGAGAGTCATCAGTAGATATGTAACCGCCTAGCAGATTCGAATCTTGAAGATGAATTTCTCGCATGATTTTCTTCGGTAGACATCAATTTGATGAATGAGGAACATCGTTGGTCGACAGAAAAGAGGAGCAGGTCCGTCACGTGGCGATGACGTCGGTGTCACCATTTCGGTGAATCACCTACTTCAAGGGTGTGAACTATGATGATTTGCCATTATAGCATCCAACTGCTCTATTCCCTTATTAGCTCAATCCCGCCTGAAAAACCAATCCCTTGTTTCGGTGGCGCTGTGAACATTCCCTGGAAGGATCACGGTCACCACGGGGCTAATAAGAGAAGTGAGGACGGCGTTCCTACAGAGGACCTTGGCCCTGTTCCCAGCAGAGGCATTCCTCCTACCTACATCCCACCAATCCGATCCCTGCCGGGGGTACCTAGTTCTGATATTGGTTGTAAGACTTGGTTGATTGAATATCCACTTCTAAAGACTTGGTACGGCTGTATAGCCTACTCCAACTCGGCCACCAACTTGCCCCGCAAGGCCTCGATCGACGGCGTGAAGAAATACTCTCCCCCGCGCTGGTCGATCCACGGCAGATAGCCCATTTTCAGCACATTGGGCTTGTCGCCGTCGTAGATTCCGAAAGTGGGCTCCGGGTGCTGGGGGAGGTTGCGCTGGCTGACGATGGGGTCCTGGCCAGGGACCATCTCCCACCCCTGCTTTCCCGAAAAGACCTCGTTGCTGGCCCAGCCTGATGTTGTTAGCGTCGGACAAGCAGGTCAGGGGGTTGGGGTGATAGGAACTTACGACTCGTTAGGAAGTTGAAGCCATTCCGAAAGTCGCCCTGGTAGCACATGAAGTAAATGCCTCGCTTGGGGCGCTCTGAGGGTTTTAGCTTCTCTTCGCCCGGTTGGACCTCCGGACCAAAGGTGACGCTGCGACGCAGGATCAGGTTCGTGTTCTTCCAGTAGTTTGTCTGCGCAGAGACCTCCCCGCCATCTTTCGAGATATAAAGGTCGGCGCGAGGGCGCATCTTACGAATGTGCGCGGCAATCGGACACTTAATCTCCCTCGGGTTGGAATATTGGTTCTTGTACTCGAAGTTGTTGGCAAAGGGATGTTGAGCCACCGAGTTCTCGCTGTCCAGCTCCACAGGGGAGCCTGCACAGGCAACGTTAAAGTCATTCTCCTAGACGGGGGACAGGACCATTCTTACCGTTCTTCCATCGTCCAATCATATGAGCGGCCAGTTTCTCGCCGGTGCCGTCGTTAAAGGTGTCCATATTCGCGGACCGCGACTTCACGAAACTGTAGAACCGTATCAGCCTGACCCCTCATGCAGGGGACCAGAGCAAACCTTACTCGTTGAAGTCGTGCACTTTCTCCTCGATCTCGCGGAAGACTAACATACTGCCATCTTTGGCCCAATCCGGCGACGTGGTATTGTCTCCCCGGCGTTTGAGGAATATCAAACTGGCAACGCGTCAGTATTCTATGTCCGATGGATGGATAAGGCTCCAGCTTACCCGGGGGGGAATGGCCGGGGGCTCGCCCTCCTTGGGTGGCGGGTCCAGGCCCTCGATGGCAGGCTGCGAAATATGGTCCTCGAACCCGAAACTAAGCAGAAGCAGGGTGACAGGTCAGAGAGAAGGTGGTCTGCGAGATTTCCCAGGAAAACACTCACTGTTCCTTGCCCCGGAGGTTCTCCAGGCGTTTCTTGGACGGGTCCTTCTCGTCGGGAATCAACCTCCGCTGCGCCTTGCCATCGGCATTGCGAACGTGTCCCTTCTTGATCATCGTGATCTTCGCGCTGGCCTCCTTGGCGTCAACGGTATGATCATCGGCGATGTGGAAGTAGCTCTTGAGGTCCTTGACTGTGGCCTCCAGCTCGTCCTCACGCTGCGCGCCGACGATGAACATCCCGTCGCACCGCCAGTCGTCGTTTCTGGCCGACCACTTCGGGGGCGGCCGGTACTCGGGGGCCAGGGATTCGGTCTCGTCGGGCCCTTCGTTGACCATATCCTGGTACATACCCTTCTCATGCAGCTTGTCCTGGGTCTTCAGGCTGTCGTGCCCCCCAAGCAGCTTGTTCGTACCCTTGCCGGAGAAGGTAATGTTGATCGCGTTGAACGTTTCGCGATCCTCGGGACGAGTGTCCACCCTTTCCCGGGCCTCATTAACGCCGTCATGTCTCTCGAAATACTCCTTGCACTCGCTGCCAGTGGTGATCTTGCCGTCATCCACCAGCCTCTTCAAGTGTTCTTTGAAAGCGGTGTAGTAGTCGTCGTCATCGAGGTCTTTCATCTTGAAAAACAGGAAGCTTTCGTAGTACCGGGGGAGACGGGGCCTGTCGATCACCAGTGAGCATGAGATGCACTTGTATGAGAGCCCCAGGGCATATGTGATATACTAACCAGATACTGCCCTGGATGTTGGCGGGGTCGACTTCAGACGGCATGCTGGAGATGAAATTCGTTCAAGGTATAAGTCAGATTGTTGGATCTGTCAGACTGAGACCATGGACCGGCTGGATAGACGACTTCTTATGGCCGTCTCCCCCACTATCTCCCCTCACTGCTGTCATGGCCGACGAGTGGCATGACCAATTAGACGCATGCGTTTCTAATTGCTGCCAGCGGCAGCGCTGCCATCCATGCGAATTCAGCTGGGAGGAGTCACGACATCATCGACGTCTCCGTCCGTGATGGACCATCACGGCCCAGGCCAATTAGCGCCATGCGTTGCTAATAGTTAAAACTAGTATACGTAAGGTACGGAGTACTCCGTATGCAGGCCCGAGTGGACGCGACCCTGGAGACGAGATATTTCCTCAGCTGGGTGTGGAAGATCGCGGTGCGAGGGCCCCAGGTCCACGCACTATTGGCTTTGCGGTGGTTCATCTGAGGAAGTGTGACTCCGCAGACTCCGCAGAGAGGTCCCTGGTTGCTTGTTAGTCCCAGCACGGTGGAGTCATCGATATGCAGGAATCTCAATCGAGCGTTCGAACTCCTGCCAGGGCGGGAGAAAGGTCCACTGTGGGATCATCGTGAGATGATAGGAGCTATGTTATACGAGCCCAGAGTAAGACCCACAACGGAGCGTGATGAAGAGTTCTGCAGCACTTTTCAGCTCTGGAACTGGTGGAGAGGAGCGCACGGCCGGTAGATATCGGGATGCAGTAGAGATCAGCACCGAGATGAGAATTTCACCACATTTTCACCCGACAGCACGGTCACGATTGATTGCGACTATCCACGTCCGATTCGCCAGCATGTCTGTCCTGCTGTGTCTGGAGGGTGCCACTCTGGCAGTCTCCATCCTCATCTGCATGGATCTCCCGTCCGCAGGCAGTTCGCTTCGATGGATGATGTCTCCGGAAACGTCAATGTCAAGTAACGGCCCTCTCCGGGCGGCCGGGTCGGATCTCCCGCTGGAACCATGATTCTGCGGTGTGAACTATAATCGACACAGGATGATAATGGGTTTGTTCTTGTTGGTGCTGCGGGGGCACGGTGGGTCCTGTGCGGAGACGCTGCGCAGATCACAATCTTGGACGGCTAGCGGAGGGCATCGCAAGCTCCCAAGAATGGGACTGATGGACCACTTCAGCTAAACCACCTACGTCACATCTTCTGCATCATGCCCTGGCCTGTGCGAGCGTCGTGCGGGTGGTGCTGGGGGTGGCCAGGCTGAGACGCCCGCCTGGTATTTCTATGGCCCATCCGCGCTGTCTCCCTCTAGACAGCCATCTTTATTTCATACTTCTGTTGAGAATGAAGCTCCATTGGGCCTCGTGCCTCCTCCTGGGGCTGATGGCACGCTCTGTGAACGCCAACGCAGAGTCTCATAAGTCTCACATCCCATTTGCCACCGATTCGAGTCACATCGAGCCCGAGACCGAAGGGCCTATCGACCCCGAGGCCTACCTCTGGCAGGCCCGGCCTCATGGCGGCAAGCTCCTCCCCCGCAATGAGTTTACAACGCTCTGCTCTACCATAGCCGCGGGCAGTAGGTGCGAGTATGCCAACGACGGTCTCGCGGAAACCCACTGGGCCAGCGAGTCCCACCCTGTTCATAAGCAGGACGAACTCACCCTGGACCTGCACGAAGTGCGCATCGTGAACGGCATCTCCATCCGTCCTCTCATGGGGCAGGGAGACCGCGGCCAGATCGCCAAGCATGAGGTCCATATCAGCGTGGATAATGCCTATTGGACGAAGGTTGCGTACGGCACCTGGGGCTGGAACAAGAGCCCCAAGCTGTCCGCCTTCGAAGCTATCCAAGGCCGATACGTCAAGCTTGTGGCCACGAGTGAGGCGCCTCCATCCAATGATTCTAGCCATAAATATCCCGATGCCGTCACGAAGATCGTCGACGTCAATGTCTACACCACCAACGCGGTGCTCCCCAACGAGCCCTCCAAGGGCGTCTGGGGCCCGACCCTAGACCTACCTATCACGGCCGCGGCGGGCGCCCATGGCATTAGTAAGATCGGCGGTCACCATCAGATCATGCTCTGGTCGGCCTGGACTGACGATCGCTTCTTTGCGTCGCCCGGGGGCAAGACCTTCACGGCCACCTGGGACCCGTACCTGCAGGATATCCTGGAGACCAACGTCACCAACACCTACCACGACATGTTCTGCCCGGGCATCTCGATGGACATCGATGGCAGGATCGTCGTGTCCGGCGGTGCCGACTCGCAGAAGACTAGTATCTACGATGGCTCGGACTGGATTCCCGGCGGCGATATGAACCTACACCGCGGATACCACTCCTCCACCACGCTGTCCGACGGCAGAATCTTCACCATCGGCGGCTCGTGGAGCGGCGGCTCCAACATGCCCAAGGATGGCGAGGTCTATGACCCGGCCACCAAGCTCTGGCGCATCCTCTCCAATATCAAGGCTGATGTCATCCACACGGGCGATATCCCGCTCCGCAGAGACAACCACGCCTGGCTATTTGGCTGGAAGAAGGGCACCGTCTTCCACGCCGGCCCGAGCACGCAGATGTTATGGTTCGACACTCACGGTGACGGTCTCGTGAAGAAATCCAGGATCCGCCGCGACGACCAGGACTCGACGTCGGGCAACGCCGTCATGTTCGACGCCGTGCGCGGCAAGATCGTGACATTTGGCGGCCAGGCAAAGTACGACGGCTCGTTTGGCCACCGCAATGCCCGTCTCCTCACCATCAATGAGCCCTTCGGGAAGGTGCGAGTTCAAGATGCCGGCCTAAACGGCACCTCGAAAGAAGTCGTCGTCAACGCCGGCGGTATGTACAACCAGCGCGTCTACCACACATCGGTCGTGCTCCCGGACGGCACGGTGTTTATTACCGGTGGCGAGATCTACGGCGTGCCCTTCAACGAGGACGAGCGCGACGTCCAGTTGACACCTGAGATCTATCACCCCGAGTGGGATATCTTCCTGCCTCTGAAGCAGAACAACATCATCCGTGTCTACCACAGTTTGTCCATCCTGTTGCCGGACGCCACCGTGCTTAACGGCGGCAGCGGGCTCTGTGGCAACTGCACGGCCAACCACTACGACGCTCAGATCTTCACGCCGCCGTACCTGCTACGCGAGGATGGCACCCCGGCCCTGCGTCCTAGCACGCCGGAGATTGTCGCCAATAATTCCCGCGTGCAGGTCGGGGCCAAGCTGGCCTTCCTGGCGGATGCAGACATCCGAAACGCCTCGTTGATCCGCCTGGGTACAGTCTCGCATACGGTCAACACCGACCAGCGCCGCATTCCGCTGTCATTCACCCGGTCCGGTGAGTCCGAGAATGGCCTTTCTCGCTTCGAAGCAGACATCCCGGCTGATGCCGGCATTGCGCTCCCTGGGTACTACATGCTCTTTGTGCTGAACGACAAGGGCGTTCCAAGCCACGCGGCCACCGTCAAGGTCGAGCTGCCCAGGACCCCGCCCACGGAGACGGAGCACCTTGCCACTGTTGAGGAGGAGGAGGAGGAGGATGTCGAAAAGCCAGAGGCCGACTGCGACATGAAGATGGACGCGAAGGAGGCCCAGGGCATGATGACTGCGCTGTTTACGGCCACTCGCAAGCTCTGGAGCTCGCCCAAGTTGGAGCTGAGGAATCAGGCTTAGATGCGCTGGAGTTGAGTTCTGTAACTATAGTTGAGAAGACAGTGTGTTCTTCTAGTTGACTGAATGCCATCCCGTGGTGATATTAAGACTATTTGATATGATTAGTTTGTCTCCTGGTTGTAAGTTGGTCGGACGAGATGGTTAACTATGTGGGAGAAATCGGATGAGCAAGCATTTGTGTCAGTTGTCGGATCAGGAGGGATTTGGTTCACACTAGTACTCACTCAACCCAAAGCTCAACGTACCTCACGGTGCATTCCTTTGACACCAGAAGCGCACTGATCTTGTCTCTTACTTGCTAGATCAAAGGTCAGAAGAAAATTTCTCATATCTCAAAATTGGAGATGAGCGTGGGATGAATTTGAGTACTCAAGGCAAAAAGAGTAAAAGAAAGAGCCGGTTCGTTATAATTGCGATTTCCGGTACGGACTATGGGAATTTGACCTGTTCTTATAAAGCTGCAGGTGGCTTACAGTAGTATTAAGGCAAAGGGTGACGTATACCCTTGTCCACCAAATTCAACGCACACATAATCCTACGACACGACCGTGCAGCCAGTTTCCAACCCAGCTTCCACTGGACGCTTCAATTCCGTTTTTTGTAGGCTCGGAAGAATATCAAGAATATGCCAAAGACAAATTATGTATCATACAAACGAAGAAATAAAAATAAAAAACAGGTACGGTACATTACATCAGATAAAATACCTCCTAAGCTAAGCCATGTTAAGTGTGGCGGTGCAATGATGAGCGCTCTCATAAAGCGGCAGCCCAGATAGGAAAGGCCCCACCCGGACATTATCCTGTCTATATAGGTGCATCTTCTATCACCTATATATTCTATCACCTATATACCGCGACCCATTCCCTCGCCCTTAACCTCTCGAGTCGTGCATTACAGAAAACATCGCATACCTAATATCCCATACCGCACCAAACACCTGTACAATGATTGGACTCTTAGCCATTACCTCCATCCCAACGGTGACGGGTGTATCCCTCGCTACCAGCGAGCAGCGCAAAGCTAACCAGCGCAAAGAAGAGGCCCGTCGCATGGTGAAGTTCAACATCGTAGCCGAATGTGATGGGGACACAGACGATGACCGCGAGTTAAACGGGATGACAGTTGTTGTAAGAAACGAGAAGGTAAGGAAACCAGATGCCAACAATATTAAGAGCCAAAAGATGCCCCAGTCCCTCCTAACATCATCATCAGAGCCCAAAACTATATGCAGACTAACACTACCACTCGCGCAGGTCTATCTCGCCGACCCAGATCCCTCCAAACGATCCCCACCAGCTTTTACAGCACTGGCCTTCTATATCGAGTACCCGGAACCGGAAGAATTGAAATATCTCAAGCGCGAGCGCGGCCTCGGCCTCCCCACTTATGTTCAGGACGACCCGCCTCTTCTAAATTGGATCTACGCCGATACCGAAACCCATGAGTTGCGGTACGGGAATCGGTCGCAGAGTGTGGAACAGATTGTCGAGCCGTGGGACTGGTGTAAAGATGAAAGGATCATTTCCCTCAAAGGGAAACAGAATGCTTTCATTGCAGTTGAAGAGGAGGAGGGTGAATGGGCGCTTTATTATGATCTTGATGGCGATGAACTTGCCCGCGTTCTTGAGGAGCAGGGAATGTTGGATTGTGCGTTTGTGCCTGTCAAGCTGGTGA
This sequence comes from Penicillium chrysogenum, assembly GCF_028827035.1. Classification (NCBI taxonomy): domain Eukaryota; kingdom Fungi; phylum Ascomycota; class Eurotiomycetes; order Eurotiales; family Aspergillaceae; genus Penicillium; species Penicillium chrysogenum. The sequence goes on along the minus strand of NW_026622749.1, from coordinate 164,276 downwards.
GGAAGGTTGTTGAGGAGCCTCCGCCGCCGCCGCCGCCGCCGCCTCCTGCTGCTCAGGCTGCAGCTCAACAGGGTCAAGGGAATGGTCAGAGTCAGAAGTAGATGCATGAGAGAGCGGGGGTAAATATCATGATTGAGACGAAGGACTTATGTGTATATACTTATAAAATGACTTAATGTGTTTATGATATGATCGTGATTATGGGAATACCGCGGTAGCAACCTTGAAATAGTGTATTGTACAGAAACTTGAGCCTTCAATCGTCCAAACCATTCCAGCTACCAGTGTCACTGACATTGCCGCTAGCCGCTGCGGCAGCCTTCCTGTTGCGGCTGGCCGCGATAGCACCCTTTTTCTTGTTCTCCAAGCGGCGCTCAAAGCCACTCTTAGTACTGATTCTCATACCACGAGCGCCCTTTCCATCGTCTTCCTTATCGGCCAATCTTGGGGTCTGGCGCGCCTTGACACCATGCCTCTTCATGTCCTTCTTGCTGTTCTTGCTCAAATTTGGCAAAGCGTCGAGCAGCCATTTCTGGATGGACTTGTCGCCTTCTTCACCGCCGCGTAGCTTCTCACTGACATCGATGATGTTGGCGATGCTCTTCACGTAAGGAATGTCTTCCTTGGTGTAGTAAGTGACGGCGATACCGCCCTCGCGACCGGCACGGCCGGTTCGCCCCACGCGGTGGACGTAGACGGCCGCCGAGTTGGGGATATCGTAGTTGACGACGCCGTTGATACCGCGGAAGTCGACGCCGCGGGCTAGCAGATCCGTTGTAACCAAAATCCAAATCTCGCCTTTGCGGAAATCGCGCATGATATCGGACCGTTGGCCATCTGAGAGATCGGAATGGAGAACCGCGATACGTGAGGATCCACCTGCTTCGGCGGGGATATCATATTTGAGTTCTGAGTGTAGAGCCACCGCACGAGGGATAGTCTGTGTGAAAATGAGGAAGGGAGGGCGAAGGCGGATATCTGATGCTGATGCTGCAGCTGGGCGAAGAAGTTGGCGTAGTCCCATCAGTTTACCCTGCTCTGTTGCTGCGTACACGAGTTTGTGGTCAATGTTGGGGATTGCAGAGTCTTTCAACCCTACAACCAGACGAAGTAGCGCATGTGGCTCGCTTGGCTTTTGTCCGAGGTCTTCCAGTCGCTCTTTGATGGTCGACTTGGTGAGGTCCTCGATATTGGATCCCATAGTGGCTGACCAAAGGCCGACGCGCAAATCGGGGTGTGAGCATGCTTTCCAGATATCGAGTGTCTGTTCCCGGAACAATGGGTCCAAGAGGACATCGGCTTCGTCCATAACCAAACTCCGCACCAGAGGTAATGTTGCCATGGTAGTCGTCCGGTTCGCAGATAGAGCATTGACCAGCATTAGAGGCGTAGTGACGAGAATATCGCTCTTGGTGACCGGGACGTTGGCTCGCTCCTTTGTTGGCTTGTTTTCGGCATCTTCATCTTCTGACCCGGAAGATTCTTCGCTGTTCTCATCAAGAACATCGGCGACACTATCATCTCCAACACGCATGCCCTTTCTCATAAGCGTGATCTTCACGCCGGTTCCAGCCACTAACTTGCGGCCCTCGTTGACGATCTGGCTTGCGAGCTCCCTGGTGGGCGCCACAACCAGAGACAAAATACCATGCTCGTCAGGATGTGAGTGGTGGTGTCGAACAATCTTGTTGACCACGGGAATCAGGAATGACAATGTCTTGCCGCTGCCGGTGGGAGCAACGACCAGAAGATCTGGTTCAGAAGATTTTCCAAGAAGCAATGGAAGGGTTCCAAGCTGGACCTCTGTCGGTACGGTAAATCCTTGCTCCGCAACATTCTCTGCAAGCCGCGAGGAGATCTTATATTTAGACCGAAGCTCCTTGAAGTTAAGCAGAGGCTCCGGGAACAAGCGTCTGGCGCGCTTCTGTTCCTTCTTACTGAGAGTCGGCGCCTCTTCTTTCTTTGACTTCTTCTTTTTCTTCTTGGAATCTTTGGTAGATGTAGGTTCAGCTTGGATCTCTTCCAAGTCGCGCATGTCCGTAACCTTGATCTTGTGTGAATTTAAGATAGTGCGACGCTCCACTTCATCCATGGAATCTTCGTCGTCGGATGCGGCATTCTGAGCGGACACTTTCTTATCGTCGCCCACGGTCGTAGCAGCGGTTTCCGTTACATTGGTCGCAGGGCGCTTATTTGAACTGAAAAAGTCGAGATCAGGGACATCTTCCTCATCCTCTTGGACAGCAGCGCCTCTCTTTCTTTTCTTGCCATTCTTGGCAGACTCGAGGCTGTCGCTCTCCGCGGTCCGGAAGAGCTGCGGGTTGGCTGCTTTCCCAGTGGATGGCAGACGCGAGTCTGTAGCCGACGATACAGGCTTTAATTTTGTTGATCTGGTCAACAATCTGAACGCATCCATATCTTTGGTGGTTGAGTCGAAAAGGTCGTTGATATTCTGAAAAGAAAAAAAAGTGGTCCGCCGACTTTGCTCCCGGGCCAATCAGCGTTGTTCGTACATCACCGCAGAGGCCGTGGACAACATAACGAGAATAACAATGTCCGCAGATACAATTATTTGCATTTGATAGGTATAGAATACATAGTATTAGGATTGCTATTCACACCCAAGAGATCTAGACCATGGTTACAGAGAGGTTTAGGGGAGAATAAGGAGAAACAAGTCAAATGGACCTTCAGATTGCAACTGAGCGTATAAACAGTAGACTTTACACTTTCGTAGAGCACGAAGGCACAAACAGTACAGGGAATGAATTGCAGTAACAAGGTCTATCTCAGACAACAGTTTAATTTCCATCGTCTATCATACACAGCGCGGGGAAGATTAACATAGGAAAAAAAGGAAAGGACGATTCTCTTCTATCCACATCCACTTAGTGCGCGTGCGCAGGCTCGCCACGGTAACCGACAATGTTCATACGGCCGATCATCTCGCCAACGGTGAAGAAGCCAATGACCTCGGCGGCAGTGACACCAGCGAGGGCCATCTGCTTGGGGCTGGCGTTGCGGATACAGGCGAGGATAGACGAGGGGGAGGGGAGGGTCTTGAGGGCGGCAGGGTTGGTGATGAAGGGCTGGAAGTAAGACTGGAAGGTGGCCAGGTTGCTAGGAGGAATTGTTAGATTGCGAGTAAAGGATGGAGTACGGAGTCCGACTTACGGAGGAGCCATGTTCTGGCCACGGAACACCAGCTTGCCGAGCTCAATTCCGACCTTGGAGTAGTAGACGGTAGGAGGGATCATGGCTAGAGTGATTGGTGGTTAGCTATGCACCCTTGCAAATGTAATCCGCGGATTTAAGTCAACAAGGAGGTTGGAATTGGGTGGCACGATTCCAACCAGATCAATCGGCCAATCGGTGCCTTTCTCCTTAGATGAGTACCCAATGTCCAACGCTCCATTGTAACCATCCAAACGGGACAAAAATCAAGAGTGTCCCTTACAATCGACGAAAGAGATGACCTTGCCGGCGGGTCCACCGATCTTGCGCAGGGCACCAGCGGCGTTCGAGATGGCAGGACCAGCGGAGGCAGAGACCTTAGACAGACCCTCAGAGGCCTTGGAAGCAGTTGAGGAAGCAGTCTCACCAGCCTTGGAGGCAGCCTCCGAGGTGGACGAGGCGTGTCTGACGACGGTTCTCCGGGTCAGGAACTGCGATTGCCGCAGGACGGCACGGGTGGCGGCGGGCATTTTGGATACTGCGGGGGAAATGAGTGGAAAAGAAGAATTAAACAAAAGACACCCGAAGCAGTCGCTAATAGGAGGGCAGTATGATCTAATGATCTGGAGTATCGCGCAACGGCAGAACCAGATGAAGATTTGACGCTCGGGAACTTCAGGAATTGCAGGTCACGTGAGTCGCCTTTGAGCCCAAGTAAACAATATACTTTTCTGAATTATAGACATGAACGCAGTTTAGTAATTTAGTAATTTAGTAATTTATGAGTTTACTGGCTACAAGATAAGTTCTGTCTTGCTTGGAGTGAATCTGAAAGTGGATAGGAATCTTAGGACCTTGTTATAGCAATGTGCCTACATCCGGCCATATAAGTCGAATCGTAAGCTGGAACTATATTCCGGACGATAGAAATGATATGGTGTTTTTCTTTTTGTCATTCCAAATAGACAGAAATACTTTTTAATTGGAATGTTTTGCAAAAAGGGTGAGGGAGAAAGTAGTGTATTGAAGCTGTTGTCAATCAAAATATATAGTGCAATACTTTACCAGGCTAAACTGTTTGTTTCCCTTGATCACCACGATTGAGTGGAAAAGTCTAAACTATGATCTAGATCATGCATCAAGAATAAAAGATCGATGATATGCCAAGAAACAAAGAGAGGCTACGATCGAATTTACTATAAGAAAGCGGCTAGCTCTATAAGCCAAAGAGGATCGCCCGACAAACATACAACATAGAAGCTACCTAGGGAAACTATCTATATAGAGACCAATCATTTTTAGGTGATTACATGCGTATGCATGATGCTACAGTAGATACTGTCCAACTAGATATCTACATATACCATCCTTTATGAGCATGCATGATCACATTCCAATTGCGACACTACGAAACAACAGTAGCAGCCAGTCCAATGAAAGTTAGTACAAGTTCAACCTGGGCCTAATCTTTGTCTGACACGATACTACCTGCATGTACGCAGTAAGTAGTCAGATGACAACAACAGTTACACACCTTCCCGTTCTACCTATGAAATATCCGAGAGATTGGTTGCTGGATCCCACCATGATAGGTTTGTAACAGGAAACATGTAGCGTCCAGGCATGGCAAGATGTTGTATATGTAGATATATACCCGGCTAGTAGAGAGATATCCATCCATGGATGCTCCTGAGGTCAGGTGTAAAGTGAATAGACACAGATGCCTGAGGCAAGAAAAAAATTTGCACTGTTTATCTCGGAGAAAGGCATTTCCTCCACTTGAATTTCTTCCCCGCCGGAGAATTGCCTCTCTTGTTGATATATAATGGATTCTTACTTGCCCGGATTATACCACATTTTCCTGAGCCAGAAACAATTCAGATTGTCCACGTTATGAACCTAACCAGAACATGAGGAATTAGCCCTGGAGAAAAAGAAAAATGCAAATTTTCAACACAAATATTAACCGATAGCCGATCGAGACTCGGCCCGAGACTGGGAGCGGGTAAGGATTTCCTAATTGAGACGGAGAAAGCAGTTTAACCCCCCGGTTAAATCGAAAGCCCCTCCACTCCACTTTTTTGTTACTCCATATGTATCACCGTGGGGTTGAACAGTATGAGATCACCGGACACTGATTTTGCGGGTTTGAGTATTAAAGCGGCTGTTTCCTCGCATTTAGGCGTTTTACTCACAATTTTCTTCTCCCCCTCCTACCTACACACACTACACAATGGCTTCCGCAACCGTCACCAAGACCAACATCGGTGTCTACACCAACCCTAAACATGACCTTTGGATCGCCGATTCCTCCCCGACCGCAGAGGACATCAACGCTGGCAAGGGCCTGAAGGCTGGCGAGGTCACAATTGAGGTGCGCAGCACTGGTATTTGCGGATCCGATGTGCACTTCTGGCATGCCGGCTGCATTGGCCCCATGATCGTCACGGGCGACCATGTCCTCGGTCACGAATCAGCCGGTCAGGTCCTCGCTGTTGCCCCTGATGTTACTCACCTCAAGGTCGGCGACCGTGTCGCCGTCGAGCCCAACGTTATTTGCAACGCCTGCGAGCCCTGTCTGACCGGTCGCTACAACGGTTGCGTGAATGTCGCTTTCCTCTCCACCCCGCCTGTCGACGGCCTGCTCCGGCGGTACGTCAATCACCCCGCCGTCTGGTGCCACAAGATCGGCGATATGAGCTATGAGGACGGTGCTATGTTGGAGCCCCTCAGTGTGACCTTGGCTGCTATCGAGCGCAGCGGTCTGCGTCTCGGTGACCCGCTGCTTATCACCGGTGCCGGTCCTATCGGTCTGATCAGTTTGCTTAGCGCACGTGCTGCTGGTGCCTGTCCTATTGTCATCACTGATATCGACGAGGGCCGCTTGGCCTTCGCTAAGTCCCTGGTCCCTGAAGTGCGCACCTATAAGGTTGAGATTGGCAAGTCGGCCGAAGAGTGTGCCGATGGTATCATTAATGCCCTAAATGACGGCCAGGGTTCTGGCCCTGACGCCCTGCGCCCCAAGCTGGCCCTGGAGTGCACCGGTGTCGAGAGCAGTGTCAACTCCGCCATCTGGAGTGTCAAGTTCGGTGGTAAGGTGTTTGTCATCGGTGTTGGCAAGAATGAGATGACCATTCCCTTCATGCGTCTCAGCACCCAGGAGATCGACCTGCAGTACCAGTACCGCTACTGCAACACCTGGCCTCGGGCTATTCGCCTGATTCAGAACGGTGTTATCGACTTGAGCAAGTTGGTTACTCACCGTTACTCCCTCGAAAACGCTCTTCAGGCCTTTGAGACTGCCTCCAACCCTAAGACCGGTGCCATCAAGGTGCAGATTATGAGCTCGGAGGAGGACGTTAAGGCCGCCACTGCTGGCCAGAAGTATTGAGCGAAGAGAGTGAAAAAGAGCCGTATTTGAGAACATCAGCGGGTTTCTGGTTGGGATCAAGAGCGGCCGCTGCCGTTGGCGTTGACGATTTTCTTTTTATATTTATGAATGATGTTTAGAGGATGCCCTTGGGTGGAATAGAAAGCCCATGAAATGGTTATTTAACGCAAGTCTTGGTTGAATGTAGAAGGTCAAAGGTAAAACTCAATTGTTAAGGTAACAGATGACAGAGGACCTTGCAAGTCAAGACGCTCTCACGTCATTCTCGGGCTTAATTCGGAATAAGGATGGGGAAACAAAAAACATACAACATAGCAATAATAGAATGGAGTAAAATCTGGAGCTTGCAGCATGAATCTGGAGCCAATGGAGCTACCCTACCTGATGTAGGCCCAAACCCGGAATGACGGGTCACAACCAAGAGGGCGCATCCAATAATTGTAGAATATGGTGATGTGACAGAACAATTGTCAATGTAATGTTATGCAAAGCCAGTAATCATGTGGCCAAATGCATCTCTTTCTAGCATCTCGTTCATCCATGTTGTATCACCCAACACTCCATTCCTCAATTTAGATCTGGACCAGTGCATCCCTTAAAAGGGTACACTGGCCCTCTTGTCAATCTACGGTCTTCAGTGTATCCTGTTGTGTGTATGCTGTGTTTGTGTGCTTCAATGCTCGCCCGGTTTTAAACATGAAAGGCTCTTTGTTTCTCCTGGCTCCCCTTGTGGGTTCCGTCCTGGGATCGAAATCCCAGCTTGACAGTTGTCCTGGTTATAAAGCTTCCAATGTGAAGCAGTTGGGCCAGAGATTGACTGCTGACCTCGATCTTGCTGGAGATGCCTGTAATATCTATGGCACGGATCTTCCAAACTTGAAGCTCCTTGTAGAGGCGCAAACTGGTATACTATGACATTCCTGTACTCAAGTATGAATATATGCTTATCGCTCTACTAGAAACCCGTCTTCATGTCATAATCTACGATTCCGATGAGGAGGTCTATCAAGTACCAGACTCTGTTCTCCCCAGGCCCCAGAGTGCAAAAGGCCATCAAAAGGAGTCCGCCCTTCGCTTCGACTTCGAAGAGTATCCTTTCTCATTCCGAGTCCTACGCGAGGAGGAAGTGCTCTTCGATACTTCTGACACCAACATCATCTTCCAGTCTCAGTACTTGAATTTGCGCACTTGGCTTCCCGATGATCCGAACCTGTATGGCCTGGGGAGCACACTGATTCGCTGCGTCTGCCTACCACTGACTACACTCGCACTATCTGGAACCGTGACGCATATAGCGTCCCCTCCGACTCAAACCTTTACGGTACTCATCCTATTTACGTTGATCACCGTGGAGAGAATGGCACTCACGGAGTCTTCTTTTTGAACTCTAACGGCATGGACATCAAGATTGATAAGACAGCTGATGGCAAACAATACCTCGAGTATAACACGCTCGGCGGAGTCCTAGACTTCTACTTCATGGCCGGTCCGACCCCCAAGGAAGTGAGCGAGCAGTACTCTGAAGTCGTTGGTCTCCCTGCTATGCAAAGTTACTGGACTTTTGGAGTATGTTATTTTCCAATGGGTTCTTGTAGCTGTGTCCTAACTAAAGAATTTTTAGTACCACAACTGCCGATATGGCTACCAGGATGTCTTTGATGTCGCAGAGGTAGTTTACAACTACAGCCGTGCTGGAATCCCACTCGAGACTATGTGGACCGACATTGACTATATGAATGTTCGACGGGTATTCACTCTAGACGAAGAGCGGTTCCCTATCGACAAAATGCGCGAGTTGGTTTCGTATCTCCACAAGCATGATCAGCATTATATAGTCATGGTCGACCCGGCCGTCAGTAACTCTGGTAAGTGTTGCAATCACTTGCCCCCTAATCCACTCTAACGGGAAATGTGCTATCAGATAATGGTGCTTTCGAAAGAGGCCACGACCAGGGAATCTTCCTGCACCGTGACAATGAACAGAACGAGCTCTACCAAGGTAAGAGTACTGGCAGAAGTACAATGCCTACCATTCCTAACAGAATATCCCCAGGCGCCGTCTGGCCCGGCCTAACCGTCTATCCAGACTGGTTCAACAAAGAGACACAGAGATACTGGAACTCCGAATTCGAGCGATTCTTCAGCCCAAGAGACGGCGTTGACATCGACGGTTTATGGATAGACATGAACGAAGCTTCCAACTTCTGCCCATACCCCTGCAAGAACCCTGCAGAGTATGCTCAGCAGAACAACCTACCCCCAGTACCTCCACCAGTCCGGTCGCCTCCACGCCATATCCCGGGTTTCCCGGCTGATTTCCAGCCCGGGTCTTCTTCAACTGGGCCTTTTTCTAAATACCGGGTAAAGAGAGGTGATGCTGTCCTAGGGCTACGTAGTGTAGGCAAGAAAGGCAGCCGTGTGAAGGCAAAGAAGGTCGGATTGCCCGGTCGAGACCTCATTAACCCGCCTTATCAGATCGCAAACGCGGCTGGTTCCATTAGCAATAAGACTATTGATACTGATATCATCCATGCTGGCGAGGGTTACGCAGAGTATGACACGCACAATCTCTACGGAACCAGTAAGTCACTCGTCTTCATTATCGGATCCTTCCTAATATCAACCCTAGTGATGAGCTCGGCTTCCCGCCAGGCAATGCTGAAGCGTCGACCCAACGTGCGCCCCTTGATTATCACGCGTAGTACCTTCGCCGGGGCAGGCTCTCAGGTCGGCCACTGGTAAGATTACACAAACCTTCCAAACCAGCCTGCCATATACATTCTAACCCGTTCCCAAACAGGCTCGGCGATAATTTCAGCCAATGGGATAAATACCGCGTTTCAATTTCACAAATGCTAGCCTTCGCTTCGATTTTCCAGGTCCCAATGGTTGGCAGCGACGTCTGTGGGTTCGCCGGAAATACGACGGAAGAACTGTGCGCGCGCTGGGCAATGCTCGGCGGGTTCTATCCGTTCTATCGGAATCACAACGAGTTCGGTACCATACCGCAGGAATTCTACCGCTGGCCTACTGTCACAGAGGCTGCGAAGAAGATTATTGATATCCGATACCGTCTGCTCGATTACCTCTATACTTCCTTCTACCGTCAGACCTTGACGGGGACTCCGTTCCTCCAGCCGCTTTTCTATGTCTACCCCGAGGATAGTAATACCTTCGGTAATGAGCTGCAGTTCTTTTATGGTGATTCCATTCTCGTCTCGCCTGTCTCGGAAGAGGGCGCTACCTCTGTCAATGCCTATTTCCCCGAGGATCTCTTCTATGATTGGTTTACTGGTGTCGCTGTGCAGGGCGAGGGATCGGTGAAGACGATCACTGATCTCGTTATTACCGATATCCCGATCCATATCCGTGGTGGGAGTATCATCCCCCTCCGTACGGCGAGTGCTAAGACCACGACGGATCTGCGCAAGCGCGGCTTTGAGATTCTCATTGCGCCTAACGCTGATGGGTCCGCGGAGGGTGAGCTGTATATTGATGATGGCGAGTCAATTCAGCCGGATTCCGCGGCAGATATTCAGTTCAAGTACCGGGATGGCAAGCTTAGGATCCAGGGTCGGTTCGGGTATCGTCCTAATGTGGCTGTTGAGGCTGTTACGCTGCTTGGGCAGAAGAATAAGCGTCGGGATGTTGGGTATGATGCTCAGAGGCAGAGTGTTACAAAGAAAGTCCAGATTGAGTTGACTGGGCCTGCCGAGGTGACACTGTGAGGTTCTCACACTATACTCCGTAGGGGTTGTTGGGTCATGGTTGATGAGGTTTGAGGGTTTTTTTTTTAGATTGCGGGATCCGCGGATGCCGGTTACTTTTCCGGGGAACAGCCCGACACATTCTTTTAAGGCTCCGAACGCCACGTTTTTCTTTGTTCGACTCAATTTGGCCTGCAATTTTAAATTAAAATTAGAGGTCTTGGATATTCCCTGTAAGCGAGTATTTTTACTTCGGGTAGAATAATGACTCGAAACGGTTATTGGATTAACGTTCCTGCATCTCAGCCAGACGACTTAGCAATCACGTGTATGAATATGTACTCCGTAAGGCTGTATCAGTGTACTCCGTACAATCGATTATAATTGATTGAGGTGTTTGAAAGAGAAACCTCAAAAACAATAACAACCCCTTGCATGGCCTTGCATAAGAGGGGTGGTTAGGAGGGGAAAGAAAGACAGTGGCTTGAGACATGATGAAAATTTCGAGTCTTTCGAGTCTTGAACAACTCCAGAAAGGTAGAGAGTACGAAAAAACATAATAATAATACTCTTCTACACCTAAACCGGTACTAGGCTATTCTAAGGGCAAAGGTCTCACTCAGCGCCGAGTGAGGTGGTATCGGCACTAGTTCAGGCACAGGCCGCTAGTTCCTGAGTCATTTGATAGGTAAACCCGTGGGTCCTAGAAATTCACATTTGTTGTTATTATTGGTATGTGGTATCGAGTTTGGTTAATTTTATTTTTTAGCGAGGACCAAGTACAGAGTGCCAAGTAGAATATTATATTGTTATTGTATTCTGTACTCCGTAGTGGAAAGAGAAAAGATATACGGAGTATAGGCAAAGCCCTCATAGACTACGGAGTCCGTGTTCAAGCCGCGTTTCGTGTTTCATGATTGCATGGTTGCATGGATGTGATATTGATGATAGGCATTAATTTGATCCAGGGGTGATCTCTACCGTAAATACCACATACAATGAGCCATATGATTGAGGTAGAGTGTAATAAATTTCATTGGAATTGTAATATAAAATCACCTGGGCAGACCTCGGATGCGGAAAAAGAACCTTGGCGGTCGCTTAGGTTAGCCTATTTTCTATTTTCCTATGTTTCGAGATGTCAGACATACAGAAACAGTTAGCTTTCTTGTAATTCTTATTATTCTTTCTATTGAATTTTCTTTTATGGGCCCTTTGATGTAATGACAGTTAAGTGCCTACTCCGTACAATGTGATCACTACATGTACCAAGTACTCTTAACATATGATCGGATCGGCTGATCAACTACTACATACTTGAGTCACTATATACAAGATACATATGTATGTATAATATAGAATGATATACTACATGCACATGTACAATACATTTCCAGCCTCATCCCAATAATCTCTCAGCTCCACTTTCCCCTCATGGGAAGATCCAAAGCTCCACTTGACTGGACCTTTTGTCTCAGCGGCCTTGTCCCCCGAGATCCAATCATCATCCCTCATCGCCACGTCCAAAGTCACTCCCGCCTCCCTTTTTTTAGTATGTAATATATATTTCTTGTTTCTTGTATCTTGTGTCTTGTATGGAGTATTGTGGAGTAGATAAAGTGGTGCCTCCCAGTTGTTCCTTCCCAAGGTTTTCCATCCACTCTCGTTTCCGCTTTCGTCGCTAGTTGTGATCATATTTATATTTAATAGGGTCCCCCTTCCCTTTCTTTTTCTCTTGTTTACATATTCACTTCTCTTGACGCGTATCATCACATACACAATGCCGTCTTTCATGAAGTTCGTTGCTGCGGCTCTCGCCGTGGCTGCCCCTCTGGCTTCCGCTCAGACTTACTCTGACTGCAACCCGATGGAGAAATCTTGCCCTCCGAACAAGGGTCTGACCGAGTCCGACATTCACTTTGACTTCACCAAGGCCAGTGGCCTCGACCAGTGGAAGATCAGCGGCGGCAAAGTCCCCACTGGCTCCAATGGTGCCGAGTTCACTATCAACAAGGAAGGAGATGCTCCTACCCTGGTCAGCGACTTCTACTTCTTCTACGGCGAATTGTCTATTGAGATGAAGACCTCTCATGGCCAAGGCATTGTCAGCTCCGCCTTCTTGCAGTCCGATGACAAGGATGAGCTTGACTGGGTACGTGATATCTCGAAACTCGGGCTATTAGTCCCAAGTCTCCATGGTAGAACAATGACTAACTGAAATACAGGAAGCACTGGGCACCAAGGGTGACACTATTATGACCAACTACTTCGGAAAGGGCGACACCTCGACCTACGACCGTGAGTTGTGGGTCCCCGTCTCCGCTCCTACGGAATCTTTCCACACCTACACCATCCAATGGGCCAAGGAATCCACCAACTGGTTGATTGATGGCAAGATTGTCCGCACTGTCAACTACAATGATGCCCAGGGTGGTGCTCGCTACCCTCAGACCCCTATGAACATCCGCGTTGGTATCTGGGCCGGTGGCGCTCCCACCAACGCCCAGGGTACCATTGACTGGGCTGGCGGTCCGACCGACTACTCCCAGGGCCCCTACTCCATGTACATCAAGAGCATCACTGTCAAGAACGCCAACCCCGCCGAGTCCTACACTTGGTCTGACAAGTCTGGCTCCTCCGACAGCATCAAGTTCACCGGTTCCAACGCCGTGAGCTCGCGCAGCACCACCAGCGAAGCTGCCACCAGCTCCTCCTCTGAGGCCGCCTCTTCAACTGACTCTCCTTCGACCACCACCGAGGGCACTTCCAGCGCTGCCACCACTCTGGCTACCAAGACCTCCGGCTCGTCGTCTGCCGAGTCCACTGCTGCCTCCAGCTCCGCTGCCGGTGCTTCCAGCTCCGGTGCCTCCCCCAGCGGTTCTAGCGGCCCCGGCTCCGGCTCGAGCACCGAGACTGGCGCCAGCTCCAGCTCCCCCTCCGGTTCCGGCTCGTCCACCAGCGCCAGCGCCAGCGCTAGTGCCAGCCCTAGCTTCAACGCAGCTGCCTCTGCTGCTGCCAGCTACTTGGGACCTGTCTCCCTCCTGGGTCTGGTGACCGCCCTTCTCCAGCTGTAAATGTCCCTTTTGAGCGCTTTGACTTTTTGACGCATCATTAATGAAACGCGCCTCGAAAGAGGATACTTGGCTGGACCGGGTATGATAATGGTTCATGGGTGCGATTTTACTTTTTTTTTTTTTTTCAGGCTGTACCATTTTTTTCCTTTTCGCTGTCCTTGGCGCTCAAATGCCTCCAATCTATCCTTTGGTTGCCCGGATATGTTCATTGGCATAGTCCGGTAACGTGGGCGATTTTATTTGGGCGGACATGATGTATCTATCAGCGTCATACATACCTTTGCCATTGAGCAAACGCAATAATATCAAGTCAATTGACTCCACAGATTACATACTTCCAATTTCCAGGGCATCGTAGCCTGCAGTCTAGATCTCTTCACCGCTTATTTCCTGTCGTAGGTCTCGTGGCTTTCCGTTCGCATTGTGCTCGTATACTCAAAACCTTATCCTACATGCCTTAAGGTTAACATTTGCGTCGCATTTATGCCATGCATATTGGACTTATTTTCTAGGATTCGAGTCACATATGCAAGTCCACCATCGGCCTCTCCGGACAAGAACACTAAGAATAGGCACCGAGATTTTACCTAGGTACGTACAATATATAACCAAGGTTCACATCGGAAAATGCATTCGCTGTGAACCATGGATCGAGAAGTTGATTGAATTTGATTGTAACAGGCCTGGGCCTGGATTGGCCGATGATGGATTGGCCGATGGCCGATGATGAATTCCAAGGTTGTTTTACCGAGAGAGATGTTTGTAGTCGGATTGGTTGATCGGGCGACGATTTTATGGCCGAACCATGGATAGTTCAAAAAAGGGTCGGGTCCATCCTTAATCCAGGGACACCATGGATGTATTCTGTGCCCAGGTGCGTTTCAACATGACTTGTGGATCTTTGTGTTTACATCATACCCCGTATATTGTAGTACAGTATCCTTCGTAAAAGCAAAATGGGAAAGGTAAAAATACTGTCGTGGCTCATTATTGCATCTAACTCATCTCATCTTCTCGGATAGGAAAACGCCACAAGTCAAAACAAAAAAGTAACATGGACTCCCCAAATCAGACTGTAACTACGGCAACACCTTAACACCCTTTCAAAAGTCGAGCAACTCTCGGACCCTCACCAAAATCTGAGCTTCTCTCCCAGCCCCCTGTGGAGACTCAATTCACCAAGTGGACCCAGCCCCAGCCGCACGTCGCACATCCCTTAACTGCCGTGATAGGCGCAACACCGAGTCAGCAACGGGACGATGGTGCGTGGCCGCGACCCGGAGCAAGGCAAAGAGTTGCCGCGGGCCGGGGTGTCGGTGTAGATCCGGTGGATGCAGTGGAGGCCACGGCAGACGATGACGACTCCGTCAGCGCAACCGGATTGGCATCTGCATCTTCTGACGATCGTCCCCGGAACAAATATGCCCCGAACGGTCCTAGCGGGAGCGAGTCGAGCACGGAATATAGTCGGTCGCTGCTGCCGTCATCAGATGGAGATTGGTATTTGTGCAATGTTGGGCTCCGGCGTTCTTCGCGCGCTACGATCCCGTCCACTGCTTCGAGGTGGTCGTCTAGTGTTGCGAATCGCGTGTTGAGGGAGTCTGCTTTGCTGCGGATCTGTGCGCGCAGTCGGTCTAGGTACTCTTCGCGTCGTCGCATTTGGGTCGCGAGTCGTGTGTCTAGGGCGGCTGTGCCGCTTATTTCGGTTGCTGGCCGTGAGGCGAGTAGGCTCTCGATTGCGGAGCGGAGGTCTGCGCGTAGAGAGTCGAATTCCCATACTGCTGTTTGAATCGCTTGGTTGCTGCCGGTGAATTCAAGGTCCAGAGCGTTGCGAGCGTCTGGGAAGGTCGATTTCAGTTGTGATTCTAGGTCGGCGAGCATGCTTTCGCTTTGTTTGAGGATTGCGGATAGAGGGGTGAAGGTTTCGAGGGCGGTGTCCAATATGGATTCCAGTTGGCGCTGCGAGGCTGCGAGAGTTTCTTCTGGGGGTATTGCGGATGGGTAGGCGCCGCGTGGTGGGTATGTCGCGGAGAGGGTGATGCAGCTGCCGGGATAGAGAGTTTTGATACTTGGGAGGTGGCAGAGGTCTTTGGCTTGATAGACTACCTCGGGGAGAACCAGAAGGTGCAGGATGATGGCGATCAAGACTGTGTTGATTGCGTTGCGGACGAGGACAGTATGGGCACCAAAGATGGACTCGGGTTTCACCAGGCCTGCTTGTTTGGTGGTCGTCTCTACAGACGAACCAGCGTCTGCATCTCCAGGTTTAGCGCCGGCCCGGTCCTGCTCTCGCTGCTTTGCACTGTTCGGCATGGAAACTTTGCGTCGTTTTCTCATGCTATCTGAGCCAGGCTGCTTCGGTGACCGCACATATTCTACCCATGACCCTTCCAAATTAGGCGTTTCGCAGATAGAGGGCATGACGAGCTCTGGGCCTGATATGGTCCATGACGATGAGGATGAGGATGCCAGCGACTCTGATGTCGTGCCAGCTGTCTTCGTGGTCGCTTTGCTGCTTTCATCCCGGGAATCTGAAGTTTTGGTGGGGTCTTCTTCCTTTTCCTTCAGAGAAGCAGTTGATGCTATCACCCAGGATTCGCCAAGAGCCGGGCGATCTGGGATACGAGGCTGTTCTGTAGACATGGCGTAAACATCTCAGCAAGACATGCGCCTTGTATAATAGTTAATATGTTTTGTAGTTAACATTTCACGACTCGGAGTCAAATGTTTTGAATGCGACTGGCCCAAGCAGACCGTTGCACGCGTAAAGCGGTGGGGGAAGAAAGATCGGAGAAACCGCCGCGGCCAAGGAATTGAGAATCTTCAACCATGCGCTCACTGCTTCGCCTGAGACCGTCCCTAACGCCTGGCGTTAAATCCCTGCCATGGCAATTTACACGGTCGCGACAGTTGTCATACACTGCGATTCGCCATTGCTCGTGTTCTGACAAACCCGAAGCTCCAACGATACCTCCCACCGATCACCGAGCTCTCGGAACCGCGCAAGAGCTCTTCACCTCTTCCGTCTACAGTCCCGGATCTCCTCTCTTTCTCCCAAATGGCACACATGTTGTCAATAAACTCATCTCCTTCCTCCGCACCCAGTACCTACAATACGGCTTCCGTGAAGTCTTGACCCCGACCATATACAAAAAGTCGCTCTGGGAGATATCCGGACACTGGCAGAACTACAAGGATGACATGTATGAGGTGACCGGCCGAGGAGCCAGTGGTGAGGCAGATGGCGAAGTAGGTGAAGATGAATCCTACGGACTGAAGCCAATGAACTGTCCCGGCCACTGTCTACTCTTCAAGTCGCAGAATCACTCCTACCGGGACATGCCGGTGCGCTACGCGGACTTCAGTCCCCTGCACCGCAACGAGGTGTCAGGTTCACTGACTGGTCTGACGCGCGTGCGTCGTTTCCATCAGGATGATGGTCATATATTCTGTCGCCGGCAGCAGATCAAGTCGGAGATCGCATCCGCGCTGGGCTTTGTGGACATGGCTATGAAGACCTTCGGACTCGGTCCGTATCGATTAGTTTTGTCGACTCGACCCGAAACGGATTACATTGGGACTTTGGAAATGTGGGACAATGCCGAGATGCAATTGCGCGAGGCTCTGGATAGTACCGGACGCGAATGGGCGCTGAATGAGGGCGATGGTGCGTTTTACGGTCCCAAAATCGACATCCAACTCCAGGACCAAGCTGGCAAGTACCACCAGCTGTCTACTATTCAATTGGACATGAACCTGCCACAGCGATTTGGGCTGGAGTATCAAGTTGCAGAGAGTGAGCCAGACTACAATCCAGCCACACCCGGAGTTGCAACTCCAGTTATGATTCACCGCGCCATCTTCGGCTCATTGGAGCGGTTTTTGGCTTTGCTGATTGAACAGCACGGTGGCCATTGGCCATTCTGGCTTTCTCCGCGCCAGGCCATTGTCCTGACAGTTAACCAAGTCGATGCCGTTGTGCGCCAGGCTCAGGAAGCAGCAGCCAAGTTCGCTGGTTTCCGCGCATTGCTAAATGATGGTACCGCGGAGCCGCCCCGACCACTGTCCTCTGTCGACTCTACATTCTTGGTTGACGTCGATACCAGCGCACAGACCCTGGGCAAGAAGATTCAGCGCGCCAAACAGATGAAGTATAACCTCATCTTCATTCTCGGATCACGGGACCTGGCCGATGGTGGTATCACTGTTGATGTCACTGGACAGATGCAGAGCAAGACAGATAAAGATGCTCAAACCCTGCAGGCGCTGATCAAAGCCAGACTAGGTAGTGATGCGCTACAGAATCCTCGAGCTGTTAAGCTTAGTGTGGACGAGGTGCATCCGCTGTTGGTCGAACTAGAGAAGAACTTTGTGTAACTTTGTATGTTGTATGTTGTATAACCCATGTGTGTTGACATTTTGAGCGTGTTTCTATTTTACTCTGTATATTAGACCGATATTTTGCCGAATTCAAGTTCTACCTAGGTATAACCTATTGCACATCTTTCAATTTAAAACCAAGCAATGCCTGCGGTTGTGGCCTCACTGCGGCTATTCGCGGAGTAGATGCCCCAGGCATAAATATCTCCGATGTTCGGGGTCCCAATGGAGACAGGGACAGTAGATATCCGTCGCAAATGGCTGTAAAATGGAATCAAAGTGAACATAAACAATATATAGTGACACGGAAAACCTACTAGCAGATATACCAGCCCCATCAGCAAGCCAATTGCAGATTCTCGCGCCCTAACTCGACCAATGTGTATGTCACGTGACTCCGCTGTCGGCGCCGAAAACTCGGCGTCATTGACAGGCTCATTTGAGTCACAGCATATTCCCCATTCTTAATTGGTCTTCTTTTCTTTTTCGCTATAAAAGAATCCCAGTGTCCATATTTTGAAAGCAAGTTCTTTTTTGCTTTAATCAATTCAATCTTGAGTCTGCTTGGCCTAGCTATAACCATACCCAACCTTTTATCGTCTCTTATCCACTTGCGCCCCCGCGGTACCCCGCCAACATGCCGATGTATGTTGAAATGACCCTGACTCCGATTTGGTGGTTCTTCATACTAATTCTCTAAAGGCTCAAGGATCCCTCAAAAAAGTATAAGGCTTTCAAGCCGCTGAACCTGCCAAATCGCCAATGGCCCAACAAAGTTATTGATAAGCCTCCTCGCTGGCTGGCGACCGATCTGCGTGATGGCAACCAGTCTCTGCCGGACCCAATGGTATGATATGATCTACTGCTGGCTCTTGTTTCTCATATTGATTAGTCTGGTGCTATAGGACGGCGAGCAAAAATACCGTTTCTTCAAGATGCTCGTGGATATTGGCTACAAGGAAATCGAAGTGTCCTTCCCGTCCGCATCCCAGACGGATTTCGACTTCACCCGCCGTCTGGTCGAAGAGCCCGGTCTCACACCCGATGATGTCGCCCTGCAAGTCCTGGCTCCCTGCCGGGAGGATCTCATCCGTCGCACAGTTGATTCCCTGAAGGGCGCCAAGAAGGCTATCCTCCACATCTACCTCGCAACGAGCCCCTGTTTCCGCCGCATCATCTTCAACATGGACCGCAAGCAGAGTCTGGAGATGGCTGTTAAATGCACAAAGTATGCCCGTTCTATCACCAAGGACGACCCCGCCCAGGCTGGCACAGATTGGCAATTCGAGTTCTCCCCCGAGACTTTCTCCGATACCGAGCCCGAGTTCGCCGTGGAGGTCTGCCAGGCCGTTAAGGCTGCCTGGGAACCCACGGCTGAGAAGCCCATCATTTTCAACCTGCCCGCCACGGTAGAGATGGCCACCCCCAACGTCTTTGCTGATCAGATTGAGTACTTCTGCACAAACATGACTGAGCGCGAGAAGTTCGTTGTCTCAGTCCACCCGCATAACGACCGTGGCTGCGCTGTTGCTGCGGCTGAACTGGCACAAATGGCCGGTGCCGAGCGTGTAGAGGGTACTCTGTTCGGTAACGGTGAGCGTACCGGAAACGTGGACCTGGTCACTCTCGCCCTGAACCTGTACACACAAGGTGTCTCACCAGGTGTCGACTTCTCAGACATCAACTCTGTCATCAAGGTGGTAGAGGAGAGCAACAAGATCCCTGTCAACGAGCGTGCGCCATATGGAGGTCAGCTCGTTGTGTGCGCATTCTCTGGAAGGTTTGTTTTCTTTTCCTTTTCTTTTTCGCAGTGTGTTGGACTATTTTTGCTAACTTCTTTTGAAATCCAGCCACCAAGATGCAATCAAGAAGGGCTTCAAGCTGCGCGAAGATGGTGGGGGTGCCGACGAGGAAACCGAGTGGGTCGTCCCGTACCTGCCCCTGGACCCCCAAGATATCGGCCGTACCTACGAGGCAGTCATTCGCGTCAACTCCCAGAGTGGCAAGGGTGGTGCCGCCTGGATTATCCTGCGTAGCCTGGAGCTGGATCTCCCTCGCGCCCTGCAGGTCGAATTCAGCAAGATCGTGCAGGAGAAGACCGAGGCTGTCAGCCGGGAGCTGAAGCCTACCGAGATTGTCAATCTCTTCGAGGAGGCCTACCACCTCAAGTCCAACCCTCGCTTCACCCTTGTCGACTACAGCATCACCACCGACCGCTCGCAGTCCCCTGCTCCTCCCGAGCCTGGCAAGGCCCTCAACACCAAGAACCTCAAGCGTCGCTTCACCGGTATTATTGAGATCGACAACGTCCAGCACGCCATCACCGGTGTCGGTCCAGGTGCTATCTCGTCCCTGGCTACCGCGCTTTCCACCCTTGGTATTGATCTCGACGTCCGCGATTACAAGGAACACTCCATTGGTCGCGGTCGTGACACCAAGGCTGCTACATACATTCAGTGCACAGCAGCCGGCAGCAATCAACAGGTGTGGGGTGTTGGTATCCACCAGGATGTGGTCCAGGCTTCCCTGATTGCGCTGCTCAGCGCCGCCAGCTCGGTAAGATTCGATCTTTGAGATTTGTCTGCATTTCACCACTAAACATGCGTTTAGTTCCTCACCTCCCGCGCTGGCTCTCCTGCTCCTTTCCGTCCCATCCGCTCCAACACCCTCACCGACGAGGACATCCAGGCCCTCGAGCAGCTGTCCGGTACCCCTGATGCTGCCACATCTAACGGCGGTCTGAGCGCCAAGGTCAATGTCGAGCAGCTGACAAAACAGGCTGAAAAAATGTAAGTAATTGATTAAAAAAAGCCTAAGACTAAAAGTGATAGCAATAATGTGAATACCATGATCAATTGAAATAATCTATTTTCTTCATTTCTTCTCGGATATCAACGTTGACTTAATTTGACGTCTCATTGCCGCTATATACATGTCAACAGATACCTACAACACATGTCAAGCTATAAAAAGACCAGAGACATGGAATCTCACCACCAAAACAGCTCATCCAATCCCCATCCCCTCTTACTGGCCCCATAGGAATTGAAATTCTGCGGCCCCTCCGCCGAAATGATATATCCATGCTCACAAGATGAAAATGAAACCTTCGGCTGCTTCGCATAGAAGGTATCAAAGCCGGAGTCCAGTGCATCGGCAAGACTGTTAACTTTGCCGGCTGGGTGCAGCTGCTTCCAGGGGTATCGACATGCGTCGCCTTCGCAGGACTTAAGAACGAGCATCAACGCATCTAGCCGCGCTATTATTTGTGGCAGCTCGCGATTTGCGATCTTATAGTTGGGGTGTTTGGCTGGGTGCGTGCCTAGATTCACGGTCTGATGGGGGTCGTTCTGTTTAACAGTGTTAGGGCTGGTCGTTGGGGATATACTGTAGGACGGAAGGGGATGGCTTACCTTCAGATCGAAGAACTCTTTCTCGTTCGTGCACCATACTGAATAGTATAGACTATAGTCATCGGCAACCAGTCGGATACCCTTGTATGTGTTTCGCTGGTAGCTGTTATGGGACTGGTCGACCTTGTCGCTGGCATACCCGTAGATTCCTTCTGGTACAGCCTATGTTCAATGTTAGCTGACTGGCCTTGTGCGCTCTTAATGGAATCACTCACCAATCCCCAGTACTCAATAGCAACATGCTCAGTCCTATTGTCTGCCGTACTGGCTGCAATGGTAGTAGGAATCTTCTTGCCATCCAACCCATCTCGAGCCACCCCAGCTATATTCAAGAAGGTAGGAGCTAGATCCGTATGAGAAGTGATAGCATCCAGAGTCTGATTCTTGCCGATACCAGGGCCTCGGACGATGAGAGGGACGTTGATATCGGTTTCTATAAAAGTTAGCCATATACAACACAGACAATGAAGACCAACTCACCATAACCACAGTTTTTGCCAGGCTGCATCCGATGCTGACCGAGATGATACCCATTATCCGTCGAATAGAAGATATAAGTATTGTCCAGTTCGCCAACCTTCTCCAACTTCTCAACAAGCTTCCCAATCATCTCATCAACAGCCTGCAAAGCCCGCAACCGACACCGCTGGAACTCATCAATATAATCAATATGGGTCTGATTCAACTCAGGCACATTCTGCACCCAGCTAACCGCGTTCTCAATCAGCGTATTGAAGCTCTCATCGCGCGGCGCCCGCACATCCTTAAACAGATCCGCATGTCGCGGCGCAAACTCGGGTTCGCCGAACCAGTTCGCATCCCGCGTGGAATCATGAGACCCATTCGAGTGCGGCGCGTTCGGCGCTACTGTCAGCATCCACGGCTGCTCGTGCTTAACGGCTTCGTCGATGAAACCTTCTGCTTTTTCCGCGATCACGTCTGTCGAGTACTGTCCGTCGTACTTGACTGGTGCTGCTCCGTTGCGTGTCATCCGTGCGTACCAGTATCGGTAGGTGTACGGATCTAGGAGGAAGTCGGAGCCGTTGAACCCTCGTACGTAGGGATCGTTGTAGTTGTCTTCTGTGTGGGCGTTCCACATCTTACCCACGTAGTATGTGTTGTAGCCTGCTTCTTGCATCCATAGTGGGAGATAGTTGTCGTTCCAGCCGGCTGAGACTACTTTTGGGTAGCCACCGTAGGGAAGTCCCACGTCTGTTACGTTGGTGTTGTGTGGCATGCGGCCGGTCCAGAGATTGGCTCGCGAGGGACAGCATAGTGCAATTGAGCAGAAATGCTTGGAGTAGGTTGTCCCTTGTTGAACGAGATTTTCCTGGTTAAAGTGTTAGACTGGGGAGGGATTGGAGAAAGTAGGGCTTCAGTGGAATGGGAATAGACTCACCTGCAGCTTAGGCATGTGCTCTAAACCGCCTACATATTTACCCTGATCGTCTGTTAGAACGAAAAGAATATTAGGCTGCTTAGCAACAGCCAGAGTTGTCAATAACAGCAATTTCAGTAATTTCATAGCTGCAAAATTAAATGTTACTTGTTGAGCTTGAGAGCTGGGAGCAACTATATACCAGCTTCTCCAAGCTCTGTGTCATGGGAAAAGACCGAGTTGTGTGATTTCTCCATAGAATTGCATATTATCAACCGAATAGAGGGAATATCGTACAACGGATATGATCAGCATGTCGGTGATAGGTTGTAAGTTATAGGGGAAGTCGATCAGTCGGAGTCCAGTACAATATACAACAGACAGACGTGGAGTATAAAGAGGAGATCGGCGATGGCGAGCTCGTGGACGTCGATGGTGTTAGGGTGGGTCGTATCTTTTAGTCCACATAGAATGATCGACCAAAACCAAATGAAAAAAGAATTTATCTACATATGAAAGAAAGATATACTGGATATGTACAAATTGCAAACAGCTAAGGTATTGGGGACGAGGGTAAAACGCAATGCTAGGGGGAAAAAAGATCAGAACTGTCAACACGGCCCAAGCAGCCTTTTCGAAAACAAATCGTTTTAATTTGTGCGATGCACACGCTCAATCCAAGTTCAAGCCTCGCAGTTGCCGAGTGGGCGGTGCAGCATTGTTGCTGCCCGTGCGGTGGACATCTCCTTCTGCGCCTAGTGCCGACTGGTACATGAGAGCTTCTTGGGGCCAATCATCCATCCCGCTGCCCTGTGTGCTTGGGCGTGCTGGTTCAGCATGGGCTGTGCCAATAGCATGGCTGCCGTTGCTCCCTCCCTGGTGGCTAGGAAGCGACTCTCCCGTCGAGGGCTGTTCACCGCCAGGATATGGATACGATTGAGACTGGACAGGGTCGGCCATATCAAAGCTGAACCGGAAATCACGGTCCGCGTTGGAGGTACCCGCAGCGGAATCCAATGTGTCGTAGTGATGGTCGTCGAACTCGGTTACAATCGTAGCAGACTGTGGCTCCTTGATATGAGGCACAGCGGGGCTAGGCTTCGGGACAGGAGTGACAGCCACACTACTGTCAGTGGCACTCCCAAGTTCATGCGGCATAGACCCAGCTCGGTCGGTGTGATAACTAGGTGCGGGATGACTAGTGTCTTCCAGTGTCACCCCGGCTGGAGAGCG
The DNA here is from genome assembly GCF_028827035.1 of Penicillium chrysogenum. Taxonomy (NCBI): domain Eukaryota; kingdom Fungi; phylum Ascomycota; class Eurotiomycetes; order Eurotiales; family Aspergillaceae; genus Penicillium; species Penicillium chrysogenum. The sequence goes on along the minus strand of NW_026622749.1, from coordinate 140,526 downwards.
AGGGACCCCCGAGTCGTCTGGATTCATTGCAGACTGTCGGACGCTGGTTCCCATGGTGCTTCCAGGCTTAGAAGCTCTGCTCATCCGGTGCTGGGGCATGTCCGCAAATGGGCTGTCTCCCTCCAGGTCGCGAATGCTGAACTGAGCAATGGTTCGCAGCTTCCGGGTCACCCATGAGGCGAGAACCTTTCCGCGCTGCTTCTCGCCCAGACGCGAGCGGGGGAAGTCGCCGTGAGAGACGAATGCGACGATATCTGCAACAACCTGGTGCTCCATGAGAATGGCATCAACAATGACGGGAACAAGAGCGGCTAGATAGGCCTTGCGGGTAACCTCGACAACGACAACAACCAGCCCACCAGCTTGGAAAATAGCACTGAAAAGGTCATGTTAGCCTATATGTCTTATCTGAAGGAATGCCATTTACTTACCTTCCTCCATTCACGATGTTGCGGTGGCAATTCTCCACGGAGTTTTCAATGTCCATAGGGAAGTGATTGAGACCGTTGACCTCGAAAGTCTCGCCGATGCTGCCAAGGAGGAACAGTACTTGCATATCGACTGGCTGGCCGCCAGGACCGATCGGTCGAGTAACGGTGTGGAGGAAACCAAGATCACCAGTACGGACATAAGGCACGCTGGGATCGCCGTCGGCAACTCTGCCGTTCAGCCGCTCGGCATCGAAGTCTTGCTTGGATTTATAGAATCCCTGTGCACAAGCGTCCGACTGGACCCAGATCTCACCGTACTCTCCAACATGTGCGAGAGTGCAGGTCTCAGGGTTCACGATCGCAATCTGGGTGTTGACTGGTACCATACCCGAATCCTGCAGCAAAAGCGCGGTAGGGTCCGCATCCGGGTCCACGGGGTATATAAGACCTTGGCGGAGGCTGCGCAGGTCGAGCCATAGCTCGATGGGCTCAATACACATGTATGATCGTGTGGTAATCATTGGGTTGAGAACATGCGAGTAAATAACATTGATCGAGGTACGATCCAAGCTGGCATTGGCGAAATGTAGGCGTACCTTTCCATCTGTGTAATCGGGTTAGCTTCTCTTCAGGGCTGTGATGGCAATGACACGTACAGATATCCGTTCTAGGTCGGCCCTCTGCGGAAATCATGAGGTTCTTCAGTTCTTGAAGCTGGAAGCCTTTGCCAGCCATAGCACTCATTGCGTAGTCCAACATTTGACTGGTGGCATAGGTATCCTTGATTTTGTACCGAGCAAGTGTTACGAAGAGAGTCATTGGGTTTTGAGCGAAGTCGACTGGCGAAACAAGGTATGTAGGCGCACCTAGGATAATATGTTAAAAGGGAAAAATTCATAGATTAACAGCCAACTTACCGACGAAAATTCCCATCAGACAGGTATGGAGAAATCCGAGACCGAGGGTACTTCGGACGCTTCCAAGCACTGGCCTCGAGCTTGTCATCTGGCAAGTTTCTTTCTGAACCTTGCACATGCCCATTATGGTTTCATGAGAAATTTGGACCGAAATTCTTCGCTGGTCTGGCGTCCAATAAGTCCAAACCAAAGCGGGCAGATTGCCCTGGAGCCAAGTATCCTTCACGGTGTAGCCGAGCTCCCGACATCCGTGGGACTGCTTCGAGGGCTTTGTGGTATTGAAAATAGCAGGAACGCCGATACGAAGGACTTGGGCGGACTGCTTGATATGTTGTGACACAAGCTTCTGCCTCATGACATGGTCGACCTCGGTATTGACGATGATGGCCTTAACGTTGAAGTCGCTGATGATGTGCAAGAATGCAGGGGCATCCTCCGAGAGACGGTTTTGGTCAATAGGAGCCATTGGGATGACAACAGCACCTAAGCAGAGACACGCATGAATGGCATAGATGTACTCCTCCGAATGGGTGTACATCAGCACGAGATGATCTCCTGGTCGCACCTTCACTTTGTTCTTGAGGTACGTCGCCACTGCAGAGACTTTGAGGTCAAACTTCTTCCAGGTGACACCCTTTCCTTCCTTTCCACGGCCATCGATGGAGCAGTATGCCAGTTCTTCGGCTTGGCGGGAAACTCGCCATTGAAGAAGGTCGACGATCGTGTTGAAGTTGTTCAATGGGGTGGAAGTTCGGTCATCCATCACCACATCGCGATAATCCACACCCGAGTACTGCTTTTCCTGATAGGCAAGCAACTCTTGCCGTGATGCAAGTGCAGTAGGGGACCAGATGCCCCCCTCCGGGTCAACACCGACCGGTAGATTCATGACTGATCGTTCAACCCCAAACTTGACATGCACCGCGTGCAGCATACCGGCCTCGAAATCTTTGCGACAGAGCATGTTACCAATTTCTTGCCTGCCGTTCTTAGTGACACGCGGCAGACTATTCGGGGCTGTAAGTAGAACACAGTACACCCGAAGATGGTGCTCTTGGTACAATACCTCCATGCACCTGTCGGCGAGGGAATCGAGGAGGACCGAGTCGAGCTGCCTTGGTGGACCGCCAGAAGTTGTGGGCGCCGTCGAGGCGGAGTAAGACTCCAAAACAATAACTGGAAGATGTTCTTCATTGACAAACACATCAAAGGCGGTACAATCATGAATCTTAGGCACCTTCTTAAGAATGCTAACAGTTAGGTGTTGAACGAAGAAGTACCGATGTTCGACGATCTCCTGGCCATGCTCAACCCACTCGACCTTTTGGCGCAGACGATCCTCGTAGAGACCGAGCACGAAAAGTCTGCCCTCAATAACACATCCGAGAAGACCAGTACGGAGGAACTCAGGTTCCACGAGTATCGGGGTCGGGTTAGTCTCCTCGAATTTGTAGGGACGAGCGTGGAATATCGCTTCTGTGTGTTTCGGCAATGCCCAGAAGCCACCGGAAAGAGAGGGTGAATCGACCCAAATCTCTCCAATGACGTTTGGTGTGCAGAGAAGATTGGTCTCCGGATCGACAACGGCGAGAGTTGCGTCGGGAATTGGGTAGCCGAAAGCGCCAACACGTACAGCGTGCGGCATACTGCCGGCGTACTTTCGTGCATCCTCGCCCATGGCCAGCACAACCACTTCGTTGCTCTTCAAGGCCTCTTTGTCCAAGAGGACTTCACTTAGCTCGTTCTTAGGGCTTTGTTTGGTCGTCGAGACTCGTGATCCACCGCCTAAAAGGCTGCTTCCGAAGCCAGTCTTAGTCTCAGACTTGGCAAGATTCTCATCCTCTTTTTTAGCATCGTCACGCGTGGCCGGGTCCATTTCATGGGTCAAAGAACATCCCATTCGCTCTTCACCACCGAGCCAATCACGCATACTAATGACCATACCTCCATGTTCTGGCAAGCAGAGCATTGGTGCCACAATTTCTCTCGCCCGTGGATTCCTCATTGGACGAAGCCATCTGTCTGCCAAGATCTCATGGAACTCGGGGTCGAGAGTAAGTGTATCAATGAGACAGAGTTTGACGCTGCCGAAATTAGGCTCCGAGTTTTTCTTGAAATGTCTTGTCGACATCGGATCTTGTTGGTAGTTGTAGGTAGCAATCTTCAAGCCAGAGTAATCGGTCGCCATTACCGATGCCTTGTACTTGGTGATGAGATGGGCATATAAACCGGGTGTTTCTACCGCCCGGTCCTCGTGCCAAACCGTTGTGTGGCCCCCGTAAACGGTGAAGAGAATGGCCAAGATCATACCAATTCCTTGTCTCGGATCGAGGTAACTGATGATAGTCTCTCCCTTAGTGCCATACTGCCTGGAGTTTGACTCTCCAGGGACCGTAGAAATAATTGCACTCAGGCATGCCATTTGGTGCATGATAGTCCGGTGGCTCATCACGACACCACGCAGATCACCCGTCGGGGCCCTCGCAAACTCAATGTAGGCCAAGTCGGGAACCTGCAGCGCAGGGGTATCGTCCTTCTTCTTTGGATGGAAACTACCGAACTCATTCGTTTTCCACCACTCGACTCCTCGTGGCCAACTGAGCTTTTGGGCTGTGATATCGCGTTGGAAGTTCTTCAAGTTGTTCTCGGTTGTCAAAGCCAGGTGTGCCTGGGTTGAGGTGAGCACGAGATTTAGGCTTGTGTAGTCATCTAGACTGTTGATAGGCACGGCAACAACCCCTGCAATAAAGCAACCTAAGAGCGCGACCGCGAACTCAATAATCTCAGCTTCGCGGTAGATGAGAGCGACGCGATCTCCACGATATAGATTACTCTTATCACGAATGACCTGAGCAACTTTCTCTGCACGGCTAGACAACTTTTCCCACGTTATCGATGCAACCTCCTTACCCTTTGCATCTAGCACCCAGTATGCTGCCTGCTTGGGGTGAGCTCGAGCACGATGGCGTAAGACCGTGGGTAGATTGTCAAAGTTGGACATGGGGACATTTTTGTCGTGCGGATCGTTCAATGCGAAAGGAATCTCTCGAGGCTCGAGGGGAAGTAGGTGCTCAATAGTGGGACCATGCTGAAGTTCTGCCGCGGCGGGCATCAACGGCGGGGCCATGTTTGCGGTTGGCGAAAACGCTTCCCCAGACTGAGAATAGCGGTGGAAGCCACCTCCATAGCTATCCCTATAATCATCATGCTGTTGCCCCGCAAAGTCAGAAAAGTACCCCTGCTGGGAATCAAGCATTGTTGACTGTCGCGTGGGCCCTCCAGATGCTGGATCGTAATGTGCCACGCCGTCGTCCGCATACTCGGCTTGAACGTGTTCGGCAGGGATATACTCCTGAGGATACTCCTGGGCGTACTCCTGGGCGTACTCAGGCTGGGAATTCGGGTTGAACGCGTAGTTCTGACTCATTAAGGTTGCCGTCCTGGAGCCATCCTGGCCTTGTGACCCTGGGATCGGGGGTCTAGGAAGGAATAGAGAGTCGTAAGAGCTTCCTGAAGGCGCGCGATCATGGGCCTGGAGCATGCCTTCTCTGCTATGAGAACCTAGCGATGCATGCGACTGATCCTGTGGAGGTATACCGGTACCTTGACCATATCCGACGCCTCCGCTACCCTGTGAGCCATTGTAACTGCCTGCGTAAACGGGAGAAGCGATATGTGGCATGGATGATTCGGCAGTCGGTGGGCGAACACTCAAAATAGCAGGCGGGGCCCTTCCAGGACTGGTCGGGGTTGCATCGTAGCCAAGATTGGTCTGCGGATTGATCTCAAGGGGCTTGTTGGGACCGAAATATTGCGAGAGCAGGACGGTACGTCGCTTCTGGTATCTTCTTGTTGTTAGTTCTATTATGCACCCACTGGTCCAAAAAGCCCCTGTCGAAAGAACCGTATGACAAGGAACAATTGGCTTGTAATACTGCTCGTGACCAGGGATGGCTTACCCTTTCTCGGTGATATCGCCCTCCTGTCATGGACCATACATAAGCAAAAGGACACAACAAGTGCACAAAGCGTACATACCTCCAATTCCCGATCAAGGTTCCGCAAAGCGGCCTGTATCTCGGGGGACTCTTCCGCCATTTGGACGGAGGGTCGGAAAGCCTCAATTCGGGGAAACGTATCAAAAGCGCGGGGGAGGGATGGGGGACACGAAGTCAAGAACACCTCATCGCAATGCGCGTCTCGAGGGCGCAGGAGAGGGGAGGCTGATTTGCCAAGTGCAGCCCTGATAGCCGCAGATTGTATTTACCGGGGTGTAAGTTCGACAGCAGTCAATCCGTCGTGTCTCTGGTCTGCGCGCAAGACACTCACAACGTCACCCGCTAAGGCGGTCAAGCGAGCCGAGGGCCTGAGACATGCGATGGAGAGAGAGGCTATATATGTTGTACCTCTAAATATGTCTCAGTTATATATAGAACATAAAAGAACATTTTACATCTATATTGTATACCATGGAGCCTACTGCATCGAGTCCCGATGAAGACTGTGGCGTTCAGGTACTGTCTGGGTGTATCGCGTGTCCGTCCAGGCTCGGAACTACTAGGAATGAAACATCAATTTACACCAGTTCAGGACTAGATTTGTGTATTCGGATGGAGAATGTTGTCTTTCAATTGCACATATTGAAGATTTATTTCGAATCAAAGCTCAAGAGTGTCCAGTAGAACCAGTAGACAATCATTGCGATCATATAAGGCTGGGCTTATTTGGTTTTCCCCGGTGACACTTGGGCAGGTGCGGATCATTAATAAAGATTGGGGCCTGAGGCATGAAGGTGATAAGGCGATAAGCCATAAAATCAGGTGATATCCACTCTCAGCCTACCCTAATCACATGACCCCCGCACAACCTAAGCGAGTCACACCAATTTCTTTCTTGGATACCCGGAACCTCATCGACGTTCAACCACCAACGACAACCCGGTCATTTTCCCACGAACCCCTCCCGCACAGTCAACATGTCCGACAACGGGGACGTCGAGGTCGCCGCCTTCCCTGTCCTGCCCAAGGAGGTTCTGGCCGAGCAGGGCAGCATCAAGCTGTTCAACAAGTGGAGCTACGATGATGTCGAGATCCGTGATATCTCCTTGACGTGAGTTTTTCTACCAGGTCCTCTATGCGCCGAGTGCATTCCTGTTGTGTGCGATGAAAAAAAAGGAGTTGAATTGGTGGAATGGCAAGACTTTTTCGACAAATTGAAGGGGGATATCGAAATTCTTGATCGGAAACGCAACACGCTGTGGGACTGGTCTTATATATCCGCACACATCAGGAAATCAACAGCGCACACAAGGGCCGGCAATTGCGCGACTATCAGGTTTACAGAGGTGCTGACCCGCCATCGCAGCGACTACATCCAGATCCGCTCCCCCGTCTACCTCTCCCACTCTGCCGGTCGCTATGCCGCCAAGCGTTTCCGCAAGGCTCAGTGCCCCATCATCGAGCGTCTCACCAACTCCCTCATGATGAACGGCCGCAACAACGGAAAGAAGCTCCTGGCTGTTCGCATCGTCGCTCACGCTTTCGAGATCGTATGTGCCACTCCGACCAATTCGACCATCCCAGTATCCAATTCAGACAACTAATCTTCCATTCAGATCCACATCATGACCGACCAGAACCCTCTCCAGGTTGCCGTTGACGCCATTGTCAACTGCGGTCCCCGTGAGGACTCCACCCGTATCGGTAGCCAGGGTACCGTCCGTCGCCAGGGTATGTGAAGGAAGAATTCTACATTTTCACTGATATCAAATACTAACGCCATTCTAGCCGTCGATGTGTCTCCCCTCCGTCGCGTGAACCAGTCCATCTCTCTGCTCACCATCGGTGCTCGCGAGGCCTCTTTCCGCAACATCAAGAGCATTGCTGAGTGCCTTGCTGAGGAGCTGATCAACGCCGCTAAGGGTTCTTCCAACTCCTACGCCATCAAGAAGAAGGACGAGCTCGAGCGTGTTGCCAAGAGCAACCGGTAAAGGGGTTGTGTTGGATTTGTTCTCCGTTTGGTCCTCTGTTTGCGTATACTGGAGTGGACGGGGTTTTAACCGGGATTCAGTGGATTCGCATGCATCTGCAAGGCTGTACATAATGTGATACAGTCAAGGAGGAAGCACGATCTTAAAAGGGAACGCATTCGGACGGTTTTCTTTGTAGTTGTGATGCGATCATGAAGACCTTGGGTCGTAAAGACCTATTTCCTAAAAAGAAAAAAATTTCTTTTATTCGTTTTTGAATGGATCTAGCAAAAATATACGTAGAATAGTTGAAATGATCAAATGCCTAATGTTTATATGCAAAGGTACAATTTGACTTGATATTGATACATAGGTAGTTCTAGCCAAATCCGATATTGCCAAGGTTGAGATTTTCCATCGCTTATCGATACGGAGAATACGGAGAAAAAAAAATGTTCGGACCTCCTACCCTTTCTCTACCACCACATTCTTTATTTCCAACTTCAAAATGGTGAAAAGAAAGCTTGGGGCCTTGGAAAAGGTCGAGGCTGACCTGTATGTATATCTGGTCTGAGCCGGTGCGCCCGTGATCAATCGGTTCTAATGGAGGCTTCAAGTCCGTGATGGCTAACATCTTTTCTTTGCGATTCGCAGGCCAAATTTGCAGCACAAGATTCGCAGGGATCCCAAGTAAGTTATTCGCAGAGATTTTCTATGATCTATTTCACTCGATCGGGGGTTAATTGTTCTTTGCGCTATTCAGGTCTTATATCGAAGATTTCCGCGCCCAACACTACCAATATGAATCCCATCGTGAGATTTACATGGCGGCGCCCTCATCTGCTACGGATACCGGTCTTATTTCTCTCCGGGATCTCATTGACTTCATTTCCCATGTGGCCGACTGTTACCCAGGGATCTGTAAGGATTTCCCGCAACAGCTCATTGACATGCTCATGCAGCATCACTTGGTGTTGGAGACAGAGTTGCGGGAGAAGCTGGTTGGAAGTTTGGTGCTTTTGAAGAAGAAAGATCTCTTGGATTCAGCAACGTACGAAGCAGACCTACTCTCATGACTTCCCTACTATCGATTCTAACCGCTACCACAGGCTACTCCACACCCTCTTCCCAATCCTCATCTCTACACCTAGCAAAACCCTGCGGGCTCTGCTCTTCCAGAAGATTCTCTCTGAGCTGCGCACCGCAAATTCAAAGACCACTAACCATAAGCTGAACCGAACTATGCAGACCGTTCTATTCAACTTGGTCACATCAGACCGCACATCAGCTAAAGGTCTGTGGGCGATCAAGATCACCAGGGAGCTATGGAAGCGCCAAATCTGGACAGAGGCCAAGGCCGTTGAAGTCATGAAGGAGGCAGCTTTGTCGCAAAATGAAAAGGTCATTATCGGTGGAGTCCGGTTCTTCCTCGGTGGCGATAAGGAGCGCGAGGAATTGGAGGACGAAGACAGTGAAGAAGAGGTCAATGTTGGCCAGGTTAAGCACCAACTTACTATCAACAAGAAGACCAGAAAGAAGGCCCGTACCGCCGAAAAGGCTATCAAAGCGGTCAGGAACAAGGAGCGTAAGAAGGGCAATCCTAGTCCCCTCAACTTCTCCGCACTTCATTTGCTGCACGATCCCCAGGGATTCGCGGAGAACATGTTCTTCAAACATCTTCAGAACGGCAAGTCTAACTTGAAGCTGGAGCAAAAACTCCAAGTCCTCCAGCTGGTCTCCCGCCTGGTCGGCTTGCACAAGTTGCACATCATGCCGCTCTACTCTTACTTCCAAAAGTTCCTCACGCCCCGCCAACCTTCTGTGACTTCATTCCTGGCATCCCTGGCCCAAGCCTCGCACGACTTGGTACCGCCTGATGTACTCGAGCCTCTGGTTCAGAAGATTGCAAACGAGTTCGTCTCCGAAGCATCTGCAGGTGAAGTTGCGACGGCTGGTCTGAATGCCATCCGTGAAATTTGTGTCAGACAGCCTTTGGCTATTGAAGAGACACTGTTGCAGGATCTTGTCATGTACAAGAAGAGTAAGGATAAGGGTGTCATGATGGCCTCCAAGGGTCTCCTCAGTCTTTACCGTGACGTCGGTGCGCAGATGCTGAAGAAGCGTGACCGTGGCAAGGAGGCCGCAATGAGTCTGCGCGCTGGTGAGAGACAAGAGAGACGTTACGGTGAGCAGGCAGTCGGCGAAATTGAGGGTCTGGAACTCTTGGCCAAGTGGAAAGACGAGGAGCGCCGCAAGAAGAACATCGAGAATGGTCTTCCATCTGATGCCGAAGATAATGAAGAGGAGAACGATGAGGCCGACTGGGCAGCCTGGAACGTTGAAGATGACGAGGACAGTGATGTCGATGGAGAATGGATCAATGTGGAGGACGATGCTGATATTGTACTAAGCGACTCCGAGGATGAAGGCAAGCCGGCATCAAAGAAGGCCAAGCAGGAAGAAGAGGACAAGAAGGAAGCCGACAAAGAGATCGATTTCATGAAGCTGGCCACCACCCGCATCCTCACGCCGGCCGATCTCGCCAAACTTACGGAGCTTCGCGCTCAGGCAGCAGCCAATGCTACCCTTCCGGGCAACAAGGGCCGCGTCGCTGCCCCGTGGACCTCCCGCCATACCGATGACCCATTGACTGCTGGTGAGATTGAGGGTCTTGCTGCTCTGTCTGCCGCCAAGGCCACTCGTGAGGAGCGTATTGCCCACGCCAGGGAGGGCAAAACCGACCGCTCTGAGCATATGAGTAAGGAGGCTCGTCGCAAGGAACGCAAGGAAGAGCAAGGAAAGAGTACTACCAACAAAGAGAAGGCTCGCAAGAAGAACTTCCTCATGACGCTGGGCAAGGCGCGCAGCAAGAACAAGAGAAGTTTGGTGGAGACCCGTGCTGTGCTCAGGGCCCATGTCGATCGTGGCAAGAGAGGCGGACGAAGAGGAAACGTTGGCCAGTGATAGGTCTTTTATGTCCCTTTAAAAAATAATGATTGTTCGTTATATACAGTACATTACTTCTGTCATTGCATGTCGCAGGATAGACTATGAAGAGCATACACTTACCCTTATGACAGCCCATAGTTCTAGAATTGCACCAGTGAGTACAGTGGATATTATTCCGTACTAGGTAGTAAGATGGATGTACCTAGGTATAAAAGAAGTCCACTAGTTAATCAAATGCCCGTGGGTACTAGTAGTCCGTACTATATTGGTCGACGCGATACTCCGTAGTGGATATGCGATCAACGCGTACCGCGTTAAGTGGCGTCCCGTTGCCTGAGCAGCCCTCCATCTCCGTTTTTCCCTTTTTTTCTTCCCCTTTACACCCCACTACGTCACTTCCTCGTGGGCATTTTGAGACTACACTGAAAGAATTGAATTCTCATACCTCGTTCTATTCGAAAACGTACCCGTGTCCCAACCCGTTTTTTTCCAAAATGCCCTCCATCAACCGCCCAATGCCACCCAGCAACAGCGACTTGTCGAAGCGCCGGCGCTTCCAACCTCCCATCACAACATTCTTCACATCTGCGTCGGAACCAGTGGCTTCAGACACACCTGTAGTATCGCACCACCACCATTACGCCGCGGAGACCTTCTCTGCCCATCCCGTTGTGCCTGCCAAAGTTCAGTCCTCTCTTCTGTCTGTCGGAATGCGGGTCCGCAAATCTGTCGCAGAGGGGTATAGAACACAAATGTCCAAGACAGAAGAAAAGGCCCCACTTCCTACAGCTGTTGCTCAGACTCCTCGCGCTCAACCCTACCATGGCAGCCGACCCTCCGAGCTGTCGCCGTTTTCTGGCGCTGGCAAATCCTCCTTCGGCCGCGATGACTACCTCGTCACCGATGATGGCGACACATACTCGATCCCACCAAGCAGCCAAGAGTCGGCTGCGTCGTTTGCCTTGGGCGGTCAGAAGCGGGCTTTGGAATTAGATTGTGATATTCTCGTCGATGAGGATGCCGATGAATCATTTGACAATTTCGGCGGATCCTGGAATGGGAACTCACACGGACGGACCATCCTGTCCCCCAATTTAGGCCAAAGCCGTCGTATTCTTGCTGTGCGTCATGGCAAGGGTGAACAACCCACTATGGACATGGACGACTTTGAGGAAGCTACGTTCCTTCGCCGCCGCGAGGAAGTCGATGCAGAGGATGTGCGGATGTACGGTGCTTGAACTGCTGGCTCTCGCTTCTTCTCTACCTTCCGTTACGAGCCACTGCGTGGCATGACCTACTATCTTCTTGCTTGTCCTTGGGCCTAGAATCGGTTTCGTTTCTTCTACCGGACATGTATTATACCCACTGCTGTTTTTTTGTACCATCTGTCTTGTACCATTTTCTTTTACCATCTGCTCTGCCATCTGCAGAGCAGTGAATGTGACTTATGAAGGATACTTGTTGATACTTTTAGATTCTTCTGTCGCCAGGCTTGTAGTCTACTTTGAAGTCTAGTCCTATTGAGTGTGTATATGTCGTGCTTTACCTCCAGAGTCTGGGCACCTCAAAGATAATCAACGTGATTGGTACTAGACACCGCTCAAGTCAGAAAGGGCTCGCAGTCAACTAGAACTAAATTTCGATGATACGCAAAAACAAATCAATGAGACAATGGGACAATGGGACAATGAGACACATGTTGCATACATAGGAAAGGTCACCAACGTAGGATATGTCCCTACATTACGGCATAACTATAGTACCAATCACCGACCTAGCAATCTTGCGCAGTATACTCGAACCTTCAAAAATCTCGGAAGTCTGAGGGGAGGACGTGTATCTGATAGCACCATAGTCTTCTTGCGAGTACGATAATAATCCTTGTTGATAACGGCAATGGTGTCATTCAAGGTAGCGCCGAAATTAGCATCGACGTCGTGAAACTGCCCCGACTCGATATCTGGATATTCTTGCATGTCTTGCTTAAGCGAATCCTGATTGATTCGATATCGAACGACGGGATTTATCCAAGTGTCACTGGAAGCCATGGGTTTGAACGTACAGATATTTTGGAGACGTAAAAGCAGGTAACGGGGAAAAAATGTACTAATATATCTACACATGTATGTACTAGTAGCTACTGGACTGTTCCTTTCGGTTTTAGTGTTTATTTCCATTTTTGTGCACGGAATGGGCGAAGTATATTATGTCCTCGTCCATCGGCGATATATGGGGCGTTATTTGTATGTAGTTAATCGCCCTTGTACAGAAGTAGTATTACCTGCCAAATATATCAAATAATGTTAACTTATGCATGGCTACATACATATGATGTTACAGCGATATAATAGTGTTCCTTCGTTCCTACATAAATGGAGGCTAAGTTCGATTCTTGCATAACATAGGAAAATATCTACTTTGCGTGCTTCCAATTTCAAGCTCATGGGCTGAAAATCCCTCACCAGCTCACCAGCCGAACCAGGTCCCGACTAGGCCGATACTGAGAGCAGAGGGGGCACAAGTTACCAATTAGGGAGCGGATACTTTCCAAAAGAGAAAGCAATATCTGATTGGATAGATGAATCGCGATGGATTTGGTCCACCGATTACATTCTGCGTGTTCCGATTGGTTCGGATATTAGGTTATGGATCTGTGAGGCTCGCGCCATGTGAGTGCGCTAGTCCCAAAGAAGACACCATATCAGATGCCCAGATGGATTGGCCAGAGGGTGCAGTGAGCCTCCCACTTAGAAGGGCCGCATATCAGCCTAGCAATCGCGCCCCGTAGCTGAATCATACGACAGAGTCCGTGGAATGTATCAGTCCAGTTATAGGCTATGCTGAGAGACGTTGAGACGAAAGTGCGTGGTTGCCTGACAAATAAGGCCACAGCCCAGCATCGTAGTTTCATTTAACATTCTGGGATCCTCCCCAAGCTTTATCTGGTTGACTCCAAACAACCTCAGCTCACAGTCCTTCTCTTCATCCATCCTCGCTCATACTCGTCCAACCCTGGAACCTCCAGCGTCACGAAAAAGGTGGGGTCTTTTGATCTTTAGCTTTGCCTTGTATTTCATTTCTGGCTCCCTTGCTCTCACAGCTCTTGTCGAAATGGACTTTGCAACTCAAGAACCTCACGACTTTCTCAAATCCCTGTTCCGGCAACTTAGAGTTTTTGAATCCGACCATCCTTCCTTTGATGACCTCCAGAAGCTTGGAATCAAAGTATCCCAAGTGGCAACAGTGGGAGACGAACTCATCCAATTCGACCCATGCTTCTTCCTACCACACCCAGACAGACTTCTCAAGAAGTATCCGGTTGAAGCCGACCCCGATACCCCAAGACCCACGACGCCGCCCAGGCTGAATGCAGTCCCAACCTTCGATCAACTTGTGGAAGAGTTGCAGGGGGGGTACTACTCGAGCCAAGAAAAAGTCCTCCAAGAGGCAACACGCGACTATGAACAATATCAAAAGCTACAATTTGACAAGAACTGGTACAGGCAAGGCCTGCTGATACAGGAGCACATCGACTGGCAGCTTCATACATACAGAAACATTCAGCCAGGGATATATTGCCTTTGGGACTTTGGAGGTCTGAGATCCTTCTAGTAAGTAGACGGCACAATAATTTTGTTGATTTCCCAGTGCTCACCACTTCCAGCCCATCGTACAAGAAAGGAGATCCTCAACTTCGGTCTGGCCGGGCTAAAGGCTGGGACGTGAAGGCTAAATTGCGATACAGCACTCGCAACGGCACTTTCAGACCTCACATGATCATATCAACTGTTGCGGATGTTGCCGTCAACGATACAGAAGGCCTTACTACCCCAGAGTTAAAAGCAATAGTGAACATGATCCTCATTCGAGTGAATCACAGACCCTTTCGAAACTGCCATATCCATCCAGTACGTCCTGTTATCTAGCACTACAGATCACATAGGGACCTTGCTTAACTGACATTCGAATTTTATAGATGCTGGTTCTCTCTTTCCTGGGCCCACAGAAGGGGAGAATTATTCAAGCCTTGTACGATGGCGAAGGTCTCACCTTACAACATTCGCAACTATGGACCTTTGAAGACCCGCAGACGGCGCCCGTGGAATTGTTCGTTCGGTATAATTTGGGCCAACCGGTTGGCCTAGAGATGTCTACTATCTGTGTTAGATAGTTGCCTATTTCAATGCTCCCTGAGAAGCAAGCCCGCTTCTTTTTAATCATTAGCTTCCACATGGCGAAAATAAAGGCCTGACTACCGAGATATTCCTTCCATAATATAAAGTACACAACGTTCAAGTCTAGCAAGCTTGTTGAATATCCGTTTGCGAGCATGATTCCTTTCCTAAATAACCATCCGCCTCCCTACCTTTCTTTCCATGTGGTTTTTGTAACTCTGCGAAGTGGGACATCCATGGATTTTCAGTATCGGTTGTTTCCAGACCGTCCTAGATGCCATGTGATACATATGTATGAATGATAGACGGCTCTTATGATGACCGAGGCGCTTTAGTAAGACTTCGAAGAGTACCTAGGTAGGTACTGCAGTTTTCTCAATGATGCCTTGACGAAGCCTTATGAGACTTCCGTCACAAAAGGCTGGACCTACCTACCTAGGTAGGTACTTAGGTAGGAGCATGGCTGTTATTGGGATAGGATTAAGAGGCAAGTCAGAGAGAAATGAGAGGAAAGAGAAAGAGCTGGGAGGTTTGTTTGTGCCTTAAACTCGAAGGAAAGAGCGTGTAGCTTGCCTTCTATTTCTGATCGTTTCTCAGTATCGTCTCTCAGATCTTCAGTTCATCTTCAGACTCTTCTCTCAGTCTGAAAATTCTTCCTGTTTTGAAGCCAACATACAACCCTCATTGACAATGCCGTCAAGAATGATTTCGAAGTATCCTATTTCTCGATACCCCACGAATGGGAAAGACGTGCAGTGAAGAATGAGGTCCGGTATACCCCATTGAGCCGGCTTGAAAAAGTTGATTAGGCGTCCAAGATGGGTAAAGCACAGTTCCTCTGCATGATAACACTTTGGCCAAAAGCAAAAAGGGCCGTGGATTTCCCCAAGCCTGATAGAGTGATGAGTGACCAGGTCTCCGAGGTCGTGGATGACTTCCCCGAGTTCGATGCATATTTGAATAGCATTGACGAAGGCAAACAGAATTTCAATGACCGAACAATGGGTGTCTTCCAAATGGTGATGCAGTAGCAGCGCCATGTTTCAGCTGATCCCAATGTCCCACGCTTCGAGTCCGACTCCTATGTTATCCGACGATCCGCTCGCATACAAAACCAACCTCGCCCTTCCCCAGAAGAAACTAGTGCTCCCGCAAGCGTCAGCGAAATAAGCGATGCCCCATCGACCCATATGTCGTCGACGGGCATGTCATCGATCGGCGCTATTTCAGCTGCTGCTGATTCCGATCTTCCATTCGCAAGAACCAAAGATGAGCGGCTTGTAAGCGACGCTCTTTTGTTGTTCCCGCGGGCTCTGACGGTCCATCTCCCTGATATACGGTGCGAGTGGTCCTCGATTCGCTCTCCGTTCTGGCAGCTGGAAAACCTACCCAAGATGGAAGCAGCAGGGATTATTACCCGTTGTATATCACCCTGGAGTGCGAAGACTAAATGGGTGCCAGAACCAGGACCTCCCCCGATCCGTCTTCGGATGGTACATCAGTACATTCCTCTTAACTCTGTCACCGTCAAGATGAACTATCTATGAAGAGAATATGACAGCATCATTTGGGGATAATGAAACGACTGCGCGCATTGAATGGTGTCTGGTGGGGACTAAAGACTCTGGGATCTTCGCCATTGCCGAAGTCAAGCCCAGGGTCCGAAACCGCGTTAAATGGCCTGAGCTTCTGTGGCAGGAGACAGCTGAGATGGTCTCCTGGATACTTCACGATGACGAGGAATCGCGAAAGACTCCCGATCACCAGTACGTGACCCCGGAAAACACTGTCGAATGCTTGTGACCTTACTGACCTTTAACATATACGCCTCCTGGTCTCGCAAGACAACCATGAAACCTGGTCGACGCTTGCTACGTACGACCCTCTATATGTCCAATACCTGAAAGACGAACTCCCTCCTATATAAACCTCTCCTTCTAAACTACGCTCTTGTTCTCAAAGACCTTTGTCTCTAGGACCCTTGCACTTCATGAGGATGCAGGAATATGGTCCGTGGAATATCAAGAGCATGGTTGATATGGACGACTCGGCGCGAATACTTGTGGGCTGGGCTTTCAAGGTCACGGGCTTCATTGTCGGTTCTGAGACTTAGTGAGGAATAGATGGTCGAGGATTTCTCGGTTGTGTCTACCTCCCTCCTCGCCCCCGGGGTATAGATGCGCCTTTGCTGGCGGCCTACTCCACCAACAGCAAAGGGTTTGAGCCTCTTCGTGGCGCTGTTGAGTAGCAGCTCCTATATCGGGTGAAGCTAACACAAACCTAAATCAAGAACCCGTAGAAACCATACGTCAAGCCAATCATTGTGGTATTGTAAGTCATATGATTAGATGTCAACTTGTAGATGCATAATTCAAGGTTACCTCTAGGGTTACCTACTCCATGGCTCCAGGAAGGACTAAGATCTTAACTATGCGTAGAGATTTATACTCACCTATAATCTGCTATCAACGTGGTCAAGTTCCTTCCCCTTTGAAGTACCTCACCTTCTTTCCACCTTCTTCACGCGGGCATCTTCACGATCAAAAATCCGCTTTGCACGCGGTCGGCATGTCTTCCTTACCTCCCTAGTCATTCCGAAACCTCCTCCGGGCCCTATTGCCTAAGGTAATCGTGTCCACGGGTGCCCTACCGGTCACCGAGTCTAATTCTAGTTAAAGGGGGAAAGGAACGTCCTATTCTTCGAAAAGGCACATAGGCGTAAGGGGTCGACACCTGGACAGGCGGGTTGCACTCGCGTAAGGCATCTCGTACCTATATTGCCTAGCGCGATACCCACTTCAGAAAGATCAGCAATGTTGCAAACCGATTGTCCAGGCGTTATCAGCTACTACCAACGCGTGTCGCCCCACGATCACCAACCGACAATAACAACGACGGAGAAAATCTTTGTTAGACGAGGATTACGACGATCGTTCGTTCGTTCACTTTACAATTCGGAGATCGGGGCGAAACGATCAGGAGTAAGTCTCACATTCTTAGAATATTGAGATCTACTATCACACCGCGAGTTGGATATCTTCAACATTCAGTCAAACCGAGCAATACAGCTTGCGAGGCAGACAGTATTGTTCATTACTCACACAGAGTCATAGACCTGACAGTATCACCCATGACTTTGAAAGCCCAGCCCACGAGTATTCGCCCCAAGTCATCCATATCAAGCATGTTCTTGATGTTCCACGGACCATATTCATGGACTTTTAGAAAGAGCAAGTTCCTCGATAGGGTTCTAGAATCTAGAACTTGTCCTCTAACAGCTAGAGTTCTATCACGTACTAAGCGTATTCTTCGTCGTATGTTGCAAGCGTCAGCCAGATCTCATGGTTGTCTTGCGAGACAAGGAGGCACCTATAAAGGCCAGTAAAGGAACAGGCATTTGACAGTGTGATCCGAGGTCACTTACTGGTGGTTGGAAGTTTCTCGAGCTTCCTCGTCATCGTGAAGTATCTAGGAGACCATCTCAGCTGTCTCCTGCCACAGAAGCTCAGGTCATCCAACGCGGTTTTGGACCCTAGGCTTTAGCTCAGTGATAGCAAAGATGTCGGGAGAATCGGCTCCTATCAAGCCTGCCGGTTTAATTCTGCGTAATGAAGCAACACCGGGTCACCGACTTTGACCACTCTAGATAGAGAGGGTCCTGCGTTCTGGTCACTCTTCGCTACCTTAGCAATGGCGAAGATGTTGGGGTTATTCACCCCCATAAGGCATCTATCCATGCGCGCAGCTACTGTATTGTCTCCCCTCGCAGAAGCCCAGGCCATTTACGGCCGTTGTGAACTTTCAGCTTGACCTCAGCAATAGCGAAGATATCGGGGTTATAGATGTGGGCAGTCCCCACCGTCGAGATAATTTCGCCCGTGGTATGCGGCGTATAAGTTGTGAGTTGAAAAGGCAGGGTATAATGAACCAGAAGTAACCTGTAAGCTGGATAGGGTGTGATAAACCAGAGCCTGAATGTGTGTGTGTGGCGAACAAGTTGTGAGTTAGGAAAGGAATTATCTGTGTCTATATAAAAAGAACACATTTGAACATTAATATCGCTCCTCAATGTTCCAAGGTCCATATTCTGGCATCTTTATAAAGGGCAAATCTCAAAGGCAGAGACATGGTCTTTGAGAACCAGAGGCTTTATTAGGATCCTGCCCTGATGGGCTTGGGGCTTGGGTGTTTGAATTTCGTCTTGCAGGTAGGTACTCAACAAGTCCTAGTCGTACTGGTACAACAAGGCATCTGAAAGGTCAATAAAAGCACAAGCGTTCGACAGTGTGATCGGAGATCACTCGCCATGGCTTAGGACGCTCATCAAGGACGCTCACCTTGCTTGTATATAGATAATCCAAGGCTTTATATCAATAGCTGTAGATGCTATTCGTTACTCACTGGACGGAGACTTAACTTTATAATTATAATGAGGAGCAACAGTGAAGATAGTGTGAAAGAATATTTATTTTCTGATTTTCAGATCCACGAATCCCAGGGTACATTCAACGTATTCCTGCGATCCTGAACGAAAGCAGTAATGATATCTGGTAGATATCCGGCCAGCGCAGTGGTTTCTTCGTCCGTCAACTGTAGTTCTGGGACCAACGAAGCAATAGTGGTACGGTGGGCGAGGCCCACCGCGGGAACGGCGACACCAGAGTTGCCTACATTTATTCAAATATTAGCATCATTCCTCAACAAAGTCAGGGTATCCAACTTACTGGGTGCAGAGGTGGAGGCGGCGGGGGAGGAGGGGGAGGTGGCAGCGGGGTAGGAGGCTGCCGGGGAGGAGGCAGCGGGCTGCGAGGTGGCGGGGGGCGCGGAGGACTCTGCTTGCAGGATATTAGTATCTCTCCTGGTAGATTGGGGTAGACGACATCAATATGCCATAGGATACTAACCAGCACCGGCACCAGAAGCAGCAGCCGCAGCAGAGGCAGCTTCCTCAAGCTCTTTGGCTAGACGCAGTGTTAATAGCTTCCTTTCTCTCTCGATGTGCACGAGACATGAAATGCATCGATCCAGCTCTCGTAACACGGGCCTTCGTAGGTAGACAGGGCTCTTACCCTTTTGTTGGGCCTTTATATCTGCGTTTGTGGGTTAGCTTCCTGCATAATGCGAGTGGCCTTGAAGGCCGGATTGGAGATCTCAATATTGCTTGTGAGACTTACTTCTAATTTTTTTGCCCCCGCGGGCACGCCTCCGCTTTCTCACCTTGTCGGTCTGTGAACATCAATGTATCTCCTCATCATTAGACCATCTCAGCGATTGAATACTCACAGTGGTGGGGGCAGCAGGGGGCTGGATGGTGGGCTGGCACGTTTGTCAGTGCATATTCACATCTGTGACACAGACATGGGGTGACCATATGGCACACAAATCAACACGGATAAGACTTACAGGAACTTGCTTTTTGTCAGACATGTTTTTGTTGCTTACTGAGAGAAGAGGGAGAGAGGGAAGAAGAGAGGAAAAGGAAAAGGGAGGGAAGAGGAGGGGAAGAGACAAGACAGGATCTCACAGGGAAGGAGCGAAAATAGGCAGGAGCCCTTCTCAGTACTGCCTAGGCCTACATCAATAGATACCTCCCTGGTATCCTTCACTTATTCTTCACTTTCTCTTCGCTTTGTCCTCACTTGTCCTTCACTTGTCCTTCACCTTCTATTCAATCCTAGCAATAACCACAAACGGTTTTAACATTTAAAGGTATAGGCAGGTACTGATCAAATGGATACATCTACACAGTTCCATAGGCCTCATCTTTATAGAGGGCAAACTTCAAAGGCAGAAGGGTCTTTAAGAACCAGAGTTCTCTTTCCTTTTCCTTTCTCCATTCTTCTTTCTCTTCTTCCTTTCTACCCCTGGAGATTTCTTCTTCTTCTTCTTCTCTTGCCACCTTCTACCTGTCAGGCTCGCTTACAATTCACAGATTGGGGGGGACGGAAAATGACCAGAAGTAAGTCTCACTCTTCCAAGGTTGGGATATTGGATCTCCTATCCTACCTTAGGTCGAATCTCTTCAACAAAAACCTACAATTTACATAGACATACTGCTGGTGGGATAGATACCTCCGTGGACTCGCTATACTATACTGACCGTCTATCGTTATCCAGAAACCTCCTCCATCATGGTCAGGCGAATCCATGTCACAAAGGCGTGGAACTCACTCGGGCTTCCATCAACAATGGCGAACAGAGTTCCGACATCCCCTTCAACGTCTACTGGAATTTGTTCTAATACTCGTTTGAGTCTCTTTCAAATAAACACAGACAACACTAGCGAAGTGGTCTACGCTCGGTTGGCACTACTCACCGCGCTTTTTTGGTACATGAGTTTGTGCCAGGTGACGAATCTCTGATTGGCCAACCGCCGCAATTCAGTTGTGTTCGATGGCCCACCAGCCGTCCGTCGCTACGGTTGGCCTCGCCCACCTTACCACTCTTGCTTCGTTGGTCCCTGGAAAGGACTTTCTTGATGAGGAAGTAGTTGCCCTTGCTGGGTAGATGCCCAGCATTATCAATGAGTTTGTTGATGGGCTGACTCCAGAGGCAAGTCCCTGGAAAGGACTTGACTGGAAAGGACTTGACCGATGATGAGGTAGTTGCCCTTGCTGGGCATCTGCCCACAATCATCAATGAGTTTGTTGACGGGCTCAGACTCCAGAGGCTTGCCTCTGGCATGGAGGAATTTGGTTTGGGGGAACGTTAAGGTTTTTCTTTCTTTCTTTCTTTCTTTTTAATGAATATTTATTTCCAGTACCTTTAAGAAGCACTTCCAAATTCCCTGCAGTAATACCTCGTTCTCCGCAGAACTCTGGTTCTTAACGACACGTCCTTACCTCGAAGTTTGCCATCTGGAAATTTGCGGTTCATAGTGTAGATATATCCATTGGATCAGTACACCTACATAGTTCAAGGGTATAAAAGGGTTGAAACTGTTGGTCGGTGGTCATAGTTATTAGGAGTGGGTCGAATAGTCGCTGTGGCTTCTTCTTTGGAAAGGTGCACTTTCTACCTACTACTTTTCATCTCGGTATTCTCTTCCTTGCCTCAACATTTACACAATGCATCCATTAGAACCTCGCTTTCTCAAAATCCCAATATCAAGTTTAGAAGTGACGAAGCCAGCATTGCTTTCACTTGCTTGGTATTACGATTACAAAAGTACGATCCATGGCAAATGAATATATGAAAATTGGGAACAAGCCCTTGATAGTATTATCCCTTAGAACCAGATGAAGTGGAAGATACCATGAAACGCCATGCCTAGGTACACTGTACATCCCGAAACACCATAAACATTAAAGTCATATCCTCTCAGCCAAAGAGATACTTCTGCCAGCTCTGTTTCCAAGGCTTCCAGGTCCCACCAAACCGATGGTTGATACAGGCTTGCTGACTATGGAAGTTCTCCGCCCCAGAATGCCGCTGTCCATTGCCCCACGCATTGACAGGTAGAACACACAGCCCTCCCAGCAGCTTGCCAGGCTTGGCCTCGGATCCCTCAACGCAGACAGGCTCCTGAATCCCATGGAAAGGCGCCCACGTCACACGCTGTACAGACGAAGCCGAAAACTCAGCGTCCGCGTCCACAGACTGCTGGACTAACCGATGTGCAGATGGCAATGTATCCGACAGCACGTCGAGAATGGCATCTGTAAACACGCCCGGCCCGGTAATCTCCAGCGTATCCATTTCGTTGTATCTCCCACTCCAAAAGTAGCTCCTGTCGGCTCGCTGCTTGGTGTGGGACAGTACACGGACAATGATCTCTCTCAGCAGCGGACTGAACCGTCGTGGCGCATATATCGCGTACTGGATGAAGCCATACCGTCGGGCCCAGTGCCAGTCGCGCATCTTCTGCGGCGAAGCGAAGGGCTCGTCGATCTCAATTCCGACGACTAGCGAGACATTCCTGTTGACTGTGTCGTCTTTGAAGATTGAGTCGCGCAGTGATGGGCAAGTCTTGATGCTTCGTGCGGGGTATACGTCGAGGTCTGCATAGTATCCGCCGTAGTACCATAGAATCAGGTAGCGGAGAAGATCGCCGCGGTGGACGGAATGTGGATATGCTTTGTAAAGTCGGGCGATATCCGGGATGGATTCCAGAGTCTCGAAAATGAATTTGTCAGCCCAGTCGGCTTGTACAAGCTGTGAAATCCAAAGTTAGTCGGCGTGGCTCGAACTGGTATTTAGTTACCAAGATATGAATTGTTCGTCGTCGGACTTACCTTGTATTTCCATTCTGAGTTCTTTTTCTCGAATTGGATCGAATCGTCGCTTCGCTGGCTGACACCCGGTAACATAATCTGCCACAGTGTATCTGTCGCATCCTCATCATGGCGCATTTCCCTTTCTATCTCCACAGCGCGTAGCGCATTGGAGAGCTCGACCTCATATTCATAATCTGGATCTGCGCGGAACTTGGACTGGTGAAGATATCGTGGTCGGTCTTCCCCGTACTTGTCAGTGCGGGGGTCTAGGCTGGATGAGGGCAGAGACTTGAAAATGATGAATAGCGTCAGGATGGCAGCCACCAGGACATATTTATGCCGGTTTGGAAACCACAAGAGCATGCGATTCCTCATAGCGAGGGGTGAAAGCCATAATGGAATATGGGAGATCGTCCACTTAGGGGGTGAATTTTTCTTTGGGCTGTCAGCGTTAGCCCCCAAACGGCCTCTGGTTTCACCTGATTGGTGTAATCTACGAATGGACCCTGGGATATGAAACTGGGAGATTCACTTTTAATTCCAAGGTTGTATTGGGGAATATAGAGATAGGGATTATTCCATGTAAATATTGTGATGCTCTGTGAATCCAGATCAATAATCGCTAATTATACAAGAGAGTAGAGAATGAATAGAACATTTGGCACATTCTTGAACTTCCAAGGTTGTTCCTTTTGTGGGGGGTGGATGTCTTGGCAGGGTCTTGGTAATCTTAATCGCCTCAACTATACAACTATACGGGGAGTATACACCTGGGCAATAGAGCTTGGCGATGAGTCTTGAGTCCAACATCATCTTATGAAGGTGATTTTGGTATATTTGCATTGATGAAACTGTGAATCTAATAAGCATTACTTTTTTTCTCAATTCTTTCAAAATAGCAATTACCTTTGATTTGATAAACCTCGATTGCCCCAGTGTCGTCTTCGACGCGTAGAAAGCTTCGAATTTCGAATCACGTGTCAAGATCTAAGAAACTGTTCTTTCAACCTTGGGCATGTCTTTGTCCCTTTCGGTTCAACTGGCCCTCATCACTATTCATACCACATCATATGCGCTCTCTTCCGTAAGGGAGAGAACAAGGCCTTTGTCGGTATGCGTGATCTCCAATAAGCGAAATATGAGACATAAACTTACAATCTCGTCTAGTACCATGGAGACCAATGCAAGCAGTGGCCCAGGTTCGCTCCCGAGACAAGTTGCAAGACAAATTCGGCAACAGAACCAAACTCGTGGGCGTCCAACGACCCGATCCGGTGTGTCAAACGCTCAGGACAGTAACAGCCAAACTGTCTCATACCGCAGCCCTATCCGACCTGGCATGGGAAGCAGCCGTTTTGCTACTATCCCCAATGAAGCGGAAGCCACCTACGAACCTGATCCTATGGAACTTGACCCGATGGAAATCGACACTCCCGAACAAGAGCCAGCACCAGCCAGCACCGGCACTCGCAACGAGCAGTCTGAGGAGAATGGCATCCACCGTCACATCTTCTACATCCCCATTCGGTCTCGTCCTATGCCAACTCTGGATCTCGACGTGCTGACCGCTGCTCGGGCTGAAGTGGCTCGTATCCAGAGAGCGGGAATCCCGGTTCTGCAAACCCTGCCTGAGCGACCCGGTCCTCATCTCTACATCCGTATTGATACTGACCAGGCGAGTCGTGACCATGCTCTTGCTGATGCCAATCTCCGGATGGGCATCATGCAGGACATGATTCGCGATGGCCTTGGCTGGTTTACGGGGTTGCCTTACCGCCACCCGCATTTCGAAGTCAAGTTCCTTCGTGGTCGACGCCTCTAGATGGAGGTTTTGTGACTGGGTGTGTTTCTGACCTTCATGCGCACTGTTTCAGGATGAGAAGTGGAATTGATGAGCTTGGTATGGGGTTTCGGGTGGGAGGGACTTGAGGTACATTGACAACTGTGTTCTTGGGTGAGCAAGATTCATTAGTTAGATATTTTGCCTGTTCCTTCCCTCTGTCTCACCTCCTCTTTCTATTGCTCCTTATTTTATTCTTACATCCAGATATCACGAATACTATTCTTAAATGATAATCACTATCATCCGTGGACCACATAGACCTACATGTATACCCTAGGGTGTCTAGTACGAGATCAAGAATAGAGTCACCAGTGATGCATTCAGTATGTCTCACAAACCTAACTAGTGAACTTCAATGATCCCAAACACCATAGCCTCATAGCTTCATAGCTTCTGTCAACGCCGTGCCAAACTCCTGTAATGCATTCCCATTCAATCCCATCAAAGGCAAAATACCAACCTTCAATCGTCCACTACACGCAACGCCAATGTAGTCTCATTCTTCTCGCACCCCTGCCAAGCCCGTTCAATAGCCTGGATGGTAGGCCAGACCTGCTCACGAGCATCCTTCCGACTGACGCCTTCCTCGAGCAACTTCTCGTACGGCGTATGGACATGTCGAATATGCGCCTCAACAGCCAAGAGTGTCTTGCGCTCGTCACTTACCATCGCTGTGCGCCCTACACGCCCCGATCCCTTAAGGAAGGCATGCCCCAGGATGATTTTCAGCGTTTCCTTGGGCATAAGTGGGAATTCGTTCTTTAGGAGTTCTCGGGATTTGGAGAGATCCTTGGCGTCGCGCACTTGCACTGCGTTGGCGCGTGATTCTTTTGTTGCGGCGGCTGATTCGAGAACCTCTTCGTAGATATCTTCGGGCACTCGGATTCCCAGTGTTCTTTTGCCCGTGCGGTTCTAAGGCTGTTAGTGGTCCCTTTCTAGGCTTGAAGCTGGTAGTTCGAAATGGGACATACGTAGACGACGTAGACAATTCTCTCAGACTCTTTGGTCTTACTGCGGCAGTGTCGAGTGATGTATACATCACCCTTGGGAACTAGGACGTAGCTATCTGGCAAGGGTACTTGCTCAACGATGTTCTGATTTCAATGTTCAGCACGGTATCCTTCAATAACGACACGGCTCAAACTCACCTTCTCGAGCGGATCATCAGAGACAGGAATGAGTGCTGCCCATGTTTTCTTGGGTTTACGACGCTTCGCCGTCTCATTGAGTACTTCGGTGAGCGGTTGAGCGGGCGAGCCTGCATCTATCGGACGTGCATGGCCTTCGCGAGTGCGGACACCACGGTTCTTCTTTCTCACACGTGGCTTGCGTCTGCGAACTTTGGGTTTAGTGGTCGGTGCCATGGTGAGTGTTCATGGAGCCGAGATTGACGAGTTGATGGTTGACACGGTGGTGGGATGCGACTCGCACATCGATTCCATTGAGGAAGGCGTTCTGGCAGCACTGAAATCTGATTGTCATTCAATGTTATTTTCGGACCTGAAACATTCCAAGGTCTTTGATACTTCCACGGTTTACGGTCAAAGCAGATCAGGAACGGTGGCTGTGGAATTGTGGCACTGTGGCTGAGTGGAGCCTCACTTAATGCCTGGATAATCAGGCCCCAAGTTACAACAGGTTCGTCTTTCTCGCATGTACGAAGTATACGAGATCAGTTATAACCAGATAATGATACTGCAATTATCCGGTGCGCCGTAGTTGGACTACTATAAAGTATAGATATTTCTGGTTTCCGCCTGAGAACCTGGCAATCCCTGTTTTAAACAAACTTGGTACATCTGCTCTCCAAAAAGTACAAGTAGGCTCCCCGTTTATTGTGGATCGTAGACCCGAAGTGAACAGACTGGTCAAGCGTGACCAGGTAGTGATATCACACACGAGATCAGCATAAACTGGAGAACCGATTATCCGGGGCTCATTGGTCGAATCCATCGCCCTAGGGACGGATTCTATGGGATAAGATTGGGATCATCGGATCTCCAGATTGTGAGATCGGAGTTGAGTTTTGAATTCAAGGTCTAATCCAAGACATTCTCCAACTTACGGTGTATCTACTCCGTAGTATGGATGTATTTCATACAGAGTATAGACGACCCGAATATAAACCAAGGCCGAGTAAGAGCGTGGGGCATGGAGTAATATAGTCTTTGGGCACAAAGAGACGCCAAGAGGGCTTGCCCAGGGGCTCAGCTCTCCAAACCCTGATTAGTCCGTACCCCGGTTTGAACACGGGGTTGATTTCCCCCTTTCATTCACGAGGGGTTCTCGAAGTGGAATGTCCGGATAGCCCGATGTTGTGATGTTGTGATGTTGTGATATTCTCATACTATGAAGCTCAAAAGCTGTAGCATTTGGCTCCTCCATACATATACATATGCATTGCAACAAAGTATATCGCCTCTGCTGTCTGGAGGCTCCACATCTCCCATGTCGTCATTGGTGAGATTTGGCTCTTTGATCTCCAGGGCTGCCTAGAAGAGCTGGACCGGCATCCCCGACGGCTCAATCTTGTCCGTATTGTCCCTACGTTGTTGGTCTAGATCGGCAGAGGGGGAAAGTCTGACTCTGATCTTTCCAGAGTGACCAATACGCAGAATACCAGGTACTCGGACATAAACTGCACTTATGATTCATATCTTGTTCCTGCATGAAGCATAACTTACTCTGTACATTGTACTTGATACATACATCGAAAGATAAAAGAGCTGTGGATCTGTGGATTCTATGGAAAAATCAAAAAATCCGAGTCTCCACGTAAAGAAACGAAAAGATAAAAAGAATTAAAAGAATTAAAAAAGAATTACCTGAATTGAAATGAAAAAAAAAAAAAAGGGAAGAGAAAAAAAACCCAAACCGACAAACAGAGCAAAAGAAAAACATCTCTCCTTCTCCGACTCTCCTTCCAATACCACTACTCCCTTATAACCTTGGAATCCTCTACGCAATGAATTAACTCCAATGATCGTACTTGTTATATCTTCCTCTCATTCTCAATCAATTAAAGTTGCCTGGCAGCTTGATCTTCAATGGTTACTGGGTCTGTGTTGCTGACATGAGTTGGGATCACCCTGTCCACAGGTATGCATTCTCCCTTGATGGAACCCCCTTGTGGAGGTGTCACATTGTAGAGCCCTCTCTTTTTTTATTTTTACAATCCATACTATATGCCTATGTGAAAAGAAGACGCTCATGGATTCGTTTATGTTCAGCTTCAACTATCCGAACGGTGAACCTCAAACTCCGACGAGGACTCCGAACACCTTTGACTCGTTTCACACCCCAAAACTCGAATCCAGCTTCTTTGACCCTCGGGTCACCTGGGATACCTCCGACCCATATGCCTCCAGCCCAGAGCTCCTCCGCACACCGCAAAAGTTCGGTCTAGGCTCGTCGAATTCGCAGAACGGCCACAATGGGGAGACTACAGGCTACAGGGGGAGGTCCTCGGACCAGACCGATACGGCCAGACGGATTCGCCCGGTGAAGCCTCTTCCGAATATGGGCGAGGATTACCCTCGGACAGTTGGATCGGCCAAGTCAGCAGCCTCAATGCAAACCCCGCCGCCGACAAGTGCATCGAGACGGAAAATCCCCGAGTTTGACCAGCCGGAGGGAAATACACAGGGAGCAACGCCGGGCATGGGAGGTCATTTGGAAACACCCAGTCGTCTTCTCGGAGCCTCCCCTCGAATGTTTGGCAATCTCCAGTCGTCGCCCGATCTTTTTCAACTAGCTTCATTGGATCCCACGAGCTCGCCTTTCTTCCCACAGCAACGACTGTTCTGGGATAATGATCTAGACAATACAGCGAGCGAGGTTCCCTTACCCAGCAACGGTAACAATTCCAATGCCCGTCAGACCTTTACAAACACACACCACATCCCCCAATTACCAACCATTAGTGGTTCACTTGATATACCCGACTTTGGCAACGGTTTTGGAATTTCAGCACCACCACCCACTGATGCTGCCCTATTTCCTGCCCCATTCTCTACCTCTCCTCGGCTCCCGGTCACCAAGGCGGAGGATCCAGCTCTGTTTCTCAGCTCCCCTGCCCGGAGATTCGGAGGGCCTCAACTTACACCAGAGACACGGTCTCTTCGTGGCCTTCGACAGCCCTATCACCACCAGGCAGAAGAATCAAGACGGGAGGAGCTTATCCGTGCACAAGCACCAAATAGCCACCGATCCGATCCTTTCACTACGCTTCCGAGCGAGAGTGAAGAGGAAGATGACGACTACACACCGAGGGGAATACGACCAGGTCTCACCCGCAGCGTGACCCACCACGGCCTGTCTAGCTCATCCCGGCCGGTCAGTCAAGCCGGAGGCTTGATGGCATCCACTAGCGGAATTCGAAAGAGCCCATGTAAAGGGCGTTCGTCTCCAGCAAAACCCATGCGTCCAGCCCCGATGACACGCTCTAGTTCAATGGCCGCTGGCTCCTTAACGCGCTCGTCGTCTGTGGTGCTTCGTATCGGTCGAGATGGCCGCGCAAAGGCTGAAATGGAGCCAGTCAGTGAGGCCCCCACGGGCTTGACCGATCCCCTGACCGGGATTGACCTGGATGGCTCTACAACGGAGAGCGAATCAGATCCGGCTGAGTTCTCGGAATATCCCGTGTTGCACCGCGCTCAGTCGTCCTTTTCACTCTATGACAGCTCAAGGCGTCCACTATCCCGAAGTGATTCGGGCTCCCGACCTCCTTCAAAGGGCTCCTACGCTTCCACAGTCGGCTCATCACACTCAGGTCGACTGTCGCCCTGGGCTGGCTCTTCTAGGGGAGCCGGGCGAACAACGTATCGTGGATCTCCTGATATTAAGCGGACACCCAAACGGCATTCGTCTCTGCTGCACTCAGACTCGACCTATACTCGGAGTAGCGTGGCATCAGACCTGTTGCCTGGGGAGGACGAGGAAAGTGGTGATGCTCAATCCGCGCTCCGCCAGGTTCTTAAAGAACGCGGCCGGGGACCAAGACCCGCCACGAACGCGTTTGGCAACCGACTTTCTCGGTCCTCACACACCTTCACTCATCTCCGCTCATCACCACCCCGCCTTGGCAGTGATTTTGACATCCATCCCCGCCACAACGCTTCTCCCACAACCTTGACCGACCCTGATCTTACAACCCCAAGTACAGACCGTCACAGCAACCCCAGTAACGGTACACGGTGTGTCTGCCGCTCGATGGATAACGGTGGCCATCTCATGATTCAATGGTGAGTTCCAGTGTCCCTCGGTCTTGGTTCCGAAGTCGATTGAACTAACTTTCTCAAGTGAATCGTGTACACACTGGCTGCATACCAGATGCGTTGGATTGGAGCGTGCAAATCTGCCCTCGGTCTATGTCTGCGTCTTTTGTGCTCAAACACCATCCCGACAAAACCGTGCCCGAACAACTTATGTTCCCACGGGGCAAGCCCCTCCCTCTCCCTTGGCCCACAAGTCATTGCGCTTCCGGTAAACTTGATGCGTTGGCTACCGTCTTGGATGCATA
The DNA here is from genome assembly GCF_028827035.1 of Penicillium chrysogenum. Taxonomy (NCBI): domain Eukaryota; kingdom Fungi; phylum Ascomycota; class Eurotiomycetes; order Eurotiales; family Aspergillaceae; genus Penicillium; species Penicillium chrysogenum. The sequence continues at coordinate 110,506 of NW_026622749.1, read as the reverse complement.
TATGTCTTGAAAAGACCGGTGTCTCTTGATTTCTTTTGTGATTCCTCCTCCTCCCCCAACTGGGTTCTTTTATACTCTGCATTAGCCGGGCCACCCTGCCCTATTCCATAATTGCCCTTCTGTGACCCCATTGCCCCTTTATGATACCTATGTACTATTCCCTCACGACCCCTGGACAAAACCAGAATAGAATCATTTCTATACTTCTCCGCACATCTTATATTGTTAGTGTCGTAGCCTGCAGAACTCCCCACATATCGGGGTAGCGAACCGGTCTCGGGTGAGGAGCCGGCCCGGCGCTTGCCTGTGTGTCCGACGCCAACCTTGGAAGAACCCCCCGACTTATTTAGTTTCGGAATATCCCATCGCTTCTTATTGCTCCATCTACCTCTCAACATTACGCTTATCCAAGTTTTAGTCAACCCTCGGCCTGTTTAGAATAGGCCTACAACAATCCCTATCAGGTACCGGTGGATATTGTATAGATCGGGCTACAGTCGGATTGATTGGTCGATCCACACTTATCGGCTCACCGCCCTTTGTATCGAGAGGGCGCTTTTCTCCCCGCGGAGTCATATTGCCCTCTTTTTTTTTTTTTCTATATTTCTGCGCACCATTCACTCTCTTTGGTTTCTTTCCAGTCGTTTTTGATCCGTCATTCACTTACTCCAATGTCTGCCTCTCTCCCTGGCAGTCGGGACCTGCCCGCGTCGCAATATGACCTGAAGACCTACTGGGGTCGCGTGCGCCATGCCGCCGACATTGCTGATCCTCGGTAAGTCTAAGAGATTGGTAGCATTAAGAGGGTTGCACAGCATATACTGAACATGCAAACTACATTAGAACCCTTTTTGTTTCGTCCACCGGTCTTGAAAGCGCCAAGAGCCTTATTGCTTCTTACAAGCAGAACCGCATCCCAGCCATGACACCGGAGTTGTGGTCAGCGAAGAAAGTGGTTGATGCGACATTGCACCCTGGTATGGGCTCATTATCTCCCATAAAATAGCCATTGGCTGATATAGAATCGACCAGATACCGGAACGCCCGTTTTCCTGCCATTCCGCATGTCCGCCTACGTGCTCTCAAACTTGGTCGTCACAGCAGGCATGTTGACCCCAGGATTGCAGGTGAGCGCCTCTTTACCCATATCTGGACATATATACTTCTGAATATATACTGACAATATAGACAACCGGCACTCTCCTCTGGCAAATCGGTAACCAGTCCCTCAACGTCGCCGTCAACAACGCCAACGCCAACAAATCTACCCCCCTCTCCTTGTCGCAAATCGGCAAGTCATACCTCATGGCCGTCTCAGCCTCCTGCTCTGTCGCAGTTGGTCTAAACGCCCTCGTCCCCCGCCTCAAGAGCGTCTCCCCAAACACCCGCCTCATCCTCTCCCGTCTCGTCCCTTTCGCGGCCGTCGCCAGCGCCTCTGCCCTGAACGTCTTCCTCATGCGAGGCGAGGAGATTCGTCAGGGTATTGATGTCTACCCCGTCCTGTCAGAGGCTGAGCGTGCCAAGCGGGAACTCAACGAGGATGCCGAGCCAATTCAGAGTCTCGGAAAGAGCAAGAAGGCTGCTACTCTTGCCGTCGGTGAGACGGCTATCTCCCGTGTCCTGAACGCTACACCTATCATGGTCCTACCCCCGCTTATCCTCGTCCGTCTCGAGAAGACGAACTGGCTGCGTGCCCGTCCCCGCATGGTTATGCCCATTAACTTGGCGCTTATTCTGGGTACTTCGATCTTTGCGCTGCCACTTGCGCTCGCTGCGTTCCCGTCTCGCCAGGCGATTAGTGTTAATAGCCTTGAGGAGGAGTTCCAGGGCCGTGGCGGTGATCAGGGTATGGTGGAGTTCAATCGCGGAATGTAAGTTTTTTGTCTTCGGTGTTTCGCAGCGTGCATATCACATTGTCTTTGCATAGGTCAAAGAATATATAGATTCGGTTTCTGTTCATAAATTTCAATCCTGTTGTCCTTATAGACCGTTCAATATAGGACAGGTGCCAACCTGCCCTTGAGAATCCGCTCAGCCCGCTCCGCAATATCCAGCAATTCGTCATCCTCCCAACGCCGGCCCATCAGCTCCAAGCCAACAGGAACACCAAGCACTGAAGACGCAGTCTTAGGGCTCCGTCCAGCTATGTCTCCCACGTTAGTCCAATCCCAAACATCGAGTCGGATCACCTACCGGGAATACAAATAGCGGGCCTCCCCGTCAACGCAGCCAAAACACCATTCCGTCCAGACTGCTGCTTCGCACCGATCTTCACAGGAAGCTGTGTCTGGTGCGGATATACCAACACGTCGATATTATACCTATCGAAACATTCTTTCACAGTCTCTTTGAGCGCAGCGATAAACTCCAGTCGACTTCGATATGCCTCACTCGTCAGTGAAAATGTCTCAGGATCCTCTAGTGCTGCAGAGAAAACGTGTGTCATGGCTTGTAGATCGAACTCGCCGCTCTGGGCAATGGATTCCAGTGATCGGTGCTGTGTTGACGAAACCAGTGCTGACTGCAAGAACTCGTCGAGATAGTGCTTGAACTCGAAAGCCTGTGTATCGCCCTTCGCAAACAGGGTCCCATAACTCCAGTCCGCATGACTAGATGGGGCGATTGGTACGAAGGTGATATTTGCATCTTGTTCCTGTATAGAATCTAGACTCGACCGGATGATCTCCTGCACGATCTGGTTCTCGGCGATATACTCCACTTCCACAGTTCCATCTGCATGGATTTCAGGCTGGAAATAAGCCTCCAAGATTCCAATTCGGACTTGATGACCAGTCCGAGGTATCGATTTAGATACTTCCATAGCATCCCCATCTCCCCCGTCCAGCCCCTTCATAACCCCATACAAAATCCTCACATCCCCAACACTCCTCCCCATCGGCCCGGCAACATCCTGTGTCTGGGAAACAGGCACAATCCCCACACACGATACCCTCCCCGTCGACGGCCGGAACCCCACAATCCCACATGCAGACGCGGGCGACCGCAGCGAGTTCATCGTGTCTGTCCCGCACCCCGCGAGCCCGAGGTTCGCCGCTAGCGCTGCGCCTGTCCCGCCAGAGGATCCGCCCGGTGTGCGGGTCTTGTCGTATGGGTTCAGCGTTTGTCCGCCGAGTGAGGAGAGGGTTATTCCTTGCAGGGCGAATTCGTGGAGGTTGGCCTTTGCTAGGATTATTGCTCCTGCGGCGCGTAACTGGGAGACGACTTCGCTGTCGTCTTTTGTACGTAGGTTTTGCAGGGCTTGGACGCCTGCGCTTGTTGGTAGATCTGCTGTGCTGTAGTTGTCTTTCAGGATTATGGGCACGCTGTGTAATGGTGGGAATGGTTTATTGGTTTGGTTGTATGTGAGTGTTTCGGTGGCTTTTTCTATGGCGGTTTCTAGGGCTGCGCTGTTGATGGTGATGAGGGCTTTGAGTGTCCCGTTATGCTGCATGATTGCTTCGAGATATTTGGTTACCAGCTTCGGGCCGATGGAGGGGTCTGTACGGAGCAGTTGATGGAATTTGGAGATTGTCATCTCTTCTGCTTGACATGCTGGAGAGTCCATGTTGAGTCATGGATTGGAGAGCCCTGGAGGGGTATTGGAGTTTCCCCGAATGTGCATGTAGTGTGATCCACGCAATTCACGCCATAAATATGCAATTCGATTGAGTAAAGTCTTGCTAATGCAGGGTTTGCCCGCTGGATTGGCAGATGTTAATTGTAAATGGAAGTGAGCCTGTAACTTCTATATAAACCCCCCACGGTGCATGCGGCCTCGGCTTACTCCGCTCCGGTGTATACAAAAGAGACCAAGACGAAAGGGGTAAAAGAGTCCCTATACAGATCTGAGAAGAGTGAGAAAATTGAAACGGAACACATATATACACCCATACGAAGGTGGACGCCATAAACAATCAAATGGTATAATCATCCAGACTTAGCCTAAACCCTCCAGGGCTCCCAAAGCCGGATTCCATAAACGAGAAAAGCAGAAGTAACCGACGCCTTTAAGAATGGGATAGAAAGATAGATAAAGCAAATAAAGTAAAACCGGATAGCATCAGAGGACAGGTCCCTCAAAAGATACATGCAGCGGTCAAGGGCCAAGGGTCCAATGCCCCTGCCATGTGTCACAAAGAACGAAGCATGAGATGACACCTGCAGGAGTCGAGGGGAAACCCAGGGACCGCAACGCAAATTAAGAAAGAAGAGAAAAGAAAAGAAACATCGTGATCATGATTTTCCCGAAGTGCAAACACCATTCCGTCCCGCGATAGAGAAAAAGATTACCCTCAAGATATGAGCCTTCTATCCATAACTGGATCCTGTTCACGCCGGTGAATTCCCTTCTGATGCCGTTGAAAAAAATAAAAAGCCGGATAGTGGCCACTGTATCTGTGCAAACTGGATCTGAATCCTAGGTGCGTGCTTGTCGTTGCAATCCTTGGCCGATCCGGTAGGCTTCCGTGCCATCATCGACGAGTGTCTCCTTGAACCACGGGTGCTTCAACGCCTCCTTTGCAGTAATCCGGTTCTTGGGATCGTACACAAAGATCTGTTGCAACAAATCCAGGAATGAACGGTTGAATGGTGTGTTTGTAGGGATGAACTCCTGTGGTGGACGAAATCAGTCAAAAAGCCCCATAAGCAGCTATGCGGGACACTTACCGTCAAAGGCTTCATCGCGCGCACATACTTCCGCGAGGCCCGGGTAGTTTCGGCGCTGGGATAGTCGATCTTGCTCCGGTTGAAGTACCTGGTAAAAGTTAGTTCCCGTTACAGAAAGATTGAAGAGGACATATTTACTTGGAAGCAGAGTTGCTACTACTGCCACCGCCTCGGCCTGCCATGACTTTCTTCACCAAAGCGGTGTCGATTCGACTGCCAATGACGGCTTCCATCATCGCCAGGTGTTCCAGGTTGTCGTGTGTCTGGAACAGGGCGTCTCCCGTGTAGAATTCCACCAAGATACACCCAATACTCCAGATATCACATGGGAAGCTCCAGCCCAGGTTCAAGATGATTTCCGGGGCCCGGTAATGACGGGTAGAGACGACAGATGAGTGGTATTCGTCATCGAAGGTCGCCGACCCGAAGTCGATGAGTCGGATTTCACCGTCGAGGAGAACGCGGCGCTGACGCGCGCTACGAGTTGTGGCTTGGGAAGAGGATGGTATAGTGCGGTTGTAAGTGAAGGTTTGGTAGGCGCTGCTGACGAGGAGGATGTTTTCGGGTTTAAGGTCGGTATGGATAAGGTTTAGGTCATGAAGGACTAATAGGTCAGTGGCCTGAGATATAGATATAGAAGTGTTGGAGAACTTACAAGCAACACTTGTGAACAGCTGCCGGGCAAACTGCTGGATATGGCTGCTCGGGAATGGCACAAAGCCATTCCCCTTGAGGAAATCAAATACGCTTTGTCCTAGTAGATCAGTGACAATGCAAATGTGATTCCGGAAGTCGAAACAGTCCCGAAGGTGGATGCACTTGTTGCGGTTGTGTTTGTCGTTCGAAGCCAGAGTTGACAAGACTCGCAGCTCGATCCGAGATGCGTCGCGATACTTTTGGATCGAGCGTATGATTTTGACCGCACAGCGAGACTTTCGCTGCTTGTCGAAGGCTTCGACAACTTTGCCGAACGTGCCTTGGCCTAGGAGTTTAATCACAGAGTCTCGAGAGGAGTTAGCATAGTCAACAACATACTAGAGGATATCTCTACCCACATCGATCTGTCAATGGCGTGTCGGGTGTGACAATGTAATGGCCGTCGTCGTCATCGAACTTCCTGTTCTGGGAACTGGTGTACTGATCGGGTAAGTCTTGTCAGCTTTGCACGAAAAAAAAAAGGGTACAGATAATAAACTCACATCACGAACGACCGGCACAGGGACATCCTTGGCTTTGATCGGCGGCTTTGGGGGTGGGACATAACTCAGGAAAGCATCACCTGCGGTCTCCAACTCTCGTCGCTTCTGCTCGTCGCGGGTGGATTTCCGAGTGGCGCGTTTCCGCTTGTTACCGACAGAGCCATCCTCATAGTAAACACCATTGCTCGCCCCGGAACTGCCCTGTGAACCAAGCGACGTTGGAGCGGTTGTGTGCAAGGATGCGGTTCGATCGGTCGACAAGGACGTGACGGAGGATTCCTCGCCGTAATGCTGGGGATTGATTGAAAAGGACGGGCGGTCATAGTGGCCCAGGTCATAGGCGGTATCAATTCCCGTCCGTCGCCTCTTTCCAGCGGGCTGAGGAGCCGCAGGAGGTGGTCTGGCAGAAGTAGTGACATGAGAAGCCGCGGCACCATTGGATGGCTCTGGACCAGGACTGTCATCAATCACAATGACTTCCTTGGGAAGGCCATTCTTGTAGAACTCGGTCCAGTCTGGTTTCTTTCTCCGACCCCCAACGGAGGGAGCCGCACTAGAGCCGCTCTGGTGGGTCATAGCGGACGGAGTTGTTGTCGCGGGAGGAATTCGCGGAGGTTGGGTGTAGGGAAGGGTGGTCGTTGTCGGAGAGGGGACGGAAATGGCGTAGGGATTCGCGAGGCGAGTTCCTGCCGCGGTCGAAGTCGGGTAGGAGGTGTTCGGTTGATACGAAGGGTGGTGAGGATATCCGTAAGCCTGATGATGAGAAGGATGTGTTGCAGTAGCCGTAGACGGGGTGGACATTGTGCACGAAGGTATCCCGTCACACGAACGGTATGAAGGTTATGGAAAGAAGATTGGTCTAATATGTGACCGATAGTTGATGTCGCGCGTCAGTCTTCCTCGATGGAGACGAGGGGTCTCAAGGCAGGACTAGCCAGCCAGGGAGAAACCTAGCCAGAGATTGAGGTTGACAAGCGTGTCCGGAAGGAGATCTCTGGAGACGTGGAGATGACGAGCTGAGGCGGGAGGGAAAGAGAAATTTCAAATGCGTTGCATTTCCTCGACAATTTGAAGACAAGGAAGTAGAGCAAAGATCATTGGAGAAGTTGGCGACATCTGCGGTAAACGAGGTGGGGAGGGAAAGGCCTGGAGGCAAAGATGAGTGATGATGGAAGAGTCGGAGAGTTGGGACCCGTTGCCGATCAACGTGAATTTGGGATTTTGGGGGATTCTGTATGATTATCGACTATTATATTAAGTACTCTAGGTATAATCGTTGCCTGGCTTTCTAATTCATTTAGTTAATTTAGTTAATTCATGCTTCTTGACTGTTTACATTGTTCTTTTGGTTCTTCAGGTCTCTAAATCATTCAATACCTATGTTATACGCCATTCGCCTATTCTTATACAGTCAGAGAGGCCCATGCGCTTCTAGGGAGAAAAGGCGGGATATTATCGCCTCATTCCAATACAGCCATGAATGTAATTAAAAGGATATAAAGTCTTAGAGGGGCGTTGAGGGGTCTTGAGGGTCCGAAATGGAGTATCGCGTCCAAGCCCTGGCTTAGCCGAATCCAGTCCACAAGGGAGAACCTCGATGGGTGAGAATATCAGGTATACCAAGAATACCAAGAATACCAAGATCAAATGATATATAGCAGACATTATCCTAGGAAATCTTAGGGAATCCCAGGAAATCGCCGATATCAGGACTCTCCCCGTATACCACCTGACCTCCATTCCAACTGAGTCAGCATCTGGATTTGCCCACCTGGGAAATACGCAAGCCCGTTGCGTATAGGTTTAATATAGAAAAGCCGATGAACTGGTCATCAACAGGCTATTGGTTTGAATTTGAATATGAATAGAACAAAATGGGAGAGAAAGGGTTGTATAGAGACTACGGCAAGAAGACTTCATTATATATCAATGGAACACATCCTCGCAATCTCTCTATATATATAAAGGTCGTCTAGTCAATGCCTATTAGGCTACAATTCTTATATCGATGCATATAATTCCTAATCCCCGAGTAAGAGCTATCTAAAGATGAGGCAATTCAGAAGTAGGCACAAGTACATATGTAGATACTAGTTAACACCAGTCATAGACAATACAGGCATCATAGTAATGTCTTTGACCGTTGCCTTGGCCCTGAACAATTCGTATTGCCTGGTCTAGTCTGTGGTAGGAAGTGTAGAAAGTGGCGATCTCACCAGGACCAGAGTTATATCCCGGAGAATCAGATACTCATAACAGCCATATTGATCTAATCCATAAGCAAGTCCCATTCATTGCCTGGCTAGTACGTGTAGCCAGAGGGAAACACATCCAACACCAAGAGAATGGGAATTTACTAAGTTCTCCTCTCAAACATGTATGCTCAACTTATAGTTGAATGGAATTAAAGATCATGGCCTGACAACCTGACAACCCCCCATAAGCCAGCCAACGCCACCATACACACGAGAATGCAAGAACTCCTGATGCCCCGGAGTCACAGGGCTCCCATAGGACAAAAAAAAAAAAAAAAAGGAAATTAGGGGCACAAGAAAATAAGATTACAAACATTTATGACCTGGTCAAATTCGATCCCGATCCTCTTTGGGGTCCTTCAAGTAACCTCTCTGCACATGTCGGGTCGCCCGTCCATCCGCCTCCAGCATAAACAAAATATCCCTGACCTGAATACCCATCCCCTTTTCTTGATCTTCACGCCATATTCCGAGGCGACGCTGATTCTGACTGGGTGTGGATTCGCCAGCACCGGTCTTTTCAGGGTCGGCGGTGGGTGTGGATGGAGTCGGACGCGAAGGGGACGAGAATCCACTGGCTTTACCGCCGGGCTTCAACCATGAGTATGACTTTTTGGCGCCGAACATACTGCGACCACCCCCCGACAAAGCCATACGCGCCGTCGCCACGGACTGTGCATGCTGTTGGGCTTCGGTCGCTTTGGAATCCTGCATCTTTTTCGCTTCCTTTTTGCTCATTGACTTTTTGTCGAGAGTAGGCGCCCTTTCGCCGAGCGGCGTCGAGGGTGCAGATCCTGGATCGACGGAATCGCCTCGACCAGCCTCATCAAGGATGGCATTGCTGTTGCGTTTGGCACGTTTTGCTGCGCGCCTTTCCTCTTGCGAACTCTCCCGGTGGATGAATGCTCTGTATCTGGCCGCATTGGACTTTGCGCTGGAAGATTCAATGGTAGCATGAGGACCTGTCAAAGTAATTAGTACCAAGTCAACTGAGTGGGCATGATGGGCAAACTCGTACGTTTCACAGGGGTTTGAGCGCTCCCCGTAGCCTGCCCAAGGGGTTTCGCGACATCTTTCCACTCTGTGGGAACCACGCCATGAGAATGCGCGCGGCGACTTCGAGCAAGAGTCGACGCGTAGTCGATGACACCCCTGAATCTTTCTTCGGTGGCAATAGATAGAAGATTCAGTATGTCCACAAGAGGAGCACCTTCCTGATTGAGAATTGTCTGACCAGTGCGCACCACGGAAGAGCCATCCGGACCAGTAACTTCAATCGGCTGTGGTCTGCCAGGTACAGGATGGAAAAGGCCCTCCGAGGGAATCCGAACACCTAGGTCAAAGCCTCGCTTCTGGAGCTTCTGTTCGAGAAGTTTTGTGATCAAGAACGGTTCTTGGATGTGATACTGTGCTCGCCTTGCTGCGATAGTGTCCTCCCGAGTCGGTTCATTAGGATCTTTGAAGGGAACATGCGCCTGAGAGGATGGGCCGGCAAAAGAGTCCTGCGTGATCGCCGGTTTGATTTGAGGCAAATCACCGAAGCTGGTCGAAGCGGAGGGAGTGCCCGGGGCAGAGCCTTGAGACGTGAAGGAGGTGTTGATAGGTGGTGGATATTGAGCCTGTGATCCTCGGTGGGGAGGCTGCGCCTGCGCATTCTGCCCTGAAAAGCTCTGTGTGAGAAATGCTTCCTCTTCCCTCACATCGATTCCAGATGACGCTAGGACATCTGTCAGCTCAGCAGCATCTGTGTTTTTGTCCACTGGACGAGAAGGAGGACCCATGGTCCCGGGAGGAGCGGGGGCAGGTGTCGCCGACGTGTTCATGTTCATGTTCATGTTCATCGGGGCTCCGTTCATTGGGGATGGATTTTGTGGTAGCTGTACCGCGTTGAAGCTCGGGGAACCGTAAGGCGACTGTGTTTGAGAAGGCGGCAGAGGAGAGAGGCGAGGTCGTTTGGATGGAGGGGGTGCAGCGCCTCCGTTCACAGGGGATGCTACCGAGTTGGGGGATGGGGACGAGACAGGTGGGGAGAAAGGTTGGGAGGAAAACTGCGGCGGTGGCGGGGGTGCCTGCTGCTGTGGATGCCGAGCCTGTGCCATTGTGACTGCCGAGTGAGAGCAAAATTGAATTCCAGATGAGATAAAGGCTATTGCGCCGAGCCGTTGTAGCCTTGCAGATGAATCGAGGTCCACGCGTGGCCGTTAAACTGAGCGGATTGCTCGCACCACCAGCTTCCACCACCTTTGACCATCTCAATATTGAATTCTAACCATATACGCGACACTTGAATCGTAAAATAGTAGACTCCAGCGCAAAAGTAACCGTAATCGGGGAGACTGTGATGCGTGATGTGGTAAGGAGCTTCCTAGGTGGTCGAACTCTGCTCCGCGGATCGCGACACACGTGACTAAGCTTGACTAAGCTCTCCAAATCTGCGGGTGTCTGCTGCGAAGGTGATCACTGTTCTATTGAATCACGTCCAATCTTTACAGGTGCATTGACATCTGCTTTGATACCTGGAGCAGCTGCATCCACTATAGCTTTTGTTGCGCAAAGGCATGGGTGTTGCGCTAAGCTCATATTGACATCTTGGGCTTTATCGTGCGACGCGGGTTCTAGTACCCTGAAACTAGGCTTCTCAAACTCATACGAAATCCGTCGATCTCCTGACACCTTGCTCAATTAATTCTTGACACAATGACATCCAAGCGCAAAGCTTCAGCGATGGGAGCGGCTGTTGACGATGAGCCCGTTGACCCATCAGACGAACTGGCATTCTATTGCCTCGGCGGCGGCAATGAAGTTGGACGGAGTTGCCACATCCTGGAATACAAGGGCAAGACAGTGATGGTAAGACTCTGCTGGGACAATGAATGAAGTCGCAGATACTAACCCCCTTGGCTTCTGTAGCTTGATGCGGGCATGCACCCGGCGAAAGAAGGCTTCTCCGCACTTCCTTTCTTTGATGAGTTCGATCTGAGCACAGTGGATGTTCTTTTAATCAGCCAGTACGTGCATCTCTCTTTTATTTTACATATTATACGGAACCATGGCAAGCATCACTGGACACACATGAGGCACCTGGGTCACTTGGCAATCTACTGCCCTCAGCTGCCTCAATGGAAGAACACACTCCGCTGCATATATATGAAAAGCCCAATACAATTCAATGTCATGCATATATTTCTTGTATCACTGTACCTTATTGAGTCTCGAATCTGAGCGCTTTCTCCTTCAGCGCGTTTGTTTATGGTTATCACAGTTGACTAACGGTATGATCTGTATAGTTTCCACGTTGACCATTCTTCCGCTCTCCCATACGTTCTCAGCAAGACAAATTTCAAAGGAAGAGTCTTCATGACCCCGGCAACCCGGGCAATCTACAAATGGCTCATTCAAGACAATGTCCGAGTCAGCAACACATCTTCTTCCTCCGATCAACGTACTACGTTATACACCGAGCGTGATCACTTGTCAACGCTCCCCATGATTGAAACCATCGACTTTTACACAACACATACGATCAATGGAATTCGTATTACCCCGTATCCCGCTGGGCATGTTCTCGGAGCCGCCATGTTTAAAATTGATATTGCGGGACTTGTGACTTTGTTTACAGGAGGTGTGTCTGCCTTGTTATATCCCTTGTCATCTACATATTATCACTCAAATTGCTAACCAACCGGCTAGACTACTCTCGCGAGGAAGACAGACATTTGATCCCCGCCGCGGTGCCCAGTGGCACGAAGATTGATGTTCTCATCACAGAATCTACATTCGGTATTTCATCTAATCCGCCTCGACTAGAACGCGAGGCCGCTTTGATGAAGTCAATCACGGGTATCCTCAACCGCGGAGGTCGGGTTTTAATGCCTGTTTTCGCTCTCGGCCGTGCCCAAGAGCTGCTTCTTATCCTTGATGAATATTGGGAAACTCACCCAGAACTCCAGAAATTTCCTATCTACTACATCGGAAACATGGCACGACGATGCATGGTCGTGTACCAGACATATATCGGTGCCATGAACGATAATATAAAGCGGCTCTTCCGGCAGCGTATGGCCGAGGCTGAGGCCAGCGGCAATAAGAGCGTGAGTGTCGGACCTTGGGATTTCCGATTCGTCCGAAGTCTTCGCAGCTTAGAGCGTTTCGATGATGTTGGAGGGTGTGTCATGCTTGCCTCCCCCGGTATGTTGCAGACGGGAACAAGCCGTGAGCTGCTGGAAAGATGGGCACCGAGTGACCGCAACGGCGTCGTCATGACCGGTTACAGCGTTGAAGGAACCATGGCTAAGGGATTGCTCAATGAACCTGATCAGATTCCGGCTGTCATGTCCAAGGTTTCCACTGGGCATGGCCGTGGTCGTGTTCCTGGGGTGAATGACGAGGATCAAAAAGTCATGATCCCTCGTCGTTGCACTGTTGACGAGGTCAGCTTTGCAGCCCACGTTGATGGCGTTGAAAATCGTACTTTCATAGAGGAGGTAGCAGCACCGGTTGTGGTAAGTGTGACGTGCGCGGTCTATTTGAAATATTACTGACCATCCCAAGATCCTCGTTCACGGCGAAAAACATCAGATGATGAGGCTGAAGTCGAAGCTTCTCAGCCTTAACGCAGATAAAGCCGTCAAAGTCAAAGTCTACACCCCAGCAAACTGTGATGAAGTTCGCATTCCTTTCAAAAAGGACAAAATTGCCAAGGTCGTTGGCAAGCTCGCAGAGGTTGCGCCTCCATCAGAGAATGACGATTCCCAGCTCATGGCTGGAGTCCTAGTTCAAAACGGGTTTAACTTGTCGTTGATGGCCCCCGACGATCTACAGGAGTACGCGGGCTTGACAACTACGACTATTACTTGCAAGCAGCATATCACTCTTAGCTCTGCGAGCATGGACTTGATCCGATGGGCCCTCGAGGGAACTTTCGGGGCCATTGAAGAAGTTGGAAATAGCAAGAAGACCGAGGCCAACAGCAATAACGACCTAGTTACTGACGACACCCCAAAGCAAGAGGACGCCGACGAGGAGATCCCATCAGACGAGATGCAGACATTCCTTGTCCTGGGATGTGTGTATCTTCGCCATCACTCGCGCACCCGCGAAGTTGAGTTGGAATGGGAAGGTAATATGATGAACGACGGAGTGGCCGATGCAGTTATGGCTGTCCTGCTCACAGTCGAAAGCAGCCCAGCCTCCGTAAAACGTATGAATTCCTTAAATTTCCCACCTGTTTACTTATGCTAACTACCACGGTTCTAGAATCGTCCAAAAACAAGCACCACCATCATCACCATGACGATGAGGATATGGAGATCCCGTCACTTCCAAACCCTCATGCTCAATCTGGACCCCAAGAGCGGCTTGCTCGTATGCTGATGATGCTCGAGGCCCAATTCGGCGGCGATAACATTGGCCCCATTGAGCGCCCGCGTGTCCCGGCTGATCTCGCACTCGGCCCACAAGAAGATAGCAAAGAGATGAACGAAGAACGAATTGCCGACATTGAGGCTGCGGAGCTGGATCGTCTTATCACAATGGGTGTTCCTGTCCCTGGCATTGAGATCAGGGTGGACAAGCATATTGCCCGTGTATGGCTTGAGGATCTGGAAGTCGAGTGTGCGAACGCTGTCCTGCGAGACCGCATTCGTGTTGTAGTTGAACGGGCCATTGAGACCGTCGCTGGCCTGTGGGCAGATAGCTCGATTCATCAGGATGCGACGCTTAGTGGCTCTGCCAACGGGCAAAAGGGAATCGAACTGGCTGATAGGAAGAAAGCGGCTGCCCTTGAGGCTCATGCTTGATCTCATGTACTTGTATAATAATGAAATGACCCATCATCCACATGGTTTAACTTGACTTTCTTTCCCATCTGCTTTGTAATCTGATGTTTCTTCCAAGGTTCTGCTAGTTATTTTTTATGCAAATGAAATTGATTAAATAATTGCACATTGCAAGGCCATGAGAGTGGAGCTTGGGATTAGATAGTCATAGAGTGCCTCTATAGTGAGGCAAAAACCTCCTTCATAATTTTCTCCAGGGTGTCAACAATGATATCGATCTCCTCTTTTGACACGATGTAAGGCGGCGCGAGCACAAGATGATCGCCTTTAATTCCATCCACAGTACCGGAGCAGCCATATAGCGAGACGCTGTGCTCCGGCTGTAGACCCTTCTCCTGGATCTTATTAGACAGACCATGCTTGGGGTCAAACGGTTCTTTCGTGGCCTTATCTTTGACAAATTCAAGCTATAAAGAGTTAGCTACACGCTGTGTCCTCCGGTCGTGCGGTATCGATTATAGGGATATGAAACTTACACCCCAGAACAATCCCTTTCCACGAATATCTCCTACGTGAGGATGACTCTCGAATCGTTGCTTCAACTGTGTCTCAAGGTAGGCACCCATGGTCCGAACATTATCCACAAGTGACTGTTCCTGAATAGTCTTTTGCACAGCAAACGCAGCAGCACATGAGATCGGATGGCCTTGGTATGTCTGTCCGTGGCGGAACTGCCCGGTGCCTTTGTCCATCATCTGCACAATAGAGTCACTGATCAAGACGGCCGACACAGGCGCGTAGCCACCACCCAGACCCTTTGCAATGGTCTGGATATCGGGAACAATATCCTCTTGCTCCCAGGCATGCAAGGTGCCGCAACGGCCCATGCCGCTCATAATCTCGTCAAGGATCAAGAGAGCGCCGTGCTTCTCGCAAACGGCTTTCATTGCACGAAAGTACCCTGGTACTGCGGGGACACAGCCGAGAGCCTAATGAGTATAAGTCGGCTGACCTGGTAGTGTGTAGTTCAGATAGGAAGTCATACCGCGCCGACAACCGGCTCCGCGACGAATGCGCACACAGTTTCGGGTCCGACACGTTGGAATTCAGCATCTAGCTCGGCTGCTAGACGTGCTACGTAGTCTGCATCAGACTCGCCGTCCCTTTTCCCACGGTATGCATAGCATGGAGAAACATGGGACACGTTCTTGGAGAGAAGTGGCTCAAATGGCTGCCGACGCTGAACATGGCCACCGACTGAAAGGGCGCCTAGCGTGGTACCGTGGTAGGATGGGAGACGTGCAATGAACCTGGTTCGTTCAGTTTGGGGGTTCGGAAGCTCCAAGAAATACTGGCGTGCTAGTTTAATTGCAGCTTCGACAGCCTCCGACCCTGTATATCGTCAGCACTGTGCGTGTGAACTGGATCTTTGGTTCATGGAAGGGTTGCCTTCGCTCACCTGAGCTGGTTATAAAGACTTTGGATAATTTTCCTCCAGTAGAGTCCACTAGGAGCTTGGCAAGATCTTCAGCTACTTGAGTGCCGAAAAAGGCAGAATGGCAGTAGGATATCTGGTCCATCTGATCTTTGATGATCTGAGTGACCTGCTCGTTACCGTGCCCTAGGCAAGATACAGCTGCGCCACCTGTGGCATCGAGAAATTTGGTACCATCTTCCAGAAACACGTAGCACCCCTTGCCGCCAATGGCTTTCTTTGGGACAAAGCGTGTGTCCCGGTGGAGGATAGCACTCGTCTTTGTTTCTGAGAAGTATATCAGGATGAGAAATATGTCAAGATATTGCACGCATTTGACATACCGTTGGTCATGCTTGAATTTAGAGAACTGGAATTGGGAGAAACAGTGCTTGAGGAGACAAACAGCCTTATATAGCCGTGAAGTATCTCCGTTGATGTTTCACCCGAGGCAATGGCCCTGTTCTGCGGGGCTAAGTGGGTTCGGCATGCCGAAGGGAAGATGCCGAGTTCTCAATTGGTCCGGGGGCTGAAGGGGGCGGACTTTTGGCCGATTTGGTTTTTTGTCTGGTCTATTTTGTTGGAATAGAAAGCTGTAGGTTGGCCTTTGACAATGCCTTATGGCTTGGGAATATACTTGGGAAAGATATGAAGATATGATTACATTTGTGGCATAGGCGGTTATAGTTTGGTTTAGGTGCCTACATGTGGCATTATATAGGTGGCATGGGGTTCCTATTTTCCGTAGCAAAAGATTGACACAAATGGGATTTACTAGTGAATTCAAGATTATTATCCCCAAATTATCAACATAACATGCTATACTACTACTACCTAGGTAAGATTGGCGTGTACCTAAACGTTGAACAATCCCCACGTCCCACCGCCCGCACATTGCATTCTGCCCCTCTGACTTGGCCACAATTCCCGCCTTCCCCAGACATCTCCCCCATTCTACAAATTCAACATGTCGCGTCACGCCCAAATCGAGGAAGTCTCAGACTCCGACCCAGAAGAGATTGCCCCTTCTTACGACTCCGACGATGACCTCCCCCGCAATGCCATCATCTCACCCGTAAATATCCCGACCAAGGCTGCACCTCAACCCCAACAACAGATGCCCATGCCATCGATGCCATCGATGCCAGCACCTGAGCCTCAGCGCGAGATTCCCCGACACTTCTCATGCTTGTACCCCGTGTACTTCGACAAGTCCCGATCGCGCGCCGAGGGCCGCAAAGTTGGTGCGGAGCTCGCAGTGGAAAACCCTCTTGCGCGAGATATTGTCGATGCCGTCCAGATGCTTGGCTTGAATGCCGGATTGGAGCCGGAGAAGCTGCATCCTAAGGATTGGGCGAATCCCGGCCGCGTGCGTGTGCAGGTTAAGAACGAGGATGGCCAATTAGCCAACCCGAAGATCAAGAACAGTACGTGGCTGATACCCTTGGTTGGGTGAATGGTTCCTTCTGTGACTTTAACTGACACTTTTGTTTAGAGCACCACCTCTATATTCTCGTCGCACAGTACTTGAAGGCTAACCCTACTACCGAAAAATCACCCTACCGGCTACGAATCCGTGGCCTGCCCATGCCCGAGAAGCTTCCAGCAGCTCCTGCTGCCCCCCGGGGTTGGAAGATCGGGAAGATCTTACCTATCCATTCGCCTGCCTACAGTGGTGGTGGTGTCAGTGACAACCCTCTCAAGGACGCAATGGCCGAGATGCAGGGTATGCAGGGTATGGAGGGTATGCCCAACATGTCTGAAATGATGAGTCAAATGGGCGGAATGGGCGGACTGAGCAATATGTTGGGCGGACTAGGTGGACTAGGTGGAATGGGCGGGATGGGCGGAATGGGTGGTGAGCCCTCAGGGGCAGGTGCGGAAAAGAAAAAGAAGGAAAAGAAGAGGGTGATCAGGGCATGATTTTGGCATGACCTTTATTCCGTGTTCCACTTGCATTGTATGGCGATGGGCGTTGCTTTTTCTAATTTTTGATGCACTTGAGAAAGGAATACTTCCTGGATACCACGGACCTGCATCCGAATTGATCTCATTGTACATCCACCTCAAATTGTGTTCAATATCTACCTGATAGTCTATGACCGAGTCATATCTGAATCCTACATTTCTTGAACACCAGGACGGACCTATACACTGCTACGAGACCAATTTCAATATGCAAAAGTAGCGAAAGCCTGGATGCATGCTATGCAAATAGCCCATCAATTAGGGCTGACTGGCTTATGGAGTACCTGTGGCTCATATCCTACGATATCATACACTAGCATATCTTGCACTATATCCTTCGCATGTATACTATTCCCACCCCTTATACCCATCATTCGTCAGCCTGTCGGAACATAGGTCGGCCATATACCCTCCTTCTCTTCCAGAATGACCCTACGCAGCTCCCTAGTGTGAGAGACACCTGGCTGCGCTTGGATAGTATTTTGTCTTGTTACGTTTCTTTGGCACTGTGTCTAGTGTACTTAGGTATATGCTTAAGCAGGACCTGGCGTAGTGGCTTTTGAATAAACCAATAACAGGAGACCTCTTTATCTTTTAATATATGGGTTTAAACTCGGAGTTCTCTGTATAGTATTCCGAATTAGCTAAGAATTTGTGGTGGACCCTATACTTGCTTTGGTAGTGCTGGGTTTATTTCGGGTTGGATATAGCAGTATTCATTCAGGAGGAAACAAAGAGAGATAGATTATGTACCAATGCAATGGGGAATTTGTACTCAAGTAGTTAAAAATGAACATGTTCGCGGGTGTCATTATAATGCTGTACCCCTGTGTCTTTCGGACATCCTCCATTTCTATACTGCCAGAGCCGGCTGAAGTCCTTCACACGCAGTCCTCGACCCACACCATTCGTTCGCGACCGTTGCAGGCTTAGTGCAACGGGGAGAAATGCCTCGTCTCGGGCCATAGTGGGTTGGTATCTGACTCGATGCGGAGAGCCATCATATCCGTTTATACCTGCGGTTGTCCATGGCTCGACTTCCATATCCATGAATGGATTGGAGTCGAGGACGTTCATGTCAGGGCCCAGAGTAAACATGTTGTCTAGGTAATGCAGGTTGAAGAGATGGCCTGAATTGGGGCGCACGAACAGACGGCCCATATATCGATTTGGGATCTCAACGAAGTGGAGCACTCCTCCTAGTGCCACAATATCACCTGAATTAGCATAATGCTCGATATAGCCGACGGATTGACCAAATTGACGCACTAGATCAGGTGCTGGGATCCCTTCTGGCCTTGCTAGCTTTGTCCATCGTGGGTTGTTGAAGTGATTTGCGGCATTTCCGAAGGTGAATATCTCCAAGTGATGAAGGATATCGTGGGGTAGCTCATCCAGGAGCCAGTCCAGGATGAGGCCCCCTTCAATACCGCCTTGGCTGTGAAGAAGCAGAACCACCTTGTCACATTCTGGGTCCAAAAGGGCTTCCTTGATCAAGACATAGGATCGCCTAATATCGCCAGTAGCATAAGCAAAATCCCGTTGAATCAGACATTCGATGAGATCAAAGACAATGCCCGCGCTAATCCTATTCAGTGTTTGCAAACCATAGATCTAAGGCGTCACTTACGTGCGGTTATGCACGCCCGTCACTTTCCGACCAAAGGTGTATGACAGTTGATCGATGTTCATCTGTACCCAGTGATGCCTAGAGGTAGTTGGAGTCAGCAACTAAAAACAGGGAACCACGGGGATATCTCTCCTACCCAGCTGCAATTCCATTTATATACAACCAACGCTCCCGCTGATGGCCTGGTCGCTCGAAGACAGGCACTTGGGATACCAGAACCTGCTGGAATCCGTTCAACATCAACATGACAATCGCATAATTGATAGTGAAAGCAATAGCCGCATAAGCAAGAATCCATAGCCCTGGAACCATACAGACAACGATGATGGGCAACGAGAGCAGGAAAGCAAGCTGATAAACCACGAGAAATATATGTATCAACACGGTAGCTCCGTTGCGTAACGAGGGATAGAGTTCGTCCAACTCATGTGTGCGAGCCAACTGCAGGGGTAGTAAGATACCTGGTAGGGCCCATAGCTTCGAAAAAAATAGGGACAAGTCGCTCCAGAGTAACTTGATGGGTGAGGCAGTGTAGGGCAACGGAGTATCCTCCTTACCCTGACAAGTCATTGTAAAATGCCAGTAGAAGAATATAAGTTAAGGAGATGAAGATATAAAAGGAAAATAAAAGAGGAAGCCTTGTCTTTTGTCATGTGATCGCGTTAGATCTATAGGGCAGGTGACTACAGCTGATTGACCTGGGCTGTTTTAAAATATTCAAGTGGATGATAGGATGATATTCCATTTCATTTCATTAATGTACTATTATTGGTATCTTCCATTCTTGTCAAATAAAACTTATATCTCCATCACTTCGTGGCTGAGTTGGTGATCACCGTCATGGACGTTCTGCGAAATAGTCAAAACACAGTTAGATATACACCGAGATAACAATAGAACGAGAACGGAGGATACTAACGAACAAAGTGACACTTCTTTCGATTGTTGCCACGGAACAGATATCTCCGATTGATCTTCATACCGGCATGACGCATTTCACTTTGATGCCATTGTGCAATGTCCTTGGCTGCGCCGGCAATCGCCAAGTCGGTAGGCTTCCAGTATCCTGGGACCCGTAGTGATAGACACCATTTGACATCGTGATGGACGGGTTCGGATGAAATGATACCGTCTCGGGCGTTGATGCGAGCCAACACAAGATCCATCAATTCTTCGTCGTTGTATTTGTGATCAGCCCAGTTGAAGAAGACAGTCACCCATTGGTTGGCTCCAGGCACATGAGGTTCCTCGCGGATGTTTCGTCCGTTTGGATAATTGAACATCCCTCGAAGATTGGTGCGTTTCTTTGCTTTCTTTGTGACTCGACGTGAGTCAATGGCTGAAACGTGGTTTCCCATGGTTGAAACGTGTGAAGGAGACAGTCGGGATTAGTAGGACAGTAACTGAAGAAATGAGACAAAAGAAAGGATGAGATTATGAGACATGGCAAGTCTAATATATCGAATGAGACGAAAAGAACAAAGACCATTGATAAGTAAGTCCTTCAATAGCACAATTCATTGTGGGTGAGTAGTGGACCTATCAATAGGGGGCCATTCATTTTCTTTGTTGCTTATAGAAGTGAACACCAATAGAACAATCACAAGGAGACCTTTGTTTTCTTTGTGGACTGAAAAGACATTGTTTAGTAGGTTTACAAGATGAAAGCACATCGAGAAGGGTCAACTTCATAGGGAGTATATAAATATCCTTATTAGAACGGGATTCCTCTGCAGCAGAATAGCAAGATCCAACCCCAAAGCAATGCGCCTGTCTGCATAATCCGTGACACGAGAACGAAGACAATCTAGTGATTTCATTCCATTCCAAACAAGTATAACTTGAAACTGACCTCCCAGCCCCAGAGTACTTTCTTCTAAGACAAGCATATATCGTCTGGGGTCTATCACAGGGATACCATAGCGATAACCGAAAAGCAATGGGAAAAAATGGAGGGTGGTTCGAAAACAGACGAGACACAATCGGTAGACGTAAATCCCTTTTCTCAGGAGACACTCGGTTTGTCACTGACCTGAGAAGGGACCAAGTTAAAAGGCTAACAGAGATTCTGCACATAGACAACACAAGAGCAAAACACATGGATGAGGTTGTCAAGCGTATGATCCACGAGTTGCCAAAGAATATGCGCCGTGATCGTTGGTCAAGAACTAACAAGGATTTGTGCGATACTCATCAGGGTCTGAATGCAGACCTCATGGCCGATGTGTTCAATCTCGTCCAGAAGGAAGTCGGTCACCACCTTCGCAAGTTCGACGCGTACCCGGACTTGCTGAAGCCCCTCGATATATTGATCGTGCAAAAACTACAGGCTATACAGGGCATGTGGACGAAGCCTGACCCGAAAGACCCTGTCTCAGAAGCATGGCACTATGAGACCAGCTGCTGTCAGGCGTGCATGGTGGCTCGGGTTGCGAGTGACAAGAATGCGCTGCGCAACCTTCGAATCGCCCTGCTCTCTCGCACGCAGACTCGTTTGAACCATGCCCCACGAAGACTTATGAAATTTGTCGACAGTTGTATTGACTTATTCCCTAATCATGTTGATGAGCTGTATGGCACATCTAGCCAGTTTGCATTCATCCTGAAGGATACCCGCAAGGCCTGCAGCAAGGCCTGGTACCAAGACCCAGCACACGCGGATTCGACACCTGCACAGCGAGAGCACACCGACCATGACAAAAACGACAAAAGGGGAAAAAGCGGAAAGAGTGCCCGTAGCCATGGCCCGGCCGGTGAGTATAACCCGAGGGAAAAGTATCCCCAGCCACCACCACCAATCGCAGTATCCCACCCTGCGGAAAGGTATGCCCCCGAATCTTCATCATCATCTCAATGTACTGACACTGACACTGAAGGGCGCAGAATCTATCGCCCGACGTCGAGCCCTTCCAGAAAGGCTTCGACATCATCATACCACATGAAGAGAGATCGACTACCAGACCCGAACCCGGATCGCGTCACTAGACTCATGGATTTCGCCGATGACAACTATCAAGGCTTAAGAATAGGCCCGGAAAGACGGAGGGCGAGCACCGTCTATGGACCTCCTGATGGACCTCCTGGAACCCCTCCATCCCCCTAGCACCGCAAGCAATTTCTTGGAGACCATAGATGAAATCGACGAATTGCTCGAGATGTACAAGGGTATGGGAACAAATCCCTACTCTCGAAGCGAGGAAGACTTCTCAATACAGGGGAGTAGCCGCCTTCCATCAGAGTGTCGCTCCCCGTCGATCTGTTCCACTGACAGTGACTGGAGTGATGAAGATGAAGACCCGAGAAAGCCAGAAAGTAGCTCAGCAGCAAGGACTACTTGGAATCTGGTGTGTGAACAGTCGAATATGATTTGATCTCTCCTAATCTCTTTCATTCCTTTGTCTTCGCCTCTTGTTTGGGCTTTGTCTCTTGAGCTGCTTTTGTTGTCATTTCCTTTTGGAGTCATTTCCTTTTTGAAGTCTTTTGCGATTGGCACTTTCTGATGTCATTCTGTTTTCCCTTGTTATTGTATGTCAAGACCTAGTCAGAGTCGGGTGTTTGAACATATGTAGTCCGTGATATTTGCAGATGTATCGATACCGAGTACCCAGAAGCAAATGTAAATGGCTAATAGACATTATTGACAGTAGGTCATAGAGCGAACCATGTACAAAGCACTGACTGGCGCATTTTGAAGTATTAATACATTTGGGCCATTGATCCCATATACAAAGAATGACGGAAAGCCCCACAGTCTGGCGGAGACGGCCAGCAGCTCCAGGGACGGGGTTGGGGATGCATAAAGAAAAATCAACACATGCTCGGGCTTTATATCATCACGGCTTTAGTTGTGGAGAACACTTCCAGGAACCCCATGACTTGGGCCTTTGAGACTATCAACAGTCTTTCGGCGCAGCCGGGTACGAGCCGCAGGCCCCTCAGGTGATACCACTACCCGCTCAGGTTCACGTTCCTCGGTCACAGTCACAGTTGGCGTGGTATCAGGCGCCTGGGCAGCATCCAGATCCACCTGCTTCTGGGCATTCTCTCGAGCTCGTTCGTAGCGCAGCTTGACTTCACCAGTCCACTGGGTACCAAGAAGGCGGTCCCAGAAGATGAAGAAAGGCTGGGAGAAGTTGGTCTTGATACCCCAGCTTTGGTGATGAATGTCGTGGTAGGCAGCATTGTTAGAGGTGAAATGCTGCAGTGGATCCCAGGGGAAGGCATAGCCACAGTGGTCGTCAACAGTTTTGATAGTCGACATTGTAAAGAACCACATGGCCTGGCGGGTGGTCATGCCGGAGACTAAGAATCCAATACCAGTGCCAGCAGTATCCAGGAGGAATCCCTCGACCGGATGGTTATAGAGGGCGCCGAAAGCATAAGGAACGTAAAGACGGTGGTGACGGGAGTGGAAAGTCACTAACAACTAATTAGTATGAAACCATTGATCAACCTCGAAACGACAGGCATACCATAGAGCCACCGGTTCAGATGCATAGCGCGGTGGAGGAAGTACTGCCAAGTATCCACAATGGAAATCGCCAGCAGGAACTGGAGGGTCGGTACAAAGTACCAATATATGAAACCGGCAACTGCAAGTTCCCAGTTCGTGAACGCGGGGGCTACAGCCTCGGCTCCGTTGTCGAGAACTATAGACTGGGTCACACCGGGGTATGATCCACCAGCCAGAACTCCGGCCAACATGGTATAGCCGCTTTGGGACATGGATTTTCCAAGACTAATGGCGTCAACTCCAACAAGAGCTAACAATGATGGGACAGCCTTCTGGGTGATCCGCAATCGCTGCGCCCACACAGCCACATCATACTTCTCTCTCCCAACGGTTTCCTCGGCATCAAAGTAGATGAATGCAAAGCCGGCCAGAGTTTGAATTACCTGTTGTAAGACAACATCACGTACGACTTCCCAGCGAGTCACTTTGTTTCGTTTCAGGACTTCTGCGGGGGTGTGGAGCCGGTATTCGACGAAGTAATCATTGACATCGAGGAAATGATAGATCATGGACATGCCCCAATAAGCGATGACGGGCAATATAAGCGTAAGAATGCTGTCAGGAAGAGGAGCAAGCAGATGCTCTCGCGCGGTCAAGGTGTAGGTTGGTAGGGGAGGAAGGTCGAACGCGACTGATGCGTTCACAGCCATGGCGAAAGAATGGTGATGCGTTGAGTTCTCGGTAGCACGAAGAATCCAAGAACCAAGAACGATCAAAGGGAGAGCTTGGATATTGGAATGACCCTAATGTTAGGAAGCAAGTAAAAGAGAGTGGACGTCCGCAACTGCCCACCGTCCGGATGCTGACGGGTAGGCGCGACGCAGGATGATTCCGATCAGCTAGAGATCTCTCGGCGCTGGCCGGTACATACAAAAGGAAGTAGGAAAAAAAAAAAAAAAACACAAAGAGAATCAGATAATGATGAAGGAAAGAATAGGAATAGGAATGCTCGGAAGATAAAAGATAAACGTTCAGATCAGGAGACGGATTCGGGTGGCGCGAGCCCGAAGACGAACCAGCCCAATACATGTATGGACGGTATATTTGGATTAAGTGACTGGGAAAGGGAACTAAATACAGTACGGTATGGTATTACATAGACTGATGCTGACTCAGTTTCTATACTTCGGCCTGGGCAGTCCTGAAGGAAAGTCAACTGGTTGCAGTGAAAACGAACATCAATTGGTCTAAATTAATTAGTTCCTCGACTTTCCTCTTGCCAATTGATGACACTTCAATCTTTCTGCCCAGGTGGTATTTATACATCCCATTTCTACCCCAATATGATATTGTATCGGCCAAGTACCTTGAAGTACCCAATACTGCGCTAACACGCAGCCAGTGGCGGTGGCCCAGACTCCCCGGTACCCATGCGGTACAAACCAAATGAGTGCAAACAGAACAAACACCATCCCCCGCTCTAGTATTTTTTTTTTTTTTTTAGAAAAACCTCGTCCCCCCCACCTTGAAAGTGTTTTTCTTCCTTCCCGTGCCTCTTTACTTTCCTACCCCCTTCGTCTTCTGAACATATAATTCCGCCAAAATGATTATATACACTGTACGTTTGCCAGTATCAAATCGGATTGCCTCTGTGTATGCGGGTGAATTTCAACTGACAACCCCACTAGGACATCGTTTCCGGTGACGAGATCGTCTCCGACACCTTCAACCTTGTTCCCAACAAGGATTTCGATGTCCTTTGGGAGTGTGACTGCCGCAAGTACATGAAGCGTGCCGGCGAGGACTTCCAGCTCGAGGGTGCCAACCCCTCCGCTGAGGAGGGAGCTGATGAGGAAGGTGGCGAGGGTGAGGCCGTCATGGTCCACGATATCGAGGACCAGTTCCGTCTGGTCTGGCTCAAGGCTGAGGAGGGCGCGAAGCCCCCTAAGGAGAGCTACAAGTCCCACCTCAAGAGTATGCTTCACTCTTTCATCTTTGCTTGGTCCGCGCCATTCACTAACTTTTGTTCCTTAATACAGCTTACCTTAAGAAGCTCCACAAGAATGCCGCGCCTAAGTTCGCCCAGGCCGAGAATCCTGACGCCGCTGAGGACGCATGGAAGAAGAAGGCCGCCGGCGCTATGAAGATGATCCTTGCCAACTGGGACAACTACGATGTTCTCATGGGCCAGTCCACTGACGGCGAAGCCATGTATGTGCCCATATCATCGCTTTTCCCTTGCAATCTTAAAACTGACTGTTTCTAGGCACGTCCTGATTGACTTCCGCGAGGATGGTGTCACCCCCTACGCTACCGTCTGGGCTGACGGTCTCAAGGAGGTCAAGGTCTAAGCGACTCTTGTCATTCCAAAGAAGGCGATCGTTTAAAACATACGCACCCCGCACGAACAAATACGCCTTGCTGGGAGAATTGCGAGTTACAGTTCAGACGCAGCGGCTACTTATTCCCCTTCCCCGGGCCAGTCTGTTTTAATAAGCATCTCGCAATTCTTGAACCCCGAGTTAGTGATCTATTGGGTCCCCAAGAGTTACGCTTCATGAAATCATCTGTCATGTCTTATTTTCTGGCTTGTACAATATAGTCTGTATTTGCTCCTCGACACCACATTTGACTTGAGAAAGAATTGAGCATTGGGACCCCCAAAAAAACTTTGCTTGTCGCAAATGAGTAAAGCGACACCAACCACTATGTGGATGTATAGACTTTTTTTTTTTTACTTTTCTCGCTCGTATCTTGTGTCTATATTAAGTATGTAATGGATACTACGGGTATTCCGGCCAATCACCCCCATTATTCCCATTCCAGGACGGAAAATCCCCTTCCTGGGAGGAGCCTGGAAATGGAAGGCCATTGGCATATGGATTAGGCATGTCGATGGGGTTATTGCCATCAAAGGCTGAGGTAGTCCCAACATTGGTGAAATCAAGACCCGAGACAGGATCCAATTCCATCAGATCGTCTGCGACAGGAAGATGTTGCCCGAACACAGCATCCCACTGGTCCCAGTCGAAGTTGAGGTTGGGGTCAACCATCGACGGCGGTGTAGGAACTCCCTTGGGTATGACATTAGGAGATCCAGGGTCCACCAAGGGCATGCCAGCAGAAGCAGTAATATCAGGGGTTGAATGCTGAACATGTGGGGCGGGAGCGGTGGATACAGGAGACAGTATCGGTGGAGATGCACCAAACAAGGAGTCCGCATTGGTTGAGGAGGCGCCAGCGCAGGGAGGTATTGGATTATCGGCGGCAATAGGACGGAATTGGGAATGTGGATTTGCACGCGAGGGTTTATCCTGTGGATGGTATTGATATCGCAGGGGACTTTTTGTAGCATCCGAGGTAACAGGATTCGAGAATGTGTGGGAACGGGTGAAGTTGTAGAATGTTTTGACGGGATCGCTGAGTTGGCGCTTGTGTGTTGAGGGAGGGTTGGACGATGCTGAGCCTGGAGACGGGGCCTGAGAGGGATTTGAGCAAGGAGGGTCATAATCCCCACGAGTGTCAATTGGCGAAGCAACGCCAGCCTGGATCTGATCTTGTTCGGTCCAGAGCATACGCGGATTGAGGCCAGCCTTTTGCCAAGCCTTATGGCGAAGGCGGCGGATCATATCCCAGGCTTCACGACCACCGTCTTTTAATCGCCGTGGCGTTGAGACGCCGTCTTCACCACCTACGACGCCTCCATCTGGACCAGAAAGTGCGAGTATGCGGTCGATGAATGCGCGGGACCTGGATGCTTCAGGGCTGTAAGGTCGCTCATATAGGTCAATAAGCATGATCCTGTATCTCGTTAGCGTGGCTACCAACACCTGATAATGGAGTCGTACATAGTGGCATGCATTGGTTGATGATTGCTAGAGAGAAATATCAGTTGTCTATGATTCTTGGCCACTATAGTAAGGGAAAGTCATACCCAGGCCAGCTCCAATGAAAGGGCTGGAAATCAGGATCCGTGGCGAGTTGGATGAATTTTCCCATGAAGCCGTGACAGTGGCGTAGTGCACTAATTCAATATTAGCACGTAGACGTATTTCCCGACGGTGTGGGCGAACCTCTGGCGTGCCGCTGGCCAAATCCGGCTGCGAGCGTTCTTCAGGAAAGGCTGGTAGGCCACGCAGAAGGCCTAGAGGAAGGTCAGTTGGATACAAACCAGCAAAGACTGAAAACGCACTTTGTCAATATACAACGAAAGAATGATCTTCGCCCATTTATGGAAGCAAACAAGAACGGGTGAGTGATACTGTTCTGGGCATCCGGTGGGACCTTCGCCTGGAAGCTCAGTGTCGGAAGAGCGGCCATCCGGGGATTTGGATATAGAAGAAGCTCGCTCTGGCGTTGACAGGCTACCAACATCATTTCCCTCTGGAATCCTGTCGATGATGGAATTCAGTTTCAGCTGCAAGTCAAGAAGTATCGACCGGAGCTCCTCCATGTCCTGCCTGGTGAGTGGCTTTGTTCCCAGCTGGATTTTCAATATGCGGCGGACAGCACCTGGATAACATTAGCGGGTGAGTGTTTGAAACGGAAAAGGGTACCCACGAGCCATGGTATATTTCCCTCTTGCGGTCAGGTAGTAGACGTTGACCATTGATGGTCCGCCACAAAGGGTGGGATCGTCTGGATCATCAGGCAGCCGCTCCCGCGAAGCAACCTGCTTCATGTACGACTCTGCAGCCGGGGTACCTAGCATCGTGTCTTTCAGTTCACTCGTCTCACACACATCCCAATAGTTCTCCTCGTTGACAAGTGGAGGCAGACCGCTTGACATCGCAACGACACCGTCCATATGCATAATGTGCCACCATAAACGGCGCCGGTACTCAGCTTCACACGGCTCTATGCCAAACTTAGCTGGGTCCCGGTGTAAGCCCATGGTTTGCGCAACCCTCATCGCGAGACTAACAAAGAGACTACTCGCCAAAGGCTCTTCCTCCTTTGTCACAATTGTCTGTACGATAAGATACGCAGCGAGGCCTTGAAGTGAAGGGCTGCGAGGGAATTTGATCCTCGTAAGCCACCGATTAACTTCTTCGGTATATATTGTCGAAAGGGCCGACCGCGAGGACACATTGAATTCGGCTTCGATTGTTCGGATCGAAATCGTCACTGAGCCACCATACCATATCGCGTACAACAATGGAATGAAGGATGGGGTTGGGCAGGACTCTCCCGAATAGCTGCTGTAGTCATACCAGTCCCAGAAGGAATTATAGAGCTTGAGGATAGTTGGAGGGTGAATGACAGGGCTGATGGCGTGTACACCGGAAATGAATCCTTTGTAGAGAATGTGGCTTTGCCGCCTTGTGGGAACGTGATCAAGCATTTCTGGCTCTACCACCTTTTCGTTGACCAAGGGAGAGTCACCCGAAGGGAAAATTATAGATTGTTGGAAGGAACGAGACCTAGACGTGGTTGAAGGTGTCGAGCTGCCTATTGATTCTTTCCATGACTGTCGACCATCGGCATGCGAATCTGCTATATCTTCATGATTATTTTCAGGAGCAGACTGACCATGTGAGCTATTTTGATCTCTCAGCAATTGATTAAGCTCATTGATCTAGACGCCAGTTAGTAAAAACAGCCTACTAGTGGCGATGTCTAGTGAACAGCATACTTCACCAGATATATAAGCCCAATACGTGGTGCCAACGTATCTAATTGGAGTTAGAAAAGATATTTGTATTTTCAAATGGAGCCAGCTTGACCAACCTTGACCTTCCACCGTCCTCTAGGCTCAAATGGCCTAAGTTCAAAGTGCCAACCGGGTCTACCAGATCGGTGGCCTGACCGGAAGGGATCGGAAACTCATCGTTACTAGACTCTGGAGCAATGCGGCGTGGACTGGTAGACCCTGAAGGTGTTTTGTTCCCAACCATACGATTGCTCGGCCGTAGGTCACCCAACTGTGTTGGTTCCACTTTCGCATCCGGGGCCGTTGCCTGCATCTCCACATTGTCGAGTGTTTGACCGGTTCCCCCAAGGCGCTCAATCATCGACATAAGCTTGTCGAGTCGCGATTCGATGGCGCTTGGGTCGGGCTTTTCGCCTATCGTCTCTGCCCGCTTCAAGTGTCCGTAAAGTGATTGGAGCTCGTTGACGTCCTCCTCCAATGTCGGGGGTATCTCTCTCCTTCGTTTAACTCCATGTTGTATATTTTGGGAAGACCCATCGCGACCATCGTCATCTTTTTGGGTCGACACATCATATATACACTCGGTGTTGTTCTTCTGGCAGTTTCCACATATCGGATGTATCTGGAAAGTTGTTAGCCTAGAACAGGGGCTTCGGTGTTGATGCAATCTCATCTACCTTGTCACATTTGACCTTCCGACGTCGACACGTGTGACAGCTGTAGCTCGCGCGGTTTCGGGTGATCTGGCGACCTCCAGCCAAAGGTCCTCTCAATGACGGAGCAAACGAGCTGCCAGGGATGGGAGGAACCGATACGGGCTGGGAATTGGGAGGGCTATTGTTCATATTCTTTGTCAAGACATGAAACTATATTAAGCTGTTGCACGAACACGACACGCGCAAAAGTAAAATGACGCTTCGGCGATTGCGGGGGATCCCTGACGTTATCGGAGATCGAAGGGGACGGCCAATGATATCACTCCATCTCGTGGTCAGCATTTATGCCTGAATCTGCCTGAATCTGCCTGAATCTGCTGACATTAATCTAATTTGCTCTTTCACTTCTTGCTGCCGTCTCCCTGTGGACATATGCATACAAGTCAAAAAGCTCCAAGAAGCAAACAGTCGATTGGTCATTACCGCTACGGCATTTCTCTAAAAAAGAGAAAGGAAAGATGAAAACATTCCAGCGCGGGACTAAAAATACTTGAAACAAGAATGGTGTTTAAGCGCCGCTGCATCATTGCAATTTGCAATCACCATCCACTATGGAGTAGCAACTCGCCGCCATTGGCAGATATACCGGGTCTCTGGATTGCTTCTTCGACACCAAGATGACCCATCCACCATTCAATCGACAGTGCGTTGACAACTCACACACTAATGCAAGAAGCACGAGAGGATGTCTAATAGCCAATCGATCCAAAACCATGCACGCCACAGAGATGTACGTACCCAACAGGCGCTAAATAGTCCAGACCTTAGGGTTCGCGGTACAGGAATAACTGTCATATTTGAAATCCAACACTTAACACACTCCCCCAGGCAATATTACATCTGAACTCGACCAATACCCCACGATGAGTTTCGGACTGAGCTTTGGGGACTTCGTTTCCGTTATTACCCTGGCCAATAAACTCCGAAGAGACTTTATTGGTGCTCCAAGCCAGTTCAATAGTATCTCTCGAGAGTGCGTGTATATTGTACACATAGGTTATTGAACAGGAACTGATATCTTTTCGTCGGCGCAGGGTCAGAGGACTGACAATTATCCTCCAAGACGTTGATGTTCAACTGCCGGACTACGACATCAATGATCGCCAACGCAAACAACTAAGTGAGATCAGTCACAGCTGTGGGACCCTGTTGAACGAGCTTCAAGATGCCATCGGCAAATATAAAGTCGTGGAATACTGTGGTACATCCATTCACAAGAAAGCTAGAAGTATTTGGAAGAGGATTTCCTGGGAGCCGAAAGACATAGGCGAGCTTCGAGATCGGTTATTATCTAATGTGACATTGCTCCAGTCGTTTCTGAATGCTATATCAAGGTATCATATACTTCCCCCTTCTACCCCACCTGTCCCCTAGGCACACCTGGCACACCTGGCACACCTGAGCTTCACCAACCAACGTCTAACATCCATAGTCAAACCATGGCGGCGACAAAACAAACCCTGGAACAACTTAACCAGCGACAGGAAAACAATGAACAGTCTTGCATTTTGGACTGGCTGTCTGCCGCTGATTATACTCTGCAGCAGAGCGATCTTCTCGCTAGACGGCAAGAAGGAACTGGGCAATGGCTTCTGGATTCAGAAGAATATAAGCATTGGCTTCGCACACCCCGAGCGACCTTGTTCTGTCCAGGCATTCCAGGTGCAGGAAAGACCATCTGTTCTGCCATCCTTGTCGATGATCTGATTACGCGCTTTGAGGATAACCCAAATGTCGGCATAGCCTACATTTATTGCAACTTTAATCGCCAAGATGAACAAAAGGTTCAAGACTTGCTTTCAAGTTTGTTAAAGCAACTATGCCAGAAGAGAAAATCTGTCCCAGATGCAGTCAAGGACCTTTATACGCGCTACAGAGCTACATCAACGCGTCCGCGGTTTGATGAAGTAACGAAAGCTCTGCAATCAGTCACCTCCATGTATTCGGACGTGTTTATTGTCATCGACGCCCTCGATGAGTGTGAGTCCACTTGCCGTACCAGGCTTTTGGACGAGATGATGAAAATCCATGCCGGTGCTGGAGCAAATGTCTTCGCAACTTCAAGGCCCACAGAGATAAATGATCTGTTCCAAGCAGGGAGCGTTTTAGAAATACGGGCTCATGAGGATGACGTTCGGCGATATCTTGGTGGCAATATGTACCGACTCCCGGGGTTTGTGAGTCGGAATACTGCATTGCAAGAGGAGATTATGACCGTAATCTCAGACCATGTGCAGGGAATGTGAGTCTTCTTGATTGAAATTGGTTCTTTGCCAGAAGCTTGGATTACTCATTTACCCCCAGGTTCCTCCTTGCACAGCTTTATTTCGAATCACTGGTCGGTAGAAGGTCGGCTAAGTCTACTCGCGCCGCTCTGAAAGAGCTCTCAAATGGGTCCCATGACTATGCATACGGCAAGGCTTATGACAACGCAATGACCAGAATTCAAGGCCAAATGAGAGAGCAGACTGACTTGGCTATACAAACTCTATCTTGGCTCATGTGCGCAAGAAGACCGCTCACTTCATTGGAGCTTCAGCATGCACTTGCAATAGAGGAAGGGGAATCCAGCCTTGATGAAGAGAACATGCCGGAGATCGAAGACATCCTCGCTGTGTGTGCTGGTCTGGTTACCACAGAAAATGAAACTGGGATAATTCGACTCGTCCATTATACTACGAAAGAGTATCTCGAGCGGAATCAGAAATCCTTCTTTTCGTCGGCTGAAAATGACATCAGTACGATGTGTGTCGCTTATATCTCATTTGAGACATTCGGATCTGGAGTTTGCGAAAGTGATACAGCAATGGAGGAGCGTCTACAATCACATCCATTCTACTCTTACGCGGCATGCTATTGGGGAGACCATGTGAGAGCGATCAAGGATTTGCGTCCCGATGTGATAGAGTTTCTGAAAGACCAGCCAAAGGTTGAAGCTTCAGAACAAGCACTCAGCGTGACCAAAGACGCAGCCCGGAAAGATTGGAGCCAAAGGTATCCAAGGACAATGACTGGGTTGCACCTCGCCGCATACTTCGGGATACAAGACGCGGTAGCTTACTTTCTTCAGCATCAATATCCCGTGGACATCTGTTATAGAGCTGGCTACACAGCATTGAAATGGGCTATTTCAGGAGGTCATCTTAATGTCTGCCAGTTCCTCCTTTCCCGTGGGGCAGATTCAAACATATCCGACGAGAAAGGATTTACCGAGCTTTCCTTTGCTGCCCAATATGGTCGAGAAGCTATTGTCAGGCTTCTTGTTGACTGGGGTGCTGACGTTGATGCCCCGTGTGCATGGTATGGAAGCGCACTGGTCGCAGCGTGTGACGAGGGTCAACTGGAGGTCACGGAGATCCTCCTCAACAACAAAGCAGATATCAATAGAGAGAGCGAGGTCTACGGCAGTCCCTTGGAAACCGCCGCTAAGGCAGGCCACTGGAAACTAGTAACTTCCTTGCTTGAGAAGGGCGCTGAGCCCAATTCTCAAGGGGATGGGATTGACACCGTGTTGCAATCAGCGGCATTCCAGGGCCAAGAAGATATTGTGCGAATCTTACTCGACCATCGTGCGGATGTCAACCGACAAGCAGGGTGCTATGGAAACGCACTGAGAGCAGCTTCGATGAACGGGAATCAGCAAGTGGTGCAAATGCTCCTCAACAGCGGTGCTAACATAAATGCGGAGCATGAGCGTGGCACGGCTCTGATTGCTGCCGTTGAAAAAGGGCAATATAGCATAGTAAAGATGCTACTCGACAACGGCGCCGACCCTAATGGTCGTGGCAGACCACATGGCACTGCTTTGCATGCAGCCGCCGCGTTCGGATTTGTTCAAATCACGCAGGTTCTACTCGACAGAGGTGCCGACAGCACCATTCGTGCCGGTGTTTACAGAACGCCCCTGCGAGCAGCGATGATGAGAGGTCATCGGGAGGTTGCCGCGCTTCTCAAAAGACAGGGCGGCACTTAGGCGGCTGAGTACTAGACATGTATATCTCAGGCTATCAAACGAGACTTGTGCGGGTGCGGAAAGGGTTCACTATGACATCAGTTTATGACCAAGGCCTCCATTAGAAATTAAACGTTAGACTCTATTTAGGCACTTTCCACTAGAGCGTCAACGTAGTACTTCTGTGCCCCAATGGTACTACTATGTATCTCCACCCATCACCAACGTGTCTTCTAGGTGGAAAGGGAATCCCATCCACCTTTAATCTTTCCGTGATAATCCTTGACATTGTCATTCTCCGGGTGGCACCTCCGGGTATCGGACCCTCCCGAGGTCCCGTCCCCGTACGGATAGTTACATGTACATATATTTATGTATAGTCTAAATAAAAAAGAACTTCTAATATAAATGTTCCGATGTAGAAATACTCGGGAAGAATGGAATTATTTTCCGTGCAGTAGTGCAGTAGTGCAGTAGCGCAGTAGGGCTTGCAGGTGGCAGCTGACTGGTTCTTCACGCTATCCCTATTGCAGTTCTCTCTACCCCACACACTTCCCGAGGTTCATCCCTTTAATCTCCCCATGTCCCTTTCCACGTGGCACTACGGAGTATACTGAAAACACGATGGATAAGGAGGAGCATATTGCAGTGGTGAGTGGTGCTCATTTATGATCCCACAGTGTGATTCTCACTTGCCCAGGATCCCACGTTCTACTCTATGGTTCATGGCGTCGAACCGGATGACTTTCAATCGTAAGAAAAAGCAAAAGCACCCAAAGTCATATCCATTGCATTCTCATCTCGTTTCATCCTTAGGGAGACTACCTCTCTCGCGTCGACCATCGCAAAGGGACGGTTGGAAAATGGCCGAAGGTCAGTACATCTCCAGTCGAGGCTTGTTTCCAGTGATAATAACATGCAGCAAAGATATCAAGCGATAAAGGAAGATGACTATTGGTTGGTCACGACAATTTGATCTTGATGATACATGATTTGACCATGTCCATGGATGCAGGGGTCCTTCCGACGAACAGCAGTTCGAGGCATTTGAGATTAGGTAAACTGCATCGCCCTCCAGGGCTCCAGAGCTCCAGCGCACCCGGTGCCCTCGTTAGAACGGTGTAATACTAACATATCAAAGTCACATATTGTTCATCGTGCTAGACTACCACCAACCGAATCCTCTATTCCGCGCTCCTATTGGCGATTCGCCCAAGGTAAATTGATAATGATGCCATCTTCTTTGCTTGACCTTCTGCTCACTGTACCTTCTAGCATATTCTGGACATCGGAACTGGCAAAGGAAGCTGGGCCATGTGAGTCAACAAGTACCCCGGCCTCACTTTAAGGAACCCTCTAACCAATGCCTAGTGACGTTGCCGATCACTTCCCGTCAGGTAATCGAATTCTTTATACAACTCCTTACTCTACTCTTTTTTTGGATTGACACGAAATAGCGACCGTCCGTGGCGTGGACATATTCCCCCCTCCTGTGACCTGGATGCCCCCAAATTGCTTATTCGAGGTGGACGACGTGCTTCGTGAATGGGCATGGAGAGATCCGTTTGACTATATCCATATCCGCATGATGTATGGAGCATTCGATTCGGAAGGATGGAGCCAGGTATATAAGCAGGCTTACGAGTGAGTTCCAATTCCCACTTCACTGCCCCACCTGCTTATACCCGGAATCCTAATTCCCTTTTAACTCTAGTGCCCTCGAACCAGGTGGTTGGATCGAGCAAGTGGAAATGGACATTCGGGTTCATAGTGACGATGGCACCTTGAAAAAGGATAGCGTTCTAGCGGGGTGGGGCGATCTCTTTATTAGGTGCTCTGAGCGAGCTGGTCGGTCACTCAGAACCCAGGAAACGATGCGCGGCCAAATGGAGAAAGTCGGGTTCGTGGATGCGCACGAGGAGCTGTACAAGATCCCTCTAGGCCCCTGGGCTAAGGATAAACAACTAAAGGAGGCCGGCCAGCTCCAATATGCCCACTGGAATACTGCTCTAGAGGGCTGGGCCATGTGGCTTCTTACCAAGTTTGGGGAACCGGAGCCATGGACAAAGGAGGAGGTGCAGGTCTATCTGGCTCGCGTGCGTGCGGAGCTAAAGGATCCGCATGTACATCGCTATGGATATTGGTGAGTGTTTTCCTTTTGCATCCCTTGAAATGTTCCTAATGAATTTCAGTCGTCGTGTGTGGGCGAGGAAGCCTACGGAGGAGGAATTGAGAAGACAGGAGATCAAGTGCGAGCCATCGCCATAAAGCTGTTTTCTGGAGGCCAGAGGCAATAGCCGATTCGTTGTGTCGCTCGTTTCTAATACAGCAGCCTACTCACATATGTGAGCGTCTTTGAGCATTGAACATTACACTCTTTTTACTTTCTTGCCTTTCTGGATCAGATCATGACATTACCATCTGCGTTATGAAAGAAATCGATTTCTGTACTTTGTTCCCATTTTGGAGATAGGAAATTGTGTTGATCTCATCTGCTGGCCTCCCTGATCCTTCAAAGCCAAGTTACGCCCTTGTGATCGAAATTCAGGGCTTGAAAGGTGGCCGTCGAGCAGCAATATACGGAAGATGAAGCCCGTTGTGCTTCAAGTTCTGCTCGGAGCCAGATGTTGGCCTGCTCCAATTCGATGTCGAGAAAAGACTGGAATAATGAAGGCAATTTATCGGACTCAGAAAAGACGCGAATCATTTGCAGCTTTCTGTTATATTCAAAGTGAATTAGACTTCATTCTACTCAAATTGGGCGACAATGGAGCTCAACATCAACAATTATATCCTCAAAGTCCAACTGGCAAAGGGACGCTTGATTCGATTTCTCCCAACTACCTCGACGTTAAGGAGGCACCTACGACATGACGCCGATGTTTTAGCCGGATCGAGGCGCCAACGCCACCATTCACCAACCATGCATGTTGATAATGGCGAAAGGGCCGGCTCAGCTATTCTGACCTTTGTCTTTTTCTCTCTTGTTATGTGCTGTATATATGATGGTTTCTTGACCGAGCTCTTTTCTACGCTACTATTCACCAAAACATTAACTTGTAGTTATCCATATATCATATTCAAGCTACACCTCAACTACAATATACACTGACGAGAGACCTTTCACGAAGGAGGAACAAGCTGCTCCTCCTTTGGCCAAGTAGCAATAGTGGTCGCATCACCGGTCAAAGTGAATGACAGCACGGCCGAACGCTCATTGTTCAGCGCAAGTTCATACTTGCCGGGATACACAATGCGGTTACCATCCTCATCGGTGCGAGCCACGTTGTCCAGTGAGACCGGGATCGTCATGGTCTGAGTGGCGTGGGGCTCAATTCCACCCAGGCGATCAAAGCCAACTAGCCACTTGTTGGGATGCGGGCTTGGTCCAGCTTTTGTGTTGACGAACGCCATAGCGGTATAGTCGGAGGTGACTGTACCAGTGTTTTCAACTTCGATAGTGTAGTTCATGAAGGGGACTTGTTCGATCACGTTGTATCCGGCGTTTGAGCGTGAGAGAAGCTTCACAATGTCGAAGGAAGCTCCATTGTTAGCTCTGTGGGAGTTGGCGAGTGATGTCTCGAAGGTTGTGTAGAACAGCCCGTGGCCAAATTCGTAAACTGGCTTGCCCGTATACCACATATAGGTTTGACCAGGGTTGCTGCCCTTGGGGCGCAAACTCATGTCGGTAGCAGGGAATTGAAGAGCATACTCGGCAGGGTATTGAGTGACTGTCAGACGGCCAGCGGGTGCACGCTTTCCAGTGAGGATGTCCAAGATTGCAGGACCCCCAGATTGTCCCGGGTAGCCACCCCAAACCAGGGAGTTGACGTTTTTGTTGGCCTTAAGGGAGGAAGAGTCTACTTGACCACCGCCCATCTGGAGAACAACTAACGGCTTGCCCAGCTCACTCAACTGCTCGATCAGTTGGAGCTGGTTACCAGGCCAGGTGATAGTTTCGCGATCCACTCCCTCTGCCTCGACGGAGTTGTCAATTCCACCGGCGAAGATGACCACATCAGATTTCCTCGCAGCCGACAGGGCAGCTTCAAACCCAGAAGTAGTTTCTGAAGAGATATTGGTGCCAAAAGCATAGTTGACATCAAGGTCCGAGGCTTGCAGGGCGGCAAGCGGGCCAGTGAGATAGGGCGCTGCGCCATAGTAATTTCCCTGCATTGTAGTTGTTACATTTGCCCAAGGTCCAATCAATGCAACACTGCGGGTATCCTTGGACAACGGCAAGGTGCCATCGTTCTTGAGAAGGACGATCCCTTCCACGGCAGCCTCGTACGAAATGTTCCATGCATCAGTGGCAA
This sequence comes from Penicillium chrysogenum, assembly GCF_028827035.1. Classification (NCBI taxonomy): domain Eukaryota; kingdom Fungi; phylum Ascomycota; class Eurotiomycetes; order Eurotiales; family Aspergillaceae; genus Penicillium; species Penicillium chrysogenum. The sequence goes on along the minus strand of NW_026622749.1, from coordinate 72,445 downwards.
CAACGTCAGACCAAGCCAGATCTCGGTATTTGCTGTTGTCGCCATCAAAGTAGCCCAAACTGACGAGATTGGAATAGAAGCGAGTGGCAGCACGTTCGATTTCACTGCGCGAGATCTCGCCCTGGGTGAAGGACTGGTTCAGATAGAGTTGATATGTCGCACCACAGTCGATATCTGTGCCTGCCTGTATACTTTTTGCCGCAGCAAGCGAGGCACTGGAGGCATATCCGTGGGGGTTGAAGACATTGTACACAGAGTCGCAGTCAGAAGAGACATAGCCATCCTCGACAAAGTTCCAGGTGTCACGAAGTAGAGTCTGGAGCAAGAAAGAATTGGCCGATGCGGGAACACCATTGACTGCGTTATACGACGCCATCACGCTGTGAACTCTTGCATCTCTCACGGCTGTGACGAACTGAGGGGCGTAATAGCTAGCGAAGTCGAATGCGCTGATGCTCATATCATTTCCCAGTCTTGAATGATTGCCCCAATTCTCGATGTCGTAACCAGCGAAATGCTTCGCCGTGGCAGCCAATTTCAGTTCCTTGGGGTCCAAGCCACCCTGAAGACCCGTTATGTACTCAAGTCCGTAAACTGAGCAGAGTTGGATATCCTCGCCTGGAGTTTCCTGTCCACGGCCCCAGACTGGGTGACGGAAGGAATTGATATTGGGGGAATACACATCGAGCCCATATCGACCCCCATTGTTGAATGCCCTGCCTTGAGTTGATACGATTCCACCGATTTGGTTGATCAGGGTGCGGTTCAGGGCAGCCATGGTGAGGATGGGGGATGGGAATGAGGTAGCCCAGCTGTAGTCCCCGAATTCGGTGAGGTTTGCTCGATCCAAGCCATGAAGAGCTTCGTTCCAAACCTGGTAAGGTGGAAGACCCAGCCGAGGGATTGCGGGCATGACATTTCCAGTACTGTTCACGAGCTCTTCAAAGGTGAACATGGCAATGAGGGCAGCGGCCCTGTCGTGGGGCTTTGCGGTGGTATCACAGACCACCGTCTTGCTGAGTGGGCCATTGGAGCAGTCTGGAAAAGAGAAATCGACTTTCGCCGTAGTTCCGGGGTAAAGGTCTGGTTGGGCCTGGGTATTGTAGTCCGCATAACTGGTGTTGGCCTGGGATAACGCAGTTGGCGCGAAGGCCAACAAGGCAAGTAGTGGAAAGGCAGGCATCGCAAAAGACTGTCTTCGAGAACGGATACTCCAGCATTCTTGCCAGTGATGCGGGAATCAACTTATAGTCTGGAGTATGGAGAGGGCCCCCACACATTTGGACCGAGTTGGGGAAGTTGCACAGTCGATCCCAGGGGATCCCACGGGGGTTTCGGGTTTCCCCCGAGATTGGGCGTTAGAAGTGAACACCATTTAGCCTGAATTTTTCTTTTTCCTTATTTGCCGATGCTTGTTAATCATGTCGTCCTTGTCCTCCGTTGTCCGAGGGTGCAAGGGGGTCAAGGTGGGTGGAGGTGCAGGGGAAGAGGTGCATGCGGTCCTTACTTCTATACCAGGGGAGATATCCTGTTCTACTACTATTCCTCGAACTACATTTGAATATTAGAATAGCTTCGAACCCTTTGGATTCATACTCTTAATACTCTCTTCACAGAAAGTGCGAAAGAGGTCTTAGAGCTGAGGTCACAATTAACCTCCAGAACAAGCTATTCAAGCTATTCAAGCCATAAGCCATGAGCCATAAGCCATAAGCCATAGGCCATCCGAAGGAATGGCATTTATGCGAGTTTAGCCTGAAATGACCCCTCTCATATGGAATGCTGAATGCATGACATCTTGCAGTTCTCATAGCCCAGACCCCGCAGGACCGGGTAATGGGGAAAATTGTATCTGCCGGGGAGATGTGGTTAATTAGAGAAGGGGGCTCTTGGGGAACTAGTAGAGTCTGGTTGAATAGCAGATAAACAGAATTCAACCGTTTTAATAAGATATCAATTAGTTATTGGCTACAAGCCCTTTTTGGCCCTTTTCTACTGTCTAACTGAGAAGGGAGAGAAAACATCAATATAATCCGATATCTAAAAAGACCACTTAAGAAGACTATGACCATTCTTGTACATCATAACAGGGAAATGCGTAAACCACGAGACTTCATGACTTGTAGACCTGCCAACAGATTATGATACAAGAATATATTGACCGCTATGCATGCAGACCGACACGTAACCACTCATAAAATACAATAAAACGCAAAACACATATTAGACTAGACTAACCACGCTTGACCTCTTGTTCAAGCTTGTCCAAAGCCTTGGCGAATTTGGGCTTGAGTGAGTCTAATGCGTCGGCCTTGATCTGGACACGATCAATGTTTGACGTACGCGTGATCCGGCCATCCACGCTGGCTGCGATCTCGTTGGCAAACCAGCGGCCCTCACGATGAGCGACCAGGGACCACGCAGAGCCTGCGCGGCCTGCGCGGGCGGTACGTCCAACTCGGTGGACGTAAGTAGTGATGCTGGTTGGGATATCGTAGTTGATGACATGAGTCAACGATTCCAGATCAAGACCACGAGAGGCACGATCAGTAGCCACAATCACGGAAATGCGGCCTTGTCGATACGCCGTCAATGTCTTGCGAGATGCGGAGGATTTGTTGGATTTAATGATAGTTCCCACGCGCTTGGCCAATGCGGGATGTAGAAGCGAAATGAGACGCGCAAGTCGGGAGGCAGACTCGGATGACTTGGTGAAAATCAGGACAGTCTTGCGAGAGGGCGAGGGAACGAGTTCCATAGCATCAGATTCCGAGTCAGATGAGTCTGAAGAATCCGAGGCTGAACCTGAGTCCGAGTCTGAATCTGACTCCGAGTCTGACCCAGATGATGAAGTATCGTCATCAGATGATTCATCAGAGCTCGTGTCATCGTCAGAGCTTGTGTCATCATCGCTGCTAGTGTCATCGTCAGAACTAGAGCTGTCAGAGTCGGATGAATCAGACACGCTTGGAGCTCGGTCCCCACTAATCTCAATGTGAGAAAGAAGGAGACGCAGCAGATAAAGCGGCTTGAGAGATCCGTCGCCTACTTGAACAATATGCTCAGATAGGGTTGGGGGTAGGGCAAAGTGGGCATCTGGATGAATAGCAGATGGGTATTCTTCGTCGGCAGCATCCTCAGACCCGATGATAACCATCTTGGGGTTAGCGAGGCGCAGCGAGTTGAGTTTGGAAATGTCCCGGGTCATTGTTGCACTCAGAATCACCTTTCGAGGAGGCTTGGCGTCGATCGAAAGTCCAAGTTCAGACAAAAGCTTTCCACCAGGCCCGAAGGTTTCGGGGGCCTCTCGACTGTTCAGCGAGTTCATAACCACATCAACCCACTCCTGGAAGCTTTCATTCAAGAGACGATCAGCTTCATCAATCACCAACCATTCGAGATGCTTGAGAGTGAATCCCTTGGTGTAACGAATGTGGTCAACCAGGCGACCAGGAGTACAGATAAGAATGTCGACGTTCGGCTCGGATCGTTGGATGTGGCCCGGAAGAGACCCGCTAGAGTCAATCGCCTCATTGACACAATCTTCCAGGCTCAAATTCATCCAGTCGTTTCCTTTCAGCCCATCGCGCTGTTGCTGTTGAATGGCCGGGTTGTAAACCTGGTCGACGCGCATCAAGAGTTTCTGCTCGTCCTTGATAGCCACGTTACCCACTGCGCTGCCGATATGAAGTCTGGATCCGGAGGCACATAGTTCACATGATTCGCGAGCTTGTTTCACCAACTCTCGTGTAGGAACTACAATCAATCCTCTGAGTCTGGAGGCAGGTCTCGGCGGTAGAGCGGTAACAAGGGGAAGAACGTAGGAAAGTGTTTTTCCGGATCCAGTCGCCGCAGATACGCAAAGATCTCCAGGGTGGTTCTGCTCCCCTTGTAGAAGGAGGGGAATGACGGTAGACTGCACAGCAAAGGCCTCTTTGTAGTTCTGTTGTTCCAGAATCTTGAGAAGATCTGGCTTGATTCCGAGTTCGGAAAATTTCTTTGTGTCCTGAGCTGACTTGCGCAATGGATTGGCCAGCCATGGGGGTAGAGATGAATACGTTGGGATCTGCTCTGGCTCGGGTGGGTTTTCCGGCTGAGGTAGTTGTTCAAGACCCTGTGCGTAGACGGCTTCGACAGCAGGTGTCTCATCTTCAACGACCTCGGGTTCAACTATCTTGGCTTTAGCACTGGAGACGGATTTGGTGCGCTCGAATTTTGACAAAACCCCAGAATGCTTGTTCTTCGATTTGGGTTGTTCGACTTTCGGTGCTTCAACTTCCTCATCACCAATTCCTGTATTCACAGATGCAGCCGCATCATCCAATGTCTCGTCCGTTCCAGAGCTCTTTCGCTTGCTCTTCTTCGATTTCCCTCCCGTTTCGCTGACGCCATTGCGCGAGTCTGCAACATTCGCTTTTTTGCGGTCTGAGGAGAGAGTACTTTCTTTCCGGGACGCTTCCGGCGAATCCGATCCTTGAAGCGCATCCTTGAGATGCTTGCGCTTCTTGATGCTGCCATGCTCTGTGTCCTCTGCGGTCGGCAAACTTTCGCGTTTCTTGTGCTTCTTCGTTGGCGTGGGAGTCGCTGCAGGCTGGGAGCCATGGGGATCTCTCTTGCGCTTGTGTGACTGAGTGGATTTGGGAGTCACATCAGCCTTCTTGGAGGACTCAAGTCCCGAATTTTTGTCGACCATTCTCATGTAATTCCGCCAGTGACGGAGTCGGCGTGGGATGCCTCGTGGGAATCAAATTCCTTCTCTTTGAATCTTTTATGCCGGCAGAACATATAGCAAGATCACCGCCCTCACCACCGCCCTGCTTATCAGGACAGCTTCCAGATGTCTCCAGGTCTCCTGCATTTACTGGCTTGGATGGACTGGTGTTTTGAGCAGCAGATCTGTTCGCCATGGAAAATAATTTGACACGAAGAGCAAATTCGATATCTCGGAGTTCTCGCCCCGAGAACCACAGCCACGATGCCTTATAACATCGCGTCAGTATTGGTTCTATTTGCTAGTCGCCATTACTTGCTAACATCGCTCTGGTTATAGCATGGTCAGTGACTTCTTTTTTCCCCAGTCAGGTATGCCTTATTGCTTTCCCTGTATCTTACACAATCGCTGACCTTTCTAGGTGGAATTGAGAGTCACATATACCAATTGTCGTCCGTAAGCATGCGCACCTTGTCGCTCCATCTGAGCTCTTGCTAAGTGCTTCTCAGAAACTCATTGATCGGGGACACAAAGTCATTGTTATTACCCATGCATACAAAGGACGCACCGGAGTCCGATATCTTACCAATGGACTGAAGATCTACCACGTTCCATTCTTCGTCATCTACCGCGAAACTACATTCCCCACCGTCTTCTCGTTCTTCCCCATATTCCGCAATATCGTCATCCGAGAGGAGATTGACATAGTCCATGGCCATGCCAGTTTGAGTAGCTTCTGTGGAGAGGCTATCCTCCATGCGCGTACTATGGGACTGCGGACTGTCTTCACAGACCACTCCCTCTTCGGATTCGCTGATGCAGCATCAATTCTCACCAACAAATTGCTTAAGTTTACTTTGAGTGATGTTGATCATGCGATTTGTGTTAGCCACACTTGGTAGGTCGTCCACGACCGTGTTACACGACTCAACTGACAAGTTGCAGCAAGGAAAACACGGTGCTTCGGGCTTCGTTGGATCCATTAATGGTGTCGGTCATTCCGAACGCCGTGGTAGCAGAGAACTTCTGCCCTCTGTCTCATACTACTCGTGCGCCTGATCAGGGTCTGAGCTCGCCCGCCGATGCTCCAATATCCCCCAGACAAATCGGGCCCGACGATCCGATTACAATCGTAGTCATCTCCCGGCTTTTTTACAATAAGGGCACCGACCTTCTCATTGCATCTATTCCGCGCATTCTTGCTTCCAATCCCAATACGCGCTTCATTATTGCAGGGTCCGGGCCCAAGGCAATCGACCTGGAACAGATGTTGGAACGCAATGTGCTTCAGGATAAAGTCGAACTTCTGGGTTCGGTCCGACACGAGGAGGTCCGAGACGTAATGGTGCGAGGTGACATTTATCTCCATCCTAGTCTGACAGAAGCATTCGGGACAGTCATTGTTGAAGCCGCTAGTTGTGGTCTTTACGTCGTTTGTACCCGGGTTGGAGGCATTCCAGAAGTTTTACCTCAGCATATGACAACATTCGCCAAACCGGAGGAGGATGATATCGTGCTTGCAACCAGCAAGGCTATCGCGGCTTTGCGCTCGAACAAAGTGCGCACGGATCGATTTCATGATCAGGTGAAGATGATGTATTCATGGCGGGATGTGGCCGCGCGCACTGAGCGCGTGTACGAAGGAATTATCGGCGACATCAGCCCAGAGGAATTCTATGGTTACTATCCAGGCCAGGGCTGGGAAGCGAGTGGAGATCGCGTCCGCAGCTTTGCGCTAATTGACCGGTTGAAGCGCTACTACGGTTGTGGTGTCTGGGCAGGCAAGCTATTCTGTCTGTGTGTCGTGATTGACTTCTTGATCTATGTTTTCCTCGAGATGTGGTTTCCCCGAGCCAACATTGACATTGCACGAAGCTGGCCAAAGAAGCAACCGGCGAGTAAGACCCGTGGGACTGCCGGAAGTGTTCGCTGAGAAAAAATTGCCCCCAATCATCGGCACAAAGAATTCCGGCCTACCAAGTATGTTTAAGCCGACTCTTGCTTCTGCGCCTATCCTGCTTGTCTCGGGCAGCTCATATCCTCGTCTAATCACACCCCTTCACATGCTCTTGTGCTGCGCCCTTTTTTTTACATATCCTAATCCATAATACCATATACATGTAATGTCTAACCGGCAGCATAAAATGCCTGAAATCGTTCTTGCGGTAGCTTCACCACCTAGATGACATGGCTGATAGTTGACCAAACTTTGACATTGAATAGACTCTATTGGTATATTAACAGATTAACAGAAAATGTAGTTATCATGAACGCCATTATGCACCTTGATATGCTGCGCTCGACATCATGTACGAGAGTGGTCGGCAGCCCCAACTTTGAATCAACGCATCACTGGAGGCCTGCCCTCTTTGTTCCACTTGACACGACTTTGTACCCACTCCACAGCCGCCTGGACCCCAGACCCAAGCAGCGCGCTGACCGGCAGCACACGACTGTCACGGACGCCGCCTCCTGTTTCTCCTTCAAACACCTTCCGGACAAGCCCTTCCTTGATGCGAACCACTTCCACACAGTCCTCACGGTCCTGCTTATTTGCTAACACCAGAATGGGAACACCGGCGACGTCGGCACTTTGTAAGACCGACTCGAGGACTTGCCGGCACTCGTCTAATCGCCCGAACTCACTGCTGCCCGCGTTGATTCCGACGTTTTGCTCTGAGAAGGCCTCGGCACTTGTGCTCCCTCTTGCGCCATTGCGCGCTGGACCTGCCACAGAGCTTGCGCGCCGAGCAAGTCGTGCGATATCGGGATCTTGACCCACGTCGGCACTATCGACCACGAAGATGATCGCGTGGCAGCTAGTGTAGTAGCTCTGCCAAAGACCGCGCATCGAGATCTGACCTCCAACATCCCAAATCTTCAAGTTCATGTCTGGTAACGCTATCGTTGCGACATTTTGCCCGACGGTGGGGACGGTTTTTCCGGGGTTGGGGGCCGGAGCGCCATCAGAACGGGGTTGATACAGCGCCTTGATCTGGGAGAGGAGTGTTGTTTTGCCGGCGTTGTCTAATCCAAGCAGGAGAACAGAATACTCTTGAGGAGGATAATTAGCGTGGAAGGTGATGCGATCATGCGATCATGCGATGGTGATAGAGTAGTTACCTTCTTTACTTGTGGCGGCTAAGTACAGCGACTTGGCCAGGTGATACATGATCGCGTTCCCTATTGGGGGAGCCCAAGGCCAAGCGCAAATAGAATTATAGAAAAACTGGATCGGAAGTAGAAATCATGACATCGCAGTCAGTTCTCTGACGTTGAAGCTCATGTTCCCCGGGGCCGCGTTGCAGCCTCATCCTTTTGGGAAGTTAGGGCTTAGGGCTGAATAGTGATCTGGGGGATGTTGCATTCCGAACTACATCGGACATTTCGGATGTGCGCATCATACAGGTTTAACATCACATTCGTTCAAATATGTTCAATCTCAACCCAGAGACATGATAGAATGATAAACCCTACACTTCCCCGGCAATACTCCGGTTTCAGTTTCCCAGCTCATTCCTCCCAGCAAATGGAAAATCGTCGATTTTTCCCGAGTCTCCTCTTCTCCCCCACTTGCAGGTGGACCGGTTTCCCAGAGTTTGTCAGCTTTTGATTATTGATCGACGGACCTGTCGATACGAACCCCCCATTTAGTCCGGGGCATTCGCCTTTCCTCTTGAATTCCCTTGGCTACAAATGTCACATTCCTATATGGCTTTGCTATTGACCTCCGCTGAGAAGGCAATGTGACGAGGATCTCATCCTGCTTTGATTGGATGATCGACCCTTTTTCCTACTGTCGCATGTCTATACCAGTATGCCACACCCTCGATCACTGATTTGATATACATCGCCACCAATGGAGATTGACACTATCATCGTCGGTACGTCTATCATGGTTGACGTCGCGTGTTGAAGCCATCGGGGACTTTTGCTCCGCTTGAGCCCCGCATCCCACCCCACGCCGTTAGAAGTCCCTGTGAAACGGCAACTGATTGAACCCGATTTTACCAGGCAATGGGCCGTCGGCTATGATCCTCTCATATATCCTCCATGGGCATATCCCTTTCTACTCATCTAACCCTCCACATCCCGATCATCTATTGGACACCAAGTTGAAAGCTGCGCCAGAAATTTTGAACGCCGATGTGAATGCTCTTACAGCGCATTTTGACGCCTCCCGGCTATCTTACTCGACTCAGGCCCTTCCCGTGAACGTCTTACTGGACACTCTTGTACGGCCAAGTGTGGATGTGGACGAGCCCGGCTGCATCTCAAATATTGATTGGCGCTCACAGCCCGAGAAGGCTGTCTCACATCTTGTTTTTGGAAAGTCCTTGAAGCCCGGAGGCCAATGGACTGAAGATCCATGGGGCGCAAGTTGGGATATCCAGACATTGAGTTATGCGGCAATGCTGTCCTTGCCCGGGTACTCCTTTGCCGACCATCACAAAAGGACGACAGGCGAAGATCTACCATCTTATACCAGGCCCACGCGGCGCGAGATCGCCAATTACTTTGCTGCCTATCCGGGGGCTGCACATATCGATGATGCGTTTCGGTGTGGGGAAGAATTGGAGGGCATTTCCCGCACCACTACTGGATTTTATGTTCGTTCTCATAACCTCCACTGCAAGCGCCTAGTCCTGGCAAGTGGAATATTTTCCGAGGTTCTCTCACCGGAGCCGGTGCTACGTCCATTACTTGAGACCAAGTCCTCGCCTAATGTTCCGCTACTCGTTGTTGGATCTGGCTTCTCCGCCGCAGATTCCATCATCTCCGCCTCCCCTAATCAAAAGATTTTACACATATACAAATGGTCTCCAAATGACCGCCCATCACCTCTTCGGGCTTGCCATCAGCAAGCATATCCAGAATATGCCGGTGTCTACCGTCTTATGAAACGAGCTGCTCTCGCAGCCAAAACCGCTGGTAAAGACCAGCGGCCAAAGTACCGACGCGCAACTTCAACGCCATTCCTTGAAAGCCGGAATTGGGAAGATCTCTATGAAGGTCTTCCTAATGTTGAAGTGACAGCCGTGGAAGTCCACGGCGACCTGGCGACGGTCACATTCCGCCGCCAAGATGGAACTGTTTTCTCTCAGACCGTGGGCGGCCTCGTATATGCTGCCGGCCGGCGAGGCACGCTAGATTACCTCGATCCCGAGCTCCGCTGTGAAGTGTTGGGGCAGGGCAATCAAGAGGACCCAGCAGTCACCGGCCAAACTCTCCGTGCGAAAGCAATCGAGGACCTCGAGGTCGCACTGGGGGTTTATATCATCGGCAGCCTGACTGGAGATTCTCTGGTCAGATTCTCATATGGTGGGTGCGTCTACGCTGCTCGGCATCTGATAGACGGCGAGGACACCCGCAGTGACTATAGTAGTTACGCACCATCTGCTAAACTACATGGGTCTTCGCTTTCCGTGATGAACGGCATGGATGGTCACCATGTCTACCCAAATGGCAATACATCGGAGCTGGCTCGGGAAGATACGTTCAGCAAAGTGTCGACAGTCACAGACCAGTCCGCTGTACGTGGTTGGTGGAAGACATTCTCGCGCATGTGGAATGATCTTACACGATGAGTGTTTGGAGGATATGCATGTATATCACGATCCGATCTGTACAACCCTAGAACTGGCATGGAAAGGCACGTACATTGTTTCATCTATCTTATTTTCAAGGATTTTGTCCCCTACTCTGCAAGCTCTTCGGTTCCTGTACATACAATCAAGTCCCGATTTTGGCGTAAGCACATTTTGCAGAGAGCCCATGATTATAGAAGTTTATCCTATTGTTCTCCTTCAATAGCAACATGCAGCCGCTACAAATGGTAAGCCTCGAGAGAAATGCAAAGACTCGAATACGAGAACTACCTACTCGTAGGTACCCTTACCTAACGCAGTCACTTTTTGGGCTCCAAGAATGCATTGAAATGTATTGAACTGCTCCAAAAGTACGATCATGGAACAGGTATACAAATGTACATCTAAAAATAGCCCTGGAGGTCTGGTGGCAAGTGAGTCATGGTTACATCTTCTCTCTACATCTGGCATCTGACATCTGATATGCTTACCAATTCACCATAATGGATGATGGATGATTGAGATTCATTTTTAGCCTGTTGAATAGGAAGTAGAGAGAGAGAGAGCATAAAACCTCCGAGTATCCCAAATATTTCCATCCAGAGCTATTCCTAACCTGTGCCCTCAAAAGATGTGGCCATCCAACGACCCCATCTCAGCCTATGGCTTCACTCCTGTTTTATCGTCAGCAACTGCTCTTCTCGCTGATCCTCCAGCAACACCTGCCCCATTCATTGCAGTGACCGAAGTTCCCACTCCCGCAACGTCCCTCGCCCAGCGGATCGATGAGTATGCCAAGTCTCATCTTCCTGAGCCAACATACAATCATTCCCTTCGGGTTTACCACTTTGGCCTTGCGATCAAGCGGTACAGGTTCCCCGAATGGGCCTTTACCGATGAAACCTACTTCCTTGCCTGCCTGCTTCACGATATCGGAGCAACTCAAAGTAACTTGGAGGCCACCAGAATGAGCTTCGAGTTCTTTGGAGGCTTGAAAGCACTGGAAGTTCTACAGAACCTACAACCCTCCTTTGTAGGCGGGGGCGTCGCCGTCGCCCCGAAAGATCAGGCCGAGAGCGTGGCTGAAGCAGTCATCCGGCATCAAGACTTGTGTGAAAAGGGTAAAATCACGGCTCTCGGTCAATTGCTTCAGCTGGCAACGATCTTCGGTATGTTTTCTATTTGAACTGTTCGGACACAGGATTCGTTGACGACCAAAGGCCATATTACTTACTATTCACTGGCCTTAACTAACCAGGAAACAGACAATACTGGTTCATATAAGATCTCATTCATCCCTCGACTATCCAGGAGGTTTGCAACCATTTCCCTCGCCTGAAATGGAGTGGATGCTTCGCTAGCACCATCCACGAAGAGAATCGGCTCAAGCCTTGGGCACATACAACGACACTCGGCGAGGAAGAATTCCCCAGCAAGGTGCTAGGAAATACTCTAATGGCACCTTATGAGTGAGGACGTTTAAGTATCTCGGACAGATTTTGTTTGGTGCTTACATGGAGAGGAACTGAAATAAAATGAGCGTATTGTCTTAATTTAATCCCAAAAGTAGTAGAAAACTGACCAGTTGATGTAGAGGTGAGCTACGTCTCCCGCGATCTCGGACAAAACACCTTCAATCCTCCGCATAAGCCATGCTTCAAGCCATCCTCACCACTTTTTTTCTCCTGGTACCATTTTATTGCATATACAAACCCCCAAGTCTGTTCATTCGTTACTGTCAACGTCGCTGGCCCGACGTACTCTTCCGCGTAGACACAAGCAACAAAGTGGTTGCATTGACGATTGACGACGCGCCCTCCATACACACACCTGCAATTCTTCGTCTATTGCAATCGCACAATGCAGCTGCCACTTTCTTCTTGATAGGATCCCAGATCCCAGGACACGAATCTGTCTTGGCTGATCTCGTCCGAGCTGGCAACGAACTGGCCAACCATGCCATGTATGATGAACCATCGCGTGCACTCAGTGACGACGCCTTGGCAGATCAGGTCCGATCAGTCCATGCCAGAATCCAGGACGCTTATGTCGCAGGAAATACACCACAGCCCGAGAATTGGCTCTTTCGCCCTGGCTCGGGATTTTTCAGCTCCCGGATGAGATCCCTTGTAAAGGAGCTGGGCTATCGGCTGGTGCTCGGGGATGTGTATCCGCATGATCCGCAGGTGCCATTTTGGAAACTGAACGCGAGTCATATTTTGAGTATGGTCAAGCCAGGGAGCATCATTGTTTGCCATGATCGGAGAGAGTGGACGGTGCCCATGTTACAGAAGGTATTGCCGGAGCTGAATCGCAGAGGGTACCGCGTTGTCACAGTCTCCGGGTTATTGAAAGAGACCAGTTCAAGTTGATGTTCAAGTTGATGGCAAAATGAATCTAAATGTACATGTTTTCCTTCTTGAAACGCTATGGGTATATTCGGACACTATTCTCAACGGGCTAACCCATCATCTGCAATTGATCCTCCGGCGGCCAGCGGACTTGCGCAAAGCTCAAGCAGCGTTTGATACTTTGTAAATACTTGCGGGTAATCTCGTCACTCAGAATATGTGCCTGCTGGTCACTCTGATGCAGCTTCTCTCGTGCTGATCGCTCGTGAATACCAACCATGGTCACACCGATGGGCCACGCTCTATAGGTATGTTAGCGTCATTTCTAAATCTACCAGTGGGATCGACATACGCTTTACCGATGCTCACGCGTAGGTAAGCATCATTTGCATCGACATATCGCCGTTGTTGCGCCTTGTGCACAATTTCAACAATTGGTTCCAACAGCCCATCCTCCAGGTCGGACTTCTCGAAGAGGCGGAACAACGGGGTCATGTTTTCGCGTGATTGGATCATAGCATTGAACGCTTGTTTTCCCTGGAAACTTTCTCGCACGGAGATGTCACGCTTGGCTAGTGCCAGTTCCCATTCCGACAAAACCATGTTGAAGTAAGATGCCAATTGCCGGAAAAGGAACAGACGGTTCTCTTGGTCCTTTGGGATCTTGGCTGGAATGATCATCTGTCCACCAGACACGGGCTCCAGGGTGGTGGGAATAGGTCCATCGGTCACCTTCTTCTTGGGAATAGCGGCCCGCTGAACTAGACGACGGTATCGTCGAAGACGGGCTCGATAGTCCTCTCCGAACAATTTTATTGGCGCATTCATCTCTCGTAATTTTGCAGTAAGCTCCTCCTCCTCGATATCTTCCTCTGCGTCACCGTCGGCTGGGGTATTCTCAGGCAGCTCAGGCAGACCGAGCCTCCGCCGCCGTTCACGTTCTTTGGCTGTTTCTTCTTCTTCCCTCCTCTTCTTCGACTCCTCGGCTAGTCTTCGCTTCTTCTCCTCGCGTTCTCGGACTCGATCCGCTTCTTCTTCTTCGAGCTTGCGCTTATTCGCCATGCGCTCTTCGCGTTCCCGTGCAAGTCGCTCTTGCTCTTCGTTATAAGCTTCAATCCGGGCAGCTTCGACATCGCCTCGTCGCATATATTTCTTCGTTGGTGCGGGGGAGCTTTTCCCTGTATCTTTGGCGGATGGCTTCGAAGCATCGCTACCCTTGGCCTTGGAGATCTCCTTGGACATCAACGCGGCGAAATCCATGGCGGTGTTGCAGTGAGCTTGAATAATGCGATAATGCGACTGTGGCTCAAGATAAAATTAGACAAATAAATAAGGGGGAGTTGTGTCAAAGGAAGATGTGTGGAAGTTGAAGGAAAAGAATGTTCGGCTTTGCACGTCAAGAGAACCCGCAGCTTTTCGACGCCGCATTTGTCTCTTCCAACTCCCCTCAACCAAATTCCAAGCACTCACCTCCAAGGACCTTTATCCAAGCTTTAATTCACATTCAAGTCATCGCATCTCCATTCTCTCCTGTTTTCTCCTCATCCTCTGAATTACAACCTCTAATTTTCACCCTACCTTCCATCATGGCCGCTCCGTCGCGCGAGGGCCCCAAAGCTCCGATCAATCGCCAGACCACTGCACCTTTTCATTTGAAGCTCTTCTACCGAGTTAACAACTACAACCCTCTATCCGACTACAGCATCCCCCCACCATCTCGCCGTGGAGGACCGGTCAGCGGATCGAATGCCATTCGTCCAACATCACCTGTCGCATCTACAGCGCTCCCACCACATCTGGAGATCTACACATGGCACTCATGTACACTTCGCGAGCTCTCACAACTTCTCACTTCTGCTCTTCCTTCATTACTCCCTGACCCACCCGTTGGGACCCGTCTCTGCTTCCGACTGATTTACCCCGACGCACGCGGCGCGGCAATGGGCGGCCCCGATGCGCGTGGACGATACTTGAGCAGGGATTTAGGCAGTGCTATTGTTGGTCCGAGAGATAGTCCATTGCACGCAGACGACGACGAAGATAAACAGGAAGCACGACCTCGCCCTGGCCCGCTCCGTTTTCAGGGCTCTGAGGCCGACAGGCCCCTGCAGGATGCCCGTTTCATCGTTGGAGACTACATTGAATGCGCAATTCTTCCACCGCTCGAGGACGGTTCCGTTGCGCCGGCGCTCAATGGCGCGTCAGGCCCGATCATGGGACCCAGGGGTGGAGGTGGAGGTGGCATGCGCGCGTTCCGGGATAACGGATATCCTCGTGGGCCTGGTCGTGGTCCTCGTGGTGGTGGTAGTGGACCTCCCCATATGCCCCGAGGTGATTGGCATCGTGGCGAGCGACTGCCTGAAGGTGGACGAGGCCGTCGTGGATGGGCGCCATATTGAGAAGGGCGAGGAGAACTCCAGTTCAAAAGCAAGGTTGTCAAAAGGGCGATGGATACCCATATTGAGACATTGTATGATTATCTAGTTTAAGGCCAATGGAAATGGATTCTGTACCAGGTACTACATACAGTACCATAAAAAAAAGCAAAAAAAAAAAAAAAAAAAAAAAAAAAGAAAGATGTGCGCCCTGCCTCGGCGTTAGGGTCGCGCTCTGCCACTGGCCTAAGGGGCTACTATAGCTTCATATTGCAGCATTTTAGCAAAATCCGCTCTAGGGAAATCTACTTATCTAACTTTCGAAGATGTTGGCCTCTTCAATCGCCGTATGTAGCATAAATAGGCTTGAGGGTGAAGGGTATTCATCCTGTGGTCGTGTAGATACATACCCATTATTTAGCTAACTCTATGCGGCAACCTGATATTCTGCTAGAGTGGGGCATATCAGGTTACAAAGGTTGAGCATGCAGATGCTCAGCTATTAACATCCATGGACGACCTCCAAGCTGGTGGCGAACAGATGCCTATCAGAAATCGGGATAGCAACTGTCACTATAATGGATATGGATATCACCTGTCTTTTGGATGAGATACCCCCAGGCCGTATATTTGGCCTTGAAAGTAAACCCCAGATTCAAGCACGGTACACTAAGTCAACAAAACAAAGGAATCCATGCGGTATATGCTGTGATAAAGTACACGGCCCACGCAACGGGCGCCGGCACAAAAAGAAAAAGTCAGGCAAAATCCCCTCGACACACTAGTATCTCCAACATCTCAGTGTGTAGTTCTTCATGTCGCGTCATGGCACAGTCGCTGCTCGGTACGGGTTTGATAACGAAACGGGAATTGGATTATGAAGTTCATCGCTAGATATCTACCACTCGGCGATCGAATCTCCCCTTCGCTTGCCACGGAACTCGAATTGGCCCTGCATATTGTTAGCGCATGCTTCTCCGCGGGATTGGACCACAATCGCAATCCAACCACAATAAGCCATTCCATACCTCGTACTTGTAGGCAACGTAGCCAAGAACGCCGGGAATCAGGCCCATGTAGACGAACGATATCATGGCATGGCGCGGAGTCCAGCGCCAGTACTTGTAACGGTTGGCATTGAGCTCTGTGGGTCCGTTAGTCAATCTTCAATCGGTGAGAATATATTGCGTTGCAGGATTCTGGGTTCGACAGAGCTGGTCCAAGTAGCTCATATCTATGCTTGCGCCAGCGTAATGCGTGAAACTCATCCGGAACCTTGGATCTTGGGAGATGGGGTTGGGGGCAATGTACCGTAGTATTTCTGGAGGGCCGGGTCAAGGACCAAAGCTGGAACAATGGGTTAGCAATTCAGCTCATTGCACACATGGGACTCTCCAAACTCACACTTGCTAGGACCAGCCATTGTTGCGGAAAGCGATGAAGCGTAGACACAGAATCGACAACGCTTGCAAGCGTCGCCGGGATTGAAGTTGAAGGTCACATGATGATGAATCAGCTGAATGATGTAATCAGTTTTCGTCCTCAACCTTCCCGAGGTCTACATGCTAAGTTACGTTGTACATTCCAAATATGAAATGATATATATTATTTTGTCTCTCTCTCTCTCTATTCCTTCTTGTTATCTTATCCTTGCTGGATACTCTCATTGTCGATGTATGCGGTTGCGGAGGTGTGAAATGATATCCGAGATCATCCGCCAACCAAACGTCTTCCATATCTCAGCGACGTAACGGGGTATACATGAGATAAATGAGACCTGAGGGCTTAACGACTTACGGGAATCCATTCTGCCCTTTGTCATAATTTCTAATCTACATAGAAGCTGAGAACTTTCCCTCAATCTCCTCAATCTTCTTCACGGCACGCTGGTACCCCTCGTTTCTCTCGAGGCGGTTAGCATACTCGACAAGAAGAGGGTATCTCTCCTTGTTCTTCTCCTCCTTCAACACTCTCATGGTAACAGCGATGACTGGGAAACTCAGCAATATATCGGCAGCTGTCAGCTCCTTGCCGCAAATGTACTGGCCACCCTCAGGAGATGTGCGGAGCTGGTCCTCAAGGAAGGCGAGACTACCCTCAACGTTCCGAGTGAGGAACTGATTCTCAACTTGTGAGGCAACAATGCTAGTGATAGGTCGAACAAAGAATGGAGGGGCGTTCCGAATAGCTGTCGGAAATGTCAGCGATGCTTCCAACGTTGGATCATCAACGCCATGCGAGCATGTACGGTGTTTACGCTTTAAATGAAAGGCGACTTACAGTCGTTGACTAAGGTCATAACCAAGAAAGGCATCAAACTGCCCTCCACGTAGTGCATGAAGTAGCGATAGCGCATCCACTCCTCGGTCTCTCCGCCCACTTTGCCCTCGCTGCCGGGCGTGTACCGTTGTGGTACTAGCGTCGGTCGCGCGCTACTAAAGTGGTCACAGAGATATTCGACGATCGCACCAGACTCCGCCAATACTAGCGGTTTGGTGGCGCCCGGTGCCTGGATGGTGATCACAGGCGACTTGCCCAGCGGGTGGACCTCCTTCAGCTCAGCAGGGGCGAGCTTGTCAGCGCGACGCTTGAAGATTTTGAGCTCATATTCCAATTTCAGTTCTTCCAACAGCCAAAGGATTCTGTGACTTCGAGATTGCTCGAGCCTGGAATGTGGGTTAGTATGATTCTGTGAGAGACTGTGAGGAGCGTACCAATAGAGAGTAATCTTGCAACCTTGATTGTTGTCCATAATGTTATGCTATAACAGTGTTATATATTATGTATGAGATTCAAAAAGTGCAAGTCAACAAAGAAGAACTTCCAAGGATATAAATGCCCGCACGTGGATGATGTCAAGATGGCCCGAGGCTTCCAAGTTTATTTCCCAGAAGGGAAAAGAGGCCGAGACCTGCAGATCTTGAGTTCCGGGCAATTCTGATTAGCATATTCAGGTGTTAGGCGTATAACAATCGTATTCGGACCATTCTACAATGCCTCTCTACTATGTGTAGACAATACTTGGTGTGGCGACTATCTCCAACTAACTTTAGCATTAACAAATACAACATAGAGCTAACCGGAGTTCGTTTAATAAGGACGTTCCGTACATATCCTATAAGGGACCAAAATTCACAAATTTGGGCTGGACCGGTCAGAATTCTATCTGCTCTGTAATTCTCTATTCTACTACCACAATTTCCATCTTATGCTGGAGGGTTATCCACATGTTCATGTTGATCATCCCAACTACCGAGGCTTCACCGGCTGTATATAGACTATGTATTCACATCCGCAGGTAAAAGGATTATTGAGGTGAGAAAGGCCTGGAATTGCCCGAGGCTGTGAATCTCCTTGAATTGCGTGTTTCCCGTCATATGACAGGCCAAAGGTGGGCTATTCTCTGTTAGCAGCAATCATGGTATCAACACGCAGTGGTGACTATAAGGAGGACGGAAACTCCTTTTTTGGGGGAAACGCAAGGCCATTTTCTAATCCGATTCCCATGAATAGGATTCTCAGAATTATCCATTCTGGTCAGAAGTAGATATCGAGGAACTTAAAATAAAGCTTGACAACGCTCCTCTTCCAGAGCTGCATCAGAAGTCATGGTTCAAGGGTCAATCACAGGGGCATAGTTCAAAGCAGGAGAAGAGGGGTTTAGATGAACGATAACGTCGGTTTAACGTGTGTGGTAGATTACTGTAAATATAAATACATGGATGCTTCATATTCAGATATACTCAGACTTCCCTTATAGCCTTACCGGCTCTGTATCAGGGGGAACTAGTACATGTCCCTCCGTGACCAGGGAGTTCTTGCACGAGCGGGCCGAGACCAGATCGGATAAATTGCCGAGTGTGACCTCAGCGATCTCCTCGAGGGCCTCGCGTGTGAAGAACCCCTGGTGACCACAGATCAAGACGTTGTGGAAGGTCATTAGGCGCATCAGGACGTCGTCGTCGATGATCTCCCCGGAGTGATCGTTATAGAAAATCTCGCCTTCGGCTTCGTAGACATCCAACGCCAAACCGCCCAGCTGCTTCGTCTTCAGCGCTTGGATGACCGCCGCGGTATCGATGAGTCCACCCCGCGATGTATTGACCAGTAAGGACCCCGGTCTAATGCGCGCCAATGTCTCTTCATTGATGAGATGCTTCGTGCTGTCCGTAAGGGGACAATGCAGACTAACAATGTGGCTCTCCTGTAGCAGGGTGTCGAGGTCAACTAACGTCCCGAACTGGCGGAACTCTTCGCCGGCAAAGGGGTCGTGCGCAAGTAGTCGGCAGCCGAAGCCGTGGAAGATGCGCGCGGCTGCGAGTCCGATACGTCCCACACCGATGATCCCCACGGTCTTGCCATGCAGAGTATTCCCAAGGAGACCTTCGATATTGAAATTGCCCTCACGCACACGATTATATGCGCGGTGAGTCTTGCGATTCAAAGTCTGGATCAGGGCCACTGCGAACTCCGCCACGGCTTCGGGGGAATATGCCGGGACGTTCGCCACAAAGAGGCCTAGCTCTTCGGCAGTTTCGAGATGGACGTGGTTGAATCCCGCACAGCGGAGCAAGATGGCACGGATCCCGTAGGCATGAAGGGCTCTCAGCACGCGTTCGTCCAGGGTGTCGTTGACAAAGACGCACACTGCATCGCAACCTTGGGCTAGGGGCACTGTCTCCTCAGACAGCGCGAAGGCATGGTACTCAATGGTGCAGAGCTCGGGAAAGTGCTGCTCACGCACCTGGTCAAAGTAGGTGCGGTCGTAGGATTTGGCACTAAAGACAGCCAGCTTCATGATAGATACTTTTGTGATCCGGGGGTTCCAAGGTTTGCATATTGAAGTATAACAAAGTCATGACGACATGGGTGTTATCGTATGACGCCTGCAAGCGGCGCTTTTGGGATAAGGTACTTTCCCCAGATCTCCGACTGCAACCTCCCGCATTCCAGTGCAGATGTAGTATACTGTATGTTGTACTCGTCCAATTCTCCAGAGGTCTCAGAAACGGAATATGACCTATATGAAATACTACCTCTTACCTAGTTAGGTAGTAGTATGCATCAACCGTCATTACAGGAGTAGGCGGGATAGTAATGGTCTACTCCGTACGGAGTACTCCGTACTCTGAAACCAGTTCCAAGCGCAACTTCAATGTTTCCTTATTTTATTCTCGAGGTTTAACATTGACCTCGGCCCCAAAACCCAGTGCCCACAACTTCCCGAGGTCTTCTGGATGATTACTTCTTTCAGACTTGCAGATAATCTTATATTTTATTTCTTTCTATTTCCTACGAGTTGATTGGATACTTCGGTCTCAGACTTCCGCGGGGCTCCGGCATCCGCTAGAGGGTCAGGCCAATAGGATGATTGAGATTGAAACGGCCCAATCATCGCTCGATGATAAGAAGAGACGCCACAAGCTGTCTGATTGGTCAGTGTTTACCGTAGTTTGACGCTAGTGAACCTAAGGATCCCCGAGGAAGGAGCGACATTTTCCCTTCTTTTCCCCTATTTTCCAGTGTTGTCTTGGATAAATGAAGATTGCAAGTGCATGTTACATTGTTAAATTATTTGTTGATTGTATTATTATTCTATGTCGTATGTCTGTAAGTACAGTATATGAGTCTTGAATACAATATAATTATGTGAACCTTGGAATCTGGGAAGTAGATCGGAACTGTGTCCTTGACCCAATTGCGGATTCCAAGGTTCAAGTGGAGAGACCGCAAAAGGAAACCCGTCACTGGGGCTTCATATGGAAAACCGGTCTGGGTAATCAGAAATGGCGGTCAAAAGAAAGTCGAGGTAATCCAGATCTTTTAGTCCAGTTGCTAATTTCATATCGGGGAAATGTATGTTGTATGTAAATCACCGTGGAGGAAAAGGGAAAAAAAAAAAAAAGTACGTCCTGCAAGAGGGTGTACTCGATATACGTGGAAAAGACACACGGGCTACATAATAGTACTTGGCAGTACTTGGCCCCTGCGCATGTATAGTCCCCGCCACCAAGTACCCCAAAGTAGAAGGCAGACAAGTTGTACTCTCCATACACATGAGATACAATACAATACCAGATCTAAAGGTAACAGTATCACAGCCAAGTACTCTCAGAGTAGTATGCTCTTCACCTCCAGGGCTTCTCCTTCACCTCCTTTTCCTTTTATTTATTTTGTCTCTTCTTCTTCTTCTTCTTCTTCTTCTTCTTTTCCCACTTCTCAACACTGTTCACCCGTTCTCATCTCCAATATCTCCACTTAATCCACTTTCTGCATACGAAAATACAATCTTAGCTCCAACGTTCCTGGTCTCCACTGGGCTCGACCACTCACGGTCGACTTGTTTTCTTGCCTCTTCCCCGGCTGAACGGCTCTCTGTGTACTCCGTACTTACATTTATTCGAACTCCTTTTTGCCCCTCGGTATCTGCTTTTTGCCGCTGAGCTTGGGATTGCCCTTTAAACTCTACTCTTAACATTCCGCCTCCCACCTTTTCAATTCATAACACATCCCAATCCTCTTCCTGTCAACTACCTTTTTTTCTTTTATCTTCATCATCATGGCGACTCATGTTTTGACCAACCCGGCAACCAACCAGATTTCGGTTTATGGTCAACCATCCCCAACCAACTCCGCCACCAACACTCCCTCCAACAATTCCCCGACCTCCCCTCGCATGACCACCGCTTCCCTGCACCAACTGCCTCTACAGTCGCGGCAGCTGCGTCCTCTTAAGGGCCCCCTCTATGTGCCTGCAGCTCTCCGACCCACTGAGCGACCCCAGAAATCATCGCCTATTACCCCACCCCGCAGCGCACACGGCTCTCTTGACAGCCTGAACGAGGACTCGTCGGAACCTATCAGCCGCCGCTCCACCATGGAGAGTCAGTCCAGCGAAATAAGCCAGAGCGCCCAGCATGAGTGGATGAAGAATGAACACCTGGGTGCGGTAACCGGCCTCCCAACCCGTACACACTGGAAAGTGAGTATCTCGAGAAGAAAAAAAATAGTTTCTTCTTTCCCTTCCTTCGGCGCCTTTATAGGGATTGGGTTCGGTTTGGATTGCGCACTACTCAAAGCAAATGTCGTGTGAGCTCGTCATTTCCGAGAAATGGCGTGCTACAGTCCACCGCCTCAGCCCTGTCGCATCCCACCTGTCCTTTGATCGCATTGGTCACTCTTAAGAGGACAATTGCTAACTTTATCCAGGCTGATTCTGCCTCTTCCAACTGTGATTCTCCAACTTGCCGCTCCTCATTTGGCCTCTTCCTGCGCCGCCACCACTGCCGTCACTGTGGCCACGTCTTCTGCGCGTCCCACACACCTCACCTCGTTCCCCTCGACCAGGATGCCCGCTTCCATCCCGATGGTGTCCCCTCCCGTGCCTGCGATCTGTGCTGGAGCGCCCACCAACGTTGGGAAGAGAACCGTTCCGACCGTCTGAACAAAATCCAGAATACCATCGATGCTCAGCAGATTGGCATCTCTGGTGCCGACTCCGAGGGCATGAATACTGAGAATCCCGAGTCCACCGTGGATCAGACCGAGGTCGCTGCCTCCGTTCCTCGTGACTGGAATTGGAGCACTTTCTAGACGCATTGCCATGTCTCCTTTACTGTGGCCAGCAGGACTGCTGCAGCTCGGCGTTTCACTTGATCTTACTTTTCATAATCTTTTTCACTCTACCGAGTCATGCTCGCGCGTGACCTGTTTTTCTCTCTATTGGCGATCATGGCTTTGGCGTTTCTGACAGGCCCTGGGCCCTGTGCTTTGTTTCTCTATTTCTGTTTTCTGCAGTCATGTCATGACTTTGCATGCCTAGAGGGTTCTCATCGGTCCTTAGCGACCCGGTTGCTTTCTGCTTTCTGATTTTCTGCTTTCTGTTTCTGTTTCTCTTTTGTTTTTGCTTTGCGTTGATCAGATACTCATCGGTCCTTGGCGACTCGGTTGATTTTTGTATCTGTTTTCTTTTTCTGTTTCTTCTTTGCGTTGATATTCATCGGTCCTTAGCAGCCCGGTTGATTTTTTTCATTTCTTTTCATTTCTTTTGCTTTGCGTTGATCAGGATACCCCGTCGGTTTTTGTTGCGCGGCGATCTCATTTGATGTTCTGCTTTACTGGTCCCTGATCCCATGCTTGAGGGAATGTGATAGTCTTGCAATTCCCCAAGTTGAAATCTAGTTCGATTTAGTTCGATCTAGTTGAATCCATTGATATTGAATCCATATGAGCTTCTTCTCTACTCGGTAGACTATGCTTGCCCCCTGTAGATCCTTATTATTTATCCAGAACCACCCGCCGGAACATACCCACATGCTCAATCCCTTCCTCATCCCACCGACCCAACGACTGATCCGTTGCAAATCCAAGCCCAGCATACATCCCCTCCACATCCACCTGGGCATGCACAAGGACCAACCCCCGCCACGGAGTCGGAGTAACAGGTGATCCCCCCCGTCGCAGCGATCTGCACCGCGGCCTCGTCTATCTCCGCCGCATGCATAGCCGCCCAGCCCAGCGCCGTCTCCACTAATCGTCGCCCAAGTCCAAGGCCGCGGAACGACGGCATGATCGCCACCCGGGTCAGCTTGATGCAAGGCTCGTGCGTCCAGTCGTATTCGGGCACTTCCCGCGCGACGACCGCCGCTGGCGCTTCCATGAGATGGGCGTGAGGTGCCTGTGGCGGGGGTACCAGGCGGATAACCCCCACCGGCGTGGAGGTCGCAGCGGAATTGTCGTATAGTACCCAATGCCAGCTGCGGGCATCGTCGCTGTCGATCTCGGAGTCTGCGGCGCAGTGTTGCTCGTCGATGAAGACGGACTTTCGGATTATCATTGCATCATTGAAGATAGTGGGGTTGGTGTTGTTGCTAGTGTCTTGGGATGGGAGTACTAGCTTTGCGTTGGGTCCTGGAGGCGGCTGTATTGAAGTGATAAACGTTGTTTTTGGTGCCATTCTGGTAGGTGATGAAAATATGAAGGTTAAAGAGTCTTCAATGGCAATGACGGTGACGGTGAAGATTTGGAAAGTTGAAGGAGCTAAAGGTCATGGCGGAAGGCCCATGCAGATATATAGATATCGTCGAGATCAGCCACAAAACATTGAATGCTACCCGTCGTTGGGCTTGGATATAATTGAAGACGACTAGAACGTGCTCTTATCACATCGAAGTCATAATATCTAAGAGCCCAATGTAATACACATATAACCTTTGAAGGTATGCTCGTTTTATAGTCTCATGGTTCAATACAATCTGATGCAAACAGAACAAACAGCGTCACAATATCATTTCGATAGCGAAAATCCTCAAATTTCTCCGACCAACATCCCATACTCCCAATGTCCCTCTACTTTGATGCGGTTGCTATCTTGACTGCACCCTCCTCAGGGGGCTCATTCAAGTCCCGGGTTTACAGCGCTCGGGACCTGCGCGCATCTCCAGCGCAGATCTATGCGTTGATCACCGAGGCTGCTAAATGGGACACCGTGCTGGCAGAAGTCATTGACAAGTCAGGCATTCTCGCCCTGGAGCGCAAGGTGAGCTGACTCTAGAGGAACCATCTGAGATACCTACTGACTGACTAAGTGATTTCCATCTAGCTCTCTCCACTCCTTGCTCTTCTCCTCGTTCATGATCATCTACTCGCGAAAAAGGGCATTGCCGCACCAGCGACCCACACACTGCGCCAGACCGTGGAGCGTCACAAGGCCAGGCTAAGGGCTGAGTTCACCAAGGCCCGTGTCCGTCGTGGGTGTGCCACTATCGAGCAATTCAAGGCTGTCGTCATACGTGAGAAACGACTGGCTGATGGAACCAGCCACTTCGTCTACCCGCGCTGGGTGCGCATCAATAATATCCGCACTACACTTGAAGAGCAGCTGAGCACTACGTTCAAGTGTTACCGTCGGGTAGACACCCTTGCAGAATTGGCCCCGGAAGACGAGCTGGAAAGCCGAAAACCAGAGCCTCGATTGTTCATCGATGCCAACATTCCAGATTTGGTGGCGGTACCTTTCGGCGCAGACTTCACTGCCTCATCTGCCTACAAAAATGGAGAAATCATTCTCCAGGACAAGGCGTCCTGCTTTCCGGCCTATCTCCTGTTAGGTGACCGTGGGCCTAGCGACCCATGGGAGGGCGACTTGATTGATGGCTGTGCTGCCCCGGGGAACAAGACTACGCACTTGGCTTCGCTTCTGGCCAAACAACAAAAGGGGAACAAAGACAGCAAAGAGAGAATCTTTTCTATGGATGCATCTACCATGCGTTCCAGAACGCTGCAGAAAATGGTTAGTCTGGCCGGGGCTGACTCGGTCACTGTGCTGCAGGGTCAGGATTTCCTTGCGCTTGACCCGGAAGACGAACAGTTTGAGAAAGTTACCGGGTTGTTGTTGGATCCCAGTTGTTCTGGTAGCGGAATCATCGGCCGTGACGACGTCCCTCAGTTCACACTCCCTGCTGCGGCAGCATACAAGGCGCCCAAGTCACATGGAAAGAAAAGGAAACGCCCGGGCAACGAGGACGAAGCAGATGGTGAACAGTCGAAAGCCACCATGGGAACTCCGCAGGCAGCGCCCACAGATGAAAATGATATCCCAGATGGGACAATCGACTCAGAGCGACTGACCAAACTATCAAGTATCCAAGCGCGGATCGTTGAACACGCTCTGCGTTTCTCGAATGCTACCCGTGTGACGTACAGCACTTGTTCTATTCACTTAATTGAGAATGAGGGTGTCGTAGCTCGCATTCTGAATTCTCAGGTCGCCAAGGAGCGCGGCTGGCGCCTCCTGCGGCGCGATGAGCAGCCTGATGGCTTGCGTCGATGGAAGAAACGAGGTGTCCGAGAGGAGCGGCCAGCCGAAGGAGAGACAGGGCCATCGGGCACGGTAGATCTCTCTGACGAGGCACTAGAAGCGTGCATCAGATCTTGGCAAGGCGACGCAGAAGGCCTTGGGGGATTCTTCGTAGCTGGATTCATTCGTGACCCTGGTCACGCTATCGCGGCCGTTCCGGCGAAGGGAAGTGGACATGGCAAGCACGGTGAGAGCGATGAGAGCGATGAAGAAGAGGAAGAAGATGAAGACGATGAAGAATGGGGAGGATTCTCCGATTAGACAAAATCATATATTAATGCAAGTTTGGCCAGCGTGCAACAATCCCAGAGAGCATCTGTTTGATATCGTACATTCAAGTCTTCTGGCGTATGATGCAGTTTGAGACTCGAACAGACGTACACGCGACTAAAGGAATTTCCGTGACCGGTTTCGGACCTGTGCACTGGTATAGATGTCCAATTTGACAGCAACCAAGACAACTTCGTATGCCCCGGTAGGGCCTGTCTGCACTTGCAATCGCCATTGTCCTGTCCGAACAACCCAGGGCCCATCGTCCGTATTATCGACCCGTGGGCGTTTAGCTGCAGGCACATCATCCTCGCCAGCTTCGGCCTTGGCTCTTGGTATCCTCAAATGCTGGGGGTCTTGTTCTCCATCCACCGTGAGATCAGTTTCACGGTCGACCCGGACCTTAATTGGGGCTTGGCCCAATGGTGGATGTGAATCAGGCAGGTTCATCTTTTTGCCTACCGTCTGTAACAGGCTGGCAATTCTTTGCTTTGACAGGCCTAGGAAATCAGCACGCATGCTCCCCCGATGGATCAGACTAGACTCATTGCCGATCTCGACCACCAGATCCGCAGCGCTCTCGTCTACAAAGGGGCGCGTGTATGTGACCACTCCACCCATAGGCGACGCAGAAACCGTATGAGAGGCAAACTGAATCCCAGACGGTCGCACATCCTCAAGCCGGATGACTATTTCCAAACGATGGCTGAAGGGATTGGTGGTTATCTGATGCGGTATCAACTTTTGTTCCAAGCCGCGTAGGTGGAAATAACGACAGTCGCGTAGGAGCGAAGCCCGATGATCCTCGTTTCTGATATGTAACGGATACCCGCGCAGCAGATGCAGGAGCTCATCAAAGACATCCGCCGATCGGTCCGGCACGCTTGGGGGATGATGGCCGGAGGTCGCAAGAGACCCTGGCGGTCCAGGCCCGGGAACACCTCGGACGGGGAGGCAAAGAAGGCGGCAAATCCGAGGGTGAAGAAGTTTCGGGAATCACCGGGGCCTGAGAAGATATCGCGGGGGATCTGGAAGTGTCGGTCGCCGATCTGAATAAAGCGTTCGGACTCGAACAGCTGGGACATCAATCGGGGCACTGTCGGGGTCAGCCATTACTTCCATGGTGTGTGGACAGAGAATGCCCACATGTATAGAACTGCGCATCTGCGAATAGCTTCACGAATTGCGCGCCATCCTGGGGCCGTACATGGTAGCCTAGATGCAGCTTGATCAGCCTCCGTCCGTGTTTGTCCATGGTGTCCCATACCCTGCAGATGCCTAGCGATTTCGCGGAATGTCGCGGGATCACGATCGATATATAGGGTCCTTATGTTGGCAACATCTTGACTCTGACGCAATTGATCCTCAAAAAAGCGTGAAAAGTAGGAGGGAGCTGTTTGGAAGGGGGTCAGTTTCAAGTTGGATGGGAGAGAATAAGCGCGTTTACCATCAGAGGCAAGTGAAGCACCCGAGAGACGAAAGGTCTCGGAACCGATCTGAATAGAGAAGACTTTCTCTTTAGGGAGATTGCATTTGCTAGAGGGAGCTTGGGTGTCCATTGTTTGAGAAAGGTCAAGGTCGTCAAGGTCCGGGCGGAGAAGTTACTCACACAGCTATCTACAGATACACATAACTACACGAACACTAGACTACACACTAGAACATTACTATTACAAGAATAAGTTTATGCGCAGATGATCTTCTCAGATGGTTTCAGATAGTCTCCGATAGCATTTTTGTATTCCTTCTATGGTCTAAACCCCAATTCTCCTTAGACATGGTATAGATGCATATATAGATATTTCCTCTCAGCAGAAAAAAAGGCGGTAGGGAGTTGAAGAGGGACTTTCCCCTGATACCAAAGGGACTGTACTCTGTCGATGTACTTAAGTACTTAAGTGACCTTGTCATTGGCATGAACTTCCATTATCTCGAAGTTCATTTCCTATCAAGGCTCTAGTCTTAAATGCTACTCTCACATGGCCCTGGAACTCGGCAATTCCCCCGCAATTGAGCCCGTGAGAGCCCGTGAGCCTGTGAGCCCCCTTATTTCGGAGAAAGAGGGGGGGGATCTGCCTCTCCAGGGAACTTTGACCTTTGGAAATTGTCAGGCAATGGGAAGATTTGCATATTAACTGGTCGAGGCATTCAAATCCCCCCCACCAGAGTCAACATATGCTCACTTTCGACTCCACCCAACCGAGGCTTCTCTCCCCGGATTTTGGTGTTTTCTTTTTTCGGGTGAGAACTGAAATGGCTGAAAGGGCTGAAAGGGCTGACAGGACACAGTCGTATGAGGAGTCCAGTACTAGTCTATACGGACTACTCTCTCCATGATCGTCCGAAACATGCACCTAAGAACGAATATGTATCTGTTACCATAGTGGGGACCTGAGGTCGAGCTCGTATATTATAAACGTCCGTGACCCGTGCCCAGATGCACTTCTCTCTTTGCTCCACAATCTCATTTCTTTAATCAAAGAATTCTTATTCCCATTCTGCTCCGCACCATCGGAGCTCGATCTACGAGACCTTTGTTCTGGTTGCAAATATGCCCACCCATGCTGTCTCCACATACACCCCGAGGGATGTCCCTCTTCCGCCAGCGCCTTCGGCCACTTACTTCTCGGAGTTGCAGTGGAAGACCTTGTATGCGCTGGCCGACGCACTTGTGCCCTCCATCCACACGGCGGCAACTGCCAAGTCATCGAATGACCGAGTGATTTCAGATGCAGAGTGGAATTCTGCCGTATCCAGCTTGTCAACAGTTATTTCTGGACCGGATGCCGTGAACATTGCCACCCAATATCTGCATGAAAACGTTTCTTCAAACCCGCAATTCCGGGCCATAGTGGAGCGACTCCTGGGCGACTATGTGCATGACGAGGGAAGGAATGGCTTCGGGTTTATCCTGACTGCGCTCAACACCCGTGCGGGCTCGCTGATTATAACGGGTTCCACCACGCCAATGCAGGACCAACCGGTGGAATTCCGGGAAAAGGTTGTGCGTGGATGGGACACTTCTCGCTTGCCTCCTCTCCGCGCCATCTACCGAGGACTCACCGCCATCGTTAAGAAATGTTGGATTATCACCAGTCCAACCATAGGCCCAGTGCTGGGGTTCCCACGCCTGCCTGCTCATGGCAAACGTGTCGACGGTTTCCAGTATGAGTTTTTGCAATTCCCTCCTGGGGACCAGCCAGAAACGATTGAAACCGACGTCGTTATCGTGGGAAGTGGCTGCGGCGGTAGCGTGACTGCAAAGAACCTCGCCGAAGCGGGTTACCGAGTGCTGGTTGTGGAAAAGTCCTATTCCTATCCATCCAACACGTTCCCCATGGGCCCGAATGAGGGATTTGTCAACATGTTTGAGAACGGAGGTGCTATCTCCAGCGATGATGGTTCGATGGCAGTCCTAGCGGGCTCAACGTGGGGCGGTGGCGGTACCGTTAACTGGTCAGCATCTCTACAGACCCAGGGGTATGTCCGGCAGGAATGGGCGGATGCTGGGCTGCCTTTGTTTACCTCCCTCGACTTCCAGAAAAGCTTGGACCGTGTCTGCGATCGCATGGGTGTTAACGAGGAGCATGTTGAGCATAACCATCAGAATAGGGTGATTCTGGAAGGCGCCAGGAAACTGGGCTACGCTGCCAAAACAGTTCCCCAAAACACTGGACACGGTGAGCACTACTGTGGGTATTGCACGTTAGGATGTGCCTCAGGTGGGAAGAAAGGTCCAACGGAGTCATTCCTTGTGGACGCTGCCCAGGCCGGCGCGAGCTTCATGGAAGGATTCTGTGTCGAGAAGGTGCTATTCACTAATGTCAACGGCAGAAAGGTTGCTTCTGGTGTGCAGGGAACCTGGAAGTCGCGGGATTCACACTTGGGCCTCGGTGGTATTGCGGCGGTGGAGCGCAAGGTGATTATCAAG
Organism: Penicillium chrysogenum; assembly: GCF_028827035.1. Classification (NCBI taxonomy): domain Eukaryota; kingdom Fungi; phylum Ascomycota; class Eurotiomycetes; order Eurotiales; family Aspergillaceae; genus Penicillium; species Penicillium chrysogenum. The sequence continues at coordinate 42,361 of NW_026622749.1, read as the reverse complement.
GCCAAGAAAGTAGTTATATCGGCCGGTACATTGCAAAGCCCTCTTCTGCTGTTGCGTAGTGGTTTGAACAACCTCCAGATCGGCCGAAACCTTTACCTTCACCCAGGTAAGCACTCTCCCGCTTTCCCCCACTACAACCCACATTACGGACACTTACTGTTTGTTACACAGTTATGGGAGCTGGTGCTGTCTTTAATGAGGAGACTCACCCCTGGGAAGGCTCTGCACTCACAACGGTTGTCAACGAGTTTGAAGACCTTGATGGAAATGGACATGGTGTGAAGATTGAGTCTGTTTCAATGATGCCCTCCGTGTTCATTCCCATCTTCCCTGGCGGGACTCCTTGGAGTACAAGCTGTGGGCGGCCAAGATGCGCCGCAGCACGAGCTTCATTACCTTGACCAAAGACCGTGATACTGGTCGTGTTTACCCAGATCCTGTTGATGGACGGTGCCGGATTGACTACACGGTCTCTGCCTTTGACCGAAAACACATCGTGGAGGCTATGATTGCTTGCGCCAAGATTGCGTATATCACCGGCGCCACAGAGTTCCATACCGTTTATCGCGACCTTCCCCCATTCATCCGGCCAGAGACTTCGGACCCCGAGGCCCCTGACGGCACCAACGACGCGGCCCTGCAGAATTGGATTGACGAGCTTCGTCGGAAGTCCCCTTTGAACCCGGGGCGTGGTTTGTTTGCCAGTGCACACCAGATGGGTACCTGCCGTATGAGCAAGTCACCCAAATTAGGTGTGGTGGACCCGAATTGTCAAGTCTGGGGTACTGACGGTTTGTATGTTGTGGATGCGTCGGTGTTCCCTAGCGCTAGCGGTGTGAACCCTATGGTCACCAACATGGCGATCGCCGATTGGGCCAGCCGAAACCTCGCGCGGGCGATGGGAACGGTACGAGGCGAGGGCAGCTTGATTGCTCGTCTGTGATGGGATGCCTGCCGTGGGAATATCTCTTCAGGACTTGTCAATATGTACTCTTCTTGGCCCGACCGCTTGAGAGTCAGTTGTTTGTATGTTATGATATGGCTAGCATGATTCTGTAGGTCCCTTCGTTTTATATAATCCAAGTGCTTCGTGAAACTGAATATAATATCGTAATTCTTTGATCGGGTGCTAATGCTATTTACTTTCTATCATGTCAAGCCTCAAGCCTGGGGACCCTGACGCTTCTCGATGTATTTCTTCTCACCAAAGGCCTCCTTGACGCCCTCGGCCTCGAGGGTGCGCTCGTACCAGGTGACCACAGAGGGGAACTTTTGGCGCATCTCAGCATCGATGGCCATGGAGAAACCCCAGACCAGGGCCGAGGCAACAGTAATATCAGCCAAGCTGAGCTTTTCGTTGCCCACGAACCAAGTGCGGTCCTTGAGGTGAGTCTCGAGACATCCCAGCGAGCGTTGCAGACGCGCGATGTTGGTCTCCTCCACTTTCTCATCGTAGGGGCGGAAACCGAGACGCCACAGCGCCAACTCCGTCACAGGGTCCAAAATCTCGCCCTGTGCATAGCAGATCCATTGCCGGATGGTGGCTCGCTCAGCCGGGGTGGCTCCAATGAGCTGATCGGCGGCCGGGCCGCTCTCGGCAATGTATTGGGTGATGGCGTCCGACTCGAACAGGGTTGTTCCATCGGCAGCCTCAAAGGCGGGCACTTTACCCAAAGGGAACTTAGACACGAAGTCCGGGGTGCGGTTTGTCTTTCCGAAAGCGAATTCCGGAACTGCCAGCTCCAGGCCGTTCAGGTTGGCCGCAGCCTGGGCCTATAAGGGGTTAGCTCAGGGTTCTGGGTCCCATTCGAGTGCTTTCTTTTACCTTCATGACCCGAGGACTGGGCTGATAAGAGTAGATAGTGCCGAATGGTGCCATTGTGGATATGTATGAGGTGAGATATGTTTTGCCTACAATAGTAAAATGAGGGGGTTGTTTTATATGAAGCCAACGAACGTGGGGGAATCAAGTGGAACCCGATTTCTAAGCAAAACAGGGATTTGACTAAGGCTATAGAGATGATTTGTAAATTTATAGAAATACTGCTGGAATGCCCGGGGGAATTATAATATGTATAATATACAAATCAAAATCAAAATGTAATGAGTCTCTACTAGGTCACGCCTAGCATGCCTCACCGAGGCGCATATAGTTCCAACAAACTACAATTTGGGTCAGCTTTTCAATTCAAAAATTCCAGATGATAAAGACGCACTGGTATGTCCCATGTCTTTGCCAAACAAGCTCTTCATCAGGCCTTCGCCCTCGCGGGTGCCCTCACTAGGGATATAACTGACAGCCGTTTTACCGAGAGCCAGGCCCATCACAGACGGGAACGGTTGCAGGGTCTGGTAGTCTGGCTTTCCACCTATGCACTGGGCCATCATGTGCTGATGGATATTGATCGCCGCGTGATGGCCCATATGCATTGCACCACCACAGCGCTTGATACCTTCCCACGCAGTGAGGTCTCCTACAGCCCAATGATGCTCTGCGTTAGGGATGGCACCGGAGAATTGTAGTCTGCAATACATTAGAAATATTCTGTGAGCAACATTGGGGGAGAGCCTTACGAGCGGTGCACTTTGATGTACCCCTCCTCATTTAAGGCCTCTTTTGGCAGGTATGTTGAGGTTGGAACGCTTTGAGAGACGGCATTTAGAACATGGCCAGCCTTGAGTTGTTGGCCATCGCTGAGCGTGAGATTCCAGACCCTTGTCTCATTTTTCGTGTCCACAGTGGTGGTATCGATAACGCGTTGTCCTAGGATGACCTCCACTCCTGTATCACGCAATATAGAAACTACGCGCTCGGCAAAGTCATCGGGCAACGGCTCCGAAGATAACAAGCGCTTACGAGAGTGGATCAGGGTGACCTTTTGTGCTGGGTTAAGGATCTTCAGTTCGGCAGCCATCTCCACGCCCACAGCGCCTATTCACGAAAGAGGGACGTTAGCGGGGTGAAAGGAGCAGATAGTGATGGAGAAGACATACCTCCACCGACAACTACGATGCCATCACGGGCTTGCTTCACATTCGTCATATGTTCTCTGGCTTCTTTAAGGAACTCATCTCGCCGCAAGGATTGGGGAACAGTGGGGAAAGACCGACGCAGCCCTGAGCCTGCAATCAAGTAGTCATAGGGCTCCGTGCGGTTGTTGTTGGTGTCTGTATCGACAATATGGGCAACTTTGGCACTGAGATCAACTGAACTGACGCTTCCCTGGATGAAGCTGAGATCTGGAGACTTGAGCCCGGGTATATCTTGGAAACGAGTCCATGCCTCGGACGCGAATTTCTCGCAGGCCAGGGCCTTTGGAGATCCTATTAGATGAACTATACATGTGGGTAAGAGTGTGATGGTAAATGAATGGTTGATATTCTGGGGAGCTTACAATAGCCATCTCGCTTATCAACTACGGTTATCTGTATCGGAATGCGATGAGGAGGAGCTTTGGCATCGGGATTGCAGTTGAAACGCGGGAGGCGACCATGTGAAAGATCGATGGGAGCCAACGCAGCAGATAGACCACCATAAGAGCCCCCGATCACAAGTACTCGGAAGTTGCGGGATACAGTTCTGACAAAGTCATTGGAGGGCATTATGGGTTGAGAAGGAGAGCTATGTGTGACACGAGCAATAACCCAAGAAAGAGAGGGAGAGTGGAAAAGGAGAATAAAGAAAAGAAACCGAGAGAAAAAGAAAAAGGCCAAGGAACTAACTGAGCTCTGGACTTAAACGAAAGTAAAGAAAACATACCGTCATATCATCGGATTATGCGGGTCCGGATCTTATCAGATTGAAAGCGACATCGGATAACAGGGTTCCAAGGTTCCAAGGTTCCTTTCTTGGCTTCTCCCAAGGTTCTTGGCACGGATTTATCAGATCCGATGGAAATGTCCACGGGTGAAACATCCATGGATCCTTCGGTTGAATTGACTCGAACTCAACTCCGATTACTCCATACTTTGTGCGAATATTTCCAGAAACTTCAGTTGTACGCCAGATTTTTTTTTGGCAGAACTGATATATATGGTGGCTGGAAACTCTCTGAATACTTTCTGTGCATCCATTAAGTCTCCTTTTGGTTTTTTTTACCATACAACAGCGAATAGAAGAGAGCCCCAGAGGAATGCCTTCAAGTTACTTAATAGAAATTCGTTCACGGTTGGACCCGAAGACTGTACTCCGTAAAGTACTTAGTACGGTACAATACAGCCCCAAGTGGTAATGATCGCCGATCAGACAAGATGAGTATCTAATCTGATTCTGGGCTCGAACGAAAAAAGAAAAAGAAAAATACCTAGGTAGCGCATTTCTCTGCAAGACCCGCTTTTCGTAATGTTCCTGACGTTACAGTTAAATCTGGGCCAATCATAATAAGATCTGATAAGATACGCCCCTCATTTAATTACATACACGATTGATTTTTATTTCAGCAGACTTTTTGGGTTTTATTAGTATTTGCACGAGTTACTCCATACCTAGGTAGTTTGTCAATGGATTGGGGTATTACTGCAAATCTAGTCTCTATACTAAGTCAACTCGAGGACTGTACAATCTGTGCTCCTTTTCTCCTTTTCTCCTTGTCTTTTTTTTCGTTCATGCCTTCCGGCGCTCGGCCAGCACCGCCATTGCCATTTGCCGTAACTCCACCTTGCGAACTTTCCCGCTTCCCGTCACGGGAACCGTGCTCGAAGCCCCCTCTTCTCCGAATACAAACACATGCTGTGGGGCTTTGTGTCGACCCAAAGTCTCCCGAGTCCATGTGCGCAGTTCATCGTCGGTCGGACGTTCTGCTCCCGAAGCGATCGCGATAAAAGCCCCAACAACCTCGCCGTATTTGGGGTCGGCAATACCAATCACAGATGCTAACTCAATTGACGGATGTGCGGCCAATCGTTCTTCGATTTCGAGAGGATAAATGTTTTCGCCGCCTATCAGACCTCAGAATTAGAAATCGCTATCAATGTCCGGCTGTTCGAACTTACCACGAATGATGATATCTTTGAAGCGACCGGTGATAGTGCAGTACCCTTCGGCGTTGAAGGAAGCTTCGTCACCAGTCTTCAGCCATTTGACACCCTCGGCATCGGTTATGAATGTCTCTGCCGTCTTCTCCGGGTTATTCCAGTATCCCTTGGTGAGCTGGTAGCCGGCCATGCAAAGCTCGCCACGCTGACCAACGGGAACGATGTTCCCATGGGTATCGATAATCTTCGCGCGAGCGTGGGGCAGAACCTTTCCGACGGTCGTCAATCTTGTGTGGATGCTGTCGGTGGTGAAAGCATTGAAGCAAGTGGGCGAGGCCTCCGTGAGACCTAGAGGCTTAGGTTAGCACTTGATCAGCAGACCAAGGGAGAAGGGGACTGTACCATAGCTACTAGTGTATTCGGTCATATTTAATTCTGCAAAGAGCCGCTTCATCAGTGGCCGTGGGACTGGGGCCCCGGCAATGATGCCTGTGCGGAGGTTTGAGGTATCAAAGTTTGAGGGCTTGGGAACGGAAAGGATCGCCTCAAACATGGTTGGGACACCGTGTAGAGCAGTGCATTTCTCGTCGGAGATGGCATGCAAAACCGCCTTGGGGTCGAAGGTTTCGCTAGGGAAGACAATCTTGGCGCCATGGGTGACTACCGCAAGCATGCCCAGGACCAGCCCGAAGCAGTGGAACAATGGCGGCGGGCAACACAGAACATCAAAAGAGGTGAGATTCATGCGATCACCAATAAAACGCGAGTTGTTAACCAAGTTGCTGCGGAGGAGTTAGCTATATCTTTAAGATTGAGTTTGTTGTACATGGTCCACATACTGATGTGTCAACATTGCAGCTTTAGGATTGCCTGTTGAACCGCTTGTGAATTGCAGATTGCAGACATCATCCGGCTGTAACTCGGCCTCGCGGTCTTGGAGCACATGTGCAGCCTGGGACAGGCCGCGTTCCATGACATCGTGATAGGTGGGGAAGTTGTTATAGCTTTCGCGGAGAATGACAATTTCCTCCAGTGTTTCCGAGGTCGCCGCTTTTTTAGGATTAGGGCCAAGTTGGGTAAGGACCTCCTCGAGATTATGACGTCCAATTCGTGGTGTCATGAAAAGCATTCGGCATTCTGAATGAAAATAGAACAAAACGCCGAGATTAGTATGGAGTCAATAAATACGGGAAGTGGATATCACCCACCACTGTGATTTAGGGCGTAATACAGCTCGGAGGGGGTGTACGTGTTGTTCAAAACGACCAAAATAGCCCCAACTCGTGCGGCCGCGAAGAACACCGAGATGTATTGTTCACAATTGCCCGCCATGATTCCGACGCGATCGCCTTTTTGAATACCCGAAGCCAACATTCCCCTAGCTAGACGGTCGGTCTCATCTTTCAGCTGGCCATACGTCCATCGTGCACCAGTCCAGGGGAAGACCAAGCACTCAATTCTCCCATACTGCAGTGCTTGTAGTGTTAGCAGCTCACCCAAGGTAATATCCAGCAGCTGTGGCTCCGTCGGGCCTGCGACAAGAGATAGCTGTGGATTAATAGGAGGCTGTACGTGCGACAACGTCTGCTGCAAGCGCTGTACACTTCTTGGGGCCGCCATGGTAGATGGAAGTTGAGAAGAATGAAAGAGAGAAAGAAAAACCTTGGACAGGGCGGGTTTATAGATGTAGCCGACAATACCGCGACAAATTCCGCACAAGATAAATTCAATTAATTCCATCAGATTTCCACATCGGAGGTTTTGTATTGGTATCTAGGTAATTTTCGTGGGTTTTTGGCTTTTGTGCTTGGCTGGTGCTCGATCTTGGCGTCGTACAAGACTCCACTTAGGCTTCAAGCGAACCTTGGAATCTTGGCAGGATACGCAAGCTCGGTAATTGTCTTTCAAGGTTATCGAATGTTAGTTCCTGCATATCGACCTCGGGAGTACTCTGCAACATCTACGTACAGATATGCAAGGTACATTTGAAGAAATGTTTCCTATATGACATATAATACGTCGCAAAACTCTGGGCTAAGCCTTGAGTGAGAATTTATCTTATGAGAATTGTGTTAGGGTGGACTGATACCGGAAATCGCGGATATCTGAGAGTAACATGAGATACCTACAACATGAACCTTCTAGCAAGATGTCTATACAACATATTGGTCGGATGTATAATTCTTCTTGGTCTCACTGGGGATCGGTGGGTTTTCCGTCACTGTAGCATGGCCATTGGTCGCAATCGGCACTGAAGGAAAACTAAAAAAAAACCCCCCTCCTCGTGGCACTGACCCCACCCGGGATCAGATAACTTGTGTGCAGAATCTGATGCCGGGGGTTTTTATCAATCAGTTGCCCATTTTTCTCCGTACGGAGGAGTACGACGTCAAATTCCTACCAGCTGGGGCCACATTTCCGGGTCGGTCTGATTAATTGTGGCACTAGCTCTTGGCAGATTTTATCATTCCGAAACTAGTCTTCGCTTTTCGAAAGACGAGGGACAGACAGTGGGCCACCTGGATCGTCTTGGTCAGGCACTGCAGCTCTAGAAGAATTGATACACGTATGTAGTTCAATGTTTGAAATAAACCATCCCAGCTGCCATTCATCATTGTGCGAATGTGCAACCTTACCTAGGTACATACCTAGGTACCTAGGTAGGTATGTACCTTCCAACCTTGGAAATCTAATCAATCGGGCTGATCTAATCAATCATTCCCGACATCGGCGGCTTCGTATTGGACCCACTTGAAGAATACATACAAATACCGAAAATACCAATACCACTCGAAGGATTCCACGTTCAATGAATAATATTACAAGGAACCGGAATGGATTGGAAGTATGCATTGGGCATGGAAAGGCCACCTTGGTATTGTGAAATATGTCATCTAATCCACTAGGGCTGAATGCCAGGGATGTACGAAGTACATACATGTAAGTTCTAGTTAGTCAAGTTTCTATCTTTGTTTCTAGGGATGCTAATTGATGGAGGGGGCAGAGGTCTAGGCCTTGATCTGCATTGAAATATCCCTAACTACGCGATAGTTGCTTTGTTAGTATCGTAATAGCTTCATTCTTGCGGCTGTCTGTTCAGCTGTTAAGAGTGGACTAGTCTTATCATTGCTTCTCAACCAAACACAGATTCCAGATTCCCCATACGATCAGAGTAACTGATAATCAGGTGTAAAAAGCACTCATACTTGGCATGCTCTGAATCCAAGCACCGGTCAAAAGACACGGATGCATCTCAGGTAGATGGCACATTAGTACATGGGGTTCTAAATGGCGAATTTTCCGCCCTTCGGTATAGAAAGATGTGCGCAGCCTTTCCAATCGCAGGTGTTCTGCCAATAGTCAGTGGGAGTGATTAAACACAAGGGATTTACACACACCTTGTGAACCTCTGTTCCCCACCAGTTGAAATGTTCGCTGGCGCCAGTGAAATAAATTGCGAAGAAAATCATGGCACCAGCAATTCCCACAGATGAGTCCATGGCAGAACTGAGCACAAAGTTATATTTACTCCACCAGCTATGCAGGCGCTTTCGAACCAGCCAGCCAAAAGTGAGCCCGACAACTGCCCAACTGCCGTAATTCATCCCAGTCGCAGGGGGCAGGTAATTCAGCCCCCCAAGAAATAGGGGGACATGGACCCTCCTCCACAGCGACTTGGGGTATCGGCGGGTGATATAATAGACAGGAATGGGTAAAATGGCACCAAGGAGGAAGAAGTAAAGCAAAGCGGAATAACCAATTTGGTTCGAGAAATAGCGACGAGGGCCCACCGCACCCCAGATCAGAGAAGTATTGAAATGGGTGCTGCTGTAAGGGCAACTGAACCCATTGACAGCAGCGCTAGTGCAGATTCCGGTGATGTGATCCAGGGCCCAATTGAGGACACCGAGGGAGGAGAGCGTGCCGACAAGCATTCCAACGCATTGAACCAAGAACAATTTTCGTTGAGGGATCTTCGGGTATCAGCATGGTTCAACCAAACTAGGAAAAGAGAGCGCTCACATGGCAATAGTACGCCAGTTTCATATCCTGGGCAAAGTAAAGACCCTTGATGGTCGTGATGTATCCGATGTCAAAGAACCAGATATTGGCCAGGACCTTGCCCTCAAAGACGAAACCAGCCACAATACGGCAGAAAATATCGATGTTGATTTTGAGATTAGAAGTGGCGTAGACCAAAGCCAACTAATATTGGTCAGGGAGACGTGTCAGATATGCAAATCGGTACAGGGCAGACTCACCGGAGGATAAAAGATCAATGCCACAGCGCACGCCAGCAAAACACCGTACCATCTCAGTTCAACATCCCACCACTCAACGGCGAACATGGACATGAATAAGGCTAAGATGCATGCAACCAAATACCACCACAAGGGCACATCCGGGTCTCCTCTCTCGTCCTCGCTGTACTCTCTGGAGCGACCGGGAAGGGATTCCATGACCAATCGAGGCAACCTTTTGGCTGCGTCAGCCATGACATGACGCCTTTCAAGTATAACCCAAACAAGAAGAGCGCTCAGAGTGGCAAATGATAGCCCAAACATATTCAACGCGTAGGTAACTGGCATATATACCTATTTTACCCTTGAGGTTAGACGGATTTCGAGTTTCTGACTTTATAGAACATGCAAAAATACCGGAGAGTAAGCAAGGTACTTATTAACATCGAGCTGATAGCCTGAAGCGGCATTGACAATCTTTCTGACTTTGTAAGCATTTCCAGTATTGTCGAATACTGTGTGCACAAGTCAGTTTTGGTGGCCTCGAGAGCTTGAACGCATGGGTTGTACCTTGGGAACTCTGAAAAGGTAGGTAGCCTGTGTTCCACACATTGGTATAGTAACAAGCAACAGCCACAATCCAAATCCAGAACACCAGGGAAATGAAGACATTGAGAACTGCCCACGAGGGGATGAGTAAAGGAGATCCAACGTAAGATATTTGACTCCCTATGGTCCCCGTTAGCGCGTCGGTTGAGTTGCGAAGTCGTGTCACTCACAATCAAAGGTAATCGGCAACAGTCCCATTCCAGACCTCATTCCGAATATCTGATTAACTACTTCGCTTTCGGGTTTGATCCAACATGGAAAGCTGAAATAGCTAAGCGCCGGGAAGATGAAATCCGGGAACCAATACCAGCAAAACGAGATGCAAAATGTCATAGTGAAGAAGGCATAGCGAGACATTTTCCACGTATTGTAACTGCCATCCATCAGTTCCGGTGAGCCGAGAGAAAATTCCGGAAAACTCACCGCACTTGCACCTGTTCCTGGTTGACATGGTGTAGGGTTGTGGTCAACGCAGTAACACCCAGAACTCCAGGCCAGATCAGCTCTTGAGGGACTACTACAATGGCCCGGAATAGCCCAGCAAGACAGAACCCGATGAAAAATGTGGAGAAAGTAATGAGAAATTGGAATCCCCATCCTGCCTTGTAGCCATAAAACATTTGCTGCTCTGTCAGAACATCGGCGCCAAGACGGACGTAAATACTAAGGTTAGACATTATATAGATCAAAACATGCTCCTGTAGAATCTTTGTTAGATTGATACCTATAACCTGTCTTTCCTAAAGGACTTACCTTCGTATTAAAGGGGCCCGGGTTGAGATCGAATGCCAATCTTCCTAGCGGAAGCTTCCGGTTTGGGATTACTTTCTCCCAAAGTTTTCCTAGGGGATAGGCCAAAAAGAGTACCACCGAGCCCGAAATTGTCAAAGAAGGGGCGCGGAGGGTGTAAAGTGTGTTCAACCCGCTAACGACCACGCAAAAGGCGATTCCAAGCACCCACATACGGAGAGTGAGAACTGGCTCAGTAGGATCATCTTTTGCTATGCCTATACCAGCAGCCCGCAATACTTCAGTCTGTGAATCTGCATCTGTAGTTATGTGAGAATTTCGCGGGGGAAAAAAAAAGAAAAAGAAAAGGAACGTAGAAAAAGTCAATGGACATACCCGAATCAGCATTGTTTCCGTCGTGGACTTCCTTTTCACTAATGGATTTCTCCAGATTAATGCCTTTGTTGGCTTCCATGATGCATGAAGGAAAAAGGAACAAAGAAAGAAAGATCAGATAAAAAGGATCAGATAAGAGAAAGAAGGTGTAATTCGGATGCAACTGAATCCGTGGAAGGCTCCAATGTTCTCAGCCCTATAGGGCTACCAACCTCGGAACCTCGGAAGGTACCTAGGTACGTACCTGGTAATCAACAGTGAGACAAGCTTCATTCTTTATGTGGGTCTAGCAGATTATTGGATCATTGGATTATCCCAGACTCCATTTTTGGTTTATTTCGTTTCCGTTTTCGTGGTTGCCTAGAAGTTTGTTTGTTTTGCTTCAATTTACCTAGGTACCATGGACCTAGGTCGAGGTTAGTGGTAGAAATTATATTCAAAGTGTCCTGAAGCTTTGCGGAGACCCATATACATATCGGCTGCATGCCAGGTTGAGGATAGAGGAAGGCCACGGGTGCGTTGCGGAATAATGGTGGATTTGATCAACCGGGGTTCATTTGGAACCAAGCATATTATCCTGTGTGTATGAACCCAGGGCCATACGGACTGGCATAATTCGATGATCACAGACATAATGGGCCAACTTCACGGCCTTTCTCCACTCACCGAGCCACTAAATCCTCTTCTATCACTGAGACACGCACTTTGATGCCCCAGCCATTTCTTCCACCAATCCAATTCTTCCGCTTTCCCACCTTCTGGATTTTCTGCACATCATTTTCGAGCTCTTGCCTCAAGTGAGACGGGTCATATGCAACTTTTTGAATAGAGATCGTCAAATCCAACCCTTCTTTCTTGCCCTTCTTCCCTAACCCATTCTTCCATTGTGCCGAGGGGATAATTCGAGGCTTGGAGGTATCGATAGAACCGGTTGGGTACAGCTGGCCTAAGACGAAGCCTAGTTTGCCAAGATACCGCGTCCACCAAACCTCCTCCGGAGTCAAGATTCCCTGGAGGTGTGTCTTGAATTCCACGTCTCTGGGGGCAATTCTCCGCCGTAACGTTCCTGGAGCATTAGTGCCAGGAGAGCACGGTGGTCATGTGGAATACCATGTGTGGAGGCTAGTATCCCAGTGCTAGTGCTATATAGTGCGGCACTAGAGGAGAGTTCTTTGGACATTGTGGCGTGATAATAGAGGGCATTGGCAAAGGCCTGAACAAGGTGAAGACTGATGGAAGACGGGAACGATCGACTAGCAGATGGTCGAGGGAGGGCCGCCAACAATAGAGCGGCCAGTGCCTCGGCCGACGGGGGCGCATAACGGGCCGTGGCAACCTCCAAGGGATCCTGCTGGCGGACAACCGGGAGCATCTCACGGAACAGCACACCTTCCCGTACTCCACCTTGGCAGAAATGGGCTTCATTGATCCCATGCGGTAATGATTCAGCCAGGGTCTTGACTAAGAACGCCACCGAGGGCACTTGCTTGCGTCGCCGGTCTGAGACACGGAAGATTTCGTGTGCCGTCCGAGCCACCTCTTTGAGAGCCTCAGTATCCTCGAAGTCTTTCTTAGGTGCCGTATATCCATTAATAATCGAAATGGGGTAACTTTGGCCCTTGGTCTGGTGCAGATATAACAGAAGATAGCCCCATCCCCGAAATCCCCCCTGAGAGGTAAAGAGGAAATCCCCCTTGCTCTCGGGCTCTTCGGACGAGCTGCTCAGGGACATTGAGGGTATCAAAAGCGGCGCGAAAGTTGCCTGCCATTTCCCGGCGAAATTGCTCCCGAGCTTTGTGCGCTTCCTCTTTGCCTTTGCCCCGTTCGAGGTCTGCGAGCTTCTGGCTCAACGCAGCTGCTCCGTACGGAAAGCTGACCGATCCTTGGGAACTCATATGCACGTTGCCCGCGTGCGATGTGATCCAAGTCATCTGCATACTGCCACCCCCCAAATCAAGCGCAAGTCCCTCCACGTCTGAAACACTGCTGGCAATGCCCCATGCCCCGATAACTCCCTCCTCCTCCTTTCGTAATGCTTCCACCGAAATCCCGGTTTTATGGCGGATGGCGTCCATGAACGCGGAGGCATTGATAGCAGTTCGAGTTGCTTCCGTAGCGATGATCCGAATGTTCTGAGCGGGAACTCCAATCTCCACGCAGACAATCTGGAAACGAACTATGGCACTAACGATTCGGTCGATGACATGCTGCGGAATGGGGATTCGGCTGCCTGAGTCGGGATCCACTTGAGCCTCGTAGAGCGAGATGTTGACCCGGTGATAATGTACAGTAGGGATGACACGGGTGGTTGGGGGGAGAGGTCCGAGATCGAACAACGGATGCCATTACTGTAATATCCTAAGTCAGTCACGAGTCCTCACCCGGCCACATTGGAGGGGTAACGAAGTGGATTAGGTCTGCCTACCTGCCTAAATCAACCACCGCATGAAGGTATAAGTTCTGCCCGGGATCAGATGTCACCTTCTGGCTATTCATTGGCGGAATTCGGTTGCCTCCTCCCATTAAGGCGACCAGTTGATGTGTTGCTTAGGTTTACGTCTATTGAATTTCAGCTATGGATACTTTTGGGGAAGAAAAGTCCCGTGACATCATCATTGACCGCCCAATGTTCTGCCAGTATCATTTTGTGTCTTGGGTGTCAAGACTTAAATAGTGGTACATCATATGGTCAGTTTTCATAAGTCAAATTTTGCTATAAAAAAAGAAAACAGAAAAAAAAATAGTTCGTTTGGAGCCTATGTTTTGGGCGTAGGTATGTAGAATAATAATTGGGGAGCATGGCTACAAATAGCTCAAGGGAGAACATTTAATGCATTGTACCTAGGTAGGCCCTCGTATATATATCACAAGGATATGGGATATAAACTTCTACCACAACGGAAAAGGATAACGACCACATTCCCCAGGTATGTATCTAATTTTGTTCCCAAGTAATTTACATACATTTAGCGGAGTACTCTACTGTGAGGAGTAAATATACGGTGGTGCACTTGAAGTGACTGAAATGAGCTAAGCCAATCATGGCGTCACGTGTCGTCTAATCAATCAGATCAGATAAGACATCAATGTTTTCCCGGGGGCATGGATTCCGAGTTCTCCACGCATCAAGCGGGTTCTCCTTTCTTTCTTTCTTTCTTTCTTCATTTCTTTCAAGCTCTCTTGGAAAATTTGTGTCAGAATCCAACTTGGCTCTTCGTCTGATTCCATTCCTTAGGAAATTTTGTCCGAGATCCAATGGTTCAGAGACTTCGCTGATCCACATGGGCCCACCTGATCAGTGCGATTATCGGCCTACTGCCGGTGCTCCGCCTTTCGCCTTCAACCGTTTCTTTGCCCACCCGCAGACCGGCCTGCAGTCTGGGGACTCACCATGTTGCTCCGTTGGCTGGTAATCGCACTCGCCCAGGGTGTCTGGGCCAACCACGAGGACGAGCGGTGCGTGACGGCTGTTTGCTCGGCATACAACTACATATCGTTCGTTGGTCTTCCCACAAAGGGCAAAGACGTTTGGGAATCGCAATGCCGGAATCCGCTCAAAGTCGCATCGATATACGCCGCATCCGAGATATATTGCAATGAGCAGGAACGGGGGATAGGCCTGACCCAGCTGGCTGACCAGTGTCAAGAATTTGGAAACCTTGAGCTGCTGCCGAGAGAAGCCGTCGCCGAAAACCTTACAGAGGATGCCATAAAGAATATGAGGACTGTTGACTATCAAGAGTTGTCCCGAGGCGAGCCAGCGGATACGCCTGTCCTTCTTTCTGCGTCTTACTTCGGTCTAATGTTCAACACGATTGTGAGACCATTCCCCACCATCTCGGGATCTAGTAGCCCTAAAGCTTATCAACGTCCTAGGAAACTTGGGAATTTGAAACTTGGTCACATCATGCATTTGGGTAAGTCTGTGCAAACCGGAGAGCAAAATGTTCATGTGTTGAGTAATTAGGTATATTGGCTACGCATATTGGGGTGGCGTCCTGTCATTAGGGATGGCTTATCGCTTGTGCGATTGGTTATTCCACCGCCGACAACGTTGTGCAGAGCGTGCGCTCGAATCCAATGTATATCCTCTCATAAAGCTCTTGAAAAACACCCCGTTGGTAGGGACAGGGCTTCACTGGATCCAGACTCATCTGATGATTCCGTCGCCTTTGGCAACAACACATGGTCGACATCTGCTAGGCTTCACATTCTCCACCAGAGTTGAGGCGCTTATAGTGGTGGGGTTCTGGACAATCAGCATCGTATTGAGTGTCGTGGGCTATCGCACCTTTCCCGGAAACATCTAGTACGTACTGAGCGTGCGGGATCGACAACGTGCACAATATTGACAGAAATTCAAGCTATCCCGATGTCCCAAGCCAGATTCTGCGTTACTCTGCAGACCGTACTGGGATTATGTCATTTGCTAACTTGCCCCTTTTATGGCTCTTTGGCGGGCGAAATAATATTTTCCTGTGGGCCACTGGATGGAGTTTTGCATCGTTCAATATATTCCATCGTCATGTAGCCCGGGTGGCTACTGTACAGGCAGTAGTGCACTCTATCCTTTACGTCGTTATGTTCATCCAAAGTAAGTTTTGAGCATTTCATTTCTAATGCAGGCTAAAATACTGACGGTTGTTGCAACATCGCAGCGGGCAAAGCTTGGAGGGGTCTGTCCAAGACCTATGTTCTATGGGGTATTTTGGTAAGTTGCTAATTTGGCTGATCCCAAGTTGATAGATAATCCAGTGCTCATGCAATATTAGGGCACTTTCGTGATGGTTCTGCTGTTGATCACGTCGTTGGATCGGATTCGCATTGCGACATATGAGCTCTTCTTGATTGCTCATATCGTGCTTTCGATTCTCACTCTTGTTGGCTGCTTTTAGTAAGTACTTCAGCCTGATCAGATTCCCGCATATCTTTCTAATAATTGGCAGCCACACAGTCATATTCGAAGGGAACGAATACTGGAAGTACCTATGGCCCACACTAGCTTTATGGGTCATTGATCGCTTCCTTCGACTTGGGCGATTGTGTTACTGCAACATTCACGTAAATTTTTCAAGTAGGAGACTTGTGAAGCTTTCTGTGAGCCGCATGGTTTACGATGAAACGGCCGACGTGGTGCGGTTGGAGGTCACACCAGGAACACCCTCGCTACAACCTTCACCAGGACAGTACTACTTTTTATACCAACCATTTCGGGTCACCGGCTGGGAGAGCCATCCTTTTACAATCGGAGCTTGGTCTTACGAAATAGGGGACCAGACGTCGTTGGTACCGACATCCGACGGAAGGACCAAATCGCTTGATGTTTCGCATGTGCCGCTTCTTACAGGCGTTGTCTCCGACCGAGATTACCAATGCAATTCAGAAAATGGCTCTTCGGACCAGGATAAACCTTTGAAGTTGAAATTGACTTTCTGGGTTCGCCCGTATGACGGTTGGACCAAACAGTTGCGCCGGCAATGTCTGAGCTCACCAGATAAGACAAGCGAAACAACCATTCTTCTTGAGGGCCCTTATGGAGAAACCTTTCCACTGTGGAGGTATGAATCGGTCTTGATCATTGTTGGTGGAACGGGGATAGCGTCGGCTGTGCCTTATATTCAAGATCACCTCCGCCGGTCGGTTGAAGACTGGGATGCAAGCCTCGAGAATGAGAAAACGCGGGTGAGAGACATGGAGCTTGTTTGGACCACCAAACAAGCGGCGTTCATTCAAGATGTCGCGCGGCGGGAGCTGAAGCACGCCCTCAAACGAGAGGACTTCAGTGCCTCATTCTACGCTACGCGTGATTCCACGACATACTCTGAAGATCCTACCGACTTTGGGTTCGAGACGCAGTCAGGTCGACCTGACCTTCAATCCCTGATCATGAGCCGGGCCTGCGATGCATGCTCAGCTGGTACTAGTCTTGCCATCCTGGTATGTGGCCCACCAAGGATGGCAGATGAAGCACGCGCCGCGACACATCTAGCGATGCGCCAAGGCCACCGCTTTATTGAATTTGTGGAGGAGTCTTTTACGTGGTAGGCAAGGGGCTATACGAGAACTTATGTGATGAGTATACGACATCATGCATATACTGATGACCTGTGTAGAATTTATGAGACTACAACTTGGTATTTCCTTGGTTAGATCGGCACAGATAGAATATCTTGGCCGTACGCTTGTATGTGGCGAATTTGGACAGGGGGTTTACGGCTTTAGGTTTTCTGCAATGTGGGTTGAGAGTATCACTCAATCGTGATTAACATACCGACCTGGGGATAGAGATGTGGATGTTGGTGGCTGACAGGAGTGCGTCATGCACGATGCAGGCACGACGCAGGAGGTTCCTACGCCACGCATGCGACTATCGATTTCAAATTGGGGACCAAAGATTCCAAATCGAGGCGTCCAACGCTTAAAGACAAAACTGGGAAATGGAACATCAAAATAATACTCTACCCAACAAAAGCAAGAAGATCGGCGCGATGGGAAGTGATAGATCAGATTCATCAAATGCTCACTCCACAACCCGGATGAACCCAGACGTCACACGCAGATTCAAAAGCCAAGAAAAAAAAAAAGAAGAAAAAGAAGCAGCAGCAAATACGGAGTACGGAGTATCACTCCAAATGAAGATCACAATCAGCAGCCCTCAACTTTAGGGTTTCCTGACCTCCATATGCAACCTATGCACATCTCGTCCCACCGGCGTCTGGGGAACATACCCATACCGGCAGGGTCCGTTGATCGGCAGGGGAAAATCTTGGACAGATTCATGCATCTTTACACCTACGGTTGAGTATGGATCGTCAAGAGCCGATAACTCATATCGGCCAAGCCCTAGTCTGCTGCCCGAATGCAATAATTCACGAAGGCACCCACTTCCCCTGCAGTGGTGCTAAGAGCTTGCATGGTGGGCGAGCACGGAGTCTTTCTTGCCACAAAGCCATGAAGAGAAAGGACTCGAGAGGAGTTTGAGAACCAGAAAAGGTATAAAAGGCACGATATTTCCAGCGTTCTTTATCGTTCTTTATCCATAATCCAAGTCTCCAACTCTCTCATCTTCAAAAGTCTTCCAAGCTTTCTCAATCTACCCACTTTCAATCGCTTTTCGCATTCTCCAACACAATCAAAATGAAGTTCTTCGTCCCTGCCTTCCTTTTCGCTGCGACCGCTATGGCTCTGCCTGGCTCGGGCTCTGCCGCCGGCGTTGCTCCCCAGTCCAGCAATGAGGTCGAACACGCAGTGAACCAGTGCGGTAACGGTGCCCAGATGTCTTGCTGCAACAAGATCAACAAGAACGAGGGTGTGAGCCAGAACAACATTGGTGTCCTCTCCAATGTTCTCGGTGTCATTGGCGGCGATGGTCTCGGCCTCGGCCAGGGCTGCACCCAGCTTGACATCCCCGTCTCTGGTAAGTGATATATCTACTCTATTGAACTGAAGCGCGAGACTGACAATTTGATAGTTCTTGGCGCTGCTGGTTTGACTGACTTCCTCAAGAAGAACTGCCAGCAGGCCGTTGGTTGCTGCCAGAACTCCAACTCCCAGGCTGTATGTGCTCCCTTAGGACGACGGAAGAGGAACATAGTCACTAATTTCAATAGAACGGCAACCTCGTCGGCGTCGCCGCCCCTTGTGTCAGCTTCGGCAGCCTTCTGTAAATTGCATTTCATCGAGTGCACCCCTTTCCGCCGTGGAAATATCAACGAGAACCATCGAACTTGTCAATTGTGGCGGTCTCGTGCGGGGAGGGGCTGAACATGGATATTAGTACTAAGTACATATATGTACACTTGCAACACCTGTGGACCTCTTTTATCTGATCTTGTTGGCCAGCATTCTCAAATTTGTGGGATCGCTGTTCTTGAAAGCGGATCTTGCCATTCATTTGTCTTTCGTTTGTCACCAGCCCCTGGGACTTTTTAACTAAATGTATTTATTTCTATTGAGAATGAAAGGTCCTATATTTCGGCCAGAACCACTCCGGATTGCGCTCAAAGGAGGATGCTTGATTCCATAGACTTATCTCTTTAGGCCGAAGGGAGACAGCCATGATGCCGCGACCCCTGACTCTATTTGAACCATTCCATTAACCGGGTGTGGATGTAGAATTTAGTCAAACAAGGCGGATTTTATCTGCTGATCGGTTGAGGCGAACCCCCAAATACCCTAACCATAATGACCAATGTAGAAGAATACATATGAGTTTGATTCGGCTGTTTTGGCAAGCGCTACACTCGTCATCACACAGCTATATTACTTCAGCTCCAGCCGGATAGCATCGTATTGCACATAAACAGTGGCGGGGAGAATGGCAGTCTCTGTATCTGTTGCGTTGAAAGGTAAATGCAACCGCAACACATTGTCTCCGACATGCAACCAAGCCGCAGGGAACTCCATTCGTGACCCAACCTGGTAGCAGCTTACAGCAGACCGCACAATACAGCTGCTTGATTGATTAAACCCCACAGTGAGAGTTAGGGGGTCTGCCTGATTGTTGATATAACTTTCCAGTGACAAATTGTTGTATGGTTCGGCGGGATTCCACACATCCGTGTTGCCTGCTGCGGTCTTCGCGGCTGCTAATTGCAAGGTCAATGTGGCTGTTTTACGCCTCTTCAATTGCTTCGAGTTGAGCTTGAAATGGATGTTCCAGTCGTACGTTGTGTCATACTCGACGTGGGAATCCTTTGCCGTTGGCCCAAAGACCGACCAATGGGCAGTGTTGAGATCAGTTGCAGGGTCGCTAGTACCGACAGTGTAGTTGATACCATCAGGGAAATCGGCACGCCAGTCATAACCACCCCAATAGATAAGATACTCGGGAGGATGGAGCGGATGGGATGGATCTCTTGCATTGCCACGTCGGAACTCCCCTGACGATTTATCGGGAATCCCAATTCGCCAGACCTCAGTTCCTGCCGACTCTTGGTTCCAGATATCATACAGTGAAGTCTGCCTTCCAGCGCGAATGATGACCCCGTCGCGCACAAAGTCACCAAAAATGCCCTCTGCATAAACAGTGAGGCGGTATTTTCCTTCTTTAACACGGTCGATGCTGAAGCTTCCATCTTGATTAACATCGGTCCAGTACTGATATGAGTCGGGGACGGCGCTATTATCTTGGAAGTATTGACCATCAACGGTGAGGATGGCAATCGGGCGGACGGCTCCCTTGGGAAGCTTCACGGTTCCCTTGACACTGCCTCGCTGGCTCGAGGGAGCATATCCGATGACATGCTTTGCAATGGAATCATAGAATGCAGCGTTCCAGTGAGGATTTGCTAATTCCTCTGCCTCAGATCTCAGTTCCTGGAGAGATGCCGAGCCCTTGCCGCCATTGAAAAGGTAAAACTGGGGACCGAAAGTGCGATCGAATCCATTTGTGATGTTTGGCGTGCCCTCACCATGATGATTTGATACGATATAGTTGTAAACGATCCCGTCCACTGTTAAGTCAGAATGGAGTGGACCCTGAGAGATGTCAGTCACTGCCGTCCAACATGCTCGATATCACTTACACCATAATATGTATCCTAAAATAAGCTTGTTAGATGGGATTCAATCTTTGTGGAGATTGGAGTGATATGACCAACCTTAGTATTCATCACTAGCCATGCTCCATACGTTGCCCCGTTCGAGGTGCTCCCGTCAGCATAGAGACCGTGAACTGTATTATTTCTCCATTCTAGAAAGAACCATGACTTAGTCAATACATTGATCAACAATGGAGGGTAATGGGAGATTGACCATACGGTTTGAGAACGTGTATTTAGTGAAGTATTCAGAGAACTGGGTGTAGTACGCATCGCTTGGCGTGTTGTTGAATGCCCAGGTTGCATCTTGAACAACAATCTGCTTCGAAATGGCTTCTTTGCTTGGCAGGGGTGCGGTCTGGATCTCGCTAGACGTCAGATGCGTCCAGAGATCGGTGTTTGGCCGAAACATTGTTCGGAATTCCTGCAGGTTGCGAAGGAAAGGTGTGGTCTCATTATGGTAGGCCAATCGGCTGAACATATGCAAACCAGTCTCGCCGTCGCGTAGGAACCAGTACTGCTGGAATTGCTGGCCCGTTGGAGTATATGTGTCACTTAGAATCATGCCTCCATATTTGGTTCCGGTAGAATCTGTCCCCTGGACTACCTCCATGCTCGGGGATGTGGCACCAGCTGTGTAGAAGCCCGACGGGGTACAATAACAGTCAAGATAGGGCCCTATTCCAGTGGATCCCGACTGAGTGCCCAATAAGTCCTGACCATCCAGAGTGAGATCGACAATCTGGCCTGCACTCTTTCGAAGAACAGCTGATAAGCGATCATTGGCGAGAGTGATGTAAGTCTGGTTTTCTGCGACGTGTAGCGCCGTGGCAGCAGTAGCCGCCGTGAAGGCCGCCAACAAAGAAGGGCGCATGTGGGGCTTTAGGGGTTGGTCTTCTTTGGCAAAGTCATCGTCATGAATTGGTACCCTGTCTTTATAAATGATCCCAAAATGTCGGGATATCAATGCCCCGAATCAGCCGACTGTTCATGGAAGCAAAACACAGCTCCATTTCAGTTGTATTTCTCTTTGCACACGGCCTTTGAGATTTGCTAATGGATTGAGAATCCACGAATGACACAGAAAGCCTCTAATCTGAGTCTGAAGGACAGTCACTCCACATCAACCCCACCGGGGGAAGGGGGGAGGGATTATACGGGGAAGTCTGGGGATGCGGGGCTTTGACGGAGAACGGAGGAATTGCTCGGTGATTGATCGCCCGAGAGTGTTAGGGATATTTTCATCTGAAGAAGTATTTAGCCAAGAGTGAAATGAGACTACACGCAACAGACGGATTCTTTTTGCCTGATAAGATATTCTAAACGGCACATTCAGCTTTGTCCGAGATATCGGGTGGTTCGGGTCACATCCCGAAGACATGCCGGTCAAAGTCCCACGATCTAGGTATACCTCTAACCCCGGGGTGTTGGACATGGACAGATGGGGAAGATATGAGTGTGGAATCGCTCTTGGTTCACATCGATCATGGCCTTTTAATTGACCGGTAGTCCAGTGAGGCCTCCCGGTAATGCAAATAGTGGGCCAAAGCCAGTTCGGCGTAAATCTGTTGCCAAATATTCCCCCCCTTCGGCTACAAGGTGCTAAATTAGTGCAAACGTACCGAAAATCCACCCTCTCGTTCGATAGCTGTGGATCTTCGCTCGTCTATCCTGAGATGACAGTTGATATTGTAGGAGACATCGGGACATTCCACCGGGTAGGACTGGACTGAGTCACGGCATGAAAAGTACTGACTCAGCTTATTTAGAAAAGGCTCTCATTCTCCCAAACTTCTGGTTTCGTTGCATAGTTTTCTCTGGCGAAGGATCCGGACATCCTGAATGTAGAATGCGCCTGCGCTGTTATTTTCTGCTATGGCAACATTGTCTTGATTGTTGAAATGCGTATCGCGTTTGGTGAGAAATTTCACTCCGATGCCCAGTAGATTGGTCTACGGTTCGATCACGGAAAAACTACCTATAGCTGGGAACGTTTTATTTCCCAAATAGGTTCACTGCATTGAGCTTTGGCGCTCTGTGTCTTGGATTTTACCTACCTAGTTAAGTAAGAGGACTTCGTAGTCATTGCAATGCATGCAGCCTTGCTTGGATATGCATAATTGAGTGTATTGCTGGATATTTATTGTGTCAATTAACCGCAAACCTTGTAAGCCCAAAGCTTTAGGTAGCTAGAAAAGGTTGCTCGGAACACTGTTTAACCATGACATATCTTGAAAATCAGGAAACTCAAAGCTATCTAAGATAGCTGCATTCATTCCTTCGCCGAAGGACATATCATTCACTACACTTGCGTTGGTCCCTATCTCATGACTCGGGACGTGGTTGGTTGGCAGCAGACCTTCAGAGGTAACTTGTTCATAGAGAATTTCAAGTGCCGCCACACATCGACGAGCGGATGTGCTATAACTTTGATATTTTCGAAGAACCTCCAGCGCATAGTTCCAAGATTGCGTGATGGAGCTTTCTGTAACCTCGGCAAGGATTGCAGAGCACAAACGGCCAGCAATTAGGACGGTTGCAGAGGTATAAACGTCTGGATAAGTCAGATAAGTCAGAATTGCGAAGTAGAACACCGTGAAAGGATTATACGAACAAAGGATATTATACCACCAAGCTGGCAGGGGGCCGCCGGTCCCATCAGCAGGGACATTATTGTAGATTAGTCCGATAGACTCTTGAGCTGATTTCACACATATGATAGAGCATTGTAGCGCAACGCGATGGGGGAATGAGTCGTTCGTCGAGATCAATTGGTCTGTTGTGGTATTATCTCGGACAGCACAGTATTTAGAGAGGGTTGGCCGAAACAGAAGCATCCGCACGTGTAGAAACCTAGAGGAACATATTGGTTAGCTATTGCAAAATACCACCAGACGCACTAGTACAAATCAAATCACTGACCTTGCACGCAGAACAATACTTTGCCGGTAAAATATGGGATTCGTGGACACTGTTGAGGAATCCCAACGCAAGTGTGGGAGAAGGCTTTGTGTCCATCGAGTGAGGGAACGGTCGAGCTCGAAGATAGTCCGTTCTCCCTCACTTGCAACATTATCAAAATGAAAGCTATGGATATCTTCCGCATTGTCGTCGGAAACTGGTTTGTAAAGGCTAAGAAGCACGTCGTTCATGATCTCGTAAAGTTCCAATGACTTAGCGTAGAATGCCATCATTGAAGGGCGATCAGGAGGCTGGGATACCTCTTTGCTAGACCCAGACGGGATATATTCATCGTCAACGGCGGCTGGCAGGGGAACCGCCCCACTAGAAGCCTTTGAGATCATCGCAGGGCGACCAAAAGTCATAGATATGACCCTGTGAGAAATTGAAATAAGAACCATGACAGAAATTAGTCGGTCAGGGAGTAGTGTTGATCATACCGATCCATTAAAATACAACCGTGCCATATTTTGCGCGCCAGCTGTTGCTCTTGGAAGCTCTGGAGCCGGGCAATGTTCTGGGGCAGATGGAGTCCCAAGCTTTGAGCGTTACGGATCGCGAGACCGGTGACAATCCAACACTGATGTGCAGAATCGGTACTTTGCAGATACTGGGCCATGAGGAGTAAGCATTGAATCAAACCTGCTGATCCAGTATCCCAGAGGTTGAATTGAAACAGGCCTTTCGCCCTGGAGAAAAAAGCATCCGCTGATGCTTCTCGCTCTTTTGGCGGGACAAAGTCGGCCAACTGACTGGCCAAGGCGAATATGACATTCAACGTGCACATCAACATGTTTTCATCATACTCCAGGCTATCTCCAGTCCATATTTTCGCGTACTCCGTTTTCATCTCAGCCGGGACAAGAAATGGATATAGCGGAAAGACACATTCCCAGTAAACCTCCATAAGGCTATCTGCCATTTTCCGCGGGGGCAGTACATAGTTTGCCACTGAAGACTGAAGTTTTTCGCTCCGTGTTGGCATTAGGTTTGAAGGGACAGCCAGATGGGGAACTGAAGATCCTCGGTGAGGTGATGCGACTCTCCTGTCGACTGCGGTTCTAATTTGACGCATAAACCCTGCTGCGCTAGAGCTTCCGAAGAAACCTTGACTGGGGCGTTCTTCCACTACAGCCCCCATCATCGCGTTCACTCCATCTCGCTGACCCGTGGGTGTGGATATCTCAGCCTGACTGTGGGTGCTTCGTGTGTAGTTTCCAGGCGTCTTGGGTTGGATATTCCCAGGTGTCGGCGATAGAAGATTTGTCTGCTATAATTAGATCCTTCAGATAGTGGAACTAGTGGAACTAGAGCGTTATGATATACCAACCGGCGTGCATTCTGATTTATGACCCTCCTCTGAGTATTGTGGGCTTTCCAATTGTTGGATCCGACTTTCTAGCTTGGATATATAACTAGCGGCATAGATGTTAGCAAATAGAGGGTGACTTAACGGTAGAATTGACAGTAATTACTTTTGCCTTTCTCGCTTTTTCTCTAACTCCCCTGTATAGACGCATTGGAGTCCCTGGTCGGTCCTCTTGCTGCATGGCCCGCACACTTCACTGAGTCAGCACGGGTAGCATTCCGTACACATCCCATCGCAAGGACATACTCGGTTGTACCCCGTCACAGCGAACTTTTCTTGCTCGACAATCATCACAGGCAACAGCAATTTTCCTGCGTTTTGCTCTGGGTTGGAGCTCCGACGTTGAGTGGTCCATGATTGCAATCACAATAGCATGTTTAGGAACGATTTAGGAAGTTCGGGATTCTATCCGGCCGGGTAAGAGTAGGTACAGGAGACCAGTGTGACCTGAAGTGCATGTGATCACGTGATAATTATGGTTTAGGTAAGCCCCGGGATCCCCAGCCCCGGGATCCCCCGGGGCCCGAAGCTGGGGGCGCCTGTCCGGCTGAGTTCCGTCCTCACCTGGGCAGGTCCAACCCGAGGTCCCCTCGTGCACCTATCGCATGAACGCCATTACTTGTTGAAATGCCAACCCAGTTAATGTTGCTGGTACATATATTGATTCATAATTGTACAGGCTTCACATATTCAGGTAAAGTTGACCGATGCTAGCCAAGAGTCGGACATGTGTTGGATGTTGCCATCAAGCCAACCAAGAAATAAGTCATGATCGTCGAAATCCACACCGTCAAGCAAGTTGGCATCATCAATTATTCTGTCGCTTGTTCCAGTGTCTTCTACGACACAGGAGGAACTTTCGACGGAGAGAACTTGGTCCAACACATGGCGGATTGCCTTTTGACCCTGCTGTGCGACACGGTAGTTACAATCATGGGTCTCAATGATGGTGTCTAGGTATGACGCGAAAAGGGTCAAATTTTGGATGATCTCTGAACGAGGAAACTCCAAACAAGAGCTTGTCACTGTCGATCGGGATCGACGTAGCAATTCTGCACAGAGAACGCCAGCAGAAGGAAGACCCGGTAAGCACACCTAAGATTTTTTGAGATCTCAGCATTGCGACATTTTACCACAATCAAAGATATGATCGACTTACACTAAGCCCAATACCTTTTATGGGCTGTCTAGAGCGAGTCTTTTCGCAAATCATAATGACCAATGATTTGAGTATCTGTCGGGCGATACCAATAATTGCGTCGGGCTGCGTCTGGGTGCGTTTCCCGAGGGTCCGGTAGAGCAGGAAGTCGTTGTGGAGGAACTCTATATGAATTTCAAAAAGAAGATCATATTCTACTCTGGAAGTAACCACCCCCCTCAATATCAGGTTTCCAATGGAGGAATTCTGGTAGTCCCTGTCGTAATTGGCGGGATTCACGTGAAAGTTCCCTGAGAACGTCAGCCATGCTCTGGATTGGGTAGGAGATATGAATTATCAGCGTACTCGACCCTTTGGCTGAGATTATCTAGTTGCCAACTGAGTGAGAGTTCCAAGACCTTCTCACGGAGAACACTAGTCATCAGGGCAATTCGAGGCCACGTACCCTTCATCAAGCTTGACTCTAGGTTCCATCCACTTTTCTCATCAAGTCGAGCAATTGCGGCATTACGAACGACTGGATCAGCGAATATCTCCTCAACGCTCAAGTCAAGCGGCATTTGAATATCACAGTAGCGCCAGCTGACGAGTGGCGGGCGACCTAGGAAAGTGGCAAGCACTTTGTCCATTGAGTATGCCGCGACCATAGTTCGTTTTCGCATCTCAGAAAGAAAGAATGGTGCCTTTGCACTAGAATCTTGATGAAGCCCGAGCGCAAATAGCGTGGTCGATAAATCCCCCAACTTTCTCCACGGTCGAAAGTCTAGGAAACCAGTTAGACAATGTTGGCAGGCAAAGAACGGGACGACGAACCACTTTCACCATACACTATTGCCAAAAGCGTGACGTGATGCAATAGAAGCCAGACTACAATATCATTCACGATTCCAGTGCTATCGCAGAATTGAAGACATATGTCTCCCACAGCGGTTGCAGTTATAGCGAGACTTGTCGCATCCATCGTATCCTGACGCATGAAGATGCGGTCACCGTGAGGGACCCAGTCCGTGGCTAGGCCTGTCAGCGTAAAGAGCAGCCCGATCAACTCCCATCTCCCGGCTGCAGCAGACTGGAAGTCCTCCCAGGTCATTGAAGGGTGTACCTCGAGCGGCCGACTATGCATTTCAAACAGTCTCTTGGACAAGAAGGAAGCTCGTTGGTTTGTGTTCATGCCCTCAGTTTCTAGGGAGTTCCACATCTTCTCAACGACTGTGAAAATCATGTCGGTGACTGGCCAACCAAGGCACCACCCCTTCCATATCTTGAATCGAGCGGTGACCACATCTCTATAAAATGGAAGGTCCTCTAGAAGCGTTAACACCCGAGCACCGAGATTGATTCGTTTTTGGTCAACGGGGAAGTTATCGTGACCTGCGAGGTATGGAACTCCAACATTGAATTCATTTCGGGTATCTGTGAAGGCATCGCAGTAACTAGTTTGTCCCCAAAACCCCGGCGCCGAGACCGATGCTTTTTTCCGAGTCCAGGCATCGTTCTCATTGTGCAGCCGACTGATATTACTAGGAGGATCTGATTCGTATATAGCGCGGCGTTTTTTAGGGGGACGTATTCCAGTGAGGGACTGTGTCAATGGTGCCGGGTGATAGGTACAATGAAGACCGCGGCGTTCACAGCGTCCACAAATCGGGCTTGTATGATCGCATCGCAACTTTGAGGTACGACACGGCTCACACGATGATAATTGACCGTTACGGCGGGGAGTTGCCATAGTGAAACTGGTATGACCAGGGGATGGTCAAATGACAAACATGGAAGTAGTTGAAGGTGTTCGCTATCCAGGTAGTTGTCGGGGCTCGGTCTTCGGAGCTCGGAGTTGGATGACTCAGGTCCAGGTCGAGCTGGAGTCCTCGCGGGCCCCAAATTGGGTGGGGCGCATAGTAGCTCTCTATTCTTTCTTTCTTTCTTTTTTGTCCAGTTATACACAGCCAACCGGGTCGCGAAGCCGCTCCGGGACCCCACACCATAGACAGATAAGTGCGAGGTCTGGTTTGGCTAAATTGGTAATTCGGTGCCTAGGTAGGTCAGAGGACTGTTGCCGTCTACTTAGGGTTGCGGAGGCATTACAATAGAATAGCAAAAGGAAGATTCTCCCAGAATGAAATATTTCTATAACATTTGTCTATTCCTTCTAGATCATTTATTGCGACCAAAGACTTCCCAAGAGTGTAGAAGATGCCAAATTAGCCAATATCTCCTAGAAATTCTGGCGTTGGCAGATGAACCAAGGCAGGTATGAGACAAATGCTAAAGATACAAATCTCAAATCCTGCGGAATAACTAGTGGCCAAAATATCGCCGCCCAGAGTAAGGAGAAGTCTGAAATGTCTGTGTATTTCTCTCTGCGTCCGATAGGCCAGTAGGAGGGCCGTGGTGAGCGAACAAAACTTGGAATTCTCAACTCGAACATTCGAGGCGTCAGCATCACAATCATTGCGCAACCTCTCACATCTCCGCAAGTACCCACAAATAATACGAAGAATGGGCTGCCCAACCCCCGCTGCAAGCGGGGGGCCTTCGCTTCTGGAACTTCTCGAATAAGCGGTTTGCTATGCCTAACATCGCTATTTTTATTTTTATTCCCTGACTTGTTTTTGAACTTGTTTCCCGAGAAAAACAGCAAGGCGTCCAATGAGCCAGTTTAGCAGACGATTGATATTAAATGTGGATGTAACGTTGTGGGCTGACCTGAGCCCTTTGTCTCCTTTTCGAGCTAGCAAAGCCGCCCCACTAATACGGGGCGCATGTATGTAGGAGCAGCGAGAAATTTCCAACTTTGATAGTCCCAGAGCATGCTCATCCAGCTGTAGTGAGTGAGACACGTCGTAGTGAGACCTGCCGCAATGATATAAAACCCAAGTTTGGCCCTTGCCTGGGGTTCTCGGGACCAGAAGAGCGCCTCTTACAAACTTCACAAACCCCTGGAAGCCTTCTTTTGCTCAATACCCAGTGAGATAAATGACTGTCAGAATGGATTTTCTCCAAGTCGTCGCTGTGTTCTCATTATTCTTCACTGCTGTCCTGGCATTCCCCCAGCAGACTGCAGCAGGTACAACAATTGCGCCTCCGGCGACGATCACCAAGGCTGCGTCGCTTAGCTGCTCGGACGGGCAGACCGCTGTCTACACGACAGATTGTACGATGGGAACTCCCACGTCGTACTGCGCTAGGCCGGAGCCCCCGATCCAGTGCTCCGAGGGGTACTTCCCCTCAGTTTGGCACCCAGGTCATTGCATCGAGCAGTCGACCTGTTTTCCGCTTGATGCGTCCTGGATCACAACTGAATGCTCACATGGGGCGATTCCTTGGACAACTAAAACCATGTACGAGGGTACCTTGGCGGGAGGACAGTCGACTATTATCAGTGGTGAGTCCTTCCTCTTCATTTTCCCTGTTCAACTTGCTCCTTATTCTCCCCCGTCATCATGCACCATGTAGAAAATGAGGCTAATATACTTGATTTACTTCTAAAGCTGTTTCCTGCTCGTGTGCCAAAGATCAATGGTATAGCCATACCATGCTTCCAGGCGCATCAACCGTCGACACTTTCTGCATGCCCTCGAATTCGTGTCCAGCAGGCATGACAACCTCGGTCTCAACCAACACATACTGTGCAACAGCGCCGGCAAGTGCGTGTTCGGATGTTCCACTAGAAACCAACTACTGCAAGTGCGAGGATGCCGCCCATACACCCGTATATCCCGACTCTGTTGGAGCGGCTCCAACCGGATGCAAATTTTGAGCAAATAGAAAATGGTCCTTCTTCTGCCGTGCTATTGGCAATCGTCAGTTGGCTACTCGGGTTATCTTGACTGGATACCAGGAGACTATCTGAGCTGTAGCGGACATCTTAGGTACGCCCCTAGGAGGGTGTGTGGCTGCCAATATCAGGCGCCCCCTTCCCTGTTTGTTGAGACCTGCTTACTTCTGTTGATAAACAGATCTTATCACTCTTGTATAGCCATTCATTAGAGAATTCTTTTCTCATTGCTTTCGCGCCGCGTTGGCGCAGCTAAAATCTAATGTATAAATGTTGAAGGATCTCAATAAAACCAGCGGAAGTTATCGCAAGCAGGCCCATCCTTGAGGTATTCCGTAGGGATATCCTTTGCCTTAACGTGAACACCTTGCAAGCGATCTCTCTTCTTATTATCTGCAATCATCCAAAGCCCGAGGCAGAGTGTCAAGATGATACCCACCCCGCCAAATGGCGCCGTCGTGATTAATGCAGGAAAGTACTTGGGAGCATCTTGCGTGCGGAAGATGTTTGAACTAACAACCCCCATCAAGTTCGCCAACGGGACAGCAATACTCGTTAATACCACACGACGCCCTTCATTGGCGGTGTTGTTATTATACCAAGCGTCGAGAAGAACGGAAGGTGCAGAGGTGCCCCTAGATAACCTTGTCAGCTTCTATCTCGTGATCGAAGGGAAATACATATAACCAACCATGTCATCAGAAATGAAGCAAAATAGGCTACATGCAGATCATGCTGCACATCGATAGTCGCGTAAATTATGAAACCCATGAAGGTGAACAAAAAGCCGAGTGTAATGAATGGGAATCTCCATCGTGTCCAGTCACTACTGAACGCCAGGATGAGGAGAACTGCTGCGCCTGAGATGTTGGGGGCCACAGTAAATAGGTTAGTTTTCACGGTACTATATCCAAGACGTTGGATGATCACCGGAAGGAATAGCTGAACGGATTGCAGGGGAACACCTAGACAAACTTGAATGCCTAATATTACCCAGCTAGTCCCGTGTTTAAACACTTGGAACGCATCCCGGATATCGAGCTTTTCGTTGACCACGGAAGAACTATCAATCTGCAAACGAAGGTATGCAAGTTCTTTCTCTTCGGGTGTCAGAAAATTTGCCTCTGAGGCCGACCGAGGCAGATACCATAGTGCAAATAGTGCAAAGAGAATAGTTGCTGCGCCTTCGATCAGGAAGAGATACCTCCAAGGCGCCAATGGACCTGTTTCGATGCGGAAAATTCCAAATGCCAGCAAGCCGGAGAAGGCAGAAGCAATGGTTTGAGCAGCGTAGAAGATGGCGAGTCGGCGAGCTAGCTCGCCCCGACGATAGAACCTGGGGTTGAATTAGAGACGATGTAATTCCAAAAAGGTTCGAAGGGATGGGCCTACGTTGTTTGATAATAGATCACCAACGGAAAGAAAGCGCTCTCTGCCATACCCAAAAACCACCTAATGGCGAAGAGACCGCTGAAGTTGAAAACGGCAACAACAAGAATTGTACAAACACCGAAGCCAAGCATCATGCAGGGTAGCACAATGTTTGGCCCATATTTCTTTCCCAAAAGGCCGAGAAAAGGTGCAGTCAAAACGTAAGGGACGAAAAAGATGCTAAGAAGGAGATTGTACTGATTTCCCTTCAGTGAGAGTGTCTCTATCATGACAATCAATGTAAATGCGGCATTCTTCACTTATAGACGGTAGTGACGACGTACCTTCAAGTCCAGCTGTCTTAGCATTTCCCAAATTGGACTTGTCCAGGCTATTGAAGAGATACATAATAGCCAGTACGGGAAGTATCCGAAGATCTAACTTCCAAACTAATGTGCGCTCTGCTCGAGGGTCGATGTCCACACTCCCGATAGTGATTGATACATCTTGTTTTGAAGGGCGCAGATGACTTTCGGTGTCTGCGGTAGACATAGTTACGAGAACGAGCTAAAGAAATGATTTCAATATAACAAGTGACTATCGAGTCTATTTAAGATCATTGGGCACGGCACCTATCGCACCTTTATCGTCGTACATATTGTTGAGCATGCATGTGGGTCCAGGCATTGATCCACTCGTAGTCTAGATAGTTGTAGGAGCTCGCTCCCTCTCTCCTAATACAGCTCTCTCCTCTCTGCTTCCTTGGCCCTACACTGTAGGACCCAACACATATCCATATCATGACACCAAAGATAACAAATAAATACTTGGCAACTCGGAAGAGTTGATAAGCCGACGTCAAGTGCGGAGACACCGGTGGGAGATTCCTTTGTTATCTGGCATCTTATGACACATGAATAATTGATAATGATTATAGTTCGTGTGAGTGGATATGTATCAGTGCTTGGATAGGTAGTTGGAAGTTCTAAATCTGCTATTAGAGGGTTTGAGGGTGACACAAGCATCTAGGAGACGAGAAATTGAACTGGTCAATCTCTTCAGGTAACCGAAGACATAGTTACAACATGGTTAGTTGTGCCAGGTGCAGTAATAATCCTACACGTAAGAACCACTGCCACCCTTTTATCGAAAATTAGTTGTGTAGAGATTCTGGCACCGAGTATCTACAGTTTTCTAATACTAGAATTTTGTGATGATGCTAAGGCATATTATAACTTTTGCGACCGGGTTGATATCTGAACGTAATCTTTTTACAAGTACGGAGTATCCAACCATGGATAAATGTGTATTACCCATATATGTCTTCATAGATAACTAACAAGTCGGTATCTAAGCAGCACGGAATATTTTTCGATTTTACTAAAACTCTTTTGTAAACCCAATCTCTTTGTCCTGAAATTTAGATAAAGAGCTGAGTATCGCGGAATGAACAGATAGCACCGATTGTAGATACAGTAGTTCTTACCTGCTGTTCCTGGTTCCAGAGGATAGATGATACATCTTGGCCATTCTAAAGAGTTATTACATTGACGGTTCTTCTTACCTCGGATTCACGTTATCCCCGAGGCGCCTGAGGATGCAATGACACCGCATTTCCCCGCAATGAGAGAGGGGAGGGGTATGTGTAGATCGTTAGTCCCCTCAGCTGATAGCCAAGTTAGGCTAATTTCAGGGGTCAAGGTACCAGTCAACTATAGTTATTGTATGTTTAAATCATAGTATCAATAGACAACAAGAGTTATACATATACATTGTACGTTCACCAAGTATTAGCCCGGGAAGGTCATCCACAATATCCCATAGGTCATTAGTCTGTTTCATCTTTCTTCATTTTAATTCCCTGAAATGACGGGACTCCCCAAATCCCAAAATTGGTCTTTTTACGACATGTTCAACTATGACACTACTTCCGACCGAGGGCCCGGGGTTTCCTTCTGTGGAATACTTTCAAAAGCCCGGGGAACGGGTGGGGTCCACGGGTGTATATAGCGCATGTCACCGCTGTGATCCCCGTCACCACTGCACTAAATTGATAGAACTTCGAAAGAGCGAATTGACCGTTCTCCAGTTTCTGGGGACCGAGGCAGTGTCCGGGGTATGAGGGGTTTCATGTGGATCTGCGATGATCATCAGTGGGTTAGATTATAACTTCCACAATCGATGTATTTTTGGTCTTCTGTGATGTTTGTTAAGACCAAGGCATACCCCACTATCTGAACGCTTTCTTCAATCAACCCCAATCACAACCTATTCGTTACAGATCACGTCTGAGTCTTTAAAGAGAAAAAAGAAGAATGGCTGGCGATGGTCCAAAACCTGGCTTCTTGGGCAATATCAGCAAGGACCAGGAAGCAAAATTACAAATGCTTTGGTCCGTCCTTCTCAAGGCGGGCGAAATATCCGTGAGCAATGAACCTATCAATGGGTGCACGGAGGAGGATTTCAGTCCAACTCAACCCCAGAGACGGCTGTCGCTCCTTGGCCGCACACAGAGCAACGTCACCGAAAAAGCCATCCCAACCCCGAATACACTATATCACCGAAACATTATGAGATACCTCGGAGAAATTGGGGCTGGTGTGGCTGAATCAAACGCAATCAAGAAGTCCCTCTCGGAGATCACACCTACTGAGCTTCGTACGGGAATACTTGACACTCTCAAACACGACCACCCCGATGCCCTACTTTTGCGTTTCCTCCGCGCTCGCAAATGGGACGTCCCCAAGTCATTTGCAATGCTGATGGAAGCAGTCATTTGGCGAGTTAAGGAAATGCATGTAGATGATGTGATGGCAAAGGGAGAGCTACATGCCCTGAAGCAGACCCAGAACAAGTCCAGCACCAGTGAACAGAAAGCTGGAAATGACTTCTTGTCTCAGATGCGAATGGGAAAGAGTTACGTACATGGTGTTGATAGGGCTGGTCGCCCGATCGTGGTCGTGAGAGTCCGCCTGCACAAGCCTGGGGCTCAGAGTGAAGAGTCTTTGGAGCGCTATATTGTCCATGTAATCGAATCAGTGCGACTTACATTGGCTCCTCCTATTGAGACTGCAGTACGTGTGCCATTTGACAGCGGCGACTTGAATCGGCGTCACTGACTCCATGCTAGGCTGTTTTGTTCGATATGACAGGGTTCGGACTGTCCAATATGGTATATCACCGTTTCCGGTCCACGCAGTATCACTGTCGTTTGCATGGCTGACTGACCCTTTTCTTTTGGGTAGGAATATCCACCTGTTAAGTTCATCCTCAAGTGTTTTGAAGCGAACTATCCTGAATGTTTGGGAATTATGCTTATTCATAATGCGCCGTGGGTTTTCTCAGGTTAGTTAATCATTTTTGGTCGTGGTCAAAGATATCATGCCTTTTTGCTCACCGTTTCCACATCCTAGGCATTTGGCGACTTATTCGAGGCTGGATGGATCCTGAAATTGCAGCCAAGGTTGAATTTACAAATAGCGTCGCCGACCTCGAGAAGTTCATCCCCCGTAGTCAGATCGTGGAAGAGATGGGCGGCGACGAGAAGTGGTCTTATCAATACGTTGAGCCCGGTTCTACCGAGAACTCACGGATGGATAATACCACGACACGGGACGCACTGAAAAGCGAGCGGCAAGCTATTGGTGAAGAATTCCTGGCTGCTACATCTGGGTGGATTAATGCGACTAAATCGAAGGACGCAACGAAGCTCCAATCTAGTGAAAGCGAAAGAGCTTATCTAGCCGAGCGACTGCGCGTTAACCACTGGAGACTCGATCCCTATGTTCGGGCTCGTCTTCTCCTGGACCGAACGAAGGTCATCCAGGAAGGCGGCAAGATTGAATTTTACCCTGAGAAAGTGCCCATGGAATGTGACGTTGAAACAACCAAGGCATTAGGCGTGGAACACTTAGAGCAGGTTGGGAATGCCCCTCTGGCAAATTGTTAGAAGTATTGATGAACTTTGAGTTATGCGTTTCTGATTGAGATATTCAAATTGTTCTGAACCAGCTACGCGGCCCCTGATTAAAAGAGAACGGAAACTTGTCAAAGTAAGACACTGTTACATAGTCTTAGCAAAGAGAGGAATATAACCGGTAATCGTCATATAATCGAAACACTTCGAATATCGTATCCGCCGTAGAAAAGCACGTCGAATAAATATTCGATATTCGCATCGGCTGTATCGTCATTGGATCTCACGAGTATCCTTGTGGCTAACGAACTTCTATGTAATGCTAATATCGGGCAAACGAATCGAGGCCAGTCAGTCACATTGAGCCTGCTAGCCCTATGTATATGATTTCCTCTGAAATTTCTTGGCGCTCTCTTTCCGTACGTTGAACAAGAGGACGATGTGAAACTGATACTATAACTATCCAGGTAGACAATTGGATAGTAAAATGAGTGCGTCTTGTAAAGAGTAGTAGATACTTAGCTATTTAACCTATATTGGGCTTCCAAAGCAGTGCTAAGCCCAAGTACGTGATGCTTTGGGTGACTACTAGATATAGAAGTAAAGAATAAAATAACGGGACGGGGAGAGAGTAATTCCGGCAAATATACCCGCCTAGGAGCTAGTTACCTTGTAGGTTCTCTAGAGATAAAGCTCTTTTAATTTGCTTACAATTCGAAGAACATATCTGACATCCCGTGCATTCATGTCATTAAGGAGTATAAAGATAAAGTTTGTCCTGAAATTGATTAGACGTGTTGCATTTATAAAACCGTTTGAGCCCGCCTTGCCTGCCCCGAGATGACGGCGACGTTCAAGTCATGATGTACCCTCTCCCTGTCCCACTCCCTCTCCTGGTAGGACCCCCTGAGCTGTCAAGAGTTGGTCAGCGAGGCGACGGAATTCCGGGCCAAACTGCAGCAGGTCCTTCCACTCGTCAAGCACGGCTTCCTCGCCGTCCCTCGCCCCAAGGAGGCCACCTGCAATAGCAGCATTCGTGTCTGTGTCCCTGCCGACCCTGACGACATCGACAAGAACCTGGTCGAGTCTCCGCTCATCCAGGACGGCGGCAACAGCCAGCGTCAGCGAATCGAGCACGAACCCACTACACGACCCGAGAAAGTCAACCCCTCTAGGTCCCTTATCGGCCAAATCCTCGAGGGAGATTGTGCGCCCGATCTTAATGGCAGCGTGGACGGGTCCATCCGGGCGGCCACCTTCGAGCGAGACGGCCACACGCTCGCTAGCAGACACGGCATCCTCGACGGACAGGCCGCGCACGACTAGGGCGGAAACTATAGTGTTGTAGGCGGCACAGGCAATAGTGCATCGGCGGTCATTGTGCGTGATAGCGCTGATGCATTGGCTCTCTTTGACGAGCAGCTCCGGGTCGGCCTGGAAGAGCCCCGTGGGGATGCAACGCATCAGGCTGCCATTGCCGGCACTACCCTGGCCAGCCCCTGAGGAGGAGGGATCACGGGAAGAAGCAAACGAGGATAGACCCCTCCTTGTAGCACCGCCGATGTCGCGGGGTAAGGTACCCTGCCGACGACCGGGCCAGCGGTCGCCTCGATACCACGCAAGAGAGTGCTCGGCAGCCTTGCTGATGACATCGTCGCCGCTGAGGATGGCATCGCGGTAGGCGAGGAGGACGGCTCGGGTGAGGTCGGTATCGTCAGTGGCGGCTCCAGGGGCCCAGGAGAGGAAGCCGCCGCCGGTGAGGGTCCGAGGGAATGCGGAGTTGGGGCCGGGGTGACGGGAGCGGATGGCGGTGTAGGGCTTGAACTCGAAGGGTGCGCCCAAGGCGTCACCGGCGTGGACAGCGAGGAGAGCACCCGAGAGCGTCGTGACGGGGCCATTTTTCTGGATGGCAGGTCGGTTGACTACCCCACTTATATAACGTGCCGTGATGTCCTTGGAAATGGTTTTGGCGGTGAACGAAGGATAAATTTGTTGAAGAAGCATGTTTCCTCGACTCCCAAATACTCGTTGCATTTTATTGTTCAGCAACATCATGCCTCTTTTCGAGTAGTGTCTTTGCACTATCTTTTCTCAGTTACTCACCTCTTCTTTCTGTTGCCCAAATTTATTACCCAAGCCATAGGTAATATATCTAGGTACGACTTCAGGGCTGCAGCAGGGAACTACAGCAATACCTAGGTATATCTATCTAGTGTCTAAGGTCCGTTCACTACTATTTGATCCAAATTTTATAACTGGCAGAATGAAACAACCACTTAGGCAGTACCAGGCAAGACTTTCTTCTTCATTGATGTACGTGCAAACAAGTCCTTAACTTTATACATCTTTCAAATATATATTTGTGGGTAAAGGTTTGATATCTATTCCGGGCCCCTCAATCAGCAGGCATCGACTGGTTGTATTGCCCAATAGTAAACTTGAACGCATTCAACACCAGGAGGTTGAATTTATTGTACCATAGGTCATTCCACATTGTTACGAAAGTTAATCGGGGAAGACTATTCAATCCACAGGGCGCACACACCACACACCTCTACAAAACAGGCACGGAACCTAGGAAATGTCGCGCCATTACGCCCTCTCTTTAGCATTCTGCAAACTTTGAAGTCACATCAATCGATACCAAGCTTTCTCGATCGGAATGTCCACCAACAAGGGCGTGGTGTGCAAGTACTTCGTACACATGATCCGAGTTGGATAGAACCAAGTTTCGGGAGCACGCAGGAACCGCCGAACTCCACGACTTGGGCAGTAGTCACGAGGAACATGACCATCCATCATTTATTGGGAATCCGCATCACGCATCATGGTTGTGATGTATCATTCATCGTATTCCACGGTGCGGTATTCGGTACACGGAAATAAGATCATTGGTCGAGATAAGATCGATCCGATATATCCAATCACGACGTTGATACACTAACATCGAGAGCGTCAGTAGTGGGTCCACCCAGTCTCCAAGTTCTGCCTACATAGGTAGGTAAGTGGGCAACAATGGATGCTGTGGCAGGCTAAGGGTTTGAACCGGTAACAAGACCTGGATCAGGGTACAGACTGATTACCTACCTAGGGCTAGTTCCAAATGAGTGATCCCGGATCGGACACTGACAATGCGTCTTCCGCCAGACAACGCACCAGCACTGGGTGATTGGTTATGTCGGCCTCTTGGCTCTAAAATTATGAAAGTCAGGATCTCCGACGAATTTCCTATTGTTCTACCCCAATTTTTTCTTCTATATTTTATGCTACCTTAATCTGCTGTCCGAATAGCCAATCTATATTTATGCTTTCTTCACCAGGACCGCCGGCCACAGTGCGCTCTGCACTGGTTTCCGATGCCGCTCGAATTGCCGAACTGGGTGCCCATGTCTTCTCTGCCAGCTTCGGCCATTCAGTAGAGCCCCACGAGCTCGCTGCTTACTTGAAAACATCGTACTCAACGGCAGCAATTCAGGAAGATTTGACAGATGACTTCAAAGATGTCCTCGTTGCCACGGATGCTAATGATCAAATCGTGGGCTTTGGTTATCTGAATTGTGGAAGTGACGAGCCTTGCCTGGCCAATGTGGATCACAAAGTTGAATTACAACGGATATACATCGATCCCGGAGCCCAAGGAAAAGGCGTTGGTAGCCTACTGGCCAAAGAACTCGAGTGTTTGGCAAGAGAGCGGGGTTTTCGAAACATGTGGCTTGGTGTTTGGAAGGAAAATTGCAAGCTCTCCAGGCATACGAACGATGGGGTTATCGAGTTGTGGGTGGTCACAGCTTTACCATTGGTTCGGTTGTTCAAAAGGATCTTATCATGCTTAAAAGCCTTTAACGACAGAGGACAATGTTTGAAACCCAAGTGTAGATAGCTAGATAACCCAATTACACTTCAACCATACTGGCAGATCGGAATGTCGCTTCAACAAGTCCATCACCTCAGGGATTCACTGGCTCGTCGAATTCAGTTACAGTTACTATCTTTTGTCCGAGGGGGACATAGTGGCACTTTTCCGCGAAAGAAGAGAATAGTAAAATACTCCCGAATTTGCTTACTATAACGTTGTACCCACTGTGATCAGATACTGGGTCGTGGTTTGGCCTCACACGACAGGGTTCCGTATAATCCCGGTACTGAAAGGCAAGAATCTCTGAGCCCCCTGGTAAATTTACAATGTAAAAAGCACCTAGTGGAGATTCAATCTAGTATCTAGCGAATAACTTGTGGCACTATCCCCACTTTCTCCTCTCTACTAAGTAGTATGTTGTGTCAGACTGGGATATGGCCCCCACTAGGCCATAACATCAACTTGGTTTTTGTGTTGGTCTAGTGGAATAGTGCCGTATTTTATTCCAACATGTTGCAATAATGCAACGAATAGGTCACATGGATAAATGCCCACGGCCGGGTAGGGCTCTTCGGCAAAACGGTGTGTCCGCGGTCCAACTGGAATGGCAATATTTAGGTAAAGACGTGGCCGGGGCCAGAGTTCCGACCAGTGCACTTTTTTTTTTTTTTTTTTTTTTTTCAAAGAGCTTCAATTTGAGGTGGTGGAGATTCCTTATTGGAGAAAAGATGCAATCATACCGTCTATTGACCTTGATCCTGCTTGGGGCTACATCATTCGCCTTCACTGGACACTATCATGAAGCTGAAGGTTGGACTAAAGAAGATTTGGCAGAGCTCGAAGCGAAAGGGGGACAGAATGTGAGTATTTACAATTCTCGCTGGTAAAGTAACACATTTTGACATATTAATTCCAAGTATGCTTTCTCGGGGATCAGCACATTTGCCAACCTAGAGCACACTAGATGCCTTCTCAATCCGCGAGAAACCTTCGACATCGCTGTCCTCGGTGCCCCCTATGACACAAGCGTCGGGTACCGACCTGGTGCTCGCTTCGGACCCCGCGCTATTCGCCATGTATCTGGACGGCAGTCGTCATTTCGTGGTTTTAACCCTCGCGCTGGCATCAATCCTTATCAGAGCTGGGCTAAAATTATTGATTGCAGAGATATCCCTGTCACTCCGTTCGACAATGACTCAAGCTCCCAAGCAACTTGGTCGTCATCGAACTGTATCCGGAGTAAGCTCCAGACCTAAGCTTGGGGTGAGACTACAACTAGTAGACTCAGAGAAGCAGAAAGGAGAGAGTTGTATTAGGAAGAGAGGAAGCGAGCTTCCACTACAACTATCTAGCTACCAGAGGGTGAGGACCTAGACCCACATGTGGGGTCTCTACCACAACAGCTTGTGACCCTTGGCGGTGACCATAGTCTATCATTACCGACCCTTCGAGCTCTGAAGGAGGTCCACAATAGGCCAATTCAAGTTTTGCACTTTGACGGTGAGTTCACTTGTGGCTCGAGTGCGAACTATTGCGTCTCTGACAAATGGCCTAGCCCACATGGACACCTGGCATCCAGAGGCATACCCGTCGTATTGGGGAACCACTCATTTTACCCATGGCTCCATATTCTGGGTGGCCTACCAGGAAGGATTGTTGTGCAACTAATCATCAAGGCCACCCGTTTATGCTGGTCTCCGCTCCCGGGCACTGGTAGAAAAGACAACGACGAAGACACTGCCCAGGACTGGTTGAGAATTCCAGCTGAAGAGATTGACAACATCGGCACGAGAGGGATCATTAATCAAATCTTAGACATGCTAGAAACTGAACAGCTTGTTTATTTGTCGGTAGACATCGACGTATTAGACCCGGCTTTTGCACCGGGCACTGGCACCCCTGAACCTCGAGGCTGGTCTTCCTGAGAGCTGATCCCTATCCTTCGTGGTCTGGAGGACTTGAACCTGGTAGGTGCAGATGTGGTTGAAGTGTAACTGCCCTATCAAAATCGAGGCGAGGAGACCTCCTTTGCTACGGCACAAGTGGTCTATGAGTTGGTGACCTCGATGATCCAGCGAGGGTTAAAAGATCTTGCTAAGGAAAAGGGTCCAACGAGAGATGACAAAGATGAGTTGCGATCAGTCTGATGTGAAGATATATTAGGGGGTCCCCCTTAGTAGGCCTTGCCAACTCCCACATTTACTCCCGTGTGTGACGATCTGATGTCATATGTCAGATCTGTTTAGATTACTTTGTTTTTTTCTTTGTTTGCCTCGCTAAGCGAGGAGAGTAGGGGTTTACATTGTCTGCATAGATTTCCGGCCTGATTAGCTCTCTCTAGAGCTCGCCAGATTTTGCTTCCTTTCTCTCACCGTCTTTAGTATTTTGAATAGAGTACGCTCTTGCTCTGCTTGTAGACGTGGCTCGTAACATAATACTAAAGACCCTCTCCGTAAAGGCCCGTAGATGAGAATCAGGCACAGCTTCCGTATAGCTGCATCCAGGTCTCATTGCGAGTACACACTCAGCTCGAAGCAACTCTTCTCTTTATACACAACTCGGTGACGTGGGGTACCCAAGTGCGTGAACTAGAGATTGGGCTGCTCCGGGATATTTAGTAAGCTATATACGAGACCTCGGGACCTTGGGAGACTCGGGTCTGGACCCTTCTTATTAAGATTCTACCCCGGATTTCCTCCCCGGATTTTTTCTTCTTGATTTCTCCACTTCCTAGGCAAAAGGTGCTCAACCATCTTTTATCCGAAGATTTCAACGAAATAGATTGGATATCGCCCCTTTATTTTTTATTTTTTTTCGCTAGAATCGCTAAAATCAGCGCCTTTTCTCTTCCTTGTCGCCGAGCAAGCGAATAATCATCCTTCCCCTCCCAGATGTCTTGGCCTGATAAGTGCGGAGATACTCGGAAGGCTCGAACCTTCATTCTCCATGCCAAGCGCAGCAACCGGAGAACACACTTGAAGGCAACCCGGGAATAAGCCGACATATCAATAAAACTCATAGACAATAATATCCCGCATGATACTATTTCAGCTTGGCAGTATCGTGTATCATGGTTCCAAGACACCGGGCACATCTGGCCCGCAGCCACAAAAAACACGCAAAGTTAATTAAGTAGGGGACCAAGCCAGATATATAGCCTGTTGGCGAAGTTTACTTCCCCGTTCATGGACATGTCCTGTCCGTATGCCGCTTCGTTCGAACTGGCTGCCAGCCAAGCACGGATTGTGAGGCTGTGTGCTCTTGGAAACTGGAGATCGACCAGTCCTCGGCCATACAGGTTTCAAGAGCCCTTGGTTTTCTTGTCTTTCAACCTTCGACCCGGGGTTTATCCTCCATCTTGGAGACTTAGGCTTAGGGCTTAGGGCTTAGGCTTAGGGCTTAGGGCTTAGGGCTTAGGGGCTTAGGGCTTAGGGCTTAGGGCTTAGGGCTTAGGGCTTAG